>NC_141003.1:35702159-38102159 GCF_052327205.1 Somniosus microcephalus | reverse complement strand
CGAGAACTAAAAAAACTTATAGAAAACGGCTCCTGATTTTTGCCGCTAGATCGAGTATTCCGGACATACAACCTCCGGATAAACCAAAGTTTCCTGTAGAACAAATGTGCGGTTGAAGAGATAGGTGGTGAGGAGGCTTTCACAGGAGGGTAGATTGCTAGCAAAGAACAACAGCAGAGGGAGAGAGCTCCAGTGTTTGGGGTCAAGGCTGCTGAAGATCTTGCCACTAAGGAAAGAATGGAGAGGGGAGGGGAAGCAAAAAAAGGCCAGAGCTGGAAGAGCAAAAGGGGAATGTTGGCATGGAGGACTGGAGGAGGTAGCAGAGACAGGCAGAGGAAAAGCCATGACTGATTTGTAGGTGAGTTCTGTGGCAGAGAGAAGCTAATGGAGCTGGTCATGGATGGGGTAGTGGGGAGCAAGATTTAGTGTGGGACAGCACAAGGGCAGCAGAGCTTTGGATGAGTGGAATTTAAGAATCTGGCAAGGGGAACAGTGTAAAAGTCAAGTTTTGACCAGGGTGGTCTCGGTGCTGTCGGCAGGGCAAAGACAGGACTGAAGGGAATCAGAGAGTAATGCGAAAGGTGAGCACAGAACTAAGTAGTGAGGGTATACACAAGGATCCTGGAAAAAGAAAACTACAAATTAGACAATTGTAGATGGGCTTTTTGAGGAATGGGGTGATGATGGCAGTTTTGAAGGATGGAGGAACAAGGCTGAGGAAAGGTGGACTGCGTCAGTGAGTGCTAGGCCAAGGAAAAGTAGTTCTGTGGTCAGGGGGAGGTCAAAATCAAGAGCACAGGAGAGGATCTCATGAAAGAGACTGGAGGTCAAGGAGGGAAATGGGGGAGAAGCTAAAGAGTGATTTCAAGAAAGCTGAAGTATTGGGAGCAATGTTTCTTCTCATTTTCTTTTAGTGCACGGTCCCTTTAACTGGGTGTGTGGCCCATTCAAATTTTTGTGCATGCGCTGTTTATTCCCTGTAGAAGCTGGTGAGCGGCCTGTGTGTGACCTCCAGACTGCGGGAACATTGATTGAGGGGGCTGGTGGAGGACGTTAGTGGCAAGAGAAAAGACTGAGGTAGCTGACCAGATATTCTCAGCACTCCAGCTGAAGGGAAAGTGGGATCTATAGTTAAGGTCTAAAGTTATTAAATATTAAGGCCAGTGAGCTGCAAAGTTCCTATAAAAAGATAAGGTTCCGGAGTTGCGTAAGCTTCACTGGAACAGTATAGAAAGCCAAAGATAGTGGGCTCAGAGTGGGAGTGGGGCAGGAAATTGAAGCGGCAAGCACCAGAGAGCTCAGGGTTCCACATGTGGACTGAAATTCCTAATCCGTGTTATGTATATACACACACACCCCGGAAAACAGGCCATTCGCCCCAACCAGTCCATGTTAGTGTTTATCCTCCACATATGCAGTAGCAATCCCATGTGTCCACTCTGTTCCCAAATCCCTTTATTCCCCCTTCCTTCAATCACCCATCTAACCTATTCTTAAATGTTGACATGGTTTCTGTTTCAAGCACCAACAATATGCTATTCTCCACGCAATGTGTTTTTCCCTACAACTAAAAAAACAATTGTGTAGTCTCAAACCATTTGCTGCAACATCATTTGGTTCAGATCATGTAATTCAATCATGGGAGCTGCTTTCCTCTATGCCACCCACTGTTGATAAAGAACAGATGTCAGGGTCAAGATATTACAAACCACTTTAGCTCTGCTCTAGCAACATCTGATGTCATCTCAACACTCGGTGCGTTATTGGGTTTAACGCCCTCCAGTACGTGTGCTATCCATATACGCATACATGCCAGACAACTGCTGTTAAATGGAGAGCTGCCAGCGTATTGCTTCACAATTTTCCCACACTTAACAGCACGGTTATGAAGTAAACTACAGAACATTTTAAAATAAAAATAGAGAAATAGCAGCAGCAGTCCACAGTACTTCAAAATTTCAATCCACACAATAAAACACCACTTCCATCTCTAGTGTAGACAAACTGCGGGTTTCTGATAGATCAGGGGGCTGCATGTACTAGAATACTCAGCATATTTTCCTATCGACATCGATAAGATTAACTGACCCTTCTATTCAAGGGGAAAATAACTGATGCAAATAACCTATTGCTACAATGCTATTTTGCAGTTGTTTTCATCATAAGGTCAGGTAGGACCAAACCAACATGGTTTCATGTCAATTTTAGACAAATAAGCTGTGATAGAATTGAAGCTTCGCGTGTATAGCCCAAATAAGAGTAGAAAACATTTGGAAATTAAGCTATGAACTCAATTAACTTCAACCCCTTTTGAAGAATATAGAGGCCAAACAACAATGATAGTTGCTCAATCAAGCAGGTTTTTTGACATTACAGTATACCACTTTTGGATACTAACATCCATTCCAAGTAGACAGCTCCTTTTTTGGCTCGTTCCACAGCCTGCAGTTTTGCCTGCCGGTACACTTCAGAGGAGTCAGGCTGACAAAGCCCCAATTGCACAATATCTGGGAAGGGTTTCTGCACAAGGAGATGGCCGTTCAAAGACAAGAATTCTTGAAAATTCTCCCGCACTGTGCTGTTCTGTAAAGGAAACGGTACATCAATTCTCACCTATGATATATATAAACAATAATATACTAAGATTTCCAAAAGGATGACAGGCAAAAATGATCTGCATTGTGAACCTTAAATCTCAAATTCAAGGGAAAATAACAATGTCTTATCATTTGAAATATGATCATCTATATATATAAATCGGTACTTCTGTCATTCTGTCTTTCTATCTGTCTATCTGTCTGTCTGTCTGTCTGTCTATCTGTCTATCTGTCTGTCATCGCGTGTGCGTTGCAGGTATGCACTCGAAAGTTACAGGGCGTACCTATGCGCGCGTTACCTCCAAAGAAAGCTTACGCTTCCGAGACGGTTTTAAGCGTATTTACGTTTCGGCCGGGCTAAAATTGCGCCCGCGGTATCCCAAAAACCTTCAACATTCCGCTCATTAGCATCTCATTATCCGCTCATTAGCGACAGAGTGACCTCGAGCTCGACCAATCGTACGCCGGGTTGCTGGCGTGTGCCGCCGGGCCAATCGGTGCGCGTGTGGCCGGGCTTTATCGTTCTGAACCGAGGTGAGTCGCCGCCATCTTGATTCCAAACTTTTCCTTTCTTTTTCCCGCTTTCTGCGTCTTAAAAAAAAACGTTGCTTTTAAAACACATATTGTTTTAAAAAAAAATGATTTAGAAAGTAATTAACTTATCTAATCTCATTAATTTTCCTACCTTTCCCCATTTTTCCAGGTAGGCCTAGAAGCCTCGGCGTCTCCTCCGCACCCACGCCCGAGCTAGGCACCTCCCGGCCCCATTCGAAGGCTGGAGGGCCGAGCCTCAGCCCAGCGCCGCTAGGGTGCGCGCGCAGCAGGAGCTGAGACGTCTCTCTCTGCCGGGGCTTGCTGAGCGTCCAGCGTTACCCTGGCAACGGGCGCAATCGGCGGTCTTCACCTCGGGGGGAGGGGGGGCGGCCGCGACCCTCAGGGGGGGGGCCGCGACCCTCGGGGGGGGGGGGGGGCGCGCGCGCAGCAGGAGCAGCTGAGACGCGGCGTCTCTCTCTCTGGCTTGGTCAGCGTCACGGTTGCCCTGGCAACCGGGCCCGCCGGCCAAGAGAGATGCCACGTCTCAGCTCCTGCTGCGCGCGCAATCGGCGGTCTTCACCTCCGGGGGGGGGGGGGGGGGCGCCCGCCGCCCTCCCTCCCCTCCGCCCTCCATCCCCCCCTCCCCTCCCCCCTCCCGCCCTCCCTTCCCTGCCCTCCCTTCCCCTCCCCTCTCCCCTCCCCCCCTCTCTTCCCCCCACCCCTCCCCTCCCTCTCTTCCCCCCAGTCGCTCTCTCTCTTCCCCCCAGTCGCTCTCTCTTCCCCCCAGTCGCTCTCTCTCTCTCTTCCAACAACAACATTCCCTCGAAAAAGCCTCGGCACCGCCGGGCACTTCAGCTAGTATCTCATATAACAAATGTTCCCAGTTAAAGATCTGTTCAATATCATGTCCACTTGGCAGTTGAAACCCTGATGAGAAACTTTCTATTAACAGTTCACAACAAACTAGGAGGACCCAAAAAATCATTTGTAATGTAATCAAGCGAAAAGTGATCAGAATGATTCTAGGATTTAGGGCTGCAGTATTGAACTTGTCCACATTGGAGGTAAAACATATTAGTAAGAGACACATATTTATAAAGACGAAAAGTACGACATATATAGATGCTAGCATACTTTTTAACTTAAAATGATCACAGAACTAGAGAACATAAGTACATTAACTAGGCTCTACTGAATTTTAATGTTTTTTCCACTTTTAGTAGACGTGTGGAATAATCTTCCATAAAAAGCTTTCAATGTTGTGCTGATTAACTCTTAAAAACAAGACAAGTATCTGTTTAAGAACATGACTGGAGTCTATAAGAATTGACTGCAGAGGATAGGTGACATAGTTGGAACCTGGGCTCAACTCCAGCCTGGACTGATAAAATCTCCCGTCTTCTTAAGGGGTGCGTGTGAAATAAATCAGGATTGTCTCAACCAAGTTCCTAGCGGGCAAGGGCCCACAACACAAAGCTGTCCCCATCCATCACTAATTAGCAATTTCAGTCAGGAAGGCCACAGGCTGGCAGGCATTTGGAAACAGAAAATTACACTTAAATGCAATAGAAGGTGCTGTTCAGAGGCCAGGGAAGAGCCAGATTGTTGGGCAGAATAGAGGGAACTAAACATGCTATAACTAGCTTGGAAGCACTCGAGGCTGACAATGGAGGCAATAATCCCAACACTAATATCCTTCACCTTGATCAACACAAAATTCACCAAGTAAGTATAGGCAATCAAATACTCTATGGCAGCAGTGTCCAACCTGTAGCTCTCGAGCCACATGGTCTCCAAGCACCAGTCAATGTGGCCCAGGCAACTCAGTCCTATTTATGCTAATATTTATTTGCTGGCTTGCCTCCTTTGACATTTGGAAAGAACTACTCTAAGCACCGTTGCCTTGCAGGGAGATAAATATTAAATCAAAACACCAAGATATGTTAGCATCAGCAACTTGAGATTTATGTAAATTAAGGGGAACATTGATCTAAACCCCAGGCTCAATTCTCCACATCTACGTGGCCATAGATAGAGATCCCTGCTCTAAGGAACACAATTGGTCTTGTGCTACTGGGACAGACCATGGATGAATCACTACAGAAATGCAACTTGTTACAGGTTGTATAAATATCCTGGAGTTTTGCTTAATTGTGTTCAATGCTTAGGAAGAAATCTCACAGAGCTTCATCTTCTTGAAGGTTTCGTTTGTGGTAGATTGCCATTCTCAGGGCATAAAGAGGGTTGGGTAGTTACTATGATAGGACAAATTGTACATGGTCTGTGGAGAGAATGGGACGGATAGACTGAAATGGCTTTTCTTCATTACATACTTTCTTGTATCAGTGACCAAAGCAAACACTTCACTGATTCAAAGGTGGCTCAGAAGTGAAAACACGTCACCCAGTCCTTTAAGAATTATGTTTTTAAACAGAATGTAAGCTTCTTTAGGTCGGAGCTTAACATAGAAAACATAGCTTATGGTCACTGAAGCTTAAACACCAAGATGTGTTCTAGTCATGTTTTCCATTTGGTAATTGGATGTTATTGTGAACCAAATTTTGAGAGTCGGAGTTAATCACATTAGGTGTCAGTCAGAATTGGAACTCCTATTTCATTAAAAAAAACAGAACTATATAAACATTCAACCATTAAAATCTGACCTTGCAAAGTCTTTGTAACCTGAAAGAACTAAAAGGCCCTGTGCCCCTTCACTTTGGTCGTCTTCCATACAATATTTAAGTAATGTTGCTTCAATAGCCATTCTATCACATAGCTCAATCTCAGTATGGCAAATTTATGATCAAGAGTTTGTTTTATCTGCTGGTTTCAGCCGTGGCTTAGTGATAGCACTCTCGTCTCTGAGTCAGAAGGTTATGGGTTCATGTCCCACTCCAGGGACTGGAGCACAAAATCAAGGCTGATACTCCAGTGCAGTGCTGAGGGATTGCTGCACTGTTGGAGGTGCCGTCTTTCAGATGAGACATTAAACCGAGGCCCCATCTGCCCTCTCTCAGGTGAACGTAATAGATCCCATAGATTTTGCAAGAGAGATGGGGAGTTCTCCACGGTGTTCTGGCCAATATTTATCCCTCAACCAACATCACTAAAACAGATTATCTGGTCATTATCACATTGCTGTTTGTGGGAGCTTGCTGTGTGCAAATTGGCTGCTGCATTTCCCACATTACAACAGTGACTACACTACAAAGGCTTTAAAGTGCTTTGGAATGCCACAGGTCGTGAAAGACGCTACATAAATGCAAGTCATTCTTTTTTTCCGAAGTTGGCTGTTTAGACAACAGGAGAATTAGAGGTACCGTTATTTTGTAACAAAATATCTGCTTAGATCCTTACAGCATTCTCAACTGCTTCTTTCGCACTGATGACCAGAGTGATACCCGGACTTCAATGGTTAAGTTATGAGGAGAGATTACACAAATTAGGGTTGTATTCCGTGGAATTTAAAAGGTTAAAGGGTGATCTGATCGAAGTTTTCAAGATATTAAGGGGAACAGATAGGGTAGATAGAGAGAAACTATTTCCACTGGTTGAGGATTCTAGGACTAGGGGCATAGTCTAAAAATTAGAGCCAGACCTTTCAGGAGTGAAGTTAGGAAACACTTCTAAAGGGTGGTAGAAGTTTGGAACTCTCTTCCGCAAACGGCAATTGGTGCTAGATTAATTGTTAATTTTAAATTGGAGATTGATAGCTTTTCGTTAACCAAAGGTATTAAGGGATTTGGGCCAACAGCGGGTATATGGAGTTAGTTCGCAGATCAACCATGATCTCATTGAATGGCGGAACAGGCTCGAGGGGCTGAATGGCCTACTCCTGTTCTTATGTTCCTATCTACAGATTGGTAGTGTTTGTGGTGCTGGTCTAGCAATCCAGAAATCATGAGTTCAAATCCCACCATGCCAAGTTGAGACACTGAAGCCAATAAAATGGGTAATCTGGGGGTTAGCAGCAGGAAAAAAACTCACAACTGCTCTGTCCTTTGAGGAAGGGAACCAGTCACCCCTAACTGGCCTACATGTGACTCTAGACCACACTACAAGGTTGACTAGCAATACCCTATTAAGTGGCCTAGCAAGTCACTTAATTGTACAATTACTATTGGGGCAGTAAGGATAGGCAGTAAATTTGGCCTTGCCAGTGTCACCTACATCCTGAAAACTAATTAAAAAAATTCAAGGGAGATTCCTTCAATAAAAAAAACTGTTCCCAATTCAATCATGCCTCTGTCATTCTATTGCTGAGAATTTCCCTCAGCCTTTCTAGCTTTACATCCTTGCCTACGTTATAGGCATGGGTGATGCCGGGGGTGTTAAATTGTACCCAAGGTAGCAATGTTGAC
This sequence comes from Somniosus microcephalus, assembly GCF_052327205.1. Lineage (NCBI taxonomy): Eukaryota > Metazoa > Chordata > Chondrichthyes > Squaliformes > Somniosidae > Somniosus > Somniosus microcephalus. Next base: position 38,094,667 of record NC_141003.1, on the reverse strand, counting down.
TGCCTGACATACAAATCTAGATGTCCCTTGGAGCATGCAGCAGTATGTGACCAATGAAATGTACAATAGCATCATTTACTGTAACCCAGGAATTTAGAATATTTGCTGAATCTGGTCAAGAATAAGTAGGTTGTATTTGCAAATTTCTAATTTTTTGCTGGGATTATTAAAATTGGAAAATATAGTGACTGTTTAATGTTCAAAATTAATAATTATTCAGTCAAAGAACGTGATGAATAATTTACAGGAAACTTTGTGTTATCCGGAGGCTAACTGTCTGGAATGCTCGAGCCACCTGCAAAAATCAGGAGCCGTTTTAGTTAGTTTTTTTTTCTTCTCAACAGTCAAGCTCTGCAAGGTCTGCTGAAGCTGTTGCTAAGCTACAGAGACACTTGGACTGTTTAGAAGCTGTTGCAGGGTTTGTTGACAGATACGGAGCTCAAAAGCTTCCGTATCTTTCAACATTAGCGCTGGAGTGTCCGGCAGTTTTGAGGGAACGGCAACAGCTCGGTCCCGTCGGTGCCGGATAGCACAAAGTTTCCTGTAACATGATTTTTTAATAATATAAAAATTAACAAGGAAACATCCCCATCTTAAGGTTAAAGTGGATTTTGGGTAATACTGAGGTCCTATGATAAGTATATTGCATAAAAAGGACCAAATACCTACAGTTTCTGCCTGATTTCATTGATGTCATCTTGAGCTAATTACTCGTATGCAAAGAAGAATAGGCTATGACCAAAAACATGCATATTGCACATCACCAAATATAAAACACAGAATTATTTTCAAATCACTATTCTCAACATACTGTAAGCAATGATATTCCCCATTTTAAATTCAGTTATTGTTGGGATCAAGTTATGCTGGTGTTCCCTTGGCAACCCTGATTCCAAGCAGCAAATGACCTTGTCTATTGTACTGAGTGACAATCACAGTCTCTACTCTCTATCATATTATGTTGAGAGGCAAGATGGAACACAAATGCCTCTTCATATATTTGTCAATGGCAAGGCAATTAAGAACTAAACTGAAAACTTAGATTGTCTGATCTGATTATCATCTCAAACGCAGTAAGATCACACTGCTGTACACAACCATTTAATATAAAAGTGAAAGTCATTTGTAAACATCATAAGGATGTTTACTAGTATGAAGAGCAGCTCACAGATATCTTGGACATTTAAAAAAATGCCAATAACTCGAATCTCATCATTGCTGACTGAATACAGTACTCGATTTCACAACCAAGGTATTTTACAATTTAAACCTCATCATACGTGGTTATCTCCAAACTAATACTTACGCAATCATTCACATCTCACTTGAATTTAAATAAATTAATCTTTTAAACAGGAATTTCAATTGTATTTCCAGTTTGATATTAATTACTACTGCCAATAAATATATTTTACTTTTCCTACACATTAATACTGTAGTAATAAGATCACAACTGCTGCAGGCTTAATCCCTGTTGTGCACCAGCAGGATTGGAAGCATAGTTGCACTTATTGCAGTTTAAACTTATTCAGAACCATGTTTCAGATGGCTAAAATATTTAGCAGCCTAACCTTACTGGATATATTTAACTTTGTAATTTCTTATTGAATATTCAGGTAATTACTACTCTATGTTCTGTGATATATGTTTACCTTTAACAGGGCAGGTTTCATTATAACATAGCCACAGGGGTTCTTCCCACTGACAACAGATTTGTTGACCGTTCGCCCTAGTTACTGTGCTACTTGTTACAAAAAGCTGCTGTCAGGCAAATGGGAGATGATAGATGGTATGGAAAATCTAATTAGTAAGGTAGGTATTAAAACAATTACAGCATTCACAATTTATGCTATCAATACATTATGCAACTTTATTTCTGTTGGGATTCTGGACTTACTCTTCATACCCGAATGACAGAAATTCAACTGCATACTGTCATCCTGCAGCAACTCACAATTTAGACCTTCAGGCACCTGTCATAATTAGTGTCACTCTGCAGCTTAACAAGTTTGGAATTACTGGAGACATTTACTGAACTGAAAGTCTCATTAGTCAATCAAATCCGATGCAGTAAGGAGGGCGCCACAGATATCATTAATAATTTACAAAGAACATTGCCATTTCGAAGTTGAAACTTTGACGATCCCCAACTTCAACACTGCACACACAGAAAACTCACTCTTCCCGCTCTTGGTTGACTGCATTTTCCATAAGCAAAACATCAAATTGTTATCCACCCTCTCCCAGGCACTCTGCCCCATGGCTGCAGCCACCACCCCGTAGTCAGGACAATCACTCCTCCGCAGCCTATGCTGCAGTCTGCTTTTCGGGATTTAAAAAACATTTTCTTTCCTAAAGACAGTAAATCAACAAACAGGAGACGTGTCCGGCCCATTTGTCTACCTTATTTTTGCAATGTGCTCGACAGTCATTTTCATTCTGGTCATACAGCCAGCAGCAGCTCAGCACAGCACATGCCTCAACCTGGCAGCTTCTTCTTCTTAGGCAGTCCCTCGGAACCGAGGATGACTTGCTTCCACATTAAAAATGAGTTCTCAGGTGACTGATGAGTCCAATGCGGGACCTACAGTCTCTTTGCCCACGAGAGTCCTGACATTCCAGGTCCCGACTTTCATTTTAAAAGGGTGGAAGATGCCTGTGCGTGAATTCTTTTAACGTGGGGTGGCCGTTGCACACCAGCTACCACACAGGCTTGACAGAGCAAGGTCTTGGTCCAATGGCAAGGGGATCCAAGACAATTGGAGACCAGGCTCTGCTACAACGGCCTAGCACATACACACAAACATACTCCTACTGTCCTCCTCCCTGCAGGTCCTCTCTGCCTGGGTTTCGTAGGTTGCATTGTGGTCCTCCCAACCTTGCTGTTGGCCCGTGCCGCACCTTCCCTGGGCCCCGACACCGCTGCTGGTCCACGCTGCACCACTCCTGGGCCTTGACCTCACTGCCGGGCTTGTCCTCGCTCCTGGGTCTCGGCCATGAATGATGTTGTCTCTCACAGGATCAAATTAGCACTGATATTCTCGCGATCCCTGGCCCCGAACTCCACTCGCGATCCACTAGTCACTAGATCACTAGTCTAGTGGAGAAGCGTAGTCTTCACGGCAGAGGTGTCTGGGAATTTGGGAGCTAAGTTTAAGTGAAGAGCCAGTGCTCACGGAGAACAAAGAACAGGCCTGGCAGCAAGTGCAGACGGAAGGCCCTGGCTAGGCACTTAATAAATGACAGTTGTGTCATGTTTGAAGTATGATAAAATTGACTGACCTCTCAGTCAGATAAGAACCTCTTAGCCAAGTGCTCCCAAAGAAAACTTCCCCAGCCCCTCTGTGTGCACACTCACACCAGTTTGCTGAGCTCCCAGGCCTATCACCCTACCCACCAGCAGAAACACTACCACTATCTCCAGCAATGCTTTGCAGACTCGTAATGTGCACAAGCCAAGCGGTCAGGAATTGTTTTTTCCACCCTCCACTCTCAGACATATCTCCATTCTGTACACTATGTTCAGCTCTGTGACAAAACAGAATACAGAAAACCTGAAAGGGGTCTGGGATCAAGACCTAAGCCACTCATTGGCAGAGGAGGATCAGCAAGAGGTATAGAAACTAACCTTCAACGTCACCATCTGCAGCAGAATCCATGATCATCAACACAAGTTCCACAAATTTCACACCTTTACTGCAAGGACTGTAGCCAGAAGGATGCCCTCATACGTACTCCTAATGCTGGTCAATAGTAAGGGAGACCACAAAACCCATGACTGGCCTCAAAATTCCAGAGGACTCAGCCCAATGCTTCCTGGGTCTATCGACTGGAGAGTAAACACACACCCCTCCCCCCAAAAAGCAGAACAACACCGAGAAGATGCAATCCTCACAATAAACCTATGGCTAAAGCCCTCTGGCATATATCTCAATGTGAATGAGTGTTCAACCCAGATAACTGAAGAAATGGCAAGCAATCTGGGGTCTGCTTTTTTTTGAGGCTCACTCAACCTCACCAACACCCAAATGAGCTATCCAGAAGAGCTTGCAAATTAGCAGTAGTTACCCACACAAAGACAGGCAAGAACAGCAATCCCAACTAAAAGTTGCCTGGACCACTTCCTTAAGTGTTTAAATAGAAGTGTGGTTTGGGCTCCCAGGATGATGCGCGTACCCATTCCCAGCAAACACATTTTCTAACTGAAGTGTCAAACATGAGATAGTCACTTGTCAAGTGCGACAAAAAAAAAAATCAGCATTTTTTTCCCGTTATCCAGGTGCCAAGTTAGTGTCTTGAACACACTGTTCCAGGGTACCCAGTTTAAAATAAACCAGAATCTGACAGGGGAGGAAGCCACTCATCAAATCCAGTAGAAATTCAACAAAGCATTTTGACTCACTGAACCAGAGTCCAAAAAAACTGTGTTAACCCTTAATGCCTTACTGCTCCCTGGGCAAACACACGAGAAACTTAAATATATCAATGCACTCCTGCTATGAACACCCTGCAATCAAAATGGGAATGTTTGTAAAATGTGTACATTTGTTTCAATTTTCAAGAGTTTACATGGCCAAAAAGAAACACAAATAGAATTCACAGATCTTGGATCTTTTATCAGGAGTGCAGCATGGGACAGTGTCACACCCACTGTCTAAAGACTTCATTCAAAGCTTTAGCTACCTAAAGACATACATTTATATCCTTCTTCTCCTTCTTCTTAAGCAGTCCCTCGGAACCGAGGTTGACTTGCTTCCACATTAAAAATGAGTTCGCAGGTGACTGATGAGTCCAATGCAGGACCTACAGTCTCTGTCACAGGTGGGGCAGACGGTGGTTGAAGGGGCGGGTGGGCGGGGTACTTGGGTTGACGTGCGCTCCTTGCGCTTGGCTTCCGCTTGCTCCCAGCGAAGAGACTCGAGGTGTTCGGTGCCTTCCCGGATGCTTCTCCTCCACTTTGTGCGGTCTTGGGCCAGGGATTCCCAGGTGTCAGTGGGGATGTTACACTTTTTCAAAGAGGCTTTGAGGGTGTCCTTGAAGCGTTTCCTCTGCCCACCTGGGGCTCTCGTACCGTGCCAGAGCTCCGAGTAGAGCGCTTGTTTTGAGAGTCTCGTATCGGGCATGCGGACAATGTGACCCGTCCATCGGAGCTGATCGAGTGTGGTCAAAGCATCGATGCTGGGGATGTTGGCCTGAGCAAGAACACGGACGTTGGTGCGCCTATCCTGCCAATGGATTTGCAGGATCTTGTGGAGGCAGCGTTGGTGGTACCTCTCTAGTGCTTTGAGGTGCCTACTGTACATGGTCCATGTCTCTGAGGCATACAGCAGGGCGGTTATCACTGCTGCTCTGTAGACCATGAGCTTGGTGCCGGGTTTGAGGTCCTGGTCTTCAAACACTCTCTTCCTCAGGCGACCGAAGGCTGTACTGGCACACTGAAGGCGGTGTTGGACTTTGTCGTCGACATCTGCCCTTGTTGACAATAGGCTCCCCGAGATATGGAAAGTGGTCCACGTTGTCCAAGGCCTTGTCGTGGATTTTGATAATCGGGGGGGCAGTACTGTGTGGCGGGGGCAGGTTGGCAGAGGACCTTTACGGATGTTTAGGGCAAGGCCCATGCTCTCGTACACGTCGGTGAAGGTGTTGACGATGGTTTGGAGTTCGACCTCCGAGTGAGCGCAGACGCAAGTGTCGTCTGCATACTGTAATTCGACGACAGAGGATGGGACGACCTTGGATCTGGACTGGAGGCGATGGAGGTTGAACAGTTTCCCGTTTGTTCTGTAAATTAGCTCCACTCCAGTGGGGAGCTTACTGAGGGCGAGATGGAGCATTGCAGCAAGGAAGATCAAGAAGAGTGTTGGTGCGATGACACAGCCTTGTTTGACCCCGGTTCGTACGTGAATTGGGTCTGTGGTGGAACCGTTGGTCAGGATCATGGCATGCACGTCATCGTGAAGCAGGCGGAGGATGGTGACAAACTTTTGAGGGCAGCCAAATTTGAGGAGGACACTCCATAATCCCTCACGGTTGACAGTGTCGAAGGCCTTTGAGAGATCAAAGGCGGCCATGTACAGCAGTTGGTGCTGTTCCCTGCATTTCTCTTGTAATTGATGTGCGGTGAAGATCATGTCCATTGCGCCCCTTAGTGGGCGGAATCCGTATTGCGACTCTGGGAGGAGCTCTTCGGCCACTGGGAGAAGGCAATTGAGGATTCTTGCAATGACTTTCCCTGTGGCAGACAGCAGGGAAACTCCTCTGTAATTACCGTAATCAGACTTGTCACCTTTCTTGAAGATGGTCACAATTACGGCGTCTCTGAGATCCCCTGGCATGCTCTCTTCCTTCCAGATAAGAGAAATGAGTTCATGAATTCGCACCAGTAATGCTTCTCCATCATGCTTCAGTGCCTTGGCAGGGATTCCATCTGCTCCTGAGGCCTTGTTGTTCTTCAGTTGTCGGATGGCCTTTTCAACCTCATGCCGGGCTGGGGTTGTGTTGAGATGGTGGCGGGTAGCATGCTGTGGGATGGAGTTGAGGACACTCGCGTCGAAGACAGAGTCGCAGTTAAGGAGATCTTCGAAGTGCTCCTTCCAACGGGCACTGACTGCCTCTCTGTCCTTGATGAGCACCTCTCCGTTCTTGGCCCACAGTGGGGTAGGGCCTTGGGTCGTAGATGGTCTTGACTGCGCTAAAGAATCCACGCACGTCGTGGTTGTTGGCTAGCTGCTGGATCTCCTGCGCTTTCTCCACCCAGAATCTGTTCTTTAGGTCGCAAGTTTTTTGTTGGACCTCGGCCTTCAGGCTTCTTTCTTGCTCTCGAGTTCTGTTGTGGTTTCCAGATCAGGAATGCCTTGCGCTTGCGGCTTATTAGCTCCTGGATCTCCTGGTCGTTCTCGTCGAACCGGTCTTGTGTTTCCTGGTCGAGTGACCGAGCGTCTGTTCACAGGTGCTGATTATGGAGGCCTTGAGTGCAGACCAGGCGCTGTGGGCACTCTGTGTCTGCATCACTGGAAGTCGTCAGGTTGTTTGAGAGGCGCAGGCTGAATAGGGCTTTCTTAGCAGGGTCTTTGAGTGCTCCCGTGTTAATTTTCCTGCGGCATTGTTTCTGTTGCTGCCGCTATTTTGGGGCTACATTGATGGAGATGACAGATCGGATTAGGCGGTGGTCTGTCCAGCAGTCATCAGCTCCTGGCATGCTGCGGGTGATATGGACATCCTTGTGGTCCCTCGCTTGGACGATGACGTAGTCCAGCAGATGCCAGTGCTTGGAGCGAGGGTGCAGCCATGAAGCCTTGTACCTGTCTCTCTGATGGAACAAGGTGTTGGTTATGACAAGGCCATGTTCTAAGCATTTCGACAGGAGGAGGGTACCGTTGGAGTTGACTTTCCCTACCCCATCTCTGCCAATCACACCTCCCCAGAGGTCTGTGTCCTTTCCAACTCTGGCGTTAAAGTTGCCAAGGAGGATCAGCTTGTCGCCGTTGGGACTTGGGACAGGGATTATTCGAGGCTGGAGTAGAATTCCTCTTTGGTCTCGTCTGTGGCTTCCAGTGTTGGGGCGTACGCACTGATGACCGTAGCGCACTGGTTCCGGGCTAGGGTGAGCCGAAGAGTCATTAGGCGCTCGTTTATACCGCTAGGAGTCTCAGAAATATACTGCATTTCAAAATGCTTCACATACAATGGAATGGTTAGGCATGCATATGTGACATCCATTTTGTGCAATTCAAGATCAAGAGAACAATGACCAGTTAATCTGTATCTTGTAGTGGATTTAGGGAGGAATGTTGGCCACGACACTGCGTAGCTTTAGCCTCACTACATTGTGCCCTGGCCACAAAGTCTGGATTTAACAAGGGCCTTCCAAGCTCTAGTCAGCCACCTTACCAGAAGGGCAACACTCCACTTGTACTTGCTGTAATGATTCTTATGCCAACAATGCTGCTGGGTTCTACTGTTTAAATGTTACCAATGTAGGAGCAACACTGAGAATAGGCCTTCCAGGCCTGCAAAATAGCAATATGGACTCGAGCAGAATCAGAGCAAATACAAACTGAACATTGCCTGTGGTAGGGTGAGTCACTGAGGCTGCAAGTGCTGGAAATCCGTAGCGTGAGGTCCGACTTTGCAATTCTGAAGCTATCAAATTTCCATTGAATGAGTTTCTGTCCAGACTGCTTCAGTAGGTTTAAGTTCTACTGTGTCTATAAGAATCTTTTCACCGCTACTAGCTGCAAGATAAAGTAACATCTTGAAGTAATAAGGTGTACAGGAAACTCTTGTTTAAACGGCACCTAATTATCTGGAATTCTCTAATAACCGGCAAAATTCAGGTTTTGAGACTTCCGTATACTGTATAATTGCAGCCGTGTAACCGGGGATCTCGTACCTTTTGCCGTGTAACCAGGTCCCCTGTACCTGTGCTACGGGGCTCCAGCACTTCTGGCTGCGTGATCGGGGCTCCAGCACTTCTGGCTGCGTGATCGGGGCTCCAGCACTTCTGGCTGCGTGATCGGGGCTCCAGCACTTCTGGCTGCGTGATCGGGGCTCCAGCACTTCTGGCTGCGTGATCGGGGCTCCAGCACTTCTGGCTGCGTGATCAGGGCTCCAGCACTTCTGGCTGCGTGATCGGGGCTCCAGCACTTCTGGCTGCGTGATCGGGGCTGCAGCACTTCTGGCTGCGTGATCGGGGCTCCAGCACTTCTGGCTGCGTGATCGGGGCTCCAGCACTTCTGGCTGCGTGATCGGGGCTCCAGCACTTCTGGCTGCGTGATCGGGGCTCCAGCACTTCTGGCTGCGTGATCGGGGCTCCAGCACTTCTGGCTGCGTGATCGGGGCTCCAGCACTTCTGGCTGCGTGATCGGGGCTCCAGCACTTCTGGCTGCGTGATCGGGGCTCCAGCACTTCTGGCTGCGTGATCGGGGCTCCAGCACTTCTGGCTGCGTGATCGGGGCTCCAGCACTTCTGGCTGCGTGATCGGGGCTCCAGCACTTCTGGCTGCGTGATCGGGGCTCCAGCACTTCTGGCTGCGTGATCGGGGCTCCAGCACTTCTGGCTGCGTGATCGGGGCTCCAGCACTTCTGGCTGCGTGATCGGGGCTCCAGCACTTCTGGCTGCGTGATCGGGGCTCCAGCACTTCTGGCTGCGTGATCGGGGCTCCAGCACTTCTGGCTGCGTGATCGGGGCTCCAGCACTTCTGGCTGCGTGATCGGGGCTCCAGCACTTCTGGCTGTGCTACGGGGCTCTCGTACCTTGGGCCATTGTCACTCCATGTCCCTTCTTCCTTATCCAGAATTTTTAATCAACCGGCACCACCCCGGTCCCGTCGGTGTCGGATACCAAAGAGTTTCCTGTACATAGATTTATTGTGATATAGTAAACATAAAGTTAAAGCACTGGGGGAAAAAACAGATGTTTAAGTGGAAGTGAAAACTTTGGGCTCCTGGGATGAGACTATTCCCAACATGTCCATTTTCTAAATGAAGTGTCAGACAAGAGAAAGTTACTCGTCCAGTGCAACAACAAAAAAATCAGCTGAAGCATTTTAAGTTATTACTAGGTGACAAGTTAGTATTTCGAAGACACTGCTCCCAGAATGTCCAGTTAAAAAGAAACCCTGAATCTGACAGAAGGAAGCCAATTATCAAGTCCAGTAGAAATTCAACAAAACATTTTAATTCGCTGAAGTGAAAAGGCTTGTTTATAATACGTGTGTGCATTGTGTTCCCAGCACACTGATTATTGAAGAACAATGAGAGACAGTCACTAGTCAAGTTTGATGAAAATCAAACACTAACTTTTGAATTACTGACATGACAGCCTAGCAGTTATACAGCACAGTTTTGCACATCAACAGCTGTCAGAAGAACCAAGAAACTTATGAAAGTTAGCCATTTATCACATTTAAGAACACTCAAAATAGTTGCAGCTATTGCACCAACTAATTAAAGTTTCAGGATCCATGAAGCAGTGAACAGAACCCAACATGGCTATTTTTCAAAGGAAACTAATAACTTGAAATAATGCAAATTAGGGATGATTGAATGTGGTGAATTTTGAATATGGTAAAATATGTTAATGAGTCAGGAAGTTTAATATCTTTGTGTCATAATTACATTTTAATTATATAAAGCCACTTAAGCATTACTGTGCATTAAATAGCACTCCACCCTTGCCAATTATATTTGAGAATTTCATGCAACTAAGCTAATGTAATTGAAATAAATGGAGAATCATTCCCAGTGAAAATGTTTATATTTCTGTACTAGAATCATAGAATCGTTACAGCACAGTAGGAGGCCATTCAGTCCGTCAAGCTTGTGGCTGTTTGTTTTGGGAGCTCTGTTTTTAAAAAGCAAGATTGCGCCTTTTTTACTGCAGCACGTTACCTACCATTTGTCAGCCAAGAAATGGTTAGTTGACTTGTGCTATGGCACCATTGCTCTACAACCAGGTCCAAGGAAGTACAAGAGGGCAGCCAGAGCACCTCCCCAAAGACATGACCGAGACCAGGAACTCACGGCATATGCAATCACAGGTTAGAACCCACATCGTGTCGTCTGGTTCAATGCCCTGGAGAAACAGCATGGAAACAGGCCATTCAGCCCTACCAGTCCGTGTTGGCCTTTACCTTCCATGTGATCAAACAGTAATAATCACATTTACACAACCCGTTCCCATAAGGCTTCAACCAACTATCCAATCTAATCTTGAATGTTGACAGTTTCTGCCTCAACCATCAATCCTGGAACCCTAAAAGTTACTTACAACAGAACTTTCAAATTCCCAACTCTCCAGCCTTTGGCCCTCCATTCACCATGACATTTCTGCAGCTACCGATCTGCTCAATCACACCCTCACCCTCCACCTTTGATGCCCTTGTCCCCATTAAAGCCATTACTCTCTCTCACATTGGTTGATCCCCCAGTACAGCCTTCATCTCCGCTCCCTTAAGTCCAAGGGACACAGGCTTGAACATTTACGGCAGACAACTGGTTTAGCCATTCATCGCCTAATCTGGCTGGAAGACATGAAGCACTGTCGGGTCTTGCTCTCCTCTGCCAAAACTGTTCATTATTCCAGGAATCCGGGAATGCAAAGATAATCCCCGACTTCTCTTCTCCACTACAAACCATCTTCTTAAACATCTCTCCCCTGCCTCCTACACCTTCACCTCCAACAAGTGCGAGAAGCTCATGGATTTCTTTGTCACTAAGATTGACACCATCCGTTCAGTTGCCTCTGCTGCTTCCCAGCCTTTCCCTTGCCCACACCAAGCCAAACTTCCCCCAAGGTTCCCCCACGCCCGAGCCCAGAACTCACATCTTTCTCTAGTTTCTCTTCTATTTCCCCTCAGGCCCTTTCTGAGCTCATTGTGTCCATGAGACCCACCTCCTGCTCCCTCGACCCTGTTCTCATTAAACTGCTGACCACCCAACTTCCCCTTCCAGGCCCACATTAGCCGATATTGTTAACGGTTCCCTCTCCTCAGATACTGTCGTCTTCCCCTTCAAATCTGCTATCATGACTTCCCCCTCAAAAAACCCACCCTTGATCCCTCTATCCTTGAAAACTACTACCTCATCTCCAATCTCCCTTTCCTCTTCAATGTCCTTGAACATGTTGACTCCCAAATCTGTGCCCCTCCAATCAGGTTTCCGCCCCTGCTACAGCCCTTATCAAAGTCACAAATTACATCCTATGTGACTGTGATCCGTGGTAAACTATCCCTCCTCATCTTTCTCAACCTGTCTGCAGCCTTTGACACGATAGACCACACCATCCTCCCCCAATGCCTCTCCTCCGACGTCCAGCTGGGTGGGACTGCACTTGCCTGGTTCCATTCTTATCTATCCAGTCATAGCCAGAGAATCAGTTGTACTGGCTTCACTTCCTGCTCCCACCATTGTCTCTGGTCCCCGCCACAAGCTCCGTTCAATAGCCACCGACTCCATTACTCTCCCTGTCTGAGGCTGAACCAGACCATTCGCAACCTTGGCGTCATATTTGACCCCGAGATGAGGTTTCCGATCATATATCTGCTTACTTCCACCTCCGTAACATTGTCTGTCTCCGACCCTACCTCAGCTTATCTGCTGCTGAAACCCTCAGCCATGCCTGTTACCTCTAGCCTTGACTATTCCACTGCTCTCCTAGCTGCCCTCCCATTTTCCACCCTCCATAAACTTGAGCTCATCCAAAACTCTGCTGCCTGTATCCTAACTTGCACCAAGTCCCAGTCACCTGTCACCCCTGTGCTCGCTGACCTACATTAGCTCCTAGTCCAACAATGACTCCATTTAAAAATTCTCATCCTTGTTTTCAAATCCCTCCATGGCCTCATCTCTCCCCATCTCTGTAACCACGGCAAGCCCTACAACCCTCCGAGAGCTCTGCGCTCCTCCAATTCTGGCCTCTTGCACATCAACAATTTTAATTGTTTCACCAGTGATGGCCGTGCCTTCAGCTGCCTAGGCCCCAAGCTCTGGAATTCCCTCCTTAAACCTCTCTGCCTCGCAATCTCTCTCTCCTCCTTTAAGATGCTCCTTAAAACCTACCTCTGTGGTCACCTGTCCTAATTTCTCCTTATATGACTCGGTGTCAAATTTGATAACGCTCCTGTGAAGCACCTTGGGATGTTTTACTATTTTAAAGGCTCTATATAAATGCAAGTAGTTGTTGTTTTGAATTCCACAGTTTCTCCTGCCCTCAGTTCTAAATCGCTTACATTTAATCTTGTATCAATGGCCCCTCGTTCTTGACCCTTCAATTACAGGAAACAGTCTTCTTCTATTTACCCTGTCCTATTCTTCCATAATTTTAAGCACATTTACTATATCCTCTCATAATCTATGTTATTCTAATGAAAACAGACCCACAGTTTCAAGTCTTTCTTCGGATTTGTTATTTCTCATACCAGGCAACAGTCCAGTGAATCTGTATTGTACCCTCTGTAAAGTCTTAATATCCTTCCTATAGTGTGGAATGCAAAACTGCACACAGTACTCTTAAGTTTTTGTATAGGCTCATCACTAGCTCTTGGCTTTTATATTCTATACCTCGAGTTAAAGCTTAGAATTCTATTATCTTGCCTCAACCATATCAGCCTGGGGTGCTGCCTTTAATGTTCTATGAACTTGTACCCCACATCCCTCTGCTCTTCCACAGCACCGAGCCTACTCCCATCGAGTATAATTACTGCTGATTTTTTTTTTAAACCAAAATGCATCACCTCACACTTACTGACATTAAATTCCATCTGCTACTTTTTAGCCCATTCCCAGTTCATATCAATATCCCATTGCAGTTTCCTTTGGTCTTCAAAAGAATTAACTACACCTCCTATTTTGGTATCATCGGCAAATTTCAACACTACTCCTTCTAGATCTACATCCAAATCATTGATATGCACAGTGAATAGAAGTGGCCCCACAACTGATCCCGGAGGGACACTTCAAACCACTCTGAAAAACTGCTTTTAACCACCAACTAGATATTCATCCATTAACTGCTTTAGCCATGGATCTACATCAAACACATTGCCCCTTGCAAGGGGGTGCTTGTTAATTTTATACTCATGTCCTCTAGTTCTGCACACACACTGCAAGTCAAATAACCTTCTTGTAACTACACCATCCATTCCTCTCAGCATTTTAAAAACCTGAAACATATTTCCTCCATTTCTTTGTAACAGATAATTTTGAACACAGTCCCAGAATTAACCTCATTGCTATTGGGCCCAGCATTGCTCATTGCCAACAGATCACTGTCCTTTTGAAGGTAAGGTGCCAAAGTTGCACACAATATTTCAAAATTGGTCTCGCCAATGATCTATGTAATGTTCTAATCATACAATCATAGAAACTTCAGCACAAGAGGCAGCAACTTAGCTCATTGTGTCTGACTCAGCATAGCAGAGCTATTGAATCCCATACAGAAGAACAGAAAAGAGTAGAATAACTGGTTTGACTTACAATTAAAGGGCACGTGTTTAGACTTATTGCTGCAAATTGACTGGATACTTTCAGTGAACAGTCAATAGTCATACTAAGATCCTTTTCCACTTTTGTCAATGTATAGCTTGTTGCACGCCTTCGTCATTTGCATAACTCTGCTTTCATATTCACATTAAAGTCCATCTGCTATGTCTTAGCCGCTTAATCCAATTGGTCCACATCTATCTCAATACTAATCAATATCTCTTAAAGTTGCCCCCTTGCCACAGCAGTTTTATTTATTACAGCTAACAATAGTCTCCATTTTAGCTATATGAATAGTGTAAACAGCAAGGGACCCAAAACAGATCCTTGCAGAACTCCACTGGTTACTGTCACAGCTTTCCTCATTTATTGTCACTCTTTTTTAATATTGGGAATTTTTTTGTTACCTTCAAGTTTTCAGATATAGCGCTTATATGAATATATATGAAGATATAGTACTTATGAAACTCCTTAAAATACTAACCAGAGTTTCTCTCATAGAAATGTTGGTACAGAAGGAGGCCATTATGCCTGTGCTGATGCTAGGTTTCCCACACACATTATCTAATCTCATTTTCTTGCTCTCTCTGTGTCCTTCAAAGTAATTTGCATTTATATAGTGTATTTTACGACCTCAAAACTTCCCAAAGCACTTCATAGTCAGAAGTACTTTTGAAATGCAGTTACTGTTGTAATGTAGGGAAATGCAGCAGCCAATTTGCACACAGCAAGGTCCCACAAATAGTAATGAGATAAATGACCAGATAATCTGTTTAATGATGTTGGTTGAAGGATAAATGTTAGCCAGGACACCAGGAGAATTGCTGCACTATTCTTCGAATAATGCCATGGGATCATTTATGTCTACTCGAGAAAGCAAACAGGGCTTTGGTTTAATCTCAGATCTTCAGTGCCCATGCATGGAACCTTTAAAAAATAGCACCCGACAGCGCAACACTCCCTCAGTATAGCACTGAAGTATCAGCCTAAATTATGTGCTCAAATCTCTGGATTGAGTCCATTACCCTACTTAATGAGAAAATGAAAAAATAATATTTTTTGTTAAATTTTATTTCCAAATGTTCTCAATAGAGTTTTTGTTGAATCTCCGATCTTCAGTACCCATTGTTTGGAACCTCAAGAAAATTCAAGGACAATTTATTCCAGTAACACAAACCTTAAAACAATGGAGAATGGTAAGACAAACAGTTGTTTTACCATCTCCTTTAGCAAATGCTCACATGTACAGCAGATATTTGAAGTCACTGTGAAACATACCTCTTCATCCAGAATGTGCCTATATTCCACAAAGTCATTTATCAACTGGGCTGGACCCATCAGTTCAGTCTTGGCCTTTATCCAATCCATTGAAAACATGAGTGAATAGAGCTCCTGTGAAAAAACATTTATAACATTCAGCATGCTTTTCTCGAATAAAACTGAAAAGTAAAATAGAATCCATGCTCTAGATCATAAGACAATCCACACCATTTGCTCACAGGAAGACAATCTATTAAGCACAAACTGCTATTGAAAATGTTCAGATATCAAGCATGTGCCTCTTGACAAAAAGGGCATAGGACTAGAGTCAAAACTGCTGCTGATATTCAAAATTGCTCAACCAAGTTGAAAGAGTTTAATTGATTGTGTGCAGTTAAATGGAACATTTTGCAGATTGTGTTCCATCTTTTGGGAAGCAGAAGCAGATGGACAAGCTCACCCAATCTGGACCTAGCCTCCTGTTAGACAATCTCATGACAACTTCGGTCAGGATGGAAGTCACAGTCTAGACCACCTTATACTATCAGTTGAAGGAATATGTGTGATGACAAACCGGGAAAGGAATAAAGAACCAAACCTCACTCAAATTTCTACATTTTCCACTAATTATATATAGTTACTGACTATTTAAACTGGCCCTAACAAAAATACATACAATTTATTATTCCAGTTTATTAGATTGACTCAGGTGAACAGAAGACATTTGAATAAAGTTTCTTATACTTACTCTATTTCAATAGACTATCAGTGAGATCATATTCTTAACTGCTTAAGTTATAATTACTACAGTGCACCATGTAGACATTAGAAGGGCTCATCTGCATTCATTATATTTTAATAGTTATGGGGAAAGTTGAAATATTTACAGCAAAAGCTATTATAAATGTAACTTTTCTGGTGAAAAGATTACATTACTAAAGTCCTAACTCTGAAAAAGCAAATTTATTAATCTATAAAATGAGAAATTTAATACACTAGCTTATTTGAAATACTAACTCAATTTCTAGCAGACAATTTTCATGCAAAAATTATTTTCTTATGTAATGTTCACTAAGATTTCTATTTGAAGTATGCAGATTGGATTTTCTATGAGGAAATTGAATTTAAAAAGTCAATCATATAGTGAGCTTTGCTCAATTAAAGATCCCACCCCAGATTAAATTATATACCCTTTTAAAAAAAAAAAAAAAAAAAAAAAAATTTTTTTTTATCCTTTCCTTGTCAAGTCAGAGGGAGAAGTGGGGGGGGTGATCTTCTCCCAAGCCTCTGATGAAGTGTCTCTTAGTTGGCTACTAGGAATATGTAAGAATTGCTTGGCAACACTTCATCATCTGATTATCCCTCTACAGGGAAACATAGCCATTGACTTCGAATTAATGGAAGATTTAACCCCTAGCTGTCTCTTAGCACCTTTATGTGCAACATGCCAGAGAACAGAAACTCAGTACCTGCAGCCCTTATCTCTACTAAGCAGCTATGCTGAAACTTGCATTTATATGATTCTGTTTATACATATTTGTTGCAAAATTGGTAGCGTATAATTACAGTTAGACATAAACCTAGTACTTAATTGCACAGCATTCAAACTTCCCTTTTTAATAGAATGGATGCCATCTTGTGAATGGACAAACAAGAAGCAAATAGCTTTAAATTCATCTTCCTTCTACTTCAGGCCAGTTCATGAAATTAGGCACAGAGGTATCTTAAATGTACTAAGACATAAGGGCACCTGCTCTCATTAGACAGACACTCATATGCATTAATCTCGACAAAACCCAATGGCCCGGATTTTGCGCTGGGAATAATGGTGAGGCTAACAGCGCATCCCAGTGAGAATTCTTCAATCAGAGAGCCACGCCGTTTCTTGCCCACAGACGCCCTGTAGAGGACACCGCGCTGGATCAGACGCCCGATGATAGCAAGTCTACGTTCAAAAGCTCGCAAAAACTCTGTGGGCAGCTATCGGCGTAGTGAACGGCAAGCGCCATTCCTTCGCCGCTGACTGCAAAATCTGGGCCAACTAATAAAATAACGTTCCATTTCAATAGATCAGTTTCTCTTTATAACAAAACTCAACAAAAAAAACCACACACACACAAAAGCAACATCAGGCTGTGAAATACATTTGGAAAAGAACCAAAAATCATTATCCAGGATCCCGAAAGCTTCTGGCAAAAACTGGAGGCAGATGTAGTACTAAAATTTAAATTCATCAGAGGATGTAATTTTATTTAAGTGCATTACAGTATTTTCTAAAAGGCCCATTTTAGGTTCCCCTGAATTATATGCCTAGTTATTTCAACTGCACTGAAAGAAATTAGCTAACATTATCCCTAAATTTAAAAACATTTTAATGGCTTAGAATGGCAGCACGGTGGCATAGTGGTTAGCACTGTTGCCTCACAGCGCCAGGGACCCGGGTTCGAATCCGGCCTCGGGTGACTGTCTGTGTGGAGTTTGCACATTCTCCCCGTGGTTGCGTGGGTTTCCTCCGGGTGCTCCGGTTTCCTCCCACAGTCCAAAGATGTGCGGGTTAGGTTGATTGGCTATGATAAATTGACCCTTAGTGTTAGGGGGATTAAATACGTGGGGTTACGGGGATAGGGTGGGATATGTGTTGATGTAGGGGTTACGGGGATCGGGTGGGATATGTGTCGGTGCAGGCTCGATGGGCCGAAATGGCCTCTATCTGCACTGTGGGGTTTCTCTGATTTCTGTGATCTGTGAACTGTTATAATACACTAACACACTAGACCAAGGGGTTCTACGATGCAAGATCCCAAACTCAGCCACACTGATGGGAGGTGCTGAGCAGAAACCAAATACTACCCCCACAGTGGAGTGGGAGGGGAAGTTAAAGGAAATGATTACCTCATACCAATTTGTCACATCTTTTAGGAGCTGTTTTGGGGAAGCATTGGCAGAGGCCTGGAAGCTGGTAGATTCCCATTTGATTTTTCACAGCAACAGAAAGAGGCAGAATAGCCTAAATAAAGTTGCACCCGATAAAGCTAATAGCAATTAGCAGAGAAGTTTTGAAATAGTTTACACTTGTGGCTCATGATTCTTAGAGCTCATAAAGCTTTAAGTACTTTTTAAACGGGTACAAATCAGAGGAAAATGCCTGGGATCTGCGCTCCTCCAATTCTAGCCTCTTGCGCATCCTAATTTTATTCACTCCATCATTGGCAGCCATGCCTTCAGCTGCCAAGGCCCTAAAGCTCTGGAATTCCCTCCATAAACCTTTCTACCTCTTTCTTCTTTAAGACGCTCCTTAAGACCTCTCTCTTTGACCTGTCTTAATATATCCTTCGGTGTCAAATGTTGTTTGATTACGCTCCTGTGAAGTGCCTTGGGACATTTTACTACATTAAAGGCGCTATACAAATGCAAGTAGTTGTTGTTGGGAGCAATTTATTAGACTGCCCCTTATTTGAGAAATGGCAAATGATACATTAGAACAATGAAGGTAAAACAAAATGGGACAAAGAATAACAATTGGTATTTTGAATTACATAAGCCATGTTACAATAAGATCACCAATTCATTACATGGCCTAACCCTCATAAGGGGCTGAGTAGATAGTCAACTGAAAGCTTCCTCTGCACATCATAGGCAAGGTACCCAATCATGGTGGACCTGTATGGCCACTGCAAGTACATTTTCTCTCTATGGGCTTATATTGTTATTTTTGCAATCGTCAGTATAGAGCAAGTCTTCCAAGTCATTTTTTACAGATTGTATAGTCAGCACTAACCTTGTCCATATTCGCTTTAGCCATATGGTAAGCCAGAAAACTGTACCAATACATACAATCCTCATCAGAAGGTGATGGAAACCGCCTTTTATATGTCTTCTGATACTGGCGAACTATTTTAGCATGTAAATCCTGCAAGAAAAGCAAATATGAACTTAATTCAACAAATAATTTCAAAATATTTTAACAAAAAAATCACAATAACACTTGTAAATGGATAAGCATCCCACTCACCTATTTCTGGCAGGTCACTGCTTAAAATATGCAAATAGGAGTCCTACGCCAGTTGTAGGCCCCAATTGCAATTTTCAGGTACGAATAGGTGGAGGTGCGCGGCACATACTCCGCCCATTGGTATCAGACATTGAGCGGTCTGACCAGCGGTCCTTAAAAGGTCCAGGAAATTTAATTTTTTTAATCTAGTGAGTCCAGAAGGAGCAGGAATCAGGGACCACAAAAATACGGCAGCCCGCTTTCAGCCCATCCAACGTCACGCCCCCTTCCCCCCCCCCCCCCACACTCCACAACAACTCACGATCGTCTCCTAGACCCTCCCACAACCAATGAGCTGCAGCGGGGCAGCAATCAAGCGAGGCCCAAACTAAAACTGTTTCAGGCCTCCCTGCACAGGCTCTAGGCAGGTGGCACAGCCTCTCCACTGCTTCTGCCCCCATTTCAGCCGAAGTCAAAGATCAGCCCCACTGAGTCTCTTGCTGACCAAGAAAGAAATTGCAATTGCAAAAATTGCATGCACAATATCCAACCGTCTATGTTGTCTCATGTGATACTGATATCTGTGAATATACATTTACTAATAGATTTGCAAGTTAAAAATGATATTTCCACCAAGAAGCCAAATATACCAAACAAAGTAACGGGAAAATGATCCAGGAGAAGGAATGTTATTTATTAAAATAAGAAAATCTACCAGAAGTCGATCGTGATTCTGTTCAGTCAGGAAGTCCAATTGTAAATCATGCAGGTAATACTGAAAGGATTTCCCATTCCGGTCACAGAATAGTAAAGATTTGTTGACAAACACTTGCAAGATGTCTTCTACTTCTTCTGTATCCATCTCCCACAGAATACACAGAACCTGTTCCAACATGAAAATTCACAGTAATAAATATATGAAGTTTACCACAAAAACAACAACAACTTGTATTTATATAGCACCTTTAATGTAGTAAAATGTCCCACGGCACTTCACAGGAGTATTATCAAACAAAATTTGACACCGAGCTACATAAGGAGATATTAGGCCAGATGGCAGGTAGGTTTTAAGGAGCATCTTAAAAGGAGGAAAAAAGGGGTAGAGAGGTGGTGAAGTTTAGGAAGGGAATTCCAGATCTTAGGGCCTTGGCAGCTGAAGGCACGGCCGCCAATGGTGAAGCAATTAAAATCGGGATGCTCAAGAGGCCAGAACTGGAGGAGCGCAGATATCTCGGAGGGTTGTAGGGCTGGAGGAGATTAGAGATAGGGAGGGGTGAGGCCATGGAGGGATTTGAAAACAATTATGAGAATTTTTAAAATCGAGCTGTTGCTTAACCGGGAGCCAATGTAGGTCAGCGAGCACAGGGGTGATGGGTGAACGGGACTTGGTGCGATCATTTATTACCAACTAACAGTTGTGAACATTTCCCAATGCAAATCATCTCCAAACACTAATCAATAAAATCCTCCATTTCCTTCAATCAGAACTGGCCATGCAGTTTGCGCCTTATGAATCTACATGGTGCCCAAGTGTACGGATCAAAGATGATTAAAAAGAGTGCACACAAATGTAAAAGACTTCTGAAATTGATTTGAATGAGTGTGTCTGTGACAAAAACATTTGTCTCTGTTGAATATTTTAACTTGTATTTTATATTGCCAGAAATAGCATGTAAGGGATTATCTCCCAAGACCACACAGTTATTTTTGCAACAGAAAACTAGTGGCTCAAGTTAGACAACTTCGCTGCAAGGTTTTATACAAGGTGAACGATTTCAAGGCCCATACAATGGTTGTCTAAAGTGCTAAGTGTTTAATCAACCCAGGGTGGTACACTGAACCTCAAACATCTTTGCCACTGCCCAAGATTGGCTGCCTGCAATATTGATGAATGGATCAAAAACAGAAAATGCTGGAAATACTCAGCAAGTCAGGCAGCATCTGTGGAGCGAGAAACAGAGCCAACGTTTCAGTCGATGACCTTTCCAGCATCCGCAGTATTTTACTTTTGTATTGATGAATGGATATTTGTTCTACTATAATTATGAGAGGTGTAGGCGTCTGTTGCTTTTGTTTCAGGATGCCTACAGGGATGGTCCTAAGTCACTGAGACACAGACATTAAGACAGGCCTTAATCTGGGATAGTCCAACCAAAGAGGCCATCCATCTTTTTTCCAAGGATGGAAGAAACAGCCTGAAAGATGAAAGAAGTGTACAATAAACTTACATTTACCCAAGTCCATCAAAAGGCAAGGAGAATGTGGATTGTGTCGAAGTGTTTTTTTGATTGACAATTATTTGTGACCTTTTAAAAAGGGGTCAGGAACATTGATTCACTGAAGCCCTCTGTGACAGACAGATTGGAGCTAGTGTTTTCAAGTAACAGAATTATATTGAGAACCAAAATACAGCCAGTGGCAGTCAGTACCTCAATCTCGAGGCCAACGGCTGCAAGGGTACATGGCAGTTAGCAAAGAAAGTTAGGCTATAGAAACATAGAAAAACAGGAGCAGGAGTCGGCCATTCGGCCCTTCATGCCTGCTCCACCATTCAATATGATCATGGCTGATCCTCTATCTCAATACCATATTCCCGCTCTCTCCCCATACCCCTTGATGCCTTTTGTGTCTAGAAATCTATCTACCTCCTTAAATATATTCAGTGACTTGGCCTCCACAGCCTTCTGTGGTAGAGAATTCCACAGGTTCACCACCCTCAGTGAAGAAATTTCTCTTCATCTCAGTCCTAAATGTCCTACCCCGTATCCTGAGACTGTAACCCCTCGTTCTAGAACCCCCCCAGCCAGGGGAAACATACTCCCTGCATCCAGTCTGTCTAGCCCTGTCAGAATTTTTTAAGTTTCCATGAGATCCCCTCTCATTCTTTTAAACTCTAGTGAATGCAGGCCTAGTCGACCCAATCTCTCCTCATACGAAAGTCCTACCACCCCAGGAATCAGTCTGGTGAACTTTCGTTGCACTCCCTCTATGGCAAGTATATCCTTTCTTAGGTAAGGAGACCAAAACTGCCCACAGTACTCCAGATGTGGTCTCACCAAGGCCCTGTATAACTGTATAAAGACATCCTTGCTCCTATACTCAAATCCTCTTGCAATGGAGGCCAACATACCATTTGCCTTCCTAACTGCTTGCTGCACCTGTATATTTGCTTTCAGTGACTGGTGTACAAGGACACCCAGGACACTTTGTACATCAACATTTCCCAATCTATCACCATTTACTAAATAATACTCTGCCTTTCTGTTTTTCCTACCGAAATGGATACCTTCACATTTATCCACGTTATACTGCATCTGCCATATATTTGCCCACTCACTCAACTTGTCTAAATTGCCTTGAAGCCTCTTTGCATCCTCCTCACAACTCCCAATCCCACCTAGTGTCGTCAGCAAACTTGGAAATATTGGCCCGTATTTTCCGATCGCAGGTGGAGGGCTGCGACCTGGAAAAATCTGCGCCCTTACCCGAGGGCTCCCGGGACGCACACGCTTCCGCTACTGGGCCTCACCAAACTCCAGGTGCGCAGGGCCCACGTATCCCAGGGGCGCCTGTAGTTCGCAGCGTCCCTGGGATCACGTGGGCCATGGGGAGCCAATCACAGAAGGGAATCTCCCTTCATACATTTGACAGGAAGACCTGTCAAATATATGAATGGAGATCAATGAAAAAACATAGTAAAACTTTAAATAAATTTTTAAAAGAATATCACATTTTTAAAATTTGAAATTACAATATATTAAGTATTTGAAACAAAAATTAAAAATTTTTGCAAAAAATAAAGTAGTTTACAGGGCTAAAAATAAACTCACCTTTTTTTAAAGTATTTTTAAATGATAAATCAGTGAAAATGTTTTTTTTATTTTTATTTTTTTTACTTTTTTTCAACTCTTATCCTGGTAAAAGCAGGCCTTATGCCTGCTTTTACCAGGCGTAAGAATTGTAAGGGTTTTCTGTGGGCGGAGGGTCTCCAAAAAGCGGAACTATCCGCCCACAGAGGCCCTTCTCCAGGGCAGCCAGAGGATCTGTCAAGACCATTCTTGACAGATCGGAAATGCCGGTTTTCAGCGCATGCCTGAAACCGGCATTTCCAATGTCACTACGGGTGGGTACACAGCGCGTACACACCCGTAGGGATCGGAATATCCGGGTCATTACATTTGGTTCCCTCATTCAAATCATTGATATATATTGGGAATAGCTGGGGCCCAAGCACTGATCCCTGCCGTATCCCACTAGTCACCGCCTGCCACCCCAAAAAAGACCCATTTATTCCTACTTTCTGTTTCCTGTCTGTTAACCAATTTTCAATCCATGCCAGTATATTACCCCCAATCCCATGTGCTTTAATTTTGCACACTAACCTCTTATGTGGGACTTTATCAAAGGCTTTCTGAAAATCCAAATACACCACATCCACTGGTTCTCCCTTATCTATTCTATCAGTTACATCCTCAAAAAATTCCAGTAGGTTTGTCAAACACGATTTCCCTTTCATAAATCCATGTCGACTTTGTCTAATCCCTTTGATATTTTCGAAGTGTCCTGTTATCACATCCTTTATAACAGACTCTAGCATTTTCCCTACTACTGATGTTAGGCTAACCGGTCTATAGTTCCCTGTTTTCTCTCTCCCTCCTTTTTTAAATAGTGGGGTTACATTTGCCACCCTCCAATCTGCAGGAACTGTTCCATAATCTATAGAATTTTGGAAGATGACAACCAATGCATCCACTACTTCCATGGCTACCTCTTTTAGTACTCTGGGATGCAGATTATCAGGCCCTGGGGATTTATCGGCTTTCGGTCCCATTAATTTCTCCAGAACTATTTTTTTTACTAACACTAATTTCCTTTAATTGCTCCTTCTCACTAGACCCTTGGTTCCCTAGTATTTCTGGGAATTTATTTGTGACCTCTTCCGTGAAGACAGAACCAAAATATTTGTTTAATTGCCCTGCCATTTCCTTGTTTCCCATTATAAATTCTCCAATTTCTGACTGTAAGGGACCCACATTTGTCTTAACTAATCTTTTTCTTTTTACATACTTGTAGAAGCTTTTACAGTCTGCTTTTATGTTCCTTGCAAGTTTACTCTCATACTCTATTTTTCCCCTCTTGATCAATTTCTTGGTCCTTTTTTGCTGAATCCTAAACTGCTCCCAATCCTCAGGCTTGCTACTTTTTCTGGCAACTTTATATGACTTCTCTTTGGATCTAATACTATTCTTAATTTCTTTTGTTAGCTAGGTTGGGCCGCTTTTCCTTTTGTGTTTTTGCTAGATTAAGGTTTACGGTCTATGCATAGAAAGAAAGCAAATAGTATCTTTGTTGGTTTATGCATCAAAGAGAAATGCATATTTTACTGAGTTATACTGATTACTGTTCATTTATTTGCCTTATGTAAATAAAACAACTTGTTGGGCCAAAGCTGGTGTCTCGATTTGGTAACAATATATATCCAGCCAGCTTTCAAGGAGAAAAGCATATGAAGATGTTACTACGAGCATGATTAACATAACTATTTTGTTTAGTTAGGCTTGCAGAAATAGATAAATAATGCTACAATTAGAGGTAAAATGGATTCCATTCTCTTGATATGAAACATAAAATGGTCTCAGTCCTCAGACTGGCAGGAATGTCATTAAGAAATTCCCTCTGATCATGGATTAATTAAGTTAAGAGTTTTTAAGTGTGGAAGACAAATTGTTTCTGCACTAGGTTGAACCTTTGTATTGCTGATGTGCTGGTCATATAATTCTATTTTAATAAACATTCATTTAATTCTGGATGTCATATCATTTTAAAAACGGTCTTAGTAGGTTAGACGTCTGAATTATTGTATTTTGTGTAATACACTAATGGAGTCATGTGCGCTTTGTCTGGTAAATAATTGAAGAAATTAGTCTTGATTGTAAATGTTGCACTGATCATGAGCAATGTCTAAGATTTGTTTGGAATTCCACTTCAAGGGGAAACATTGAGCTGTACTGGTCCGCAAGTCTTTAGCAACCAGAGTCCATGTGCCATCCTGGCATTGCACACACTACAGGGAGACCTCAAGGACCTAAAAAAATACAGCTGAAGAAATGTTTAATAGATTGCATCATTAAAACTACAGCGGACATCTCTACTGGACGAAAGCAGAGGGAAAAAAGAGTTTTTACACAGACTTTTGTAAACTGTTCTGTATTTTATAATGCTGCCTTGTGCACTGTGGCATCTCACCTGGCTTTGGTATATCCTTTTAATGTCCAATTTCTGCAGTTACTTCAGCTAGTGCAGCTCTGGTCTGACAGGTGATATTTGCACTGATTCAGTTAGATGAATTACATAAAGTTGTGTGCATATTTATTGAATTGAAAAGTAGAGAAGATATGCTAAACTTGTATCGAACCTTGGTTAGACCACACATGGAGTACGGAGTACAATTCTGGTCGCCATACTATAGAAAGGATGTAGAGGCACTGGAGAGGGTGCAAAAAAGATTTACAAGGATAATATCAGAAATGCGAGGGTACACCCATCAGGAAAGGATGAACAGGCTGGGTCGCCTTATTCTTGAAAAGAGAAGGCTGAGGGGTGACCTAATGGAGGTCTTTAAAATAATGAAAGGTTTTGGTAGAGTAGGCACAAAGAGTGTGTTTCCACTAGAGGCCATCAATAGAAGATAGTCACCAAGAAATCAAATAGGGAATTCAGAAGAAACTTCTTTATCCAGAGAGTGGTGAGAATATGGAATTCGCTACTACAGGGAGTGGTTGAAGCGAATAGTATAGATGCATTTAAGGGGAGGCTAGATAAGCGTATGTGGGGGAAGGGAATAGAGGGTTAGAATCATAGAATAGTCACAGCACGGAGGAGGCCATTCAGCCCATCGAGCCCATGCTGGCTCCCTGCAAGAGCACCTCAGCTAGTCCCACTCCTCCGCCCTATCCCCGTAGCCCTGCAAATGTTTTTCCTTCAGGTACTTATCCAACTCCCTTTTGAAAGCCATGATTGAGTCTGCCTCCACCACCCTTTCAGGCAATGCATTCCAGATTCTAACCACTTGCTGAGTAAAGAAGTTTTTTCTTATGTCGCCTTTGGTTCTTTTGCCAATCACCGTAAATCTGTGTCCTCTGGTTCTCGACCCTCCTGCCCTTGGGAACAGTTTCTCTCTACATTGCCCAAACCCCTCATGATTTTGAACACCTCTATCAAATTTCCTCTCAATCTTCTCTGCTCCAAGGAGAACAACCCCAGCTTCTCCAGTCTATCCACATAACTGAAGTCCCTCATCACTGGAATCATTCTCGTAAATCTTTTCTGCATCCTCTCTAAGGTCTTCACTTCCTTCCTAAAGTGCGGTGCCCAGAATTGGACACAATACTCCAGTTGAGGCCAAACCAGCGTTTTATACAGGTTCGTCATAATTTCCACGCTTTTGTACTCTATACCTCTATTCATGAAGCCCAGGATCCCGTAAGCTTTTTTAATTGCTTTCTCAACCGATCCTGCCACCTTCAACGATTTGTGCACATATACCCCCAGGTCTCTCTGTTCATGCGCCCCCTTTAGGGTTGTACCCTTTAGTTTATATTTCCTCTCCTCATTCTTTCTACCAAAATGTATCACTTTGCACTTTTCTGCATTAAATTTAATCTCCCACGTGTCCGTCCATTACACCAGCCTGTCTATGTCCCCTTTAAGTCTATCATTATCCTCCTTACTGTTCACTATACTTCCAACTTTTGTGTCATCTGCAAATTTTGAAATTGTGCCTGTACACCCACATCCAAGTCATTAATATATATCAAGAAAAGCAGTGGTCCTAGTACTGACCCCTGGGTTATGCTGATAGTGTTAGATGAGGAAAGACAGGAGGAGGCTCGAGTAGAGCATAAACGCCGGCATGGACTGGTTGGGCCGAATGGGCTGTTTCTGTGCTGTATAGCCTGTGTACTGTTAACCCAGGGCTATTCTATCAAAGATGTTTCCATATCACAGGTGACATGGATCACTTATTGGAAGTATGGTACAAACATGGAAAAGGAGGATGACTTTTTAAAAACAAACCATAACAAGATTAAGTGGCACTTCAGCTGAACACACTTTTCATTTAGATAATTTACTATTGATGTATTAAAAAAAAAATGTCCTTTGATCCATCTGAAAGCTGGATTCACTGCTACTTTCCAAAGGACTGTCAAATGGATTGATGTAATCAAAGCCCCACTGCTCATTAAAACAAAAAATCTAAATGATTTGGCACAGCAAAGTGATATATTTCCATAAATATTAATAGGAACTATTCTACAGATATTTCTGCTCATCCCACAACATACCGCATGAAACCACTCAGCACAGCTTCCTGCTCAGTAGTCTGATGCTGCCATCTGTAAATGAGCATCACAGGGTGGTTAATAGTTCTGTGTTTATTTCAAATATACCTACCAAATAAACTTGATATGGGAAAGCAAATTTTAGCCCACTGTAATAGAAGTTAGCCAACTTATTTTCATGTTTACATCTCGTCAGTCAGTGAGAAGGATCCCTGGAAACGCAGGTCTACACGTTCCGACAACACCTGCCAGTCTTCCAGCGGCTCTTGAATGGATGGGGCTGGAAACGTGCTAGAAGACACACTCGGCCATATCCCCGCCTGACCCCTTTACCGGAGGGCTGGTTAGTGACATAAAATGCAACCGCCTATATACAAATCATTAAAATGCCATTTGTATTCCTCATCATTTGCCCTGTTGGAACACTGGAGCCGAGGTCACCGGTTAGGTCATGGCATCCAGCATTCAAAGATCAGTGGAGGTGGCCTGAAGGTTTACTTGAAGTGGAGTCAGTGCAATTGCTCGCAGAGTGTTGCCATGCAAAGGCCCCAAGAGCAGCAACTAGAATTTTGTTAAGAAACCTTTAAAAATATTTAGGCAGCTCAGAGGCTGCCACGGTCTGCTGCAGCACATTTTGTGTTTGGCAAAACTCCCTGGCACAGGTCGAGGGGCCTGCCTCCAGCATGCAAATGACTCCAGGGCCAGAAAGCTGGCCTGGGTCAGGCGGGTAACTCCACGGCAGGCAGAATTTCCTCCCCCTTCACCACCAGTGAGGCCCCCAATCAAAAAGCATAGACCTTAATTTCAAAAAAGCACATTCACAGATTAGCAGGCAGTAGAAATTAAACAATCCATTTTCTCCAGCTCTGTAATCAGTGTTGAATTGATGATAAATGTTTCCATAATCCTACCTTAGTTGGCACTTTCACATCTTTTTTAAGTATGGAGAGGTCCTTGTAGTATTTTTTATGGTTCTCCTCCAACACCTCAATGCTTATTGCCATGGCCTCATCAAGTGCCTCATAATCATAGGAGGAGGATTTGCGAATTCTTTTGAATTGTTTACTCCGCAGCTGTTTCAGGTAATAGGCCCAGCGGTTGGGAAATTCTCGCAACAGTGCGCCGATGAGGGAGACGACGAGAGGAGAACCTGCAAAAAATATTAGTATGCATAGCTTTTCAGTTAAAAAGTTTATTTCAAAAACACAAAGTAAATTTACTTTATAAACTCTCAGCCAGGGACACTACCAGCAAGATGCTGGCAAACAGTACATTATAATATTGTGAGATGGAATCGCGCCATCAAAACCACTTTTAAAAGAACTATGATCAACTTTACAGGTTTTCTTTCACTTATTTATTTACTGAATTCTGATTTGTCATCAGGGGAGCTGGTTCATTGACTGGAAGAAATTTCAAAGCCTTATGATGAGAGCTAGTTGAATGAGCAGGAATGGATACAGGCCATTTTTATATTACAGGAATGCAGCCAACATCAGGTGCCTGACCCCCATCCTACCACACCCCCTCTCAACTGCATTCCATAGTGCAAACACCCCAATGTTCAAGGGACCAATGGCATCATCGATGCACAAAAATGCGTGTTGACAAATGTGCCATCAGGTTAAGGTTGCCAGCTTCAGTCAAGTAAACATGGAACATAGAAACAGAAGTAGGCAATTCAGCCCCACGAGCCTGTTCCGCAGTCCAATGAAGGCCCATTCCCTGTGTTTAAAAAACTGTGGACAGCAACTCCATTGGCGAAGCAAAATAACATGAGCTTCCTTTAACACACAGGTACAAACAGACGGTTGAAGGAAACAAACACTGATCTACAGCGCGATTTGGGCTATTCTGGCTACAGTTCAATTCTGACTATAGCTGGTAAATGGCCTATGGAGTGGAATGTCAAGCCATTAAATCTGTGTGTCTAGGCAGAGGCCCACAGTCTGACTCAGGAAATAAGGGACCTGCTGAAAATTTAACATAGGAAAGTGTAGGATGGGGAAAAAAACTATGCAGTCCATGCGATCAGTCTCTAAAACGAATACCTTTCAATCACCCACTCCCTCGCAAACCTATCCAATCTTCCCTCAAGTTTTTCCACACTATCTGCCTCCACTGTCTATCTAGGCAGTCCATTTGACACGTTCAATATCCTCTGCGTAAAATAATTAAATCTCCAACTGTCTGTGCACTCTCTCTCTTCTAAGCTGGAGCCCAGGTTCTGCAGTGGTAATCTCGAACGAATCAGGGTTTAATTTATCCATTTCCTTAAGAATCCTAAATATTTGAATATACAGGAATCCCTCCCCAACCGCGGGGATACGTCCCTGAAAACCCCCATGGTTGGCAAAACCGCGGTTGGCAAATACAAGACTCTATGGGAAAAATGGGATATGGGGGAACGCGGCCGCATATAAACTGTTCAGAGCCTGTGTAAGTTGCTTGTTCTTTTATTAAACACAAATAAAATACACAATAACGTAACAAAAACAATAAATGTTCAAATAACAATAAAAAAAAGATCAACTGGGCGGTTTCTTAAAGAATTCTGCGATGAATAGTTGACTCATTTTTTAAAAAATCTTTCTGGACCTGCTTGTATGGTCTCATTAAATCCTCCAAACCTCGCTTGAATTTTAAACTACGCTCCAAAAATGGGTCAATCTCCATAAAGAGGTCCGAGAGATTAGTAGCAAGGAGCATTGCCTGGCTAAGGTTGGCACTTGTCATCTTCGACCTCTCCACTATATCCTCATCCTCTGCCTCACTAGAATGCTGCATCAGCCCATCAAGGTCCTCCTCCGTCAACTCCTCACCGTGCGACTCAAGGAGCTCCTCAATGTCATCAGGCTCTGTCGGCCAGCCCCTCGCCTCCCAAACGTCGCGCAACCTTCACAATGCGATCAACTTCATAGTCAACTGTAGAGAAGCCTCGGAAGTCATTCACTGCCTCCCTCCAAAGTTTACCCCAGCAGGCATTGATTGTCATCCTCTTCAGTTCATCCATCGATTCTTTTATGTTGGTGATGCAGTCAGCGATGGTGTAATCCTTCCAACAGGTTTTCACTGTCAGTGTTGCGTCATCTTCCATAGCCTCCATCATGCGGTCAAAGCTGCGTCGTATGTAGTATGCCTTGAAGGTGGCTATCGCACCTTGGTCCATGGGTTGAAGGAGTGAAGTCATGTTGGGAGGTAGGAAGACGACTTTGATATTAGGGTGGGCGAATTGGAGTGCCGGCGGGTGGCCGGGGGCATGGTCGAGGATGAGTAGGACCTTGAAGGCCAGATTTTCTCTCGCAAGGTACCGCTCCACGTCATGCACAAAACAGTTATGAAACCAGTCCATGAAGACTGCAGCAGTAACCCACACCTTGCGGTTAGAACGCCAAAAGACAGGTAGATAATTTTTGTTTTTGCCCTTCAGAGCGTGGGGATTAAGAAAGCGGGAGAGCAGCATCGGCTTCACTAAACAGTCTCCCTCGGCGTTAGCACAAAGGCGAAGGGTCACCCTATCCTTAGCCACCTTGAATCCCGAAGCATGCTTCTCAGCCTTCGCGATGAAAGTTCGGGAAGGCATCCGCTTCCAGAAGAGACCAGTCACATCCGCATTAAATAGCTGCTCCAGCAGGTAACCCTTCTCGGCGATCAACTTCTTCAGCTCCTCCAGGAACTTGGCAGCGGCCTCGTGATCGGCTGAGACCGATTCCCCCACAACCTTGAGATTAGTCAAGGCGAACCTCTTAAAATTTTCCAACCAGCCCTTACTCGCATGAAACTTTATATCATCTACACTTTCCCCGGCAGCCACAGTAAGATGCTTGTAGATACCAAGGGCCTTCTTACGTGCCCATGCGGAATTAACATTCGCCTGTTTCTGGTTCTGGTCTTCCAACCAGATATTAAGTGCCTTCTCCATTTTTTCAAGCTTATGGTCCCGTGGCATAAACGACACTTCAGCACTTTTCAAAGAGCCACCCTCAATACTAGCCCTTATCGACACCTCACCTTTTTATGGTTCTAATGGTGGACTCGTTAACTCCCATTAGTCGTCCAACCGACGCTGTACTTTCACCACGGGCAACTCTATTAACGACATCGAATTTCCTATCTAAGGTTAGTACATTCCTTGCCCTTTTTGCTATTGATTCACCTTTACCACTGAGGTTACGCTTAGGGGCCATGATTAAGGGCTAAACGTTCACACACACAGTACAGGTACAGTATATTCACGAGTGGAGCGAGAACAAGCGTGGTTGTTATTATGCTGAAAAGAGCGGCAAACCGCGTATATGCAAAATTCACTGCCGCGGTTGGCAAAAATTGTCGCAGAGAGGAAACCGTGTATATGTGAAATCCGTGTATGGCAAAACCGCGGTTGGGGCAGGATTCCTGTACACCCTGACCCTTCACTTCTCCAGTCTAAACAATCTTAGGTTCTTCAACCTCGCCTCCTATCGAAGATCCTTAAACTAGGTATCAGGTTAGTTAACCTTTTCTAAACTGTTACCAATGGGTGTATATCCTTGCTATAGTTCAGCTATCAGAATTATACAGAGTACTCCAGGTGTGGCCATATCAGTGCCTTGTACAGAATAATTAGCCAGACTTGAGATTAAGTGCTCTATCCATCTGATTATACATCCTAAGATCTAGTTTGATTTCCTTACTGTTACCTCACACCACACTGCTGTCTGTAGTGAGTTATCTGCGAATAGCCTGAAATCAGTCATCGGGAAAATGCTGGAATCCATTATTAAGGAAGTGGTAACAGGTCACTTAGAAAATCATAATACGATTAGGCAGAGTCAACATGGTTTTATGAAAGGGAAATCATGTTTCACAAATTTTTTAGTTTTTTGAGGATGTAACTAGCAGGGTAGATAAAGGGGCACCAGTGGATGTAGTATATTTGGATTTCCAGAAGGCATTCGATAAGGTACCACATAAAATGTTGTTACGCAAGATAAGGGCTCATGGGGTTGGGGGTAATGTATTAACATGGATGGAGGATTGGTCAACAGGCAGAAAACAGAGAGTAGGGATAAACGGGTCATTTTCTGGTTGGCAGGCTGTAACTAGTGGGGTGCCACAAGGATCAGTGCTTGGGCCTCAGCTAGTTGCAATCTAAATTAATGACTTAGATGAAGGGACCGAGTGTAACGTATCTAAGTTTGCTGACGATACAAAGTTAGGTGGGAAAGTAAGCTGTGAGGAGGACACAAAGTGCCTGCAAAGGGATACAGACAAGTTAAGTGAGTGGGCAATAAGGTAGCAGATGGAGTATAATGTGGGGAAAGGTGTGGTTATTCACTTTGGTAGGAAGAAGAAGAAAACAGAATATTTTTTAAATGGTGAGAATCTATTAAATATTGGTGTTGAGAGATTTAGCTGTCCTAGTAGAAGAAACACAAAGTTAGCATGCAGGTATAGCAAGCAATTAGGAAGGCAAATAGCATGTTGACCTTTATTGCAAGGGGGTTGGAATACAAGAGTAAGGAAGTCTTGCTACAACTGTACAGGACTTTGGTGAGAGCACACCTGGTGTACTGGGCACAGTTTTGGTCTCCTTATCTAAGGAAGGATATACTTGCCTTAGAGAAGGTGCAACAAAGGTTTACCTAGATTGATTCCTGGGATGAGAGGGCTGTCCTATGAGGAGAGATTGAGCCTATACTCTCTGGAGTTTAGAAGAATGAGAGGTGATCTCATTGAAACATAAGATTCTGAGAGGGTTTGACAAGGTAGATGCTGAGAGGTCCAAGCCCAACTTCAGAGACTTGAGCACGTAATCTAGGCTGACAGTTCAGCGCAGTACCGAGGGAGTGCTGCACTGTCAGACATGCCATCATTTGGATAAGACATTAAACCGAGACCTGCCCTCTCAGGTGGATGCAAAAGATACCATGGCACTAGTCGAAGAGCAGCAGGGGAGTACTCCCAGTTTCCTGGCTAATATTTATCCTTCCACCATTATCACTAAAACAAGGACGATCTGATCATTTATTTCATTTCTGTTTGCGAGACATTGCTGCGCAAATTGGCTGCTGTGTTTTCTACGTTACAACAGTGACTACACTTCAAAAGTACTTCATTGGCTGTACTGAGGTTGTGAAAGGCGACATATAAATACAAGTTCATTCTTTCTTTTCACAAAAGAAACTGTACCTCAGGTGTGCAACTTGGTCCATAAAGGAATAAATCAACTATCCCCACTGCCCCACTACTGACAGTGAAGGTCACTACTGCCCTCAACTTTATGCTACAGGAGCCTTCCATGCACCCACAAGAGTAATCTGCTTTTCCCTCTATATTTCTCCATTAAGGAGGTGCCTGAAGCTACGTACTGCTATGTACCCTGCACATACATTCGGGCAAGATCGGTCACTACAGGCTAGGAGACAGGTGCACTAGAATCACACTGTCCTAGTCTATAGCAAGTGCAGATTAATTGGCATTATCTAGTTTGCATTTCTATAACCTCACTGGCTACATCCTTGCTAAGAATTCTTTTCATCACTGCAACATTTTATATAGAATGACTTTCTTTCATGTGCACACATCTTACAGTAATTCCATGTCTTACTTTTGTACTTTTTAAGTCATGTACTTTCTTATGGACTTCCCGCCAGTTCCACCAATGACGGAGATAGCGTTATCTCTATGCAGCATCTATTCTTGTGTTTTACCCTTTATTTGCATGCTAGTATGCTGGATATCTAGACTAAAAACGTGCTTGCATAGCATTACAGGGATTACCAACATTTACAGAGCCTTGATAGTAAATCAGCTTCTTCGGGGGTGCAGACTTTTCTTCAACAATTGTGCTTTCCACAGCTGGGTTCTCAAAATGCAATTTTATAGTAATAGCTGGTTCATTAGCTGTTTGATAAGTGCTAAATGAACAATATTGTGGAGGTGTGTCGATGGGCTATTTTTATTGCTGTTAACAAAATGGCACTCTCACAAATCACATGGTTTAAAGTCAAAGTGAACCATGATTCTGTTATCAGTTAAATGGCATTGGTGAACATGTTTTCCCCTTTTTTAAATGAAAATAAGAATGGTTGTCCCCGAGGGCTTAGGCGAGTTCTCACATTGTCCTTCCAGCCCTAGGGCCTGAACGCAAACAATGCGGATTAATTTCTACTTGCTAAAGTGGGAGAGAAAATGTAGTACAGAAAGAAATTAACATGGAGCCAATTCCATGTTTTAATTCCTACTGCTCCTATATTTAAAGGCAAAATTGATCGCCAGACTTGAAGTCCATATGAGGAAGCAATGGTTTATTTGTACAGGAAAGAGAATTCAGAAGTGTTATGACTATGTCCAACTAAGTGGATGAAAGCTACCTCCCTCTACCAATTGTAAAGGTCCTACGTGAAATGAGTTTGGACATTTCCTAATGAGTCAGAACCGCAGGAGAAGAATGCCTACATTCTGCATTATAGTGGAAATCTCGGAGACTACAAGGTCAGCTAGTGTGAAAGCCTAAGTGGAATTGGTGTAGGGCAAATTGTTGGAGAAATGTAATGAGCTTTACTCTACACCCAAACCATTCTATAACTGACTTAGCAGTTGTATGACAATGCTGAAAGTACAAAATTACTGCATTCCTAACAAGGGCACCTTGACCAGAACAGAAATCTAAAAATTGGGTTACAATTATAGTTTTGAGTATTAGTGCAGACCTGTACCAAACAATCTCAAAGCTTTTATGGGCCACATCAAAAGTGGAAAGTCTGAGGAAGAAAATCATAATATTTTACATCAACATGAAAAATTAAACAAGTAAATCAGCACTCACACTGGATTTACATGTATGCAACAGAACAGCACCTGGCACAATGAAGATGCTCACCTATTGACCACTTCCAGACAGTCCAGTAATCATTTCTAATTTCCTACGAATCAGAGACCAGCAAGATCTTTCAACAACGACTGCGAACTGTATTTGCTGGAACAAGTTTTATCTAAATACTACGAGGCCAAACAGTACAGATGTCAATTCTGAATATTTAATTTTAACAACCCTTAAAAGATTTTCCAGACCATCTGCAGGAGTAAATTAAAGCATCGTGATGGTGAAATTAGCCGAACAGTATAGAACCTCATGGGAATTCCCTCGTTTGAGGTTTTGATCTTAAATACAGGATGCAGAGAACTGAGAGAATAAAACTAAATCTATAGCAATGCAACAATAAAACACAGGTGATGGTAATCGGAGCCTGTTTGCCCAAGGAGCTTTCAAAATTCAACTCATTTATTTATTTTAGGGAACGAAAAAATAATTCAAATTAGGATGAGGAAAAACACACTTTCTCTCGGTCCCTTTCCATCTATACCTCAGACTGGCAAGCTTTCTAAAGCAAAAATTAATACCTTTTATTTAAACATTTTGTTGAAAACCTACTCAAATTCATCATCCAGTTTGTATTATAGACCAGTCAACTTAACATCAGTGGTAGGAAAAATAACGGAATCCCTACTAAAGGAGAAAATATAAGAACATCTAGAAACCAAAAAATATAATAATGAATAGTCAGCATGGATTTCAAAAGGGAAAAATCTTGCTGACCAACCTTATTGGATTTTTTGAAGAGGTAACAGAGAGAGTGGACAATGGCAATGCAGTCGATGTCATTTATCTGGATTTTCAAAAGGCCTTCGATAAGGTACCCCATAATAGACTGAATAACAAGGTCAGGGAATGCAGAGTCAGGGGACAAGTAGCAGAATGGATTGCTGGCTGGCTTCAGGGCAGAGAGTAGGGGTAACGGGTAGCTATTCACAGTGGCAGAAGGTGGGTAGTGGTGTTCCACAAGGATCAGTGTTGGGACCACTGCTGTTCACAATTTAGATTAACGATTTAGACTTAGGAATCAAAAACACCATTTCTAAATTTGCAGATGATACCAAATTTTGCGGGGGGGAAGATAGTCAATACTGAATTGGGCTGCAACAAGTTACAGGAGGACATTAATAAACTTGCAGAATGGGCATATAATGGGCAAATGAAGTTCAACACAAATAAATGTGAGGTATTACATATTGGTAGGAAGAATAGGGAGGTCACATCACTTGGAGGGTGCAAGTCTAGGTGGGGTAGAGGAGCAAAGGGATCTCGGAGTACAAATGCACAAATCACTAAAAGTTGCGACACAGGTTAGCAAGGCCATAAAAAAAGCAAACCAAGCAGTAGGGTTTATTTCTAGAGGGATAGAATTGAAAAGCAGGGAAGTTATGCTAAACCTGTATCGAACCTTGGTTAGATCACACTTAGAGTACTGCATAGAGTTCTGGTCGCCATATTATAAAAAGGATATAGAGGCACTGGAGAGGGTGCAGCGAAGATTTACAAGGATGATACCAGAAATGCGAGGGTATACATATCAGGAAAGGATGAACAGGCTGGGTCACATTTCTCTTGAAAAAAGGCTGAGGGGTAACCTAATAGAGGACTTTAAAATTATGAAAGGTTTTGATAGAGTGGATAGAGAGAGAATGTTTCCACTTGTGGGGAAGAGCATAACTAGAGGCCATCAATATAAGATAGTCACCAAGAAATCCAATAGGGAATTCAGAAGAAACGTTTTTACCCAGAGTGGTGAGAATGTGGAACTCGCTACCACAGGGAGTGGTTGAAGCGAATAGTATAGATGCATTTAAGGGGAGGCTAGACAAGCGTATGTGGGGGAAGGGAATAGAGAGTTACGCTGATAGATTTAGAGGAGGAAAGATGGGTGGAGGCTCGAGTGGAGCATAAACGCCGGCATGGACTGGTTGGGCTGAATGGCCTGTTTCTGTGCCGTATATCCTATGTAATCTTATGTAATCCTATATATTCAATTCATTATCAAAACTATACAAACAAATGCAGTTATGAAGACACACACAAGTTGGCTGTTCCAATAAGAAAAATAAATGGTTTATAATTCAAACAAACAAAAACTGTAACAGATGTGTAACCAGTAGTCTGTCATGTTTGAAATGGGTGTTTTTTTTCCCAGATACACAATCTATAGTTTTTTTTAAATCTTAACCTGAACAAACCTTCTGAAATTTAACAATTAGCTTTTCTTCAAAGTATTTTGAAAACAATCAAACAGATATTGCTGAAGACCTGCATCCTCATCCTAATTGTTCCCCAAAATAAATGAGCTGAACTAAATAAATGCTGCTGATACACCCTAGGAAACTCAGACTGCAGGATGTACCTCGCAGTAACAGAGTTACAACTTTGTACAAAACTATCGGCCTGGAATTTGCAGTTGTAATGACAGCAAAACTGTCAGCG
Source organism: Somniosus microcephalus (assembly GCF_052327205.1). NCBI lineage: Eukaryota > Metazoa > Chordata > Chondrichthyes > Squaliformes > Somniosidae > Somniosus > Somniosus microcephalus. Next base: position 38,056,792 of record NC_141003.1, on the reverse strand, counting down.
TTCGCCATCATTACAACTGTGAATCTGACAGTAACTTCTGGAGTACGCACATGCGCAGCTAAACACGGAAATCCAGAAGTTGCTGTCGGTCATTCCCTGCTCCTCCACAGGGCGCGCTGTTGAACTCTGCACAACCAGCAATCAATTGATATCACTGAACTGACGAGGACATAAGCTTTTACGCTGGACTATCGCTCTTAAAAAAAAGTTACGCCTTGTTGAATGAGCTGTACCTGGGTTTTAATGGTGTACTGAGTCATAATTACTGTTGAAATGTTCTGGCTCTGAAAAACTAATTTTATGTTTGTGGAATGTCAAATTTTTCCATAATGATAAAAATTCAATATTTTAAATAATTTTTTTTAAAGTTTGTTCATGATATTTCAGCTTCTACCTTAATCCCATGTGTATGTCCCAGTCTTTATTTCACTCTCTGTAAAATGATTAAAAAGGGAAGAAAGATCAGTGCATTTTACTTCCTGGTTTGCTGTCTGTGAGAATTCTTTAATGTGATTGGCTGCTTAGCCAGCTTGATGACATCACTGTTGTTGGACACTGGAGATCCCCTGGACTTGGCGTCAGATTCAAATTAACATCGGGAGAGGTGAAATTGACGCTGCAGAGATTGCTAGATCTTTGTGGACAGTGGTCTTCAAGGTCAGCGGTGAGTGCCATCACTTCGCCGCAACCGCAAAATCCAAGCCATTGAGTCCTAGCACAGGGTTCTGGGATAGCTTGAGGCCTTGAAATTAAAAGCTTTAAATGAAAGTATTAAGAGAAAAATGACAATTCATGGGGTAAACATTAATTATGTTATTGTGAAATCTATCATTTATGTTTTAATTTTGTTGGAAACCTTATTTTGGACATTAGAAAATTTGAAGTTGTTGAGGGAAATGTGACAAACAAAAATGTTGTCACCTCTTAATAGAGTTGGAAGTTGGATGTAGGAAGACTAAAGAGAGTTGGACACGTAGAAAATAGGCCAATAAGAAATGAGTTAAGTTGTAAAAGAGATTGGAAATGATTTATAGTGCGAGAAAAAGGTGCGACATCTAGGGATGACAGATAAGCATGAAGGAACAAAGTGTTAAAAATCACGACAGAGGAAGTGTACAGGAAGTGCAATACGCAAAACCTTTAATTGACTATGGTAGATGTGCATACATACACACTAATGGAACTCCTGTGGCTTTGCTCATGGGGAGTTGGAGCATATGCTGTTTGAAAGGGTATGAATGAATTATTCTGCTGCTTAATTACTGTTACATAAACAGTTGGTTAGGTCAGAGTATAATTGCTTTTCAGGCAGCACAACCCTGGCTTGATTTCTCTCTCTCTTTTAAATAAAAAGTACACTTGCTAAGATCACTCACAAGTTAGACATTTGTGTTTTTATATGTCTAATGATTACATATCTTTATACTTCTTTTGAAGTGTAACATGGAAATTTGAGTTTAACACTTCAAAGTGTGACAGACAGGAAATTTGCGCTAGAGGTATAGTTTTTATATAACTAGAAAATCTGGTCAGTATTGGTCAGAGAAAGACATACAATGCACTGTTTTGGAACTTTACACCATGTAAAACATATTGGCCCAGATTTTGCGGTGGTAATGAGGGCAAACTATCAGCGTTCGCCATCATTACCCCTCTGAATCTGACCGCAACTTCAGGATTTAGCGCATGCTGCACTGTGGTTGCACTGTGGAACTTCCCAGAGCTGGCAATCAGTTGAAATCACATACAAGGACAAAGGCTTCCTGTTTTACAATGGAATATTGCTGTTAAAAAAAAAACTTTAAGCCTTGTTGAAAGAGGTGGAACTGGGTTTTTAATGGCATATTGACTGCTAAACAACCATTCTAGCCCCGAAAAACTGATTTTATTCTGAAGAATGTCAGATTTTTCCATTAATATGATTTTTATTGGCCCAGAAATTCGGGTCTCCACAGGTGAGTACGCACGGGGTACTCACCCGTAAGCCCAATGGAAGTGCTGGTTTCCTGCATGCACTGCGCATGCGCGGGAAACCGGCACTTCCGTTCCCCTGAAAGCAGGGGTTCAGAGGTCGAACGCGTGCGCGGGGGAGGCTGCGAGTGCGCATCGAACTTCGGGTTTTTTTTTGCAGGTTTTCCCGGGAGGTTATGTCTCCAGAAGTTAGACATGTAAAAAGCAGGCGTAAGGCCTGCTTTTTACAAGGTAAGTGGTGAATTAATTAAAATTAAAACATTTTTTCCACAGGTTTATTATTTTTAAATACTTTAAAGAAAGGTAAGTTTATTTTTAGCCCCGTTAGAAAATAAAATTATTTTTTTCAAAAATTTAAATTGTTTAAAATAGTTATTTCATGTAATTTATAGTTTATTATTTAAAAAATGCGATTTTAAAAGAAATTTATTTGAAGATTTAGTGATGTTATGGGGCCCGTAGTATTTCTAAGTTTTAACAGGTCTTCCTGTCAGACTTATGAATGGAGCATTCCCTCCTCTGATTGGCTCCCCATGGCCCACGTGATCCCAGGGGACGCATCGAACTAACTGCGCCCCTGGGATACACAAGCACTGCGCGCCGGCAGCTGGAGCAAGCCCCAGATCGGAATTCCACGGGGGCCCACAGCTCAACAACCGGCGCAGTAGATAAGTGCAGGTCGGAGGCTTGCACCTGCGGGAAGCCCCCGACCCAAATTTCTGAATATTTTTTTAAATTTGTTTAATATTTCACTTCTACCTTAATCATATGTGCATGACCCAATCTTTATTTCGCACTTGTAAGATTTATAAAAAGTAAATTAGAATCTGTGCATTTTACTTTCGGGTTTGCTGGCTGAGAGAATTTTTCAATGTGATTGGCTGCTCAGCCAGCTTGATGACATCACTGTTGCTGGGCGCTTAGGATTAGCTTGATTTGGTGCCAGAATCACAAAAGATCGGAAGAGCTGAACTTCACGCTATAGATCACTAGGTCTTTGTGGACAGCTTTCTTCGAGGTTAGCGACGAACGCCGTCACTTCGCTGGTGACCGCAAATTACGGGCCAACATATTATTCTTCCACTGAAGTAAAGGATTAAGTCCCTTTTATGCCACAAAGTCCAATTGCACTTAAGCTCATAATTAGGTCAATTAAGAAGCTGCAGCCATTCAGCTCTAGTAACGTGCGTTTCTGGAGAGTTCTTTTATTTCTTTATTTAAGTATGGCCCAGAAATGCGAGTACAACAGACAAATGCATGCTACACATACCATTTTATAATATTTCAAGTTCATTTCCATTGTAGCTGCTCAGAGTAAGTTAGAGGGTACACTATTTTGTGAGGAGAGGAACATTATACCATGTAAAACGGAAGGTATTATTCTGCTGCAAAAGTGTAGGTATGTGCCCTGTTAAGGCTACAAAGTCTAACTAATGTTAAGTAAACACTGGGTGAGTTAATTCAAAAGTTATTTTTTCAGGCTGAACCCTGACTTTAAAGGTAAAGTAAGAGCCAGCAGACTTTGTGGATTTGGTGATGTGCTACCCTGGGTAATTTTTCTATATATTGAAAATGACTGTCGTCATTTCTTTAAGCATGACACAGGAATTGGCATTAGCCAGTGATGTAAAAATACTACCGAGTGCTTGGTTTGAGTATAAAACAAGGCTTTAATCAACTGTTTCAAAACCATGAGATTTCTAGTTACATCACTAGTTCCTGAGCAAGCTGGGCCCACGCCCGAGTATTTATACTCCTTGAACAGCGCCACCAGCTGGCCACCCAGTGTTACTTCATGAGTGATGAGAAGATTCATGACAGCCAGTGTGTGACATTTGAAATACACAAAATTATAATCCCCTGCAAACTGCAATGATATTAGAGTTCAAATTGTGTCATGCAATCTCAGAACTTATTCATCATACCTGCCACTGGCAAAATCATTTGCCAAAATTAGAATGCAACTGTGAATGTATGTATATATTAAAAGCAACACAGGTAGGCATGCATTTAAAAGTTGGGCCATCTCATGAATGATTTAAATCATCCAGATCCTTGATGTATTCCTACCGACATGTGACACACTATAGCTTACACATTGCCCTATATATTGTACTGAATTGCAGATACATAAGCACTGTGCAGAAAGTAAGCAGATTACAATTCTACAAAGTCCCAAGTGGCTGGAATCAGGTTCAGCTGTACTAATATACAGTGGGCCAGATTTTCCGATCGGAGGCTTCCTGCGAGCGGATGCCTCCGATCTGGAAAAATCTACGAACTTACCTGCTGGCTCCGTAGGTCCCGACACTTCCGATCCTGTGCCTCTCCTGGTGCGTGCGCGCAGAGGCCCAGGTATCCCAGGGGCAGATGCAATTCGCAAGCGTCCCTGGGATCATGTGGGCCATGGGGAACCAATCAAAGAAGGGAATCCCCCGTCACACTTTTGACAGGTCTCTCTGCATAGACCTGTCAAAAGTATGAATGGGGAAGCACTCAAAAAAACACTAAAACATTCAAAAAAAAATTTTAAATCATATTTAAAATTAGTTAAAATTACATGCAATTAAATATTTTAAACAAAAATTAAATTTTTTGAAAAAACTAAGTTTTTTTACGGAGCTAAAAATAAACTTACCTTTTTTTAAAGTATTTTTCAATTATAAATAGGAGTGAAAAAAAATATTTTTTTACTTTTTTTTTTTGAACTCTTTTGCTCCAGGCATAAGATTTTTAAAGGTTTTCAGCGGGCGGAGGTTCTGCAGAAAGCGGAACTCTCCCCCCGCAGAGGCCCTTCTCCAGGGCGGATGATCTGTCAAGAGGATTCTTGACAGATCGCAAGTACCAGTTTTCAGCGCATGCACTTTGCATGCCTGATACCGGCACTTGCGAGGCCCCTACGGGTGTGTACACAGCTTGTACCCACCCGTGGGGGGCGGAAAATACGGGCCAGTGTATTTCAATACTGAAATTCAAATTTATTATACTGTCATTCAGTGGCAAGAATAAATACTGCAGCAGCATGGCAAAATAAATAGCGGAATCCAGCGCAGCAAAGCAAGCAATTGTTCCCTTTTGGCCACTCTGTATAAAAGTCCCAGGTACAACCTATCTTTTTTACCATAGCTTCAGTCATTTCTCTGCACACTTCCAATTCAGCTTGGTGTTTGTTTCTCATCTGTAAAGCAATCTGGGATGGTTTACACATGTCTGCAGTCCAATAAAAGACTTACCTTTGCATTCCTGTACTAGGCTGTGTGCTTGTTCTGGCAGAAGGGACACATCTAGGTTAACAAAACGTGCTAGTATTTCTAATCCCTTGTCATTGCTCAGACCACTTTGTACAGATACGAGGATGTTATTACCTGCAAAACATTAAAAAAAAGTTTAATGAGCATTTATCTACAAGTTGTACTTATCTAATTAGTAAAGCTAATTAGTAGCATTGTTCAATAACTACCAAGGCGATTCAACATTTCCAGAGATAACTGGGAATCTCACTCAATCCCCACATCATTAGAATGGTAATTCTCTATTTATTTTCTAATAATTTCCTCCTCTGAGGGTGGTAACTAATGCTCAAGCACAACTCTATCTGTAGAGTGGTCCTCCAGTACTCCACGAAGCCCTTATAGAATCATAGAAATCACAATACAGGAGTCCATTTGCCTCATTGTGCTTGTGATAGCTCTTCAACTGAAGCCTTCAACTCTAATCCCATTTTCCTATTATTTCACTATCTTTTTATATTCTTCCTTTTTTAATATTTATTCAACTCCCTTTTAAACATTACAGTCCCTACCTCAACAGCCACTTATGGTACAGCATTCTGTATTCTAATATTTGTCCATTTTTTTTACACTTCCCTCTTCACTCTTCTAACAGAATCCTGAATCTATAACCCCTTGCTACAAATTCACCAGCCAGTGGAATAATCTTTCACTACTTACCCTCAAGGCCCTTCAGCATTTTGGAAAAAATTATTAGCCTGAGACAGTGGCATGGTTATGGAGTTTGCTGTAGGAGATGGCTTTGGTCTTTCCAATGTTTAACTTCAGGAAATTGTGACTCGTCCCAAGACTGGATGTCTGATAAATAATCTGAAAGCACACTTTGCTATCCACTCCCTGGCTCTCTGGACTCCCAAACTCAGGTTGCAAAATAAGTAGAATGGGCCTAGAAGAGTTTAGAAGAATGAGAGGTGAAACGTATAAAAAAAATTGAGGGCCTGACAGGGTAGATGCTGAGAGGTTGTTTCCCCTGGCTGGAGAGTCTAGAACTAGGGGTCATAGTCTCAGGATAAGGGATCAGCCATTTAGGACTGAAATGAGGAGAAATGTCTTCACTCAGAGGGTTGCGAATCTTTGGAATTTTCTATCCCAGAAGGCTGTGCTCAGTCACCCTCATGTGTTTATCTAGCTTCCCCTTAAATGTATCTGTTATTCGCCTCAACTACTCCTTGTGGTAGCGAGTTCCACATTCTAACCATTCTCTGGATAAAGAAGTTTCTCCTGAATTCCCTATTGGATTTATTAGTAACTACCTTATATTTAAGGCTCCTATTTCTGGGCTCACCCACAAGTGGAACCATCTTCCCTAAGTCTACCCTATCAAATCCTTTCATAATCTTACATTACCAGATTCCAATCCATTAACTCTTCCACAACTCTTAGTTTCTCACCATTAAGAAAATATTCCAATTTGTCAATCAGGAACCATCTCGTTATCCCTACCTCCCAACCAATTATCGACCCATGTCACAAGGTTAACTCCAATTCCATGCATTTTCACTTTTGCTAATAATCTCCTGTGGTGGAGTAGCTTATCAAATGTCTTCTGGTGACACTCCCCTATCCACCATGCTAGTGACCTCAAAAAATTCACCAAGATTTGTCAGACATAACCTACCCTTCACAAATCCGTGCCGATTCTCTTTGACCAGCTGATAATTGCCCAAGTGTTCAGTCACTCTGTCGCTGATGATATATTCCAGTAACCTCTTCATAATTGATGTTAAACTGACAGATCTGTGGTTACCTGCCTTCTCCCGCCGTCCCTTCTTAAATAATGCAGTTACATTTGCAATCGTCCAATCCAAAGGCACAATTCCTGAATCTAGAGCACTTTGGAAAATCATATGACTAATGCATCTGCAATTTCCTCACCTATTTCTCTTAATACTCTGGGGTGGAAACCATCAGGTCCTGAAGATTTTTCTACCTTAAATGCTATTATTTCCTCCAATACCATTTAAAAAAAACTTATATTAAATCCATTAAATTCTTTCTTGACTTATTTTTAGGTTCCCTTGTACCGAAGGTACCTTGTCCTCTACTTGCACTGCGCAAATGGATATAAAGTACTCAATTGACAAGCCTGCCATTTTCTTATTATTCGTTATCTCGCCTGCATCCGTCTTTAATGGATCCACATTCTCCTTTACCAATCTTTCTCTTATATTTACAAAAATCTTGCTGTTAGCTTTGATATCTGTTGCAAGTTTTTTTTCAAATTCCCTTTTTGCACCTCTTATTACTTTCTTTGTATCCCTTTGTTGTTTTCCACTTTTCCTTCCATTTGTGCAAGTCTTTTCTTTTAGTCTCTTACCTCATTTGATGACCATGGTTGCTTAACTACATAAATGGAGCCTTTGCCTTTTATGGATTATGTCCTGGTGTTGTATCGTACCAAATACTTCGTTGAATATTTCCCTCTGGTCATCTGTAGGAGTAACTTTTCAAACCTCAGACTATACTATTGGGAAATGCAGCCACAACAGACCATGGCCTGCCAGATGACTACCCCACTAGATCCATGATTAAGCATGAATATAGAAACCTCATGTTCAATTCCAATCCAACCCCACCAAGTCTGAAGGAAGTCCTCTTTCAGTCCATTCCCATCTGTCGCCTTAATATGGAAACATTTCCTGCAAGTGAACGCAAGATAACCCACAAGAATAGGATCACAGACTTTGAATAAATGGTCACGTTCCACATCACAGAAAATGGCCTAGTCTACTTCTGCAAGGATCCAGCTAAACGCCTCAATATCTGGAACAAATAAACACTGTAAAAACAGATGCCTCCATAACTTATTCCCCTCATTCTCAAACACATCGACCCCCTCTGAGCCATGTCCATTTCTATTTTGGTAGAAAATACAAAAAGCTTTGGCTGCCAGCTAACAAAAGAATAATGTAGAGAAATACAAAGATCAACACTCTTACAATGCATGCTGGAGGAAAAACAGCCATTGGGGAACATTGCTATGAATTCTGGTCATGCCTTACTGACGGACTTCTAGACAACTCGTCTGGATGCCTGTAGGACCTTTAGAAACTTCACTATTTTCCCAGACTCATCTACATGTCCATAATCTCTTGCCCATAAACAAATTCAAAACTCTTGGGGGAAATTTTGGGTTGCTTTGCGCCTCCCGTTAGCTCTAACGGGGCGCAAAGCACCAAGCGCCTGGGCGCGGCGCCGCTAACGTTTCTTGCGAAATTCAGCGAGAGATTAGTGGCGTCGATAGTGCCCCGCTGCCCTGCGCCAATGTTGTCATCGCCGTGCACAACGCCCCGGCCACAAACATCGCTCGCACTCCGAGACCTACTGGCAGACACTATATCCGACAGGGTCAGGGTGCCGTGTTTGCGGCCGGGGTGGTGCGAATTAAAGGGCAGGTGCCAGGCGCCGATTTTTCTTTGGGCCGCCTGCCAGCACCTGCCCCCTCTCACCTCCTCCTGCAAGGTGTCGGCTGTGATCCTTGAGTGCCGGGCTCTTTTTGCCGGCACCCCACTCCCCGGTGGTCCAGTAGGGCCCCGGTGCGTGCTGGGCTAGGCCCCTCCTCTGTAGTCAGGGGAGGGAGGCCTGTAGTACCGCGGTGCTACGTGTCGACGCGCGTGGCATTGTTGCACGCCCCAAGAGGGAGGGGTGAGCGCTTTCCAGTAGCGCCCTGCCTCCTGTTTGGGATGCTACATTTCAATTTCGGGTGCGGGGGCGCTAACGGTTACAGGGTGCTACGCGAAGTTAGTGCTCCAAAAGGGGCACGAGCCAATTTTTACCCCTTAATGTTTAAATGTATAAAGCAACTTAAATAGCTCGAGTATCTATACATAAACCAAACACACAAACTTTTTACAATTTTGTTTCTTAAACTTAAACCAGTTTGGGAGAGCTAAAAATTACAGGATCTGTGAAAAGCAATTATTTTAGGAATAAAACCTCATTACCTGTAACGGCTTCAGTGATGCTCTTATCTCTGCTGGTGATTAGAACACGACATTGAACATCAAAACACTTTAGCACCCAGCTGTCCCAAACATCATCCAGAACCAAAAGTGATCTAAATTAGATTAAAAAAACAACTTCAGAGAGTGCAAAATGCTTCACAGCCAATTAATTGCTTTAAGCTGTGACAATTATTAATTACAATAGAATTATTTTTTTTTTAACAAATGCAGCTTTCTAGAAGGACATCATCTTCTAGCAACAGCCTTATAGGTGAGTTGCTTTGCATCTTCTCACCCCAACTTGGGTGTTTCATCTATTGATGCTACATCTTTATTTCCTGAAAATGTATTTGGCAAACATCGGGAAGCCGGGGCACAATGCTTTTATACTGGTCTTTCACTCTTTGAAATGTTTTATTTATAGCCGTAATGCACACATTTTATTTTCAGTTCTAAACATTTTGGTGAATCACAATGAAGTACATCAGTTTTTTTTTTTAAATTCGTTCATGGGCGTTGCTGGCAAGGCCAGCATTTATTGCCCATGGAGAGCCACCTTCTTGAACCACTGCAGTCCATGTGGTGAAGGTACTCCCACAGTGCTGTTAGGGAGGGAGTTCCAGGATTTTGACCCAGTGATGATGAAGGAACGGTGATGTATTTCGAAGTCAGGATGGTGTGTGACTTGGAGGGGAACGTGTTCCCATGCGCCTGCTGCCCTTGTCCTTCTAGGCAGAAGAGGTCACGGGTTTGGGAGGTGCTGTCGAAGAGGCCTTGGCGAGTTGCTGCAGTGCATCTTCTAGATGGTACACACTGCAGCCATGGTACGCCGGTGGTGGCGGGAGTGAATGTTTAAGGTGGCGGATGGGGCGTCAATCAAGCGGTGTCGAGCTTCTGGAGTGTTGGAGCTGCACTCATCCAGGCAAGTGGAGAGTATTCCATCACACTCCTTACTTGTGCCTTGTAGATGGTGGAATGGCTTTGGGGAGTCAGGTGGTGAGACACTCGCTGCAGAATACCTAGCCTCTGACCTGCTCTTGTTGCCACAGTATTTATGTGGCTGGTCCAGTTAAGTTTCTGGTCAATGGTGACCCCCCAGGATGTTGATGGTGGGGGATTCGGCGATGGTAATGCCGTTGAATGTCAAGTGGCGGTGGTTAGACTATCTCTTGTTGGAGATAGTCATTGCCTGGCACTTGTGTGGCACAAATGTTACCTGCTACTTATCAGCCCGAGCCTGAATGTCGTCCAGGTCTTGTCACATGCGGGCATGGACTGCTTCATTATCTGAGGAGTTGCAAATGGCACTGAACACACTGCAGTCATCAGCGAACATCCCCACTTCTGACCTTATGTTGGAGGGAAGGTCATTGATGAAGCAGCTGAAGATGGTTGGGCCTAGGACACTGCCCTGAGGAACTCCTGCAGCGATGTCCTGGGGCTGTGATGATTGACCTCCAACCACCACAACCATCTTCCTTTATGCTAGGTATGACTCCAGCCAGTGGAGAGCTTTCCCCCCCACTTCCCATTGACTTCAGTTTTACTAGGGCTCCTTGATGCCACACTCTGTCAAATGCTGCCTTGATGTCAAGAGCAGTCACTCACCTCATCTCTGGAATTCAGCTCCTTTGTCCATGTTTGGACCAAGGCTCTAATGAGGTCTGGAGCTCAGTGGTCCTGCAGAACCCAAACTGGGCATCAGTGAGCAGGTTATTGGTGAGTAAGTGCCACTTGATAGCACTGTCGATGACACCTCCCATCACTTTGCTGATGATTGAGAGTAGACTGATGGGGCGGTAATTGGCTGGATTGGATTTGTCTTGCTTTTTGTGGACAGGAAACACCTGGATAGTTTTCCACATTGTCAGATAGATGCCAGTGTCGTAGCTGTACTGGAACAGCTTGGCTAGAGGCACGGCTAGTTCTGGAGCACAAGTCTTCAGCACGACAGCCAGGTGTTGTCGGGGCCCATAGCCTTTGCTGTATCCAGTGCGCTCAGCCATTTCTTGATATCCCGTGGAGTGAATTGAATTGGCTGAAGACATCAGTACTGAGGAATGGAACACTTCTGCAGTGTACATTTAATACCAACATCAAGCTGTTCTATATTAGACAAAATACAGGCTCAAGCTACCTGAACCCAAAAAAATGCACCTTAACTTAAATCCAGAATAGCTTCCCAACTAAACCAAAGTGATACTTTCACTTTCCGCAATAGAGCCTCTCTCAGGCAGACTACCAGGTTCTAAGTATTTTTTTTACTGTGGACCAGGAGCTAGGTTGCGACTACCCAAACTCATAACACTTATATGATTCATAAAGCAGGTAGGTGGCTTTCATCCCATTACTGTGGGCCAGATTCAAACCCAGATCCCAGAGTTGAAGGAAAGTGAGCAAAGCCATTGCATCACCCAGCTCTTCCTTTCCCCAATTCAATCTACTCATAATAATCTAAAGTCTATTTTTGCACCAGGCAAATGCACATTATCCAGTAATTTGATATGAGCAACCTAAATAACAGGGGAATTTCATGCTCAAAATAATTCAATTCATCAGATAATTTGAATTAAGTAAATACAAATTAAGAATAGTCTGTACAGTATATACATTTATGATATCATGTTCCCCTCAGTTACCTCTACTTAATTTTAATAGTGAAACATACTAGGTTACGTCAAACAAAATACACTTCAACTTCATGCTTTCACACTAAAAAGACATTTCCATCGCCCCTACCTGGGGTATTTACGTGCCATCAGGAAACGGAGTCGGTCCCTGGCTTCCTCGATGTTAAGAGGTGGACTTGGGTAAGTCTGGGATCCCTGACTAAATCGGCTGCAGAGATTCTGCAGTTTAATAAGAATACCTGCACGGTCCTGTTTTCCAACTGCTACCCAGTGTACTCCTCCAGGAAACCATTCTGCCAAATTACAGTCCAGAAAGATTGAACTAAATTACTGAATATTTCAAAGAAATACTACAACACTGCAGGAGAAGTAGTATGTATTAATTAAACTTTACACTTGAACATTAACAATGGCAATAATGCATTTGTCTCTTTAGAAATTGACTCTCCTATGCATGGTCTGGTTGTTTAAGCAACATTTTTCTCCATCGACAGTAACCGCATAGAAGCTACGAAGTGAGTATTTTTCTCCCCTCTTCAAGCAGGTGTACAGTTCTACAACCACTAAAAGCCATCTACTAACCTGAACCAGTGGAATTCTTCAAATAAAAGAGGGTCAGCAGGGTGGAGCAGCTCAACCTGTCCTCACCCAGCATTATAAGCACAACAAATGCAGCTTTCTAGAAGTAAATGATCTTTGAGCAACAACGGCGTAGCTTAGCTGTCTTGCCCCTCCGCTCATCCCTCTAACCTCCAAGAGGTTTATGCTACGGCCTTAAATTCCAATGCCCGTGCTTTGTCTGTGGCACTAGAGAAGGCTTTTCATACATGCAATGCATTCTGGGGTGAGTGACAGCTACAGGCTGCAAACATCTGACATAACAGGAAGGCCTCCAGGCCAGTCAGGGCCTCCAACACGGAAGCATTTATTGCTGACTTTCAGGCCTTGGGAAACCATATTGAGAGATAGATGGCTACCAGATTCCAATTTCTCCAGAGCAGTAACTATGGGAGGCTTGGAGGATACACGCACTCTCTCTCAGGGTTTGTTCTTCCGCAAATTGTGGTTCCCTTTCATTTGTTAATCTTCCACCGGGATAGCCAGACAGTGCTCCGATGAGCCTATTCTCCCTCATGAGAGCAGCACGAAAGAGTGCTCTCTGGTCAGTCCCTTCAGATGCCTGCACAGGTGGGAGCAAGTCCGGAGAGCCAGACTGCTGAGGCGCCAAGTGCAGAGATGCAGCCCCCTGCAGCTTCATCCCAGGAGCCAGTGGCCTTGAGAAAAAGGCCATTCTGTCCCTGGACGCTCACTGTAAATGTGAACAACGATTCACATTGCAGACTCGGGTCACAAGTAGCACTTAAAAAGAGTGTGATAACAGGCCAAAGGAGAGGTAGAAATGTCACCAAGGGTAACCAAGGTGGTGTATCTTAGTGGATGCTTTTTTGGCTTATGTACCAGAACCGTAGTCATTTGTTGGGTACTGTTAATCTGTATGTGTTGCATCAGTACACAGTAAACGAGCAATGTAATTGTGAATGTTGTTTTTTGGCTGTTTTTTTTTCAGTAACTGTTGCTTGTAAATATGACTGGTGCAACTTGAGGGGGTAACCGGAGGGTGTATAATGGTCATGCCAGTGAGTGCTAAGCACATTGTGAACGCATGACTGAAGGTGTCATGAATAAGTCTTTTTCACAGCTCTCAAACTGTCGCTGACTGTGATGTTGCTACATCCTCTTCGTGTCCCCAATCTTCTGCCTCACGAATTTCACCTTCTGCCTCTCCTTTCTCCTCAGGGATGCGAGGCGCAGGCCTCTTTGCAGAAATAAAGCTGTAGCAGAGAGTGAGGAACATACTGCAGCAATCCATCTAACCTTTCCAGACACCTGAATCCTCCTTTCAATTCCCTTCCATTCCTTGTTCAGTCCTGATACATGTGTGAATATAAGATTCCCTGTAATGCTCCTCTGCTGCACTGGTGCCAAGAGACGAGGAGTATTACATAGAACATATACAGCACAGAAACAGGCCATTCGGTGAGGTGAGAGCGATTGCCCTTGACATCAAGGCAGCATTTGACCAAGTGTGGCATCACGGAGCCCTAGTAAAACTGAAGTCAATGGGAACCGGGGGCAAAACGCTCCACTGGCTGGAGTCATACCTGGCACAAAGGAAGATGGTTGTGGTGGTTGAAGGTGAATCATCACAGCCTCAGGACATCGCTGCAGGAGTTCCTCAGGGCAGTGTCCTCGGCCCAACCATCTTCAGCTGCTTCATCAATGACCTTCCCTCCATCATGTCAGAAATGAGGATGTTCGCTGATGACTGCAGTGTTCAGTGCCATTCACAACTCCACAGGTAATGAAGTACTCCATGCCCGCATGCAACAAGGCCTGGATGACGTTCAGTCTTGGGTTGAAAAGTGGCAGGTCACATTCGCGCCACACAAGTGCCAGGCAATGCCCATCTCCAACAAGCGAGATTCTAACCACTGCCCCTTGACGTTCAACGGCATTACCATCGCCAAAACCCCCAGCATCAACATCCTGGGGGTCACCACTGACCAGAAACTTAACTGGGCCAGCCACATAAATACTGTAGCAACAAGAGCAGGTCAGAGGCTAGGTGTTCTGCGGCGAGTGTTCACCTCCTGACTCCCCAAAGCCTTTCCACCGTCTACAAGATACAATTCAGGAGTGTGATGGAATACTCTCCACTTGCCTGGATGAGTGCAGCTCCAACAACACTCAAGAAGCGCAACACCATCCAGAACAAAGCAGCCCACTTGATAGGCACCCCATCCACCACCTTAAACATTCAATCCCTCCACCACCAGCAGCCCGTGGCTGCAGTGTGCACCATCTACAAGATGCACTGCAGCAACTCGCCAAGGCTTCTTCAGCAGCACCTCCCAAACCCTCGACCTCTTCCACCTAGAAGCACAAGTGCTGGTGTTTATACTCCATATGCGTCTCCTCCCTTTCAGTATCTCCTTCTATTCCCTTTTCTCTCATGTACTCATCTAGTTTCCTTTTGAAAGCATCTAAGCACTTGGCCACAACCACTTCCTGTGGTAGCAAATTCCACATTCTAGCCACTCTCTGGGTAAAGAAATTTCTCATTTCCCTATTGGATTTATTAGTAACTATCTTGTATTTATGGCCCCTAGTTTTGGATTCACCCACAAGTGGAAACATTCACTCCACATCTACCCTGTCCAACCCATCCATAATTTTAAATACCTCCATCGGGTCTCCTCAAGTTAACAGACAGAAAACAAAGAGTAGGGATAAACAGGTCTTTTTCAGGATGGCAGGCTGTGACTAGTGGGGTACCGCAAGGATCGGTGTTTGGGCCCCAGCTATTCACAATCTAGATCAATGATTTGGATGAGGGGACTAAATGTAACATTTCCAAATTTGCTGATGATACAAAGCTAGGTGGCAGTGTCAGTTGTGAAGAGGATGTGAAGAGGCTTCAAGGGGATCTCGACAGGCTCAGTGAGTGGGCGAGAACATGGCAGATGGAATATAATGTGGATAAATGTGAAGTTATCCAATTTGGTAGAAAAAACAGAAAGGGAGAGTATTTCCTAAATGGTGAAAGATTGGGGAATGCAGATGCTCAAAGGGACCTGGGTGTCCTTCTACATGAGTCACTGAAAGTGAATGTGCAGGTGCAGCAAGCCATTAGGAAGGCAAATGGTATGCTGGCCTTCATTACAAGAGGATTTGAGTACAGGAGTAAAGAAGTCTTACTCCAATTATACAGGGCCTTGGTGAGACCACACCTGGAGTACTGTGTACAATTTGGTCTCCTTACCTAAGGAAGGATATACTTGCCATAGAGGGAGTGCAACAAAGGTTGACGAGATTGATTCCTGGGACGGCGGGACTGTCGTATGAGAAGAGATTGAGTAAACTAGGCCTGTATTCTCTTGAATTCAGAAGAATGAGAGGGGATCTCATTGAAGCATACAAAATTATTACAGGGCTTGATAGGGTGGATGCTGGGAGAATGTTTCCTTTGGCTGGGGAGTCTAGAACCAGGGGTCACAGCCTCAGGATAAAGGGTAGGCCATTCAGGACTGAGATGAGAAGACACTTCTTCACACACAGGGCGGTGAATCTTTGGAATTCTCTACCCCCGGCTGTGGAGGCTCAGTCATTGGGTAGATTCAAAACAAGTCAATAGATTTCTGACTAGTAAGGGCATCAAGGGATATGGCGATAGAGCCGGTGAATGGAGTTGAGGCAGAAGATCAGCCATGATCTCATTGAATGGCAGAGCAGGCTCGAAGGGCCGAATGGCCTACTCCTGCATCTTAAGCTCTTCCCTTTTCTAAAGAACAAAGCCCCAACCTGTTTAATTTTTGCTGATAGCTGTAATCTCTCAGTTCTGGTACCATCCATGTAAATCTTTTTTGCACTTTCTCCAGAGCTTCTATGTCCTTTTTATAGTATGAAGACCAGAACTGTGCACAGCACTCCAAGTGCAGACTGACCAGGGTCCTATACAGTTTAACATAACTTCACTACTTTTGAATTCTATACCTCTAGAAATAAATCCCAGTGCTTTGTTTGTATTTAATTGCTTTGCTGGTCTGTGATGCTGTTTTTAATGATTTGTTCACCTGTATCCCTAGATCCTTTGCTCTTCTACCCCATTCATTTTCTTAGGTGTAGGTGATGTTTCTGTTTTTCTTACCTCACATTTATCTACGTTAAAGTTCATATGCCACTTAACTGCGCAGTCTGCAAGTTTTCTAATATCTTCTTGTATTATGCTGCATTCTTCCTCAGTGTTAGCTATACCCTATATTGGCTAAACTTTGTCACCGAGTAGCAATCCTGTTACTTGCCTTTGATTTTGAAAGACATCAGGCACACTAGACTGGTGCAACGTAAAGAAGTAATGGTAACTCCCTGAATACTTGGCATTAACAAGAAGGAAGGTGCGTCCGTAGTTGAAAATCAGTTGAATGTTCAATAAGCGAAACGCCTTTCAGTTAATTAAAATTAAAACCCATTCGGGTTCACATTCTGGGCTTATATCGCCACATGCGTGCAATCAAATAGCCCCAAGCACTCTATAAAAATTGTTCTCTCATCTGCCTGGCACCGTGATCAATAGAGCTGAACTGAGCAACCCAGACACAGAAAGCATTAGTCATTACCTTATGCAGCAATGCATTCCTAATTAAGCTTTCCTACAGGGAATGTTCTGAATGCTTTCTAATTCCTGTCCCAAACTGGGCTGTCAAATATCTTCAGTATCAGAACAGTCAACACATTTTAATTTGGGGATGTTCCAGTGTTGAGACTGACTGACTGAAATATGTGTATGTATTTTTGTGTGCAGCCACTCTAGGGCCTAGAAATTGGGTATTGCCCCGCTTGAGGCGTTAGAACTGGCGCTGCGCAAAGTTTATAGCCAGACAAAACTTATCGCCGCCTGGCGCGATATTGGGTTGCATCGCCCCCCAAAGGGGATTGAGGCGCGAATTCAGACGTTGCACAGGCCTCCTAAGGCGCAAAACTTCCGGCGCTACCCAATATCGGCGCGGACGGGCGCAGCGCAGGTGATCTCAATTACTGATAACCACGAGACTTCCAGGCGCCGGCCGGCTCTTAAAGGGGTGGGTCAGGCAGCCTCAGCTTCCACACTCAACGCCCTGTAGGCCTCAGAATCGGCGCTCTTCCTTCTCTGGCGCAAAAAACTTGGTCAGGATGGAGAAGCTGAGACAGAGAGCTTCAGCACGGAGGCTCTGGAGGAGTTGGTGTCCGCAGTGGAGCGCCGTCGAGATGTTCTGTATCCTGACAATGGCAGGAGGCCGAATCAAAAGGATTACCGCCGAGCTTGGAGGGATGTTTCTCAGAGGGTCAACTCCAGCAGCATGGCGACCAGGAGCCCTGTTCAGTGCAGGAAGAAATTCAATGACCTCACTCGGGTCGTTAGGGTGAGTGTTGTTATGCAAACTTCTGATTCCCTCCATCTGCACCTGACTTCGCGCACCCTCTTGCCATGATGCCCCAATGGCCATCTGTCAGCAAGCACCCATGGCCCTTTCTGGGCACACACATGCACATTTGACTCAAGGCATCATGTAAGGGCTCTTGCACCATGGGGGGCATGAGATGATCTCTCAAGGCATCATGTAACAGAGCTTCCCCTTCTTTCCCCTGCAGTCCAAGCTGGCGACGATCCGAAAGGACCAGCGTCGAACCGGTGGCGGACCTCCACAAGTGGTCACTCTCACGGAACTCGAGGAGAGAGTGCACCAGATTCTTGGAGGACGTCAGAGTGGTCCTGTTACCACTGCAGCTGCCGACCCCCTTCTCGACAGCGAGGGTAAGGCTCTCACCTTTTTTCAGCTGTCTCCTTCCACTTGGTCCCCCTGCCAGCATGCTTTCTCAGTGTGCAGCCATGTCAGAGCCTTGCCGCAATCTGGCATGCCTTGCCGCCAAACTGACCTTTTGCTAAAGCCACTCTTCCACCTCCCTGCTTTCAGATGCTGCATCACAAACTCGGGATCTGCGCCCTGAAGCTGCCAGTGCCAGTGCCTCCGGAGGCGAGGATCAGGAGGAAGCCGGAGCATCCGTTCCAACTTCAGGGAAGCGTACACATCTGCAGACTGGGGATAGTAGTTCCCTGGAGGGGAGGGGGGGCCTCTGCTGATGAGCCAGTTGCCGGAACAAGCGGCATGCAGCAGCGCGGGGGGGGGGGTAGGCAAGTTCGGCCATCGGCTCTCCGGAGGGCAAGGCAGGGAGTGATGACTGCTGCACAGAGTGCAGAGGAGCTGCGTAGCCTTGCTGAAATGAGCACCCAGGCCCGGCTCAGGCACACTGAGCTGATGGCTGCAGTGGGGAGGATGCCTCAGTCGATAGAAACACTGGCAAAGAGTGTGTTGGGCTTTGGAGCAACAATGGAGAGGACTGTCCAGGGCTTCGGGGTAGCAATGGAGAGGACTGTCCAGGGCTTCGAGGCTGCTATGGAGAGGACTGTCCAGGGCTTCGAGGCTGCAATGGAAAGGACTGTTCAGAGCCTCGGACAATCCCTGGAAAGGTCTGTCCAGGGCTTGTCCGAAGCAGTGGAACGGACTGCTCCGGCCTTGTCCGAAGCAATGGAAAGAACTGTCCAGGGCTTCTCCGAAGCACTGGCACCTGCCACACAGGTCCTCACTGCTGCCACGCAGTCACTTGCTGGCCTCGTCCACACCCAGATTGAGGCAACGCAAACTCTCACTGCAGCCACCCTATCTGCATCAGCTAGGATCGCCCCAGGCCCTTCCAGTACCATACAAGGCCAGGAATCAGTGGAGCAGGCGATTGTGGCGGTTGAGCCGAACCGGTCCCCTCAGAGAGCCAGTGCGTCGTCCGACCATGGTGCAGGTGTCCTCTCTCGGCAGGTGACCATTGCTCATGCCACCGCTGGTACGTCTGCAGTGCAGCTGCCACCACCTGCAGGGCACACGGCTTCCAGCCATGCTCAGATCAAGCAGCCTGCGTCCGCACCCTCCAAGACCAGAGGTCGGCCAGGCCGTCCCTCAGGAGCTTCTGTGCTTCCACACAGTCAGCAGGCGTCCCCCAGCCTTGACCCCTCCACTGGGGTTCAATTACGTAGGAGCAGCAGGGAAGGAAGGGGCCGACCACGAAAGAGAAGTTGTTCTCAATCAAGGGGCCAGCAGTAGAGGGAGGTGCTGAGACGTTTCTTTGGCCAAATTCAAGGACTCCGTCACCTGTTGTGATTGTTGGAAATGGTTTGTTTAGTTTTGCGGCTTTGCCGAAGAGTTAACTGTTATTTTGTTAGTTATGGTTTCTGTTGACATGACGTTGTTATGCTGGAAGGAAGGACTTTTGTGACAATAAAGAAAAGTTTTAATTTGCAATGGTACACATAAACTATTTACAGTCATGCTGGCCTTCAGAGCCTTTCAAAGATCCGAAGTGCGCAGGACGAATGACACCCATCATTCCGCCAGAGGGGCCTGGAACCGAGTCCTGATGAGCCTCTGACGGATGGCCCTTCCACTTTCAGGAGCCCTCCCATCTTCCTCCTCGTCCGCCTGCTCTGCTGGACCTTGAGGGACAGCTGGCACTGGCTGGGTGCGTCGAATCGCCAAGTTGTGGAGCATGCAGCAGATGACGACGATGTGACCCACTTGCTCCGGCGAGTACTGCAGGGCTCCCCCCGAATGGTCCAGACAGCGGAAACGCTGTTTGAGCACACCAATAGTGTGCTCTACAATGTTCCTGGTCGCCTGATGGCTGCTGTTGTACAGCTCTTCTGCTGGGGTGGCGGCCAAACGGAGTGGTGTCATGAGCCATGGGCAGAGAGGATAGCCCTTGTCCCCAAGAAGCCAGCCTCGTGGGCGAGCCGGCCCCTCAAAAAGGTCACAAACTGAGGTCTGCCGCAGGATGAAGGCATCGTGGCTGCTCCCTGGGAATTGGGCGTTGACTGCCATGATCATTTGGCGGTGGTCACAGACCAGCTGCACATTGAGGGAGTGGAACCTCTTGCGGTTGCGGAAGTCCTCAGGATTGAGCAATGGCGCCCGCAAAGCCACGTGTGTGCAATCAATCGCCCCCTGCACCATGGGGAAGTCCGCAATAGCAGCGAAGCCCTGCGCGCGCTCCCCGCCTGCTTCTCCAGGCTCAGAGGGAAGGTGATGAATTGACGCCTTCATCTATAAAGGGCAGCTGTAACTTGCCGGATGCAACAATGGACTGCAAACTGAGAGATATTCGCAATGTCCCCAGTGGCTGCCTGAAAGGATCCGGTGGCATAGAAATTGAGGGCAACAGTCACTTTAACGGACACCGACAGAGAGGTCCTGCACCGTAGACGCGGCTGCAGATCCTGAGCAAGCAGGTGGCACAGCTCAGTTACAACCTCCTTCCCGAATCGGAGCCTTCGCACACACTGCTCCTCCGACATTGCAAGGTATGAGACCTGCTGCCTGAATACCCTCGCAGCGTACCCTCGGATTGGCCGACCTCCATTGCCCCGCCTCCTTCTGGCCAATCCCGGCCCTCTCTCCCGCCGTCTCTCTGCCCCTTCACAGTGTCCGGCCATGAGGACGTTGCCATCCAAAGCAGCTCCCATTCCGATGCCAGTCGGTCAAAACGTTGTTAGGTGTAGCGCTCCAACTGCTCCGGACAGGTTTGAAGGTCCCAAGTATTCTAAGGCTAAATTCCAATAAATCTGCTCCACAGTAGCTCACCAACTCTCTCCAGCAACGATCACAATGAACAGGCCAAGTGGCTGCAGCTTTTATACTAGAGCTGTCCCCTTTAAATAGCGCGCCCCGACTACGAGAAGGGCCTGGTAGCGTTCCATCGAACTGTCACTAATAGCGCTAGGCGCAAAGGTTCCGGGCGCCACCGAATATCCGGTCCGGGGTGCCAAAAAGGCGTTGCACACCGAAATGACGTCATGATCTGCCTGCGCCCGCGGGCGCACGCAAAGAGTTAGCGCTGGCGCTAAAAGAATACTCAATATGGGAGGTGGCGCTATATTCACTGCGCCCGCCCGAACATTGGGTAACGCCCCAATTCTCGGGCTCTTTAGGCGCGAATCGCTGGCGCTACCAACCGAATTTCTAGGCCTAGATGTTTTTACACTCGGATTTCAGTGAAGTATAATGGTGGGCGTTTGAAATCTTTATTTCCTTCAGCTATGAAGAATGCCCAGCAGTACAATTACAGTTGAAACTGTACAATTTGGTTGAAACTGAGACGCCATTTTGAGTCAAACAACACAAGGGTTAAATTGTGGTGGCCACAAGTAAATCACTATTGTGATAGTGTTGGAAGCAATTTAAGGTGATGAATTAAAAGCATCACACATTAAAGTGCATCGGCCTATATGGAATGAATTTGTATGTTGGTACCAATACACTAAAATCAGCCTAGTGACAATAGTACATTCATCACGACTATTAACAAAGAGTTGCTTTGCAACTATCATAACACTTGCGCATATTCTAAGAACTCAGTGTTTTACCGTGCAATAATGAATGTCCTTGGCCAGTAGGCTAGGACTCAATGATTTAACATTTCCTACATCCCAACGCAGACTAGACTGGGGCAGCGTCAGAACCACATTGAGACAAAAAGGGGAAGAACGTCCACGACTTTAATACAGGATATGCCTAAAGAGACAGCAAAACTTTAAAAATGTGAAATTTCTCAGCAACGACACTTACCAGTTATAACTTTGTGATTCCTTAGGGCTTCGGCTGCCAATACTGACTTCCCACAACCTGCCATCCCATATATAGTGATCCAGCCAGGATCGGTTTGCAGTTTATTGAGTACGTTTCGGATGGTTCGCACAAGCTCTGGCCGATCAACAAACACAACAGGACGCTGTGGCACACCACCTTCACAAAGTATAGTTTGAACTGGAAAAAGAAAATCACAAGACAATAGATATTCTCTTTATGCAGAATACTGCGACAGCAAAATTAAGCACTAGTCACTCGCTGGAACACACATTGGTTTCCGGTTCAATTTTACCTCTGCCATTTCTTTCATTTTTAGCACCAAAGTATCTGAATTTAATGCCATGGTTATATGGCCGTTTGGTGTTATGGACAAAAAGTGGTCAATCAGTAGATGGTTGGTAGAAAGAAAAGAAAGGAGAAAAGAAAGGAAGACGACTTATATTTATACAGCATCTTTCATGACCTCAGGATGTCCCAAAGCACTTTACAGCCAATGAAGTACTTTTGAAGTGTAGTCATTGTTGTAATGTAGGAAACACGGCAGCCAATTTGCACACAGCAAGCTCCCACAATTAGACTCATGAAAAACCATTTGTGATAAGAATGAGCTTTATACGTGTAGCCTTAACAATATTCAATAGAACCAGTTAGACTATCTACCTTTGATATAGTCTAACATTTTTATTCATTTATTCAATCCACATACAAGTCAATTACACAGAAGTGGTGCAGAAAACAGACGTGAAATGACAACATTTTAAGGCAACTGTGGAGCACACAAGCACTGAAGCATTTCCCATCCTGACCTGTCAGAACAAAACAATGATGACTTGCAAAAGAATACAGATTACTCCATTCAGCTATTTGCAAATAAGAATCAAGAGAAACCATTTGTATATTAGCTTAAAACATTAGTCAATTTAGCGCTATTTTCTCCTCCTGAACAGTTCAACAAGTCATATGAGTGGATTATAACCCCTATGATCCAAAAGTCATACCTTTTCACGCGGTAACAGCAACAACTTGCATTTAAACCACATAAAACGATATTAGGACAAGTAACCAAAATCTTGGTCAAAGAGTTAGGTTTTGAGGAGTGTCTTAGTAGGAGAGAGAGGTAGAGGGAATTCCAGAGCTTAGGGCCAAGTCAGCTGAAGGCGTGGCTACCAAAGGTGAAGCAATGAAAATCAGGGATGCGCAGGAGGCCAGGACTGGAGGAGCGCAGAGATCTCAAAGGGTTGTAGGGCTAGAGGAGGTTACAGAGGCAGGGAGGGGTGAAGCCATGGAGGGATTCAAAAACAAGAATAAGAACTTTAAAAAATGAGGCGTTGCCATACCGGGAACCAAAGTAGGTCAGCCAGCACTGGGGTGATGGGTGAATGGGGCTTGGAGTGAGTTAGGATTCGGGCAGCAGAGTTTTGGATGAGCTCAAGTTTATGGAGAGTGCAAGGTGGGAGGCCGGCTAAAGGAGCATTGGAATAGTCAGTCTAGAGGCAACAAAGGCATGGATGAGGGTTTCGGCAGCAGTTGAGCTGAGGCAGGGGCGGAGACGGACAATGTTGCGGAGGTGGAAGTAGGTGATCTTGGTGATGGAGAGGATATGGGGTCAGAAGCTCAGCTCAAAATTCAGCTTCACTTTTGTTGTTGGCTTGCCTCTGCCACCAACCTGCCCAACTCAAGTTCATTTTACTTCTTTGTGGGCTCTTGTGTTCACATTGCATGCCTTTTGGTGTCAAAAAGGACGCCACGGTTGCGACCATTCATATGTAGAATTATCAGTGCTGTGTAAGTGCAAGAATAAAGTACATTACTCAAGTGTGCTGCCAGACATGTTGATCAGTAAGAATATACATTTGTGTCTGCAAATATCCAAGCAGTGTTTCCAGACAGAACCTGTTGGTTGAGGTTTTAGACAGTGATATAGTAATAGGCATCCAGCTGATTATTGAAAACCTCCATGCAAATCCAAGCAGCCATCAGCAACTGAAATCAGAGAATCAATCTGCTTCTTTAATTACTAATGAAACACAATTTGTGACAGCTAGCTAGCTACAGGAGTAGAATTCACCTCAACTGTTCCTAGTTATTCACAACCAAATAACAAACAACACAGTACGGAGATACCGAGATGAAAAATACAATTTCCGTGCTGCAGGATGCGTATCTTGTATATATATATATCGGTTTAAAATTCATTGGAAAAACTTTCAATGGCTGCTCAGCGATATTTTGCAATATCAGAGCCCCAGAGCGGTTCTTTGAAGGAAAAGTGGTATTTAAATGCAATTCAGTAATTAGCTAAAAATGCTAGAGTGGCATTTGCAATTAGTATGTCAAATAACACGAGGCTGATGGGGGTTGGGGAGAGGAAAAAGAGGGAAGGAGTGACGAGAATAGCCCAGCAATTATAAATTAACTGCTAGATGGCCCTTTACTCCACAAGTGCTAAGAGGAGCGAGATCCATTGCTTTCTCAGTCTTCAGTTTCTACTCTTCACACCTCTACATGTGATAGGGCAATTCAAGCTCTGTAAGATCATTTTGCATATGCACTAGAAACTGTGTGGTTTCTAAGAACGTTAAGAGAAACTGTAGAATCTAGACATAGCCTTTTAACCCATGCTGCATAACATGAGAGTTTGCATACTGTACTGAATAGTATCTTGCCAGTCCTTTGCTTTTGCACATTACTTTATCTGTAAATAATAGTAGACGGTAGCTATAGCTTGTCCAGTGGTCTAGAATATGGTACATTCTGCCTTCAGAAGTGACTAGAGAATGTGGTGTGCATCCCATGTATTCTCCAGCAAGCAATTTAGCATGACTTAAGGGGTAACTGACTTAGGGACATGCACTATGCTAACCCATACATGGCAGAGTACATAGACGCAGAAGACATCCATCTTCTTGTGGAAATTCGAGCCCAAACTGTAACAATTGGTGGTACTAAAGTGGGATAAATGAGACTTGTGAAACAAACATGCTGCTTAAAGTTTAAATTAAATCTGAAGTAAAAGGCATGCAATATGAACACAAAGAAGTAAAATGAATTTGAATTGGGCAGGTTGGTGGCAGAGGAAAGCCAACAACAAAAGTGAAGCTGAATTTTGTAAACAAACAATAGAGGGGGGAAAGTAGTAGCACAACCATGAGACTGAAGAACAGGAAGGATTAGCAGCAGCAGGCAGCGTACTGCAAGCACATATAGGCACGAGGCTGCTGGAAAGGAGCATCGTGGACATGAGATACAGTAGTACCAATAGGAAGCAGAGGAAAAACAGCAGCACCAGCATGTACTAAAAGAGTCAGGAAAGGGCATGCTAACGACAGGACCAGTGAGTGAGACCAGTTGGTTAAGCCCAGAATTCCATGCAAAACACCATCAAACCATCATAGGTGGGTGAGCGAAATACAGGCAGTGATGCTGGTACTATCATTTCCAGTTAGTCACGTACTGCATTTTCTCAAACAAATCCAATGTATAATGCAGGTCATTATGTAGAAAAAGAGTAATTCTCACTATTTTTTGACCTTACAGCAGAAGCATATCAATGCAAATTTAAAGCATTGTTGAAAGATCACGACAGTAGTTGTAGAAAAATTGATGCAAATGAGAGAGATGTGGAAAACAGAGTTAGAGGGGGGAAAAATGCAACGTTTGATGCGCAGATAAACAAGGAAATCCAGAAATTGGTGTCAGTAATTTTACGCTTCTCTACAGGTTGCACCCCAGAACTCCCCGGAGCCCACAATCAATTCAAATCACACCGAAATGTAGTTCCTGACGAAAACTTCCCCTTTTACGCTGGAATATCGCTGTTAAAACCCCCTGAAAAAGTTAAGCTTTGTTGAAAGAGTACTGACTGAACAACCGTTCTGGCCCTAAAAAACTAATTTTATGTTTGTGGAATATCAAATTTTTCTGTTAATATGGTAAGAATTATATGGTTTTTAATATAATTTTTTTTTTTTTTTTAAGGTTGTTTATATTTCAGCTTCTACCTTAATCCTATGTGTATGTCCCAAATTTATTTCGCTCTCTATAAAATTTATAAAACGTAAATTAGATTATGTGCATTTTACTTCCTGGTTTGCTGTCTGTGAGAATTCTTCAATGTGATTGGCTGCTTAGCCTGCTTGAGGAAATCACTGTTGTTGGATGCTGGAGATCTGCTTGATTTAACGCCGGATTCAAACTAACATCGGGAGAGGTGAAATTCACGCCACAGTGATCACTAGATCTTTGTGGGCAGCTTTCTTCGAGGTCAATGCTGACCGCAAATTCAGGGCCATTGTTTCATTGAGGTTGTTCCGGATGACTTGAGAATATGTTTATTTGGCCAAGAAAGCAGGACTGCAAATCTGGTGCCTGAACAATCCCAGCATTATTCAGCTTCACAAACACCAGGGATCTAATGAGACCGTGGGAAGTCAAATATCTCTCAGCTGTCAATAGGTAGGTGCTTCGCTGAACTGGGTGATTAGCCAACAGTCAGTGCGCCAGAGATGTTATAACCCAGAAAAGTCTAAAAGTATCAATTCTAGGGACATTAAATGTTACAAATGCAACAAAATAGAAAACAAAGCAAGCAATTGCTGGTCCAAGGGAGAGCCTGAAATGCAGTCAGAGCGATCGAGTGATGCCACGAGACAGGAGATTGTTGTCAGCAGTGACACAAAACCGCGTCATGGAATATGGCCCAGTACTTACATAGGAGCATTGTGAATGAGCAAACAGGAGGCTTGTGGGGCAAGTGGTATGGTCTGCTGTTATATCTGCATCTAGTAGCCTTATACAGCTACTGGGAGCCAGGCTAAGGCTGAGCATGCCCAAAGCAATGCAGAATCGGCCCAGCTGGCAGCGTAGGTTCTGGCAGTGTTGTGCAGGGTCATGGGGTTCACCAACAAGGTCAGAGGGCCCTTGCTTTAGCAAAAGCTATAGATGCTGTCTGTGCTACCCCATCAAAATGACAAATAATAAAAGGTAAATACATGAGACTTACTGACATTACAAGCAGAATGAGAATCTTCAGATTCAAATGGATAAGACATAAGCTCATGAAAAATAAGATTCAAATTCCAAATAATTGACCAAACATTTTTATTTTCCCAGGTCACCTTTCATGAACTGCGCTACCACTCAATGTTGCCAATTCTCATGAGACAATCAGTTGCAACATGAACCCTCACCAAAGTAGCCAAGGACGAGAGAGGATAAAGACTGTAAATAAGCATTGTTGGAATGTCACAATCCAAACAGTCAGATTCATTGGCCCAGAAATTCGGGTCGGGGGCATCCCGCAGGTGTAAGCCCCCGACCTGCACTTACCTTGCGCGCCGGCCGTTGTGCTGTGGGCCCCCGTGGAATTCCGATCCTGGGCCTGCTCCAGCTGCCGGCGCGCAGTGCTTGCGTATCCCAGGAGCGCAGTTAGTTCGATGTGTCCCCTGGGATCACGTGAGCCATGGGGAGCCAATCGGAGCAGGGAATGCTCCATTCATAAGCTTGACAGGAAGTGCTGTCAAAACTTAGAAATACTACGGCCCCAAAAATCACTACATCTTCAAATAATTTTTTTTTTTTTTTTTAAATCACATTTTTTAAATAAACTATAAATTACATGAAATAACTATTTTAAACAATAATTTAAATTTTTGAAAAAAATAATTTTATTTTCTAACGGGGCTAAAAATAAACTTAGCTTTCTTTAAAGTATTTAAAAATAATAAACCTGTGGGAAAAATGTTTTAATTTTAATTAATTCACCACTTCCCTTGTAAAAAGCAGGCCTTACGCCTGCTTTTTAAATGTGTAACTTCTGGAGACTTACCCTCCCGGGAAAACCTGTAAAAAAAACGCAAGTTCGATGCGCACGCGCAGCCTCTCCCGCGCACGCGTTCGACCTCTGAACCCCTGCTTTCAGGGGAACAGAAGTGCCGGTTTCCCGCGCATGCAGGAAACCGGCACTTCCATTGGGCTTACGGGTGAGTACCCCGTGTGTACTCACCCGGGGAAACCCGAATTTCTGCCCCAGTATCTTGGAACCACTGACCAAAACCCTTTCCACTTTAATGCTGTCAGCTTTTAAAGTGGGTATTTCCCACGATGCTAGGTCCTCAGCCCATGTGGAACAATACCACCATGTCACGTGACCAATTTACCTTTAAATGAAAATTGAAAATCATTTCTCACTTAGATACTTGTTTTGATTTCACCTTTTTCCCCTTTGTTTTTACAAGCAGTTTCTCCACCCCTCTGTGTTTTAATTCTCGTCTCTGGCTCACAAATCACAGCAGGGCAATTTCACATATTCTTGCTTCTGCCTGCAGTGTAGGTAAAGATGCCAAGGTCTCAATTAAATTTCCAACAATAATGCTATTTTCAGATACCCTAACCAAATGTAGGTCTTTATGTGGAGTAACAAACTATTTTCCTCCTCTCCCAAAGATATCTCACCTAGCAGCCCAGCAGGGAGCTATCTTCATGGTATGTATAAAATGAGAGAATAAAGTATCAAGCCATGCTGGAATTCAAATCCAGTGACTACAGGAGTGTAAATGTATTCCCCAGGACTCGTCACTTCAATGTAAAGTGCTCTGTAATTTTTTCAATTCCATTTAGCAGCTGAATTCATTGGCAAAAAAACCCACCAGAGCACTAAAAATTGCGTAGTCTCCCTTCAACATGGGTATTAAGTGCTAAATGCCCTCCAGATAATCGGTGCCATACCTGCACCAAAAAAGTAGTGAAGCAACTTTAAGTTGGTATACAGACTAAAGATAAATTAGTAACTTAATTAAGCGCACACAATTTTTAGACGTATATATACACTATAATAAAAGACAAACATAAGATATTTAACTATCAAAGAAGACTTGAACAGTATATCGTTTTGCACAAATTATACTAACCATAAGCGGTCAAACCATCTGTAGAAATTCTATTTGTAAAAGGAGAGATAATTGGAAGGTCATCTTGAAGAAGTGCAGCAAGTTCCTTGTACCCTTCATTCAGCAACGCATTGTAGAAAGATACGACGGCATAATTATCCTTTTGAAGGATTATATTTAGAAGTAAAGCAGCCCGATCTTTCTGTGTAGTCTGGAAAAAAAAATCATAACTTAGGATTTATTCTCCATCTTCATGATCATAAAACATTTTTTTTTTAATTCATTGCAGGATATGGGCATCGCTAGCATGGCCAGCATTTATTGTCTGTTCCTAGTTGCCCTCGAGAAGGTGGTGGTGGGCCTTTCCAAACTGCTCAAGTCCGTGTGGTGAAGGTACTCCCATAATGCTGTTAGGTAGGGAGTTGCAGGATTTTGACCCAGCGATGGTGAAGGAACGGTGATATATGTTCAAGTTGGGATGGTGTGTGACTTGGGGGGGGAACTTGGAGGTGGTGATGCTCCTATGCACCTGCTGGCCTTGTCCTTCAAAGTGGTGGAGGTCACGGGTTTGGGAGGTTCTGTCGATGAAGTCTTGGCGAGTTGCTACAGTGGATAGCACACACTGCAGCCACGGTGTGCTGGCGGTGGAGGGAATGGATGTTTAAGGTGGTGGATGGGCTGCCAATCATTGGTGATATCAGCCCAAGTAGCCTCAAACAAATTTGGGTGACTTCATTTTTTGATGAGATCTTAAATGTCACAATTTTAATAGGAAAAAAAATTCAGCTATCTCATGCATGAAAATTCACACCTAACTGAACCATATGAATATCTTGCAACTAACTTTTTATAAGTAAATCTCAAAGTTCATATCAAAGATGTGTTCATCAGCAACAAAGATATTCCACTACTGTATCACAGCCAACTATCATTAATGTCAAGATGTGTGGTGCTAATATTCAGCAGCGTGTAAAATAAAAAGCAACTTATCCTATTCATTAATTAGTGATGGCACAAGATTTTTCTGTGTGTGCCAACACTATAAAAGAGAATGAGTAAATCAATTTGACATTGTAGCAAGCAGTGCTTAACCATCAACAGTTCAGATAAATCCTGGACACACCAATAAGCAAACCCACCATGCACATCATTAATAACACCTGCACATAGTCAGTCACCTGAGCTTTAACCTTCTGTTCATCCTCAAGGTTCAGAACCTCTTCACTTATTAGGTGGTCAATAATGTACGAGGTCTTGATATCTTGCTCAAGCGCAAAGCGATTTTGTAACAAACAACTGCGGGTTCGTTCCTCCATGATAATGTTTTTTATCCGAGGCAGACTTATTATATCCCTAAATATAAAAACAGAGAAATACTGCAGTAGCACACAAAACATTTGAAAATCATCAACATTAATATGAAGTTAGTAGCAAGTAACAAATGTATTATCTGTTAACAAGGTTGGGCCCATGTGGTTACCAAATTTTCATGTTTCAAGTTAGGAGATTATTTCCTGAAAACTACCAGACAATCAACTAGAAGACAGAAACATTCTTTGGATCAGTGAGTTTCTTTTTAACATTTAGAATGGGAACAAAATTAACTTCAGCACTTCCTCGCTGTGTTTTACACTCTTCCAACTCTAACAAAACTGATGTGTCATACTGATATTGATGCTGTAACATTATTTAAATGTTATTCCTTTACCCTCAGCACGAGATTCCCTGCCACTGACCAAAAAGGCGTTCATTTGAACAAAAGCTTTGCTCCCCATCAAGGCCACAGAATTAAAATGCATGTCAGAAATTCAACTCTGCTAGACTGGAATTGTTCATTTTTAAATGTCGTAACATGAAAATGTCTGCAATGGGACTTGGGCTTCTTTCATTGGTGATGAATATGCATATTTATCTTCTCTGTTCCTGTGCTTCACGCTATTTTACAGCGGAGAGAGCAATCTGCTCTTAGGCCGGTGTCAATAGTTACAGCTCCTTAGCCAGTAATACATAGAAAAATAGGAGCAGGAGTAGGCTATTCAGCCCTTCGAGCCTGCTCCGCCATTCAATATGATCATGGCTGATCCTCTATCTCAATACCATATTCCCGCTCTCTCCCCATACCCCTTGATGCCTTGTGTCTATAAATCTACCTATCTCTTTCTTAAATATATTCAGTGACTTGGCCTCCACAGCCTTCTGTGGTAGAGAATTCCACAGGTTCACCACCCTCTGAGTGAAGAAATTTCTCCTCGTCTCAGTCCTAAAATGTCCTACCCCGAATCCTGAGACGGTGACCCCTCATTCTAGACCCCCCAGCCAGGGGAAACATCCTCCCTGTATCCAGTCTGTCTAGCCCTGTCAGAATTTTATACGTTTCAATGAGACTAGTGAGGAGGGAAATGACTTGCCCTCTAATTTTCCCTTACACACAATACCCTCCATGTCAAGTTACCTTGACTAGCCACAATGGGAATTCACTGGATGGTAAGATTGTGGATGTAGCCCAAGCCTTCACAATGGGCAGCACAGCATGTCAGTATTGTGATGTGCTAGACATGCCACTTTCCCCACAAATGTTATATTCAGTTTGTCACTAGTGTTAAAGTTACTACACTACATTTTAATCTAAAAAGGAAAGGACAGATCTTTCACAACCTCAGGCCTTCCTAAAGCACGTCACAGCCAGATAAGTACTTTTGAAGTGTAGTCACTGTTGTAATGTCATCAAATTTGGCAATTTGTGCACAAGGTCCCACAAACGGCAATGAGATAAATGACCAGATGATTTGTTTTTAGTGATGTTGATTTGAGGGATAAATGTTGGCCAGGACACCAGGAGAACTCCTCTGATCGTCAAATAGTTTTTTTTGATCTTTGTTGTCCATCTGAACAGGCAAAAGGGGCCGCAGTTTGTTTTATCTAAAAGACAGTTCCTCTGACAGTGCAGCACTCCCTCAGTAATGCACTGAAGTGCCAGCATAGATTACCATGCTCGAATCTCTGGAGTGGACTCAAAGGT
This sequence comes from Somniosus microcephalus, assembly GCF_052327205.1. NCBI lineage: Eukaryota > Metazoa > Chordata > Chondrichthyes > Squaliformes > Somniosidae > Somniosus > Somniosus microcephalus. The sequence continues at coordinate 38,024,822 of NC_141003.1, read as the reverse complement.
GAGAGTACTCCACTGACATCTAATCTAAATACTGAAACATTGAGAAAAGAAACTGGATTGTGATACAACTCAATGGAGCATCTGCATACTGTACAGCAGAGCTTTAGTAAGCAGGACTTCCGTCACAATACTCCATAAGCTAAGCTCAATCTCGGTCATGCCGGCATGGCGAGGCACAGAGACCAGATGCTTGCCCATAGAAAGTTGGGAGGGAAGGGGAGGTGTTGGGGGGAGGGGGGTGGGAGGAAGGACATGGAAGGGCCTGCTCTTACCCGGTAGTTTCAGAATGACAGTGGAAAGCCTAAGACTAGGTTAGCTGGAAATGTGCATGAGAGTCCATGGAAGGGAGACAAAAAAACCTTCAGAGAAAGTGTGTTCTTAAATTACATATTGAAAATAAATTCATTAAAGTGTGTGCTTAGCAGACAACTAAAACAAGAAGCAAATATTTTTTCTTCTTCCAGATAGCCGTAGTACAAACAGTAATTGTTGACAATTATGCACGTCAGTCTAGATAATTCACTTTTGTACGGGCAATGTGGTTGTCCTAATGCATTAGTCTGGTTAATAGGAGTCACCAGAAATATGACTGCTAATCGCTAAACTTTTCAATACCTGAATGCAAGTTTGTTTGTTTTGTTTTTTAACACAGTCCACTCTAACGTGGCTAAAAGAATACACAAAGGGCAGAAACAGCCAAAAGCACACAAAGTTAGAAAATGTTCTTTTGAACAAAGACTATTAGCACTAATACGATAGCAAAATACTGCGGATGCTGGAAATTCGAAATAACAACAGAAAACGCTGAAAAAACTCAGCAGGCCAAGCGGCATCGGTGGAGAGAGAAACAGAGTTAACGTTTCAGGTCGAAGACCTTTCGTCAGAACTGGAAAAAAGCAGGAAATGGAAAGCAAGTTTAGGGGCTGGGAAAAGGGGGAGGGGATGAAAGTACAAAAGGGAAGGTCAGTGTTTCTCTCTCCACGGATGCTGCCCTGGCCTGCTGAGTTTTTCCAGCGTTTCCTGTTGTTATTAAAGACTATTAGCAGCCTGTTTAAACATCAGGATACTAATCTTTGATTAATGCAAGAATCATAGAATAATCCAGCACAGGAGGAGGCCATTCGGTCCATCGTGCCTGTGCTGAAGCATGAAAAATATTTTTAAAGTTGCTAACTGAACAGTTTTTTAAAAAGCTATTTCTTGAACTTCATCTGGGGAAAGTGTCAAAAAGAGAAACTACACGCCTGGTGTACGTTTCTTCTCACGGACTCCACTTTTCACGAGTCAGCAGGAATCCTGTGTGTTCCAATCACCGTCCAACCACTGGTAACTGAGCAGCACGTTCCACTGGCTGAGTGCAGATACCAAGTGACTGTCCGACACATTTAAGACACCTGGGTTGCCTTTTATTGTGTGTCAGGCAGCACTCTGCAATACCTCGGCCACAGATGATTTCCCAAAGTTCAATCGTGTATATATAGGCTGAATTTCAATCTGGTAATGTACCTTTTTTCTGATTTCAGATCTAAATGATCCAATGATCTCATCTGCCACTGGCATGTCAGGTCACTCATTTCATTGCTTTATTTGCAGCAAGCACATCCCCACATATAACTAGGGCAGCATCGAGGTTTGTAAATTTTGTTACAGCTAACATTCGTAATATGAATATTGAAACGCAAGACCATCTGCATCTTCAGTTATATAAATTTTCCGTGGGTTATTTAGCCTTTTCACAATTTTCTTCGAGTGGGAATAAGGATTTCCTACGTTGTCATGCAACAGGCCGCATGAATTCACCTCAGTGCAGTTTCGCTTGCACACCCTTTAGCTTACTGATGCCATTAAAGATTGTGGACATTTTTTGCTGTTTTCTTTCGCTTTAGAGAAAAAAAGCTTGTATCCTCAGGCTCTTTTCCAAAGCACTTCCCAACCGATAAATGACATTTTGAAGTGCAGTCACCGCTGTTGTGCAGTCAAACTAAGCAGCCAATTTGCACATCGCAAGGTCCTACAAGCAGCATATGAGATGAATTAATCTGGTGTTTTTGGTGGTGTTCGGTGAGAGAGGAACGTTGGCTAAGTTGGATAATAGTTTTGGGTGAATGTCAGAGCCCAGGATGTAAAGGGTTAATTAGTGCTACTGCAGCAGGCCTGACTGACTCTCGGAGGATACTTCAGTGTAATATTGCTATGCATTTTTTTTTTAAATCTTGTTAAAGTTTTAAAAACTTAATAACTTAGTTTACCTATTTTTAAACCATAATATTTTGAAAGAGCTAATCAATGTCAGGGATGTTTAGAATGCAGCCTGTAGAAACAATTAAGGTAGTGTGCAAATGCCATTGGGAAATGGCTGAGGTCAGATGTCTCACCAGAAGAGAATGACTCCTGAAGTTAAATAGCCATCAGAAAGGGAAAGAATATGTTGGGTCAAAGGTAGTTGATGTTTACAAGTGCTGATCGCAAGGACATCAATAGCCAGCGGTTCAGACACGTATAATAAAGTTTATGGGAAAGCCGAGAAGCAAAAGGGAGTTACAGCAGAGCTGGCACATGGCAACAACAACAACTTGTATTTATATAGCGCCTTTAACGTAGTAAAATGTCCCAAGGCACCTCACAGGAGTGTTGAAAGACCAAAAATTTGACACTGAACCACATAAGGAGAAATTAGGGTAGGTGACCAAAAGCTTGGTCAAAGAGGTAGGTTTTAAGGAGCGTCTTAAAGGAGGAAAGAGAGGTAGCGAGGCGGAGAGGTTTAGGCAGAGAATTCCAGAGCTTCGGGCCTAGGCAACAGAAGACACGGCCACCAATGGTTGAGCAATTATAATCAGGGATGTTCAAGAAGGCAGAATTAGAGGAGTGCAGTTATCTCGGGAGGGTTGTGGGGCTGAAGGAGATTACAGAGGTGGGGAGGGGCGAGGCCATGGAGGGATTTGAAAACAAGGATGAGAATTTTGAAATCGAGGCGTTGCTTAACCGGGAGCCAATGGAGGTCAGTGAGCACAGGGGTGATGGGTGAACGGGACTTAGTGCGAGTTAGGACACGGGCAGCCGAGTTTTGGATGACCTCAAGTTTACGCAGCGTAGAATGTGGGAGGCCAGCCAGGAGTGCATTGGAATAGTCAAGTCGAGAGGTAACAAAGGCATGGATAAGGGTTTCAGCAGCGGATGAGCTGAGGCAAGGGCGGAGACGGGTGATGTTATGGAGGTGGAAATAGGCAGTCTTAGTTATGCTGCGGATATGTGGTCGGAAGCTCATTTCAGGGTCAAATATGACACCAAGGTTGCGAACTGTGTGGTTCAGCCTCAGACAGATGTTAGGGAGAGGGATGGAGTCAGTGGCTAGGGAACGGAGTTTGTGTCGGGGGCCGAAAACAATGGCTTCAGTCTTCCCAATATTTAATTGGAGAAAATTTCTGCTCATCCAGAACTGGATGTCAGACAATTTAGAGACGGTGGAGGGGTCGAGAGAAGTGGTGGTGAAGTAGAGCTGGGTCAGCGTGCATGTGGAAACTGACGCTGAGCTTTTGGATGATGTCGCCAAGGGGCAGCATGTAGATGAGAAATAGGAGGGGGACACCAGAGGTAACGATGCAGTGATAAGAAAGGGTATAAAGGGTTGCGAGCCTACAGCTAGATGGGAGAGCTACGGAAAAATCCTCCCGAAGGTGGCACAGCTCCCGGAGTAGAGATAATCACTGTGTTCCGTTGGTTAGGTTGCCCCATAGCGGAAATGTAGCACAGTGTCCTCTTACTGCCATGGTCATGTTTTTACATTGCTGGTACCTGAATTGCATTGCTGATGTATTTAAATCAAACAGAATTCAGGAGAAACTTCTTTACCCAGAGAATGGTTAGAATGGAACTCGCTACCACAAGGAGTGGTTGAGGTGAATAGCATGGATGCCTTTAAGGGGAAGCTAGATAATTACAGAAGGGGGAAAGGAATAGAAGGATAAGCAGATAGGGTTCGATGAAATAGGGTGGGAGGAGGCTCGTGTGGAGCATAAACATCAGCATAGACCAGTTGGGCCAAATTGCCTCTTTCTGTGCTTGTAAATTCGATGTAAAAATAAAGATTAAATTGATTTTTTAAAATATACACATGTAGTTGTATCTGATGCGACAGAGCTGAACCCAAATTATATTTAGGAACACGGTACATTTTGACTTAAAACTAGGACTTCAGAAGTCCCTGCTCCTCTTCACATAGTGCTGTAGGATCTTTTTATGTCCAACTGACAGGCAGGCAGAGCTTTGGTTTAACATCTCATCCAAATGACATTTCTAGCACTCCCTCACCGTGGCACTGAAGTGTCAGCCTAGGTGACGTGCTGGAGTTCTGCTATGGGGCTTAAACTCATAACCTACTGACTGCGATGCAAGTGTTATCGACTGAGCCGAGCTGTCATTTATTTATTCCACCACTTATCCACAGGAACCCTCAGGTCTCAGTAAGTTTAGGAAAGATTAGGAAACCGGATTTTCCTAGAACGGCTCATTTGGCCCTGAAGGCCATAAGTTAGGGCAACGTTTCTTTAATTCTAAGCCTACAGAATTTCTTTGAAGTACAACATATTTATCTAGCTACATTCCAGAAACTCACTTCAGCACTAACTACCCTAATCACAAACTAAAAACTCTCTCCCTTATTTGAGTCAGCCTCACAAAAGAGGACTGTTTCATAACAAGCCCAGATCATTTTCAATTTCACCCTCAGCTATTACAACAGTAAGAATGTGTCTGAAGTCAATTTTTTCTTCGAAGTGTATCTTACACACACATCCATATTTTAGTTTCACTTGTAACTGCTCTGACCCATAGATCCCATCAATCTCCTTTCCATGACTAAGATACCCAATAACAGTTTCATAACTTGTGTATTAATGCCTTGTGATTCAATCACGCCTCCAAGAGAGATACAGGTCAGAATTCAGCACAAATGAATCAAGAATTCAACACATCAGTTACCTTACTACCAATGCATCTGGTGCTGGTACAGTTCTAAACCTGAACCAGCACCTTTAAGAGAGATGAGTTAGAAACATAGAAGATAGGAGCAGGAGTAGGCCATTCGGCCCCTCGAGCCTGCTCCGCCATTTAATGGCTGATCATCCAAATTCAGTACCCTGTCCCTGCTTTCTCCCCATATCCCTTGATCCCTTTAGCCTTAAGAAATATATCTAACTCCTTCTTGAATATATTTAATAAGTTGGCCTCAACTGCCTTGTGCGGTAGAGAATTCCACAGGTTCACCACTCTCTGGGTTATTATAGTGACTGGTTAAAATAGTTTAAGCAGTTACCAAGAACAGCTGTATACAGGATGGAGAGAGAAATCCACCGTACACTTCAATAATGCATTTTTATATGAAGGAATTTCAAAACAGATTCCCATGTTTGTATCGTACTGTTTAAATACTTTCAAAAATAAAATTAACAAAATCTACACCCCACTGGTCTGGTCACCATCTTGGATTGCACTGTTCTGAACTCGTGTCCAGAATTCATAACACACGCTGGCTTCGTTTTACTGCAGCCAGATGTCCACAAAAAACAGAAGAAATGTTCTGCTAGTTTTGTCACTAGTCTTGACCAGGAATGAAACAAACTTTTACTGTTTATGCTACACCTTTGAAACTGGATTTCAGTTATACTGGCTCTGGAAGAATAGTGTAACAACAGTACAAGAGGACGCAAGAGTTACCCATCACCTTTCCACAGCTTTGAATTGGACCACCACTGGAAAGGTGATGGTCAAGTAGCACAGTATTTAGGTCACGTCATTGGCGTGTCAACAGCACACAACACAAACATGGTTGCCACTGGGAAGATCAAGACATTTCTTCTTTTCTTCTTAGGCAGTCCCTCGGAACCGAGGATGACTTGCTTCCACACTAAAAATGAGTTCTCAGGTGACTGATGAGTCCAATGCGGGACCTACAGTCTCTGTCACAGGTGGGGCAGACAGTGGTTCAAGGGGTGGGTGGTGGGGTGCTTGGGTTGACGTGCGCTCCTTCCGGCGAAGAGACTCTGTTCTGTAGGTGTTCGGCGCCTTCCCGGATGCTTCTCCTCCACTTTGTGTGGTCTTGGTCCAGCGATTCCCAGGTGTCGGTGGGGATGTTGCACATTTTCAAAGGAGGATTTCAGGGTGTCCTTGAAGCGTTTCCTCTGCCCTTCTGGGGCTCTCTTGCCGTGTTGGAGCTACGAGTAGAGTGCTTGTTTTGGGAGTCTCGCAGCAGGCATGTGGACGATGTGGCCCATCCATCGGAGCTGATCGAGCGTGGTCAAAGCTTCAATGCTGGGGATGTTGGCCTGAGCGAGAACACAGACGTTGGTGCACCTATCCTGCCAATAGATTTGCAGGATCTTGCGAAGGCAGAGTTGGTGGTACCTCTCTAGTGCTTTGAGGTGCCCGATTTATATGGTCCATGTCTCTGAAGCATACAGGAGGGCGGGTATCGCTACTGCTCTGTAGACCATGAGCTTAGTGCTGGGTTTGAGGTCCTGGTCTTCAAACACTCTCTTCCTCCGGCGACCGAAGGCTGCACTGGCACACTGAAGGCGGTGTTGGACTTCGTCATCGACGTCTGCCCTTGTTGACAGTAGGCTCCCAAGGTATGGAAAGTGGTCCACGTTGTCCAAGGCCTCATCATGGACTTTGATAATCGGGGGGCAGTACTGTGTGGCGGGGGCAGGTTGGTGGAGGACCTTTGTCTTACGGATGTTTAGTGTAAGGCCCATGCTCTCGTACGCTTCGGTGAAGATGTTGACGATGGTTTGGAGTTTGGGTCAGAGTGTGCGCAGACGCAAGCGTCGTCTGCATACTGTAATTCGATGACAGAGGATGGGATTACCTTGATCTGGATGGAGGCGACAGAGGTCGAACAGTTTCCCGTTTGTTCTGTAGATTAGCTCCACTCTAACGGGGAGCTTACTGAGGGCGAGATGGAGCATTGCAGCCAGGAAGATCGAGAAGAGCGTTGGTGTGATGACACAACCTTGCTTGACCCTGGTCCGTACGTGAATTGGGTCTGTGGTGGAACCATTGGTCAGGATCACAGCTTGCAAGTCGTCATGAAGCAGGCAGAGGATGGCGACAAACTTTTGAGGGCAGCCAAATTTGAGGAGGACACTCCATAATCCCTCACGGTTGACGGTGTCAAAGGTGGTCATGTACAGCGGTTGGTGCTGTTCCCTGCATTTCTCTTGTAGTTGACGCGCGGTGAAGATCATGTCCATTGTGCCCCTTAGTGGGCTGAATCTGCAATGCAGCTCTGGGAGAAGCTCTTCAGCCACTGGGAGAAAGCGATTGAGGAGAATTCTTGCAGTGACTTTCCCTGTGGCAGACAGCAGGGAGACTCCACTGTAATTACCGCAATCGGACTTGTCACCTTTTTTGAAGATGGTCACAATTACGGAGTCTCTGCGATCCCCTGGCATGCTCCCCTCCTTCCAAATAAGAGAAATGAGTTCATGTATTCGCGCCAATAGTGCTTCTCCGGCATGTTTTAGCACCTCGGCGGGGATTCCATCTGCTCCTGAGGCCTTGTTGTTCTTCAGTTGTTGGATGGCCTTTTCAACCTCATGCCGAGTTGGGGTTGTGCTGAGGTGGTGGCGGGTAGCATGCTGCGGGATGGAGTTGAGGACACTTGCGTCGAAGACAGAGTCTCGGTTAAGGAGATCTTCGAAGTGCTCCTTCCAGCGGGCACTGACTGCCTCTCTGTCCTTGACAAGTGCCTCTCCGTTCTTGGCCCGCAGTGGGGTAGGACCTTGAGTGCTTGGGATGTAGGCTGTCTTGACTGCGCTAAAGAATCCATGCACATCGTGGTTGTCGGCTAGCTGCTGGATCTCCTGCACTTTCTCCACCCACCATCTGTTCATTAGGTCGCGAGTATTTTGTTGAACCTCGGCCTTCAGGCGTCTGTAGAGCTGCTTTCTTGCTCGCGAGTTGTGTTGCGGTTTCCAGATCAGGAATGCCTTGCGCTTGCGGCTTATTAGCTCCTGGATATCCTGGTCGTTCTCGTCGAACCAGTCTTGGTGTTTCCTGGTCGAGTGACCGAGCGTCTCTTCACAGGTGCTGATTATGGAGGCCTTGAGTGCAGACCAGGCGCTGTGGACACTCTGCATCACTGGGAGTCGTCAGGTTGGTTGTGAAGCGCAGGCTGAATAGGGCTTTCTTAGCAGGATCTTTGAGTGCTCCAGCGTTGATTTTCCTGCGGCATTGCTTCTGTTGCCGCCGATGTCGAAACGTCTGAGCTCCCGGGCAACGATAGTGGTACGGCGTTCCGGTCTGTTGCTATTGGGGTTGTCCATGAGTGTCCTGACGTTCCAGGTCCCAAACTTCATTTTAAAGGGTGGAAGATGCCTGTGCGTGAATTATTTTAATGTGGGGTGGCCGTTGCACACCAGCTACCACACAGGCTTGACAGAGCAAGGTCTTGGTCCAATGGCAAGGGGGTCCACGACAATTGGAGACCAGGCTCTGCTACAACGGCCTAGCACATATACACACACACACACACACACACACACACACACACAAACATACTCCTACTGTCCTCCTCCCTCCTTCCCGCAGGTCCTTTCTCTGCCTGGGTTTCATAGGCTGCAGTGGTGCTCCACTGACAACAATGGGAAAAATGACATAGTAATAGATACACAAGGGACTAGCCGGAGGTCTTTCTGCCCTCCAAGCTACACGTTTCTGACTGTAATGTCCTTGGCATAGATTGTATTCACTGCTCTGGGGTCTTTCACACGTCCTGCTCCAGGGTCACTTCCTTACATTGGTTCATACCCCAATAACAACCGCTCCTTCACTCAGTGATAGTTTTCACACCTCTGTCAGAATATTGTGGACTCAAGTGTCACTCCAGAGACTTTAGCACATAATCTAGGCTGCCACTCCAGTGTAGTACTGAGGGAGTGCTGCACTGTCAAAAGTACCATTTTTCAAATGAGACATTAAACCGAGGCCCTGGCTGACCTCAGGTGGATGTACAAGATCGCACGGCCACTATTGGAAGAGGAGCAGGGGAGTTCTCCCAGTGTCCTGGCCAATACTTATCCTTCAACCAACATCACTAAAAACAGATTATCTGATCATTTATCTCATTGCTGTTTGTGGGAGCTTGCTGTGGGCAGATCCGCTGCTGCGTTTCCTACATTACAATAGTGACTGCACTTCAAAAAAGTAACTGATTGGCTTCGGGAAGTCCCGAGGTGCTGAAAGGCGCTATATAAATGCAAGTTATTTCTCCTTAGAAGAGGAAATGAATCCTTACACAAAGCACATCACTTTGGGCTTCAATGGGCAGTCCAGGCCCACACTGGCTCTCCGCACAAGCCCAGACACGGCCCGAACCCCCCGCCCGGACTTGTTGGCGCCAGCGGCCTGTCCCCCGTTTCCCCTCAAACTTACCCCCGCCGAGAGTCCCTACAGCGACTGTCCGGCGCCCCGCACTGCTCCTAAAGTGCCGAGCTCGGTCCGGGTCCAACTCCACCCAACCCCCTGGACCGGACTCGACCCCCTTCCTTCCTTCTCTCCCTCCCACTCTATTCCGCACTCGCTCCGCTCGCCCCTTCCTGGTGTGGACGTGCGCGCCGCCCGAGTCGGACGGGGCTCGGTTGTGTGCGCGCGCCCGAGCAGGGTAAGGCTGGGCTGGGCTGCGTGCGCGCCCCCGAGGCAGTGTTAACTGCCCCTAATGTGGAGCCTGAGGTCCAGCCAGCATCAGCAGCTCTTCTCTATCAGATGCTGCCTCTCTCCAGCATTTCATGCTCTAATTACAGATCTTACATTGTGTTTTAAAAAAGCTGGGTTCCATTTGGCCTGAAACCATAAACTAGTCCAGGAGAAATGTGACTGGCTACATTATAGGGATGACATAATAAATACACATATTTTATATATTACTTTTTATGTATATATTACTGCCACATCTCCTGTTGTATTGCTCACATCGAGTCAGAGGATACACTGTTTTATCCCATATCTTCTTCTTAGGCAGTCCCTCGGAACCAAGGATGACTTTATCGTACAATATATTATCAGGTACATTGATTTGCAGTGTTTAAGTCAAATGGTGTTTTTATTGCACAGTACTGCAGGTGTGTTAGTGGTATTTTTGGGATCGAATTTCATGATGTCTCTATTTGTGTGGAAACTGTAAATCATTTCATATTATATGTTCATTTACGTAGCTAGTTTTATCGCAATTTTTTTAAAAGACCAGAATTCACAGTAAGATGGCAGGGAAGTTGTACGAGATTTCTGGTAGCTAAGGGGCATGTAGCAGTACTGGGAAGTGGGGCCATATGGTTTGATAGTGTTGGGGGTTTTAGTCATGGGCCTGTAATTTCCAATAAGAGGCATCCTGCGTGCGGATGCCTCCTATCGGGAAAAAATCTACGCCCTTACCTGAGGGCTCCCGAGGTTCGGACTCTTCCGCTCCTGGGCCTCTCCTGGTGCGCGCACGCAGAGTCCCAGGGGCGCAGGTGGTTCGCAAGCGCCCCTGGGGTCATGTGGCCCAGGCAAGCCAATGGGAGAAGGGAATCCCCCTTCATACTTTAGGTAGACCTGTCAAAAGTATGAATGGGGATCACTGAAAAAAGTCACTACATTAAAAAAAAAATTTTAATCACGTTTTTAAAAATAGTTAAAATTATATTATTAAATTAAATATTTTAAACAAATTTAATTTTTTGAAAAAATAATTAAAGTTTTTTACGGAGCTAAAAATAAACTTACCTTTTTTAAAAGTATTTTTACATTATAAATGAGTGAAACAAATATATTTTTTTACTTTTTTAAACTCTTATGCTGGTAAAAGCAGGCCTTACGTCTGCTTTTACCAGGCGTAAGATTTTTAAGGGATTTCAGCGGGCGGAGGTTCTGCAAAAAGCGGAACTCTCCACCCGCAGAGGCCCTTCTCCAGGGCAGGTGGAGGATCTGTCAAGATCATTCTTGACATTTTGGAAGTGCCGGTTTTCAGCGCATGCGCTTCGCATGCCTGAAACCAGCACTTGCGAGGTCCCTAAGGGTGTGTACACAGCTCGTACACATCCGTAGGCATCGGAAGTTACGGGCCCTGGTGTTCAAGGGCACTTGCAGGAGTGGAGGGGTGTTGCTGTCTGGGAGCATTGGGGAGGGGGACGTTCTTGGATATGAGAGTAATGGAATAGATGTGTTAGGGTGTGAGTGTTGGGTTATGGCTTTGTTGGGACAGTGATGTGGTGGAATATTAATAGTGGGGAGGCAAGGGTCTGGGAGCATTGAGTAGGTGCATAATGGTCATGGAGAGGGGTTTCAAAGATCTGGGAACACTGAGAAAGGCTACCAGGGGTAGGAATGGGAGGGGTGTGTGCGTCCTGGTCGGGGTTCCTATCATCTAAAAGCGTTGAACAAGGTAGTAGGGTCTTAGAGCTTTGAGAAAGGAGGTCGCTGGACCCAGGAGGAATGGGGAAGGGAAGTTACAGGATGTGGAGGATTGGGGTGATCCTGGGATTTTGGGTAGTGAGAGGGGTGCCGCAGCAGCTGTGGGTTTTGAGGAGGTGATCCTGGAATGCAGGAGTACTAGGGAGGAAATCAGGGGTTGAGAACTGGGGAAGGGGCTGTAATGATATCAGCAAATAGTGATGGTATTTGCCTGTTTGATTATGATGCCTTACCAGCATATTTGCCTGTTTGATTATTTATGCCTTACCAGCAGAGGGCATGTGAGAGAGAGAGTTTAGTTTTAGTTTCGTTTTAGATGGATCTCTAAGATGGTGTCTCCTGTAATGCTGTTAACTTAGTTGAACAAACTTTAGATTAAAAGACATTCTCTTTCATCAATGTGTCGTCATTGAACCCACATACAAATCAATACATGGTGTCAGAAGTGATTGAAAGAGATGAAGAGGAAAAATCTGAAGTTAAATCAGCTCTCCACATATTAGCAAGCCAAAAGAGAACATCGTTACTTACCATTGGAGAATAGCTAACGAAGTGAAAAAATGGAAGGTTTACACCCACCGGCGAAGCTTCAGTTGACAGGTAATGTGGCTGAAAATTGGAGGAGGTTCAAACAACGTTTGGAGTTGTATTTAGTGGCAATCAGAGCTGACGAGAAAAGTGATAAAATGAAAGTGTCAGTGTTCTTACATGTCGTGGGTGATGAAGCGCTGGAGGTGTATAATAACTTCACATTCGCTGCTGATGGAGACAAAATGAAGCTGGATAAAATAATGGAACAGTTTGAGGCCTACTGCATACCTAAACGTAACGTGACATTTGAGAGGCACAGATTTTTCACGTGTACAGAAAACGGGAGAGACTATTGATCAGTATGTGACTGAACTGAGAAACAGAAGCAAATCGTGTGAATTTGGGGGACTGACAGACTCGCTGATAAAAGACAGACTGGTGTGTGGTATTCCAGATAATGGTCTAAGGGAAAGACTGCTAAGAGAGCAAAATCTAGACCTGGGAAAAGCCATAGCACTGTGTAGGGCTACAGAGACTGTGAAGTCGCAGGCAAAGGAGCTGTTCAGTGACAGTAGCTGCAACGTGGATGCAGTGAGAATGAACGGACACAAACCATTTAACAAAAAGAGCGCCAATGTGAAAAAAGAGGCGGGGCCAGCGAACAAAAATGAAAGGGGCAATCGAAAGTCATGTAGTCGATGCGGTACACAGCATCCACCAAAAAAGTGTCCAGCATATGGTAAAACATGCAATAGTTGCAACAAAAACAACCATTATGCCCATTGCTGCAAGAACCAAGCGCAACAAAGCAAGGTCCATGCAGTAGATGAAAGCGAGATAGAGGAGTTCTATGTAGATGTTGTGTCTGAAAACAAAAAAGAAAAAAGAGACTGGATGTTGACACTAAAAGTGAATGACATACACATTCCATTTAAATTGGATACTGGAGCACAAGTTAATGTGATATCAGAGACTGATTTTAAGAAAATTAGACCCAGACCAAAGATACATGGAATAAAAGTGAAAGTGACAGGATACTCAGGTACTGATATACCAGTGAAAGGAAAATGCATTGTCAAAGTGACACACAAGGACAGAGAGCACACGCTAGCATTAATCGTGGTGCCAAAGGATGTGCAAGCCATACTAGGTTTAATAGCCTGTGAGAGACTGAACCTGGTAAAGAGAGTCCTCGTTGTGGAAAGCGAAGAAGAGACAGTCTATGGTGAACTCATGAAAGAGTACAACGACCTATTTAAGGGTCTAGGCTGCCTTCCAGGAGAACACACGATCAGAGTAGATAAAAGTATGCCAACGGTCATACATCCATGCAGAAAAGTTCCGTTTGCTCTTCAAAAGCAACTGAAGGCAGAGTTGGACAGGATGGAAAGCCTGAACGTGATTCAGAAGATAGATGAGCCAACTGAGTGGGTGAGTTCCCTCGTCGTTGTGGACAAAAAGAATGGAAAGCTCAGAATTTGCCTGGATCCAAGAGATCTAAACAGAGCAATAAAGAGAGAGCACTTCAAGCTTCCTACACGTGAGGAAATCATGTCACAGTTTGCAAATGCAAAGTATTTCAGCAAATTAGATGCATCATCAGGATTTTGGCAGATGAAACTGGACGAGGCAAGTTCAAGACTGTGCATGTTCAACAGTCCATTTGGCAGATACAGATTCCTAAGGTTACCATTTGGCATTGCCTCAGCTCCTGAAGTGTATCACAAAACTATCCATATGATCTATGAACACCTGGAGGGAGTTGATACATCAATGGATGACATCATAGTATAGGGAACCACGAGAACTGAGCATGACGAGAGACTGAAAAAAGTGCTGGAAGCAACAAGGAAAACAAACCTGAAGCTGAATAGAGAGAAATGCCAGCTTGGGGTAACAGAACTGACATTCGTGGGAGATATCCTTAGCAGTGAGGGCATCAGATCAGATCCCAGAAAGGTGTCCGCCATTGAGAATATGCCAAAGCCACAATGCAAAAAGGACGTGCAGAGGTTTAATGGAGTGATCAACTACATGGGTAAATTCATATCCAACCTCTCAGAAAAGATGGCGCCACTGAGACGACTAACTGAAAAGAACATAGAATGGGAATGGAATCATGAGCATGAGAAGTCATGGAGCGATCTAAAGAAACTGCTCACAGAGGAACCAGTTCTGAGGTTTTATGACCCAGCGAGACCCATCAAGATATCATCAGATGCATCACAGAGTGGGCTCGGTGCCGTTCTTCTGCAAAAATATGACGACTGGCAACCTATTGCATATGCATCGCGCTCAATGACAGACGCGGAGACGCGATATGCTCAAATAGAAAAGGAGCTGCTCAGCATCACATACGCCTGTGAAAGATTTCACCAGTTTGTGGCAGGACAAGCAATCAGTGTAGAGACTGACCATAAGCCCTTGATTGCATTGTTCCAGAAGCCACTAAATAGCTGTCCGCTTAGAATACAAAGAATGATGGTCAGGCTGCAACGCTATACACTGAATGTTGCGTACGCACTGGGTAAGCTGATGTATACAGCAGACACGTTGTCCAGAGCTGTTGACCCAAGTGAGCCCGCAAACACCAAAATGGATGAAAAAGTGAACGCCTACGTGGACATGATCACAAGTGCACTGCCCATAGCAGATGCAAAAATGGAGCTCATAAAGAATGAGACAAACAAAGATGAAACAATGAGACGACTGAGGAAAAGCATCTTGGATGGATGGCCCAACAGGAAGCAAGACTGCTCACCTGACATGGCAGAGTACTGGAACTGCAGGGCGGAACTATCAGTGGTCGAAGACATCATCTACAAAGGAAGTAAAATAGTTATCCCAAAGAGTCTGAGAAAAGAGATGCTAAAAAGGATCCATGGAGGACATTTGGGAATCGAAAAGTGTAAGAAAAGAGCACGAGAGGTGATGTACTGGCCACGAATCAACCAAGATGTGACAAATGAGGTGTCAAACTGCACAATATGCCTGAAATATCGAGCAAGCAATCCGGTAGAACCACTAAAGCCACACCCAGCGCCAGACAGACCTTACCAGAAGGTAGGCGCTGACCTATTCGTATGTCAAGGGAAGGACTATCTTGTAGTCACAGACTATTACTCCCTGTATCCAGAGGTTTGTAGACTGTACACCACCACTGCAGATGCTGTGATAACATGTATGAAAGCCATATTCTCCAGACATGGCGTGGCAAGCGAGGTCTTCACAGACAACGGACCCCAGTTTTACAATGCAAGTTTCCGACACTTTGCCAAAGAGTGGGACTTTGTCCACACAACGTCAAGTCCTCACTATCCACAGTCCAATGGACTAGTGGAAAAATCGGTCCAGACAGTGAAAAGACTGATGTACAAGGCAAAAGACAGTGGAACTGACTTCTACCAGAGCATGCTTGTGTACCGCACAACGCCGCTCAAGTGTGGTATGTCACCAGCCCAACTCCTTATGGGACGGATGTTAAGGTCAAACCTACCCATCCCGGAGAACCTCCTGAAAACAAAAGGGGGGAGAAAGTGAGGAAGTTCAAAGAGCAACAGAAAGAAAAGCAAAAGTACTACTATGACAGAGGAACACAAAACCTACCTGAACTCCACACTGGTGACCAAGTAAGGTTCAAAGACAAAACAAACATATGGACTCAGAAGGGAACTGTCCTGAGTGAAGTTCAACCAAGATCATACACCA
This sequence comes from Somniosus microcephalus, assembly GCF_052327205.1. Classification (NCBI taxonomy): domain Eukaryota; kingdom Metazoa; phylum Chordata; class Chondrichthyes; order Squaliformes; family Somniosidae; genus Somniosus; species Somniosus microcephalus. Next base: position 38,009,141 of record NC_141003.1, on the reverse strand, counting down.
TTCAGACAGATGAGGGTGCTGTTCTGCGAAGAAATCATCGAGATCTTCTCATGGGACCAGCCACAGCAGGTCAAAAGACTGATACTGTTGAACAACCTGATCACACAGCAGGTCAAAAGACTGATACTGTTGGACAACCTGATCACACAGCTAAGAAACCATCATCGGAGGCAACAACTCAGATTCAAGGACAATCAATCAGAAAATCCTCAAGACACGTGAAGCCTCCTGAGAGACTCATTGAGCAAATTTAAGGACTCTTGTTATAGAAGGAAGTAATGTTATCTTATTCTTTCTTCAAGTTCTAGTGTATTTACATATTTCATGTGAACACACAAAGCAAGGTTAAAAAACCTTGATCATGATAATGATAATGTAAGTTCATTAAGTGTTACAGTTAAAATGCAGAGCAATACGAAGAAAACATGTTGTTAGATAAAAGTAAAATACTTTTGTTTTAAGAACGGGAGATGTAATGATATCAGCAAATAGTGATGGTATTTGCCTGTTTGATTATGATGCCTTACCAGCATATTTGCCTGTTTGATTATTTATGCCTTACCAGCAGAGGGCATGTGAGAGAGAGAGTTTAGTTTTAGTTTCGTTTTAGATGGATCTCTAAGATGGTGTCTCCTGTAATGCTGTTAACTTAGTTGAACAAACTTTAGATTAAAAGACATTCTCTTTCATCAATGTGTCGTCATTGAACCCACATACAAATCAATACAGGGGCCATCATGGTGTGGGGAATAATTGAGGCTTTGGTTCTGGAGGCATTGGGGGATATGGTTCTGGCAGTTTTAACTGAGATCGAGGCCTCGATTTTAACTCAGCTGCAGGCTAGTGGCGTGTTCCCCGAATTTCGTGTTTCCCACACAAATCTAAATGGATGTGGGAGATTGATGCAATTTTAATTCAATTGGCCAATTGATTTCCAACATGTGGGAAGCCTTTGCAAATGGGTTTCTCATGACTGAAAGTCCCCTCCAATGACGTCATCATTGCTGCTGCATTTAAGGTCCACAGCAAGCCTTGCTTCTTCTGCAGACTGCCAAGCTTTCTCCATTTGATGGCACAGGAACTTGCAGGAACAATGGCCAGTGGGAGGCCAAGAGCAGCTCCTAAGTTTGACGAGGCAGCACTACAGGCATTGGTGGATAGGGCTAGGGCACACAGGGAGGTCCTGTTCCCTTCATCAGGGAGGAAGAGGCCTCCCAGTCAGACCAAGGCTGTGTGGATACAGGTGGCTGGGGAGGTCAACTCCTTGGGGCTCACACGGCGCACCTGGATGCAGTGCAGGAAAAGATTCCATGACCTTCAATGCACTGGAAAAGTAAGTATGAAGTTCCCATCAACCTCAATCTGATCCCCATTGCCTTTCCTCACCAGCACTCAGCTTTAGCAATCTCTTCCTCCACATCCCACTTGACACTCACATCCACGCACCCTTAACCATTCCCTCTCTCTCTATGCTCACATTCACATAACTATTCCACCATGCAGCCCTCACACTCCCTATCACTCTGATGATTTGAACACAACTGACAACCCACAGGGAGGGCCCTTGGTCTTGCAACCTCATTCCATCTTTGTCTCCTTCTAAGTATCTATGCTATGCAATCTCTACACTCACTCCTTCATTCTCACTCAACCTCCACTTGTCTCCCTCATTGCAGGAAAAGAGAGCTCACAATAAAAGGGAAAGAGCCAGGACAGGAGGAGGGCCACCCTCATTAGCCCAGCTCACCCCCTGGGAGGAAGCCGTCCTGGAAATTGTCAGGGTTGAAAAAGATGCGCACGTTAGGGACGGACAGATGGGTGCATCACAGCAAGCTGGTGACAGAATAGTTTTCCATCTCTCTCATTGACATTGCATGAGTCGCTGATAATGATTCTGAAGCTATAACAGATGGACTTATGATCATCTGCAATATGCAATGTGCATGTAACCTCGCCCTCACATCTCTAACTCTTTCCTTTACTCCCCCACACGACCATCAAGAGCCCCCGTCCCCACTGTCCAGGAGGAAGAGCCTGAGCTTCCAGACTCCTCAGAGGAATCTGCAATCTCTGAGGGTGCAGCGTCAGCAGAAATAAGTGCACCTGGCACCAGCGCAGACACTCACACCTCAGTGGGACCTTCAGGACATAGAGTAGTGCTGTCACCTGGTGTATCACAGCTCACAAGTGAGCATCAGCAGATTGTGGAGACAGGGACAGCAGTGGAGAGTCCTTCTCGGAGGGCGCAGGTCTCTGCCAGCTCGGCTCAGCTGCATGTCGACCCTCTGCCTCTGGGTCCATCCATAAGATCAAAGGTGATGGAACTCCATGCACAGATGCAGGAGTCTCTGGCGAGTTTTGTCTCTAGGGTCGCTGCGAGTGTGGAGCGAATGGAGGAGTCCATAGCGAACATGAGCAGAGCCTTTGTGGAGTCAGTGGTGCATGAACGCATCAACACGGAAAGGATGGCTACCTACATGGAAATGATTGCTGCCTCCATGATAAGACTGGCTATGGTAGAGGAGAGGAGGGCTACGGCCATGGAGGCGCTTAGTCGCCAGGGTATGGAAAACATGGTGAGTGTTCAGAATAGAATGACATCTCTTGAGGAGCGATGGGCATCTATTGAACATAGAAACCAGACCTTCATGGAAGTCCTTCTGAGTAGGACTGCCATTGCAGATACGGGCCCCCATGGCCCCCCTGATGTGCAGCAAGGTGCTCTCCAGCCACTTGCAGGCGCGGAGGGGGAGCTGACCCATGAGAGGGAGGTTGGTGGCAGACCTCAAGGAAGTGGGGGTTCCTCTCCAGGCGCTCACACTTCCATGCCACTGCAGAGCCCTCAGTCAGAGCCCCACTGGAGTCCACACCCAAGTGAGATAGACGTCTCAACCCCTGCACAGCTGCAGGAGCAGCAGACTGTTGACAAGCCCTCACAGGCTCACCACCCCAGAGGACGCCCGCCAAAGGTGTCGAGACAGGAGCAGCAGGAAAGTGAGCAAGGGTCCTCCACATTTGCTGAAGCCACAGGGGAACCACGACATAGGAGCACGCGTAAGAGGAAAATAAAGCACAAGTAGTCACAAGGGTAGTCACTTGGGTGAAATTTTATGTATTGTTAAAAAAAGCCATCAGATGAATTCTGTCAATAAAAAGTCTGATGGCTACTGCTGTATTTGTGGCGTGTGTCATTTCGCTAATGGGACTTTCACATTGAGGGCTTAGGATTACTTGCAATTATCAGTATGCTGGACAAATAGCTAGGAATCCACAGGGTCTTGGCCATTATTGATGCTCAGGTAAGAAGCTGCGAGGCAAAAGTGCTTGATTGGCTAGGCTAAGCAAATCTGGCCAGGATGAGTGCATTCCTTGCATCCCGGGCAGCAATGTTCTGGCGTAATGCTGCCGTTGGTTGTTGGTCCTCTGCAGGATGGTCGTTTTCGCCCTCCTCCTCCTCATCATCTGAGGAGGGTATGTGAGGAGCCACTTGGTCCTCAGGAATCTGCAAGACACGATGCTTAGCCATGTTGTGAAGTGCACAGCAAACCACAACGATTCTGGAGACCCTGGCTGCTGAGTACTGTAGGGCTCCACCTGATCTATCCAGGCATCTGAAGCGCATCTTCAGCAAACCGATGGTTTGCTCGATAATGGCTCTAGTGGACATATGGCTGGAGTTGTAGCGCTCCTCAGCTTCATTGGCTGGCCCCCTCAACGGTGTCATTAGTCACGTCCTCAGGGGATAGCCCTTGTCTCCAAGTAGCCATCCGTGAAGTTGGTCTGGCGGCCTGAATAGCGGAGGCACTCTAGACTGGCGCAGTATGAAGGAGTCATGGCAACTGCCAAGGTACATGGCACAAACATGCAAAATCTCCTTCTTGTGGTCACACATCAGCTGAATGTTAAGGGAGTGGAAGCCCTTGCAGTTGACAAAAATACCTGGATTGCGATGGGGTGCCCTAAGGGCCACATGTGTGCAGTCAAAGATGCCCTGCACCCTTGGAAAGTCTGCCAGATGAGCTAATCCAACTGCTCGTGCCGTCACACTTGCGCGATCCTTGGTGAAATGGATGTGATTGTGCACGAGGGCAAAGAGGGCATCGGTTACCTGCGTGATGCAAGTTTGTGCAGCCGCCTGGGAAATGCCATTGATGTCTGCTGATGATCCTTGGAATGAGCCTGAGGCAAAAAAGTTGAGTGCGGTGGTGACTTTGATGGCCACTGGTAAGGAGTGTCCACCTGGTCCTCTGGGCAGCAGGTCTTGCTGTAGCATTGCGCAGATGTCAGTCACTACCTCTCGCGAAAGTCGGAGCCGCCTTTGGCACTGCTGCTCAGTCATGTTGAGGTAGCTGACCCTGTGTCTGTAGATGTTTGGGGGGTATCTCCTGTGCCGACGGGCTTCCAGGCGCTGGCCCCTTCTGACCTGTGCAGCTTCAGGTGGGTGAGCAGCAGCCTGGCGCTCCTGCTGCTGTTGCTGGTGCTGCTGTTGTTCCTGGTTCTCCTGCTGCCGTGCCTGGTGCTTGACCTCCTCTAATGCCCAGAAGGGAAGGAAATAAATGGCTCCCATGCTTCTGGCATATGCCTCCGTTGAGGAAGCGCTGAGTGAAGGTGGCGAGAGGGGTTTCCCAGGAGTTCACACTGGAGATGTGTGTGAGGCTCCAACCTTCCACAGGTGTGGTTAAGCCTGGTAAAAGTTGCCCCAGGCCTGAGACAACAAAGTCCTGCCACCTGCAAATGATGGCTGATCAAATCTCCTCTTTAATGGTTGACCTGCAGCTGATAGTCAGCAAGCTAATAGTGTTCTCGCCAGGTTTCACAATCGTGATTCCCACCAGGCATGTTTTACGTGGGAAAAGGGTTAAAATTGCAAGGGACTGTTAAAATGGGATTATAGAAGCCATTTAGTGGTGATTAAGGGCCTTAAAGACCAGTCCCGCCTGTTGGTCCCGAATCCGTCCCGCATCCATCAGACACACCTGAGTAAAAATGGCTCGGAGTCGGGAACCAGGCAGGGCGAGGGGGGGGGTCGGCCCCACCCGCCAGTTTTTGCGATTTTAACCCCCCGCACGCCTCCAAGCCCGCCTCCACGGCTCAGTTAAAATCAACCCCCAAGGGTCTAGCAGAATTGATGGGGAGAGGGGCTGAAGGAAATGTATTCTTACTTCCCATAGCCCTGTAGGAAGCATCAAGGACCCCACCCCCGACAGTGCTCCCTAGCCCATTTTGACCCATTTCAGGCCATCAGGACTTCAAGGCTGCTGCTGTTGCTGCCTGTCAACTGGTTCTTATACTTCATTTAAAGCACAAAATGATAGTCTTTGCTGACTGTTTACAGCAGCAGAAAGTGAAGTGAGAAAAGAGGATGCAGCTGGGGTCAGGACAAGAAGACAATATCAATCTTGCCCCCACACAGCGAACCCTTTCTCCCGACTTCAGAATTCTCATTCCACCTCAACCCCTCCCTCTCACCTCTTACCCACTCTAGATCTTTTCATTAGGAACTGTCGGCATGACAGCGACCGTCTCAATTTCTCTACTTCCCTCACTCATGCTGACCTACCTCCCTCTGAACTTGCAGCACTCTATTCTCTCAGGTCCAACCCTGACATTGTCATTAAACCTGCTGACAAGGGCAGTGGTGTTGTTGTTTGGCGAACAGACATTTAACATGCAGAGGCTGACGCCAACTGTCCAACGACGACTCCTACCTCTCTTCTACCATGACCCCACCACTGAACATTAGGCTATCATTTCCCAGACCATCAGTGACCTCATCTCCTCTAGAGATCTGCCCCCCACGGCCTCCAACTTCACAGTCCCCCAACCCCACACAGCCCGCTTCCAACCTCCTTCCCAACTGACCTGACCTGCTCAGTATTTCCAGCATTTTCTGTTTATATTTCAGATTTCCAGTATCTGCAGTTTTTTGCCTTTGAGACAATATCAGTGCTCTGAGTAGCAAGAAGCAACATCTGGGACAGAGGAAAGGGCAGAGGCCCAATTTTCTCAGCCATCGGGTGGGTGGTGCTGTGGAGAACAGTGCCAGTTATCATACCGGTGGAACTGGGAGGACTCATTGAGAGGTGGGTAAAATATACAGGTTTTTTTATAGCATGGCAGCAAAGTATTAGAGGAAGTTACATTTACAAAAAGGCTTTTGATATAGTTGCAGATATCCCATCATATGCATGGAGAAAAGAGAAAACAAAATTGGTGTGGTTCTTTTGGTGAGGAAATATAGGTTTTGGGAATGAGGGAATATTGGTTAAAAGTAAATAAATTAACGTAAAATCGATTAAATGGTAGAGACAAGTTATGTAGAAATTGAAATTACTGAAATTATATATTGGGCATTTTTTTAATTGTACACTTATATGAATAGAGGGAATTGAAGTTAAGATACATTAATGTGAAATCTATGAAATGCTAGGTGTTAAAATATTATTTATATATGTGTATATAAAGTCTGTGCTTATATATAGTCCACTAGCTGAAGTGCCCGGTGGTGCCGAGGGATTTTTGAGGGCATGTTGTTGTTGGAAGAGAGAGAGAGCGACTGGGGGGGAAGAGAGAGCGCGACTGGGGGGAAGAGAGAGCGCGACTGGGGGGAAGAGAGAGAGCGACTGGGGGGGAGGGGGAGTGGGGGAAGAGTAGGAGGAAGGGGGAGGAGAGGGGGTGGGGGGGAGGGGGGAGAGGGGGTGGGGGGAGGGGGGAGAGGGGGAAGGGGGGGAGGGAGGGAAGGGGGGGAGGGGGGAGAGGGGGAAGGGGGGGAGGGAGGGAAGGGGGAGGAGGAAGGGAAGGGGAGGGGGGAGAATGGGGAGGGGGAGAGGTGGGGGAGAGGGGGGAGTGGTAGAGGGGAGGGGGTGGGGGAGAGGAGAGGAGGGGGAGGGGAGGGGGAGAGGAGAGGGGAGGGGGAGGGGAGGGGGGAGAGGGGGGAGGGGAGGGGAGGGGGGGAGGGGAGGGGGAGGTGGGGGAAGTGGGGGAAGGAGGGGGGAGCCAGCAGATCCTCTCCCCTCTGCCGGCGATGGCTCCGCTGAGCTCCGTGCCGCCCCACGCACTGATATGCTGAGCGCAGCGCCCCGGTCAGCCCAAGCCCCACCCTCCTGAGGCCGGGCCTGAGCGGCTTGAGACGGCCGATTGCGGCTGGCCGGGCCCGGTTGCCTTGGTAACCCTCCTCCCCTCTCCGCCTCCCGATCTCCGGGACTGGGCCTGAGCGGCTTGAGACGGCCGATTGCAGCTGGCGAGCCCGGTTGCCGGGGTAACCCTCTCTGCTACCCCTCCCCTCCCGAGCCCCACCCCCCCCCCCCCGCTAACCTGCTTGCTTCCCTCTGGCTGCACTCTGTGTGGAGGTGCGCCGTGCAGCACAAGCGCGAGGAGCTTGCCGTGAGCCAAGCCAGCCTTTACCAAGATGGCTAGCCGCTGGTTCGGAATCGGGCCCAGCTGGGGGGTGAGGGGTGGGAGGAGCTTGCCACAAAACAATTGCCTAGGGTCCAGCATGGCTGGCAACAGACGCCCAGGCTTCGAGGCCTACCTGCAAAAACGGGGAAAGGTAGGAAAATTAATGAGATTAGATAAAAGATTTAGAAAGTAATTAACTTTTTTTTTAAAACAATATGTGTTTTAAAAGCAACTTTTTATTTAAAGACGCAGAAAGCGGGAAAAAGAAATGAAAAGTTTGGAATCAAGATGGCGGCGACTCACCTCGGTTCAGAACGATAAGGCCCGCCCACACACGCACCGATTGGTCGACCGTCAGGTCACCGAAGCGTAGGATTGGTCAATCGTCCCGTCACTCGACTCTAGGAGGGCCCGCCCGCACGCGCCAGGAACCCGCCCCCGTCACGCAGCGATTGGTCGACCGTCGGGTCGCTCGACCGTACGATTGGTCGACCTCGACGTCACTCAATGCTAATGAGCAGATAATGAGCGGAATTTTGAACGTTTTTTGGATACCGCGGGCACAATTTTTGTCTCACCGAAACGTAAATACACTTACAACCGTTCTGGAATTGTAAGCTTTCTTTTGATGTAACACACGTGTAGGTACGCTCTATAACCTTTGATTGTATAGCCGGACAGAGAGACAGAAAGACAGACAGAGAGACATACCGTTTTATATATATAGATAGATAGATAAAGATTGTTATATAACATGTTTGATTTCATTGTATGGAGTATTTTGTGTATAGATATCAAATTTAAATAGTTATAAAAATAGAGTTTTATATTCTGTGCTTAGTAGCAAGCACCAACAAAAAGATTGTAAGGATACCAGAGGCTTGTAACATGGTTGCCTGGCCCACATGCTGGCTGAAGGTAATTGTCATTCTTGACAATAAATTGGAACAAAACTATTTTATTCAGTGAGCTCTCAAACTCAAAATGAGACAGTAAGGTGTGATGGAAACAGTATGACAGAATTACTGTGATGGGAGAAAGTAATTAATGTTAGGAAATGCATGCTATCTGCAAGATTGTTTTATGAATTAGCAGGATATTATACTATTAAAAGTTTTGAGGATATCACACTTTGTTACAGATGCAAAACATTTTTTTAAAGAGGATAAAAACAGTCATTTCACACTGGTTTCCTGGCCTTGGGGAGGAATTAGCTAATAATTGACCTCAAATTGTCTCTGCTTAGAGTGTCCTTAAAGGGACCAGGTCTAACTTAGTTGCAGATAAAACATCATGCTGTACATTTTTAAAAATTCCTTTATGGGATCTGGGCGTCGCTGGCAAGGCCAGCATTTATTGCCCATCCCTACTTGCCCTTGAGAAGGTGGTGGTGATCCGCCTTCTTGAACCGCTGCAGTCTGTCTGGTGAAGGTACTCCCACAGTGCTGTTAGGGAAAGAGTTCCAGGATTTTGACCCAGCGACGATGAAGGATCGGTGATATACTTCTAAGTCAGGATGGTGTGTGACTTGGAGGGGAACCTGGAGGTGGTGGTGTTCCCATGCGCCTGCTGCCCTTGTCCTTCTAGGTGGAAGAGGTCGCGGGTTTGGGAGGTGCTACTGAAGAAGCCTTGGCGACTTGCAGCAGTGCATCTTGTAGATGGTACAGACTGCAGCCACAGTACGCTGGTGGTGGAGGGAGTGAATGTTTAAGATGGTGGATGGGGTGCCAATCAAGCGGGCTGCTTTGTCCTGGATGGTGTCGAGCTTCTTGAGTGTTGTTGGAGCTGCACTCATCCAGGCAAGTGGAGAGTATTCCATCACACTCCTTACTTGTGCCTTGTAGATGGTGGAAAGGCTTTTGGGAGTCAGGAGGTGAGACACTCGCCGCAGAATACCTAGCCTCCGAGCTGCTCTTGTTGCCACAGTATTTATATGGCTGGTCCAGTTAAGTTTCTGGTTAATGGTGACCCCCAGGATGTTGATAGTGGGGGATTCGGTGATGGTAATGCCATTGAATGTCAAGGGGAGGTGGTTAGACTCTCGCTTGTTGGAGATAGTCATTGCCTTGCACTTCTGTGGCGCGAATGTTACCTGCCACTTATCAGCCCAAGCCTGAACGTTGTCCCGGCCTTGTTGCATGCGGGCATGGACTGCTTCATTATCTGTGGAGTTGTGAATGGCACTGAACACTGTACAGTCATCAGCAAACATCCCTATTTCTGACCTGATGTTGGAGGGAAGGTAATTGATAAAGCAGCTGAAGATGGTTGGGCCGAGGGCACTGCCCCGAGGAACTCCTGCAGCGATGTCCTGGGGCTGTGATAATTGACCTTCAACCACCACAATCATCTTCCTTTGTGCCAGGTATGACTCCAGCCAGTGGAGTGTTTTCCCCCTGATTCCCATTGACTTCAGTTTTACTAGGGCTCCTTGACGCCAGACTCGGTCAAATGCTGCCTTGATGTCAAGGGCAATCACTCTCACCTCACCTCTGGAATTCAGCTCTTTTGTCCATGTTTGGATCAAGGCTGTAATGAGGTCAGGAGCCGAGTGGTCTTGGCGGAACCCAAACTGGGCATCAGTGAGCAGGTTATTGGTGAGTAAGTGCCGCTTGATAGCACTGTCAATGACACCTTCCATCACTTTGCTGATGATTGAGAGTAGACTGATGGGGCGGTAATTGGCCGGGTTGGATTTGTCCTGGTATAATGATCCTGTCCTTATAAAATAGTGTATCCTCTAATTTACCGTGAGCAACATCACGGAGGTCTGCTAGTATACAATTTAAAAGCTTTGTTGTCTGTAAAAGTGTAGCATTGTACAATCATAGACAATATACATGTACGGGGGAAGTTTATCTATATGTAATCTATATCTATCTATTCTTATTTTGTCTCTACAGAGCTCATTCTGAGAAACAGTTGTGTTTACACAGCCCTGGTTTGAAGGAGATATTTGATATAGCATCAACTGTGAGTCTGTTCCATAGATCTGTTCCATATGGGCAAAAAAAGGCCAAACTCCTGTCTTGCTTGAGTCTTGTTAATTTTGAGCCAGTGTCTTCTAGTTCTGCTATTACAGTGCAAGTCAAATAGCCTGATGATATCTGCATCATCGATACCTTTCAACATATTGAAGCCTTTATCATGTTTCCCCTCAGTCGTCTTTCTCCAATAAGTTAAGCTTTACAATTATCTGATGTGTGTTACACAGTCAGCAGACTCTTGTTACACTTCAAACTGACCTCAGAATGGCCAGCACCAAGGTGCAGTGACAATAGATCTCTGTGCTTGCGTGCTTCAACACATGCACAAATCTCCACTCCACCAACTGGGTCTTGTGAAGTTAATATACCTTGGCTCATAAGCTGATGAGGGACACAAGCTGACCCTCTAGACAGCAGGTTCCTGCTCCATCTCTGCCACCGCCATCAGCTTCTGCTCACTCACATTCTGCAGCTCATTCAGTGCACTCCCCTCTAACTCCGACTCTAAGTCCACTCAGGTGGATGTATCTGGGCTAATGCTTGGGATGGGTTGAATGATGGTGTGTACTTGAAGTGCTGGTGTGGCCAGATGCAATGGGTTGCAGTTCTCCTTTCTGAAGATCACAGAGAATCAAAAGACGAACAAAGGTTACAAAAAAAATGATGGAAACATAGCAGGTCCATGGACAGAACTGACGAATCAACATTTCTGGCCAAAAACATTGATCTCTCCATGGATGCTGAATAACATGTCATGTTCTGCTTGTGTTTCAGATTTTTAGCAATCTTTTCCTTTTTTGTGGAGATTACAATGATGTTCTTATGAGTTGCTTATAGTAGAAGGGGTGATATGGTAAAGTGGTTCAGTACATTTGCAAAGAGTGAGTGAGATTAGATGAATGATTAGTAAAAGCTTTGCACTTATCCATAGCTGGCAACAATCTTCCAACTTCCCCTTCTCATAGAGCTTCTATAGACTATCTATTAAAGATTGACAGGGCTTCCTCACATGGGGTTAATGAATGTGTGTTTGGGATCCTCCGTCTATTCTTGATTTTTTTTCCTTTTGTTATGGGCTCCCTTCTGCAACCAGACTATAGTGAGAAATCCTACTGCCACGATGACATATGATGATAAATATCAGCATGCAGGCATTAGTGCCTTTAAATGCATCATTAGATGGGAGGATTATTTTAGGCTGAATGCATCTAAAAATTGAGTGAAGGAGCACTTCCAGGTGAGTACCTGGGTTCAAAGTGCATCCTGTTGCATAATGAGCATGCATGGTAAGCATTGAAAGTACTTTAGCACAGTGTGAGGGAAAGGTAATTGTAAGTGTCGTTCTTATTTAGTACACGGCCTTAATGGAAGGTAATAGTGTGTTCTTCTAATTTGGCTGAGCTGGTAAGGTCACTAAACCTCTTGTAGCACTGCTTCTATATGTGTGGAATAGTAGAGTTGGCACTGACCCTAGTTGCCACCGCCTTTCATTCTACCTGGCATGTTCTTCTTGTGACCCTGGTCAGACTTCCTGCCCATCAACAGGCTAGCTCCCAATGCAATCCTGGAGCTGTGTCTCATTATGGTAATGAGACTGACATCAAAAATACACGCTGGGTGAAAACACCAAAGGCACTCTTCCCTCACCACCTAACTTGGGTTGAGCAGATAGCTGATCAGAAAATCTAGTCCATGGCCTCATTCATTCCTGTAGTACTAAACTAATTGGAACTTTAAATCGATGACAACATTTAGCAGAATGTAACATCTCTGCAACATGTGGTAAATTACCAATGAGAATAAAAAATGTCACCATGTTAGAAATGTTGCCGTATATTTCACTCACTTAACTGCTTATTTACCAAGATCTTCCCTAGAGTGGCATTATTTCTAGATGGTTAATATGGGAGTGCAGTTGTGCCATGGAGTGACAAGCAGTTTCATATGTGCAATTGTTCATGCATCAACATGTTTGCAATGCAAGCTATGCCATTGGCAGTGTGGTCTGGGTAGTGTAACGTGGACATTCTCCCTCACAAGCCTCTCAGCAGCCAATTAAACAGTGGTTTTGAGAAAAGCCTGGAAGAAAACAACCTGCTAAAGCTGCCAACTTTCCTAGCTGGGAAATATTGCATTTAGATTGACAGAAAATAACACTTTCAGTATTACAAAGATCTCATAGTGAAGAATGATGCAGGAAGCCCTAAAGAGTAGTGATTTTCTTTTTCAAAGCCTAATTATTGTGTGAGAAAATATTGCTTTTCCAATTGATGGTAAGATAAATAATGATTTTATCTTTGATCTTGCAGCTCATCACTTACAACTACTGATTCATGCACCATAATACAGTAGGGGTTTTAAAATTGCAGCAACTGTAAAAAAACAGCGATAGCATAGAGAACACTTCCAGACACGGTTGCCAGAACAGGATACTAATCATGTTCTACCTTGGGTAGGAAAGCTTTGCAACACTGAAAACTGTATTTAGAACATAAGAACATAAGAAACAGAAGCAGGATTAGGCCAATCGGCCCCTCGAGCCTGCTCCGCCATTCAATAAGATCATGGCTGATCCAATCTTGTCCTCAACATCACTTTCCCGCTCTCTCCCCATACCCCTTGACTCCATTGTAGTTCAAATGTCTGTCAATCTCCGCCTTGAATATATTCAGTGACTCTACCTCCACAGCTCTCCGGAGTAGAGTATTCCAAAGATTCACAACCCTCAAAGAAGAAATTCCTCCTCATCTCTGTCTTAAACGGGCGACCCCTTATTCTGAAACTATGCCCCCTAGTTCTAGATACCCCCACTAGGGGAAACATCTACCCTGTCAATCCCCCTCAGAATCTTATATGTTTCAATAAGATCACCTCTCATTCTTTTAAGCTCCAATGAGTATAGGCCCAACCCGCTCAACCTTTCGTCATACGTCAACCCCATCATCCCAGGAATCAACCTAGTGAACCTTCTCTGTACTGCCTCCAATGCAAGTATATCCTTCCTTAAATATGGAGACCAAAACTGTACGCAGTACTCCAGGTGCGGTCTCACCAGTGACCTGTAAAGTTGCATCAAAGCTTCCCTACTTTTATACTCCACACCCCTTGCAATAAAGGTCAACATTCCATTAGCCTTCCTAATTACTTGCTGGAGCTGCATGCTAAGTTTTTGTGTTTCATGTACTAGGACCCCCAGATCCCTCTGTACCGCAGCATTCTGTAGTCTCACTCCATTTAAATAATAATTTGCTTTTTCATTCTTCCTTCCAAAGTGGATAACCTCACATTTTCCCACATTGTATACTCCATCTGCCAAATTTTTGCCCACTCACTTAACCTATCTATATCCCTTTGCAAACACTTTGGGTTCGATTTTCCTGGAGCCGTCAGGCGGGGTTTCAGGCGTGTGGGGGGGGGGGAAATTCCGAATTTGGGGGCCCCGACACCATCCCGCCCAAAACCCCGCTCCACGCAAGTTTCAGAGGCGGCGGGTACCCACCCCGCACTGGGACCCGCCGACCCCAGGCGGGAAGGGATTAGTGCCAATTAACTGCCTGTTAACAGGTAGTTAACAGGCAGTTTTTAGCCTAATCCCTATTTTGAGGGGTGTCGTGTGGGATTCTCGATGGCTCCAAACCATGGCAGGTTAGAGCAGGCGGGCCGTCGGGTTGAAGGAGTTGGAGGGGTCGTGATGTCAGTGCTCAGGTGAGTGATAGGTGCATGAGTGCAAAGGTAAGTGTGTTTGATGTGTCTAAAGTGTGTAAAGAACTTTTACTTACCTGTACTTACCTTAACAGCCTTTCTTCCTGTAGGCGTCGGGAGCGCATCACTCAGCTGGCACTTAAAGCTGAATGGCTGCGATCTGTGAAAAGTGACAGCCTTCAGCTTTGAGTGCTGCTGAGAGTTCTAACTGAGTCTGTGCAGAAGAACTCATGTTAGAACTCAGACTGTCAGTGTTTGGCAGCTTCAAACAGCTGTGAAACACTGATATTTCATCTGTCAAGAACTCTTGACAGATGAAATTGCAGTCTGTGACGTCACCTGTTGCCAGGTGGCCCTTAATTGGCCTGCTGAGCCCACTGGGTGGGCTCAACAAGGTCAATCAAGGGAAAATCGCGCGGATTGGCCGGACGTCGATGTAGGCGGGTCTAAAACCCGAAAGTTGTAATCCCGCCTTCTTCCCGACAGCTTCGGGAAAATCGACCCCTTTGTGTCCTCCTCACAACTTACTAACCCACTTATCTTTGTATCATCAACAAATTTGGCTACAGTACACTCGGTCCCTTCATCCAAGTCATTAATATAGATTGTAAACAGCTGAGGCCCCAGCACTGATCCCTGCGGCACCCCACTAGTTACTGATTGCCAACCGGAAAATGACCCATTTATCCCGACTCTCTGTTTTCTGTTAGTTAGCCAATCCCCTATCCATGCCAAAATATTACCCCCAACCTCGTGCGCTCTTATCTTGTGCAGTAACCTTTTATGTGGCACCTTATCAAATGCCTTCTGGAAATCCAAATACACGACATCTACTGGTTCCCCTTTATTCACCCTGTTTGTTACATCCTCAAAGAACTCTACAAATTTGTCAAACACGATTTCCCTTTCATAAAACCATGTTGACTCTGCTTGATTGTCTTATGATTTTATAAATGTCCTGCTATTACCTCCTTAATAATGGATTCCAGCATTTTCCCAATGACAGATGTTAGGCTAACTGGCCTATAGTTTCCTGCTTTCTGTCTCACTCCTTTCTTGAATAATGGCATTACATTTGTGGTTTTCCAATCCGCTGGGACCTCTCCAGAATCCAGGGAATTTTGGTAGATTACAACCAACGCATCCACTATCTCTGCAGCCACTTCTTTTAAGACCCTAAGATGCAGGCCATCAGGTTCAGGGGACTTGTCGGCCTTTAGCCCCATTAGTTTGCCTAGTACTTTTTCTCTAGTGATAGAGATTGTTTTAAGTTCCTCCCCCCCCTATAGCCATTGATCATCTATTATTATTAGGATGGTTTTAGTGTCTTCTACTGTGAAGATCGATCCAAAATAATTGTTTAGGGCTCGATTTTGTCAATGGGGAGCTTTTGGAGGCGGGACTCCCACTTTTTGGGTTGTAGTCCCGCCTCCATCGACTTGTGGCCAACCCACGCTATTTTCCCTTGATTGACCTTGTTAAGCCCGCCCAGCGGGCTCAGCAGGCCAATTAAGCGACACCTGGTTACTGGTGACGTCAGCGATTGACATTTCATCTGTCAAGAGCTTTTGACAGATGAAAAATCAGCGTTTGACAACTCTGTGGAGTTGTCAAACGCTGACAGTCTGTCTTCTAACTTGAGTCCTTCTACTCAGACTCAGTTAGAGAGCTCTCCAGACCAGAAAGCAGAGGCTGCAGCTTTTGACAGTTCAGCGGCCATTCTGCTTTCTGTGCCGGTGAGCTGAGGGACTCCCGAGAACTGAAGGAAGGAAGCCTGCAGGAGAAAGTAAAGGTAAGTAAAACTTATTAAAACACTTTACACTTACCTCACACACTTACCTCTGCACACATGCACCCATTACTCACCTGCACAACGGACATCTCGACCCCTCCAACCCCTGCAGACCGATGGTCCGCCTCGCTAACTTGGCGTGGTTCGGAGCCGTCGGACAGCCCATACTTCAGGGCTAAAAATAGGGATTAGGCAAAAAACTGCCTGTTAACTACCTGTTAACAGGCAGTTAATTAGCACTAATCCCCTTCCCACCTCGGGGAGGTGGCTCCCAGCACAGGTCAGGTACCCGCCTCCTGGGACATTGCACGGAGGCGGGTTGGGGCGGGATGGGTTCCTGCCCCCCGGTTCTGCAATTTTTCCACCACTCCCACCTCCAAATCCGCCTCCCCAGGGCTTGGAAAATCAAGCCCTTAGAGTCTCTGCCATTTCTCTATTTCCCATTATTAATTCCCCAGTCTCATCCTCTAAGGGACCAACATTTACTTTAGCTACTCTCTTCCTTTTTATATACCTGAAGAGGCTCTTACTGTCTGTTTTTATATTATTTGCTGGTTTACTCTCATACTGTATCTTCTCCCTCTTTATAATTTTTTTAGTCATCCTTTGCTGGTTTCTAAAAATTTCCCAATCCTCTGGCCTACCACAAATCTTTGCAACATTGTATGCCTTTTCTTTCAATTTGATACCATCCTTAACTTCCTTAGTTAGCCATGGATGGTGCATCCTTCTCATAGAGCCTTTCTTTCTCACTGGAATACACCTTTGCTGAGATTTATGAAATATCTCCTTAAATGTCTGCCACTGCTGATCTACCATCTTACCCTTTAATCTATTTTCCCAGTCCACTTTAGCCAACTCTGTCTTCATTCCCTTGTAATTGCCTTTATTTAAGTTTAGGACACTAGTTTCAGACCCAAGTTTCTCACCCTCAAACTGAATTTGAAATTCTAACATGCTATGATCACTCTTTCCTAGGGGATCCTTTACTATGAGATCATTAATTAATCCTGTCTCATTACACATTACCAGATCTAAAATAGCTTGCTCCCTGGTTGGTTCCTCAATGTATTGCTCTCAGAAACCATCCCGAATACACACTATGAACTCATCCTCAAGCCTAACCTTGCCAATTTGATTTATCCAATTTATATGATGATTAAAATCGCCCATGATTATTGCAGTATCTTTCTTACAAGCCCCCATTATTTCTTGATTTATACTCTGTCCTACAATATAGCTACTGTTAGGAGGCCTATATACTTCTCCCACCAGTGACTTCTTGTCCTTACTATTTCTTATCTCCACCCAAACTGATTCTACATCTTGAGCTTCTGAGCCAATATTATTCCTCACCACAGCAGTGATCTCATCCTTTATTAACAGAGCTACCCCACCTCCTTTTCCTTTCTGCCTATTCTTCCGAAATGTCAAATACCCCTGAATATTCAGTTCCCAGCCTTGGTCACCTAGCAACAAGTCTCTGTAATGGCTATCAGATCATACCCATTTAATTCTATTTGTGCCATCAACTCATCTATCTTGTTATGAATGCTGCGTGCATTCAGCTAAAGAGCCTTTAATTTTACCTGATCATTTTTCCTTACTCTGACTCTATTTTCTGGTGCACTCTTATGCTTCTGGTTATCGTTACCCCTGTCATTGCCCTGCACTATTGCCTTCTCCTTTCTCTTTGCCTTCCTAAATACCCCTTTACCTGAACCCCTATCATCTATTCCCAGCTTAGGCTTTCTCCCTTCCGATTCTACCCTCAGGTTCCCATCCCCCTGCCAAGCTAGTTTAAACCCTCCCCAACAGCACTAGCAACCCCCGCCCCCGCGAGCATATTGGTCCCGTTCCCGTTGAGGTGCAACCCGTCTGTCTTGTAGAGGTCCCACCTCCCCCAGAAACGGTTCCAATTGCTCAGGAATCTAAAGTCCTCCCTCCTACACCATCTCTCCAGCCACACATTCATCTGCTCTATCTTCCTATTTCTGTACTCACTAGCTACATAAATCAACACATTAAATCCAGTTTGATGGCTACACAAGCCATTCGTCACATGCCAATAGATCCGAACATGCTCCCAAGATTATAATCTTTTCTTGCATAATGTTTTTAAAACCATTCATTCCTTGCCATTCTTATAAAACAAATTTTAGTGCAAAATGTACTCAATCTACAATAAATAGCACAGATTGTATGAATGCACTGACAGTTAAATGAAAGTATAGCTGCAATACAAAAAATGCCAAATTCAATTGGTTATTATTCAAGATATTTACAACAGTTTATTTTTGTCCCTGTAATGGGTTAAATTCAATTATTATCTGTGACAGATGTCACAAACTTTATACATCAAGTTTTCTCTTGTGCTAGTTGCTATTTTATTACTTGGGTTCATAAACGTTTTCTTCTCACATATATTCACTTGGCTGCTGTGGGAGACACGTACATGTAAGGTAGTAAGATTGAAATAGCAATGGATGATACAGAGGCGGCACTGGAACCTTCAGAATATGATCGTTCTGTCAGCAGCGGTGGTGGGAGCAAGTAATGCAGAAGCAAAAAAAAAACGCTCACTTCAAAATTCCAGATTCTGAACTTGAGTCTGTTATCTGAGACATGGAGCTGAGAAAGAAACAGCTATTTGACACAAGAGGTCCAAAAATCAATGTTCGGAGTTTAACTGAATACACACTCAGGACACAAAACCATCCAAAGTTGGTGGTGGAGGCCAAGTTGCCACATTCTCATCTAATATACATATTATCAGCATCACTAAGCATAATGGAAAAGTTACAATAAGGTCCAGCTATACCATTGAGCGAAAGCAGAGATTCCAAAAAAAGGAAGATGCTTGACCTAAAACAGCTATGTGATGGTAGAGAATTTAGAAAAACAGTTGGAACTATGAAAAAAAAATCTTGGCACTATTAACTGGGAAAACTATACTTAAAAATAAAACAACAGTAGAAAAATTGAATGTACTTAGGGCTATTATACAGGATGAGGAAAGTATATATTCCATTTAACAAAGCGTAGAAAGAGGTTTGTGAACCTCAAAAATACTTTAAAAGAAAAGGGAGGGGGGAAATCAAGATTCCTCTAAAAGGCAACTGAGATAGTTAAAGAACAAAACTTCATTACAAAATCTGAAAATTGCGCATTTAGAAAAATGCATCTCACCAGGAACCAATAAGAAGGGGAAAACACAGAGTATAACAATACTGGGGCAAGACTCTTTGTTTCTGCACTGTAGTAACTCTTTTCATGACACCTCCATTGTACACATTTACAGCAGGTATTTACTTGAAGGATGCCTTTAATCAGCAGGACAGCAGAACTGGGGGTCGGAGGGGGTTCTCTTCCAAAGTATATCAATCCTTCAAAAATCTGCGAAGGTGCAGGACTGAAGGGGAGAATATTTAGGTGTAATGGGTCTGTTGGCTGAGGCTCTCTGAAGAATACATTTCCGCCGCTCCTGCTGCAGCCAGAAGAGCATCTCCACTTTGTCCCGTTGCATTTTCTCTAAATATGGCCGGCCCTGTAATCAGAGGTTTGATAAAACATCATTTGGAGGAAAATAGCAGGCAAGTACACCGTGCACAGGAATTAGCATGGAGCGACAAAGTTGAAGGAAAACTAAGTGAAAAGAATTTGCTTGTACTATTTTGTTATCTCCATAGAAAAAAATATAGTTTAACCTATTATTCAGAATGCTTAAGAATTAGCCTTAACTAAAAACAATCTAGAGTTTGGCCTAGAAATTGGGTATAGCCTCATTTGAGGCGTTAGAACTGGCGGAGCGCTAAGTTTATAGCCAGACGAAAGTTATCGCTGCCTGGCGAGATATTGGGTTGCATCGCCCCCAAAGGGGATTGAGGCGCTAATTCAGCCATTGCACGGTGCTCTTAAGGCGCAAAAGTTCAGGCGCTACTCAATATTGATGCGGACGGGCGCAGCGCAGGTGATCTCAATTACGGGAAACCACGAGACCTCCAGGGGCCGGCCGGCTCTTAAAGGGGTGGGTCAGTCAGCCTGAGCTTCAACACCCAACGCCCTGTAGGCCTCAGATTCGGCGCTCGCCCTTGTCTGGCGGTACAAACTTGTTCAGCATGGAGAAGGTTAGACAGAGAGCAGAGCGCTTCAGCACTGAGGCTCTGGACCAGTTGGTGGCTGCAGTTGAACGCCGTCGAGAGGTCCTGTATCCGGATAATGGCAAGAGTCCGAATCAGAAGGCTTACCAACGATCTTGGATGGAGGTTGCTGTGAGGGTCAACTCCAGCAGCATGGCGACCAGGACCCCTGTTCAGTGCAGGAAGAAATTCAACGACCTCACACGGATCGTTAGGGTGAGTGATGGTTTAGCAATCTTCTGATTCCCTCCATCTGCAGCTGACTTCGGGCACCCTGCTGCAATGGTGCCCCAAAGGCCATCTGTCAGCATGCACCCATGGCCCTTTCTGGGCACACACATGGACAGATGTCTCAAGGCCTCATGTAAGGGCTCTTGCACCATGGGGGGCATGCGATGATCTCTCAAGGCATCATGTTACAGAACTTCCCCTTCTTTCCCCTGCAGTCCAAGCTGGCGATGATCCGAAAGGAGCAGCGTCGAACCGGTGGCGGACCTCCACAAGTGGTCACTCTGACGGATCTGGAGGAGAGAGTGCACCAGATACTTGGAGGACGTCTGTCTGGTCCTGTGACCACTGCATCTGCCAACCCCATTACCGACAGCGAGGGTAAGACTCTCACCTTTTTCACCTGTTGCCTTCCACTTGGTCCCCCCGCCAGCATGCATCCTCAGTGTGCAGCCATGTCAGAGCCTTGCCGCAATCTGGCATGCCTTTCAGCAAACCTGTCCTTTTGCCCCGGAGGGCAAGGCAGGTCGTGATGACTGCTGCACAGAGTGCAGATGAGGTGCGTCGCCTGGCTGAGATGAGCAAACAGGCCTGGGTCAGACACACGGAGCTGATGGCTGCAGTCAAGAAGATGCCTGAGTCAATAGATTCATTGGCTAAGAGTATGTTGGACTTCGGGGCAACAATGGAGAGGACTCTCCAGGGCTTTGGGGCAACAATGGACAGGACTCTGCAGGTGTTCGGGGCAACAATGGAAAGGTCTATCCAAGGCTTCGGGGCAACAATGGACAGGACTATCCAGGGCTTCGGCCCAACAATGGCGAGGACTGTCCATGGCTTTGAGTCGGCTATGGAAAGGACTGTTCAGGGCTTCGGACAATCCCTGGAAAGGTCTGTGCAGGGCTTGTCCGAGGCAGTGGAGCGGTCGGCACCTGGCTTGTCCGAAGCAATGGGAAGAACTGTCCAGGCCTTCTCCGAAGCACTGGCACCTGGCACACAGGTCCTCACTGTTGCCACGCAGTCACTTGCTGGGCTCCTCCACAGCCAGATTGACGCAATGCGATCTCTCACTGTAGCCACCCTCTCTGCATCAGTTAGGATCACCCCGGGCCCTTCCAGTCCCATACAAGGCCAGCAATCAGTGGAGCATGCGATTGTGGCGGATGAGCCGAGCCGCTCCCCTCAGATAGCCAGTGTGTCGTCCGACCATGGTGCAGGTGTCCTCTCTCGGCAGGAGACCACTGCACATGCCAGCGCTGGGACGCCTGCATTGCAGCTGCCACCACCTGCAGGCCACACTGCTTCCAGCCATGGTCACATCAAGCATCCTGCGCCGCACCCTCCAAGCCCAGAGGTCGGCCAGGCCGTCCCTCAGGGGCTTCTGCACTTCCAGACAGTCAGCAGGCGTCCCCCAGCCTTGAGGCCGCCACTGGGGTCCAATTACGTAGGAGCAGCAGGGAGGGAAGGGGCCGGCCGCGAAAGAGAAGTCGTTCTCCCTCAAGGGGCCAGTTGTAGAGGGAGGTGCTGAGACGTTTGTTTGTCCAAATTCAAGGACACCTTCACCTGTTGTTATATTTGCAGAAGGTTTGTTGAGTTTTGCGGCTTTGCCGAACAGTTCACAGTTATTTTGAAAGTTATGGTTTCTGTTGACATTACGTTGTTTAGCTGTAATGAAAGACTTTTGTGCCAATAAACAGAAGTTTCAATGTGGCATGGTGCATGTGACTAGTTTCAGTGATGCTGGCATTCAGAGGCCCTCAAACATCCAAAGTGCGCATGAGTTAAGACTCTCATCATTCCGCCACAGGGGTCTCGACACGAGTCCAGATGAGCCTCTGACGTCTGGCCCTTCCACTTTCAGCAGCCCTTCCATCTTCCTCCTCCTCCTCCTCCTCTGCCTGCTCTTCCTCCTCCTCCTCTTCACCCTCCTCCTCCTCCGCCTGCTCTTCCTCCTCCGCCTGCTCTTCCTCCTCCTCCTCCTCCTCCTCCGCCTGCTCTTCCTCCTCCTCCTCCTCCACCTGCTCTGCTGGTCGTTGAAGGACAGCTGGAATTGGCTGGTTGCGTTGATTCGCCAAGTTGTGGAGCATGCAGCAGACGACGACGATGTGTCCCACTTGCTGCGGCGAGTACTGCAGGGATCCCCCCGAATCTTCCAAACATTGGAAACGCTTTTTGACAACACCAATAGTGTGCTGTTTACTGTGCCTGGTCACCTGATGGCCGCTGCTGATCAGCTCTTCTGCTGGGGTGTCGGCCACACGGAGTGTTGTCATCAGCCATGGCCAGAGAGGATAGCCCTTGTCCCCAGTAAGCCAGCCTCGTCTTCGAGGCAGCCCCTCAAAAAGGTTACAAACTGAGGTCAACCGCAGGATGAAGGCATCGTGGCTGCACCCTGGGAAATGCGCGGTGACTGCCATGATGATTTGGCGGTGGTCACAGACCAGCTGCATGTTGAGGGAGTGCAACCCCTTGCGGTTGCGGAAGTCCTAAGGATGATGGCATGGCGCCCTCAAAGCCACGTGTGTGCTGTCACTCGCCCCCTGCACCATGGGGAAGTCCGCAATAGAAGCGACACCCTGCGCGCCCTCCGCCTGCTTGTGCAGGGTCTGAGGAAAGGTAATGATTTGACGCCTTCGCCTATAAAGGGCTTCTGTAACTTGCCGAATGCAACAGTGGACTGCAACCTGAGCGACAGTCACAATGTCCCCAATGGCTGACTGAAAGGATCCGTTGGCATAAAAATGGAGGCCATCAGTCAGTGTAGCCATCACGGACAGAGAGGTTCTGCAGCGTTCACGCGGCTGCAGATCCTGACCAAACAGGTGGCACAGATCAGTAACAATGTCCCTCCAGAATCGGAGCCTTCCCAAACACTGCTCCTCCGACATGTCAAGGCTTGTCACCTGCTGCCTAAAGACCCTCGCAGCTTCCCGTCGGATTGGCCGACCTCCATTGCCCCTCCTCCTTTTGGCCAATCCCGGCCCTCTCTCCCGCCGTCTCTCTGCCCCTTCACAGTGTTGGGCGATGAGGCCGTCGCCCTCCAAACAAGCTCTCATTCCGATGCCAGTTGGTCAAAAGGCTTTTAGGTGTAGTGCTGCAAGTGCTTCGGACAGGTTTGAAGGACCCAAGTACTGTGAAGCTAAATTCCCAGAACTCCGCTCCACATTAGCTCGCCAACTCTCTCTAGCAACTATCGCAATGAGCAGGCCAAGTGGCAGAAGATTCTGCACTAAAGCTGTCCCCTTTAAATAGCGCCCCCCTACTCCAAGAAGGGCCTGTTAGCCCTCCTCCGAACTGTCACTAATAGCGCTGGGCGCTAAGGCTCCGGGCGCCACCCAATATGCGCTCAGGCGCTCCTAGAAGGCGTTGCACACTGAAATGACGTCATGAACTGCTTGCGCTCGCGGGCGCGCGCAAACACTTAGCGCAGGCGCTAAATGTATAGTCAATATCTGAGTTGTCGCTATCTTCATAGCGTCCGCCCCAACATAGGGCATCGCCCCAATTCTAGGTCTCTTTAGGCGCTCAGCGCCGGCGCTATCAACCCAATTTCTAGGCCTTTAAGTCTTAAGTTCTTGAACAAATAAACTGATACACAAAAGCTTATATACAGTTTAAACAGGAAATTTCATTAAAATAGTGATGTCCAATAACATTGTCTGAATTTCTTATTTAAATGGTATATCTGGTATAAACATACAAGTTCCCAGCACAAAAATACAACTATTCTTACACAGAAAGCAAAGATTTTATTGCTATTGTACAATGGCACCTCTACCTTGAAGGTAACTACATCCTCAAAATTGTTTTTCATTTTCTTTAAAATTTTTGACAATTGACTTTCAATTTTTGATATATTAGAATAAAACTTATCCCTCTTTTGGGACTCTTTTAATCTCGCAGATGAAGTACCCCAGGAACCTGTAACACACAAAATGCAGAAATAGTGCAGCATTACCATCAACTTTCTCTAGAAAGGTAGAATTTAGTCAGCTTTTTCCATAAAGGTGCTATTCAATACCCTATAGTGCAATAATAGCAAGTAACAAGAGGAAGATTTTTTTTGTAAAGTAATACTGCATCTGCTGAAAGTCCACAGTAAAAACAGAAAAGGCTGGACATGTACAGATCAGTCAGCATCTGAGAAAATCTCATAAAACCATAAACTTTCACAGCACAATAGGAGGCCATTCGGCCAATCATGTCTGTCTGAAAATTTCTAGAACAATTTAAATTGAATCACAATGCCCTGCTCTCTCCCCATAGCCCTGAATCTTCAAAAGCTTGAAATATTTATCCAATTAATCTCTTAAAAGCGGCAACAGACTCTGCTTCAACTATTCCCTGTCACAAAACACCCAAGAACCTGCTGGGTAAAGACATATCTCCTCATCCCTTTCCTCACTCTTAGTGACAATTTGAAATAATCAGTCTTTCCTATTTACAGGTGCTGAATGCCATGCATTTTGCAGCTGTTTCTGCTTTTAGCTGTAAAGTGTTCTTTGTTGAGTAATGGATGACAAAATTAATATATTTCTGAAAGTACAGCTAACAAAAATTGAGTTAATTACTGGGATTGTGCAAATGCTAGAGTAACCATTTTTGTTAAATATCTAAGAACATAAGACATAGGAGCAGGACTAGGCCATTCGGCCCTTTGAGCCTGCTCCGCCATTCAATGAGATCATGGCTGATCTTCTGCCTCAATTCCATTCACTGGCCTTATCACCATATCCCTTGATGCCCTTACTAATCAGAAATCTGTCAACTTCTGTTTTGAATATACCCAATGACTGAGCCTCCACAGCCCTCTGGGGTAGAGAGTTCCAAAGATTCACCACCCTCTGTGTGAAGAAATTTCTTTTCATCTCAGTCCTCAATGGCCTACCCTTTATCCTGAGGCTGTGGCCCCCGGTTCTAGACTCCCCAGCCAAGGGAAACATTCTCCCAGCATCCACCCTATCAAGCCCTGTAATAATTTTGTATGCTTCAATGAGATCCCCTCTCATTCTTCTGAATTCAAGAGAATATCCTTCCTTAGATAAGGAGACCAAAATTGTACACAGTACTCCAGGTGTGGTCTCACCAAGGCCCTATCACAGAATCACAGAAACCCCACAGTGCAGATAGAGGCCATTTCGGCCCATCGAGCCTGCACCGACACATATCCCACCCGATCCCCGTAACCCCACGTATTTAATCCCCCTAACACTAAGGGTCAATTTATCATAGCCAATCAACCTAACCCGCACATCTTTGGACTGTGGGAGGAAACCGGAGCACCTGGAGGAAACCCACGCAAACACGGGGAGAATGTGCAAACTCCACACAGACAGTCGCCCGAGGCCGGATTCGAACCCGGGTCCCTGGCGCTGTGAGGCAACAGTGCTAACCATAATTGGAGTAAAACTTCTTTACTCCTGTACTAAAATCCTCTTGTAATGAAGGGCAGCATACCATTTGCCTTCCTAATGGCTTTCTGCACCTGCACATTCACTTTCAGTGACTCATGTACAAGGACACCCAGGTCCCTTTGAGCATCTGCATTCCCCAATCTTTCACCATTTAGGAAATACTCTGCCTTTCTGTTTTTTCTACCAAAGTGGATAACTTCACATTTATCCACATTATAATCCATCTGCCATGTTCTCGCCCACCCACTGAGCCTGTCAAGATCCCCTTGAAGCCTCTTCACATCCTCTTCGCAACTGACACTGCCACCTAGCCTTGTATCATCAGCAAATTTGGAAATGTTACATTTAGTCCCCTCATTCAAATCATTGATATAGATTGTGAATAGCTGGGGCCCAAGCACTGATCCTTGTGGTACCCCACTAGTCACAGCCTGCCTGTAAGAATTCGCAATAATTTACAGTTCTGAAGATTAATTTTTTTGATTAAAGAATCCCTGGGCGTTGTGCTTTTAAATTTCATGGGATAAAAATGGCTGTCACACCACATGGCCGAAGCCAAAAGACTTGGAAAGCAGCTTTCTGTGTCTGGAAGTAAGGTTCAATGGAGCTGCCAATCAAAGGGGAGTCCCCACCCCCCCTGCAGCAGGACAATCGATGTCTGTTTACAAAACATTCTACAATGTTGACTCTAAGATCGAGTGCTTGAAACTGCCAGCATGTACAAAGGAACTTTGTTTGCTAAGCACTCAAGACTGTCAATCAATTGTGTTTCCAGATGACCACAGGACAATGCTTTGTTTATAAAGCAATTGAATGCTATTAGCATTTGTTTGTATATCGAGTGGATACATCTAAACTGCAGAAGGGACTTTTGGATCTTGAATGGGAACCGTTTAAGAACTGAATGGGTTTAAATCACCTAGCATTCTGGACAATAGAGCAGTTGTATTTCCCTTTTGTTTCAGCCCAGGGAGCTCCGGAAGACACATTAACCCAGTCCAACCACTCTGAGTTAGCCAATCACAGCTTTCTCTTGTGTATTGGACCCTTTGGGTGGGAATTTTGCACACAGCCCTTGCAGGGCAGAATGGCAGGACCTCACCAGGTATATAAGATAGCTGCTGAGAAGCTATCTCTCTCTCTTTTTACTTCGCTGGACCACAGGTGAGCAGGGTGTTCTGACTCCTCAACAAGGCAACCTAGCAGGAGTTAGGGGTGGTGATTTGAGGGTAATAGCTAAGATTGTTTAAGTAACATTGGAGCCATTTTATCCCTCGTTTTCGCCGTCTGCAACCCCCTGTTATATAGTTTTACTGTAATTACTGTGTTCGTGTGGTATAGTTTATTCTTTTGATTGTAGTTTATTTAGGTAATAAAACTTGATTTTTCTCTCATCCAAACCACTTGTCCGTTTTAATATCATTAATTATAAGTTCCTCCACTCAGAACTGAAGGAGGGGTAGTGATTCGAAACTGCTGTTTGTAAATTGGTTTAGAGTGCAGCAGCAAAAGGCTGCTGACCAGGTGAATTACCGTAAACCAGGTAAAAGGTTGGAATTGGTCAGAGCTCAGAGGCAAAGGCTGCTGGCCAGGTAAATTACCATAAACCAGTTAAAAGATGCCCCCCTTACAGCCATCCTGAAAAAGACCTGTTTAACCCTACTCTTTGTTTTCTGTCTGTTAGCTAATTCTCAATCCATGCTAGTATATTACCCCCAATTCCATGTGCCCTAATTTTGTTCACCAACCTCTTGTGTGGGACCTTATCAAAGGCCTTCTGAAAATCCAAATACACCACATCTACCGGTTCCCCTTTGTCTACTCCACTAGTTACATCCTCAAAGAACTCCAATAGGTTTGTCAAACAGGACTTCCCTTTCATAAATCCATGTTGACTGTGCCCAATCTTACTATTAGTTTCTAAGTGCCCAGTTATTGCCTCCTTTATAATAGATTCCAGCATTTTCCCAACTACTGATGTGAGGCTAACAGGTCTGTAGTTCCCCGTTTTCTCTCTCCCTCTTTTCTTAAATAGCGGGGTTACATTTGCTATCCTCCAATCTGCAGGAATCGTTCCAGAATCTATAGAATTTTGGAAGATGACAACCAATGCGTCCACTATCCCAATGGCCACCTCTTTCAAAACCCTAGGAGGTAGGTCATCCAGTCCTTGAGATTTATCGACTTTTAGTCCCATTAATTTTGCTAGTACTGTTTTTTAACGAATAATAATTTTTTTTAATTCCTCATTCTCGCCACACCCTTGGTTTTCTCGTATTTCTGGGAGGTTTTTGTGTCTTCCTCTGTGAAGACAGAAACAAAGGGGTCGATTTTCCTGGAGCTGTCAGGCGGGCTTTCAGGCATGTTGGGGGGGGGGGAAAATCGCAAAAATAGGGGGTTGCGACCCCCCCCCCCGCCGCCTGATTCCCCGCCCCGTCCGATTTTCACCCAGGCATTTCTGTCCGACCCGAATCAGTCCAGCCCACAGCAGGCGGGACTGGTCTTCAGGCACCTTAATCACCAATAATTGGCATTTATAATGCCATTTTAAAGGGCTCTTGCTATTTTCAGCCTTTTCCCACATTAAACATGCCTGGTGGGAACCCCGCTGATGAAACCTGGCGTGAACAATATCGGCTTGCTGACTATCAGCTGCAGGTCAATCAGGAAAAAAGAGATTTAATCAGACATCATTTGTAGGTTGCAGGACCTTCTTGTTTCAGGCTTGGGGCAACTTGTTCCAGGCTTAGGCACAGCTGTGGAAGGTTGGAGCCTCACACACTTCTCCAGTGTGAGCTCCTGGGAAGCCCCTCTCGCCACCCTCACTTAGCGCTTCCTCAACGGAGGCATCTACCAGAAGCATGGGAGGCCTTTTTTTCCTTCCCTTCTTGGCATTAGAGGATCTCCAGCAGCAGAGGTGGCAGCAGCAATCCAGCAACAACAGAAGCACCAGCAACAGCAGCATCAGCAACAGCAGCAGCAGGAGTGACAGGCTGCGGCTCACCCACCTGAGGCAGCACAGGCCAGAAGGGGCCAGCGCATGGAAGGCCGTCGGCGCAGGAGATACCCCCCAAACAGGGTCTACAGACACAGGGTCAGCTACCTCAACATGACTGAGCAGCAGTGCCAAAGGCGGCTCCGACTTTCGCGAGAGGTTGTGACTGACATCTGCGCAATGCTGCAGCAAGACCTGGAGCCCAGAGCACCAGGTCGACACTCCTTACCAGTGGCCATCAAAGTCACCACCGCACTCCACTTTTTTGTCTCAGGCTCCTTCCAGGGATCAGCAGCAGACATCAGCGGCATCTCCCAGGCGGCCGCACACACTTGCATCACGCAGGTAACTGATGCCCTCTTTGCCCTCGCGCACAATCACATCCATTTCACCAGGGATCGCGCAAGTGCGAGGGCACGAGCGCGTGGATTAGCTCAGCTGGCAGACTTTCCAAGGGTGCAGGGCATCATTGACTGCACACATGTGGCCCTTAGGGCACCCCATCGCAATCCAGGAGTTTCTGTCAACCGCAAGGGCTTCCAAACCCTTAACGTTCAGCTGGTGTGTGACCACAAGAAGGTGATTTTGCATGGTTGTGCCAAGTACCCTGGCAGCTGCCATGACTCCTTCATACTGCGCCAGTCTACTGTGCCTCCGCTATTCAGGCCGCCAGACCAACTTCAGGGATGGCTATTTGGAGACAAGGGCTATCCCCTGCGGACTTGGCTAATGACGCCGTTGAGGAGACCAACCAATGAAGCTGAGGAGCGCTACAACTCCAGCCACATTTCCAGCAGATGCATTATCAAGCAAACCATCGGATTGCTGAAGATGCGCTTCAGATGCCTGGATGGACCAGGTGGAGCCCTACAGTACTCAGCAGCCAGGGTCTCCAAAATCGTCGTGGTTTGCTCTGTACTTCACAACATGGCACAGCGTCGTGGCTTGCAGATTCCTCAGGACCAAGTGGCTCCTCACAGACCCGTCTCGGATGAAGATGATGCCGAGAAGGAGGAGGAGGGCAAAAACGACCATCCTGCAGAGATCCATCAACCAGCGGCACCATTACGTGAGAACATTGCTGCCTGGGATGCAAGGAACGCACTCATCCTGGCCAGATTTGCTTAGCCTAGTACATCAAACACTGTAGCCTCGCTGCTTCTTACCTGAGCATGGACAATGGCCAAACCCGACGCATTCCTACCTATTTGACCAGCATCCTGACAACTGCAAGTAATCCTAAGGCCTCAGTGTGAAATCCCCATTCGCCAAATGACACACGCCACAACTGCAGCAGTTGCCATCAGATTTTTTATAAACATGATACTGATGACATAATAACTATATACAAAACTTTTCACCCAAGTGACTACCCTTGTGATTAGTGGTGCTTTATTTTTCTCTTACGCGTGCTCCTACGTAGTGGTTCCCCTATGGCTTCAGCAGATGTGGAGCCCCCTTGCTGACTTTCCTGCTGCTCTTGTCTCGACACCTTTGGCGGGCGTCCTCTGGGGTGGTGAGCCTGTGAGGGCTCGCCAGCAGTCTGCTGCTCCTGCGGCTGTGCAGGGGTTGAGACGCCTATCTCACTTCGGTGTGGACTCCGGCGGGGCTCTGACCGAGGGCTCTGCAGTGGCATGGAAGTGTGAGCGCGTGGAGAGGCGCCCCCACTTCCTTGAGGTGTGCCAACAATCTCCCTCTCATGGGTCAGGTCCCCCTCAGCACCTGCAAGTGGCTGGAGAGTACCTTGCTGCACATCATGGGGGCCATAGGGACCCGTATCTGCACTGGAAGTCCTACTCAGAAGGACTTCCATGAAGGTCTGGTTTCTGTGTTCAATAGATGCCCATCGCTCCTCAAGAGATGTCATTCTATTCTGAACACTCACCATGTTTTCCATACCCTGGCGACTAAGTGCCTCCATGGCCATAACCCTCCTCTCCTCGGCCGTAGCCCTCCTCTCCTCTACCGTAGCCATCCTCTCCTCTACGGTAGCCAGCCTTACCATGGAGGTAGCAATCTTTTCCACGGAGGTAGCCATCCTTTCCGTGGTGATGCGTTCATGCGCCAATGACTCCACTAAGGCTCTGCACATGTTAGAAATATAGAAACATAGAAGATAGGAGCAGGAGTAGGCCATTCGGCCCCTCGAGCCTGCTCTGCCATTCAATGAGATCATGGCTGATCGTCCAAATTCAGTACCCTGTCCCTGCCTTCTCCCCATATCCCTTGATCCCTTTAGCCTTAAGAAATATATCCAACTCCTTCTTGAATATATTTAATGAACTGGCCTCCACCGCCCTCTGTGGCAGAGAATTCCACAGGTTCACCACTCTCTGGGTGAAGAAATTCCTCCTCATCTCAGTCCTAAATGGCTTACCCCTTTTATCCTTAGACTATGACCCCTGGTTCTGGACTCCCCGGCCATCCTGCATCTAGTCTGTCCAGGCCTGACAGAATTTTATAGGTTTCGATGAGATCCCCTCTCAATCTTCTAAACTCCAGTGAGTATAAGCCCAATCGACACAATCTCTCCTCATACGTCATTCCTGCCATCCCAGGTATCAGCCTGGTGAATCTTCGCTGCACTCCCTCCATGGCAAGAACATCCTTCCTCAGATAAGGTGACCAAAACTGCACACAATACTCAAGGTGCGGTCTCACCAAGGCCCTGTACAATTGCAGCAAGACATCCTTGTTCCTGTACTCGAACCCTCTTGCTACGAAGGCCAACATACCATTTGCCTTCTTAACCGTCTGCTGCACCTGCATGCTTACCTTCAGCGACTGGTGCACAAGAACACCCAGGTCTCTTTGCACTTCCCCTTCTCCCAATCTATTGCCATTCAAATAATAATCTGCCTTCCTATTTTTGCCACCAAAGTGGATAACCTCACATTTATCCACATTATAGTGCATTTGCCATGTTTCTGCCCAATCATCCAACCTGTCCAAATCGTACTGGAGTTTCACGACATCCTCCTCACAGCATACCCTCCCACCCAGCTTTGTGTCATCTGCAAATTTGGAGATATTACATCCAATTCCCTCATCCAGATCATTAATATATATATTGTGAACAGCTGGGGTCCTAGGACTGATCCTTGCGGTACCCCACTAGTCACTGCCTGCCACTCGGAAAACGACCCGTTTATTCCAACTCTTTGCTTTCTATCCGCCAACCAGTTCTCTATCCAAGTCAATACCTTGCCCCCAATCCCATGTGCCTTAATTTTGCACGCTAATCTCTTATGCGGGACCTTATCGAAAGCCTTCTGAAAGTCCAAATACACCACATCCACTGGTTCTCCCTTATCTATTCTACCAGTTACATCCTCAAAAAATTCCACTAGATTAGTCAAGCACGATTTACCTTTTGTAAATCCATGTTGACTTTGTCCGACCCTGTCACTGCTTTCCATTCTTTACATCTTTTATAATGGACTCTAGCATTTTCCCCACTTCCGATGTCAGGCTTACCGGTCTATATTTCCCCGCTTTTTCTCTACCACCTTTTTTGAATAGTGGGGTAACATTAGCTACCCTCCAATCCATGGGTACTGTTCCAGAGTCTATCGAGTTCTGGAAGATGACCAGCAATGCATCTACTATTTCCAGGGCCACTTCCTTAAGTACCCTGGGATGTAGATTATCAGGCCCAGGGGATTTATCGGCCTTCAGTCCCATCAATTTTCCTAACACCAATTCCCTACAAATACTGATTTCTTTCAGTTCCACCCTTTCATCAGACCCTATGTTCCCTGGCATCTCTGGGAGGTTATTTGTGTCCTCCTTTGTGAAGACAGAACCAAAATATGTATTTAGTTGGTCTGCCATTTCTTTGTTCCCCATTATAAATTCCCCTGATTCTGACTGCAAAGGACCTACGCTTGACTTCACCAATCTTTTTCTCTTCACATATCTATAAAAGCTTTTATAGTCAGTTTTTATGTTCCCTGCAAGCTTACTCTCATATTCTATTTTCCCCTTCTTAATTAATCCCTTTGTCCTCCTTTGTTGAATCCTAAACTGATCCCAATCCTCAGGATTATTGCTTTTCCTGGCCAATTTATATGTCCTCTCCTTGGATCTTATGCTATCCCTAATTTCCCTTGTTAGCAACGGTTGAGTCACCTTTTATGTTTTATTTTTATGCCAAACTGGGATGAACAAATTCTGTAGTTCAGCCATTCGGTCTTTGAATGTTTGCCATTGCCTATCCACCGTCAACCCTTTGAGTGACATTCCCCAATCAATCCTACCCAACTCACGCCTCAGACCATCATAATTTCCTTTATTTAAATTTAGGACCATAGTCTCTGAGTCAACTATTTCATTCTCCATCTTAATGAAGAATTCGATCATATTATGATTGCTCCGACCCAAGGGGCCTCGTACAACAAGATTGCTAATTAATCCTTTCTCGTTACATAATACCCAGTCTAAGATGGCCTGATCTCTGGTTGGTTCCTCGACATATTGGTCCAGGAAACCATCCCGTAAACACTCCAGGAATTCCTCCTCCACAGTATTGTTACTAATTTGATTAGCCCAATCTATATGTAGATTAAAGTCACCCATGATGACTGCTGTGCCCTTATTGCACGCTTCTTTAATTTCCCTTTTAATGCCATCCCCAACCTCCGCCTTACTGTTTGGAG
The DNA here is from genome assembly GCF_052327205.1 of Somniosus microcephalus. NCBI lineage: Eukaryota > Metazoa > Chordata > Chondrichthyes > Squaliformes > Somniosidae > Somniosus > Somniosus microcephalus. The sequence goes on along the minus strand of NC_141003.1, from coordinate 37,975,828 downwards.
GTCTGTATACCACTCCCACTAACGTTTTCTGCCCCTTAGTATTTCTCAATTCTACCCATACAGATTCCACATCATCAGAGCTAATATCCTTCCTTACAATTGTGTTAATCCCTTCTTTAACCAGTAATGCTACCCCACCTCCCTTTCCTTTTTGCCTATCTTTCCTGAATATCGAATACCCCTGGATGTTGAGTTCCCAGCCTTGGCCATCCTTGAGCCACGTTTCCGTAATCCCAACCAAATCATATTCGTTTACTTCTATTTGCACAGCCAATTCATCCACCTTATTACGAATGCTCCTCGCATTAAGACACAAAGCCTTCAGGCTTGTTTTTTTAACGCTCTTAGACCTATTAGAATTATTATTTACTGTGGCCACATTTGATTTAAACCATTGGTTTCTCTGACTGCCACTTTTGTTTTTCTCCTTCCTATCTTTTGCTTTTATCCTTGTTTCCCTTTCCTCTGTCTCCCTGCTCAGGTTCCCAACCCCCTGCCATTTTAGATTAAACCCTCCCCCAGAGCACTAGCAAACACTCCCCCTTGGACATCGGTTCCAGCCCTGCCCAGGTGCAAACCGTCCGGTTTGAACTGGTCCCACCTCCCCCAGAACCGGTTCCAATGTCCCAGGAACTTGAATCCCTCCCCGTTGCACCATTCCTCTAGCCACGTATTCATCTGAAATATCCTTCTATTTCTACTCTGACTAGCTCTGGACTCCTCCATTCGCTCCACACTCACAGCGACCCTGGAGACAAAACCTGCCAGAGACTCCTGCATCTGTGCATGGAGATCCATCACCTCTTCTCTTGCGAATGGACCCAGAGGCAGAGGGTCAACATGCAGCTGAGCTGAGCTGGCAGAGTCCTGCGCCATTCCGACGAAGACTTTCCACTGCTGTCCCTGTCTCCACAATCTGTTGATGCTCACGTGAGCTGTGAAACACCAGGTGACAACAATACTCTATGTCCCGAAGGTCCCCCCGAGGTGTGAGTGTCTGCGCGGGTGCTGGGTGCGCATACTTCTGCTGACGCTGCGCCCTCAGAGGTTGGAGCTACATTGCCGCCATCGGGTTCGGTACGAAGCCAGACGCAAGGAAAATAGCGTTGCTGCTCACGGTTGCAGGCCCGCAGGCGATAGAGGTATTTAATACGTTTGTATTTGATCAAGAGGAGGACAGAGAAAAAATGGATGATGTGCTAAAGAAGTTTGATACACATTGTTCTCCCAAAAAGAACAAGACCTATGAGAGGTACGTGTTCGGTTCACGGACACAGCAGCAAAATGAGACTTTTGATAGCTTTGTGACCGATCTGAAACTGAAAGCACAGACATGTAATTTCTCTGAACTGAAATCATCCATGATTCGTGACCAGATTGTGTTTGGTATTCATGATAAAAATGTCAGGGAACGTCTGTTGAGAGAAACCTAACTAACATTGGAGGATGCTGTGAAAATATGCCATGCCAGTGAGCTAGCTCAGCAGCACGCAAAGACTTTCAGTGAAATTAATAATGGTGCGACTGTAGTGAGTGACAGTGCAGCTGTCGGTGCTGTGTCCTGCAAGGGGAAGAAACGTGGGCAGAACAAGAATGCAAAGCAATCGGAGGATGGAACTTTCAATTGTAAACGCTGTGATTACCAGCACCAGTCAAGACAATGCCCAGCATTTGGGAAAATGTGCACAAAATGTAATGGAAAGAATCACTTTGCCAAACAATGCTTTTCAAAAGTAAAAACAAAAAGAACATAAAGTTAATGCAGTAAAAGAGGACACTGATTTAAGTGAGACAATTTTTGTAGGAATGGTGTCATGTGACAATATCAAAAAGGATACAGAAAATGTGCAGCCCTCAGGAATGGACAATGCTGAACATAAAGTTAATGCAGTAAAAGAGGACAAATGGATGATGCCACTGCAGGTAAATGGAGCATTAGTTACATTGAAACTAGACACTGGGGGCAAAAGCAAACTTAATCAGTATGAGTGACATTAAAAATATGAAAGAAAAACCCAAAATACAGAAAAAGTCAGTACTACTGAAGAACTATAATGACAGAAAATTGATAACTTAGGTGTATGCAGACTTAAAGTGACAGTCAAAGACAAAGTGCATCATCTCATGTTTTCTGTTGTGGCTGAAGGACTTGATTCACTACTAGGTGACATAGCTTGTGAGGACTTAGAACTGGTCAAGAGAGTCTACCGTATAAACTGTGCCATAAGCAGACCAGATGACTCAGTGGATTCTGTAGTGAGTAATTTCCAGGATGTGTTCAAAGGATTTGGAGTTCTACCATTCACATACAAGATCCAGCTAAAGGAGGATGCTCAGCCAGTGGTACATGCTCCATGGAGAGTTCCAGCACCCCTGCGTGACCGGCTCAAGAAAGAACTGGACAGAATGACCACACTAGGAGTCATGAGGAAAGTCGAAGAGCCAACAGACTGGGTTAACTCCATGGTATGTGTAAAGAAAAAGAACAATGATCTAAGAGTATGCATGGATCCAAAGGACTTAAATGCAAACATAAAACGTGAACACTACCAGATTCCCATGCGAGAAGAAATCACCAGTGAAATGTCAGGTGCCAGATGTAATGTATATACCTTAAAGTGGGGAACTATCTTTTACAGCTCATGTATACTGCAGTACCGGCAGTGACCACACCTATATATAGCCCTGAGTAGTAATCTGTACAGATCAGTTCCACTGTGAGCCACGTTGAGTAAACACCTGTTGTACCGTTCTCCGCAGTCTGTGTCTTATTGTACACGGACACTACATTGGCGACGAGGCAGGTTCGAACCTACCTGCAACTCTGCATCACCTCCCGGGGATTCATTCCTGGAGATCAGTGGATTGGAGGTCAAGGCCAGAGACTCGGGCGTCGACCACGGGCAACTGCCCAGTCATCCAGCAGAGACTCGAGAATTGCGGGGGAGGCTGTCGAGAGCCAGGCTTGGCTTTCCAGTCGAGGTGGTCCAGCGAAACGGGCTGGCAACAGGTAGTGCGCAGACCCTTCCCGGACAGCGGCGGGCTAGAGCCCGACCGAGCGGCACAGCAAAGGGCCGAGCAGTGTCGACGGGGGAGAGAGAGGGCAGAGTGCACAGGGCGCAGCCGCTGTTCAGGGGCCGAGCAGCGTCGGAGAGAGGGAGAGAGAGACGCGCAGAAACCCGCGAGGCACCGCCATTGCCATGAGGACCGCCGAGAGCGGCGTTGGCAGCAGCGCAGGAGAAGCGCGCGAAACCTACAGGGCGCCGCCATTGCCACGAGAACCGCCGGGAGTGGCGTCGGCAGCAGCGGGGGAGGAAGGAAAGCACGGGAGACGCAATTTTAAGCCATTGGGATACGCCATCTTAAACCACACCCAAAATGCCGAAGAGTGGCAGTATCACCGCATTTGACAATGAAGTCGAAGATTCGACTACATATGTCGAACGAATAGAGGTGTACTGCAAGGCAAATGGGGTGTCAGATGACAAGGAAGTGTCGGTATTGTTAAATTTAATGGGTGCAAAGACGTATGGTTTATTACGAAATCTAGTAACCCCAACGAAGCCAATGGAAAAGAGTTTTGAAGACATAGTAACGATACTAAAGGAACATTTAAACCCCACACCGCTGCTGATAGCAGAAAGATTCAAGTTTCACAAACGGAACCAGCATAAGGATGAAAGCAATGCTGATTATTTAACAGAACTGTGCAAACTATCGAAACACTGCCAGTTTGGAGCGGGACTGGCAGATACCTTAAGGGACAAGTTTGTGTGTGGGCTTCAAAGTGAAGGAACCCAGAAACGGCTGTTATCTGAAAAGGACATAACGCTGGAAAAGGCTTTCAGCATTGCGGTATCATATGAAGCAGCAGCACGGGGCGCTGCAGAGATACAACAGAGACCGCAAGAATATGGCACAAACGAAATGTCATATGGAACAGAGAAGTGCTATTGCTGCGGCAGAACAACACACGACCAGAATGATTGCTGGTTCAAAGACAAAGTGTGCAGACAGTGTGGAAAAGTAGGACACATAGCACGAGTCTGCAGGTCGGGAAAGAAAACCAGCAATAAGAAACCGACCAAAGGAAAGTACAAGAAGGTACATAAGATAACGGAGAATAGTTCAGATGAACAAAAGAGTGATAACGACTCCGAAAGCAGGGAACTGAGTTGTCTGAAACTACATAATGTGATCACAACGGAGGAACACCGAACCATTTGGGTCACTCTCAAGATAGCAGGAGTCCAGGTAAAGATGGAATTGGACACAGGATCAGCCCTAACAGTCATAAACTGATGCGACTACGAGCGGCTATTCTCACACATACCCTTGAGAGATACAAAAATTATTTTGAAGACGTACACGGGGCAAAAAGTCTACCCCAAAGGAAAAATAAGGGTGACCGTTATATATAACGGTAAGGAAACGCCAAAACTAGACCTGTATGTATTGCAAGATGGAGGACCACCATTACTGGGACGTGAATGGATCCGGAAAATACAACTGGATTGGCAATCCATACAGGCACTGACTGTGGCTGACAAAAAGGATGACGACGTCACACCTGGGCGACTGTCAAAGATCCTAACTGACGCGAAAGAAGTGTTCCAGCAAGGACTCGGAACACTAAAAGGCATGACAGCGAGGATTAAAATTGAAGAAAATGCAAGCCCAAAATTTTTTAAGGCCAGACCGGTACTTTATGTGATCCGCCCAGCTGTTGAAGCAGAGCTGGAGAGTCTGGAACGTTCAGGTGTACTGTCCAAGGTAGACTGGAGCGAGTGGGCTACACCCATCGTCCCTGTGATCAAAAAGTCGTTGAGCAGCACGCCTGGGGAACCAAGGAAGGTTCGCATCTGTGGGGACTTTAAGGTAACAGTGAACCCGGTCCTTCACACCGTACAATATCCACTTCTGCGGATTGAAGATATTTTCGCATCGCTATCTGGAGGGAAACGCTTCACTAAGATTGATCTGGCCCAGGCATATCTGCAAATGGAGGTAGAAGAAGCATCAAAAAAATACCTCACAATCAACACCCATAAAGGTCTCTACCAATACAACCGGCTGGTATTCGGGGTAGCATCAGCTCCGGCTATTTGGCAGAGGGCAATGGAACAAGTCCTGCAAGGGATCCCAGGGACCCAGTGTTATTTGGACGACATCCTGGTCACGGGCGAAAATGACAATGATCACCTTGCCAACCTGGAGCAGGTGCTCACTAGATTGCAGGAATATGGGCTCCGAGCTAACCGCCCCAAATGCGAGTTTGTAAGAAAACAGATCTCGTATTGTGGCCACGTTATCGATAAAGAGGGGTTACATAAGTCCCCAGAGAAGATTGAGGCAGTAGTCAAGGCTCTAGCACCGGAAAATGTGTCACAACTGTGGTCGTTCCTTGGGCTGGTAAACTACTACCATAAGTTCTTGCCAAATTTGTCTACAATACTACACCCACTGAACACCTTACTGCAAACTGGGGTGCCATGGAAGTGGAGTGACGAATGTAGACGAGCTTTCCAGAAGAGCAAAACACTAATCACATCGAAAGAGGTATTGGCCCATTACAACCCAGCATTACCAATTCGGTTGGCATGTGATGCGTCACCCTATGGCATTGGAGCGGTGCTGTCGCACAAATTCTTGGACGGCTCAGAGAGACCAATAGCCCTTGCGTCACGATCACTAACCTCAGCCAAGCGTAACTACGCCCAGATTGACAGGGAGGCCCTCAGCCTAGTGTGGGGAGTGAAAAAGTTCAATCACTATCTGCACGGGCAGAAATTCACCTTGCTGACGGATCACCAGCCTCTTGTCTCCATTTTTAATCCGAAGAAGGGCGTTCCGGTGATGACTGCGCAACGACTGCAAAGATGGTCACTTTTTCTAGGGGCGCACCACTATGAGATTGAATATAAGGGCACGAACACAGCATGGAAATGCTGATGGGCTATCACGCCTGCCACTGCCTACTGCGGAGGAAGCACCAGCAGTGGATCCTGTCGAAATATTCCATTCGACTATAGTTGAATACCTACCGGTAACTAACGCTTGTATTGAAAAGGAAACCCGAAATGACCCGACACTGTCTCGGGTATATGATTTGACGGTGAAGGGATGGCCAGCACATGGCGACTCACTGTTGCCAGCATTCTCGACAAGGAGAGAACAGCTGTCAGTGTGCCGCGGGACCTTGATGTGTGGATCCCGAGTGGTAATCCCACCCAAGTTAAGGGATAGAGTGCTCAATGAGCTTCATGAGGGTCATCTGGGAGGGGTAAAAATGAAAAGCCTAGCCAGGGCTTATGTGTGGTGGCCGGGAATCGATAAACAAATCGAGGACCTGACCAAGAGCTGCTCAGGATGCCAGAAAGTCCAAAATGCACCACCACAGGCCCCTCTACACCCATGGGAGTGGCCCTCATCTCCATGGCAACGGGTGCATATTGATTTTGCTGGTCCATTCATGGACTCAATGTTTTTAATAGCCGTGGATGCGCACTCGAAATGGCCTGAGGTCATCAAAATGTCCTCCACCACCACGGAGAAAACTATTGCAGTCCTACGGACCATTTTTGCCAGGAATGGCTTGCCAGAACAGATTTGCTCCGACAACGGACCACAGTTTGTGTCCGAAGAGTTCCGGAGGTTCTTGAAAAAGAATGGGGTAAGGCATTACACATCCGCCCCGTATCATCCAGCCACAAATGGATTGGCTGAGAGGTTCATACAAACCTTTGAAGGCAATAAAGGCTATGTACAATGACAACATTCCGCTGCAGCACAAGGTGGACAATTTCCTGTTCGCCTACCGGAATGCGACACATGCAGTCACCAACCAGGCCCCAGCCATGATGTTCTTTAACCGAAGGTTAAGATCTTGCCTGGATTTGCTCAGACCAAACGTACGAAGAGATGTTGAGAGTAAGCAATTCCAGCACATCCATGAGAAGCCAACAAGGAGCTTCAATGTAGGGCAACCAGTCTTGGCCCGCGACTACCGAACAGAAAAATGGCAGCCAGGAACAATATGCACACGGCAGGGCCCACTAATGTACACAGTGGATGTTGGGGAGAGCATCATGAGATGCCATGCTGACCAGATCCTAGAGTCACAGGAACAAGTCAACCCCATGCCTCGCCCATACGTACCTGGTGATGAACCCGACGTACAGGTCGCATCTACCCCAGAAACAGTAGCATCGGAAGCTGATGAACCAACCGACGACAGGGGGCCAGAATCGCCTCCGCACCAAGAGCAAGACACTCGGGAAAGGCGCTATCCAGAAAGGATCAGGAAGCCTCCCCAAAGACTGAATATATAAAGAGACTATTTTCAGCTAATGTTGCATGTTAAAAGTGTTAATTGTAATTAGTTTGATATTTAATTGTTAAATGAGTGTTATGGTACTGTTAATCTAAAAGGGGAGGAATTGTAATGTATACACCTTTAAGTGGGGAACTATCTTTTACAGCTCATGTATACTGCAGTACCGGCAGTGACCACACCTATATATAGCCCTGAGTAGTAATCTGTACAGATCAGTTCCACTGTGAGCCACGTTGAATAAACAACTGTTGTACCGTTCTCCGCAGTCTGTGTCTTATTATACATGGACACGACACCAGATACTTCACAAAGCTCAATGCCTCACAAGGATTTTGGCAACTAAAACTGGATGAAGAGAGCACCAAATACTGTACCTTCAACACACCATTTGGCAGGTATTGTTTTCTCAGAATGCCTTTCGGGATAATATCTGCATCTGAAATCTTTCATAGAGCGATGGAACACATAATTGAAGGTCTGGAAGGAATTCGGGTCTATGTTGATGACATCATCATCTGGGGCTCCACACTGAAAGAACACAATGAGAGACTGACTAAAGTGCTACAGAGCATACGCCGGAATGGACTGAAGCTCAACAAAGCCAAGTGTCAGTTTGGCGTCCAGGAAGTCACTTTCCTAGGAGATAATCTATCTGATAAAGGAATAGAGCCAGATATGGAAAAAGTAAACGCCATACTCAACATGCCCCGACCCACTGACAAAAAAGGAGTGCTACGCATCATGGGGATGATAAACTTCATTGGAAAGTTCATTCCTAACTTGTCAGCCAAGACAGCCTGTCTGTGAGACCTGCTACATAAAACAAATGAGTTCGCATGGACAGAAAGACATGAACAAGAGTGGATGAACCTCAAAACAGTGCTGACAACCACACCTGTACTCACCTTCTTTGACCCAACAAAGAGAATCAAAGTGTCAACGGATGCATCAAAAGATGGCCTAGGCGCGGTCTTGCTACAAGCAGAGGGTGAAGATTGGAAGCCTGTTGCCTATGCCTCCAGGTCTATGACTGATTCTGAGTGTCAATACGCCCAGATTGAAAAGGAATGTCTAGGCTTGGTAGTTGGACTAGAAAAGTTCCATGGCTACATATATGGACTTCCCAACTTCACAGTTGAGACAGACCACTGCCCACTGGTTGTCATCGTAAAAAAAAACCTGAATGAGATGTCTCCAAGGATTCAACGACTCACGATGAAGCTGCAAAGATATGACTTTGAACTGATCTACACACCAGGCAAACTTAGCAGATGCACTATCCCGAGCACCCACAATGAGTCATGTGAGCTCTACTGAGGAAGACGTGGATGTTCATGTCAGTATGGTCACTGCTGCGCTGCCCGTGTCAGACACAAAATCAAAGCAAATAGCAGAAGAAACAGTAAAAGATACAGTGTTACAAACAGTAATAGAGAACATTCATCATGGTTGGCCAATAGGTTCCTGTCCAAAGTACTATCACATCAGGTCAGAGTTGAGTGTCGCAAGTGGACTATTACTAAGACAGAACAGAATAGTCATTCCACAGGCTCTACGTCGAGACATGCTCAAAAGGATTCATGAGGGACACCTTGGAATTGAAAAATGCAAAAGGAGAGCAAGAGACTGTAGGAACCTCTGTTCCTTACCAAAAGATGGAGTTCGACTCACGATGTCAAAACAATAAACTTTAATGAGCAAACGAAACAAGTTAACAACTACAGGATGAACTGGAAACGTGTCTGGTCTGCTTGGAAACCTTTCTCCAACTGCCTGGAACTGCTAGAAGGTTCCGAGCTATGACCCTCTCCCCAACTGTCTGGAACTGCTAGAAGGTTCCGAGCTATGACCCTCTCTCCAACTGTTTGGAACTGCTAGAGGGTTCTGAGCTCTGACGTCATGACATCATCACACAGAGTACAGGAATGAAGCCTGAGTGCAGTAACAGATACATTTAAAGGTACATCGTCAGACTATATAACAGAGCTGTAAAAAGGAATTATATACAATGTCCATAGCCCAATGGTGGCTCCGCCACATGCACCCCCCCAGAATTGCTTTTAATGGCGAAGGTAAGGCGAGAAGGAGGTCCGACGAGCCTGTCCGAACGACTATGGTACTCTGGCGGCTGGAACGAAGAGGTAGAAGACGAAACATCCGTAGTTTGAGGTTGGGATGACGTTGCCGAAGCAGAAGAAGAAGACGATCGCAGGCGACTCGGTGCGATGGACCCTGGTGTCTTGGTGGTCGACTGTGGCTGTAGGACACCGGCAGTCAAAGGAGGATGATCGCGACGAGGCGGCTGGGCAGTGACAACTGGTGCGCTGAGGTCAAGATGAGCAGGTTTCAGCCGGTCTACAGAGATGTGGTCACTTTTACCGCCGATGTCGACTATGAAGGTCTTATCGCCCGAGGAGATGACACGAAAAGGACCTGTGTACGGTGGCTTGAGAGGGTCTTTGTGTGCATCCTGCCAGATGAACACGTACCCCGCGTTCTTGAGGTCCCCCGGAACGTGGGAACGTTGCCGGTCATGATGTGAAGTAGGAACCGGGATGAAGTTCTTGGCCACTTCCTGATGGCTGATGAGTTGCTGAGCTGGAGACCAAGGTTCAGTGTGAGGAGGAAGAAAATCACCTGGAACCCTGAGCGGTTGCCCAAAGACTAGCTCCGCCGAGGAAGATTGCAGGTCGTCCTTTGGCGCCGTGCGAAGACCTAGTAGCACCCAAGGAAGCTTGTCTATCCACCCTGGCCCGGTAAGACTGGCACGTAGTGCTGCTTTAAGAGACCTGTGAAACTTTTCACAGAAGCCGTTCGCCTGTGGATGGTAGGCGGTGGTACGATGAAGTTTGGCACCGAAACTTTGAGCAACGGCGTTCCAAAGCTCAGAGGTGAACTGAGGTCCTCGGTCCGAAGAGATGTCAGCCGGTACCCCAAAACGTGCCACCCATGATGAGATGAAAGCCCTGGAGATGTCCGCTGCCATGGTTGCAACCAAAGGAATCTCCTCTGGCCATCTAGTAGTGCAGTCAATTATGGTGAGAAGATGAGTGTGCCCGCGAGAAGGAGGAAGAGGGCCAACGAGGTCCACGTGTACATGGTCGAAGCGACGCTCCGGGACCGGAAAAGTGGAGAGTGGGGCTTTAACGTGGCATTGTATTTTGGCTTTCTGACAGGTCACGCAGGAATTTGTCCAGTCACGGACGTCGAGATGCATGCCCTTCCAAATGAATTTCTTTGCCATTAACCGCTGAGACGCTCTCATGCCGGGATGTGACAACCCGTGGATAGTGTCAAAGATTCTTTTGCGCCATTCGGCCAGGACGATTGGGCGTGGAACACCCATGGAAACATCACACAGGAGTGTGGTCCCTGCGGACCGGAAAGGCACGTCAGCCACTTGCAAATTGGAAGGTGTGGTGCGGTACGCCTGCACGTCGGGATCCGCCCTCTGGTCTTCCGCCAATCTGACATAGTCGACACCAAGATGTACTGCGTGGAGCTGAGCATGGGAGAGGCAATCCGCCACCATGTTATCCTTCCCGGAGACATGCTGGATGTCGGTGGTGAACTCTGAGATATATGTGAGATGGCGTTGCTGGCGCGCCGACCATGGTTCTGTTGTCTTAGCCATCGCGAAGGTCAGCGGCTTGTGATCAACAAAAGCCGTAAATGGCCGTCCTTCCAGGAGGAAGCGGAAATGGCGGATGGCCAGGAAGAGTGCCAACAGTTCTCTGTCGAAGGTGCTATACTTCTGTTCATTCTTCCTCAGCTGTCGGCTGAAGAAAGCCAGCGGTTGCCAAGCTCCATTGACCCACTGTTCTTGAACCGCCCCGATGGCATAGTCGGAGGCGTCTGTAGTGAGGGCGATGGTTGCGCCTGGGAGGGGGTGAGCCAACATGGTTGCTGCAGCCAGGGCATTTTTGGTATCAACAAAGGCTTGGTTCATGTGAGGTGTCCACTCTATCTGATCTTTGCCTGCTCTGCCTCTGATGGCCTCGTACAATGGTTGCATCAACAAGGTTGCCTTGGGAACGAATCTGTGATAAAAGTTGACCATTACCAAGAATTCCTGGAGGGACTTCACGGTCTTCGGCAGGGGAAAAGATGTGACGGCCTCCACCTTGGAGGCTAGAGGGACTGCATCATCTGCGGTGATTCTGTGGCCCAGGAAGTCGATAGTGCGCAGACCAAACTGGCCCTTGGCCGGGTTGATGATTAGGCTATGCTGACTAAGGCGAGAGAACAGGGCACGCAGGTGCGTGATGTGCTCAGTGTGGCTGCTACTGGCGATGAGGATGTCATCTAAGTAGACGAAGACGAATGTTAGGTCTCGAAATACGGAATCCATAAGCCGTTGGAAAGCCTGTGCTGCAATTTTTTAACCCAAATGGCATACGGAGAAACTCAAAAAGCCCGAAGGGTGTGATGATGGCGGTTTTGGGGACGTCTTGAGGATTAACCAGCACTTGATGATAGTTGCGTACAAGGTCTACTTTAGAGAAAATGCAATTCCCCGCCAGGTGGGCCGAAAAGTCCTGTATATGAGGGATTGATAACTGTCCGGGGTAGTAGCCTCGTTCAGGTGCCTGTAGTCGCCACATGGTCGCCATCCACCGCCTGGCTTAGGGACTATGTGCAGGGGCGAGGACCAAGGACTATTGGACCGTCGGATGATGCCTAGGCGTTCCATTGTGTGAAATTCTGCCTTGGCCGCCGCAAGTTTGACGGGTTCCAACCTACGTGCTCTTGCGTAAATGGGGGGCCCTGTTGTAGTAATATGGTGCGTCACACCGTGTCTTGCTACTGATGCAGAGAAGGTAGGCCTGGTGAGCTCGGGGAAATCTTTGAGGAGAAGAGAGAAATCATTGGCGGCGGGGACTGCAAAAACCACAGACCAATGCGCGCTGCAGTGCTTCGGTGGCAGGGTACCGAATGAAAAGTCGAGGCGTTGATGAGCCGGCAGTGTCGAACGTCGACTAGGAAACCATTAGCGCAGAGGAAATCCGCCCCCAGGATGGCCTGCGAAACCCTTGCAGTGATGAACTCCCATCTAAAACGCTGGCCGCCGAAACTTAATTGGACCCAACGCTTTCCGAACGTGCGGATGGCTGCGCCGTTAGCTACCTCGAGGGAGGGACCCTGGCTGCCGGACTGCAGGTCGAGCTTCGACGCCGGCAGGTTACTGCACTGGGAGCCAGTGTCACAGAGGAAGCGGCGTCCTGAAAGGGAGTCAGTGATGTACAGGAGTTTTCCTGCAGATCCCACAGCCATCGTGATCCCCGCATGTGCAGCAGGATTAGAATGGTGTCTCGAACCCCGGCGACTTGAAAAAGGATTTTTTCTTTCTTGGAAGAAACTGCAGGGTCGACAGCAATTCCTGGCTTTCGCGCCAAAACGAGAATGGTAAATGCACCAACCCGTAGGAAGAGGAGACTGTTTCGCCCCTCATGGGGGATGGGCGACTCGTGGTGGCGCAACATGGCTGCAGCTCGGGGTAAATTGGGTCAGTGTCGGCGGGGGGCTCCGGACTGCCTCGGCGTTTTGTGGCTGCGCAGGACTGTTGGGCGACCGAAAAGATGTTATCCTCCTCCGCGGCGAGTTCGGCACAATCCATGATTGCGGAGTTGGCCAAGGCGGTCTGCACGGGCTCCGGTAGCTGGCAGAGGAAGAGCTCACGGAATAAAAAACACTGGGATTCCGAGCCGAGCAATGTGAGCATCTGGCTCATGAGCTCTGAGGGTTTCGAGTCCCCGAGACCGGGCATGGCGATTAGGCGTCGGGCACGTTCAGATTTGGACAGACCGAAAATTTGGAGACGGCGTGTTTTTAATGCTTCATACTTGCCGTCGGTAGGCGGACTTTCGAGGAGGCTGACGACTCGCCAGGCCCTGGCACTGTTGAGGGCGGAGACCACATAGTAATAACGGGTCGAATCCGCTATAATTCCCCGGATCTGGAATTGAGCTTCTGCCTGGCAAAACCACGCGGCTGGCTGCTGCTCCCAAAAGTGTGGTAGTTTGATCGTGACGGCATTTGTGTCCATGTTGTTTTTTCAACGAATTCGTTCGAAGAAAAACGGGGTCACCAATGTAGGAACCTCTGTTCCTTACCAAAAGATGGAGTTCGACTCACGAAGTCAAAACAATAAACTTTAATGAGCAAACGAAGCAAGTTAACAACTACAGGATGAACTGGAAATGTGTCTGGTCTGCTTGGAAACCTTTCTCCAACTGCCTGGAACTGCTAGAAGGTTCCGAGCTATGACCCTTTCCCCAACTGTCTGGAACTGCTAGAAGGTTCCGAGCTATGACCCTCTCTCCAACTGTCTGGAACTGCTAGAGGGTTCCGAGCTCTGACGTCATGACGTCATCACACAGAGTACAGGAATGAAGCCTGAGTGCAGTAACAGATACATTTAAAGGTACATCGTCAGACTATATAACAGAGCTGTAAAAAGGAATTATATACAATGTCCATAGCCCAATGGTGGCTCCGCCACAAGACACTGTTTATTGGCCTGGCATAAATAAGGACATTGAGAACATGATAGGCAAATGTGAGACATGTCAGAAACACCAAAACAAACAAGCAAAGGAACCAATGATAGTAACTGACTTACCAACAGCACCATGGCAAAAGGTTGGTATGGACCTTTTTCATTTGAATGGTAAAGACTATCTATTAGTAATTGACTACTATTCTAACTATCCTGAGATGGCACTGCTCTCAAGCACATCAGCAAGCAGTGTCATAATGCATATTAAATCCATCTTCGCCAGACATGGGATTCCCAGGATTGCCGTTAGTGACAATGGTCCGTGCTTCAACTGTAAGGAGTGGCAACAGTTTGCAGCACATTATGACTTTCAGCACATCACATCCAGTCCTCTGTATGCTCAGTCAAATGGTAAGGCAGAGAAAGGTGTTCAAGTTCTCAAACAGCTACTGAAGAAAGCAACAGAAAGCAAGTCTGATCCTTATCTCGCCCTGCTGAGCTACCGAGCCTCCCTTTTAGACTGTGGTAGACTGCTGAACTCCTAATGGGTTGCAAGTTGCACACCACGCTACCCTGCTGTGCAAAAGAAAAGCAGAGTAAGGAACTGAGACAGAGACTTCAACTGTTAAAGCTGAAACAGAAATCACACTATGACAAGTCATCCAAAACTATGAAACCATTGACAAGGGATGATGTTGTCAGGATTGAGGATCCAAATGCATGGAACAGGAAAGCTACAGTTCTTGAGGAAGTAGGACCATGGTCATATACTGTTAGAACTGAGGAAGGACAGATTCTCAGGAGGAACCGCCGTTCCCTCCTGAAAACACAAGAAACTATCCAAGAGCAAATCAATGACAATGCTGCAACTGAATCTTGTCACTCACCACCAGAACAATCTAACACAAACACACATACAGGCTCTCATGCAAACACATCAGACTTACCTGTGCTGAGAAGATCCACACGTGAAGTAAAAAAGCCTGATAGACTTAATCTTTGAGTACAAAGAAAACTATAATAAAAGAATGAAAAGCTTAGAGTTCATAAAGTAAAGCTTTGAAGATGTGTTGACTGTTGTGAAGATGTTAAAAAAAACAAGTTCATTCGAAGGTTTATAGAGCACTAACAAAAGTGTTACTGATATCATCTTTATCGTTTTTCTTGAAAGTTGATTGATATTGATTTTGTTTAACCTCAAAGGAAGGGGGATGTAATGATATGCAGTAACATGTCATTCTAGAATGGTACACTAGGTGTAGCTGTATGTTTTAGTAGTGGGCTACCTCTATATGGGTTGTCTTGTTTAACACAAGACACTGGTGGAGAGAGTCAACATGGCTACTGTATACAAGTCAACATGGCTGAATAAATGACTCGCACAAGCTAGCTGTTCATAATAAATAGACGTTTCTTACTCTGTCTCAGTTCCTTACTCTGCTTTTCTTTTGCACAGCAGGGTAGCGTGGTGCGCAACTTGCGACCCATTAGGAGTTCAGCAGGTGAAGAACCACAGTCTAAAGGGGAGGCTCGGTAGCTCAGCAGGGTGAGATAAGGATCAGACTTGCTTTCTGTTGCTTTCTTCAGTAGCTGTTTGAGAACTTGAACACCTTTCTCTGCCTTACCATTCGACTGAGCATACAGAGGACTGGATGTGATGTGCTGAAAGTCATAATGTGCCGCAAACTGTTGCCACTCCTTACAGTTGAAGTACGGACCATTGTCGCTAACGGCAATCCTGGAAATCCCATGTCTGGCGAAGATGGATTTAACATGCATTATGACGCTGCTTGCTGATGTGCTTGAGAGCAGCGCCATCTCAGGATAGTTAGAATAGTAGTCAATCACTAATAGATAGTCTTTACCATTCAAATGAAAAAGGTCCATACCAACCTTTTGCCATGGTGCTGTTGGTAAGTCAGCTACTATCATTGGTTCCTTTGCTTGTTTGTTTTGGTGTTTCTGATATGTCTCACATTTGCCTATCATGTTCTCAATGTCCTTATTTATGCCAGGTCAATAAACAGTGGCCTAGAAATTCAGTCTGGACACTTTTGGGGCGCTAAAGTCGGGCGCTCGCTAAAGTTAGCGGCCGCCGGAAAGTGTAGGCCACATCGCCGAAATTCAGTAGAGTTGGCCCTAAGTTTGGCCGAGCGCTGAAAATGGCGTTGAAATGCTGTGTTCCGGCGCTAAGCCGGCGATGCGGCCTAATAACGCCGAAGCCGGGCGCAGTGCAGGTGCGGTCATGTTTTGATTGACAGCAGACACCCTGACGCCGGCCAGCTCTTAAAGGGGGAAGGGTCAACTTTGACTGCTGCCACGCCCTGCATACTGGAGCCCTGCAGCTAGGCCTCAGCACTACTGGTGTGCCAAAATAGCGCCTGGAGCAATGGAGAGGGCCCGTGAGCGAGCGCAGCGCTTCTCAGAGCATGCTCTGAGTGTGCTCATTCATGGTGTGGAGAAGAGAAGAGAGATCCTGTGCCCGGACAGTGGCAGGAAGGCTCCCAGGAGCCAGTACAGGAGAGCCTGGGGCAAAATCGCCCGCAGGCTGTCATCCACCTGTGATGTCCCCAGGAGTGCGGACCAATGCCGCAAGAAGTTCAACGACCTCACTCGGATGGTGAAGGTGAGTACCCTTTCCAGTGTCCCCCTCATCCTTGCATGTGCACCTCACATTATGGGCAAAGGGACCTCAAAGGCCTAATGGGCAGCCCTCCTCCCGCAGCAATGGCACTTGCATGTTCATCAATAGCACTTTCTGCACTTAACACACTGGCCAAGCTATTCGACCATGGGAGGCAGTGCACCCAGCAACAGGGCACCACACTGGCCAAGCTATTCCACCATGGGAGGCAGTGCACCCAGTGACAGGGCACCACACTGGCCAAGCTATTCCACCATGGGAGGCAGTGCACACAGCGACAGGGCACCACACTGTACTTAGAGGCCGTCCTTTCTCTTGCAGGCCAAGCTGGCGAGCAATGTAAGGAGCCAGGCTGTCACTGGTGGAGGCCGTCCCGAGTACCAGGCGCTCACTGATCTGGAGGAGAGCGTGGCACGACTCATGCGTGGCCGGGTGACTGGCCCTGTCGCGATCGGCGAGGCGGACCCTGTACTGGTACCCACTGGTAAGGACATGACCGGTTGCACCTCTCTCGTTGCCCTCGCGCTTCAGATCTACATCCTTTCCCACTGACCGACAAATGCGCATAATGCACCACTCAGGCCTCCCTCGCTGATGGCCTGTCCTCACTCTAAAGCTACTCTTGTGCCTTCCTGCTTTCAGCTGGTGAGGAGGAGGTGGTCCCTGAAGCGCAGAGAGCCAGGCCCTTGGAGGAGGAGGACGTCGAGGACCAGGAGGAAGGCGGCACATCGGGGGAACCCTCCTCCGCGCCAGGGGATGGCAATGGAGGGGAGACGTCTGGCCTGCAGGAGAGCCAGGGGGAGGTGTTAGAGGGGAGGGCCGAAGCTGGTCCCAGTAGGGTGGACGCACACGGGAAGGGTCCGGCAGCACGCCAGCCTTCTCCCCAGAGGGGGGAGGTGTTGGAGGGGAGGGCCGAAGCTGGTCCAAGTAGGGTGGACGCACGCGGGAAGGCTCCGGCAGCACGCCGGCCTTCTGCCCAGAGGGGGGAGGTGTTGGAGGGGAGGGCAGAGCAGAACCTGGCCCAAGTGGGGTCGACGCACGCGGGAAGGGTCGGCCAGCTCGGCGGCCTTCTCCCCGGAGGGAGAGTCCGCCCTCCAGTCCGGACACGGTCCTCGCCCAGGAGGTGCGCGTCCTCGATGAGATGTCGGCGGCGTCTGAGCGGCGCCACCAAGAGTTCATGGGGGTGGTCGAACAGATGCCTCACGCCATTGAGTCCCTGGCTCAGAGTGTGGTGGCTTTCGGGGAATCACAGGCCAGGGGGTTCGAACAACTCACGGCAGCGCATGACAGGGGTGTCCAGCAACTGGCCGCAGCGCACGACAGGGGTGTGCAGCAACTCGCGGCAGCGCAGGACGCGGGTGTGCAGCAAATGGCGGCAGCGCAGGACGCGACTCGCGAGATGAGTGGTGCCGTCCACACACTGGCAGAGCTGATGCGGGCACATACCAGGGCAGTTCGGGCACTCACTTCTGCCACACTCGCTGTGGCACGGAGGCATCGCCATGGCACCTGCCGCCCTGCTGCAGCACAGCGGTCTGGCCTCCCCCAGATTGCTGCGCTTGCTACACTGCCAGCCCGGCCGAGTGCCAGTGTCTCTGGCGAGCAGCGCGCACCTGCCATCAGCCAGCTTGCCCCCAATGGTGCTGCCGACACTGCCACTCCCCCAGCCAAGGTGCGACGAGCTGCTGCTAAGACTGATGCTGCCCAGCCACAGCTGCAGCAGTCAGCAGCCGGCCCCTCCCGGGCCAGGCCTCGTCTAGGCCGACCCCCAAGGGCATCTGCCGACACGCTTTGTGGCCCTCATGAGCCTTCCCCCAGCCTCGCCACACCCGCAGGGCCCAGGTTGAGGCGGAGCAGCAGGTCGGCCAGGGGCCGGAGAAGCCTGTCTAAGGACTCGCCCTCTCGGCACACCCATTAGAGTGTGGTGAGAGCGGTTTCTTTTATATTGGGGGGCTTGTGTTGTGGGGGGCATTATTTTGTTAAGGCCGAGGATCAAGGCATTTTTTGTTTTCATGGGGGTGTCTCTGTTGTGGGGGGGGGGCTTATTTTTGTAAGGCCGCTGTTGAAGGCCTTTTGGATGGGCAAGTTTTGTTAGTCCTCCCCAGGTTTTGGGAGTGACAGATGTTTTTGACTGTTTTTTGGGGGTCTTGTCTGTTTTTCTGTTTCATGTGGGAAGGGCCCTGAGTTTGTGAAATAAAGCTTTTGATTTATTCAGCATGTCCAGGTGTCATGTTTGAAGTGGTTGTTGCGTTAACCGGCTGAGGGCTTGCGGAGCGGCTGCCTCAGGTGCGTTCATTGCCACAGGCCATTCCCTGACAGGGGGCCTAGAAGTGTCGATCAATAAGCCCCCGGCGGACGGCCCTTGTCGCTCCCTCCTGGGCTGGTCCTCCTCCTCCTCCTGCTCGTCCTCCTGAGGTGGTGGTGCAATGCCAGGTGGCAGTGCCTGAGTCCTGCGGATAGCCAGGTTGTGCAGCATGCAGCACACGACGACGAACTGGGAGACTCTATCCGGCGAATACTGAAGAGATCCTCCGGAACGATCCAGGCAGCGGAACCGTTGCTTGAGGACGCCTATCGTTTGCTCGATGATGTTCCTTGTGGCTTGATGGCTTTCGTTGTATGCCTCCTCCGCTGGGGTTCTGGGCACGCGGAGCGGATTCATGAGCCATGTACACAAAGGGTAGCCCTTGTCCCCGATAAGCCATCCCCTTGGTGGAGGCTGTGCCTCGAACATGTCAGCCACAGTAGTCTGGCGCAGGATAAATGCATCGTGGCTGCTTCCTGGGAAGCGGGCATTGACAGCTAGGATGCGCTGCCTGTGGTCACACACCAGCTGTACATTTAGGGAATGGTAGCCCTTCCGGTTGCGGTAATCCTCGGCATTGTGGATAGGTGCCCGCATAGCCACATGCGTGCAGTCAATGGCGCCCTGCACCATGGGGAAGCCCGCGATCCTGCCAAATCCGACTGCACGCTGCTCCTGCCTCTGTCGGGTCATGGGGAAGGAGATGAATCGGTGTCTCCTCGCGTAAAGTGCATTGGTGACCTGCCGGATGCAGCGATGCGCGGCGAACTGGGAGATGTTCGCTATGTCCGCAGCAGCGGCTTGGAAGGAGCCGCTTGCATAAAAGTTCAGAGCCACCGTGACCTTCACTTCCACCGAGAGAGACATCCTGCACATCAGCTGTGGACGCAGATCTGTGTGAAGCAGCTGGCAGATCTCTGCAACCACCTCCCTTCTGAAGCGCAGCCTCTTCACACAATGCGCCGCAGTCATGGTGAGATAGGACACCTGCTGCCGGTATTGCCTGAGTGGGTAAGGCCTACGTTGCCGACGCCTGATGGCCCCTCTGCGTCTAGGCATGGCTGGCCCTCTCTCACAGCGTCTGCGAGCCCTTCGCACATAATGCTGCAACTCAGGGTTGGCCCCCCCATACAGCCCCCATAATAAAGTTGAGAACAGATAAATCACAATGAATCAAATGTCAAAGCACTGGCCAGAAGCCAAAAATACCTCTCCTATGTTGTCCCAAATCTGTAACCTCTGTCCCTTGGTCTCTGTCCAGAAATCCAAAGCAGTAAAGTCATTGCAGCAAAATGGCTGGGCTTTATAGGTCAGTGTAAGTGCCCTTTAATTTGCGCTCCCCGAGGCCCACAGGGCCTCTTTTGCGTTCCACCTCACAGTTCTTAGCAGCGCCACGCCCACATTGGGCGGGCGCCACTGAATTTCCGGTTTGGGGCGCACAAACAGCGTTGCGCGACGATATGACGTCATAAGCTGCGCGCGCACCTGAGCGGGCGCAAACACTTTGCGCCGGCGCTAAATGTCAACTGAATTTGGGCGTCGGCGCAGATCGGACTGCGTTCAGGCGCTAAGTATCTAGCGCCGGAAATATAGCCCTTTTATGGCGTTAGCGGCTGGCGCAACCCACTGAATTTCTAGGCCAGTGTCTCTTGCTCTCCTTTTGCATTTTTCAATTCCGAGGTGTCCCTCATGAATCCTTTTGAGCATGTCTCGACGTAAAGCCTGTGGAATGACTATTCTGTTCTGTCTTAGTAATAGTCCACTTGCGACACTCAACTCTGACCTGATGTGATAGTACTTTGGACAGGAACCTATTGGCCAACCATGATGAATGTTCTCTATTACTGTTTGTAACACTGTATCTTTTACTGTTTCTTCTGCTATTTGCTTTGATTTTGTGTCTGACACGGGCAGCGCAGCAGTGCTGACATGAACATCCACGTCTTCTTCAGTAGAGCTCACATGACTCATTGTGGGTGCTCGGGATAGTGCATCTGCTAACACTATATGTTTGCCTGGTGTGTAGATCAGTTCAAAGTCATATCTTTGCAGCTTCATCATGAGTCGTTGAATCCTTGGAGACATCTCATTCAGGTTTTTTTTTAACAATGGCAACCAGTGGGCAGTGGTCTGTCTCAACTGTGAAGTTGGGAAGTCCATATATGTAGCCATGGAACTTTTCTAGTCCAACTAACAAGCCTAGACATTCCTTTTCAATCTGGGCGTATCGACACTCAGAATCAGTCATAGACCTGGAGGCATAGGCAACAGGCTTCCAACCTTCACCCTCTGCTTGTAGCAAGACCGCGCCTAGGCCATCTTTTGATGCATCCGTTGACACTTTGATTCTCTTTGTTGGGTCAAAGAAGGTGAGTACAGGTATGGTTGTCAGCACTGTTTTGAGGTTCATCCACTCTTGTTCATGTCTTTCTGTCCATGCGAACTCATTTGTTTTATGTAGCAGGTCTCACAGACAGGCTGTCTTGGCTGACAAGTTAGGAATGAACTTTCCAATGAAGTTTATCATCCCCATGATGCGTAGCACTCCTTTTTTGTCAGTGGGTCGGGGCATGTTGAGTATGGCGTTTACTTTTTCCATATCTGGCTCTATTCCTTTATCAGATAGATTATCTCCTAGGAAAGTGACTTCCTGGATGCCAAACTGACACTTGGCTTTGTTGAGCTTCAGTCCATTCCGGCGTATGCTCTGTAGCACTTTAGTCAGTCTCTCATTGTGTTCTTTCAGTGTGGAGCCCCAGATGATGATGTCATCAACATAGACCCGAACTCCTTCCAGACCTTCAATTATGTGTTCCATTGCTCTATGAAAGATTTCAGATGCAGATATTATCCTGAAAGGCATTCTGAGGAAACAATACCTGCCAAATGGTGTGTTGAAGGTACAGTATTTGGTGCTCTCTTCATCCAGTTTTAGTTGCCAAAATCCTTGTGAGGCATCGAGCTTTGTGAAGTATCTGGCACCTGACACTTCACTGGTGATTTCTTCTCGCTTGGGAATCTGGTAGTGTTCACGTTTTATGTTTGCATTTAAGTCCTTTGGCTCCATGCATACTCTTAGATCATTGTTCTTTTTCTTTACACATACCATGGAGTTAACCCAGTCTGTTGGCTCTTCGACTTTCCTGATGGCTCCTAGTGTGGTCATTCTGTCCAGTTCTTTCTTGAGCCGGTCACGCAGGGCTGCTGGAACTCTCCGTGGAGCATGTACCACTGGCTGAGCATCCTCCTTTAGCTGGATCTTGTAAGTGAATGGTAGAACTCCAAATCCTTTGAACACATCCTGGAAATTACTCACTACAGAATCCACTGAGTCATCTGGTCTGCTTATGGCACAGTTTATATAGTAGACTCTCTTGACCAGTTCTAAGTCCTCACAAGCTTTGTCACCTCGTAATGAATCAAGTCCTTCAGCCACAACAGAAAACATGCGATGATGCACTTTGTCTTTGACTGTCACTTTAAGTCTGCATACACCTAAGCTATTTATTTTCTGTCCATTATAGTTCTTCAGTCGTACTGACTTTTTCTGCATTTTGGGCTTTTCTTTCATATTTTTAATGTCACTCATACTGATTAAGTTTGCTTTTGCCCCAGTGTCTAGTTTCAATGTAACTAATGCTCCATTTATCTGCAGTGGCATCATCCATTTGTCCTCTTTTACTGCATTAACTTTATGTTCAGCATTGTCCATTCCTGAGGGCTGCACATTTTCTGTATCCTTTTCTATATTGTCACATGACACCATTCCTACAAAAAATGTCTCACTTAAATCAGTGTCCTCTTTTACAGCATTAACTTTATGTTCTTTCTTTGTTTTTACTTTTGAAAAGCATTGTTTGGCAAAGTGATTCTTTCCATTACATTTTGTGCACATTTTCCCAAATGCTGGGCATTGTCTTGACTGGTGCTGGTAACCACAGCGTTTACAATTGAAAGTTCCATCCTCCGATTGCTTTGCATTCCTGTTCTGCCCACATTTCTTCCCCTTGCAGGACACAGCACCGACAGCTGCACTGTCACTCACTACAGTCGCACCATTATTAATTTCACTGAAAGTCTTTGCGTGCTGCTGAGCTAGCTCACTGGCATGGCATATTTTCACAGCATCCTCCAAAGTTAGTTCGGTTTCTCTCAACAGATGTTCCCTGACCTTTTTATCATGAATACCAAACACAATTTGGTCATGAATCATGGATGATTTCAGTTCAGAGAAATTACATGTCTGTGCTTTCAGTTTCAGTTCAGTCACAAAGCTATCAAAAGTCTCATTTTGCTGCTGTGTCCGTGAGCGGAACACGTACCTCTCCTAGGTCTCGTTCTTTTTGGGAGAACAATGTGTATCAAACTTCTTTAGCACGTCGTCCATTTTTCCTCTGTCCTCCTCTTGATCAAATACAAATGTATTAAATACCTCTATTGCCTGCGGGCCTGCAACCGTGAGCAGCAACGCTATTTTCCTTGCGTCTGGCTTCGTACCGAACCCGATGGCGGCAATGTAGAGTTCGAATTGTTGTTTGAATGTCTGCCAATTGCAGTCGACATTCCCCGTGAGTTTCAAACCCTCCGGTGGCTTCAAATTCTCCATGTCGCGTTTCGCAATATTCAGCAGATATTACCGCTCCTGGTACCATGTTATGTTCCTAAATAAATAAACGTTTTCATTATGAACAGCTAGCTTGTGCTAGTCATTTATTGAGCCATGTTGGCTTGTATACAGTAGCCATGTTGACTCTCTCGACCAGTGCCTCGTGTAAAACAAGACAACCCATATAGATGTAGCCCACTACTAAAACATACAGCTACACCTAGTGTACCATTCTAGAATGACATGTTACTGCATATCATTACATGGCTGGTCCTGTGGGGGAGCAAAGGAAAGAGTTAGAGATGTGATGCCAAGGTTACATGCACATTGGATTTTGCAGATGTTCATAAGTCCAAATGATGTAGCTTCAGAATCATAACAGCGACTCATGTTATGTCAATGAGAGAGATGGAAAACTTTTCTGTCACCGGCTTGCGGGACTGCCCCTGTCTCTCCTTCCCCAGCTTCCACAGCCACATCAGCCCCGACAATTTCCAGCACTCCTTCCTCCCAGGGGGTCA
This sequence comes from Somniosus microcephalus, assembly GCF_052327205.1. Lineage (NCBI taxonomy): Eukaryota > Metazoa > Chordata > Chondrichthyes > Squaliformes > Somniosidae > Somniosus > Somniosus microcephalus. Next base: position 37,951,917 of record NC_141003.1, on the reverse strand, counting down.
GGCAGGCTATTGAGGGTGGGCCTCCTCCAGTCCTGGCTCGCTCTGTTGTTGTGAGCTCTCTTTTCCTGCAATGAGGGAGACAAGTGGAGTTTGAGTGAGAATGAAGGACTGAGTCTAGAGATTGCATAGCATAGATACTTAGAGGGAGACAAAGATGGTGTGAGGCTGCAAGACCAAGGGCCCTCCCTGTGTGTTGTCAGTTGTGTTCAAAGCATCAGAGTGAGAGGGAGTGTGAGGGCTGCATGGTGGAATAGTTATGTGAATGTGAGCATAGAGAGAGAGGGAATGGGTAAGGGTACATGGATGTGACTGCGAAGTGGGATGTGGAGGAAGAGAGTGCTAAAGCTGAGTGCTGGTGGGGATCAGTTTGAGGGTGATGGAAACTTCATACTTACTTTTCCTGTACGGTGAAGGTCATGGAATCGTTTCCGACACTGTATCCAGGTTCTTCTGGTGTCTCCCAGCGAGTTGACATCTGCTGACACCTGCATCCATGCAGCCTTGGTCTCAGTCGGAGGCCTCTTCCTCCCTGACCTAGGGAAGAGGACCTCCCTGTGGGCCCTAACCCCATCCAATAATGCCTGCAGTGAAGCATCGTCGAATTTGGAGGCAGCACGGGGTCTGGCACTGGCCACAGCTGCTGCAGGCTCCTCTGCCATCCTGTATGGTTCGTTTGGAAGCCTGCAGAGGAAGCAATGCTTGCTGTGGACCTTAAAAGCACCACGAATGATGACATCATACTGTGTGACTTTCTGACTGGAAATAGTCAATTAGCAAGGGTCCCCACACGCTGGAAATGAATTGGCCAATTGAGGGAAAATTGCATCAATCTGGCAGACCCATTTAGATTCGTGTGGGAACCCCAACATTCGGGGAACCCGACAATTCCCCGCACCTGCAGGAAAATCGCCCCCAAAGTATTTATTTAATTTCTCTGGCATTTCCTCATTCCTCATTATAAATTCTCCCATCTCTGACTTTAGGGGTAGATTTTCAACTTGCTGCCTGGGTGTAAAACTGCCGTTATAGAAACCATCTGATTTTCAATTCTATTGATTTCATAATCGAGCTGAAGAATGATCGAGCATATCCAGGACTTGATGTCTATCTGACAGGCAGCTGAAACTATTAAAAGCTTAGAGTTGGGGAATAGAATGTTAAGTTGGGAGACTCAGCTCTTATTTCATGCTCATTGAACAGGTAAGTCTCACAGCTTATTGAAATGTTAGAAGTCTGCAGTTAGGGATCAGGAGAGTCAGCTGTGGGACTCAATTCCAGTTCCGTTCCCTGGTTTTGCATTATCCCAGCAATTCAATCAGATGTGCGATTCAGCTGTTCTACCAGCAGTCAAATAGAGCTGCATCTTCATCCCAGTGAAAGCCCCAGCTGACCATTATATGCGTGCTCCCTCATCCTCATAGAATGTGACTGTGAAGAAATAGGCCATTCAGTCATGATGTCTGCATCAGTTTCAACTATTTCAGTACTGAGGCATAGAAATCACATGAATTTTAGCTTCCTGACAACATAAAATATTCAAATGATATACAGCTGTTCTGATTATTCCGTTTCAGTACAGCAGACTAGAAGTGCAGTATTTACATAGTGTCAGCGGTGGCGCAGTGGTTGCAGACTCGCCTCTGAGTCTGAAGGTCATGGCTTCAAGCCCCACTCCACAGGCTTGAGCACAAAAACTAGGCAGACACTTCAGTGCAGTACTGAGCAATGTTCCCTCCTATTTTTTTTGGGGTGCACGGCCCCTTTTGGCCCATTCACAGTTTCGCGCATACGCCAAACTTTACATTGAAAAAGCCGGTCCTGGGCTGAGCGGGACCGGCAGGAAGGTGTGCGGCCGCGCAGCCATGCACCTTAGAGGGTACGTTGGTACTGAGGAAGTGCTGCACGGTTGGAGGTGCCGTCTTTCGGATGAGATGTTAAACCAACAGTTTCCCTCTCAGGTGGACGTAAAATATCCCATGGCACTATTTGGCGACGAGCAGGGACATCCTCCCAGTGTTCTAGCCAACATTTTTCCCTCAACCAACATCTAAAACAGATGACCTGGTCATTTATTTCATTACTGTTTGTGGGAGCTTGCTGTGCGCAAATTGGCTGCTGCGTTTCCTATATTACAACAGTGACTACACTTCAAAAGTACTTCATTGGTTGTAATGCACTTTGGGATGTTCTGAAGTCGTGAAAGGCGCTATATAAATGCAAATTCTTTCTTTACTACAGCAGTAAAATAATTGTGTTCAGACACTTTGGGCTGAGTTTTGCCGGTGCTCAGAGGGGGGGTTTGGAGGCGGGTCAGCTGTCAAAATAGCAAAGATTGACAGTGGGTAGGGAACCCGCTGTCAACCCGCCTCTACGCGAGTCTCTCAGGTGTCGGGTCTATTGTCGCTGAACAGACCCGACACCAAGCAGCGGGGGAGACAATTTAGCTCTTTAAATGACTTGTTCACATCCAATTAACAGCGATTTTAAGCCTACATTTCAATTTTACATGCTCCCCCATGGGTTACACACTACTCAGGGAACACATCAGCTCACCATGTCGTGAGTGGATTCAGCACTGAATTATCTCATGACCTGACAGCTGCCAAAGTTGAATGAAATATCCATGTTACAGCTGATTGAAAGGTTTGCGCCACTGCAGCCTGGTCCTCCTAACAACATCCCTGCTTGTGCCCTCCTGTGCAATGTGCAACCAGGCTGCGTTGATGTCCTGTGGAGGTCTCTTCCGCCCTTGGCCATAAGCATATGGAGGGAATCATGGGAGAGCCTGGGTGCAGCCGTGCACCTTTGTGCAGTGCTTGTCAGTGTTTGCAACACTTCAATGCTGCAGAACACTGACAACACAACAGTCAAAATCAATTTGGACATGGCCCCTTTAAGGAAACCAGCTGATGACACGTCATCAAATGATGTCATCAGACCCACTTCCTCTTAATTGGCTGGAAACCTCGCAGGGTGGGCTTAACAAGCCCAATCAACATAAAATCACTTGGAGAGTGCGGGCTGCAGTAGGCAGCGGGCTGGGACCGCGACACCAACGCGGCTGCCCTGGAACCGCCTCAGTCGGCAAAACCGCGGTTGTTATGACAACAATGCTGAAGTTACAACTGAAGTGGATTATGCAGCTTTTCTTTCAGTAGAGCAGATAATGCATTTATTCTTCACATCACTAAGCAAAAATGCACAAAATGCTTATCCTTAATTTTATACAATTTAAGTTATTTCTATACACTCTTCAATATTTAAACTGAAATTGCTTATAAAAGCAGAACACAAGTCAAACAAAAAGCATCAGAACTATAAACTTGAATTCCTTCATAAGGTTCCACAATGTATACATTCTTCTTAGCAAAATCTAATGCGGTCCAAAGAAACAAATCATTCTTGGCAAATCAGATTTATCTATCCCCACTCTAAAACCATTCATCACTTGAAAATTCCAAATGACTCAATCCTGGAATGTCATGAACATAATATACTTTCATAAAGTTATCCAAATCCAATAGGAAGCCTGCTTATCAGCACATAGATCAAATCCTGTTACTGCAGATAATGGTTAATGAAACTTTTCATCATTTGGCCTCTTCTCTAACCTACCCTTTGCAAAGAATCGGTTCGGGTTAGATGCAAATCTCTCAAAATGTTCAAGTTTAATCAAAATGCACTCTCGTTCTTTAATCAGTTGTGCAGCACTTTCCCAGGCCTCCAGAGCCTGTAACAAGAGAAGAAACAGTTTGCAGTTCTTACAATCTTAGTTTCATACCAAATAAATAGAATCTACATATGGCTAGCACAATAATCAGAGAAAAATGCTTGGAGGGTGATAACAGTTGACTACATACTTCTTCCAGTGTAGGACATATTTTAGATCACCTCCATCCCCGAAGCCTTAAGCCATGACTAACTTTTACCATTTCCTACCACAAATTTAATTCCCTATTCTCACTGAGGGCAGTTTAAAGATTGTAGCCCACGTGACCTTCTGAGATTTAATAAGAATTAATTGGGTTCTCTCGATGCTAAACATGCTCTCTCAGCACAGTAGAGCTGATTTATGGAGTTTGGATGAGGTTACAAGACTACGTAAAAATAGTTTTATATTAGAGAATTTGGTAGAATTAAGTTACATAATCAGATGCAGAGTCGCCATGACAGTTTCCGTAGTAATGGGACACATCCATGAAGCACTTTGAGGGCAAAATAATTAGTATTGGCACTCAGCACAATAGGAAGGGCTTTGTCAAAGGCATTCATCACCCATTTGCACCAGTGATGGACGTGCAAACGCCCTTGTGAAACGCATTTGTGTCTGTGTCCAAACTAAGGTCACACCCTTTGGCATTTTGGATTATACAGTCTACAGCTGTAAGCTGGGTGACCACTGGATATTTTCCACAACTTTGTAAGAGTTACTATGAAATTTTGGGTGGGATTGAGAGGCAACTGTGATAAGAACTTTAGAAATATGTCAATCTCCCATGGCATTGCAAGTAATGTCTAAGTTTAACCTTTAGGTCAGTGGGCTTAGACTGAGGGGAAGAACTGCAACACGGAGGTCAGAAGATGCTGGAGGGGGGGGGAAGGTAGAACAGAGTTTTAGAGCCCAGGGAGGGTTATAGGCCAAGGAGGGGCAAAGGGAAAAATAGAGAAGGGTAAGAGGCTTTGAGCTTTAGGGAAGATAGAACAGGGTGGGGGCTGAGTGGGAGGGGAGTAGGGGGCAAGGTTGCATCGAGTTAGAGGCAAGGGAAGGAGAAGGAAGGTAGAGGAGAATTATAGGCTGGGGAGTGACGGGGTAGAAACACATCAGAAGTCAGGATCAGACAAGTAGAACGGTGGAGCACAGTTAGAGAGTGGGGGGAGGAGGAGGTAGAGCAGTGTGGGGCCAACAAGATTTTGATCTTTGGGAGCAGGACTAACTCAGAATGGAGCAGGCGATTGGAGTTGGAGATGGGGCTGGGCGGCTGGTGGAAAAGCAGGCCAGAGACGCCAGTGGAGCGGTCGATCAGCAAGGGGGTGGGTGGTGGAGAGGCAGACCAGAGACGCCAGTGGAGCGGTCGATCAGCAAGGGGGTGGGTGGTGGAGAGGCAGGCCAGAGACGCCAGTAGAGCGGTCGATCAGCAAGGGGGTGGGTGGTGGAGAGGCAGGCCAGAGACGCCAGTGGAGTGGTCGGTCAGCAAGCGGGTGGGTGGTGGAGAGGCAGGCCAGTGCCACCAGCGGATCGAGGTGCATAAATGGCGGAGAACGGGCCGGGGCACAGTTAAGGAGCCTGGGGGAAGTGGGGAGAAATACCAGCTGAGGCAGTCACATCAGAGGCCAGGGCAGGAGAGAGGAGGCCTGAAATGTCTAAAGGGGAGCTCCAGGAAACCTGCAAGGGCAAAACTTTTTAAGTAACACATGTAAAAGGAATATTTAGTTCCAACCCTGTTAGCTGACACACTGGAGGCTAAGAAACTTAAACTGCTCCACAGCGACACTAGGTGGCTAGAGCTTGCAACTGCATCCAGATACAAAGCAGTTGTTTTAAAACCACACTGGCCGACATTTTCCTTACCTCAGCGGGTCTGGGGCGGGCGAAGTCAGTGGCGGGTCACAGCCCTGCTGCTGGCTTCATCCCACTCTGGAAAATAAATTTCCACTGATAGGGCTTGTCTGCCCAGCGCGTTTCCCGGTCCAATTAGAGGAAGCGGGTTTCCTTAAAGGGACCATGGCCAACTTTCTTTTAACATTTGTGCTGTCAGTGTTCTACAGCATTGAACTGCTGCAAACACCGACAATGATTGCACAGAGGTTCTCCCATGATTCCCTCCATATGCTTATGGAGGGAGTCACGGCAAGCAGGGAGGTCCTCTTCCCTTCCCATGGGTGGAAGACACCTTCCAAGGACACCAACATAGATTGGTTGCACATTGCAGAGGACACAAGCAGGGATGTGGTCAGGAGGACCTGGGTGCAGTGGCACAATCCTTTCAATTACCTCATTAGATCACAAAACATTAGCACAAAGCTATACTCACCTTCATCCTGCTGTGCCTCTCATCACATCCCCATCACTCTGTCTTCTCTACCCTACTCCTGCACATCCTTACTCACACCAACTTACCTTGCACCTCCACCCATCCCTCTCTCTCGATCTACATTATCACATCCCCATCTCACTAGCCACCCCTCACACTCACCCTCATCCTAGTGCAACCATACCAACTAACAACACACAAGGGTAGAACCATACCAACTAACAACACACAAGGGTAGCCACTTGGGTGTTTTATCCAATGTTCATGTAAAGTTTCTGTTAATGTGCTGTCAAACATTGAAACCTTTATTTTCAACACTTTCCAATCTTGAATAGATTTGTGTGCACCTTTGGAAGTGGCTTAGTGAGTTGCAGTGAATGGGGAGACATAACGGTACCCCCCGCAATGGTGGTGAGTGTGAAAGGAATGGCTGGGCATTGTAGGGATGCTTTATGGTGTTGGTGTGGGGTGGTGCCAACCTGGTGCATCATTTGGCAGCCAGGGTGTACAGCGTCAAGTGAAGTAAATCTGGCCATGGTGAGGCCATCCCTGGCAATGTGGTCAGGTGCTGATGCCCTGTGTCCTGTGCAGCATCAGGTGATTGCGGAGAAGGTTGGTGTTGTTGTTGATGCTGCTGGTGTGCCTGGTGCTGCTGGTGTTGGAGCTGATCATGGTCGGATTCTGAGGACCCAGGTGAGATAGTATAAAGGGCACCCATGTTGATGGAATAGATGGCAGATGAAGTAGAGATGACAGAAGCATTCTGTCAATGGTCAGAGTTCTTCCAATGAGGTGAGACTGGATGGAGAGTGGAAAGTGGAAAGCCTGTAGAATCTGTGCTGGAAATGGACTGAGATACAGCTTGTGGCTGAGGAAAGTGATGATCTGTCAGGTGGGAGCTTTTACTGTACATTTGAAGCTGTCAAGTAATCAGCTGGAGCAATGGCCACTGAACTCCCACCTCAGGTTGACAGCCGTGATCCCCAAATGGTGAGGTTCCCGTGGCCATGATGTTCAAGTCAAAAGGTAAGTTAAAAAAGCCTGTTAATCATCTGTCAACTAGATGCTAATGAGTTTAATTGGCTCACTTGCTACTGCCTGTCGGGTCTGCTCAGCGCTGACAGACCTGGCATTGGGAAAGGCACATTGCGGTGGGTTCCCGATCTGCTGTCAAAAAAAACAATTTTCCCACCCGACCCACCACCGATCCCGCCCACTAACCCCCCGCAAAATCTTGGCCACTGTCACTATAAAATAGCAGCTAGTGCATCTCACCAGTGTTGTGGAAGGGAAGCTGTGACACATTTAATAGTGAAGATACCTGTCACAGTGCCACCTACAGGGATAACAGGTATTACAGCTAGATGCATTCACTTTTATAATGAGATTTTGCTTTGGAGGACATACGTGTTTTCAATACAATGTACGTGCCATGCACCAAACTTAATATATAATAGGTGGATAAGCTCATTAGCATTGTAGAATTATTTCACTAGCACAAACCTCTAGTTTGGTGTGATCAAATGGTACTTCAGACAACAACAACAACAAACATTTGTATAGCACATTTAACGTACAAAAACGTCCCAAGGTGCTTCAGAAAGGCTGGGGGGTGCAAAAAATGTTGTGTGTACTGAGACTGAAAGCACTTTGGTTAAGTATAGTGCAGCTCCTAATAAAAATATTGGAAAAAAAATGAAAAAAATTGCTATCAATCTCCACAAATCTCAGTTACAGTCAGGTGACGTCATGCTGTGCAGCACCAACATTTTGGGGCGAAAATCTACACCAGCGCATTATTCATGTAAATCCAGGAAATTTACGTGAGCTGATCTTTTGCAGGAGGGACAGAGCTTTGTAACTGAGCAGCAGAGGGTTTCAGCGGACATACCTTGGAAGTGGCGCAAGCGATCGAGAAAACTTGTGTGTAGCGATGTTTCAGCATAAAACCAACATATGCGCAAGTTCCCTTCAAATAAAATATGTATGGCACTGCATCGCTCTTACGCTGTGGTTCCGGTGAAAAGTTCCGGGACAATCCAGCACTGTCACATACATATACCTGGGAAATCTGAGCCCTGTGTTTACGAGAGCTGTACTTAATCGCCATATCAAGACGCTCCCAATCAGGGACATGCAGAATGCTCCAAGTACGTTGCAGTCTTCTCTGTAGATGGTCTATATCTTCACGGTCAGGTGTTTTCCCAAGCAGTTTCTGAATCTCTGCTTGTTCCTATTATTGGAAATGGGGGAATAAACAAAAGCAGGTAGACGTTGTACATTTTTTGCACACGCTTAAAACATTTTTTTTTTAAAGACCATTTTACTTTCTAATAAAGGCATGCACCCACTTTTACCCATCCCCTGAGCCAACTGTCACTGTGGTCTGTTCCCATCGCACCACCGCTAACATTCTTGGCTGGCCAGAAGGAGACATACAACAGCAGCCGTTGGGATTGATGGGGACGGGAGGGGGTGGGGTTGGGGGTTGGGGGGTGGGGGGGGGTGGGGGGAGACAGATCTTCTGATTTTTCCTCCTTCCAGTGAAGAAACACTGGCGACAGTGTGGCTGAGATCATGAATTCAGAAAGTGAGGGCTCAAGATGAAGGTGCTAAATAGCTAGATGATGAGCAAGTAATTCGAAGCAGCCAACAAGAATTTCAGCAAGGAAGATTGTGCTTGACAAATCTGATAAGAGTTCTTTAACAGATGTGATGGATGGGAGAAATGCAATGGATATGGTGTACATGGACTTTCACATCGGAGAAGATTAAAAAGTATGGAATTAGGAGGAGGGTAGCAAATTGGATGAAAAACTGGTTGGAATGGAGAAAACAAAGAGTAGGACAGTTTCTCAGAGTGATTGGAAGTACTTTGCAGTGTTCCAGAGGGTTCTGTTCTGAGACCACTTCTGTCACTGTTCCATCAATGATTTGCATATACGGCTAGAGGGAAAGGTGTCCAAATTTGCAGACAATACTAAAATAAGAGGCATTGTAAATAATTATGAAGATTAAAGGAAGCTGCAAGGCAATATTGATAAGATGGAGAACTGGGACAAAAAGTGGTTGGTGCAATTCAATGTAAGTAAGTGACAAGTGGCACATTTTGGTAAAAAAAAGTAATCATTATACTTTGAATGGGGGAAAGCTGGGTGATGTGGAAGAGCAGAGGGATGGGGGTTCAAGTTCACAAGATATTAAACACAGCACCTCAAGTGGATAAAGCCATAAAAAGCTAATAAAATACTGAGTTTTATGGCAAGAGATATAGAATATAAAAGTTGGGATGTAATGGCGAATCTGTACAAAACCTTAGGAAGACCACAGTTGAAGTACTATGTGCAGTTTTGGGCTCCACGCTATAGGAAGGATATTATGTGTACAGCACAGATTCTCTAGGGTGCTGCCCGGTATGAGATAATACAAATACGAAGAAAGACTGGAAAAATTGGGGCTGTTTTCATTAGAATATTAGAATTAGGAGATTAATGGGTGATTTTTTTTTTTATTCGTTCATGGGATGTGGGCGTCGCTGGCAATGCCAGCATTTATTGCTCATCCCTAGTTGCCCTCGAGAAGGTGGTGGTGAGCCGCCTTCTTGAACCGCTGCAGTCCGTGTGGTGAAGGTACTCCCACAGTGCCGTTAGGTAGGGAGTTCCAGGATTTTGACCCAGCGACGATGAAGGATCGGCGATATACTTCCAAGTCAGGATGGTGTGTGACTTGGAGGGGAACTTGGAGGTGGTGGTGTTCCAATGCCCTTGTCCTTCTAGGTGGAAGGGGTCGCGGGTTTGGGAGGTGCTGTCGAAGAAGCCTTGGCGAGTTGCTGCAGTGCATCTTGGCCCCTCCAAGTCACACACCATCCTGATTTAGAAGTATATTGCCGATCCTTCATCGTCGCTGGGTCAAAATCCTGGAACTCCCTACCTAACAGCACTGTGGGAGTACCTTTACCACACAGACTGCAGCGGTTCAAGAAGAAGGCTCACCACCACCTTCCCAAGGGCAATTAGGGATGGGCAATAAATGCTGGCCTTGCCAGCGACACCCACATCCCATAAATGAATAAAAAAAAGATGGTACACACTGCAGCCATGGTGTGCCGATGGTGGAGGGAGTGAATGCTTGATAGAAATATTTAAAATTATGAAGAGAAGGGACACAGTAGATAAAAAAAGACTGCTTCTAGTGATTGAGTGGTCTAAAATGATGGGGTATAAAATACAAGATTAAATGTAAGAGATATAGCACAGAGAACAGGAAAAACCTTTTTCACACTGAAGATTGTGAGGGTGCTTTACCAGAGTTAATGATTGAGCCAGAGATCATGTCAACATTTAACAATAGGTGGTTGAAGGAAAGGGGAATAAAGGGATTTGGGAACAGAGTAGGCCCATGGGATTAGGACTACTGCTCATGTCAAGAATAAAGACCAACATGGACTGATGGAGCCAAATGGCCTGTTTCTATGCTGTAATTTCGATGTAATTCTATGAGTGCTAGCACTCCCAGCACGCAACAACACAGATTGTGGTGTTAAACAGGTTTACTTCTTGAGTAACTTCCTCCATTACAAAGTAGAACCAACATTTTTTCCAGCTTTCCTGATCCTTTAAAAAAAAACAATGAACAGTCAGTGCTACAAAGTTAAGCGCGATTAAAATGTAATCAGCAAAAACAATAAGTAATGGCCTGGAATTTGCGGTCAGTGGGGAAGCGACAGTGATCGCCACTGACATCAAGGAAAGCTGCTCATAAAGATCTTGCGATCTCTGCAGCAAAAGCTTTAGCTTTCTTGACCTTAATTTCATTGTAGCGCTGTCAAAAGATGATCTTCAGCGTACAGCAGCAGTGATGTCATCAAGCTGTCTAAGCAGCAGACAGCAAACCAGGAAATAAAAGGCAGCTTTTTAATTCACTTTTAATTTTTTTTACAGAGAGCAAAATAAAGATTGGGACATACACAGGAGGCTAAGGTAGAAGCTGAAATATCATAAACAAACTTTAAAAAAAACATCAATTAAAAAAAATTATTTAAAAAATCTAGTAGCCCTAATGCAGAATGGTTGTTGAGCAGTCACTACGTCATTAAGACCCCAGTTGCACCTCTTTCAACAAGGCTTAACCTTTTATGGAGTGTTTAACAGTGACATTAGAGCGAAAAAGTAGAAGTTTTCATCAGTTCAAGTGATTACACTGATTGCCGGCTATGAGGAGTTCCACAGCGCAGCCAATGGCGGAGCAGGGAATAACGGACCGCAACTTCAGGATTTCTGCATTTATCTGTGCATGTGCTAAATTCTGCAGTTGTGGTCAGTTTCAGAGGGGTAATGACGGTGAACGCTGACAGGTTAGCTGTCATTACCCCTGCAAAATCCGGGCCAATAACTATCATTGGCAATTATCACTGGATATAAACAATAGCTTTGAGCAATTGTTTATATAAGTGGTAGTATACAATTGCAGCAAGTGGACAACCGCTTTTCAATTCATTTAGGGGTCTCTAAGCCTTGATTTTTGGCAACCTGTATCCAAGTTTTTGACACTTGGATAAGTAGAGTGCACCCCTACAGGGAAAGGATATGCACTACACATGAGACAAACCCAAATTCTATTCTATTCTATTCATGTGGATTTTTCAGCAGTTTGGTTTGAAGTCCCTTATGTATAGCACCTATGTGTCTCTACATATATTGGTTGATTAGAAAATTAAAAAAATGTTTTTTGATAAATTAGATGATCCAAGTGGATCAATTAGGGAAGTATTAAAAGAATACAAATGTATAGATTCAGCAGCAATTAGGTTGACAATGATATCTTCAAATACAATAATGCATGAGGACTTTAGTACGAAGTCCCAGGAAGATCATGGCCACATTTACAGCAATCCCAAAACCTTACAAGTCATTGTATTATCAAGCTCTTCCTGAAATGAGGAAGTTAATTAATATGTTGTGTTTGCCACGATTATGACACATGCATCATTATATATAGGCTCATCTAAAGGATGTATGCAATGTCTATGCTATACCTTCCTAGATATGTTATTTCAAGGCACTTAGTCTTACTGGTATGTGACCATTTGCATTATAACAGAACCTAAATTGATAAGACACAAAAGTCATTACCTTTCCACCTGCAGTAAACAATCTTACCTTGGCAGCTGTAAAGGCAAAACAAAAGGAGATCAATAAGAACAATAACCGAATTTTAGATTACAGTTTAGTAATAAAAATTAATTACAGCACTATTAAATTTTATACTATAGATTACAAACAGAAATACCAGAATTTATGTCACATTGACTTGTAGTTAATTTATATTCTCCAGTAATAACTTTACCACATTAACAGTTTTAAAGGATGAAATTCTAATATTCAGAACATCAGAAACATAAAAATACAAGTGGGGAATAATACACACTGGGGAAAAGTGTTCACCTGAAATAAAGCACCTAGTGGCACTGGACTCTAGAAACCTGATTTCCCCAGTTCCACATCTGATACTATTCAGATGGCATCTGGAGTCCAAGCAAAGACAAACCTTTATTGATGCCAATGGGTTTGGTTTGGCACTACAAAGTGTCTTGTACTTCAAAATATACAGTCCTCCAGGTATAAAATTGGCAGAATTTGTACTGCCATCACTGCAGTATTAGTTGCACCTCAGTTCTTAACTCATCTGTGATTTCTTGCTCTACAGTGCAAATGCATTTGTTCAAAATCACCGTCCTAACCACCTGCTTTCAGATATTCCATACATTGGCTGCGATTTCGCCTACCAAGGCGGGTCCGGGGCAGCCGGAGTCGATGGCGGGGTGCTACGCCACTGCCGGCTCCAACCCCGCTGCTGGCTCCATCCCACTCTGTGAAGCGAATTTTACGTTGATTGGGATTGTTGATTGGGCGCGTTTGCCGGCCAATTGAATGAAGCGGGTCTGATGACATCACTTGATGACACGTCATCAGCCAGTTTCCTTAAAGGGACCATGCCCCAATTAATTTTGACAATTCTGCTGTCAGTGTTCTACAACATTGAGGTACTGCAAACACTGACAAGCACTGCACAGAGGTACCCAGGCTCTCCCATGACTCCCTCCATATGCTTATGGAGGGAGTCAGAGCACTCAGGGAGGTTCTCTTCCCTTCTCATGGGCGGAAGAGACCTCCCCAGGAGATCAACGCAGCCTGGTTGCACATTGCACAGGAGGGCACAAACAGGGATGACATCAGGAGGACCAGGCTGCTGTGGCGCAAACCTTTCAATAATCTCAGTAGATCACGAAACGTTAATGCCAAGCCACACTCAACCTCATCCTGCTGTGCCACTTATCACATCCCCATCACTCTGCTTTCCCTACCCTACTCCTGCACATCCTTACTCACACCAACTTACCTTATAAATCCACCCATCCCTCTCTATCTACATTATCACTTCCCCATCTCACTAGCCACCCCTCACACTCACCCTCATCCTAGTCCAATCATACCAATTACCAGCACACAAGGGTGGGCTCTTGGGTGTTTTAGCCAAAGTTCATGTGAAGTTTCTGTTAATGTGCTGTCAAACATTGAAATCTTTATTTTCAACACTTTACATTCTTGGACAGATTTGTGTGCACCTTTGGAAGTGGCTTAGTGAGTTGCAGTGAATGGTGAGACATAACGGTACCCCCCGCAATGGCGGTGTTAAAGAAATGGCTTGGGCATTGTAGGGATGCTTTATGTTGCTGCTGAGGGGTGGTGTCAACCTGGCGCATCATGTGGCAGCCAGGGTGTACAGCGTCAAGTGAAGTAAATGTGGCTATGGTGAGGCCATCCCTGGTGTCCTGGGCAACAATGTGGTTGGGTGCTGATGCCCTGTGTCCTGTGCAGCACCAGCTGATTGCAAAGAAGGTTGGTGTTGTTGTTGGTGCTGCTGGTGTTGGGGCTGATCATTGGGAATCTGAGGACCAAGGTGAGATAGTTTCAAGGGCACCGATGCTGATGGAATAGATGGCAGGTGAGGTTGAGATGACAGAAGCGATCGGTCAATGGCGAGAGAGGTTGTTCCAATGAGGTGACACTGGATAGAGAGTTTGCTCCAAACACTTGCAAGTTGCATAAAGCTCAATCTGTCTTCCAAATGCAGTAATCAGCAAATTCTAACCTTGGAAAGTGAAGACGTAACTTATGAAACTGGGAGCTTTTATAGACCATTTGCAGCTGTCAAGTTTAGAAATCATCACATTCTGACACAACACCTGATCTCCTTGCCTGACGTGATCCCCGAGCAGTGGGGAAGCTGTTGGCGAACTCTAAAAATCTAAAGGTAAGCTTAAAATACTAGTTAACAATACACCAATGATCTAAATTGCCTCCCCTGTGATGACAGACCCGACATCTGGGAGACTAGTGTAGATGCGGGTTGACAGCGGGTTCCCTACCCGCTGCCAAAAAAAAACATTTTCCCAGCCGACCCACCACCAAACACGACCCTGACCCCCTGAAAAATTTCAGCCATTGAGTTATTCAACCATGCTTACTAATACATTTTCACCTTTCCAGGACTTCTACTAAGAGCACAAACATGATAGCAGCCAAGTATGTACAGCACAACCTATTTTATTAGCAACCACACAGCATGCATGCGAGGGAAAATGACTACAGAAATCTGACAATTCATGACCTAGAAAGTCATTGGTGGGTGCCTACAGCCACCTAAGCATCCAATGTGGCAGGCAGCCCATGCATCCCTCGTCCTCCTCCGAAAGTGCACCCACATATTGATTGGGCTCCTCTGTCAGCGTCTGGGGTGCGTGCTGGAAGTATGTTGTAACGGTAATTAAAATATTTAAATAAGGGTCCTACACTTGATGTACAAGAGCTATGCTGCCACCAGAAACATCCGCTTTGCAATACAGCCCTGAGCAGGTATCCAGATTTGTGGTTGCATGTTGCATAACTTTGCCATCATGAGGGATCAACCATTACCACCAGCTGGGCAGCAAGTAGTGCAGCAGGAGGAGGGCCAGGCGCAGGAGGAGAAGGAGCAGCATGAAGAGGAGCATGAGCAGGAATGGCTTCGATCACCAGTACCCCTCCATGCCAGAGCTCTCAGAGACCAGCGCATCGAAGAGCGTTTCATTTAAATAAGCCCACCCATCCCCAATACACCAACAGTCCTACAATTCTTACCACTTATCTTACAACAACTATCCGATTGCCTTCCTTCAGTTCAGATTTGTGTGCCCTTACTTCACTACAAAGATAAACACCAACACCAAATCTGGAACAAAAAACAAATTCATCAACTCAAATATTATCCCTTGGTCCATGTTGGAGAGAATGGACTCCGTGCTCTGTGTGAAGCCCTGACACAAGTTGGAACTGGACTCCTCCATGCGCTGAGCCATTGTGCAGGTTGCCCAGTGCACCTATCATTTTCTGGTGGATGCCCATCAGCCTTCTCCGGTAGCGTGAGCCCTCAAAGTCAGCATCTGAATCCTCTGCAGCAGACCAAGTACATGATCTCTTCCTCTGGCCAGTCATCACCTGCGGCATTCTATCCCCCTGCCTTATTTTAATGAGGTCTCAGCACGATTTTCACGTGGTCCCTGAGATCAGACACATGCAGCACACCCCGCCCGCTATGTGCTCTTTTTCAAGCATGATCAAATTTCTAGGCCATGTCTCCTATAGTGTTATTCTAGGAAGTTCTCTTTCATACAAGGATATGTACTCATTTTCTTATTTTAAGATAGAAAGCTTTGTGGGGAAAAACAATGCTACCTTTTGGTAGAGGTTCTTTGCCTAGACCTCCCAGCATTACAGTGTTAATATTCCACGTTCCAGGGACGAATTCCTCTTTTACTAAACGTATTTCTTCAACTTCTATTCTTTCGTCCCTGTTTTTGGAAAGGGAATTGCAAGAATTGATTGAAAAAAACACAAAATTTGATCATTATTTGAATTTTATGATTATTGATTCTAATTTAAAAATGCTCCAGCACTGTGAAAAAATTCCATACAGAACAAGTTTACCGTTTCAGTTCTAATTCTCGAACAATAAGTGCTTTTTTTGCCTCCTCCTCCTCCTCCTCACTGTTATAGAAGTGGAAGACAACACCTAAGTAGTCAGAATCCTGTGGAAGCAAAAGCAGGCAAGAAATCTCTGATTAATCCTAGCCGTTGAACTATATACCACAATGTATTGTTTTTTTCTCTGCTTTTTGCCTCTCCCAGGATTACATGGCTGAGGGGGGTAGAAAGTGTCTGGTCACGATGCTCCAGCCATCATGAGTGAGGGACAGGCTTGATGGAGCAGCTTGGTTTTTTCGTGCCCGTCATTTTCGTATGTTCGTAACATGAATAAGATCCAATTTCAAATCAGACTCCAGAATGATGTTTCAGTAACTCTTGAACTCAATTTGCTTCTATCCCAAATATGGTCAACTGCTTCAGAAAATAAGTATCACATGATTATATAATTTCCATTATTGTTAACTTCTTATTATTGGCTTTCACATACGGTGATAGGCAGCCATTTAAATAGCAATGTTATTCTATTGCTTCAATACAAAGTCACATGTTGCAGCCCAATTCATTTAGAGATACTGATTTACAATGCAAGAACTCCTGGGGGAAACAGCAATGCCACTCAGCACAGATACTACAGTACAGGAGATAAAGACTGGATCACATTTGAAGGTGCACATTAGTAACCACTGACTAGTACTACTGATCAAGACAGTATTCTCAGGTATTGTTTTTGACAGCTGAGGGACCTCATTATCTGGTTTCCCTTGCCTTGATTCGAAGTAGGATCTTCACTGTTAACAATCGCAAGATAGCCAAATGCATGCCTATGCATTTATTTGCAGCAAATGCCAGATTGAAGAGAATAGTCAATGCCCAAGAGTTGTCACAGCTCCACGAAGCAAAACATGTAGTATAACAAGAGTCAGTTTTTACTATTTGAATTAAAGTACAGTCAAAACAATATAAAATATCCAATCACTGCCTTTATTATGTTATAGGAAGTCTCAGTACTATTATTAGACATGAAGTAGAAAGATTTTTTTAATGCACAGCGCTGTCAGTCTCTAATGAATACCAGTAAGCTTGAGTATATTGTACAAACTATTCTTCAATGGAAGGAGACACAAATTGTATAATTTAAATGTAACTTTGAACATGGTAGATTTAATGTAGTACTAAGAGAGTAGACCGAAGCCCCGTCTGCTCTCTCAGGGAGACATGAACAATTCCATGGCACTATTCAAAGAAGAGCCGGGTAGTCTCCCAGTCCCTGGCCAACATTTATCCCTCAATCAACACCACAAAAATAGATCAACTGGTCATTTAACTCATTGTTGTTTGTGGGACCTTATTGTTTGCAAATTGGCTGCCAGATTTGCCTGCATAACAACTGTGACTGTACTTCAACAGTAATCTATTGGCTGTGAAGAAATGTGGCGTGTCCTGAGGACTTGAAAG
This sequence comes from Somniosus microcephalus, assembly GCF_052327205.1. Taxonomy (NCBI): domain Eukaryota; kingdom Metazoa; phylum Chordata; class Chondrichthyes; order Squaliformes; family Somniosidae; genus Somniosus; species Somniosus microcephalus. Next base: position 37,934,405 of record NC_141003.1, on the reverse strand, counting down.
GTGATATATAAATGCAAGTTCTTCTTTCTAGATACATATTTGTGGAAATAAATGGATATGTTTCAGGGGAAGGATTGGTTTCACTGAAAGCCAGTATGAAGACAAATACTAGGCAATGTTTTGACACTTGCACCTAATTCTCAGTAGGTAGATTAATAATTTCTTACATAATAAAGAGTGAATTCAGACTAAAAGTTTAGCGTTACTGCAAAGCAGTTGCAGCTTTGCATCGACAATAAACGCAGTAAATCAGGTGCTGCGGCCTAAACCGACTCCAAAGCAAAGTGGAGTCTGACTTTGCTTCGTTCCAGTGTCAGACGAAGACCCAGCTCCAGACTCAAACCTCATTTACCCTAAAACTGCAGCTTTGCTCTGATGCTGCACTGTGTAAATACAGCCTTGTACTTAAAACCAGAACAAAATAAGCTGAAACTTTGAAAGTCAAGGTTCACTATTGCAACATAGTTTAATAAATGATAGCATTAAAAAATCAAGGTAATTAAGTAAAATTTGGACATCAAATCTGGAAAAGTGCAATTATTTTTTTTACTTTTGGCCACAATGTGTAATATGTTGGTATGAATAAAATAAAACCTCATTTATCCAAAACATTTAGGGGAAAATGAAATTAATTTGGCTGAATTAGTAATCTGTTACACTCAATGGAAAACTCGCTACATGGGACCACGAGTCAGAAGTAGGACTGCAACACTATAGCCCCAATTCTCCCACTGGTGCTCCCATCTGGTGAGGCTCTATGCTGGGGGGTGCGGCTTTACTGAATTTGCTCTTTAAAGTACCGTGGTGGAAAAGTAAAAACAGAATACATGTTAAAACACCCTGGCAAGCGGTGGGTTTCATTATATCTGGAACTGATTAAAGTTAATGGGCCGCAATTTGCAGTTGGGATGACAGCGAACTTACAGCTTTCGCCGTCATTCCGCCTTTGAAACTAACCGCAACTTCAGGATTTAGCGCATGCAAGTTGTGGTCTGTCATTGACGGCTCTGAAACAGGCTGTGCTGTGCTGTGCTGTGTCCCCTACCCCCACAGAGCCGGCAATCTGTGTAATCAGCCAAATCATTGAAACTGATGAAAACTTCGGCTCTTCCGCAGTAAGTACGCTTTTAAATTCCCCACTAAAAGGTAGACACAAAGGGATTAGGTGTAACTGGGGTTTTAACAGCGTATTGACTGCTAAACAAATGTTAAGGGGCTGGAAAACTAATTTAAATTTTGTGCAGTGTGAAATTTGTCCATTTTAATAAAAATTAAAAATTTTAAGAAACTTTTAGCGCGTCGGGAACCCGCTGTTATCCCGCCAACTTCCGCCTTTAGCTCGGGCGCGTTTTGAGGCATGCCACGGACCTGCTCGGGAGAGGCAGGCGACCTCATTGAGGTCATTAACTGCTCATTTTCCGACCCTTAACTGCCTTTTTAACCTCAGGTTTGGGCTTTAACTTGTTGCACACGGGATTCACACGCCTTGGGAAGCTCGCCTGTGAAGGGGAGGCGGAAGCTCAGTGTCCATTATGTGAGTTCATTAAATGACAGCTGGAAAAAGCAAAAAAATACTCAGGCCATACACCTGCTTCCTTGCCTAAGGGAAAGGCTCTGCTGACACCATTTTGCACAGAGATTTAGCTTTCAGGAGTTTGCAGGTGATTTCTGCAATCTTGGAAGCCACTCTCACCACATTGCTAGTCACCCTCAGTACATTCGAGGATTGTGTCTCTGATCTCCACTTTACCTGGCATCTATTAGATCAGCATGGGCGCTGCTTATGCTGTCTCACCTTGGACCTCAGAATCAGACCAAGTTGAGCACCAGTAGCAACAACACCAGCAGCAGCAACAACACCAGCGGCCTTCTCCTCAACGACCTGACGCTCCACAGGAGAGAGGGGGTCAAGCACAAGGGGTGCACCGCACCGGAGGCGATACCCCAACATAGGCAGAGGATGAGCTTCCTGGACATAACTGAACAGAAGTGCTTCAGGAGGCTCAGGCTATTGCTTCAGCTCATGGCAGACATTTGTAGTTTGCTGGAAGACCTGCTGCCCAGAGGAACTGGTGGACATGCCTTACCTGTGGCTGTCAAAGTCACCACAGCACTCAACTTCTTTGCCTCAGGCTCCTTCCGGGGATCTGCAGCAGACCTTTGCAGGATCTCGCAGTCGGCCGCCCACAGATGCATCCACCCAGGTGACCAATGCCATGTTTCACAAGTCAGCCAATTATGTAAACTTTGCCACTGATGAAGCCATTACTGAGCAGGCGGCTCTGGCTGGCTTCCCACAGGTGCAGGGTGTCATCAACTACACACATGTGGCCATCAAGGCACCCCAACATCACCCAGGAGTGTTTGTGAACCACAAAAACTTCCACTCCCTCAATGTGCAGCTCTTCTGCAACCATAAAAAGATTATCATGTGTGTGACAGATTCCCTGGCAGCTGTCGTGATGTACCAGTCCACGCTCCCACAGCTCTTCGCACCTCCAAACAGACTTACCAGCTGGCTGCTTGGAGACAAGGGCTATCCACTGAAGACGTAGTTGATGACACCATTGAGACGGCCAAGCAATGAGGTCGAGGAGTGCTATAAAGACAGCCACATGGCCACCAGATGTGTCATAGAGCAAGCAATCGACATGATGAAAATGCGCTTCAGATGCCTTGACAGATTTGGAGGAGTCCTTCAGTACACACTAGCCAGGGTCTCCAGAATCATCGTCGTATGCTGTGCGCTGCACAACATAGCACAGCAGCGAAGATTGGCGCTGCAGAAGGAGCAAGGCGCAGAGCACACATCCTCTTCGGAGGAGGAGGAACCTGAGATGGAGATGGCACCATCAGCGGTGCACATTGGCCTGATTTACTTAACTTGCACCAGTGCACCCAAATGGCTCCCAGATGCTGTACCAACTCCACCCCCACCCCCCCTCTCAACACCCCACCCCACCTCCAACAACACCACAAAGCAGTCAAACAATAACCAAACCATTCCTCTCACCCAAACCCCCACTGCTCGAGGTTAAGTATGTCTCACCATTCACTCCAATTGACAAAGCCACTTCCCAGGTAGCAGGAACTATGGACAAGATGGGAAAGTAGTGCAAAAAAATAAATTTATGCGTGTCAGAAATATAACTGAAACTTATCATTAACATTTTGTCAAACACCCATGTGCATACCCTTATACCCTACGATTGTACCTTTCTTCGTTTTCGCGTGCTTCTAGGAGGTGTAACCCCTGTGGCTTCAGCAGAGGTAGAGGCAGGCTGCTCACTTCACTGCTGCAACTGCTTTGACTCTTTTGGCAGACATCCTCGGTGTTTTGGAGTCTGAGGGCCCCGCCAAATACTGCTCCTCCTGCAACTGTGCAGGGGCAGACTCGGCCATCCTGAGCTGAGGCAGCACGTGGGGCTCTGAATGAGGGGGAGGCAACAGAAGAGAAGCGGGAGCACTTTGAGAAGAGCCGCCATTTCCATGTCCCCTCTCACTATTATCCCTCTCATGTGCCACCCGCACTTCCCTGCTAGTAAGGAGCTGGAGAGCACCTTGCTGCACATCAGTAGGGCAATGAATGCCCAAATCTAGTACAATAGCAAAATACTGCAGATGCTGGAAATCCGAAATAACAACAGAAAATGCTGGAAAAACTCAGCAGGCCAGTCAACATCCGTGGAGAGAAATTAGAGTCGACGTTTTGGGTCTAACCCTTTTTCAAAAGGGTCAGACCCGAAACGTCGACTCTAAATGCCCAAATCTACATTGTTATCCCTCCTCGAGATGATATCAATAAGCCTCTGCAATCTGTTGTTCACAGCAAGCATGTTCTCGTTCGACTGGCACATGTGCTGCTCCATGCAGGTGGCCATCCTTTCCACGGAACAGCACATCGTCGCCATCACCTGCGAGATGGTGGTGCTCATGTTGGAGATGGACTCCTCCATTCTCTGTACAGTCGCACACATCGCAGCTGCAAAAGCTGCCAGAGCCTCGCGCATTTGTTGCTGCTCCTCCAAGGTCACCCGCTTTCTCGACGACCCCCGAGGTTCAGCATCTGCAGGCAGCTGAGCAGAGCTTGGAGCATCCTGTGTTCTCCGGCGAAGACTCTCCACTGCTGTCCCTGTCTCCACCATCTGCTCGTGCTCACTTGTGATCTGTGAGACACCAGGTGACAACATTACTCTATGTCCCGCTGTACCTACCGAGGTGCTGGTGCTGGGTGCGCGTGGGTTTTGTGACGGTGCACCCTCAGAGAAAAGAGCTTCCTCTGAGGAGTTGTCTTCCTCCTCCAGCTGGACAGTGTGGGCCGGGGGCACTTGATGGACCTGTGGGAGAGTAAAGAGATGAATTAGAAGTCTTCTGATAAGAATGTGTAACGTTACCATTATGCACATGATGACATTTCACTGGCAACTGACATCAAGTCACCATGAGTGACTGTTGTATACCTTGTAGCTGTATGAGATTTAATTCTGTCACCAGGTTGCTGGGAGGTCCCCCTCTCCATCTCCCACCGCCAGCAGCTCTGCAACTCCAGAGATTTCAAGCACTTTCTCCTCTGCTGGAGTCAAATTGGTGAATATTGGAGGGCCACCTCCAGTTCATTGCCTCTCCCTGTTGTTCTGGGCTCTCTTCTCCTGCAAGGAGAGAAAGAAGAGAACTTTGAGTGAGAATGATGGAATGAGTGTAAGGAATGGATGGGCTACATCTGTAGAGTGTGACTATGAGGTAGTGGCATGACATTGCCTGGAGAGGTAGAAATTGCTGCATATCACTGAGATTTGTCTGGGTCATGGAGTCACACAGACAGAAGGCTGCGTCAGGATTCCCTGATGCCTCCCTGGAAGTGCTGGTCCAGGAAGTTAGAGCACGCAGGGAGGTCCTTTTCCCTGCGGATGGATGCAAAAGACCAGCCAGAGACACCAAGAGAGCACGGCTGTAGATCACGCAGGAGGTCAGCAGTAGGAATGTCGTAAGGCGGTCCTGGATCCATTGCCGGAAAAGATTTAATGATCTCATCAGGTCAAGAAATGTGAGTGCAATGCCACATTCAACTACATCCTGATGTGCGTGTCACCCCAACCCCATCACTCTGCCTTCCCAAGCCTACTCCTGCACGTCACTCCTCACACCAACCGACCTTGCAGGTGCACCCATCCCTCTCTGTCTAGGCATTTACTCACATCCCTATCTGACTAACCACCACTGACACCCTCATCCTAATGCAATCATAGGAAGTAACACCACAGAAGAAGGCCATGTCAAGATTCCCCGATGCCTCCCTGGAAGTGCTCATCCAGGAAGTTAGAGCACGCAGGGAAATTCTCTTCCTTGAGGATGGGCGCAAAAGACCAGCCTCTCCCAAACACCTTTATCTCTCCTGCAACAACCTTTAACTGCGATGTGTGCAAGGCTGCTTTAAATATCCGAGCTGAAAATGTGTCATCGGTGACGTTAGCAGCCCCGCTCCATTTAATTGGACTGGGAAACCCGCATGACTGTTTCAATTGATGTAATTGAGTTAAAGGCGCAGTGTAGAATGCATGGTTAAAAAGTTCAGGATGACAACCCGCTACGCGGCCTGCACGCACCGGCCCCGACAATCAGGTGAAGATTCCGGCCAAAGAGCCTTCAAAGGGATATAAACAGGTCAAGTGAGCAGGCAATAAGGTGGCAGATGGAGTATAATTTGGGGAAATGTGAGGTTATTCACTTTGGTAAGAAGAATAGAAAAATAGAATATTTTTTAAATGGTGAGGAACTATTAAATGTTGGTGTTCAGAGAGATTTAGGTGTCCTCGTACAGGAAACACAGAGAGTTAGCATGCAGGTACAGCAAGCAATTAGAACATAAGAACATAAGAAATAGGAGCAGGAGTAGGCCAATCGGCCCCTCGAGCCTGCTTCACCATTCAATAAGATCATGGCTGATCTGATCCTAACCTCAAATCTTCTATCACTCTCCATCCCACCTGAACCCATGTGATCTCATAGGAGAGGCGAAAAACCAGATAAAAAACCCAATGGCCAATTTGGGAGAAAAAATCTGGGAAATTTCTCTCCGACCCATCTAGGTGATCGAAACTCTTCCAGGAGATCACTCTGTCCCTATATTTTCTACAGTACTTACCTTCTGTAAAGGCGATCTCCACCCCAGCCAGGAACAGGAATAAAACCATCTCCTGAAATCTAACACAGAATTAGAACACAAGAAGTAGGAGCAGAACCAGGCTACATGGCCCCTGGGCCCACTCCACTACTCACAGGGCCATGACCATTCCGAACCTAGACATGTCCAATTTTCTGCCCGTTCCCCGTAACCCTTAATTCCCTTTACTTCTAGGAAACTATCTATTTCTGTTTTAAATTTATTTAATGATGCAGCTTCCACAGCTTTCTGGGGCAGCAAATTCCACAAACCTACTACCCTCTGAGTGAAGAAGTTTCTCCTCATCTCAGTTTTGAAAGAGCAGCCCCTTATTCTAAGATTATGCCCCCTAGTTCTAGTTTCACCCATCATTGGGAACATCCTCACCGCATCCACCCGATCAAGCCCCTTCACAATCTTATATGTTTCAATAAGATCGCCTCTCATTCTTCTGAACTCCAATGAGTAGAGTCCCAATCTACTCAACCTCTCCTCATATGACCACCCCCTCATCCCCGGGATTAACCGAGTGAACCTTCTTTGTACTGACTCGAGAGCAAGTATGTCTTTTCTTAAGTATGGACACCAAAACTGTACGCAGTATTCCAGGTGCGGTCTCACCAATACCTTGTATAACTGCAGCAATACCTCCCTGTTTTTATATTCTATCCCCCTAGCAATAAAAGCCAACATTCCATTGGCCTTCTTGATCACTTGCTGCACCTGCATACTAACTTTTTGAGTTTCGTGCACCAGGACCCCCAGATCCCTTTGTACTACAGTACTTTCCAGTTTCTTGCCATTAAGATAATAACTTGCTCTATGATTTTTCCTGCCAAAGTGCATAACCTCACACTTTCCAGCATTGTATTCCATCTGCCAAATCTCTGCCCACTTACTTAGCCTGTCTATGTCACTTTGCAGGTTTTTTATGTCCTCCTCACTCACTACTTTCCCTCCCATCTTTGTATCATCTGCAAACTTTGATATGTTACACTCAGTCCCCTCCTCCAAATCGTTAATATAGATTGTAAAGAGTTGGGGACCCAGCACTAACCCCTGCGGAACACCACTAGTTACTGATTGCCAGTCTGAGAATGAACCATTTATCCCAACTCTCTGCTTTCTGTTAGAGGGCCAATCCTCCACCCACGCCAGAATATTACCCCCAATCCCGTGATTTTTTATCTTGAGCAATAATCTTTTGTGTGGCACCTTGTCAAATGCCTTTTGGAAGTCTAAATACACTACGTCCACTGGTTCTCCTTTATCCACCCTGTATGCTACTTCCTCAAAGAACTCAAGCAAATTTGTCAAACATGACTTCCCCTTCATGAAACCATGCTGAGTTTGTCCTATTAAATTATGTTTATTCAAATGTCCCGTTACTGTCTCCTTAATAATGGACTCTAACATTTTACCAACCGCAGATGTTAGGCTAACAGGTCTATAGTTCCCAGCCTTCTGCCTACTACCCTTTTTAAATAAGGGTGTTACATTAGCAGTTTTCCAATCTGCCGGGACCTTTGCTGAGTCCAGGGAGTTTTGGAAAATTATTACCAATGCATCCACAATCCCTACCGTCACTTCCCTCAAGACCCTAGGATGTAAGCCATCAGGTCCAGGGGATTTATCCGGCTTGAGTCCCATTATTTTACCAAGTACCACTTCCTTAGTGATTTTAATCATATTTAGCTCCTCTCCCCCTAGAGCCCCCTGTTTGTCCAGTGTTGGGATATTCTTAAGTGTCCTCTACCGTAAAGACTGATACAAAATATTTGTTCAGCGTTTTTGCCATCTCCATGTTTCCCACCATTAATTTCCCGGTCTCACCCTCTAAGGGACCAACATTTACTTTAGCCACCTTTTTTCTTTTTATATAACTATAGAAACTTTTGCTATCTGTTTTTATATTTTTTGCTAATTTACTTTCATAATCTATCTTCCCTTTCTTAATCAATCTTTTAGTTATTTTTTGCTGTCTTTTAAAGACTTCCCAATCTTCTATCCTCCCACTAGATTTGGCTACCTTATATGCCCTTGTTTTTAGTCGGATGCTATCCTTAATTACTTTACTTAGCCACGGATGGCTATCTTTTCTTTTACACCCTTTTTTCCTCAGTGGAATATATATTTTTTGGAAGTTGTAAAATAACTCCTTAAATGTACACCACTGATCATGTACCGTCTTACCCTTTAATCTATTTTCCCAGTCCACTCTAATCAATTCCGCTCTCATACCTTCATAGTCTCCTTTATTCAAGCTCAGCACGCTTGTTTGAGATCCAACCTTCTCACCCTCTACTTGAATATGGAATTCAATCATGTTATGGTCACTCATTCCAAGGGGATCCTTTACTAGGACATTTTTAATTAATCCTGTCTCATTCCACAGGACCAAATCTAAGGTTGCTTGCCCCCTGGTCGGTTCAGTTACATACTGCTCAAGAAACCCATCCCTAATACACTCAATGAACTCATCCTCAAGGCTGCTCTGCCCAATTTGATTTGTCCAGTTAATATGATAGTTAAAATCCCCCATAATTATAGCTGTTCCCTTATTACAAGCCTCAACTATTTCCTGATTAATACTCCGTCCAACAGAGTTGCAACTGTTTGGAGGCCTATAGACTACGCCCACTAGTGTTTTTTTCCCCTTATTATTCCTTATCTCCACCCAAACTGTTTCACTATCCTGCTTCTTTGACCCAATATCATTTCTCTGTATTATAGTGACTCCTTCCTTTATTAACATAGCCACCCCACCTCCCCTCCCTTCCTGCCTGTCCTTCCTGATTGTTAAATAACCTGGTATGTTTAATTCCCAGTCATGGTCACCCTGCAGCCATGTTTCTGTAATGGCCACAAGATCATACCCATATGTAGTTATTTGTGCCGTTAACTCATTCATTTTGTTACGAATGCTACGTGCATTCAGATAAATAACTTTCAAATATGTTTTGTGACACTTAGTTCCTGTTTTTTCACCTTTTACTACTTTACCTTTTACTCCATACCTTCTGTCCCTTCCTGACACGTTTTTTAATTTCCCCACTGCTACCTAAGTCTATGACCTTCTCCGTTGTCATTTCTGATATTTGCTCTCTCGAAACCTCCCCCCCCACTAATTAGTTTAAAGCCCTCTCTACAGCCCTAGTTATATGATTCGCCAGGACTCTAGTCCCAGCACTGGCCAAGTGGAGTCCGTCCCAACGGAACAGCTCCCTCTTGTCCCAGTACTGGTGCCAGTGTCCCAAGAAGCAAAACCCATTTCTCCTACACCAGTCTTTGAGCCACGCATTTAACTCTTTAATTTTATTTATCCTAGCCAAATTCGCTCGTGGCTCAGGTAATAACCCAGAGATTATTACCCTTGAGGTTCTGTTTTTTAATTTGACCCCTAGCTGCTCATACTCCTTTAACAGAACCTTCTTCCTTGTCCTATCTACGTCATTTGTACCAACATGGACCATGACAACTGGATCCTCCCTCTCCCACTCCAAGTTTCTTTCCAGCCCAGAAGAGATGTCCTTAACCCTGGCACCGGGCAGGCAACACAGCCTTCGGGACTCCCGCTCTTGACTGCAGAGAACCCTATCTACCCCCCTAATGATACTATCCCCTACCACTACAACATGTCTTTTCACTCCCTCCACTTGAATGGCCCCCTGTACCATGGTGCTGTGGCCAGTTTGCTCATCCTCCCTGCAGTCCCCGCTCCCACCCTCACAGGGAGTAAGAACCTCGATCCTGCTTGACAAGAGCAAGGGCTGCGGCTCCTTCAACACTACATCCTGGATCCCTGTACCTGCCTCACTCGTAGTCACACCGTCCTGTCCCTGACCACGGACTGCATCTGCAGTAATTAATTTCATAGGTGTGACCACCTCCTGAAACATAGAGTCCAGGAACTTCTCCCCCTCCCTGATGTGTCGCAGCGTCTGAAGCTCGGTCTCAAGCTCTTCAACATAGAGCTTGAGTTCCTCTAGCAGCAAACACTTATCGCAAATGTAATCACCGTGAGCCTCAATGGGGTCCACCAGCTCCCACATTTCGCAACAGTGACACATCACCTGTTCACCCATATCTGTGTAATTAATTACATTTCTTATTATTAGTTATGAAGTCCCTCTGCCCCGATATAGATGATAATATTACACCACTATTTAATAGGACTTACCAACTTAAAGGTATAGAAGAGAAGGAAGAGGACCTACCAACCAGCTGTTCACCAACCTCCCTCGTGAATGCTGTCTGGGGGACCTGTCCGGTTGAATTGTCTCGCTGCTCCACTTCTGCAGTGTTGGATTAGCCTGAGAGTGGGAAGCAAAAGAGAGCAAAAAGCACCCCCTCACCTACCACTTGCCTGAACTCTCCCACTTACCAAACTCTACTTACACTCAATGCGACCGCACTCAGTGCTACCGCACTAAGCCCGCCCCTTTTTATACCCAGATTCTACTTCCGGTGTAAACTCCCCAACAGCTTAATTTACTCTAAAAAATTTAACTTACTTCAAATAATTCACTTTTTTACTCACTAAAATTCAGTAAATGCACTTAAAAGACTTTTTCTGCCACTTACCAAAGTCTGATTAAACTCAATGCGACTTGCACTCAGACTGCAGCACTAAGCCCGCCCCTTTTTATACCCGGATTCTACTTCCGGTTTAAACTCCTCAACAGCTTAATTTACACTAAAAAATTAAACTTACTTCAAATAATTCACTTTTTTACTTAGGAAGGCAAATGGCATGTTGGCCTTTATTGCAAAGGGGTTGGAGTAAAAGAGCATGGTAGTCTTGCTACAGTTGTACATGGCTTTGGTAAGACCACGCCTGGAGTACTGTGCACAGTTTTGGTCTCCTTATCTGAGGAAGGATAAACTACTCACCTTAAAGTCGGTGCAACAGTGGTTCACTAGATTGATTCCTGGGATGAGAGGATTGTCCTATGAGGAGAGATTGAGTAGATTGGGCCTATACTCTCTGGAATTTAGAAGAATGAGAGATGAACTCATTGAAACATATAGGGGCAAAAATTGGGTCGCATCCCCTTTGGAGCGCTAACTTCGGAGGGGCACTACTTTTAGCGCCCTGAAAAAGTTAGCGCTCCATGCCCGAAATTCGATGGTAGCGTCTCAAACAGGAGGCGGGGTGCTACTGGAAGCGCTCCCCTTCCCTCTTGGGGCACTCCAGCCCAATATCGCGCCACTACGTGCCACAGCACCATGTGCACTGGCCTCCCTCCCCTAATTAAAGGGGAGGCGCCTTGCACAGCGTGAACTGGTGCCCAACTGGGCCACCGGGGAGCGGGGTGCTGGCAAAAGAGCCCGGCACTCAAGAGGAATGCCGGGCTGCCCAATCGCGGCCGGCACCCCGCGGGGGGACGCCAGAGGGGCAGGTGCTGGCAGGCGGCCAGCAAAAAAAATGGCTGCCCGGCACCTCCCCTTTAAATATCGCCGCCCCGGCAGCAGTACGCCCCCCTGACCCTGTCGGACATAGTGTCCAGCGGTACATCAGGGGGTGCAGCCGAAGTTTGCGGCTGGGGCACGAGCGGGGCGCTGCGCATGGTGATGACATCATCGCCTGAGGCGCAGCACCATGGGGCGCTACCGGCTACCGCTGCCGCTAACCTCCCGCTGAATATCGCTGGAGGTGTTAGCGGCGCTGCACCTGGGCGCTAGTTGCTTTGCGCCTCATTAGCACCCTCTTAGGGCACCTACAGGAGGTGCAAAGCAACCGAATTTTGCCCCCATAGGATTTTGAGGGGGATTGACAGGGTAGATGCTGAGAGGTTGTTTCCCCTGGCTGGAGAGTCATAGGGGCCATAGTCTCAGGATAAGGGGTAGGCCATTTAAGATTGAGATTAGGAGGAATTTCTTCACTCAGAGGGTTGTGAATCTTTGGAATTCTCTACCCCAATGGGCTGTGGATGCTGAATCGTTGAGTATATTGAGGGCTGAGAGAGATAGATTTTTGGACTCTAGGGCAATCAAGGTATATGGAGATCGGGCTGGAAAGTTGAGTTAAGGTCGAAGATCAGCCATGATCTTATTGAATGGCGGAGCAGGATTGTGGGGCCGTATGGCCTACTCCTGCTGCGAATGCTTATGTTCTTGTGTACTTATTCTTACAAAAAGGAGTAAAAACACTCAGTGCTTCACTAAGATCTTTTGACAACTCCTAAGTCAATAATCCAGCAACACACCTGTGTATAAACGTATTTTAGATAATCATCTAAATTTACATCGGAGTCTGGCCTTAAAACAGATTTTTGGGATTGATTCACAGATTCAGACTTGGATTCTTGAACTTCTTTCTTCATTAATAAATATCTGTAAAACATTCAAACAGATGTTATAAACAAACACGTGAAGTACTCGATTATTCTTAAAAAGTTGATGCTGCAAAGTGGCTCCATTTTTTGGTCTGTGTTTATTATTAACCACAGATCAGGCAATTGAATTATACTGCAGTATGCACAGCAAGTAATGTTCATTTTAAGTAAAATCCCAGGCAGTTGAGGGGCTGGGTGGCACAAGTGTTAGAATGCAGCACATGTTGATTCGGATTTTGCTTTTCATTATCAGTGGGTGGGTTGCTGTGCTGATGAGGGGGGCAGTTTGTACTGATTGATCCTTCAAGAATGAGCCCCAGATTGATCAGCTTTGTCTCCAGTTCAAAGCAGAATTTAAACACCATTTGCTCCGAATGGCACATGTTGCACATGTGTGTCAACCACATGTTTGTCATGGGGAGGGCTGCACTTATGGGAGGTAGTGATCATGGCCATATCTTGCATGCTGCACAACTCCGCCTTGAAAAGAGACATCATCGTGGAGATCCCAGGAGAGGACGGTCCCAAAGCTCTGGAACAGGAGCCTAAATAGGACGTGGAACCATTCTGCAAGCCTTCATACAAGAGACTTTCTTTTAACTTTGAAATCTGCCCACTGCATTAATAGTCCTGCATACATCTTCCCTTGCCCTCCACATATATGCCTTCACCGATAGTGCCTTAAATCTTTCAAGCAACTCACAAACACCACAATCCTACCATCGGATGAAACATGGGCCGGAGATTCCTCGGAACTGTTACTGCTCTGCCACTGTAACTTTGCCAGAAGTGCAGCAGAAACACCATTTACATGCCGCAGACTTTGAAGTCCTCTAGCAGCGTGCAATTTCCAGCCTATCAATTGACAAGTTCCCAGTCACAAGATGCCAGGAGCTCCCAGAGTTTTTACAAATAATTCTGACCCTGGAAACATGCACAGCATCAGCAAACTAATCAGATGGGCGCTCTTCTCACACTACCCCAGTTTCAATCAGGCTTACGGCCTATCACAAAATCTGAGCTATAGAATCATAGAAACTACAGCACATCATACCTGTGCCACTACTGGTTCTTCATCTGAAGATACTACTCATCCCATTTCCAAAAATATTTTTAATATTCCTCCTTTTCAATTACTTATCCAATTGGCTTTTAAATTATGTTATAGTCTCTGCCTCAATGGCCATGTGGGATAAAGCATTCCACATTCTAATAATCTTCTAAATGAAAAACATTCTTCTGACTACCACCCCTCGCCCCGCAACACCTTTGTTCCTCCAGTGATTATCCTCAAGTCCCACTCCAGGGACTTGAGCACATAAAGCTAGGCTGACACTCCAGTACAGTGCAGAGGGAGTGCCGTCGGAGTGTCGGAGGTGCCGTCTTTCGGATGTGACGTTAAACCGAGGCCCAGTCTACTCTCTCAGGTGGACGTAAAAGATCCCACGGCACTATTTTGAAGAAGAGCAGGGGAGTTATCCCCGGTGTCCTGGCCAATATTTATCCCTCAACCAACATAACAAAAACAGATTATCTGGTCATTATCACATTGCTGTTTGTGGGACCTTGCTGTGCATAAATTGGCTGCCGCATTTCCCACATTACAACAGTGACTACACTCTAAAAGTACTTCATTGGCTGTAAAGCGCTTTGAGACGTCCAGTGGTCATGGTGGCATAGTGGTTAGCACTGTTGCCTCACAGCGCCAGGGACCCGGGTTCGAATCCGGCCTCGGGTGACTGTCTGTGTGGAGTTTGCACATTCTCCCCGTGTTTGCGTGGGTTTCCTCCGGGTGCTCCGGTTTCCTCCCACAGTCCAAAGATGTGCGGGCTAGGTTGATTGGCTATGATATATTGACCCTTAGTGTTAGGGGGATTAAATACGTGGGGTTACAGGGATAGGGTGGGATATGTGTTGGTGTAGGGGTTACGGGGATCGGGTGGGATATGTGTCGCTGCAGGCTCGATGGGCCGAAATGGCCTCTATCTGCACTGTGGGGTTTCGGGGTTTCTGGGTTTCTGGGAAAGGCGCTATATAAATGCAAGTCGTTCTTTTTTTCAGTCTATTCCTCTCATTACTGAGTCACCAATTGCACACAATATCCAACTGTAACCTAACTAATGTACAAATTCAGAACAATAAAGACAACTGTGCAAAGTAAACCTAGAGATATGCATTTATATCATCTCAGGTGGATTTATGGATATTAAATTGAAATTATTCTCCTGTAAAAGACCCCTCCTGCGACCTGCTGCCACTGCAAGTTTAACATATTTATTATGGATTCCCACAATAGTCGCACAAATTTTCAAAGCCAACCTAAATGACACTCAAGTTTTACCTTTGAGTCCCGTACTCAGAATCTGCTAATTCCAGCTCAGGATTAATGATGTGTTCCTTTTTCCCCCTGGACAAAGTGGAAGATACAAAACACCCAGAAAGATCCACGTCCACTGCTGGAGGAATTATCATTGGATCCTAAAGAACAGAGCTCAAACATCTTTAATATATGTCTGTTCCTTTCACAAAGTACTTTCTTACATTTGAATCCATTTTGTAACACTGATTCACTTGAAGTGCTTTTACTTTGAACTAGTGCCAGTGGATTCCCAAACTGCAGCTCTTGCGAGGCAAGCAGTAAGCCATATGTAAAACTATTGGGACTCACTAAAGTCAGTCCCCTGAAAGATTTGCTAAAATGGGACTTCCTGGCAGCTGGTCTTAGTGAGTCCCAGCAGTTTTACATTTGGCTTGCAGTTGGCTGCATAAGACCTGTTCCTTTCCTCTCTGTATTGTCTCTTTTTCTCTTTATGTCTCACACTCTCCTTTTATTTTCACGTGTTACAGAGACAAGGAGGCAAGCAGACATGATCGTGTTTCTCTCACTAAAAGGAGGGAACTGAAGTATGTGTCATCTTTTTTCTATTAAGTGAAGGAATGGGGGGTTGTGGTGTGAATTGGGAAAGAGTGGAACTCGGAGGGTAGAGGGACACTGGTCTGGGAAGGGGAATGGAAGAAGCAGGGAGGCGAGGCATGGCTGCAGTGATCAGTGGGCTGAGAGGACCGGGATTGGTCTCTAATAATCCCATGAGCAATAATGTATTGAGCAGTCATGTGGTTAGAATGGGCAAGATTTGATGGACAACTATGAACAAAATCTTAGGTGGATGCCAAATATATAAATTACACCAATGGTCTAAATTGTTATATAAGTGCTCAATTGATGAATAATTATAAATCATTTAAATACACAATAGATGTTTATAAATTATTTATATACCCAGGTCAATAATTAGAAAGTATTACATATCCAATAGACTATTTCATAATTTATAATATTGAAATCATAAAACACCCAGCAAATCAATAAATATTATAAATACTAGTGTATCTCCCATAGTGTTGGTCATGGTGAGTTATAGAATATGCTAGTCACAATCTGGGCTCTCTCCCACCACTTTAAAGTTGCAATCATAACAATAATATAGTTTCCACAAATGGTCCAGATGAACTGAAACTTGCACTGTTATGCACATTGTGTTGTGAATGAGATAGCGTGCCTCAGGACTATCCATTATTCTTTAACCATGGGATTATATACAAAGGCCATATGAGCAGCCCAGTATGTTCTCTTGTCCACGAAAAAGGTGATACATATCAACATGATTAGAATATATTTTCAGGCTAAAGCAAATAGTCAGATTTATTTACATGTATTTACACAGAAGTAGAGAAATACAACAAGATACTACTTAGGAATACTTGATTTATATGATAAATAACCTGATCTAAAACATTCAAAAAGTCTGAAATGTTAGCAGTTCTTTTCAGTAGCCTTTAACTGGGATAAGGAAGTGGTATCAAGTCACTTAGAAAATCATAACATGATTAGGCAGAGTCAACATGGTTTTATGAAAGGGAAACCATGTTGACAAATTTATTAGAGTTTTTTGAGGATGTAACTAGCAGGGTAGATAAAGGGGAACCAGTGGATGTAGTATATTTGGATTTCCAAAATGCATTTGATAAGGTGCCACATAAAAGATTATTACACAAGATTAGGGCTCATGGGGTTGGGGGTAATATAATAGCATGGATAGAGGATTGGTTAATGGACAGAAAACAGAGAGTAGGCATAAACAGATCTTTTTCAGGTTGGCAGGCTGTAACTAGCGGGGTGCCGCAAGGATCAGTGTTGGGGCCTCAGCTATTTACAACTATATTAATGACCTAGATGAAGGGATCGAGTATAATGGGGGGTATCCAGGTTTGCTGATGATACAAAGATAGGTGTGACAGTGAGCTGTGAGGATAACACAAGGAGTCTGCAAAGGGATATAGATAGACTAAGTGAGTGGGCAGTAAGGTGGCAGATGGAGTATAATGTAGGGAAATGTAAGGTTATTTACTTTGGTAGGGAGATTTGGGTGTCCTCGTGCAAGAAACACAGAAAGTTATCATGCAGGTACAGCAAGCAATAAGGAAGGCAAATGGCACGTTGGCCTTTATTGCAAGGGGGTTGGAGTATAAGAGTAAGGAAGTCTTGCTACAATTGTACAGGGCCTTGGTGAGACCACACCTGGAGTACTGTACACAGTTCTGGTCTCCTTTTCTAAGGAAGGATATACTTGCCTTGGAGGTGGTGCAACAAAGGTTCACCAGATTGATTCCTGGGATGAGAGGGCTGTCCTATGACGAGAGATTGTGTAGAATGGGCTTATACTCTCTGGAGTTTAGAAGATTGAGAGGTGATCTCATTGAAACATACAAGATTCTGAAGGGGATTGACAGGGTAGATGCTTAGAGGTTGTTTCCCCTGGCTGGAGTGTCTAGAACTAGGGGGCATAGTCTCAGGATAAGCAGTTTAAGACTGAGATGAGGAGGAATTTCTTCACTCAGAGGGTTGTGAATCTTTGGAATTCTCTGCCCCAGAGGGCTGTGAATGCTGAATCTTTGAGTATATTCAAGGCTGACATAGATAGATTTTTGGACTCATGGGGAATCAAGGGATATGAAGATCGGGCGGGAAAGTGGAGTTGAGGTCGATGATCAGCCATGATCTTGTTGAATGGCGGAGCAGGCTCGAGGGGCCATATGGCCTACTCCTGCTTTTACTTCTTACTTCTTATAAGATAGAAATTGGACTGTGCTCTGTTTTACCACTTTTGCTTCTGTTCTGGATGTTCATGGTACTTTCTTTGCACTCTGGGCTTGGCTGGGGCCTTCTTCACCACCATTTAAAAAAAAAATCCTTTCATTTGTGTGACAGATGTCACACTCGGTTATGTAATGAGGCATCTTTTTCCATCATATTGCCAACTGGACAGTGTTTGTTATAGGTACATATAATTTTGCCCAGTATATTTTCTCTCAAGTTGCTGCTTGTGTTATAAGGCATACTTTCCCATTTATTTATATTGTATAAATGAACAGTTAAAAAAGCTTGCCAACCATACAGGAAAACAAACTTGTTCATTGAGCAAGGAAAGTTTTATGTGTCAGTATTTCTAGTACATAAAACTATCACAAGTTTGAGAAAACTGCCCTTCTTAAAATTTGGTAAACATAATGCCGCCTTTCATCTTTACTTTTCAAAAAAACTTCTATATTAGATAGTATTTGGTAATGGAGCCACATAGGAGAATTAATATTTCCTACCTGGTCAAATAACAGGTAATCATCTGGAATAATATTCAAAAGCTCCTTGTAAATCTCTTGGAGTTCTTCACCATAGGACAAGTTTTTGTCTAACATTTTTACCATTTCTGGGTCAATCTTTAAGCAAATTACAAGAAATATACTTGTGTCACTTAACTCTCATCTCTTCTGTGAGCTTTACTTTAACAAACAAAACTCAACCAGTATTAACATGCAACTTTGCACTGACTTTCAAGGTCATTAGTCTGAAAGATCAAAATGTTTGCTATAATCAGACAAAACAATTTTTGGCTGAAATTGTACAAAATTGCATTTAGAAACTTTTTAATCCAGAAATTGTCAGGACTTGGTTCTACATATAATATATATGCATAATTAGGTGTCAGCCTTTGCTCAGTGGTAGCACTCTTGCCTCTTGTCTCTGGTTCAAGTCCCACTCCAGAGACTTGAGCACAAAATTTAGGCTGATACTTCAGTGCAGTATTGAGGGAGTGCTGCACTGTCAGAGATGCCATCTTTCGGATGAGACATTAAACCAAGGCCCCGTCTGCCCTCTTAGGTGAATGTAAAATGTCTCACGGCAGGGGAGTTCTCCCGGTGTCCTGGACAATATTTATTCCTCAACCAACATTACTAAAACAGATTATCTGGTTATCATTGTAGTGTATGTACCTTTAAGAGAGAACTACTTTTACAGCTCCTGTATACTGTAGTACCGGCAGTGACCACACCTGTATATAAGCCTTGAGCATGCCTCTGTACTGTCAGTCTTTAGACTACCCTCCTCCAGTAAACACCTGTTGATTGTTAAGTTACAGCCTCCGTGTAGTTATTGGAAAACATCATACTTTAAGAATCACGGTTTCAACAGCGGCGACGAAGTCGATTCGAATCTGCCTGCAACTCTGCATTTCCCTTCAAGGATTCGCTCCGGGAGGGCGGTGGAAGAAAGTCGAGGCCCGAAGCACGGGCGTCGACCACGAGCAACCGCCCAGTCATCCGGCAGAGAGTGAACATCGCAGGGGAGGCTGTTGAGAGCCGGGCTTGGTTCCCCAGCCATGACGATCCAGCAACAGACTGGCAACAGGTACAGCGCAGACCCTTCCCGGACAGCGGCGGCTGGAGCCGACCGACGGCAGAGAAAAAAGCCGAGCAGCGTCGACGGGGTAAGAGAGAGGGTGAAGCGCACAGGGCGCAGCCGGGGGTTGAAAACCGAGTGGCGTCGAGGAAAAACAAAACAGAGAGAGAGCGGGTAAAGCAGCAGCCGGGTTCAGGACCGAGCGACGGCAACGGGAAAGGCGCACAGGAGAACGCGCAGAGCACAGCCAGGGCTCAAGGGCTGAACCGCGTCCGCGGGGAGAAGAAGGGAGAGCGCGGGACACGCCATTGAGCAGCAGAGAAGAAGGGAGAGCGCGGGAGACGCCATTTTAGAAGCCGCAGTGGAGAAGAAGGGCGAGCGCGGAAAGGAAGGAAAGCGCGGGAGACGCCATTTTGTGCCAGCGGAGAAGAAGGGAGAGCGCGGGAGACGCCATTTTAGACAGTTAAATCACACCCAGGGATGCCGAAGAGTGGCAGTATCACTGCGTTCGACAATGAAGTCGAAGATTGGGTGACATACGTGGAACGCATTGAGGTGTACTGCAGGGCGAATGAAGTGCCAGATGCTAGGAAAGCACTGGTTTTGTTAAATTCCATGGGTGCAAAAACTTATGGCTTACTGCGAAACCTAATAACCCCAGAGAAGCCCGTGGATAAGAATTTCGAAAGCATAGTAGAAATCCTACAGGACCACTTAAACCCCACTCCGCTGCTGATAGCAGAAAGATTTAAGTTCCACAAAAGGAACCAGCATAAAGACGAAAGTAATGCTGAGTACTTAACGGAACTGCGCAAGCTATCGAAACACTGCCAGTTTGGAGTGGGACTAGCAGATACGTTAAGGGACAAGTTTGTGTGTGGGCTTCAAAGTGAAGGAACCCAGAAACGGGTTCTATCAGAAAAGGATCTTACGCTGGACAAGGCTTTCAGCATGGC
This sequence comes from Somniosus microcephalus, assembly GCF_052327205.1. Taxonomy (NCBI): domain Eukaryota; kingdom Metazoa; phylum Chordata; class Chondrichthyes; order Squaliformes; family Somniosidae; genus Somniosus; species Somniosus microcephalus. The sequence continues at coordinate 37,914,215 of NC_141003.1, read as the reverse complement.
AGTATCACACGAAGCAGCCGCACGGGGCGCTGCAGAGATACAACGGCGACCGCAACAATATGGCACCAATGAAATGTCATATGGAGCAGGGAAGTGTTATCGCTGCGGCAGAACAACACACGACCAGAAGGATTGTTGGTTCAAGGACCAAGTGTGCAGACAGTGTGGAAAAGCAGGACACATAGCAAGAGTCTGCAGGTCAGGGAAGAAAACCAACAGCAAGAAATCTCCACAGGAGAAGTACAAAAAGGTACATAAGCTGATGGACAGTAGTTCAGATGAACAGAAAAGTGATACAGACTCCGGAAGCAAGGAGCTGGGTTGTCTGAAACTACATAAGGTAACCAAAATAGAGGATCACCAGACTATCTGGGTCACACTCAAGATAGACGGAGTCCAAGTGAAAATGAAATTGGACACAGGATCAGCTCTAACAGTCATAAACCAAAGGGACTACAAGCGGCTATTTTCACATATACCCTTGAAAGCTACAGAGATTGTCTTGAAGATGTACACGGGGCAAAAAGTCTACCCCAAAGGAAAAATAAGGGTGAAAGTGATATACAAAGGCCAGGAAATACCTAAAATGGACCTATACGTATTGCCAGATGGAGGACCACCACTACTAGGACGTGAATGGATCCGGAAGATACAATTAGATTGGCATTCCATACAGGCACTGAAGGTTGAGGCCAAAAAGGATGACAACGTCACACCTGGACGACTGTCAAAAATGCTAACTGACGCACAAGAAGTGTTCCAGGAGGGACTCGGAACACTAAAAGGCATAACAGCAACGATTAAAATAGAGGAAAATGCAAGCCCAAAGTTTTTTAAGGCCAGATGCGATCCGACCAGCCGTCAAAGCAGAGCTGGAAGGGTTGGAACGTTCAGGAGTACTGTCCAAAGTAGACTGGAGCGAGTGGGCTACGCCCATCGTTCCTGTAATGAAGAGGTCATTGAGTAATACGCCTGGGGAACCAAAGAAGGTCCGCATCTGTGGGGATTTTAAGGTGACAGTGAACCCAGTCCTTCACACGGTACAATATCTGCTTCCACGGATTGAGGATATTTTCGCCTCGCTATCTGGAGGTAAACGCTTCACCAAAATTGATCTGGCCCAGGCGTACTTGCAAATGGAGGTAGAAGAAGCCTCGAAACAATACCTCACGATCAACACTCATAAAGGTCTCTACCAATACAACCGGCTGGTGTTCAGGGTAGCATCGGCTCCGGCTATTTGGCAAAGGGCAATGGATCAAGTCCTGCAAGGGATTCCAGGGACCCAGTGTTATTTGGACGACATCCTGGTCACAGGCGAAAATGACAGTGATCACCTCGCCAACTTGGAGAAGGTGCTCACAAGATTAAAGGAATATGGGCTATGAGCTAATCGCCACAAGTGCAAGTTTTTCCAGAAGCAGATCTCGTATTGTGGCCACGTTATTGATGAAGAGGGGTTACATAAGTCCCCTGAAAAGATTGAGGCAGTAGTCAAGGCTCCAGCACCGGAAAATGTGTCACAACTGAGGTCGTTCCTCGGGCTGGTAAACTACTACCATAAGTTCTTACCAAATTTGTCTACAGTATTACACCCACTGAACACCCTACTGCAAACGGGGGTACCATGGAAGTGGAATGACGAATGTAAACGAGCTTTCCAGAAGTGCAAAGAATTGATCACATCAAAAGAGGTGTTGGCCCATTTCAACCCAGCACTACCAATTCGGTTGGCATGTGATGCATCACCCTATGGTATTGGAGCGGTGCTGTCGCACAAATTCCCAGACGGGTTGGAGAGGCCAGTAGCCTTTGCGTCTCGGTCACTAACCTCAGCCGAGCGCAACTACGCCCAGATTGACAGGGAGGCCCTCAGCCTAGTATGGGGAGTAAAAAAATTCAACCACTATCTGCATGGGCAGAAGTTCACCTTGCTGACTGACCACCAACCACTTGTCTCCATCTTCAATCCAAAGAAGGGCGTTCCGGTGATGACTGCACAACGGTTACAAAGATGGTCCCTTTTTCTAGGGGCGAACCAATATGAAATAGAATATAAAGGCACGAAATAGCATGGAAACGCTGATGGGCTATCACGCCTGCCACTGCCTACTGTGGAGGAAGCACCAGCAGTGGACCCTATCGAGATATTTTATTCGTCAATAATTGAACGATTGCCAGTAACTAACGCGGATATGGAGGAGACCCGCAATGATCTGACACTGTCTCGGGAATATGATTTGACGGTGAGGGGATGGCCAACACATGGCGACTCACTGTTGCCAGCATTCTCATCCAGAAGAGAACAGCTGTCAGTATGCCAGGGGACAGTGATGTGTGGATCCCGAGTGGTAATTCCACCCAAGTTAAGGGAGAGAGTGCTCAATGAGCTTCACGAAGGTCATCTGGGAGGGGTGAAAATGAAAAGCCTTGCTAGGGCTTATGTGTGGTGGCCGGGTATCGATCAACAAATCGAGGACCTAACCAAGAGCTGCTCAGGATGCCAGAAGGTCCAAAATGCACCACCACATGCCCCTCTACACCCATGGAAGTGGCCCTCCTCTCCATGGCAACGGGTGCATATTGATTTTGCTGGTCCATTCATGGACTCAATGTTCTTAATAGCAGTGGATGCTCACTCGAAATGGCCTGAGGTGATAAAAATGTCCTCAACCACTACAGAGAAAACGATTGCAGTCCTACGGACCATATTTGCCAGGAACGGCTTGCCAGAGCAGATTTGCTCTGATAATGGACCACAGTTTGTGTCCGAAGAGTTTCAGAAATTTATGAGAAGGAATGGGGTAAGGCATTACACATCCGCCCCGTATCATCCAGCCACAAATGGATTGGCTGAGAGGTTCGTACAAACATTTATAAAGGCGATAAAGGCCATGTGCGATGATGAAATTCCACTACAGCATAAGGTGGACAATTTCCTGTTAGCCTACAGAAATGTGACACATACAGTTACCAACCAGACCCCGGCCATGATGTTCTTTAACCGAAGGTTGAGATCTCGTCGATTTGCTCAGACCAAATGTGCGAAGGAATGTTGAGGATAAACAATTCCAGCACATCAATGAGAAGCCGACAAGGAGCTTCAATGTAGGACAACCAGTCTTGGCCCGTGACTACCGAACAGAGAAATGGCAACCCGGAACGATATGCACACGGCAGGGGCCATTAATGTACACAGTGGATGTCGGGGAGAACATTGTGAGACGCCACGTCGACCAGATCTTAGCGTCACAGGAATGAGTCAACCCCATGTCTCGCGTCCCTGGGGATGAACCCGACATACCGGTAGCATCTACCTCAGAAACAGTAGCAGTGGAAACTGATGAACTAACCGACGAAAAGGGGCCAGAATCGCCTCCGCACCAAGAACAAGAACCTCAGGAAAGGCGCTATCCCGAAAGGATCAGGAAGCTGCCCCAAAGACTGAATCTATAAATGGACTATTTCAGTTTAATGTGCATGTTAAAGTGTTAATTTTTATTTGAACATTATGGGTACTGCTAATCTAAAAGGGGAGGAATTGTAGTGTATGTACCTTTAAGAGAGAACTACTTTTACAGCTCCTGTATACTGTAGTACCGGCAGTGACCACACCTGTATATAAGCCTTGAGCATGCCTCTGTACTGTCAGTCTTTAGACTACCCTCCTCCAGTAAACACCTGTTGATTGTTAAGTTACAGCCTCCGTGTAGTTATTGGAAAACATCATACTTTAAGAATCACGGATTCAACAATCATCACATTACTGTTTGTGGGAGCTTGCTGCCGCATTTCCTACAGTACAACAGTGACTACACTTCAAAAGTACTTAATTGGCTGTAAAGCGCTTTGGGATGTCCTGAGGTCATGAAAGGCAAGTCTTTCTTTATATAATAAAATGTAATCATTTGAAACTTAATGGGCTGGATCTTGCTGGAGCAGGTCACCTCACATTGTGCGCCGTTAGTTAGACTTTTTTCTATACCCTTCAGCTCAAAATGATCTTTGCGCCATAACTTGCTGGAAATGTGAGCTGATAACGGCGTGGCGAGGGCATCAGAGCGTCTGAGACCTCAGTACACTATGGGAACAACAGTGTATCTCTTTAACCAATGCGATTTAAGAATTGAAAAAGAAACAGAGAACGATGGAGAAGAAAGGTGAATTAGAGCAAAATCAGGTACAGAAAGAGAAATAAAGACAGGGAAATAAAGATTGGATTAAGAGAGAGAAGGGTAGTATCGTGGTTATGTTACTGGACGAGTAATGCAGAGGCTTGGACTAATGATCCAGAGACACGTGTTCAAATCCCAGCACGGTAGCTGGGGAATTTAAATTCAGTTAATTAAATAAATCTGGAATAATTACTAGTTATAAGTAATGGTGACCATGAAACTATCGGATTGTCTGGTTCACTAACGTTCTTACCTGGTCTGGCCTATATGTGACTCCAGACCCACAGCAATTGGTTGACTCTTAACTGCCCTCTGTGGCCTAGCAAGCCACTCAATTGTAAAAAATCACTACGAAAGACAATAAGAATAAAACCGGACAGACCACCCAGTATCAACCTCAGCACCGTCTATGGACACGACAACGGCACACCCCAACCTAGTTGACCCTGCAAAGTCCTCCTTACCAACATCTGGGGACTTGTGCCAAAGTTAGGAGAGCTGCCCCACAGACTAGTCAAGCAACAACCTGACATAGTCATACTCACAGAATCATAACTTTCAGCCAATGTCGCAAACTCCTCCATCACCATCCCTGGGTGGCGGCATTGTGGTATACAGTCGGGAAGGAATGACCTTGGGAGTCCTCAACATTGACTCTGGACCCCATGACGTCTCATAGCTTCAGGTCAAGCATGGGCAAGGAAACCTCCTGCTGATTATCGCCCTCCCTCAGCTGATGAATCAGTACTCCTCCATGTTGAACACCACTTGGAAGAAGCACTGAGAGTAGCACGGGCACAGAATGTCCATCACCAAGAGTGGCTCGGTAGCATCACAGCCGAGCGAGTCCTGAAGGACATAGCTGCCAGTCTGGGCCTGCGACAGATGGTGAGAGAACCAACATGAGGGAAAAACCTACTTGACCTCATCCTCACCAAACTACCTGTCGCAGATGCATCTGTCCATGACAGCATTGGTAGCAGTGACCACTGAACAATGATTGTAGAGACAAAGTCCCGTCTTCACACTGAGGGCATCCTCCATCGTGTTGTGTGGCACTACCACCGTGCTAAATGGGATAGATTCAGAACAGATCTAGCAGCTCAAAACTGGGCAACCATGAGGCGCTGTGGGCCATCAGCAGCAACAGAATTGTATTCCACCACAATCTGTGGCAAAAGTGGCAGGCAGAGAAGTCAAGGGTTTAAATCAAACATGGCCACAGTAAATAATAGTTCTAAAAGGTCTAAGAGTGTTAAAAAAACAAGCCTGAAGGCTTTGTGTCTTAATGCGAGGAGCATTCGTAATAAGATGGATGAATTAGCTGCGCAAATACATGTAAATGGATATGATATGATTGGGATTGCAGAAACATGGCTCCAGGGTTACCAAGGCTGGGAACTCAACATCCAGGGGTATTCAATATTAAGGAAAGACAGGCAAAAAGGAAAAGGAGGTGGGGTAGCATTGCTGGTTAAAGAGGAGATTAACACAATAGTAAGGAAGGATATTAGCTCTGATGATGTGGAATCTGTATGGGCAGAGCTGAGAAATACCATGGGGCAGAAAACGTTAGTGGGAGTTGTATACAGACCCCCAAACAGTAATGCCGGGGTTGGGGATGGCATTAAATGGGAAATTAGAGACGAGTGCAATAAGGGCACAGCAGTTATCATGGGTGACTTTAATCTACGTATAGATTGGGCTAAGCAAATTAGTAACAATACTGTGGAGGAGGAATTCCTGGAGTGTATACGGGATGGTTTCCTGGACCAATATGTCGAGGAACCAACTAGAGAGCAGGCCATCTTAGACTGGGTATTATGTAATGAGAAAGGATTAATTAGCAATCTTGTTGTGCGAGGCCCCTTGGGGCGGAGCGATCATAATATGATCGAATTCTTCATTAAGCTGGAGAGTGAAGTATTTGACTCAGAGACTAGGGTCCTGCATTTAAATAAAGGAAACTACGATGGTATGAGGCGCGAGTTGGGTAGGATGGATTGGGGAATGTTACTTAAAGGGTTGATGGTGGATAGGCAATGGCAAACATTTAAAGATCGCAGGGATGAACTACAGAATTTGTTCATCCCTGTTTGGCATAAAAATAAAACAAAAAAGGTGACTCAACCGTGGCTATCAAGGGAAATTAGGGATAGCATAAGATCCAAGGAGAGGACATATAAATTGGCCAGAAAAAGCAGCAAACCTGAGGATTGGGAGCAGTTTAGAATTCAGCAAAGGAGGACAAAGGGATTAATTAAGAGGAGGAAAATAGATTATGAGAGTAAGCTTGCAGGGAACATAAAAACTGACTGTAAAAGCTTCTATAGATATGTGAAGAGAAAAAGATTGGTGAAGTCAAGCGTAGGTCCCTTGCAGTCAGAATCAGGGGAATTTATAATGGGGAACAAAGAAATGGCACACCAATTAAATACATACTTTGGTTCTGTCTTCACAAAGGAGGACACAAATAACCTCCCAGAGATGTCGGGGAACATAGGGTCTAATGAGAGGGAGGAACTGAATGAAATTAGTATTTGTAGGGAAATGGTGTTAAGGAAATTGACAGGATTGAAGGCCGATAAATCCTCAGGGCCTGATAATCTACATCCTAGGTTACATAAGGAAGTGGCCCTAGAAATAGTAGATACATTGCTGGTCATCTTCTAAAATTCTATAGATTCTGGAACAGTTCCCATGGATTGGAGGGTAGCTAATGTTACCCCACTATTCAAAAAAGGTGGTAGAGAGAAAACGGGGAATTATAGACCGGTAAGCCTGACATCGGTAGTGGGGAAAATGCTAGAGTCCATTATAAAATATGTAATAGCAGAGCACTTGGAAAACAGTGACAGGATCGGACAAAGTCAACATGGATTTACAAAAGGTAAATCGTGCTTGACTAATCTACTGGAATTTTTTGAGGATGTAACTGGTAGAATAGATAAGGGAGAACCAGTGGATGTGGTGTATTTGGACTTACAGAAGGCTTTTGATAAGGTCCCGCATAAGAGATTAGCGTGTAAAGTTAAAGCACATGGGATTGGGGCAAGGTACTGACTTGGATAGAGAACTGGCTGGCAGACAGGAAGCAAAGAGTTGGAATAAACGACTCTTTTTCCAGGTGGCAGGCAGTGACTAGTGGGGTACCGCAGGGATCGGTGTTAGGACCCCAGCTATTCACAATATATATTAATGATCTAGACGAGGGAACTAGATGTAATATCTCTAAGTTTGCAGATGACACAAAGCTGGGTGGGCGTGTGTGCTGTGAGGAGGATGCCGAGAAACTCCAGTATGATTTGGACAGGTTGGGTGATTGGGCAGATGCATGGCAGATGCAGTATAAGGTGGATAAATGCGAGGTTATCCACTTTGGTGGCAAAAACAGGAAGGCAGATTATTATCTGAACGGCAATAGATTGGGAGAAGGGGAAGTGCAACGAGACCTGGGTGTGCTTGTGCACCAGTCGCTGAAGGTAAGTATGCAGGTGCAGCAGGCGGTTAAGAAGGCAAATGGTATGTTGGCCTTCGTAGCGAGAGGATTCGAGTACAGGAACAAGGATGTCTTGCTGCAGTTGTACAGGGCCTTGGTGAGACCACACCTTGAGTATTGTGTGCAGTTTTGGTCGCCTTATCTGAGGAAGGATGTTCTTGCCATGAAGGGAGTGCAGCGAAGATTCACCAGACTGATACCTGGGATGGCAGGAATGACGTATGAGGAGAGATTGGGTCGATTGGGCTTATACTCGCTGGAGTTTAAATGAATGAGAGGGGATCTCATTGAAACTTATAAAATTCTAACAGGACTAGTCAGACTAGATGCAGGAAGGATGTTCCCGATAGCGGGGGAGTCCAGAACCAGGGGTCACAGTCTAAGGATAAGTGGTAAGCCATTTTGGACTGAGATGAGGAGGAATTTCTTCACCCAGAGAGTGGTGAACCTGTGGAATTCTCTACCACAGAAGGCAGTTGAGGCCAATTCATTAAATATATTCAAGAAGGAGTTAGATATATTTCTTAAAGCTAAAGGGATCAAGGGAGAAGGCAGGGACAGGGTACTGAGTTTGGATGATCAGCCATGATCTCATTGAATGGTGGAGCAGGCTCGAGCGGCCGAATGGCCTACTCCTGCTCCTATCTTCTATGTTTCTATGTTTCTGTAACCTTATGGCCCGGCATATCCCTCACTCTACCATTATCATCAAGCTAGTGGACCAACCCTGCTTAAATAAGGAGTGTAGAAGAGCATGCCAGTAGCAGCAGCAGGCGTACCTAAAAATGAGGTGCCAACCTGGGGAAGCTGCAACACAGGACTACATGCATGCTAAAAATCAGAAGCAGCATGCTATAAACAGAGCTAAGCAACCCCACAATCAACGGATCAGATCAAAGCTCTGCAGTTCTGCCACATCCAGTCATGAATGCTGGTGGACCATTAAAGAACTAACGGGAGGAGGAGGCTCGATGAATATCCCCATCCTCAATGATGGTGGAGCCCAGCACATGAGTGCAAAGACAAAGCTGAAGCGTTTGTAACCATCTTCAGCCAGAAGTGCCGAGTGGATGATCCATATTGGGCTCCTCCTGAGGTCCCCACCACCACAGAAGCCAGTCTTCAGCCAATTCGATTCACTCCACGTAATATCAAGAAACGACTGAGCACACTGTATACAGCAAAGGCTATGGGCCCCGACAACATCATGGCTGTCGTGCTGAAGACTTGTGCTCCAGAACTAGCCACGCCTCTAGCCAAGCTGTTCCAGTTCAGCTATAACACTGGAATTTATCCAACAATGTGGAAAACTGCCCAGGTATGACCTGTCCACAAAAAGCAGGACAAATCCAATCCGGCCAATTACCACCCCGTTAGTCTACTCTTAATCATCAGCAAAGTGACAGAAGGTGTCGTCGACAGTGCTATCAAGCAGCACCTACTCACCAATAACCTGCTCACTGATGCCTAGTTTGGGTTGCACCAGGACCACTCAGCTCCAGACCTCATTACAGCCTTGGTCCAAACATAGACAAAGGAGCTGAATTACAGAGGTGAGGTAGAGTGAATGCCCTTGACATCAAGTCAGCATTTGACCAAGTGTGGCATCAAGGAGCCCTAGTAAAACTGAAGTCAATGGAAATCGGGGGGAAAACTCTCCACTTGCTGGAGTCGTACCTAGCACAAAGGAAGATGGTTGTGGTGGTTGGCGGTCCATCATCACAGCCCCAGGACATTGCTGCAGGAGTTCCTCAGGGCAGTGTCCTAGGCACAACCATCTTCAGTTACTTCATCAATGAACTTCCTTCCATCATAAGGTCAGAAGTTGGGATGTTCGCTGATGACTGCACGGTGTTCAGTGCCATTCACAACTCCTCAGATAGTGAAGCAGTCCATGCCCGCATGCAGCAAGACCTGGATGACATTCAGGCTTGGGCTGATAAGTGGCAGGTAACATTCGCGCCACACAAGTGCCAGGCAATTACTTTCTCCAACAAGCAAGAGTCTAACCAATGCCCCTTGACAGTCAATGACATTACCATCGCCAAATCCCCCACCATCAACATCCTGGGGGTCACCATTGACCAGAAACTTAACTGGACCAGCCACATAAATACTGTGCCAACAAGAGCAGGTCAGAGGCTGGGTATTCTGTGGCAAGTGTCTCACCTCCTGACTCCCCAAAGCCTTTCCACCATCTACAAGACACAAGTCAGGAGTGTGATGGAATACTCTCCACTTGCCTGGATGAGTGCAGCTCCAACAACACTCAAGAAGCTCGACACCATCCAAGACAAAGCAGCCCGCTTGACTGGCACCCCATCTACCATCTTAAACATTCACTCCCTCCACCACCAGCATACCGTGGCTGCAGTGTGTACCATCCACAAGATGCACTGCGGCAACTCCTTCAGCAGCACCTCCCAAACCCGTGCCCTCTACCACCTAGAAGGACAAGGGCAGCAGGCACATGGGAACATCACCACCTCCAAGTTCCCCTCCAAGTCACACACCATCCTGACTTGGAAGTATATCGCCGTTCCTTCATCGTCGCCGAGTCAAAATCCTGGAACTCCCTCCCTAACAGCACTTCACCACATGGACTGCAGCGGTTCAAGAAGGCAGCTCACCACCACCTTCTCAAGGGCAACTAGGGATGGGCAATAAATGCTGGCCTTGCCAGCGATGCCCATCACCCATCAACGAATAAAAAAAGACAGAAAGGAAAAAAAATCACAAAATTGAAATTTGACATTTTAAAAATCTCCAAGAACAATTTACCACCTGAAGGAATGAGACTCCATAGTTTCAATTATTCCCTTTTTGGATCAGAGAGGTTGATTGGCATTGCATTTACAATTATCACATTAAAAAGGTACTTATGTTGTTAATTACCAGACTTAACTTTCTATGGCAAGTTTAATAGGCAATGTATGTGCAAATCCAGCAAGTTCTTAAAAATAGCGGCAAGGCTATGGGCGACATGTCGTTTGTGTGAAGCAAACGGCAGAGTGGCATAAATCGACCAGCAAGTTCTGGAGATTCGCAACTCACGCGTTTCTCCTCAACTCCTGAACTTACTGGATGATCTGACCATTAGTAACGGCATACAGTGTTAACACGCCGTTATTTTTCCTGCAGGATCCGGCCCATGTTTTAATCTAAACCAATAATCTTCTTAAAATATTCAAATACCTCTCCCACTAAGTGATTGTATACAGTTGGGTATATCTGGAGATAGACTGAGTCCATAAATTTTCTGTCAGACACTCGAGCATCTGCTGTTCGTGCTATCATCTTCTTGGACACTTTGATGTTGACAGTGGCAGGCTGTGCATGCTCTGTCCCCTTTAGTTGAATTCTCTGCTTTGGTTTTTCTCTTTTCTTTTCTTCCTCCTCAAGTGCCTAAAAAAAAGCAGAAATATCTTCCATACATTTGTTGAGATACATATCTTAGATAATCATGGAATGCATAGTTGATTTTTTTTTATTGGGAAGTGGCTTATAAACAGGGCTTGAGCAACTGAGGGCTGATAAACAGCTGCTGGACAATATACTCCTCTAAAGTTTTATGCAGGATAACTTATTGGAGATGACCTAGTCAGAACATTATTGTCGAATCTTACTCGGTTTAAATCTTAATTTTGAAATATAATTTTTGTTAGAGCACTCTGATGACTTGGACACCATCCATAAAGTAATATGCATTATTAAAAACAACTTTTATTTTTCAACTGTATTGCACACTTGGTTTCAACATTATAGGAATAGTTATTGATAGAGATGATTAAATACATCACAAAGCACAACTTTTTTGTGTTGCTAGGATCATTAAAAGTGTGCAATGCATCCGGCAAGGCTTGAATAATGAAAATATAAATTTAATTAGATTGTGCAGTGTTTTTTGTGTGTATGTGTGCATGGGGAGAAGGGTAACTTTTGCACTCAATAAGGTGAAGGATATCAGTGTTGGGGATTGGAACACTTTTATCATTCGGTATCAGGATCAAACATAGAGCAAGGCACAGCCAGCTGCAGGGCAGAGCTCCCTTTACTTTGCCCAAATATTGTGCCTTAATCCCAGCTTTAAAAGACCACCTACCTCACTAGTGTGCATTTTTCTACTTTCCACACCAACCATCCTTGTCACCTCTCTGAGATTGCCACTTTCATGTTGTGACCCATGCCCATTAGGAACTGTCAAACACTACACGGGAGACGTTTTAGCAGTCTTGGATTTGAACCCAACTGCAAAGGTGAAAGGTTAGTATTTAATTCACTGTGACACCCAGTCCCTGATGTAGCAAGAGGTTTGATTGACTTACTTTGGCAGTAAGTGAGAATTTGTTGAGAACTTTCCCAAAGAAGATCATGTAAAGTGGTATAGAAAGTAAATTGTGAAGAGGACATAAGGAGGCTACAAAGGGATATAGATAGGTTGTTAGTGGGCAAAGATTTGGCAAATGGAGTATGTGGGAAAATGTGAAATTGTCCATTTTGGCAGGAAGAATAAAAAAGAAGCATATTATCTAAATAGTGAGAGATTGCAGAACTCTGAGATGCAGAGGGATCTGGGTGTCCTAGTGCATGAATCGCAAAAGGTTAGTATGCAGGTATAGCAAGTAATCAGGAAAGCTAATAGAATGTTATCGTTTATTGCGAGGGGAATTGAATACAAAAGTAGGGAGGTTATGCTTCAGTTATACAGGGCATTGGTGAGACCACATCTGGAGTACTGTGTACAGTATTGGTCTCCTTATGTAAGGAAGGATGTAAATGCGTTGGAAGCAGTTCAGGGAAGGTTTACTAGACTAATACCTGGAAGGGCGGGTTGTCTTATGAGGAAAGGTTGGACAGGCTGAAGGGATAATTACTAGTCCTAGCCCCTTTAGGGCTACCCCAGATCAGGCGTATTCCTCAGACGTTCACTTTCAACTAAAGTTTGAGGTGGCTGAATCCTAAAGAAGCTTAATTGGGTCTAAAGGTCGGGACCATCTTTCCCTAAAGGAAAGGAACAACCTGAAAATGTTACCATCCTCCAGATAGCACTTTTAATAAGTTTAGCTGGACTGTAACGTTCCGGATATTATGAGGGTCCGGAAAACTCCCCCAGAATTCTGCAACTCCTCACCAAGGAGTGTAAAGAGATTGAGTTCGCGAGTTTGATACAGAGGTCTTACTTAAGACAATTCTAAAAATATATAGATTTATTAAAGAACCGACATGTAATTTACAGTTGGTGAGTCAATTGCAATATTAACAGTTCCAAAAGAGAAAGCTTACAATTCTATTATCAGAAAACCTACTCTCAAATCTTAACTTGGCTACAGTTTTACAGTTCTTAGTTTTCTACAGGATATCCAGCAAAATCAAATACATTTGATCCTCGAGGTACAAAGAGTTGGAGACTTACAGAGCCACCTCTGAAGCCAAGAATCACTTTGCCCCTTTAAAGCGAGTCTACTATCCCATTTGAGAGTTCAATATTTATACCCTTTTCCAGTGGTATTTCCTTTAAGGTTTTCTGCTGATGTAAGCTAACATAGAAACATAGAAGATAGGAGCAGGAGTAGGCCATTTGGCCCCTCGAGCCTGCTCTGCCATTCAATGAGATCATGGCTGATCATCCAAATTCAGTACCCTGTCCCTGCCTTCTCCCCATATCCCTTGATCCCTTTAGCCTTAAGAAATATATCCAACTCCTTCTTGAATATATTTAATGAACTGGCCTCCACTGCCCTCTGTGGCAGAGAATTCCATGGGCTCACCACTCTCTGGGTGAAGAAATTCCTCCTCATTTCAGTCCTAAATGGCTTACCCCTTATCCTTAGACTATGACCCCTGGTTCTGGACTCCCTGGCCATCGGAAACATCCTTCCTGCATCTAGTCTGTCCAGGCCTGACAGAATTTTATAGGTTTCGATGAGATCCCCTCTCAATCTTCTAAACTCTAGTGAGTATAAGCCCAATCGACACAATCTCTTCTCATACGTCATTCCTGCCATCCCAGGTATCAGCCTGGTGAATCTTCGCTGCACTCCTTCCATGGCAAGAACATCTTTCCTCAGATAAGGTGACCAAAACGGCACACAATACTCAAGGTGCGGTCTCACCAAGGCCCTGTACAACTGCAGCAAGACATCCTTGTTCCTGTACTCAAACCCTCTTGCTACGAAGGCCAACATACCATTTGCCTTCTTAACCGCCTGTTGCACCTGCATGCTTACCTTCAGCGACTGGTGCACAAGAACACCCAAGTCTCTGCACTTCCCCTTCTCCTAATCTATTGCCATTCAAATAATAGTCTGCCTTCCTGTTTTTGCCACCAAAGTGGATAACCTCGCATTTATCCACATTATAGTGCATTTGCCATGTTTCTGCCCAATCACCCAACCTGTCCAAATCGTACTGGAGTTTCACGACATCCTCCTCACAGCATACCCTCCCACCCAGCTTTGTGTTGTCTGCAAATTTGGAGATATTACATCCAATTCCCTCGTCCAGATCATTAATATATATTGTGAACAGCTGGGGTCCTAGGACCGATCCTTGCGGTACCCCACTAGTCACTACCTGCCACTCGGAAAAGGACCCGTTTATTCCAACTCTTTGCTTTCTATCTGCCAACCAGTTCTCTATCCAAGTCAATACCTTGCCCCCAATCCCATGTGCCTTAATTTTGCACGCTAATCTCTTATGCAGGACCTTATCAAAAGCCTTCTGAAAGTCCAAATACACCACATCCACCGGTTCTCCCTTATCTATTTTACCAGTTACATCCTCAAAAAATTCCAGTAGATTAGTCAAGCACGATTTACCTTTTGTAAATCCATGTTGACTTTGTCCGATCCTGTCACTGCTTTCCAAGTGCTCTGCTATTACATCTTTTATAATGGACTCTAGCATTTCCCCACTACCGATGTCAGGCTTACCGGTCTATAATTCCCCGCTTTTTCTCTACCAACTTTTTTGAATAGTGGGGTAACATTAGCTACCCTCCAATCCATGGGTACTGTTCCAGAGTCTATCGAGTTCTGGAAGATGACCAGCAATGCATCTACTATTTCTAGGGCCACTTCCTTAAGTACCCTAGGATGTAGATTATCAGGCCCTGGGGATTTATCAGCCTTCAGTCCCATCAATTTTCCTAACACCATTTCTCTACAAATACTGATTTATTTCAGTTCCACCCTTTCATCAGGCCCTATGTTCCCCGGCATCTCTGGGAGGTTATTTGTGTTTGTGAAGACAGAACCAAAATATGTATTTAGTTGGTCTGCCATTTCTTTGTTCCCCATTATAAATTCCCCTAATTCTGACTGCAAGGGACCTACGCTTGACTTCACCAATCTTTTTCTCTTCACATATCTATAAAAGCTTTTACAGTCAGTTTTTATGTTCCCTGCAAGCTTACTCTCATATTCTATTTTCCCCTTCTTAATTAATCCCTTTGTCCTCCTTTGTTGAATCCTAAACTGCTCCCAATCCTCAGGATTATTGCTTTTTCTGGCCAATTTATATGTCCTCTCCTTGGATCTTATGCTATCCCTAATTTCCCTTGATAGCCACGGTTGAGTCACCTTTTTTGTTTTATTTTTATGCCAAACTGGGATGAACAAATTCTGTAGTTCAGCCATTCGGTCTTTGAATGTTTGCCATTGCCTAGCCACTGTCAACCCTTTGAGTGACATTCCCCAATCAATCCTACCCAACTCGCTCCTCAGACCATCGTAGTTTCCTTTATTTAAATTTAGGACCCTAGTCTCTGAGTCAACTACTTCATTCTCCATCTTAATGAAGAATTCGATCATATTATGATTGCTCCGACCCAAGGGGCCTTGTACAACAAGATTGCTAATTAATCCTTTCTCGTTACATAATACCCAGTCTAAGATGGCCTGATCTCTGGTTGGTTCCTCGACATATTGGTCCAGGAAACCATCCCGTAAACACTCCAGGAATTCCTCCTCCGCAGTATTGTTACTAATTTGGTTAGCCCAATCTATATGTAGATTAAAGTCACCCATGATGACTGCTGTGCCCTTATTGTACGCTTCTTTAATTTCCCTTTTAATGCCATCCCCAACCTCCGCCTTACTGTTTGGAGGTCTATATACCATTCCCACTAATGTTTTCTGCCCCTTAGTATTTCTCAATTCTACCCATACAGATTCCACATCATCAGAGCTAATATCCTTCCTTACAATTGTGTTAATCCCTTCTTTAACCAGTAATGCTACCCCACCTCCCTTTCCTTTTTGCCTATCTTTCCTGAATATCGAATAACCCTGGATGTTGAGTTCCCAGCCTTGGCCATCCTTGAGCCACGTTTCCGTAATCCCAACCAAATCATATTCGTTTACCTCTATTTGCGCAGCCAATTCATCCACCTTATTACGAATGCTCCTCGCATTAAGACACAAAGCCTTCAGGCTTGTTTTTTTAACGCTCTTAGACCTATTAGAATTATTATTTACTGTGGCCACATTTGATTTAAACCGTTGATTTCTCTGACTGCCACTTTTGTTTTTCTCCTTCCTATCTTTTGCTTTTATCCTTGTTTCCCTTTCCTCTGTCTCCCTGCTCAGGTTCCCAACCCCCTGCCATTTTAGTTTAATTATCTAATTAGCTAATTATCTCTAGTCATTTTTATGCTGACCCCCGCAATTCTTACAGTCACCTCAGCTGGTAGCATTACAGAATTATGTCTCTCCTCTAGGTGTTATAAGTTTATCATAAAAAACAGTGTAACAGCAGGTGCGTTTTACTTGATGTCATTTTTACAAAGGCAGATGTTTGTGCTTCTTTACGAAGTGTAAATTAGAACACCTTGTACAGGGTGAACTATTGTCTTGTTCCCAAAGGTTCAGACTGTCAGGAGCCTTTAACCTTCTGTTTCAATAAGGTTATTGATTCAGTGTCAACAACTTATCTTATCTCAGTAGCCAGAATGCTATCACAGCTTTTCCATAGTTCGGTTTCTAGATTTCCAGACCCAGTTTGTCATGTTTTGATAAGGCCAGAATTCTTTCACAGAATGGTGTATTTTTCTGAATAGGTTATATGGCTCATTCCTTCACAAGGCTAGGCTTGTATCCGCTGGAGTTTAGAAGAGTAAGAGGTGACTTGATTGAAACATATAAGATCCTGACGGGTCTTGACAGGGTGGATGTGGAGAGGATGTTTCCTCTTGTGGGAGAATCTAGAACTAGGGGTCACTGTTTGGAAATAAGGGGTCGCCCATTTAAGACAGAGATGAGGAGAATTTTTTTCTCACAGAGGGTCGTGAGTCTTTGGAACGCTCTTCCTTGAGGGCGGTGAAAGCAGAGTCTTTGAATATTTTTAAGACAGAGGTAGATAGATTCTTGATAAGCAAAGGGATGAAAGGTTATCAGGGGTAGGCGGGAATGTGGCGTAATCAGATCAACCATGATCTTATTGAGTGGCGGAGCAGGCTCGAGGGGCCGAGTGGCCTACTCCTGCTCCTAATTCATATGTTCGTATGTAAGACCTTTTCACCTTCCTTGCTTTCTTTTATTCCTAAACACCCTCCTTTCACTTCTGGAACACCGATTCAAATCAAGCCGGGACTGGTGGAATAAAACACTCTTCTCTGATGGTTGTAAAGGCCCAATGAGACATGCATTTTGGCAGTCTCAAGTCAGTTTCCAGGCAGCAGAAGCCTATGGCACAAAATGGGCCATAATCTGGCACAAACTGTCACTCTATCTCAGGAAGGCAACGGGGACGACTGCTGTATGCAACTGACAAAAGAACAAATGTTCTTTAGAGGTAAGGGTCAAGGTGTATTGGGACAGAGTAGTGGAAGCTTCATTGTGCATTTGGCCATGCTACACCTGATGCACTAGAGGCCAGTGTTGACACCAGGTGACAAAAGTG
Organism: Somniosus microcephalus; assembly: GCF_052327205.1. Taxonomy (NCBI): domain Eukaryota; kingdom Metazoa; phylum Chordata; class Chondrichthyes; order Squaliformes; family Somniosidae; genus Somniosus; species Somniosus microcephalus. The sequence goes on along the minus strand of NC_141003.1, from coordinate 37,896,641 downwards.
CAAAAGTGCTCCATTCCCCAGGACCGACATTGCTCACCTCACTGAGCACATAGATCAAAAAGATATAAAACACCAGCTATTAGTAACAATGATCACTCTTGTCACTTATATTGCCATAAAACCAACTTCATTGTTTATATTAAAATGGTGTTTGGAACATGAATGTAGAACAAACACAAACAAAAATGCTAGATACAAAATTTGACAGCACAGGAGGCCATTCGGATAATCGTTCTTGTGCCAGCTCTCTGAAAGAGCTATCCATTTCTCCTTTTTGTTGTCAACAGCAAAACTAAGGAAAGAGGGTTTATTCATAATGGACAGAAAAAAGAATCAATAACTGGATGAAACCCTCCAGGCAAATTAGTCTGGTCTGTAATGTAGTGCTGGACAATATAAAAAGGATCAAAAGTGCACAGCTGTCAACATAGTGAAAAATAAGAGTTTTCAGGTTGTCCCAACATATGTAATTACTAGATCACATCATATTTGTAAAGTATGCTTAAAACATCCAGTACAGATAATTACTGCATTAATTTCTTTGCTATTTTGACTCTTGCATTCTAACTCCTACAAACTGGAAGTCTATGTACTAACTTCTGGGACAGATTTTAACTGGGAGCGGGTTTCGGCTTGGTGGGGGGTGGGGCGAACATCAAACTCATGTGACTGATGTCATCAGTTTGAGGCCTGGGCTATTTTACCTCCCGGGACTCCTTTACATTCCACCGGTCAACTGCACGCCCAAAACAGGCAGCTGGCCGGATTTGGGCAGGTCAACAATCGCAGGACTTAGAGGCTGCCCACCAGCACCAAGGTAAGTTGTGGAAGGGAAGGATCGTGGCTATTTTGAGGGTGGGAGGGGGGCGGGAGATGAGCCTGGGACAGCAGAAGCCCAGACTTACCATGTGGGACCAGGAGGAGCTCTCCTGGCCACAGTAAGGCAAGTTTCTGACGTGCGTTAGAAGGGCTCCTGTCAGGAATGACCCAGGTTCTGCCTCACCTCGCCACCAGAGGGCACCATGAACTCTTAATTGTTTCCTTCCTTCTTCCTAATCGTACTCACCTGTGCATGGTTATATGCCTGCTATTTAAGTGGTGCTTAGTTTTATGTCCGGTGCTCAGTCTTGAGTTTCACACTGCCTTGTGATCCTCTTGCCGGCCCGCTAGCCTGTACCTGTGCTGTTGTTATTTTGTTTGTTTCTAGTAAAGTCTATCTTTGTTTGTGCAACCTAACCTCTGCCTCAGTTTGCCTTCCTGCAGTTGGGTTCACCCAGTGCCACTCATCACAGCAAGACTGAGCCAAACATGGACCCAGCAGAGAGGGACCAATGGCCACGGCGAGTCTTTGAACATCTACAACTGATCTTGGATGAACTGCGGTGCTTCGCCACATCGTTCTCCTGAAGCCAGAAACAGCTGGAGGCCGTCATTGCTTTCCATCAGAGCCAGAGTCAGGCGACCCAAGCTACTCCAGCACCGTTACCCGCTCCTCCGGTTTCGCTTCCCCCTCTAAAAGAACCCCGATTACCTGCGCCCGAGCGCTATGACGGTAACCCGGGAGGATGTCGAGGCTTTCTAACCCAGTGTTCCCTGGCTTTCGAGCTGCAAGGTTCATTGTTTCCCACTGACCGTTCCCGAGTAGCCTACGTCGTTTCGCTACTCACTGGCAAAGCACTTACCTGGGCTACGGCATTCTGGGAACAGCAAACTCCGGCATGTTCAAACTACCAACTTTTCACTGAGGAAATGAGAAGGGTCTTTGATCATCCTGTCAGTGGGAGAGAGGCATCTAACAAACTGCTTCGGTTTCGCCAGGGGGCTCGTAGCGTTGCGGACTTCGCCATTGAGTTTCGCACTCTCACGGCGGAGAGCCAATGGAATTCGGAGGCACTCATCGCCACTTTTCGCCACGGTCTCACGGATGAAATCAAGGACGAACTGGCTTCCAGAGATTCGGTGAGTGATTTGGAGTCTCTCTTTGATATGTCCATTCGAGTGGATAATCGTCTCCGTGAGAGGCGAAGAGAACGCTGCTCCTTTTTCACCCCACTTCCGGAAACAAGAGCCTTCCCTGCTTCGAAGCCATCCGAGAGCCTCTGAGCCCTCCCGAGTCCATCTTTGACTGCTCCAGAGGAGCCCATGCAGTTGAGAGTAACTTGTCTCTCGCAGCCTGAACGTGATCACCGAATGAGAGAGGGATCTTGCCTCTATTGTGGGGAACCGGGCCACTTTCGCTCTTCTTGTCCAGAGTTGGTGGGGAAAAGCCAGGGCTCGTCCAGGACGGAGGGACCTGAGATGAGCGTAACCATCCCTCCCGGCCCCACTGTTTCTAGGGTCCTGCTGGCATCTTCCCTTTTCTGGGGCAATCAACAACATGATCTTAAGGCCCTGGTGGATTCTGGGGCCGATGGTAACTTCATGGATCTGGGTTTAGCTAAACAGCTCAAGATTCCCCTGACCCATGCAGATCACCCCCTCACTGTTATCGCCCTTGATGGAAGACCCCTGGGCTCCGGAACTATTCACCATCTTACTGCCCCCCTGTGTTTGGGCGTCGAAGGACAACATTTCGAGACCATCCAATTCTCCCTTATCCACTCTCCCGAGTTTCCATTAGTTCTGGGTTACCCTTGGTTGGCCTGCCATAATCCACGCATGGATTGGGCCGCCGGCCGGCTTACGGACTGGGGCTCCGCCTGCCACACCACCTGTCTTCGCTCCAAGCCTCCTTCCCAGCCCCAGGAGCCCCCATCTCACTCTGAATTGTCCCGAGTGCCTCCCGAGTATGAGGATTTAAGAGAGGTTTTCAGTAAGGTTCGAACCACATCACTTCCCCCTCATAGGCCATATCACTGTGCCATTGACCTCCTGCCTGGGACATGCCCACCTAGGGGTAGGATCTTTTCTCTTTCTGCTCCAGAGACCGCCACCATGGAGGATTACATCCGTGATGCCCTCGCCGCTGGCTTCATCCGTTCATCCACCTCTCCTGCTGGTGCCGGTTTTTTCTTCGTGAGTAAGAAAGATGGAGGTCTCCGCCCCTGCATCGACTACCGTGGCCTTAACAAGATTACTATAAAGAACCATTATCCTCTTCCGCTGATGTCGACGGCCTTCGAGCTACTACAGGGAGTCACAGTCTTAACAAAATTGGATCTCCGCAACGCTTACAACCTCATCCGTGTCCGCGAAGGGGACAAGTGGAAGACGGCATTCAACACACCTACTGGGCACTATGAGAACCTGGTCATGCCCTTTGGATTGGCCAATGCCCCTGCTGTGTTCCAGGCGCTCATCAACGACGTTCTCCGAGACATGCTGAATCGCTTTGTCTTTGTCTACCTGGATGACATTCTCATTTTCTCCAAAACTCTTCACGATCATGTCCAGCATGTAAGGCAAGTCCTGCAACGTCTGCTTAACAACCTCCTTGTTTGTCAAGGCTGAGAAGTGTGAGTTTCACATTTCCACGGTTTCATTCCTGGGCTTCATCATCTCCAGCGGCAATATCCAAATGGACCCTGGCAAGACCCAAGCTGTCCGAGATTGGCCACCACCCACCTCTCTCAAACAGGTGCAACGCTTCTTGGGGTTTGTTAATTTCTATCGGAGATTCATCAGGAACTTCGGCACCATTGCTGCCCCTCTCAACGCCCTCACCAAAACCGCTTCCACCCGGTTCAGTTGATCCGCTGAGGCTGCGCAGGCTTTCGAGGATCTCAAGCGGCGCTTCACGTCTGCTCCTGTCCTCGTGATTCCGGATCCCTCACTCCCCTTCATTGTCGAGATGGATGCCTCTGATATAGCAGTGGGTGCCATTTTGTCCCAGCAGTCTAACGACAACAAACTGCACCCTTGCGCCTTCTTTTCTCGCCGACTCACTCCTGCAGAGCGAAACTATGATACTGGAAACAGGGAACTACTAGCAGTTAAGTTGGCACTGGAGGAGTGGAGACATTGGTTGGAGGGGTCTAAACACCCGTTCATTGTCTGGACAGACCATAAGAATCTGGCCTATATCCAGGAGGCCAAACGGCTTAACTCCCGTCAAGCTCGCTGGGCACTGTTTTTCCAATCGTTTCGACTTTGTCCTGTCATATCGTCCAGGATCCAAGAATCTCAAGCCTGATGCTCTCTCCAGGCAATTTGATCCACCTGAGCGGGAAAGACAACCAGAACCTATTCTTCCAACTTCTCGAATTGTAGCACCGGTTCGCTGGGGGATCGAGACGCTGGTCAGAAAGGCACAACAGAGGGAGGCAGACCCTGGCAACGGCCCACCAGGTCGCCTATTTGTTCCCAACACGGCACGCTCACAAGTCCTGCAGTGGGGGCATTCGTCTCGACTCACCGGTCATCCAGGCACATCCAGGACGCTGGAGTTTCTTCGCAGAAGGTTCTGGTGGCCCACCATGGAGAGGGACGTAAAGGCGTTCGTGGCAGCTTGTGCTACTTGTGCACGAAACAAGAAGCCTCGATCCCGCCCCCAAGGTTTGCTGCATCCTCTCCCCATTCCCACTCGCCCCTGGTCACACCTCTCTGTGGATTTCATCACAGGCCTTCCACCATCTTAAGGCAACACTGTCATTCTGGTCATCGTGGATCGCTTCTCCAAAGCCTGTCGCTTTCTGCCCTTGCCCAAGCTTCCCTCAGCCCAAGAGACAGCCGAGCTCATGGTCCAGCATGTTTTCAGGTTGTTCGGTTTGCCTCTTGACATCGTCTCTGACCATGGTCCACAATTCGCCTCCCGGTTTTGGAGAGCTTTCTATAAGCTAATTGGAGCTACTGTCAGCCTTTCCTCGGGTTTCCACCCTCAGTCTAACGGTCAAACGGAACGGATCAATCAAGACCTGGAGACGACCCTGAGGTGTCTCGTGTCCGCTAACCCTGCGACCTGGAGCTGTCACATCGTCTGGGCTGAGTACGCACACAACACCTTGCGCTGCTCCTCCACAGGAATATTGCCATTCGAGTGCCAGTTCGGGTTTCAGCCTCCACTGTTCCAGGAGCAGGAGCTCGAGGTGGGGGTTCCCTCCACGGAGAAGTTTGTCCAGCGCTGTTGACGGAACTGGAGGAGAGCGCAGCTGGCTTTACAACGAGCTTCTCGGCAACAACGGATCCAGGCCAACAAGCGGCGCAGACCGGCTCCTTCATTCTGTCATGGTCAGAAGGTCTGGCTTTCTACTCAGGATCTCCCGCTGCGGGTGGAGTCCCGCAAGCTGGCGCCCCGTTTCATCGGTCCCTTCACGGTGTTGAGGAAGGTCAACCCGGTGTCCTACCGTCTCCAGCTGCCTCGCTCCATGCGGATTCATCCCACCTTCCACGTCTCCCGGCTCCGGCCAGTGGCCATCAGTGCCCTGGCGCCCGCCACGAGGCCTCCCCCTGCTCCCCGCATCATCGACGGCCAGCCTGCCTACACGGTCCGTCGCCTGATGGACTCTCGCCGGGTTCGCGGGGGCCTCCAGTTCCTGGTAGACTGGGAGGGATATGGTCCGGAGGAACGCTCCTGGGTCCCGGACCGGAACATCCTGGATCGCGACTTGGTGCAGGATTTTCTTCGTCGTCGCCATGGACCTTCTGGGGGTACGTCGGGGGCTGTTCCTGGTGGGGGGGTCCTGTCAGGAATTACCCAGGTTCTGCCTCACCTCGCCACCAGAGGGCACCATGAACTCTTAATTGTTTCCTTCCTTCTTCCTAATCGTACTCACCTGTGCATGGTTATACGCCTGCTATTTAAGTAGTGCTTAGTTTTATGTCCGGTGCTCAGTCTTGAGTTTCACACTGCCTTGTGATCCTCTTGCCGGCCCGCTAGCCTGTACCGTTGTTATTTTGTTTGTTTCTAGTCTATCTTTGTTTGTGCAACCTAACCTCTGCCTCAGTTTGCCTTCCTGCAGTTAGGTTCACCCAGTGCCACTCGTCACAGGCTCCTCTTCTTCCTCACCAAGTTTTACTAAGCAGTGTGCCTGCAGCATGTATCCCACTCAATTGGCCATTGAAATTAGTTGGGCGGGCACCTTGGCTGTTTACTCTTTTTGATTGGGTGGTTAAACAATTGGTCTGTAAATTAATAAAACTTTAAATAAAACTTAACAAATTAAATTAAAATTGCGTTGGCCGGGGTGATGATGCACTCCAGTATCCGTGGCGCCCACCGGTCACGGAAGGCCTCAAGTGTGCCGGCGGACACCGTATGCTCCATCTCCAGGGCTACCCGGGCACGAACATGGCCGCGGAAGAGAGGCAGGCAATCGGGCCGAATGACCCCCTCAACCGCCCACTGCCTGGACCAGTTAATGGCCTTTTTGGCCAGGCCCAGGAGCAGTCCTATGAGGAGGTTCCCCCACCCTGCACGCTCCCCTCTGCACCGGGTGACCAAAGATCAGGAGCGTGGGACTGAAGTGCAACCAAAAATCGAGGAGCAGCCCCTTCAAATAGTGGAAGAGGGGCTGCAACCTCTCACATTCAGTATAAACGTGGAACACGGACTCCTCCAGGCCACAGAAAAGGCAGGCGGCCTGGGAGTCTGTGAACCTATTTAAAACTTTATTGCATGGGACTGCCCCGTGCAACACCCTCCAGGCCAAGTCCCCAATTGATAAAGGGAGGACTCCCACGTAGAGAGCCCTCCATTGGGGCCCTCCACCTTGGCTGTTTAAAGGGCCCAGTTAAGTTGCGGTGGGCGGGAATCGAGTGGGACTGAGGCATTAAATCTGCGCACAGCTATTTTAACTACGCACCCACCACCCCGCTCCCGCTGGGCTGGGTTGATGAGAATTTCCCAACCCAGTTTCAGATTCCTGAATCAAACAGCAATGTGATGAAATGGTTTGGCATTTTTTTTTTTAAAAGCTAGGTAATTAAGCTAAGGTGAAGACGATAAGCTTACAGAGCAGTCTTTTTACTCTAGAAAAGTGTACACTTCAGGGAAATTTGATTGATGTCTTTAAAATAATGAAGGGAATAGACTACTTGAATTAGATAGGTTAGGGAGAGCCAGTGGTTGTGCACACAAGTTAGATACCAGGAAGTTTTACTTTCTTGCAGTGGGTCATTGACCTTTAGAACAAGTTGCCGGTTCGTGCAGTGAGTGGGGATTCTCTGCAAGCGTTCAAAGGGAGATGGATGAGATTCTGGGTGTGGCAGTTAACGCAGCGTAAAAAAGGTAGGTGGGATATTAAACAATGTTTCTCCTGGTCACTGTAGTATCCTGGAACTCGTTTTGATCGCGTTTTGGGGTCAGAGAGGAATTTCACAGGTTTATTTTCCCCCTGAATTAGCCTAGGGCTTTTTTATCTGATTTTTTGTCCCTCCTGGATTACATGACTGCTGGTGGGTGGGAGAGCGTTGGGAATCATAAAGCTCTTTTGCAGCATGAGTGTATGGGACAGGCTCGGCGAACCAACTGATCTTTTCCTGACCATCGTTTTTGTATGTTCGCAAACGTGTTCATAAACAAAGTACCTCAGCAAAAAAAATACCATTTAAAAGACGTATCTGCAACTGGCAGAATGACCTTTCATTAAATATATCTAACACAAGGTTTGTTTCTACCATATAATTTGTAATTATGTACCAGCAGCATTTTCTCACGGTTATGTTTTTTAATTTCACTGGTCCTATCAAATGTGAGTGCTTGAATCAGAGGAGAAAGAGTTGTTTCAGGATCAGTATTGTCTCCCTGATCTACAGTGGAAATTTGCAACAACCTGCGGAGACACAATAAATAAGTTATATTTATTTTTCATTGGCTATAAAAATTAAATGCTGTGATTAGGGACACCGTGTGGGATCGCCTGGTTTTCTGGTGACCCGATGACGACGTCCTCTGGTGCTTGCACCGGGCCTTCTAAGGACGTCTTTCCCTGCGAATGGGTCTGCTGGGGACGTCAACTCACCCATTCCCACTGCCGTTCCTACTCAATGAAATTCATCTCATGAAACGAAACCTGTGATCCAGGTGTAGTGTGGGGAGGGAGGGAGAATGTGATCCTGGTGTAGTGTGGGCAGGGAGGGAGAATGTGATCCAGGTGTAGCGTGGGCAGGGAGGGAGAATGTGATCCAGGTGTAGTGTGGGGAGGGAGGGAGAATGTGATCCAGGTGTAGTGTGGGGAGGGAGGGAGAATGTGATCCAGGTGTAGTGTGGGGAGGGAGGGAGAATGTGATCCTGGTGTAGCGTGGGCAGGGAGGGAGAATGTGATCCAGGTGTAGCGTGGGCAGGGAGGGAGAATGTGATCCAGGTGTAGTGTGGGGAGGGAGGGAGAATGTGATCCAGGTGTAGTGTGGGGAGGGAGGGAGAATGTGATCCAGGTGTAGCGTGGGCAGGGAGGGAGAATGTGATCCAGGTGCAGTGTGGGGAGGGAGGGAGAATGTGATCCAGGTGTAGCGTGGGGAGGGAGGGAGAATGTGATCCAGGTATAGCGAGGGGAGGGAGAGGGAGAATGTGATCCAGGTGTAGTGTGGTGAGGGAGAATGTGATCCAGGTGTAGCATGGGGAGGGAGAGGGAGAATGTGATCCAGGTGTAGCGAGGGGAGGGAGGGAGGGAGGGAGGGAGAATGTGATCCAGGTGTAGCGTGGGGAGGGAGAGGGAGAATGTGATCCAGGTGTAGCGAGGGGAGGGAGGGAGAATGTGATCCAGGTGTAGTGAGTGGAGGGAGGGAGAATGTGATCCAGGTGTAGCAAGGGGAGGGAAGGAGAATGTGATCCAGATGTAGCGAGCGGAGGGAGGGAGAATGTGATCCAGGTGTAGCGAAGGGAGGGAGAGGGAGAATGTGATCCAGGTGTAGTGTGGGGAGCGAGCGGGAGGGAGAATGTGATCCAGGTGTAGCGTGGGGAGGGAGGGAGAATGTGATCCAGGTGTAGCGAGGGGAGGGAGGGAGAATGTGATCCAGGTGTAGCGAGGGGAGGGAGGGAGAATGTGATCCAGGTGTAGTGTGGGGAGGGAGGGAGAATGTGATCCAGGTATAGCGAGGGGAGGGAGGGAGAATGTGATCAAGGTGTAGTGAGGGGAGGGAGGGAGAATGTGATCCAGGTGTAGCGAGGGGAGGGAGGGAGAATGTGATCAAGGTGTAGTGTGGGGAGCGAGCGGGAGGGAGAATGTGATCCAGGTGTAGCGTGGGGAGGGAGGGAGAATGTGATCCAGGTGTAGCGAGGGGAGGGAGGGAGAATGTGATCCAGGTGTAGCGAGGGGAGGGAGGGAGAATGTGATCCAGGTATAGCGAGGGGAGGGAGGGAGAATGTGATCAAGGTGTAGTGAGGGGAGGGAGGGAGAATGTGATCCAGGTGTAGCGAGGGGAGGGAGGGAGAATGTGATCAAGGTGTAGCGAGGGGAGGGAGGGAGATTGTGATCCAGGTGTAGCGTGGGGAGGGAGAGGGAGAATGTGATCCAGGTGTAGCGAGGGGAGGGAGGGAGAATGTGATCCAGGTGTAGTGTGGGGAGGGAGGGAGAATGTGATCCAGGTGTAGTGTGGGGAGGGATTAAGGGAGAATGTGATCCAGGTGTAGTGTGGGGAGGTATTAAGGGAGAATGTGATCCAAGTGTAGTGTGGGGAGGGAGGGAGAATGTGATCCAGGTCTAAGGTGAGGGGAGGGAGGGAGATTGTGATCCAGGTGTAGCGAGGGGAGGGAGGGAGAATGTGATCCAGGTGTAGCGAGGGGAGGGAGGGAGAATGTGATCCAGGTGTAGCGTGGGGAGGGAGGGAGAATGTGATCCAGGTGTAGTGTGGGGAGGGATTAAGGGAGAATGTGATCCAGGTGTAGTGTGGGGAGGTATTAAGGGAGAATGTGATCCAGGTGTAGTGTGGGGAGGTATTAAGGGAGAATGTGATCCAGGTGTAGTGTGGGGAGGGAGGGAGAATGTGATCCAGGTCTAAGGTGAGGGGAGGGAGGGAGGGAGAATGTGATCCAGGTCTAAGGTGAGGGGAGGGAGGGAGGGAGAATGTGATCCAGGTGTAGCGTGGGGAGGGAGGGAGAATGTGATCCAGGTGTAGCGAGCGGAGGGAGAGGGAGAATGTGATCCAGGTGTAGCGAGGGGAGGGAGGGAGAATGTGATCCAGGTGTAGCGAGGGGAGAGAGAGAGAATGTGATCCAGGTGTAGTGTGGGGAGGGAGGGAGGGAGAATGTGATCCAGGTGTAGTGTGGGGAGGGAGGGAGAATGTGATCCAGGTGTAGCGAGGGGGGGAGGGAGGGAGAATGTGATCCAGGTGTAGCGTGGGGAGGGAGAATGTGATCCAGGTGTAGCGAGGAGGGAGGGAGGGAGAATGTGATCCAGGTGTAGCGAAGGGAGGGAGGGAGAATGTGATCCAGGTGTAGCGAGGGGAGGGAGGGAGAATGTGATCCGGGTGTAGCGAGGGGGGGAGGGAGGGAGAATGTGATCCAAGTCTAAGGTGAGGGGAGCGGGAGGGAGTATGTGATCCAAGTCTATGGGGCGGGGAGAGGAGCACGATCCAGGTCTACTTTGAGGGGCTCTCAGGTGGGGAGAGCATCAGTGAGGTCCAGAAGGGCACACAATCCAGATTGGGGTGGGGGGAGGGTCATGATTCAGGTCTAGCTATCTTGATATACCATATATATTAATGTAAAAGGTGACACCTCCAAACCCCACCACTTTCTAGCCAAAAAAACCTGAAAACAATAACACAGTCCATGATCCACACGCAGTGCCTCATTAGTCACCGCAGCTCTCCCCCAGAGTGTTTCGTTTGACGGAGTGATTAGCAACAGTGTGCGTACTTCAGGTTTTGGGTCAACCCAACAATATCATCCTTATGCACATGTGTCCAATAACAGGACTCTCAACACATGCGCAAGAGGTGTGGCCCAGCCGGTGGCGTAATTTTCGATGACGTCACCCTCACTTGTTCACCCTGCCATTCGTGCTGAATGAAATTCGCCGCACTAAACCAACCCTGCAGCTCAAATAATGTGAAATAGTCGATGCTGTGGATTTGTCACATTCGGACTCAGAGAACCGGGTGCAGCACCCCGCATGAGCTTGCAGTGCTCATTCATTGGGGGCATATTTGAGGGGTTCCACAAGTCAATTGCTTGGTTGGCCTGATTCAAATTCAAAGTGAGGTGGGAGGCTGCTCAATGGGGAGGCCTCACTCCCCCATCAGACAGGGGAGTTTTGTGGGAGTTTTTACAGAACAAGCTGTCCCACACCACTACAGGTGTTCAGTTGCAATGGACACTTTTCCGCACACATTGCCAATCTGGCTGTGTGCTTTTTGAAAGTTGCTCAGTAATTTCTGGCAGCAGCTTCTGAAGATCCCTCTACATACATACTCAAATTTATCTCTCTTCAAGGTGCACAGATGCTTAGCATCATAGGTCTCCAGGCCATTGCACCTGCTAAATGTGGCAATGCTATGGTAGCCCCATGACCTCAGACCTTCTTGACCTCCATAGAGTTTGCAAACTCAGTCGATATGAATGTGCAGCACCTGATATGCCTTCAGGAACTGACATTTTTCCCCATAGAGCCTCCTGTGGCAATCAGCTCATGTTCATTTTTAAAAATTCATTCAAGGGATGTGGGCGTCGCTGGCAATGCCAACGGTTATTGTCCATCCCTAATTGCCATTGAGAAGGTGGCGGTGAGGCGCCTTCTTGACAACTGAGTGGCTTACTAGGCCATTTCAGAGGGCAGTTGAGAATCAACCACATTGCTGAAGACGCTTGAAAACACTTTAGCCATAGTCTTCGGTACCCCAATGCATGGCTCCACCACGCTTCAGGATGTGGAAGATTCATGGAGCCTCCCCCTGCTGTCAGTTGCCAGGTTGTCCACCACCTTTCTTGACAAGGATGCAGCATAGGCACATGGCTTTGCTGTGCTCTAACAGCTTAGCTCTGCCTTTTGGTGCTTAATGGGTAGGCAGGCCTTCATGGTAGCTTCACTAGGTTTGTAGCCCATTCAAAGATACACCTGTTACTGCTCTCAAGATGCCCTTCCACAAGGTGCATTGCACCAGGCCAAGCGAGGGAGTGGGGAGGGGAGGGTGAGAGAGAGGGAGGGGGAAAGAAAGAGAGAGGAGAGGAGAGGAGAGCAGGGTGAGGAGGAGAGTGGAGTGAGAGAGGGAGGGAGGGGGAAACAGAGAGGAGAGGGGGAGGGAGGAGAGAGGGAAGGGAGTGAGAGTGAGAGAGAAAGAGGAGGGGGGAGGGAGGAGAGAGAGGGATGGGTGAGGGGGGAAACAGAGGAGAGGGAGAGGGAAGGGAGTGAGTGAGAGAGAGAGGGAGAAGGGGGAAACAGAGAGAAGAGGGAGGAGAGGGCAGGGAGTGAGAGAGAGAAGGAGGAGGGGGAAACAGAGAGGAGAGGGAGGAGAGTGAGGGAGGCCTTTCTGGAGCCGGGAGGGGAGCCTGGGCCCCCCAAGAAATCCTACCAAACAATAATACAAAGTACCGTTGGTTCTTGTGGCGGCTGTGCCGCATCCTGCCGGGTTCGTCTGGAGGCTTTGGCAGCAAGCGAGTCTCACCGCGACTCATTGTGAAACTCCAGTGGCGCTGGCACTGCCAGAGATGTGAACGAGCCCCCGGTACCGGTCAGTGAGGATTTTATCCCGTCCCTATAAACTCCAGAGGACGAGACTCGCAGAAATTTCTCACAGTTTATGCCCAGTCTCTGAGGCTGTAATGACATTACAGGCTGTAACTAATATTTTGGCGGTGGGGGGAAGAGTTAAAGAACGTTTTATTTAAATTTTAAAATGCTAACGATTGACTCTCGGGACTATCCTATTGCTGGGCTGCCCTAACAGGACATGACAGGTAGAAGTAGATAAAAAGTTGTTTTTTGTTGTGCTTCACGGGACTAGTCATAGAATAGTAATATAGTTTAACAGTTTCGTAATTTGCAAAAAAAAATTAAATAAGCGCATTTTATCAAATATATATTCATGTTATTCAGTATTGAAACTAGGTGAAACAGATGTTAAAATTGAGTGTCTATATCTCCGGCTCCAGGCCCACTCTGCAGCAGGTTTAACTGAACTGTTTTTGCCAGCACTTGTCTGACTCGGGCAGGTGCCTCAATAATATAAGCTAATCAGGGTCCTATGATGTACATAGGATCCTGATGTGATTTTAACAGCCTACTGAGTGTGGTAAAACCTGCCAGGGAAGAAGCGGAGGTTCTAAAAGGTAAGTTTTAAACCAATCTTTGTGGTGCCAGGAAGAGCAGGAGTGCTCCTCTTGCACCCAAGAGGAAAGTCTGGGCCTGTGCTGTGCCAGGCATCCTCCATGTCAAACCCCCCCAACTTATCCGATAGCTGGCACGCAGCCTCCAGGCAGCCTCTGATCGTCACCTGCCAGCAGCTAGCCAGCCTACTCTTTACACCCATTTTGGGTGGGCAGCTGGCCAACGGGATGTAAATGAGGCCTGCAGTTAACCTCAGCCGAGCCTTCCATGGAGACTCCCGGGTGCACAGCCCGTGCATCCTGCCGGCTTCCCACCTGGCAGTTCAAATTCCACCTCCAATTCTTTTTTTGCTATGTATAAAGAAAGATAGGATGTTGATATATGCATTTTGTTTTTGCCAAGTTCCACTCCTCCTCTCCCAAAGGCACTGAACAGGCCCAGCATACAATTTGTTGAGAGCCAGAAACCCTTCAAGTACCTCACCCAAGTGACCATTCTTCATGCATGAGAGTAAACATGAGTGTCAGGCTATTCAACCTTGGACTGCATTGCAGTCTGCTCTCACCCACATGATTTCCAATAAGAGTCACTGGATAACAATCAGGAGTGGAAACGCAGGCTGATTTTTCTTCTTCTTAGCCAGGGCACTGAGGCCAATTTTTTGAGCCCCAGTTGCTACCCTGAGATCAATCTGGAATTGAACCCTCAGACCAGACCCTGTATGGCACTGAACTGCAATGGCATTGTATTTACCCCCAGACAACCGCAGCAACCTCTATGTATTCTCACCCAATTTAGTGGTTAAACTTCAGCAAAGAATGTTCTCAATATCTAAACACCAAATGACAAAAACATGATTCATCCATGCAAATTATAGTTTTTAGGAATTTTTTAAAAATGAGAAATTGCAAAGACTTTGATCTCACTCTGCTATCATCTAATTCAGCCAATATTGTGGTACTTACTCCTTGAGATCATCAGCAATTGACAAATGTTCTTTTTCCTTTCTTTCAGCTTTTGTCTTTCTGGAGAGAGTATGCAGGAATGCGTTTTGGGAAGTATAGCGAAAAATACCTAGTTCCTCTGAAAAAGGTTTTCCCATACTCAGGTCTGGATTGGATTGCCAATTCTGAAATAAAAATAGAGAATATGTAGTTAATCATTCTAATCCTAATAGCTCCCATTCACATATATTTTCTTACTGTATATGGTCAAATTCACAAAAGCGATGAGCATCTCACTATGAGACACTAATTTGACATATTTACACTGCTAGATCACAACTTCCAAGTCCCAGTGGCAATAACACTCAAAGTGCCTCATCCAAATTCTCAACAAGGAAAAACAAGGCAATTGCATTTCAGCTTTAAGTCCCTCTATTGTTTCACTGGCTCTAGAGGACATGAGTCCAAAATTAAAAAGGGCTACGAATATGATTTAAAAAAGAGTTTCCTATTATTACTATTACCGTTAGATATATGTGGCGCTCTGGCTGCGGAGATTTGGTTAAGATTTGTTCTTCATCTTGTTGTTTTGGAAGATTAGGAGTTCGTACAGCAACAACTGTAAAGAGAGGGGTCAATGTTAAACTTTGATTAAACATTTGTAAAGATTTTGCTTGAAAAATATTTAACATTTGGTCTGTGAAGTTAGATCAACCAGGCACTGAGTAACATTGGCCCGTATTTTCTGATTGCAGGCCTCCCGCGGGCGGAGGCCTGCGATCTGGAAAAATCTGCGCCCTTACCTGAGGGCTCCCGGGACGCACACACTTCCGATCCTGGGCCTCACCAAACTGCAAGTGCGCAGGGCCCACGGATCCCAGGGGTGCAGGTAGTTCGTAGCGTCCCTGGGATCACGTGGGCCATGGGGAGCCAATCACAGAAGGGAATCTCCCTTCATACATTTGACAGGAAGACCTGTCAAATATATGAATGAAGATCAATGAAAAAACATAGTAAAACTTTAAATACATTTTTTAAAAATCACAGTTTTAAAATGACTTGAATTTAAGTATTTTAAATAAAAATTTAATTTTTTGAAAAAAATAATTAAAGTTTTTTACGGGGCTAAAAATAAACTTACCTTTTTTTAAAGTATTTTTAAATGATAAATCAGTGAAAAACTTCTTTTTTAAACTTTTTTCTACTCTTATCCTGGTAAAAGCAGGCCTTACTCCTGCTTTTACCAGGCGTAAGAATTGTAAGGGTTTTCTGTGGGCGGAGGGTCTCCAAAAAGCGGAACTATCCACCCGCAGAGGCCCTTCTCCAGGGCAGCCGGAGGATCTGTCAAGACGATTCTTGACAGATCAGAAATGCCGGTTTTCAGCGCATGTGCTGTGCATGCCTGAAACCAGCATTTCCGATGTCCCTACGGGTGGGTACACAGCGCGTACACACCCGTAGGGATCGGAATATCCGGGCCATTATTTCTACTTTCAAATCTTGAACAGAGGGATGAGGTTATTCCTATTCTCTGCAGGCTTTATTTGATCTCCATAACTTGGATCTTTCAAATTTGTTTGCTACAACGGGAGTCTCTAGCTCAAATTCAAGTGTCAGGAGCTCCTGCTTAATACCAATCACAGGCCCCTGTTAAATGTTTAGGAACTGATGTCCTTTTTTCTCTCTGGATTCTTACCACTTTATAATCTTCTTCTTAGGCAGTCCCTCGGAACTGAGGATGACTTGCTTCCACATTAAAAATGAGTTCTCAGGTGACTGATGAGTCCAATGCAGGACCTACAGTCTCTGTCACAGGTGGGGCAGATGATGGTTGAAGGGGCGGGTGGGTGGGGTGCTTGGGTTGACGTGCGCTCCTTGCGCTGCCTGCGCTTGGCTTCCGCTTGCTCCCAGCGAAGAGACTCGAGGTGTTCGGCGCCTTTCCGGATGCTTCTCCTCCACTTTGTGCGGTCTTGGGCCAGGGATTCCCAGGTGTCGCTGGGGATGTTACACTTTTTCAAGGAGGCTTTGAAGGTGTCCTTGAAGCGTTTCCTCTGCCCACCTGGGGCTCTCTTGCCGTGCCGGAGCTCCGAGTAGAGCGCTTGTTTTGCGAGTCTCGTATCGGGCATGCGGACAATGTGACCCGTCCATCGGAGCTGATTGAGCGTGGTCAGAGCTTCGATGCTGGGGATGTTGGCCTGAGCAAGAACACTGATGTTGGTGCGCCTATCCTGCCAATGGATTTGCAGGATCTTGCGGAGGCAGCGTTGGTGGTACCTCTCCAGTGCTTTGAGGTGCCTGCTGTACATGGTCCATGTCTCTGAGGCATACAGCAGGGCAGGTATCACTGCTGCCCTGTAGACCATGAGCTTAGTGCCGGGTTTGAGGTCCTGGTCTTCAAACACTCTCTTCCTCAGGCGACCGAAGGCTGCACTGGCACACTGAAGGCGGTGTTGGACTTCGTCGTCGACGTCTGCCCTTGTTGACAGTAGGCTCCCGAGGTATGGAAAATGGTCCATGTTGTCCAAGGCCTTGTCGTGGATTTTGATAATCGGGGGGCGGCACTGTGTGGCGGGGGCAGGTTGGTAGAGGACCTTTGTCTCAGAGACATGGACCATGTACAGCAGGCACCTCAAAGCACTGGAGAGGTACCATCAACGCTGCCTCCGCAAGATCCTGCAAATCCATTGGCAGGATAGGCGCACCAACGTCAGTGTTCTTGCTCAGGCCAACATCCCCAGCATCGAAGCTCTGACCACTTTATAATATGTATGAATTAGCACCACCCACTACCACACCACCCTGAAACCTGCTCTCCTTGTACTAATGAGCTTGATAAACAGTGTTTATGTCATTTTAAAGGTTTTTTTTGTAATGCATTTATTTCTCGCTTCCCCTCTTCTATATTTCCCCCAGCTTTCTGCCATGCCACAGCTGAGATTGTGGGAATGACATCTGTTTCTAAGACACTGCCTGTGTTACACTTGAGACAGCCACTAGGTAACACACACAAACTGCCCAGGGTGACTAACCTTCAAACTTGACTTCAATTTCTATGAAAGTACACCTTCTCCACTTGGCAGCTTCCCTTCATAGCATGCTCAAAATTGAGAACCCACTGTGTGTACAGTCACCATGCTACTAATCCATAGCACAGCTGTTAGAGCAGAAGCATACTACAGCACCATGTGGCTTAAAGCATGACATCTATAAAATGTTTAGATAGAATAATATGAAATACTTACTCTGCATTTGTCTGTGATCGCCAGCTGATTCAAATTGATGGGGTAACACATTATAGACCTGCTCTAGGTCCAGATGCGGCATATTTTCATTGATCTGTAAAGGAATATTGCTCAATTGCATGAGGAAAATAGTTAATTCAGCCAACATTTTTTTCAACAAAAATTTACAGTTCACATTCTAATATTTGACTAACCTCTTGAAGGTCTGTTTCTATTGATTGTGGTTTTGGTTTTGGTACTTTCTTGGGTCTGCTGAGGTTGAAGAGGTGCTTTAACGTAAAGGGGGCTTCAGGAGACATTGATTTCTTGACCATGTGTTGATATTTACCTAAATCTTCCATGTCAGGAGCTTCATCAACATCGTCTGTTGATTTGCGTAAAGCCTTGATTTCTTTAGCAAGGCGACGCTTTATAGCTTGTATATTCAAACTTTTAAAAAATCATCAGAAAAATACAGTTGAAAACAGAACTAAACTCCAATAATTAATTCATTCCTTTTATTATAGTATATACTCATTCTTCTCTCCAGTTAATTGTTGCTTCTCATTCCTCTGATCCTAGCATTCTGTGCCCATATTTCTAGGCCTTATGGCTTGGTATAACAGCTAATACTTGTGGGCAAATGGCACAAACAACTTGCTTGTAATTCCTGAGAGAATACTGAGGGAATTCCTCCACCCCTGGGATTTACTCTGTCTATAGTATTACTTTGCGTAACAATTTGAGTTTATTTAAAAATAATCTAAGGTATTCAGAATGCTGAAAAGCTCTACCAATGGGGATAGTATTGTAGTAGTTACATTACCGGACTAGCAATCCAGGGGTATAAATTCAAATCCCACCATAACAAGTTGTGAAACTGAATTCAATACATATGGTAATATATGGAACTAGCACCAGGAAAAGTGATCAAAGTTGCTGGATTGGTGTAAAAACCCAACTGGTTCATTAATGTCCTTCAGGGAATGGACACTGCCACCCCAACCCGGTCTGACCTACAAGTGACTCCAGTCCCACACTATCGGGTTGACTTTTAACAGCCTCTGCAGTGGCCTTGCAAGCCACTCAGTTGTACAGAATAAACACCATCGGGGGAAGCACCATCACCACAAGAACTGGTTGAACAAGGGAACTAGATGTAATATCTCCAAGTTTGCAGATGACACAAAGCTGGGTGGGCGTGTGTGCTGTGAGAGGATGCCGAGAAACTCTAGTATGATTTGGACAGGTTGGGTGATTGGGCAGAAGCATGGCAGATCCAATATAACGTGGATAAATGTGAGGTTATCCACTTTGGTGTCAAAAACAGGAAGGCAGATTATTATTTGAATGGCAATAGATTGGGAGAAGGGGAAGTGCAACGAGACCTGGGTATCCTTGTGCACCAGTCGCTGAAAGTAAGCATGCAGGTGCAGCAGGCGCTTAAGAAGGCAAATGGTTTGTTGGCCTTCGTAGCGAGAGGGTTTGAGTACAGGAACAAGGATGTCTTGCTGTAGTTGTACAGGGCCTTGGTGAGACCACATCTTGAGTATTGTGTGCAGTTTTGGTCACCTTATCTGAGGAAGGATGTTCTTGCCATGGAGGGAGTGCAGCAAAGATTCATCAGGCTGATACCTGGGATGGCAGGAACGACGTATGAGGAGAGATTGGGTCGATTGGGCTTATACTTGCTGGAGTTTAGAAGAATGAGAGGGGATCTCATTGAAACTTATAAAATTCTGAAAGGACTAGACAGACTAGATGCAGGAAGGATCTTCCCAATGGTTGGGGAGTCCAGAACCAGGGGTCACAGTCTAAGGATAAGGGGTAGGCCATTTAGGACAGAGATGAGGAGGAATTTCTTCACCCAGAGAGTGGTGAACCTGTGGAATTCTCTACCACAGAAGGCCGTAGAGGCCAATTCATTAAATATATTCAAGAAGGAGTTAGATATATTTCTTAAGGCTAAAGGGATCAAGGGATATGGGGAGAAAGCAGGGACAGGGTACTGAATTTGGATGATCAGCCATGATCTCATTGAATGGCGGAGCAGGCTCGAGGGGCTGAATGGCCTACTCTTGCTCCTATCTTCTACGTTTCTATGTTTCCATGTTTGAAGGAGAACAACTAGATTTTGGCAATAAATGCAATCTGGTCACCCATGTCCCAAGAGCAAAGAAACAAAAAACCTTCTTGCTCATCAAGGCAAGTTGCGCACTTTGTGAATTACAGCAGTGTTTCTTTGTTCCCCCACACTTCTTGATCCTTCCCTATTTGTTTGCTCCTTCCCTCTATCATCTGTCAATAGTAAAAGTGTATTTTAAGCTACCACACATCATGGAAAGTTATAACTCAAGCTGTGAGTTCTAGTATCTTCATTGGGTGGTTCCAAAGGCTAGACAGTTGCCACAATTATGAAACAAAAAAATGGAGGGGAGATGAGGAAGGGAAATGCGCAACATTTTTATCTTAGCTGGCCACCTTCAGGAAAGTTAGCTCCTCATTGGTATCACAGTGAAATAACACAAAAACCTTGTGCACATTTACCTTTCAAGTGGTTCCATTACTTGCAAAAAGATAAAGGAATAAATGGGAAGATGCTTTATATTAATAGTAAGCAGCTAACCAACATGATCGGCAAACAAATTCTGAATTAAATTAATTTCTTTAAACACATTCTGGTCACCAACAACCAAGGGAGGCATGCAAGTGCTTGGAGGTAGGTGTTGAGAAGAGCCACAAGGCTGATCCCTAGTGACAACAGACTGAGTTATGAGGAAAGGCTGGAGAAACTTGGGCTTCTCTTCCTGGAAAGGAAGCATCTGAGGAATGATCTTATAGAAGTATGTAAGATAATAAAAGGTAAATCTGGAATAATATTTAAATAAAATTGTGAATGGAGCAGAGGAGGACACAGGTTAAGACTAGTAAATGGTAAATTTAGCACTGATATCAGAAAGAAGCTCTTCACACAATGAATAATCAGTATTTGGAATGGACGTTCAGAAAGGGTCATCGAGCTAATAACCCTGGAATCATTTAAGAAACAATTAGATGCAACAATGAGGGGAATGTAGGGTTTTTGTGGATGGATGAATTAAGATGAGCCATCTGTAGTATGTAACATTGTATTTGTTCAATTATTTGTTTTTGATTTCTAACAAACTGACTGCTATTATTGGCAACCATATACTTGAACTGTAGTATAATAAAAAGTGTTTTGCAATTTCCGCAACTTAGTACAAATCAACTAGTTATGCAAACATTTACTGCATTACATGTTCTCAAATTATTTTCTATAGACTGATTCTATGTATTAAAATTGAACAGCGGGAATGAAACACAGATACGTTAAACCAGTAAAACCATTCTTATTTATGTTGAAAAACTTACAACCTAGCGCAGTCAAGAGCGAGCTGAGCCTTTAGCCTACTAAGGTTAGCCTCATCAGTGAATACAGAGCGCTGTCTCACTACGTCCACCATATGAAGATAGTGAAGGAATAGTTGTTCACACACTGTGATGATATGTGTAGTAATTCGTCGGCTGAGCTCTTTGTTTTCCATGTTTGTCAGAGTAATGTCTTGAGAACAGTGCTCAAATTCGTCCCAGAGCAGCTTTACATCTGCTATAATCATTCCTCCCTAAGAATAACAATGCCAGCTCAAAATTAGTCCATGCAGAAACACAGTATCTTTCCAAGAATAATATTGTATAATCAGTTCAAACGAGGTACTTGTTTTTGTGTTATATTAAAATGCAAACCATATTGATTTAGCGGATAAATGCAACTTCTGGTGTGAGATGCTGACAGACAAACCAAGGAGGTCCAACATTTGATCCTTGGTCAGTGATGTATATGCAAATCTCAGCCATGCACAATAGTGGGGGCTATGCAATTGGTTTCAGAGTCACTGCAGTGGGAGATTGGCACAGGGGACAGCTAGGGTTTCCTCTTCTAATCACTATCCAGCAATCTCACTAGAAATGAATGTTGGACAATGAAAAATGAGGCTCATAGTCCAATAGCCTACCAGCACTCTCAATCTCGGTTCACAAATGCCAGTTAGGTAGCTATTGATGGGCTATCAGTGCCCATCAACTGAGCTACCACTTTTGGTCAGAGGAGGAAAGGAGCTGAAGTAAGGAGGTTAAAGAAAATCAGCTGATAAAGACATCTAATTTAGAATATGAAACATTAAAAATGTATGAATAAAATGCAAAATACTGCAAATGCTGGCAATCTGAAACAAAAGCATAAAAGCTGGAAACACACAGCCGATCAATCAGCACCTGTAGGGAGATCAGACAGTAAACATTTCAGGCTGACAACCATTATCAGGGTTATGATGAAAGGTATCAGCCCAAAACATCAACTGGTGTTGACTGTCTGCTCCCTCCACATATTAAATAAAGTATCTCTTTCAAATGATCTACCTACCAGTGCCTGTTGGGTTGCTATAGACACAGATGTAACCTCTGATTTTGCAGCAATCCTTCTTTGAATCAATTGACAGAGATCAGCGAGGGAGGCCGGGGCCAACTTCACACTTCGATCAATAGGAGTTACTGGGCGCTCTAGCCGAAGCACTTCAAGGACACAATCAAAAATGCATACAATCAATATACCAAATCACATTACCTATATTCTACAGAGACACTATTTTTTAAGATACCTAATGCTGCATTTGCATTACAAGTACTAGTTTGATAATGGTACCTGTTTTGAGAGTGGTATTAGGCAATAACATGTTTTACACTGCCTTGTTTGCACTGTTCTCTGCTCAAGCAAAGCGGAGGTCTGGGCACAGCTTGTGTTTTGAAAAAAAAATGTCTTTGAACACTTTTGTTTACTAGTTATAAAAATATTGGACATGGGAAGAAATGCTGTTTGATAGACAGTCAAGAATCATCCGATCGGGTAATGACGAGTCTTACCATGTGAGAATGCAAATGGAATTTTTGATGTCCTGTTTCTCTCCTTACTGGCATTAAAACTTTAAAGGAGTAGCTGATTCACACTGCTTGCAGGTGGTGGTCTCGCACCATTTCTGATAAATCAGTTGCCTTGAACAAACAATTTATGCAAAATTAATTTCAAATTGATGCAAAATCTTCAGGATACTTGGCCTGTAACTTTTATGATTCTTATTCATGTTATATTTAAATACCTCTTTTAGGGTTGCCAACTCTGGTTGGGCATATTCCTGGAGGCTACATCACTTGACCGCCTGCCACCAATGCCCCGCCCCCATACTCTTGCCATTGGTCGCCCGACATGTCCATCCTCATGGTGCACTGCCTTCCTATGCCAATCGGAAAGTGAATAGACTCTTCATTACCTGATTGGATGGTTCTTGACTGTCAATCAAACAGCATTTTTTCCCATGTCCAATATTTTTATAACTAGTAAACAAAAGTGTTCAAAGACATTTTTTTTCAAAACACAATTTTTTAACGTCCCCTACAATTTTTCTCATGGGTTGCTCGTAGTTGGGTCCTGGAGATTAGTTTTTAATTCCTGGAAAATCCAGGGCAATCCCGGAGGGTTAGCAACCCTACCCTCTTTGCTTCTTGCATCTACACAACTTGCATTGCAGTTCGGTAGTTACGTGAAGCTTGTTTTGTTCTTGAGTAAATATGGTATCAATTTCCTAAGCATTTCGATCTATTATCAGTATCCATATGGTTGCTGCATTTCAATGTCAAGCACCATTAGGCCTCGAGCCCCAATAGTGGTAGGAATTTACTGTACAAATTTGTTAATAGGAGTTTAAGTACCATAATCTAGCTACCTTCATTTTTCATAATCCCACATTCTAGTTGCTAAATTAACAATGGCCCTGTTGACAAAGACTGTAATCTGAAAACTAACACTTTTGGTCCTAATATTTGGTTGGTTAATGAAATGTTCTCAAAAGTATCCTAGATAATTAAGAGTAAAAAAAATATAGATATGGATTGATTAAAAACATCTTTAAACAACTGCAGAACAGCTTCCATTTCTAGTGGGCTTTTTTAGAATTACACTTTCAGTGATCTGATCCAGTTCAAAACATGACCCAGAATTTTCTGGGGTCCGTGCGGGCACAATTGAAGGCGGGTCGGGACGGAAATTTTAAAAACCTTGGAGGGGGTCGGGAACCCACCGTCATCCCCATGCGCCTTTCCCTCGGGTGTGTTTGCCGGCGCAGCAGCAACCCAAGCGGCAGAGGTGGCCGAGCTAATTGAGATCAATATGAGGTACTTGTCAGACCCTTAAGCGTCTTTTTAACCCTGCCTTTCAAAGTTCCCTGGATGACCACGGGAATCACGCAGCGCGGGAACCAGGTCTGTGAACCTGAGGTGGAAGTTGAGTGACCACTGATTGACCTCATTAGTGCACAGCATGAAAAGTACAATAAAAACTCCCACCTGACAGCTGATCACTTTCCTAAGGCAGATGCTGTTGCTGAGTGCACTGCCAGCACAGATTTAGCTTGCTAGAATTTGCAATTGTTTCCAGCAAAGTCAGCATCCACTGTCACCTCATTGATAGAACCTATCACACCATTGACAGATTGCTTGTCATCTCTGCTTGACCTGCCATCTATTACATCAGATTGGATGCCGTTTATACTGTCTCACCATAGTCCTCAGAAATGGATCACGATGAGCCCCAACACTAGCAGCAACAGGCACACCAGCAGCACCAACAACACCACCAACCTTCTCAACCACCCTGATGCTGCACAAAACAGAGGGCATCAGCGCAGGGCTGCACTGCGCTGGAGGCAATACCCCCAACACAGGTTATACAGGCAGAGGCTGAGCTTCCTCAACATGACTGAGCAGCAGTGCCAAAGGAGGCTCAGGCTGCACCCTGCACAACATAGCGAAGCAGCGAGGCTTAGCGCTGCATGAGGAGTAAGGCTCTGAGTGCACAGCCTCTTCAGAGGAAGAGGAGGAGGAGGAGCATCAGCTGGAAGACGAGGAGGAAGAGGAACCTGCGGTCCAGATCCCACCAGCATCAGAGCACATTGCTGCCCAGGAGGCCAGAGATGGCCTCATCATGGCCAAATTTACTTAACTTTATGCATTACACCCATATGACTGCCACATACTACGTCAGGTTCACACCACCCCACAGCAACACCATGCTTTAGCATCCCTACAATGACCAAGCTATTCCTTTTACACTGACCACCATTGCTGGAGGTAACGTTATGCCTCACCATTCACTCCAACTCACTAAGCCACTTCCAAAGTTGCACACAAATTTGTAGATTGAAAGTGGTGAAAATAAATAGTTCTATGCCTGACATCACAGTATTGGAAACTTTACAGAAATATTTATTAAAACACCCAAGTGGCTACCCTTGTGTAACTACTTGTGTTTCATCTTTCTCTTACGTGTGCTTCTACGAGGTGCTACTCCTGTAGCTTCAGCAGAGGTAGAGGCAGCCTGCTCACTTCCCTGCTGTGACTGCATAGACACTTTTGGCGGACGTCCTCTAGGTTTTGGAGCCTGTGTTTGCTCCACCAACGTCTGCTCCTCCTGCGACTGTGCAGGGGCAGACTCAGCCATTGTGATCACGGGAGCCATCTGGAGCTCTGACTCGGGGGGGGGGGGGTGGGCAATGGTGGAGAAGTGCGAGCGCTTTGAGAGGAGCCCCCACTTCCATGTCCCTGTCCCCTCTCACCATCATCCTTCTCGTGGGCCACCCACACTTCCCTGCTCCACAGCAGTGGGGCCATGAGGACCCACGTTCACGTTGACATCCCTCCTAGAAAGGAGGTCTATGAGCCTCTGCCATCTATTCTCCATAGAGACCATGTGCTCTTGTGAGTGGCGCTTTAGCTGCTCCATCCAGGTGGCCATCCTTTCCATGGAAGAACCTACAGTCGCCATCGCCTGCAACACGGTGGTGCTCATGTTGGAGATGGACTCCTCCATTCTCTGCACATTTGCAGACATCATGGTCGCAAAACCTGTCAAAATCTTGCTGCACCTCCAGGATCGCCCCCCGAGGTGCGCGTATCTGCACTGGTGCTGGGTGCACTTATGTCTGGTGATGCTGCCCCCTCAGGCTGAAGGCTTCTCTGAGGAGTCGTCTTGCTCTTCCTCCTGGACAGTGGGGGGGTCTCTTGATGGACCTGTGAGAGAGTAAAGAGATGATTTTAAAATGTCATGTATCTCCAGCTGCTCTGCGACACTTCCAAGGCAACCTCCTCTGCTGCTGTTAAGGTGGCAAATGATGAAGGGCCACCTCCGGTCCTCTCCCTCTCCCTCTTATTGTGGGCTCTCTTTTCCTGCAAGGAGGGAAAGAGAAGGTTGAGTGAAGACAGACCTCTGCCTCTGTGCAGCCATGTGTTCGAGACTTAGCAAGACCCAAAGGATAAAGGACGCGACTGTTGCCAATGAATCGGAAGCAGTGTGCACATGCGCGTTGCTGGTTCGTCACGGGAACAGGTTCGTTTAAAAAGCCAGGAAGGGAGCAAGCTGGTGAAAAAGCCGGGAAGTCGGGAAGGGAGCAAGCTGGTGAAAAAGCCAGAAAGTCGGGAAGGGAGCAAGCTGGTGAAAAAGCCGGGAAGTCGGGAAGGGAGCGAGCTGGTGAAAATGCTGGAAAGCGGGGTAGTGAGTGAGCTGGTGGAAAAGCCGGAAAGCGGGGAAGGGAGCGAGCTCGTTAGCATAATCGTTTTTTAAAAAGCAGAAACATTATGCTTCTGGTTGCTGGAGTGCGCAGTATGCTTCTGCGCAGCTTCCAGTTCGTTGGCAGCAGTCACTCCAAATGGTAAAATATACTGCCTGCACACTCCTAGATGAACCTTCAAATGCAATGTGGCCAAGGCTCCTTTAAATATCCCAGCTGGAAATGAGTCATCGATGATGTCATCAGACCCGCACCATGTAATAGGGCCGGGTATCGCGCATGGCTGCCTTCATAGGCCTCATTAGAGAAAGTCATTCTGAGGAGCGACACGAAATGAGTAACGGGGTCCCGACCTGCCTCACTGACCTCCCGCACCCGACCTGCCTCACTGACCTCCCGCACCCGACCTGCCTCACTGACCTCCCGCACCCGACCTGCCTCACTGAACTCCCGCACCCGACCTGCCTCACTGAACTCCCGCACCCGACCTGCCTCACTGACCTCCCGCACCCGACCTGCCTCACTGACCTCCCGCACCCGACCTGCCTCACTGACCTCCCGCAACCGACCTGCCTCACTGACCTCCCGCATCCGACCTGCCTCACTGACCTCCCGCACCCGACCTGCCTCACTGACCTCCCGCACCCGACCTGCCTCACTGACCTCCCGCAACCGACCTGCCTCACTGACCTCCCGCATCCGACCTGCCTCACTGACCTCCCGCACCCGACCTGCCTCACTGACCTCCCGCGCCCGACCTGCCTCACTGACCTCCCGCGCCCGACCTGCCTCACTGACCTCCCGCACCCGACCTGCCTCACTGACCTCCCGCACCCGACCTGCCTCACTGACCTCCCGCACCCGACCTGCCTCACTGACTCCCGCACCCGACCTGCCCAGGTAAAGAAAATTCTGGCCCAACTGTCCGACTTATTACACCATTCAGAAAATTACATACAAGGTTTTATAAGTTTCTAGATGATCTATTATTGAGTCTTAGAATGCAGCTTTGAGCTACAGTTTTACTACAATAAATAGACACCAGAGCCTTGTGGCTTTAATGGCCCAGAAATTCGGGTCGGGGGCTTCCCGCGGGTGCAAGCCCCTGACCTGCACTTAGCTTGCGCGCCGGCAGTTGAGCTCTGGGCTCCCGTGGAATTCCGCTCCGGGGCCTGCTCCAACTCCCGGCGCGCTGTGCTTGCATGTCCCAGGGGCGTAGTTAGTGCGACGCGTCCCCTGGGATCACGTGAGCCATGGGCAGCCAATCAGAGGAGGGAAAAGCCCATTCATAAGATTGACAGGAAGACCTGTCTAAAATTATGAATATACGGGCCCCAAAATAACAGTAAACCTTCAAATAATTTTTTTTAAAACATCACACTTTTTAAATAAACTATAAATTACATTAAATAACTATTTTAAACAATAATTTAAATTTTTGAAAAAAATAATTTTATAAAAAAACGGGGTAAAAATAAGAACATAAGAACTAGGAGCAGGAGTAGGCCATACGGCCCCTCAGGCCTGCTCCGCCATTCAATAGGATCATGGCTGATCTGAATCTAGACTCACGTCCACTTCCCTGCCCTCTCCCCGTAACCCCTAATTCCCTTATCTGCTAGGAAAATGTCTATCTCCATTTTAAATTTATTTAATGTTGCAGCTTCCACAGCTCTCTGGGGTAGCAAATTCCATAGATTTACTACCCTCTGAGTGAAGAAGTTTCTCCTCATCGCAGTTTTGAAAGACAGCTCCTTATTCTAAGATTATGCCCCCTAGTTCTAGTCTCACCCATCAGTGGAAACATCCTCACCGCATCCACCCGATCAAGCCCCCTCACAATCTTATATGTTTCGATGAGATCGCCTCTCATTCTTCTGAACTCCAATGAGTAGAGTCCCAACCTACTCAACCTTTCCTCATACGTCAACCCCCTCATCTCTGGAATCAACCGAGTGAACCTTCTCTGAACCGCCTCGAGAGCAAGTATATCTTTTCTTAAATATGGAAACCAAAACTGCACGCAGTATTCCAGGTGTGGCCTCACCAATACCCTGTATAACTGCAGCAAGACTTCCCTGTTTTTATACTCCATCCCCCTTGCAATAAAAGCCAAGATTCCATTGGCCTTCCTGATCACCTGCTGCACCTGCATACTAACCTTTTGTGTTTCATGCACCAGATCCCCCAGATCCCTTTGTTTTCTGTAGCACTTTGCAGTTTCTCTCCATTTAGATAATAACTTGCTGTTTGATTTTTTCTGCCAAAGTGCATAACCTCACACTTTCCAACATTATATTGCATCTGCCAAATCTCTGCCCACTCACTTAGCCTGTCTATGTACTTTTGCAGGTTTTTTATGTCCTCCTCACTCATTGCTTTCCCTCCCATCTTTGTATCGTCGGCAAACTTGGATATGTTGCACTCGGTCCCTTCCTCCAAATCGTTAATATAGATTGTAAAGAGTTGGGGTCCCAGCACTGACCCCTGCGGAACACCACTAGTTACTGATTGCCAGCCCGAGAACGAACCATTTATCCCAACTCTTTGTTTTCTGTTAGATAGCCAATCTTCCACCCATGCCAGTATGGCAGCACGGTGGCATAGAGGTTAACACTGTTGCCTCACAGTGCCAGGGACCCGGGTTCAAATCCGGCCTCGGGTGACTGTCTGTGTGGAGTTTGCACATTCTCCCCATGTTTGCGTCGGTTTCCTCCCACAGTCCAAAGATGTGTGGGTTAGGTTGATTGGCCATGATAAAAAAAAAAAAATTTTTAATTGACCCTTAGTGTTAGGGAGGATTAAATACGTGGGGTTATGGGGATAGGGCTTGGGTGGGATGGCTGTCGGTGTAGGGACCGGGTGCTAGGGTTTGGATGATCAGCCATGATCTCGTTGAATGGCGGAGCAGGCCCGAATGGCCTACTCCTGCTCCTATCTTCTATATTACCCCCAATCCCGTGATTTTTTATCTTGATCAGTAATCTTTTGTGTGGAACCTTGTCAAATGCCTTTTGGAAGTCCAAATACACTACATCCACTGGTTCCCCTTTATCCACCCTATATGTTACATCCTCAAAGAATTCGAGCAAATTTGTCAAACATGACTTCCCCTTCGTAAAACCATGCTGACTCTGTCCTATTAAATTATGTTTATCCAAATGCTCTGTTACTGTTTCCTTAATAATGGACTCCAACATTTTGCCAACCACAGATG
The DNA here is from genome assembly GCF_052327205.1 of Somniosus microcephalus. Lineage (NCBI taxonomy): Eukaryota > Metazoa > Chordata > Chondrichthyes > Squaliformes > Somniosidae > Somniosus > Somniosus microcephalus. The sequence goes on along the minus strand of NC_141003.1, from coordinate 37,867,487 downwards.
TTAGGCTAACTGGTCTATAGTTTCCAGCTTTTTGTCTACTTCCCTTCTTAAATAAGGGTGTTATATTAGCAGTTTTCCAATCTGCCGGGACCTTTCCTGAGTCCAGGGAGTTCTGGAAAATGATCACCAATGCATCCACAATCCCTACCGCCACTTCTCTCAAGACCCTAGGATGTAGGCCATCAGGTCCGGGGGATTTATCCGCCTTAAGTCCCATTATTTTACTGAGTACCATCTCCTTAGTGATTTTAATCATGTTTAGCTCCTCCCCCGCCATTGCCCCCTGTTTGTCCAGTGTTGGGATATTTTTAGTGCCCTCTACTGTAAAGACTGATACAAAATATTTGTTCAGTGTCTTTGCCATCTCCATGTTCCCCATCACTAGTTTCCCGGTCCCATCCTCTAAGGGACCAACGTTCACTTTAGCCACCCTTTTTCTTTTTATATAGCTGTAGAAACTCTTGCTATCTGTTTTTATATTTTTTGCTAGTTTACTTTCATAATCTATCTTCCCTTTCTTAATTAATCTTTTAGTTATTGTTTGCTGGCTTTTAAATGCTTCCCAATCTTCTATCCTCCCACTAGATTTGGCTAATTTATATGCCCTTGTTTTCAGTCGAATACTATCCTTTATTACTTTACTAAGCCATGGATGGCTGTCTTTTCTTTTACTCCCCTTTTTCCTCAGTGGAATATATTTATCTTGAAAGATGTGAAATATCTCCTTGAATGTAGGCCACTGCTCTTGTACTGTCTTACACTTTAATCTGTTTTCCCAGTCCGCTTTAGTCAATTCTACTCTCATACCTTCATAGTCTCCTTTATTTAAGCTTAGTACGCTGGTTTGAGATCCAACTCTCTCACCCTCAAACTGAATTTGGAATTCAACCATATTATGGTCACTCATTCCAAGGGGATCCTTTACTAGGACATTTTTTATTAATCCTGTCTCATTACACAGGACCAGATCTAAGATTGCCTGCCCCCTGGTTGGTTCAGTTACATACTGCTCAAGGAACCCGTCCCTAATACACTCTATGAACTCTTCCTCAATGCTGCCATGCCCAATTTGATTAATCCAGTCAATATGAAAGTTAAAATCCCCCATGATTATAGCTGTTCCCTTATTACAAGCCCCAACTATTTCCTGATTTATACTCCAACCAACAGAGTTGCAACTGTTAGGAGGCCTATAGAGTACGCCCACTAGTGACTTTTTCCCCTTATTATTCCTTATCTCCACCCAAACTGTTTCACTATCCTGATCCTTTGACCCAATATCATTTCTGACTATTGCAGTGATTCCATCCTTGATTAACATAGCAACCCCACCTCCCTTTCCTTCCTGTCTGTCCTTCCTAATTGTCAAATACCCTTGTATGTTTAGTTCCCAGTCATGATTATCTTGCAGCCATGTTTCCATAATGGCCACCAGATCATACCCATGTGTAGTTATTTGCACCGTCAACTCGTCAATTTTGTTACGAATGCTGCGTGCATTCAGATAAAGAACTTTCAAATATGTTTTCTGACAATTTATTCCTGCTTTTACCCCTTTTACTACTTTACCTTTATCATTATACATTCTGTCCCTTCCTGACATGCTCTGGTTTTAAATTCCCCCACTGCTACCTTGCTCTATTGCCTTCTCCGCTGTCATTTTTATTTTTCGCTCTCTTAAAACCTCCCCCCCCACTAATTAGTTTAAAGCCCTCTCTACAGCCCTAGTTATTCGATTCACCAGGATTCTATTCCCAGCATTGGCCAAGTGAAGTCCGTCCCAACGGAACAGCTCTCTCCTGTCCCAGTACTGATGCCAGTGTCCCAGGAAGCAAAACCCATTTCTCCCACACCAGTCTTTGAGCCACGCATTTAACTCTCTAATTTTATTTACCCTAGCCAAATTTGCACGTGGCTCAGGTAGTAATCCAGAGATTATTACCCTTGTGGTTCTGCTTTTTAATTTGGCCCCTAGCTGCTCAAACTCCCTCAGCAGAACCTCCTTCCTTGTCCTATCTATGTCGTTGGTATCTTGCTTTAAAGTATTTAAAAATAATAAACCTGTGGAAAAAATGTTTTAATTTTAATTAATTGACCACTTACCTTTTAAAATGCAGGCCTTACGCCTGGTTTTTACATTTCTAAAATCTAAAGTCTTACCCTCACGGAAAAACCTGTAAAAAAAATGTAAGTTAAAAGCGCACGCGCAGACTCCCGCGCGCACGCGTTCGACCTCTGAACCCCTTCGTTCAGAGGAACGGAAGTGCTGGTTTCCCGCGCATGCGCAGTGAATGCAAGAAACCGGCACTTCAATCAGGTCCACGCGTGAGTACCCTGTGCGTACTCACACGTTGGGACCCGAATTTCTGGACCATTGTGTTTTGGGGCCATACTGGGATTGGTTTCTCAGGTTATTATATACTTTTATGTAATTATACAAACTGGTGATTAATCGCAGCTCTTTCTGCCCAAAGACACTATAACTGGCAACTTTGAAATTGACATTAATGCAAATGGATAATGGTTATCGCTTTTTGGCTGATATAAGCAACTGCTTGTTTTAAACATAGACGTTTTAAGTGGTGGGAACTGTAGTGTCGTGAGATCTTTGATGTCCACATGAGAGGGCAGACGGGGTCTCGGTTTAAAGTCTCATTCGAAAGATGGCACCTCCTGTAACGATCAGTAACATGTCATTCTAGAATGGTACACTAGGTGGAGCTGTATGTATATACGAGTGGGCTACCCACGATGCACTAGGCTACCCACAAGGCAGTAGTCAAGATGGATGCTGTACAAGTCCACATGGCTGAATAAAGTGACTAGCTCAAGCTAGCTGTTCATAATAAGAATGTCTATTTATTTATGAACATATAACATGGTACCAGGATTGGTAAAATCTGCTGAATATTGTGAAATGCGACATGGAGAATTTGAAGCCACCGGAGGGTTTGAAACTCACGGGGAATGTCGACTGCAATTGGCGGATTTTCAAACATAAGAACATAAGAACATAAGAAATAGGAGCAGGAGTAGGCCAATTGGCCCCTCGAGCCTGCTCCGCCATTCAATAAGATCATGGCTGATCTGATCCTAACCGCCAATCCACTATGACAGGACTATCTCCTGAATCTAACAGAATTAGACACACAAAATAGGAGCAGGATCAGGCTACACGGCCCCTGGGCCCACTCCGCTACCCACAGGGCCATGACCGATCCGAACCTAGACTCATGTCCAAATTCCTGCCCGCTCCCCGTAACCCTTAATTCCTTTTTCTTCCAGGAAACTGTCTATTTCTGTTTTAAATTTATGTAATGATGTAGTTTCGACAGCTTTTTGGGGCAGCATATTCCATGGACCTACCACCCTCTGAGTGAAGTAGTTCCTCCTCATCTCAGTTTTGAAAGAGCAGCCCCTTATTCTAAGACTATGCCCCCTAGTTCTAGTTTCACCCATCATCTGGAACATCCTCCCTGCATCCACCCGATCCAACCCCTTCACAATCTTATATGTTTCAATAAGATCGCCTCTCATTCTTCTGAACTCCAATGAGTAGAGTCCCAATCTACTCAACCTCTCCTCATATGTCCATCCCTTCATCCCCGGGATTAACCGAGTGAACCTTCTTTGTACTGACTCGAGAGCAAGTATGTCTTTTCTTAAGTATGGACACCAAAACTGTATGCAGTATTCCAGGTGCAGTCTCACCAATACCTTGTACAACTGAAGCAATACCTCCCTATTTTTATATTCTATCCCCCTAGCAATGAAAGCCAACATTCCATTGGCCTTCTTAATCACTTGCTGCACCTGCATACTAACCTTTTGAGTTTCGTGCACCAGGACCCCCAGATCCCTTTGTGCTTCAGTACTTTCCAGTTTCTTGCCATTAAGATAATAACTTGCTCTACGATTTTTCCTGCCAAAGTGCATAACCTCACACTTTCCAGTATTGTATTCCATCTGCCAAATCTCTGCCCACTTATTCAGCCTGTCTATGTCCCCTTGCAGGTTTTTTATGTCCTCCTCACTCACTACTTTCCCTCCCATCTTAGTATCATCTGCAAACTTTGATATGTTACACTCGGTCCCCTCCTCCAAATCGTTAATATAGATTGTAAAGAGTTGGGGACCCAGCACTGACCCCTGCGGAACACCACTGGTTACTGATTGCCAGTCTGAGAATGAACCATTTATCCCAACTCTCTGCCTTATGTTAGATAGCCAATCCTCTATCCATGCCAGAATATTACCCCCAATCCTGTGATTTTTTATCTTAAGCAATAATCTTTTGTGTGGCCCCTTGTCAAATGCCTTTTCGAAGTCTAAATACACTACGTCCACTGGTTCACCTTTATCCACCCTATATGTTACTTCCTCAAAGAACTCCAGCAAATTTGTCAAACATGACTTCCCCTTCATAAAACCATGCTGACTTTGTCTTATTAAATTATGATTATCCAAATGTCCTGTTACTGTCTCCTTAATAGTGGACTCCAAAATTTTACCTACCACAGATGTTAGGCTAACCGGTCTATAGTTTCCAGCCTTCTGTCTACTGCCCTTTTTAAATAAGGGTGTTACATTAGCAGTTTTCCAGTCTGCCGGGACCTTTGCTGAGTCCAGGGAGTTTTGGAAGATTATTACCAATGCATCCACAATCCCTACCGTCACTTCCCTCAAGACCCTAGGATGTAAGCCATCAGGTCCAGGCGATTTATCCGCCTTGAGTCCCATTATTTTACTGAGTACCACTTCCTTAGTGATTTTGATCGTGTTTATCTCCTCCCCCCCTATAGCCCCCTGCTTGTCCAGTGTTGGGATATTCTTGGTGTCCTCTACTGTAAAGACTGATACAAAATATTCATTCAGTGTTTTTGCCATCTCCATATTTCCCACCATTAATTTCCCGGTCTCACCCTCTAAGGGACCAACATTTACTTTAGCCACCCTTTTTCTTTTTATATAACTATAAAAACTCTTACTATCTGTTTTTATATTTTTTGCTAATTTACTTTCATAATCTATCTTCCCTTTCTTAATCAATCTTTTTGTTATTTTTTGCTGTCTTTTAAAGTTTTCCCAATCCTCTATCCTCCCACTAGATTTGGCTACCTTATATGCCCTTGTTTTTAGTCGATTACTATCCTTAATTTCTTTACTTAGCCATGGATGGCTGTCTTTTCTTTTACACCCTTTTTTTCTCAGTGGAATATACTTTTTTTGGAAGTTGTAAAATAACTCCTTAAATGTACACCACTGATCATGTATCGTCTTACCCTTTAATCTATTTTCCCAATCCACTTTACTCAATTCCGCTCTCATACCTTCATAGTCTCCTTTATTCAAGCTTAGCACGCTTGTTTGAGATACAACCTCCTCACCCTCTAATTGAATATGGAATTCAACCATGTTATGGTCACTCATTCCAAGGGGATCCTTTACTAGGACATTTTTAATTAATACTGTCTCGTTACACAGGACCAGATCTAAGGTTGCTTGCCCCCTGGTCGGTTCAGTTACATACTGCTCAAGAAACCCATCCCTAATACACTCAATGAACTCATCCTCAAGGCAGTCCTGCCCAATTTGATTTGTCCAATTAACATGATAGTTAAAATCCCCCATAATTATAGATGTTCCCTTATTACAAGCCTCAACTATTTCCTGATTGATACTCCGTCCAACCGAGTTGCGACTGTTCGGAGGCCTATAGACTACGCCCACTAGTGTTTTTTTCCCCTTATTATTCCTTATCGCCACCCAAACTGTTTCATTATCCTGATCTTTTGACCCAATATCATTTCTCTGTATTACAGTGATTCCTTCCTTTATTAACATAGCCACCCCACCTCCCCTTCCTTCCTGCCTGTCCTTCCTGATTGTTAAATAACCTGGTATGTTTAATTCCCAGGCATTGTCACCCTGCAGCCATGTTTCTGTAATGGCCACAAGATCATACCCATATGTAGCTATTTGTGCCATTAACTCGTCTATTTTGTTACGAATGCTACGTGCATTCAGATAGAGAACTTTCAGATGTGTTTTGTGACACTTAGTTCCTGCTTTTGCCCTTTTTATTACTTTACCTTTTACTCTATACCTTCTGCCCCTTCCTGACACGCTCTGGTTTTTAATTTCCCCACAGCTACCTAAGTCTATGACCTTCTCTGTTGTCATTTTTATTATTTGTTCTCTAGGAACCTCCCCCCCACTAGTTAGTTTAAAGCCCTCTCTACAGCCCTAGTTATATGATCCGCCAGGACTCTAGTCCCAGCACTGGCCAAGTGAAGCCCGTCCCAACGGAACAGCTCCCTCCTGCCCCAGTACTGGTGCCAGTGTCCCAGGAAGCAAAACCCATTTCTCCCACACCAGTCTTTGAGCCACGCATTTAACTCTCTTATTTTATTTGTCCTAGCCAAATTCACTCGTGGCTCAGGTAATAATCCAGAGATTATTACCCTTGAGGTTCTGTTTTTTAATTTGACCCCTAGCTGCTCATACTCCTTTAACAGAACCGGCTTCCTAGTCCTATCTATGACAAAAATTCAAACTCTACATTGCTGCCATCGGGTTCGGTACGAAGCCAGATGCAAGGAAAATAGCGTTGCTGCTTACGGTTGCAGGCCCACAGGCGATAGAGGTATTTAATACGTTTGTATTTGATCAAGAGGAGGACAGGGAAAAAATGGACGATGTGCTAAAAAAATTTGATACACATTGATGTAACAAAAGAGTCTCACACATCAAGGAACTTTAAAGTAAGCTTTAAGCAACTTATAATTAAACTATATACAAGAGCGGTCTTCACCATGCCTCTAGGTGAAGCCCTTTTACCATACTGAGCAGTTCAGTATTTATACTAGTCCAAACACAGGAAGTGACGTATGCACAGGAAGTGATGTATGCACAGAGTTCACAGTTCACAGTTCACAGGAAGTGATGTGCACATAACTTCCCGGAAGTTATTATTATTATCACATTCTTCCCTCCTGCGAGTTTAGAAGGCTGTGGTCTTCCTTTTGTTCCGCAGCCGCCGAACGAGGAAGAGTCGCACCCGTTTGGGTTCCCGTCGTAGAAGGTCGCTGGTCCGCTTACATGCCGTTGGCCATTGGTCAGAGTCTGTGTGGCCTGGATTACCCTGTGAAGGGTCGGGGAGATCATGGCTTCGTGTACGAGTCCCAATAGGTGCAGAGTTGGTCTGTCTCTGTTCAGAGGGAGGTGCAGAGCTGGTCTGTGGCAGATCAGTACTTTGGTGCGTGGTACTGGGAGGGTCGCAACTTTGAGTATGGGGTTCTACCGGTACCAAGCTAGTTGGTGTCAGATCAGGATCCTGGAGAGGGGTACCCGGTAGGTTCCAAGAGGCTCCTGGTAAAATACCATCACTCGATGTCCCACTAGGTCCTGGTGGGCAGGGAGCCAGATCCCGTAATGATACGGTAGATTCTCGGCCATCGGGATATCGTATGTATGCATAGGTGGGGTTGGCATCGGTTAGTTCGACCTCGTCTACGAGAGGGTCATGTTTAGACGTCCGAACGTATCTTCGGAGTAGTACAGGTCCAGGAGTAGTTAGCCATGACGGGAGGGATGTCCCATAAGATGAGCGACGCTGGAATCCAAAGAACCGCTCATGAGGTGTAGTATTTGTGGCTGTAGAAAGAAGGGACCGTATAGCGTGCAATGCATCCGGAAGCACTGTTTCCCATTGCTGGTTTGGTAGGCCCCGAGATCTTAAAGCAAGATGTACGGAATTCCAGATGATACCGTTATACCTCCCTACCTGCCCATTTCCGATGGGATGATATGGCTTTGTTTTGCTTGTAGCAATTCTCCGTTCTGAGAGGTAGTCCTTGAGTTCCCTCGACATAAAGGATGGGCCCCGATCCGAGTGAATGTAAGCCGGCATGCCACAGAGAGAAAATACCTGCTCAAGGCAGCAGATTACTGTGGACGCCAGCATATTGGAGCAGGGGAAGGCAAACGGAAAACGTGAATATTCATCAATCATGGTGAGCAAATATGTGTTCCGAGTTGAAGAGGGTACTGGGCCCTTAAAATCGATGCTAAGTCGTTGCATCGGTTGGGTCGCGTGTATGAGCATACCATCTGAGGGGCGGAAGAACTGAGGTTTTAATTCTGCACAAAACGGTAATTTAGACAGTATATTAGAAATAGTAAGTCCAGGTTTGGATCCGCCGAACTCAATGGTGAGTTTCTTATGCTGTTTTTGAAAATCCAACCCTAAGATGAGATCGCTACATAAGTCCTTGAGCACCGAAAGTCGGGTGGAGGGATACATGCGACCATTAAGTGTCATATCAATAATACAAAAGCCGGAGATTCTGGTATTAAGTGATGACTGAGCCATCGCAATTGCCTGGTCCGATGGGAAGATATGTAGTTTCAATTTCGCAACAATCTGTTCTCTAATGAAACTATCAGTACTTCCTGAGTCAATTAAGGCATCTAAGGTATGCACATTAATTAAAACTTTTGTAGCTGCATGAAACAGGTTCTGTGGGCAAGCAGCTGTAATTGGTGTGGTTGCACAGAGAGTGGCTGAAACTCTAGGTGTGCTTCTTCGGGAGAGCGCTCGAGAGGAAGCTTGATAGGTCCTAGCCGGAGCATCTTGATAGGCCCTAATTGGGGCAGTTCGGTAGGCCTTAGCTGGATAGGCCCTCATAGAGGCTCTTGATTGGCAAACTTTTGCAAAGTGTCCCTTTTTATCGCAATGACTGCAGATCGCATTGCGAGCAGGGCAGAATTTCCTAGGGTGAAAAGAATCTCCACAAAAGAAGCATTCCTTCCTAGATTGCCAAGAGGCTGCTAAAGTGGGGTCATACTCCTCTTCTTCATCAGAAGTATCATCAGGATTAGATTCCTCCATGATAGGGTTCACCTGAGGCCACTTGAATCATCTGGTTGCAGTTACAGCAGCAGATCGAGATCTGGGCAGCTGATAGAGGTCTGCATTTTTCTTTGCCAAATCCAGAGAACAAGCCAGGTCAAAAGCCTTTTGTAGCTCAAGTGTTTTACTTTCCAGTAGACGCTGGCGTATAAATGGAGAGGTAATCCCGCAGATGAAAGCATCACGAATCATTTCTTCACGGTACAGCTCAGCCGAGGCTGCCTGAAAGTTACAATCTACGCTGAGCCTGCGAAGTTCTTGAAGGAATTCATTAATCGACTCCCCTGGCCCTTGCCGGGCTGTGGCCAGTAGATGTCTAGCATAGACCTCATTTGCGGTCTTGGCATATAGTTTTTTAAGTGCCCGGATCACCTCATCGTAATTATCCCATTCATCAACATATTCAAACACTGTTGGGGTCACATAGTTGATAAGTATCCTCAGTTTAGTAGAAGCATTCGCTTTACATTCATCAAGAAAATTCTCAAAAGTACGGTACCAATGCTTCCATACCCTGCCAGCTGCTGGTGCGTTTGGGTCCAAGTCCAGACGAGTAGGTTTATGGATGTTTTCCATGATGGGTGGTTCCCTGGATCCTTAACTCCGAGTTTGTCCGAAGGTCTAGTATTTGTGAGTGTAAATACTAAGTTGCTTAAATTGATGTAACAAAAGAGTCTCACACATCAAGGAACTTTAAAGTAAGCTTTAAGCAACTTATAATTAAACTATATACAAGAGCGGTCTTCACCATGCCTCTAGGTGAAGCCCTTTTACCATACTGAGCAGTTCAGTATTTATACTAGTCCAAACACAGGAAGTGATGTATGCACAGGAAGTGATGTATGCACAGAGTTCACAGTTCACAGTTCACAGGAAGTGATGTGCACATAACTTCCCGGAAGTTATTATTATTATCACGCACATTGTTCTCCCAAAAAGAACGAGACCTATGAGAGGTACGTGTTCCGTTCATGGACACAGCAGCAAAAGGAGACTTTTGATTGCTTTATGACCGATCTGAAACTGAAAGTACAGACATGTAATTTCTCTGAACTGAAATCATCCATGATTCGTGACCAGATTGTGTTTGGTATTCATGATAAAAAGGTCAGGGAACGTCTGTTGGGAGAAACCGAACTAACATTGGAGGATGCTGTGAAAATATGCCATGCCAGTGAGCTAGCTCAGAAGCACGCGAAGACTTTCAGTGAAATTAATAATAATGCGACTGTAATGAGTGACTGTGCTGTTGTCGGTGCTGTGTCCTACAAGGGGAAGAAACGTGGGCAGAACAGGAATGCAAAGCAATCGGAGGATGGAATTTTTAATTGTAAATGCTGTGGTTACAAACACCAATCACGACAATGCCCAGTGTTTGGGAAAATGTGCATAAAATGTAATGGAAAGAATCACTTTGCCAAACAATGCTTTTTAAAAGTAAAAACAAAGAAAGGGCAACAAGTCAATGTGATTGAGGACACTGATTTAAGTGAGACATTTTTTGTAGGAATGGTGTCATGTGACAATATAGAAAAGGATACAGAAAATGTGCAGCCCTCAGGAATGGACAATGCTGAACATAAAGTTAATGCAGTAAAAGAGGACAAATGGATGATGCCACTGCAGGTAAATGGAGCATTAGTTACATTGAAACTAGACACTGGGGCAAAAGCAAACTTAATCAGTATGAGTGACATTAAAAATATGAAAGAAAAGCCCAAAATACAGAAAAAGTCAGTACTACTGAAGGACTATAATGGACAGAAAATAGATAGCTTAGGTGTATGTACACTTAAAGTGACAGTCAAAGACAAAATGCATCATCTCATGTTTTCTGTTGTGGCTGAAGGACTTGATTCACTACTAGGTGACAAAGCTTGTGAGGACTTAGAACTGGTCGAGAGAGTCTACCGTATAAACTGTGCCATAAGCAGACCAGATGACTCAGTGGATTCTGTAGTGAGTAATTTCCAGGATGTGTTCAAAGGATTTGGAGTTCTACCATTCACTTACAAGATCCAGCTAAAGAAGAATGCTCAGCCAGTGGTACATGCACCACGGAGAGTTCCAGCACCCCTGCGTGACTGGCTCAAGAAAGAACTGGACAGAATGACCACACTAGGAGTCATCAGGAAAGTCGAAGAGCCAACAGACTGGGTTAACTCCATGGTATGTGTAAAGAAAAAGAACAATGATCTAAGAGTATGCATGGATCCAAAGGACTTAAATGCAAACATAAAATGTGAACACTACCAGATTCCCAAGCGAGAAGAAATCACCAGTGAAATGTCAGGTGCCAGATACTTCACAAAGCTCGATGCCTCACAAGGATTTTGGCAACTAAAACTGGATGAAGAGAGCACCAAATACTGTACCTTCAACACACCATTTGGCAGGTATTGTTTCCTCAGAATGCCTTTCGGGATAATATCTGCATCTGAAATCTTTCATAGAGTGATGGAACACATAATTGAAGGTCTGGAAGGAGTTCGGGTCTATGTTGATGACATCATCATCTGGGGCTCCACACTGAAAGAACACAATGAGAGACTGACTAAAGTGCTACAGAGCATACGACGGAATGGACTGAAGCTCAACAAAGCCAAGTGTCAGTTTGGCGTCCAGGAAGTCACTTTCCTAGGAGATAATCTATCTGGTAAAGGAATAGAGCCAGATATGGAAAAAGTAAACGCCTTACTCAAAATGCCCCGACCCACGGACAAAAAAGGAGTGCTACGCATCATGGGGATGATAAACTTCATTGGAAAGTTCATTCCTAACTTGTCAGCCAAGACAGCCTGTCTGCGAGACCTGCTACATAAAACAAATGAGTTCACATGGACAGAAAGACATGAACATGAGTGGGTGAACCTCAAAACAGTGCTGACAACCACACCTGTACTCACCTTCTTTGACCCAACAAAGAGAATCAAGTGTCAACGGATGCATCAAAAGATGGCCTAGGCGCGGTCTTGCTACAAGCAGAGGGTGAAGATTGGAAGCCTGTTGCCTATGCCTCCAGGTCTATGACTGATTCTGAGTGTCGATACGCCCAGATTGAAAAGGAATGTCTAGGCTTGGTAGTCGGGACTAGAAAAGTTCCATGGCTACATATATGGACTTCCCACCTTCACAGTTGAGACAGACCACAGCCCACTGGTTGCCATCATAAAAAAAAATCTGAATGAGATGTCTCCAAGGATTCAACGACTCATGATAAAGCTGCAAAGATATAACTTTGAACTGATCTACACACCAGGCAAACACATAGGCCTAGAAATTCAGTTGCTTGCACCACCAGTTTGCGCCCAAAGAGGCCACTCAGAGGCTTTAGCGCCACTGGCCACAACCACCGCGATATTTAGCGGGGCGCTAATGGCAGCGTTAGCCTGTAGCGCTGCGCCGCCACTGATGACGTAATCGGTGTGCGCAGCGCCCCGCTACTGCCCCGAACGCCATATTAGGTCGCGCCCGCCTCTTCCGCGCCGGCCGCAAATAGCGACCGGTACACAGGGGCCAACCTGTGGCGGTAGTGGCGCGAGTTAAGGTGGAGGTGCGGCCGGCCGCTTTTTCGGCGGCCGCCTGCCTGCACCTCCGTCCCCGGCCTCCTACACCCCCCCCCCGCGGCATTGCCGGCTGTTTCCTGAGAGCCCGGCACTTCTCCTTGGTGCCGGGCTCATTTGCTGGCACTCGCGAGCGGGGATCGCACTGTTGCAGCCACCTCCCCCTTAACAGTGGGAGGAAGGCCTGCAGTACCGCAGCGTGCCGTGCCGCAGCGGGTGGCGCTGCGGCACTTTGCGCACCGATATTCAGTTTCAGCGCCCCAAGCGGGGCGCGGGAAGCCTCGTTTAGCGGCCGGTTTCCATTTGGGGCGCAGAAACTGAATATCCCGATGGCGCAAGTGGCTCCGCGCGCAGCGGTAATTCCGGCGCCCAGGCGAGCTTGGTGCCCCAAACTGAATTTTTAGCCCATAGTGTTAGCAGATGCACTATCCCGAGCACCCACGATGAGTCATGTGGGCTCTACTGAAGAAGACGTGGATGTTCATGTGAGTATGGTCACTGCTGCGCTGCCCGTGTCAGACACAAAATCAAAGCAAATAGCAGAAGAAACAGTAAAAGATACAGTGTTACAAACAGTAATAGAGAACATTCATCATGGTTGGCCAAAAGGTCCCTGTCCAAAGTACTTTCACATCAGGTCAGAGTTGAGTGCCGCAAGTGGACTATTACTAAAACAGAACAGAATAGTCATTCCACAGGCTCTACGTCAAGACATGCTCAAAAGGATTCATGAGGGACACCTCGGAATTGAAAAATGCAAAAGGAGAGCAAGAGACACTGCTTATTGGCCTGGCATAAATAAGGACATTGAGAACATGATAGGCATATGTGAGACATGTCAGAAACACCAAACTATCCAAGAGCAAATCGATGACAATGCCGCAACTGAATCTTGTGACTCACCACCAGAACAATCTAACACAAACACACATGCAGGCTCTCATGAAAACACATCAGACTTACCCGTGCTGAGAGGATCCACACGTGAAGTAAAAAAGCCTGATAGACTTAATCTTTGAATACAAAGAAAACTATATTGAAAATGTATTGACTGTTGTGAAAATGTTTATGTCATTATGGTTGGTTGATATTGATTGATACTGATTTTGTTTAACCTCAAAGAAAGGGGGATGCAATGATCAGTAACATGTCATTCTAGAATGGTACACTAGGTGGAGCTGTATGTATATAAGAGTGGGCTACCCACGATGCACTAGGCTACCCACAAGGCAGTAGTCAAGATGGATGCTGTACAAGTCCACATGGCTGAATAAAGTGACTAGCTCAAGCTAGCTGTTCATAATAGGAATGTCTATTTATTTATGAACATAACACCTCCGACAGCGCAGCACTCCCTCAGTACTGACCCTCCGACAGCGCAGCACTCCCTCAGTACTGACCCTCTGACAGCGCAGCACTCCCTCAGTACTGACCCTCCGACAGCGCAGCACTCCCTCAGTACTGACCCTCCGACAGCACAGCACTCCCTCAGTACTGCACTGAAGTGTCAGCCTAGATCATCTGCTGAAGTCCCTGGAGTGGGACTTAAACCCACAACCTCCCGAGTCACAGGCGAGTGTGCTACCACTGAGTCAAGCCTGACACCTAAACAGAACTAAAGCAACGCTTAGGTAATGTCAGAGCAATTTTAGTTAAAGGTAGTGAACCTATAACTGCCATAGAAGAAAACTCTTCATTATTCAGTGTTCAGCCAGGTATTAACTGGAGATTCGCTGCAATCATCATTGACAAGGTTATTCAATTGTGGAGGACACTGCAGCCTGATCCTATCCTCACCTGACAATCCAAACAGTTGAGGGTTTACTGTATTATGAACAGAAGCAGGAAGCCTGGACGATTATTTTGTTATTTGCTTTACCAAGAGGCACTGTGGTCAATTGCAACACCCCTTACTGCTGCTGAGATCAGTGAACTCAGCACAGGCTAGGAATTGAGGCTGATACCATCCCAGGACACTTAACCTCTGAGCCATCAAGACCGCTACCTTTTTCTTTTTTTAAACACTAAATCAAAACATGGATTGTGATGTCTAGCAGCACTCAATGATATCAGTAAATAAATACCATGGCCAGAATGTTCTCTACCTGGGTGTTTCGGGGGCGGGCAGTCGCCGTGGCGGGTTGTGACCCCGTTCATTCCATCCCGCTCCTGAGATCGACTTTCCGTTAATGGTGTCTATTAAGGCAGCCCCGGGCGTTACCTGGCCCTATTAAATGGTGCGGGTCTGATGACGTCATCGATGATGCGTCTTCAGCCGGGATATTTAAAGGGGCCATGGCCACATTGCATTTGAAGGTTCATCTAGGATAGTGGAGGCACTGCACTGCACCATTGGAGTGTTGCAAAGAGTGGCAAACATGACTGCACAGAGACAGGAGGCTGCACCCAGGTTCTCCCATGACTCCCTCCATATGCTTGTGGAGAGAATGAGAGTACGCAGGGAGGTCCTCTTCCCTTCTGATGAGAGGAAGAGACCTCCCCAGTAGGCCGAAGGAGCCTGGCTCCAAGTAGCAGAGGAAGTCAACAGCAGGGATGTTGTCAGGAGAACTTGGGTGCAGTGCCGCAAACGTTTCATTGATCTTATTAGATCAGTAAAGGTGAGTGCAAGGCCACACTCAACTTCATCTTGCTGCGCCTCTCATCACATCCCCATCACTCTGCCTTCCCAACCCTACTTCTGCACATCCTTACTCACACTAACATACCTTGCACGTCCACCCATCATCCCTATCTACATTATCACACCCCCATCTGACTAACCACCCCTCACACTCGCCCTCATCCTAATGCAATCATACCAACTAACAACACACAAGGAGGCCACTTGGCATTGCAACCCCACTCCATCATAGTCTCTCTCTAAAGATGTACCCCATCCATTCCTTACACTCATTCCATCACTCTCACTCAAACTTCTCTTCTTTCCCTCCTTGCAGGAGATGAGAGCCCACTATAAGAGGGAGAGGGAGAGAACTGGAGGTGGCCCTCCATCATTGGCCACATTAACTCCAGTAGAGGAGGTCGCCCTGGACGTCTAAGGAGTTGCAGAGAAACTGGAGGTAGGAGAGAGAGAGAGGGGGACATCACAGCAACCTGGTGACAGAATTACATCTCATACAGCTACATGGCATACATCAATCACTCATATGGGGACTAATGTCAGCAGCCAGTGAATGTTCATCATGTGCATGATGGTATCGTTACCCATCCTTGATATGACATTTTTAAATCCTCTCTTTACTCTCCCTCAGGTCCATCAAGAGAACCCCCCCACTGTCCAGGAGGAAGAGCAAAACACTCCTCAGAGGAGCCTTCAGCCTCTGAGGGTGCATCGTCACCAGATATAAGCGCACCCAGCACAGCACAGATACGCACACCTCGGTGGGTCCTACGCGAGATAGAGTAATGATGTCACCTGGTGTGTCACAAGTCACAAGTGAGCAAGAGCAGATGGTGGAGACAGGGACAAAAGTAGAGACTCCTCGCAGGACACTCCCAGCTCTGCTCAGCTGCATGCAGATGCTGAGCCTCGGGAGCCATCGAGAAAGAGGGCGATCCTGCAGGTGCAGGAAGAAGTGCAGAAGGCTCTGACAGGTTTAGCGACTGCAATGTCTGCAAATGTTCAGAGAATGGAGGAATCCATCTCCAACATGAGCACCACCGTGTCGCAGGCGATGGTGACTGTAGGCTCTTCAATGGAAAGGATGGCCACCTGGATGGAGCAGCTAAAGCGCCACTCACATGAGCACATGCTATCTATGGAGAACAGATGGCAAAGGCTCATAGACCTCCTCTCTAGGAGGGATGTAAACGTAGACTTGGATCCTCATGGCCTCACTGATGTGTAGCAAGGTGCTCTCCAGCTCCTTGCTAGCAGGGAAGTGCAGGTGGCCCACGAGAGGGATGACCGTGAGAGGGGACATGGAAATGGAAGCTCCTCTCAAAACGCTCACACTTCTCCGTTGCCTCCCCCTCAGTCAGAACCCCAGATGCATCCTGGGATCGTGATGGCCAAGTCTGCCCCTGCACAGTCACAGGAGGAGCAGACTTTGGCGGGACCATCACAGGCTCCAAAACCCAGAGGATGTCTGCCAAAAGTGTCTATGCAGTCGCAATAGAAAAGTGAGCAGGCTGCCTCTGCTGAAGCCACAGGGGTTGCACCTCGTAGAAGCACGTATAAGAGAAAGATGACACACAAGTAGATGCACAAGGGTGTTTAAATAAACTGTTTATGTTAAGGTTCCATTACTCTTATGTCACATATAAAACTATTTATTTTCACCACTTTCAGGTCATAGTCAATTTTGTTTGCAACTTTGGAAGTGGCTTAATGAGTTGGAGTGAATGGTGAGACATAACGTTACCTCCAGCACTGGTGAAAGGAATGGCTTGGTCATTGTAGGGATGCTTTATGTTGTTGTTGTGGGGGGTGGGGGAACCTGGCACAGCATGTGGCAGCCATATGGGTGTAATGCCTGAAGTTAAGTAAATCTGGCCATGATGAGCCCATCCCTAGCCTCCTGGGAAGCAATGTGCTCGGGTGCTGGTGGCATCTGGACCTCAGGTTCCTCCTGCTCTTCCTGCTCATCTTCCAGCTGATGCTCCTCCTCTTCCTCTGAAGAGGCTGTGTGCTCAGAGCCTTGCTCCTCCTGCAGCGCTCATTCTCACTGCTATTCTATGTTGTGCAGTGCGCAGCAGACCACAATGATTCTGGAGACCCTGGCTGGTGCGTATTTAAGGGCTCCTCCAGATCTGTCAAGGCATCTGAAGCGCATTTTGAGCATGCTTATAGTCTGCTCTATGACACATCTGGTGGACATGTGGCTTTCATTTTATCTCTCCTCGGCCTCAGTACCTGGCCTCCTCAAGGGTGTCATGAGCCATGTCTTCAGTGGATAGCACTTGTCTCCGAGCAGCCAGCCGGAAAGTCTGTTTGAAGGTGCAAAGAGCTGAGGGAGTGTGGACTGGTGCAGGATGAAAGAGTCATGACAGCTGCCAGGGAATTTGGTGCATACATGCATTATGATTTTCCTATAGTTGCAGACCAGCTGCACATTGAGGGAGTGGAAGCCCTTGTGGTTGACAAACACTCCTGGGTGATGATGTGGTGCCCTGATAGCCACATGTGTGCAGTCGATGACGCCCTGCACCCGTGGGAAGCCAGCCAGAGCGGCAAAGCCCAGCACCCGCTCAGTAACACTGGTGTCATCAGTGGGAAAAGTTGATATAATTGGCTGACTTGTCAAAGACAAGGTGACCTGTGTGATGCATCTGTGGGTGGCCGACTGCGAGATGCTGCAAATGTCTGCTGCAGATCCATGGAAGGAGCCTGAGGCAAAGAAATTAGGGGCGCTGGTGACTTTGACGGCCATTGGTAAGGCCTGTCCACCAGGTCCTCTGGGCTGCAGCTCTTGCTCCAACAATGTGCAAATGTCTGCAACAACCTGGCACGATAGCCTGAGTCTCCTTTGGCACTGCTGCTCAGTCATGTTGAGGAAGCTCATCCTCTGCCTGTATACCCTGTGTTGGGGGTATCGCCACCGACATGGTGCTGCCCTGCGCTGATGCCCTCTGTCCTGTGGAGCATCAAGTGGTTGACGAGAAGGTTGGTGGTGTTGTTGTTGATGCTGCTGGTGTGCCTGGTGCTGCTGGTGTTGGGGCTCATCGTGGTCCGATTCGGAGGACCAAAGTGAGACAGTATAAATGGCACCCATGCTGATGTAATAGAAGGCAGGTCTGTCAATGGTGTGATAGGTTGTAGCAATGAGGTGACAGTGGTTCCCAAATTTGCTGAAAACGCTTGCAACCTCTAGAAACCTAAATCTGTGCTGAAAATGCACTTAGCAACAGCATTTCCCTTAGGAAAGTAAGCAGCTGTCAGGTGGCAGTATTTATTGTGCTATCCATACTGTGCATTAATGAGCTGCATCAATGGCCACTGAACTTCTACCTCAACTTGACAGATGTGGTTCCTGAGCTGCGTGATTCCCGTGGTCATGCAGTGAAATTGCAAAGGTCTAGTTAAAAAGATGTTTAAGGGTGTTACAACAAGCTAATAATTATCTAAATCAGGTCGCCCGCCTCTGCCATTCGGGTCGCTGCCGCGCTGGCAAACGCGCCTGAGTTAAAGGCGCGTGGAGGCGAGATGACGGCGGGTTCCCAACCCACACCGATTTATTTCCACTTTCACTCCTGACCCGCTTCCAATCCCACACGCACGGCAGTGGGAAAATTCCGGCCTTCGTCTGTGTATTCCTAACATGAACAAAGTATTGTCTGGGGAGTAGTGTTCTATACATGTGTCCAAGGAGGGTCTGCTAAATGCGTATTGCACTCCAATATAACTCCAGCCCTAAAACTGCCTGATAATAGCTGGGGGGGGGGAATTTCCCAGGACACTTTGTCTTAGTCTTAAGGTACAAATTCTGCTCAGCAGCCACTCAAGGGCAACTAACAAATGATCTTTAATTCTATTAACGCTACCACATTATACCGGCCATCGTACATAGCGTGCAAATTGCATTCGTACAAATGCGCTTGCTGTAAGTGATGGGGGCTGTATCTAAAGAAGAGCAGGGGGGTTCTCCCTGATGTCCTGCCCAATATTTATCCCTCAACCAACATCACTGACATGAATCGGCCATTCATGAAAGAAAGACTTGTGAAGTGATGCTGAGCGGCCTGCAGGTGGTGCTGTCCAGGGAGAGTATAAATACTTGGGCATGGGCCCAGCTTGCGCAGGGACAGTCTTAACAGGAACTAGTGAAGGACACAACTAGACCTCCATGTTGTAAAACAGTTGATTAAAGCTTTGTTTAACGCTTAGACCAAGTGCCTAGTAGTTTTCTTACGTCAATCACTAAAACAGATGATATGGTCAATATCTCATTACAGTTTGTGGGACCTTGCTGTGCGCAAATTGGCTCCGTGTTTACTACATACAACAGTGACTACATTCATAAGTACTTCACTGGCTGTAAAGTGCTTTGAGACATGCCGAGATCATGAAAGGCGCTATATAAATGCAAGCTCTTCCTTTGTCTCTAACTTCCCCCTCTCTCCCACAGCACATCACAGGAGAAAAGGGAAGGGAGAATTTTATTGTTATACTTCCAAAATGTATTTCCATCACGAACATAATTTAAAATAATTTTGCTTGATGTAATAAAATCGAGCACTTGCAGAAACCAATGTCCATTGAGCAAATTATATCATGTAGGAGTACCTGGAAGTTTTATGTCTTCAGTAGTGCTAGGTGTGAACAGGCTTAGAGGTCCCAGTATGTCTTTGTATCGCTGGTGCAGTTCCTTCGCTGTGCTTCGCACCATAGAATATAAACCATTTCTATTTGATGGTTTGCTGCTTTTATTTTCCACAACTGTTGCACCAAGACCTTTAGTCATCATTGTAGGAAATCACTGTAGAAAGGAAAATAACCGAAATGTATTTTTCATATGGTCCAAATTCCACAACTTGGCAATTTAAAAAAAGTTAATTATTTATTTAAAATGAATAACAGTTCAAATAAATTTGCATTACCAAGACTAACCAATAGATCATGGAAACTGCATTAAGGTAAATAAATTAGTTGCTATTTAAATTTTTTTTCCCCCACTTTTTACTCCTTTCTACTGCAGGCAAGAAAAGGAAAATGGAGCAAAATGGTGACCCTTAAAATAGGAAAATAAGCTAGTCGCAGTTTGAAACCTAATCAAAAGCTCTGCATTTTGAAATGGCAGAAGCAGGCACAGAGGAAATAGCCGACATAAAAAGATGTCTGGGCTCTTAAAAAAAAAAGTTTGGAAAAATTGACATCATCAAAAATATTAGAATGGCAGCTGCTGTCTTTCATTTTTCATTGCAACCTAAACCTTAAAGCCATTAACAGCTCAACATTCGCAGTAGCACTGGGTTAGCCTATGCTGATCTGTAGTGATTACAAATTACATTCTGAAGTATTGTGCTTATTTGCTCAAATCATCTGACCCCTCCTCAATAAAGTTAACCTTCATCCATCTTCTTTAATCTTACTTTCCTTTCTAAAGCCCTCAAAAATGTTGTCACCACCGAGCTCCATGCACATCTTCCCCATCACTCACTATTTGATTTCCGTTAGTCTGATTCAGTCTGCCCATCACACCTAGATCATTCTGGTCAAAGTCAGCGATGCCATCTTTTATATGCAACCATGTCACACTACTCTTTGTTCTCCTTGCCCCTCTCTACTGTGTTTGATGAGGTCAACTATTCCAGTCTCCTCCACCATATCTCTACGGTCCAACTCCATGGCATCACCCTCATTTGGTTCCATTCCTACCTTTCCCAATATAGCCACCACACCCCCTGCAATGGATCTCCTCCCACCTCTCCACAGTCACCTTGGGTGTTCCCCAATGTTTCATACTGAACCCCCTCCTATTCCTCATCTATATCCTGCCTCTTGTTCACACCATTTGTAGGCAGGAGGTCAGCTTCCATGTGTATATTGACGACACCCAGCTCTACCTATCCTTCACCATCCTCAACTTCATCAACTACCACTGCACTGTTTGACTACTGCCCAACATCATTATAGATGAGTCTAAACTTTCCCCAACTTAACATCAGCAAGACTGTAAGCCCCATTTCAGGACTTGAGCACATAATCTAGGCTGACACTTCAGTGCAATGTCTAAGGTGCTGTTTTTCATCTTCCTGCTCATTTGGATGTAAAAGATCCCATGGCACTATTCGAAGAAGTGCAGGAGATTTCTACCAGTGTCTTGGCCAACATCTATTCCTCAACCTACACCGCCAAAACAGATTAACTGGTCATTTGTCTCGTTGTCTGTAGGACCTTGCTCTGTACAAATTGACTGCCGTGCTTGCCTACAAAATAACAGTGATTACATTTCAAAAAGTTTGGATACATCATGAAGTCCCTAAAGCCCTCCACCTCCTTCTTCTTTAAGACCCTCTTTAAAACCCACCTCTTTGACCAAGCTTTGGGTCACCTCTCCTAATATCTCCTCCTTTGACTCAGCATTCAATTTTGTCTGATTGTCTCTGTGAAGCACCTAGGGATGTTTTCTACATTAAAGGTGCTATATAAATGCAAGTTCTTTCTTTCAGCTCCCACCAAAAATTCAGCACTCTAGCTCCCAACTCCATTCCCACCTCCCTCATTGCTCACTCAGGTTGAATACAATGGGTATGTTCCGGAGTTCAGCTTTAAATCCCATGTCCTATCCATCACCAAGACTGCCCCTTTCCACTTCCACATCACCCACCTCTACACTTACCTTAACTCCACCACTGCCGAAACCCTTTGCCTTCATCACCTCCAGGTTCAACTTCTACAACATTTTCCTCAGCAGCCTCCCATGATCCACCTGAAACTCTCACTCTTTCAAAACCCCACTGCCTCCATCCTATCGCACACAAACTCCTACTCATCTATCACTCCTGTCCTTATCAATTCCTGTCCCCAATGTATTAAATTCAAAATCCTCATCCTAGTTTATAAATCCCTCTGTAGCCTCGCCTCCACTCTACCTCTGCAACATCTTCCAGTTCATACCCTCCACTCTTCCAACTCCAGCTTCCTTTGAAGGATCGCTGCCTCCATTCTAGCCTTGGTAGCAGAGTCTTCAGCTACCTGAACCACACTTCCTAAACTATGAAACTTGCTCCCTAAATACCTCCGTCTTGCTACCATTCTCCCCTCTCCTCAAAGCCTACCGCCTCAAGCATGCCTTCAATCACCACCAAATCTTCTACAGTTGCTCGGTGTCTGTTTCCACTTCTGTGAAGTGCCTTGAGATGTTTACTACATCAAAAGTCCTATATAAATGCAAGTCATATTTGGGACTCAGGAAAGATTGGAAATTATTTGACACTTTCTACCTTGTAAGTTTTTTAAAGCCGCAAATCATACATCAGTCGGGATGCAATCCCTGGGCAATCCACCTGCTTCCCTTCCTCTGCAATGCCAATCTAGCTGATCAGTAAAATGTGCAGCCACATTACTTGCGACAACTAACTCTCCAATTTTGCCTCCCGAAAGAAACCATGAACCAAGGCATGAAAGATACTATCCAACGATATGCTGTGCCACCAGGCTGTTTGTTAGTTGTTTTATTATTTGCACCTTTTCAGAATCACTATTTATTTTGTAAAGCATAGATGGGTAAAGGATAATGTATCTTTCTGGAAATCTAGGAAGTGCAAAGTCTGATCTGGTGATGGATTTAAAAAATAGAATGCTCAACAACCATTGCCTGACACTGTGGGAATCTATTCATAGTTTGTACTTAAACAGTGCATTTATATAAAGTATATATATATAATTCCAGATACAGTATTGGTAAAATGCATAATGCAAAATGCATGTGCTAACACTATTTTATAAAACAGAACTGACTGACAGAGATGTTATTTGTGGTCCCATGGTCTAGCACCTCCAACAGGTTTACTTGTTCTCCACCTCAGGATTCAGATGATATTAACAAATCAATCAATATGATTTATTACATCATCTAAACCCTTTGATATGTTACTATCCTGGAACATGTTCCAGCCTATGTCTGATCTAACAGTAATATGCTCCAACTGTTCATTTCTAGTAATCAAATTAACATTACCTTTCACTAAAATTGCAATGTGAACACAAATGTTAATCTATAATAATGTTATTGAAGGATGTGGATATCATCACACACTAACTCTGTGGAGCATCTTGGTCATCTCCCATCCTAACAGGTATATACAACTGAACAAAAAGGTAAGAAATTGTCCCTCACCTGAGGGTTCAACTGGTGTGTGTAAAACACACAAGCTTCGCTCTCAATGTTGAAAACACATGATCTAAACTCCGAGAGGTTAACGCTGGCGTATTCTTCACGTAAGGCAATAAAACAAGAAGTGTTAGCTTTGACACCAGTCACGGCAGAGGAACAGACCCTTTCCCACCGCCGCAGCCGAGCTATTGCCCACACAAACCGCAGGACTGGGTTGGTGGGTGAGGTTCCAGCTGCCGCTCAGACACCAGGCTTGACCCAGGGAAAGTAATCCCCGCCGCCCACTCACACCGCTCGCCGCAGGCGTCTCCCTCCGCACCCCATTGTCCGCGGGAAGGCGGAGGGCTCGCAGTGAGCCGACTCGCCCGGTTGCTAGGACACGGCTGTACACAGAGCTCGCGGGGGGGTTTGCCGGCCATTGAGATCAAAGGCGCCGCAGGTGTGGACCAGCACATTGGGAAATATCCATCGTGGCCTTTTAATTCAGGGTTTCCCACTGATTCCAGCACCCTTACCAAAGGCAGCCTTTCATTTCGCACAATTCACACATTCTTCCCCCAGAGCCACACGCATGCGCACACACTCGCCAATATCACCTCTTCCCTCCCTTCAGCTGAGAAGCAGCAAAACAGGACCTGACCGCGTCTCCTCTGGAGATGTTCACCCCACGGCCTCCAACCTCATAGTCCCCCAACCCCGCACAGCCCGCTTCCAACCTCCTTCCCAAGATCCACAAACAGGACTGCCCTGGTAGACCCATCCTCTCAGCTTGTTCTTGCCCCACAGAAATTACGTCTTATCTCGACTCTTTTTCTCCCCTTGTCCAGTCTCTTCCGACCTACATCCACGACTCTTCGGATGCCCGACGCCACTTTAACAATTTCCAGTTTCCTGGCCCCAACCCTCTCCTTTTCACCATTGACATCCACCAGACCTCTGCCTGGCTGAACTGGTTCTTTCTTCTCCTTTGACTCCTTTCACTTTCTCCAAATAAAATGTGTCGCAATGGGAACCTGTATGGGTCCTGGTTATGCCTGCCTTTTCATGGGATATGTGGAACATTCTTTGTTCCAGTCCTATTCAGGTCCCCTCCCTCACTGGTGCTGGTAATGATTTTGCTGTTGCCATTTACAGCTCCTCTAGACCCATCTTTTGTTTCTTTACTTGTCCCAATACCACCCCCTTTTGCCTTGCACCATCATCTTTTGTCATTTAATCTTTCCTGCCTTCCACCCTATCACAGACCTTCCCTTTTGTTCTTTCCTTCCCTCCCCCCTTTCCCTGCCTCTGTACTTGCTTAAAATCTGTTACATCTCTAACAATTTCCAGTTCTGATGGAAGGTCAGCGACCAGAAATGTTAACTCTGTTTCTCTCTTTACAGATGCTGCCTGACCCGCTGAGAATTTCCAGCATTTTCTGTTATTATAACCAGGTTTAGTGCAGGGCATTCAACATCAAATTCACACTTACACAAAAATCAGGTGGGTTACATAGAAACATAGAAGATAGGAGCAGGAGTAGGCCATTCGGCCCCTTGAGCCTGCTCCGCCATTCAATGAGATCATGGCTGATCATCCAAACTCAGTACCTTGTCCTGGCTTTCTCCCCATATCCCTTGATCCCTTTAGCCTTAAGAAATATATCTAACTCCTTCTTGAATATATTTAATGAATTGGCCTCAACTGACTTCTGTGGTAGAGAATTCCACAGGTTCACCACTCTCTGGGTGAAGAAATTCCTCCTCATCTCTGTCCTAAATGGCTTACCCCTTATCCTTAGACTGTGACCCCTGGTTCTGAACTCCCCCACCATCGGGAACATCCTTCCTGCATCTAGTCTGTCTTGTCCTGTTAGAATTTTATACGTTTCAATGAGCTCCCCTCTCATTCTTCTAAACTCCAGCGAGTATAAGCCCAATCGACCCAATCTCTCCTCATACGTCATTCCTGCCATCCCATGTATCAGTCTGGTGAATCTTCGCTTCACTCCCTCCATGGCAAGAACATCCTCAGATAAGGCGACCAAAACTGCACACAATACTCGAGGTGTGGTCTCACCAAGGCCCTGTACAACTGCAGCAAGACATCCTTGTTCCTGTACTCAAACCCTCTCGCTATGAAGGCCAACATACCATTTGCCTTCTTAACCGCCTGCTGCACCTGCATGCTTACCTTCAGGGACTGGTGCATAAGGACACCCAGGTCTCGTTGCACTTCCCCTTCTCCGAATCTATTGCCATTCAGATAATAATCTGCCTTCCTGTTTTTGCCATCAAAGTGGATAACCTCGCATTTATCCACATTATACTGCATCTGCCATGCATCTGCCCAATCACCCAACCTGTCCAAATCATACTGGAGTTTCTCGGCATCCTCCTCACAGCACACACGACCACCCAGCTTTGTGTTACTATATTACTATATTATAGAAATAATTATAAAACAAGGAAAATCTAATAAACAGGGAACAAATCCATAAATCTACCCCGCATTGGAAAAGTACATTTTCTTTCATTTTACTGCAGATTATTCTCTCAGAATAGACACTACCTGATGTCAGATATATTCAAAATATGCAAATGCTGAAAATCTGGGGAAAAAATGGTAGGTGCTAGAAAAGACAACAGGTCCATGGGCATCTGAAAAGAAAAGAAAAAAGATGGATTAAGCTTTTATCCCAACATTTGAATGCAACTTTTGTAGTTGATTTTTAATTTAAATCTGGCCTTTCAGAGAATAGGAGAGCACATAGGTCATATTGGCACTCTCCTTACAGTTCGGGCACTTTCCCAACATTTTAAATTATGTTCACAGTAAAAAGGCTGTTTCCACAAGGAGCCCAATCACTTATGAGCTGAAGCCTGCACCCATATGCATGTCCTGAATGAGATAGTGTGACACCATATCAGCTAACCACTATATTCTCTAGTACAATAACAACATACTGCAGATGCTGGAAATCCGAAATAACAACAGAAAATGCTGGAAAAACTCAGCAGGCCAGGCAACATCCGTGGAGAGAAATTAGAGTCAACGTTTCAGGTGAACCCTTTTTCAAAACTGGAAAGGAAATGAAATAGATTGAAAGGCAGGGCTGCGAGAGAACATTATCTCCTTTCCAATATGTCTTACTGTCAGATCATCACAATTAGGCCAAAATAATGGTTCCATTTATTTACAAATCAGATAATTACACAGAAACAGAAAAAAGCAGCAAGTAACCAACAGGACAATAGGGACTTAAACAATATTTAGTCTATTCCAAAAATAATAGAATCTAAAATCTTTTTAATAATTTCCAATTGAGTTAAGTGGATGATGAATCCATGAAGCCTCCTTTTTGGGTGCCTCATGTGAAATAGGCAATGCAAAGCATGACACTAAAGATTATAGGGGGGGGAAGCTCATACAATTTTCTTAGACTGCAAACGTTCCATCTCAAGATAATATAGATTCTTCTCAATGGTCAGACCTGCCTTTCAATCTATTTCATTTCCTTTCCAGTTTTTAGTTCTCAAATACTTATCAATGCAGGTTAAAAACAGGCACCTGAGGGTTTAGCCACTGCAGAGAATGAATTTCAACTCCTTCCCTCATACATTACCATCCCCAACATCTTCTGATGCAGTTAACTTCTGAATACAGGCAACAGCACCAAACAAGGGAGACCAGCTCAGACAGATGGCACTCATTGAAATGCAACTCAAACAAGAGAGCTTTGTGTATTGACTGGCCTGTGGCTCCCAGAGATAAAGAAATTCTATGCCTCAAATACAGCTAATTAAATCCAATTTCTAATCCACATTACTCTGTCCATCCAAATTCATATAAAAATGTTATAATACAGCACTTATCCAGAAGCAGAATGGAACTCTACTCCTGTTACATTCCCCATAGTCCTGTAAAGGAATTTTCATTTTTCCCCAGATATATATGTCCTCCATATTGAAAATCTAAATGGAGATTTTTTTTGTACATTAGATTTCATAGCAGGTTAGCACTGGAGACTGCTGTAACAAGAGATATCTCACAAACTTGGCCCTGAGAAATTTGAGCCTAAATCATGTTTCATGAACTCTGGATCAGAAAACGATGACAGTCTCTGCAGTGAAACTTTTGCAGAGAAGGGTGAAGGATCCAGATAGATAATAACGCTAATGTAGGAGAAGTGATGGATGAAGCCTCATCGCTCATATTCTGTGTGGACTTTAGTACCAGTACAGATTGTTGATGTGCAGCAGAAAAATATAACTCATTTTTAATAAGCTTTGTTGTACTTTGAATAATAGGACTGAATAACTCTAATGATTAAATAAATCACAGAAAAATGGTTTATTGTTCGGTATAAAATAGAAAACATATCACAGCGAAATATTCAAACCTTAGCAATATCAGTATTAAAACAATTGTCATGCCTCATAAAATCCATTGCTAAGGACAAGATTTATTTGTTTATGCAGTGACATGAATATGTATTTGCAATAAAACCACCACAGTACAATCTATAGTATATAAAACATCTTGTGAATACACACATTTGCTGTCCACAAATTTCACTTCCTTTTATCATGTATTTTGGTCATTCTTTTTATGTCAAAATCTTACTATGTAATGCTATGTAATCTAACAATGAAAATGTCATTATAATCAGTTATAATGGGAATTCCTTATGTAAACAGGTTTAAGTGACAGTACCCAGCCCACACTGGCCTTTTAATCTATTTCATTTCCTGTGCTTCTTCAGTCTTGACAAAGGGTTTTCACCCGAAACGTTGACTCTATTTTCTCTCCACGGATGTTGCCTGGCCTGCTGAGTTTTTCCAGCATTTTCTGTTGTTATTTTTGTGTAATTACAGGTTGTGGCAATTAAGTGGCATTGTAGCTCCACTGTATCCTGTACCATTATACCTTCTGATAGCCCATGAGCAAGGAGTAATTATACCAGTCCATACTGCAAGTGCAAAGTTTAGGCCATACTTTTAATTCAGGCACAAATGGCCCATGATTTTCTGAACATTTTGATGAGACAATCATGGGCTGCAAGCACCCAAAGTCAGCCGCTATTCCCTTTTCCAGATTTCGCTTCACCCCTTTGATCACCCTTTTAATGTCTTTCTGCATGTATGAGATGTATCACTTGTATTACTGAGCCCTTCTCTCTGCAACATTTGTACAGACCATTTTTCCCTTTTGTCTCACTTTTAATTTGTTTGTTCATTCATTTTGTACTTGAAAAGGAAAGGCTTGCAGAGCTATGTGGACAGAGTGGAGGCAGACACAGGCACGGTGGACAGAATGGTCTCCTCCTGTGCTGTAAGGTTCTATGATTTTGGGTTAAGTTTGTTTAGTCTGAGTTTGTTGGTTTTGGGAATATATTTATCCTGTATGTTCAGCATTATACGCTTAAAGGCATTCCATATGTAGTGTCAGCTGTGGTTCAGTTGGTAGCACTCTCACCTCTGAGGCAGAAGTTTGTGGGTTCCCACAGAGACTAGAGTGGGGCTTGAACCCAAAAATCTAGGCTGACACTTCAGTGCAGTACTGAGGGAGTGCTGCACTGTTGGATGTGTCATCTTTCGGATGAGATGTTAAACCAAGACCCTGTCTGCTCACTCAGATGGATGTAAAAAATCCCACGGCACTATTTTGAAGAGCAGGGGAGTTATTCCTAGTGTCCTGGCCAATATTTATCCCTCACTCAACATCACTAAAAAAAAATTATCTGGTCATTAATACATTGCTGTTTGTGGGAGGTTGCTGTGTGAAAATTGGTTTAACATCTCATCCAAAAGACGGTACCTCCGACAGTGCAGCACTCCCTCAGTACTGCTCTGGAGTGTCAGCCTAGGTTTTTGTGCTCAAGTTTCTGGAATGGGACTATGAACCCACACCCTTCTGACTTAGAGGCAAGAGTGCTACCACCCGAGCCATGGCTGACACTCTAGGTTGACCTGATGGTCAATAGCATACACCTAACATTAGCTTGGATTTTAAAAAATCATTAGTGATGTCTACCCAGAGTACCATCATTTGTAGCTTTCGATAACTTCTGTTACCTCACAGTAATCCCTGACATATAGGGCTATACCACCTCTTTTTGTCCATTCTGCCATTTGATATTTCTACCACATCATAGTCCTCTACTGCCACAACAGCCTCCAGTTCTGGTATCTTATTTCTAATGCTTCTTGTCTTATTATAGATTTGCCTTCGCTTGCTTTTCCCAGTATCTGTCTATTTCTGTTCTTTAGTTCATGTGTGTTTCTCTGTGAATCTGTGTCCATACCTACATATTGACTGTCTTTTACCCTATTCTGAGATCATGTTTACTTCTTGCCCTCCCCCCACATGTCTACATTAAATGATTTTCTATTGCTGCTTCAATGGTCCTCACAAATCTCATTGTCCCTTCTTGGGTTAAGAGTACCCTATCCATCCTATACCAGTCCTTTTTATTGTGGAAAGATTCTCAACTACTTTATGAAGGTAGCATTGTTGTACTAATACCATGTTCACAGCCAATTATTTACCTTCTCAATATTTTTTGTGAACTCCCCTCATTTCCCACATACTGTCAGTGTACCAGAGGACATTAATTTGCATCCACTTTGAGTTTTGAGCCAATCCTCATGTGGCTTTTAGAGCCCATATATATTAGTTCTCCTGGTGTCATTTACCCTAATGTGGGCTACTACCATTGGGTCCTACCTGTCCCCTTCAGTATCCCTTCTAACCTTTCTTCAATATGTACTACACTAGCTCTGGGTAGTCAGCTCACCATCCCGTAAGTATTGTCTTTGCACCATACATGGCTATGCACTTTCCTGAGCAAAGAATTGCCTACACCTATAATCTCTCTCTGAACTGGAAAGTGCGTCTTTGTCCAGGCTGTATTCTTGGTTAATCTATCTATCTTTACTTCTAGGACCTTGTTTGGTTTTGGAATGTTGTACAGTGCCTGCTATCTATTCACTAGTGTAATCTCTTGGGTAGCTACACAGGGTTTCCTACCTTTCACCAATCTTAATTTATCCAATATCTCCATTACCTTGCCTTCTTTCAGCATGCGTGCCTCGGTCATAAAAAACTGTCCCCGCTTGTACTAATCTCCAATCCCTGAATGTTCACTCTCAGTCTGCTGTTAACCTGAGCATATTAATTACATGGGATGATTCACTTATGGACTCAAATACGATCAATTCACCCTTAAAAATCCCCTCACTTCTGTCTGCCCTTGTAGTTCCTGTACCTAGCTCTATAAGGCCAGAACTCTTCTTTTAAGCTTACAATTAAAAGCAGCTTCTGCATCACTTAGCTCCTCTATTGTATATTTCTTTCTCATTACTGAACATCCCACAGTAAACACACCTCATGGTCTTCATAATTTTCCTCCTCAGCCATTTCCCTTTGTTATATTTCTCCTGTAGCTCACTTTTGGTTTAACTTTATTTTTACCCTGGGTGTTCTCTCTTAATTTTACTTGTCTTGTGCCCCTTTTAATTTTCACTTCCATCAGGTATTATTTTAGTTGGTTTATCAAGCTGGTTCCCTTCATATTCTTCTTCACACATGTTTTCTTTCACTTTGGTTCCTCTCCACTGCACCTTTATAACCTTAACGTGGGTGTTTTCCCATTAAATCTACTTATTCCTTTGCTACCGTTTAAGTACCTAGAGATGGTATTGATCTGTTTTTTTCCCCTACATCGTTACTCTACCTGATTGCTGAAACTTCACACTGTTGAGAGGCTTGATAATTGAGCATTCCCAGACACAAGTAATTGCTCAATCATATCTTACCTTTTACCAATTTAGATGACTCCCGCTAGAGTCTGTGGTCCTTTTGATTTACTTCTGTTGGTATGAGTTTTTCGGTATCTGTGTCATGATGTTTACCAATGCATTTGAAACTTTGTAGGAGCCCTCTGAAACAGCTGCCATGTCAGTGGGCTGGAAATGGAAACTCTTGTATTACCATATCACATTTGTATATGAAATTGCCCATAATTTAGCACTAAATTAATAATCGCAGAGTTAAAAGTACATCGAATGTGGAGAAGTTAAAGCAGCACACTGGAGCTGTAGCTGTAGCTGGTATGCGAAGATTTATTTGACTGTTACTTATGCTTAGAAATACTGGGTACGAAAGCCAACAGACAGTTGCATTGCTGACGTTCACCTTGATGAGTCCTAATTTCATTTTGTGTTTAAGTCTGTATTCAAGGACCTAACTGTACCTGCAGTCTACCCTCCAACTAGATCACTATCCTTAGTCTACAGAAACCAATTGCTGAGCAGACTAGGATCAAAGTGAGCTGGAACATGCATGAAGAGGTTTTCTGTGCCCCATGGAATGGTTTTTACAGAGATAGACCACCAACAAAAAAAGCTGGAAAAGCATAATGGCAAACAATGAGCTTTCCTACAATATACATGCTCTCTATTGATGTATAAGACCTATCGCATATCTTCCTGCTCCCCTGCTAAAAACAATGCATTTTGAGTATGAGCAACTTCAGATTTAATAATACATCCATATTTAGCATCACTTGTAACCCAGAATCTTGCACAGCTGGTGTATATCCATTGTCCCATCGTATGAGTATAGATTAGAAAAATCAACTCATGAAAGATCTGCTGGTTATGTAGTCACCTTGTGGACTCTTGCCCCTCTTAGCAACCAAACAACATTAGCAGAGATTTAGCCAGGGAGTTAGACGTGATGCAGAAGACATGAAAATCACAAGTCATTATGCATCCCCTACCTTGCCTATATTTAGGAGGTGTGTGGGAAAACTGCTTTCAAGATTGTGAAATATAAATTTCAAAACACACAAGGACTTCATTTAGGATTTTATTAAGTATAAAACTTCAAACTTAGATATAACCTAATTTTTATATCAGTATCAGTCCTGCCAACAACGAAGAACTGAGGTGAGACTTAAAGTATGACAAATAGAACGACAGCACAACCACCATTTTCCTCCCCCGCATTCCCAGACATATCTGGAATTTCTTGTAATTTTGTTGTTCTCAAATTTGACTAAGGCTCAATATCCCACCCCCAGAGATATCAAACTCAATATCCCAATATTAGCTTTCTTACCACTGCACTGCACCCCACCCCCACAGATATCCTTCAGATTGGTACTGAACAAGTTTTACATTTCCAAATATCCATCTTACCCACTTAAATTAATGTAATCATTGTCCAGGATATATATATATATTTTTAAATCATTGAAATCCAAGGATTTAGCACCAGGCCACTGCTCCTAACTCAGCCTCGAATGAATGCCAATAATAGATAAATCTATAGGGGTGTTGGCCTCTTTTGCGTTGAAGTTTGGGGTAGGATAAACTACGCACAATTGCAGCCATTTCCACAACAATAAAAGCTAGTCAAATTATTAACTTAAAGGGCTCATCTTAAGTTCCCTTCAGTCTAAGAAATAATAGGGTAGATTTAGGTTAATATTTGGGCACAGGTCAGAAGAAAAAAAATTGGGTGAGTAAAATTGGATGCCCATAATGGAATCCATCTTAATTTCCTTCCAATTAAATGAAGTTGCTCCAGTACAACCATGCAATCATGAACCGGATTTTCCTCTCTATGTTCCATCAAGCTGTTGCTTAATTCCCAGGCAGTAAAGATGAAAATCTCTCCCATACTATGAATAGATAGATATTAAATTGAGTTTTATTTTTAAAAAAGCTTTGAATGATTTTAAACTGTATATTACATGAATCTTCTATCCACTACTGAAAGCTTAAAGACCACACATGAATGTACAGAAGTTCAGTGGACGGTGTGCAGGGGTGTGGAGATGCGGGTTTGGGGAGGGTGGAAGTGGGGGGAAGAACACACATTTTGCTTTGGTCAGGAAAGTTACTCAAGAAAAGCCATAGATGAACAACAGCCAGGTGTTACTCAAGCTCAGTTCCTGGCAAAAAAAAGTACTTCAGTACCTAAAATTGCCAAGTTATTGGCTACAAACCTGCTACTGTCAAATGATGAAAAAGTACAAGTATTTGATTTAAAAACAGACTGCTCATGTCAGTTAACAGTAAACCTAGCACCAATTTGACAGTCAGCAGCCTGCAACACAAATGACAAGATTAACAAATACAGTTGTGCAACACTGTTCCGACAAACTTAGGTCTCATATTTAGCAAATCAAGAAACCATGCACAAATCAGTCTTCTGTATTGAACAAAATGCATCAATTACAGTAAGGGTGTGTATTAACTACATGATGTCGTAATTTGGCATTAAAGTCCTGTTCCAAACAAGTGAAACCAAAAACCACATTTACAGCATAAAAATTTACACAACAAACCCAAACTACATACACAGGAAAAATACATTTAAAGAATACAAACAATTAGTGCTACTTTTTAAAAATAATTTTATGTTGAAGCTACCGTCAAGTTTCTACTAATCATAAATGCTTATAAAACCAAGGTACATGGACAGCTCCTGAAACATCATTACACCCCAATACAGAAAAGTGAAAAGCAAAATGTTAAGTTGAGGGTCAATTAATAAATGAAGTTTACAGTGAGGAGATGCTGCAGATATTTTAACTACCCCACTCTTATCTAAAACAGATTTAATTAGATTCTTCCTTCAGTCATTGGACCAAAACTCTGTTTATTTTCAGTCTTTGCAAACTATATCTTGTGGTTGGCATCATATATAAAAGTATTAATGTACATTTTAAAATAACCAAATGTTTTGATTCTCAAACACTGAATAGAAAAATTCTAAACAATTTTATAATCCTGTTAAAAATTAAATTTAGGGCACAATATAAAAGTAATGGCCAATTAAAAAATATTGAGTAAGGCCGCAATTATTTAGTACAAATACAATGTATAAATTTAGGTTCACATGATTTTTATTAAATAAGCTTATATGATATATTTGGGTGGCTTTGCAATAGCTCAGTAAATGTTAAATGTATTTGGATTATTGCAAATATATAAGTGATAGGCAGAAGACACTATTCCATAGTCAACATACAAAGATGCAATACAAAACACTGCAAACCAGGGTGTGCCCCCTTTTATTAACCTTCTACATTCAAGGAGAAGGTGATGCTGTAGTACCTGCTGCTGCTATATTATTGAACAGCAGTTGTCGCAGAATGCCAGAGTAAAATGGCCCATACACCTGTATGTTGTATTTAATAATACTGACATACTGGGATCCAATCTCCTCCAGTTCAGCTTGAATGGGTGCAAGACCCCCTGGAATAACTGAAACAGCCTTCTGTAGATTTGGTATGCTGAGCAAATTTCTTATGTACAGCTCAATCCGGTTATCTGAAAATTAATTAAAGCATTCATATTAAATAGCACAGAAAGTTGAGCCATATAGAAAGTTATGATTGGGCTGCAATTTCCACCCACTGACTATGAATGGATTAAACTCAAGCCCAATAGCCATTGTGCAAGATATGCAAATCTACAGTTTTAGATTAGGCATAGCTCCAATTAAAAATTACAGAAAGTATTATCCGTTTGTGCATTTGCCAGCCCACAATTTCCCCTCACCTCCTATTCATTCTAAATGGACAGGAATATTATAGGCTGGTAAGCACACAAGCAGAAAACCCTGTCAGAAGTCTAAATGCAGAACTAAATTTAAAGCATCCATTTTGTTCACACTTACAAGTTCTGGAGTCAGAGAAGTGAATCAATTAGAATTTTTTTTAATTCCTAGCTGAGGGTCAAATATTGTACTGTCCACACCACTTACACTGTCCCCACTTACCCTGGGCAACCACCTATAATTGGGAAAATGGTGTTAATTTATTTCCCAACTATATCAGGCAATTGAAGCAGCTGCTCGTACCTCGCTAAAGTGTGATTAACTGTCGCTAAGTCCTTTTAGGCAAGTGAGAAGTTTAAGGGGAGATTTAATGGAGGGGTTAAAAATCATGAAGGGTTTTGATAGCGTAAATAAGGAGAAACTGTTTCCAGTGGCAGAAGGGTCGGTAACCAGAGGACACAGATTTAAGGTAATTGGCACAAGAACCAGAAGGGAAATGAGAAGAATTGTTTTTTAATGCAGCACGTTGTTAAGATCTGCAATGCACTGCCTGAAAAGGTGGTGGAAGCAGATTCAATAATAACTTTCAAAAGGGAATTGGATAAATGCTTGAAGGAGAAAATATGCAGGGCTATGAGGAAAGAGCAGGGGAGTGGGACTAATTGGATAGCTCCTTCAAAGAGCCGGCACAGGCATGTGCCAAATGGCCGCCTTCTGTGCTGTATCATTCTATGATTCTAAGGGGACACTTCCTGATCGCTACAGCGGAGAATCACCTCAGTGAGAAAGAGATGAGGTGGCGATCTGAACTCAAATGCCAGACCCGACAGTACCTAAACAACAATGGGTTAGGTTCAAATTTCTGTAGTTAAGTCAAAAGTCTGCTTGAAATTGATCTTTCCCGATAGCAAAAATGTGTTTTGTTATGTCCACTTTCATATTTTCATTAACGTTAGGACATGATTAAGCTGGGAAATAAAGCCTACTTTAATGTTGCAGATAAACCTTCATATTTATACCAGATAATTAAATGGAAAAAATTTAATACATAAGCAAAGCTAATTTTTCTACTTACTGATCAGGGTGCGGACAGGGTTGCTCTCTTGCTCGATGCTGCAGATTTGTCCTGTAAGGTTTACTTGACTTTCATTATTAAGCGCAGGGTAACCTCGTTCAGTCAGGGATTGGTTTATTTCAGAACAAACCTTTACACTTATGGTCTTAAGTGTTTCTTCAAGATTGAAATTTCTGCTCAGTATAACCAATAAAAAAGAGAGAATTGTCAGATTAGTGGTTAGTACAATGGGTATCAAAATGAACTAATTGATCTCCTGTGGTGTTACGTACAGCGAGTCAGAGCAAAATGTAGTCTTCAGGTGAAGCAGAGTTAGAGGGCAGAGAATAATTGGAACAGGGCAAGCAAATGTAATTAAGTCCAATTCATGCATTTGGTCTTTATTTTTATATAATGCTTTGATTTGATTTTTTTAAATATAGTTTAATAGCAAAACATACAGCAATTTGGAAAGCAGATCTAAAAAACTGGTTGAAGCATAGAAGTTTCTCTGTTATACAGGCTGAGGAGCTGGGAGTTACAAAAACGGAGGTGCTACAGTGCTACCACCACTGGCAGGAGGGTGTAATTACAGCATGACAGGTTTACATAGGCAGTTGCCATTATAAATGTGGGCACAATTTATAAATAGGGAAAAGGTGACAAGTGTGACAAAACAAAGTAAGGTTTTGTAGACAGAAATTATAACAAATGCAAGAATTTTAATATGTTGTTGATTGTTTCTTCAGTATAATAAACAGACGCAAGTATTGATTCCAACCAAACAGAACCATGTTTATACAGCTACTCCTGCCCAGAGGAAAGCTCTGTGCACACATGCTTATGTGCAGAAATAGAGTGCCTCCCAGCATTTAAAATGTTAATACTGTATTCAAGAGTGCATTTAAAAAAAATGTCCATAGGAAGCACAAGGGACCCCTTTTAAAACCAGATTCAACCTCACATGCTATGTTAAATGCTGTGGTGTCATACCCAAGTGCCCTCCTCTAGGGGGTCTCCCACCAATGGAGTCTAGACTTGTTAATCTTGGGAACATCTTATTGCAAAACAAGGCCTTTTTACAAAGTATTTTTTCAAATCTGCCTCAACTATTGCATTTCACTTCAGGCCATACTAAATGTTTTATGCAGGATACAATGACGGATGCCATTTTTAGTTCAATACTTCAAAACATTAAATACCATTTTAAAAATCAGACTGGATAATTTCTTAAGCAGTGTGATGGTGCAGCTTGTTGGAACACAACATAGTGACACAGCAGCTCAAGGGAAACTAAACCTGCACACCCCAGTACTGAGTTATTGATCTCACCCATTCTGCTGCAATAAGGGCATGGAGAAGGCAGATAATTGGGACAAAGTCATCCCCTAGCCATTGTTGTGCACCTCCCAGCAGCCAACCCAAAAGTAGAATCAGTTGAGACCTGAAAGTGTACGACTCAGAATGATGGGACAAAAGACACATTTTTATTTTCACATTTTAATTTCCAAACCCACTGTTTGCATCATTTTTTATTTTTTTTTAAATGACAGCGAGTTGTTGTGATCTGGAATGCACTGCCTGAAAGGTGGTGGAAGCAGATTCAATAGTAACATTCAAAAGAGAACTGGATAAATACTTGAAGGGAAAAATTTACAGGGCTATGGGAAAAGAATAGGGAGTTGGAAACTGAATGCAACTTATTATTAAAAAAGCAGGCAATTACTACGGTACTGTACCATTATTCATGTCTATGGTCAGAAGGTTCCTTTGAAGTTTTTAAAAATTATATTATACACAGACAGAAGAAAAAAACAAGCGTCAGAAAAGCCTTAAGAATTTAAGCAGAGTTTTCAGCACTCCAAAGATGGCTAAACTGGATTTCTTTGTGTCTAAAGCACTGAGTTACCTACATGACCCGAGTAGCACTGATTGAACAAACACTTAAGGCGATTGTATGGACGTTGAGTGACCTAACAGCTTGCCCACAATTGCAAGTTACAGTTGTACTTCAATCTTTATCGATTTCTCCTTTCGGCTTTCAAAAAAATTCATAGTTTTTAATCATATTAATTAGTGGTTGCTTTCAGCCCTGTTGTATCTTTTCATCTGAGAGCCTACAATGATATATCAGCTTAGGGGCCCATCAGGTAAGCCCAATCTTAAGCTACATATAACCATACACACGTGCAATTTCAGCAGGACAGTGGGCAAGCGTCAGAAGCTGGAATTCCAAATTATTACCCACCACCAACATAGGGCATGGAGGTCAATTGTAGTGCCCTCAATGCAACCTTAGCGGAGATTAGTTAATGCAGCAGACCAGAGATTGTACCTGGGACCATTCTGTTCTCTGTGGCTCAATGTCATATGATGCATTCAAGCTATTGAGCCATTGGAACACCTGTGAATGATTGTTGTAAGATGTATTTTGATATGCCCCAGACATAAACAGATTTAGAACAATGCTTTATTTGGAAAGCCGTTTAAAAGCAAATGCATCATGACACACTACACTGCTACTTTTCCTGAGCTCAATATTTAAAATTATGGAAGTTATAGTAAACCTTTATAAATTACTGGGTAGGCCTCAGAACAGTGTCCAATTCTGGGCAGCACACTTTAGGAAGGATGTCAAGGCCCTGGCGAGGCTGCAAAGAGGATTTACCAGAATGGTACCAGGGATGAGGGACTTATGTAGCGAGACCAGAGAAGTTGGTATTGTTCGCCTTGGCGGAGAGAAGGTTAAGGGGAATTTTAATAGAGGTGCTCAAAATTATGAGGGGTTTTGATAGAGTAGATAAGGTGAAACTGTTTCCACTGGCAGGAGGATGCAGAATTAAGATAATTGGCAAAAAAATCCAGGGGAGAAATAAGGAGACTTACTTTTTTTTTATAAACACAGCAGGTTATGATGATCTGGAATGCGCTACTTGAAAAAGTGGTGGAAGCAGATTCAATAGTAACATTCAAAAGGGATTTGGATAAATACTTTAAAAAGGATAAATTTGCATGGCTATGGGAAAAGAGCAGGGGAGTGGGACTAATTGAGTAGCGTTGGCATAGGCACAATGGGCCGAATGGCCTCCTTCTGTGCGGTTTGATGAAATTGAAAACATACCATCAGCCTGTGGAATACAATGTTTATTCAAGGGATAGCCCAGTGTCATAATGCATACATTTATTCAGGTCCCACACATGAATCACATTTTCCTTATAGGCACAAATGCAATTTTACATTTAACTGCCTCACCCCAGCCCTGATTTCCTGCATTTGGGATTAAAAATCCTCTGCAGCCTCTCCAGGGCCTTGACATCCTTCCTAAAGTGTGCTGCCCAGAATTGGACACAATTAAAAATTCAAGAAACCGAAAATCTGAATACTGTAGGTACCCATCTCAGAATTTTACTGCAGTAGTGTGTAAGCAGGTTCTCATCCTTGGCTTTAACCGGACACCAACCAGTATCATTTACTGATCATGGCACATGGTCTTGATTTTAGTAGCTCATTGAATTGAAAACCGATTACTGCATTAGGACTCACTTGTTGTGCATGCCCTCGAGTAAGACGATAATGACTCGCTTTAATTTTTCTGCAAACTCCGGTAGGCCAGAGATGGTTGCTCCCACCATGTTGTAGATGATTAGCATTATATAGGCCACAAGCCTTTGCTGGTTCAGTCTTTGCTGCAGTTCTTTGAGACGTGATTGATCAGTCATCAGAGTCTAAAAGAAAATCAAAGATAGTTTGAAGGCCATGAGCCTGAATGTTTTGTTACAATTCATTTCTGTGGCTTTGTGACCCTACAAAAGATGCTCTCCCACTATATTAGTTTTGTCCTGTGTATCCAGGAGCTGTATTTCAGTGCAAGGCTGAATTGAATACTTTTGGTGAGGGTATATACACAAACTTATTTTCTCCTACCCATTTCCCTGGTCTAACCAGGCCATACACTAACTGTGGCCAGAGAACCAGCTCCTAAGCCTCCATCAATGCTGCTTACCAGCCATTTGGAAATGCACTAGCTTCTGACTTTCCTTTTCTCAAGGAGTCACCAGGCCGTATACACTGTTACATTGTAATTTGACAAAGAAACTGTTGATATGAATGGCAAGTTTGTGGTCTAACACACCATGCCATTACATGTTAGGATGTGGGACAATGCCCACAACTCCCTTATAGCCAACAGCCAACACTTGATCTTGCTGTGCATTCAGGCGAGATACTTATGCACTGGGATACTTCTTTATACCTCCAAATGGCTACAGGGTGCTATTGCCAGAGACCTGGAAGCTGTTCACTTGATCCTCATTAGCAGTAACAAGAGAAGTGATAAATTACATATTAAAACGGAAGTGGAAAAGGCAGCAAGTCCATAACTAATTTTTCCCCATAAGAAAAGATAGAGGACAAAAATATTTAAATATCACGTTAAGTACATACAGACACACACTATGCATGATTAAAGAAAAATTATTAATTTATTCTTTGAAAACAGTAAAAAGCCTCAGGAAATCAAATAGAAATAAATAAAAAAAACCTTGCACTTATCAAGACCTCTCTGTATCCACTCCACATAAGTCAAGTCCATTATTCCATTATCTTGCTCTCATCCCCTGGGGAACTAGAGCCCCCTTTCCCATTGTGCTGCTGCCTACTCTGGCTTTCTGCTCGGCTGCTTCAGTGTCCTAGTCTCCTCTTCTCATCAGGTACTCCAGGTTTCTAATTCAAGTGCCTCTTTCTTTTAAAATTGCCACTGTTACAATTTTCTTAAGACAAATATGCAGATGCAAATTAACGCTTCTGTAGAAACCTGACACAAAATCTGACTGGTTTGCCATGTGAATGGACCACAGAATTCCATGGACCTGGTCATAGAATCTAACCTTTCTATTGTACTAAGTGGGGGTGTGGGGGTGTGGCGGGTGGGGGGGGGGGGGGGGGGAGGGATTTTGGGTGAGACCTAATAGCCACCTCCGCCACCATAAAGGAAGTGCCAAATAAATTTGATGGCTCTTTAATGACAGCCTGAAGCATTCAGATTTGACGAGAGTCAGGCACCATTGTAAACATAAGAATATTAAAGATCACAAATGACAGACTCAAAAGGAACATACACAGGTTGTGAAGAGCAAAAATTCCCCACCATGAAGTGTCAAACAAGAGTCCTGATCCTTGTCGTAGTTATCAGGGAATGAGCTGCTATTTTATGTACTTCACATAAAAGGCAAACCACTTTCAATTAATAGGTTTTTTTTGGAGAGACATCAGAAGTCGAAAAATATCTGCCTCTAGCAGATCAAGAATCGAGCCTTCATAAGTGGAGTTAGCATTACTTCAATTGTGCAGATGTCTGAAGAATCTTCCATCTGTGCCTGTTGAGATGTGAATAACTAGATAACTATTCTCTTCTTTAGGAATATAAAGAATATTCAGCAGACTTACAACATTGTCTGCAGTGGAGGGGAAATAATTTGGTTCTACTTCTCAATTTGACTACACATTGTGCAAATGAATTAACTGGCTGAGGGTCCAAAATTTCCAGACTAGCCTGACCTGGTGGAATATTCCTCTCTGGCGAATGTTTCAGACAGAGGGAATCAGCAAGTTGGCTCCGTTTAGGATGCATCCCATCAAGTCAAGACTTGACAACTTCATCCCCATATTCTAATAGATTGCAGACGACAGTAGGAGAAGTTGTGCGAAGAGATCAAAGACAGATACAAATACTGGGATTCTCAAATGAAGAAAGTCCAGTTTCTGTAGCAATTCCTTGGGCATTATTCTTGGGTTGAAAAAAAAATACCCTTGAATGAAAAATACCCTTGAATGATAGACTCTCAGATTCCACCCACTTCAAAAGATCATCTAGGTCTTTGCACCTCTGCTGCCAGAAGAAGCAGCAGCCTCTTTGTCTGTCTGCAGGATACATTCAACAGAAATTCAGTTTTTCCTTCCCAAAAATATTTGGGCATTCAACTCGTTAAAAGATCTTTCCACAACATGCAGTTACGAGTTCTCCGAAGAAACTTCTCATCCTCCTCCACCCCACTCAATCATTAGACCCTAAAGGGTAATCTCAGTCAGAAAGATCCTGGAGAGCTCTAGAGTTCCATGTAGGTCTCTCCAACTTTATTGTTTACTGCAACTTGGGAAAAGATCTCCAAAATTACAGGAATTTCAGGATCCCTTATACAAAAATCTAATATTTACCTCAGGCACTGGCTTATTGTCGTAGTCCCACTGCAAGAATTTCAAATAACCATTGTTTAGCACAGAAGATGGGCTTAGGGAAAGACTGGAACTCCCGCCAGCACCAGAGGGTGATGTGTCTGAGGAGGGCACGGAGGCTGAAACTTCAGCAATAGACTCCTTTAGCCACTGAGTTGTGTAATCAAGAGCATCTATAAATAGAAACATTCATGTTTTATAAAAGTTATGTATTCCTCAAGTAGGGCTAGTTATCAAATATGTTAATATCCTGCAGAATTAAAAATATTTTTAAAAAGTAAAAAAAAAAAAAGTACTCCAGCTTCGCAGACAGGGGTGCCATTTCAACTCAAATGGGCGAAGTAGACAACCATTATCTTTACTGGGCCACTGCCAATTTCTCCATTTCCCAAGCAATTCATAAACAAAAAGCATAGAATGTGGAAAAGCCATTCAACTAAAATTCACTCCTATTACAGACTATCTAGAATCTACCCAATCATAGACTCTGCTCCATTTTATCTCAAGGGAAAGTTCTGGATAAATACTCCCTAGTTCCCAAACAAATTTCCTGAATATTCATACATCCCACATCTCCATTATTAAAACCTGGACTACCATCCTTTACTGGCAACTCCTCCTCCTTGTGGCACAGAAACTATTGCATTCCATGGGATATCTTCCC
The DNA here is from genome assembly GCF_052327205.1 of Somniosus microcephalus. Taxonomy (NCBI): domain Eukaryota; kingdom Metazoa; phylum Chordata; class Chondrichthyes; order Squaliformes; family Somniosidae; genus Somniosus; species Somniosus microcephalus. Next base: position 37,824,705 of record NC_141003.1, on the reverse strand, counting down.
TTTAGACCTTTAGCAATTGACACCCCAGATGCTTGATTTCATTCTGTATTACCTTAAAATTTATTTACATTAAAAGTCAGCTGCCATTCCATAGCCGGAGGATGTCAAATGCCTTGTTCTTGGAGCGAATCTGGCCACATCCCAATTTCATTCATACAAACCTCTGCTCTGCTCGACCTCCCAGACAATCAGAAATTAATTCTACACAATATAGCAAGGGCCAGAGAGAAAAGAGTAGGCAGTGCGCCTTCTGATTCACATCTTGCAAAAAAAACTGTTGATTAAAGAATTAAACATAGAATATTTAATTACCATAAATCTACCAAACTTACTGGGCTGTTTGTTAAGAAAATCCTGAAACTTGCTTCGTTCATAGTCTACAGAACACTGTTGGATGTGTGGTCGGATATTTTGAATGGTGAAGTTGATCATATCCATAGTCATCAAATCAAGGACATGAAATATCTCTCTAATGAAGAAATACAATGCTCACTCAAACATTTTATTGGAGAAGTATGCCAGAAAAAGCAACATTCTGGTCACAAATGTATAAAGAGTTGTTAAATGTTAAAATCAATATATACTAATTGTAAAGAGGAAGGTTTTCAATTTCTGAATTAAACTTAAAAACTAGCAACTTGTAAATCCATCTCCTTCTCCCCCCCCCCCCCCCGCACAGAAACATATTTACCTGAATAGTGGCACTATCTCAGTAACCGATTTTAATTTTTTGACATCTTCATCCCGAACTGGGGCACAAAACTTTCCCATTAAGGTGACTATATAAGCAGCCAGTCTATGAATGTCAATAGCATTGTGCTCAGCTTGCTGTTGGATTAGATCTAAATCCAGGACCTCAGAGATCTGCTTCCGAAGTCTATTTTGGCCAGGTATCAGAAATGAGAGTAGTATCTAATGATTAAAAAAGTTACACAAATTAAAAAGCTTGCATCTAGTGTCTGGGCATCTACAACATTAGATTCACTGGTGTTACATTTGTAATAAGAAACTGCAGTTTCTAGGCTCATTTTGTAATGGTATCTTCAACACTTATCCCTTATTTAAACTGACATTTGGTGATATAATTGGGTGCAGTTGTAATCCTAAACTGTTTTACTGCAGTTTGTTTTAAGCTGTGTCTGATGAAAAACTGCTGAAAGAGTGAGGGAGAAACAAAATGGAAGCATGTCCATATATGGGTTAAATGGGCATGGGGATATCACATGGAGTTGGGGGTACAGTATATAGGGGACCTTAAGGGCGAAGTGCAGAACAAGAGCAAAGAATCAGACAACTTTAACACATGGCCTCCAAAGGATTGGGGTTACTATCCATCTTTTGTACTTATTGCCTTGCTAATGTGTATAACTAGTTGTGTTGTACTTGATCATTAAAATTGCCACCATATTAATTGTCTTGTTGAACTGATCTACACAGCAAAAAAGAGAGCTAGATTAGGGCAGTTGCTCCCGGAATTGGTGACTGAACCAATTATACTTGAAACTTAAAACTTAAAACAACTTGTGTACTTATGCAAAAATACCCCACTCCCATTTCAGTCTGTGGAGAGAGAAACAGAGTTAATGTTTCAGGTCAATGACCTTTAGGCAGAACTGGAAAAGTTAGAGATATAACAGGTTTGAAGCAAGTGCAGAGGCAGAGAAAGGGGAAGGGAGGAAAGAACAAAAGGGAAGGTCTGTGATAGGGTGGAAGGCAGGAGAGATTAAATGACAAAAGGCATGACGGTACAAGGCAAAGGGAGATGGTAATGGGACAAGTAAAGAAACAAAGATGGGTCTAAAAGAGGTGTAAATGGGAATAGCAGAATCATCAGGCGCAGGAGATGCAACACCTGCCCTTTTACCTCCTCCTTTCCCACCGTCCAGGGCCCCAAACACTCCTTCCAGGTGAAACAGCGATTTACTTGTACTTCTTTCAATTTAGTATACTGTATTCGCTGCTCACGATGCGGTCTCCTCTACACTGGGGAGACCAAACGTAGATTGGGTGACCACTTTGTGGAACATCTCCGTTCAGTCTGCGCGACCCTGAGCTTCCGGTCACCTATCACTTTAATTCTCTGCTCCATTCTGATCTCTTGGTCCTTGGCCTCCTACACTGTTCTAATGAAGCTCAACGTAAGCACGAGGAACAGCACCTCATCTTTTGATTAGGCATTTTACAGCCTTCTGGACTCAACATTGAATTCAACGATTTCAGATCATGACCTCTGTCCCATTTTTTTTTTCCCCAGACACAGCTGATGATGATTCTGCCATTCCCATTTACACCTCTTCTAGACTCCTCTTTTGTTTCTTTACTTGTCCCATTAACATCTCCCTTTGCCTTGTACAATCATATCTTGTGTCATTTAATCTCTCCTGCCTTCCACCCTACCACATAGGATTACGTAGGATATATGGCACAGAAACAGGCCATTCGGCCCAGCCAGTCCATGCTGGCGTTTATGCTCCACACGAGCCTCCTCCAGCCTTTCTTCATCTAACTCTCAGCATACCCCTCTATTCCCTTCTGCCTCATATGCTTATCTAACCTCCCCTTAAATGCATCTGTACTAGTTGCCTCAACTACTCCCTGTGGTAGCGAGTTCCCCATTCTGGGTAAAGAAGTTTCTTCTGAATTCCCTATTTGATTTGTTGGTGACTATCTTATATTGATGGCATCTAGTTATTCTCTTCCCCACAAGTGGAAACAATCTCTCTCTGTCTATTCTATCAAAACCGTTTATAATTTTAAAGACCTCTATTAGGTCACCCTTCAGCCTTCTCTTTCCAAACGAAGAGACCCAGCCTGTTCATTCTTTCCTGATATGTATATCCTCGTATTTCTGGTGTCATCCTTGTAAATCTTCTCTGCACCCTCACCAGTGCCCCTATATCCTTTCTATAATATGGCGACCAGAATTGTACGCAGTACTCAAAGTGTGATCCAACCAAGGTTCGATACAAGTTTAGCATAACTTTTCAATTCTATTCCTCTAGAAATAAACCCTAGTGGTTGGTTTGCTTTTTTTATGGCCTTGTTAGGGTTAGGTACTTTGTGTTGCTACTTTCAGTGATTTGTGTATTTGTACTCAGCTCCCTTTGCTCCTCTACCCCACCCAGACTCACCCCCTCCAAGTAATAAGTGACCCCCCTATTCTGCCTTCCCTTTTGTTCTTTCCTCCCCTCCCCCCTTTCCCTGCCCCTACACTTGCTTAAATACTATTATATCTCTAACTTTTTCCAGTTCTGACGAAGGGTCATCGACCTGAATGGTCAACTCCGTTTCTCTCTCCACAGGTGCAGCCTGACCTGCTGATTATTTCCAGCATTTTGTTTTTATTTCAGATTTCCAGCATCTGCAGTATTTTGCTTTTGTCCCATTTCAGTCTGGTGGAATTGGTAAAGAGAAAGAAAGAACACACAAGCATATTACAGGTTATACTGATATGTGCCTGAATTAGTGTGGACATGAAATATAGCTAACCACAGAGGAAATACTTACTTACATCACCCTTCTTTTATATTTTTTCACCTTTATTATACACAACACCCAGACCAAAGATCTGGAGGGGAGGGGAGACTAAAACTGATGTGATGTATATAACCTGGATGACAGTCTAAACAAAAAGCTGTCAATGAATTGAAACATTCATTCCTTTACCTCTTTAATTTCTCCCAAAAGCAAGAGGGCGTGATTATATTCAGGAGGATCCTTATTCAGCTGAGCCTCCAGGCAGTCCCAGAATGCTTTGTGAACAATTTCTTTCACTCTCCTCTGTAAACTGTACATATTTTTTTTTAAATCAGTGGTCTCAGGTTAACACTTAATTTACACTTTAATTATTCAATAGTACACTTTAAATATTTTGAGGGCTATAGTAGTAGAAGAATGTTGGGAAGCTTCAGTACTCACTTTAGAAATTACACAATATAATAAGAGATTTTGGCTTAGAAATTGGATAGCGCCTGAATCGGAAGGCGATCCGGCTGCAGCACATACTGCACACGCCAAATGAGGTGGCGGCAGAACCACGGCAAATTTGTTCATTATCGGTGAGCTGCGAACAACAGTTGCGGCCCCATAGGCAGCTCGCCGGTTGCGGGGGTGAAGGTGGAGGAGGAGGAGGAGGGGTGGGCACCACCTGTTCTCAGCTGCACCAACTAGGGAATAGCACTGGAGAGTAATTCGGTGCTTAATCAAAGGTGCTAATAAAAAATCATTTCAGATGGAGAATGAGAGAGAAGAAAATACATCCAAGAAAGCAGAAAACTTCAGTCTGCCAAGGAAAGATTGCAAAAAATAAGTTATAGCTATATTTAAAAAGTGTTCAGTACTGCATGCCTTTTCTATATGACAGTCAGGCATACAGTCATCAAGTTCTCAGTGTCACACAGCAAGCCTGTCTACCAACCTGAGCCTGCCAACAATACAGACAATAAAAAAGTCATTTTGTTGAGTCCAAAGAAACCGGACACAATAGCCATTAAAGGAGGAAGTAACAAAGTACTAGATAAGAAATTATTACCCACCAATCAACTCCACAGGCCCTTGTATCATTTTTTTTTAAGAAAACACTTAGAAGGCTCCTTAAAAGGTTCCTTAAATGGTGTCCATTAACTTCAACAAACACTAGACCAACTTTCTTGGATGACGTGCAGCTTCACCTCTGTCAGCCGAATTCAGCCACGAGACTCATGGTCTGTTCTCTCCTACCAAGTTTTCACTGAGCATTAGCCATCTTTCATCAATTACGCAGCGCAGAATTTGAAGAACTCAATCCCTGGTTGACCTTAGCTAAAGTGGCAGTAGGAGTTCTACATTTGGCTTCAGCACCCAAGTGGAGAGGCCAGGGCTCCCATTCCTATAATTATCCAGTGACTTCTACTAGAAGTGTGCATGAGTATCAAGTGAGGACAGAATTGGGCTCTCCTTTGATTTCTCCCACTCCCCACAGCGGAGTTATCTGCTGATACTCATGGTCAAGGGAACAAGTGGATAACGGCCATTTAGGCAAGGTGCTGGAGAACAACCAACATTAGCATAAGTCTTACCTTCAGGAGAGAATATTGATGAGAAAAATAAAAAACGTGGTTTTAAGACCCCCTCTCCACAGCCAAATACAAATCGTGGGCCAAATGTTTACTGTGTGACTTTGTTTAAGCGTAGGTAGGTTTTTTTCTAATTAGCTGGACAATATTAATAGATTCATACTCTCTATGTAGAAGATCTGATGGTCACATGCACAACAGAAAACAGCCATCAAAAATGGGGTGCTTGAGTACTCACAGCAGGACCAAATGGAATCCAACTAAGAATACGTATGGAAATTAGGGTAGAAATGTATTTTTTTTTAGTTTTAAAGACTCAGAGCTTTGATTCTACTTATTATAGGCATATTAAAATGTCATGATTATAAAGAAAGGAACTGAGGACAGGTTTTATAAGGAAGGAAGAAATGCCAGCAATTTTATCAGAAATAAATACAATTCAAAACCAATGCCGATTTCTGAAACCAGAAAATGCATGAAACACTAAGCAGGTCAGGCGGTATCTGTGGAGAGGGGAAGGTAGGGTTAATATTTCAGGTTGATGACCTTTCATTAGAACCAAAAGGTCATTGGTTTGAAACGTTAACCCTACTTTTCTCTCTCCACAGATGCTGCCTGACTTAATAAGTGTTTCCAGCATTTTCTGTTTTTATTTCCGATTTCCATATTTCCGATTTCCAGCATCTGCAATATTTTTCTTTTTATAGATTTATGAAAAGCTGGTCAGGCCCAACAACATTTATTGGAATGGCTTGAAGATTGGTAGAGAATAGTAACCAGTGCATCTCTTGTGACGGTGTCCATGTAAAGTGAGAACAAAGTGAATTTCCAGAATATAAATTATTATTGAGCAGTATATTGGTACTATAATATTAATGCTATACTTTTGTAATCTTGGGACACGCAAGGAAGTGACTGTGCAGGGGTGCAAGGAGAAGACACTGCAGGAGGTGGGCAGGACTGCGGGAGGTGGGCGGGATGTACAATTAACGATACAAGTCTTGGGATGAATTCAACATCCTCTGGTGATTGGGGCCAATAATCTTGGCAGCACTCCTAACAATTTCCAACAGTGGCATTTAAACAAAAATAAAAACATGACAGTGGGGGGGGGGGGGAAGCTGCTGGCAATCATAATTGCCTGACCAGGAGAAAAAATAACAACTAGTTACTCATTTAATTCTGCTGATTGTGGTCTTGCAGACACCCAGCCACGCATCTCAAGAATGTTAGAGGATGAACTATGTTTATCTATTGGTTAAGCCCAGAAAGAGGAGACATTTAATCCTTGGTGTCTGCTGGCTTTGTACCAAAGAATAGTTGCTTGTGTAAGCTTCTATAAAAAGGAACGACAGTAGAAACACTGGACTCCAACACACTACCAAACACAGTCAACCCTCCCCTTATTAATATTCTCAACCAATCCCTCTAGGAACACACAGTTTGGTAGTGGTTTTGGTACTGGATGAGCAACCTAGAGATCACAGCTTCAAATCTTTACCATGGCAAGTTGTAAACATAATATAGCTGGTAATAAATCTAGCACCAGTAAGCAACCAGATTTTAAGGGAAGAGAACCTGCCATGCCGACCTGGTCTAGGCTACACGTGCATCCAGTCCCACAATGTGTGATTGACAATCAATGCCACTCAGTTGTAAACAATTGCTACAGAACATAATCAAAGGGAAATATTGGATGGATTTCATCAGTAACAACTTGGGCACTGATCAGGACAAGACTCTGCAAAGACCTGCTCACTAACATCTGGGAGCTGGTGTCCATGTTGGGAGAATTGTCTCACAGACTAGTCAAATAACAGCCCAACATAATCTCAATCACATACAGTACCAATCAGTCAACATCACAAAGTCCTGGGGATGTACTTCTCCTCCATTGCGAGGATAGATCAAGGTGAGGGCACAGTATTATATAGATTGGTAAGAGCTCTCAACATAGACTCTGGACCCCAATGAAGTCTCATGGCTTCAGATCAAAAAAAAAGAAACCTCCTGCTGATTAGCACCTATGACCTATACAGTCTCCACCCTCGTGGTGAATCCGTACTTTATGTTGAGCATCACTTAGAGGAAGCAAGGGAACTTGCAGGTGCTGGTGTTCCCATGATGTTAATATGGTGATATTGTCCTTCTGGGTGGTTGAAGCTGTGGGGCTGGGAGGTGTTGTCAAAGTAATCATAGAGTTGCTGCATTACATCCTGTAGACAGTGCATACGGTGTCAGTGTGCTGATGGTGCAAGGTGGTTACTGGGTCCAGTGACAGACACTAATCAAGCAAACTGCTTTGTCCTGGATTGTGTTGAACTATGACTGTTGTTCCAGCCTCACCCATCCAGGCAAATAGTGAGTATTTGATCACACTCCTGGCTTGCACCTTTACATGGTAAAGAGGCTTGGAGAGGTCAGGAGGTGAGGCACTCATTCGAATACCAACCCTCTATCCAGCTCTTGTAGCCACATTGTTGATATGGATGGTCTGAACGGAATTGCCTCAAGTTCAAGAGATAAAAAGGAGAATTTTAAGCTAGAAACAGGTATTTGGAATTTAACACCTTTGGATCAAATCTTAACATGGCCACTATTTGAGATTTTGCTAAGCTGAATTTTGGTTTCAAAGATAAAGGAACCCAAATTATGCATTCAAGTTTGGTTTTAGACCAGCTGAATTGCATCATAGGGAAATCTAAACCAAAGACAAACTGGTATTGTAATACATGCTGTTAGATTTAAAGCCTCATACTCATAAAATGAAAAGGGCTGCATTAGGATTAAAGCTGGAGAGCAGTACTTAAAAACAGCAAAATATTTACCAGTCAAGGGTCTTAAATTCAAATAAATCACAAAGTAACTTTTTTTTAAACTGGCAGACTTTTTTTTGGAAGAAATTGTACATGATAATTTTACATTGCACAAGACACCAGTGCCACCGATTCCTGGAAGCATGGATCTTGTGCAGTCAGTTGCAAGCTGAATGCAAAACTGATATGACGCCCTAAGCTTGGTTGCCAGGCAGACCCATTTTTAGTGGGTCTTAACATGTTGCAGCATTATACACTATGCTTGCAGTTGGCTGCATTAGTCCCACATTTGTGGGAATGAGCTGCACTAGCAGTCACCAGACTCTTCCCAAACTATCTCCCCTTCTGAGACACAAATCATCTCTGCCAACTCATTTTTGGACTGGAAATATCACTTCACAGATAGGAGATTTTGAGAGTAATATATATTCTTGAGGGGATGGATGTATTTTACATTTAAATTATTTATTTTTCCCCTCTCCCTGAAGTAGCATTAACTTTCAAAGCGGAAATGTAAATCTGGCCTTTTTGACTGAGAGTCCAATGCTCCATCATTTAAATGATGTCAAAGTCCAGTGCTCACATATCAAGTTATAAAGCAGATACAGCACCATAAATACATTTCTTCTCCCAGGAATAAAAATGCATCTCCGTGTTAAATTAGTTTGGGGTTAACTGAAAAGTTCACTGATCTTGATCCCCCCCACCTCCCCCCCCCCCAATTGTAACTTTCTTGACAACATTTTAGAGAACAAAATTAGAAACATTGCAGACTGAAGTTTGATGGCATATTCATACTGGAATCTTTTGAATCCTGTTATGATAAATATTCTAAAACAGAACATTATTTTCTTTGTTGAAACTGAAATTAGTGCAGATTAATAGGTGGCACAACCACGAAGAAACCTTGTGGGCTATGCCCAACACGCAAAAATCAGCTGCATGTGAAGAGCTGCATCAATATTGGCGAGGATGGCAGATCTTTTAAAAAAACAGCTTGGAGTAGATAAATAATGCCCATCCTACACCTCCTTAAGTACAACACAAGTTGATGGTCATGAACAAGTTTATACACCCACCATCCCAACTTAGAAATTTAGCAACTTTTCTTACCTTTGTGGAGGAAGATCAATTGATTTCATTTGAAAGTTGCTATTCATGACTATTTCATGAGCCAGAGTCATATTTGACAACCCTTTTGCAGTCTCCATCAGGTCATCAAAAGAAACCATTTTAGGAGGGCTTGCTGTAATGATAAAAACAAAAATAGCTTTGACGATTCATACACAGGCAAATCTTTGTATAAACATGCAACTGTTCATAATTATCACTTGTGTAGGAATACGCATCTTATTCCACCTGTTTAACATTAACATCTACAATTTAGTACCTACCATTAAAGCCAGGTGAGGTGGAAGGTGCAAGAATACAAACCACAAAATGCAAGCTTAGATTGGTTTATCTTGCATAAGTACTTGCTAACATTTTACTGCCATGTGGCAACATACCCAAGATTACATGCACAAATCCATGGGTAGATCTTTATTCTTCCCATGTTCACCAGTTTCCCAAAACACTATCACCACCCAAGACTCAGCAATGACCATTTTTGAACCTATGCCTAATTGCTTATCTTACCTGTCTAATGAGGTAAACAAGAGGAATGGATAGCAGAGTGGGTTAAGGGTACCATCCTTTTACTTCTGGAACTGGAATCTGAATCCAGCCTATATTGATGGGATCAAAGGCTCTTCTACTGGCTACAAGAGTCCCAAGTTAAATGAATGAGGAAATCTCAACTCAGCTCCTAACTGCCAGCCATCCACGTCAGAAGACTGCTCTTAATTACACAAAATGAATAATCTTATTCAGTGAGGTAATAAGGCCACACACTGATGAGAAACAAATGTCACATTAGCGTAGTATAGGATGCTCTTCTGAAGTTGAGGTTAAGGCATCTTCAACTGAAATAGAAGGCACTTTATTTTGTATCTGGCTTGCACGTGGTGGAAGTTTTTCACTCTCCAGTACAGATGTCCCTCACCTTGAGCAGGAGGAAAATGAATTAGCTACTAATAAGTGATTGGACACAATCATTCAAGGTGTGATGTATTTACCCCCAGGAGCATGAGGAGATAGTATTTCAATCTCGAGAATAACAGGCAACAGAAATAGTCCTGACTTCTGATTCTCTTCCCTCACCCTATGTTTACTTCAGCCTCTGAGCGCTTCATTTCTCTGTTGCTTTCAACTTCATGCTTTTAATGACCTAGACCTTTAATGTCCTGACAATAGTGTCAAAATCCAAAGAAACTATATTGAATGAAAAGTTTATCAGAAATTGAAATCACCTTAGATTGCCAATTTGGCTTAAGAGCAAGTCTGTTCACTGATGATATTCTCAAATTCACAGTACTGAAACACAGCAATTCTCTCCAAATCCAGAAGGAAGTTACAGCAGTAGCCCTTGGCATTTCTGGAGCCTCGAGTGGAGTGCAGCATTCTGGTCTTGGGAGAAACTGTTTTTTCTTGTAATGAGTTGCTATCTACATGCATGACATCCTCAGGAGGGCATAAATATTAGGTCACAATAAAACAAACCTCCATTTTATTTTACAACACCTACACAGGTGCACTTTAGGTAAATATACTTGGTTTACTATCCTAATCAATTATGTGGTGGATGTCATTAATCACGTGCACATGCGTCTTTATCAAGGACTGCTCTGCAGAAGGTGCCATCACCTCCCCATCTAAGAGAAGGGAGAATCAAATCACTTTAGACAGACATAAAACAAATGATGGGTTATCTTCAGCGTGATGATACCAAGTCAATAACTTTCAGTCTGTAATGTTGGCCATCCTCTACTCATTGGACTGTGAATACTGTTCAGTTACAAACAAAGTGGTGAAAATGGCAGAAGAATACAAACACTCAAAAAAGTTTAACATTTGTCAATATTCACAACCTCACCGTTCCTTCAACCCAGTCATGGAATATTTTAACTCCATTTGGCATGGTGGAGACAAAGAAACTCAAATCACTTGTTCCTGGATTCAATATAGTAGTCCAAAGCCATATAGGCTAATGGCCTTTATGCAAATAGCATAGTCCTGTCCAACTTCTAGAAGGTACGAACATCCAATCCAACTAGGTCCTTTCTAGTGTTTATGTAGACACTGTATCAGAATCATAACAGCAAAGAAGGATGCCTTTCAGCCCATCGAGTCCATGCTGGCTCTCTGTAGAGCAATCCAGTCAGTCCCATTCCCCCGCTCTATCCCCATAGCCCTGTAAGTTTATTTCCGTCAAGTGCATATTCAATTTCCTTTTGAAATCATTGATCGTCTCTGCTTCCACCACCCTCGTCGGCAGCGAGTTCCAGGTCATTACCACTCGCTGCATAAAAAAATTCATCCTCACATCCTCCCTGTATCTCTTGCCCAAAACCTTAAATCTGTGTCCCCCTAGTCCTTGTACCATCAGCTAATGGGAACAACCCTTCTCTGTCTACCTTATCCAAACCCGTCATAACCTTGTACACCTCTATCAAATCTCCCCTCAACCTCCTTTGCTCCAAGGAGAACAACCCCAGCTTCTCCAACCTAACCTTGTAGCTAAAATCTCCCATCCCTGGAACCATTCTGGTAAATCTCCTCTGCACCCTCTCAAGGACCTTCACATCCTTCCTAAAGTGTGGTGACCAGAACTGGACGCAATACTCTAGTTGTGGCCTAACCAGAGCTTTATAAAGGTTCAGCATAACTTCCCTGCTTTTGTACTCAATACCTCTATTTATGAAGTCATATGCTTTGTTAACCACTCTTGCAATATGTCCTGCCACCTTTAAAGATTTATGCACATGAACCCCCAGGTCCCTCTGTCCCTGCACACTTTTTAGAACAGTGCCATTAAGTCTATATTGCCTCTCCCTATCCCTCCTGCCAAAATGAATCACTTCACACTTCTCTATATTAAATTTCATCTGCCACTTGTCTGCCCATTCTGCTAGCCTATCTATGTCCTGTTGCAGTCAATTGGTAGCCTCTTCACTGTTTGCCACACCTCCAAGTTTGGTATCATCAGCAAATTTTGAAATTTTACTCTGTAATCCAATATCCAAGTAATTTATATAGATCAAAAAAAGCAGTGGTCCTAGTACTGATCCTTGGAGAACACCACTGTCAACCATCCTCCAGTCTGAAAAACAACCATTTACAACAACTCGCTGTTTTCTGTCCTTAAGCCAATTCCTTATCCAAGCTGCCACTGACCCACCTCAAATTTTGTTAACCAGCCTTTTATGTGGTACTTTGTCAAATGCTTTCTTAAAATCCATATAGACAACATCCACTGCATTCAAATTCAAATTCAAATCGCTTTATTGGCATGATAAGGTACATCTTATGTTGCCAAAGCATCAAAATACATTTATGGTTGAACACATAAACGCAGTTCTATTCATACAGTGTATAAACAGGTATATCCCTGAGTGTATAAATATACATTCGCATGGTTTATATATACTCTTTTCTTAGTTTACTGGTTGTCCCTCTGTTCATGGCAAGCTGTAACATAGTGTGCCGCCAGTGTTACACAGCTTCTCTCCTCCCCCAGTAGGAATGGGAGTTTTTGGTTGTCATTCAGATTTCTGAATTCAGGGCATATTTGTGAGAATTTTTGGTAGAAATTCTCCCTGATGCCCTGATATTTTTCACAGGCTGTGAGGAAGTGCATCTCTGTCTCCACTACTCCCTGACTGCAGTGAGAGCATATCCTGTCTTCTCTTGGTAGCCTGGTCTGCCTTTTTCGATCGCTAGGCTATGTTCGCTAAGTCTGTAGCTTGTCAAGGTTCTTCTCAGTTTGTTATCCTTTACCATGGTCAGGTAATCAGCTATGTTGTATTGTCTGTTTAGGGCCAAGTAGCAATTGAGTTTGCTTTGGGTTTTTGTTGTTTCTGCCCAATATGTCAGATATTTTTCCTTTTGCTTAGCGACGATTGTGTTGGGTCAAATTCTTTGTGTTACCCTGTCACTGTCCTGGGGCTGGTTATTGTTAGTATTGTTAATAGTTACTTCACTGAGTCCCAGGACTAGTTGACTGAGGGTATTCTTCTTTATGGTCAGCTCTTGGCATTTCAGGGCGTCGTAGTGATAGCATTGGGGGTTGCTCATTTGTAGGTGATTCCAAAATTTGGTGGCTCTTTTTTGGATAGTGATTATTAATGGATATTGGCCTAGTTCCGCCCTGCATGCATTGTTTACTGTTTTCCTTTGAGTCCGGAGGATACTTTTACAGAATTCTGCATGTAGGATCTCAATTGGGTGTTTGTCCCATTTTGCACATTCTTGTTGTGTTAGCGGTCCCCATACCTCACTGCCATAGAGCGCAATTGGTTCAATTACTGATTTGAAAATTGAGCCAAATGCTAATTGGGATTTCTAGTTGGATTGATTTTTTGATGGCATAGAAAGCCCTTCTTGCTTTCTCTTTCAGTTCATTCACAGCCAGTTTGAAGTTTCCCGTAGAACTGATTTTTAAGCCCAAGTATGTGTAGTTAGTGGTTTGTTCAATTTTGGTTGTTCCTACTGTGAAATTTATTTTGGGTCCCTGATGTTTGGATCTTTGCTGGAACACAAGGACTTTGGTTTTTTGGGGATTTATTGTCAGGGCCCAAGTCTGGCAGTACGACTCCAGCAGGTCCAGGTTCTGCTGTAGACCCTCCTTAGTTGGTGACAGCAGAACCAGGTCGTCTGCATAGAGGAGGAATTTAACCTTGGATTCATATAGGGTGAGGCCGGGTGCTGTAGATTGTTCAAGTAGTTTTGCCAATCCATTTATGTAAATATTAAAGAGTGTCGGTGAGATTGGCGAGCCCTGCGTCACCCCCCGCCCCTGTGGGAAGTATTTTGTTTGTTTGTCTCCAATTTTAACTGCACATTTGTTGTTTGTATACATTGATTTAATTACATCATATGTTTTCCCTCCTACCCCGCTTTCGATAAGTTTCAGGAATAAACCGTCATGCCAGATGGAGTCGAAAGCCTTCTGGAAATCTACAAAGCATGCGTAGATTTTGCTTTTGTTATGGTGAACGTGTTTGTCAATTAGGGTCTGTAGGGTGAAGATATGATCGGATGTTCTATAGTTTGGCAGGAATCCAATTTGGCTTTTACTCAAGACATTGTGCTCCTCAAGGAAGTTTATAAGTCTTTTGTTTATGATGCTACAGAATACCTTCCCCAGGTTACTGTTTACACAGATGCCTCGATAGTTGTTTGGGTCGATTTTGTCCCCACTTTTGTATATGGGCGTTCATCAACCTTCATCAACCTTCTCTGTTATTTCATCAAAAAATTCAATTAGATTAGTCAAACATGATCTACCTTTTACAAAACCGTACTGGCTCTCCTTAGTTACTCTCCAAGTGCCTGTTAATTTTTTTCCGATTATTGTTTCTAAAACCTTACCCACCACAGGTGTTAAACTGACCGACCTGTAGTTACTAGGATTGGGTGTCACATTTGCCACTTTCCAATCCTCTGGCACCACCCCCATATCTAGGGAAGATTGCAAGCCCTTCTGCTCTCTCCACCCCCACTTCCCTTAGCAACCTGGGATGCAAGCCATCTGGACCAGGCGACTTCTCCACTCTAAGCATATCTTGCCTATCAATTTTCACCCTATCCATTACCTCTACCGATATTTTGTCAGCATCCTTTTCTTTAGTAAACACGGATACAAAGTACCCATTAAGTATTCTAGCCTTGCCCTGCGCCTCTAAGCATATATCACCACCTTTGTCCCCAATAGGCCCCACCCCGCCTCTTACTACCTACTTACCATTTACTAATTTTTGGGTTCCCTTTTATGTTAACTGACATTCTATTCTCATTCTCTCTTTGCCAGTCTTATTTTCTCTTTACTTCCCCATTCAACTTATTGTATTTAGCCCGGTTCTCACTTGAAGAATTCACCCGACATGCATCATACACTCTTTTTTTTGTTTCATCATATTCTTTATTGCCCTCGTCATCCAAGGAGCCCTGGCTTTGGTTCCCCTACTTTTCCCTCTTATTGGAATATACCTAGCCTGTACCTGAAACATCTCCTCCTTAAAGATCACCCATTGTTTCGTTACAGTTTTTCCCATCAATCTTTGGTTCCATTTTACCCTGGCTAGAACCCCTCTCATCCCATTAAAATTAGCCCTCTTCCAAGTTAGAAGTTCTACTTTAGATTGTTCCTTGCTCTTCTCCATTACTATTCCAAACCTTATGAAACGATGATCACTCTTACCCGAGTGTTCTCCCACAGACACTTGGTCCACCTCATTCCCCAGCACCAGATTCAGCAATGCCTCCTTCCTAGCTGGGCCGAGAACATACTGGTCAAGCAAGTTCTCTTGAACACATTTCAGAAATTCCTCCCCCTCCTTTCCCTTTACTCTAACATTATCCCAATCGACATTTGGGTAATTAAAGCCCCCCAATATCACCACCCTATAGCTCTTGCACATCTCGGATTTCCCTACAGATTTGCTCCTCTATATCTCTTTCTCACTATTTGGAGGCCTATAGAATACTCAAACCCTTTTTGCTTCTCAACTCTAACCAAATGGATTCTGTCCTTGCCCCCTCAAGGACATCCTATCTTTCCAACACTAGTCTTCCCTAATCAGAACTGCCACCCCACCTCCCTTTTTTCCTTCCCTATCTTTTCTGAACACCTTGTATCCATGAATATTAAGTACCCAGTCCTCACCATTTTTAAGTCACGTTTCGTTATTCCCACACGGCTAATTGTGCTTGTAACTCACCAACCTTATTCACCACACTTCGTGCGTTTACAAACATGCATTCCAAATCTGTCTCTGTATTCCTTGTAGTCCTTCTTCGTCTGCTATCATCTAATATGGTACTACTTCCTTCTCTAGTACTATCCAACACTCTCCCTCCTTTATGCACCTTATTCCTCTTTTCTACTTCTAATTGCTGGTGCGCACCCCCCTGCTAATTTAGTTTAAACCCTTCCCAACCACACTAGTGAACCTTGCCGTGAGGACATTGGTTCCAGTCCTGCTGAGGTGCAACCCATCCCTTTTGAGTAGGTGCCTCCTGCCCCAGAACTGGTCCCAATGCTCCAAAAATCTGAAGCCCTCCCACCTGCACCATGCCTCAAGCCACGCATTGATCCTCCCGATCTTCCTATTTCTACTCTCGCTGGCATGTGGCACTGGGAGTAATCTAGCGATTACTACCTTTGAGGTCCTACTTTTTAAACTTCCTCCCTAGCTCCTGAAAGGCTGACTGTAGGACCTCAATACCTGCCCTCTCTACGTTGTTGGTACCGGCGTGTACCACAACTTCTGGCTCACTCCCTTCCCCCTGCAGAATATTCTACACCCTCTCCATGATGTCCTTTACCCTGGCACCAGGGAGGCAACACACCATATATGGTGAAGGTTACAGAAACGCCTGTCTGGCCCCCTAACTATGGCATCTCCTATAATGACTACATTTTTACACTTTGCTGATCCCCACTGTGCCGTCCCTTGCCCATTGGTGCCATGGTCTGGACTGCACTCTTTCAAGGTGTTGTCACTCCCAGCAGTCTCCAATGCTGCGTACCAGTTTGAGAGTGACATACACCCCGAAGACTCCTGCACTTCCTGCCTCTTCCGGATGACCACCCATTTACTATCCTGAACTCTCTGCCTGTGGGGTGGCCACCGCCTGGAACGTATGGTCCAGGAAACTCTCAGCCTCCCTGATGCTCCGCAGTGACTCCAGCTGCCCCTCAAGCTCAGAAACCCTGAGCTCGAACACTACCCACACACATGGTCCCCCAAGACAGATGAAGTGTCCTGAAGTTCCCACATGGCGCAGGAATTGCAAGCAACAGGTATCAGCTACCCATTCATGATCTAAAAAATGTCTATTCCCTCTTTCAGAATCTAATTAGTATCTTGTTTAAACTATTGCTTTTAATTAATGTCTCTAGACCTCAGCTCTCCGGTATCGCTGTCTCACACACCCTCTCTCGGACTGCTCCTTGTTTTAAAAAAATACCAGAAGAGCACCACTTCCCTCAATGCACCGAATTCCCTCACTCACCAAATTCAGAGTTTAGTACCCTGTAGAAGCAGTACTCCGTCGAACTGGACTCCGTGCGTTAGCAAAAGCCTCCTGTATTTATACTAGCAGAAATTGCAGAGACCCAAGTCAGCTCCTGCTGATAGTAATTACCAGGTAACTAGTTCTAGCTAGCCACCTAATTAACTATGTAACTGCCACTAGCAGGCAGCTTGTTTACCACTGCCTAACACTGTGAAAGAAACTACAAGTTAAGGTTAAAGTTAAATTAAATGCTAAATGCAAAACTTAACTAAATATTAGAAAGAGATCGACCCTTAAAACCCTTAAAATTCTTTCACTCACCAAATTCAGAGTTTAGTACTCTGTAGAAGCAGTACTCCGTCGAACTGGACTCCATGCTACTTACAATCTTATACATTTGAACATTTTTTTAAATCATGGTACAGGAAACTTTCGATTTACTGGCACCTAAATAACCGGAAATCTCGGTTAACCGGCAAAATTCAGTAGTAGGTTCAGGTAAGTTTTATTACTTGCCTTCCTCGATCTGTTGCTGTGCAAGGGTGTGGCTGCAGCTGTTGCTAAGCTACAGAGACGCTTGGAACTTGTGGCCATTGTTCTGAACCTGTTGCTAAGCAACAGGGTTTGTTGCTTTATACGGAGCTCTCAGCTCCGTCTCTTTTACTATAGCTTTCAGTTATCCGGAATTTTTGATGAACCGGCACCATGTCGGTTCTGGATAAAAAAGTTTCCTGTACTGCGACACCACTCAGTTGTTACCTAAACCAAACATTTTAGGGGCTTCTTGCACAGCAAAATAAAGCAAGTCTGCATTCAACCCAATATTGTGTAGAAGGTGGTATGATGGTTTCACATACATTATTATTTATCACAGACTACACTTTGTAACTTTTTTTAAAAAATGGAGCTCAAAAGACCTACAGGCTGGCGAGCTGGGTTTGCTAGAAGAATCACTACTGAAGCTTTGTCGAGCATATTCATAATCACTTGAAGAGTTGACACTATCTGACCGTTCACAAGATTCAGTGTCACTGTTCAATGATTCATCATTCAAGGAATGTTTCTCATTACTGAAAGGCATCTTCTCACTGTAAAAACAAAATGTGCAAACATAGAAATTCATTATTGCAAACTGGTCATGTGTTTTCTGAAATCATCTTTAAAACATTTAATTGGGATTTCGTAAAATAACTTGAAAGAAATGATATAAAATAATAGACCAACCAAACAGAATAGAAGGAACAAAAATGCCAGACCAACCAAACAGAATAGAAGAAACAAAAATGCCAAGAGTTACTTGTATAGCCCTCAGCCAAAAGTTAGCAATCTCCTGCCAGTTGCACTTATAAACCCAAACAAATTAAGGCCTGAATAAACTGAGCTAGCCTACAAGCAAGGAAAATAGCAGAAAAATTATCACATGCCTCCAAGTCAAAAGGGGGTAAGTACAAGAAAATGTAAGACTGCAACTTCCTTGACAAAGCCAATTGACTTCCCAAGGTAGTGCTCACGTTCAAAAAGTAGAGAAAAAACACAGCATCTCTTAATGCAACTATCTCACTCTGTGTCTCTCTCTGTTAATCTTCACTTTCAGCAGCTCATTCTATCCTTCCCCCCCTCCCCCCACGTGACTCTGGTCTCCAAGGAGGAGCAGCTCTGGTTAATTTTAATGCCCGTAATCTAATAAATTGATAAAAAGAAATAAAAACCTAAACTGTGACAGAGGCTGCAACAGCGAAAGTGAAGCTATTCTCACTCCTGCCATGTGTCAGTTTCAGCCTTTCCCCTTTTTTATTTGCAGTTTCTAGTATACATTCATTGGAATTTTCTTTTCTTTTGCAGGTTAGTTTCTCAGATGCATGGATTGTCTGGGAGAGAATAGTGAGCTCTGCCATCAGTGTGATCCAAATATCATTGCTTTTTTTCCTCCCACAATGGGTCTGTGGCAGGTGGCGTTTGTCTCAGCTTGGACGATTTAAGATACACTTCGGCCAAGCAGCAAAGCTCAGTGGTTGGGACCAGAAAGCAGCACAAGGAAGCAAGCAGCGGAGTGGGGAGCAACAGGTGTCAGAACCGAAGAGAGATCCATGACACGCAGTTAATAGGAGAGCATGGGGTGAAGGGGGGGGGGGGTTGAAAGGATGGATTCATCAGCATGCACATGCATTCTTCATTAGAACCTTGGGCCAAGTCCAGGAACACGCAGGTGCCGTGTCTGTTAGAAGGAGAGGGTCTGAAGATTGCTTGATTTTGAATAGGAGCGGGGGGGGGGGGGGGGGAGGAAAGAGAGTCTGTGTAAAAATGCGATGCAAGAGCTATTGGAAGGTGGGATGGGAAAGTTTATGATTAAGTTTAAGATTTTTACACCAATTATTAAATTTGTTATTTGTTTATTCTATTAGAAAGTTTTAATGTAAGTGGTCCTAACCAGAGATGAAATTACATAGCTGGTTCTTGGTTCGGATTAGTTCCTGATGACATGGTCTTGGATCTGATAGGTTGAATGGACAGACTGAATGAAGAGAAGTGGTCTCTGGGATCTGATTGGTTCTGCATTCGCAGTGGGCACTTCAACCAATCTGATTGGTGAAATGGACTCAAAAAATTACATTTAATAATTATAGATTAACATGTATATGAACCCAGTTTGAATTCATCCCCCCCCATAAATATTTTCTTAAAATATTTAAAGAGTTTTTGTCATTTTTAACTACTCGCTGATGGATGGGACACCTGATGCAGAAATAAAAACCCTTATTGCTGATAATCTGTTCATTCCTTTTCCCTCCAAAATGAAAATATTGCTTACCTTTCAAGTGTAGTAGCTCTACAAAAGGATCGTAAATAAACCAAGTGTCCGATTTGAAGTGCACCTTAAAAATAAACAAAAATTGATCAAACCTGCAAGCTTTTAAATTAAAAGTCAAACTAAAGAGAATTTACTTTCATGTTACATTTGACCACACAATACAGCATACAACTGCAGACGTCATGAGTTTTCACTCAATGAGTGCCAATAAGTTAAAATGTGGATAGGATTTGAAAGTCTCTTGAAAACATGAAGTGAAGTAGCTAGGAGGATCTTAAATGTACCATATTTGTGTACAGCTTAGTTCATGATTGGATATAGTTACCAGTTAGATTATACAAAAACAATTTAAACAGTAACATCATATGCTGCCTCAATTCAGACTGAGTCTCTACAAAAAGAACTTTGTAGAATCAGATTCTAATTAGAGGCCTATACATTTTCTGTTGTCTGACATTTTCAACATTACATTTTTCCTCAATTGCAACTACTGTGGTACAGTTCCATAAGCACCAGTCATACATGAATCTTGACAGTGAATGTTGGCACACTATTTGACCACAGAAGCATCAAGACAAACCAGATTGTATCCTCACTTTAACCATGGATGCATCATAGCTATGTCCGATTGTGTCCTCAACAGAGATCTGGGATCATTGAACAGCAATCAGAAATAGGACCCTGCCATTTTTTAACCCCTGGGTGTTGAGGCTAATTGCACCATCCTTACTGCTGCCCCACTGAGCTCAGTTATCTCAGCAGAGATCAGGAATCAAACTTGGAATCTTTCTGGTTTTATGGGCCAACCACTGACGTTCTTCCTCTCTTTTAAAGGTGACAGTGAGACAGGTCATCTCATGCCTCAGTCAAGTAGCGGCAACAGTTTAGGGTAATAGTCTTCATATGCAGGTCATGATGAAAAATCAAACCCATTTAAAAAGGTATTGACAGTTTACTATTCTAATCCTGGGAGTATCAGGCTCCTGGCCTGACGTTTCTGAGCGTGCTTAAACTACAATAAATCAAACTTAATACCCCAACACATTTTCTCAAGAGTGTCTTTCTGCATGCAAGTCTTTTCACTAGATATCTCATCTCTATTCATTTCAATTGTAGAATTAGGTCATTGAAGAGTTTGTTTATTACTCCCTAGAGTTGATTTAATAGTATTGAATCGATGCTGCAGAAGCTGGCCAGTCAAATTAAACATCTTGCATTTGAACGCACTTCCACTTAACGCTTTCCATTATGGATTCCCCATTCACATGTTTAACTGCCTATGAAAATATCATTTTGTAATTCCACCTCCCCCAGTGAAAGTGCTACAGTGCCACCACTGGCGGGAGAGTGCAATTACAAACAAGTTTACATAAATATGGTCATAGGAATTTATAACCAAATAAAAATAAGGACATAATGTATGCCTTTAAAATGGGGACCGAGTTATATTTGAACACCCTAGTCCGATTATCCCCCACTCGCTACCCATGCTTAACTTGAAAACTACACTTAGTCTTGACTCCCAATGCAACTCTACAGGAAACATGCCCATTACTATATTTTACTGAAATCAGAGTAACCACACTAATATGATCACTGCCCTGGGTTAAGTACAAAGTAACTGTATACGGTTTTAATAAGGGATATACATTTAGCACTGAATTACACAGCTGTTCTTTCTGCCTGAATATATGTTTGCTTTCACCAAGTCATGCATGACCTTTATGGTTGATACTCAAAAATAGAAGTTCAGATAGCTGCAGTTTAGCGAGAACTGATGTACACTCAAACTGCTACAAAGGCAGTTTCATATAGGAGGCAGACCGGAATTGCAGCGGCAAATCCGGAGTAGCCGGAGAGGTAAATGGAATGAGAAAGGCCAATAAAGAAATGAGTGAATTCACTGCAACCCCACGCTAAGGAAACTGCTGCACTCGGTGCAACAACACGGCCATAGATGGGCCGCTGTGGAGAGTTGATGTACAGTTGCAAAGCTCCTCTTCCCACGTCACGCAGGCACCCATGTGATCAGAGCTATCATAACAAGCCGAAAAAAACATCAACACCTCCACAACTAGAGGACGAAGAACAGCCCAGGAAGGACACATCAGCCACTGAACCGAGACTACCCGGTGTAAACAGGGGAGGGGGGAAAAAGGAGAATTGGGGCTCCCTTTACAAACAGAAATCACTTTGGAGCGCCTTACTCGAATTAACCCCTTGTTTACGAGAAATCTAAAAAAAAGTGCAGTCGATGCATAAATAATACGCTGTCAAAGCAGGGCAACGGGACTGACAAGGTAGCGCCGACCCCGGAATGCCGACTGTCGCAGGTGAACAGTGCCTTACGAGACTTTAGGAGTAGGCAGGAGGGTGCTGGGCTGGGGCTCGCTGAGTTCCAGCTGTCACTCACATTTAAAAGGGCTCCAGCAGCAGGGGACTGGGGTTGGGGTTCGCTGGGCTTAGGCAGTAGCGGGTTGGGGCTCACTGGGCTCCAGCGGCGGCGGGCTGGGTCTCGCTGGGCTCCAGCAGCGGCGGCGGGCTGGGGTTGGGTTCGGGGGGCTGGGTTGAGCGGGCTGGGGATCGCTGAGCTCCAGCTGTCACTCACATTTAAAGGGCACCAGCAGCAGCAGCTGGGGCAGTGGCGCGCGCCACTCTTTATGTATCGCCCGGGACCCGGCGAGTCCACTCCGCCGGCGGGGGCGCATGCCGTCACCATCCGGACATCTTAAGCGTTACCCGCCGGCTAGACGCTTCAGCAGCCGTGAACGTTTGGTTTTTGCGGAACCTGTCGTCTCGGAAGCCGATGTTTTGTCGGCAAAAGTACCTTGGCAGCTGATGTCTGCTCTCCCCGAAGCCCCTCTCCCCCGCGCGGTGTCAGGACCGATGAGCTCGGCCTGTTTGTTTACGGATGTGACGTGATGACGTTATTGTTGCTACAATGAGTGGGCGTCCCGTGACGGGACCTGGCGGCGCTGGCTCCATAGTAACCGGCAAACTGTGTGCAGCTGTTGGGCTACTTAACAGAATGCCTTAGCAACCAGCGGGCAGGAAAGGTGGCAGCGTCTAGTGCCTCAAGGGTTTATGCTGAACCTGCAGCATTGCCGTTCTCCCCTCCCCAACGCTTCGAAGGAAATATGCTTCCTGGTGAAACAAACTTTATCATCTCGATCTTTCGTCTTTCACGGAACAAAGCGCTGCCACTCCAATAGTAGTTACACAGAACAATTGTTCATTTAAAATTCACACTTGCAGTGGTCAGGAAATTGCTGGCTGAATTATAACAAATATGCACACTCATCGGGGGAACTGTACAATTTGTACCCATCTATTCGAGAAGGAAATGTCCTGGTTCTCGCTGTACCATGAACACAACTTCCAGCTGACTCTTATTTATGCGGCAATTGCCTATTAAAAGTCAACCAAAGGGGCACAATCAATAAAAGCTGCAACTTTAAAAAGTTTAACGGAAACTTAACAAATTAAATTAAAATTCCATTTTCGGTGGTGATAATGCACTCCAGTCCTACTGGTACCCACCGGTCGCAGAAGGCCTCGAGCGTGCTGGTGGACACCACGTGCTCCATCTCCAGGGCCACCCGGGCGCGAACGTAACCGCAGAAGAGAGGCAGGTAGTCGGGCCGAACGGCCCCCTCGACCGCCCGCTGCCTGGACCTGTTGATGGCCACCTTGGCCAGGCCCAGGAGCAGTCCCACGAGAGGCCCTCTGACTTGCCCGTTATCCCCGCACCAGGTGACAACTTCCAGCTGACACATTAAATTCTGACATTTATTTTACATTAATTCAAATGTTTATTTGGGAGAGTTTTCCACTGCACTCCACCCTCTGATGGCACTGGGATACGAAAACCACACAATACATGTACTGTATTACTAAAAATAGAAGCTTACACACACTTCTCTCAATAGAGGTCTTGTATTATTTTTATCTTCAGGTCCTTCGCAGCTGGAGGAAAGTCACCATCCCTCTGATGGTACTAAGCTGATAGCAATGTGGAAGGTTCTCCTAAAAGCACTGGTGGCAGCTTTGTTTCAGGGCCTTTGTAGTAATGATGACAACTTGTTTGCAGCTATGTAAATGTCTTGCCATCAATGGTTCCCCTGTTACATTTTTGTAGATCTACTGTTGCGCTGTAGGATAGGGTTACTGATTTGAGCGATAATAACAGGAGAGCATGTGCATCACTTTCCAGAAAGAGATATCAAGGAAAGGACGAAAGGAGTCAGAGGGATCACATAAAAGGAAAGGGACAGACAAAAATGGGAAGCATAATCAATGATCAATGGGAAAGAATGGAATCAAGATGAGAAACTTGCTCAATGGGACTGTGCAAGTTGAAACTACGGGGGTGATTTTGCCAATGGGGGCGCATTGGAGGCGGGACTGCTGCTTGTCGGGTTTTAGTCCCGCCCCCATTGACTTGTGGCCAACCCACGCTATTTTCCCTTGATTGACCTTGTTAAGCCCGCCCAGTGGGCTTAGCAGGCCAATTAAGGGGAAGCCGGTTACAGAGAACGTCAGCGAATGACATTTCATCTGTCAAAAATTTTTGACAGATGAATTGTCATCGTTTGACAGCTTTGAGAAGCTGTCAAACACTGAAATTCTCTGTTGTTTGGTGAGTTCTTGTACTCAAGGCTCACCAAACCTATTTTCTGAGCAGAAAGCAGATGGCTGTTGGATCGGAGAATGCAGCAGCCATTCTGTCATCACTGCCATTGAGATGCCGGAGCCTCCGGATCCCCAACAATTGAAGCCTGCAGGAAGAAACAAAGGTCAGTAAACTTTTTCTAACACTTTTCACTCATCTCACATACTTACCTCTCCACACTTGCACCCACCTCCACAGCGCACTTTTGGACCCCTCCGATCCCCGCAGACTCACTGTTCATCTTGGTGACCCTGGCGGGGTTTCCTGACGTCGGGAAGCCCGCACCTCTGATGGAAAAATGGGGATAATCCTCTTAACTTTCTGTTAACTAACTACCTGTTAACAGGCAGTTAAGTGGCTATAATCCCCTTCCCGCCTCCAAGAGACGGGACCCAGCACGGGTCGGGTACCTGCCTCCTGGAAAGATGACATGGAGGCGGGATGGGTACCCGCCCCCAGATTCTGCCATTTTCCCGGCAGTCCCACCTCCAAACCCGCCTCCCCAGGGCTGACAAAATCGCCCCCTACGGGTCAGGGTCAGTTTGATCAGAGAGTCAACCTGGGTAATTACAGATAAATTAGTGTTTATATCAGTGGAATCTTTAATTAAAGATGAGTTACTAAATATCTACATGAAGAGCAAATAGATGCAGCCAACATGGATTTCAAAAAGGAAGATCATGCTTCTGAGAAGGTGACAGATATGGTGGATTAGTGAAAATGTAGTGGATGTGGTATACTTGGATTTGCAGAAAGCCTTTGAAAAGGTACCACACAGGAGGGTACAGGAATAGACTATGGAATTAGGGGAAGGGTAGCAAATTGTATTTAAAAAATGGTTAGAAGGGAGCAGAGTAGGACTTAAGGGCAGGTCTCAGAGTGGTTGGGAGTGGGTAGCAGTGTCCCACGGGGTTCGGTTCTGGAACCACTCTGTATATAAGTTTTGGATATAGGACTAGAGGGAATGGTGTCCAAACTTGTAGATGATACTAAAATTGGAGGCATAATAAATAATCCCAAGAACCAAAGGAAGCTGCAAGAAAATATGTTTGCATAGACAAAAAAGTGACAGATGGGATTCAATGTCAGTAAGTGCGAGGTGATGCATTTATGGTTAAAAAAAACTTATACTTTGAATGGGGATGGCTGGATGATGTGGAAGAGCAGAAGGATTTAATGGTTTAGGTTCACATTAAAAGCAACACCTCAAGTGGATAAGGCCATAAAAAGCTAAAGGAACAATGTGTGTTATGGCAAGAAGTATAGGGCATAAAAGTGAAGAAGGAATGGGGAATCTATATAAAACCATGCTATTAACAGAGTTGGAGTACTGTGAACACTTTTGGACTTCACGCTATAGGAAAGATATAGAGTGCGGTACAGACTTTGTCGATGATGCCTGGTATGAGGAAATACAAATATGAAGAAAGACTTGTGAAAAATTGTGGTTGTTTTTATTGGAACAGATGAAATGATGCAGTGATTTGATTGAGGTATTTAAAATGATGAAGGGATGGGACATGGTATATAGAAACACAGTTTCCAGTGGTTATATGGTCTAAAATGAGGAGACATAGATATAAGATTACATGCAAGAGATTTAGGACACAGGAGGAGAAACTTTTTTTAATAAAAAGGTTGTGAGGCTGTGGAATGCAGTACTAGAGTTAGTGATTGAAGCAGAGATTGTGTCAACTTTTAAGAATAAGTCATGGGGAGGGGGTTTCAGGAGGGTCTTGTGATCGTGAAAGGGGGGAGCCCGGGGCAGGGGAGCCTTAAACTTTCCTTGTGGGGCCCAGAGGACCACTCCTGCTCCTCCTAGCCCCACAAAGAATGTTAAAAAAAAGTTTTTTAAATGACCTGTTTGGGACTCTTCTGGCCCTTGCTCCTCTTCCCGCTCACTCGGTGGACCTGGCGGGAAAGCCAGAATGGCTTACTCGCTCATCCTCCGGTTAAAATAGCAGTCAGGCCCGTTGATTGCATCAGAGCCCCAGCTCTATATTTAAAGAAGGACCCCACCAGCTTCAGATACAGGATATTTTTCCTAGACAATTCATGTCTTCTCCAAAGCCAATTCTGATTTAAAATATACTATACCTTAAATGGGATGTATTTCATCGAGTGGAAACAACCTACAATCCTCAATAACAACAGAAAATGCTGAAAAAACTCAGCAGGCCATTGCAGCCTCCGTGGAGAGAGAAACAGAGTTAACGTTTCAGGTCGAAGACCTTTCGTCAGAACTGGAAAAAAGCAGGAAATGGAAAGCAAGTTTAGGGGCTGGGAAAAGGGGGAGGGGATGAAAGAACAAAAGGGAAGGTCAGTGATAGGATAGAAGGCAGGAGCGATTAAGAGACATTAAGAGATATTCAAGGCAAGAGGAGGTGGTAATGGGACAGGTTAAAGGAACAAAGGATGGCTCTAGATGGGGTGTGAATTGCGCTGGCAGAATGAAGGACAGCTGCCATGTGGGAGGGAAGAAGAAAAGGCCAAACAAAAAGTGTGGATAAAAAAAAGAAAATATATATACAGTATGTGATAGGGGCCGAGGTTATGATCTGAAATTGTTGAACTCTATGTTGAGTCCAGAGGGCTGTAGAATGCCCAATCGAAAGATGAGGTGCTGTTCCTCAAGCTTACGCTGAGCTTCCGTGGAACAATGCAAGAGGCCGAGGACGGTGAGGTCTGAGTGGGAATGGGGCAGTGAATTAAAGTGACAGGCCACTAGGAGCTCGGGGTCCCCCTTACGGACTGAATGGAGGTGTTCCGCAAAGTGGTCACCCAATTTGCGTTTCGTCTCCCCAATGTAGAGGAGACCACATCGTGAGCAGCGAATACAGTATACTGAATTGCAAGAAGTACAAGTAAATTGCTGTTTCACCTGGAAGGGGTGTTTGGGGCCCTGGACAGTGGGAAGGGGGGAGGTATAAGGGCATGTGTTGCATCTCCTGCGCTTGCACGAGAAGGTGCTAGGGGAAGGGGTGCTAGGGGTGGTAGAGGAGTGGACTAGGGTGTTGCGGAGGGAGCAGTCCCTATGGAATGCTGAAAGGGGAGGTGAGGGGAAGAGGTGTTTGGTGGTGGATCACGCTGGAGGTGGCGGAAATGGCGGAGGGTGATCCGTTGAATGTGGAGGCTGGTGGGGTGAAAGGTGAGGACAAGGGGAACTCTATCGTGGTTCCGGGAGGGAGGGGCAGGGGTGAGGGCAGAAGTGCGGGAGATAGAACAGACACGGTCGAGGGCCGTGTCAACCACAGTAGAGGGGAGTCCTCGGTTGAGGAAAAAGGAAGACATGTCGGAAGCACTGGTATGGAAGGTGGCATAGACTGAGCAGATGCGGCGGAGACGGAGAAACTAGGAGAATGGAATAGAGTCCTTACAGGAGGCAGGGTGAGAGGAAGTGTAGTCCAGGTAGCTGTGGGAGTCAGTGGGCTTGTAGTGAATGTTTGTCAATAACCTATCCCCAGAGATGGAGATGGAGAAGTCGAGGAAGGGAAGGGAAGAGTCAGAGATGGACCATGTGAAGGTGAGGGAAGGGTTGAAATTGGAAGCAAAGTGAATGAAATTTTCTAGTTCAGGGCGAGAGCAGGAGACGGCACCGATACAGTCATCAATGTACCGGAAAAAGATGGCATAGCTAGGATCCATGCGGGTACCCATAGCAACATCTTTGATTTGGAGGAAATGAGTGGAGTCAAAGGAGAAGTTGTCCAATGTGAGAACAAGTTCAGCCAGGCGGAGGAGGGTGGTGGTGGAGGATGGGGACTGGTTGGGCCTCTGTTCAAGGAAGAAGCGGAGCGCCCTCAGGCCATCCTGGTGGGGGATGGAGGTGTAGAGGGATTGTACGTCCATAGTGAAAAGGAGGCAGTTGGGGCCAGGAAACTGTTAAAGTGGCGGAGGGCGTCGGAAGAGTCACGGATGTAGGTGGGAAGAGACTGGACAAGGGGAGAAAAGATAGAGTCGAGATAGGAAGAGATAAGTTCCGTGGGGCAAGAACAGGCTGAAACGATGGGTCTACCAGGGCAGTCCTGTTTGTGGATCTTGGGAAGGAGGTAGAAGCGGGCTGTGCGGGGCTGGGGAACTATGAGGTTGGCGGCCGTGGGGGGAAGATCTCCAGAGGAGGAGGTCAGTGACAGTCTTGGAAACAATGGCTTGATGTTCGGTAGTGGGGTCATGGTTCAGGTGCAGGTAGGAGGAGGTGTCGGAGAGTTGGCGTTCAGCTTCCGCTAGGTAGAGGTCGGTTCGCCAAACAACAACAGCACCACCCTTGTCAACAGGTTTAATGACAATGTCGGGGTTGGATCTGAGAGAATGGAGTGCTGCAAGTTCAGAGGGAGGTGGGTTGGAGTGAGTGAGGGGAGCAGAGAAATGGAGACGGCCGATGTCACGGCAGCTGTTTGCAATGAAAAGATCTAGAGAGGGTAAGAGGCCAGAGGGAGGGGTCCAGGTAGAACGAGAATTCTGTAAGTGGGAGAAAGGGTCAGCCGTGCGGGGGGAAGACTCCTGGCCAATGAAGTGGGCACGGAGGCGAAGGCGGCGGAAAAAGAGCTCAGCATCGCGCCGAGCTCGAAATTCATTGAGGTGGGGGCATAAGGGGATGAAGCTCAGGCCTTTGCTGAGGACTGATCGTTCGGGGTCAGAGAGGGGAAGGTCAGAGGGGATAGTGAAAACGCGGCAGGGGGTGAGATTGGGAGAAGGGGGGTCAGAGGAAAGTGAAGGGGAAGAAGGTTCCGGAGGGGCATTGGTGTTCAAGAGTTGATGAAGCTTGCGATCCTTGACATCAGAAAGGAAGAAAAAAAGTTTATTGTTCTTTCTGTGTTCTTAACTACTGCCTTCCATTAATGCTCTGTCTCATTGACCATCTGATAAATATAATTACCAAGTTAGTGTTCAGATTAAATTACCTTCCTATTGTCTCAAGTTCCTTTACTAATCTCTATCTTTGTTAAATCCAACTGTTTATTAACTATACTTTTTTAAATGGAAAAATACCCTTGCTATTCATATAATTTCTATAAATATATATTTATATATATATATAGTCAAATAGATGTCAACTAGAAAGCCTTTATTTTTATATTTGTACACACGTCATCAACCCATTTTATACCTTCAAACAGGGCGGAGCACTCATTCACCAACTGCTGTTTCTACTCCAAGGACAGTTGTTAGTTTAATAATTTACTCACTAACTTTTAACCCGATGTCTTGAACGTGTTGCTGTGTTGTGAAACTTACTGTTTCAGCTGAGGAAACGTCAGTGTTCCGGATTCACACACTAGTGCATTCTAGTTAATAATCCACAGCGACATCATTGGCAGCACTGCAAGCATCGAGCAAACTCTATCCAAGAGGTTTTCAGTTGTGAGCCTTATGCCAGAGACATTGCCTCCTGCCCTTAACGTAAACATGGTCATAAATTGCAAGCTGACGGAGAGTGAGAAAAAGCAACACTGAATGCTATGATAGCGGGGCTGTGCCAGCGGCCATTGCACAAGTGAAAGCCTTGTAATAAACCTACAAGCCAACCGTTTTATAGAATCATTTCACTTGCATTACAGACAATAAAGAAACGTGGTCGTAAAACATATTCTTGTTTTCTCTTTTATCTTGCAGCAGGAGAAATAAAAACACATCAGAGTTCAAAACAGGAGATTACAGTACTGGTGTAGTCTGTGGCTTTTTCTGTGGCAAACCGACTCATATTGCTAATATGGCACTTTCTGTGCTACTCTGCACGACTGGCGAAACAGACCCTTCATTAAAGAAAAAGACTTGCATTTATATAGCGCCTTTCATGACCACTGGACGTCCCAAAGTGCTTTGCAGCCAATGAAGTACTTTTTTTGAAGTGGTAGTCAATGTTGCAATGTAGGAAATTAGTCTGACTTCATGCCATTGAGGCAGAAGATGGCAGTCTCACTTATTAGACTTTGCCCAGTGTAAGTGTTTCCGAGCGTTGCACAGGGCCTGCTTTCATCAGCGTAAGGGTTATTATAAATCTTAAATGAAACATTTAAAAATTAAAAATGATGCACAAACACTTAAATGCTTAACATTAGTTTATGCAAATATTGGCCCGAATTATGTTTAAAATTATTTTTCAAAAACATTTTTTTTTGTATTTGGTGTAATGAAGGGATTTTTAATTAAATTTGAAAATCAGAACATGTACATTTATTAGAATTGAGTAAATTGCTTAATTATTTGGGGATTCCACTGCATGTCATTAGGGAATTCTGTTTGGAAATGACTGCAATGGAATCCCTCTTGTGATTGGGGGACCTGGCCCACGTGATCCCAGGGACGCTTCTGAACCGCTTGCATCCCTGGGATCAGTGGGCCTTTACGCAGGCGCACACCTGGAGGCCCGGGCCCCGGACTCTCCGCAGCCTGGGAGCCTGGCGGTAAGTTTGAAAATGTTTCAGGGGTCGGAGGCGTACTCTGGAGGTACGCCTCCAACCGCAATTTCAGGGCCACTATATCACACACTTCATTATAACCCATGTACAGCAGGCACCTCAAAGCACTGGAGAGGTACCACCAACGCTGCCTCCGCAAAATCCTGCAAATCCATTGGCAGAATAGGTGCACCAACGTCAGTGTTCCTGCTCAGGCCAACATCCCCAGTATCGAAGCTCTGACCACACTCGATCAGCACCAACGGACGGGCCACATTGTTCGCATGCCCGATACGAGACTCCCAAAGCAAGTACTCTACTTGGAGCTCCGGCACGGCAAGAGAGCCCCAGGTGGGCAGAGGAAACACTTCAAGGACACCCTCAAAGCCTCCTTGAAAAAGTGCAACATCCCCACCGACACCTGGGAATGCCTGGCCCAAGACCGCACAAAGTGGAAGAGAAGCATCCGGGAAGGCGCCGAACACCTCGAGTCTCTTCACCGGGAGCAAGCGGAAGCCAAGCGTAAACAGCGGAAGGAGCGCACGTCAACCCAAGCACCCCACCCACCCGCCCCTTCAACCACCGTCTGCCCCACTTGTGACAGAGACTGTAGGTCCCGCATTGGACTCATCAGTCACCTGCGAGCTCATTTTTAATGTGGAAGCAAGTCATCCTCAGTTCCGAGGGGCTGCCTAAGAAGAAGATAACTCATGATTAGCTTGTGCATCATTTGCTATTCAGAGCTGAAAAACATGCTCTTTGTAGCTCAGCCATCTATACTAACATTATGCATCTGTCAATTGTACAAATAGATCTGGGAAGTCAGCTTGCTGTATGGAGGACAGTCTTGGTCCATCTGTTAATCTTTGAGCTGATGTCCATTCCTAAAACTTATGAACTCAAGATGGGAAGGTGTTAAGAGGATCCAGAGTCACCTGCAGAACACAGAAAGTCTTGCATTCATCTAGCACCTTTCACAACCTCAGAAAGCACTTACAAGCCAATAAAGTACTTTTGAAGTGTAGTCACTGATGTAATGTAGGGAAAAGTGGCAGCCAATTTACACACAAGGTCACACAAACAGCAATATGATAATGACCAGATAATCTGTTGATTGAGGGATAAATATTTGCCAGGACACCAGGGAGAACGTCCCTGCTCTTCTTCAAAATAAGGAGGGCAGATGGGGTTTAATGACTCATCCAAAAGATGGCACCTCAGACAGTGCAGCACTGGATTGTCAGTCTAGATTTTGTGCTCAGGTCTCCGGAGCGGGACTTACAACCCACAATCTTTTGACTCAGAGGCAACAGTGCTACCACTGAGCCGCAGCTGAGAACCATCATTTGTGGTGAGACTTGTGAATATGGTTACCGAACCGAACCTTTAATGAGCTATCTCCAGGCCTATTACCTTGATGGCTTGTTTGCTATCCCTGGTGAGGAATGTTTTGTTTGTATAAGCCTTCATGGTTTAGTTAGCAGTAGCCCGTTCCTTTCCCGCAGCATTCAGTCTGACTACATTTTGAGGACACATTTAAGGCAGTTCCTAGGTCAGGGCATTCCTCCCACAACTCAGACCCTTGATACTAAGGATCTACCTTGCAGCTCTGCCCTGCACTGCCTCCAGCTATTGAATGTCTCCTTGTTTCTTGGTGATCAGAACTGGACACAGTACTCAAGGTGTGGTCTGACTAGTTTGATCATGACTTTTTCTGATTTGTAATTTACTGTATTAGCTATTTATTTTAACATTTTATTAGTTTATTGATTATTGTTCTGCATTGGCTGGGCATGTTAATTGCTGAATCTGCCAAGACTCCAGGGTCTTTTTCAACTTCATCCGTAGCTATTTCAAAACCATTCATGAAGTATGCATGTTTCCCATTTTTGTTTCCTATGTGCAATACTTTACACTTGTCTGCATTAAATTTCATCAGCCATTGTTCAGCCCACTCACATATTTTGGGTAGCTCATTCTATGGTTTCTGGGCTGCCTCTTCAATTCAATTGTCCCCCCTAGTTTGATATCATCTGCAAATTTAGACAATTTGGATTGAGTTTCAGAATCAAGTCATTGATGTAAACTGGAAACAGTCACGGTCCCAATACTGAGCATAGACATCCCACTCAGTATCCAACCCCTCCCCCCCAACATTACCCCTTTAACCAGTACTCATGCTACCCTTTTCTCTGTTTTTACTTTTCATCCAGATTTTTAAATTCATATCCAGGTTTTGTTCTGAATTCTGACAGCTTTGAGCGTAATTACTAATCTTTTGTCTTTTGAAAGTTCAAGTATACAACGTTGTAGGTTTTACCAATGTTGGCTTGAGTTGTCACTCCCTCAAATAAATCAAAAACTTTAGCCGCATTGACTACTGCTTAATAGGTTGGTGCTGTACACATAATCCTCAAGTTTACTCCTGTTATCAGATCTGTTATTTTATATGGAATTGAAGTAATATTAATGGGTGTGTAGTTGCCTGCATCTGTTTTGTCAACTTTTTTGAATATGGACACCACGTTAGCCTATGTTCAATCTACTGGTACTTACCAGTGTCAACTGACTCACTTATAATGATTGTCAGTGCCTCCAATATCTCCTTGCCAGTCCCTCTCAACACTCTGGAATAAATAACTCTGGGGATTTATTGGTTTAAAGCCCTTTCATTTTATCTGGGACTTTGATGGGCCTTCAATAACCACAAAACTAGAAGTTATAGACTTAAACAAGTTGGCTTTTAATCACTAAGATCAGAGCTAACATCTCAACATGCCGACTGGTTCACAGGAATGAGTCATACAGGTCCTGGGATCTTTATGTAAGAGAAGTCAGGGGCGGAGCCAAGAGCCAAGACCTGGAACCTCCCAGGTTAGTCGGGAAAGAGGAAGTGAAACTATACACAGTGGGGGAGGGTAATATACATGAGTGCAAAACGAATACTGGATCAAGACAAACAGATTTCATTACATTCACCCCTTCTATAGATTTAGTCCATCGGGGTGATGTTTCTTAAAAGTTGGTATAAGTGAGTCTGTCAGGAGGTTTTGCAGTTCTCAGTGATCGGCGCAAAGCCGGTTGGGGTGCCTCTAGGGGAGTGGAATCTGGTTCCTCCGCTGTCCGGGCCTCCGCAGTGTCTTCCAGGTTATCTGCAGTGTCCTCCAGGTTAAAGTTGGGTATTGATACCTCTGGGCGTCCTGTCTCTTTGTAGTGTAGGTCTTCATCGGGTAGTCTCCCATCGTTCTCTCCGCTCCCCGAGGGAGCGAGGTCTTTTATGGAAACAGTGTCCTCTCGCCCGTCAGAGTATTCGATATAGGCGTACTGAGGGTTTGCATGGAGGAGCTGTACCTTTTCCACAAGGGGGTCCGTTTATGGCCTCTCACGTGCTTCCGCAATAGTACTGTCCCCGGAGACGTCAGCCACGCGGGTAGAGATATGCCCGAGGTGGATTTCCGGGGGAAAACGAACATCTTTTCGTGAGGGGTAGCGTTAGTGGCCGTACATAACAGAGACCTTATGGAGTGGAGCACGTCTGGGAGGACTTCCTGCCAGCGGGAGGTCGGAAGGCCTTTTGACTTTAAGGCTAACGTGACAGCCTTCCAAACAGTAGCATTCTCCCTTTCCACTTGCCCATTACCCCGGGGGTTGTAGCTAGTGGTTCTGCTAGTGGCTATCCCCTTCGAGAGCAAGAACTGGCGCAGCTCGTCACTCATGAATGACGTCCCCCTATCGCTGTGTATGTAGTTCGGCATGCCAAACATGCAGAATAGATTACAGAGACACTTGATGACCATGGCACTGGTCATGTCTGGGCAGGGAATTGCGAAGGGGAAGCGGGAATATTCATCAATGATATTGAGGAAGTATACGTTACGGTCGGCAGAGGGAAGGGGTCCCTTGAAGTCCAGACTTAGGCGCTCGAATGGCCGTGTGGCTTTGATAAGGTGTGCACGGTCAGGCCTGTAGAAACGAGGCTTGCATTCCGCACAGATGCGGCAGGCTCTGGTCATTGCCCTGACCTCCTCGATGGAGTGGGGCAGATTGCGGGACTTTATAAAATGGTATAGTCGGGTGACCCCTGGGTGACAGAGGTCATTGTGGAGACCCTGTAATTTGTCCGTATGAATGCTGGCACACATTCCCCGCGATAGGGCGTCATTAAGGGCTCCCGGCCTGTACATAATATCATAGTCGAATGTGGATAGTTCGATCCTCCACCTGAGTATTTTGTCATTCTTGATTTTCCCCCTTTGTTTATTATTAAACATGAAAGCCACCGACCGCAGGTCGGTGAACAGGGTGAAACGTTTGCCGGCTAGGTAGTGTCTCCAGTGCCGCACTGCCTCCACTATAGCCTGTGCCTCCTTCTCGACAGAAGAGTGCCTGATTTCAGGTCCCTGAAGGGTTCGGGAGAAGAAGGCCACAGGTCTCCCAGCCTGATTGAGGGTCGCAGCTTAGGCAAAGTCTGACGCATCGCTTTCGACTTGAAAGGGAATGCATTCGTCCACTGCACACACTGCAGCCCTTTCAATGTCCTGTTTAATACTGGTGAAAGCCTCCCGAGCTTCAGCTGATAGTGGGAAGGACGTCGATTTAATGAGGGGTCGGGCCTTATCAGAGTAATTGGGCACCCATTGGGCATAATACGAAAAAAATCCCAGGCACTTTTTTAAAGCTTTGGGATTGTGTGGCACGGGCAGTTCCTTTAGGGGGCGTAATCGGTCAGGGTCCGGTCCAATTACCCCATCTTCCACCACACAGCCGAGACGGGTTGTGTTGAAGACACATTTGTCTTCGTTGTAGGTTAGATTCAGCTTTAGGGCAGTTTTTAAAAATCTCGCAAGATTTAGATCGTGGTCTTGCTGGTTGTGCCCGCAGATAGTGACATTGTCCAGATAGGGGTAGGTAGCTTGTAGTTTATTCTCGTCAACCATGCGGTCCATCTCACGTTGGAAGACCGAGACCCCATTTGTTACTCCGAAGGGCACTCTGAGAAAATGGTAGAGGCGTCCGTTCGCCTCGAAGGCGGTGTATGGGCGGTGCTCCGTTCTAATGGGGAGCTGGTGATACGCGGATTTGAGGTCGATAGTCGAGAAGACTCGGTATTGCGCAATCTGGTTGACCATTTCTGATATGCGGGGTAAAGGGTAGGCGTCCAGCTGGGTATAAATATTAACAGTCTGGCTGTAGTCAATTACCATCCGTTTCTTTTCGCTATTTTTAACTATGACTACTTGGGCACGCCACGGGCTGGTACTGCATTCAATAATGCCTTCCCGCAGGAGTCTGTCCACTTCCGCCTTGATAAAGTGTCTGTCTTCCAGACTGTACCGTCTACTTTTGGTCGCTATGGGCCTACAGTTCGGAGCGAGATTAGCGAATAAAGAGGGCGGGCTGATTTTTAAGGTTGATAGGCCACAGACTGAGTGGCGGCTGGGACCCGCCATATGCTAGCGTGACACTTTCGTGGTGGCACTGGAAGTCCAGGCCCAAGATTACATTAACACAGAGTTCTGGCATCACGAGGAGTTTAAAATCCTTGTAGTCCGTGCCTTTTACAGTCAGTGTTACCACACAGTAGCCCAAAATGTCCGAAGTGTGGGGCTTAGCAGCCATAGCAATTCGGCTCCATGTAGGGGTTACCGTTAATGAGTGCCGCCGTACCAGGCTAGGGTGGATAAAACTCTCGGTACTCCCACAGTTAATTAAACATTTCGTTAAATTCCCGTTTACCTGTATGTCCATCATGGATTTTGTCAACGGGTGTGGCCTGGATTGATCCACCGTGATCGAAGCCACTGTTGGGCCCTGGGCGGCCGTTGAGTCAGGAAAAGATGGCGGATCCCAAGATGGCGGCCCGCACGGCACGCACGAGGCGGTGACGGAGTTGGAAATCGGATTCCCCCTGCAGACTTTGCTAAAATGCCCCTTTTTCTTACATTTGAAGCATGTAGCGTCCTTCGCTGGGCATCGTTGTCTGGGGTGCTTGGCCTGGCCGCAGAAGTAGCATTTCGGGCCTCGAGACATTGCCGCTGTAGTAGGACTCCTGGGTGAACTTCTGTGTGGGGACTCCGACAGCGTAGAGCTGGTCTGAGACCTGGATGGGGAAGATGGCTGATTCCAAGATGGCGGCCCCCTCAGCGCGCACGAGGCGGTGAGGGCCGCATGGCCGGAAGAATAAGAGTCAGAGTTTTTCTGGGCCACGTCCAGCGATCGCGCAGTGGCCACTGCCTTTTTTAAGTCCAGGACCTCCTTCTCCAGCAGTCTCTGCCGGATATAATTCGATTCGAGGCCCGTGATGAAGGAATCGCGGACCAATTCGTCAGAGTACGCGTTGGCCGTCACGGCCTTGCAGTTACAGTCCTGGACCAGGTCCTTTAGGCCCTGTAAGAAATCGTCCATTGATTCCTCTGGTCGCTGCCTGCGTGTAGCCAGCAGATGTCTGGCGTACACTTCGTTTACCGGCCTCTGGTATTGGGCCTTCAGGATAGTGATGGCCTCCGTGTAAGAGGTGGCGTCCCGGATGAACGAATAAATCCGACGACTTACGCGAGTAGTCAGTAGACTCAGTTTATCTACCTCGCTAGCGGATGAGGCCCCCGCGAAGAGTTCGAAGCATTTGAGCCAGTGTCCAAATTGATTTGATGCTTCAGCAGAATGTGGATCCAAGTCCAGACGCTCTGGTTTTAGGAGTCGATCCATCCTAGTATTCTTTAGTGATTAAAATTGATGGGCCTTCAATAACCACAAAACTAGAAGTTATAGACTTAAACAAGTTGGCTTTTAATCACTAAGATCAGAGCTAACATCTCAACACGCCGACTGGTTCACAGGAATGAGTCATACAGATCCTGGGATCTTTATGTAAGAGAAGTCAGGGGCAGAGCCAAGAGCCAAGACCTGGAACCTCCCAGGTTAGTCGGGAAAGAGGAAGTGAAACTATACACAGTGGGGGAGGGTAATATACATGAGTGCAAAACGAATACAGGATCAAGACAAACAGACTTCATTAGACTTCAAACTCATTTATATTTAAGTCTTGAATTAAGCCTCTGTACTTTTGTGAGAGGGCACGTTGTTCATGTCTTCCCTTGCGAATACATTGAGAAGTAATCATTCAGACCATTTAATATCTTATGCTTATTAACTTCAAGCCTATTTGCATCTTTTAATGTTCTCTTCTGTTCTCCGACAGTGCTCTTGCTAGTGCAGTACTGAAATAATTTTGCCTTAAATTTTGTCTCTACAGCTATATGCTTTTTTTCTCTTAACCCCTCTGATTCTGCCTACTCCTGTATTCATCCTGGCTTTCCTCCCATCTCCATTTAAGAACATAAGAAATAGGAGCAGGAGTAGACCATTCGGCCCCTCGAGCCTTGTCCGTCATTCAATAAGATCATGGCTGACCTTCTACCTCAACTCCACCTTCCCACATTATCCCCATATCCCTTGATTCCCTTAATATCCAAATATCTATTGATCTCTGTCTTGAATATACTCAATGATGTGCATCCACAGCCCTCTGGGGTACAGAATTCCAAAGACTCACAGCCCTGAGTGAAGAAATTTCTCCTCATCTCAGTCCTAAATGCCCGACCTCTTATACTGAGACTGTGACCCCTAGTTCTAGACTCCCCAGCCAGAGGAAACATCCTCCCAGCATCTACCCTGTCAAGCCCTATAAAATGTTATATGTTTCAATGAGATCACCGCTCACTCTTCTACATTCTAGGGAATATAGGCCGAGTCTCCTCAATCTCTCCTCACAGGACGATCCCCTCATCCCAGGAATCAGTCTGGTGAACCTTTGTTGCACTCCCTCTAAGGCAAGTATATCCTTCCTTAGGTGAGGAGACCAAAACGGTACACAGTAGTCCAGGTGTGGTCTCACCAAGGCCCTATATAATTGCAGTAAGACTTCTTTACTATTATACTCCAATCCTTTTGTAATAAAGCCTAACATACCATTTGCTTTCCTAACTACTTGCTGTACCTGCATGTTAACTTTCAGTGATTCATGTACAAGGACATTCAGGTCCCTCTGAATACTAATATTTCCCAATCTCTCACCATTAAAAAAATATTCTACTTTTCTATTTTTCCTACCAAAGTGGATAACTTCACATTTCTCCACACTGATCCTTGCGTCACCCCACTAGTTACACCCTGCCAACCTGAAAATGAGTCATTTATTCCTACTCTCTGTTTTCTGTCCATTAACCAATCCTCAATCCATGCTAATATATTACCCCCAATTCTCTCTGTGGTATTTGTAAAAATTTAATGCCCTCTTTTAATAACTTTTTACTTATTTGTTAATCTCTTTATGGAAGAAATAACAACAGAAAATGCTGGAAAAACTCAGCAGGTCAGGCAACATCCGTGGAGAGAAATTTGAGTTGACGTTTCGGGTCGAACCCTTCTTCAAAACTGGAAAGAAAAGAAAATAGATCGAAGGCAGGGCTGCGATCGGACAAAAGAAGTGAAAGAAACAAAAGAAGTAAAAGAGATAGGCGAGATGGTAATAGGCTGAGATTAGGTGTAAAGTGTACTAGCAGGGCAAGAGATAGCTGCCAGGTGTGAGAGAGAAACAGAAAGGAAAGTGGGGGGGGGGGGGGAAAGGAGTGGAAAATTACAAGAAAAAATGTGTAATAGGGGCCGAGGTTATGATCTGAAATTGTTGAACTCGATATCGAGTCCGGAAGGCTGCAGAGTGCCTAATCGGAAGATGAGGTGCTGTTCCTCGAGTTTACGTTGAGCTTCCGTGGAACAATACAAGAGGCCAAGGACGGCGAGGTCCGAGTGGGAATGGAGTGGTGAATTAAAATTTATGGAAGGGTTGCCAACTGTGTGATGTGCCTCAATTATTCCGAGACTCGAAGTTAGCAGAACAAAAGTAAGGCTTTTATTAACTCAGAACATAACACGTAAAATAGAGAGATGTCTACCTTCAGGAGGCTGATGCCCGACTGAAGTTAGATTACAAAGGAGCCAGGTATGGGTGGAGCCCTGCACACAACCAGTTCCAGCACATTCCAATACATAATACATGAGGACTGGGGGAAGGGAAAAGACACAGAAAGCAGGCAGTTACAAGACACAGAAAACAGGCAGTGATGAATGGAATATATTTCATCACACTGTGTATTCTTGGAGGTTTCATCATATGACCTCCTGCCCCCCCCCCCCATTGGTCGCCCAACACGTCCTTCCCACGCCAATTGGAAAGCAAAAAGACTCTTCATTACCCAATTGGATGATTCTTTACTGTCAGTCAGCCTTTTTTCACATCTCCAATATTTTTTATAACTGATAACAGAAGTGTTCAAAGAAAATGAAAAAAAGACATCACATTTTTGAATGCCCCTCTGATTTTTCTCCAGGGTTGCTAGCAGCAGTGTCCTGGAGATTAATCTTCAATACCTGGAGACTCCAGGTCAATCCTGAAGGGTTGGCAACCCTGCTTTAGAGTCACGCTTGTCTAATCCCAGTAGGTTGATGGACAGAAACCATTTTAATGACTTGTCAAATTATCAGTTACTCATTAGAAGTAACAGACGCTTCATTTTGATCTGCAATTGTGACTTTTTTTTAACAAGAAACCCAAGTCAAGTTAAACTATCTTTGTCATCTGTCTTACTTGTTCTCTTCCTTTAAAAATCCACCGCAACTAAATCCCCGACCTTGACGGCTCCAGACTCCGGAACCTTTTAGCGGTGGTTTTGAACACTGTGGGGGCATGGTACCGAGGACGGACAGGAGGGCGGCTGCTGATTGGCTGACTGGTTGCGCGGAGACCGCGGCGGTGCGCGCGAGATGGCGACTCTGGTGCTGGACAATGGCGCGAGCATGGCCAAGATCGGCTTCAGCGAGAAGCGAGTGAGGTGCGTCACCAAGAGAGGCCGCGGCTGCTCAGGAGGCCCGGCCCCTCGGTGCTATTTGCAGCCGTCCCGGACTCCTCCTGCCTATAGGCTGACGGAAACGCATGGCTTTTAACTGATCTTTTGTTTATCTCCCCCCTTTTCTCTTGTAGCGTTTTGCCCAACTGCCAGTTCCGATCAAGGACTGCTCGTCTCAAAACCTTCACCTCCAACCAGATCGATGAGATCAAGGACCCCTCCGGCTTATATTACATCCTTCCTTTTCAGAAGGTGGGTGCCCGGCCGCGCTCGAGCTGTAATGCGGTGTTACTGAGTGACCCGTGCTGCGATAGTCACCCCCGCACGAGTTTGGTGTTGCTGTGTGCGCGCAATGAGGATAAACCTGCGGTGCTTCAGGTGCCGCACGACTCCGAAGGGAGTGAGACCCACGTCTCCAGGGATTGAGCTGACTCCGAAGGGAGTGAGACCCACGTCTCCAGGGATTGTCACTCAGCATCATTTGGGTTTCAGGTCGAGCTGTGACGCCGGATTCAAGCTATATTTACACTATAACCCTGCATTGCAAAGTAACGTGGACAGAATAACTTATGTCTGGATATTGGGAATGTAGTATTACGACGTCAGAATTTGGATATGTTAATGCTACCTTAACCTTTAGTACTAAATTTCAAAATGTTGACTACCAAATGCCATCTGGTGGTCCCTTTATCATTTGTAATTACATAGAATATACAGCACAGAAACAGGTTATAAAAGATGTAATAGCAGAGCACTTGGAAAACAGTGACCGG
Source organism: Somniosus microcephalus (assembly GCF_052327205.1). Lineage (NCBI taxonomy): Eukaryota > Metazoa > Chordata > Chondrichthyes > Squaliformes > Somniosidae > Somniosus > Somniosus microcephalus. The sequence goes on along the minus strand of NC_141003.1, from coordinate 37,783,161 downwards.
ATGGGACAAAGTCAACATGGATTTACAAAAGGTAAATCGTGCTTGACTAATCTACTGGAATTTTTTGAGGATGTAACTAGTAGAATAGATAAGGGAGATAAGGTCGCCTGAGGAAGAGAGTGTTTGAAGACCAGGACCTCAAACCTGGCACTAAGCTCATGGTCTACAGGGTAGCAGTGATACCTGCCCTGCTGTATGCCTCAGAGACATGGACCATGTACAGCAGGCACCTCAAAGCACTGGAGAGATACCACCAACGCTGCCTCCGCAAGATCCTGCAAATCCATTGGCAGGATAGGCGTACCAATGTCAGTGTTCTTGCTCAGGCCAACATCCCCAGCATCGGAGCTCTGACCACGCTCAATCAGCTCCGATGGACGGGTCACATTGTCCGCATGCCCGATACGAGACTCCAAAAACAAGCGCTCTACTCTGAGCTCCGGCACGGCAAGAGAGCCCCAGGTGGGCAGAGGAAACGCTTCAAGGACACCCTCAAAGCCTCCTTTGAAAAAGTGTAACCTCCCCACCGACACCTGGGAATCCCTGGCCCAAGACCACATAAAGTGGAGGAGAAGCATCCGGGAAGGCGCCGAACACCTCGAGTCTCTTCGCCGGGAGCAAGCGCAGGCAGCGCAAGGAGCGCACGTCAACCCAAGCACCCCACCCACCCGCCCCTTCAACCACCGTCTGCCCCACCTGTGACAGAGACTAGGTCCCGCATTGGACTCATCAGTCACCTGTAAACTCATTTTTAATGTGGAAGCAAGTCATCCTCCGCTCCGAGGGACTGCCGAAGAAGAAGAGAGATAAGGGAGAACCAGTGGATGTGGTGTATTTGGACTTTCAGAAAGCTTTCGATAAGGTCCCGCACAAGAGATTAGCGTGTAAAGTTAAGGCACATGGGATTGGGGGCAAGGTACTGACTTGGATAGAGAACTGGTTGGCAGACAGGAAGCAAAGAGTTGGAATAAATGGCTCTTTTTCCGACTGGCAGGCAGTGACTAGTGGGGTACCGCAGGGAGCGGTCCTAGGACCCCGGCTATTCACAATATATATAAATGATCTAGACGAGGGAACTAGATGTAATATCTCCAAGTTTGCAGATGACACAAAGCTGGGTGGGCGTGTGTGCTGTGAGGAGGATGCCGAGAAACTCCAGTATGATTTGGGCAGAAGCATAGCAGATGCAGTATAATGTGGATAAATGCAAGGTTATCCACTTTGGTGTCAAAAACAAGAAGGCAGATTATTATCTGAACGGCAATAGATTGGGAGAAGGGGAAGTGCAACGAGACCTGGGTGTCCTTGTGCACCAGTCGCTGAAGGTAAGCATGCAGGTGCAGCAGGCGGTTAAGAAGGCAGATGGTATGTTGGCCTTCGTAGCGAGAGGGTTTGAGTACAGGAACAAGGATGTCTTGCTGCAGTTGTACAGGGCCTTGGTGAGTATTGTGTGCAGTTTTGGTCGCCTTATCTGAGGAAGGATGTTCTTGCCATGGAGGGAGTTCAGCGAAGATTCACCAGACTGATACCTGGGATGGCAGGAATGATGTATGAGGAGAGATTGGGTCGATTGGGCTTATACTCACAGGAGTTTAGAAGAATGAGAGGGGATCTCATTGAAACTTACAAAATTCTAACAGGACTAGACAGACTAGATGCAGGAAGGATGTTCCTGATGGCCAGGGAGTCCAGAACCAGGGGTCACAGTCTAAGGATAAGGGGTAAGCCATTTAGGACAGAGATGAGGAGGATTTTTTTCACCCGGAGAGTGGTGAACCTGTGGAATTCTCTACCACAGAAGGCAGTGGAGGCCAATTCATTAAATATATTCAAGAAGGAGTTAGATATATTTCTTAAGGCTAAAGGGATCAAGGGATATGGGGAGAAGGCAGGGACAGGGTACTGAATTTGGATGATCAGCCATGATCTCATTGAATGGCGGAGCAGGCTCGAGGGGCCGAATGGCCTACTCCTGCTCCTATCTTCTATGTTTCTATGTCATTTGGCCCAACCAGTCCATGCCAGCATTTATTCTTCATTCAAGCCTCATCCCATCCTTTCTCATCTAATTTTATCAGCATAACCCTCTATTCCCTTCTCCCTCATATGCTTATCTAGCTTCCCCTTAAATGTATCAATACTGTTCACCTCAGCTACTCCCTGTGGTAGCGAGTTCCACATTCTTGCCACACTCTGGGTAAAGAAGTTTCTTCTGAATTCCCAATTTGATTTCTTGGTGACTTTCTTATATTGATGGCCTCTAGTTTTGTTCTTCCCCACAAGTGGAAACACTTTCTGTGTCTACTCTTATCAAAACCTTTCATAATTTTAAAGACCTCTATTAGGTCAGCCTTCTGTTTTCAAGAGAAAAGAGACCCAGCCTGTTCATCCTTTCCTGATGGGTATAACCTCGCATTTCTGGTATCATCCTTGTAAATCGTTTTTGCAACCTCTCCAGTATCTCTATATCCTTTTTTATAATATGGTGACCGGAACTGTACACAGTACTCCAAGTGTGATCTAACCAAGGTTCGATACAAGTTTAGTATAACTTTTCTACCAGTGCATAGTTTGCTTTTTTACGGCCTTATGAAGCTGCGTCACTACTTTTAGTGATTTGTGTATTTGTACTATTTGTATTCCCTTTGCTCCTCTACCCCATTTAGATTCTTATTTTCCAAGTATTATGTGACCTCCTTATTTTTCTTACCAAAATGTAATACCTTACACTTATCTATGTTGAAATTCATTTGTCAATTATATGCCCATTCTGCAAGTTTATTAATGTTGTCTTGTAATTTGTTGCAGTCCTCCTCAGTCTTGACTATTCCTGCCCCTCTCTTTCCACCCCACCCCTGCCAATTTGGTGCCATCTGCAAATTTAGAAATTGTGTCTTTGATTCCAAAGACTAAGGCCTAGAAATTCAGTTGTTTGCGCCAGCCGCTAGCGCCTTAGGAGGAGGAGATGTGGGGCGCTAGGCGGCCAGCGGCCGGGCGCAGCACGATCTGCGCCTCTCCCCAACTTCAGTAAAGATTTAGCGGCGGCGCAAAGCCTTTGCGCGCGCTCAGCTGCGCGCGCAGATCCTGACGTCATTTCATGGTGCAACGCCCTTTGTGCGCCCCAAACCGGAAATTCAGTGGCGCTGGCCTATTGTGCGCCTGGCGCCCCTAGCGACTGGTAGAGGGGAACGGTTCCCAGTCGCTGCGGGGCGAGGGGGGCGCAAATTAAAGGGCACTCCTCCTGCAGTAGAAATGGCAGCCATTTTGCAACACTCCTTCTTTGTGAGAGACGGATCTTTGCAGAGAGACAAAGGTAGAGAGCTTTCTGCTTTGGCTCAACACTCGCACAGGTACTTGTGGCTTCAGGCCACAGCTTTGCACTTGTCTTTAACTTCAGAGCCTTAGCATTGATTGGAAACATATAATGGGGGCTGCAATGGGTGCAAACGTTGGCCTTCTCCATAGTCCTGGGCGTTGTACAGATCAAGCAGCAGTGGTCAGGCCTTGCTTCAGGGCTGCAGTGTGCAGGGCGTGGAAGGCAAACAAATCCACCCTCCCCCTTTAAGAGCTCACCGGCGCCAGAGTGTCTGCCGTCAATCAGCAACTCGCCGAACCTGCGCTGCGCCCGCCCTCGGGGGTATCGCCCCGGGCCGCCGGCTTAGCGCCTAATGATAGTCGTGCATCGCCTGTTTTAGCGCAGCAGCAACCTCTTGGGGCAATGCCACTGAATATCGGCGAAGGTGGCGCAAAGTTGCGCCGGGCGCAAACTTTAGCGGCCGCCCGGCTGTAGCGCCCCAAACGTGGCTATACTGAATTTCTAGGCCTAAATCTTTAATATCAATTGTGAACAACAGTGGTCCTAACACTGATTCTTGTGGGCCCCACTTTCCACCTTCTACTCTGTATAGCTACCCTTACCCCTACTTTCTGCTTTCTGTCTTGCAGCCAGCTAGCTATCCATTCTGCTACTTGTCCCTTGACTTATGCTCTGACTTTGTTCACTAGTCTATTATGTGGCACCTTCTCGAAGGCCTTTTGGAAATCTAGATAAATTACATCTACTGCATCACCCTTGTCTACTCACTCTGTTACCTCTTCAAAGAATTCAGTGAGGTTGGTCAAGCAAGGCTTTCCCTTTTGAAAAAATCAATGCTGACTAATTATATTTTTGCTTTCTATTTTCTCCTTTAGTAGAGATTCCATTATTTTTTCTACCACCGATGTTAAGCTGACTGGTCTACCTCCCTTCTTAAATATCGGTATTACATTAGCAATCCACCATTCCTCTGGCACTGCACCTTATTCTAATGAATTATTAAATATGTATAATCGTGCCTCTGCTCTCTTCTAGACTCTTTTAAAATGCCTGGATACAATCCTTCCGGACCAGGTGTTTTACCCTCTTTGAGTTTGATTAGTTTATTTAATATTTCTCTTTATTTTAAATGCTGTTATATCATTTCTAATTTCATTTTCCAATATCATGTCCACCTGATCGGTCTTCCTGGTAAATACTGAAGCAAAGTAATTATTTAATATTTCTGCCATCTCTCAATCGCTGCCTGTGATTTTTATCCTGTCCATCCCTTAGTGGCCTATTCCCATCCTGACTTTCCTTTTTTTATTTGTGTCTGTAGAATATTTTACTATTTTGTTTTATATTCCTTGATCATTTACTTTCTTAGTTCCTCTTTGCCTTCCTAATTGTTTTTTTGACTTCTCTCCTAATCCCTTCTCCCTTGACATGCTCTCCCCTGTTGTCCATGTACTTAGTGTACGCCTCTTTCCTTACCCTCAATTTTTCCCTTGTCTTTATTCATTCATGGTGTCTCATTGGTGTTTAGTTTTTTTTTTTTTGCAGAATATATTTTTCTTGGACTCTGTGAACACCGTTTTAAATGTTTCCTATTGATGTTCTACTTTATTGTTTACCAATATTGTTGTCCATTTTATTTTCCCAAGTTCTATTCTCAGCCCCTCAAAATCAGCTTTTCCCCAATCTATTACCCTGATCTTTGTCATGCTTATGGTCTTCTCAGTTATTATTTTAAAGTGTATTATATTATGGTCACTATTGCCTAGATAGTCCCTACTTTTACTTCTCTTATCTGTTCTGGTTCATTCCCCATTAATAGATCCAGTAGCGAATCCTCCATTGTTAGGCTTCTTACATACTGGGTTAGAAAGGAGTCTTGTACACATTGTAGGAACTCCATCCTTTTCCCCCGTTACCTACCTCTTCTGGCCAATTAATTTCAGGGTAGTTGAAATCCCCCATGATGATTATTCTATGTTTTCTTTTACCCATTTCCCTAATTTGTTTGCATATTTCTTCCTCCATCTCCCAATATTAGGTAGTTTGTAGACTACCCCTATTAGTGTGATTGATCCTTTCTTATCTTTTATCTCTATCCACATGGATTCTATTTCTGTCTTACTGATGGCTGCATCACTTTTTTCTACTGCCATTATTTAATCTGTAATAAGTACAGCTACTCCACCTCCCTTTTTCCCCCTCTATAATTTTTCTAAATATGTTATACCCTGCAATGTTTAATTCCCATCCTGATTTTTCTGTAGCCATGTCTCCGTAAGGTTCCTTGCATCTTATTATTGCCTCTAGTTCCCCTGTTTTATTATGGACACTGTGCATTGCTGTACAGACAGTTTAACTCATTTTTATTAGCAGTTCCTCTTGCTTTATTTTCAATTTTTTTACACTCCTGTTCTATAACTCTATTTATTCCCTGGCTATTTATGGCCTACCTTAGTTTAGTCTGTCCTATGCTCTCCTGTTTTGTTTATATTTAGGCTTGTTTAATTTCTCCAAACTCTGTTTCTCCAAAATCTCCAAACTCTCTCTATTTAATACAATATGTTATTTATCTTCTGCTGGATCAGTAGAGATTAAAGTTTAAATTTATTTTGAATAGATTAATTGCAAAGTTTAAAAATGCAAAGCGAATCAGCTTTCTACTGATGTGATCATAGGGTACAACGTGCTAATTCTCTGTGCATTGTGGGTGTGTTTGATATATTAGCTAGAGATGGAAAGCAAACCATTAAAGAAAACGGAAACACAGATCAGCATTCCCCAAATGGAAAGTGAACAGTTGACTGTAGCGGGCATTTATATTGCAGCACTGCGTCTGGGGGTGGCACTAAAACGTAAACATACCATCTGGAGGCAGAGAATAACTTGCAATTTTTATAGTATTTTTCAAGCACAGGGAGAAATGAGTGCTTTACAGTTAGAAGAAACCATGCATACCGCTCGGTAACAGGAAGGGGGGGGGGGAATGGAGTAATGTGGAGAAGGTTGGGGGAACTAAAAGGTGTGGTCAATAAGAAAATGTTTAAATGCGCTGTAAACGGGTGGAATGTGCCCATTTATGTGCTCAGTTGACCTGTTACACGTGCAGTGATGAAACTGGAGCAGAGTTGGGCTTGCTGCGTGCTATTTTAATATGTTCCATGTGAGCTCTCCAATGGTTGAGTAGATAAGAAGACACTGCACTATTTAGAGCTAACCCATATAAGGGAGTCTCTCCAAGGTTTGATTCCCAGCGTGCTGAGCTAATTGATCCCAGCCGGGAGCAGGTAGGGTGCTACAATTGGCCTCGGTGTTCCTAGGTAAGGGAGGGGAAGAAGCAACCAAGGTTCACACTTCTGACAGCTGTTGTGACCCCTGCTGGAAAGTGCATGTGTTGACGTTGGGGAAGGATAGAATAAGGCTTGGCTCTGATGTCTTTGATGGCAGAATAGCCTGCTGAGACTAGGTTCACATGTGGAGAATGGCCATTTGGGCAAGATCATCAGGGCACTACTGATGCTGCTGGAATTGTAACCCAGCATTAGTCAGTTCAGTTGAGAGGAAAGGGGAGAAAATTGAATAAAATTGCTTTTAGGGAGGGGAAGAAAGCATATACAGGAAACTTTCGTTTAACCGGAAATGTCCAGAAAGCTCGCTCTACCGGCAAAATTCAGGAGCCGTTTCCTTTAAGTTTTTTTACTTCTCGTTGCTTTTTTTTTCCAGTCAGGCTCTGCAAGGTCTAGCTGAAGCTGTTGCTTAGCTACAGAGACGCTTTTAAGCTGCAGCCGACTGTTTTGAATCTGTTGCTAAGCAACAGAGTTTGTTGATTCACACAGAGCTCAAAAGCTCCGTATGTTTTAACATTAGCGCTGGTTTCTACGGCAGTTTTGATGGTACGGCACCAGCTCGGTCCCGTCAGTGCCGGATACCAAAAAGTTTCCTGTACTTTTATGTATCTGAATAGTTGAAAATGATTTTTCACAATGAGAAATGAAAATATATCCCTTCCCTTATGTTTTCATCCTCAATCTTGTGATTAGCTTTTAAAAGAGTAGTGTGATTTATTAATGTGCAAGATTCCACTTTCCAACTAGCTATAGGCAAGTTAGTTTCTGAAATTGTTGAGCTGAAAAATTCAACGCAACTATTGCCTCTCGGATTTGGATAAAGCCAAATTGTATGTGTGTGTCCATGTGTAAGTAATATTCATACTGTATCTCAGCAGTACACTAGAAAATGTTCTCCTAATCTCGGACTGCATCTTGAGAAAGCAATTCGAGTGATCTACCCGGAAATTCTACTTGTAGGTACACGTCTTTCATAAGTATTGGCAGCAATCTGGCATATTCTACTGGAAATGTTCCAAGACATTAAAGCATCAGTGTATTGAGTTTTTTTTACAACTATAGTGGTAAGACTGAACTACAAGTTTCACATAATTCTGTGTAATAGTTTTAAAATAATGGATGGAAAATCCTGATGGGTTGCAAAAGGGGAGGGGAGAAAACTGAATAAAAATATGTTTCATATATGTGCACATTAATAGCTAGCTTCAGCTCTACAACTGTTAATTCAGAACTTGCTGTAGTGTCAGCTGTGGCTCAGTGGGTAGCACCCTCACCTCTGAATCAGAAGGTTGTGGGTTCAAGTCCACTCCAGAGACCTGAGCACAAAATTCTAGGCTGACACTCCACTGCAGTACTGAGGGAGTGCTGCACTTTTGGAGGTGCCGTTAAACTGAGGCCCCGTCTGCTGTCGGGTGGACGTAAAAGATCCTTTGGCACTATTTCGAAAAAGAGCAGGGGAGTTCTCCCCGGTGTCCTGGCCAATATTTATCCCTCAATCAGCATCACCAAAAAGATTATCTGGTCATTATCACATTGCTGTTTGTGGGAGCTTGCTGTGCGCAAATTGGCTGCCACGTTTCCTACATTGCAACAGTGACTACACTTCAAAAAGTACTTCATTGGCTGTAAAGTGCTTTGGGATGTCTGGTGGATGTGAAAGGTGCTATATAAAATGCAAGTCTTTTTAGTTGTTAGATAACCTCGTTTACATTATCTAACATTTCTCACTTTCAGGGATACTTGGTAAACTGGGATGTTCAGAGGCAAGTATGGGATCATCTGTTTGGCAGAGAAATGTACAAGGTAAGTGCTGTATGATGATTTGCATGTTTCATTGGTTCTTACTTTGTGAACCTAACCTTTTGATTCTTGTGTTCCACTATCCTACAGGTAACACAGCAAACACCAATGAGTGCCCTAGAGGCACCTTGGGTCCTACTTTCCACATATAAAAGTCTCTTAGTAGGCTACCTTATTGAGTTCAGTTGTCCTATTTAATAAATAGTTGCTATTGTCAATTATTAGAATTTTCAACATATTCCTTCAGATCTGTGAGTACTATCCCTCAGATAACACCACAAATGGTCCTGCAACAACAACAATAACTTGCATTTATATAGCACCTTTAACGTAGGAAAACATCCCAAGCCGCTTCACAGATAAAAATTGACACCTGGCCAAAAAAAAGAGATATTGAAATGGGGGACAAAGCATGGTTTTAAGGAGGAGAGAGAGGTGGAGAGGCAACGAGGTTTAGGGAGGGAGTTCCAGAGTTTAGGGCCTATATGGCTGAAGGCACGGCTGCCACTGGCGGGGCAAAGAGAGTGGGGAATGCACAAGAGGCCAAAGTTAGAGGAACGCAGAGTTTTCGGAGGGTTGTAGGGCTGGAGGAGGTTAGAGAGAGAGGAAAGGGCGAGTCCATGGAGTGATTTGAACATGAGGATGAGAATTTTAAAATGCTGCAGAGAGATCGAGAACAATGAGGAGGGATGGTGCACCACAGTCACAGGATGTAATTTATGACTTTGATTAGGGCCGTTTCAGTACTTTGGCAGGGGTGGAACACTGATTGGAGAGGTTGAAACATGGAGTAGCAGGAAAAATAGGTATGGATTTGGGAGGCGATAACAGGTTCCAGGACTTGAGAGGAAAGAGGTTGGCGATGGGGTGGTAGTTTGCAAGGACAGAGGGGCCGTGTGGGTTTTTTGAGGAGTGGGGGACAGTGCCCGAGTAGGAAACCATTTACAATATCCGCTAGCATGGGGAGGAAGGGAAGTTGGGTGGTCGGCAGTTTAGTGGTAATAGGGTCGAGAGAGCAGAAGGTGGATCTCGTGGTCAAGATGAGCTTGGAGAGGATATGAGGGAAGATGGGAAACTAGAGAGAGGTGCCAGTTCAGGGTTGGGGCAGGGGGGATCCTTGGGGGAAGCTTGGCTTAGTGGACAAGGGGAAGGGCGGGATGTGGCAGAGTTGCATGTGTTGGCAACCAAATGTGGTGATACTTTTCTCTGAAGGCAGCACAATAACTTGCAGATTCCCTTTTCTAAGTTGTCAACATTTAGGCTCAGTGAAATAACTTTTTTTCTGAAGTACGGAAGTTTTAGGTTATTTGTTTTGCTTTCTGCAATAGGTGTTTTTAATTTACAGCATTCTTTTGCAGATTTGGGCTGAATGGCAGATGGAGTTACTGAGTAATATAAAAATAGCTGGAAAAACATATAATTAAATGCAGTAACCTGAACTTGTTAAAAAGCTGTATTTCCAGTAGACCCACTCTCAAAATGTGTTTAGTAGGCGTTAAATTGTTTTTGAAATTCTTTCCAGGTGTTTGCTTTGTTCAGTTTGTAGCACCATTGTCTCTGAGTCAGACGCCTGTGGGTTTCAGCTTCCCTTCAGGTTTTGACCACATTTCAGTGCAGTACTGAACGGATACAAAAGCAAAACACTGGATGCTGGAAATCTGAAATAAAAACATAAAATGCTGGAAATACTCAGCGGGTCAGGTCAGGCAGCATCTGTGAAGACAGAAACAGTTAATGTTTCAGGTCTGACAAGATATTCATCGTTCCTCGAACTACTGCTCTCGCCGCATCCTGAGATCCACGCTCAACGCCATGCGGCGCCACATGAACACACTCGACTTCTCTCTTCAGCAACACCGGCGCACTCTATCTCAAAGCTGTCCGGGTCCTCAGTTCCACTTCATCCTTCGACTCATCCGACGCTTCAACAAAAAACTTTTCTTCTTCCTTTCCGATGTCAAGGATCGCAAGCTTCATCAACTCTTGGACACCAACGCCCCTCCGGAACCTTCTTCCCCTTCACTTTCCTCTGACCCCCCTTCTCCCAATCTCACCCCCTGCCGTGTGTTCACTATCCCCTCTGACCTTCCACTCTCTGACCCTGAACGATCAGTCCTCAGCAAAGGCCTGAGCTTCATCCCCTTACGCCCCCACCTCAATGAATTTCGAGCTCGGCACGATGCTGAGCTCTTTTTCCGCCGCCTTCGTCTCCGTGCCCACTTCTTTGGCCAGGAGTCTTCCCCCCGCACAACTGACCCTTTCTCCCGCTTGCAGAATTCCCATTCTACCTGGACCCCTCCCCCTGGCCTCTTACCCTCTCTAGATCTTTTCCAACCTATTCTTTTGTCCGATCGCAGCCCTGCCTTCGATCTAGTTCCTTTTCTCTCCAGTTTTGAAGAAGGGTCAAACCCGAAACGTCAACTCAAATTTCTCTCCACGGATGTTGCCTGACCTGCTGAGTTTTTCCAGCATTTTATTTCTGACAAGTTTATTGATGTCTTCCTGTATTTTGGGACAGTCCTCTAGTAATTACATCCCCACCAATTTGGTGTCATCTGCAAATTTTGTAATTGTACTTCCAATTCCTGAGTCCAAATCATTTATGTAAATGGTGAACAACAGTGATCCCAGCACCGATCTTTGTGGAACACTACTTCCCATTAGCCAATCTGATTAACTACCTTTACCCCATACCTTTACCCCGGTAACCTGTCACTTTAATTCTCTGCTCCACTCCCACTCTGACCTCTCTGTCCTCGGCTTCTTGCACTGTTCCAACAAAGCTCAACATAAGCTCGAGGAACAGCACCTCATCTTTCGATTAGGCACTTTAAAGCCTTCTGGACTCGACATTGAGTTCAACAATTTCAGACCATAACCTCTGGTTTTTTTTACACATGGCAGCTGTTGATGATTCTGCCATTCCCATTTACACTTCATGTAGACTCATCTTTTGTTTCTTAACTTGTCCCATTACCATCTCCTTTTGCCTTGCACCATCATCCCTTTTGTTTTTTAATCTCTCCTGCCTTCCATCCTATCACAGGCCTTCCCTTTTGTTCTTTACTCCCTTTCCCTGCCCCTGCACTTGCTTAAAAATCTGTTACTTTTCCAACTTTTTCCAGCTCTGACGAAGGGTCATCGACCTGAAGCGTTAACACAGTTTCTCTCTCCACGATGCTGCCTGACCTGCTGAGTGTTTCCAGCATGCTGTTTCAGTGGTTCTACAGTATTTACATATCATTGCTACATTTTCAACAACAACAACTTGCATTTATATAGCGCCTATGCGATACCTTATCGAAGGCTTTTTGGAAAACCAAATATATTACGCCTACTGCATTACCCTTATCTACCCTTTCTGGTACTTTTTCAAAGAATTCAATAAGGTTGGTCAAGCATGACCTTCCCTTTTGGAATCAATGCTGACTACTCTTTACTATATTTTCAGTTTCTACATGTTTTTCTATTACATCTTTGAGTAAGGATTCCAATGGCCCTGAATTTCCGATCGGAGGCTTCCTACAGGCGGATGCCTCCGATCAAAAAAAAAAATCTACAAACTTAACTGCTGGTTCCGTAGATCCCATGGCTTGCGATCCTGGGACTCTCCTCTTCGAAATGCGCAGAGGCCCACGTATCTCGGGGCGCACGCGGTTCGCAAGCGCCCCGGGATCATGTGGGCCAGGCGAACCAATGAAAGGAGAGAATCCCCCTTCATACTTTTGACCGTTCTGTGCATACAGAACTGTCAAAAGTATGAATGGGGATCACATTTAAAAACGCACTAAAACATTAAATATGTTTTTTTTAAATATTACACATTTAAAATTAATTAAAATGCCATTTAATTAAATATTTTAAACAAAAATGTAATTTGGGGGGGAATTAAATGTTTTTACAAGGCTAAAAATAAACGTACCTTTTTGAATAGTATTTTTAATTTATAAATGAGTTATCAAATTTCATTTTTCTATTTTTTAAAACTCTTAAGCTGGTAAAAGCAGGCCTTACTCTCCACCCGCAGAGGCACTTTTCTTGGGCATGCAGATGATCTGTCAAGAGAATTCTTGACCGATCGCAAGTGCCGGTTTTCAGTGCATGCACTTCGCATGCCTGAAACCGGCACTTGCGCGGCCCCTACAGGGGCATACGCACCCGTATGGGTCGTGAAATCTGGCCCATTATCTTTCCTACCATCGACGTTAAGCTAATTCCCTGGAATTGTTCTTTCTCCCTTTTTACATCTAGGAATCACATTAGCTGTCTGCCAGTCCTCTGGCTGTATTCCCTTTTCTAAGGATTTTTTATATGTATAATAGTGCCTCTGCTATCTCTTCCCGAACTTCTTTTAATATGCGTGGATGCGTTCATCCGGACCAGGGGTTTTATCCTCTCTAAGTTTGATTAGTTTATCAATTATCTCCCCTCTTTCTATCTTGAATGTCTTTATATCCTTTTGATCTCTTCTTCTAATGTCATGTCCAGCATGTTAGTCTCCCTGGTAAATACCGAGGCAAAGTAATTATTTAATATTTCTGCCATTTCGTTGTCATTACCTGTGAGTAAGTGTCTGTAGAATACGCTTACTATTTCTTTATATATTCCTTGATAATTTAATTGCCTAGTTTCTAATTGTATTTTAGACTTCTTTCCTAACGTTTTAATATTCCCTTTTGTCCCTCCTTTGTTGTCTATGTACTTGGTGTATGCCTTTTTGTTTTGTTTCAATTTTGTCCTTATTTCTTTCTTCACAACCTCAAAATGTGTTGCATCCCGATATTCTTGAAGCACAGTCCAACTGTTCCTTATAATCTATGTAGGTATTTATTTACCTACACCACGAGAGTGACTACACCTCTAAAGAAATTTAATTGAAGATGTGAAAGGCGCTATATAAATGCAAGTTCTTTCATTCCCTATATTGTTGGAGTTTATGGGGTTGTGGTCATATGAACATTTCTGTCTTGTGCCAATAGTATGAATCCTAGCAGAATTTTCATTGTGTACACGTGAACACAACACAACTACAGTACTTTCATAATTGAGAACAAAATGTGCAAAATTCTTTTCCACAGCTTTGTCCATATGCAGGTTCCTAATTATTTTATTGTTCTCTTGTCAGCTACAGACCTGCAGAAATGACTGTATTAATGATTATTGTGGTGCAGTGACTTTCTCCCTCTTCCATGCTTGATTGTTACATTTCCAAAATGTCTAGATCACAGCTAATTTCAGAGCCTACTTCGCATGACATAAAGGAATAATTATGGAGCTTTGTCAAAATGTATCTAATTGTTTTAAAACTTCCATGTAGGTGGATTTTCCTGAAAGCAATATAATCATCACTGAACCGTATTTCAATTTTAACTCCATCCAAGAATCAATGAATGAAATCTTATTTGAAGAATACCAGTTTCAAGCAGTCTACAGGACAAATGGTGAGTGTTTATACTTAGTTGTTTGTTCTAACAGGAGCTACTAGTAATAGATTATTTGATATACTTTTAAAACTAGGAGTATGATTTGAATATTCTTAAATGTATTTTTCAGCTGGGACACTGAGCGCTCACAAGTATTTTCAAGAAAATAAATCTGAACTCTGCTGTCTCGTGGTGGATAGTGGCTACTCTTTCACACATGTTGTTCCTTATTGTAAAGGAAAAAAGATGAACGAAGGTATTTGCAGGTAAGTCAGAATAGTAAATATATATAATTTGTATTACTGAATATCATCTCCCTCAATTTTAGTCATGTCCATTTAAGCAAAATCAACAAGTCCATATTGATTGTAGTCAACTACGTGAAGCTTACAATACATTATAAGATATTCTTGCTCACTAATTAATTAATTAATTCATTTCATTTCTCGGGTAGTAAAAAATTCCAAAATGCACTGTAGATCAACTGGTAACTAGATCTTCCTAGGAGGGGGAAAGAGGAAGGCAAGTGGCTTCTCTGGTGTTGTGGTGACTTCAAGATGACATGTCTGTTGATGAGAGAGTGAAACTGAGGCCATCATTTGTGGCCGACTCTAATCCAACATTTGAGTCAGAGAATCAGAGCAATATTGGTGAGTGACCAGCCAGACTGGCTAATTGATGGAACTTGGTGGGTTGGGGGAGGCGGGAAGAAAGGGGAAGATTTAACATCAGAAATGTAGAAAGTTTTTCTATGTTTACTATTTCTAGTGAAACTAAATGCATTCTAAGAGAATGTTTACATTTTCACTAGAAGTACAACTTGGAGGCACTCTCGCTATATTTTTGAGGTCACTAACAATGGCCAGATGTATCACCTGTGGGCTGGGATTCTTTCCACACCTCCAGATCACCTGGTAAGCCATAGTCCTATCCGGTAGGATTTACCTAGCTGGACATGTAACTGGAAGCTTGTCAGTTCTGTACACTCATTGAAACTTTTAAAATTCTAACAGGACTAGACAGACTAGATGCAGGAAGGATATTCCCGATGGTGGGGGAGTCCAGAACCAGGGGTCACAGTCTAAACATAAGAAGTAGAAGTAGGAGCAGGAGTAGGCCATACGGCCCCTCGGGCCTGCTCCGCCATTCAATAGGATCATGGCTGATCCGAACCTAGACTCACGTCCACTTCCCTGCCCGCTCCCCATAACCCTTAATTCCCTTATCAGCTAGGAAACTGTCTCTCTCCGTTTTAAATTTATTTAATGTCGCAACTTCCACAGCTCTCCGAGGTAGCAAATTCCATAGATTTACTACCCTCTGGGTGAAGAAGTTTCTCCTCATCTCAGATAAGGGGTAAGCCATTTAGAACAGTGATGAGGAGGAATTTCTTCACCCAGAGAGTGGTGAACCTGTGGAATTCTCTATCACAGAAGGCAGTTGAGGCCTATTCATTAAATATATTCAAGAAGGAGTTAGATATATTTCTTAAGGCTAAAGGGATATGGGGAGAAAGTAGGGACAGGGTACTGAATTTGGATGATCAGACATGATCTCATTAAATGGGGGAGCAGGCTCGAGGGGCCGAATGGCCTACTCCTGCTCCTATCTTCTATGTTTCTATATGTACACTTTTAGTCAGTTAAAGTCTAGCATTATCCCTTTGAACACTTGAGGATCTTAGCCATTGTCAGACTGTATCTATATTATCTGGGTTTAAGTAAGTGGTCTGAGTACTTGCTAGGATAGATTGTACACTCCATATCTGGCAAATTGAAGTTCGAATCATGTGAATTTCAGTTACTGGGTTCTGGCACATGTTGGACATCTGGCTGACTAAGTGAAACACAAAATAATTGTATTGTATTCTGTTCTCCTTAGGATTAATGTTGGAGGGAAACTGCTTTCTAACCATCTCAAGGAAATAATATCCTACAGGTATGGCTTCCTCAGACTTTACTGGCTTTGGGAAGGGGAGATGGTGGGTGACGTATGGGGATTTCTCAGATTTTGTGCTGGGTGTTACATTTCAGTTGATAGTCGCCAGGAAGCTTTGGGTATTTTAAATTGTGTCAGCAAAGGATTGGTTTCTTACAAAGAAAGTCCAACAACTGATTCTATTAAAATAATGAACACAGTAATTGTTTCATTAACTAAACTATATTAAATGCATTATTCTCCAAAGCACTCTTAAATTTTGTGGAGTCTAGGTATTGTACCAATTTGCTAACCAAATTTATGTAAGTCTAGTATAGTTTTTTTAAAAGAATGCAAATGTTTTGAAGGGAAGAATGAGATAATGGTCAAATAAAAGACTAGAAACTATTTTAGGGTATTCATAGGATAATCGGCTAGGTTGTGAAAGGTTTATTGTGGCTTACTGAATAGAGGATTAACAGATAATTTTGTGTTGAAAGATTTGTACTAATTTAAAAGGGATAATAATAGGGATACAAATCAATCAAAATTACAGTGTTTTGGAATTCTATAAGTAGACTGATGTAAAACTTACCGCCTTTCCATATAAAGGATGGCGGGAAGCTTCAATGTTGCATCATCTCCATTTACAAACCGTCTCGCCTATAATGATCAGGAAACTTGATGCACTAATCCTACTCTTAAAATTTAGCATGGTTACTTAGTTTAATCACGCACAGTCCTCTTTAAATCAGAATTTGGTTTGAGTCTATAATTTAAATCATTGTTTGGGTTGAGTCTATAAAGGTGCTTTATTACATAGACTACAGCACAGAAACAGGCCATTTGACCCAACTGGTCTATGCCGACATTTATGCTCCACACAAGCCTCCTCCCACCCCTCTTCATCTAACCCTATCAGCATATATTCTATTCCTTTCTCCCTCATGTGCTTATCTAGCTTCCTCTTAAATTGCACAATAGGGCCATCAGATGGCTTGTCCCCATGAATCACTTAAATGCCTTCTGAAAGGTTTTTCCCATGCACTTTAGTCTCGGCAACTGAAATTTCTAGTTTCCACTTGGTTTCCGGCCAGATATCAGCGCAATCTGGGCGGAATTGACTGAAATAGCACAAAAGACTGTGGAATTTAAAACTTGTGAGTTAGGTCTATAACTAGTTACGCTCGAGTTTCCATGATCTTTTATGCTAGTTCAAAAGTCAATTTGCCCAAAGCAGTTCTCGCCTACAAAACTAGCCATGCTCCCAGGTCAGCATGGTGAGTTTCCACCGATTGCGTTCTTTCGGGGATACTCATTCTGTTGCGGCCAAAATTTCAGACCCATGAGCATCCGTGGTTACATTAATCCATCGTTGGTGACCTGCAGCTGCAGTGACCAACAGTCAGTTGAAGCCTCTTTTGGGTCTGTTTCTCATGCTGATGCTACAATTACTTTAAATTCAGAATAAATGAGTTCAAATTCAGTCAGTTGATCTGCCCTTGGCGCATAAGACCCGTGACCAGCAGTCAATTGAACCCACTGATTGGCCTGTTTCTTTAGTTGCAGCAATTACTTGAACGAATTTTCAGTTTAAATTAGTTTACTTCAGTCACCTTGAGACTCCATTGGGCATGTTCCCAATAATCAGTTACGATCGATAATGCTGCTTGATTGCGCTGATCCGTGGGACATTTTATGTTTGGGCTTATGCAAACGAGGTTGAGGGGTATAACTTCAACTCTGCAAAATTGACGTAATTTCCAGTGCATTTTCCTGATTTCACTCCGAGCGGAAACACCAGCCCCTATTGTCCAAAATAAGAGTTTAAACAAAATGTTTTTCCTCATTCTAATTTAATTTCCTTTTTTAAAAAGAGAAAATTGAATTTTGAAAACAAATTCCTCTTTGAGGGACACTGATAGGAAAGGAATGTAGGAGGGGAAGGGACGAGGAAACTGGTTGAGGTTGTGGGATCCACGTGGGTCAGGAGTACATGGACGGTTCAGGGTCGGGAGAGTGATAGTGGAGCAAGAGGGAGGGGAAGATACAGGAGTTATATTAAATGTATCTGGTTGGATGGTATCCCTTCAGAGATCTACAAGTATAGGGGCCACAAGCTTAAGAAGAAATTCCTTGCACTCTACAATAAAATCTGGGAACATGAAAGTGTACCACAAAATTTCAAAGATGCCAATATTTTGCACCTCTGGGCGCAAAGGTGGTCACTCATGCTGAAATAGTCACCATGGACTGGTCGCTGAACATTTGACATGATTTTCTCAGCACGTCAAATCCACAAAGTGTAGAGAAGAGCATCTGAACCTCTCTACATGCTGTTTGTTGACTTGACGACAAAGGCATTTGATTCTGTGAATCATGATGCACTATGGGAGAGTCTTCTAAAGTGGCTGGGTAGACCATGATGGCACCATGTCTGCTATGCCGGTTTGAATGAATTTGTGGCTGTGAGGTCGTGAGATTTTGATGCCAAGTGCCTGGCACAAAAGACAACTCCTGTATCTGCCTTATTGGGCTTCCAATTCTCCCATCAGCACACTTGCAACAACTGAGACTCATCCATCGACTTGATGGGAGACTCCATCACCATCATCATTTGCAAGAACATCACAAATAAACTGTACACCTTTGTGCTACAGCATTTTCAGCTGTTTATCTGCTGGATTAAAATAGCTGAAAATTATTCAAATTCATTTGTTTTTTCTGAAAATGTTTCATTAGGTCCCTTTTAAAACTTACAACCGAAGTAAAAGCTGATGATAACTAAGCTGACTTGAGAGGGAGGCTCTCTTGGCTTATACAATGTGCCATTCATCACCAATGGCTAATAGTGCGAGGGGCAACCTGCGTCCAGGCTTCCACTAGTTCATCTCTAAAGCTAGCTGCTAGGAAGTGGTGTATAAAGTGGCACCCTTTCACTTCAAAGCAGAATAATACATTATACATCACATGACACCATATTGCTGTCTTTATAGGAGATGCATGTAGTTTGTAAGTTACATTTTTTAACGTGCTCATCATATTTAAAGTAAGAGAAAGGAAGCCAGTCATGCCCTGGTGGTTTTTCTGGTTTTGGAGAGGAGCCAGGGATTTGCAAGCCTTTGCATGTCTGCAAAAGAATAGTTTCCCTCCAGTAGACCTCAAGGTATAAATAGCCACTAATCGAGCAGAGGATGGGTTTGTTTAAAGGATTTACACCATGTCACCTTGAAGGGACCAGGAGATCTCACAACTGTACTGTAGCAGTGAAATAATACATTGTGTGTTACATGGTATAACATTTCTCCCCTTATAAAAGAAGCAACACAATAAGAGAGGATCAAATAAATAAAATGTGTCTTGCATAAAATCCTGCAATGACTTTCCTGTCATGATTATACTTTAGTCCTGAATCATTCAAGGTAGGCAGCATTGTCACACACTTGCGCAAACCACCCAGCTCTGTCTCTAAAACCGGTGATACGAAGCTGTTGCCCATAGACTTGGAGCTGCTAAATGGAGCCTACGGTTCAATGCTGCCTTCTCCCTCCCTGCTGCTTCCCCTCACACCTTCCCCTGCCCTGATCGCACCCTGTGCTTCAACCCAACCTTCAAGTCTCTGTATAAAAGTGCTTTAAAAAACTTTAATAGTAAGCTAGTTGATCTCCTGTGACATTATATGTGGTGGCCAGGTGACTGGGGGTGCGGTGTTAGATTGACTAGAGCATACAGATGCAATTCAGTCCCTGTTTTAAAGTTATTCTGTGCTTTTTATACAATACTTTGGCAAAACATATGGCAATTTGGGAAGCAGAGTTTGTTGCAGCAGAGACATTTCTCTGTTGTGCAGGCAGAGAAGCAGCAAATGACAAAACTGAGGTCCTTTAGCACTACCACTGGCAGGAGGGTGTAATTGCAGTGTGACAAGTGTACATTGTTCCAATTATAACCATAGAAATTGGGAAAATGGGATTTTGCTGCACTTGAGGATAGCCGTACACACTGGTGTCATTGAGAGGATGGCTGTGGGATTTGACAGAACTGGAGTGAGGGTCCTGGAGATTGACCGCGTGAGGGGCCCCTTAACCTGGCATCGCTGAGGAGGAGGAACCTGAAAGTAAATGAGTTTTTAAAAAAAAAAAGCACAGGCAGTGTAAATTTTATCTGAATAAAGATTTTGAAATTTGTCCTCTAGCTTTATTGTAAAATAACTCTGGAAAAACTTGACCAGAAGCTGCAAGTTTACATTGCACACGCTTGGACAGCACAATCCTAATTCAGCTCAATGTCACCAGCCTGGGCAAAAATATTGTTTTTGGGAGAGGCTGAGGACTTCAAGTAGAAACTTTAATGAATGCATTAGAATACACAACAACAGATCAGTGGTGAAATTTAACCATGTTATTGTGAAATCTGTAATTAGAAAATGTTTTTGTTTAAACCCTTATCAGTTAGAAATTTAAGTTTAAAAAAATATATATATATATATATATTCAGAATGCAATTTGAGTGATTTGTAGGAACCCAGATCAGATTGTGTAGTTCGAGTGCTGAGTATACAAGTAAAACAAATTATAAATGTGGACTGAGGAATTCATAATAGGAAAAAGTTGACATTAAGGTGGGAGAAAAACATGACGATAGGATATCAGGCTGTGCAGACGGGAAGATTATTAATAGATATATAATAAAAGCCCATAAATATATCTTAATATGAATTCTGTTTCTACTATCTGACAATTATCATCAAATGTCCACCCATCTGATGATGGGTACTGCAGTAATTTAGCACACTATCAAACATTTTATCAGTATATAAATTTGGAATATAATTCAATCCTAAAAGTGTTGGTAACTAGTATTTCTGATTCTTAAATTGTCCGTTTATTCACATTTGCATTTGATTCAAACTGGGTAAATCTGTGTCTCTTAGACAGTTGCATGTGATGGATGAGACGCATGTCATTAATCAAGTGAAGGAGGATGTATGTTACGTGTCTCAAGACTTCTACAAAGATATGGAAATAGCACAGTAAGTAACTGCACTAGCTTTCTAACTGAGAGTCAAGTCAAAATGCCAGTCTGTTCTAACATTCACAGACCCAGCTTCCTTTAATCTTCATAATTGGGCTTCCCATTGAGATGGGTTTTGCTCCTTTGCGAGATGGAGAGGAAAAGCTAGCAAGAGACTCGCTTCATGTTTCTCATGCACACCTCCTGATGAGGCCATTTAAAAAGTGGCATTGATATTATCTGTGGGATGTCTGTTCGCTGGACCACTGCATCCTTCCAATTGAGAAGGATAATGGGGATGTTAGAAAGATAGACCTGAAGAGAAGAGTGTGGATGTGGAAGGGGAAATGAAATACCTAAAATAACTTTTGAAAATGATAGGATATTAAAAGGTATTCAAATATACATATTAGTGATATGATCCTTGTTCTTCTCTACCTGAGGGAAGCTTTGTTTATCTTGTATACTGTCTGGGAGGCCTCAGCTTGCAGTTTACAGGGTAGATTTTCCAGCTGCCGATATAGTTTGCACTGGCTCAGAACAGGCGAGTGGGCCTGTGAAATTGAGTGGAGATCCTTGTCAGTGGTATTTCTTATTCTTAGATTAACACTTGATTATTCACATTTGTATTAGATTCAAAACTGGATACTCCCCTCAGTTTTGAGTTTTATTGAGGGGGAAGGAAAGCAGTCTACCTGAGTGTCTGAGAACAACTACCTTCACAGGCTGCATTTTACCAGGGGCGCTGCGAGAGAGTTGTGTTTGCTGGACAATTTTCACCATGGGAAGGTGATGCTGTTGGCAGTTATGGTCACCACTGTCCTGAACGTTTATACTTAAGGCGTGTTGCAAGCTACCACAGGATGCATAAGTGAAAATCTGCAGTAGGCAGAAGCATCAATCAGCCCACTGATGCATTGTTAACCAAGGCAAGCGCACTTCATCAGTGTCCCCATGGAAAACTAGCAACAGAATGAGAGGGTACTGCAATTTTGCCACATCGCAGGATTCCTCTATCAATCTGAAACACACATTCATAGAGTTAAATGCCAGTTTTCCCAAGAGGCAGTCATACATTCTTTCATTTTAAGACAAATTTCTGAAGGAGAAACCTGACTGAGAGGACGGACTGGTTCATGACACTGTTGCAAAAGCTGTGAGCATTAGCTAAGTGAAGATGCAATGAGGCACATGAAGCCACCAGGGTAACTTTTGGAACATACTACACGTATGTTGATGCAGTGTTAAATGTACCTTTGTTACTGTGGGCTGCACTCAAGATATCCCTGAAGTTGCCATACACTCCGTGATGTAAAGTGGTCAAGCATAACTGCACACAAGTAACTAGTGCATTCCATCACAGTTGCTGCAAGACCATGCAGGGTGTTTTGCACATTCTTAATTGATTACATATTGATCAGGTAGCAGCCTTTTAAATGTAAGCCCATGAGGTCTGAATCCCAGGGCTCTGTAGCTGAGGAAGAATGTGAGCTGACCATCCTGCTCCTCAACTGTCACCGCCATATGCTCTTAATCACTTGTGCACTGTGATTCACCTGATACATCCTCCTCGAACTGACTGTCTAAATCCACCTGCACTGGATGTACTTGTACTGGTGCTTGATGAGTGGAGTGAGTGTTGCTGGACACTCTAACTCATTCCATTTGTGTAGCAGGTAAAGTTGGCTGTTGGGTTGCTTTCAGAACTGGAAGAGGAACATTTGTTAGAATGTTGGCCACAAAACACCTCTTCAAACATGGCTATGTACTGAATGTCGTGATGTGCTGGAGTATATGTGTATGAATATGAAGCGGGGAAAAAAATACCAGGAAAACCAAAAAGCTTAGGCTTAAGTTTCAGGGCCCTCCTCATTCTATGCAGATTTGTTCCCTCCTGTTGCCCTGCTTTGTCTGGCAAGCAGAGTAGTGTTGAGATGGTGGAAATTTGAAGAGCACATACTGTGCCTCCCAGCACGTGTGATTAAATGAGCATGCATTATGCAGCTTGCTTTAGGGGCTATTATGCAACTTGCTTTAGGGGCTTTTACAGATGCTAGTTTGACAATTCCAGTTTTAAGTCATAGTTAGAAACTTTGCGCTGCTGCAGTATGGGGCATGTACGTTAAACCATTGAAAGAACTGTATGATTGAGCGCTTTGCATATGGCCACTGTCGAGCTTTGACTGGTTGAGAGGAAACACTTTGTGGCATCCATACTTGAATAGTATTTACAGCACAGGGACAGGCCATTCGGCCCAACAGGTCTATGCCACTGTTTATGCTGTTTATGTCCCACACGAACTCCTTTCCATTTTACTTCATCTCACCCCATCAACATATCAAAGTGTTGGACATAGCATTCGCTCTTTGTTTTTCCCCACACAGTCTGCACCCCTCTTGTGGGAAGGTAACCCCTGGTGGGTGGCCCTCCAGGCTGAAAGCTTGTACTGGATATATAATTTGGCCAGTTTTAGAAGATCCAGTGGGGATGGTGGTTCCTAATACAGATGGTTGCAAGGCTCGCAGTTTATTAGGCCAGCTGCCTGAGCATCAAGGCTGAAGAATTTACCCTTACTATTCAGTTTCCCTTGTTATTTCTTGCCCTTTTTGACTTCTTTATCGTTACTCCTTTCTGCATTTTTCCATTTCTGCTCATTTTGAATGCTGGCATTCAAACAGCTCTGCGTTAAAATGATAACACTTGAGTGATTTACAAAATACCATCAGTCTCTAGCAAGATGCTAGGCTTTGCCAGTCATGTGTGTACATCTAAAGGGATTATTGTCTCATCCCCTGCCACATATTGTGTCTTGTTATGCTGAGTTAGTGGGTTGGTTGATTTTCTTTTTGCTCATCCATAATGCAGACTGCACAACAATGTGAATTTGAAAGCTACCTGGGGACTCTATCCAGTTCTTTATTTTGACATCTGTCTTTTTGTAGCTCTGCTCCCCTGAGTACTCCTTTCCTCCTGCTCCACTCTTTCTCCCCTCTGAGGCTCTTAACTTGGCCTCAACTGGCAGCCCATATTGCAGACTCATCATATGAGGTGAAGTGGGCACAAACGCATGTCTAATCACAACGCAGAACAGCTTCACACTGCCATTACAGAACTGTGAGTGCGCAACTACAGGTATTTATGACAACTAGAATAAATGCACTATAAGACGTGGTTTGTTGGATCTATTTTTTTAAAATTGTAGTTACTCTGACTGAAACTTTGATGCATTACCAAATTACCAAAGTTTTGTGTGAACGGATCTTTAATTTAAAGGAAAGGCACGGTGGCATAGTGGTTAGCACTGTTGCCTCACAGCGCCAGGGACCCGGGTTCAAATCTGGCCTCGGGCGACTGTCTGTGTGGAGTTTGCACATTCTCCCTGTGTCTGCGTGGGTTTCCTCCGGGTGCTCCGGTTTCCTCCCACAGTCCAAAGATGTGCAGGTTAGGTTGATTTGGCTATGATAAATTGACCCTTAGTGTTAGGGGATTAAATACGTGGGGTTACGGGGATAGGGTGGGATATGTGTCGGTGCAGGCTCGATGGGCCGAAATGGCCTCTTATCTGCACTGTAGATTCTGTGATTCTGTGAAACAGCTGTATTTATATAGTGCCTTTTACAATGTCACAGAGTGCTTCACAGCCAATGAAGTATTTTTGAAGTGTAGTCACTTATAATGTAGGGCAATGTGGCAGCCAATTAGTGCACAGCAAGCTCCCGCAAACAGCAATGAGATAATGACCAGATAATCTGCTTTAATGTTGGTGGAGGAATAAATATTAGGCAGTACACTGGGAGAACGCCCTTGCTTTTCTTCGAATAGTGCCATGGGATCTTTTACATCCACCTGAGAGGGCAGACGGGTCCTCAGTTTAATGTCGCATCCAAAAGAGGGAACCTCCAACAGGGCAACATTCCCTCAGCACTGCACTGAAGTGTCAGCATAGATTATGTGCTATTGTCTTTGATAGGGTTCCCAACCCTCCTGGACAGACTGGGAGTTTCCCGGAATCGGGAGTACCTCCCCCAAGTGCTGCATCCAGCAGCCTAGGCGATCAGTGATTTAAATTTCCCACCGCAGTGCGCCCCCTCTGACCCCACCCCACCCCCTGCTCCATGATATTCTTGAACTGAGGGCTATTAGACACTGGGTCCTTCAACACGTGTGGTTATTGAGGTAGAGACTAAAACTTCATTTCAAAGGGAATGGGATATTCCAACCAACAAAAGTCTAACCATCTCCCCTTGACATTCAACAGCATTATCATCATCTAATCCCCCACCATCAACATCCTGGGGTCACCATTGAACAGAAACTCAACTGGACCAGCTACATAAATACTATGGCTACAAAAGCAGGTTAGAGGCTGGGTATTCTGCGGTGAGTGAGACACCCCCTGACTCCCCAAAGCCTTTCCACCATCCACAAGGCACAAGTCAGGAGTGTGATGACATATTCTCCACTTGCCTGGATGAGTGCAGCTCCAACAACACTCAAGAAGCTCGACACCATCCAGGACAAAACAGCCCGCTTGATTGGCACCCCATCCACCACCTTAAACATTCACTCCCTCCACCACCGGCGTACCGTGGCTGCAGTGTGTACCATCTACAAGATGCACTGCAGCAACTCGCCAGGGCTTCTTCGACAGCACCTCCCAAACCCACGACCTCTACCACCTAGAAGGAAAAGGGCAGCATGCATATGGGAACACCACCACCTCCAAGTTCCCCTCCAAGTCACACACCATCCTGACTTGGAAATATATCGCCGTTCCTTCATCGCTGGGTCAAAATCCTGGACCTCCCTAACAGCTCTGTGGGAGTACCTTCACCACACGGACTGCAGCAATTCAAGCAGGGCAGCTCACCACCACCTTCTCTAGGGCAATTGGGGATGGGCAATAAATACTGGCCTTGCCAGTGACGCCCACATCCCATGAATGAATTAAAAAAATATATTTGAAAAGGAGGAATATAAAAAGATCTTCGGTGGAGGGGATAGGGTTACAGGAGAGAGCGCCAGCATCAGGGGCCGAATGGCTTTCCTGTGCTCTAATTTTTATAATTCTGTGAAAACTTTCCTTTTATTGAGTCTGAGCCCAGGGAGTGGTTTAGTAATGTTGGTGCTGAGCTGAGTTTAGGATGATGTGCCCTGTGAGAAGTTTCCCAAACACAGCCCATTGCCTTTTGTACGATCTCTTGGTTTGGTTCACGGTCTGTGCTGCCCAGTTTTGACGTGTGAAGTCCAAGTACAGATCAGCTCTGACTGAGGTTCCCAGTTCAGAGTTGTCACCTTCACATGGAACCAGAGTCCAAACTAGTGCAAGGAGATAGGAAAAGAGATCGAGCCAGTTAAAAGTGGCATAGACTGGGTAGCCGACCCCTCCTTGTGCAGTGCAGGGGGATTCTGGCTATGGTTTCAGGGCGAATATCAGCGGGTTATAGGATTGCTACTGGTTACAGGTAGGTTATCGGGGCATTGCACCTATTACTACCAGATACAAATAGACAATCTGAGCTATTGTATTGCTGTTGGTTAT
Source organism: Somniosus microcephalus (assembly GCF_052327205.1). Taxonomy (NCBI): domain Eukaryota; kingdom Metazoa; phylum Chordata; class Chondrichthyes; order Squaliformes; family Somniosidae; genus Somniosus; species Somniosus microcephalus. Next base: position 37,756,805 of record NC_141003.1, on the reverse strand, counting down.
GAGGGAAATCTGAGTGTTACAATGTTATTATTAGTTATCAGTGCAATTTCAGTGAGTTGCCATTAGTTACTGGTGGAATCAAAGTTTCTCCCACCCCTCTTCCCCTGCTCATGAGTGGCCTCCTGGTTCTTGGAACTTCACGCACAACAGCTGCTGGTGCAAAACCACAAGCAAAAATACTCAACTACTGGGGACTACAGTAAATGCAATAACATCTGTAGATGTCACGTGGTCGCAATGTCACGTGATCAAACCTCCAGGAATGCCTCCAACCAGAGTTGGAACTCCAGTCTCTGAAGTGGGGTTTGAATCCATGACCTTCTGACTCAGAGGTGAGCGTGCTACCACTGACACCTACTAGCAAGGAGGATGTACTTTTAAAGTACTTCTCCCTCCCTATACAATTTAAAAGCTTATCTTCACTATTAGAGGTCACAAGTTGCACCAAGAAAGATGACTGTACACATTGAGACAGTGAGAGGCATTTATTCATAGAGCCACTGGGCAGACGTTGGGCAGGGGGTGCGGTGGGGCTCCAGCAGGCAAGTGATAAAGTTTGCAAGCGTTGGATAGTCTGTAGACAGTTTTCCAGCTTGCTTTGTCATGCAGATGATCCTGGATGAGGAAGTGCTGGCCTGGTGATATTGGTACCCAAATGAGGCGTTATGAATGCATTTATTATGTCATTCATCAAGCCAGATGAGAATATTTTAGATACACTCCTTATTAGATCCATCAAAACAATAATTGATTTTTAAAATTTTATCTAGGCTGAAAGGCGAAGCGAACACAATAATGAGAGATTACGTGCTTCCTGACTTCAGTACCATTAAGAAGGGCTTCTGTAAGGTAAATCATCTAGAAATTTTACTCTTTAATTGTTAATTCACCCAGACACTGAACATTAGCATTTAATCTGGAAACTTGTTTTCATCACAACATAGTTCCATTGTTCATATGAATTGTGTACTAACTGTGCCATTGATCATCCAGTATTACTGCAGGTATGCTATCAAATGTAGTATTTCTTTGAAGGTTATCATGCAAAGCAATAGGCACTTCAATATTTAGATTGGGGTCCTGGGACAGCAGTGCTCAAGCATACAAAGTACAGCCTCCATGTGCCTCTCTCCACTGTACCTTATTCCTGAACCATTTCAAATCGAGGCCTGAGAGGTCAGTTTTGTCACGTGGATCTAGACTGTGTACAGCTGTGATTTTTGCAACTGCCCCTGCATGAATGAGATCATGATATTGCTATGTTGCAGCAGCCGTTTGTTAGTATAAGCATTAAAGGCTGAACTCTTTATTCAACCTCCCCACATTTCTTCTGATTACTTCAACTTGATATTACAAACTTGATTTGGAAAGTCAATTTTGTGTCCTATGAATTGCAGGGCATGAGTATTGACACAAAATAGCACCATGACACAGGCACATTGACATACAGAACCAGCTTTATGTTTAGCAAGCCACACTGCAGACTATGAGAACTTGCGTGTACATCTCATAGAGTCATAGAGTTTTACAGCACAGAAAGAGGCCCTTCGGCCCATCGTGTCTGCGCCGCCCATCCATCCCTGTCCAGTCTAATCCCATTTTCCAGCATTTGGTCCATAGCCTTGTATGCAATGGCATTTCAAGTGCTCATCCAAATGCTTCTTGAATGTTGTGAGGGTTCCTGCCTCTACCACCCTTTCAGGCATTGAGTTCCACATTCCAACCACCCTCTGGGTGAAAAAGTTCCTCCTCAAATCCCCTCTAAATCTCCTGCCCCTTACCCTGAATCTATGCCCCCTTGTTATTGACCCCCCTACTAAGGGGAAAAGTTCCTCTTTGTCTACCCTATCTATGCCCCTCATCATTTTGTACACCTCAATCAGGTCCCCCCTCAGCCTTCTTTGCTCCAAGGAAAACAACCCCAGCCTGTCCAGCCTCTCTTCATAGCTGAGGCGCTCCATCCCAGGTAACATCCTGGTGAATCTTCTCTGCACCCTCTCCAAAGCAATCACATCCTTCCTATAGTGAGGCGACCAGAACTGCACACAGTACTCCAGCTGTGGCCTCACCAGCGTTTTGTACAGTTCCATCATAACCTCCCTGCTCTTCTATTCTATGCCTCGGCTAATGAAGGCAAGTATCCCATATGCCTTTTTAACCACCTTATCTACCTGTTCCGCTGCCTTCAGGGATCTATGTACATGTACACCAAGGTCCCTCTGACCCTCTGTACTTCCTAGGGTCCTACCACTCATTGTGTATTCCCTTGCCTTATTTGTCCGTCCAAAATGCATCACCTCGCACTTTTCAGGGTTAAATTCCATTTGCCACTTTTCCGCCCATCTGACCAACCCGTTTATATCGTCCTGTAGCCTGAGGCTTTCCTCCTCACAATTTACCACCCCACCAATTTTCGTGTCATCTGCGAACTTACTGATCATACCTTTTACATTCTCATCCAAATCATTTATGTAGATCACAAACAACAAGGGACCCAGCACCGATCCCTGAGGTACCCCACTGGACACAGGCTTCCAGTCACAAAAGCAACCTTCGACCATCACCCTCTGCCTCCTGCCACTCAGCCAGTTTAGGATCCAACGCGCCAAGGCACCCTGGATCCCATGGGCTCTTACCTTCTTGACCAGTCTCCTATGCGGGACTTTGTCAAAAGCTTTACTGAAGTCCATGTAAACCACATCCACAGCATTTCCCTCATCCACCCCCTCGAAAAATTCAATCAGATTTGTCAGACATGATTTACCCTTGACAAAGCCATGCTGACTATCCCCGATTAATCCTTGCCTCTCCAAGTGGAGACTAATTTTGTCCCTCAGAATTTTTTCCAATAATTTCCCTACCACAGATGTTAGGCTCACTGGCCTGTAATTCCCTGGTTTATCCCTGCTACCCTTCTTGAATAATGGTACTACGTTAGCTGTTCTCCAGTCCTCTGGTACATCCCCTGTGGCCAGAGAGGTTCTGAAAATTTGTGTCAGAGCCCCTGCAATCTCCTCCTTTGCCTCCCACAGCAGCCTGGGATACATCTCGTCTGGGCCTGGGGATTTATCCACTTTTTGGCCTGCTAAAACCGCTAGCACCTCCTCCCTCTCGATGCTAATATGTTCAAGTATGTCACAGCCCCCTTGCCCGATTTCTATGTCTGCATCGTCTTTCTCCATAGTGAACACAGATGCAAAAAATTCATTTAAAACCCCGCCTACATCATCTGGCTCTACACACAGATTGCCACTTTGGTCCCTAATGGGCCCTACCCTTTCCCTGGTTATCCTCTTGCCCTTAATATACTTATAAAACATCTTAGGATTTTCCTTTATTTTGCTCGCCAGTGTTATTTCATGGCCCCTCCTCGCCCTCCTAATTTCTTTTTTAAGTATGCCCCTGCATTTTTTATACTCCTCTAGGGCTTCTTCCGTCTTTAGTCTTTTGTAACTGCCAAAAGCCCCCCTTTTATTTCTAATGCATTTTTGTATATCCCTTGTCATCCAAGGTTCCCTTTGCTTGTTGGTCCCACCCTTGACCTTTACAGGAACATGTTGGCGTTGTACTCTCTCTATTTCCCTTCTGAAAGTCTCCCACTGTTTTGATGCGGATTTTCCTATAAGTAGCTGCTCCCAGTCCAATTTGGCCAGATCCTGCCTTATCATATTAAAATCGGCCTTCCCCCAATTTAGAACATCTGAGTACTGTTGGGTCTCCAGAGATCAGGTCCTTTTTATATCTGAGTGGTGTACGTCTGTCATTGATGGCATTCTCTCAAGGTAAAAATGCCTTGTGATGCCTAGTTCTTGTACTTGGCATAATGACATCCTGACTAGTGAGTGTTAAATTGCAGAGGTTTGTTCAGAGATCCACAATGTGTTCTCTATGTTCCCCCGTGTATGATCTGCACCTGTGAAATTTGGAGTCTGGTCTGCACTGGGACCTGTAGCTATTCTTTTAAAAAAAAAAGATCTTTTTTTTTCTTTGTGTTCAGGGATGATAGTGCTGAGGATGTGAAACTCTTCCCATTTCAGGCCCACAGTGTCAGCATGAAACAGTCCGTGTCATGTGTAGCACAGCCAGTTGCAAAGTAAAGTTCCCAGCACTCTGTCCCAACAGTGTACCTCAGCCCCAATCACAGAATAGTATCTCTTACTGCACCAGTGTGACATTTTTTCAATTTCCCACATCAGCTCTCCTGTGGCCTCTGAGATTGCTAATTAGGGATAGTTTTGGCTGTGCACATATGCCCAATATGATCTGTTCATACTCATTTTGTACACGACCCTTCCAGTCAGCAGCTAAAGGAGACTTTCATCCCTTGATTTGAATTCAAGTTGCCATGGTGACAGGCCAGTGTGTAACCTACTGTGCCACCCAGTTCCCTGCTGTTTTAAATTGCTTCTGGACCAGACCACATTAGCTTTAGAGCTGCCCATCTGCACTGCAATACATGATGGCGTTGGCTTGGAGTCTCAAATATAAAATTGTGATACAAGGATCAATGTTTGACTTGAATGGACAGGCTTCCAAAGTGGTTTGCAATGTCCTCCAGTTCACCTATTTGAATTCTTCTATTTGTTATGGGAAACTGTTGAGGTAGGCATTGTAACTTGATCATTTTGGGGCTTGTAAATGCATACCATTCCCGTGGTTACATAACAGAGACTAGAACAGTGTTCACTGGTTTTGGGGAAGGAGGAAGTCTGTTTGTTTGATGTAAGATTATCTTTTATGATTATGCTCTGGGCAACTTCTCCAGGATGCAGTGCAGACTAGTAATCAAATACAAAGCCACTGCAATTTGCCCATCATCAATCAGGATATCATTATGTTAAGTACTGGCTTTCCTTCAAGCCATTGCTTACAAATCCACCCATAGCTGCACTTTCCTATTTTTGGTTGATTTGAGAAATAGACCATCTGCTCTGATTACCATTACTATGACAACTGTAGATGGGTATTTCTGCTGCCTGGAGTTGAGGAGGGTGCTTTTGTATATTTTTTAAAGGTTTGAAATTCACGGTAAACAGCCAAGCAAGGATATAGTTCACTCTTGATCTAGAAAATTCCAAATAATTAAAATATTTTTACTATTTCAGGGCAATACCTCCTCAATATTCCTTCTCAATGAATTCCCTGTTCTCCCTGTAACACACACTTAACCTGTCCCCTTGCCTCTGCTACTTGAGTCAGCTGCTGGTAAATGTGTGTGCATAACTTAGGAATGGGACTCCTTTCATTTTTATTTTTCCCCTCTTGTGGAGCAACGCCTAGTTTCCCCTCAGCATTAACCTATCAAATGATGCAGCTGGGTCAAGACACAACGGCATGGGGAATCAGAGATTTCAACTTTTGTCCCAACACCCCTTGGGACGGTCTCTAAGCAATAATTTAGTACAAGAGTTAATTCCTGCAATAAACAATCTTAAATACAAGCTACAGTACTTTGTATTTTTAAAATGTGTTGCCTGTTAATGTAACTGAAAATGTCCTGACTTTCTTAGAGTGTGACTTAATTCATATAATCTGATAATTCCGTTTTTCTAGAACTAAATTACTATCTTGCTGTGTTATTCATAGAATCATAGAAACTTACAGCACAGAAGGAGGCCATTCGGCCCATCGTGCCTGTGCTCTTTCTTTGAAAGAGCAGTCATACTTAGTCCCACATCCCTGCTTTTTGTCCGTAACCCTGTAATTCCTTATCCTCAAGTACCTGTCCAACTCCATTTTAAAATTATCTACAGAATCAGCTTCCAGCACCTTTTCAGGTAGAGCGTTCCAGATCCTGACAACTCAGTGAAAACATTTCTACTCCTCTCTCCTCTAGATCTATTGCCAATGATTTTAATGACCCACTCGCCAGAGGGTCCATCTACTCTATCAAAACCTCTCATCATCTTGACAACTTCTATTAGATCACCTCTTAACCTTCTCTGTTCCAAGGAGCACAGTCCTAACTTCTCAACTGAAGTCCCTCATCCCTGGTAACTTCCTGGTAAATCTCCTCTGTACCCTTTTTAAGGCTGTTACATCTTTCCTGAAGTGTGGTGCCCAGAATTGTCCACAGTACTCCAGCTGAGGCCTAACCAGTGATTTATAAAGTTCTAGCAAGATCTCTTTGCTTTTATATTCTATTCATCTATTTATAACCCCAAGTAACCCAGATGCTTTTTTAACCACCTTATCAACTTGCCATGCCACCTTTAAGGATTTGTATATATGGGCACCAAGGTGTCTCTGCTCATCTAGGCTTTCCAAAATCATGCCATTTATAGTATACTGTCTTTCCATATTAGTCCTCCCAAAGTGCATCACTTCACACTTCTCCACGTTGAACTCCATCTGCCATGCTTCTGCTCATTTCAGCATCCTGTCCGTCATCCTGAAGTCTATAACTATCCTCATCACTACTACTTTACCGAGTTTCGTATCATCTGCAAACTTTATAATGCTGCTCCCTACACCCGAGTCTAGGTCGTTTTATAAAAATTGGAAAGAGTAATGGACCCAAAACTGACCATTGGGGAACAGCACTGCAACCCACCTCCCAGACTGAAAAACATCCATCCACTACCACACCTTGCTTCCTGTCACTGAGCCAATTTTGTTTCCATACCGCCAGTTTCCCCTTAATTCCATGGGCTTCCAGCTTCTTAATATCCTGTGACACACTTTGTTGAATGCCTTCTGAAAGTCCATATATATATAATATATATATATATAACATCTACTGCACTACCTTGATCAACCTTCTCTATTACCCCATTAAAGAATTCAATTCAGTTAGTCTGGTGCGATTTGCCTTTAACAAATCCATGCTGGCCCTCCTTGATTCACCCATGCCTTTCCAAATGTAAGTTTATTTTGTCCCTGATAATCATTTCCAATAACTTCCCCACCACTGATGTTAGGCTGATTGGCCTGTAGTTTCCCAGTTTATCCCTCTCCCTTTTCTTGAATAGTGGTATAACATTAGCAACCCTCCAGTCCTCCGGCACTACTCCTGTATCCACTGAGGCTTGAAAGATTGTGATCAATGCCTCTGCTATTTCTACCTTTGCTTCTATCAGCAACCTAAGATGCATTCTATCTGGACCAGGTGACTTACCAATTTTCAGTAATGCTAATCTTTTTAGTACGTCTTCTCTGTCTAATACTATCTTGTCCATAACTTCCCTCAGTGTAACCTTCACATTATCCGCTTTCTTTGTGAAGACAGATGCAAAGTACTCGTTTAATACTTTGCCATGTCCTCTACATGAAGATTTCCTTTTGGGCCCTTAATAGGCCCAACTTTTTCCCTAGCTAACCATTTACACTTTATATGTTTATAAAATGTTTTAGGGTTCAATTTAATGTTGCCTGCAAATCTTTTCTCAACCTCATTTTGCCTCCCGTATTAACTTTTTCAATTCCCTCCCGTACTTCCCATAACCTTCCTGGTTATTAACTGAATCTTGCTTCTGTGATTTGTCATAAGCCTCCTTTTTCTGTTTTATTTTAACTTTTATTTCCTTTGTCATCCAGGGCGCATTAGTTTTGGAAGCTCTACCTTTTTCCTTCAAAGGAAAATGCCTAGTTTGTACATGAACTATCTCTTCCCTGAATGTTCTCCATTGCTCCGTTACTGCTTTACCCGGCAATCGCCCTTTCCAATCTATGCTTGCTCCCTTCTTAAATCACTGAAATTCGCTCTTGTCCAGTTAGCATTTTTACCAGTTTGTATTAGGGTAATTAAAGTCTCCAAATATTACTACTCTACTTTTGTTACCCACCTTTGAAATTTGCCGAAAAATTTGCTCATCTATTTCCTTACTGTTTGGAGCTCTATAGAAATACTCCCAACAATATAACAGCTCCCCCTCCTGTTTCTCAACTCAAGCCAAATAGATTCAGTCCTAGAACCATCTAGTATATTCTTTCCATTTAGAACTGTAACATCATCCTTAATCAATACTACAGGAAACTTTGTTATATCTGGCACCGACGGGACCGAGCTGTTGCTGATCTATCAAAACTGCCGGACATACAAAGTTAATGTTGAAGCATACAGAGGTTTTCATCTCCGTATCTGACAACAAACACTGTTGCTTAGCAATAGCTTGTAAACAGTCGGCCCGTACCTTGGAAGCGTCTCTATAGCTTAGCAACAGCTTCAGAGAGACTTTCCAGAGCCCGACTGTTGAAAACAAAGTCACGAGAAGAAAAAAAACCTAACAGAACGGCTCCTGATTTCTGCCGGTAGATCGAGGTTTCCGGACATACAACTTCCGGATAAACCAAAGTTTCCTGTACCATGCCCCCTCATTTTCCATCTCTATCCTTCCTGAATACTTGGCCTTCGATAAGAGGTTGGTGAACAAAATTAGGGCACATGGAATTGGGGGTAATATACTAGCATGGATTGAGAATTGGTTAACAGACAGAAAACTAAGAGTAGGGATAAACTGGTCTTTTTCAGGATGGCAGGCTGTGACTAGTGGGGTACCGCAAGGATTGGTGCTTGGGCCCCAGCTATTCACAATCTATATCCATGATTTGGATGAGGGGACTAAATGTAACATTTCCAAATTTGCTGATAATACAAAATGTTACAAAGCTAGGTGTCAGTTGTGAAGAGGATGTGAAGAGGCTTCAAGGGGATCTCAACAGGCTCAGTGAGTGGGTGAGAACATGGCAGATGGAATATAATGTGGATAAATGTGAAGTTATGCACTTTGGTAGAAAAAACAGAAAGGCAGAGTATTTCCTAAATGGTGAAAGATTGGGGAATGCAGATGCTCAAAGGGACCTGGGTGTTCTTGTACATGAGTCACTGAAAGTGACTGTGCAGGTGCAACAAGCTATTAGGAAGGCAAATGGTATGCTGGCCTTCATTACAAGAGGATTTGAGTACAGGAGTAAAGAAGTCTTACTCCAATTATATAGGGCCTTGGTGAGACCACACCTGGAGTACTGTGTACAATTTTGGTCTCCTTACCTAACCAAGGATATACTTGCCATAGAGGGAGTGCAACGAAGGTTCACGAGATTGATTCCTGGGATGGCGGGACTGTTGTATGAGAAGAGATTGAGTAAACTAGGCCTGTATTCTCTTGAATTCAGAAGAATGAGAGGGGATCTCATTGAAGCATACAAAATTATTACAAGGCTTGATAGGGTGGATGCTGGGAGAATGTTTCCCTTGGCTGGGGAGTCTAGAACCAGGGACCACAGCCTCAGGATAAAGGGTAGGCCATTCAGGACTGAGATGAGAAGAAATTTCTTCACACACAGGGTGGTGAATCTTTGGAATGCTCTACCCCAGAGAGCTGTGGAGGCTCAGTCATTGGGTATATTCAAAACAGAAGTCGATAGATTTCTGATTAGTAAAGGCATCAAGAGATATGGTGATAGGGCCGGTGAATGTTTTGAAGGTCGAGAGCTGGAGAGACAGTTTGAAGGTCGAGAGCTGGAGTGACAGTTTGAAGGTCGAGAGCTGGAGAGACAGATTGAAGGACGAGAGCTGGAGAGGGCAGTTTGAAGGATCAGAGCTGGAGAGAGCAGTTTGAAGGTCGAGAGCTGGAGAGAGCAGTTTGAAGGATCAGAGCTGGAGAGAGCAGTTTGAAGGTCGAGAGCTGGAGAGAGCAGTTTGAAGGTCGAGAGCTGGAGAGACAGTTTGAAGGTCGAGAGCTGGAGAGAGCAGTTTGAAGGTCGAGAGCTGGAGAGACAGTTTGAAGGTCGAGAGCTGGAGAGACAGTTTGAAGGTCGAGAGCTGGAGAGACAGTTTGAAGGAGCGAGAGCTGGAGAGACAGTTTGAAGGTCGAGAGCTGGAGTGAGCAGTTTGAAGGTCGAGAGCTAGAGAGACAGTTTGAAGGATGAGAGCTGGAGCTGAACCCGGTTACCAAGACGCCAAGTTGGACAGCCACGGGTAATGTGCAGGCCAGGTGTGTGGAAGAAACCGAGGGGAAACATCGAGAAAGACAGAGGATACATCGAGAGAGAGAGAGAGAGAGAGAGAGAGGAAACATCGAGAGAGACCAAGATGGAAACATAGAGAAAGACTGAGGGGGCACTTTATTTAATTTTATTAATTAATTAATTAATTAAATTTATTTAATTATAAGTTGTGAGTTCCTCACGATGCTCTCCCAGTGCGGCCACCCTGTAACCAGAGATTATTCTAGAAGCCTGGTTAGAAATATCAATGTAATTACTGTAGAAATTACTTTTTTTACATTATTGCTTGTTCATTTTATGTGCTGTCTTTTTATGTCTTTTATTTATTTTATGTCTGCTTTATTTATATTTAAAGTATGTATGCATGTATATGTCGGTATGTGTTTTTTTGTGATGGCGCCGATGAAGATGGCTGCCGTCCTTGCGAGCTCCGTGCGCACCAGGCAGCTAAGTGTTCTTGCTGCTTGGTGCTCTCGGCTCGTCAAGAAAAAAGCATTTCACTGACTAGATTACACTTCTTGTATTTAGTTATGTGACCAATAAAATTGAAATTGAAATTGAATGGAGTTGAGGTAGAAGATCAGCCATGATCTCACTGAATGGCGGAGCAGGCTCGAAGGGCCGAATGGCCTACTCCTGCTCCTATTTCTTATGTAACCAAGAATATTAAGAACCCATTCCTGGCCTTGTTTGAGCCATGTCTCTGTTGATGCAACTAAGTCATAATCCCATGTGGCAACTTGTGCCTGCAGCTCACCAACCTTATTAGTTACACTGGATATTGACGTACATACAATTTAATACTGCCCTCGTCACTTTAGCTATTTTCCTCAATCTGGTCCCTGCAATTTTTGGGCTATTTCTATTTTACTGCTGTTTATATCTCTCTGTCCTCTGATCTCATTACTGCTATTTTCTGGTTCCCCTCCCCCTGCCAAATTAATTTAAACACTTCCCAACTAGTACTAGTTAACCTCTCAGTAAGAATATTGATCCCGGCTTTGTTCAGATGCAACCCGTCCACAAGGTGCCCCTTCCCCTGAACCAGTCCCAATGCCCAAGAATCTGAAACCCTCCCTCCTGCAACATTTCTCCAGCCATGCATTTACCTGCACTATCTTTCTGTTTCTATACTCACTAGCACGTGCACTGGGAGTAATCCTGCGATTATCACCCTTGAGGTCAGGTCCTGTTTTTTAATCTTTTTTTCTAGCTCCTGAAACTCTGCCTGAAGGACCTCAACACTTTTTCTACCTGTGTCATTGGTTCCAACGTGGACCATGACTTCTGGCTGTTACCCTTCCCCTCGCAGAATGTCCTGCACCCGCTTGGTGATATCTTTTACTCTGGCACCAGGGAGACAACATACCATTTGGGAATCAACTTGCAGTTACAGAAACACCTGTTTATGCCCCTAACTATCAAATCCCCTATGACTGCTGCATTTCTACTCTTTCTTATTCCTCAGTATGCAGTCAAATTTCCCGTGGTGCCGGAGGTTTGATTCTTGCTGCATTCCTCCAAGGAGTCGTCACCCTCCCCTTATTCAAAATTGAAAACCAGTTAGCGAGTGGCATTGGTATGGGGATTCCTGCACGACCTGTGACTTCCTCTTACCCTGTCTGGTGGCCATCCATTCCCTCACCTCCTGCACCTTCTATGCCAGTGAGGTGACCACCTCCTGGAACATACGTCCGAGGAAACTCTCTGACTCCCGGATGCACTGCAGTGACTCCAGCTGCTCCTTGAACTCGAGCAACAGCCAGCACTTCCTGCACACATGGTTATCCAGAAGCATGAAGTGTCCTGGAGTTCCCACATAGAACAGGATGCGCATGCAATGGGTCTCCACTGGCCTGCCATGGTAGGCAATCCACTGACCTCTAAATCACCTGAGACCCTGACCACTAAAACACTTGACACTGAACTCTCAAAATCGAAGACACTGACGGCTAAGACACTGACCTATAATCTAAGAAACTGACTTCTGAAAGACTGAGATACTAAAATAGTAAAAAGTTAACTAAAAACACTGGAAATTATTTATATCTATAAATCTAAAACTACCATCAAGTGAATTCCAATGAAGAAAAAATGAACAATTTAATAAAACAAACTGACGCTTGCCTGTTACCCACCAATCCATTCCCTCCGCAGCAGTGACATCACTTCTGAATTTCTTTCTCGGTGTTCCGCGTTCAGCTCGTGCTCTGACTCTTGACTTATCGCTCTCACTGGCTCCCCGCTGCTGGTTCTCCCACTTTTACCTGTGGGCCTCTCGCACAGCTTCCCCTCAGGTTCGCGCTCTCCGCTCTCACTGACACCCCGCTGCGGTTCTCCCACTTTTACCTGTGGGCCTCTCGCACTACTTCCCCCCTCAGGTTCGCGCTCTCCGCTCTCACTGACATCCCGCTGCTGGTTCTCCCACTTTTACCTGTGGGCCTCTCGCACTACTTCCGCTCTCACTGGCTCCCCGCTGCTGGTTCTCACACTTTTACCTGTGGGTCTCTCGCACAGCTTCCCCTCAGGTTCGCACTCTCCGCTCTGACTCCCTGCTGCTGGTTCTCCCACTTTTACCTGTGGGCCTCTCGTACTACTTCCCCCTCAGGCTCGCTCTCTCCACCAATGTTCATTTTAAGCTGCGTGGCCACACGGCGCTCCAGGGGTCCTGCGCAGCCAGTGAGTTGGCTTTTAATTTGGAAAAAAAAAGCACATGCTCAGAACTTTAATTGGGTCACGCAGCCCGTTAAAGGGGCCATGCGGCCCCCCAAAAATTAAAGGTAACACTGCTCTCCACTCTCATTCGCATTACTTAATTCAAATTATTGAGGTAATTTTTTTTAAGCACAGAACACTACTTCAAATCCTTCATTTTAGAATTATTGCTTGTTTACAGAACTTATTCAAGTTTATATTTAGCTGCTGACAAATAGTCTGCATATGGATCTTGGGGCTTCTTCAGAAAAGGAGACTCTGTTTTCATCTGTTTTGTTGTGTATTTTTTTAAGAATTTCTCAATTGTGTTGGTTTGTGCTAAATGTTTTTTAATTTAGCCTCTGGAAGAGATGGTTTTTAGTGGAAAATACAAGACAAGTGAACAGACTCTGCGTCTGACTAATGAGAGATTTGCTGTTCCTGAAATCCTCTTTCACCCTTCTGACATTGGCATTCAGGAGATGGGAATACCGCAAGCAATTGTTCATTCTGTGCAAAGTTTACCTGAAGGTGAGAAGCTTCAGGCCTGGAAGCCAAGTTTCATCTGATTATTTGCATATACATTACTTGAGTCATGACATGCATTCAGACAACAACAACAACAGCTTGCATTTATATAGCATCTTTAACGTAGTAAAACATCTCCAGGTGTGTCACAGGAGTGTTGTCACTGAGCTGCCTAGGGAGATATTGGGACAGGTGACCAAAAGCTTGGTCAAAGAGGTAGGTTTTAAGTAGCGTCTTAAAGGAGGAGAGAGAGGCAGTAAGGTTTAGGGAGGGAATTCCAGAGCTTAGGGCCTAAGCAACTGAAAGCGCAGCCGCCAATGGTGGAGCGATGAAAATCAGGGATGTGCAAGATGTAGTGTCCGTGTGTAGATAAAGACACTGAAGACAGGAGTTGGTTCATAGGTATTTACTAAGCAAGTCTGGGGGGGGGGGGGGGGGTTTCTAAAGGATAGACACAATACACAGGCTTATATAGCCCAAGTGGCAATTACCGGCATTACGCACACCTGGGGCTCTTAAAGGCACATACACCATAATTGCTCTTAAAGGCACATACACCACAATTCCTCCCCTTCTAGCTAACTAGTACATCATATTTTAAGTAATTATTAATTACATGTTATATGCAAAATAATATACATTGCTGTATTAATTAATTATAAGTTAGTCTCTCAGGAGGCTTCCTGACTCGGTCCGGATAACGCCTCGGGGGTGTAGTAGTTTCTGGTGGTGTAGTAGGTTCTTCTGGCAAGGCTGATTCGGCTTGAAGGCCAGTGTCGGGTTCATCGGGCTCCAGTATCACCGGATCGGAGGTAGATATGGGTATCTCTACTTCATCGTTAGATGTATAGAGTGGTGGTGTAGGTTGTCCCTTTTCGGATGACTTGATGATTTGGTCAGCATGGCGCCTTATTATGCTGTCTCCGATGTCCACGGTATAAATCAGTGGTCCTAATCGTGTGCAGATAGTTCCAGGCTGCCATTTCTCGGTACGGTAGTCCCGGGCCAAAACCGGTTGGCCTATCTGGAAGGCCCTAGTTGGCCTTTCATTCATGCCCTGAAACTGCCGGTTCTCCACGTCCCTTCGGATGTTGGGCTTGACCAAATCCAGCCGGCATCTTAGGTTTCTATTGTAGAACATCATGGCGGGAGTTTGGTTAGTAACCATATGCGTTGCATTCCTATATGCAAATAAGAAGTTATCCACCTTGTGCTGAAGTTTTATGTCTTCATTACCCATGGCCTTGATGGCCTTCTTGAAGGTCTGGACAAACCTTTCAGCCAATCCATTGGTGGCGGGATGGTATGGGGTGGACATGTAGTGCTTTACCCCATTGTTCTTTAAGAACTTTCTGAATTCTTCGGACACAAATTGCGGTCCATTATCAGAACATATCTGCTCCGGCAGCCCATTCCTGGCAAATATGGTCCTTAATACTGTGATGGTTTTTTCCGTGGTGGTGGAGGACATCTTTATTACCTCCGGCCACTTGGAGTGTGCATCAACTGCGATTAAGAACATTGAGTCCATAAATGGACCAGCAAAGTCGATGTGCACCCTTTGCCAGGGAGATGAGGGCCACTCCCATGGATGTAGAGGGGCCTGTGGCGGAGCATTTTGGACCTTCTGGCATCCTAGGCAGCTCTTGGTCATGTCTTTGATGTCTCCATCGATACCTGGCCACCATACAAACGCCCTAGCTAGGTTCTTCATTTTCACTCCACCCAGATGCCCCTCGTGAAGCTCCTTTAGTACTTTATCCTGGAGTTTGGGTGGAATCACCACTCTGGATCCACACATCAAGGTTCCTCGGCACACTGACAGCTGTTCTCTTCTTTGCGAGAATGCTGGCAACAGTGGTTCGCCATGTGCTGGCCATCCCTTCACTGTTAAATCGTAGACCCGTGAGAGAGTAGGGTCATTTCTTGTCTCCCTTTCAATGGCAGAATTTGTCACCGGTAGACATTCCACTATGGTAGAGTGGAATATCTCTACTGGGTCTACTGTAGGTGCCTCTTCTATCGTTGGCAACGGTAGGCGTGATAAACCGTCAGCATTCCCATGCTGTTTTGACCCTTTGTATTCAATGTTGTATTGGTGTGCCCCTAGAAAAAGGGACCACCTCTAGTCTTTGTGCCGTCATAATGGGGACACCTTTTTTAGGGTTGAATATGGAGATGAGGGGTTGATGGTCAGTCAGCAAGGTAAATTTTTGTCCGTGTAGGTAATGGTTGAATTTCTTCACTCCCCATACCAGGCTGAGTGCTTCCCTGTCTATCTGGGCATAGTTATGCTCAGCTGAGTTCAATGAGCATGACACAAAAGCTATCGGTCGTTCCGAGCCATCAGGGAATCTATGGGACAATACCGCTCCTATGCCGTAAGGGGATGCATCGCACGCCAGTCTGATTGGTAGTGATGGGTTGTAATGAGCCAAAATTTTCTCGGATGTGATTAAGTCTTTACATTTATGGAAGGCACATTTACAGTCTTCGTTCCATTTCCAAATCACTCCTGTCTGTAGAAGATCATTAAGAGGGTGTAGAATAGTTGATAGGTTCGGTAAAAATTTATGATAGTAATTTATTAATCCCAGGAATGACCTTAATTGTGAAACATTTTCAGGTGCTGGGGCTTTTATAACTGCTTCAATTTTTTCAGGTGACTTATGCAACCCTTCCTTATTAATTATGTGGCCACAATATGATATCTGATTTTGGAAAAATTCGCACTTGGGGCGATTTGCTCGTAGGCCCTGTTCTTTCAGCCTAGTGAGCACCTGCTCCAAATTGACAAGGTGCTCGTTGTCGTTTTCTCCTGTTATAAGGATGTCGTCTAGGTAGCATCGAGTCCCCGGAATCCCTTGCAGGACTTGCTCCATAGCTCTTTGCCAGATAGCTGGAGCTGATGCTATTCCAAAAACCAGTCGATTGTACTGGTACAGGCCTTTGTGTGTGTTTATTGTGAGATACTTTTTAGAGGTCTCCTCAACCTCCATCTGTAGATATGCCTGTGCCAAGTCAATTTTTGTGAAACGTTTCCCTCCGGATAGTGAGGCGAAAATATCTTCTATCCTCGGAAGAGGATACTGTACCGTGTGAAGGACCGGGTTTACAGTCACCTTAAAGTCCCCACAGATGCGAATTTTTTTCTGTTCCTCAGAGTTATTTTTCAATGTTTTTTTCATGACTGGAACGATGGGTGTTGCCCATTCGCTCCAATCTATTTTGGATAATACGCCTGCCTTTTCCAAATTCTTCAGCTCTGCCTCGACTGCCGGACGTATTGCGTATGGCACCGGTCTTGCCTTAAAAAATTTTGGAATTGCTGTATCTTCCACTTTTATTGAGGCGGTGATGCCTTTCAAGGTTCCTAGTTTCTCTTGAAACACTTCTTTGGCGTTGGCCAAGATGTCTTTTAATCGTTCAGGTATGATGTCATCATTGTTTTTTTCCTTACTGGTCACCGTCAGTGCCTGAATGGAGTGCCAGTCTAAACGTACCTTCCTTATGCATTCACGTCCCAACAACGGTGGACCACCATCTTGTAGAATGTATAAATACAACTTTTGTATTTCTTTGCCGTTGTATACCACAGGCACCCTTATTTTTCCTTTGGGGTAGACTTTCTGCCCCGTATATGTTTTTAAGATAATGGATGTGTCTTTTAGAGGTATATGCGAAAATAGCCTCTCGTAATCTCGTCGATTTATTACGGTTAGAGCTGATCCTGTATCTAGCTCCATTTTAACTGGGGACCCTGCTATTGTGAGGGTAACCCAAATGGTTTGGTAATCCTCTTTGGCAAGTACATTATGTAATTTGAGACAGCTTAGTCTCTTGTTTCCGGAGTCGCTATTGCTATTCTGGTCTTCGGAGCTATTGTCCGTCATCACTTGTACCTTCCTGTACTTTTCTTTATTGATTTTTTGTTTTCTGTCAGTGGATTTATTTTGTCCAGATTGGCATACCCGTGCAATGTGTCCAATCTTACCACATTGCCTGCATGCTTTGCCCTTGAACCAGCAGTCCCTCTGGTTATGGGTGGATCTGCCGCAGCGATAACATCTTCCGAACTCCTGTGTCATTTTATGGGTGCTGAAGTCCTGTGTCTCTTGTTGTATCTCTGCAGCTCCTTTTGCTGCTGCTTCGTATGATACAGCCATACTGAAAGCTTTGTCCAATGTTAAATCTTTTTCAGAAAGCAGTCTTTTTTGTGTTCCTTCACTTAAGAGACCGCAAACAAATTTGTCTCGAAGATAATCCGATAGTCCTGCTCCGAATTGGCAGTACTTTGATAGCTTTCTTAATTCGTTTAGGTAGTCAGCGTTACTTTCATTCTTGTGTTGATTTCTCTTGAAGAACTTGAATCGTTCCGCTATCAGCAGCGGTGTTGGGTTTAAATGCTCCTGCAGGGTATCAACAATTTCTTTAAAAGTCTTGTCCTTTGGTTTGGCTGGAGTGATTAAATTTCGTAACAGCCCGTATGTCTTCGCGCCCATTAAGTTCAGAAGTACTGAAGCTTTTTTTTCATCTGTTATTCCATTTGCAGTGCAATAAACCTCTACTCTTTCCACGTATGTGGTCCAATCTTCTATTTCGCCATCAAAAGCCTCAATATTACCAGATTTAGGCATTTCAGAAAAGATATGGCACTTCCCGCGCTTTTTTTTTTTCTTCTCTCTGTAGCAACTATATGGCGCTTCCTGCGCTTTCCCGCCGCTGCTACCGATAACAACGCTGTTTTACTGTGGTTTCCGTTTATTCACTGTTGGAGACTCGTTTTCGACGGAGGTCTAAACGCTGACCTGCTTGCCCCGCCGGCTGTATCTCGAGTGCACCCTCCCAGTCCGTTATTGCTTGCCTCCGATTTCGCTGCCTGTCTCAGCTGTAGAGCCCACCGCTGGAGCTCCAGCCTGACGCCCAGGAAGGATTAGCGCAGTACCTGTCACCAGCTTGGCCAGCTGGTGAAACCACAGTTTCTCTTACTTCCTTGAGTCTTCTGGACGCTGGAGGAATCGATGTCCTTGAGGTGCTGCCGAATTGCAGGTAAGTCCGTTTCCACTTCGTCGCCACTGTAGTGTCCGTGTGTAGATAAAGACACTGAAGACAGGAGTTGGTTCATAGGTATTTACTAAGCAAGTCTGGGGGGGGGTTTCTAAAGGATATACACAATACACAGGCTTATATAGCCCGAGTGGCAATTACCGGCATTACGCACACCTGGGGCTCGTAAAGGCACATACACCATAATTGCTCTTAAAGGCACATACACCACACAAGAGGCCAGAATTGGAGGAGTGCAGAGTTCTCTGAGGGTTATAGGGCTGGAGGAGATTACAGAGATGGGATGGGGTGAAGCCATGGAGGGATTTGAAAACAAGGATGAGAATTTTAAAATCAAGGCAAGTCTTATGATGTGCTTATCTAGCAGCATGATTATAATTTATATTTAAATATTCATGTAAGCTATCTATATTTTCCTTTGAACATGTTCAAATCCAACTTTTTAAAATTAAACCTATTTTTATTTTATCTAGAGATGCACCCACATTTCTATAAGAACATCATCCTGACTGGTGGCAACTCTCTCCTGCCAGGGTTCAGAGATCGTGTTTATGCTGATGTCCGATCTCTTACTCCAAGTGATTATGATGTATCTGTTTTGCTGCCTGAAAAGTAAGTTTTGTCGCAGAGATACCACTAATTACTTCATTTCAAAAATGTGATTTATGAACCTTTTAAACTTTATTTTGAATGACTTTTATTCCCATTTTCTTTCCTTTATACCCTCTCAGACTATGCACCCCGTATGCCAGTCAGTGGATGAGCAGATGACTCTGGGTTTTCCCACAGTATCTGCCAGCACCATTCTGACAAGCTCACTGGAGGTGCTGAAATATGGCCCCAGTATAGATTTCTTTTTGTCTTGATTTTAATTTTCACTTCTATCTTAATTTAAACATTAAAAAAAACTCAATTCAGTAACTTTTCATTATTGCTATTCTTATGTTATCGCTTTAAATTGTCCTGCAGGTATGTACACTTGATACATTGTACAATACTTATTCTGCTGTGAATTATCACTGTATAACCTCACAATCACATTGTTCTACAGCGAGATTACCATTCAACAAGTACAGGGTCAGAGTATACAAGGGTATTAGTGGAAATATCTGTGATGGGTGTGGTAAACCACTGTTTGTATTCCACTGTGTACATGCCTGGACATGCCTCGGCTGACTCCTCCCACAAGTCCTAGTATAAAGGTGACTGCTCCCCAGCCCCTTTGTATTCTGGACCGGTTGACCACTCGAGGCAGACCTTCATTCTTTTGTTAATAAAAGCCTTTAGTTACTCTCTTAACTCTGTCTTTTATGAGTAATTGATAGCGCATCAATGGGATTATTAATGTTCATTCTAGGAATTGGCTGACAACTTTACATTTTCAAAATGAACATACATGCACAGCTGGCTGCTTGCCTGGTTTTGTGTCCAAGCATCCACTCACTCAGTCTGCACTTGAGTGCTCTTGTGACCTTGCTTTCCTGCTGGTGATGCTTGCTCGGGGCTTTGCTCCATTGACGGAGTGCCTGGAAGCAGGGGCATCCTACCATCCAGTAGTGCCAGTGAAAAGAAGAACAGTTTTTCACTCCTGGAGGATACTGGAATAACCCTCCCTGCTGCTGGAGGAAAGGGAAAGGGTCACTCGGAGATCTGATGTGGAGAAACGGACATCAGATGGGAAATGCAGGCACGGGAAGGGAGGAAAGGGTATAATGGTGATTGCTACAGTCCACATATGCATTGTCCTAGGAACATGCTTGGTGTCATTATGGCAAAGCGCTAAATGTCCCTCTAGCAACAAATGAATTAATTCAGTACCTGGCAAGTGGGGATCCCCCCTTCATGAATATTACAGCCTCACTTTTTTCTTATTGATTGTGTTGCGTTTTGCCGGTCTTCAAATTTTGCTGTGAAAATGTGCCAGTCTCTTGTGGAATTCTAGTGATCTTTACTGTATAATTCATATCTTTAATGAACAGTAACATTGGGTGATTTTTCTTTCTTGCAGCCCTATCACACATTCATGGGAAGGTGGAAAACTGCTTTCTGAAAGTTCAGATTTCATGGACTTGGTTGTTACCAGAGATGATTATGAAGAAAATGGGCACTGCATCTGTGAAGAGAAATTTGATATCTGAAGCCAAGAGCTATGAAAATTGGAGAAATTGATTAGTTTGAAGAAAATGATGAGGATACTGCAGATACAGTAGTGACACTTTGACTGGAGAAAATGAGTATCTCCTATATTGATGCCACAGTTATGAACTGTTTTATAATGAATCAAAATAACTGCCTTAGTGGTGTGTGATCCTCTGACTGTATCATTGCCTTTGACAAAACTACAGCGAATAAGCTGTAACATTAAATTTGTATTTCTGATATTTATCTATAAAACTGGAGTGTAGAGAGGAGAGATAGAACCAGGGAAAGACTTCCTGTGTGCAGTTTGTGTAAAAAAATCGCAACTCTTTTAATAAAAAACCTATTTATGCTTTCACTACACACCATGCAAGAAGGAAACATTTCCCTGCATAACTTATTTTTGAATAATCTTTGAATGTTCATTTTGGCTAGTTAATTCGCTTCCTTTTGAACTTATATATATTGTATTATAAACTTTCATTTGTTTTTGAAAACTTATGCATACTTTTTTTCAGTTAAGACATTATTTACACTTATTAAATCTAGAGTAATACCATTGAAAGCTGAAACTTGCTGTGCTAGTTTTTGCACCACTTTAGAAAAAGTTCTGCCTTTTAGAAAAAAATTTAAGTTTATTTATAATTTGATATGTATAGTGATGCTGTTCACTATACATATGAGGATGTATTTATAAGGACAGGAATATTATCCCATGTAACACACACTTTATTATTCTGCTGTGTAATTTGGTGTGTCTCCTTAAAGCCATAAAGCATAATTTCTGCACCTTCCCTCGGGTCAATCAGAGGCTAACTGTTCTTAAAAGATCCTAAAATCATTGAGGTTGGACTGGCTTTTTTAAATGTGACACAGAAATCTGTGACATCTGAGGTGTGATGTGTGTCAACTTTTTATTGTGTATATATAGAATATATATGCATGGAGAGAGGGGAGGGGAGGGAGGGATAGGACCGGGAGAGGACATGACAGGGAGAGGGGGCACACACGGGCAGGGAGACCAAGCGCCCCAAAATTGCCCTCGCAACGCGGGGCTCCCCAGCTAGTAGAATATATATGCATGGTCACACCTTGTGGTCAATAAATGAAAAATTAAATTCTTGTTCTCGTATGTGCGGAGCAAAATTGATGCCACTGTGGGGTGAAAATGAGAAAACCTCCATAGTGGGACTGCTTCATTCTTCCAGTCAAATCCTAAAGGACTGAGGTGTTTAATGTTCCAAGCCAGTGGTTCCAATGTATGGAATTGAAGCAGATAAAGGTGACTTACCATAGGATAGTCA
Organism: Somniosus microcephalus; assembly: GCF_052327205.1. Classification (NCBI taxonomy): domain Eukaryota; kingdom Metazoa; phylum Chordata; class Chondrichthyes; order Squaliformes; family Somniosidae; genus Somniosus; species Somniosus microcephalus. The sequence continues at coordinate 37,735,125 of NC_141003.1, read as the reverse complement.
ACTAAAAATTTGAGGTTTTTTTATGTATCTACTGTATACACTGTAAACTGCCCTGTGAGTCACTGATAAATTGAGTAGTGTTTGGGACAGTCCCACCTCTGTGAATTTAAAATTTAAACCGATAGACTGGCCACGTAATTTAATGGGCTTAAGGTACTTTCTCTGCTGTACTAATAGCAATTGAAAGAAATGTAATTGTCTTCATGTGCACAAGTTATGAATTATCTATTCACAGCGCGGACCTGAGCAGGAGCGGAGGCAGCAGAGGCGGCGGCTTAAAGGGAGCTAGGAAAGAGATTAAAAAGCAGGACCTCAAAGGTAGTAATCTCTGGATTACGCCCGGTGCCACACGCCAGTGAGTATAGAAATAGGAGGATCGCGCAGATCAATGAGTGGCTGGAGACATGGTGCAGGAGGGAGGGCTTTAGATTCCTGGGGCATTGGGACCGATTCTGGGGAAGGTGGGACCTGTACAGGCTGGGCGGGTTGCACCTCAACAGAACTGGTACCAATATCCTCGTGGAGAGGTTTGCTAGTGCTGTTGGGGAGGGTTTAAACTAATTTGGCGGGGATGGGCACCAGGATATAACATTAGAAAAGGGAAATAAAGTGCTCAAAGGATTGGGATAGGCAGAGAGCACTAAAGTAAAAAATGCTAAGGTGTTGGGTGGGGTCAAACTAAGAGAGAATACAGGATGGTCTAAGATGGGTTTAGTGTAGTAAACAAGTTAAGTGAGCTGCAGGCACAAATAGCCACATGGAAATATGATGTGGCAATAACTGAGACCTGGCTCAAAAAGGATGGATTTGGTATTAAATATCCCTGTTTATAAAGTGGAAAGGAGAGATAAGAGGTGATGTGGCAGTATTGGTCAAGGAGAATGTTAGTGCTGGAGAGGGAGGATGTCCTGGAGGTGTCAAGGACAGAATTTATATGGCTAGAGTTAAGAAATAATAGACACTACTAGGTGTATTCTATAGACCACCAAATAGTGGGAAAGATATGGAGGAGCAAATTTACAGAGAAATTAGAGAGGTGCAACAACTTGAATAGTAATAATGGGGGACTTCAACTATTCTAATATAGACTGGGATTGTAATAGTGAAAAAATTTCTGAAGTGTGATCAATATGTCTCTGGCCCTACAAGGGGGGAGGCATTGCTGGATCGGGTTCTGGGGAATGAGGTAGGTCAAGTGGAGCATCAGTAGGTGAACATTTGGGGAACAGTGATCATAGTATCATAAGGTTTAGATTCGCTATGGAAAAGGACAGCAATGTAGAGTAATAACATTTAACTGGGGGAAGGCCAATTTTAATGGGATGAGAACAGATCTGGCCCAGGTAAACCGGAATCAAAGATTGGCAGGCAAAACTGTAATGGAACAATGGGCTGCTTTTAAAGAGGAAATAGTTCAGGTACAATCGAGGTACATTCCCACTAGGGGGAAAAGTAAGGCAACTAAAGTCAGGGCTCTCTGGATGACGAAAGAGATAGAGAATATGATAAAGCAGAAAAAGCGTGTATGACATGTCAGGTCACAAATACAGCCGAGAATCAGGCTATATATAGAAAGGTCAGAGAAGTGAAAAAGAAAATAAGAGGGGCAGAAAGGGCATGAGAATAGAATGGCAGCCAACATAAAAGGTAATCCAAAAGTCTTCTATAGTCATCTATCTTCTATCTATTCTTGTATATATATAAATCGGTCCTTCTGTCATTCTGTCTGTCATCGCGTGTGCGTCTGTCGGGCTATGCGCTCAAAAGTTACAGGGCGTACCTACGCGTGCGTTACGTCGAAAGAAAGCTTACCTTTCCAAAACGGTTTTAAGCGTATTTACGTTTCGGCTGGGCTAAAATCGCGCCCGCGGTATCCGAAAAACCTTAACATTCTGCTCATTAGCATCTCATTATCCGCTCATTAGCGACAGAGTGACCTCGAGGTCGACCAATCGTACGGCGGCTTGCTGCCGCGTGCGGCCGGGCCCTCCTACGGTCGAGTGACGGGACGATTGACCAATCCTACGCTTTGGTGACCTGACGGTCGACCAATCGGTGCGTGTGTGGGCGGGCCTTATCGTTCTGAACCGAGGTGAGTAGCCGCCATCTTGCTTCCATTCTTTTTCCTGCTTTCTGCGTCTTTCTTTTCAAATATACATTTCCAGCAAAATAAAATTCAATTTATTAAATTCTTTTAAAATAAATCACTCATTTGTAAATATTTTATCTAACCTGAACATTCTTTTTCCTACCTTTGCCCATTTTTTCCTTAGGCCTGAAAGCCTGGGCCTTTCTTGCCCAGCCAGGCCCGAGCTAGGTAACTGGGCTGCTGCTAAGCTCCTCAACCCCCCGGTGTCACGTTACCCGGGGCAACGGCGTCAGCCACGAGGGTCAGGGTGCGCGCGCAGCAGGAGCAGGTGAGACTCTGTTCCGCGCTCGGCTCGGGCGGGGGGGGGGCGGGGCTTTCGAGAGTGCGGATCTCGGCCTTGGTGAGCGGGAAGGGTTACCCCGGCAACGGGAGTGCGGGCTGGCTGGGGCTTGGAGAGCGGGGCGGGCTCGAAGAGCGGGGCTCTCGGGAATGCGGGGCGGCTGCGGCTTCGAGAGCGGGGCGGCGCGGCAGGGTTACCCCGGCAACCGGGCGTGGCCATGGCCGTCTCTCAGCCTCAAGCCCTCCCTTCCCGCCCGCCCTCCCTTTCCTCCCCCCCCCCCCCCAGTCGCTCTCTCTTTTCCCCCCCCCCCCCAGTCGCTCTCTCTCTCTTCCAACAACAACATGCCCTCGAAAAAGCCTCGGCACCGCCGGGCACTTCAGCTAGTATAAATAATAAAAGGGTAGTAAGAAGAGGGGTGGGCCGATTAAGGACTAAAAAGGAGACCTATTCATGGAGGCAGAGGGTATGGCTGAGGTACTAAACGAGTACTTTGCATCTGTCTTCACCAAGGAAGAGGATGCTGCCATAGACATAGTAAAGGAGGCGGTAGTGGAGATACTTGATAGGATAAAAATTGATGAAGAGGAAGTATTAGGATGATTGGCTGTATTTAAAGTAGATAAATCACCAGAAGTGGATGGGATGCTGAGGGAAGAAATTGAGGTACTGCCATAATATTCCAAACCTCCTTAGATAAGGGGGTGGTACCAGAGGACTGGAGAATTGCAAATATTACACCATTGTTCAAAAAAGGGTGCAAAGATAAACCCGGCCAGTCAGTTTGACCTCTGTAGGGGGGAAGCTTTTAGAAACCGTAATCAGGGACAAAATTTACAGTCATTTGGACAAGTGTGGATTAATTAAGGAAAGCCAGCATGGTTTTGTTAAAGGCAAATCTTGTTTAACTTGATTGAGTTCTTTGCTGAGGTAACAGAGAGGGTTGATGAGGGTAATGCAGTTGATGTAGTGTACATGGATTTCCAAAAGGCGTTCGACAAAGTACCAAATAATATGCTTGCCAGCAAAGTTGAAGCCCATGGAATAAAAGGGACAGTGGCAGCATGGATAGGGAATTGGCTAAGTGATAGGAAACAGAGTAGTGAATGGTTTATCGGACTGAAGGAAGGTATACAGTGGTGTTCCCCAGGGGTTGGTTCTACGATCACTGCTTTTAATGTATATTTATTAATGACTTGGACGTGGGTGTACAGGGCACAATTTCAAAATTTGCAGATACACAAAACTTGGAAGTTTAGTGAACTGAGGAGGAGCGTGATAGACTTCACGAAGACATAGGCCGGTGAAATGGGCGGACACATGGCAGATGAAATTGAATGCAGAAAAGTGTGAAGTGATACATTTTGGTAGAAAGAATAAGGAAAGGACATATAAACTAAATGGTACAATCCTGAAGGGTTTGCATGAACAGAGAAACCTAGGTGTATGTGTGTACAAATTGTTGAAGGTGGCAGGGCAGGTTGAGCAATCAGTTAAGGCTTACGGGGTCCTGGGCTTCATGCATAGAGTACAAAAGTGGAAATTATGATGAACCTGTATAAAACACTGGCTTGGCCCCAACTGCAGTACTGTGTCCAATTCTGGGCACCACACTTTAAGAAGGATGTGAAAGCCTTAGAGAGGGTGCAGAAAAGATTTATGAGAGTGATTCCAGGAATAAGGGATTCAGTTAGTTGATAGACTGGAAAAGCTGGGGTGGTTCTCCTTGGAGCACTGAAGATTGAGAGGAGATTTGGTAGAGGTGTTCAATATCATGAGGGGTCTGGACAGAGTAGATAGAGGGAAACTGTTCCCATTGGCAGAAGGGACGAGAACCAGAGGACACAGATTTAAGGTGATTGGCAAAAGAACCAAAGGCGACGTAAGAAAAAACATTTTTACGCAGCGAGTGGTTAAGATCTGGAATGCACTGCCTGAAAGGGTGGTGGAGGCAGATTCAATCACGGCTTTCAAAAGGGAGTCGGATAAGTATCTGAAGGAAAGAAATTTGCAGGGCGGGGGAGTGGGACTAGCTAAAGTGCTCTTGTAGAGAGCCGGCATAGGCTCGACAGACCAAATGGCCGCCTTCCGTGCTGTGACCGTTCTATGATTCTACTGCCCCATATATGTGTGTGTTTTGTTTGTACCACAAGTAACTATTTAAACAAAGGATACGAGCTGAGGAGTCATAGGGACATAATTTGTATCTCACATTCCTAATCATGTGGCTGTCTAATTCACACTTTAATTAAAATGACAAAAGTGGCATATAACGTTTGGAAAAAACTAGAGCTAAATTGATGCATGGATTATGAGCAGTTCTAGTGCCTTCACTGCAGAACTTTTATTTCCCCTGTAATTGTGACCATGCCATCAGCTCTTGGAACATTATCTCTATGAAAAGGTATCACAGGTTGTAACTGTCGTTCAGTTTGATATGAAGCTAATTCAAATTTGAGTTTGGCTGACTGGGACCTGTAAATATATTCCATAATTCCTGTGTGTTAGTGTACAGACAGTAACTAATAAATCCAATAGGGAATTCAGGAGAAACTTCTTTACCTAGAGAGTGCTTAGAATGTGGAACTCGCTACCATAAGAAGTATTTGAGGTGAATAGCATAGATGCATTTAAGGTGAAGCTGGATAAGCATGAGGGAGAAAGGAATAGAAGGTTATGCTGATCGGGTTAGAGGAAGAGGCGTGGGAGGGGGGCTCGTGTGGAACATAATCAGCGGCATGGACCAGCTGGGCCGAATGGCCTGTTTCTGTGCTGTACATGCTATGTAAGTAACAGGTTTGTGTAATTTCATTTTTTGCTATTTTAAATGGATTGATGCTTGTGTTAAAATAGAATTTTGTTCAAATGTATTAAGCTTTTGTACACATTTGTGCAGCATAATTTTAAAGCTGTGTGCATGTTAGATGTATTCTTCCATTCTTATCTATAAATGGGACCTGCTGTCTACCTAGATTTTAGCATTAGACAGTCTTCCATGATAATGCCAATCTGGTACAGTAAGTACACTAGGTAAATTAGGAGTGGGTCCATGGTAGGAGTTAAAACTCTTATTCTGTTTAATATTGGGGATATTTAAAATCTGTTTAAAATGAAGACTTGGAAAAAACTGAACAAAACCCAATGGGGCTGGAGCTGTAATAAGGGCCAAGTGGCTTTTCCTGTGTTTATGACCTTGAAAGCCTTTGAAAAACCAAATGGCTCAACGTTTCCCTTATTTGATAGTCAGCGTCAATCCCAATAAAAAAATACTTCCTGTGAAAACATCTTTAAGATGACCAGTAGAGGTCAGCCTTAGTTGAGTTTTAGGCCAGAAGCCCTTGATAAGTGACAGATTTACAAGACGGAGGCATTGGCAGTGGTTTGGATGTGTACACCAAACAAGCAGGGTACCACAAAAAAAAAATAGTAACATATCAAAGGGCTAAAAATGTTTTTATAAATTGAGAGTAAAAGTCAGGAGCAAGAGCCTTATCACCAGTTTTGCAGAGCCTAAGGAAGGTACAGAGCAGAAGACCGGCTCTCACAGTCTTAAAGGAAAGGAAGCTAAGTTAAGTGAACTCAGTTCAGAGTAGTCCTGCAGTATTATGACCTGTTAATTTAAGAAGTCACACAACACCAGGTTATAGTCCAACAGCTTTATTTGAAATCACAAGCTTTCGGAGCGCTGCTCCTTCGTCAGGTGAAGTGAAGAGATGCATATAGACACAGCATATATAGTCAGAGAATACTGCAGATGATTACAGGTAATCTTTCTAACTGCCCTTTATCACACCTCGGCAGAGAGATAATCACAGCAATCAAAGGTGTGAATGGTGTCCAAACAGGTCAGTCAGGAAAACATTACATCAAAGAACAATGAGGTGGGGTCACAAGGGGTCAAATGTTGCAGATGCTGGGGTCTATGAAAAACAAAAAACATTAAAAAAAAAAATTTTTGCTGGAAATCACAGCAGGTCTGGCCGCATCTGTGTAGAGAGAACAAGCCAACGACGACTCGAGTCTGGATGACTCTACGTCAGGTGGGGTTACATGTAGCGTGACATGAACCCAAGAGCCCAGTTGAGGCCGTCCTCATGAGTGCGGAACTTAGCTATCAGTTTCTGCTCGATGATTTTGCGTCGTCGTGTGTCTCGAAGGCCGCCTTGGAGAATGCTTACCCGAAGATCGGAGGCTGAATGTCCTTGACTGCTGAAGTGTTTCCCGACTGGGAGGGAACACTCCTGCCTGGCGATTGTTGCGGGGTGTCTGTTCATCCATTGTCGCAGTGTCTGCATGGTCTCGCCGATGTACCATGCTCTGAGGCATCCTTTCCTGCAACGTATGAGGTAGATAACGTTGGCCGAGTCACATGAGTATGTACCATGTACCTGGTGGGTGGTGTCCGCACGTGTGATGGTATCTGTGTTGGTGATCTGGCATATCTTGCAGAGGTTGCCGTGGCAGGGGTTGTGCGGTGTCATGGTCACTGTTCTCCTGAAAGCTGAGTAATTTGCTGTGAACGATGGTCTGTTTGAGGTTAGGTGGCCATTTGAAGGCGAGTAGTGGAGGGGTGGGGATGGCCTTAGCGAGGTGTTCGTCGTCATCGATGACATGTTGAAGGCTGCGAATAACATGGTGTAGTTTCTCCGCTCCGGGGAAGTACTGGACGATGAAGGGTACTCTATTGGTTGTGTCCCGTGTTTGTCTTCTGAGGAGGTCTATGCGATTTTTCGCTGTGGCCCGTTGGAACTGTCGATTGACAAGTCGAGCGTCATATCCCGTTCTTACGAGGGCATCTTTCAGCGTCTGTAGGTGTCCATCGCGTTCCACCTCGTCTGAGAAGATCCTGTGTATTCGCAGGGCTTGTCCATAGGGGATGGCTTCTTTAACGTGGTTAGGGTGGAGCATCATGAGGTTGTCCGTGGGCTTGCGGTAGAGTGAAGTGCTGAGGTGTCCGTCTTTGATGAAGGTTTGTGTGTCCAAGAATGAAACCGATTCTGAGGAGTAGTCCATGGTGAGTTTGATGGTGGGATGGAACCTGTTGATGTTAACGTGTAGTCTTTTCAGTGATTCGTCGCCGTGGGTCCATAGGAAGAAAAGGTCATTGATGTATCTAGTGTATAGCGTTGGTTGGAGGCCCTGTGCAGCGAAGAAGTCTTGCTCGAACTTGTACATGAAGATGTTGGCATATTGGGGTGCAAATTTGGTCCCCATGGCTGTTCCGTGTGTTTGGGTAAAGAACTGGTTGTCGAAGGTGAAGACATTGTGGTCAAGGATGAAGCGGATGAGTTGTAAGATGGCGTCTGGAGATTGGCTGTTGTTGGTGTTGAGTACTGAGGCTGTCGCAGCGATGCCGTTATCGTGGGGGATACTGGTGTAGAGTGCCGAGACGTCCATCGTGGTGAGGAGTGTTCCTGGTTCAACTGGTCCGTGGGTGCTGAGTTTCTGTAAGAAATCTGTAGTGTCGCGACAGAAGCTGGGGGTTCCCTGTACGATGGGTTTCAGGATGCCCTCGACGTATCCAGAGAGGTTCTCACACAGGGTTCCATTGCCTGATACGATAGGATGTCCGGGTGTGTTGGCTTTGTGTATCTTTGGGAGGCAGTAGAAGTCTCCCACGTGGGGAGTACGTGGGATGAGAGCGCGTAGGATGCTTTGAAGGTCTGGATCGAAGGTCTTGATCAGTCTGTTGAGTTGGCAGGTGTGTTCTTTGGTCGGATCTGTGGGTAACTGTAGTGTTCCTGGTTGTCCAGTTGTCGCTATGCTTCTTTGCAATAGTCCGTTCTGTTCTTTATGACGATGGCTCCTCCTTTGTCTGCTGGTTTGATGACGATGTTGCGGTTGATCTTGAGAGCGTGGATGGCATTGCGTTGTGCTCGGGTGACATTCTGGACTGTCTTGTGCGGTTGATGAATTTGGCGTTGATGCATCTCCTGACAGCTTGAGCATACACGTCAAGCTTAGGGCAGTGACCCTCCGGAGGGGTCCAATTTGACTCTTTCTTCTTCGGTTGCTGCACTGCGGTTCCCTCTGTCTGCTGTTCCGGATCATTGATTGTGTGATTGGGTTCGCTGCTGACATCGTGGGATTTGTGGAAGAATTCCCGGAGCCTCATTCTCCTGATGAATTCCTCTGTGTCTACCGCGAGACCGATGGGGTCCATTTTGGTGGTGGGGCAGAAATTGAGCCCACGGCTGAGAACTTTGATTTCGTCTGGTGGAAGGGTGTGGCCGGACAAGTTACATAAGAACATAAGAAGTAGGAGCAGGATTAGACCATACGGCCCCTCGGGCCTGCTTCGCCATTCAATAGGATCATGGCTGATGCAAATCTAGACTCATGTCCACTTCCCTGCCCTCTCCCCGTAACCCCTAATTCCCTTATCTGCTAGGAAACTGTCTATCTCCATTTTAAATTTATTTAATGTTGCAGCTTCCACAGCTCTCTGCAGTAGCAAATTCCATAGATTTACTACCCTCTGAGTGAAGAAGTTTCTCCTCATCTCAGTTTTGAAAGGGCAGCCCCTTATTCTAAGATTATGCCCCCTAGTTCTAGTCTCACCCATCAGTGGAAACAATCTCACCGCATCCACCCAATCAAGCCCCCTCACAATCTTATATGTTTCGATAAGATCGCCTCTCATTCTTCTGAACTCCAATGAGTAGAGTCCCAACCTACTCAACCTTTCCTCATACGTCAACCCCCTCATCTCCGGAATCAACCGAGTGAACCTTCACAGAAATCACAGAAACCCCACAGTGCAGATAGAGGCCATTTCGGCCCATCGAGCCTGCACCGACACATATCCCACCCGATCCCCGTAACCCCACGTATTTAATCCCCCTAACACTAAGGGTCAATTTATCATAGCCAATCAACCTAACCTGCACATCTTTGGACTGTGGGAGGAAACCGGAGCACCCGGAGGAAACCCACGCAAACACGGGGAGAATGTGCAAACTCCACACAGACAGTCACCCGAGGCCGGATTCGAACCCGGGTCCCTGGCGCTGAAATCTGAACCGCCTCGAGAGCAAGTATATCTTTTCTTAAATATGGAAATCAAAACTGCACGCAGTATTCCAGGTGTGGCCTCACCAATACCCTGTATAACTGCAGCAAGACTTCCCTGTTTTTATACTCCATCCCCCTTGCAATAAAAGCCAAGATTCCATTGGCCTTCCTGATCACCTGCTGCACCTGCATACTAACTTTTTGTGTTTCATGCACCAGGACCCCCAGATCCCTTTGTACTGTAGCACTTTGCAGTTTCTCTCCATTTAGATAATAACTTGCTCTTTGATTTCTTTCTGCCAAAGTGCATAACCTCACACTTTCTAACATTATATTGCATCTGCCAAATCCCTGCCCACTCACTTAGCCTGCCTATGTCCTTTTGCAGGCTTTTTATGTCCTCCTCACTCACTGCTTTCCCTCCCATCTTTGTATTGTCGGCAAACTTGGATATGTTGCATAAGAACATAAGAAATAGGAGCAGGAGTAGGCCAATCGGCCCCTCGAGCCTGCTCCGCCATTCAATAAGATCATGGCTGATCTGATCCTAACCGCCAATCCACGATCACAGAACCATCTCCTGAATCTAACAGAATTAGACACACGAAATAGGAGCAGGATCAGGCTACACGGCCCCTGGGCCCGCTCCGCTACCCACAGGGCCATGACCGATCCGAACCTAGACTCACGTCCAAATTCCTGCCCGCTCCCCGTAACCCTTAATTCCCTTTACTTCTAGGAAACTGTCTGTTTCTGTTTTAAATTTATGTAATGATGTAGCTTCTACAGCTTTTTGGGGCAGCATATTCCATGGACCTACCACCCTCTGAGTGAAGTAGTTCCTCCTCATCTCAGTTTTGAAAGAGCAGCCCCTTATTCTAAGACTATGCCCCCTAGTTCTAGTTTCACCCATCATCGGGAACATCTTCCCCGCATCCACCCGATCCAACCCCTTCACAATCTTATATGTTTCAATAAGATCGCCTCTCATTCTTCTGAACTCCAATGAGTAGAGTCCCAATCTACTCAACCTCTCCTCATATGTCCATCCCCTCATCCCCGGGATTAACCGAGTGAACCTTCTTTGTACTGACTCGAGAGCAAGTATGTCCTTTCTTAAGTATAGACACCAAAACTGTATGCAGTATTCCAGGTGCGGTCTCACCAATACCTTGTACAACTGAAGCAATACCTCCCTATTTTTATATTCTATCCCCCTAGCAATGAAAGCCAACATTCCATTGGCCTTCTTAATCACTTGCTGCACCTGCATACTAACCTTTTGAGTTTCGTGCACCAGGACCCCCAGATCCCTTTGTACTTCAGTACTTTCCAGTTTCTTGCCATTAAGATAATAACTTGCTCTACGATTTTTCCTGCCAAAGTGCATAACCTCACACTTTCCAGTATTGTATTCCATCTGCCAAATCTCTGCCCACTTACTTAGCCTGTCAATGTCCCCTTGCAGGTTTTTTATGTCCTCCTCACTCACTACTTTCCCTCCCATCTTAGTATCATCTGCAAACTTTGATATGTTACACTCGGTCCCCTCCAAATCGTTAATATAGGTTGTAAAGAGTTGGGGACCCAGCACTGACCCCTGCGGAACACCACTAGTTACTGATTGCTAGTCTGAGAATGAACCATTTATCCCAACTCTCTGCCTTCTGTTAGATAGCCAATCCTCTATCCATGCCAGAATATTACCCCCAATCCCGTGATTTTTTATCTTAAGCAATAATCTTTTGTGTGGCACCTTGTCAAATGCCTTTTGGAAGTCTAAATACACTACGTCCACTGGTTCCCCTTTATCCACCCTATACGTTACTTCCTCAAAGAACTCCAGCAAATTTGTCAAACATGACTTCCCCTTCATAAAACCATGCTGACTTTGTCCTATTAAATTATGATTATCCAAATGTCCTGTTACTGTCTCCTTAATAATGGACTCCAAAATTTTACCTACCACAGATGTTAGGCTAACCGGTCTATAGTTTCCAGCCTTCTGTCTACTGCCCTTTTTAAATAAGGGTGTTACATTAGCAGTTTTCCAGTCTGCCGGGACCTTTGCCGAGTCCAGGGAGTTTTGGAAAATTATTACCAATGCATCCACAATCCCTACCGCCAGTTCCCTCAAGACCCTAGGATGTAAGCCATCAGGTCCAGGTGATTTATCCGCCTTGAGTCCCATTATTTTACCGAGTACCACTTCCTTAGTGATTTTGATCGTGTTTATCTCCTCCCCCCCCATAGCTCCCTGCTTGTCCAGTGTTGGGATATTCTTGGTGTCCTCTATTGTAAAGACTGATACAAAATATTCATTCAGTGTTTTTGCCATCTCCATATTTCCCACCATTAATTTCCCGGTCTCATCCTCTAAGGGACCGACATTTACTTTAGCCACCCTTTTTCTTTTTATATAACTATAAAAACTCTTACTATCTGTTTTTATATTTTTTGCTAATTTACTTTCACAATCTATCTTCCCTTTCTTAATCAATCTTTTTGTTATTTTTTGCTGTCTTTTAAAGTTTTCCCAATCCTCTATCCTCCCACTAGATTTGGCTACCTTATATGCCCTTGTTTTTAGTCGAATACTATCCTTAATTTCTTTACTTAGCCACGGATGGCTGTCTTTTCTTTTACACCCTTTTCTTCTCAGTGGAATATATTTTTTTTGGAAGTTGTAAAATAACTCCTTAAATGTACACCACTGATCATGTATCGTCTTACCCTTTAATCTATTTTCCCAATCCACTCTACTCAATTCCGCTCTCATACCTTCATAGTCTCCTTTATTCAAGCTTAGCACGCTTGTTTGAGATCCAACCTTCTCACCCTCTAATTGAATATGGAATTCAACCATGTTATGGTCACTCATTCCAAGTGGATCCTTTACTAGGACATTTTTAATTAATCCTGTCTCGTTACACAGGACCAGATCTAAGGTTGCTTGCCCCCTGGTCGGTTCAGTTACATACTGCTGAAGAAACCCACCCCTAATACACTCAATGAACTCATCCTCAAGGCAGCCCTGCCCAATTTGATTTGTCCAATTAACATGATAGTTAAAATCCCCCATAATTATAGATGTTCCCTTATTACAAGCCTCAACTATTTCCTGATTGATACTCCGTCCAACAGAGTTGCCACTGTTCGGAGGCCTATAGACTACGCCCACTAGTGTTTTTTCCCCCTTATTATTCCTTACCTCCACCCAAACTGTTTCATTATCCTGATCTTTTGACCCAATATCATTTCTCTGTATTACAGTGATTCCTTCCTTTATTAACATAGCCACCCCACCTCCCCTTCCTTCCTGCCTGTCCTTCCTGATCGTTAAATAACCTGGTATGTTTAATTCCCAGGCATTGTCACCCTGCAGCCATGTTTCTGTAATGGCCACAAGATCATACCCATATGTAGTTATTTGTGCCATTAACTCGTCTATTTTGTAACGAATGCTACGTGCATTCAGATAGAGAACTTTCAAATATGTTTTGTGACACTTAGTTCCTGCTTTTGCCCTTTTTATTACTTTACCTTTTACTCCATTCCTTCTGCCCCTTCCTGACACACTCTGGTTTTTAATTTCCCCACTGCTACCTAAGTCTATGACCTTCTCTGTTGTCATTTTTATTATTGCTCTCTAGGAACCTCCCCCCCACTAGTTAGTTTAAAGCCCTCTCTACAGCCCGAGTTATATGATCCGCCAGGACTCTAGTCCCAGCACTGGCCAAATGAAGCCCGTCCCAACAGAACAGCTCCCTCCTGCCCCAGTACTGGTGCCAGTGTCCCAGGAAGCAAAACCCATTTCTCCCACACCAGTCTTTGAGCCACGCATTTAACTCTCTAATTTTATTTGTCCTAGCCAAATTCGCTCGTGGCTCAGGTAATAATCCAGAGATTATTACCCTTGTGGTTCTGCTTTTTAATTTGGCCCCTAGCTGCTCAAACTCCCTCAGCAGAACCTCCTTCCTTGTCCTATCTATGTTGTTGGTACCAACATGGACCACGACAACTGGATCCTCCCCCTCCCACTCCAAGTTTCTCTCCAGTCCAGAGGAGATGTCCTTAACCCTGGCACCGGGCAGGCAACACAGCCTTCGGGACTCTTGCTCTCGGCTGCAAAGAACTCTATCCCCCTAACGATACTATCCCCTACCACTACAACATTTCTTTTAACTCCCCCCACTTGAATGGCTCCCTGCTCCACGGTGCTGTGGTCAGGTTGCTCATCCTCCCCGCAGTCCCTGTTCCCATCCTCACAGGGAGTACGAGCCTCGAACCTGTTGGACAAGTGCAAGGGCTGCGGCTCCTCCAACACTACCTCCTGGATCCCCGTACCTGCCTCACTTCTAGTCACAGCATCCTGACCCTGGCCACGGACTACATCTGAATTAATTAATCTAATTGGTGTGAATACCTCGTGATACACAAAGTCCAGGTAACTCTCCCCCTCCCTGATGTGTCTCAGTGTTTGAAGCTCGGACTCCAGCTCTTCAACACGGAGCCGGAGTTCCTCGAGCAGCCAACATTTACTGCAAATGTGATCACCGTGAGCATCAATGGTGTTCACCAGCTCCCACATATTGCAGCAGCAACACATCACCTGATCTCCCATTCTATGTAATTAATTAAATTTATTAATATTATTCTTAAATATCCTCTGCCCCGATTCTAGATGGTGAATATCACACCTTAGAAACTATAAACCAAAGAGATTTAAGCTTAAAAAGGGAGAAATACTTACCAACCAATCACTTGCCCGCTTTCTGGTGACATCACACTTGGATTACTTTTTACCTCTCTCCTTCCCTCCGAGTTCCCAGACTGGAGATTGGTAAACCTTCCTGGTCTCTGGGACTTTTATAACCCCGCTCTGCCGCTCAGGATTCCCGCCGACGCTGTGAGGCCTTACCTGGTCTCTGGGACTTTTATAGCCCCGCTCTGCCGCTCGAGATTCCCGCCGACGCTGTGAGGCCTTACCTGGTCTCTGGGACTTTTATAGCCCCGCTCTGCCGCTCAGGATTCCCGCCGACGCTGTGAGGCCTTACCTGGTCTCTGGGACTTTTATAGCCCCGCTCTGCCGCTCAGGATTCCCGCCGACGCTGTGAGGCCTTACCTGGTCTCTGGGACTTTTATAGCCCCGCTCTGCCGATCAGGATTCCCGCCGACGCTGCGGGACCTTACCTGGTCTCTGGGACTTTTATAGCCCCGCTCTGCCGCACAGGATTCCCACCGACGCGGTCGGTCCCTTCCTCCAAATCGTTAATATAGATTGTAAAGAGTTGGGGTCCCAGCATTGACCCCTGCGGAACAGCACTGGTTACTGATTGCCAGGTTATGATGGACTTCCCTGTGGTTTCAACCGTGGTACCGGGGGAGGCTTGGTTTTGCTGGTGGTGATGCCGAGTTTCTGAAGCTTCCTGTTCTTGGTGTGCATGTAGGCAACGTAGTTCCATTGCCTCGTCTGTTTGGCGGTGTCTCGTAGCTGGTCTGCTGTGTCCTGAGCACAGGCTGAGAACATGGACTCTATCTTGGTTTCGAGGTTGCGGCGTCTGCTGTAGAGCTGGTGTACGAGATGGTTGAGGAGTGTGCGAGAGGTACGATGGCAGAGTTTCTCAGCGTAGTCTGTGTTGTAGGTCGACTTGAGTGGGTTCGTGATCTGTAGTCCTTTCGGGATCTTGTCTGCTTTCTTGCATCTCTGTAGAAACTTGATGTCTGTGTCGATATGCGCGATCTTCTTGGAGATCCTCTCCACTTTGAGCCGGCAGTTTGTGGTGGCGATAGTAGCCATGATGTGGAGATGCCAGTGTTGGACTGGGGTGGACAAATGTAAGAAGTCACACAACACCAGGTTATAGTCCAACAGCTTTATTTGAAATCACAAGCTTTCGGAGCGCTGCTCCTTCGTCAGGTGAAGTGAAGAGATGCATATAGGCACAGCATATATAGTCAGAGAATACTGCCAGATGATTACAGGTAATCTTTCTAACTGCCCTTTATCACACCTCGGCAGAGAGATAATCACAGCAATCAAAGGTGTGAATGGTGTCCAAACAGGTCAGTCAGGAAAACATTACATCAAAGAACAATGAGGTGGGGTCACAAGGGGTCAAATGTTGCAGATGCTGGGGTCTGTATGAAAAACAAAAAACAATATTTAAAAATTATTATTTTTTTGCTGGAAATCACAGCAGGTCTAGCCGCATCTGTGTAGAGAGAACAAGCCAATGACGACTCGAGTCTGGATGACTTTACATCAGGTGGGGTTACATGTAGCGTGACATGAACCCATGATCCCGGTTGAGGCCGTCCTCATGAGTGCGGAACTTGGCTATCAGTTTCTTTTTTTTTTAATTCATTGATGGGATGTGGGCGTCGCTGGCTAGGCCTGCATTTAGTGCCCATCCCTAATTGCCCTTGAGAAGATGGTGGTGAGCCGCCTTCTTGAACCGCTGCAGTCCATATGGTGTAGGTACACCCACAATGCTGTTAGGAAGGGAGTTCCAGGATTTTGGCCCAGCGACAGTGAAGGAACGGCGATACAGGTCCAAGTCAGGATGGTGTGTGGCTTGGAGGGGAACTTGTAGGTGGTGATGTTCCCATGCGTCTGCTACCCTTGTCCTTCTAACTGGTAGACGTCGCGGGTTTGGAAGCTGCTGTTGAAGGAGCTTTGGCCAGTTGCTGCAGTGCATCTTGTAGATGGTACACACTGCAGCCACAGTGCGCCAGTGGTGGAGGGAGTGAATGTTGAAGGTGGTGGATGGCATGCCAATCAAGCGGGCTGCTTTATCCTGAATGGTGTCGAGCTTCGAGTGTTGTTGGAGCTGCACTCATCCAGGCAAGTGGAGAGTATTCCATCACACTCCTGACTTGTGCCTTGTAGATGGTGGAAAGGCTTTGGGGAGTCAGGTGGTGAGACACTCGCCGCAGAATTCCCAGCCTCTGGCCTGCTCTTGTAGCCACAGTATTTATATGGCTGATTCAGTTCAGTTTCTGATCAATGGTAACCCCCCAGGATGTTGATAGTGGGGGATTCAGTGATGGTAATGCCATTGAATGTCAAGGGGAGATGGTTAGAGTCTCGCTTGTTGGAGATGGTCATTGCCTAGCACTTGTGTGGTGCGAATGTTACTTGCCACTTGTCAGCCCAAGTCTGAATGTTGTCCAGGTCTTGCTGCATATGGACACGGACTGCGTCAGTATCTGACGAGTCTCGAATGGTGCTGAACAGTGTGCAATCATCAGCAAACATCCCCACTTCTGACCTTATGATGGAGGGAAGGTCATTGATGAAACAGCTGAAGATGGTTGGGCCTAGGACACTGCCCTGAGGAACTCCTGCAGTGATGTCATGTGATTGAGACGAATGACCTCCAACAACCACAGCCAACTTCCTTTGTGCTAGGTATGATTCCAACCAATGGAGAGTTTTCCCCTTGATTCCCATTGACTTCAGTTTTGCTAGGGCTCCTTGATGCCACACTCGATCAAATGCTGCCTTGATGTCAACGGCAGTCACTTTCACCTCACCTCTTGAGTTCAGCTCTTTTGTCCATGTTTGGACCAAGGCTGTAATGAGGTCAGGAGCTGAGTGGCCCTGGCGGAACCCAAACTGGGCGTCAGTTAGCAGGTTATTGCTGAGTAAGTGCCGCTTGATAGCACTGTCGATGACACCTTCCATCACTTTGCTGATGATTGAGAGTATACTGATGGGATGGTAATTGGCCGGGTCGGATTTGTCCTGCTTTTTGTAGACAGGACATACTTGGGCAATTTTCCACATTGCCGGGTAGATGCCTTTGTTTTAGATGTACTGGACCAGCTTGGCTAGGGGCGCAGCTAGTTCTGGAGCACAAGTCTTCAGTACTATTGCCGGAATGTTGTCAGGGCCCATAGCCTTTGCAGTATCCAGTGTCTTCAGCCGTTTCTTGACATCACGTGGAGTGAATTGAATGGGCTGAAGACTGGCATCTGTGATGCTGGGGACTTCAGGAGGAGGCCGAGATGGATCATCCACTCGGCACTTCTGGCTGAAGATATTTGCAAATGCTTCAGCCTTGTCTTTTGCACTCACGTGCTGGGCTCCACCATCATTGAGGATGGGGATATTTTTGGAGCCTCCTCCTCCTGTTAACTGTTTAATTGTCCACCACCACTCATGACTGGATGTGGCAGGACTGCAGAGCTTTGATTTGATCCGATGGTTGTGAGATCGCTTAGCTCTATCGCATGTTGCTTCCGATTCTGCTCGACGATTTTGCGTTGTCGTGTGTCTTGAAGGCCGCCTTAGAGAATGCTTACCCGAAGATCGGAGACTGAATGTCCTTGACTGCTGAAGTGTTCCCTGCCTGGCGATTGTTGTGCGGTGTCCGTTCATCCGTTGTCGCAGTGTCTGCATGGTCTCGCCGATGTACCATGCTCCGGGGCATCCTTTCCTGCTACGTATGAGGTAGACAACATTGGCCGAGTCACATGAGTATGTACCATGTACCTGGTGGGTGGTGTCCTCACGTGTGATGATGGTATCTGTGTTGATGATCTGGCATGTCTTGCAGAGGTTGCCGTGGCAGGGTTGCGTGGTGTCGTGGTCACTGTTCTCCTGAAAGCTGAGTAATTTGCTGTGAACGATGGTCTGTTTGAGGTTAGGCGGCTGTTTGAAGGCGAGTAGTGGAGGCATGGGGATGGCCTTAGCGAGGTGTTCGTCATCATCGATGACATGTTGAAGGCTGCGAATAACATGGCGTAGTTTCTCTGCTCCGGGGAATTACTGGATGACGAAGGGTACTCTGTTGGTTGTGTCCCGTGTTTGTCTTCTGAGGAGGTCTATGCGATTTTTCCCTGTGATCCGTCGGAACTGTCGATTGACGAGTCGAGCGTCATATCCCGTTCTTAGGAGGGCGTCTTTCAGCATCTGTAGGTGTCCATCGCGTTCCTCCTCATCGGAGCAGATCCTGTGTATTCGCAGGGCTTGTCCATAGGGGATGGCTTCTTTAACGTGGTTAGGGTGGAAGCTGGAGAAGTGGAGCATCGTGAGGTTGTCCGTGGGCTTGCGGTAGAGTGAAGTGCTGAGGTGTCCGTCTTTGATGAAGATTTGTGTGTCCAAGAATGAAACCGATTCTGAGGAGTAGTCCATGGTGAGTTTGATGGTGGGATGGAACTTGTTGATGTTATCGTGTAGTCTTTTCAGTGATTCTTCGCTGTGGGTCCATAGGAAGAAAATGTCATCGATGTATCTGGTGTATAGCGTTGGTTGGAGATCCTGTGCAGTGAAGAAGTCTTGCTTGAACTTGTGCATGAAGATGTTGGCGTATTGGGGTGCGAATTTGGTCCCCATGGCTGTTCCGTGTGTTTGGGTAAAGAACTGGTTGTCGAAGGTGAAGACATTGTGGTCAAGGATGAAGATGAGTTGTAGGATGGCGTCTGGAGTTTGGCTGTTGTTGGTGTTGAGTACTGAGGCTGTCGCAGCGATGCTGTCATCATGGGGGATACTGGTGTAGAGGGCCGAGACGTCCATCGTGGCGAGGAGTGTTCCTGGTTCAACTGGTCCGTGGGTGCCGAGTTTCTGTAAGAAGTCTGTAGTATCGCGACAGAAGCTGGGGGTTCCCTGTACTATGGGTTTCAGGATGCCCTCGATGTATCCAGAGAGGCTCTCACACAGGGTTCTATTGCCTGATACGATAGGATGTCCGGGTGTTGGCTTTGTGTATCTTTGGGAGGCAGTAGATGGCTCCCACGTGGGGAGTACGTGGGATGAGAGCGTGTAGGATGCTTTGAAGGTCTGGATCGAAGGTCTTGATCAGTCTGTTGAGTTGGCGGGTGTGTTCTTTGGTCGGATCTGCGGGTAACTGTCTGCAGTGTTCCTGGTTATCCAGTTGTCGGTATGCTTCTTTGCAATAGTCCGTTCTGTTCTGTATGACGATGGCTCCTCCTTTGTCTGCTGGTTTGATGACGATGTTGCGGTGGAACTCGAGAGCGTGGATGGCATTGCGTTGTGCTCGGGTGACATTCTGGACTGTCTTGAGTGCGGCTGATGAATCTGGCATTGATGCATCTCCTGACAGCTTGAGCATACATGTCAAGCTTAGGGCAGCGACCCTCCGGAGGGGTCCAATTTGACTCTTCTTCGGTTGCTGCACTGCGGATCCCTCTGTCTGCTGTTCCGGATCATTGATTGTCTCATTGGGTTCGCTGCTGACATCTTGGGATTTGTGGAAGAATTCCCGGAGCCTCATTCTCCTGATGAATTCCTCTGTGTCTGCCGCGAGACCGCTGGGGTCCATTTTGGTGGTGGGGCAGAAATTGAGCCCTCAGCTGAGAACTTTGATTTCGTCTGGTTGAAGGGTGTGGTCGGACAAGTTGACGATGGACTGTTAATTTAAGTATTATAAACTCTCAGAATATATGCACATGATAAACCAGGAAGATGCCTGATGAACTAGGAATGACCATTATGGAAGATGCATGGAAGGCACAACTTGGCTGCCATAAGCAGCTCATCCCAGACAAAACCAGATTGCTACAGAGGAAGATTCAACCTTGACCCGATTACACTGCCATTTCCAGAGCGAAGTGGATGTGCCTTTTTGCTAATACCACACACTTAAATATAGAGTGCATGTGATTGGTATTGTTTATGCTTAAGGACCTTTTAAAATCAGTTTGTGCTGCCAATTTAAAAATCTGTGTTTTTCAGTTTTTACTTTTAAAAGAAACCATAAGAAAATTAGCTCAAAAGCGGGTAAAATCAGGTTTATTTTGAAATTCAAAACAAGCAAGAGACCAGCAAGGCACAGTTAAGCTAAATGAATCGTTTAAGTAGTCACAAAGCATACTGGAGATGAAAAGATAAAAGTAAGCATTCATATATATTCAGACTTCAGTGCATGTAAAGTTGGACTTCATGAAGCTCCAGCTCCAAAATGCAAGGCTCCCTATAATTCTGGACTGTGGGGTCCATTATCTGAAAATATTATTCCAAATTAATTGAGCAAATTCATTACAGTTGTATGCAGTCTCAATTCCATGGGTCATGGTTGGCAGCAAAACAATGTATTCGGGTTTATCGTGTAGTAACCACCTGCCCCTGTTCGCACGGCCGCAGTCAAACGCAGATTTTTTTTTTTCCCCCCAGAGGGCCAGTGTCGGGAGAAGCCGGTGAGATCTTATACTCAGTTTCGCGGGCTTTTTTCGTGGCTTACCAATCTCACAGACCAGCGGCAGCGTTTTAGAGCCACGTCACGATTCAAAAAGTGACGCGGGCAAGAGGAAGCAGCTGATTGGGTGAGTACAGGCAGGTGAGTATTTATACTACTCTATAGTTTGACAGTTAAGGTTAATAGTTTATAAAGTTTAAAAGGTCTTAATTTTTGTGGTTATAGTTTGTAAGGTCTCTGTTGTGTAGCGGGGAGTGCTAGTAAACAAGGGCCCTTGTGTATATAATTTAATTGTAGTGTAATTGGTGGTATTGATTTGATTTAATTTAAATTAATTAAAGGGTAAGTCATGACAGCACAGCTCGGCCCCGTGGCATGCTCCTCCTGCACTATGTGGGAAATCAGGGACACTTCCTGCAGCTACTGGCAGACCACATTGCGGCGCTGGAGCTGTGAATGGATACATACTGGAGCATTCGTGGATAGCACATTTAATGAGTTGGTCACACCGCAGGTAAAGGCTGCACAGGGAGGAAGGGAATGGGTGACCGCTAGGCATAGTAGGCAGCACAGGCAGGTAGTGCAGGGGTCTCCTGTGGCCACCCCCCTCTCAAATAGATATACCACTTTGGATATTGTTGAGGGAGATAGCTTATCGGGGGAAGGCAGCAGCAGCCAACTTCCTGGCACCATGGGTGGTCCTGCTGCACAGGACGGGAGGAAAAAGAGCGGGAGATCTATAGTGATAGGGGATTCTATTGTAAGGGGAATAGATAGGCATTTCTGCGGCCGCAAACGAGACTCCAGGATGGTATGCTGCCTCCCTGGTGCAAGGGTCAAGGATGTCTCGCGGCAGCTGCAGGGCATTCTGGAAGGGGAGGGTGAACAGCCAGTTGTCGTGGTGCATATAGGTACCAACGATATAGGTAAAAACCGGGATGAGGTCCTAAAAGCTGAATATAGGGAGTTAGGAGGTAAATTTAAAAATAGGACCTCAAAGGTAGTAATCTCAGGATTGCTACCAGTGCCACGTGCTAGTCAGAGTAGAAATAGAAGGATATTTCAGATGAATACGTGGCTAGAGGAATGGTGCAAGGGGGAGGGATTCAAATTCCTGGGACATTGGAACCGGTTCTGGGGGAGGTGGGACCAGTACAAACTGGATGGTTTGCACCTGGGCGGGACCAGGACCAATGTCCTAGGGGGAGTGTTTGCCAGTGCTGTTGGGGAGGGTTTAAACTAAAATGGCAGGGGGTTGGGAACCTGTGTAGGGAGACAGAGGAAAGGGAAGCAAGGATACAAACAAAAGACAGGAAGGAGAAAAGCAAAAGTGGAAGGCAGAGAAATTGAGGATGTAAATCAAACAGGGCTACCGTAAATAATAATGCTAAAAGGAATAAGAGTGTTAAAAAAATCAAGCCTGAAGGCTTTGTGTCTTAATGTGTGGATGAATTAGCTGTGCAAATAGATGTAAATGGATATGATATAATTGGGATTATGGAGACATGGCTCCAGGGTGACCAAGGCTGGGAATTCAACATCCAGGGGTATTCAATATTCAGGAAGGACAGGCAAAAAGGTAAAGAGGAAAAGCTGGTTAAAGAGGAGATTAACACAATAGTAAGGAAGGATATTAGCTCTGATGATGTGGAATCTGTATGGGCAGAGCTGAGAAATACCAAGGGGCAGAAAACGTTCGTGGGAGTTGTATACAGACCCCCAAACAGTAATGCTGAAGTTGGGGATGGCATTAAACGGGATAATAGAGACGCGTGTAATAAGGGCACAGCAGTTATCATGGGTGACTTTAATCTACATATAGATTGGGCTAACCAAATTAGTAACAATACCGTGGAGGAGGAATTCCTAGAGTGTATACGGGATGGTTTCCTGGACCAATATGTCAAAGAACCAACTGGAGATCAGGCCATCTTAGACTGGGTATTATGTACTGAGAGGATTAATTAGCAATCTTGTTGTGCGAGGCCCCTTGGGGAGGAGCGATCATAATATGATCGAATTCTTCATTAAGATGGAGAGTGACGTAGTTGACTCAGAGACTAGGGTCCTGAATTTAAATAAAGGAAACTACGATGGTCTGAGGCACGAGTTGGCTAGGATGGATTGGGGAACATTACTTAAAGGGTTGACGGTGGCTAGGCAATGGCAAACATTTAAAGATCGCATGGATGAACTACTGAATTTGTTCATCCCTGTTTGGCATAAAAATAAAACAAAAAAGGTGACTCAACCATGGCTAACAAGGGAAATTAGGGATAGCACAAGATCCAAGGAGAGGACATATAAATTGGCCAGAAAAAGCAGCAAACCTGAGGATTGGGAGCAGTTTAGGATTCAGCAAAGGAGGACAAAGGGATTAATTAAGAGGGGGGAAATAGAGTATGAGAGTAAGCTTGCAGGGAACATAAAAACTGACTGTAAAAGCTTCTATAGGTATGCAAAAAGAAAAAGATTGGTGAAGTCAAGTGTAGGTCCCTTGCAGTCAGAATCAGGGGAATTTATAATGGGGAACAAAGAAATGGCAGACCAATTAAATACATACTTTGGTTCTGTCTTCACAAAGGAAGACACAAATAACCTCCCAAAGATGCCGGGGAACATAGAGTCTAATGAGAGGGAGGAACTGAATGAAATCGGTATTTGTAGGGAAATGGTGTTAGGGAAATTGACGGGATTGAAGGCCGATAAATCCCCAGGGCCTGATAATCTACATCCTAGGGTACTTAAGGAAGTTGCCCGAGAAATAGTAGATGCATTGCTGGTCATCTTCCAAAATTCTATAGACTCTGGCACAGTTCCCATGGATTGGAGGGTAGCTAATGTAACCCCACTATTTAAAAAAGGTGGTAGAGAGAAAATGGGGAATTATAGACCGGTAAACCCGACATCGGTAGTGGGGAAAATGCTAGAGTCCATTATAAAAGATGTAATAGCAGAGCACTTGGAAAACAGTGACAGGATCGGACAAAGTCAACATGGATTTACAAAAGGTAAATTATGCTCAACTAATCTACTGGAATTTTTTGAGGATGTAACTGGTAGTATAGATAAGGGAAAACCAGTGGATGTGGTGTATTTGGACTTTCAGAAGGCTTTCGATAAGGTCTTGCATAAGCGATTAGCATACAAAGTTAAAGCACATGGGATTGGGGGTGAGGTACTGACTTGGATAGAGAACTGGTTGGCAGACTGGAAGCAAAGAGTTGGAATAAACGGGTCGTTTTCCGAGTGGCAGGCAGTGACTAGTGGGGTACCGCAGGGATCGATGCTAGGACCCCAGTTATTCACAATACCTGTATATATTAATGATCTAGACGAGGGAACTAGATGTAATATCTCCAAGTTTGCAAATGACACAAAGCTGGGTGGGCGTGTGTGCTGTGAGGAGGATGCAGAGAAACTCCAGTATGATTTGGACAGGTTGGGTGATTGGGCAGATGCAGTAAAATGTGGATAAATACGAGGTTATCCACTTTGTTGGCAAAAACAGGAAGACAGATTATTGTCTGAATGCACTTCCCCTTTTCCCAATCTATTGCCAATGAGACCTGGGTGTCCTTATGCACCAGTCGCTGAAGGTAAGCATGCAGGTGCAGTAGGCGGTTAAGAAGGCAAATGGTATGTTGGCCTTCATACCGAGGATTTGAGTACAGGAGCAAGGATGTCTTGCTGCAGTTGTACAGGGCCTTGGTGAGGCCACACCTGGAGTACTGTGCGGAGTTTTGGTCGCCTTATCGAAGGAAGGATGTTCTTGCCATGGAGCGTGCAGCGAAGATTCACCAGACTGATACCTGGGATGGCAGGAATGACGTATGAGGAGAGATTGGGTCGATTAGGCTTATATTCACGAGTTTAGAAGAATGAGAGGGGATCTCATTGAAACTTATAAAATTCTGAAAGGACTAGACAGACTAGATGCAGGAAGGATCTTCCCAATGGTTGGGGAGTCCAGAACCAGGGGTCACAGTCTAAGGATAAGGGGTAGGCCATTTAGGACAGAGATGAGGAGGAACTTCTTCACCCAGAGAGTGGTGAACCTGTGGAATTCTTTACCACAGAAGGCAGTTGAGGCCAATTCATTAAATATATTCAAGAAAGGAGTTAGATATATTTAAGGCTAAAGGGATCAAGGGATATGGAGAGAAAGCAGGGACAGGGTACTGAATTTGGTTGATCAGCCATGATCTCATTAAATGGCAGAACAGGCTGGAGGGGCCGAACGGCCTACTCCTGTTCCTATCTTCTATGTAAATTATTTTCTACTTTGATTTTTCCAAAATTTGAGGGTGCTTGGGATCGGGAAGATGAATACTTAAATTTTTCTTCCTATTACACAGCTGAAGAACAGTATCCTCAAATAACTTGCCTCAAATTGTTTCTCTTCCAGAATTTGGCACTGAAAAAGTCAGGATCTGGCATGTGTGTAATGATGTCAATGGTGTGACAACACTCAGCTTGGGATCCACTGGGAGCATGAGAAGTGCTTGTTTTTGAAGGTAGAAAACAGATACAGATTTTTATTGGAAAAAATCTGGCAATTTATCAATGGAAATTAGTTGAAAAAATATTTTAAAAGGCTTTAGTTATGCTGTTATGTAACTACAAAAGATTACACTATGTAATCCTTGAAATTGGATTCTGAACTGAATTTCAAAACCAAGTTATTGTACTATTTGTAATGATCTCTGATAACCATATTATCTTTCACGTGTAAAGTTAGGAAATAAGTATTTGAAATACAACTATCGCTCCATTCATTCGTTTGTATCTGGCAAACCAGCATCATGTACTAAACCCCAGACATACATAAAGACAAATTTGGATGTTATATTAATGGTGGGCATCATCGTAACTGGGTTTTCCAGCTAATCATCCCTACATTAGTGGATGTTTGGGTGATCCAAGTGCTAGATATTTTCTGGGAACAGATTTTAGAACACTATTGGAAGAATCTACCTGGAGTCAGTCAATACCATTTGAGAAATCAAAGTAGAGCTATCATGGTCTCATAATTGACGGTCCTGATTGTGTTATCTTTTAAGGTGACTGATGTGCTCAGAAAAGGAGGTACAAGGGGCCAGTCTCCACTTACTTTGGTCAGGGTAGTATGCAATGGTAAAATCCAGCAGGTTAAATTTTCCAGCTCAAAGCAAGCTCGAGGAACAGCACCTCCGCTTTCGATTAGGCACTTTACAGCCTTCTGGACTCAACATCGAGTTCAACAATTTCAGATCATAATCTCTGCCCCCATTTTTTCCCCCAGACAGTAGCTGTTGATTCTGCTGTTCCCATTTACAGCTCTTCCAGACCCATCTTTTGTTTCTTAACTTGTTCCTTTTGCCTTGCACCATTATCCCTTTTTTCTTTGAATCTCTCCTACCTTCCACCCTATCACAGACCTTCCCTTTTGTTCTTTCCTCCCATCCCCTTTCCCTGCCTCTGCACTTATCTTACTTTTTCCTAGTTCTGACGAAAGATCATCGACCTGAAACATTAACTTTGTTTCTCTTTCCATAGATGCTGCCTGACCTGCTGAGCATTTTGTTTTTATTTCAGATTTCCACCATCCACAGCATTTTGCTTTTAAATTTTCCACTTATTTAAAATAGATTACTTACCTCTGCTTTATCATCCAGA
The DNA here is from genome assembly GCF_052327205.1 of Somniosus microcephalus. Taxonomy (NCBI): domain Eukaryota; kingdom Metazoa; phylum Chordata; class Chondrichthyes; order Squaliformes; family Somniosidae; genus Somniosus; species Somniosus microcephalus. Next base: position 37,708,865 of record NC_141003.1, on the reverse strand, counting down.
TTTGTGCATTAGGAGAAAGCAGGTTGAAGTTGCAAACTACAACTAAAACATTGATATAAGGAGCAGATCTTGGGGGTTCCTGCTGCTCTGTACTTTTGGTTATTGTTGTTCCAAATTGGATCCCACTGAATTTTAGGATAACTCACCTTCACATATGAAAAGCAAGGTGAGACTGTACCCGATTTATTTCTGCATTGATGAGAGCTTGTACCGTTTTTAAAAAGTATTTGGGAATGATTTACAAAGATATTTTTCAGGAAGCTGATCCTATATTTATAAATGCAATTAAATGACCTTTAGTCAATCCATGTCAGATGGGTTTTGTCTTCAATTTTCTATATTCCAATGCAGAAATTCTTCATAATTAGAACATTACTTTATTTAAGTCCAATTAAACCAAAGTAGTAAGCTCAACTTCTCCCTTCTTCTGAAAGCACTGACTCTTGCTTAGGTATCGTTCTATAAACACTGGCAAGCATCTAGTACCTCACTGAAGTGATCACTCTTTACGTGGACCATTGGCGTTGAGCATGGGTAGGTTATTCATTTCAGGTGAATCGTAGCCAAACCTAATCACACAAAGTTCATACACGACATGTACTTGTGACTGACTTCTTCCTTCCTCCCCTGGCTGAAATCGGACCAGAGATCAAATCCTGGAATCTTCCTGGTCTGTATGATTCACTAGTGTATGAAGCACTGCATTTACACAGTGACCTATTAGGGAAGTTACATTAATCAATGGAAGGGAAATGCACTAAGAATTGCCTTAAATGTATCCTCAAAATGGGGTCAGTAGTCAGACTAAATGCTAAAAAAGTAAAGGGTGAATTCTAATTAAACCATGAAGGCTTATACAAACAATACATTCCTTACCAGGGATAGAAAACAATCCCTCAAGACCACAGGCCTGGATACGCTCATTAAGGGGGACATAAAGATGTCCAGGCTCATCTTGACCTGCATGCAACCCCTTTGTTAGCAAAGATCTCAGAAACCAAGGAGTAAGCGGCTGACTCGACATGTCTAGGTGCTGGTGTGGCATTGATTGAGGTCATCAAGGGTATGAATAGGACTATGAGGTGATTTACACCAGAAGGGTTGAACTCTTCAAACATATCCCTCCGATTGATAAATAAAATTGAGATTTCTTTTGAAATTAAGGATATACAAGATGGTGTTTTTAATAGTAAAGTTCAGTCCTCGGTCTTAGTTTAGTTCTAATTCTTTTAAACTTTGTAGTAGACTGTGTACGAGATCTGTGTCTAGTATATGTAGCAGGGTGACTGCAAAATTTAAATTGAAGAGAAAAAAGTTATAGAAGTTAAGACTGCATGGCTATATCAGCCAGATACAAGTGTCAGTTAGATGTAGAAGTTTTCCCGAGATCAAGCGAGATGAGATATAAGCCAGCTTGTCCAGATATAGCTATCAGCACGGAGGGTGAATTTATCCAGGAGCACAGGCTCCGGGAGGAATGGATAGCTCCTCTACAGATTTATCACGGACACCTCAGAAGGCTGACACCATCCTCCCAGAGGAAGGCAAGTTCATCCATGGCAGCTCATAAGGATGAGTCATACAAGTTCTGGAAATATTGCCAACCACAAGAATCTATAGACTTTCATCTATAAAATAGACAGGCTATCTAATAAGTCTATTCCTGAGTTAATCAGACATCTCAGACTGATCTGAACTGCAAATTTATAATTAAGCAGTTAATATTGAATTAGTGAAATAACTGAATGGCCTTTATATAATACTTGCATACTCTAAGTGCTGCTAACTATGATTCTATGGTTAATAAGTAATCCTTAGTTTATGACTGTTTCATGTCAATAATTGGCAAGGGTTAATTCACTCAGCAGCTTGTGCAGGTCCGAATGGGAGGTTGGTAGTGTAAAGGCTAACATAATCCAAACGGCCAAACGGATTAATGTAAGGCAATTCACCGATCCAAATTTAGGCATCAACTCCTGGGTGGTAAACCCCAGGCGGTTCTCGACAAGGAGTTAAAGTGAGGGGTTAAGGGATAATTTGGTGCCCTTGATTAATATCCTAGTTAGGGTATTGATCCCAGGATTCTTACATCAGCTTTGTGCAAATTTTTCACAATGTGGTCCGTTGTTTTGGGAAAATATATTTTTGTGCCCCACAGAAGGTCGTTAATCTCCACACTATAAAGATCTTGGAGTGTGTGTCGTTCTTCATGCTGGTTTGGCACTATTATTGCTGCAGTGTTGAGGATTTTGCCTCAAGAGTTTTCCTTTGATTTATAAGTCAAATGTATGAAGAAATTGTAGCTTTAATCTGTTTTTATGCATCGACAAAGTCAGTAGAAAAGTGTTTAATATACCTGATCTGCTTTCAAAGTTGTGTTGGGTTAGGCCTGTTTTGTAATCATGGAGTTAAAGGCGCAGTGGACTACAATCGCCAGCAGAGGGCATTAATTGCCACACATATTTCAACTTTCCATTTTTCCCAAATGACTCTCATACTTTGTTCTCTCAGCTGCTGTTTTTTTTTTGCTTTCAGATTTTCTATTCTCTTTCCCAGTCTGTGGTTTCTCACCAGCTGTCTCCACAGCAAGTGGAATAAGCGAAGAGTCACCTAAAATTATGGGAGAATTTTCACGTTAGCTTCTCCTACCCAATCTCCTACTGTAACCAGTGGAAACCCATGAGAATTGACTGTTTCAGCCATTTCTCCGGGGGGGGGGGGGGGGGTTCCGAGCTCCTGCTGGAGAACAGGTGCAGAAATTCCAGGCACATGCATATCTTCAAGAGGAGCAGCGGTGGTGACACTTGAAAAGCACAGTTTCTTATGGCCAACGTAGCCTAAATGTTCTTACTCCCAACTTACAGGCTTCCACCAGGTTAGTGCTTGCTTTTTTAAATCACAGTCTTGGATCTAGGAACAGAAGAACAAATGTAGGTTTGTTCAGCCCGTGGAGCCTGCTCTGCCATTTTGTTATCCAATTTCCAAGTATCTACCGCCCTTTTTAAACACTTTAATTGATTCTACATTTATGGTCTTGTACACTTTACATTCCACATTCTGTAAATCTGGTGTATGTTTTTTTCCTGCTGAGTTCTAGCTGTTACACTGTCTTAGATTGCATTCTTTGCCTAATTTGGAGTTGCTTGGTCAACTCAACCCAGCCTCTACCTGTATCAGCTCAAGATAGTTTCTGAGTTTAAGTTTGCAGACAAGAGAACATACACCATTTCCTATTGTTATACATTACCAAATATGAATGATAAATGAAGGAATATGGGTGAATAAAGTCAATATTCTTGGCCTGCCCTGATTTCAAAACAGTCAGAGGACCTTCTCTTGGGTCTGTTCCTGGGCATGGCGAAAATAGCCATCCACAGGACCATTCGTAGTGTGTTTTATTATTCATTTTGGAGACAGGTTGAGCCCCACCACTGGCCTGAGGGTTTGCTTACACTATAACTGCAGTGTTGATGTACAGCGGTTTCACTACAGTAGTGTAAATACATCCCTTGTCCTCCTTTGGTATTTTAAGCTTCACTGTCTCTTACACTGCTAAAGATGCTTTCCGAAAACTTAGCTTCTTTCGTGCCAATCACTGATTTTTTCTAATCGGAGTACAGTTGAACATCTGGCGATACAGTGCAATTCCTACATACCAAGACATGTATTTTTTTTTTTAAAACAGCATTTATTGCTCAATTAATGTTTACTAAATCCATGTCATGTATAGTATGATTGCAATAAATGTATTAAATACTGGCTACAAAAGTTTGCTACATTTTCCAGAGAACTCTTTTACTTCATTAAATTTGGTCTTTTAAAAATGAACAGTAGTACAAAAATACTGCTGATGGTTGTAGATTGCATTTTATGTCCGATAAACATTAGTATTTAAACATTTTAAATATAAACCAAAGTGCATAGAAGTAAAACATGCACTTTTTTTAAACAACAATTCATTAAATTTGCAAGTTTTCTTTTTAAAAAATTAGGCTTGGAATTGATTGTTCTTCAGCTTGCTTAACAAGTAGAATATTGAATACTGACAGTAAGGCAACTTGAAGAGTATAGGTGTCAGTAAAATGATTCTCATTATAAACAAGTACTATAGATAGCAACCTTCTGGCTAATTGTCTGCAGTAATGTACGCACATCCTCTTCCAGTTTTACTAACTTTTGTGCTTTTTCCTCCAAGGCTTTCTGGTTGTCGTCGTAGCTTTTTTCCAGTTCTGTAGAAAACAGAATGTTAGCTCACAATTGCAATTCTTGAGCAGTTAGATGTGATTACACAGATTTTAGATCAGTAGCAGTCTTGTCATTTGTAGGTTCTGTATCAGATACTTTAATTATGAAGAGAATGAAGATGTTCTAGTACAATCAACGCTGCTGCTCCCATTTATGAATCAAGTTCAATGCTTGTGTTTTCCATTGGTTTTCTTTTACTCCTACATTTAGATCTTAACTGAAGGTGCAATTGTGCTCACAATTTCACCTTTGCTCTAATTTGTTTCATCTTAATAGCTTTTAATTTTGGATAAGAGTCTATACAGTGCTCAACAGGCATATTATCTTTCATACAGGAACGCATATGTACGTTGCTGATCAACTGCTGCTGACTGCAGCCCTTCAATTTATACTTTAATCTGGAGCATTTACTGTGGGACAAGCTTCACTAATTTCATTCCGATTTTCTAACTGAATGCACTGTCAAATTCTGTGACAAACATTCAGGTAGAAAAATATTTTGTCAGTAGGTGAATTGATAAGTTACTAGGCTGATTCACATTTCTGCATTACTTGTCTTTAAAATACTCATGTAGATTGACTCTTTATGATCCTGTGTGAAGAGCTGGGTATTGACTATAGAAAATAAAATCTCCAAATGATAGGAGTTTACTTCCACCAAGGTCAATTGCTTTCCTTGCCACAGCTATGTAGAGCTAGGAAAATCAAGTCTACGCTGCACGTTAGGGCAGCAATGCCTTCAGCTGAAACGTAAGTTGAACAAATGAGGGGGGATTTCAGGTGCTGACCTGGCTAGGAAGTAAACTGATAAAACTTTTTTTTTTTTTAATTTCAACAGATTTCAGCAAGACCTACCTGTGACGTCTACCAAATGATTTACCTCTAATAGCGTACAAGTGAAAAAGTAATAAATGAAGGCTACAGCTTAGGTTGAATTAAGCTATTTAACCTAGATGGTGATGGGACTAAAAGATACAAGTACAAAATTCAAAAGCTTCAAGTAAGGATTAGGCAAAAAAAAAATTCACACGATAGTGGATATGTAGAACAAACTCTCTGTTAATCCAGGGTAAATTAACACTGTTGAGAGAGCTGGAAAAATATCTACTGAGAAGAGGGATGGGGGTTCTAGGGATATCAACGGGGTTACTCATTTTTGCCACCTAGGGAGGTGGGGAAAGATCAAAGGTGTACATTAAAGTAGAGATCAACATAGTTTGAGAGGGGGTGACACCCATGACCGAATGCATGGACTTTAGATGGAGCAGCTTTTTGGACTTTCCTCGCTCCAGACCTCCTCCTCATCTGGACATAGGTTCACATTTATGCCCATCAAAATAGCCAAGGAAACCGCATGCATGGTTGAGCTGCAGTGACTCGAGGGGTCTCGTAGCACAAGGTCATTGCTGCCATCATCCCAAGATCTGCATAGTGCTGAGCTCGAATTCTCAATCAGATGTGAAGGCGGTCTTTAAATCTAGGTGCAATTAATCTACGCATAGCGCTATCTGGAACTAGGTCACTTGTTCTGGCCTGGTAATACAGCAACAAAGACCTTGATTAAATATATTAATCCAACAAATGAGGTCTGAAGTCTCAACAAGACTGAGGTGATGGAGATTAAGCCTCTAGAGTGGCTGTGCTCAATGATCAACTCCAACATTTCAGAAACAATGTTAGCAGAGGTAAGCACTGAAAGATCAGGAGTAGTCAGGTGAACATCACTGGCAACAGACACCAAGACATGCCGAGATCAAAGCAGAAAGGATCTCATGCGAGGACTACAAATCTTTAATCTAGGCACCATCAACTGAGGCGGACAATGAACCACTAGATGTCAATTTATTTTGCTAGTATACTACCAGTTCGAGTACTCAATCGATGAATTGAACTCCAACTAATCTACTGAGGTTAAAATTAAAGATATATGCAAGTCAGAACATTTTGAAGATATTTTTAACAATAGTTTTGCATGTACTGTTTAAAAAAAAACAGAAACCATTTCCTGATGTGCTAACCCAAATCAACTGTTGCTGACAATAGAAGAAAAATAACAGATGTGCACTCCCTGTATACAATGTGAATGAGGAAGATCTATATGAAGTCAGTCCCTACCACAATGTCTCAGTGCTTCCCCCCACCCCCTTTCTCTACACTCAGCCCTGACCTCCAGTCCAGTCTGGATAACATTCTATACCTCTATGTTGTGGGTAACTTATGTTCTACTTAATCCAAACATTTTGATAATTGTGATCTCAGCTGGGTAACTTGTGCATTAGGTCTCTAACTGTAAGGATGTTGGACAGCTGGACTGAATTCCATCTTACTCTGTTTGAATTAGTTTACAGTAAATTTAACTTCAGGGATTTTGAGTCTAAATACAAGTTAAATTTAAGCCATAAATATTTATGTAAGCAGCCTTTTGGTTTAGCATTTTGTTACTGTCCTTCGCATTGACTCGTGCAATGACTGCACGTTACATTCGGTGCAATACTTACTCTTTAATAACTCAAGTTTCCGACTTGCATCCGATAACAAGGATTCAGCTTCATTCTGCAATATCTTTGCTTTCTTTCGAGCATCAGAAGCTGCATCAGATGTTTTTACAACGTTGTCTTCTACAATAGTGTACTTTTCTTTAAGGACAGTATCGAGTACCTAGGTTAAAAAAAAATCTTGTAAGATAGGGGTAAAGGGTAGCTATTCAGAGTGGTAGAAGGTGGGAAGTGGGGTCTGACAAGATCAATGCTGGGACCACCTCAATTTATTTTAAAATTTAGACTTTGGAATCAAAAACTCAATTTCTAAATTTGCAGACACCACCAACTTTTTTTGGGGGGGGTTGGTGGGAGGAATAGTCAATACTGAGGAGGACTGCAATAAATTAAAAGACGACATTAATAAACTTGCAGAATGGGAATATAATTGACAAATGATTTCAACATCGATAAGTATCACATTTTGGTAAGAAAAATAAGGAGGTCACATATTACTTGGAAAATAAGAATCTAAATGGGGTAGAGGAGCAAAGGGATCTCTGAATACAAATACACAAATCTCAGTTGCGACACAGGTCAATAAGGCCATAGCAAAAGCAAACCAAACACTAGGGTTTATTTCTAGAGGGATAAAATTGAAAAGTAGAGACGTTATACTAAACTTGTATCGAATCTTGGCTAGACCACACTTGGGAGTACTGTGTGCAGTTCTGGTCGCCATATTATAAAAAGGATAGAGAGGCACTGGAGAGGGTGATGAGAAGATTTACAAGGATGATACCAGAAATGCGAGGTTATTCCCATCAGGAAAGGATGAACAGGCTGGGTCTCTTTTCTCTTGGAAAAAGAAAAGGCTGAGGGTGACCTAATTGAGGTCTTTAAAGTTATGAGAGGTTTTCAGAGAGTAGACACAGAGAATGTTTCCACTTGTGGGGACGAGCATAACTAGAGGCCATCAATATAAGATAGTCACCAAGAAATCCAATAGGCAATTCAGAAGAAACTTCATTACCCAGAGTGTGGTGAGAATGTGGAACTCGCTACCACAGGGAGTAGTTGAGGCAAATAGTACAGATTCATTTAAGGGGATGCTAGATAAGCATATGAGGAAGGAAGGAATTGAGGGTTATGGTGATAGAGTTAGATGAGGGAGTAGGTTTGAGTGGATGGACTGGTTGGGCTGAATAGCCTGTTTCTGTGCTGTATATTCTATGTAATTCTGTATATCAACATCCCACAATGGATGGGCAGTCCAAGTATATCACAAGATGGCACAGTTTATTATGGTAACATACCTGTTTTAATGATTGAATTTACAGCACAGAAACAGACCATTCGGCCCAACTGGTCTATGCTGGCATTTACGCTCTATATGAGCCTCCTTCACCCCATTCTATCTAACCCGATGAGAAAATGATTTCTTATTTGTGTTCACACAGCAACATGAGCAAACGCAACACAGATGTTGAATTTCTGCAGAGGATAGAAGTACAAAAAGAAATAGAAATTTTGGAAAGGGTGGCCAGTGATAACCTGAGGAAGTTAAAGGAAAACACGTCACCAGGACTGCATGGATTTCATATATGAGGGTACAGGAAACTTTGGTTTATCCGGAGGTTAACTGTCCGGAATGCTCGCGCCACCGGCAAAAATCAGTAGCCGTTTCATTAGATTTTTTTTCTTTTCGTTGCTTTTTTTTTCCCCACCAGTCAGGCTCTGCAAGGTCTCGCTGAAGCTGTTGCTAAGCTACAGAGACGCTTGCAAGGTACGGCCGACCGTTTAGAAGCTGTTGCTAAGCAACAGGGTTTGTTGCCAGATACGGAGCTCAAAATCTCGCGCTGGTTTGTCCGGCAGTTTTGATGGGATGGCAACAGCTCGGTCCCGTCGGTGCCAGATAGCACAAAGTTTCCTGTACATAGATTTCATAAGAGGGTGTGTAAAGAGGTCAGTGAATCAGTAACATCCTTTCCACTAACTTAGGAGTTTTCAAAATGGGAGTAGTAGAAAGTAGCTAACATAGAACCAATCTTTAAAAAAAGGAGCAGACCCAGGAACGTCGAGGACAGTGAGCTTACTATTTGTTTTGTATAAAGTATTAGAAGTCTTCCTGAAAGAGTGGACAGTGAAAGAAAAGAAAATGAAAATTACTTGAATTTACATAATGCCCTTCATAATCTCAGGACATCCCAAAGCACTTTACAGCCAAGTGTAGTCACTTGTGATGTAGAGAAGCAGGACAACCAATTTTCTCACAGCAAGGCCCCACAAACAGCAACATGACCAGATAATCTGTTTGAGTGATGTTGGTTGAGGAATAAATATTGGCAACGGCACTGGGAGAACTCCCCTGCTCCTCTTTGAATAGTGCCATGGGATCTTTCACGTCCACCTGAGGGGGCAAATGGGGCCTCAGTTTAATGTCTCATCTGAAAGATGGCATGTCTGACAGTGCCACATTCCCCTCAGTACTGCACTGAAGCATCAGTCTAGATTATGCACTCAAGTTTCAGAGTTGGACTTGCCTCGGAGTCAGAAGAATGTAGATTCAAGAGTGCTACCACTGAGCCAGTAACAATATCCAGGCACTGGAGGTAATGCAGAAAAGATCAACCAAATTGATAGATAGCATAAGGCACCTGTGGCGATGAGAAGAGCTTGAAGAACCTGGGATTGCTTACCCTGAAGTGAAGGCTCCAGGGTAAAATTATTCAACTATTTAAGATTGGGAGAATAGGTCAATTGAATGCTTAATTTACTCCAAAATGATTGAAAATAGACTGGCATCTATTCGTTTGATAATTATGTTTATATTTCAAAGCAATGTTTAGATAAATTTAAATATTTCAGAAGGAAAATTAGGCAACCAATATGTGCAACACGTGAAGATTTATTTTGAAACACTTCCCCATTAGGAATACATTATACAGTATCAGTAGTGTATTGTTCCTGTATAATCTGCCGTAACTAGCGGAGAATGCAAAATAATTTATCCTCATGTGGATCAGTGTCATATTTGTCTTTTAATACTCCTTTGCAGCGCCTTGGGATGTTTTACTACATTAAAAGCGCTATATAAATACAAGTTGTTGTAATGTAACACTATAGAAAGTTTCCTGGCCGGCGAAGTATTTTCTGGTTTACATGGTAATTCACCTAGATTTAACATAAGCACCGTTAGAAGTACGGTATTTCAGATGAGACTTCAAACCAAGGTCCTGTCTGGCTGTTCAAGTGGACATAAAATATTCCATGGCATTATTGAGATTAGAGCAGGGAGTTCATCCAGTTTCCTGGCCAACACTTTTCCCTCAACTAACATTGAACACAACATTACTGGCCATTCATCTCGTTTGCAGGACCTCACTGTGCACAAGTTGGCTGCCATTTTTGCCAACATACCTGACTGATTTGAAGCACTTTGGGACATCCTACGGTGCTATATAAATGCAAGTTCTTTCTTAATGTGCAAGTTATGTAGGAGTAAAGGGTAGCTATTCAGTGAGGGACCACTGCTGTTCGCAATTTACATTAACGATTCACACTTAGGAATCAAAAACACAATTTCTAAATTTGCAGATGACACCAAATTTGTGGGGGGGGGGGGGGGAAGCTGGTGGAGAGATAGTTAATACTGAGGAGGGCTGCAACAAGTTACAGGAGGGCATTAATAAACTTGCAGAATGGGCATATAATTGGCAAATGAAGTTCAACACAGATAACCGAGGTATTACATTTTGGTGCGTTGACACAGCCTTGCTCGACCCCGGTTTGTACGTGAATTGGGTCTGTGGCGGAATGTCAGTGTTCTTGCTCAGGCTAACATCCCCAGCATCGAAGCTTTGACCACGCTCAATCAGCTCTGATGGATGGGCCACATTGTCCGCATGCCCGATACGAGACTCCCAAAACAAGCGCTCTACTCTGAGCTCCGGCACGGCAAGAGAGCCCCAGGTGGGCAGAGGAAACGCTTCAAGGACACCCTCAAAGCCTCCTTGAAAAAGTGTAACATCCCCACCGACACCTGGGAATCCCTGGCCCAAGACCGCACAAAGTGAAGGAGAAGCATCCGGGAAGGCGCCGAACACCTCGAGTCTCTTCGCCGGGAGCAAGCGGAAGCCAGGCACAGGCAGCGCAAGGAGCGCACGTCAACCCAAGCACCCCACCACCGGCCCCTTCAATCACCATCTGCCCCACCTGTGACAGAGACTGTAGGTCCCGCATTGGACTCATCAGTCACCTTTTTAATGTGGAAGCAAGTCATCCTCGGTTCCGAGGGACTGCCTAAGATGATGATTACATTTTGGTAGGAAGAATAGGGAGGTCACTTATCACTTGGAGGGTGTGCGTCTACGTGGGGTAGAGGAACAAAGGGATCTTGGGAGTACAAATATACAAATCACTAAAAGTTGCGACACAGGTTAGCAAGGCCATAAAAAAAGCAAACCAAGCACTAGGTTTTATTTCTAGAGGTATAGAATTGAAAAGCAGGGAAGTTATGCTAAACCTGTATCGAACCCTGGTTGGACTACACTTAGAGTACTGCGTACAGTTCTGGTAGCCATATTATAAAAAGGATAGAGGTGCACAGGAGAGGGTGCAGAGAAGATTTACAAGGATACCACCAGAAATGCGAGGGTATACATATCAGGAAAGGATGAACAGGCTGGGTGTCTTTTCTCTTGAAAAAAGGCTGAGGGATGACCTAATCTTTAAATCATTATAATTATGAAAAATTTTGATAGAGTGGATGCAGAGAGAATGTTTCCACTTGTGGGGAAAAGCATAACTAGAGGCCATCAATATAAGATAGTCACTTCCAAGTATGTTATGCTCCACCTGCGCTATGTGGGAAATCAGGGACGCTGCCGGTGTCCCTGACGACCATGTGTGCCGGAAATGTATCCAGCTGCAGCTACTAGCAGACCGCATTGAGGCGCTGGAGCTGCGGATGGATGAGTTTTGGAGCATTCGTGATGCTGAGAGGGTCGTGGATAACACGTTTAGTGAGTTGGTCACACCGCAGGTAAGGGCTGCACAGGCAGAAGGGAAATGGGTGACCATCAGGCGGAGCAGTAGAAGCAGGCAGGTAGTGCAGGGGACCCCTGTGGCCATCCCCCTCTCAAACAGGTATAGCGATTTGGATACTGTTGAGGGGGATGACTTACCAGGGGAAGGCAGCAGCAGCCAACTTCCTGGCATCGGGGGTGCTTCTGCTGCTCAGGAAGGGAGGAAAAAGAGTCGGAGAGCAATAGTGGTAGGGGATTCTATCGTAAGGGGAACAGATAGGCGTTTCTGTGGCCGTAGACGTGACTCCAGGATGGTTTGTTGCCTCCCTGGTGCCAGGGTTAAGGATGTCACTGAACGGCTGCAGGGCATTCTGAAGGGGGAGGGTGAACAGTCAGTGGTCGTGGTTCACATTGGGACCAACGACATGGGTAGGAAGAGGGATGAGGTCCTGCAGCAAGAATTTAGGGAGCTAGGTAGCAGATTAAAGAGCAGGACCTCAAAAGGTTGTAATCTCTGGATTACTCCCGGTGCCACGTGCTAGTGAGTATACGAATAGGAGGATAGAGCAGATGAATGTGTGGCTAAAGAGTTGGTGCAGGAGGGAGGGTTTTAGTTTCCTGGATCACTGGGTCTGCTTCTGCGGAAGGTGGGACTTGTACAAGTCGGATGGGTTGCACTTGAACCAGAACTGGACAAATATCCTTGCGGGGAGGTTTGCTAGCACTGTTGGGGGGGGGGGGGGGGGGTTTAAACTAACTTGGCAGGGGGATGGGATACAGAGTGGAGCTATAATAGGGGGTGATGTACAGCCAAATATAGAGGAAAAAACAAGTCAGCTTGGAAGGCAGAGCAAATATGTAACGGCACAAGGGAGTAGGGCAAGGCTGGATGGCATTTATTTTAATGCAAGGAGTCTTGCGAATAAGGTGGATGAACTGAAGGTGTTGATGAACACATGGGAGTATGATATTGTTGCTATCACAGAGACATGGTTGAGGGAGGGGCAAGACTGGCAGCTCAATATTCCGGGGTATAGAATCTTCAGGCAAGACGGGGGGGGGGGGGGGGGTAAAAGGAGGGGGTGTCGCAATATTAATTAAGGAGTCAATTACTGCTGTAAGGAGGGATGATATATTAACAGGTTCCTCTAATGAGGCCATATGGGTAGAACTTAAAAACAAAAAGGGGGCAAGCACTTTGCTGGGAGTGTACTATAGGCCCCCAGTCAGGGGGAGATAGAGGAACAGATATGTAGGCAAATCTCAGGGAACTGTGCAAATAATAGGGTAATAATAGTGGGGGATTTCAACTTCCCCAATATTAACTGGGATAGTCAGAGTGTGAAAGGCTTAGAGGGTGCAGAATTCTTAAAGTGCATCCAGGAGAGCTTTTTGAGCCAGCATCTGGAAAGTCCTACAAGAGAGGGGGCGGTACTGGACCTAATTCTAGGGAATGTGGCCGGGCAAGTGGTAGAAGTGTTAGTAGGTGAGCACTTTGGTGACAGTGACCATAATTCGGTGAGATTTAAGGTAGTCATGGAAAAGGACAGAGATGGACCGGAAATAAAGGTTCTAAATTGGGGGAAGGCCGATTTTAATATAAGGCAGGATCTGGCCAAAGGGGACTGGGATCAGCTACTTGTAGGAAAATCCACATCGGAGCAATGGAAGTCTTTCAGAAAGGAAATTGAGAGAGTACAATGGCAACATGTTCCCGTAAAGGTCAAGGGTGGGACCAACAAGGCCAGGGAACCTTGGATGTCAAGGGATATACGAGAATGGATTAGGAAAAAAAGGGGGGCCTTTGGCAGATACAAGGGACTAAAGACAGAGGAAGCCCTAGAGGAGTATAAAAAGTGCAGGGGGATACTTAAAAAAGAAATTAGGAGAGCGAGGAGGGGCCATGAAATAACACAGGCGAGCAAAATAAAAGGAAAATCCTAAGGTGTTTTATAAGTATATTAAGGGCAAGAGGATAAATAGGGAAAGAGTAGGGCCCATTAGGGACCAAACTGGCAATGTGTGTGTGGAGCCAGAAGATGTAAGTGGGGTTTTAAATGAATTTTTTGCATCTGTGTTCACTATGGAGAAGGACGACGTAGACATAGAAATTGGGCAGGGGGACTGTGATATACTTGAACATATTAGCATCGAGAGGGAGGAGGTACTAGCGGTTTTAGCAGGCTTAAAAGTGGATAAATCCCCAGGCCCGGACGAGATGTATCCTAGGCTGCTGTGTGAGGCAAAGGAAGAGATTGCAGGGACTCGGACACAAATTTTCAGAACCTCTCTGGCCACAGGGGAGGTGCCAGAGGACTGGAGGACAGCTAACGTAGTACCATTATTCAAGAAGGGTAGTAGGGATAAACCAGAGAATTACAGGCCAGTGAGCCTAACATCAGTGGTAGGGAAATTATTGGAAAAAATTCTGAGGGACAGAATTAGTCTCCACTTGGAGAGGCAAGGATTAAATCAGGGATAGTCAGCATGGCTTTGTCAAGGGAAGATCATGTCTGACCAATTTGATTGAATTTTTCGAGGGGGTGACTAGGTGTGTGGATGAGGGTAGTGCAGTGGATGTGGTATACCTGGATTTCAGTAAGGCTTTCGATAAAGTCCCGCATAGGAGACTGGTCAAGAAGGTAAGAGCCCATGGGATCCAGGGTGCCTTGGCACATTGGATCCAAAACTGGCTTAAGTGGCAGAAGGCAGAGGGTGATGGTCGAAGGTTGTTTTTGTGACTGGAAGCCTGTGTCCAGGGGGGTACCGCAGGGATCGGTGCTTGGTCCCTTGCTGTTTGTGGTCTACATTAATGATTTGGATGTGAATGTAAAAGGTATGATCAGTAAGTTCGCAGATGACACGAAAATTGGTGGGGTGGTAAATAGCGAGGAGGGTAGCCTCAGTCTGCAGGACAATATAGATGGGTTGGTCAGATGGGCGGAACAGTGGCAAATGGAATTTAACCCTGAAAAGTGTGAGGTGATGCATTTTGGAGGGACTAACAAGGCAAGGTAATACACAATGAATGGTAGGACCTTAAGAAAGACAGAGGATCAGAGGAACCTTGGTGTGCATGTACATAGATCCCTGAAGGCAGCAGAACAGGTGGATAAGGTGGTTAAAAAGGCATATGGGATACTTGCCTTCATTAGCCGAGGCATAGAATATAAGAGCAGGGAGGTTATGATGGAGCTGTACAAAACGCTGGTTAGGCCACAGCTGGAATACTGTGTGCAGTTCTGGTCGCCACACTATAGGAAGGGTGTGATTGCTTTGGAGAGGGTGCAGAGGAGATTCACCAGGATGTTACCTGGGCTGGAGCGCTTCAGCTATGAAGAAAGACTGGACAGGCTGGGGTTGTTTTCCTTGGAGCAGAGAAGGCTGAGGGGGGACCTGATTGAGGTATACAAAATTATGAGGGGCATAGTTAGGGTAGATAGGAAGGAACTTTTTCCCTTAGTAGAGGGGTCAATAACAAGGGGGCATAGATTCAAGGTAAGGGGCAGGAGGTTTAGGGGGGATTTGAGGAAGAATTTTTTCACCCAGAGGGTGGTTGGAATCTGGAACTCACTGCCTGAAAGGGTGGTAGAGGCAGGAACCCTCAACATTCAAGAAGCATTTGGATGAGCACTTGAAATGCCATAGCATACAAGGCTACGGACCAAATGCTGGAAAATGGGATTAAATTAGACAGGGCTTGATGGCCGGCGCAGACGCGATGGGCCTCTTTCTGTGCTGTATAACTCTATGGGGGAGAAATTGGGTGAGTAGCGCCAGCTGTTAGCGCCTAAAGAGGCAGTCAGTGGCTGTAGCGCCACTGGCTGCGTCTGTGGCGATATTCAGTAGGGGCGCGAATGGTGGCGTTAGGCATTTGCACTGCGCCGCCACCGATGACGTCATTGGTGTGCGCAGCGCCCCATTTGTGCCCCGTTTGCGATATTTGGTAGTGAACGCCACAGTTGCGCCGCTCGCTACCCGCGCCCGGTTCACGGGGCCTTACTGTGCTGGCAGCGGCGCAAGTTAAGGTGGAGGTGCGGGGCGGCCGCTTTTTCGGCGGCCGCCTGCCAGCACCTCCGTCCCCGGCCTCCTAAATCCCCCCCCCCCCCCCCGCAGCATTGCCGGCTGTTTCCCGAGAGCCCGGCACTTCTCCTTGGTGCCGGGCTCATTTGCCGGCACTCGCGATCGGGGATCGTGCTGTTGCAGGCACCTCCCCCTTAACAGTGGGAGGAAGGCCTGCAGTACCGCAGCGTGCCGTGCCGCAGCGGCACGTTGCGCTGCGATAAACAGTTTCAGCGCCCTAAGAGGGACGCTGAGCGCCTCGAGCCTCGCCCCGTGTCCCTCGAGGGGCAATGAAACTGAATTTCTGGCGATCGGCATCACTCCGATCGCTGCGCTAAATCCTGCGCTACACCGACTTTTGCGCCACTTTGGCGCCCCAACCCAATTTCTAGGCCTATGACTCTAAATCCAATCGGGAATTCAGAAGAAACTTCTTTACCCAAAGAGTGGTGAGAATGTTGAACTCACTACCACAGGGAGTGGTTGAAGCGAAAAGTAGAGATGCATTTAAGGGGAGGCTAGACAAGCAGATTAGGGAGAAGGAAATAGAAGATTATGCTTATAGATTTAGATGAGGAAAGACGGGAGGAGGCGAGAGATAAACGCCGGCATGGACTGGTTGGGCCGAATGGCCTGTTTCTGTGCCGTATATCCTATGTAATGTAATCCTATGCCTACCTGTTTGGCCTCATCTGCAGCCTGCTTTACTTTATCTGCTGTGTTCCCAATGTTTTCTGCAGTGTTTGTGTTGTCCGTGGTCTTTTGTTTTAGTTCATCAATATCCTTTTCAATCTGTGCTAAGCGTACAGTAGCATTGTTGAGACTTTGTTCTGATGCTACGGTCTCCGATTCAATCTAAAATATATATTTTTAAAAAAAGCAAAGATTTGTACTGAAGTAGTATAGGTATACAAACAAGCTCAGTTATTGAATAACTTCACAAGTAACAGTTCAACACAAGGGAGATACAGCACTAAGTCAACACATTTTCATTTACTTTAGATGAGTAAAGATTTCGGTTTAGTTTTGAAATAGAAACTACTGATTTGCCAATTAGATGCTGTAATTTTCTCACTGATCTCTCACAGGATCACTCCATGAGACAAGAAAATTATTTCAAAGATGTTTTGATGGGTAGTGTAAATTTACAGTAATGTCCAGTTACAAATATTCTTCTCGCTGCTATATATTTATTTAAATTGGCAAATTAAAACTACAGTGGAACTAGAGATCACCTTGAATATTCTTTCTTGAAGAAATTTCACCTCTGAATTTTAGTCTGTTGCATATTAAGAGAGAGAATGAAAGGAACAATGTTGTCAACAAAATTATAATGTATAAAGATGTGAAAAAAATAGTAATTTTCAGGTAAATACAAAGACATCAGCAGTACTGAAAGGATCTAGATTAGAGCCTGGATATAATCTAGTCTGCATTCAATTCAATTCAATTCGCTTTATTGGCATGATGACAAGTTACATCTTATGTTGCCATTAATACTACTAGCATTATGTAGGTCATCAATCTTCCTTTCTATAACCAACCTAATGGTACTAAATTCTGCCAACCCCATAGGACATAATAAGATTTCTCATGTATGCAAAGTTGCATGACATTGGAGTGCAGTAAACTGAATTTTCAATATACCAATACACTCACAGACTTGTCAATTCTGTGGTGGTTAGATTAAAGCTGCTACTTTCTTTGCCATCAGTTACATTTGTTTTACATTTCACTTAGATAAGTTTAAACAAACAGGTGTCTGTCTGCAAGCTGCTGAATTATTGAAACAGACAAAGACACATGCTAAAACTGTGAAGATGAGACAAGAGATAAAAGACCATTTTAATTGCAACAGATTACGCTGTACATCTGCTGTCAAACAAATATGCACTTAGGAGTCTGTGATAGTTAACTTTGCTTCAGTTCTTTGATCTAATCACAGGGGCTGCACTGACTTAGGCTGAGTATGGACTATTCTGTTGATACAAGTGGCAATACAGCTGTAGGCAATGGGTGAGATGCTGGCATTTTATCAGGAAACATAAACCTGCACAGAGCAGTTCAAAGACTTCTCCGAATACAACATTAGCACCCTAATGCTTTAGTGCTGTGGGGTCAGCTATAAATTCACAAGCATCAGATGAAGGCATCAGGGTTGCCTGACAAGTACAATTGAATTTTGACAGGCACGAAATGCAATTTTAGAAAAGGCCCTGAACAGAAATTAAGTGAATTTGTTTCAAGTTTCTAATCTGTAGCCATCTTTGAAAAATATTTTAGCCTTGTTTACATTTCAGACTTGTTCAAGAGTTAGGTTCCTAAATTCTTCCCATGGCTCGATGGGTAAATGTAAGGACTTGTTTGGTGCTATACAGACCATGAAAATCTCAGGTTTCTGGTCTGTGTGGAGTGAGCTAGTTTAGCTGGGGCACTGCAGATACCCTCAACATGTCTGGACTGTAGAGGATTAAATCCAACCAGGATTAATACTCCTGATCACGGTCCTGTAATCTCCTGCCAGAAAGTGTGCATATAGAAACATCAGCTGAGGTCTGGCTCGGCTGTGGCACCCGCCGCAGTCAAACAACAGCTCACTGAACAGGTAAGTTCACACCTGAAGCATGGAGATCTGAGTGATGTACCAGGGGCCTGTATGTTTCAACAGAACAGTATGTCAGGAGTAATCTGCTTTTCGAGGCGGGTGAGGGGGGAAAAGCGAAGAGAGACAACAGAAATTTAGTATACAAGATTCCATTCCTACAGATTAGCAGTAATGTCTTCGGGGGGAAAAAATCAATGACAGCAGTTTGAGCCAACATGAGGGAAGAAAACAGTGAGTCACGTGGCATACACAAAGCCAAATCATAATCATTGCTGAGTTTCCCCAGTTTACAAATTAGCTATATTATTTGGTGTGCAGAGGACAATGGAAGAATAAATATTCATACTGACTGGGTAGACACCTGGTCCCAGTGCCAATACATTTATGAAGATGGGTGGATGTTAAGGCTGTAATAGAATGGAGATCTGATTTCATGGTTTAAGGACCTCTGAACCTTACAACTCTTAACATTCCTTGCGACTGAAGTCTTTGTCTAAATAGTGACGTACTGAGGTCAGTAGGTTTTGTGTCCCCTCAATGTCTTCATTAGCTTGTTTGATGGCTTTTGTTGCTGCATTCTGCGCCCTTTCAGCTTCATCCAAGGCCTCCTTTACACGATCAGCTGAGACTTTAATATCCGTTGCATGAATTCTGTAACACACAAGTAGTTTGAGATATCCCGTTAATATGATCAGCCTCAATTGTAATACTTCTAATTTAATCGGAGCAGATTATGTCCAGGTGGTTTGTAATAGCCATTAAAATAAGGAGCCTCAAACATCATGCCAGGATACTTAGTAATTTGTCAAGTGGTTTTAATTTTTGGTGACAGCAAACTGGTGCGGATACTGATGGGCACTGGGTTTTATATGACAGATGGGAGGCATTGAGAGGGAAATCAATACTGAAAGATTCATGATTAAGTAATCACTCTGAATTTAAGAAATCAGCAGTTACTGACTGCAAAATAGTATTGCTAATATATACTATTAAAATGAGGACAAGTTGTTGAACTCAAGGATTAATAAGTAGAAAATATTAATTTTAACTAAAATTGCATCTAGCTGATGTAGTTGGTAGTTTAAGCAAGAAGAGATTGTGTGACACACCTGGATCTCCTGGCCTCATCCAGCAGTGCTTCGGCCCGCTCAATGTCTGCTGCACTCTGGTTTAGGATCATTTCTACATCTGACAGACTCTCTACGCGGGCACGAATGTCACTGGTCAGATCCTGAAGCTGCTGAGGAGTGGTTGGCAATTCTAACTTCAATACTTCATTGGCAACCACCTCAATGCTCTCTAGATCAGCACCATCCTCTGCAGGGGAAGCAAACAAAGCTGTTGATATATTTTTGGACCAAATAATTAATGGGTAAAAGTAAAATGGTATGCAAAATACAGTTAAGTTGAAAAATGTTAACCTAAAATGCAATCAATTTAGAAATCTAATTATCACAACTATTTTTTCCAGACAAAGTTATCATCTTGTATACTAATGATTGCTCGTAACATTGTGAGAATACTGTCCCTTATGTGACTGGATCTTAGGAGTAATCAGCACTGGAGTTATATTGTCAAATAGAATCGGGTTGTTAAACTGGAACAGAATTTCTACACTAAATGAAAGCCTGCCTGACAGAATTTGTTGCACTTAGAACAAGGAAGTTGGAGCTGCGGTTTCTTGGTAAAAATCCAAATTAAATCAGTTTAATTAAGTCACCTTTTAGGTCTGCATTTCTCTCCTGCATTCCTGATCTCAGGAGAGGATGTTCCGATCGATCAGTCGATTGTCTAAATATGTACACGTGTTATGGGCAAGGTAATAGAATGACACTTAGTAAGTAGCTGATACAAGTCTAAAGAGAAGTCCCTAATGTTGGCTTTTCCCTGTGTCCTGGACACAGAGGCCCAGAAATTCCGTTCGCAGGCCTCTCGCGGGCGGAGGGCTGCGATCTGGAAAAATCTGCGCCTGGACCGGAGGGCTCCCGGGAGGCGCAGAGTTCTGTTGCTGGGCCTCTCCAAACTGCTGGTGCGCAGGGCCCACGTATCGCAGAGGTGCAGGCAGTTTGCAGTGTCCCTGGGATCACATGGGCCATGGGGAGCCAATCAGAGAAGGGAATCTCCATTCATACATTTGACAGGAAGACCCGTCAAATATATGAATGGAGATCACCCCCAAAACATAGTAAAACTTCAAATACATTTTTAAAAAATCACATTTTTAAAATGACTAAATTACATAAATTTTAAACAAAAGTTTTTTTTTCTTAAATTCAAGTTTTTAACGGAGCTAAAAATAAACTTACCTTTCTTTAAAGTATTTTTAAATGATAAATCAGTGGAAAACATTAAAAAAAAATTTTTTTTAACTTTTTTCAACTCTTATCCTGGTAAAAACAGGCCTTGCACCTGCTTTTACCAGGTGCAAGAATTGTAAGTGTTTTCTGCGGGCGGAGGGTCTCTAAAAAATGGAACTCTCCCCCCGCAGAGGCCCTTCTCCAGGGCAGCCGGAGGATCTGTCAAGAGCTTTCCAGCGCATGCGCAGTGCATGCCTAAAACCGGCATTTCCGTTGGCCCTACGGGTGAGTACACACCCGTAGGGATTGGACTTTCTGCCTCATTATCTGAACTCATTATCGTGTGAATAAATGTCATTTAGATCCAAGGTGGTTAAAATCAGTCTCTAAGTTACAGTGCCAAGGAACAGCATCACTGTGAGTTTGTTCCTATAATGCAGATGGAGGAGGAGTGGTAACTTTCTGACTTTTGAAAATACCACTAGAATAGAATAGAAACCCCCTCCCTCCAGCTCTGAAAGGGTCTCCATCACCAAAAGCACAGCAGTGTTTTCAGCTTGAGGCATCTACAATTGGAATGCAAAACCCCTCAATCCGAGAAGCTTCATTATGAATTAGAGGAAATAACTCAGATTAAAATGATTCATGATGTTGAATATCATCATACAGGTTGGTCTTTTGGAGGCTTATTAGAGTAAGTTAGGCTGGTACCTGTATATAGCATCAGATCCTTGGTTTTATAAAGAGAGAGAATACTAAACCTATACAAATAATTGGCTAGGCTGCAGCTAGAATAGTGTCTCAAGTTTTATGCATCTTACTTTAGGAAATAGCTCACAGCTATGGAGAGATTTACTAGGATGGTACCAAGGATGAGTGGTTTTAATTATGAGGAATGACTAAAAAAAACCTAGAGCTCTTTTCACTAGAGAGAAGTTAGCAAAGATGTTTGAAGAGGTCTTCAAAATTATGAGGGGGATTTTGATAAGGTAAAGAAGGGAAAAACTATTTCAATGGTTGGCGAGTCAGTAAATAGAGGGCATAAATTTAAGATCAAGAACTAAAGGGAAAGTTAGGATAAAGACTTGGAATGTCCCATCAGGAAAGTGGGATAAAAAAGTTTCAAAATGTAAAGGGCAGGGGAATGGGACCAAGTGGATAGCTCAGAGAGCTAGCACAGGTATAGGAAAACCCTGATCAGTAAATTACTGAGTAAGCTTGGTAACATGCCATCCTACAGGCACATGGCTTTGAGTGCAGTACTTTTCCCTCCAGGAACTGAGTTATTGATGCTTTCATGAACCACAAACATCAAGTAAACCAAAGATTTGTCAGCAGCAATGCTGAATTCCACTGTACCAATGTACAGTGAGGATCTAGCCCACAACAAAACCATCCAAACTGGTCCAGCCTCAAATATTAAATTGCATGGGAACCTCAATTTGTAATGGTCCATATAAAAGTTACCAAATGTGTCTTTCATGGTGAAGCCAATGAAGAATAGCAGTGAGTGGGGGGGGGGGGGGGGGGGGGGGAAGAAAAAAGCCCTCCATTCCAAAGGTTTTTTCCACAAGGACATGGAAAGAGATGTGTTATCCTCCTTAACTGTATAGGTGCCATTGATGAAACCAGTCTATATTTCATTAACTTAAACCATTGGAACCCCTTTCCTGTTACAGTCTTCCTTTAGATGTTGCCAGAATGTGCAATAAGCAGGGTAGTGAGAAGCATTGGTTCAGGACATGTCTTATTGCAGCAAATATAGATTAAGAGAATAGTTGTAATATAAAATTTAGAAGAAATCACTCCGAGCTCATTTACTGAAAATAACTCAATCCAGTGCTGGACAGACACTTTCGGAGCAGTGCAAATACAGCAGATAATAATGGGAGACACAATGTTGACAGACTGTATAAAGGCAAAGCTGTCACAAGGTGAAGACTGTAATGGAACTAACATATTCCAAGTTTGTTTTGCTCAAATTATACATAGCATGTTGAATATAAGAATTTTACTTAAACGAGTAATTTTCTGCCAGATTTCTGAAAATGAAACTGATTAATATAAGTTACGTTTAGCTTCATATGCAATCCTAAGTGAACTACAATATGAACTAGATTGAAATGGCACCAAGCCAAGACTGGTGAAAGCCTGTGTTACATCAGTTTGTTATTTTTCCTTGACTAACTGTGGTGCCATTACAATAAATACTAGATGACCAATCAATACTCGCGGTGAAGCACAAGAATCTCAAACCGCAATTAGATGGATGACTGCTAGCCAGTAAAGCATTTAGTCTCTTGCACAGGAAAGCTAAAGAAATGAACTGGGATGAGCAAAATGCATGCTATAAAATCATATCTTCATCAGCAAATCAGAACTGTATTCACGGCAATCACAGAAAGGTCTGTACTATAGACTATCCTGGTCTTCTGGCTATAAATAAATATAGCAGTAGGAAAGTTAACACATTTTCCAATCACGCAACTCAAAATGGCTCTCCATGATCATTTGGTTTATTCTTCACCTCTGATATTAGGCGAGGGATATTACACAACAAATAAACTAATCTGCAGAGATAAATGCAAGATAACATTAAAACAATGTTTCATCTTAATGCTTACGTGTAAGAAATTCCCTGATTTGCTTGATAAGATTCCTTAGGTCTTCATTGCTCTTGTCCACTTTTTCTTTTGTTGTATTGGTTTTTAACAGGACCTTTTGTGCATTTAGTTTAGCCTCATCTGCTTTAACTTTTGCATCTGTGACCTGCAGGGGCACAATATTACCACCTATTAATGGCCTATGTAATCTAATAAGTGTACACCCTGTGGAACCTGCTTAATTGCAGCCACACGGGGCAACCACACAAATTACAATAAAACGGGAATTTCGAAAATGCAGAATGCAACATAAATCAAGGCTACTCTGGTGCATAGGAATCTTGATTTGCCTAAATTTTGTACAAGATGAATGAGTGTCCTTGGCGAAGAACTCTAATTAGTGTGTGCACTCTTTTATTAGCAGTATTTTTATTTGTTCCTGGGATCTGGGCATCACTGGCAAGGCCAGCATTTATTGCCCATCCCTAATTGCCCTCGAGAAGGTGGTGGTGAGCCGCCTTCTTGAGCTGCTAGAATCCTTGTGGTGAAGGTACTCCCACAGTGCGGTCAGGGAGGGAATTCCAGGATTCTGACCCAGCAATGAAGCAACGGCGATATATTTCCAAGTCAGGATGGTGTGTGACTTGAGGGGAACTTGCAGGTGATGGTGCTCCCATGCGCCTGCTGCCCTTGTCCTTCTAGGTGGTAGAGGTCGCGGGTTTGGGAGATGCTGTCGAAGAAGCCTTGGCGAGTTGCTGCAGTGCATCCTGTAGAAGTTACACGCTGCCGCCACGGTGCGCCGATGGTGGAGAGAGTTGAATGTTTAGGTGGTCGATGGGGTGCCAATCAAGATGACTGCTTTGTCCTGGACAGTGTCGAGCTTCGTGTTGTTGGAGCTGCACCGATCCAGGCAAGTGAAGAGTATTCCATCACACTCCTAACTTGTGCTTTGTAGATGATGGAAAGGCTTTCGGGAGTCAGGAGGTGAGACACTCACCGCAGAATACCCAGCCTCTGACCTGCTCTTTTAGCCACAGTATGTGTGTGGCTGGTCCAGTTAAGTTTCTGGTCAATGGTGACCCCCAGGAGGTTGATGCTGGGGGATTTGGCAATGGTAATGCCATTGAATGTCAAGGGGTGGTGGTTGGACACAGTCATTGCCTGGCATCTGTGTGGCACAAATGTTACTTGCCACTTATCAGACCAAGCCTGAATGTTGTGCAGGTCTTGCTGCATGCGGGCACAGGCTGCTTCATTAACTGGGGAGTCGCGAATGGAACTGAACACAGTGCAATCATCATTGAACATTCCCACTTCTGACCTTATGATGGATGGAAGGTCATTGATGAAGCAGCTGAAGATGGTTGGGCCTAGGACACTGCCCTGAGGAACTCCTGCAGAGATGTCCTGGGGTGGAGATGACTGACTTCCAACAACCACAACCATCTTCCTTTGTGCTAGGTATGACTCCAGCTAGTGGAGAGTTTTCCCCCTCCCCTCCCCCCTATTCCCATTGACTTCAGTCTTACTAGGGTTCCTTGATACCAAATGCTGCCTTGATGTCAAGGGCATTCACTCTGGAATTCAGTTCTTTTGTCCATGGTTGGACCAAGGCTGTAATGAGGTCTGGAGCCAAGTGGTCCTGGGGAACCCAAACTGAGCATCGGTGAGCAGATTATTGGTAAGTGCCGCTTGATAGTGCTGTCGACAACACCTTCCATTACTTTGCTGATGATTGAGAGTAGACTGATGGGGCGGTAATTGGCCAGATTGGAATTGTCCTACTTTTTGTGGACAGGACATACCTGGGCAGTTTTCCACATTGTCGGATAGGTGCCAGTGTTATAGCTGTACTGGAACAGCTTGGCTAGAGGCGCGGCTAGTTCTGGAGCACAAGTCTTCAGCACAACAGCCGGGATGTTGTCGGGGCCCATAGCCTTTGCTGTATCCAATGCACTCAGTCGTTTCTTGGTATCACGTGGAGTGAATCGAACTGACTGAAGACTGGCTTCACTGATGGTGGGAACCTCATGAGGAGGCCGATATGGATCATCCACTCGACACTTCTGGCTGAAGATGGTTGCAAACGCTTCAGCCTTGTCTTTTGCACTCACGTGCTAGGCTCCGCCATCATTGAGAATGGGGATATCCATGGAGCCTCCTCCTCCCGTTAGTTGTTTAATTGTCCATCACCTTTCATGACTGCAGAGATTTGATCTGATCCGGTGACTGTGGGATTGCTTAGCCCTGTCTATAGCATGCCTCTTTTGCAGTTTAGCATGAATGCAGTCCTATGTTACAGCTTCCCCAGGTTGACACCTTATTTTTATGCCTGGTGCTGCTCCTGGCATGCTCTTCTGCACTCCTCATTGAACCAGGGTTGGTCCCTTTGCTTGATCATAATGGTAGAGTGAGGGATATGCCGGGCCATGAGGTTACAGATTGTGGTGGAATACAATTCTGCTGCTGCTGCTGATGGCCCACAGCACCTCATGGATGCCCAGTTTTGAGCTGCTAGATTTGTTCTGAATTTATCCTATTTAGCACGGTGGTAGTGCCACGCAACACAATGGAGGGTGTCCTCGTGAAGTTGGGACTTAGTCTCCACAAGGACAGTGGTCACTGCTACCAATGCTGTCATGGACAGATGCACCTGCGATAGGCAAGATTGGCGAGGACAAGGTCAAGTAGGTTTTTCCCCTCGTGTTGGTTCTCTCACCACCTGCCGCAGGCCCAGTCTGGAAGCTTTGTCCTTCAGGACTCGGCCAGCTCGGTCAGTAGTGGTGCTACCGAGCCACTCTTGGTGATGGACATTGAAGTCCCCCACCCAGAGTACATTCTGTGCTCTTGCTACCCTCAGTGCTTCTTCCAAAGTACAGACGGCAAACTTTTTTCACCATTCTTAGCATGTCCTAGGTCTGCCAAGTGCTTCAGCCAATTGCTTGGCTTTTTGGGCTAGAAGGGGCCCACTGCTAAGCGCATCGCTCCCACTCGTGTTCTGAAACCAGCACAGAAATGCCTCCTTGTCCTTTCCCTCACGCTTCATCTTTCTATCAGGGTGGGATTTTTAATGCCATTCAGTGGACAGCTGCTGATGCTGTCTCCAAGTCAGCGACAGTTTAGGTAGACCAGGTGCTTCACTGGCTCATCCTTGGCAGCTCATCCATCTTGTTTAGGTGGTCAATTTTCAGGCTGAGCTTCATCTCTTTACAGCACGTTTTCTGCTGCAGAAAAAACCAGGCGGTATACTGGTGGAGACTGTACTAAAATCCTTACCTGTTGTAGAGATGGTGATTCCTAAAAAACTGTTTATAATACAAGTTGCCATCATAGTAAAATTGAGCGGTATGATGATGGGAGCTGTTTACATAAACTAAATTCAAAGAACCCAAATAATCATACCAAAAGCAGGTTAAACATTATTCTTCATTTTGTCAGCTGACACATAGATTATATCAAAGTAATACAGACAACTGAAAAGGAAAACTGTTTGCATGGAGTGCACAAGCAAAATGTTTATCCTACTCCAGCTTTTTTTGGGGGGGGGTGGGGGGGGGGATGATGATGTTGATGGCCTTGGTGAAGTATCTGCAAGTTGTGTTCCAGTACTGACTAACGTTGTAGAACTGCCTGGTGTCTTGCTGACTGCATACTGCTGTTAGGTGTTGGTTCATGTTCCTGAAGTGGGAATCTGCATCTTTGTTGACATTTAATCACTTAGTGACTTTCACTCCCAGTACTCAAACAAAGCTACAAATTGCTTGATAAACCTCACATTGGTTTCCTCCAACTAAAGTTTCTGAACGGAAAACATACCATTTTAGAAAGTTGGTCCACTTCTGCCAGAGCATTTAGGATCTCGCTGTCAAAATCCATGGAATTCTGCCATGCATTATGAGCTAAAGTTACAAGTCCATCACAGCCAATCCCTCCACACTTTCTAGTTCCGTCATCAGCTTGACAACTTGGGCCTCCACACTGTGCTTCGGCACAAGGCATCCCTGCAGGGCTACCGCAAATCTGGACAAACACACTGTCATTAGTGTAGTTTAAACAATTTAGCTCCCGCAAAGCTGATTTTTGTTCCATCAAGAATGCTTGGCGCGCTCTGGACACGAATTTTTTAAAATTACAATAGGCAGCAAATAGATCAGTCTCACGTCTAATGCATTAAATGATGAGTAAAACACATAGTTTAGATGGAATGCACCCATTCTGGGATCAAATTTAACTTGCTCTTAACCGACTTTGTAAATTTGATTATATGTTTTTTTTTTACTGTACCACTAGAAATGGCTGCTTAACATAGACCATTGGAATTTCTATAGTGCTTTTGTAACGTTAAAATTAACCCTGAAAACATAAATGAGTGTACCTTTTCACTTAGTGGCGAGAGGTCTAGATTTTGCAATTTGTCAGCCAATTCTTCCATACTTTGTGAATGTTCCTTTTGCTGTTCCTCAAAGCTATCCTGACTCTCTGTAATCAGATCATCCACCTTTTGTCGAATGGTCGAGGATTCCAGCAGTATATTATCAGAATCAGTGGTGGAAGCATTAACTTTTTCTTCAGCCTCAAGTGACTGTTTAAAGTATTTCTGGACACTGTCCAAGGCTCCTACAACAGAGTAGTGGAGTGATTAGAAAACATCAAAATCAAGCATTACTTTCCAGGTGAGAGTAGTGGATTCTGCAGGGCAATAGAAAATTTGGTCCATTGATTACAATTGTAAAGGATAGATCTAATCATAACCATTTGGGGTTGTGTAAAAATCAACATTTTTTAAATTTTTACACAGGTGCAGAGAGCAGAACAATACTGAAGTTTATCATTGGCTTGATGTGTAAAGCAGAAGTACTTTAACAAATTACGATTGTTATACCAAAACATTATACAATACTTCCTGGAGCCCTATTTAAAGAATACATTTAGAAACACCATTGAATAACATTTGAAGTTGCAATTAAAATCCAAGAAGTGCTTTAAATATCCAGAGAAACATATTTCAAATACATTCTTACTATATTTTAAAATAATCTGAAGTATCCAGAAGTTCTTTGGGAGATTCACTTTTCTAAATTACACCCCTCACCATTCAAAATTCAGTGCAAACTTATCACAGATCTGTAGGACAAAGATAACTAATTTCTGATAACAAGCTTGCAGATATTAGTGTAACACCATTTCAATTGCAATAAATGTAATCAAATATTCACCATGGACATCAGAGTTCTTAATGTACTCCAACCGTTCTGCTAGCTCGCTCACAACAGCTTTTAAACTCTCGGCGTCACTCTGAAGGACATTTAGTTCTGTGTCTGTCACATTACTTCGGTCTTCTGTTGCTGCAAGATCTGATTCGATCACATTCACCTTTTCTGCAAGACCGGTGACTTTCTTCCTAAAATCAAAGAGTTTTAAACCTTAATACATTTACTTTACTTAGGAATGACATTTAGGAAAGCTACGAATTCCAAGGTGCAGCTGTCTAAAATCCTTGAAATTGGGCAGCATTACAAGCCATTAGATGCAATATGTAAATGAAATCAGATGTGTCATTTTGACAATTACCAAGTACACAAATATAAACCATAAGAAAAATTTGTTTCCCCATCCCAGCCAAAAATACGCCAGTCCATTCTCCACATACAGCTAAATGAAGCTGATGATGTCAATGGCTGAGACCGAGCAACACCTCTCTGTATGTTAGATTTCCCAAAACATGAAACATGACCCTTTTCTGCACCCTATGAAGGATGGCAATTCCTGGATGTCACCAATTCTTCTCCCACAAGCAGTGACATCAATATTAAAGTACAAAAATAGAGCATTGTGACATCTACATGCAAACCCTTACCTCCCGAAAGACAGGCTGATCCAGTTGAATGTGGTATGCGGAGGATGTCTTTCTTCCCCCCCAAAAGAGTGAAACCGTCTCCACACCAGACGAGAAGTAATGCTACATTGTATATCTTTAATATGGTTTAGTTTACACATACAAATAATTAGGCCATCAAAATGGGCAAAACCACTTGGCACTAAACTATGGTATATGGCATTTCCCAGGTCATGCTGGGAACCCAATTCTTTCTGACAAAGGTGATAGCAAAGAGCAAACTGATACAATGGACCAAAAACAACAATAACCTGCATGTACTCTGGGAACAAAGAAATGAAGGAGCAAGTAGGTGGAAGTTGAACTAAAAGAATGAGGAAGATGACATCCAATGCAGATAATTGAATATTCTTCCTTCAACCTTCATTTCCAAATGAATGCAGAGCTGAGAAGTTGTTTGATTTAATATTGAGAAATCTTGGAACAACATGCCAAACATATGAGCTTCAGTTGTCAAACCAAGCCAAAAATGTTTGTAAAAAAATGAAAATTACTTCACACAGCTGCCTTGCAGATGGTTTCTCAATAATATTTCCATATTGACCTGTCATGCAGCCAGAGCAGGCGTAGAATAAGCTCCAAATTTTCCTGGTGAATCACAACTAGATAAAGACCAACATAATGAGATTAATTTTAGTGCACAGATGGCTAAACACCAACTAAGATTTTGTTGCCAAATTTTTTAAAAAGTTGCCTGGCTCGATAAACATGTTTGGTTTTAGCCAGTAATTCCAAAATGCCTTTTGGTCTTTTACCCTTGGGAGCATGCAGTGGTAGGCAATAATTCAAAAGCATGATTTTGTTAGAAAAAAAGAATCTTCACTACAAATTTTTGGCACATAATATGGTCATTTTTAGGACTAAACCTAAATGGAAGAAAATATACATCTATCTATCTATATATATATAAATAAAAGAGTGGATCTGCCTTTGTATCATGAAAATCATTATACAAACAAACTGAAATAAGGACACACAGTTTCAGTCTTTTACCCAGTTTTCAGTTCCAGATCAGTCAGTTTCTTTGGTGCTGAACTGGAGCCTCCTTTCTACTGCACAGCAAAATGGGCAATACCCTGTATGGACCAACTACAAACTCTCACATTGGAGAACAGCGTTCAGGCAGTGGATTACTTGTACAACCAAACAACGTCCCAGTCCCACTCCTCGGTCTCCAGCCATTTTCCCATCAAAATGGTAAACCTGACACGAAGTGTAACCCGCAGCACTGTGCATCCGGCCGCAATTTCCCCAACCTCGGTGGGTCTGGTGCGGCCGGGGTCGGTAGCGGGTTGCAACCTTGCTGCTGGCTCCAGCCCACTGTCCAAATTGATCTTACGCTGTTGGGCTCATTAAGCCCGCCCAGCCGTTTCCCGACCAACTGAAGGAAGCAAGTCTGATGACACGTCATCAGACGGTTTCCTTAAAGGGACCGTGCACAAATTAATTTTGACAGTTGTGCTGTCAGTGTTCTACAGCATGGAGGTGCTGCAAACACTGACAAGCACGGCTGCACCCAGGCTCTCCTACACAGGGAGGTCCTCTTCGCTTCCAATGGGCAGAAGATACCTCCCCAGGAGATCAACGCAGCCTGGTTGCACAGGAGGACACAAGCAGGGATGTTATTAGGAGGACCAGGCTGCAGTGGCACAAACCTTTCAATGATCTCAGTAGATCACGAAACGTTACTGCAAAGCCACACTCAACCTCATCCTGCTGTGCCACTCATCACATCCCTATCACTCTGCCTTCCCTACCCTACTCCTGCACATCCTTACTCACACCAACTTACCTTGCACCTCCACCCATCCCTCTCTATCTACATTATCACTTCCACATCTCACTAGCCACCCCTCACACACATCCTAATTCAATCATACCAACTAACACACAAAGGCAGGCGCTTGGGTGTTTTATGCAATGTTCTTGAAGTTTGTTAATGTGGTGTCAAACATTGAAATCTTTTTTCAGCACTTTGCATTCTTGGGACAGATATGTGCACCTTTGGAAGTGGCTTAGTGAGTTGCAGTGAATGGTGAGACATAACAGGACCCCCCGCAATGGCGATGAGTGTGGAAGGAATGGCTTGGGCATTGTAGGGATGCTTTATGGTATTGGTGTGGGGTGGTGCCAACCTGGCGCATCATGTGGCAACCAGGGTGTACAGCGTCAAATGAAGTAAATCTGGCTATGGTGAGGCCATCCCTGGCATCCTGGGCAGCAATGTGGTCAGGTGCTGATGCCCTGCACAACATCAGTTGATTGCGGAGAAGTTTGGTGTTGTTGTTGGTGCTGCTGGTGTTGGGGCTGAACGTGATGGGATTCCAAGGACCAAGGTGAGATAGTTTCAAGGGCACCGATGCTGATGTAATAGATGGCAGGTGAAGTTAAGATGACAGAAGCAATGAGGTGTCACTGGATACAGAGTTTGCTCCAATCTGTCTTCCAAATGCAGTAAGCAACAGCTTCTGACCTTGGAAAGTGAACAGCTATGAGGTGGGAGCTTTTATAGCACATCTGCAGCTGTCAGGTAAAGAAATTATATCATGGTGACAACTCCCGACCTGCTTACCCGACGTGATCCCCAAGCAACGGAGAACCTGTGGGAGACCTCGTAAAATTTAAAGGTGAGCTCAATAGTTTTTAAGTGCCTATTAACAAGCTCTTAATCATTTAAATTGCCTCCCCCGCCACTTGATGTCGGGTCTGTTCACGCATGACAGATCCGAAATCTAGGAAACTAACGTGGCAGCAGGTTATATAGCAGGTTCCCTACCTGCCGTCAAAATTTTTTTTTTTTTCCCACCCAACCCACCACCAAACGCGCCCACTGACTCGCTGAAAAATTCCCCCCTTCGTGTTAGGAGCACAAAGTACTAAAGTGTGTGTATATAGGAGGGAGAGAAGAAGAAATTAGCATACCCTAAGCTTACTTACTTGGCTTCTTCCAAAAGGTCCCCAATACTATCAAGTGGTTCAGTAGCAGGATTTTCAGCAAGTAGAGTTCGTAGGTCATTAATCTTTTCCTCCACAGCTTTAACAGTTTCTTGGTAAGGACCAACAATTCCACTGGCTTTGACTGTATCGGCCTGTGCTACAAGTTGTTTGCTTCGAGTAGTCAGCT
This sequence comes from Somniosus microcephalus, assembly GCF_052327205.1. Lineage (NCBI taxonomy): Eukaryota > Metazoa > Chordata > Chondrichthyes > Squaliformes > Somniosidae > Somniosus > Somniosus microcephalus. The sequence continues at coordinate 37,676,529 of NC_141003.1, read as the reverse complement.
CCTCAATTTCTTTATCCCAGAGACTGAAGCATGCGTGGCACGGTTGACAATGAGGGAATGTACCAGAGTACCCTCGAGCGCATTTATCACAATGTTCACCTGCAATCCCTTCCCGGCAGATGCAGTGGCCAATTGTTCGGTTACACTGCCGTGTCTCAATGCCAAGTTCATTACAATCACATTCTAAAAAAAAACCAGGAGAAAATTCTCGTGATTATATAAAAGGAAAACCAAAAAGAGTGAGCACATTAACTAGACGAAAGATACACAGATCTACAGTGGAATTCCCATGTAGCAAAGTCAAAGGGACTGGTCCAAACATTTGATATACTGAAACATTAGTACATCAAGATTTCCGCTCCTTGCCCAGTCCCACTGTCTGGCCAGTCTTCTGCTGGCCCAAACTGCTACGACTGACGGGCCTGCATTGTGAAAATTGGCCTCACTCATAATATAAATAGTCCAAAAGTCTCCTTTATTACTGTTCAGTGTGCGACCAGGAGTCAGAACAACTATTGCTTTCTAGACTGCCGAGTTTGTTTGAAATTGGCAGGCCTGATGGCACAGAAGAATCAGGTTTCAGTGCTCTTCACTTATTGGTAGATAGCCAGGAAGCAGCACACTAGCACTGGCAGTAATGCAAGAGGCACCCACACCATTTATGCCACGGGAGTCGGCCCAGCTTAAACCGTGCAGGCAGTTAGTAGCAGCATAGCAGAGCACAAGACTGCCCAATGAGTGGCACTAGGGAAAACAAGCAAGGTAGAATCAAAAATTCAATGCAATTTTATGCAGGGCAAAGCATTCATATTTCAAGATATTGGATCTATAAGACTTGACTATGTTTTTTGATTTCATTTCCAAATGCCAACGGATGAAGTTTCAAAAGCAGGATTTAGAAATACTGTATTGTTGATAAATAGTCATTAATTTACCAACATGAACAAATTATTTTGTATAGGAAATAGAAATTTGTTAAATATTAGATAGTCCATTTAAATTACTGAACTGAAAATTATTTCTGTAGGACCAGGGATCCAGGATTAAAATGCCCCAAAAAATCTCATTTGTTTATGTCCCACATCCAAAATACAGCAGGTGTTTTTTCCTATTTTAATTCTACTTTAATCTTAATTAGGAGCCAGTTTAAACTGGTGCTGTTATGCTTCCTGGCATTTAATTCAAACTCTAATTTTAAACAGAGCCCATGAAAGGACTAGACTACATGTTGACTGTAAAGCCAACTAGTTACGGGCTGGGGATAGGTACAGCACTGGCTCCTGGTTAAAAATGACTGTAGCCTTTGACTTAAAAAATAACTTTAATAATCATAATTAATCTTGGGCTCCAATTTGCAACCGGGGGTGGGGGGGGGTAAAAATTCCACTTCGCTGCTCATGGCGCATAAACAAAATGTGCACTCCCAGCCTGCGATTTTGCACTGATTTATGGAGAGAATATCACAACCAGAGCACCCAATTTTGCAATATGTACTCCTGGCCCGTGCCAGAAGCAGCAGTGGAAATTCTAACCTCCCAACAGCAATTATACTCTGATTGACCTCAACCTGCACAATTCCCTCAGTGAACAATTAACCTCTGACCTCTCTCAGTTTACTTAGAAACCACCACCGTAGCAGAATATATTGGTATAAGATGGTTTTTAATCCAACTTCCTGCGAGTATCAAGACAACTTCCTATCTGTTCATAGAAATTTGTATTCACACTAATTATACAATTTTTGTATTTAAGTAGTTTTGGTTTTCTGGCTACTAGATAGGTTAACTCATCTATGTATCACTGGCGTAAAGAATTAAACAGCTGCCAAATCATGTTTCCTGTTTCTCCTCTCCACAGATAAATAAATGCTATGGTTACTTGATTTAAATTCATTTCTGTAGTATTGATTTAGAAACCTGCCATGGTGGGTTTAGCGGACAGTAAAGAATTAATGAAGGGAACAAAGGTAAAAGCAGCGACAGGTATCATTAATATAAGAGTGATTCTGGAGGGTCTGCCATTACTTTGGTGAATCGGGAGTGTCAAATCAACCTACAAGAAACATTGAACACCTTAAAGTGAAATTCCATGACGATACCAAATTGACGATATTCCAAAACTGCTCCCCTTTCTGTCTCCCGTAATAAGAGCAGATACATGAACCATAAAAGCTAATTTACAGTAATTTCCTGTCAGGGAAGGAGGCTTAGGAAAATCATACATAAGCAATGACAGAATATATGCAATTATAAAGATCACTGTAATCAATGGTGTTTGTTATGAAGTTCAATTGTTACAGGATTACAAAGTGTGTGTAGCATAACTATCCATTTAAATGTCAGGATAGCAAGAACTGACAGGATAATGGGAAAGAAGTTGCATATCTAGGATGCTTTTACACTGCTTTGAACCAACATTAAATTTGTAGTGTAGCTCCAGTGTCATTGCCTGCTCCGACTCGAGAGCAAAGCGAAGCACGATTCTCTGGAGGTGATAGTCTTGCATCGCGTGGAGGGTAAATCCATCGCGTGGAGGGTAAATCCAATGTGGTATCAAATCTGATCTATTGGCCAATTTTCAAACCTACCTGGCCTTAAATTAAATGCCGAGAGCGCAGGGATTTTCCCCTCCCTACGCATTTAAGTTTCCAACTGTTGGAACAGAGCTCTGCACACGTGCACAACTCTTCTGGGCAGCATGCATAGAATTTCAGCCTGGCAGCAGCCACGCAATATAAATCTGTTTCTGCTTGACCAGAACCCAAACTCAGGCTACTGGTCTCAAACCAGCAACATTTATAGTTAAATACCCCCAGAAATGCTCTGCTGCAATTTAGGAGGTATAGGCCTAGAAATTCAGTTGTTTGCGCCAGCCGCTAGCGTCTTAGAAGTGGGGCGCTAAGCGACTAGCGCCTGGGCGCGGCGCGATCTGCGCCTCTCGCGAAATTCAGTTAAAATTTAGCGGCGGCGCAAAACCGTAGCGCGCGCTCAGCTGCGTGCGCAGATCCTGACATCATTTCATGGTGCACCACCCTTTGTGCGCCCCGAACCAGAACTTCAGTGGCGCCGGCCTAATGTGCGCCTGGCGCCCCCCGCGACTGGTGGGGGGGGGGGGGGGGGGGGGGAACGGTTCCCAGTCGCTGCGGGGCGCTAATTAAAGGGGACTCCTCCTGCAGTATAAATGTCAGCCATATTGCTCCACTCCTTCTTTGTGAGACGGATATTTGGAGAGACAAAGGGAGAGCGCTTTCTGGTTTGGCTGAACACTCACAGGTACTTGTGGCTTCAAGCCAGAGCTTTGTACTTGGATTTAACTTTCAGTGTCACAGCATTGATTCGATACATCTAATGGGGGCTGCAATGGGTGGAGACATTGGCTTACTGCATTGCATTCAAAGGGCTCAAAGACGCCATGCGAGAGTGCCAGTCATGGCCAGACGGAGAAGGGCCAACAGGCATCGGCACAGGAGGCCTTACCCACCCAGGGTATACCGCCAGCAGTTCTCATATCTGAACATGTCTGAGGAGCAGTGTGTTCGGAGGCTGCGATTCAGAAGGGAGGTGGTCACTGAGATCTGCCACCTGCTTCGCAGAGATCTGCAGCCACAGCTGAGGAGCAGGACGTCTCTGTCGGTGGCAGCGAAGGTGACGGTGGCTCAACTTCTATGCCACCGGCTCCTTCCAATCCACTAGGGGACATTGCCAACATCTCCCAGTTCGCGGTACATTGCTGCATCCGCCAGGTGACCAATGCCCTTTTCAGAAGGAGACATCAGTGCATCTCCTTCCCCATGACCCTGGACAAGCAGCAAGAGCATGCAATGGGATTTGGAAGAATAGCGGGCTTCCCCATGGTCCAGGACGTAGAACTGATGAACCAGCAATGGTCAGGCCTTGCTTCAGGGCTGCAGTGTGCAGGGCATGGCAGCCAAACAAGTCGACCCTCCCCCTTTAAGAGCTGACCGGAGCCAGCGTATCTGCCTTCATTCAGAAACTCGCCGCACCTGCGCTGCACCCGCCTACTGCGTTAGTGCCCCAGATCACCGGCTTAGCGCCTAATGATAGTCGTGCATCGCCTGCTTTAGCGCAGCAGCAACCTCTTGGGGCGATGCAACTGAATATCGGCGAAGGTGGCGCTAAGTTGCACCGGGCGCAAAATTTAGCGAACGCCCGGCTGTAGCGCCCCAAACGTGGCTATACTGAATTTCTAGGCCATAATCTCACTGCTGCCACCCTAAATTTGAATCTCTGCTAGATTCTGGAATTTTCCTCAGAGTTTGGAGGCTCCAACACAAACAATGGCACATCACTGAGACTAAAATTGTTACATGTGTTCGCAAATCAGTATCGAAAACAGCTCAACAGAAACCTCAGTTTCACATTACCTGCTCTTTAAACACTAGCATGAAGCACTAAAATCTATTACTTTAATTACAGTTAATGTTTAAAAATCTTGTACCTACAGTGCATTCACTTTTTAAATATTAACTCTTTTTGTGAATGATGTGCTCATCAAGGCAAGGGATGCCGATACTAGGAAAGAGAGTATCTTCCAGTTCACCGATAGCATTGACTACTCCAAGGCCAGCTATAGCATGCTTAGTTGCATAGTAAAGTTCCCCCTGCTCTTACCCAATAATGTCCCTCAATCATCTCAGAAGATCTCCCCTCCATTGTGCCAGTGTGATATTTTTCCATTTCCCGTACCAGTCATCATGTAGTCAGAGTAAGAATGCCACTCTAGTGCAAAATTAGGTGTTGTTTTATGCGGTGAGTCCATGCCCACTAGGAAATGGATTTAGATTGCCCAAATTCATTTCATACATGACTTTCATTCTATCCATTTGGGCTGAAGGGGAGCCTACCTCCCAGAGGTGAAAGCCTAGCATATAACCCATTGCACCATCAAGTCCCTCACAACGTATTCACTTCTGTTAAATTAATGTTAGTTTACATAATAGCAAAACATCAACATATTCACATTCCATACTGCACACATTATGTTGCATGATTTAACTTGTTGCATTGATTCTATGGCACTATTCAAAGAACAGCAGCAACATCTCTTGGGAACCTAGCCAATATTCCTTTCTCAAACAGTATCACACCAGAACAGTCATCTTATTGCTTTTTGTGGGATCTTACTGTGAACAAATAGTTGTTGTATTGACCTACAGAACAGCACCTGCACTTCAAAATATTTAATTTGATGTAAATCGCTTTGATACGTTTCTAAGAGTCAATAAAAGCACCATAAAAATGCCAGTTTTTTAATTTGTTATTCAATAAACCAGTGTTAGAATTAAATGCTTCAACATTTATACAATAAAACACTTCACAGACTGTATGGCCATAGCATTACAAGCCCTGCCCTCAACCCACCCGTTTTTCCTGTGAAAATTCCAGTCTAAGTGACTAGCCCAAAGCCAACAATTACTACAACAGGATGGGAATGATCATGCAAAGCACTAAATTATTTACTATAAAAAAGTTCCACCAATTTTATCCCCTAATTGGGTCAATATTTGTTTCCTTCGAAAAAGTAGCAAGTTTTCTTTTATGGAGAAATTGGGGAATAAAAGCAAAACAAGAATTAATCACAGATGTTATGTGGATGCATTTTATTGTATTTCTCATTTTAATTAGAATTGACAAAAACCTGACAGGATTCTGAACAGATTTTCTAAGAAAAGGAGCTAGTATGTACGTTCATTATTTCAGTAATACCTAAAGCACAAACAGATCCCAATTAAAATTTTAACCTCCCTGTTGATTAATATAATTTAAAGTTACAACCATTTATAGATCCAGTGTAATCCTCAAGAAACTTGACCTTAATTACTTTTTCCCCCTTAATGGTACTTTTGACCAATTTGGTAATTTGATCACATATCTGAGATGGTTGGTGGTGGGTGGCAGGGTTGAGAGAGAAAGAAGTATTGTAATTTAATAAGGGTCTCCTACTCTAGTTTGACCTCGGGTGAGAAGTCAATCTCCAAATGAGTGGGAGAGGATGTTACCAAACAGGAAATTACTGACCTCAAAGGACTGCTGCTTAACAATGCGAATCAGACAGAGGAACAAAGGGAGAAATTTACAGTCTGGGAGGAGGAGACGTTCACATAGTTGTACCAAGTTTACGTAGATCATTACCATCATGTGGCATTTTGTCTCGTAGAACAGACCCTCAAAGCGCAACAGATCAAAGGTTTCTGCAGGATATCACATCTGACTGTGACATGCTATCAATTTAACAATCTTTACAAAGCTCCTATATCACAGTGAGCTATTTGAAGTGTTCATGTCATGATATGGGTATGGAAGTTGCATTTTTTGTACACGTAGTGCACTAATTGCTGCTAACAGCTGAATGTACCACCGCAAAAATCACTGCACTAGAACTCTTAAAATGTGACCGAGCTTACAATTGCTGGCACCCAGGCGCCATCCCAGCAGCAAGAGGCCTGTAGCTAGCTACAAATGGGGGGTGGGGTGGGGTGAGGTGAGGTGGCCACTCAGCTTCAAGCAGCTACATTTGTAGGCGAAGCACCTGCCCTTTGGGAAAGGAAAAAAAACTCACAATTTGTCCCGCTTCAGCAACACAGTGACTGACTGAGGTACAAGTGCTTGGAAGTAGGCAACTCGCACACCATGTTGATAAATGTTAATTACTGGGGGTTGAGGGGAAAAGATAGGAACAGAGTTCAATTTAAAGAGTATTAAAAAAAGTCCAATACTTTCAAAATATGGTTGTAAACTGAGTTATTTTTGCTAATTTAACAAACACAACTAATTGATAGAAGGTAAATAATCAAAGTTGTTTAATAACCCCCACCAGAGCCACTCGAGATTGCTTATTTTCCATGGGCCATATTTTGCGACCCCTACGGGTGCGTACACGCCTGTAAGGGCCGCGCACGTTCCAGGTTTATGCATGCGAAGCGCATGCGTGAAAATCCGGAACTTGCAATCCGTCAAAAATTCTCGACAGATGATCCGCATCCCCAGGAAAAAGGCCTCTGTGGGCGGAGAGTTGCGCTATTTGCCCAACTTCCGCCCGCTGAATGCCCGTAAAATTCTTATGCCTGGTAAAAGCAGGAGTAAGGCCTGCTTTTACCAGCATGAGTTTTTAAAAATAGAAAAATAAAATTATCACTCATTTATACATTAAAAACCCTGTCCAATAAGTTTACTTTTAACCCCATTAAAACATATAAATGTTCCAAAAATTAAATGTTTAAAATGTTTAATTAAATGGCATTTCAATTAGTTTTAAATAAGTAATTTAAAAAAATGTATTTCATGTGTTCGTGTATTTTTTAAATGATCCCCATTCATACTTATGGGGATTCCGTACGTACGGAACTCCCATCAGTATGAATGGGGATTCCCTTCTTTCATTGGTTGGGTCGGCCCACGTGATCCCAGGGGTGTTTGCAAACCACCTGGGCCCCTGGGATACGTGGGCCTCTGCCCGCACGTACCCAGAGAGGCCCAGGAGCGCAAGTCTCTGTACCTCCCGGACCACCAGGTAAATGCGTAGATTTTTTACAAGTCGGAGGCATCCGCCCGCAGGAAGCCTCCGACTGCAAATTTTTAGCCAATATTTTGACATGCCTGCAGTGGAAATTTCAGGGTAGGTTGAAAGCCAGATGTTCTTTGTTTGACCACAGAATAATCTCTACCATCTGTAATGGTATTCAGTGACATTCTATGCACTAGGTGGCTGGGGATGGTATGGGAGGGTATTGAGTTTCTCAAAACAATTATATATTGTCTAAAAATGCTCAAGTTTTCATTAAAAAGGCTTATACTTCCTTGCAATCAAATCTTGCATGTCCGTACATAATTTACAGATTTTGATCTCTGACCCCGAATGCATGGTTGAAGTGCATGAAAATTTTGCTGTACAGTTACAATTTTCTACAAGGACCAAATTCAAAATGATCTCATCCCTCAAATCAGTGCCCTCGGGACTGTAAAATATATCTCGGAAAAACATTTCGAAAAAGTGCCAAGTAGTTTTTATTCACTGCATGACTGTTCTAATGCTAAACCAGACAACTGATAGACATACCTATCCCAGAAATGCTCGGCATGAAAAACATTTTCAGTTGTACATTCTAAAATCAATATAGAATAAAGGTAGTATAAAAAAGGGCAATTTGCTCATTGACAAATTAATCTCTACATTTCAGTGAAAAAGCTGCTGGGTTTTCAAGGACGGTTTGAATGGAGTTGCTACTTTATATGGTTATTCTTAGGCAGCATTGCAACAAATCCATTAGTGAAATAGCATGTGGAGTACTTTAAACAAAATTAACCATAGCTATTGATTGTTTAAATAATTTTGCACAATGTCATAATGCTACTTTGTTATAAACCTACCTTGTTTATAGCAAGAGAAAAGGAAGTTGGTTTGGTCTCAAAAGTTAACAGCCATTCCTTGCTACTGCAAATTCCAAAATCAGTAGTGGCACAAACCAGAGCCACCTCAGGGAGGTAGCAGGTCCTGTGTCAGTATAAACTGGTAGCAGAATCAACCCCATTCCTTACTCGAATGGTGCACTCCTCCAATGGGCCTGATGATGAAACGGCATTTTGGCTCACAAACCTCCTCTGTCCGCAGAGCGATTACTTTCTATGCCCAAATGTCACTAGACTCAATAAGTTCATGTGACCTGATACTGTAGTCAGCAGCTACAGGTGGCCATTAAATAAATAGTGCTGCAGTGCACTACTATCTGTGTCTCTGTTACAGGTTGAGAGTCATTGCCATACTAATGGAGGTAGAGCTTGCCCATGGTGCTCAGCAGGCATAGAATCCCTCCTAAATTTAGTGATTAAGAAGCAATTTAATTTTTGTTAATGTGTATGTGAGAGCTCTGTCTTCATTAGCATGAAACTGACTCTTAACCTATGGAGATCGAGGGGGCAGATAGAGGAGGGGGAACAAAGCAAGGAACAATAAGGTGCGTGGTGTGTAAAAGACTCTTCTTCACAGAATCTATAGTCTGTTTTAAATTCACTACTATGTTGCACTAAGTATATGAAGTTCTGTCATATGACAACCTCAGAACCTCAGTCTTCTCATATTTTTTCAGTTATTGTTTTATTCTATTTCTATGCTTAGAAGATTTGGCTATTGTCCCAGTGTAACCAATAGTAAACTAATGCGATTAAGCATCTGGTATATTTGTATCTACCCATAGTACGTTCTTTTCCCAATGGAGAATTAGTGGCTTTAACAGCACATACAAATGGATGCACTTCATAACTCATGTTCCTCCAACACATTTTTGGCTTAAGGTTTGAGTTGGCAATATAAGGCATTCCAAATAAATCTTCCTCGACTCTGTGCCATGATAAAGTACTACTGTGTGTACATAATAACAAGTATTAACTCAGTATATAATGTCTTGAGACTCAATCTCATTTTTGCAAATTTCAACAGGAAATCCCCCAGAACTCTGGTGCAAGCAGCTGTCTGGATTGAAGCACATATTTGATTTTAAAACCAAATCAAAAGTTTGAGAGAGATTAAAGATGCAATTTTTTCTAGTTCTGTAACAATTTCATGTTAGCATCTAGAAACGCAATGAACTCACAGTGTACCAACAAGTAACTTGTTCAAACGTTACTGACTTGTTTATATTGAATAAAATGAATGCACTATTCAGAATGTTAGTCATTAATAATGTAAAAAGATAAGGGAGGAATGCTAAGATTTTGCAGTACACCACAGAATGCAGAGAAATTATTTATTGGCAAAGAGGATACAAATATTGAGTACTGACTTGGAGAGAGAACTGGTTGGCAGGCAGGAAGCAGAGAGTTGGAATAAACGGGTCTTTTTCCGAGTAGCAGGCAGTGACTAGTGGGGTACCGCAGGGATCAGTGCTAGGACCCCAGCTATTCACTATATTAATAATAATCTAGACGAGGGAACTAGATGTAATATCTCCAAGTTTGCAAACGACACAAAGCTGGGTGGGCATGTGTGCCGTGAGGAGGATGCAGAGAAACTCCAGTATGATTTGGACAGGTTGGGTGATTGGCAGATGCAGTATAATGTGGATAAATGCGAGGTTATCCACTTTGGTGGCAAAAACAGGAAGACAGATTATCTGAACAGCAATAGATTGGGAAAAGGAGAAGTGCAACGAGACCTGGGTGTCCTTGTGCACCAGTCGCTGAAGGTAAGCATACAGGTGCAGCAGGCGGTTAAGAAGGCAAATGGTATGTTGGCCTTCATAGCGAGGAGATTCGAGTACAGGAGCAAGGATGTCTTGCTGCAGTTGTACAGGGCCTTGGTGAGACCACACCTTGAGTATTGTGTGCAGTTTTGGTCACCTTATCTGAGGAAGGATGTTCTTGCCATGGAGGGAGTGCAGCGAAGATTCACCAGTCTGATACCTGGGATGGCAGGAATGACATATGAAGAGAGATTGGGTCGATTAGGATTATATTCGCTAGAGTTTAGAAGAATGAGAGGGGATCTCAATGAAACTTATAAAATTCTAACAGGACTAGACAGACTAGATGCAGGCAGGATGTTCCTGATGGCGGGGGAGTCCAGAACCAGTTCATTAAATATATTCAAGAAGGAGTTGGATATATTTCTTAAGGCTAAAGGGATCAAGGGATATGCAGAGAAAGCAGGGACAGGGTACTGAATTTGGACGATCAGCCATGATCTGATTAAATGGCGGAACAGGCTCGAGGGGCCAAATGGCCTACTCCTGCTCCTATCTTCTATGTTTCTATGCGACAACACCAGGATTGATATTCACCTATTAGGAAAAAGGAATGTGAACTGTAAACAGCAAATGTTCATGTGCTGTAGTCATTTTGGTAATCTGGACCTTAATTTCTCCCTTCCTTTCCTGAAGGCACCTAACTCTAGTTGGAGGATATTTTCATTACGTGCAGTTGGTTCTCTGGCCATTGCTCATGGGTCAGTCTGGAAGCTGATCACTTGTGGGCTAATTGACTGTGATGGGCATCACCACAGAGCCCAATGCTTTCACATGCATACTTTCCAGCAGAGGATTGCAAGATAGTGATTAGCAGGAGGAATGCTGGTTGACATTTATCAAACTGAAACATTCAGTGTTAAATTGTGCAGCCCACTCAGTGGATTTCAAGTTTGGCAAGAACACGTACATAGCTCCTAAAAAATAACCAGCCACTTTGGAATGAAAATGTTCATCACTTTCACATTATTGGTCCATGTTAGCTGGATTGTACACAAGCATACAAAAAACAGGAAATGGCATGGAACTAGAGAGCAGAGAGGTCTTTCAGGAATTGGCTTAGCGCTAACGGTCCATCTCAGAAAACAAGATTACTCCTTCCCATCCTAAACTTCAGGTGTAGAACTAAAAATTCTATTTCGCAGCTTTCCTTGTACTTTCTATTTAGGCCAAGAGGAAAGCAATAAAAGCTAGTAGAAAAAATTCTGCACAGCTGGTAACATTAATGGCCTGGCAGCAGTTCACTTGTTTGCTCTCTCAGCTATGGGGCTTAAAAGAGGAAATATATTTTAGAAAGTCAATGCAGTTACAAAAGTACTTTCTCCTGCCATTGGGCGTACCACCTTCCAACTACATCACCCTTGCTGCCACCACCAAGCACTCCTCTTGGTCTGCAGACTAACTTGCCAAACAGACACACAGACTCATCATGCTCCTGCACATGACCTCAGATTGAACATGGGGGGTGGGGGCAGCAAGAGAGATTTTGAAGCTGCACTACTTGTTTTAGAAAAAACTCTCTCAAACTGCTTCTCCAATAAATTATTCCTGTACATGCTACATGATTTAGTAGTGTAAAAATTCACCCCCTCAAAATGGATGAAAGCAGAGAGTGACAGGTATTGGGGAAAATAACATACTGTTGTCAAAAAAAGTGTTAGGGGGAGAAATTGGGTATGTACCGCCACCTATTAGCACCTAAAGAGGGCAGTCAGTGGCTGTAGCGCCACTGGCCGCGCCTCCCGTGATATTCAGTGCCTGCCAGCACCTCCGTCCCCGGCCTCCTGACGCCCCCCACCCCCCCCGCTGTTGCAGGCCCCTCCCCCTTAACAATGGGAGGAAGGCCTGCAGTGTCGTGCCGCAGCGTGTGGCACATTGCGCTGCGATATTCAGTTTCAGCGCCCTAAGAGGGACGCGGAGCGCCTCGAGCCTCGCCCCGTCTCCCTCTAGGGGCGCTGAAACTGAATTTCTGACGTTCGTTAATGCTCCGAACGCTGCGCAAAAATCAGCGCCCAGGCGAACTTGGCGCCTCAACCCAATTTCTAGGCCTTAATATTTACAAAGATCCTATGTAGAAAAACCCATTTCAGAAAATGACAGTAAATCAGTTATCTCAACAAACTCTAGAATCTTGTCTTATTGCCTCTCAGTCGGTGTCTGTGCATCAGTGCTCGTTACACGGTGACTGTTCTTGACCAGCACTCTTCACATGGGAAACTACTGGAGTAAAACCATGTTGTGCTCTGTAGTGTATGTACCTTTAAGCGAGAACTACTTTTACAGCTCCTGTATACTGTAGTACCGGTAGTGACCACACCTGTATATAAGCCTTGAGCATGCCTCTGTACCCCCAGTCTTGAGACTACCCTACTCCAGTAAACACCTGTTGATTGTTAAGTTACAGCATCCGTGTAGTTATTTGGAAACATCATACTCTCAGAATCACGGATCTAACAGTGGCGACGAGCGTCGATTCGAATCTACCTGCAACTCTGCATTTCTCTTCAAGGATTCGCTCCGGGAGGGCGGTGGAAGAAAGTCGAGGCCAGAAGCACGGGCGTCGACCACGAGCAACCGCCCAGTCGTCCGGCAGAGAGTGAACATCGCAGGGGAGGCTGTTGAGAGCCGGGCTTGGTTCCCCAGCCACGACGATCCAGCAACAGACTGACAACAGGTACAGAGCAGACCCTTCCCGGACCGCAGCGGCAGCTGGAGCCGACCGACGGCAGAGAAAAAGCCGAGCAGCGTCGACGGGGTAAGAGAGAGGGTGAAGCGCACAGGGCGCAGCCGGGGGTTGAAAACCGAGCGGCATCGAGGAAAAACAAAACAAAACAGAGAGAGAGGGTAAAGCAGCAGCCGGGTTCAGGACAGAGCGGCGGAAACGGGAAAGGCGCACAGAAAAAAAACGTGCAGAGCACAGCCAGGGCTCAAGGGCTGAACAGTGTCCGCGGGGAGAAGAAGGGAGAGCGCGGGAGATGCCATTGAGCCGCGGAGAAGGAAGAGCGCGGGAGACGCCATTTTTAGAAGCCGCAGCGGAGAAGGGCGAGCGCGGGAAGAAAGGAAAGCACGGGAGACGCCATTTTGTGCCAGCGGAGAAGAAGGGAGAGCGCGGGAGACGCCATTTTTGACAGTTAAATCACACCCAGGGATGCCGAAGAGTGGCAGTATCTCTACGTTCGACAATGAAGTCGAAGATTGGGCGACATATGTGGAACGTATTGAGGTGTACTGCAGGGCGAATGAAGTGCCAGATGCTAGGAAAGCACTGGTTTTGTTAAATTCCATGGGTGCAAAAACTTATGGCTTACTGCGAAATCTAATAACCCCAGAGAAGCCTGTGGATAAGAATTTCGAAAGCATAGTAGGAATCCTACAGGACCACTTAAACCCCACACCACTGCTGATAGCAGAAAGATTTAAGTTCCACAAAAGGAACCAGCATAAAGACGAAAGTAATGCTGAGTACTTAACGGAACTGCGCAAGCTATCGAAACACTGCCAGTTTGGAGTGGGACTAGCAGATACGTTATGGGACAAGTTTGTGTGTGGGCTTCAAAGTGAGGGTTCCCAGAAACGGCTTCTATCAGAAAAGGATCTTACGCTGGACAAGGCTTTCAGCATGGCAGTATCACACGAAGCAGCTGTAAGGGGCGCTGCAGAGATACAACGGAGACCAGAAGAATATGGCACCAATGAAATGTCATATGGAACAGGGAAGTGTTATTGCTGCGGCAGAACAACACACGACCAGAAGGATTGTTGGTTCAAGGACCAAGTGTGCAGACAGTGTGGAAAAGCAGGACACATAGCGAGAGTCTGCAGGTCAGGGAAGAAAACCAACAGCAAGAAATCTCCACAGGAGAAGTACAAAAAGGTACACAAGGTGATGGACAGTAGTTCAGACGAACAGAAAAGTGATACAGACTCCGGAAGCAAGGATAGCAAAATACTGCAGATGTTGGAAATCCGAAATAACAACAGAAAATGCTGGAAAAACTCAGCAAGTCAGGCAACATCCGTGGAGAGAAATTTGAGTTGACGTTTCGGGTTTGACCCTTCAAGAAGGGTCAAACCCGAAACGTCAACTCAAATTTCTCTCCACGGATGTTGCCTGACTTGCTGAGTTTTTCCAGCATTTTCTGTTGTTATTCCGGAAGCAAGGAGCTGGGTTGTCTGAAACTACATAAGGTAACCAAAATGGAGGATCACCAGACTATCTGGGTCACACTCAAGATAGACTGAGTCCAAGTGAAAATGGAATTGGACACAGGATCAGCCCTAACAGTCATAAACCAAAGGGACTACAAACGGCTATTTCCACATATACCCTTGGAAGCTACAGAGATTGTCTTGAAGACTTACACGGGGCAAAAAGTCTACCCCAAAGGAAAAATAAGGGTGGAAGTGATATACAAAGGCCAGGAAATACCTAAAATGGACCTATATGTATTGCCAGATGGAGGACCACCACTACTAGGACGTGAATGGATCTGGAAGATACAATTAGATTGGCATTCCATACAGGCACTGAAGGTTGAGGCCAAAAAGGATGACGACGTCACACCTGGACGACTGTCAAAAATGCTAACCGACGCAAAAGAAGTGTTCCAGGAGGGACTCGGAACACTGAAAGGCATAACAGCAACGATTAAAATAGAGGAAAATGCAAGCCCAAAGTTTCTGAAGGCCAGACCAGTGCCTTATGCGATCAGACCAGCCGTCGAAGCAGAGCTGGAAGGGTTGGAACGTTCAGGAGTACTGTCCAAAGTAGACTGGAGCGAGTGGGCTACACCCATCGTTCCTGTAATGAAGAGGTCGTTGAGTAATACGCCTGGGGAACCAAAGAAGGTCCGCATCTGTGGGGATTTTAAGGTGACAGTGAACCCAGTCCTTCACACGGTACAATATCTGCTTCCACGAATTGAGGATATTTTCGCCTCGCTATCTGGAGGCAAACGCTTCACCAAAATTGATCTAGCCCAGGCGTACTTGCAAATGGAGGTAGAAGAAGCCTCGAAACAATACCTCACGATCAACACTCAAAGGTCTCTACCAATACAACCGGCTGGTATTCGGGGTAGCATCGGCTCCAGCTATTTGGCAAAGGGCGATGGATCAAGTCCTGCAAGGGATTCCAGGGACCCAGTGTTATTTGGACGACATCCTGGTCACGGGCGAAAATGACACTGATCACCTCGCCAACCTGGAGAAGGTGCTCACTAGATTAAAGGAATATGGGCTACGAGCTAATCGCCACAAGTGCGAGTTTTTCCAGAAGCAGATCTTGTATTGTGGCCACGTTATCGATGAAGAGGGGTTACATAAGTCCCCTGAAAAGATTGAGGCAGTAGTCAAGGCTCCAGCACCGGAAAATGTGTCACAACTGAGGTCGTTCCTCGGGCTGGTAAACTACTACCATAAGTTCTTACCAAATTTTTCTACGGTATTACACCCACTGAACACCCTACTGCAAACAGGGGTACCATGGAAGTGGAATGACGAACGTAAACGAGCTTTCCAGAAGTGCAAAGAATTAATCACATCAAAAGAGGTGTTGGCCCATTTCAACCCAGCACTACCAATTCGTTTGGCATGTGATGCATCACCCTATGGTATTGGAGCGGTGCTGTCGCACAAATTCCCAGACGGGTTGGAGAGGCCAGTAGCCTTTGCGTCTCGGTCACTAACCTCGGCCGAGCGTAACTACGCCCAGATTGACAGGGAGGCCCTCAGCCTAGTATGGGGAGTAAAAAAATTCAACCACTATCTGCATGGGCAGAAGTTCACTTTGCTGACTGACCACCAACCACTTGTCTCCATCTTTAATCCAAAGAAGGGCGTTCCGGTGATGACTGCACAACGGTTACAAAGATGGTCCCTTTTTCTAGGGGCGAACCAATATGAAATAGAATATAAAGGCACGAAACAGCATGGAAACGCTGATGGGCTATCACGCCTGCCACTGCCTACTGTGGAGGAAGCACCAGCAGTGGACCCTATCGAGATATTTTATTCGTCAATAATTGAACGATTGCCAGTAACTAACGTGGATATAGAGGAGACCCGCAATGATCCGACACTGTCTCGGGTATATGATTTGACGGTGAGGGGATGGCCAACACATGGCGACTCACTGTTGCCAGCATTCTCATACAGAAGAGAACAGCTGTCAGTATGCCAGGGGACAGTGATGTGTGGATCCCGAGTGGTGATTCCACCCAAGTTAAGGGAGAGAGTGCTAAATGAGCTTCATGAAGGTCATCTGGGAGGGGTGAAAATGAAAAGCCTTGCTAGGGCTTATGTGTGGTGGCCGGGGATTGATCAACAAATCGAGGACCTAACCAAGAGCTGCTCAGAAAATGCACCACCACATGCCCCTCTACACCCATGGGAGTGGCCCTCATCTCCATGGCAACGGGTGCATATTGATTTTGCTGGTCCTTCATGGACTCAGTGTTCTTAATAGCAGTGGATGCTCACTCGAAATGGCCTGAGGTGATAAAAATGTCCTCAACCACTACAGAGAAAAAGATTGCAGTCCTACGGACCATATTTGCCAGGAACGGCTTGCCAGAGCAGATTTGCTCTGATAATGGACCACAGTTTGTGTCCGAAGAGTTTCGGAAATTTATGAGAAGGAATGGGGTAAGGCATTACACATCCGTCCCGTATCATCCAGCCACAAATGGATTGGCTGAGAGGTTCGTACAAACCTTTAAAAAGGCGATAAAGGCCATGTGCGACGATGAAATTCCACTACAGCATAAGGTGGACAATTTCCTATTAGCCTACAGAAATGCGACACATGCAGTTACCAACCAGACCCCGGCCATGATGTTCTTTAACCGAAGGTTGAGATCTCGTCTGGATTTGCTCAAACCAAATGTGCGAAGAAATGTTGAGGATAAACAATTCCAGCACATCAATGAGAAGCCGACAAGGAGCTTCAATGTAGGACAACCAGTCTTGGCCCGTGACTACCGAACAGAGAAATGGCAACCCGGAATGATATGCACAAGGCAGGGGCCATTAATGTACACAGTGGATGTCGGGGAGAACATTGTGAGACGCCACGTCAATCAGATCTTAGCGTCACAGGAACGAGTCAACCCCATGTCTCGAGTACCTGGGGATGAACCCGACATACCGGTAGCATCTACCTCAGAACCAGTAGCAGTGGAAACTGATGAACTAACCGACGAAAAGGGGCCAGAATCGCCTCCGCACCAAGAACAAGAACCTCAGGAAAGGCGCTATCCAGAAAGGGTCAGGAAGCCGCCCCAAAGACTGAATCTATAAATGGACTATTTTTGTTTAATGTGCATGTTAAAGTGTTAATTGTTATTTGAATATTATGGGTACTGCTAATCTAAAAGGGGAGGAATTGTAGTGTATGTACCTTTAAGAGAGAACTACTTTTACAGCTCCTGTATACTGTAGTACCGGCAGTGACCACACCTGTATATAAGCCTTGAGCATGCCTCTGTACCCCCAGTCTTGAGACTACCCTACTCCAGTAAACACCTGTTGATTGTTAAGTTACAGCATCCGTGTAGTTATTTGGAAACATTATACTCTCAGAATCACGGATCTAACATGCTCCATCAAATACCAGCACACGAGTATTCAATATTCCACATGAGTGTTCACTATTCCACTTCTACATCTTTTTTGCTTCTTAATTTACTGAACAGATTTGGCATTTCACTTTTTTGATAAGTGAGGAAAAAAAGTTAAATTTTGAATTCTATACATCTTGAAGGAGTACCTAAAAAAAGTTTTCATTGCCCAAATGTTATTTGCACAATTGAACCTGACCATACAACTTTCAGACTAGGAAAGCAATCCTACTTCTGGAAGTGAGCTGACTAATTAATAGCCTTCTGTCGTCTCAGCTGGGCAAATGCCAGAAAAAAACCATCGTCCATTACAGAATGTAACCTAATTATTTTGGCTATTATGGGACATAGAATATTACAGCACAGCAGGTGGCAATTTGGCCTATTGTGCCTGCACCCACTCATTCCCCACAGTCCTGCAAATTTTTCCTTCACTATGTAACTAACAAAATGCAGTCAAAAATAACAGCCAACAAATATCTAGAGGGATAGAATTGAAAAGCAGAGAAGTTCAGTTGAACTGGTGTAGAGCCTCGGTTAGACCACACTTGGGAGTACTGTGAACAGTTCTGGTCTCCATATTATAAAAAGCTCATAGAGGCACTATAAAAAGGTGCAAAAAAGATTTACTAGAATGATACCAGAAGTGAGAAGTTATACCCATCAGGAACGATTCAACAGGCTTTAAAGGGCTAGAAATTCGGTGCCTTAGCGCCTCCAGTCAGTGCCTCCGGGGGTGGGGGGGGTGATAACGGGGCGCTAAAAACTTTCCGCCCGGGCACAGCGATATTACCGCCGCCCGCAAAATTCACCTACCGGTTTGCAGCGGCAGTAACCCCAGCGCCATGATCTCCTGCGCCTGGAGACCGTGATGTCATCTGGCGTCACATCGTTCTGGTTGTGCCCCGGACCCGAAATTCATTTCCGCCCCTGCAGCATCGCTGGGCGAAAACAGACAGCTGCAGGAGGCTGGGCGCTACGGGGGCGATAATTAAAGGCAAGGTAGGTGAAAAAAAAATCTGAAACACTCTTTCCGTTTTTTTTTCTTTCAGCAGCCATCGATCAGCCCGGCACTCTGCTGATTGGGCCGCATCGCGGCTGCCGTCGGGGACAAGTTAAGTTTCCCTCTCACAGAGCCTGCAGCGCTGGCCCTTCCCTTTAAGGGAGGGAAGGAGCCTTCCAACTCGGCAGTGGTGCACGGCCCAGTGAGCAGCGCTGCACAACTACAGCCCCACTTGCGGCCTGTTGCACTCCAGGAAGGAAGTGGGGTGCTTGATTAAGCGCTCCAATTCCCTCCTGGAGTGCAAAAGTGAATTTTTTTTAAAAGTTGAGAACTATTAGCGCCTGGCGCTAATTTTCTCAACTTTTAAAAAGTTAGCGCCTCAAACGGGGCTATAATGAATTTCTCCCCCCCTTTGTCTCTTTTCTCTAGAAGAGAGAAGACTGAAGGGTGACCCGATATGGTCATTAAGATTATGAAAGGGTTCGATAGGGTAGACGTGGAGAAGATGTTTCCACTTGCGGGTGGGACCAGAACTAGGCACCATCAATATAAGATAGTCACTAATAAATCCAGTAGGGGATTCAGGAGAAACTTCTTTACCCAGAGTGGTTAAAATGTGCAACTTGCTACTACAAGGAGTATTTGAGGCAAATAGCATAGATGCATTTAAGAGGTAGTTAGATAAACATGAGGGAGAAAAGAATAGGATACGTTGATGGGGTTTAATGAAGAAGGGTGAGAGGAGGCTCGTATGGAGCATAAACACCGGCATGGACCTGTTGGGCTGAATGGCCTGTTTCTGTGTTGTACATACTTTGTAACAAGGCTGTTCATTAGTCAGCTCCCTTCCAGAAGTAGGACTGCTTTCCTGGTACAAAAGTTGTATGGTCAGGTTCAGTTGTACAAATAAAATGTTACCCAGTGGTTATCAGGAGCACTCAAAAAGGTTGGAGAAATATTGTTGTGGTGAGCAAGTCGCAAATTTCCCATAATCTATTATTTTGCTACAGTTCATATCTGAATTCTGAAATTGGTCAGGAGGGGCAGACTAACAAGGGCTGCTGGAACAGTGTGATTCATGTCAAATTGACACAGATGGCAAGGAGTACAAGATGGCAAAAATCAGGTAGAAGGTGCCCATTATTTTTAAATGGTGTTCAGTACTTTGGCAAACCTTTTGAAAAGTGCAAATAACCCCTTAGGGCACTGATCATTGATGACAATTAAATGTGTGCTCATTAGCATCTGCCAAATTACTTACTGCTTCTTTTCTCTATGCAATAATTTAAAAATTATATGTTCGCTTTCGCTATAGAAAAAAATTCTTTGTTCGATATGCCACCAATTTGATGAAAGTGATGAAAGCACAAGCCCACAGTTAATCTAGTGCACAGATAAATAGTGTCATTGTTAATCATAGGACTCTCACATCTGTAAGGGCAGATTATTAAAACGGTACAGCTTTTGGTCCTAAAGGACATAGCCCACTTACAGAAACCAGTGTAAAATCTACTCGTCATAGCCTTATTGACAGCTGATTTCAGTAACCAAAAAGCTAGCATGCCGATTCTAAAATGGAAATCAGTCTAATGATAAGCTGTTGAAATAAATCCCTATTCTATGCAGGGATGATTGACAACTTGCTGGCTGATCATTTACAAATTCCGTCTTGATATTTCCTTTTGGCTAATAATCCTGTGTAAAAATATTGTACTGTATCTTATTAAAAATAGATTTTAGATCTGTGCTGCACATCTACTGACTGGCTAATCTAGCATTTCATGATAGAAGAGAATAGTTTCAACTCTAGCCTGAATATTTTCAGGTCCTGGCGCAGAATACAGGCTTGTATGGAGCATAAACACCTGCATTGACCAGTTGGGCCGAATGGCCCGTTTCTGTACTGTAAATTCTGGCCCGTTTCTGTGCTGTAAATTCTATGTAATTCTATAATCGAGCGGACAATAGGTGGGCGCAGGAAATGGGGTAGGACTTGGTAACACTAAAGATATGACTGCGGAGATTTCTTCTATCTGCCTCCTTGAAGCCTGACATATGAAAAGGAGGTGGCACTGCCAGCAAGAGTCATCCAACAGAATTCCCACTAGCCCTGCCTCCTGAACAATTCAATGTACTATACAGTGGAAAAATACAGGCGTACAGTACCTTTGTATGGCAGAAGTGGAGCCCACAAGATAGTGTTCCATGCCATGAATCCTCATGAAGACAAAGACTAGAGTTGTGGCCACTCTTACAAAGATGGCCAATTTCAATTTCAGACCCCCCCCCCACACACACACCAGTTCCATAGTGTAGAAATTACCTCACTCAATACTGAAGGCAAAGGTTTTCAAACTGGAGTCTGCGAGGAGCGCCTAGGGGCTTTGAGGGGTCAGATTTTGGTTTGTCCAGGCATACTCTGAACAGTCTGTCTCACAAATTCTGCATTCAATATATTTCTGTATGTGTTGCGACTTACTAGCACATACGGTATAGCAAAAAATATGTTCTGCGACCAGAACACCATTTTCCTTTGGATAGTTACATTGGTGTCATCTCCAAAATCTATAGACATTCAGACGATATTACTAGCAATTGCACCAGTGCTGTACACAGCATGATCTAAATCTAGGCAATAAGCATCTTATGTCAATTTTACAATAAAATGTCAAAGTTAGATATACATAATGTTGCCACTACTCTTCAGGTAAAACTACTTTGGAACATCAAAGGTACTTTGCACTTAATTTTTTCCTTGATCATATTAGATGTGGAAACTTGAAACAAGACCGGAGCAGAGTAAAGAGTGCAGCACAAAGAAACAAAAGCTCTTTGATTTCTTGAAGGTAGAATTTCAAAAACCATATAGCCTACTGGAGTGTTTAATGTAAACACAGTTGTGCTGTGAGAAAACGGCCACATGCATCTCAAGTACATGAATCTCTTGTGGGTTTTAAAAAAGTAAACTGAGGTAGCCAATTATCAAATCAAATTCAGTCTACATTTCAGCATTGTCCAATGTGCCCTGCCATTAATCCCATAAAGCAACAGATAGAGGAGTTACTAGTATTTCCTGCACCAACATAAGCCTGGAAATTTTATCAGCAGCAATATTAGGTAAACTCCAATATTTTGTGCATAGTTACTTACTCAGACATTCCACATCAGGATCTCCCCAGAAGAATTCTTGGCAGTCACTGCAAGTTTGCCCTCCAAATCCAGCCATGCATTGACACTGTCCTGTGAACTGGAAAAAATACAGCAGCTTACATTATATCCTTTTGACATTCATTACTTTTATCAATTTGCAATCGAGGAAAACAAAAAGGTAAACTAACCAAAAAACCGCAATCTACAAAATATGTCGAACATTCAAGCTGAGAAAAGCACTTCCACTGCTATGGTCTCTCAGTGAATTAACAATTTTATGTCAATTAGTATCAAAAGCTATGGCCAACTTTCATGCAATGGATTCATGTCCACTAGACAAGATTCCCAAACTTACTTCAGACAAAACTCCTTATCCCCAAAGGTAATTACTCCTTGCCCAGACATGATTTCTCTCTAGTATCTCATTCTAGTGGATGCTATTCATGTCTGAGTCTTGGCAGTGAGTGTAGTAGGCAGGCCACTTGATTATAGTGCAGGGAAGGGATGAAGAGGAAAGAATGGAATCACAGCCAAGCCCTATTCTATCCCCCCCCCCCCCCCCCCACCGTGTCCACATACATTCACTTCCTGGGACACTTGTCAGTGATCTAGAAACAGTAATCTTGGCTGATTGCCCCCCTGTACTACTGCCACAGCTGAGATCAGATAACTCAGTCCAAACCTGGGTTATTGCCCCTCTGTACTACTGCCACAGCTGAGATCAGATAACTCAGTCCAAACCTGGGTTAAAATTGGCTTGGCACTCCTGTACTGTATGGCTTAAGATACTCGCTGGATAAAGTTGTTGAGCCATTAAGGGGAGCTTGCAGAAAATGTTTTTGTCACATAATCCGGAGATTAATTTTAATTTATTCATTCTTGGGATGCGAGTGATGCTAACATGAATGTATTTACTGCCCATCTTTAGTTACCCTGGTAGTGGGTCTTTTTACAGGTTTGTTAGGGTCAGAGAGCATTTAAGAATCAACTACTAGAGTTACATGCAAGCCAGATCAGGTAGGGGTGGCAGGTTACCTTCTCTGAAGGACATAGTGAACTAGTTGGGTTTTTTATGACAATCCGGCAGCTTCATGGTTAGTCGTCCCCACCCCACCCCCTGTGCAAGCCTATAAATTACCAAATGTACTGAATTACATTTCACAACTTTCCAGCGGGTTCTGAACTCACCCTGGGTTGCTAACCTATAACCACTAAACTACCACATAAATGTGAACCACTAGGCTAGTGGTTACCCCACTGTCCCAACCAATATCCTCACTAAGATACATTTTAATAGAAAACGATATAGTTTCGCACTACCCTGCAGGGCTTCAAGCAGCACGAGCCCACAGTGGGAGCTTGGGCACAGAGGTCGGTGCATCAGGTTTACGGGCTGCACGGCTTTTTGTCTATTCATTTTAACAAATGGAAAATTATGCTGAACACACACTGAGTGCCCAGGCCTCTGTCAGAATTCCCAGTCTGTGTTCCTGTTGAGCTGGGAGTGCTAAATCACATTTACTGCTATATTCCAATTGTAAGGCTATTGAATCATGACACTACATTCATTCAGTAAATATACACATCACTATAAATACAAAATGCTCAGGTTGCACTTCAAGGCCAAACTTTAAAATATTTACTCATTAGAATTACTTTAGTGTCAAGAGCAATGAGAGTGTTTGTCCAGTAATTCTTAATATTGAGCATCACCCAATAAAATAGTTCAAAATTTCAACCAAATGTTTTTCGGTCCACCTGAGAAACAACTTTGCAGGAATTTTCCTCACCTCATTACATGATGATGCACGCGAGTGGACTTCATTACAATTGCAGAGCTCACAACCTGCTCCACTTGCTAGCTTCCAGGTATTAGGTGCACAGCGATCACACGTTAGACCAATCACATTGGGAAGACAAGGACACTGACCACTGGTTTGGTTGCAATGACATTCAACAGCAGAAGTGCACTGGGCCTGTACTGTACCCAAGTAATTACAGACACACTCTAAAAATAAAATAGAAGCATATATATTCATCTTTCATATTGTACATTTTAAACTATACATCTGAACTATTCTGAAATGCAAAATTATTCTGCAGAGCAAATTATAGATACTCAAACAGAACAAAAATTCATTATTTGGCTTAATGAAAACTTTCAAAGCAAATGAAGAATAATTTTGTTGTTCAAATGGTAGCAGTTTCGCCTTAGCGACAGAAGGCTGTATGTGGGTTGAAGCCCTATTTCGAGACTCGAGACTGTAATCTAGGCTGACATTCAGTGCAGTTGAGTGAGGTGTGTCTTTCCCACAGGATATTAAACAGACTCTGTTCAGGTGGATGTTAAATTACAGGGCAGGGCATTCTCCTAGCCAACATTCCTCCCTCAACAGCCAACATTCCCAAATTAACTGGTCATTCAACTGAGAGATCTTATGTTCAAATTGGCGATCACGGTTACTTAAAGTTACTATACTTCAAAAGTAGTTCATTTGATGTGAAGTTCTTTCTTGTAAACTAACATAATTAAAAGGCAAACAACAAAGAACCGTGGCCATTAAGAGCCAGATCATGAAGAACTATTCAAGGAGGAAGTCATGGTTAAGACGGGTCTACTCCTGTCCCTATTTCTAACTTCTGTTGTACAAAATCTAGGACAGTTTATATGAAGCACAATTTGGACTTTAGACTAATTAAACTGGCTCATAAAAACAATTAATTTACAAATACTTCCATGACCCCACCTCACTCTACCTTTACAACCTCCTCCAGCTCACACCCTCAGGGCTTCAAACTCCGGCCGAATGTGTCCCCTCCCCATCTTTTCCAGCATTAATCGCAGAGCCTACAGCCATCACAGTGCTGTGCTAGAAACATAGAAGATAGGAGCAGGAGTAGGCCATTTGGCCCCTTGAGCCTGCTCCGCCATTTAATGAGATCATGGCTGATCATCCAAATTCAGTACCCAGTCCCTGCTTTCTCCCCATATCTCTTGATCCCTTTAGCCTGAAGAAATATATCTAACTCCTTCTTGAATATATTTAATGAATTGGCCTCAACTGCCTTCTGTGGTAGAGAATTCCACAGGTTCACCACTCTCCGGGTGAAGAAGTTCCTCATCTCTGTCCTAAATGGCTTACCCCTTATCCTTAGACTGTGATCCCTGGTTCTGGACTCCCCCGCCGTTGGGAACATCCTTCCTGCATCTAGTCTGTCTAGTCCTCTAGAATTTTTTTCCACCTTGCTATGTCTCTCATCACAAAATATTAAAATATAAGTAAGACCATGTGGCCTATTTTAATCCACCCTTCCAGAATGACCCTGACATTCCCCCTATTGCCAGATGGACTTATCATTTTTTCCCCCTCTTATATGTTCCCATCTCCGTGTATTGCAGCACCCAATTGTAAATAATGCCAGGATTTTCCCCTTCACTACTCTACCAGCGAGAGTGTCGACCACGCTTCTTCAAAAGCTTCCTCAAGATCAATCTCTTCAACCACGCATTTGGAACCTTCTTTAACTCCTGATCAATGTCCCTGTTCCCTCATCCCTTTTTTCACAGCACCCTGGGATATTTTGGTATATTAAAGAACCTATTAAATGCAAGTTGATGAGGCTTTAAGGCACATACCCAGATCACTCCAAAATGTATTATTCTACATCAAGTTTGTAATAGGGGACCTAGACTGGCTTACAGTTTTGCACCACTGCTTGAAGGAAAACCAGATAAAAAAGCAAGGAACACTGGTTTCCACCAGATTGGGGTCAGAATCGGATTTCAGCTCAATACACAAGTCATTCATGTTCTTGATGTGTGACTGAGCTACTAGAAAAGACACTGGCTGTACAGCTGAAAAGGTGGCACTTGGAAAAATTTACAAGTGAGTTTCTGCTGGAGAATTACAGATGAAAAGCCACATATTGTGGAAAATATTAATTACTGGCCATTTATTTGCTTCAAGGAAGTAATTGAAGATCCTAGCTGATCTGCAATGACTTCTTCCTTGAAGCAAAGAACTGCCTAGTAATTAATATTTTCCTCAAAATGAGGCTTTTCATCTGCGTTTGACTAGTTAAATCAATGCAAACAAGAACAAATGAACTGGCATTAAGTGCTGCAGATGTGTCAACAAGAAAGCCACTGAAGCAAAATTGCAAGTGGCCAAGAATCCTTTGTTAATTACTTCACCATTCTGTTCCGATGCTGAAATCATCAAGTGTGTTTATGTAAACAAAGCCTTTATTTCCCTGGGGCTTGTGAAACCACAGGGGACAAACATGTTGATCGGGTGATGAAGTGCAACAATGAAGGTTTGCAAATCAGACCTCGGGGGGGGGGGGGAAAGACTATATAACCCAGAAATTCCGGTCGGAGGCTTCCCACGGGCGTAAGCCCCCGACCTGCACAAACGAACCGCGCCGACTGTAATGCTCTGGGCCGGCGCAGAATTCCGTTGCTGTGCCTCCTCAAACTGCCGGTACCCCGGAGGCGCAGCGTACCCCGGGGGCGCAGCTAGTTCGCAGCTTCCCTGGGATGCCAATCGGAGCAGGGAAACTCCATTCATCGATTTGACAGGGAGACCTGTCAAATCTATGAATAGAGATCACCCTCAAAACACAAGTAAAACTTCAAATAAAATTTTTTTTAAATCACATTTTTAAAATGACTATAAATCACAAATTAACTTAAACAAAAAGAGTTAAATTTTTGAAAAAAATTAAAGGTTTTAAGGGGGTTAAAAATAAACTTACCTTTCTTTAAAGTATTTAAAAATGATAAATAAGTGTTAAAAAAAATTCTTTTACTGATATCACCTCTTACCTTGTTAAAAGCAGGCCTTGCGCCTGCTCTTCAGGCGCAGCTGCTACCGACTTACCCGGACTGTAGCAACCTCGGAAAAAAACAGAAGTTCCAGGCGTACGCGCTGCCTCTCCAGCACAGGCGTTTTACCTGTGAACCCCTTTCTTCAGAGAACGGAAGTTCCGGTTTCTAGCGCATGCGTGAAACCGCTTCCGTTGGCCCTACGGGCGAGTACACAGCACGTACACACCCGTAGGGAACAGAATTTATGGGCCAATGGAATTTATCTATTGTCTGTCTTCATTCCCTTTGGGAACTCGATTTCTTTAGTGAAATTTTAATTATCCTGGACAAATTAAATTAAGAAAGAAAAACACTAAGAGGATTAAAAAGATAAAATCACAGGAACTTACAGACACTTAAATACTCGGTCCTGTCTCTCGAGAACATTTTCAGATCACACATTAAAAAAATTACACAGTATAGCTTCATCCTTATTCAATTTTGTCATTAAAAAAACCTGGGTGTCCTTGTACATTTGCTTTCCTAATTGCTTACTGTACCTGCATGTTAACTTTGTGATTCGTGTACAAGGACACGCAGGTCCCTCTGAACACCAACATTTCCCAATCTCTCACCATTAAAAAAAAAACTCTGTTTTTCTATTTTTCCGGATAACTTCACATTTCTCCACGTTATATTCCACAGTAGCATAGTGGTAATGTCACTGGGCTAGTAATCCAGAGGCCTGGACTAATGATCCAGAGACATGGCAGCTGGGGAATTTAAATTCAGTTAATTAAATAAATCTGGAATAAAAAGCTAGTATCAGTAATCGTGACCATGTAACTACCAGATTGTCATAATAACCCATCTGCTTCACTAATGTCCTTTAGGGAAGGAAATCTGCCGTCCTTACCTGGTCTGGCCTATATGCGACCCCAGGCCCACAGCAATGTGGTTGACTCTTAACTGCCCTCTTAAATGGCCTAGCGAGCCACTCAGTTGTAACAAACCGCTACGAAACATAATAATGAGTGAAACCGGACGGACCACCCGGCATCGACTCGGCACCGGCTACGGACATGGCAATGGCACACCCAGCCCAGTCAACCCTGCAAAGTCCTCTTCACCAACATCTGGGGACTTGTGCCAAAATTGGCAGAGCTGTCTCACGGACTAGTCAAGCAACAGCCTGACATACTCACAGAATCAAAACTTTCAGCCAATGTCCCAGCGGCAGGACACACCCACCAGGGGTGGCGGCACAGTGGTATACAGTCGGGAAGGAGTGGCCCTGGAGTCCTCAACATTGACTCCGGACCCCATGAAGTCTCATGGCTTCAGGTCAAACATGGGCAAGGAAACCGCCTGCTGATTACTACCTACCGTCCTCCCTCAGCTGATGAATCAGTACTCCTCCATGTTGAACACCACTTGGAAGAAGCACCGAGATGAACAAGGGCACAGAATGTACTCTGGGTGGGGGACTTCAATGTCCATCACCAAGAGTGGCTTGGTAGCACCACTACTAACCGAGCTGGCCAAGTCCTGTTGGACATAGCTGCCAGTCTGGGCCTGCGACAGGTGGTGAGAGAACCAACACGAGGGAAAAGCCTACTTGACCTCGTCCTCACCAATCTACCAGTTGCAGATGCATCTGTCCATGACAGTATTGGTAGCAGTGCGGACTACCGCAGTCATTGTGGAGACGAAGTCCCGTCTTCACACGGAGGACACGCTCCATCATGTTGTGTGGCACTACCACCGTGCTAAATGGGCTAGATTCAGAACAAATCTAGCAGCTCAAAACTGGGCATCCATGAGGGGCTGTGGGCCATCAGCAGCAGCAGCAGAACTGTATTCCACCACAATCTGTAACCTCATGGCCCAGCATATCCCTCACTCTACCATTACCAACAAGCCAGGGGACCAACTCTGGTTCAATAAGTAGTGTAGAAGAGCATGCCAGGAGCAGCACCAGGCATACCTAAAAATGTGTCAACCTGGGGAAAGCTGTAACACAGGACTACATGCATGCTAAAAAGCAGAAGCAGCATGCTATAGACAGGGCTAAGCGATCCCACAATCAACAGATCAGATCAAAGCTCTGCAGTCCTGCCACACCCAGTCGTGAATGGTGGTGGACCATTAAACAATTAATGGGAGGAGGAGGCTCCATGAATAGCCCCATCCTCAATGATGGTGGAGCCCAGCACATGGGTGCAAAAGACAAGGCTGAAGCATTTGCAACCATCTTCAGCCATAAGTGCCAAGTGGATGATCCATATTGTCCTCCTCCTGAGGTCCCCACCATCACAGAAGCCAGTCTTCAGCCAATTCGATTCGATTCACTCCACGTGATAGAGAAACAGCTCAGCACACTGGATACAGCAAAGTCTATGGGCCCTGACAACATCCTGGCTATCGTGCTGAAGACTTGTGCTCCAGAACTAGCCACACCTCTAGCCAAGCTGTTCCAGTACAGCTACAACACTGACATCTATCCAACAATGTGGAAAACTGCCCAGGTATGTCCTGTCCACAAAAAACAGGACAAATCCAATCTGACCAATTGCTACCCCATCAGTCCACTCTCAATCATCAGCAAAGTGATGGAAGGTGTCATCGACAGTGCTATCAAGTGGCACTTAACTCACCAATAACCTGCTCACTGATGCTCAGTTTGGGCTCCGCCAAGACCACTCGGCTCCTGACCACATTACAGCCTTGGTCCAAGCATGGACAAAGGAGCTGAATTCCAGAGGTGAGGTGAGAGAGTGAGGCAGCATTTGACTGAGTGTGGCATCAAGGAGCCCTAGTAACACTGAAGTCAATGGGAATCAGGGGGAAAACGCTCCACTGGCTGGAGCCATACCTAGCACAAAGGAAGATGGTTGTGGTGGTTGAAGGTCAATGATCACAGCCCCAGGACATCACTGCAGGAGTTCCTCAGGACAGTGTCCTAGGCCCAACCATCTTCAGCTGCTTCATCAATGACCTTCCCTCCAACAAAAGGTCAGAAGTGGGGATATTCGCTGATGACTGCACAGTGTTCAGCACCATTCACAACTCCTCAGATAATGAAGCAGTCCATACCCGCATGCAACAAGACCTGGATGACGTTCAGGCTTGGGCTGATAAGTGGCAGGTAACATTTGCGCCACAGAAATGCCTGGCAATGACCATCTCCAACAAGCGAGAGTCTAACCACCTCCCCTTGACATTCAATGGCATTACCATCACCGAATCCCCCACCATCAACATCCTGGGGTTCACCATTAACCAGAAACTTAACTGGACCAGCCACATAAATACTGTGGCAACAAGAGCAGGTCAGAGGCTAGATATTCTGTGGGGAGTGTCTCACCTCCTGACTCCCCAAAGCCTTTCCACCATCTACAAGGCACAAGTCAGGAGTGTGGTGGAACACTCTCCACTTGCCTGGATGAGTGCAGCTCCAACACTCAAGAAGCTCGACACCATCCAGGACAAAGCAGCCCGCTTGATTGGCACCCCATCTACCACTTTAAACAATCACTCCCTCCATCACCGGCGTGTATACCATCTACAAGATGCACTGCAGCAACTCGCCAAGGCTTCTTTGGCAGCACCTCCCAAACCCGCGACCTCTTCCACCTAGAAGGACAAGGGCAGCAGGCGCATGGGAACACCACCACCTCCAAGTTACACACCATCCTGACTTAGAAGTATATCGCCGATCCTTCATCGTCGCTGGGTCAAAATCCTGGAACTCCCTACCCAACAGCACTGTGGGAGTACCTTCAACCACTGACTGCAGCGGTTCAAGAAGGTGGCTCACCACCACCTTCAAGGGCAATTAGGGATGGGCAATAAATGCTGGCCTTGACAGTGACGCCCACATCCCATAAACAAATTTAAAAAAAAATTGCCATATTCTTGCCCACTCACTTAGCTTGTCTATATCCTCTTGAAACCTCCTTGCATCCTCCTCACAACTTACATTCCCACCTGGCTTTGTATCAGCAGCAAACTTGGATAGATTACATTTGGTTCCCTCATCCGAATCATTGATAGATTGTGAATAGCTGAGGCCCAAGCACTGATCCTTGCGGTACACCCTACTCTGTTTTCTGTCTGTTAACCAATCTTCAATCCATGCTGGTATATTACCCCCCAATCCCATGAGCCCTAATTTTGTTTAATAACCTCTTGTGTGGCACCTTATTAAATGCCTTCTGAAAATCCAAATACATCACATCCACTCTTCCCCCTTATCTATTCTGCTAGTTACAACCTCAAAAAATTTCAACAGATTCAGCAAACATGATTTCCCTTTCATAAATCCGTGTTGACTCTGCCCAATCCTATTATTTTCCAAGTGCCCGGTTACCACATCCTCAATAATAGATTTGAGCGTTTTCCCCACTACTGTACTGATGTCAGGCTAACTGGTCTGTAGTTTCTTGTTTTCTCTCTCCCTCCTTTCTTAAATACTGGGGTTACATTTGCTACCTTCCAATCTGTGGGAATTGTTGTAGAATTAATGGAATTTTGGAAAATGACAACCAATGCATCCACCATCTCTACAGCCACCTCTTTCAAACCTGATCTTGTACAAATAGCACACACACAAATTTGCAACGTGCTGTTGTCCCAGTGTCCCAGAATATTCACCATAGTATATAAACAAGGCAAATTTAGCACAAATGGAACTGGCACATTTTACAGGTCAATATATAAAGGGGACAAAAAGCATGAGGGGCTGCGTTGGACTGGGATGGATGAGAGTAGACACCACAAAAAGATCAGAACACATTGGGATCCTTTAAAAAAAAGGATGTAATTCAGCCAAGTGATTATAAAGCAAAATATTTCATAATTCTTAATTTCAAATACAGTTTGAAAACTTGTCCAGCATATCTTACTTATGCAGTTCTGTTGCAGTGCATTGCCATAATAGCCAAGCTTGCAGAGGTTGCAGCTTTCACCCTCGGTATGATATAGACATTTTAGGCACGCTCCAGTCTGCTTGTCACATGATTCTGGGTCAGTCATATCGATGTTGTTGCTGCACTGGCACTCCTGACAATACCCTCTAGTTTCATTAGGGTTACCGTAAAACCCAGATGCACATTCATCACACCTAGCACCTGTCAGAGAAAACATTAAATCTCTTTAAACAAAAAAGTTGAGTAATAACAACTGGTATGATTATATAGAAATTATAACACGGAAACAGGCGTTGATGTTAATCCTCCACAGAAGCAATATTCCTAATCTTGTGTCCTGTTCCTATATCTCCATCGCCCCCCCCCCCCTTAACTTTAACCACCTGTTTAACCGATTCTTAAAAGTTGACGTGGTCTCTGCTTCGATCACTAACTCTTGGTAGTGCATTCCACACCCTCACAACCTTCTGTATGAAAAACACTTTCTCCTGCACACTCTCTATTAATTCTCTTACATTTAATCTTGCATCTATGTCCCCTTAAACTGGGTCGCTCAACCACCAACCCGCTCCTTGCCCCCACCAAATCCCCAGAAATGTTGGCATACACATCTCACTGGCAGTATTTCCTGCCAGAGAGAAAATGGGAGCTATAATTAAGGTCTGAAGTTATTAAAGTCAGTATTAAAGCCCGCTTTAATTACCTACCTCCAGTGGGGAGGCAGCACAGGCATAATGGGCCAAATGGCCTCCTTTTGTACCAACATTTCTATGGTTCTAAAATTATGGCCAGTTAAAGAAACAATGTTGTTCGTTTGTGTACATTTTAGGACAGTTCAATTTCTTCAGCTTTGGACAGACCTCCTGTCCAAAACACTTAACATTGCCGATACTGTCCAACATTTGGTTTTCAATTGTAATCCATTCAACATTAGACTGGGAATAACTATGCTATAAAGTTTCAAGTAAAGTCAATCTTTAGTTCATCATCATTACATACCTGTATATCCATGGTGACAGAGGCATACGATATTTCTGGAATAAGGATCCTGATAACAGCCAGTGGCAAACTGCCGTCCACTATCTGGACCATCTGGGCAAGGACATGGGCGACAGTGGTCACCTGACCCAAGTACAGGGTCCCCGTAATAACCTGACAGGCAGCTATGAGAAAAACAAGGCGGTTTTAACAATAGCTGTTCCATTATGTTGGCAAAAGAAATTTCACCTAGGATAATGAACAGCAGTAAAATTAAAGACACAATACCTCTCACAATTATGTCCACTAGTATGATCTCTGCAGCTTAAACATTCACCAGATTCCAAGTCACAGTGATCTGCATGGCCATTACACTGGCATGGGCGACAATTAGGAAACCCCCAATATCCAGGCTGACACTGGTCACACTGTCGGCCATAGACTCCTTCATTACAGCGACACTGACCAGTAATGTGATGGCAAAATTCATGGACAGAACCTTCTCGTCGACAGTCACACGCTACAGTAAATTTAGAAATATATATATTTAGAAATAGTATATGAAACGGTCAATCACTTTGATGAAGATTAATCACTTGCATCTTTGAACACAAGAATCTTGATCTAAACAGCAAATGCACTTTTACAAGTTATTAAAAATCACAATTAAGCACTACTTTAATAGAGTAGAGCAGCATAAGAAATATCTTTGGGACGTCTACTTGAGATTGGAGTTAAAATGAATGCCAAAGTTCCCCCAATGTTTTAGGAGGTGAAACCATGACACCACCGATTATGCCAACAGAGCAGGTTCAATCATTGGAATGTTAAGTTAGCTGATCGCAGCCAGAAGTAGTGGCACTACAATGAAAAGAATAGGTGGAGAAAATCAACAACTTGCATTTATTTACAATGTCCCAAGCCGCTTCAGGGACGACAAGCCAAATAAGGAAACAGGAGTTGCGACCAAAAGCTGTGTCAAAGAGGTAGGATTCAAGGAAGGTTTTAAAGGGGGAAGAGGGAGGTGGAAAGCGAAAAGGATTTAGGGAGGGAATTCCAGAGTGTGGGGCCTAGGCAGCTGAAGGTATGTGTGCCAATGATGACCGGGGAGGGAGGGATGCACAAAGGTCAGAGTCAGAGGAACAGAAAGTTCTGGGGGAGGTTAGAAATAGATAAGAAGTTGGGTTAGAACATAAGAACATAAGAAATAGGAGCAGGAGTAGGCCAATCGGCCCCTCGAGCCTGCTCCGCCATTCAATAAGATCATGACTGATCTGATCCTAACCGCCAATCCACCATCACAGAACCATCTCCTGAATCTAACAGAATTAGACACACGAAATAGGAGCAGGATCAGGCTACACGGCCCCTGGGCCCGCTCCGCTACCCACAGGGCCATGACCGATCCGAACCTAGACTCATGTCCAAATTCCTGCCCGCTCCCCGTAACCCTTAATTCTCTTTACTTCTAGGAAACTGTCTATTTCTGTTTTAAATTTATGTAATGATGTAGCTTCTACAGCTTTTTGGGGCAGCATATTCCATGGACCTACCACCCTCTGAGTGAAGTAGTTCCTCCTCATCTCAGTTTTGAAAGAGCAGCCCCTTATTCTAAGACTATGCCCCCTAGTTCTAGTTTCACCCATCGGGAACATCTTCCCCGCATCCACCCGATCCAACCCCTTCACAATCTTATATGTTTCAATAAGATCGCCTCTCATTCTTCTGAACTCCAATGAGTAGAGTCCCAATCTACTCAACCTCTCCTCATATGTCCATCCCCTCATCTCCGGGATTAACCGAGTGAACCTTCTTTGTACTGACTCGAGAGCAAGTATGTCCTTTCTTAAGTATGGACACCAAAACTGTACGCAGTATTCCAGGTGCGGTCTCACCAATACCTTGTACAACTGAAGCAATACCTCCCTATTTTTATATTCTATCCCCCTAGCAATGAAAGCCAACATTCCATTGGCCTTCTTAATCACTTGCTGCACCTGCATACTAACCTTTTGAGTTTCGTGCACCAGGACCCCCAGATCCCTTTGTACTACAGTACTTTCCAGTTTCTTGCCATTAAGATAATAACTTGCTCTATGATTTTTCCTGCCAAAGTGCATAACCTCACACTTTCCAGTATTCTATTCCATCTGCCAAATCTCTGCCCACTTACTTAGCCTGTCTATGTCCCCTTGCAGGTTTTTTATGTCCTCCTCACTCACTACTTTCCCCCCCATCTTAGTATCATCTGCAAACTTTGATATGTTACACTCGGTCCCCTCCTCCAAATCGTTAATATAGATTGTAAAGAGTTGGGGACCCAGCACTGACCCCTGCGGAACACCACTAGTTACTGATTGCCAGTCTGAGAATGAACCATTTATCCTTCTGTTAGATAGCCAATCCTCTATCCATGCCAGAATATTACCCCCAATCCCATGATTTTTTATCTTAAGCAATAATCTTTTGTGTGGCACCTTGTCAAATGCCTTTTGGAAGTCTAAATACACTACGTCCACTGGTTCCCCTTTATCCACCCTATACGTTACTTCCTCAAAGAACTCCAGCAAGTTTGTCAAACATGACTTCCCCTTCATAAAACCATGCTGACTTTGTCCTATTAAATTATGATTATCCAAATGTCCTGTTACTGTCTCCTTAATAATGGACTCCAAAATTTTACCTACCACAGATGTTAGGCTAACCGGTCTATAGTTTCCAGCCTTCTGTCTACTGCCCTTTTTAAATAAGGGTGTTACATTAGCAGTTTTCCAGTCTGCCGGGACCTTTGCCGAGTCCAGGGAGTTTTGGAAAATTATTACCAATGCATCCACAATCCCTACCGCCAGTTCCCTCAAGACCCTAGGATGTAAGCCATCAGGTCCAGGCGATTTATCCGCCTTGAGTCCCATTATTTTACCGAGTACCACTTCCTTAGTGATTTTGATCGTGTTTATCTCCTCCCCCCCCATAGCTCCCTGCTTGTCCAGTGTTGGGATATTCTTGGTGTCCTCTATTGTAAAGACTGATACAAAATATTCATTCAGTGTTTTTGCCATCTCCATATTTCCCACCATTAATTTCCCGGTCTCATCCTCTAAGGGACCGACATTTACTTTAGCCACCCTTTTTCTTTTTATATAACTATAAAAACTCTTACTATCTGTTTTTATATTTTTTGCTAATTTACTTTCACAATCTATCTTCCTTTTCTTAATCAATCTTTTTGTTATTTTTTGCTGTCTTTTAAAGTTTTCCCAATCCTCTATCCTCCCACTAGATTTGGCTACCTTATATGCCCTTGTTTTTAGTCGAATACTATCCTTAATTTCTTTACTTAGCCACGGATGGCTGTCTTTTCTTTTACACCCTTTTCTTCTCAGTGGAATATATATTTTTTGGAAGTTGTAAAATAACTCCTTAAATGTACACCACTGATCATGTATCGTCTTACCCTTTAATCTATTTTCCCAATCCACTCTACTCAATTCCGCTCTCATACCTTCATAGTCTCGGTTCTGGTTGGGCCGAATGTCCTGTTTCTGTGCTGTAAGCTTAGCTGAGAATTGGAGGCGTTGCAGGATTGGGAGCCAATGTAGATTAGCAAGGACAGGAGTAACGGGTGAATGGGACCTGGTTCGGAGAGGATACGGATAGTGGAGGATGGGGAAAATTAGCCAGACTGTCCACTCCTGACTGCTATCCAGTGACCCCCGACTGAAAACTGTGAGCGTGTAGATAATGGACGATAACAGAATTAGGCTTGGCCATGGCTCCCCTCCACCCCACTTATTGAAATTGCCGACCACAGTGACTAGGTTCAAACATGAAGATTGGTCATCTGTGGAGGTACTGAGAAGGGTTGCCAAGGCCCGTGGAATCATAACCCCCATATGCTGTACGAGTCACCACCTCCACAACAAAGACAGAAGTCTTATCACCAGCTTTCTCCCACAGTTCAGTTTACAAGAGTTACTTCAAGAAAAATCAACGCAGCAAATTAATTAATGTTCACCTCAGCCACATGCACTGCAAATTAAAAGCCCAATATTTTATCGATCACTTTTCCCATTCTCACAAAATAGTGTGTTCCATGCAGGAACCTCGAGAGCAAATGGCAAACTTAACTTACAGGCTAGGAATGTTCCCTTCTTCCCCACACTAGGAACAATTGCACAGTGACACCGCTATCCCTGGCCAGAATGGAGATGATTAGGTAATTCCCTCATCAATCATGCTTGGAGACCACACTGCTGCAAGTGACTGGGATTGATTTTATGCACATAATTTGTATGATGTAACTATCCTCCACTCACTGCATTTTGCTGGAGAAATCACCCTGTTTTTATCAGGAGAAGTTGCTATAGTTTTGGTCATGGATTCTGTTTGCTGTAGTTCATAGAAACTTGTTTTAAATAGACTCTATAAAGAGACTTGGTTTGCTTTGTTGTCTACTATAAAATAGACAGTTTGCTGCAAGCCCTACCAGAAGTCCTGCCCTGCCTCCAGCTCATTAGCTGACACAGTGGTGTCAATAGACACTCTGACTTAGCACAGGATATCGACTCATTCGCATTAACATATTATGCATGATGACACTAAAAATATCTGCTTTCAAGATATTGGAAAGTACATCCTTTCACACTGCAGGACCACAATAATGAAGGTGTAATAAGAGTACTAAGAAGTGGAGACAAAATAACTATTTCCTTTCAAAGATATGGGTAGCACGGTGGCATAGTGGTTAGCACTGTTGTCTCACAGCGCCAGGGACCTGGGTTCAAATCCGGCCTCGGGTGACTGTGTGTGGAGTTTGCACATTCTCCCCGTGTTTGCGTGGGTTTCCTCCGGGTGCTCCGGTTTCCTCCCACAGTCCAAAGATGTGCGGGTTAGGTTGATTGGCCATGATAAAAATTGGCCCTTAGTGTTAGGGGGGATTAAATACGTGGGGTTACGGGGATAGGGCTTGGGTGGGATGGCTGTCGGTGTAGGGACCGGGTGCTAGGGTTTGGATGATCAGCCATGATCTCGTTGAATGGCGGAGCAGGCTCGAAGGGCCGAATGGCCTACTCCTGCTCCTAGTTTCTATGTCTCTATCTCTAAAACACTTCAAAAGTAGAAGGACTAAATTACAATCGCACCATTTTAGAAAGCTGTACTTACGTCTGCAGCCACTAGGACCAAAACCGTAGGTTGCAGGAGCACATCGGTCACAGTTTCGGCCAACTACACTGGAGCGACATTGGCACTGTCCACCACTGGGATCACAAACAGAACTGAGAGAACCTTGAGGGTCACAGCCGCAAGCTGGAGAGATAGAGAATAAGTACACATTATAGGAGTATTCAAGTAAAAGATACCTTCATGAGAAACTATCATATTCAGAATCCTCAATCAAAGCTGCTCTTTGAAATGGACCAGCTCCAATCTGCACTACTATAGACTCTTCCCAAATTAATCAATTTCCAGGGAGATTCAAAAATAACCGAGACTCCAGAAGACTACAAAGGATTCTGAAATCTATCCCATGGCCCCCAAAAGATTTCATTCTCTCCTTCCAGTTTTAAGAGCAATGTGAACAGTAGGGACTATTATGGGCTTCTGAATAACTATTAGTCACTGTTTCCCTTCCCATTATTTCAATCCACTTTTACTTAGCCTCGGGCGTGGAACTTGAAATGCTACTTTAAAATCCAAATATACTCCATACAAGCAAAATCCCTTATTCACTCATTTACATACCTCCTCAAAGCATTCCTCAAGAGTCGTGACCCATAACTTTTAAACTATGCTCTTTAGATGAACATTGATAGCATCCTGTTAAACGTTTGAATATCTCTTCACTGGTAATGTCAGACTAACTGGTCGAAGTCCTCAATTCATGTTTAACTTCTTGTTAAGTACACAAATCATTGGCAATTTTCATTTTATGAAATGAACAAGTAACTAAAACTTTACGGCCATGCCAACAATTTCACTTTCCAATTAAGCAATGACCTCTTCCTGCACGGATTTACTTTTAGAAAACAAAGTCACAACAGAAAATGTTCATGCACTTACTGAGTACCAGTACAGAATAAATTCTTCAGTAAAAACCCCAATATGCAGATAACGTACGGAAGAGGACGTGCTACTGCTTTTACAGAATCATAGAATTTTCAGCATGGAAGGGGGCAATTCTGCTCAGCTTTTAATATTTTTCTTCAAATGTTTATCCAATTTCCTTGTTTGTGCTGGGGCTGACTTATTAATAGCAATTTGCAGTGATGCATTCCGTATTCTAGTAACCCTCTGAACAGACAAAAAACTTAGGACCTCTCCCTTTATGGTTTCAGTACCAATCCTATGCTTACATCCCTTTGTTACCGATTCACCAACTAGTGGAAATCAATCTTTCACTACTTACTCTCTCAAATCCTTTCAAGACTTTGAAGACTTAATTACATCCTCCCCCCACAGTTAACCTGCTATGCTTTAGTGAATACTGTCCTTGTTTTTCCCCAAGTTTTACACTATAATTATATCTTCTCATCTCTGGTACCAAACTATATTTTCTATGTTTAAACATCCTTTCTATAAGGTTGTGTCCTAAATTGCACACAGTACCCTAACTATGATCTAACCATCTTCATAGCCATCAACTGTTAAAATTAGGAGTCTCACATTTTTTCCCAATTATAAGAAATATTCCATCACTGCTCTGATTACCCTACATTTCTTAACCAGTAGTCCGCTTCCCTCATGAAAAATGTTTTGGAAAAGAAAATTTAGACATACGCAAAGCTCCTTCATGGATTATAGAAGAAATACTAGACAGGATGCCTCTACAGACATCGGTCATCGGAGTCTTAGTAACGCTCTGACTGTTCTCCAAGCAGCGGTACCGTTGAAAGGTTTCCCAGACGCTGTTTGTGACAATCTCACTCGATTCTCCTGCTGAGAATATATCCAATGATCTGCAGTGGGGCATGAGTACAAGCTGGAAAATATTTGATCGACAATCAGCTTTTTTCAAGATCCATTTTTTGGGGGAAAAAAACAAACAATCTTATATACCTTATGCAGTTAGAAGTCAAGTCTTTGGGGTAACTTTACACATCATCACTCCCGTGAGACATGCTGACCTCTACACCTGAATTTCGGATACACTCAAGTGAAAAACTGTGACCTAGGCATGCAAGTTGTAAAATCGATCAGTTAATTCCATGAACATCCATGCATTACTAAATACTGTGCCCATAATGGCCTGATGCTGTGATCATACGTCATGGAACATTCGCAAGCATTAAAATAGGAGGAAAGACATAATCGAAGCCGGACATGCCAATACATTTATTTGATGATCAGAACTTTCTTGCAAGTGAACTTTAAATCATCTTATTTGTTTCTATAGCGTAATTTTAGTTATACATACCGAATCTATGAGTGTATAAGGAGTTTCCATTTCATCATCAGAAGAATACTTTGTTAATTCTAAACGGATGGTGTAGTTTAGGCCTTTTTCAAAGCATACAGGCCGAGGTAGAACCACATACCTAGAGGAACATTATGACCAACATACATAGTTAGCCCAATATTTCACAGTGGTGGTTTACCTGCGATTCATGATTTTCTTTCTTTTTTTTATTTAAGTCACTTTTAGCCACTTACAAGTCTGTTATTCTCTTTCCCTCTTTGAATTTTGTCAAAGACTATATAAAACCTAAAACTGTCAGTTACCACGCAAAACAGTAAAGTATTTTATTTGTTCTAACCTTGATCCTGATGGCAGAGAGAACACTTGGTTGTCATCACCAGGCGTTGTATTCCCACACCGACTGCTGGTATGAATTTTACCAGGGCGGAACACCGTTATTTTTGCCTCTTCCCAATTCTTTGGCAGCTGAACAGAAAGAACCACATTACATTCATGTCAACATTTCTAACAGTTCTATTAAACTATTAAGGTGCCATCTCAATGACTGAAGATTAACCACCTGTGGCTCATAGCGAATCAATAGGTCATACTCCATGGAATATGGAACATCATGTATGTGGAATTCTAGATATGCTCCTTCAGGAATCCGTACAAATCCAATTCCTGTCCAGGTTGGAGAACGATCTTGTGGATGTTTTCGCTGTACTATAGTCACTCCCTGCAAAGAATGAATGCCATCATGAACGTTTGAAATAAGATCAGAAAAATACCTCTACAGATCAGTCCAGAATCAAAACAAACTTACAGGACCCAAGTCAGCTTCCTCTGCCTCATATGTGTAGTGGTCCAGGGTGATAAAGTAAAACCCAGATTCAACCTCATTGCAGCGACGCCCAACCATATGCTCTTTACATGGACACTGGCCGGTCTCTGCGGAACAGCTTAAAAAAAAAATCAGCATTATCTATAACTTTTTTTTTAAGTAGAAGAGCTTACATAATCTAGTCAGCATGCAGTATAAAATGCCTATGCAAGGAGGATGTGCAACACCACATTTGAACAAAATGTTAATCCACCAAAAAGATTCTGTACAAGTTTCTGGTGGCTGTGTAAGAAAGATCTTCCCTGTTCTGATTGGAGAAGTTTGACTATGTACAGTGGGAGCGGTGGTCTGTTTACATGCCCAATTCTGACGTCTCCCCCATCAGACACTTCACTAGCAGCATTAAACACTAAAACATCAAGACAGATTTTTCTTAAAAAGCTAACACTTACTTAACTATTAAACAAAAAAAAACCTTTATAAAAGGCACACACCGACACAAATTGCCTACTGACATTCACTTTTTAGATGAGTGTACAAAATGGTCATTTGAACAAACTACCAGAGGGCTGCTGATAGACAAAGAACTACAACAGCAGGAGTCATCACCTCCAGCAAAGGACAGACAAGAGGAGGAAATTGGGAGTAATAATGAAAGGGGGAAACAAAGAAAATTAATTATATTTATTGTGAAAGTAAATTGAGGCTTATAAACGGATTGGCATTTGTCACATAATTATTGGAGTAAGTTAAACATTTAGAAGCATTCTTTCAGCTACTGTTCAACCAGGATAAGGAGATAGCCAGAGACAAAAGCTACTTTTAGAAGCAG
Organism: Somniosus microcephalus; assembly: GCF_052327205.1. NCBI lineage: Eukaryota > Metazoa > Chordata > Chondrichthyes > Squaliformes > Somniosidae > Somniosus > Somniosus microcephalus. The sequence continues at coordinate 37,634,711 of NC_141003.1, read as the reverse complement.
CTCACTGCTGGATTGAGTTGCCTGCCTCCTTTTGTTCAAATTGTTATAACATTTGAGCGTTCAAATGATTGCTAATGAACTGTGAACTTTGTCTCAGCACAGTAAGTGATTAAGAAGCCAGCCTTACTCATTGTTGTACGAACCCCCCTGGTCACAGTCACAAGGGCGACACCCATCTAGATCACTGCTCAGTCCCCAGTGTTGAGGCTGTAAAACAATAAACCAGTATGGTTTCAATATCGCATGACCACATTCAAACCATTACAAAGATAAATTAATTATGCATGCTCTAATATCATGTGGTAGAACTTCGTAATCAATTCAGTGGAGCACAGTGTATTAGAAGAGTTCTTTTTTATAATCACATTACTGTGTAAATAAAGAGAAATGTCAGTTTTTTGGACTCAAAACAAGATCAGAAAGAACAATCTAGAAAAGCCGTTTCCAGTGATCCATAATCACCATGCCATATATGCTAGTCCTAAAATATTGCATAACGTCTCCATTTTTTTTTTAGAAAAACAGGCATAATGTTTTTATCAGCATTGCTGAATATCAATCTTTAGCAAAGTCTTTCATATTCTGTCAATATAATTCAAACTTTGTATACAAATGAATAGTTGATCAAAACTGGGAAGTGTCACTGGGGGCACTGTTCTATACCAGGTTCTGGATCTCACACGCACACAAACACACGCACACATGCCTGCTCGTTTTCTCCCTGGATCGTATAACTACTGAACTCAGTCTTCCCCTCCTGAAGTCTACAAGCTTTAATACTGAAGCATGGTGTGCCTCAGTACCTACTCTTTGATTTACCTCCCCTTCTCACCTCCTCTTTCCCCCTTGGTTGTGTTCCACACTCTGGACCTTGGGCATTGGCCCTTCCTCGGAGATTCTCAGTATGAGTAATGGAAACGTGGCTTAAAAACAGTGAGGACTGGGCACTTAATATTCAAGGGTACACGGTGTTCAGAAAAGATAGGGAAGGAAAAAAGGGAGGTGGGGTGGCAGTGCTGATTAAGGAAGACATTGTAGTGTTGGAAAGGGAGGATGTTCTTAAGGGGACAAGGACAGAATCCATTTAGTTAGAGTTGAGGAGCAAAAAGGGTATGATCATGCTATTGGGGGTATTCTATAGGCCTCCAAATAGTGAGAGGGAGGTAGAGGAGCAAATCTGCAGGGGAATCGCAGAGATATGCAAAAGCTTTAGAGTGGTGATATTGGGGGACTTTAATTACCCAAATATTGATTGGGATAATGCTAGGATAAAGGGAAAGGACAGGAGGAATTTCTGAAATGTGGGAGGAATTTCTTTGACCAGTATGTTCTTGGCCCAACTAGGAAGGAGGCATTGCTGGATCTGGTGCTGGGCCAGGTCGACCAAGTGTCTGTGGGAGAACACTTGGGTATGAGTGATCATCGTATCATAAGATTTAGATTAGCAATGGAGAGGAGCAAGGAACAATCTAGAGTGCACCTTCTAAAACTGGAACAGGGCTAACTTCAATGGAATGTGGAAGGATCTAGCCAGGGTAAAATGGAATCAAAGACTGACAGGAAAAACTGTAATGGAACAATGGGTGATCTTTAAGGAGGAGATGCTCCAAGTACAGGCTAGGTACATTCCAACAAGAGGAAAGTGGAAAAGGTAGAAGCAATGGAAGGGGTGAAAATTGATAGACAGGATGTACTAGAAAGGCTGGGTATGCTTAGAGTGGATAAGTCGCCTGGTCCAGATGGCTTGCATCCCAGGTTGCAAAGGGAATTGGGGAGGAGATAGCAGAACGGCTTGCCATAATTTTCCAATCTTCCCTAGATGCGGGGGAGGTGGCTGAGGATTGGAAAATGGCAAATGTGACACCATTGTTCAAGAAAGGGTGCAAGGACAATCCTAGTAATTACAGGCCGATCAGTTTAACATCAGTGGTGGGTAAAGTTTTAGAAACAATAATCAAGAAAAAAAATTAACAGGCACTTGGAGAGGTTTAAGCTAATTAAGGAGAGCCAACACGAATTTGTAAAAGGCTGATCATGTTTGACTAATACAATTGAATTTTTTGATGAAATAACAGGGAGGATTGATGAAGGGAATGCAATGGAGCGCTGATTAGGCCACAACTGGAGTATTGCGTCCAGTTCTGGTCACCACACTTTAGGAAGGATGTGAAGGCCCTTGAGTGGGTGCAGAGGAGATTTACCAGAATGGTTCTGGGGATGGGGGTTCTTAGTTACAAGGACAGGTTGGAGAAGCTGGATTTGTTTTCATTAGAGCAAAGGAGGTTGAGGGGTGATTTGTTAGAGGTATAAAAGATTATGACGGGTTTGGATAGGCTAGACAGGGAAAGGCTGTTCCCACTAGTTGATGGTACAAGGACTAGGGGACACAGATTTAAGGTTTTGGGCAAGAGATACAGGGGGATGTGAGGAAAAACGTTTTTACGCAGCAAGTGGTGAGGATCTGGAACTCGCTGCTGACGGAAGTGGTGGAAGCGGAGACACTCGATGTTTTCAAGGGGAGGCTGGATAGGCACTTGAGGGAAATAAACTTGCAGGGCTACGGGGATAGAGCGGGCGAATGGGACTGACTGGATTGCTCTACAGAGAGCCGGCACAGACTCGATGGGCTGAATGGCCTCCTTCTGTGCCTCTATGACTATGACTGGACAGGTGGGATGTGTTTTGAGACAGGATGTCCCAGCGAACACATACAAGTAAGAAAAGTGAAAAAAAGTTAACATTTAGGGGAAAAACTCTACACACTTAATTTTAATGTGTCAATAGCTGCGATTCAGGAGGTCTGGGAATAGGTTTCATGCCCATCCTTTCATCCAGGAAATAGCTTGTGGTCTGGGAATATGCAAAATGAAAAGGAGAAAGCAAAAAATGTACTTAGTAACTACCATTTATTACAATCATTTCAGCTGAGCTCAAACACAATTGGGTCCATCTTTCAAATCTTGTTCAGCAATTCTGATGCTGTTCCAAACAGAAAATATTTCTCCAGATGTTAGTCATTTGTGTGCTCTTCCAAATAGATTTTATAATTATGTTCAATTCATAGAAACCTTTAACATGTTTTTGCAGTGCTTTTCCATTTCTGCATCTGCAGTTTTCTTACCAGACACTGATCACAGTTCCTTCCCATCACCAAACGTTTACAGAAGCAATTTCCTGTTACATCATCACATGGAGCACCTCCTGGATGAGTTCCCAAATGGTTACAGGTACACACTAATTGACCAAACAAAAAAAAAGCCTCAGAAACAGTCTCCATTTTAAAACACAAAAAAAATCAGTGATTTAGGAATATTTAATTATTTGGGAGGGGGGGGGGGGGGGAAAGAAATTCAACTGCTGGCTGCCTGTGTCTCACCGGAAGAATGAGGTGACCGACAGCGGAAAATCTAGCGGCCACCTTGGACACCTATTTGCCCGCATGATTCAATTTTCAGGCAGACCTTTAAATGGGTGCCCATCACTCCCGCCCAAAGCAGGCCGAAGGCTGTTTAAATATGAAAATTGGTATCCTGTGCTGGTTGTAAGGCTCGGATTGCAATTTTAATGTACAACTGGGCACAGCACACGCCATACATGCTTTGCCCAGTCTTACTGGGCGTTGAGTGGCCTAATCCTTAGAGACTGCTGGAGGACGCTCAAGAAAAAGCAAGCTTTTTTTTTTTGCTAATGTTTAAGATTTTTGGGGGGCCGGGGACACATTCACACTTCATTTTGTTCCACAAAAATCTTCCCACCCACAGCTGGTCCACTCTCAAGCCGCCCACCCCAACAGGCTGCACCTGCTGGCTGGGTCCGTGCAGAAGCTACTGAAAACGGTGAGCTGCAACGGACTATGGCCTTGGGCAGATACTGCAGGCACAATGCCAACTTTGTGGTCGTTTTCAGCTGAAATTGAAAGAGTTCCCCCCCCCCCCGCAATAGTGTTTCCCAGGTCAGAAAACTAATTTCACTTCACTAAAGCTTTTTCCCCCTTCTTCTATTCTTTTGGCAGCCCTGATCCTTCCTCGTTTTCCCAACCGATCTTTCACAAGAAAATAAAGAAGAAAAGACACATGCACCAACAATGGGAAGTAAATTAGACATCTGGAGAGCATCGAGAAAATTCCTGATAAGTGGATCTGGAAGTCATTAACAAAACATGAGAAGGATGCCTGTATAACAAAGTAATCAAAAAAGGTTTGATTTTCCTTTTCAGTTATTACTTGATTAGAACAAATGTGCTTTTTTGGCATGGCTCCCTCTGCTTGCAAGCTAACTTTAAAATATTCAATTTTTTGACAAAGGTCCTGCTCTTGAAACACTAAATTATTCTGTCCTATCCACAGATGTTCCCTGACCTGCTGAGTGCTTCCAGTTCCTCCCCCCAGATTTCCAGAATCTGTACATTTTTGCTTTTAAAATATTTATTTTGTGCTAGTTACATTGTTTGTGCTAAAAATGGCTCATGTCTTAAGGGGCCCTTTTAAAAATCACATTTGCACCAGTGGAAAATTCCTTTAAAGCAACCCAGTGTCTGCTGAGCGGCCACTGAAGTTAGATCAGAAATCTGCCAGTAAAAGTTTGACAATCTGTTGAAAATCCAATTAAGACACTTTCATCACTTTTTAAACTGATAAACAGACCATGTAGATCCATTTTCACACAAACACAAACATGCATTGAGACATTGTATTATTGAGGTGAAACATAGAAGATAGGAGCAGGAGTAGGCCATTTGGCCCCTCGAGCCTGCTCCGCCATTCAATGCGATCATGGCTGATCATCCAAATTCAGTACCCTGTCCCTGCTTTCTCCCCATACCCCTTGATCCCTTTAGCCTTAAGAAATATATCCAACTCCTTCTTGAATATATTTAATGTATTGGCCTCTACTGCCTTCTGTGGTAGAGAATTCCACAGGTTCACCACTCTCTGGGTGAAGAAATTCCTCATCTGTCCTAAATGGCCTACCCCTTATCCTTAGACTGTGACCCCTGGTTCTGGACTCCCCGACCATTGGGAACATCCTTCCTGCATCTAGTCTGTCCAGTCCTGTCAGAATTTTATAAGTTTCAATGAGATCCCCTCTCATTCTTCTAAACTCCAGCGAGTACAAGCCCAATCGACCCAATCTCTCCTCATACGTCATTCCTGCCATCCCAGGTATCAGCCTGGTAAATCTTCACTGAACTCCTTCCATGGCAAGAACATCCTTCCTCAGAAACTATAGTATTCATAAGCAGATTTCTGCAATACTGGAATCAAGAGCAGGGGTGTGGGGAGGGAAGATTAAAAATTAGAACACTATGCAAACTAAATTATATGAGGAAAAAAAAGTACATCAAGGATCAAAAACAGTCATTGACTTACGCTGACATCCCACTGGTTCATCTGCACTTAGTCCAAAGAAACCCTCTTTGCACAGATCACAGCGCTCACCCTCAACATTTAGTTTACAGCGGCACTGTCCCGCAATGAGATTAGTTGTTAAGTCCGTGTAGCCGTCACAGATTCCACCATTTAATGATCCAGCAGGGTCACAGTTACAATCTGCATTAACAGATTAAAGTAATTATACACTAAAAACATAGCAAATTATGTTGATGATTTATTCATCTAAACAGATGCCACCAATTTATTCACTTTCTAGCTTGAAGTATATATTTTTTTTACCTTGGCCACTGTTCGCAAGAATGATTGAGCCAAAGACCATACATAAACTTTAATTACGCTTGATTCAGTTTTACATTTCAAACTATGAATTGTCAGAAACATTATAGGTCTAATTACAATGAAATCTGTATTTATGTTGTTGCATCACACTGAAAGCTCATTTTTCTACATAGTCTACTCAAAAATCATTTAATTCAAATTTCTTCATTGCAAAAATAACATTGAATTTATCAGGAATGCTGTATGAAGAAAAGAATCACCTCAAAGCACATGTTCCATTTCAAACTTTTGAAGTTCCCAAAAAGGATCAAACAGATCAGTGTCATTCACTTCTTTCACAGATCTTTGTGTATCAAATAACAGCACTTACGTTCACAGATGTCACTGGCACGAATACTTCGTTCTGGATGCTGGTAGTAGAAAGGTTTGCATTGTTCACAGTGCTGCCCCATTGTATTATTTTGACAGCCATCACAAACACCACCACTGACATTACCAGATGCCATATATACAGCCATGTCAAAGTGACATTTATCAGCATGTCCATTGCAGCTACACCCTGAAATTCAAAAAACACAAATTTAACGTAACCAATATCAGCAGTTAAAGATATGAATTAGAATCATACGCATTAAAAATACACAAAAATCCAAAGCACATGTAAAGGATAAATGGCCCCAACCATCCAAGTGCTAGTTTCTGGCAGCTAATCTGTGTAAGCAGATTGTATGGAGAAGGGTGTTACATTCCAGCTGTGCATAGCTTACCAGCACCTGTAGGTTACAAGTGAGTATTTGATTACGCTCCTGTGAAGCACCTTGGAACATTTTACAAATGAAATGCACTATATAAAGGCACGACTTAGTACCAGATTTTGGTAAATTTTCACAATGAGTGTAAAACAGAAGTTTTACAGAGGATGGGTGACTCCGACCAGGACACTGAACTTACTTAACAAACAGCTGTAGGAATGATACTGTGAAAGGATGAGATCAAAAAGGGTGAATGACCTTCAACATCCAAACCTATATGCAAACTTTCCCGCTGTAAAAAATAGCTGAACATTCTTGCCCCCACAAAGTATAGCTTTGTTACCCACAGTGCATTTTATTAATTTTTCCATTTCCTTGATAAGGTGCTATTGCAAGAGACACCAGCCATGCTCTAGTATTTCACACAAGTAGCCATTATTCATTTGTGAGCCTCAACAGTAAATGTCAGCAAGATATATGACAGCGATGGATCAAGTCCAATGCAGTCCTTGTAAGCAGTGGTTGCTGTAGAGAGATTGGGAGCAGGAACTATATGCGACAAAACATTGCGCCATTTTGCTTCAAACTACAAAACCTCATCTTATTCATAGGAAATTTGAAAGAGACCATTATATTAGAACAACTTGTACTTATATAGCACCTTTAACGTAGTAAAACATCCCAAGGCGCTTCACAGGAGTACAAGGCAAAAAATTTGACACCGAGCCACATAAGGAGAAATTAGCGCAGGTGACCAAAAGCTTGGTCAAAGAGGTAGGTTTTAAGGAGCATCTTAAAAGGAGGAGAGGTAGAGAGGCAGAGGGGTTTAGGCAGGGAATTCCAGAGCTTAGGGCCTAGGCAACAGAAGGCACGGCCACCAATGGTTGAGCGATTATAATCAGGGATGCTCAAGTAGGCAGAATTGGAGGAGCGCAGATATCTCAGGGGCTTATGGGGCTGGAGGAGATTAGAGATAGGATGGGGTGAGGCCATGGAGGGATTTGAAAACAAGGATGAGAATTTTGAAATCGAGGCGTTGCTTAACCGGGAGCCAATGTAGGTCAGCGAGCACAGGGGTGATGGGTGAACGGGACTTGGTGCGAGGTAGGACACGGGGCAGTGAGCACAGGGGTGATGGGTGAACGGGACTTGGTGCGAGGTAGGACACGGGGCAGTGAGCACAGGGGTGATGGGTGAACGGGACTTGGTGCGAGGTAGGACACGGGCAGTGAGCACAGGGGTGATGGGTGAACGGGACTTGGTGCGAGGTAGGACACGGGGCAGTGAGCACAGGGGTGATGGGTGAACGGGACTTGGTGCGAGGTAGGACACGGGGCAGTGAGCACAGGGGTGATGGGTGAACGGGACTTGGTGCGAGGTAGGACACGGGGCAGTGAGCACAGGGGTGATGGGTGAACGGGACTTGGTGCGAGGTAGGACATGCTCGGACAAATTTAGAGAACTCTGTTAGCTGCCTTCTGAAACAATTTTATTATATTTTAGGAAAGCGATACAATACACAAATCTGTTTAGAGATAGCTTATGGGTTTCAGAGGGGGCTGGCTAATTGCCCAGATTTACAAGTTAATGAGCAACTTTCTCACGTTTGAGATGTTGTTACATTCGAGCTTAGTCTTATAGCTATATTTTTTTGGGCAGTTAGACTATTTGATTTGAAAGGTCAGGTGTCAAAAGCAACTGAAACCCATCAACTGAAGCATGCGCTATCCACCTAAAAGGTAAACTTGATTAATAATGTATTACATGACTATGTGAGAGTATTGTTTTGATTTGGGTATCAAAAGCCTACTTGGGAGTAATGCAAATGCTGCTAATATTTCATATTCTGCAGTCTTCTGGTTTCCACATAATAGAGGAAGAGCATCCACATTACATTCATTAAAGTCTCAGTTAAAACATCATGAAAGGACTTAAGTTTGAACACTTTACTAGGCTCAAGTATTGCACAAGTCAAGCATTATTTATTCTATTGCTTTTGCTTCTCTAATAATAAATCTTGTAACAAAATTTGACTGCTTGTTTTATCATTAAGAAACCAATAAAATAATCCGACAGTGCAATGTTTTCCGTCAGAGTGCACAGCCATCCGGTGTGAAATATCATGGTAAAAGATCAATCGTGTGGCATATTACTCTCATTCATGGCATGCATATGGGTGCATGGTTTGGATCTCAAGAGATGTGGGTTTGTCTGCCTATGGAACCTGCATTTTCTGTGAACATTAATAGTTGGGAAGAAAGCCTGAACCACAATGAGAAGCAGGTTTGATTCTTCCCTCAGGAACTTATAGGTGTGGTAGTCAATTATAACCATCCTTACTGTCATCTTAGCGGAGGTCAGTGAGCTCAACACAGATTGAACCCGAGACCTTTTTGGTCCATACTCAATGGATGAACTTGCTGAGTTATTGGGAAATCCTGCCCATTTTGTATTTTAAAAGATAAAGAAAGCTACAAATATAGGTTGCATGCAGAAAATAAGCCCCAAAATGAAGACATTCATTGTTATCTTTAAATATTTTGATTTGAAACCCACTTTGGCATGCATTGCTGTTGCGTCCTTCAGCAGGTTTCCAAAGCAGATCATGGTGGAAATCCTGACACTGCTCACAGTTTAAACCTCTGGTGTGGTGTCGACATACACACTGACCATGTACCTGGAAAACAATTTTAGCACCACAGAAAAATTGTTAATATTGCTTCCACATTTACCTTAATTTGATTTGAACACAAGTTCACAACAAACCCAATAATATTCATTTATTAGAATTATTAAGATTCTAAAAATGTAGTCAAGATGGGCACAAGAACAGTTTGAGTGACAAACACTTCAAAATTCTTGCAGCTCTCCATGTTGAGAGTCACAAGTACTAAACTACTTATTTTCCACTTAATTCAAAATCAAACTCTTAATCCCTGTACACATTCTCAAAATTGAGCCTGCAGCCACTGTGTACAAAGTTAGGCACAATTTTTTCTGGAACAAAATTCTCTCAGGAGGATTCAAAGGTAAATTGGAATGTATTAGAAGTAGCATGCACTTGTATGATCTGGGATGCCATTAATCAATTATACACGAAAGGAATCTTTGGCAGGGAGGGGGTAATTTCACCATTTTCTTTCCAGTGCCAATTTCTAAAATGTACATTATTTTTCTACTTCTTGTAGCACAAAAGCAAATGCAATGAAACAGGGACAAATGTAGTGATTGAAGTTGAAGCTTTTATAAGCATTTTTACACTTCCATCAAGTGTTTTGCCTGAAAACTGAATCATTGTATATTTATTGGAGCACCTCAGTAATATCAAGCACCAAGACAAATGTCTGCACAGATCAACTGGACTCTGAGCCTCCCATCAGCAAAGGGCTTTCAAATAATATGGTGGCACAGCAAACAAAAACACTAAATGACTGCACCATATAGCAGTGGGACACAATAATCCTACTTTCAGTCACACCACTGAATCAATGATCTCAGCCACAAAACAGCTGGGAAACAGGAATCAGAGGCACCAAGAGGGAAATGAGAGGGAGTTTTTCCCTAGACCACTCTTGCATACATCCCATCAGCTGGCTCAGACTATTAGTGCAAGGCTCAAAGCAGATCAGTTGCCACTTTTATCTTGCAGCTGGGGTGTAACCCAGGAGAGGAAAGAGAGAAGAAAAAAAATAGAATTCAAAGTGATATTAATAAAATAAGTGCCTTACAAGAACCAAATATTTCCAGTCTGCAATTTGACCCCCGTTAACAGGAAACTGAAAAACTACTATAGTTGCTGAGAGTTCGTGAACTCAAACGTAGTTTTGTCTTCAGACTCGGAACAGGAAATGGCAGAGCCAGGTCAGGGAAACTTTTCATCTGGGTTCAATTAAGCTTTGATGGTAGCACCAGCAAACTTCACTGTGGAGTAGGCCACATTCTCAATTCAAGACTTGAAACAAAAGTTTGTAACTTTCTACATTTTGTAACTAACAGCCCAAGTGCAACACTGCAGAAACATTGTGTTTTATTTTATTGCTGCAATGTTGAACGTGGAAGTCAGTGGCAGTGAAAAGTATTTACAACAACAACGTATATTTATATAGCACCTTTAACATAGTAAAATGCCCCAAGGCACTGCACAGGAGTATTTTAAGACAAAAAATTTGCACCGATCCACATAAGGGTAAATTCAGGCAGATGACCAAAAGCTTGGTCAAAGAGGTAGGAGCATCTTAAAGGAGGAAAGAGAGGTAGCGAGACGAACAGGTTTAGGCAGGGAATTCCAGAGCTCAGAGCCTAGGCAACAGAAGGCACGGCCACCAATGGTTAAGCGATTACAATCAGAATTTAACAACACAGTACAAAACAAAAATTGAAAATGCCTATTTTGTTTACTTCAGGAAGGTCAAAGGGACTGCAAATCACGTTTGTACTCACCTTCCCTTCCACCTCTTGGTCATCAGCATTATGAACAGGAGCGCACTCACTGGCGTGTCCATAGCAGAAACAATTGCCCCGAACTACCATGTCATAGATAGCATAGTAATATTTTTCTTTGATTTCCACTCGCGAGTCTAGCAAATTGTCACCCAGAGTATGGAGCTTAGTAAATTTAACCCTCAGGTTTGTGATCTTCAGCATATCTTCAAAATAAAATAAGCAATTAAATTAGAATTCTTCCATAAAGATCAGATGGAGTACTTCAAAATATGGTTATAATTTTCCTCAAATACACATTCAAAATGTTTCATTAATTTCTCTACATCAAACTACTGTATTCGTTAATTCCACTGCATTAATTAGAAATCAAAAAAATTTGCACTAGTCTTCAAATCTGTCAGTTTTAATACTCCCGAAAGGTGCCTTAAATGTGTTATTTATGACACATCAATGGAAGGTTCTGAAACTGAAATAGCTGCTCAGATCAGCTAAACTGAATACAGAGTTAGAAATTTTAGGAAATTTAATGGCCCAGAAATTCAGGTCTCAACGTGTGAGTACGCACGGGGTACTCACGCGTAGGCCCAACGAAAGTGCAGATTTCGTGCATGCACTGCGCATGCGTGGGAAACTGGCACTTCCGTTCCCCTGAAAGAAGGGGTTAAGAGGTGGAATGCGTGCGCGGGAGAGGCAGCGCGTGCGCATTGAACTTACGTTTTTTTTTTCCAGGTTTCTCCGGGAAGGTAAGTCTCCAGAAGTTAGACATGTAAAAAGCAGTCGTAAGGCCTGCTTTTAACAAGGTAAGTGGTGAATTAATTAAAATTAAAACATTTTTTCCACAGGTTTATTATTTTTAAATACTTAAAAAGGTTTATTTTTAGCCCAGTTAGAAAATGTCATTAATTTTTTCAAAAATTTAAATTGTTTAAAATAGTTATTTCATGTAATTTATAGTTATTTTTAAAATGTGATTTTAAAAAAATTTATTTGAAGTTTTAGTGATGTTTTGGGGCTGAGAGTATTTATAGGTTTGACAGCACTTCCGGTCAAACTTATGAATGAAGCATTCCCTGCTACCATTGGCTCTCCATGGCCCACGTGATCCCAGGGGATGCATCGAACTAACTGCACCCCTGGGATACACAAGCACTGCGTGCCAGCAGTTGGAAGCGGCCCAGGATCGCAATTCCACACGGGCCCACAGCTCAACGTCGGGCGCGCAAGGTAAGTGCAGGTCGGAGGCTTGCACCCGCGGGAAGCCTCCGACCCGAATTTCTGGGCCATTATAAAAGACAGTAGCATCAGGCTGCTAAATATCTCTCCCAACGCCATCCGAGTTATCTCTTACAGTATTTACAAGTAGAATGCAAGATTGACACACAAAATCAGACGAATCCTACACCCATTTGAATAAATAATCGAAATTTCAGAATCTATTTCAGCTGTAAAAGCTAGACCAATTGAGACATGAACAGTATTGTAGGCTCCATCCCGAATGCCACAAGCCAAAAAATAAAACTGGAGCACTCCTGAATGCAGATAAAGAACGGGGGGGGAAACTGCTGCACAAGATAAAAATTCAGCTTCAGTACGGCAGGCGTAGCTCCTATTTGCCAGTTTCTGAAACATACCAGGCTGGATTTACATGTAAATCTGGGTGGACCTGTTGCCCATGTTGTTAGAGTCCAACATTCAAATTTCAATTTTTGCCAAATTCAGAGAGGGGAAAAATGCTTTGTTGGCAAAAAAAATACAATTAATTTCTTTCTCTCGTTCTCCCTCCGCCCTTTTCCAACAGAATATCATTATTGTTTCATTGGGAATGTAACAGCAACAGACAAAACTGAACAAAGGCTGGAAGTTGAGAGCTTTAAAAAAAAAAAATCTACATTTTTCAGTCTTCTGCCAAAAACAACATCCTGAAAGAGGAACATCCTACACTTCTTTACAGCAACCAGGTTATATTCAAGTCAACAGGAAGCATGTAAGTCAGACAGGAAACTATGTTTAATACAAATTAATTTACCCAGTTACTGTGTCAATATAGAAACAATGATCAGAAAAACAATTATGACAGAAAATATTTAGTGGTCCATGTTAGTATTAGCAGTAAGAAGATTAAATCATTGCGCTGCTGTGCAAAATAATTGACAGCAATCATCGGAGAAAAAGTGAGAAGTTTACAGAAATGTTCAGTTTACATTTTTTTAAATTATTAAACTGCAGTAGAATAAACATGCCCAGAAGTGACAATTACTTTGTATTCTTCGGCTATAAGGATCTTCAATTCTAAAGGCTGGATCCAACACTCGATAGATAACCTAAAGACAGACAAGATAAGTTTTACAAGATAACAAATGACAATGTGTGTATCTCAGACAAGCTTGCTTAAATTCATGAGCCAGGATAACATTTATATGTAGTTCTTGGAAAGTGTCTTGGATTGAAATATTTTGAATGAACATCTTACTTTAAATTGCATTTTACTAATACTTAGATTTGCACTATTTTGAGCCAAGCGGAAAGCCCAGACCAACAGCTCGGTCTATTCTCCAGCATTTGTTACAAACCTCTCCTTCTGTAGAAGGTTCAATATCGGAGTACCGAGAGTCACAGATAATGTCATCCACTTTCTTCAATGATCCTGTTGAAACGCCTCGAAAGGATGACGCACAGTCATAAGCGTAATATCTATAGACCTGCCAGGTCTCTCCAAAATCTGAAGATCGCTCTATCATCATAGCAGCCGGACGAAAAGTCTGAGGGGAAAAGACACATTTTTTGTCTTTTTCAAAAAAGGTACTAATTAATTCAGCCAAATGTTTTTCAATAATACTCCTGAAATATTTGGGGGATATTAAGGGAATAAAGGATTATGGGGATTGTGCGGGAAGGTGGAATTGAGGTAGAAGATCAGCTATGATCTTATTGAATGGCGGAGCCAGTTCGAAGGGCCGAATGGCCTACTCCTACTCCTGTTTCTTATGTCCTTAATTTGCGTGTGGGCAATGAAACATAGGAACGGGAGAAGGCCATTCAGCCCCTCGAGCCTGTTCAGCCATTCAATTAGATCATGGCTGATCTGTACCTCAACTCCATTCAGCCACCTTTGATCCATATCCCTCGATAGCCTTACCCAACAAAACTCTGTCGATCTCAGTTTTGAACATTTTAATTAACCCAGCATCCACACCCTTTTGAGAGTGTGAATTCCAGATTTCTACTATTCGTTGCGTGAAAAAAGTACTTCCTTATTTTACTGCGGAATGGTCTAGCTTTAATTTAAAATTCTGCCCCCTTGCTCTGGAATCCCCCACTAGAGGAAATAGGTTTTCCTGCATCTACCCTATCAAATCCTTTTATCATTTTAAACACATCAATTAGATCACCCCTCAATAACCGGAGGGAATACGACTCAGGTTTGTGCAACATTTTCTCATAACTTAACCCTTTCAGCCCAAGGAAATAAGACAGCAAGGCAATGTGAAGAACTTGGAACAGCCTTAAAATGGAAAAAGGTCATTGACTAAAATGTCAGTGTTATTTAAGGAATGTTATGACCATTCCAACTTTTCTTTCTTTGCTGGAAAAAAAAATCTTTTGCAATACCAGGCTTCCATTTTGCTCAACTCAATACTATCGAATCACTTAACTTAATGTATGGGTATATTTTAAACTCAGTTTTAAAAAAAGTGCTTGGTATTGTTTAGATTTTGTTTTGTTTTAAGATTGTAAAGCATACAAAGTTGCCTTAATGAATAGACTTATTTCTACCCTTTCCAGCATCTCTATTTAGAGAATCACAAGGTAGAGCTAATTTCATATATGTTTTCACATGCAATTTACAAAAATGTAGCATTCAGGAAAATGTTTATTCAGTGTCTTTTCATAAACTACTTTTTCCAGATAAATGTATGTTACCAAGGAGACTTATGGTATACCTTGTACTACTTACAATTACTTCAACGCAAGACATTTCTGGGAAAGAAGGTTGGGAAAGAGACAACTAGGAAAGGCATACTAATTTCACTAAATTGTAAGCTTCTCTATAGTTCAGCAGTATAGATGGGGAATAGCTACACGGTACAGACCAGGAAGGTCCCAGGTTCAATCCCTGTCTGTGGCGTTAGCTCTTCAATTGGTAGGAATGCTACAATTTGCCTCAATATCCGTGGGCTAGGAAAGATTGGGTAAATTTGGCCAACTAGGGAGCTCACTTATTGCTGTTACCTAGTGCCACTGGCTAGGAATTTTTTTTTATTTTTTATTTTTTTTAATTCGTTCATGGGATGTGGGCGTCGCTGGCAAGGCCAGCATTTATTGATCATCCCTAATTGCCCTCGAGAAATGTAAGAAGTCACACAACACCAGGTTATAGTCCAACAGCTTTATTTGAAATCACAAGCTTTCGGAGCGCTGCTCCTTCGTCAGGTGAAGTGGAGAGATGCATATATACACAGCTTATATAGTCAGAGAATAATGTCAGATGTTTACAGGTAATCTTTCTAACTGCCATTTATCACACCTCGGCATAGAGATAATCACAGCAATCAAAAGGTGTGAATGGTGTCCAAACAGGTTAGTCAGGAAAACATTGCATCAAAGAACAATGAGGTGGGTTCACAAGGGGTCAACTGTTGCAGATGTGGAGGTCTGTATGAAAAACAAAAAATATTTTTTTTGCTGGAAATCACAGCAGGTCCGGCCGCATGTGTAGAGAGAACAAGCCAATGACGACTCTAGTCTGGATGACCCTACGTCAGGTGGGGTTACATGTAGCGTGACATGAACCCAAGATCCCGGTTGAGGCCGTCCTCATGAGTGCGGAACTTAGCTATCAGTTTCTGCTCAACGATTTTGCGTTGTCGTGTGTCTCGAAGGCCACCTTGGAGAATGCTTACCCGAAGATCGGAGGCTGAATGTCCTTGACTGCTGAAGTGTTCCCCGACTGGGAGGGAACACTCCTGCCTGGCGATTGTTACGCGGTGTCCGTTCATCCGTTGTCGCAGTGTCTACATGGTCTCGCCGATGTACCATGCTCTGGGGCATCCTTTCCTGCAACATATTAGGTAGACAACGTTGGACACCGCGCAACAATCGCCAAGCAGGAGTGTTCCCTCCCAGTCGGGGAACACTTCAGCAGTCAAGGGCATTCAGCCTCCGATCTTCGGGTAAGCATTCTCCGAGGCGGCCTTCGAGACACACGACAACGCAAAATCGTCAAGCAGAAACTGATAGCCAAGTTCCGCACTCATGAGGACGGCCTCAACCGGGATCTTGGGTTCATGTCACGCTACACGTAACCCCACCTGACGTAGGGTCATCCAGACTAGAGTAGTCGTTGGCTTATTCTCTCTGCACAGATGTGGCCGGACCTGTGATTTCCAGCAAAAAAAAAGTTTTTTTGTCTTGTTTTTTGTTTTTCATACAGACCCCAGCATCTGCAACAGTTGCCCCCTTGTGAACCCACCTCATTGTTCTTTGATGCAATGTTTTCCTGACTGACCTGTTTGGACACCATTCACACCTTTTGATTGCTGTGATTATCTCTATGCCGAGGTGTGATAAATGGCAGTTAGAAAGAGTACCTGTAATCATCTGGCATTATTCTCTGACTATATAAGCTGTGTCTTTATGCATCGCTCCACTTCACCTGACGAAGGAGCAGCGCTCCGAAAGCTTGTGATTTCAAATAAAGCTGTTGGACTATAACCTGGTGTGGTGTGACTTCTTACATTTGTCCACCCCAGTCCAACACCGGCATCTCCACACCATGCCCTCGAGAAGGTGGTGGTGAGCTGCCTTCTTGAACTGCTGCAGTCCATGTGGTGAAGGTACTCCCACAGTACTGTTCAGGAGGGAGTTCCACGATTTTGACCCAGCGACGATGAAGGAATGGCGATATATTTCCAAGTCAGGATGGCATGTGACTTGGAGGGGAATTTGGTGGTGGTGTTCCCATGCACCTGCAGCCCTTGTCCTTCTAGGTGGAAGAGGTTGCAGGTTTGGGAGGTGCTGTTGAAGAATCCTTGGCGAGTTGCTGCAGTGCATCTTGTAGATGATACACACTGCAGCCACGGTGCGCCAGTGGTGGAGGGAGTAAATGTTTACGGTGGTGGACTTGGACTGCAATTACCCCTCTCTACAAACAGCCTTCAGACACCCAATGACTAGGTTGACAAATGACAGTGGTCACTTGACTGAAGTACTGGAGAGTGACCTGCGCCAGAGGTACTGGAAAGCTACTTGGGAGCAGAAAGCAATAAAAGAACACCGTCGTTGATTTATAATTTAAAGAATGTCTTAAACACGGGAAATGCCTCAATCCAAAAACTGTCCTACACATGGGGCAAAGTTTTGATTAGCATATACCTAACATTAGAATACTTTTGCTTTTAGAGCACACTAGCTTAATCTAGTGTGAAAAATAAATGGTTGCTTCACTGATATTAATTATACAAATAATATGCTACAATTTGAAAACAAATATGGCTTCAAGGAAGAACTATTAAATTGTTAAAGCTGCGCATCCTCAAAGAGAGATTAAATAGCAGTAAATGCACTTTTTTTCTTGCTAAATGAATACTGTGTTTCTAATCTAGTATGTTAACACTGGTTACAAATATACTTACATTTCTTTAGAAAGACCCCATCGTCCCCTAAATAATTGATGTATCTAGAATTCTCAGTACTATTCTCAAGTCCTTATTAGTGAACAAGTCTTCACTGCATTCTGCCTGTCTTCTGTACATTTTCTAAAAGGTGCAGAGATCACAGAAGCAAAAGGCCAAAAGAAAAAAAGTAATTGAGAAGCACAGACATAGTGAAGGCAATTTTCAACTCTTGCCCCAGTAACTTATTGTTCTCTCGATGCCATGCAGCTTCATCATCAAGAAGGGCTGATTAAAGGCCTGTTTCAAACTACTGTCAGCTGTTCAAACGTGTATACAATCCACCCACAATGGCTGACTGTTTTGGTAGGTATAGTACAGTGGTTATGTTGCTGGACTAGTAATTCAGAGAATGCAAGTTCAAGTCCCACAATTGCAGTTTGAGAATTTGAATTTAGTTTGAAAAAATCTGGAAATAAGAAAAGCTGGAACCAGTAAAAGTGACCACAAAGCAGTCAGTTTGTCTAAAAACACAACTGGTTCAACAATGTCCTTTAAGAAAGGAAACCGATTGGTCCGGAATTTGTGGTCCGGAATTTGCGGTGGGTAATAACAGCGAACGAACAGCGCGCACTGTTATTACCCCTTTGAAACTGACCTCAACTATAGGATGTAGTGCATGCGCATCCTAACACGGAACTCCTAAAGTTGCAGTCAGTCATTCACTGCTCCGACACTGGCTGTGCTGTGGCACCTCCACCACCCCTCCCCCCACCCCACCCCACCATAGCCAGCAATCAGTGAAACTGATGAAAACTTGGGCTTTTCCGCGGTAATATCACTGTTAAATACCCCATTAAAAAAGTTAGACCTTGCTGGATTAGGTGTAACTGGGGTTTTAACAGTGTATTGACTGCTAAACAAACGTTATGGCCCTGAAAAACTCATTTTAATTTTGTGGAGTGTCAAAATTCTCCATTTTAATAAAAATTACAATTTTTAAAGGAACTTAAAAAATATATATTTTTTAAGTTTGTTGATATTTATTTCGGGTTTACCTTTTCCCCATGCAAGAACCCCAATATTTGTTTTGCTCTCTGTAGCACTTTTTCTTAAAGTCAGAACGAAAGCAATTCCTCACTTCCTGGTTCTTGGTCTGAGAATTCTGCGTTGTGATTGGCTGCTTAGACAGTTTGTTGACATCACAGTAGATCGCGCTACGGGATTCCCACTATACTACATTGATCTCAATTGAACGCCAGAAAAGCCAAACTTCTCGCCACAGAGATCACAAGAGCTTTCTCCGTGGCCAGTGGTGAACACCTTTGCTTCACCGCTGACCGCAAATTACGGACCGTTGTCTTTACATAGTCTGGCTTTGTGACTCCAGTCCTCACATCAATGTAGTTAACTCTTAACTGCCCTTTGAAATGGGCTTGCGAGCCACCCAGTTGTAAAAGGGTAACGAAGGATGGGCAATAAATGCCAGCCTTGCCACATCCAGAGAATGAATTTTTAAAAAGAGTCAGTGGCACCCAAGCACTAACCAAGGTCGACTCAGCTGCATTGGTGTTGATTTAGATTCCCCACATTATGTGGACTAACTCCTCTAAATTATGGCCTCATAGCATCACACTCCACTCACTCCTTAATTATAATATGACAAATTAAAATCAGAGAACTGCTATAACCATTCCTAATTCTTTTCAGGTGGCTATTTATAAAGCAGTCTTCATGGGGAGACTCGCTCCAAATACAGGAGAGTCTATGCCAGGTGGGTAGAATAAGCGCATAAGATGTACGTGCAAGTTTAAAAGAATGACTCTCAATATTCCTGAAATGCAGCTGCTTTATTAACAGCAGCTAAAAAAGTGTCTATGTCACATCACCCCAATGGTGACTAAAAGCCTGGTAAAACCTTAGCAAAATTCACAAGCTCTTTGCAGGAGCTTCAATATTTTCACTGCCCAAAAGGAGCAATAATTTACACAATTATAATGTAAGTGAGCAATCATTACAGGTTTGGAAGCTCACATTTATAAGGCCAGTTAAAATCGGAGACTCACTCATTCCAACAAAAATTGCACTTGTGAAAGGTCATTCCAGATATTCCTTCACTTATATAAAGATTATGAGCATTTCAGGAACAGAAGCACTGAAACTGTTTACCTTGAAAGTCATGATGAGATGGGTAAAATGGAATTCAGCCTCCAGATCCAGTTGAATGGAAACATTTTCCATTCCTACAGAAAGGAAAAGCAAATTTTAAATTTAAAAAAAGGATAAAGTTCATTACATTTCATTACTTGAAACTTGTGTAAGTGGCAAAACAGGATAGAAATTACATAGAAATCACATCACAGAAGCAGGCCATTCAGCCCAATTGGTCTACGCTGGCATTTGTGCACCACACAAGCCTCCTCCCACCCTACAAATAAAAATACAGGAAGTAAATAACTTCAGGTCCGAACACTAAAATTAAAGCACAATAAAATAACAATTAGTAATAATGAGAAGCAGAGTAAAGTGGCAGAATCTAAAACAAACACCACTGGTGCACTAGTAATTTGCCATTATCTTTTTCACAAGCACTGATTTTAGGGTTTGATGTAAACAGAAATTCCTTGGAAGGTGCCAAGAATGTCTCCAACAAACCCTGAACTTTTAGTTCTGTAACATCTACGTTCCACTGGTGGGAATACATCATGTTCACAACTCGATACATTGAGCTTCTACTCTCTGCCAGGCCATCTGGTGGAGATGGTGGGTGAAGATCAGCGGTTTCTTCATGGGATCAATGGGCGGGCGAGGAAAGTGATTTTGAAAAGACCACGGTATTAAGAGGATCGGTAAACCAAGCACAAATACAGTAGTACTAGATTATTTACAACCATTTCTATTAAAGGTTTTGAGGCACAAGAGAGTGTACAAAATGTTATGGCCAGGCTTAGCATATACAGCAGGAAAAAAAGTAGTGCAGGAAAATCATGCCGTTTGTTCACTAGCTTTTTAAAAAAAATGTAACCAAAGAAAGAGTGTGTGCGCAGTAAGCATTATCTTGGCTGATACAACAAAGACAGATGCTGCACAAGTGGTACAAGAGCAGAGGAAGCCCTAAAGGATCTAACTTCAAAATGAAGGCAACAGGCTAGAAGGACTCAAAGTATTTATTCCAGAATGTTAAGAAAAACCAGGGGGGGACTTTATGATCTTTCAGAATGGATGAATTTAGATGGGCTGAATGGCTTTGCTCATTCATAACTATCTTCTGATCTTGTTGATAGCACAGCAGGTTTTCCTACAAACCAGCTGATCTGTGGAACTTGTTATTCTGCATGTGAGCAGACAAGCCATGACACCTTATCCAGCATGCATCTTTGAAGTCATGACGTCACTGCAGAGAAAACATGTGTGGTGGCTCACAACAATTACGCTACGATCGCAATCCCAAAACAGGTTGCTTCCACCACTGAAACAACATATTTACTGGCCCCAAGACCAAGGAACAAATCATCCAGACTGTTGGCCTTGTGCAAAATCCATGGTACAGGAGCCACCGGCTGAAGACCAATATAAAAGCTACTTAAGTGGGAATTCCATAGACCAAAGAGTTATTCCAAGTGAATCTCATGAGAAATCTGGCTACAGTAGTTCAGAACTACATTTCCAAACAATGTACTATCCAAGTCATTTTTTAACCATTGGATCAAATCAATTTTCAATAGCTATTCAAGTTAATTTTCACTGTCATCTGAACGAATTCTCAGTTCCATAGTAGGCTGGATGATCTAAAGCATTTAGGCTAGAAAAACTTATATTTTTGAGAATGTTTTAGTTGAGGAAAGTTAGTGTGGAGAATTAAGCCCTTTTTGGTACCAACATATATGCCTGCCCTTTGATGCTGGTTAAAGCTCCCTTCATTCTAGTGAAAAGTTCACCACACTGAACTAATACAACATGCACACTGAACTAATACAACATGTTCTACATCAGTCAACTTTATGAATAGGAATTTGTGTCTCAATTTTAATTTCTTTCACCTCTCCTCAGATTGTAACCTATGCGGAGATACTGTTCCATGAGCATAACAGCTCTCTAGCACCTCAATCAAGTGGTAATTTGTCATCTGTGAGCATAGAAACATAGAAGATAGGAGGAGTAGGCCATTTAGCCCCTCGAGCCTGCTCCGCCATTCAATGAGATCATGGCTGATCATCCAAATTCAGTACCCGGTCCCTGCTTTCTCCCCATATCCCTTGAGCCTTAAGAAATATATCTAACTCCTTCTTGAATATATTTAATGAATTGGCCTCTACTGCCTTCTGTGGTAGAGAATTACACAGGTTCACCACTCTCTGGGTGAAGAAATTCCTCCTCATTTCTGTCCTGAATGGCCTACCCCTTACCCTTAGACTGTGACCCCCTGGTTCTGGACTCCCCGACCATCGGGAACATCCTTCCTGCACCTAATCTGTCCAGTCCTGTCAGAATTTTATAAGTTTCAATGAGATTCCCCTCTCATTCTTCTAAACTCCAGCGAGTACAAGCCCAATCGACCCAATCTCTCCTCATACATCATTCCTGCCATCCCAGGTATCAGTCTGGTGAATCTTCGCTGAACTCCTTCCTCAGATAAGGCGACCAAAACTGCACACAATACTCAAGATGTGGTCTCACCAAGGCCCTGTACAACTGCAGCAAGACATCCTTGTTCCTGTACTCAAACCCCCTCGCTGCGAAGGCCAACATACCATTTGCCTTCTTAACTGCCTGCTGCACCTGCATGCTTACCTTCAGCGACTGGTGCACAAGGACACCCAGGTCTCGTTGCACTTCCCCTTCTCCCAATCTATTGCCATTCAGATAATAATCTGCCTTCCTGTTTGCCACCAAAGTGGATAACCTCACATTTATCCACATTATATTGCATCTGCCATGCTTCTGCCCAATCACCCAACCTGTCCAAATCATCCTGGAGTTTCTCGGCATCCTCCTCACAGCACACACACCCACCCAGCTTTGTGTCGTCTGCAAATTTGGAGATATTACATCTAGTTCCCTTGTCTAGATCATTAATATATAATTGTGAATAGCTGGGGTCCAAGGACCGAGCCCTGCGGTACCCCACTAGTCACTGCCTGCCACTCGGAAAAAGACCCGTTGTTCCAACTCTTTGCTTTCTGTCTGCCAACCAGTTCTCTATCCAAGTCAATACCTTTCCCCCAATCCCGTGTGCCTTAACTTTACATGCTAATCTCTTATGGGGGACCTTATTGAAAGCCCTCAAAGTCCAAATACACCACATCCACTGGTTCGCCCCTATCTATTTTACCAGTTACATCCTCAAAATTCCAGTCAAGCACGATTTACCTTTTGTAAATCCATGTTGACTTTGTCCGATCCGGTCACTGTTTTCCAAGGCCCCAATTGCTGGCTTAAGAAGGGACCTCAAAGCCAAGTAGATGTCCCCTCACCCATCTACAATTCCCAGCAGGGGGTCACTGGGCAGAAATGTGGACTGGAAACTCCAGCTGATTTTCTGCCCTCCTCCAATGCCCAGAAGCACTAAACCCAATTATAGCACCCAGCTGAGCTTAGTTAGCTCAGCACAGCAGAGTGATTAAACCAGAGAACATTCTGATCTCCATGGCTCAGTCGTGCACCAGGTACGATTTACTCACCCAAGTCATTACAGTGAAAGCTCTAGGTTAATGTTAGAAAGTTTCAAGACCATTTACAACTGAAAATTTGTTAGCATACATCAATTCAGATACTAAATCTACACATATAGGTCTTGTTTTATAATGAATACATTCCATTTATTTTCTCATATGAACCATACTCACCACTTTCAGACTGCCACCAGGTGTTTAGTCGGTTGTGGGCAAAAGTTGTGACTACATTCTCAATTGTATGACTGTTTTGATTTTCCTCAAAAAGAGTCCGTGAATCACATGAAAAGCATTTCTTTTCTTCCTGAAAGTTTAAATTGAAAATTAATTTAGTGTATGTTTTCTATTTTCTGAATGCTGAATCCAATGTAAAATTGAATGGAAGCCATACAGCAAAATCTGGCACAAACACATTATATATTTTCCTATTTTACAGTGAGTAGTACACACTGACCACCCAGTTGCATTTTCTCTTTCTAATAGCAATCGAAGCTCCCCCAATGTGCTCAGTGGAGGTAGATGCACCACATATGATACTGAGCCATACTGATCAGGAGGTTCTGAGTTTCAATCCGAGTCAGTGGTGAGATAGAAGATCGGTCAGGGTGACAGCAGGGACACAACAATTGGCCTATGTCTGCAACCTCGGAGTGGGGAAAAGACATAATCTAACTCCTGAATGCTAGTGAGTGATCACTGCTAGAAAGTGCACGTGCATGGACATGACGGCAGGTATGGAGTATAATATTTTCCATAGTCAATTAGCCATACCCAACACTACAACAACATCTTGCATTTATATAGCACCTTTAACGTAGTAAAACGTCCCAAGGCGCTTCACAGGAGCGTTATTAAACAAAATTTGACACAGCCATATAAGGAGATATTAGGACAGGTGACTAAAAGCTTGGTCAAAGAGGCAAGTTTGAACGAGTGTCTTAAAAGGAAGAGAGGCGTTGAGGTTTTGGGAGGGAATTCCAGAACTTAGGGCCTAGGCAGCTGAAGGCATGGCCACCATTGGTAGAGTGTTGAAAAGCAGGGATGTGCAAGAGGGCAGAATTGGAGGAGCACAGAGATCTCAGAGGGTTGTAGGAGGTTAGAGAGATGGGGAGGGGCAAAACCATGAGGGATTTGAAAACAAGGATGAACATTTTTTTGGGGAAAGAGAAGTTACTGGACCGTGAGCCAATGTAGGTCAGTAAGCACAGGGGTGATGGGTGGACAGAACTTGGTGCGAGTTAGCAAACGGGCAGCGGTTTTTGGATAAGCTCAAGTTTACGGAAAGTGCAAGGTGGAAGGCCAGCCAGAACAGCATTGGAATAATCAAGTCAAGTTTAGAGGTGACAATGGCATGGGTGAAGGTTTCAGCAGATGAGCTGAGGCAGACCAGTCCACATTTACAACAGCAGGGAATGCATAAAACTAAAATGCCTCTTAGACGATCAAGTACAAGTCATGTAATGTCAATAAGATGTCCTTTTGCCTCAGTGTCCTTTCTCCTACCACCTGCTGTGTGTTCATTTGCGTTGCTTCGCCTTGCTCACAAGGAACTAGGAAAGGGTACTGGGATAAGTTAGGGCTCTTCAGCCTCAACAACAGATCTATTGGAGAACCTTTCAGGAGGTGTACATATAATACTTAATGTGATAGACACTGCCAAATATGACTCTTTCCTATGCTTGTGTATTATGGTCACTTATGTTTCAAAGCATCTTCCATTATTATAGGAGGGACCTGTAACTGAAGTATGGACAAAGTAGATGGCTCCACATTACAACTTGCACGTCACAAGCATAAATTTGGTGTAAAAACCTCAGTATAACAAAGGGATTAACAAAGCAAACTCAGATGATCTCTGCATCATGATCTCATACCAGAATTGGAAACATGTTTGAAAATAAACTTCCGGTGACTCCTTCATGATAAAGTTATTTGTGGAGGAAGAGCCGCCATATATCATTGTTATAATAATGCCAGATGTAAGTGACATGATGATATACTTTGAGACTATTATTCTTGTGTCTCGTTTTAAACAAAAAGTTTGCCAAGCACTTTTTTAAAAAAAATGAAAGCACTTTGAAAGTCACAAATTACTGTTTTAGGTAATTGGTTCATGCCTTTAATAACTTTGGAATCATTGCAATTAAAAACCAAGAACATGCAAGCCAATTTAACCATCTGCAATCCATCACTGACTTCCCAGCAAATCACAGATACCATGAAATCTACATCAAGCCAGTGGGTAAAATTCAACTCCAGCTGGGGCCACAAAATGGGCGGTAGTGGATCAGCTGTCCATTATACACCCACCCGGTTTCCATTCCAAACATGTTCATGCTTTAATCAAAATTACCTGAAGCTGGCCAACTTAATTATTGGAGGAATAAAGTATAAAATTCAAAACTGCTTTTGTACATTAGGGAGTCTTGTTCTTTTGAAATGTTTGCGAAGTGCCTTGTTGCTTGCCCTGCAAGTTTAAAATCTGAAACAGATGTGCCTGGGATACAGTTAGTTCCCAAAGAGAATGCAAATAACTTTCAGCATACGTTAATTAGAAGCCTACAATTGAAGTTATAAAGCTCTATTTGCATTGATAGTTAGGGAACACCATGGCAAGGATTAGATACGGTGATGAGGTTACTGCTCTCAGTGAGAATCAAATGTAATCAATTCTTGTAAAGGTCAGACTGGCCTAATTCCTTCAGGGCATCATTATTTGCACAATTTCTTGAACAAATAAAGAAAGATAAAAACTGGCACCATTCAAATTTAACAATTAGATACTGCTTGCATAAAGACGATAAAACAGGATTGCCGATTGAGATTACAAGCAATAATCTCGCATGAAAGCAGCTGTCAGGCTTCAATTGATTAGGCCTATTGAACAGAAGACTTTACTACTCAGCTGCAACAAAAGCATTTAACTATTTGAGTAACTTGTTCATCCCATACCTCGGAAAGCTTTTTAAACTAAATATTAATAATACTGCTTTAAGTGTTTGACTTGTATTGAAGAGAATAAAGCTGTTGAAGCACAAAAGAAAAATACCCAACTGAATTATTTTAGCAATTGGTCCCACCAGAAGCTAAAACTGAAGATTGAACAGCAGCATTGTGCAAGTGACCCACTGGCTCTGATCAAGCTGCAGATGATCAGAATGAGCTTCACTCTGCGGCTGGGTGCACTACACTTGAGCCAGGATTGCTTGATGCAAACACTGGGTGACTGAAATGGGAAAATATTCCATTTTTTTCCACCTTGATGGGCATCAAGAAAATATGCAATACAGAATACAGTTAACTAGTCGGTCAGCTCTGCAATCAGACATGTACAGCAAAAGATGCAGCGCACTGGATGATCGAGTCTGTCCCTGCCCCACTCTTAACCAGTACATCTACGGACTCAAACATTATTCTCTATACCTTCTCTGGGTCACCTCATTTGAACAAAGATGTTGACTTTTGGTACTAGCTGACAATGGTACTATTACTGATTCAGTTACTGAAGTAATCTTTGGAGCCATTCGCTCAAGTGATCGCATCACTTCTCTATTTTCTAGCAAACCCAAAAAAAGTCTGCATAGTGATTGCAGGTATTTTTTTTTATTTTTACATGGCTTATTTTTTTACTGTTTCTGTCTAGGGAGAGCAGCCTCCGTGCACTGCTCTTCCCCCATTTACTGTTCAGTCAGCTGCTGGTCGCGCTGGGCTCAGCTATATAATAGACAGACCTGATTGTAATTTAGAGTGCTGGGACTCACTCCCCGTCGTTACAGGAACCAGTGGCCTTAATCTGATGGAAGATTTGCAGACCCACATTTTTGTGGAGCTCTGATGCAATCGGTTCTAGGCTGTTTATACTAAGCAGCACATTTAGCTGACAAGGAGAATGTGAAGTCCGCCATTGGCTGTACTTCTGTAATGCAAAGTCATTTGATAAAGAAAATAATTTTTTTTTTTTTTTTTTTTATAAATACCCCATGTATTGCAACTGGAGACTGAATATTTTCAGCTTGATTGAAGGATAAACCGCAGCAGCACATTCCCCAGTTACTGTATGAAGCTTTGCCCAGAGGAATGAAGTCTCAGAACCCTGCTGGATCCTGAGCAGAGCTTTCTTCTTCACATCCGATCCGTCATCAAGACCAAAATTATTTTCTTCCACCTCAAATATTGCTCACCTCACCTTCTACTTCTCCCCCCAATAGCTTACGGTTCAACTTCTCATATGCTTGCCTTCTTGGCTTCCCTGCCTCCTCAAACTACATTGCAGCCCATATCTTCTCTTGCACAAAGCTTTGCGCACCCTCCATATCCATCCTTCCCAAACAAATATACCTCGGCCTCATGACTAACCTTTCTGCTTTCAAAAGCCTCCCCAAAATCTCTCTCTTATACCATGCCTTCACATCCCTTCCCTAACCTGCCTCTCTCCCCCCCCCCCCCCCACCCACAACCTTTTTATCTCCTGGTTTGTATCTAGAACATCAGAAGATCTCCCCTGCTCTTTAAACAATTCCATGAAACCTTTTACATCCACTTGAGCAGACAGATGGGCCTTGGTTTAATGTTGCATCCAAAAGACAACACCTCCCACAGTGCAGCAGTCCCTCAATACTACACTGAAGTAATACTATAGAAGGAAATAGTCTTAATATGTGAAGGAATTACCATGAAATGTCTCTTAAAATGTATTTCCATTGTTGACGCAAGCATTAGAACGTAATAGATGCAGGTACAATGATTTTATACTGAATGGTTATGAACCTTTAATAGACTTAAGAAACACCTTAGTGCTGCTGGTGAAAGCAACTCCATCTCCAGCAGCAGCAATGCTGTGAGTCCAAGCGTTGCCTTCAAAGACTGAAGATCTACCTGGAGGCAAGTTCCTTCAGAGGAAGTGATGAAAATATCAATATAAACATCACCACCAAAGGCAAAGATTGTAATCTTTTCTGGCCACTGTCAGGCTTAGCCTCCTCAGTTATGCAGTTTTCTGGTCTCTAACCATGACAAATTTCCCCAATTACTGAGGAAGGTATGACATTCAGAAATAAATTTGTAGATCATGATGTTATAAACTGGCAGGAAACGTTTATAACAAAGATAAACTATCCCTCCTCTTCCTTCTTGACTTGTCTGCAGCCTTTGACACGGTTGACCACTCCATCCTTCAACGTCCTCCACCGTTGTCCAGCTGGGTAGGACTGCACTCGCCTGGTTCCATTCTTATCTAATCACAGCCAGAGAATCACCTGCAACGGCTTCTCTTCCCGCTCTGGTGTCCGCCAAGGATCTATCCTTGGCCCCCTCCTATTTCTCAGCTACATGCTGCCCCTTGGCGACATCATCCAAAAACACAGCATCAGTTTCCACATGTACGCTGACAACACCCAAGCTCTACCTGAATACCACTTCTCTTGATTGACAGACTGCTTGTCCGACATCCAGTTCTGGATGAGCAGAAATCTTCTCCAATTAAATATTGGGAAGACCGAAGCCATGGTTTTCGGTCCCTGCCACAAACTCTGTTCCCTAGCCACTGACACAATCCCGCTCCCTAACATCTGTCTGAGGTTGAACCACATTGTTAGCAACCTTGGTGTCAACTTGAACTTCCGACCACATATCCACAGCATAATTAAGAACACCTATTCCCACCTCCGTAACATCGCCCACTCCGCCCTTGCCTCAGCTCTTCCGCTGCTGAAACCCTCATCCATGCCTTTGTTACCTCTAGACTTGATTATTCCAACGCACTCCTGGCTGGCCTCCCACATTCTACCCTATGTAAACTTGAGGTCATCCAAAACTCAGCTGCCCATGTCCTAACTCGCACTAAGTCCTGTTCACCCATCACCCCTGTGCTCGCCGACCTACATTGGCTCCTGGTTAAGCAATGCCTTGATTTCAAAATTCTCATCTTGGTTTTCAAATCCCTCCATAACCTCGCCCCTCCCTATCTCTGTAATCTCCTTCAGCCCCACAACCCTCCGAGATATCTGCACTCCTCCAATTCTGCCCTCTTGAGCATCCCTGATTATAATCGCTCAACCATCGGTGGCCGTGCCTTCTGTTGTCTAGGCCCTAAGCTCTGGAATTCCCTGCCTAAACCTCTCCGCCTTGCTACCTCTCTTTCCTCCGTTAAGATGCTCCTTAAAACCTACCACTTCACCTGCCCTAATTTCTCTATGTGGCTCGGTGTCAAATTGTTTGTCTTAGTACAATGTCCCAAGGCGCAGATGTATTATGGTAAAGGTGATAGAGAGAGATAGAGAGACATACATACACACAAGTAGTTGTTGTTTTACATTTGCTTTGCACAAGATCCACACTTCCACAAACTGGACCTCAGTGTAAAAGCAGCTTAAAACAGCATTTGCACAAGTATGCACATGCACAGTTCTTTTTGGTGAGTGTAATTTGACCCACAGTACAATTAGGGCAGTTTCTACATCATTGGACCCCTCAGGGAATAATAGAGCTGCTTTTTAAAGTGATTGTGTGATAGCAATAGCCTAGTAGTTCCCATCAAGATATATTTGTCGCACCGTGTTACCTTGTACAGGTGTTCTTTACCACACCAGCACCTGTGGTACATCAGAGAAGCAGGCTGAAGGCCAAGCAATTAAACACGAATGAGGCCAGAGTGACTGGGTAGTTAATATAAAGACAAAAGTAGATCATAGCCCTGGCTCCAGTACTTTTCTGTTCTGTATACACTGCTGTGGTCTCCTTTTTCTCTCTTGAATCACACCCACTAATACATACATCCTACCTGAAGGTGGCTGACAATGCAGAAGGGTTCAGGTTTATATTTGCCACAGGTGGAGGTGGCAGATAATCTATTTGCTCGCCCAATCAACAGGTCTCCTGTGGCTGGGTAGCAGCTTCCCTCAGCGCAGCCATAGCTGAACTGTGGCCCTTGAGTGACAACAGAGTGCCAAGCTGCAACTGGAAGACAAAGAGCATATTTAGGGTATAACGCACAATAGCTAAAGATGTAGACCAATATCATAGAATCATACAGCACAAAAGGAGGACATTCAGCCCATCGTGCCTGTACGGCTCTTCGAAAGAAATATTCCATTAGTCCCACTCCCCCTCCTCTTTCCCCACAGCCCTGCAAATTTTCCCCTTCAAATTTTCCTATGCAAGACTTCTATTTGGGAACATTAGTCTAAAATAAGATAATATCTTGTACAAGATCTTAAGATATTGTGTTGTGTTCTAGGTTTGTTACACATTCTCATGCAAAGTTCATAATTTGTTGGAGAGAAGAACGGTAACTAAAAATGTAAAGATCTACAGACAGATCATAGGTTAAGAGAGTCAGATTGACTGAAGTCCACGGAATGAGAATAATAAATTATTTCACCCAGTTAAACTACTGATACCAGTTACAATGCTGGCTCCCTCCCACACTACTTTCTGTCCAGCTACCACCAAACTCCGCACGCACATGTATTCTTCCAGGGTTTCAAATTCTGGCAACATTTCCAATATTAAGGGAGTTGATGGGAGCAAGGGAACCTTTTTTGCTCCACACTGCGGTTATCCTGCACTTTGTGAAGCCAATGTTGTGCAAGACTACCTTTCATCGGTGATCTCGTACCTCTTGGCTGCAGTGGCGGTGCCAACCTGGCTCCTGGGCTGTGCTACAATTTTGAGTTGATGAGGTTAGAAAGGCACTTTAGACAGCTGCTAAAGTGCTGGTTTAAACATAAAGTATATAAATCTACAAGATCAGTTTAAAACAAAGTACACTGCAATGGTACCAAACACATATGCCATTACAAAGCTACATTAAAAGCTAGTTCTATTTCCCAAAAATTCGGGGGGCGGGGGAAGAGAGAGAGAGAAAAAGCAGTTATACATTTTACTTTAGATGTAAATCGTACTGAATTACCCCTGTAAATTATGATTTTTTTAAATTTACAGTATAAACAATGCTGGGACCAGCTAATTGATAATAGACAGAAGGGGGAAACCCTTTGAAGAACGGAATCCAGATTTTATTCACCGCTAGTCTTGCTGTATTTGCATTGCTGTGTTACTGACCAGGGTTTTTTATTTATATATAACTGGGACGATCGCATTGATCTCGAGCAAATTTGTCAAGCAAAGTCAAAAGTTTTACAAGGAGTACATACATGGTAAAACGTATTTTGAGGAACTTAGAACGAATCTCCAACAAAACACAATTAATTATCTTACGACAAAGATCGTTCGATAGTCTACAAAAAAATCAGCGTGAAGAACACTGGAAACTTTTCACTTAAAACTGTTGGGACGTTTCCTACAAAAAAAAACGGCTGGGAATTTGGCACATCATTTATTTTAAACATTTTTCGGAATTTGGTGGGGAATTCACTCTTCGTCCGAACAGATGGTTATAAAGTTTTTGCCATGCAGCCGTGATCAGTTTTCTTTCTTATCTGAGAGTTTTCCCCCCTTTTAAAAAAATACGTACTTTGACTTTGTTGTATGCAATCTTCAGCAGTCGGGACTGTTTTGTGAAAGAAATATTTTTTTTAAAAACTTACCGAAAAGAGTTAAAATCTTGAAGTGGAACATTGTGGTCTAACTGCTCTCTCCACAGCCAATAAACTTATGAGGCAAATTGTTCGGCTAATAAACGACACAAGATGAAGAGAGAGAGACAATTCATTAATTGAAGTGCCACAGTCAGACGGAGCACATTACGGCAGGACAGGGCGCGGCGCGCTTTAACTCGCTTCAGCTTCTCTCCGCGGGACACTCCGACTCCGCTTCACTCCCGGAGCAGCGGAGACCCAGCGCGCATGCGTCCCTCCCTCCACCCACTCACTCCTCACATCCAGGACCTACCCCTTGGTCAGTGATCCCCTCCCCGCAGAGAAATTTCTGGTGCTCCAAAATGTTTGAAGGGTGCAAAATGCAAGCTGACTAAAATATTTTTCTTGAAGCAAAAACACACAGACTCGAGAGGCTCTGTCATATCTAAACCTTAAGACATAAAAGAGAACTCGAGTGGCAGCTACAAAAAAGATTAAAGGGTAAGACGGAAGACTGGCCAGCAACATAAAGGGAAGTAGTAAAGAATCAGAAGGCAATTACATATGAGGGAGGCCATTCAGCCCATGTTAATTCAATTCATGCCTTCAGAAGTCCTAACGTCCCCCCCACCCCCCATTGTGGCATCCAATGATTCCAGGGTTTTCACCACCACATTTGCCAATTACTCACCGATTCTGCAAGTTTATTAATGTCTTCTTGCCCTTTGTTGCAGTCTTCGCTGGTATTGACTAAAGCTTCTAATTTGGTGTCGTCTGCAAATTTTGTAATAGTACTTCCAACTCCCAAGTCCAAATCATTTATGTAAATGATGAACAACACTGGTCCCAGCACCGATCCATGTGGAATACCACCTCCTACCTTTTGCCAGTCTGAGTAGCTACCCCTAACCCCAATCTTTTCTTGATTATGTTAATGACTTAGACTTGGGTGTACAGAACACGATTTCAAAATTTGCAGATGACACAAAACTTGGAAGTATAGTGAACAGTGGAGAGGAGAGTGATAGACTTCAAGAGGACATAGACAGGCTGGTGGAATGGGTGGACATGTGTCAGATGAAATTTAATGCAGAAAAGTGCAAAGTGATGCATTTTGGTAGGAAGAACGAGGAGAGGCAATATAAACTAAAGGGTACAATTCTAAAGGGTGTGCATGAACAGAGATATGCAAAAATCGTTGAAGGTGGCAGGGCAGGTTGAGAAAGAGGTTAAAAAAGCATATGGGATCCTGGGCTTCATAAATAGAAGCATAGAGTACAAAAGCAAGGAAGTTATGATAAACCGTTATAAAACACTGGTTCAGCCTCAACTGGAGTACTGTGTCCAGTTCTGGGCACCACACTTTAGGAAGGATTAGAGAGAGTGCAGAAAAGATTGACAAGAGTGGTTCCAGGGATGAGGAACTTCAGTTATGTGGATAGACTGGAGAAGCTGGGGTTGTTCTCCTTAGAGCAGAGAAGGTTAAGAGGAGATTTGATAGAGGTGTTCAAAATCATGAGGGGTCTAGACAGAGTAGATAGAGAGAAACTGTTCCCATTGGTGGAAGGGTCGAGAACCAGAGGACACAGATTTAAGGTGATTGGCAGAAGAACCAAAGGCAACATGAGGGAAAACTTTTTTACATGGCGCGTGGTTAGGATCCGGAAGAACTGCCTGGTGGAGGCAAATTCAATCGTAGCTTTCGAAAGGGAATTGGATAAGTATCTGAAGGGAAAAAAATTGCAGGGCTACGGGGAAAGGGTGGGGGAGTGGGACTAGCTGAAGTGCTCTTGCAGAGAGCCAGCATGGGTTCGATGGGCTGAATGGTCTCCTTCTGTGCTGTAACCATTCTATGTTTGTATGATTCTAACCCCTACTCTCTGATTTCTGTTTTGTAGCCAGCTTGCTAACCATTCTGTTACTTGTCCCCTGACTCCACATGCTCTGACCTTAGTTATGAGTCTACTATGTGGTACCTTATCGAAGGCCTTTTGAAAAACTAAATATATTACATCTACTATATCATCCTTGTCTACTCTTTCTGTTACTTCTTCAAAAAATTCAATAAGGTTGGTTAAGCATGACCTTCCTTTTTGAAATCCGTGTTGACTATTCTTGACTATATTTTTGGATTCTAGACATAATACAGCCCACAAAGCTGTAGAAAATAGATTCCAGCTGAGAAGACTATAGGGAAGATTTTCCTCAGTCTTCACGCAGACGCATTGTTTTGGCGCAGCAAATATTGGAATACGTGATTGTAAGGAAATTAATGGAGAAAATTTGTGTGGGGTCATTTGCAGGCATACATTCTGACTCATGTCCCAGGTCCAGCAGCACCGGTTTGTAAATTTTTGAATGATCTTCACAAAGATTAAATTCAGTGTTTTGTGATTTGCTCTGGGATGTGTGTCTCTTGGTCCATCTGGTTTTTTTTCACTGTCCCACAGCTATTACTAATTAGAATGTTCATATCTTCAAAGCACAAAGTTAAGGTATTCAGAACCTTTCTGTTTTACTGAGAAACTTTCCTTTTTTTTGCGGGGGGTGGGGGGAATAGGATGGAGAAAACATTGTGCCTGCCTGTTTATCTCTCTTTCTCTATCTGACTCTCTCTGTCAGCTTGATATGCTTTCTGAAGTATGAGATGAATGGCTTTCATTTAAAACCTTGTTAAAAATCTGTTCACATTTATTGCATTGAAATATTTTTGAAAAGTGCACAAACTTAAATACTGCTTTAACAAAAACAATTTGACTTTTCTACAAATAAATCAATCACTGCATATGATATGTTTATAATTGGACATAAACACAAGCTGCAAAAGCTTTTAATCAGTACAATGTGTTATGTTTAAAGCGTGGCTCTGTCATTTTCTGTCTCTCTGTCTCTTATGCACACACAAGCACACAGAGACTCCGTTAAAAAAAAAACACAAGATAAACTTTATCTGAATAAACCTTTTGAAAGTTTTTCTCTAACTTTCTTCACATTATTTTATAAACAACCAAGCAGATAGTGTTGGAGGCTGAAGAGAAGTATTCTGTCATTTGGGCTAACTCTATGCTACGGGTGCATGTTGAGAAATTGTGCACACTGCACATGTTCAGACTGCCTTCATCCATGCCTTTGATACCTCTAGACTTGACTATTCCAATGCACTCCTGGCTGGATCCCATGCTCTACCCTACATAAACGTGAGGTCATCCAAAACTCGGCTGCCCGTGTCCTAACTCGCATCAAGTCCTGTTCACCCATCACCCCTGTGCTCGCTGACCTATATTGGCTCCCGGTTAAGCAACGTCTCGATTTCAAAATTAATTCTCATCCTTGTTTTCAAATCCCTCCATGGCCTCACCCTTCCCTATCTCTGTAATCTCCTCCAGCCCCACAATCCCCCAAGATATTTGCGCTCCTCTAATTCTGCCCTCTTGAGCATCCCTGATTATAATCGCTCAACCATTGGTGGTCGTGCCTTCTGTTGCCTAGGCCCTAAGCTCTGGAATTCCCTGCCTAAACCTCTCCGCCTCTCTACCTTTCTTTCATCCTTTAAGATGCTCCTTAAAACTTACCTCTTTGACCTTCTTCTTCTTAGGCAGTCCCTCGGGAACTGAGGATGACTTGCTTCCACATTAAAAATGAGTTCGCAGGTGACTGATAAGTCCAATGTGGGACCTACAGTCTCTGTCACAGGTGGGGCAGACAGTGGTTGAAGGGGCGGGTGGGTGGGGTGCTTGGGTTGACGTGCGCTCCTTGCACTGCCTGTGCTTGGCTTCCACTTGCTCCCGGCGAAGAGACTCGAGGTGTTCGGCGCCTTCCTGGATGCTTCTCCTCCACTTTGTGCGGTCTTGGGCCACGGATTCCCAGGTGTCATTGGGATGTTACACTTTTTCAAGGAGGCTTTGAGGGTGTCCTTGAAGTGTTTCCTCTGCCCACCTGGGGTTCTCTTGCCATATCAGAGCTCCGAGTAGAGCACTTGTTTTGGGAGTCTCGTATCGGGCATGCGGACGATGTGACCCGTCCATCGGAGCTGATCGAGCGTGGTCAAAGTTTTGATGCTGGGGATGTTGGCCTGAGTGAGAACACTGACGTTGGTGCACCTATCCTGCCAATGGATTTGCAGGATCTTGTGGAGGCAGTGTTGGTGGTACATCTCCAGTGCTTTGAGGTGCCTGCTGTACATGGTCCACGTCTCTGAGGCATAAAGCAGGGCGGGTATCACTGCTGCTCTGTAGACCATGAGCTTAGTGCCGGGTTTGAGGTCCTGGTCTTCAAACACTCTCTTCCTCAGGCAACCGAAGGCTGCACTGGCACACTAAAGGTGGTGTTGGACTTGGTCACCGACATCTGCCCTTGTTGACAGTAGGCTCCCGAGGTATGGAAAGTGGTCCACATTGTCCAAGGCCTTGTCGTGAATTTTGATAATCGGGGGGCAGTACTGTGTGGCGGGGGCAGGTTTGTAGAGGACCTTTGTCTTATGGATGTTTCGTGTAAGGCCCATGCTCTCGTACACTTTGGTGAAGGTGTTGACGATGGTTTGGCGTTCACCCTCTGAGTGAGCGCAGACGCAAGTGTTGTCTGCATACTGTAATTTGACGACAGTACTGTGGCTACAACAGCAGGCCAGAGGCTGGGAATTCTGCGGCGAGTGTCTCACCTCCTGACTCCCCAAAGCCTTTCCACCATCTACAAGGCACAAGTCAGGAGTGTGATGGAATACTCTCCACTTGCCTGGATGAGTGCAGCTCCAACAACACTCAAGAAGCTCAACACCATTCAGGATAAAGCAGCCCGCTTGATTGGCACTCCATCCACCACCTTCAAAATTCACTCCCTCCACCACCGGCGCACTGTGGCTGTAGTGTGTACCATCTACAAGATGCACTGCAGCAACTCGCCAAAGCTCCTTCAACAGCACCTTCCAAACCTGCGACCTCTACCACTTAGAAGAACAAGGGCAGCAGATCCATGGGAACATCACCACCTACAAGTTCCCCTCCAAGCCACACACCATCCTGACTTGGACCTGTATCACCGTTCCTTCACTGTCGCTGGGCCAAAATCCTGGAACTCCCTTCCTAACAGCATTGTGGGTGTACCTACACCATATGGACTGCAGCGGTTCAAGAAGGCGGCTCACCACCATCTTCTCAAGGGCAATTAGGGATGGGCACTAAATGCAGGCCTAGCCAGCGACGCCCACATCCCATCAATGAATAAAAAAAAAGAAGATGGGATGACCTTGGATCTGGACTGGAGGCAACGAAGGTTGAACAGTTTCCCGTTTGTTCCGTAAATTAGCTCCACTCCAGTGGGGAGCTTACTGAGGGTGAGATGGAGCATTGTAGCAAGGAAGATCGAGACGAGCGTTGGTGCGATGACACAGCCTTGTTTGACCCTGGTTCGTATGTGGATTGGGTCTGTGGTGGAACCGTTGGTCAGGATCACGGCTTGCATGTCATCGTGAAGCAGGCGGAGGATGGTGACAAACTTTTGAGGGCAGTTGAATTTGAGGAGGACACTTCATAATCCCTCACGGTTGACAGTGTTGAAGGCCTTTGTGAGATCAAAGAAGGCGATGTACAGTGGTTGGTGCTGTTCCCTGCATTTCTCTTGTAATTGACGTGCGTTGGAGATCATGTCCATTGTGCCCCTTAGTGGGCGGAATCCGCATTGCGACTCTGGGAGGAGCTCTTCGGCCACTGGGAGAAGGCGATTGAGGAGGATTCTTGCGATGACTTTCCCTGTGGCAGACAGCAGGGAAACTCTTCTATAATTACCGCAATCGGACTTGTCACCTTCTTGAAGATGGTCACAATTACGGCATCTCTGAGATCCCCTGGCATGCTCTCCTCCTTCCAGATAAGAGAAATAAGTTAATGAATTTGCGCCAGTAGTGCTTCTCCGCCATGCTTTAGTGCCTCAGCGGGGATTCCATCTGCTCTTGAGGCCTTGTTTTTCTTCAGTTGTCGGATGGCCTTTTCAACCTCATGCCGGGCTGGGGTTGTGCCGAGATGGTGGCGGGTAGCATGCTGCGGGATGGAGTTGAGGACACTCACGTCGAAGACAGAGTCTCGGTCAGTGCCCGCTGGAAGGAGCACTTTGAAGACCTCTTTGACCAAGCTTTTGGTCACTTTCCCTAATTTCTGCTTGTACCGCTCGGTGCCAAATTTTTTTTGCCTTATAATACTCATGTGAAGCGCCTTGGGATGTTTTACTATGTTAAAAGCACAATATAAATACAAGTAGTTGTTGCTGTTGTTGCCTTCAGGTAACAGAGTTACAGCTCTGAGCAGAAATATCAAGTTCAAGCCCAGGCTTTTGGGAGAAACTGAGGCCTTAAAGTAAACATTTCAATGAAGTTTTAAAATACACAAAAGGCAATTCAGTGGGGACACCTGAGCTATTGTAAAAATTGTGATGTTTTAATGTTTTTATTTTGTTTAAAATCTTATTTTGGAGAGTTGGAATTTTAATTACTGAGAAAAAAATGACAGGTAAAAATTTGTAAAGAAGCATTTTGAGTGAATTGATCAATCATTTTAAATAATTTTAATTTAATTATTTTTAAGTGGTATCTCCTGACTGATCATTCAGGATTGGTTGTTTTCATAAGCCCCGATTCGTAGTTTTCTAGTTGCTTACCGTGCTTTCGATTCTGAAGTTCTTTACCTCTTCAGTTCTGATTTGCTGCTCTTTTACTTTAAGCCAATTAACAAAAGTGTAATGCTGAAAGTGTGCTGACAAAACTGCGACAACAGGAAGCGCATGCTATTTGCAAGACTTTTAATATTTACAAATATGTATTTAGGGATTTTCTTTGTTAAAATAGGTCTTTTTATTCAGATTGCTAGATTTTAATGGGGAGCAGTGGGTGGTGGTGGGGGAGGGGGAGGATTACCTCTGTCTGTGGAGACAATCACTAGTACAGTACAGCTACATCTTAATTATTTCTCATTTCTTAGAAAGTCATCCTATATAGCAGTGCCAAAAGAAGTTGACTCCCGTAGCATACTGAGCCTGTAAATATACAAGACAAATATGAAATAAAACAAATTTAAACTGCGCCACAAGGTATGGAATTGAACAGAACGGAATTAACTGTCCTACTCCTGTGAGTTGGAATCAATTCAGATATAATACCAGTTCTCCCCCGCTAAGCATAAATATGGCCATGCGCCACACATACCAAGGCTTAATTGCCCAAGAAACTCCAACTGCCTGCATTACTAATCAATTCAAGATACAGATTAGACATGCATGACACAGTTTAGCCATGTCATCAATATTGCTAAAACAGACAGCCACAGCAGTAAAAAGCAATACCACTCATACAGAACCCGTTTTGGATTAGCAGCTAACTGCAATTGAAGCTCACTTCTATCGTACGATGTCTTGACTTTATGTGCACTGAATCACATATACAGTACTAGGAATGTCCAAAGTATTTATCTGTATGGTCCAGTTGGGTGTATATCATGGCGCTTTGTGGTCCATGTGTAAAGTTTAAATGAATGTTGCTGTTAATTTGTATACATCTTACGAGCAGATCTTGATGTTCTAATTTAGAATTTATTCACCAATGAGGTGATAGCATTAACAATCCTTTCCAAATGTTCAAGCCCAGAAATTCAAACAGGGCAAACCAACAAGCAAGAAATATAAGCACAATAAGAGCTGACTCAGCTGGATTGCCAGTGCTTGAGGGTTAGAAATTGTCAACTGGTTGCACTTTGGACACCCTTCACATATCGAGGCTGATAATGCACTTCATGTGGTGGCATTTTGCAGGCGCTGTGTGCATGTGCACACAAGTGAGCTGACCTTCCCATATAGTGCAAGTTTAGCTCATGTCCATAACTTTCTATTTATCCAAATGTGTTGCTCATGATGCGCCCTTAGTGCCAGAGCTACAATGTCTGGTGCCAGCAACTAGTGAAGGGTTTTAATGCACACAGGGAACTTGTCCAGTGTGGGGACAAAGAGTCCAGAGCAAGAGGACACGTGATGGCAGGCAAGGATGAGGGAATGGCACAGGACAGCGAGAGGGTTGCCTTATTTTATTTTCTCTGACCAAGAACCAAGGGATTTGCATATTGGGCAGGAAAGTGGAGTTGAGGTCGAAGATCAGCCATGATCTTATTGAATGGTGGAGCAGGCTTGAGGGGCCGTATGGACTACTCCGGCTCCCAATTCTTATGGTCTTATGACCTCCCCATCAGCACCTGTTCCAAACTGGCCCTGTGCACCTGGAGCATTGCTCGGGCACACCTGGAGCATTGCTCGGGTACACCTGGTACATTGCTCGGGTACACCTGGTACATTGCTCGGGCACACCTGGTACATTGCTTGGGTACACCTGGCACATTGCTCGGGTAGACCTGGTACATTGCTCGGGTACGCCTGGTACATTGCTCGGGTACAGCTGGTACATTGCTCGGGTACACCTGGTACATTGCTCAGGTACACGTGGTGCATTGCTCGGTTATACCTGGTACATTGCTCGGGTACACCTGGTACATTGCTCGAGTACACCTGGTACATTGCTTGGGTACACCTGGTACATTGCTCGGGCACACCTGGTACATTGCTCGGGTACACCTGGAGCATTTCTCAGGTACACCTGGTACATTGCTCGTGTACACCTTGTACCTTGCTCGGGTACACCTGGTTCATTGCTCGGGTACACCTGGTGCATTGCTCTGGTACACCTGGTACATTGCTCGGGTACACCTGGTGCATTGTTCGGGGACACCTGGTACATTGTTCGGGGACACCTGGTGCATTGCTCGGGAACACCTGGTACGTAGCTCGGGTACACCTGGTGCGTTGCTCGGGCACACCTGGTACATTGCTCGGGTACACCTGTTACATTGCTCTGGTACACCTGGAGCATTGCTCGGGGACACCTGTTGCATTGCTCGGGTACACTTGGTACATTGCTCGGGCACCCCTGGTACATTGCTCGGGCACACCTGGTACATTGCTCGAGTACACCTGGTGCATTGCTTGGGTACACCAGGTGCATTGCTCGGGTACACCTGGTACATTGCTCGGGTACACCTGGTACATTGCTCGGGCACACTTGGTACCTTGCTCGGGCACACCTGGTGCTTTGCTCGGGCACACCTGGTGCATTGCTCGGGCTCACCTAGTACATTGCTTGGGCACACCTGGTACATTGCTCGGGCACACCTGGTACATTGCTCGGGTACACCTGGTACATTGCTCGGGCACATCTGGTGCATTGCTCGGGTACACCTGGTACATTGCTCGGGTACACCTGGTGCATTGCTCGGGTACACCTGGTATATTGCTCGGGTACACCTGGTGCTTTGCTCGGGTACACTTGGTGCATTGCTTGGGTACACCTGGTGCATTGCTCGGGCACACCTGGTGCATTGCTCGGGTACACCTGGTACATTGCTCGTGTACACCTGGTACATTGCTCGGGTACACCTGGTGCATCGCTCGGGTACACTTGTTGCATTGCTCGGGTACACCTGGTGCATTGCTCGTGTACACCTGGTACATTGCTCGTGTACACCTGGTACATTGCTCGGGTACACCTGGTACATTGCACGGGTACACCTGGTACATTGCTCGGGTACAGCTGTTGCATTGCTCGGGTAAACCTTCTACATTTCTCGGGCTCACCTGGTACATTGCTCGGGCAGAACTGGTGCATTGCTCGGGTACACCTGGTACATTGCTCGGGTACAGCTGTGGCATTGCTCGGGTAAACCTTCTACATTTCTCGGGCTCACCTGGTACATTGCTTGGGCACAGCTGGTACATTGCTCGTGTACACCTGGTACATTGCTCGGG
Organism: Somniosus microcephalus; assembly: GCF_052327205.1. Classification (NCBI taxonomy): domain Eukaryota; kingdom Metazoa; phylum Chordata; class Chondrichthyes; order Squaliformes; family Somniosidae; genus Somniosus; species Somniosus microcephalus. The sequence continues at coordinate 37,593,196 of NC_141003.1, read as the reverse complement.
TACACCTGGTGCATCGCTCGGGTACACTTGTTGCATTGCTCGGGTACACCTGGTGCATTGCTCGTGTACACCTGGTACATTGCTCGTGTACACCTGGTACATTGCTCAGGTACACCTGGTACATTGCTCGGGTACACCTGGTACATTGCTCGGGTACACCTGGCACATTGCTTGGGTACCCCTGGCACATTGCTCGGGCAGACCTGGTACATTGCTCGGGTACACCTGGTACATTGCTCGGGTACAGCTGTTGCATTTCTCGGGTACACCTGGTACATTTCTCGGGCTCACCTGGTACATTGCTTGGGCACACCTGGTACATTGCTCGGGTACACCTGCTGCTTTGCTCGGGTACACCTGGTGCATTGCTCGGGCAGACCAGGCACATTGCTCGGGTACACCTGGTACATTGCTCGGGTACAGCTGGTGCATTGCTCGGGTACACCTGGTACATTGCTCGGGTACACGTGGTGCATTGCTCCGTTATACCTGGTGCATTGCTCGGGTACACCTGGTGCATTGCTCGGGTACACCTGGTACATTGTTCGGGTACACCTGGTGCATTGCTCGGGCACACCTGGTACATTGCTCTGGCACACCTGGTGCATTGCTCGGGTAGACTTGGTACATTGCTAGGGCACACCTGGTACATTGCTCGGGTACACCTGGTACATTGCTTGGGCAGACCTGGTATATTGCTCGGGTACACCTGGTACATTGCTCGGGTACACCTGGTACATTGCTTGGGTACCCCTGGCACATTGCTTGGGTACCCCTGGCACATTGCTCGGGCAGACCTGGTACATTGCTCGGGTACACCTGGTACATTGCTCAGGTAGACGTGTTGCATTGCTCCGTTATACCTGGTGCATTGCTCGGGCACACCCGTTGCATTGCTCGGGTTCACCCGGTGCATTGCTCGGGTACACCTGGACCATTGCTCGGGTACACCTGCGACATTGCTCGGGTACACCTGGTGCATTGCTCGGGTACACCCGGTGCATTGCTCGGGTACACCTGGAGCATTGCTCGGGTACACCTGGTACATTGCTGGGGTACACCTGGTACATTGCTCAGGCACACCTGGTACATTGCTCGGGCACACCTGGTACATTGGTCGGGTACAGCTGGTACATTGCTCGGGTACACCTGGTACATTGCTAGGGTTCACCTGCTACATTGCTCGGGCACACCTGGTACATTGCTCGGGCACACCTGGTACATTGGTTGGGCACACCTGGTACATTGCTTGGGTACACCTGGTACACTGCTCGGGTACACCTGGTACATTGCTTGGGTTCACCTGGTGCATTGCTCGGGTACGCCTGATGCATTGCTCGGGTACATCTGGTGCATTGCTCGGGTACACCTGGTCCATTGCTCGGGTACACCTGGCAAATTGCTCATGTACACCTGGTACATTGCTCGGGTGCACCTGGTACATTGCTCGGGTACACCTGGTGCATTGCTCGGGTACAACTGGTACATTGCTCGGGTACACCTGGTACATTGCTTGTGTACACCTGGTACATTGCTCGGGTACACCTGGTGCATTGCTCAGGTACACCTGGTGCATTGCTCGGGTACACCTGGTACATTGCTCGTGTACATCTGGTACATTGCTCGGGTACACCTGGTGCATTGCTCAGGTACACCTGTTGCATTGCTCGGGTACACTTGGTACATTGCTCCGGTTCACCCGGTGCATTGCTAGGGCACACCTGGTACGTTGCTCGGTACACCAGGTACATTGCTCGGGCACACCTGGTACATTGCTCGGGCACACCTGGTACATTGCTCGGGTACACCTGGTGCAGTGATCGGGTACACCTGGTGCATTGATCGGGTACACCTGGTACATTGCTCGGGCACACCTGGTACATTGCTCGGGCACACCTGGTACATTGCTCGGGTACACCTGGTGCATTGCTCGGGTATACTTGGTACATTGCTCGGGTAAACCTGGTACATTGCTCGGGTAAACCTGGTACATTGCTCGGGTACACCTGGTACATTGCTCGGGTATACCTGGTACATTGCTCGGGTACACCTGGTACATTGCTCGGGTACACCTGGTACATTGCTCGGGTACACCTGGTGCATTGCTCGGGCACACCTGCTACATTGTTCGGGTACACCTGGTGCATTGCTCGGGTACACCTGGTACATTGCTTGGGTAAACCTGGTGCATTGCTCGGGTGCACCTGGTGCATTGCTCGGGTTCACCTGGTACATTGCTCGGGTACACCTGGTGCATTGCTCGGGTACACCTGGTATATTGCTCGGGCACACCTGGTACATTGCTCGGGCTCACCTGGTACATTGCTCGGGCACACCTGGTACATTGCTCGGGTGCACCTGGTACATTGCTCGGGCACACCTGGTACATTGCTCGGGTACACCTGGTTTATTGCTCGGGCTCACCTGGTACATTGCTCGGGTACAACTGGTACATTGCTCGGGTACACCTGGTACATTGCTTGGGTAAACCGGGTACATTGCTCGGGTACACCAGGAGCATTGTTCGGGTACACCTGGTACATTGCTCGGGTACACCTGGTACATTGCTCGGGTACACCTGGTGCATTGCTCGGGTACACCTGGTGCATTGCTCGGGTACACCTGGTGCATTGCTCGGGAACACCTGGTGCATTGCTCGGGTAAACCTGGTACATTGCTCGGGTACACCTGCTACATTGCTCGGGTACACCTGGTACATTGCTCGAGCACGCCTGGTACTTTGCTCAGGCACACCTGGTACATTGCTCGGGTACACCTGGTACATTGCTCGGGCACACTTGGTACATTGCTCGGGCACACCTGGCACATTGCTAGGGTACACCTTGTACATTGCTCGAGTACACCTCGTACATTGCTCAGGCACACCTGGTACATTGCTCGGGTACAGCTGGTGCATTGCTCAGGTTCAACTGGTACATTGCTCGGGTACACCTGGTACATTGCTCGGGTACACCTGGTACATTGTTCGGGTACAACTGGTACATTGCTTGGGTTCACCTGGTGCATTGCTCGGGTACACCTGATGCATTGCTCGGGTACATCTGGTGCATTGCTCGGGTACACCTGGTCCATTGCTCGGGTACACCTGGCAAATTGCTCAGGTACACCTGGTACATTGCTTGGGTGCACCTGGTACATTGCTCGGGTACACCTGGTGCATTGCTCGGGTACAACTGGTACATTGCTCGGGTACACCGGGTACATTGCTCGTGTACACCTGGTGCATTGCTCGGGTACACCTGGTGCATTGCTCGGGTACACCTGGTGCATTGCTCGGGTACACCTGGTACATTGCTCGGGTACATCTGGTACATTGCTCGGGTACACCTGGTGCATTGCTCGTGTACACTTGGTACATTGCTCCGGTACACCTGGTGCATTGCTAGGGCACATCTGGTACATTGCTCGGTACACCAGGTACATTGCTCGGGCACACCTGGTACATTGCTCGGGCACACCTGGTACATTGCTCGGGTACACCTGGTGCAGTGATCGGGTACACCTGGTGCATTGATCGGGTACACCTGGCACGTTGCTCGGGTACACCTGGTACATTGCTCGGGCACACCTGGTACATTGCTCGGGTACACCTGGTGCATTGCTCGGGTATACTTGGTACATTGCTCGGGTAAACCTGGTACATTGCTCGGGTAAAACTGGTACATTGCTCGGGTACATCTGGTACATTGCTCGGGTATACCTGGTACATTGCTCAGGTAAACCTGGTACATTGCTTGGGTACACCTGGTACATTGCTCGGGTACACCTGGTACATTGCTCGGGTACACCTGGTGCATTGCTTGGGCACACCTGCTACATTGTTCGGGTACACCTGGTGCATTGCTCGGGTACACCTGGTACATTGCTTGGGTAAACCTGGTGCATTGCTTGAGTGCACCTGGTGCATTGCTCGGGTACACCTGGTGCATTGCTCGGGTACACCTGGTATATTGCTCGGGCACACCTGGTACATTGCTCGGGTACACCTGGTGCATTGCTCGGGCACACCTGGTACATTGCTCGAGCATACCTGATACATTTCTCGGGCTCACCTGGTACATTGCTCGGGCAAACCTGGTACATTGCTCGGGTGCACCTGGTACATTGCTCGGGTGCATCTGGTACATTGCTCGGGTACACCTGGTTTATTGCTCCGGCTCACCTGGTACATTGCTCGGGTACAAATGGTACATTGCTCGGGTACACCTGGTACATTGCTTGGGTACACCGGGTACATTGCTCGGGTACACCTGGAGCATTGCTCGGGTACACCTGGTACATTGCTCGGGTACACCTGGTACATTGCTCGGGTACACCTGGTGCATTGCTCGGGTACACCTGGTGCATTGCTCGGGTACACCTGGTGCATTGCTCGGGTACACCTGGTACATTGCTCAGGCACACCTGGTACATTGCTTGGGTACACCTGGTACATTGCTCGGGCACACCTGGTACATTGCTCGGGCACACCTGGTACATTGTTAGGGTACACCTTGTACATTGCTCGAGTACACCTCGTACATTGCTCAGGCACACCTGGTACGTTGCTCGTGTACACCTGGTGCATTGCTCGGGTACACCTGGTACATTGCTCGGGCACACCTGGTACATTGCTCGGGTACACCTGGTACATTGCTCGGGTACACCTGGTACATTGCTCGGGTACACCTGGTACATTGCTTGGGTACCCCTGGCACATTGCTCGGGCAGACCTGGTACATTGCTCGGGTACACCTGGTACATTGCACGGGTACAGCTGGTGCATTGCCCGGGTACACCTGGTACATTGCACGGGTACACGTGGTGCATTGCTCCGTTATACCTGGTGCATTGCTCGGGCACACCTGTTGCTTTGCTCGGGTACACCTGGTACATTGCTCGAGTACACCTGGTACATTGCTTGGGAACACCTGGTGCATTGCTCGGTTCACCTGGTGCATTGCTCAGGTACACCTGGAGCATTGCTCAGGTACACCCGGTACATTGCTCGGGTACACCCGGTACATTGCTCGGGTACACCCGGTGCATTGCTCGGGTACACCCGATGCATTGCTCGGGTACACCCGGTGCATTGCTCGGGTACACCTGGACCATTGCTCGGGTACACCTGGTACATTGCTCGGGTACACCTGGAGCATTGCTCGGGTACACCTGGTACATGGCTGGGGTACACCTGGTACATTGCTCAGGCACACCTGGTACATTGCTCAGGCACACCTGGTACATTGCTTGGGTAAACCTGGTGCATTGCTCGGGTGCACCTGGTGCATTGCTCGGGTTCACCTGGTACATTGCTCGGGTACACCTGGTGCATTGCTCGGGTACACCTGGTATATTGCTCGGGCACACCTGGTACATTGCTCGGGCTCACCTGGTACATTGCTCGGGCACACCTGGTACATTGCTCGGGTGCACCTGGTACATTGCTCGGGCACACCTGGTACATTGCTCGGGTACACCTGGTTTATTGCTCGGGCTCACCTGGTACATTGCTCGGGTACAACTGGTACATTGCTCGGGTACACCTGGTACATTGCTTGGGTAAACCGGGTACATTGCTCGGGTACACCAGGAGCATTGTTCGGGTACACCTGGTACATTGCTCGGGTACACCTGGTACATTGCTCGGGTACACCTGGTGCATTGCTCGGGTACACCTGGTGCATTGCTCGGGTACACCTGGTGCATTGCTCGGGAACACCTGGTGCATTGCTCGGGTAAACCTGGTACATTGCTCGGGTACACCTGCTACATTGCTCGGGTACACCTGGTACATTGCTCGAGCACGCCTGGTACTTTGCTCAGGCACACCTGGTACATTGCTCGGGTACACCTGGTACATTGCTCGGGCACACTTGGTACATTGCTCGGGCACACCTGGCACATTGCTAGGGTACACCTTGTACATTGCTCGAGTACACCTCGTACATTGCTCAGGCACACCTGGTACATTGCTCGGGTACAGCTGGTGCATTGCTCAGGTTCAACTGGTACATTGCTCGGGTACACCTGGTACATTGCTCGGGTACACCTGGTACATTGTTCGGGTACAACTGGTACATTGCTTGGGTTCACCTGGTGCATTGCTCGGGTACACCTGATGCATTGCTCGGGTACATCTGGTGCATTGCTCGGGTACACCTGGTCCATTGCTCGGGTACACCTGGCAAATTGCTCAGGTACACCTGGTACATTGCTTGGGTGCACCTGGTACATTGCTCGGGTACACCTGGTGCATTGCTCGGGTACAACTGGTACATTGCTCGGGTACACCGGGTACATTGCTCGTGTACACCTGGTGCATTGCTCGGGTACACCTGGTGCATTGCTCGGGTACACCTGGTGCATTGCTCGGGTACACCTGGTACATTGCTCGGGTACATCTGGTACATTGCTCGGGTACACCTGGTGCATTGCTCGTGTACATTTGGTACATTGCTCCGGTACACCTGGTGCATTGCTAGGGCACATCTGGTACATTGCTCGGTACACCAGGTACATTGCTCGGGCACACCTGGTACATTGCTCGGGCACACCTGGTACATTGCTCGGGTACACCTGGTGCAGTGATCGGGTACACCTGGTGCATTGATCGGGTACACCTGGCACGTTGCTCGGGTACACCTGGTACATTGCTCGGGCACACCTGGTACATTGCTCGGGTACACCTGGTGCATTGCTCGGGTATACTTGGTACATTGCTCGGGTAAACCTGGTACATTGCTCGGGTAAAACTGGTACATTGCTCGGGTACATCTGGTACATTGCTCGGGTATACCTGGTACATTGCTCAGGTAAACCTGGTACATTGCTTGGGTACACCTGGTACATTGCTCGGGTACACCTGGTACATTGCTCGGGTACACCTGGTGCATTGCTTGGGCACACCTGCTACATTGTTCGGGTACACCTGGTGCATTGCTCGGGTACACCTGGTACATTGCTTGGGTAAACCTGGTGCATTGCTTGAGTGCACCTGGTGCATTGCTCGGGTACACCTGGTGCATTGCTCGGGTACACCTGGTATATTGCTCGGGCACACCTGGTACATTGCTCGGGTACACCTGGTGCATTGCTCGGGCACACCTGGTACATTGCTCGAGCATACCTGATACATTTCTCGGGCTCACCTGGTACATTGCTCGGGCAAACCTGGTACATTGCTCGGGTGCACCTGGTACATTGCTCGGGTGCATCTGGTACATTGCTCGGGTACACCTGGTTTATTGCTCCGGCTCACCTGGTACATTGCTCGGGTACAAATGGTACATTGCTCGGGTACACCTGGTACATTGCTTGGGTACACCGGGTACATTGCTCGGGTACACCTGGAGCATTGCTCGGGTACACCTGGTACATTGCTCGGGTACACCTGGTACATTGCTCGGGTACACCTGCTGCATTGCTCGGGTACACCTGGTGCATTGCTCGGGTACACCTGGTGCATTGCTCGGGTACACCTGGTACATTGCTCAGGCACACCTGGTACATTGCTTGGGTACACCTGGTACATTGCTCGGGCACACCTGGTACATTGCTCGGGCACACCTGGTACATTGTTAGGGTACACCTTGTACATTGCTCGAGTACACCTCGTACATTGCTCAGGCACACCTGGTACGTTGCTCGTGTACACCTGGTGCATTGCTCGGGTACACCTGGTACATTGCTCGGGCACACCTGGTACATTGCTCGGGTACACCTGGTACATTGCTCGGGTACACCTGGTACATTGCTCGGGTACACCTGGTACATTGCTTGGGTACCCCTGGCACATTGCTCGGGCAGACCTGGTACATTGCTCGGGTACACCTGGTACATTGCACGGGTACAGCTGGTGCATTGCCCGGGTACACCTGGTACATTGCACGGGTACACGTGGTGCATTGCTCCGTTATACCTGGTGCATTGCTCGGGCACACCTGTTGCTTTGCTCGGGTACACCTGGTACATTGCTCGAGTACACCTGGTACATTGCTTGGGAACACCTGGTGCATTGCTCGGTTCACCTGGTGCATTGCTCAGGTACACCTGGAGCATTGCTCAGGTACACCCGGTACATTGCTCAGGTACACCCGGTACATTGCTCGGGTACACCCGGTGCATTGCTCGGGTACACCCGATGCATTGCTCGGGTACACCCGGTGCATTGCTCGGGTACACCTGGACCATTGCTCGGGTACACCTGGTACATTGCTCGGGTACACCTGGAGCATTGCTCGGGTACACCTGGTACATGGCTGGGGTACACCTGGTACATTGCTCAGGCACACCTGGTACATTGCTCAGGCACACCTGGTACATTGCTCGGGTACACCTGGCACATTGCTCGGGTACACCTGGTACATTGCTCAGGTACACCTGGTACATTGCTCGGGCACACCTGGTACATTGCTCGGGCACACCTGGCGAATTGCTCAGGTACACCTGGTACATTTCTCGGGTGCACCTGGTACATTGCTTGGGTACACCTGGTGCATTGCTCGGGTACAACTGGTTCATTGCTCGGGTACACCTGATACATTGCTCGGGCACACCTGGTACATTGCTCGGGCACACCTGGTACATTGCTCGGGTACACCTGGTGCAGTGATCGGGTACACCTGGTGCATTGATCGGGTACACCTGGTACGTTGCTCGGGTACACCTGGTACATTGCTCGGGCAAACCTGGTACATTGCTCGGGTACACCTGGTGCATTGCTCGGGTATACTTGGTACATTGCTCGGGTAAACCTGGTACATTGCTCGGGTAAACCTGGTACATTGCTCGGGTACATCTGGTACATTGCTCGGGTATACCTGGTACATTGCTCGGGTAAACCATGTACATTGCTCGGGTACACCTGGTACATTGCTCGGGTACACCTGGTGCATTGCTCGGGTACTCCTGCTACATTGCTCGGTTACACCTGGTGCATTGCTCGGGTACACCTGGTACATTGCTCGGGTAAACCTGGTGCATTGCTCGGGTGCACCTGGTGCATTGCTCGGGTTCACCTGGTACATTGCTCGGGTACACCTGGTGCATTGCTCGGGTACACCTGGTATATTGCTCGGGCACACCTGGTATATTGCTCGGGTACACCTGGTACATTGCTCGGGTACACCTGGTACATTGCTTGGGTACCCCTGGCACATTGCTTGGGTACCCCTGGCACATTGCTCGGGCAGACCTGGTACATTGCTCGGGTACACCTGGTACATTGCTCAGGTAGACGTGTTGCATTGCTCCGTTATACCTGGTGCATTGCTCGGGCACACCCGTTGCATTGCTCGGGTTCACCCGGTGCATTGCTCGGGTACACCTGGACCATTGCTCGGGTACACCTGCGACATTGCTCGGGTACACCTGGTGCATTGCTCGGGTACACCCGGTGCATTGCTCGGGTACACCTGGAGCATTGCTCGGGTACACCTGGTACATTGCTGGGGTACACCTGGTACATTGCTCAGGCACACCTGGTACATTGCTCGGGCACACCTGGTACATTGGTCGGGTACAGCTGGTACATTGCTCGGGTACACCTGGTACATTGCTAGGGTTCACCTGCTACATTGCTCGGGCACACCTGGTACATTGCTCGGGCACACCTGGTACATTGGTTGGGCACACCTGGTACATTGCTTGGGTACACCTGGTACACTGCTCGGGTACACCTGGTACATTGCTTGGGTTCACCTGGTGCATTGCTCGGGTACGCCTGATGCATTGCTCGGGTACATCTGGTGCATTGCTCGGGTACACCTGGTCCATTGCTCGGGTACACCTGGCAAATTGCTCATGTACACCTGGTACATTGCTCGGGTGCACCTGGTACATTGCTCGGGTACACCTGGTGCATTGCTCGGGTACAACTGGTACATTGCTCGGGTACACCTGGTACATTGCTCGTGTACACCTGGTACATTGCTCGGGTACACCTGGTGCATTGCTCAGGTACACCTGGTGCATTGCTCGGGTACACCTGGTACATTGCTCGTGTACATCTGGTACATTGCTCGGGTACACCTGGTGCATTGCTCAGGTACACCTGTTGCATTGCTCGGGTACACTTGGTACATTGCTCCGGTTCACCCGGTGCATTGCTAGGGCACACCTGGTACGTTGCTCGGTACACCAGGTACATTGCTCGGGCACACCTGGTACATTGCTCGGGCACACCTGGTACATTGCTCGGGTACACCTGGTGCAGTGATCGGGTACACCTGGTGCATTGATCGGGTACACCTGGTACATTGCTCGGGCACACCTGGTACATTGCTCGGGCACACCTGGTACATTGCTCGGGTACACCTGGTGCATTGCTCGGGTATACTTGGTACATTGCTCGGGTAAACCTGGTACATTGCTCGGGTAAACCTGGTACATTGCTCGGGTACACCTGGTACATTGCTCGGGTATACCTGGTACATTGCTCGGGTACACCTGGTACATTGCTCGGGTACACCTGGTACATTGCTCGGGTACACCTGGTGCATTGCTCGGGCACACCTGCTACATTGTTCGGGTACACCTGGTGCATTGCTCGGGTACACCTGGTACATTGCTTGGGTAAACCTGGTGCATTGCTCGGGTGCACCTGGTGCATTGCTCGGGTTCACCTGGTACATTGCTCGGGTACACCTGGTGCATTGCTCGGGTACACCTGGTATATTGCTCGGGCACACCTGGTACATTGCTCGGGCTCACCTGGTACATTGCTCGGGCACACCTGGTACATTGCTCGGGTGCACCTGGTACATTGCTCGGGCACACCTGGTACATTGCTCGGGTACACCTGGTTTATTGCTCGGGCTCACCTGGTACATTGCTCGGGTACAACTGGTACATTGCTCGGGTACACCTGGTACATTGCTTGGGTAAACCGGGTACATTGCTCGGGTACACCAGGAGCATTGTTCGGGTACACCTGGTACATTGCTCGGGTACACCTGGTACATTGCTCGGGTACACCTGGTGCATTGCTCGGGTACACCTGGTGCATTGCTCGGGTACACCTGGTGCATTGCTCGGGAACACCTGGTGCATTGCTCGGGTAAACCTGGTACATTGCTCGGGTACACCTGCTACATTGCTCGGGTACACCTGGTACATTGCTCGAGCACGCCTGGTACTTTGCTCAGGCACACCTGGTACATTGCTCGGGTACACCTGGTACATTGCTCGGGCACACTTGGTACATTGCTCGGGCACACCTGGCACATTGCTAGGGTACACCTTGTACATTGCTCGAGTACACCTCGTACATTGCTCAGGCACACCTGGTACATTGCTCGGGTACAGCTGGTGCATTGCTCAGGTTCAACTGGTACATTGCTCGGGTACACCTGGTACATTGCTCGGGTACACCTGGTACATTGTTCGGGTACAACTGGTACATTGCTTGGGTTCACCTGGTGCATTGCTCGGGTACACCTGATGCATTGCTCGGGTACATCTGGTGCATTGCTCGGGTACACCTGGTCCATTGCTCGGGTACACCTGGCAAATTGCTCAGGTACACCTGGTACATTGCTTGGGTGCACCTGGTACATTGCTCGGGTACACCTGGTGCATTGCTCGGGTACAACTGGTACATTGCTCGGGTACACCGGGTACATTGCTCGTGTACACCTGGTGCATTGCTCGGGTACACCTGGTGCATTGCTCGGGTACACCTGGTGCATTGCTCGGGTACACCTGGTACATTGCTCGGGTACATCTGGTACATTGCTCGGGTACACCTGGTGCATTGCTCGTGTACACTTGGTACATTGCTCCGGTACACCTGGTGCATTGCTAGGGCACATCTGGTACATTGCTCGGTACACCAGGTACATTGCTCGGGCACACCTGGTACATTGCTCGGGCACACCTGGTACATTGCTCGGGTACACCTGGTGCAGTGATCGGGTACACCTGGTGCATTGATCGGGTACACCTGGCACGTTGCTCGGGTACACCTGGTACATTGCTCGGGCACACCTGGTACATTGCTCGGGTACACCTGGTGCATTGCTCGGGTATACTTGGTACATTGCTCGGGTAAACCTGGTACATTGCTCGGGTAAAACTGGTACATTGCTCGGGTACATCTGGTACATTGCTCGGGTATACCTGGTACATTGCTCAGGTAAACCTGGTACATTGCTTGGGTACACCTGGTACATTGCTCGGGTACACCTGGTACATTGCTCGGGTACACCTGGTGCATTGCTTGGGCACACCTGCTACATTGTTCGGGTACACCTGGTGCATTGCTCGGGTACACCTGGTACATTGCTTGGGTAAACCTGGTGCATTGCTTGAGTGCACCTGGTGCATTGCTCGGGTACACCTGGTGCATTGCTCGGGTACACCTGGTATATTGCTCGGGCACACCTGGTACATTGCTCGGGTACACCTGGTGCATTGCTCGGGCACACCTGGTACATTGCTCGAGCATACCTGATACATTTCTCGGGCTCACCTGGTACATTGCTCGGGCAAACCTGGTACATTGCTCGGGTGCACCTGGTACATTGCTCGGGTGCATCTGGTACATTGCTCGGGTACACCTGGTTTATTGCTCCGGCTCACCTGGTACATTGCTCGGGTACAAATGGTACATTGCTCGGGTACACCTGGTACATTGCTTGGGTACACCGGGTACATTGCTCGGGTACACCTGGAGCATTGCTCGGGTACACCTGGTACATTGCTCGGGTACACCTGGTACATTGCTCGGGTACACCTGGTGCATTGCTCGGGTACACCTGGTGCATTGCTCGGGTACACCTGGTGCATTGCTCGGGTACACCTGGTACATTGCTCAGGCACACCTGGTACATTGCTTGGGTACACCTGGTACATTGCTCGGGCACACCTGGTACATTGCTCGGGCACACCTGGTACATTGTTAGGGTACACCTTGTACATTGCTCGAGTACACCTCGTACATTGCTCAGGCACACCTGGTACGTTGCTCGTGTACACCTGGTGCATTGCTCGGGTACACCTGGTACATTGCTCGGGCACACCTGGTACATTGCTCGGGTACACCTGGTACATTGCTCGGGTACACCTGGTACATTGCTCGGGTACACCTGGTACATTGCTTGGGTACCCCTGGCACATTGCTCGGGCAGACCTGGTACATTGCTCGGGTACACCTGGTACATTGCACGGGTACAGCTGGTGCATTGCCCGGGTACACCTGGTACATTGCACGGGTACACGTGGTGCATTGCTCCGTTATACCTGGTGCATTGCTCGGGCACACCTGTTGCTTTGCTCGGGTACACCTGGTACATTGCTCGAGTACACCTGGTACATTGCTTGGGAACACCTGGTGCATTGCTCGGTTCACCTGGTGCATTGCTCAGGTACACCTGGAGCATTGCTCAGGTACACCCGGTACATTGCTCAGGTACACCCGGTACATTGCTCGGGTACACCCGGTGCATTGCTCGGGTACACCCGATGCATTGCTCGGGTACACCCGGTGCATTGCTCGGGTACACCTGGACCATTGCTCGGGTACACCTGGTACATTGCTCGGGTACACCTGGAGCATTGCTCGGGTACACCTGGTACATGGCTGGGGTACACCTGGTACATTGCTCAGGCACACCTGGTACATTGCTCAGGCACACCTGGTACATTGCTCGGGTACACCTGGCACATTGCTCGGGTACACCTGGTACATTGCTCAGGTACACCTGGTACATTGCTCGGGCACACCTGGTACATTGCTCGGGCACACCTGGCGAATTGCTCAGGTACACCTGGTACATTTCTCGGGTGCACCTGGTACATTGCTTGGGTACACCTGGTGCATTGCTCGGGTACAACTGGTTCATTGCTCGGGTACACCTGATACATTGCTCGGGCACACCTGGTACATTGCTCGGGCACACCTGGTACATTGCTCGGGTACACCTGGTGCAGTGATCGGGTACACCTGGTGCATTGATCGGGTACACCTGGTACGTTGCTCGGGTACACCTGGTACATTGCTCGGGCACACCTGGTACATTGCTCGGGTACACCTGGTGCATTGCTCGGGTATACTTGGTACATTGCTCGGGTAAACCTGGTACATTGCTCGGGTAAACCTGGTACATTGCTCGGGTACATCTGGTACATTGCTCGGGTATACCTGGTACATTGCTCGGGTAAACCATGTACATTGCTCGGGTACACCTGGTACATTGCTCGGGTACACCTGGTGCATTGCTCGGGTACACCTGCTACATTGCTCGGTTACACCTGGTGCATTGCTCGGGTACACCTGGTACATTGCTCGGGTAAACCTGGTGCATTGCTCGGGTGCACCTGGTGCATTGCTCGGGTTCACCTGGTACATTGCTCGGGTACACCTGGTGCATTGCTCGGGTACACCTGGTATATTGCTCGGGCACACCTGGTACATTGCTCGGGTACTCCTGGTGCATTGCTCGGGTACACCTGGTACATTGATCGGGTACACCTGGTACGTTGCTCGTGTACACCTGGTGCATTGCTCGGGTACACCTGGTACATTGCTCGGGCACACCTAGTACATTGCTCGGGTACACCTGGTACATTGCTCGGGTACACCTGGTACATTGCTCGGGTACACCTGGTACATTGCTTAGGTAGCCCTGGCACATTGCTCGGGCAGACCTGGTACATTGCTCGGGTACACCTGGTACATTGCACGGGTACAGCTGGTGCATTGCCCGGGTACACCTGGTACATTGCTCGGGTACACGTGGTGCATTGCTCCGTTACACCTGGTGCATTGCTCGGGCACACCTGTTGCTTTGCTCGGGTACACTTGGTACATTGCTCGAGTACACCTGGTACATTGCTTGGGTACACCTGGTACATTGCTCGGTACACCTGGTGCATTGCTCAGGTACACCTGGAACATTGCTCAGGTACACCTGGTACATTGCTCAGGTACACCTGGTACATTGCTCGGGTACACCTGGTGCATTGCTCGGGTACACCTGGTACATTGCTCGGGTACACCAGGTGCATTGCTCGGGTACACCCGATGCATTGCTCGGGTACACCCGGTGCATTGCTCGGGTACACCTGGACCATTGCTCGGGTACACCTGGTACATTGCTCGGGTACACCTGGTGCATTGCTCGGGTACACCTGTTGCATTGCTCGGGTACACCTGGAGCATTGCTCGGGTACACCTGGTACCTTGCTGGGGTACACCTGGTACATTGTTCAGGCACACCTGGTACATTGCTCAGGCACACCTGGTACATTGCTCGGGTACACCTGTTCCATTGCTCGGGTACACCTAGTACATTGCTAGGGTACACCTGGTACATTGCTCGGGCACACCTGGTACATTGCTCGGGTACACCTGGTACATTGCTCGGGCACACCTGGTACATTGCTCGGGCACACCTGGCAAATTGCTCAGGTACACCTGGTACATTGCTCGGGTGCACCTGGTACATTGCTTGCGTACACCTGGTGCATTGCTCGGGTACAACTGGTACATTGCTCGGGTACACCTGATACATTGCTCGGGCACAACTGGTACATTGCTCGGGCACACCTGGTACATTGCTCGGGCACACCTGGTAGATTGCTCGGGTACACCTGGTGCAGTGATCGGGTACACCTGGTGCATTGATCGGGTACACCTGGTACGTTGCTCGGGTACACCAGGTACATTGCTCGGGCACACCTGGTACATTGCTTGGGTGCACCTGGTGCATTGCTCGGGTATACTTGGTACATTGCTCGGGTAAACCTGGTACATTGCTCGGGTAAACCTGGTACATTGCTCGGGTACATCTGGTACATTGCTCGGGTATACCTGGTACATTGCTCAGGTAAACCTGGTACATTGCTCGGGTACACCTGGTACATTGCTCGGGTACACCTGGTACATTGCTCGGGTACACCTGGTGCATGGCTCGGGCACACCTGCTACATTGCTCGGGTACACCTGGTGCATTGCTCGGGTACACATGGTACATTGCTCGGGCAAACCTGGTGCATTGCTCGGGTGCACCTGGTGCATTGCTCGGGTTCACCTTGTACATTGCTCGGGTACACCTGGTGCATTGCTCGGGTACACCTGGTATATTGCTCGGGCACACCTGGTACATTGCTCGGGTACACCTGGTACATTGCTCGAGTAAACCTGGTACTTTTCTCGGGCTCACCTGGTACATTGCTCGGGCACACCTGGTACATTGCTCGGGTACAACTGGTACATTGCTCGGGTACACCTGGTACATTGCTTGGGTACACCGGGTACATTGCTCGGGTACACCTGGAGCATTGCTCGGGTACACCTGGTACGTTGCTCGGGTACACCTGGTACATTGCTTGGGTACACCTGGTGCATTGCTCAGGTACACCTGGTACATTGCTCGGGTACACCTGGTGCATTGCTCGGGTACACCTGGTGCATTGCTCGGGCACACCTGGTAGATTGCTCGGGTACACCTGGTGCAGTGATCGGGTACACCTGGTGCATTGATCGGGTACACCTGGTACCTTGCTCGGGTACACGAGGTACATTGCTCGGGCACACCTGGTACGTTGCTTGGGTGCACCTGGTGCATTGCTCGGGTATACTTGGTAAATTGCTCGGGTAAACCTGGTACATTGCTCGGGTAAACCTGGTACATTGCTCGGGTAAACCTGGTACATTGCTCGGGTAAACCTGGTACATTGCTCGGGTACACCTGGTACATTGCTCGGGTACACCTGGTGCATTGCTCGGGCACACCTGCTACATTGCTCGGGTACACCTGGTGCATTGCTCGGGTACACATGGTACATTGCTCGGGCAAACCTGGTGCATTGCTCGGGTGCACCTGGTGCATTGCTCGGGTTCACCTTGTACATTGCTCGGGTACACCTGGTGCATTGCTCGGGTGCACCTGGTATATTGCTCGGGCACACCTGGTACATTGCTCAGGTACACCTGGTGCATTGCTCGGGTACACCTGGTACATTGCTCGAGTAAACCTGGTACTTTTCTCGGGCTCACCTGGTACATTGCTCGGGCACACCTGGTACATTGCTCGGGTACAACTGGTACATTGCTCGGGTACACCTGGTTCATTGCTCGGGCACACCTGGTACATTGCTTGGGTACACCTGGTGCATTGCTCGGGTACACCTGGTACATTGCTCGGCTACACCTGGTAAATTGCTCGGGTACACCTGGTACATTGCGCGGGTACACCTGGTACATTGCTCGGGTACACCTGGCACATTGCTCGAGCAGACCTGGTACATTGCTCGGGTACACCTGGTACATTGCTGGGGTTCAGCTGGTGCATTGCTCGGGTATACCTGGTACATTGCTCGGGTACACGTGGTGCATTGCTCGGTTATACCTGGTACATTGCACGGGTACACCTGGTACATTGCTTGAGTACACCTGGTACATTGCTTGGGTACACCTGGTACATTGCTCAGGTATACCTGGTACATTGATCGGGTACACCTGGTACGTTGCTCGTGTACACCTGGTGCATTGCTCGGGTACACCTGGTACATTGCTCGGGCACACCTGGTACATTGTTCGGGTACACCTTGTGCATTGCTCGGGCACACCTGGTACATTGCTCGGGTACACCTGATACATTGCTCGGGTATACCTGCTACATTGCTCGGGTACACCTGGTACATTGCTCGGGTACACCTGGTGCATTGCTCGGGTACACCTGATGCATTGCTCGGGTACACCTGGTGCATTGCTCGGGCACCCCTGGTACATTGCTCGTGTACACCTGGTATATTACAGAATCACAGAAACCTCACAGTGCAGATAGAGGCCATTTCGGCCCATCGAGCCTGCACCGACACGTATCCCACCCCCGATCCCCGTAACCCCTACACCAACACATATCCCACCCTATCCCCGTAACCCCACGTATTTAATCCCCCTAACACTGAGGGTCAATTTTATCATAGCCAATCAACCTAACCTGCACATCTTTGGACTGTGGGAGGAAACCGGAGCACCCGGAGGAAACCCACGCAAACACAGAGAGAATGTGCAAACTCCACACAGACAGTCACCCGAGGCCAGATTCGAACCCGGGTCCCTGGAGCTGTGAGGCAACAGTGCTAACCACTATGCCACCGTGCTGCCCTGGCACATTGCTCAGGTAAACCTGGTACATTTCTCGGGCTGACCTGGTACATTGCTCGGGCTCACCTGGTACATTGCTCGGGTACACCTAGTACATTGCTCGGGTACACCTGGTACATTGCTCGGATACACCTGGTGTATTGCTCGGGTACAACTGGTACATTGCTCGGGTACACCTGGTACATTGCTCGGGTACACCTTGTACATTGCTCGGGTACACCTGGAAATTTGTTCGGGTATACCTGGTGCATTGCTCGGGTACACCTGGTGCATTGCTCGGGTACACCTGGTGCATTGCTCGGGTACACCTGGTACATTGCTCGGGTACACCTGGTACATTGCTCGGGCACACCTGGTACCTTGCTCGGGTACACCTGGTACATTGCTCGGGTACGTCTGGTACATTGCTCGGGCACACCTGGTACATTGCTCGGGCACCCCTGGTACATTGCTCGTGTACACCTGGTATATTGCTCGGGTACACCTGGTGCAATGCTCGGGCACACCTGGTACATTGCTCGGGCACACCTGGTGCATTGCTCTGGTACAACTGGTACATTTCTCGGGCACACCTGGTGCATTGCTCGGGCACACCTGGTGCATTGCTCTGGCACACCTGGTACATTGCTCGGTTACACCTGGCACATTGCTCGGGAACACCTGGTGCATTGCCTGGGCACACCTGGTACATTGCTCGGGTACACCTGGTACATTGCTCGGGTACACCTTGTGCATTGCTTGGGTACACCTGGTACATTGCTCGGGTACACCTGGTGCATTGCTCGGGTACACCTGCTGCATTGCACGGGTACACCTGGTACATTGCTCGGGTACACCTGGAGCATTGCTCGGGAACACCTGGTACATTACTCGGGTACACCTGGTACATTGCTCGGGCTCATCTGGTACACTGCTCGGGTACACCTGGTACACTGCTCGGGTACACCTGGTACATTGCTCGGGCACACCTGGTACATTGCTCGGGTACACCTGGTACATTGCTTGGGCACACCTGGTACATTGCTCGGGTACACCTGGTGCATTGCTCGGGTACACCTGGTGCATTGCTCGGGTACACCTGGTGCATTGCTCGGGTACACCTGGTACATTGCTCGGGTACACCTGGTATATTGCTCGGGTACACCTGCTGCCTTGCTCGGTCACACCTGGTAGATTGCTCGGGCACACCTGGTACATTGCTCGGGTACACCTGGTGCCTTGCTCGGTCACACCTGGTAGATTGCTCGGGCACACCTGGTACATTGCTCGGGTACACCTGGCACATTGCTCGGGTACACCTGGTACATTGCACGTGTACACCAGGTACATTGCTCGTGTACACCTGGCACATTCCTCGGGTACACCTGGTGCATTGCTTGGTTACACCTGGTGCATTGCTTGGGTGCTCCTGCCACATTATGGACTTGCAGCTGATTTCGCATTCTAGTCAGGGGCTTAATGAACCTAGTGAACAATTTGCATGCAAACTCCCAGCCCACGTTTTGTTTGTCGCTTGCTTAAGGTGTGCTAGGTGACTTGGGTGTAGTGTAGGCTATAGTCTTCCATGCCCAATAGTACAGGGCGCTCATCATCATATTACCTGCTCCATAATATATACCACACCAACAACTTATGATTGTGTTATAACTTAGAGCCTCACTAGTCAGCCCCATCAGCCTGCTTATATAGGAGTCAGGATACAGGAATAGGCAGGGTCAAAAGAGCCTGCTGAGGAGTCTTCCCAGACTCAGAAGCCCTGTGATGATGGTCACCTTGGTCCCAAGTGTCATGATACCACAGCACAGCCAACAGCACTGATGCCACTGACCCTCAGCTATCACCTTGCCACTGCATCAGAATAGGTTTAAGAACAGTACAGAAAGGCTGAGGCTCAAGTGTGCGCATAGCAGTAATAAGCATGCTGTTGTGGCAGATATACAGTTAGCCAGAGTCATTCAGTGGTTCTGCCACATGCGACCCCCCAGAATTCGCTTTAACGACCAAAGTCAAACGGTGAGGGGGTCTGATGAGCCTGTCAGAACGACTCCTGTACTTTCGAGGCGGAGGCTGCTGGACGGCTGGCGGTCTGGCGGGCGGTCGCACTTGGCCTGCCGTAACGACGATGGGTGGCCGACCCCGTCTCGGCGGTTGTGCTGTCTCGACGGGGCGGTCGAGGTCTAAATGTGTTGGCCTTGAGCGGATCTCTATGTACGTCATGGCGAATAAAAACGTATTCAGCCTTGTGAAGCTCCGTGGGAACGTGTGACCTCCGCAGCCCGTGGTGTGAAGCGGGCACCGCAAAACGGGCGATCCAGGAGGAAATGAACGTGGGTCGTGTCAGATCGGGGAATTCGCCGAGCAGGCGAGCGAACTCATCAGGAGTCGGAAACGCACACAAGACGGTGCGTGACCTAGTGTTACTGCGGTAACACTGAGGAGAATTAAAAGTTGCTGCTTTGATGAGCCGCCGGTTCCTAACGTCGACCAGGAGGCTGTTGGCGCACAGGAAAACCGCGCCGAGGAGGGGCTGGGAAACTCCATTGGCCGCTTCAAGGATGGGGCCGTGATTCCCCGTCTGCCCATCGAGGGCAGTCGCGGGGTGCCCGTTTGTTGGGGAAAACTGCAGGGAGGGCGGAGAAAACACAGCCCAGCAGGCTGACGAGCTTAGGCGGCGTCTGCGGGGGATGAGTCCTCATGGCATCCCCGCCGAGGGTTTCATACTTGCACTCCGTTGGGGGGTTTTCGAGGAGGCTGACGATCCAAGAGGCGGTAGAGCTGTCGAGTGCGGAGACCATATAAAGGTACGTGGTCTGATCCGCATCGATGTTCCTCAGGGCGAACTGGGCCTCGACCTGAATAAACCACGAGGGCGCTTGCTGCTCCCAGAGCTGCGGTAGCTTTAGCGAAACGGCGTTTGCTCCCATGCTGTGCTCTTCTTTTGTGAAAACGTTCACAAAAACGGGGTCACCAATGTAGGAATTAACGAATTCCAACGAATAACGGTGATCGACACAAGAGAACAATTAAACAGGTCTTTACTCAATGGAGATGCCACGAGGACGGCCTGGGCAGCCCCGTGGTTTGCGACGTGACATCATCGTGTTTGCCCACGTTTTCCCGCGCTCTTAAAGGGGCCATGCCCCGTACATGCAACCTCTATATACAAAACCCAGTAATGCCTAACGCAATGGTACAGGTTTAGGCTGGTGTTAGAACATCGTTAAAGAGAATTATATACAGTTAGCCAGAGTCATTCAGTGGTTCTGCCACACTGTAATATATATGTGCACAGTAAATCCACTTTGTGATATGAAGTCTACTGTTTTGAAGTAAGTATGTTCATTATTTTTTTGTTTGAGAAGATGTATGGAGGTCAGTTTGCAAAGTTCCATCTATGCCCCCTTAATGAGCCATTGCTTCCTTAAGCAAACCTCTTCTGAGACGTCCTAGAAGGAGTGGCATGGTCTGAAATACCTGGTGAAAGGGTACCTCCAAATTCATCTTGCTCTCCTTTGTAGCCTTATGCTTGGTGCCTCTCTCATTTCCTCTTTCTCAGCTCATGTTCTGCCTCTATCGTAAAGACATGTATGGGGATACCCATAGTGAAGCCTTTAATTAGGACTCTGGGATGGAAGGGTGGGAAGCAATAGATTACCCAGCCTGAGCCTTTTGAAAGGCAGCTTGCAGAATCCTTTCTTATTTTCACAGCTCAGAAAATACTTTTCCAATCGCTTCAGTCAAAGCTGATGTTTCAGACAAAGTCTGTGGACATTCAATGCCTGAGAACTCAGATCACTCCCTGGTTTGACAAGTAATGCTGATACCTTACCCCTCTTTTCTACAAGCTTAACTTATGTCAGGTGGAATTCTGATTTAAATGGTGGAATTTCTGGGGCAGCAGTTTTTGCCTCATCATCCTGCCATTTGCAGACATGCACCTCTTTGGGGGCCAGCAGCCAATCCTACCGGACTGTAGCCTCTATTTGAGAATGGGTGTAACTCTGACCTATCTGACTAAACATCCCAAATGACACTGTCCTATGCCAGAACTACATCACCTTTGCACCAAAAAACTACTGGAATTTCAGGCGCACTGGCTTTGTCACTTGTATAGTAGGTAATCAGGTCCACTTGAATCAATATGGCATCACACCAGGGATTGATTTGCTATCTATGATAGCAAAATACTGCAGATGCTGGAAATCCAAAATAACAACAGAAAATGCTGGAAAAACTCAGCAGGCCGGGCAACATCCGTGGAGAGAAATTAGAGTCGACGTTTCGGGTGAACCCTTTTTCAAAACTGGAAAGGAAATGAAATAGATCGAAGGCAGGGCTGCGATAGAACAAAAGAAGTAAAGAGACATTAAGAGGTATTCAAAACCAGACGAGATGGTAATAAGACAAGTGGAGACAAAAGACGGCTCAGATTAGGTGTGAAGTGTACTGGCAGAAAGAGAGACCAACACCAGTTTGCCTATCGTGCAAACAGATCAACGGAGGATGCAATCACAACTGCTCTACATTCTGCACTGAATCACTTAGACGGTAAAGAGACCTACATCAGAATGCTGTTCATAGACTACAGCTCAGCATTCAACACTATCGTCCCCAACAAGCTGGCCACCAAACTCCACACTCTTGGCCTGAACACTTCCCTCTGCAACTGGACCCTGGACTTCCTAACAAACAGACCCCAGTCTGTCAAATTAGGTAATCACACCTCCACCCCCCTGACCCTGAACACGGGGGCCCCACAAGGATGTGTGCTGAGCCCCCTCCTCTACTCCCTCTTCACCCACGACTGTGTGGCCGTTCATGGTTCCAACACCATCATCAAGTTTGCGGATGATACCACGGTGGTAGGCCAGATCACCAACAACGGTGAGTCAGCCTACAGGGAGGAGGTCCAGCATCTCGTGAAGTGGTGCGCCGATAACAACCTGGCCCTTAACATCAAGAAAACCAAAGAAATCATTGTGGACTTCAGGAAGTCTAAAGGCGGAAGTCACACCCCCATCCACATCCATGGGGCTGTGGTGGAAAGGGTGGACAGCTTTAAGTTCCTCAGAGTCCACATCACGGAAGACCTCTCCTGGTCCCTCAACACCTCCTCTCTGGTGAAGAAGGCCCAGCAGCGCCTATATTTCCTAAGGAGGCTGAAGGGATGTAACCTGTCACCCCTGATCCTCTCTAACTTTTACCGCTGCACAATAGAGAGCATCCTGACGAACTGTATCACAGTATGGTATGACAGCTGTAGCTACTATGACCGGAAAGCCCTGCAACGGGTAGTCAAAACTGCCCAATGCATTACCGGCACCCGGCTACTGACCATAGAGCACATATACCAGAAACGCTGTTTACGGAGGTCACAGACCATCATCAAAGACCCTACCCACCCCAGCCACAGTCTGTTCGCCCCCCTGCCATCTGGGAGACGCTACAGATGCATTCGCACCCAAACGACCAGATTTAGGAACAGCTTCTTTCCCAGGGCTGTCATCCTACTGAACTCCACAAATAAACTCTAAAGCCTGCACATCTGCCAATGCACTTTATTATGTTTATGTTAATGTATTACAAGCCAAATGTATGTTGAATGTTTAAATGTCTTAATCTAAATGTACACTCTCGGGAGCCGCAAGCCTACATTTCGTTGTACTGCACTTGTGCACTAACAATGACAATAAAGTTGATTATGATGATTATGATGTGGGAGAGAGAAAAAAAAGGAAAGGGGGGGGAGGGAAAACCCAAAACGAAGGGGTGGAAAAAAAAATAAGTAAAAATGTAATAGGGGCCGAGGTTATGATCTGAAATTGTTGAACTCGATATTGAGTCCGGAAGGCTGCAAAGTGCCTAATCGGAAGATGAGGCGCTGTTCCTCGAGTTTACGTTGAGCTTCCGTGGAACAATGCAAGAGGCCAAGGACGGTGAGGTCCGAGTGGGAATGGAGCGGTGAATTAAAATGACAGGCGACCGGAAGCTCGGGGTCACCCTTACGGACGAACGGAGGTGTTCCGCAAAGCGGTAACCCAATCTGCGTTTGGTCTCCCCAATGTAGAGGAGACCACATCGTGAGCAGCGATTTGCTATCTATATATGGTTACTAGGACCAGCAATAAATTCCTATTGTATTAACAAATTTTCCCATCTTGTGTGAAAGCCACTGAAAACGTAATTGGATACTAAAGATTTTTTTTGACACATGTAGTGTATACACTGTGCTGACCTGTGGTTGACATTTATAAAGATTTTGTTTTGGCTTCAAGTTCAGAGAACTAAGCTATGACTCAGTTGCAACAAAATCTTTTAATTTAACTTGGATTTGTTTTTGGGCCTCCATAAGCGTTGTGTAAGTGAAAAGGAAATGTAACTCCAATTCAAACTGGTCTCTCTTTTCTTGCAAAGAAGCTTATGAAGAAATAATGAAGTTAGTGTACACCATCTGATTTGTGGATTGCGTCCTGTCTGAACTGAGTTCCCTGAGTAAGGTTTTGACTTCATATCGCCGTCTGGAACTAAGGCAATGTTTGTTGGAGTTTCCTGTTATTTAGCAAAGCACACGTCGCCCTGTCTGAGAAGCTCCATCTGCATCCACTCTGCTCCTTGTAGTACAATAGTTCATTTAGTGCTGTAATTATTTCATTGTGACTTTTACACACTGGAATTTCAAGTGTTCTGCTGAACATACTGGGAATTATTGAAACTCTTTCCCACATTGTATGCAACTCAGTTTCTCTACAACATACAGGCTGAATGCTCAAAATAAACAAAAGCTTTAAACAATGACAAAAAGTACAGCAACAATTACCTTCCATTATTTTTACTGGTAACTTTTTTCATTTCTAATTTGTAACTGCTTTGAAATTACCACATGTCATGTCTCATTGGACATAACCTAACTGTTAGATTTGTATATATTGCTAAATATACAATCTCTCTCTCTCTTCTCTTAGGCAGTCCCTCGGAACCGAGGATGACTTGCTTCCACACTAAAAATGAGTTCTCAGGTGCGGGATCTACAGTCCCTGTCAAAGGTGGGGCAGATGGTGGTTGAAAGGGCGGGTGGGTGGGGTGCTTGGGTTGACGTGCGCTCCTTCCGCTGTTTGCGCTTGGCTTCCGCTTGCTCCCGGCGAAGAGACTCGAGGTGTTCGGCGTCTTCCCGGATGCTTCTCCTCCACTTTGTGCGGTCTTGGGCTAGGGATTCCCAGGTGTCGGTGGGGATGTTGCACTTTTTCAAGGAGACTTTGAGGGTGTCCTTGAAGCATTTCCTCTGCCCATCTGGGGCTCACTTGCTGTGTCGGAGCTCCGAGTAGAGCGCCTGTTTTGGGAGTCTCATATCGGGCATGCGGACGATGTGGCCCGTCCATCGGAGCTGATCGAGCATGGGGATGCTGGGGATGTTGGCCTGAGCGAGAACACTGACGTTGGTGCGCCTATCCTGTCAATGGATTTGCAGGATCTTGCGGAGGCAGCATTGGTGGTACCTCTCCAGTGCTTTGAGGTGCCTGGAAAGGCAAATATACAATATATGTGGAACAATTTTACCATGCATCCTTAGGTAGTGTCTCCTTTTTCCTCAGGTACTGCCCTCCTCTCCTTCAAATCTGCCATCATCCCCCTTCTCTTCAAAAAAAACCCCTTGGCCCCTCCATCATTGCAAACTACCACCCCATCAATAACATCCCTATCCCCTCAAGTCCTTGATCATGCTGTCGCCTCCCAAATCCGTGCCCATTTTTCCCAGAACTCCATGTTTGAATGCCTCCAATCAGGTTTCCGACTCTACCACAGTACCGAAACAGCTCTTATCAAAGTCACAAATGACTTTGAATGTGACTGTGACAAAGATAAACTATTCCTCCTCGGCCTTCTCAATCTGTCTGCAGTCTTTGATATGGTTAACCACTCCATCCTTCTCCAACGGCTCTCCACCGTCGTCCAGCTGGGTGGAACTGCACTCACCTGGTTCCATTCTTCTCTATCTAATCATAGCCAGAGATTCACCTGCAATGGCTTCTCTTCCCGCTCCTGTACCGTTATCTTTGGTGTGCCCCAAGGATCTATCCTTGGTCCCCTCCTATTTCTCATCTATGACATCATCCTATTTCCCTCGGCGACATCATCCAAGAATACAGTATCAGATTCCACATGTACGCTGACGACACCCAGCTCTACCTCACCACCACCTCTCTCGACCCCTCCACTGTCTCTAAATTGTCAGACTGCTTATCCGACATCCAGTACTGGATGAGCAGAAATTTCCTCCAACTAAATATTGGGAAGACCGAAGCCACTGGGGGAAAAATTCAGTTGATTTGCGCCTCCCGTTCGTGCCCTAAGAGGGGCGCAAAGCAACTGGCACCTGAGCGCGGCGATATCTGCGCCGCTCGCAAAATTGACCAGACATTTTGCGGCGGCGTTAAACACTACTGCCACGATCTCCTGCGTCCGCAGATCGTGACATCATTCGAGCGTGCAATGCCCCGGTAGCGCCCCGGACCGGATATTGAGTCACGCCTTTCCACCTTCCGCTAGCAACGACAGGTAGAGGGGAACGTTTTGCAGTCGGGAAGGGGCTGGGGGAGCGCTATTTAAAGGCAGCAGCTTACTGCCTCTTTTTGTTGGCGACATTTTTGCACCACGCATTCTGAGAGAGAGAGAGACTTCTGGTGAGATTCAGCGCTGTGTGAAGGAGTTTTGGGTACTGAGCAGCAATTTGCAGATTCATTTTGATTTGACCTTCATTGCAGCGATTTAGAAGAGACTATGGGGGCTGCACTGAATCGGGGCATCATCCTCCACCTGTAGAATCGGAGGCAGCAGAGACGCAGAGAGAGAGTGGCAAACATGGCCAGAGGGAGGAGGGCCAACAGACCTCTGCACGGGAGACCTTACCCTCCGAGGGTATTCAGGGAGCAGTTCTCAGACCTTCATTTGTCTGAGGAGCAGTGTTTGCGCAGGCTGCGCTTCAGCAAGGAGGTGGTCACTGAGCTCTGCCACCTGCTGCAGCCAGATCTGCAGCCTCAACTAAGGACCAGGACGTCTCTGTCGGAGGCACTGAACGTCACAGTGGCTCTGAATTTTTATGCCAGCGGCTCCATTCAAGCATCTTGTTGTGTATGTACCTTTAAGAGAGAACTGCTTTTATACTGTAGTACCGGCAGTGACCACACCTGTATATAAAGCCGTAGCAGGCTTCTGTACTTTCAGTTCCAGCATACCCTCTGTTCAGTAAACAACTTGTGATGAAATATTCCATTCATCACTCATCAGTATTTCTCTGCCTGTGACTGTGGTTGGTTTCAGTTTCATTTCCATTGTATTGTACTGTGTGTAGGGCTCCGCCCATACCTGGCTCCTATGTAAGCTGGCCCAGCCTGCAGCACATCCAGTACGGCAGACCTCTGGATGGAAGATACATTCTCCTCTGTGTGTTACCTTCTAAGTCAATAAAAGCCTTGTTTTGTTTCGCTAACATCGAGTCTCGGATTTATTGAGGCACATCAATTTTATTGACTTAATTTTCAACACAATGGATCAACTCTTGAAACCCGAGCGTTTGGATTTGGACCAGCATGCTTCGGACGCATCGGCACGCTTCGGACACTGGTTTATGTGTATGGAATTCTTCCTGGACAATTCCGCAGCCGTCAAAGACGCTACGGACGCTGCGAGTATGAAACTCGGAATTCTGCGGAATTGGGTAAGCCACCGGGTTTACCCCCTCATCCAAGACGCCGACACGTACCCGGCCGCCTGCGACATCTTAAAGGCGCATTATCAGCAGCCTACGAATGAGGTGTATGCTAGGCATCTGCTCGCTACTCGCGCACAGCGACCTGGGGAATCGGTGGAGGAGTTCCTAGGCACCCTGAAAACGCTTGGCAAAGACTGCAAGTGCCAAGATGTAAAAGCCGCAGTGTACACTGACGAGCTTGTTCGCGATGCCTTTATCACAGGCCTCAGCTCCACTTACATCCGGCAGCGACTGCTGGAAAAAACGGGATTGGACCTGAAACAGGCTGCGGACACAGCACGATCCCCGGATGTGGCCCAGAGAAACTTGGACGCCTACTCTTCAGCCCGCGCCGTCCACGCCGCCACGTGTGCACCAAGGGCGCCACCATCTTGGAAGGCATCTTCCCCGCCCGGCAGCCCGACACCGTCGGGGCCCCGCTCTCCCCCCAGAAGCCCTACGACAGCCGCGACGCGTCGGGGACCCAACTGCTACTTCTGCGGGCAGCCGAAGCACACCAGAAACCTGTGCCCGGCGAAAGGCACCACCTGCTTTAAGTGCGGTAAGAAGGGGCACTTCGGGAAGGTGTGCAGAGGGAACCCCGCCGGAAAACCCGCCACCGCCGCGTGTGCGCCGTGGGAGCGGCCATCTTGGACGCCATCTTGCCCGACCTCGTGGGGTCCGCCGTCTTGTGAGCAGACAGCGTGGACGCCATCTTGTCTCGATCAGGGCCCTACAGTGGCATCAGTCACAGTGGACCAGACCAGGCCGCACCCGCTATCCAAATCAATGGTGGACATCGAGGTAAACGGGTGCAGGGTTAAATGTTTAATTGACAGTGGAAGCACGGAGAGTTTTATCCAGCCTGAACTGGTACAACAACTCTCCCTAAAGGTGGTCCCTACTCGGGGTACCATCTCTATGGCTGATAAAACCCAGACATCGACCATTATGGGTTACTGCACGGTACAATTGTCCGTTAACGGAACTGTATACGATAATTTTAAAGTATTAATCATGAAGAATCTATGTGCGAGCGTGATCTTGGGCCTGGATTTCCAGTGCTACCACCAAAGCATCACGCTCAATTACGGTGGGTCCCAGCCGCCCCTCACAGTGTGCGGTCTGGCTACCCTGAAGGTAAAGCCGCCTTCGCTATTCGCGAACCTTACCCCTAACTGCCGGCCAATAGCGACCAAAAGCAGGAGGTACAGCTGGGAGGACAGGCGGTTTATCGCGACCGAGGTAGACAGGCTCCTGAAAGAGCGCATTATTGAACGCAGCAATAGCCCGTGGCGCGCCCAAGTGGTGGTGGTAAGGGGTAGCGAGAAGAAACGGATGGTGATCGACTATAGCCAAACGATCAACAGGTACACCCAACTAGACGCCTACCCGCTACCCCGCATATCAGAAATGGTGAACCAAATCGCCCAATACCGGGTGTTCTCCACCATCGACCTCAAGTCAGCGTACCACCAGCTCCCTATCAGACCAGAGGACCGCCCGTACACCGCCTTCGAGGCGAACGGATGCCTCTACCAATTCCTCAGAGTCCCCTTTGGGGTGACGAATGGGGTCTCGGTCTTCCAGAGGGAGATGGACCGCATGGTCGATGACCACCACTTGCAGGCAACCTTCCCCTACCTCGACAATGTCACCATCTGCGGTCACAACCAGCAGGATCACGACTCGAACCTCGAGAGGTTCCTGAAAACCGCACAAAAACTCAACCTCACCTACAACGAGGACAAGTGCGTTTACAACACCACGCGCCTCTGCATACTAGGCAGCGTGGTGGAGAATGGGGAAATCGGACCAGACCCCGACCGATTGCGCCCCCTACGGGAGCTGCCCCTGCCCAACACTCCCAAAGCCCTGAAAAGGTGCCTGGGGTTATTTTCTTATTATTCCCAATGGGTCCCCAACTACTCCAACAAAGCCCGCCCCCTCTTGAAAGCATCCTCTTTTCCGCTCTCTGCTGAGGCCCATGCCGCCTTCAAAAGCATTAAGCAGGATATTGAGCGGGCCACACTACAGGCAGTGGACGAGAACACTCCCTTTCAAGTGGAAAGTGATGCGTCTGACTTTGCCTTGGCGGCCACCCTCAACCAGGCGGGGCGGCCCATAGCTTTCTTCTCGAGGACCCTCCAAGGGCCCGAGATCAGACACTCCTCCATAGAAAAGGAGGCCCAAGCCATCGTGGAGGCAGTGCGCCACTGGCGCCACTACCTAGCCGGCAAACGCTTCACCCTACTTACCGACCAGCGGTCGGTAGCATTTATGTTCAATAATAAACAGAGGGGGAAGATTAAAAATGATAAGATTCTTAGGTGGCGGATTGAGCTCTCCACCTTCGATTATGACATCATTTACCGGCCAGGGGCCCTTAACGAATCCCCCGACGCCCTCTCACGAGGGATGTGTGCCAGCGCCACCGGGGATCGGCTACAGACCGTCCACAATGACCTCTGCCACCCAGGGGTCACGCGGCTGTTCCACTTCATAAAGTCCCGCAACTTACCCTACTCGATTGAGGAAGTTCGGTCCCTGACCAGGAACTGTCGCACTTGCGCTGAGTGCAAGCCTCGGTTCTACCGCCCAGATAGAGCCCACTTAATCAAAGCTACACGGCCCTTTGAGCGGCTCAGCTTAGATTTCAAGGGCCCCCTCCCGTCTGTCGACCGCAATGTTTACTTCCTGAACATTGTGGACGAATACTCTCGTTTCCCATTCGCCTTCCCCTGCCCAGACATGACCAGCGCCACGGTCATTAAATGCCTCAACAGCCTGTTCTGCCTGTTCGGTATGCCGAGCTACATCCATACGGATAGGGGGGCGTCCTTCATGAGTGAAGAGCTATGCCAGTACATGCTGTCCAGGGGGATCGCCACGAGCCGTACCACCAGCTACAACCCCCGGGGTAACGGTCAAGTGGAGCGAGAGAACGGGACAGTATGGAAAGCAGTCACTCTAGCTCTAAGGACCGAAGGCCTCCCTATCTCCCGCTGGCAGGAAGTCCTCCCAGATGTGCTCCATTCGATACGGTCGCTATTGTGTACTGCCACTAATGCCACGCCTCACGAGCGAATGTTTTTTCCCCGGAAATCCACCTCAGGCGTATCCATGCCGTCATGGCTCTCCACCCCAGGTCCGGTATTCGTGCGAAGGCATGTGAGGGGCCACAAGACGGACCCTCTCATGGAGTCAGTGCACCTGCTCCACGCCAACCCCCAATACGCGTATGTCCGGCACGCCGACGGAAGGGAGGACACCGTGTCCATAAAAGACGTCGCCCCAGCCGGTAACGACAACAACCACGACAACAGCAGCAACAACGACCACAGCAACTCTTACCCACCCACTACTCTTTCATCACCCCCGGAAGAACATCGACCAACGGTACCCCCACCAACTACCCCTTCAACAACCCTGGCGGCACCCCCGGCAGAGACCCAGGAGGCCACCGGGGACACCCAGCCAACACCCGCGGCACCACAACAGCCACGTCGGTCGCAGAGGACTATCAAACCCCCGAACAGACGAAATCTATAGAAGGGGTGAATGTGATGAAATATTCCATTCATCACTCATCAGTATTTCTCTGCCTGTGACTGTGGTTGGTTTCAGTTTCATTTCCATTGTATTGTACTGTGTGTAGGGCTCCGCCCATACCTGGCTCCTATGTAAGCTGGCCCAGCCTGCAGCACATCCAGTACGGCAGACCTCTGGATGGAAGATACATTCTCCTCTGTGTGTTACCTTCTAAGTCAATAAAAGCCTTGTTTTGTTTCGCTAACATCGAGTCTCGGATTTATTGAGGCACATCACACCTGTTATTACCGTTCTCCTGCAGTCCGTGTGTTATTGATACGTGGACACTACAGTGGCGACGAGCAGGTTCAAACTCACCTGCAGTACTGCATCACCTCACGGGGATCCATCCCTGAAAAGAAGCTTCTTGGAGGTCGAATCCAGAGCAACGGGCGTCGACCGTGGGCAACCGCCCAGTGATCCATTGGAGTTCAGAGAATTGCAGGGGAAGCTGTGGAGAGCTGGGCTTGGTTATCCAGTCAAGGTGTCCCAGCAAACCGGGCTGGTAGCAGGTAGTGTGCTGACCCTTCCCGGACTGCGGCGGGCTAGAGCTCGATCGAGCGGCTCTGCAAGGGGGCCGAGCAGCGTCGTTGGGAAGAAAAAGAGAGAGAGAGGGTGGAGCGCACAGGGCGCGGCCGGTACTCAAGAGTCGGGCAGCGTTAAAGAAAATAAAAAAGGGGAAGGAAAAGGGACGCGCAGTGGACAGCGTCGAAGAAGAATAAAACTAAGAAAATTAATTAACAAAAGAGAGACGCGCAGAAAGCCGCGGGGCGCCACCATTACTAGTTAGAACGCTAGGAGCAGCATTGGCAGCAGGGGGAAGAAGGAAAAGCGCGGGAGGCACCATTTTAATCCATTGGGGAAGAAGGAAAAGCGCGGGAGGCGCCATTTTAAACCACCCAAGATGCCGAAGAGTGGCAGCATCACTGCTTTCGACAACGAAATAGAAGACTGGACCACGTATGTGGAAAGAATTGAAGTGTACTGCAAGGCAAAGGAGGTGGCCGATGAAAAGAAGGCGTCGGTATTATTGAATTTGATGGGTGTGAGAACGTACGGCCTATTGCGGAATTTAATTACCCCAGCTAAACCAATGGAGAAAAGCTTTGAAGAGATTGTCAATATCTTACAGGAACATCTAAACCCTACACCGCTGCTGATAGCAGAAAGATTCAAGTTCCATAAAAGAAACCAGCACAAAAACGAGAGTAATGCTGACTATCTTACGGAACTATGCAAGTTATCGAAACACTGCCAGTTCGGAGCAGGACTGGCAGATACCTTAAGGGATAAGTTTGTCTGCGGGCTCCAGAGTGAAGGAACCCAGAAATGACTACTTTCGGAAAAGGACCTTTCGCTAGAAATGGCTTTCAGCGTTGCAGTATCCTACGAAGCAGCAGCACGGGGAGCTGCGGAAATACAACAGAAACCGCAAGAATATAGCACCAATGAAATGGCATATGGAGCAGAAAAGTGCTATCGCTGCGGCAGAACAACCCATGACCAGAAGGATTGCTGGTTTAAGGACAAAGTATGCAGGCAATGCGGAAAAGTGGGACACATAGCACGAGTCTGCAGGTCGGGAAAGAAAACCAACACTAAAAGAACTACTAAGGAAAAGTACAAGAAAGTACAAAAGATGACGGACAGTAGTTCAGAAGATCAGAAGAGTGATAATGACTCCGGGAGCAGGAGACTAAGTTGTCTAAAGTTACACAACATGATCACAAAGGAGGATCACCGAACCATTTGGGTCACCCTCATGATAGCAGGGTCCCAAGTAAAGATGGAATTGGACACAGGATCAGCCCTAACAGTCATGAATTGATGAGACTATGAGCGGCTATTCTCACACATACCCTTGAAGGACACGTCCATTGTCTTGAAGACATTTACGGGGCAAAAAGTCTACCCCAGAGGAAAAATAAGGGTGCCCGTTAAATACAACGGCAAGGAAACACAGAAACTGTATCTATATATACTACAAGATGGAGGACTACCATTATTGGGACGTGAATGGATCTGAAAAATACAATTGGATTGGCATTCCATTCAGGCGCTAACTGTGGCTGACAAAAAGGATGACGACGTCACACCTGGACGACTGTCAAAAATTCTAACTGACGCGAAAGAGGTGTTCCAGCAAGGACTTGGGACTCTAAAAGGCGTAACGGCAACGATAAAAATTGAAGATAACGCAAACCCAAATTTTTTTAAGGCCAATCCGGTACCGTATGCGATCCGCCCAGCCGTCGAAGCAGAGCTGGAGAGTCTGGAGCGTTCGGGTGTGCTGTCCAAGGTGGACTGGAGCGAGTGGGCCACACCCATCATTCCTGTAATGAAGAAATCATTGAGCAGCACGCCTGGGGAACCGAAGAAGGTTCGCATCTGTGGGAACTTTAAGGTAACTGTGAACCCAGTCCTTCACACAGTACAATATCCACTTCCGCGGATAGAAGATATTTTCGCCTCACTATCTGGAGGGAAACGCTTTACGAAGATTGATCTGGCCCAAGCGAATCTACAAATGGAGGTAGAAGAAGCATCTAGAAAATACCTCACGATAAACACTCACAAAGGTCTTTACCAGTACAACCGACTGGTATTCGAGGTAGCATCAGCTCCAGCTATTTGGCAGAGGGCGATGGAACAAGTCCTGCAAGGGATCCCGGGGACCCAGTGTTATTTGGACGACATCCTGGTTACGGGCGAAAATGACAGTGAACACCTTGCCAACCTGGAGCAGGTGCTCACTAGATTACAAGAATATGGGCTATGAGCCAACCGCCCCAAATGCGAGTTTTTCAGGAAACAAATCTCGTATTGCAGCCACGTGATTGATGAAGAGGGGTTACATAAGTCCCCAGAAAAGATTGAGGCAGTAGTCAAGGCTCCAGCACCGGAAAATGTGTCGCAACTGAGGTCGTTCCTCGGGTTGGTGAACTACTACCATAAGTTCTTGCCAAATTTGTCTACAATTCTGCACCCACTGAATGCCCTGCTGCAAACTGGAGTAGCATGGAAATGGAGTGATGAGTGTAAGCGTGCCTTTCAGAAATGTAAATGCCTAATCACTTCAAAAGAAGTATTGGCCCACTACAATCCAACACTACCGATTCGGTTGGCATTTGATGCGTCTCCCTACGGCATTGGAGCGGTGCTGTCGCACAAATTCCTTGACGGTTCAGAGAGGCCAATAGCCTTTGCGTCACGCTCGTTAACCTCAGCCGAGCGTAACTACGCCCAGATTGACAGGGAGGCCCTCAGCCTGGTGTGGGGGGTGAAGAAGTTCAATCACTATCTGCACGGGCAGAAATTCACCTTACTGACTGATCACCAGCCTCTTGTCTCCATTTTTAACCCAAAGAAGGGCGTTCCGGTGATGACGGCGCAACGGCTGCAAAGATGGTCCCTTTTTCTAGGGGCACATCAATACGACATAGAGTATAAGGGCACGAAACAGCATGGAAACGCTGATGGGCTGTCGCGCCTGCCGCTACCTACGGTGGAGGAAGCACCTGCAGTGGACCCTGTTGAGATATTCCATTCGACCATAGTCGAATGTCTACCTGTTACAAACTCAAGTATAGAGAAGGAAACCTGAAATGACCCGACACTCTCTCGGGTCTATGATTTGACGGTGAAGGGATGGCCAGCATATGGCGACTCACTGTTGCCAGCATTCTCGCCAAGGAGAGAACAGCTGTCAGTGTGCCGGGGGACCTTGATGTGTGGATCCCGAGTGGTAATCCCACCCAAGTTGAGAGATAGAGTGCTCAATGAGCTTCATGAGGGTCATCTGGGAGGGGTAAAAATGAAGAGCCTAGCCAGGGCGTTTGTGTGGTGGCCGGGAATCGATAAAGAAATCGAGGAAATGACCAAGAGATGCACAGGATGCCAGAAAGTCCAAAATGTTCCACCACAGGCCCCGCTACACCCATGGGAGTGGCCCTCATCTCCATGGCAACGGGTACACATTGATTTTGCTGGTCCATTTATGGACTCAATGTTTTTAATCGCCGTGGATGCACATTCGAAATGGCCAGAGGTCATCAAAATGTCCTCCACCACCACGGAGAAAACTATTGCAGTCCTACGGACCATCTTCGCCAGGAATGGCTTGCCAGAACAGATTTGCTCCAACAATGGACCACAGTTTGTGTCAGAGGAATTCCAGAGGTTTTTGAAGAATAATGGGGTAAAGCATTACACATCCGCCCCATATCATCCAGCCACAAATGGATTGGCTGAGAGGTTTGTACAAACCTTTAAAAAAGCAATAAAGACGATGTATAACGACAACATACCACTGCAACACAAGGTGGATAATTTCTTGTTTGCTTACCGGAATGCGACACATGCAGTCACCAACCAAGCTCCAGCCATGATGTTCTTTAACCGAAGGTTAAGATGTCGCCTGGATTTGCTCAAACCAAACATAAGACGAGATGTTGAGAATAAGCAATTCCAGCACATCAATGAGAAGCCAACCAGGAGCTTCAAGATAGGGCAACCAGTCTTGGCCCGTGACTACCGAACAGAAAAATGGCAGCCAGGAACGATATGCACACGGCAGGGACCACTAATGTACACAGTGGACGTTGGAGAGAGCATCGTGAGATGCCATGCTGACCAGATTCTAGAGTCACAGGAACAAGTCAAACCCATACCACGAGCATGCGCACCTGGTGATGAACCCGAACCAACCAATGACAATGAGCCAGAATCGACTCCGCCGCAAGAACAGGATACTCAAGAAAGGCGCTATCCAGACATGATCAGGAAGCCTCCTCAAAGACTGAATTTATAAATGATTACTTTCAGCTGATGTATATAGTACTAAGAAAATTGTAATTGTAATTAGTTATTATTTAATTGTTAAATGAATGTTATGTACTGTTTATCTAAAAGGGGAGGAATTTTTGTGTATGTACCTTTAAGAGAGAACTGCTTTTATACTGTAGTACCGGCAGTGACCACACCTGTATATAAAGCCGTAGCAGGCTTCTGTACTTTCAGTTCCAGCATACTCTCTGTTCAGTAAACACCTGTTATTACCGTTCTACTGCAGTCCGTGTGTTATTGATACGCGGACACTACACATCTACTGGGGACATCGCCAATATCTCCCAGTTCGCGGTCCATTGCTGTATCTGGGAGGTGACAAATGCCCTGCATAAAAGGCGACGCCAGTACATCTCTTTCCCCATGACCCGGGCCAAATAGCATGAACACGCAATGGGCTTTGCTAGGATAGCAGGATTCCCCATGGTGCAGTGCGCCATTGACTGCATGCATGTGGCATTGCGGGCACCGCATGAAAATGCAGAGGTATTCCAAAACCGCAAGGGCTATCACTCTTTAAATGTGCAGTTGGTCTGTGACCACAGACAGCTCATACTCGCCATCAATGCCCACTATCCTGGCAGCAGCCACGATGCTTTCATCCTGCGCCAAACTGGTGTGCCAGACCTTTTCCAGGCACCGCATCAGCCAGGTGGTTGGCTCCTCGGGGACAAGGGTTATCCACTCTGCACCTGGCTGATGACACCGCTCCATAACCCCAACACCCCTGCCGAGCTGCGGTATAATGAGAGCCATATCGCCACCAGGAACATAATTGAGCAGACGATCGGCGTGCTCAAACAACGGTTCCGCTGTCTGGACCACTCAGGAGGAGCCCTGCAGTACTCTCCTGAGCGAGTCTCCCTCTTCATAGTTGTGTGCTGCATGCTTCACAACCTGGCAATCCTGAGGACCCAGCCAATAACACCAGAGATTGGTGCACCACCTGAGGAGGAGGAGGAGGAAGAGGAGGAGGAGGATGAGGAGCAGGATCAGTACCATCGTGGGAGGGAGGCGCACAATGTTGCCACTGCAAAGGCTGTCCGTGAATGGCTGATAAGAAGGCGCTTCTAGGCCCCTACTCAGAAGATGGCTTCTGGCATGGAGAACAATATCATGGAAAGCAACCCGCACCCCTTATTGCCGGCCAAAGCAGCAATGATTGCAAAGGCCAAAAATGTACATTTTGAATACAACAACTTTTTTCTTTAACAAACTCCTTGTGTGTGTCATTTATTTAGGACAAACAATTAGAAACAAACACAACAAATCATGAACTAACAGAACTGGTTCTCACAAGATGGAGATAAACGGCAAAACAGTAAACAAATGTAATCACATGCAACTCGACCTTTACTGCAAACATACACACCATTTATTTAGACCTCCTACTGTTTTCCCTTCGAGGGTGATCTCCATCCCCTGTGCACTTCCCCCCTTCCCACCCTACTGCTCCTCCGTAATGTGGCCCCAGTGGCTGCAGCAAGGCTGGTGGAAGGCTGCTGAATGTCAGATACAGAGACTACAGATGCCCTTGCAGGACGTCCTCGACCAGCTCTGGGCCTGGAGGGCTCGGCTGCAGACTGCACCAACTCTGCATGGGCGGCAGCAGTCTGGGCTGGCTGTGTTGCAGACGGTGGCAAGTGCAATGGTGGCGTGCCAGTGGTGGGAGCAGGAATGCTGTCATCCTGAGAGAGGACAGCACCTTCCTGCTCGACCGACACACTGGCACTCCCATGGGGCAGCATCCAGAGCAATCTGCTCGAGCACAGACTGCTGGCCTGCTGCGGCACTGTGAGAGACCCGGGGCAATGTGGCCGACCCAGCGAGGATGGCAGCAGTCAGTGCTTGCGTGACATCAGTCTGAGACTGCATGAGAGCAGTCTGAGACTGGATGGCACCAGCCAATGACTGAATTGCAGCACTAAGCCGTTGCGTTGCGTCGGCATGTGTTGCAGCGGACTGCTCCACACGCCTAGCTAGTCCATCCATGCTTTCGGGCACCCTTGCCATTGAACCCATGAGTGCAGTGTGCATGCTCAAGGCCTGGCTATTCATGGCCACGATGACGTGGTCCTCCTCTGCGTCCAGTGCAGCAGGACTCATTTGCCTACTCACCCTCCGGGGAGATGGCCCCCGAGCTTCCCTACCCCCATGGCGTTGCTGCAGCCCGCTGGGTCCCAGAGCTTCACCCTCATCAGACCCTACCCCTCTGCTGCCCTCCAGGGAAGGCTTGGTCCCAGTGTGGGCATGGGCTCCCTCGGAAGACGCAGACGGTGAGGCTCCGGCTTCCTCTTCCTCCTCGCCTGGGGCGTCGCTCCCACTGGCAGGTTGAGGGACAGGCTGGTCAGTTGGTGGTTCACTATCTGAAAGCAGGAAGGTACAAGAGTGGCTTTAGCATCAGGACAGGGGAACAGTAAGGGAGCAAGGACTGGAGACATTTAGTAAGTTAGATTGAAAGTGTAAATGGCTGGTCTTGTGAGGGGCAAGTGGAATGAGAGAAGAGAGAAAGCTGATGAGCATACTATTGCTGTCCCCAAGGGGGTCGACCTCTCCAGCGGCCACAGCACCTATGACCTGGCTGGCAATGATCCTGTGCACGCGTGCCTCCAAATCGCTGAGGGGTGTAGGTCAGCCGGTCCTCCTCCCGTGCATAGCTGCTGCCGTCTGTTATGAGAGAGCTTGGCCTGCAAGAAAAAGGACGGCGTCTGTGTGAATGTGCAGCCATGTACTTGCCTGATGTGCCTCCCATAGTTGAATAGCCCTTAATGTATGCAAGGTGTGGAATGTGCATGTGTGTTTTATGAGATGGCCATAGGTCTTGGATGAGTGTTAGGAATTTGGGGTTTTTAAACCCTCTGGGCACAGAGTGAAGTTGAGACGGAGGGATGTAGAGGTATTGAAAAGCAGCCACCCTGACGACCCGAGTGAGGTCGTTGAACTTCTTCCGACATTGGGTGTGGGTCCTCGGCACCAGGCTCCACGAGGAGATGTGCTGAGCCACCTCCCTCCACACTCTTCTGTATTCACGGGGCAATGGCCTCCTACCACTCTGTGGGTAGGTCACCTGCTGAGCTCTTTCCCTGGGCCTATCCATTGGTGGTTCCAGCACAATTGATGTACAGGTCTCTCCAGGCCGAGATTCAAGGCTGCAATGAACAGGGTGTGGCTGGACAGCAACATCGACCCTCCCCTTTAGGAACTGGCTGGCGCCAGTCTGTCTGTATTCCATTGCTAACTGACATCACCTGAGCTTCGGTAGTGCTCTGAGGTAGCACCTTGCTCCTCAACATTAGCTCCTTAAGAGAGGTGTGTAGCGCCTGATTTAGCACTCAAATCACCTTCAGGGGCGATAGAGGCCAAGTTTGCAGTCAGAGGCGATAATTAGTGCCGGGCGCTAAACTTTGCGGTCGATAATAGCGCCCCAAACGGGGCGATACTGAATTTCTCCTCCATTGACTTTGGTCACCGCCACAAACTCCGTTCCCTAGCCAGCAACTCCATCCCTCTCACTGGCATCTGTCTGAAGCTGAACCAGACTGTTCGCAACCTTGGTGTCATATTTGACCCCGAGGTGAGCTTCCGTCCACATATCCGCGCCAAAACTAAGACCACCTAATTCCACCTCCGTAACATTGCCCGACTCCGCCCCTTCCTCAGCTCATCTGCTGCTGAAACCCTCATCCATGCCTTTGTTACCTCTAGACTTGACTATTCCAACACACTCCTGGCTGGCCTCTCACATTCTACCCTCCAGAAACATGAGGTCATCCAAAACTCTGCTGCCCGTGTCCAAACTCGCACCAAGTCCTGTTCACCCATCACCTCTGTGCTCATTGACCTACGCTGACTTCTGGTTAGGCAACGCCTCAATTTTAAAATTCTCATCCTTGTTTTCAAATCCCTCCATGGCCTCACCCCTCCCTATCTCTGTAATCTCCTCCAACCCTACATCCCTCTGAGATATCTGTGCTCCTCTAATTCTGGCCTCCAACTCTGGCGCATCCCTAGTTTTAATCACTCCAGCATTGACGGTCTTCAGTTGCCAAGATCCTAAGCTCTGGAATTCCCACCCTAAACCCCTCCGCCTGTCTACAAATGCCCCCCAAATGCCTCCTGCACAGCCTGCCTCCCCCAATGCGCGGCCCATTCACATTTTTGCGCATGCGTGGTACCAATAATGTAAAAGCCAGTGAGGGGCCTGCATGGGACCATGCAGCTGACTGCGGCTGCGCCTTTATATAGTGGGAACATTGCTCGCTACCTCTCTTTCCTTCTTTAAGACGCTCCTTAAAACTTACCTCTTTGACCAAGCTTTTGGTCATCTGCCCTGTGGATCGGTGCCAAATTTTTTTGATAACTGTCGTGTATTGATTGCGAGTTTGACACCAGTTAAAACGGTAATGTAATGTGCATTGCATTATGGGAATTACACGGGAAAACGGTGTTATGTTCATTAATAACTAGTCGTTTTTATTAAGAACAGCTAGCTTTTGCTAGACACTTTATTGAGCACATGTGGACTAGGTACAGTATCTGTAGAGGCCTCCATCTTGACTGCTGCCTTGTGGGTAGCCTAGTGCATTGTGGGTAGCCCACTCTTATATACATACAGCACCACCTAGTGTACCATTCCAGAATGACAGGTTGCTGATCATTACATCCCCCTTTCTTTGAGGTTAAACAAAATCAGTATCAATCAATATCAATCAATAACAACATAAACATCTTCAACAGTCAATACATTTTCAATGTAGTTTTCTTTGTACTCAAAGATTAAGTCTATCAGGCTTTTTTACTTCACATGTGGATCTTCTCAGCACAGGTAAGTCTGATATGTTTTCATGAGAGCCTGTATGTGTATTTGTGTTAGATTGTTCTGGTGGTGAGTGACAAGATTCAGTTGCGGCATTGTCATCGATTTGCTCTTTGATAGTCTCTTGTGTTTTTAGGAGGGAACGGCGGTTCCTCCTGAGAATCTGTCCTTCCTCAGTTCTAACAGTGTATGACCTTGGTCCTACTTCCTCAAGAACTGTAGCTTTCCTGTTCCATGCATCTGGATCCTCAATCCTGACAACATCATCCTTTGTCAATGGTTTTAGAGTTTTGGATGACTTGTCATAGTATGATTTCTGTTTCAGCTTTAACAGTTGAAGTCTCTGTCTCAGTTCCTCACTTTGCTGTTCTTTTGCACAGCAGGGTAGCGTGGTGCGCAACTTGCGACCCATTAGTAGTTCAGCAGGTGAAGAACCACAGTCTAAAGATGAGGCTCGGTAGCTCAGCAGGGCGAGATAAGGATCAGACTTGCTTTCTGTCGCTTTCTTCAGTAGCTGCTTGAGAACTTGAACACCTTTCTCTGCCTTACCATTTGACTGAGCATACAAAGGACTGGATGTGATGTGCTGAAAGTCAAAATGTGCTGCAAACTGTTGCCACTCCTTACAGTTGAAGCACGGACCATTGTCGCCAACGGCAATCCTGGGAATTCCATGTCTGGCGAAGATGGATTTCACATGCATTATGACACTGCTTGCTGTGGTGCTTGAGAGCAGCGCCATCTCAGGATAGTTAGAATAGTAGTCAATCACTATTGGATAGTCTTTACCATTTAAATGAAAAAGGTCCATACCAACCTTTTGCCATGGTGCTGTTGGTATGTCAGCTACTATCATTGGTTCCTTTGCTTGTTTGTTTTGGTGTTTCTGACATGTGTCACATTTCT
The DNA here is from genome assembly GCF_052327205.1 of Somniosus microcephalus. Classification (NCBI taxonomy): domain Eukaryota; kingdom Metazoa; phylum Chordata; class Chondrichthyes; order Squaliformes; family Somniosidae; genus Somniosus; species Somniosus microcephalus. Next base: position 37,551,178 of record NC_141003.1, on the reverse strand, counting down.
CAATGTCCTTATTTATGCCAGGCCAATAAACAGTGTCTCTTGCTCTCCTTTTGCATTTTTCAATTCCGAGGTGTCCCTCATGAATCCTTTTGAGCATGTCTTGACGTAGAGCCTGTGGAATGACTATTCTGTTCTGTTTTAGTAATAGTCCACTTGCGACACTCAATTCTGACCTTATGTGAAAATATTTTGGACAGGAACCTTTTGGCCAACCATGATGAATGTTCTCTATTGCTGTTTGTAATACTGTAGCTTTTACTGTTTCTTCTGCTATTTGCTTTGATTTTGTGTCTGACACGGGCAGCGCAGCAGTGACCATACTCACATGAACATCCACGTCTTCTTCAGTAGAGCTCACATGACTCATTGTGGGTGCTCGGGATAGTGCATCTGCTAACACTATGTATTTGCCTGGTGTGTAGATCAGTTCAAAGTCATATCTTTGCAGCTTCATCATGAGTCGTTGAATCCTTGGAGACATCTCATTCAGGTTCTTTTTTATGATGGCAACCAGTGGGCTGTGGTCTGTCTCAACTGTGAAAGTGGGAAGTCCATATATGTAGCCATGAAACTTTTCTAGTCCAACTACCAAGCCTAGACATTCCTTTTCAATCTGGGCGTATCGACACTCAGTATCAGTCATAGACCTGGAGGCATAGGCAACAGGCTTCCAATCTTCACCCTCTGCTTGTAGCAAGACTGCACCTAGGCCATCTTTTGATGCATCCGTTGACACTTTGATTCTTTTTGTTGGGTCAAAGAAGGTGAGTACAGGTGTGGTTGTCAGCACTGTTTTGAGGTTTATCCACTCTTGTTCATGTCTTTCTGTCCATGCGAACTCATTTGTTTTACGTAGCAGGTCTCGCAGACAGGCTGTCTTGGCTGACAAGTTAGGAATGAACTTTCCAATGAAGTTTATCATCCCCATGATGCGTAGCACTCCTTTTTTGTCAGTGGGTCGGGGCATGTTGAGTATGGCGTTTACTTTTTCCATATCTGGCTCTATTCCTTTACCAGATAGATTATCTCCTAGGAAAGTGACTTCCTGGATGCCAAACTGACACTTGGCTTTATTGAGCTTCTGTCCATTCCGGCGTATACTCTGTAGCACTTTAGTCAGTCTCTCATTGTGTTCTTTCAGTGTGGAGCCCCAGATGATGATGTCATCAGCATAGACCCGAACTCCTTCCAGACCTTCAATTATGTGTTCCAGCACTCTATGAAAGATTTCAGATGCAGATATTATCCCGAAAGGCATTCTGAGGAAACAATACCTGCCAAATGGTGTGTTGAAGGTACAGTATTTGATGCTCTCTTCATCCAGTTTTAGTTGCCAAAATCCTTGTGCAGCATCGAGCTTTGTGAAGTATCTGGCACCTGACCTTTCACTGGTGATTTCTTCTCGCTTGGGAATCTGGTAGTTGTAATGTATGTACCTTTAAGGGGAGAACTACTTTTTACAGCTCATGTATACTGTAGTACCGGCAGTGACCACACCTGTATATAACGCTGAGTAGTAATCTGTACAGATCAGTTGTAGTCTGAGCTACGTTGAGTAAACACCTATTGTACCGTTCTCCGCAGTCTGTGTCTTCTTATACACGGACGTAACATTGGCAACGAGGCAGGTTCGAACCTACCTGCAACTCTGCATCACCTCCTGGGGATTCGTTCCTGGAGATCAGTGGATTGGAGGTCAAGGCCAGGGACTCGGGCGTCGACCACGGGCAACCGCCCAACCAACCGCTCGAGAATTGCGGGGGAGGCTGTCGAGAGCCAGGCTTGGCTTTCCAGTCGAGGTGGTCCAGCGAGACGGGCTGGCAACAGGTAGTGCGCAGACCCTTCCCGGACAGCGGCGGGCTAGAGCCCGACCGAGCGGCACAGCAAAGGGCCAAGCAGCGTCGACGGGGGAGAGAGAGAGAGGGAAGAGCGCACAGGGTGCAGCTGGTGTTCAGGGGCCGAGCAGCATTGGAGAGAGGGAGAGAGAGACGCACAGAAACCCGCGAGGCGCCGCCATTGCCACGAGGACCGCCGAGAGCAGCGTTGGCAGCAGCGCAGGAGAAGCGCGCGAAACCTACAGGGCGCCGCCATTGCCACGAGAACTGCCGGGAGCAGCGTCGGCAGCAGCGGGGGAGGAAGGAGAGCGTGGGAGACGCCATTTTAAGCCATTGGGAGACGCCATTTTAAACCACACCCAAAATGCCGAAGAGTGGCAGTATCACCGCATTTGACAATGAAGTCGAAGATTGGACTACATATGTCGAACGAATAGAGGTGTACTGCAAGGCAAATGGGGTGTCAGATGACAAGAAAGCGTCAGTATTGTTAAATTTAATGGGTGCAAAGACGTATGGTTTATTACGAAATCTAGTAACCCCAACGAAGCCAATGGAAAAGAGTTTTGAAGACATAGTAACGATACTAAAGGAACATTTAAACCCCACACCGCTGCTGATAGCAGAAAGATTCAAGTTTCACAAACGGAACCAGCATAAGGATGAAAGCAATGCTGATTATTTAACAGAACTGTGCAAACTATCGAAACACTGCCAGTTTGGAGCGGGACTGACAGATGCCTCAAGGGACAAGTTTGTGTGTGGGCTTCAAAGTGAAGGAACCCAGAAACGGCTTTTATCTGAAAAGGACCTTACGCTAGAAAAGGCTTGCAGCATTGCGGTATCATATGAAGCAGCAGCACGGGGCGCTGCAGAGATACAACAGAGACCGCAAGAATATGGCACAAACGAAATGTCATATGGAACAGAGATGTGCTATCGCTGCAGCAGAACAACACACAACCAGAATGATTGCTGGTTCAAAGACAAAGTGTGCAGACAGTGTGGAAAAGTAGGACACATAGCACGAGTCTGCAGGTCGGGAAAGAAAACCAGCAATAAGAAACCTACCAAAGGAAAGTACCAGAAGGTACATAAGATGACGGAGAATAGTTCAGACAAACAAAAGAGTGATAACGACTCCGAAAGTAGGGAACTGAGTTGTCTGAAACTACATAATGTGATCACAACGGAGGATCACCGAACCATTTGGGTCACTCTCAAGATAGCAGGAGTCCAGGTAAAGATGGAATTGGACACAGGATCAGCCCTAACAGTCATAAACCGATGGGACTACAAGCGGCTATTCTCACACATACCCTTGAGAGACACAAAAATTATTTTGAAGACGTATACGGGGCAAAAAGTCTACCCCAAAGGAAAAATAAGGGTGACCGTTATATATAACGGTAAGGAAACACCAAAACTAGACCTGTATGTATTGCAAGATGGAGGACCACCATTACTGGGACGTGAATGGATCCGGAAAATACAACTGGATTGGCATTCCATACAGGCACTTGTAAAGTCCGTGCCTCAATAATACACGGACTTCGGGAGAACAGTTTAACAGGTACTTTACTGAACAAGAGGCAGCTTGAAACTGAAACTACAGAAGCCTGCTAGGGCCTTTTATACAGGGGTGGTCACTGCCGGTACTGCAGTCTAAGACCAGTTATTCCCTTAAAGGTACATACACAACAATTCCTCCCCTTTTAGATAAACAGTACATAACATTCATTTAACAACTAAATAATAACTAATTACAATTACAATTTTCTCAGTAATATATACATTAACTGGAATAGTCATTTATAAGTTCAGTCTTTGAGGAGGCTTCCTGATCCGGACTGGATAGCGCCTTTCTCGAGTATCCTGTTCTGGCGGTGGAGTCAATTCTGGCTCATTGTCATTGGTTGGTTCGTCAGCTTCCAATACCCCTGCTTCTGAGGTAGACACAATCTGTACTTCGGGTTCATTACCAGGTGCACATGCTTGTGGTACAGGTTTGGCTTGTTCCTGTGACTCTAGAATCTGGTCAGCATGGTGTCTCACGATGCTCTCTCCAACGTCCACTGTGTACATTAGTGGTCCCTGCTGTGTGCATATCATGCCTGGCTGCCATTTTTCTGTTCGGTAGTCGCGGGCCAAGACTGGTTGCCCTATCTTGAAGCTCCTGGTTGGCTTCTCATTTATGTGCTGGAACTGCTTATCCTCAACATCTCGTCTTATGTTTGGTTTTAGCAAATCCAAGCGACATCTTAGTCTCCGGTTGAAAAACAGTACGGCTGGAGTTTGGTTGGTTACTGCATGTGTCGCATTCCGGTAAGCAAACAGGAAGTTATCCACCTTGTGTTGCAGTGGTATGTCGTCATTATACATTGCCTTTATGGCCTTTTTAAAGGTCTGAACAAACCTCTCAGCCAATCCATTTGTGGCTGGATGATATGGGGCAGATGTGTAATGTTTCACCCCATTATTCTTCAGGAACCTCCGGAAATCCTCAGACACAAACTGTGGGCCATTGTCGGAACAGATCTGTTCTGGCAACCCATTCCTGGCGAAGATGGTCCTTAGGACTGCAACAGTTTTCTCCGTGGTGGTGGAGGGCATTTTAATGACCTCTGGCCATTTCGAATGGGCGTCCACAGCGATTAGAAACATTGAGTCCATAAATGGACCAGCGAAATCAATGTGTACCCGTTGCCATGGAGATGAGGGCCACTCCCATGGATGTAGAGGGGCCTGTGGTGGAGCGTTTTGGACCTTCTGGCATCCTGTGCATCTCTTGGTCATATCCTCGATTTCTTTATCGATTCCCGGCCACCACACAAATGCCCTGGCTAGGCTCTTCATTTTTACCCCTCCCAGATGACCCTCGTGAAGCTCATTGAGTACTCTATCTCTCAACTTGGGTGGAATTACCACTCGGGATCCACACATCAAGGTTCCCCGGCACACTGACAGCTGTTCCCTCCTTGGCGAGAATGCTGGCAACAGTGAGTCGCCATATGCTGGCCATCCCTTCACCGTCAAATCATAGACCCGAGAGAGTGTCGGGTCATTTCGGGTTTCCTTCTCAATACTTGCGTTTGTAACAGGCAAACATTCGACTATGGTCGCATGGAATATCTCCACCGGGTCCACTGCAGGTGCTTCTTCCGCCGTAGGCAACGGTAGGCGCGACAGCCCATCAGCGTTTCCATGTTGTTTCGTACCTTTGTACTCTATGTCATACTGATGTGCCCCTAGAAAAAGTGACCATCTTTGCAGCCGTTGCGCCGTCATCACCGGAACGCCCTTCTTTGGGTTAAAAATTGAGAACAGGGGTTGATGATCAGTCAGCAGGGTGAATTTCTGCCCGTGCAGATAGTGATTGAACTTCTTCACCCCCCACACCAGGCTGAGAGCCTCCCTGTCAATCTGGGCGTAGTTACGCTCGGCTGAGGTTAGTGAGCGCGATGCAAAGGCTATTGGCCTCTCTGAACCGTCAAGGAATTTGTGTGACAGCACCGCTCCAATGCCGTAAGGTGACGCATCACATGCCAACCGAATCGGTAGTGTTGGGTTGTAGTGGGCCAATACTTCTTTTGAAGTGATTTGGCATTTACATTCCTGAAAGGCACGCTTACACTCATCACTCCATTTCCATGTTGCACCAGTTTGAAGGAGGGCGTTCAGTGGGTGCAGAATTGTAGATAAATTCGGCAAGAACTTATGGTAGTAGTTCACCAACCCGAGGAACGACCTCAGTTGCGACACATTTTCTGGTGCTGGAGTCTTGACTACAGCCTCAATCTTGTCCGGCGACTTATGCAACCCTTCCTCATCAATCATGTGGCCACAATACGAGATTTGTCTCCTGAAGAACTCGCATTTGAGACGGCTGGCTCGTAGCCCATATTCCTGCAATCTCGTGAGCACCTGTTCCAGGTTGGCAAGGTGTTCATTGTCATTTTCGCCTGTAACCAGGATGTCGTCCAAATAACACTGGGTCCCCGGGGTCCCTTGCAGGACTTGTTCCATTGCCCTCTGCCACATAGCCGGGGCCGATGCTACCCCAAATACCAGTCAATTGTACTGGTAAAGGCCTTTGTGAGTGTTTCTCGTGAGGTATTTCCTAGATGCTTCTTCCACCTCCATTTGTAGATACGCTTGAGCCAGGTCAATCTTTGTAAAACGTTTCCCTCCAGATAGTGAGGCGAAAATATCTTCTATCCGCGGAAGCAGATACTGTACTGTGTGCAGGACTGGGTTCACAGTCACCTTGAAGTCCTGCAGATGCGAACCTTCCTTGGCTCCCCAGGCGTGCTGCTCAATGTTTTCTTCATTACAGGAACGATGGGTGTGGCCCACTCGCTCCAGTCCACCTTAGACAGCACCCCCGAACGCTCCAGACTCTCCAGTTCAGCTTCCACAGCTGGGCGGATTGCGTATGGCACCGGTCTGGCCTTGAAAAATTTTGGGGTTGTGTTATCCTCAATCTTTATGGTTGCCTTTACTCTTTTTAGAGTCCCAAGTCCTTGTTGGAACACCTCTTCCGCGTCAGATAGAATTTGTGACAGACGTCCAGGTGCGACGTCATCATCTTTTTTGTCAGTCACAGTTAGTGCCAGAATGGAATGCCAATCCAATTGTAGTCTTCGGATCCATTCATGTCCCAATAATGGTGGTCCTCCATCTCGTAGTATATACATGTATAGTTTCTGTGTTTCCTTTCCGTTATATTCAACTGGCACCCTTATTTTTCCTCTGGGGTAGACCTTTTGCCCCGTGTATGTCTTCAATACAATGGACGTGTCCTTTAAGGGTATGTGTGAGAGTAGCCGCTCATAGTCTCGTCGATTCATGACAGTTAGGGCTGATCCTGTGTCCAATTCCATCTTCACTGGGGACCCTGCTATCATGAGGGTGACCCAAATGGTTCGGTGATCTTCTTTTGCGATCATGTTGTGTAAGTTTAAACAACTTAGTCGCCTGCTGCCGGAGTCCTTATCACTCTCCTGATCTTCTGAACTACTATCTGTCAGTTTCTTTACTTTCCTGTACTGTTCCTTAGTAGTTCTTGTCGTGTTGGTCTTCTTTCCCAACCTGCAGACTCTTGCTATATGTCCCATTTTCCCACATTGCCTGCATATTTTGTCTTTAAACCAGCAGTCCTGCTCATGGGTTGTTCTGCCGCAGTGATAGCACTTTTCGGCTCCATACGCCATTTCATTAGCGCTGTATTCTTGTGGTTTCTGTTGTATTTCTGCAGCTCCCCGTGCTGCTGCTTCGTAGGATACTGCCACGCTGAAAGCCTGTTCTAGCATCAGGTCCTTTTTTGAAAGTAGTCGTTTCTGGGTTCCTTCACTCTGGAGCCCGCAGACAAACTTATCCCGTAAGGTGTCTGCCAGTCCTGCTCCGAACTGGCAGTACTTCGATAACTTGCATAGTTCCGTAAGATAGTCAGCATTGCTCTCCTCTTTGTGCTGGTTTCTTTTATGGAACTTGAATCTTTCTGCTATCAGCAGTGGTGTAGGGCTTAGATGTTCCTGTAAGATATGAACAATCTCCTCAAAACTTTTCTCCATTGGTTTAGCTGGGGTAATTAAATTCCGCAATAGGCTGTACGTACTCGCACCCATCAGGTTTAATAATACCGATGCCCTCTTTCCATCAGCCACCTCATTTGCCTTGCAGTACACTTCAATTCTTTTCACATACGTGGTCCAGTCTTCTACCTCGTTGTTGAAAGCAGTGATACTGCCACTTTTCGGCATCTTGGGCGATTTAAAATGGCGCCTCCCGCGCTTTTTCTTCTTCCCCAATGGAATAAAATGGCGCCTCCCGCGCTTTTGCTTCTTCCCCTTACTGCCACGCTGCTCCTAGCGTTCTACCGGGTAATGGCGGCGACCCGTAGCTTCGGCGCGTCTCGCTTTCCTTCCCCCCCGTTTAGTTTCTCTCCGCTGTCCTGTTCTCGAGCACCGACCGCGCCCTGTGCGCTCCACCCTCTCTCTCTTGTTTTCTTTTCCCGGCGACGCTGCGCGGCCCAATTTGTAGAGCCGTTCGATCGAGCTTGAGCCCGCCGCAGTCCGGAAGGGTCAGCGCGCTACCTGCTACCAGCACGATTTGCTGGAACCACAGTCTCTCCCGCAATTCTCCAAACACCGATGGATTCTTTGGGCGGTTGCCCTCGGTCGACGCCCGTTGCTCAGACTACGACCTTCCAGGACCTTCCTTTCAGGCGAGATCCCCGTGAGATGATGCCACACTGCAGGTGAGTTCGAACTTACTCGTTGGCAATGTAAAGTCCGCGCCTCAATAATACACGGACTTCGGGAGAACAGTTTAACAGGTACTTTACTGAACAAGAGGCAGCTTGAAACTGAAACTACAGAAGCCTGCTAGGGCCTTTTATACAGGGGTGGTCACTGCCGGTACTGCAGTCTAAGACCAGTTATTCCCTTAAAGGTACATACACAACAGCACTGACTGTGGCTGACAAAAAGGATGACGACGTCACACCTGGGCGACTGTCAGATATCCTAACTGACGCGAAAGAAGTGTTCCAGCAAGGACTCGGAACACTAAAAGGCATGACAGCGACGATTAAAATGGAAGAAAACGCAAGCCCAAAATGTTTTAAGGCCAGACCTTATGCGATCTGCCGAGCCGTCGAAGCAGAGCTGGAGAGTCTGGAACGTTCAGGTGTACTGTCCAAGGTAGACTGGAGCGAGTGGGCTACACCCATCGTCCCTGTGATGAAAAAGTCATTGAGCAGCACGCCTGGGGAACCAAAGAAGGTTCGCATCTGTGGGGACTTTAAGGTAACAGTGAACCCGGTCCTTCACACCGTACAATATCCACTTCCGCGGATTGAAGATATTTTCGCCTCGCTATCTGGAGGGAAACGCTTCACTAAGATTGATCTGGCCCAGGCGTATCTGCAAATGGAGGTAGAAGAAGCATCAAAAAAACACCTCACAATCAACACCCATAAAGGTCTCTACCAATACAACCGGCTGGTATTCGGGGTAGCATCAGCTCCGGCTATTTGGCAGAGGGCAATGGAACAAGTCCTGCAAGGGATCCCAGGGACCCAGTGTTATTTGGACGACAACAGAAAATGCTGGAAATACTCAGCAGGCCAGGCAGCATCCGTGGAGGGAGAAACAGAGTTAACGTTTCAGGTATGGGACCCTTCATCAGAACTGGAAAAAGCTGGAGATGTAACAGATATTAAGCAGGTGCAGAGACAGGGAGGGGGGGTTTAGGAGGGGAGGAAGAAATAGAAAGAACATCCATGTTCTTTCTATTCCTTCCTCCCCTCCTAAACCCCCCCTCCCTGTCTCTGCACCTGCTTAATATCTGTTACATCTCCAGCTTTTTCCAGTTCTGATGAAGGGTCCCAGAGCTGAAACGTTAACTCTGTTTCTCTCTCCACGGATGCTGCCTGGCCTGCTGAGTATTTCCAGCATTTTCTGTTGTTATTTCAGATTTCCAGCCTCCGCAGTGTTTTGCAATTATATTATTTGGACGACATCCTGGTCACGGGCGAAAATGACAGTGATCACCTTGCCAACCTGGAGCAGGTGCTCACTAGATTGCAGGAATATGGGCTCCGAGCTAACCGCCCCAAATGCGAGTTTTTTAGAAAACAAATCTCGTATTGTGGCTACGTTATCGATAAAGAGGGGTTACATAAGTCCCCAGAGAAGATTGAGGCAGTAGTCAAGGCTCCAGCACCGGAAAATGTGTCACAACTGAGGTCGTTCCTCGGGCTGGTAAACTACTACCATAAGTTCTTGCCAAATTTGTCCACAATACTACACCCACTGAACACCCTACTGCAAACTGGGGTGCCATGGAAGTGGAGTGACGAATGTAGACGAGCTTTCCAGAACAGCAAAACACTAATCACATCGAAAGAGGTATTGGCCCATTACAGCCCAGCATTACCAATTCGGTTGGCATGTGATGCGTCACCCTACGGCATTGGAGCGGTGCTGTCACACAAATTCTCAGACGGCTCAGAGAGGCCAATAGCCTTTGCGTCACGATCACTAACCTCAGCCGAGCGTAACTACGCCCAGATTGACAGGGAGGCCCTCAGCCTAGTGTGGGGAGTGAAAAAGTTCAATCACTATCTGCACGGGCAGAAATTCACCTTGCTGACTGATCACCAGCCTCTTGTCTCCATTTTTAATCCGAAGAAGGGCGTTCCGATGATGACTGCGTAACGACTACAAAGATGGTCACTTTTTCTAGGGGCACACCACTATGAGATTGAATATAAGGGCACGAAACAGCATGGAAATGCTGATGGGCTATCACGCCTGCCACTGCCTACTGCGGAGGAAGCACCAGCAGTGGATCCTGTCGAAATATTCCATTCGACTATAGTTGAATACCTACCAGTAACTAACGCTTGTATCGAAAAGGAAACCTGAAATGACCCGACACTGTCTCGGGTATATGATTTGACGGTGAAGGGATGGCCAGCACATGGCGACTCACTGTTGCCAGCATTCTTGACAAGGAGAGAACAGCTGTCAGTGTGCCGGGGGACCTTGATGTGTGGATCCCGAGTGGTAATTCCACCCAAGTTAAGGGATAGAGTGCTCAATGAGCTTCATGAGGGTCATCTGGGAGGGGTAAAAATGAAAAGCCTAGCCAGGGCTTATGTGTGGTGGCCGGGAATCGATAAACAAATCGAGGACCTGACCAAGAGCTGCTCAGGATGCCAGAAAGTCCAAAATGCACCACCACAGGCCCCTCTACACCCATAGGAGTGGTCCTCATCTCCATGGCAATGGGTGCATATTGATTTTGCTGGTCCATTCATGGACTCAATGTTTTTAATAGCCATGGATGCACACTCGAAATGGCCTGAGGTCATCAAAATGTCCTCCACCACCACGGAGAAAACTATTGCAGTCCAACGGACCACTTTTGCCAGGAATGGCTTGCCAGAACAGATTTGCTCCGACAACGGACCACAGTTTGCGTCCGAAGAGTTCCGTAGGTTCTTGAAAAAGAATGGGGTAAGGCATTACACATCCGCCCCGTATCATCCAGCCACAAATGGATTGGCTGAGAGGTTCGTACAAACCTTTAAGAAGGCAATAAAGGCTATGTACAATGACAACATTCCGCTGCAGCACAAGGTGGACAATTTCCTGTTCGCCTACTGGAATGCGACACATGCAGTCACCAACCAAGCCCCAGCCATGATGTTCTTTAACCGAAGGTTAAGATCTCGCCTGGATTTGCTCAGACCAAACGTACGAAGGGATGTTGAGAGTAAGCAATTCCAGCACATCCATGAGAAGCCAACAAGGAGCTTCAATGTAGGGCAACCAGTCTTGGCCCGCGACTACCGAACAGAAAAATGGCAGCCAGGAACGATATGCACACGGCAGGGCCCACTAATGTACACAGTGGACGTTGGGGAGAGCATCGTGAGATGCCATGCTGACCAGATCCTAGAGTCACAGGAACGAGTCAACCCCATGTCTCGCCCATACGTACCTGGTGATGAACCCAACGTACAGGTCGCATCTACCCCAGAAACAGTAGCATCGGAAGCTGATGAACCAACCGATGACAGGGGGCCAGAATCGCCTCCGCACCAAGAGCAAGACACTCAGGAAAGGCGCTATCCAGAAAGGATCAGGAAGCCTCCCCAAAGACTGAATTTATAGATAGACTATTTTCAGCTAATGTTGCATGTTAAAAGTGTTAATTATAATTTGTTTGATATTTAATTGTTAAATGAGTGTTATGGTACTGTTAATCTAAAAGGGGAGGAATTGTAATGTATGTACCTTTAAGGGGAGAACTACTTTTTACAGCTCATGTATACTGTAGTACCGGCAGTGACCACACCTGTGTATAATGCTGAGTAGTAATCTGTACAGATCAGTTGCAGTCTGAGCCACGTTGAGTAAACACCTATTGTACCGTTCTCCGCAGTCTGTGTCTTCTTATACACGGGCATAACATTGTTCACGTTTTATGTTTGCATTTAAGTCCTTTGGATCCATGCATATTCTTAGATCATTGTTCTTTTTCTTTACACATACCATGGAGTTAACCCAGTCTGTTGGCTCTTCGACTTTCCTGGTGACTCCTAGTGTGGTCATTCTGTCCAGTTCATTCTTGAGCCGGTCACGCAGGGGTGCTGGAACTCTTCGTGGAGCATGTACCACTGGCTGAGCATTCTCCTTTAGCTGGATCTTGTAAGTGAATAGTAGAACTCCAAATCCTTTGAACACATCCTTGAAATTATTCACTACAGAATCCACCGAGTCATCTGGTCTGCTTATGGCACAGTTTATACGGTAGACTCTCTTGACCAGTTCTAAGTCCTCACAAGCTTTGTCACCCAGTAGTGAATCAAGTCCTTCAGCCACAACAGAAAACATGAGATGATGCACTTTGTCTTTGACTGTCACTTTAAGTCTGCATACACCTAAGCTATCTATTTTCTGTCCATTATAGTCCTTCAGTAGTACTGACTTTTTCTGTATTTTGGGCTTTTCTTTCATATTTTTAATGTCACTCATACTGATTAAGTTTGCTTTTGACCCAGTGTCTAGTTTCAATGTAACTAATGCTCCATTTACCTGCAGTGGGATCATCCATTTGTCCTCTTTTACTGCATTAACTTTATGTTCAGCATTGTTAATTCCTGAGGGCTGCACATTTTGTCACATGACACCATTCCTACAAAACATGTCTCACTTAAATCAGTGTCCTCAATTACATTAACTCGTTGCCCTTTCTTAGTTTTTACTTTTGAAAAGCATTGTTTGGCAAAGTGATTCTTTCCATGACATTTTGTGCACATTTTTCCAAACACTGGACATTGTTTTAACTGGTGTTTGTAACCACAGCGTTTACAATTAAAAATTCCTTCCTCCGATTGCTTTTCACTTCTGTTCTGCCCATGTTTCTTCCCCTTGTAGGACACAGCACCGACAGCAGCACTCACTGCAATCGCATCATCATTGATTTCACTAAAAGTCTTGGCATGCTTTTGAGCTAGCTCGCTAGCTTGGCATATTTTCACAGCAATTTCCAATGTTAGTTCGGTTTCTCTCAACAGACGTTCCCATACTTTTTTATCATGAATACCAAACACAATCTGGTCACGAATCATGGATGCTTTCAGCTCAGAGAAATTACATGTCTGTGCTTTCAGTTTCAGATCAGTCAAAAAGCTATCAAAAGTCTCATTTTGCTGCTGTGTCCGAGAACGGAAGATGTACCTCTTATAGGTTTCGTTCTTTTTGGGAGAACAATGTGTATCAAACTTCTTTAGCACATCATCTAATTTTTCTCTGTTCTCCTCTGGATTAAATACAAATGTATTAAATACCTCTATCGCCTGTGGGCCTGCAACCGTGAGCAGCAACGCTATTTTCCTTGCGTCTGGCTTCGTACCGTACCTGATGGCAGCAATGTAGAGTTCGAATTGTAGTTTAAAAGTCTGCCAATTGTAGCCGACATTTCCTGTGAGTTTCAAACGCTCTGGTGGCTTCAAATTCTCCATGTCGCGTTGCACAATATTCAGCAGATCTTACCAATCCTGGTACCATGTTACGTTCATTAATAACTAGTCGTTTTTATTAAGAACAGCTAGCTTTTGCTAGACACTTTATTGAGCACATGTGGACTAGGTACAGTATCTGTAGAGGCCTCCATCTTGACTGCTGCCTTATGGGTAGCCTAGTGCATTGTGGGTAGCCAACTCTTATATACATACAGCACCACCTAGTGTACCATTCCAGAATGACAGATCATTACAAACGGCAGTCGGCCATTTTAGGCAATAAAGTGAACATCGCAGTTATAAGCCTGTCTGCCTGACTCTGATTTAATTCGATGTATCTACATGCTTGATTGAACGCATTAAAGCATAGATACAACATTGGCGACGAGGATAACGAACGGAATCATTTTAGATAGGTAGTTGCCCAAGTTTTAGTTAGCTAGGATGGAGAAGACCGGCATTCAAAATTTTGCACGCTTCGCCGAGCCAGCCACGTTGGGTCCAAGATGGACGAGGTGGTTAACGTCTTTTGAGCTTTATGCCGATGGAAAAGGACTCATTATCGACGATACCTCTACAGGTGCCACAAAGCAGAGGAGAAGAGCTCTACTTCTACACCTAGCAGGACCAGATGTCCAGGATATCTTTTCGACTCTACCGGACACAGGAGAGCCAGCAGACTACACGGCAGCGGTTAGTGCTTTGAATCACTACTTTGTGCCCCAGGTCAACACAGCATTTGCTAGACAGACTTTTCATAAGTTGTCCCAGAAGACAGGTGAGACTGTGCAACAATTTGCTACTCGTTTGCGGCAGGCTGCTAAAGACTGTGCTTTTGGGGGGGATGCGGATAATCAAATAAGAGACGCTATCCTGGGTAGGTGCACGTCAGCCTATGTGCGGAGGAAATTGCTAGAGGAAGGGCAAGGTCTAACGCTCGCCCGCACGTTACAATTGGCCTCACAATGTGAAAACGTCGAGGAGCAGATGTCAGCCATGTCATGTACAGAGAAGGCGGAGACAGATACTGTTCGTCGTGTTACACAGAAAAGAGGGTATTATGCGAAAAGCTCGACAGAGAAACCAAAGGGAAATGGCGATAGGAACGAAAGGAAATGTTACAGATGTGGACACACAGACCACATGGGCAGAGATCCGAAATGCCCAGCACGCGGACAAACGTGTCATAAGTGCAAGGGAAAGGATCATTTCTCCAAAGTATGCCGCACAAAGGGTACAAAGAAACACTGTGTGAACAATGTAGAGGAACAAAATGACTTTGCATTTGCTGTTACTGGAAATAACGTGACAGAGAGACTTACCAGGGGAGTAAACCTGAGAATGTTAATTGATTCGGGTGCAACTAGTAATGTGATAGATGAGAATACATGGGAAGGATTAAAGTCAGAACACGTTAAGTGTCAGTCACATGTCCCTAAGACAGCGAGAAAGTTATTCTCTCTTCTAGCCGACCACTGTCAGTTAAAGGTGTATTCACATGTGGGATTACAATAGGTAAGAGAACTGAGCAGGCAGAGTTCATTGTGGTTAAAGGCCATGGAGAGCCGTTGCTAGGAAGGGAGACAGCCATGAAACTGGGAGTTTTAAAAATAGGTGCAGATGTCTCAGCTGTGGTAGATGTAAGACAGCTACTAGAACAGCGGTATCCAAAGGTGTTCCAGGGAGTAGGAATGCTGAACACAAAACAGATCAGTTTGTATATCGACCCACAAATGAAGCCTGTGGCCCAAACACTCAGGCGTATACCATTCAACTTAAGGGGGGCAGTAGAGGCCAAAATAAAACAATTGAGGGACATGGACATTATCGAACCTGTAACTGGTCCCACCCCATGGGTAAATCCTGTGGTTATTGTACCAAAAGCGGATAAGAATGTAAGGTTATGCCTAGACATGAGATGAGCAAACCAGGCAATAGTGAGGGAACGATATCCAATCCCCATTGTTAATGAGATACTCCAAGGTATGAACGGCTCGACGGTATTTAGTAAGCTAGACCTGAAATGGGGTTATCTCCAGCTAGAACTGACCCCGGAGTCACGAGAAATCACAACGTTTGCAGTACATAACAGAGTATACAGGTACAAGAGGCTGATATTCGGTGTATCTTCAGCTAGTGAGCAATATCAGCACGAGATAGCTAATGCCTTAGCTGGAATAGAGGGTGTTGAAAACATCTCAGACGACATTATCATGCATGCACATGACCAGGAAACGCACGACAGACGCCTGCACGCTGTCATGACCAGGCTAATGGAAAGTGGACTGACACTAAACTCAGAGAAGTGCCAATTCAACATGGACCGATTGATTTTCATAGGAATCCTGTTGTCTGAAAAGGCCATCGGACCAACAGCAGAGAGAGTGCGAGTGGTGGCAGAAGCTCGGGAACCAGAGAATGCTACAGAGGTGAGGAGTTTCTTGGGACTCGTTGGGTACAGTAGCAGATTCATCCCACAGTTTGCAATGCTATCAGAGCCACTGCGACGCCTGATGAGAAAAGACACACCATTTAAATTTGGATCACAACAGAGACAGTCATTCAGTGCACTCAAGGAAGAGTTGGCCAGAGCCGGCACTTTAGCATATTTTGATAAGGACGCACCAACCAAGGTGATAGCAGATGCCAGTCCTGTAGGTTTAGGCGCAGTACTAGTTCAGGACCAACAGGGACAAGAGGTGCCAATATGCTATGTAAGTCGTAGTTTAACAGACTGTGAGAGGAAATACTCTCAGAGAGAGAGGCCTTAGCTCTTGTATGGGCTTGTGAGAGACTGCATCCATATGTGTATGGCCGAAAATTTAACTTGGTAACTGACCATAAGCCATTGCAAGTGATATACGGCCCACACTCTAAACCCTGTGCTCGTTTAGAGAGATGGGTACTTAGATTACAGCCGTACGATTTTAAGGTGATACACATTCCAGGCAAGCAAAACATTGCAGACCCACTGTCATGATTGCTGGGGGAGACAGCAAAACAGGAGAGACATTCTCATGGCTCAGATGAATACATGAGATTTGTTGCTGTGAGTGCGATACCAAAAGCACTCACTACTAGAGAGGTGGAGGAAGCCTCTGCTACCGACCCAGAGCTGATTGAGCTACGGAAGGCAATCACAAACGGACATTTTGAGAACTGTAAAGCTTATGCAGCAATTGCAAACGAGCTGTGCTTAGTGGGGTACCTAGTTCTTCGGGGAACACGCATCGTGCTACCCACAGTGTTACACGCACGAGCCCTGGTGTTAGCACATGAAGGACACTTGGGAATAGTTGGAACAAAGCAACATCTCAGAACCAAGGTTTGGTGGCCTGGCATGGACAAGGCAGCTGAAAAACACTGTAAAGCGTGCCACGGCTGTCAGATAGTAGCCAGACCCGACCCACCTGAACCGTTGAGACCAACACCATTACCGGAGGGCCCCTGGCAGGATGTAGCTATAGACTTACTGAGACCCTTGCCATCCAACCACTCCATTCTTGTGGTAGTTGATTATTATAGTCGCTACTATGAATACGACATCATGACCTCCACAACAACAGAGAAGGTTATTGATAGTTTAGAGTCAATCTTCAGCCGTCATGGTTTGCCAATCACCTGCAAATCTGATAATGGTCCCCAATTCAGATCTGAATTATTCAAAGAATACTGTGAAAATAACGGGATCAAACACCTGAAAACGACAGCAAAATGGGCTCAGGCTAACGGAGAAGTCGAGCGCCAGAATGCATCGCTGATGAAGAGAATCAGAATTGCTCAGTCAGAAGGACTAGATTGGAAACGTGAACTTAGAAAATATGTGACTGTGTACAGGAGCATTGACCATGCCACGACAGGAAAGAGCCCGGCAGAGCTGCTCTTTAAACGGAAAATGAGAGGAAAGCTGCCAGACATCACAGAGTCGCGCGCAGACATGGAAGTACGTGACCGGGACGCAGAACAAAAAGGCAAGTCCAAACTGTACGCAGATGAACAGCGGAGAACACAATACTCAGAGGTGGAAGTTGGCGACACGGTGCTGGTACGGCAGGACAAAGTGGACAAGTTCACCACTCCTTTTAATGCCACACCCCACAAAGTTTTGAGTAAAACAGGGAGTCAAGTAGTAGTAGAAGCTCCAGACGGAGCACGCTACTCGAGAAACACTACGTTTGTGAAGAAATACAGAACCAATGGACCAAAGGAGACACTCCAGGAGCAGGAGGAAACAAAAGGGACTGAGGACAGTATAGTAGACCATGACACACATACTACTGTGACACAGGCAATACCCACTGACACCAACATGTTAGACATACCCAATACAGCCAGACCTCAAAAGGGTTAAAAGAAAACCCCAAAGACTGTCTGATTATGTCACAACATAAACTGTGCGAGAACTGCATGGGTGATGTTAAATGTTTAAACCTGGGAATTATTTAGTTGTGTGGTAAGACACAAGTTTGTAAAAAGTTTATAAACCAAATAAGTTATGCAGTGTTATTGTAAGCAACTGTTTGTAAACTGCAAGTTTGTTTCCAAGGAAAAGGGGGATGTCATGTATTGATTTCGAGTTTGACACCAGTCAATACGGTAATGTAATGTGCATTGCATTTTGGGAATTACGCGGGAAAACGGCAGTCGGCCATTTTAGGCAATAAAGTGAACAGCGCAGTTATAAGCCTGTCTGCCTGACTCTGATTTAATTCGACGTATCTACATGCTTGATTGAACGCATTAAAGCATAGATACAACATTACAGTTATAAGCCTGTCTGCCTGACTCTGATTTAATTCGACATATCTACATGCTTGATTAAATGTATTAAAGCATAGATACAACAATAACGCTCCTGTGAAGCGCCCTGGGATGTTTTACTACGTTAAAGGAGTTATATAAATACCAGTTATTGTTGTTGTTGTTGCAGCATCCGGTTGTGGGTGATCCTAACAGTTTGTGCCGGTATCTCTTCCATTTGTTAAAATTTAAAAAAAATTGAAAACCCAATGCAGTGTTCCATTGAACGGCTTTACAAAATGAATCCACCACATTGTTGTGAGTTACCAATCTTAGACAGGTCGTTGAGGGGAGACACTGTGTAGGGGTCGGGGATTTGTCCATAAATGGGAGGGAAATCAGAAGAAGACACACTGTTTCATTTCTCTGAGTGGTTGGCTTCAAAGTGGGAACCATTTGCCCACCTGTCCATTTGGGATAGTGAATGATTTGGGGGAATTCCAAAACAGCAACAAATTGTGTTAATATTGTGCGTTTAACAGAAAATCATCCCATGAGGCATGGGGAAAACAGATATAAAGCTAAAGAAGGAAAGGTTAGGAGGGATGACTGAAGGCTTGGTAAATGAAGTGAGTTTTAAAGAGCTTTAAAGGTAAAGAGGGAGGTGGCAAGGCAGAGAGATTTAGGGAGCTAATTTCTGAGAATGGGACCTAGGCTGCTGGAAGCACAGCTACCAAGTGGGGCGGAGTGAGGGAAGGGCGATGCTCAAGAGGCTAGAGTCACAGGAACAGATATTTCTTCAGGAGGAAGGTAGTTGTACAGGTAGGGGAGGTTATGCAGATAGGGAGGAGCCTTGCAGCGGAGGGAATAAAAGACCAGGATAAGAGTTTTAAATGTGAGCTATCATGAGGAGCAGGAACCAGTGTAGGTCAGCAAGAATGGCAGGGCGATGGGCAAGTAGGACTTGGTGCAGAATGACATAGGGCAGCAGAAGTTTAAATGAGTTGGACAGTAGGGAGGGTGGAGAGTGGAAGGCCGGGAAGGAGACTGACTCTGGAGATGACATAGGCACTTCTGAGGGTTTCAACAGCGAATGGGCTGAGGTAAGTATTATGTCCATGTGTAATTGAGACACGGATTGCAGGAGTTGGTTATAACAGGTCTTTACTGAGTGGAGACAAACTGGAACTACTATGCAAAAGTTACTACACAGGCTTATATACAGGGGTGGTCACTACTGGTACTGCAGTATACAGGGGCTGCAGAATATAGTTCCTTCTGCAAAGTACATACACTACAATTCCTCCCCTTTTAGCTAAACAGTACATAACATTCGATTAATAATTAAATAACATATTTACAATTACAGCTGCTAGATACATTAGCTGAAGTTAAGCAATTATAAGTTCAGTCTTTGAGGAGGCTTCCTGATTTTGTCTGGATAATGCCTCTTTGGGGTATCAGGTTCTTCTGGCAAAGTTGATTCAGGATCAACGTCGTTGTTTGGTTCGTCTGCTTCCAATATCACCGATTCTGAGGTAGATGCAATTGGTACTTTGGTTTCATCACCAGGTGTATCGAATCGTGGTGTGGAATTGACGTTTTCCAGTGACTCTAGAATCTGGTCAGCATGGCATCTTACAATGCTCTCTCCAACGTCCACGGTATACAATAGAGGTCCTTGCCGTGTACAGATCATTCCTGGCTGCCATTTCTCTGTGTGGTAGCCCCGGGCCAAAACTGGTTGACCTATCTTAAAACTCCTGGTCGGCCTTTCATTCATATTCTGAAACTGCCTGTTCTCCACATCTTTTCTGATGTTTGGCTTAACCAAATCCAAGCGGCATCGTAGTCTTCGATTGAAGAACATCATGGCTGGAGTTTGGTTGGTAACCGCATGTGTCGCATTCCGGTAGGCAAACAAGTTATCCACCTTGTGTTGTAGGGGTATGTCTTCATTACACATTGCCTTGATAGCCTTCTTGAATGTTTGAACGAACCTCTCAGCCAATCCATTGGTGGCTGGATGATATGGGGCGGATGTGTAATGCTTAACACCATTGTTCTTTAAGAACCTCCGGAACTCTTCAGACACAAACTGTGGTCCATTGTCGGAGCAAATCTGTTCAGGCAGCCCATTTCTGGCGAATATGGTTCGTAAGACTGTGATAGTTTTTTCTGTGGTGGTTGAGGACATTTTTATTACCTCTGGCCACTTTGAATGTGCATCCACCGCAATTAAAAACATCGAGTCCATAAATGGACCAGCAAAATCAATGTGTACCCTTTGCCATGGAGATGAGGGCCACTCCCATGGATGTAGCGGGGCTTGTGGTGGGGCGTTTTGGACCTTCTGGCATCCTGTACAGCTCTTGGTCATCTCTTCGATTTCTCTATCGATTCCCGGCCACCACACAAACGCTCTGGCTAAGTTCTTCATTTTTACCCCTCCCAGATGACCCTCATGAAGCTCATTGAGCACTCTATCCTTCAATTTGGGTGGAATTACTATTCTGGATCCACACATCAAGGTTCCTCTGCACACTGACAGCTGTTCTCTTCTCGGCGAGAATGCTGGCAACAGTGGTTTGCTATGTGCTGGCCATCCCTTCATTGTTAAATCATAGACCCAGGAGAGTGTTGGGTCATTTCGTGTTTCCTTTTCTATGTTTGCATTCTTCACAGGGAGACATTCGACTATGGTCGAGTGGAATATCTCCACTGGATCCACTGCAGGTGCTTCTTCCACCGTCGGCAACGGTAGGCGCGACAATCCATCAGCATTCCCATGCTGTTTAGTTTCTTTGTACTCGATGTTGTGGTGTATGTAACCGTTCCACCTTTAAGAGAACTATTTTAAGAGATGCACTACTTTATCTTGGCTGCTGTATACTGTAATACCGGTGGTGACCACACCGGTATATAAGTGCTGTGTAATGATTTATTGGGCAGTTCAGCCTGACCTCCGACTAGTAAAGACCTGTTGAATTTACTCTTGTGGTCTGTGTGCAGTGATTCTTATTAACAATAACTAGAACACACAGACTTAACAGTGGCGACGATGACGATCTTACCCTGCAGCAGAGATATATCCAAGGCAGTTTAACGGGCGTCGAGAAGAGGCATCCGCCCTCATCATCCTGCTGAGAAAAGACTCGGGTCTGAAGAGCAAGGAAGAATCCTGACACGAAGCCTTCCATCAGCAACAGGCAGTGATCATCCCTTCTATCACGGTGGTGGGTAAGCCGATCAGCGACGAGCAGCAAGTCGGCCACGTTGGCTGTGAAGTAGGGGAGGGAAAAACGGAGGATATAAGGGCGGAGAACTCGACCACGGCCGGGGAAAAGAGCCGGACAGAAGTCGGGGCCAGAGGCGCTGAGACTGGGGCAGCGTAAGGCACGGGAGCCGCGGTGAATGCAAACGCAGCCGGTGTAAAAGACCGGGCTGCAAGCGGGCTGGGAGACGCAACAGCATCGAGAGAGAGCTCGACCGCGACCGGGGAAAAAGGCCGGGCAGCTACCGAGGCCGCGAGGCGCGGGATAAAATTTTAAAAAAACGCGGAGAACTGAGCCGCAGCCGGGGGGGAAAGGACCGGACTGCAAGAAGGGCTGGGAGGCACGATTTGAGAACCGCTGGGGAGGGCGAACGCAGCAATACGGCAATCGCCATTACAGCCAGCGGGGGAGAAAGGCAAACGCGGGAAGCCGCCATTTTCATAGGCGGGGGAAGAAGACCAGCGCGGGAAACCGCCATTTTGAAAAAAAAAAAAAATTTCTTTTTGTTTCTCAAGAAGATTGCGAGGATGCCTAAGCGTGGTAACATCAATGATTTCGATCCCGATGTTGAAGATTGGGCCACGTATGTAGAACGCATAGAGATTTATTGTAAGGCAAATAAAATATCAGATGACGATAAAGCACTAACCTTACTAAACTCAATGGGTGCGAAGACATACGGGCTATTGAAGCATCTTCTATCACCAGCTAAACCGGCGGATCGGGCTTTCGCTAATATTGTTGCTGTCCTGAGAAATCATTTGAACCCCACACCGCTGATGTTAGCGAAACGATTTAAATTTTATGCGAGAACGCAACTGAAAGAGGAAAGCAACGCGGAGTATTTAATTGAACTGCGTAAGCTAGCGAAATACTGTCAGTTTGGGGAAAGCCTGACAGAGGCACTGAGAGACAAATTCGTGTGTGGATTGTCGAAAGAAGGAACACAAAAGCGGCTGCTTGAAGAGAATGATCTTACACTTGATAAGGCTGTCACTATTGCAGCATCGCACGAAGCCGCAGCGAGAGGCACTGCGGAAATGCAGCTGAAGGCAGCGGTACTCAGCGTAGATCAAATGGCTTTGGGTACAGCAAAATGTTATCGTTGTGGAAAGACAACACACGATCAGAACCAATGCTGGTTTAAAAATCAGGAATGTAGAAAATGTGGCAAGCTTGGTCACATAGCTAAAGTATGCCGGTCAGGAAAGAAGACCAGCAACAAAAAGTCACCGCAGGAAAAGTGCAGAAAGGTACATAAGGTGGCTGAGAAGAGTTCGGGTGAACAGAATTCGGATTCAGACTCCAACAGCAAGGAACTGGGTAGTCTGAGAATTCACAATGTGAGTAAGGAAGCTGACCTACAAACTATCTGGGTCACACTTCAGATAGCAGGAGTCCAAGTGAAGATGGAATTGGACACCGGATCGGCGTTGACGGTCATGAATAAGCAAGATTACAAAAGGTTATTCACACATATTCCCCTACGGGATACGGAGATAGTATTGCAGACATACACGGGGCAAAGAGTATACCCCATCGGAAAGATAAAAGTCAAGGTGGTACACAAGGGCAAAGAACACCAAGGAATGGACTTATATGTACTACCTGAGGGAGGTCCACCACTTCTGGGATGGGAGTGGATCAGGAAAATAAATATGGACTGGCACTCCCTGAAAGGCGTTATCCGTCTCGGATCAGGAGGCCTCCTCAGAGACTGAATCTGTGAACTGTTTTTACATGAAGTTGTGTATATATGTTATTATGTTATGTTTAATGGGGAATATATACCGTTAAGCTAAAAAGGGAGGATTGTGGTGTATGTAACCGTTCCACCTTTAAGAGAACTATTTTAAGAGATGCACTACTTTATCTTGGCTGCTGTATACTGTAATACCGGTGGTGACCACACCGGTATATAAGTGCTGTGTAATGATTTATTGGGCAGTTCAGCCTGACCTCCGACTAGTAAAGACCTGTTGAATTTACTCTTGTGATCTGTGTGCAGTGATTCTTATTAACAATAACTAGAACACACAGACTTAACAGATGTCATATTGGTGTGCCCCTAGGAAAAGGGACCACCTCTGTAGTCGTTGTGCTGTCATTATCGGGACGCCCTTCTGAGGGTTAAAAATGGAGACAAGAGGTTGATGATCAGCTAGTAGAGTAAATTTCTGACCGTGCAGGTAGTGATTGAACTTCTTCACCCCCCACACCAGGCTGAGGGCCTCTCTGTCAATCTGGGCGTAGTTACGCTCGGCTGAAGTTAACGAGCGTGACGCAAAAGCTATCGGCCTCTCTGAACCATCAAGGAATTTATGTGACAGTACCGCTCCAATGCCGTAGGGAGACGCATCACACGCCAGTCTTATCGGTAGTGATGGGTTGTAGTGAGCCAATACTTCTCTTGAAGTGATTACATAGAAACATAGAAACATAGAAGATAGGAGCAGGAGTAGGCCATTCGGCCCTTCGAGCCTGCTCCGCCATTCAATGTGATCATGGCTGATCATTCAAATTCAGTACCCTGTCCCTGCCTTTTCCCCATATCCCTTGATCCCTTTAGCCTCAAGAAATATATCCAACTCTTTCTTGAATATATTTAATGAACTAGCCTCCACCGCCCTCTGTGGCAGAGAATTCCACAGGTTCACCACTCTCTGGGTGAAGAAATTCCTCCTCATTTCAGTCCTAAATGGCTTACCCCTTATCCTTAGACTATGACCCCTGGCTCTGGACTCCCTGGCCATCAGAAACATCCTTCCTGCATCTAGTCTGTCCAGACCTGACAGAATTTTATAGGTTTCGATGAGATCCCCTCTCAATCTTCTAAACTCCAGTGAGTATAAGCCCAATTGACACAATCTCTCCTCATACGTCATTCCTGCCATCCCAGGTATCAGCCTGGTGAATCTTCGCTGCACTCCCTCCATGGCAAGAACGTCCTTCCTCAGGTAAGGTGACCAAAACTGCACACAATACTCAAGGTGCGGTCTCACCAAGGCCCTGTACAACTGTAGCAAGACATCCTTGTTCCTGTACTCGAACCCTCTTGCTACGAAGGCCAACATACCATTTGCCTTCTTAACCGCCTGCTGCACCTGCATGCTTACCTTCAACGACTGGTGCACAAGGACACCCAGGTCTCTTTGCACTTCCCCTTCTCCCAATCTATTGCCATTCAAATAATAATCTGCCTTCCTGTTTTTGCCACCAAAGTGGATAACCTCACATTTATCCACATTATAGTGCATTTGCCATGTTTCTGCCCAATCACCCAACCTGTCCAAATCGTACTGGAGTTTCCCGACATCCTCCTCGCAGCTTACCCTCCCGCCCAGCTTTGTGTCGTCTGCAAATTTGGAGATATTACATCCAATTCCCTCGTCCAGATCATTAATATATATTGTGAACAGCTGGGGACCTAGGACCGATCCTTGCGGTACCCCACTAGTCACTGCCTGCCACTCGGAAAACGACCCGTTTATTCCAACTCTTTGCTTTCTGTCCGCCAACCAGTTCTCTATCCAAGTCAATACCTTGCCCCCAATCCCATGTGCCTTAATTTTGCACGCTAATCTCTTGTGTGGGACCTTATCGAAAGCCTTCTGAAAGTCCAAATACACCACATCCACTGGTTCTCCCTTATCTATTTTACTCTTTACTCTTCTGAAAGGCCCGCTTACATTCATCGCTCCATTTCCATGCTACTCCAGTTTGTAGTAGGGCGTTCAGTGGGTGCAGAATTGTGGACAAATTCGGCAAAAACTTATGGTCGTAATTCACCAATCCGAGGAACGACCTCAGTTGCGACACATTTTCAGGCGCTGGAGCCTTAACTACCGCTTCAATTTTGTCAGGGGACTTATGTAACCCCTCTTCATCAATCACATGGCCACAATACGATATCTGTTTCTTAAAAAACTCGCACTTGGGGCGATTGGCTCGTAGCCCATGTTCTCTTAGTCTAGTGAGCACCTGCTCTAGGTTGGCAAGGTGTTCACTGTCATCTTCACCTGTCACTAGGATGTCGTCCAAGTAACACTGAGTCCCCGGAATCCCTTGCAGGACTTGTTCCATCGCTCTTTGCCATATCGCCGGAGCTGATGCTACTCCGAATACCAGTTGATTATACTGGTAAAGACCTTTGTGAGTGTTTATCGTGAGATACTTCCTAGAAGATTCTTCAACCTCCATCTGCAAATATGCTTGTGCTAGGTCAATTTTTGTAAAACGCTTCCCTCCAGATAGTGAGGCGAAAATATCTTCTATCCTCGGGAGAGGATATTGTACTGTGTGAAGGACTGGGTTCACCATCACCTTGAAGTCCCCACAGATGCGAACCTTCCTTGGCTCCTCAGACTTATTGTTTAACGTTTTCTTCAAGACAGGAACGATGGGTGTCACCCACTCGCTCCAGTCTACCTTAGATAACACGCCTGCATTCTCCAGATTCTCCAGCTCTGCCTCGATGGCTGGGCGAATTGCATATGGTACCGGTCTTGCTTTGAAAAACTTGGGAATTGCATTCTCTTCTATTTTTATCGAGGCGGTTACGCCTTTAAGAGTTCCCAGTTCTTGTTGAAATACCTCTTTGGCGTTAGCTAAGATTTTTGACAATCGTCCAGGAGTGACGTCGTCATCCTTTTTACCAGCCACCGTCAGTGCCTGAATGGAGTGCCAGTCTAAACTTATCTTTCTGATTCATTCACGTCCCAATAACGGTGGTCCACCATCTTGCAGTATGTACAGATACAATTTCTGTATTTCCTTGCCGTTGTATTCGACAGGCACCCTTATTTTCCCTCTGGGGTATACTTTTTGCCCCATATACGTCTTCAAGACAATGGATGTCTCTTTCAAGGGTATGTGTGAGAATAGCTGCTCGTAGTCTCGTCGATTCATGACGGTCAGGGCTGATCCTGTATCCAATTCCATTTTGACTTGGGACCCTGCTATCGCGAGGGTGACCCAAATGGTTCGGTGATCCTCTTTTGCGATTACGTTGTGAAGTTTGAGACAGCTTAGTCTCTTGTTCCCGGATTCACTATCGCTCATCTGGTCTTCGGAACTACTGTCCGTCATCTTTTGTACTTTCCTGTACTGTTCCTTAGTAGCCTTTTTGTTGTCGTTAGTCTTCTTCCCAGACCTGCAAACTCGTGCAATGTGTCCCATCTTTCTGCATTGCCTGTATATTTTGTCCTTGGACCAGCAGTCCTTCTGGTCATGGGTTGTTCTGCCGCAGAGATAACATTTTCCAAATCCCCGTGTCATTTCGTGGGTGCCGTATTCCTGTGGCTTTTGCTGTATTTCCGCAGCTCCCCTTGCTGCTGCTTCGTACGATACTGCCACACTGAAAGCCTTATCTAGCGTCAGCTCTTTCTCTGAGAGTAACCTCTTCTGGGTTCCTTCACTCAGGAGTCCACAGACAAATTTGTCCCGTAGGGTATCTGCCAGTCCTGCTCCGAACTGGCAGTACTTTGATAGCTTGCATAGTTCCGTAAGGTAATCAGCATTGCTCTCATCTTTATGCTGATTTCTCCTGTGGAATTTAAATCTTTCTGCTATCAGCAGCGGTGTAGGATTTAGGTGTTCCTGTAGGTTATCAACAATTTCGTTAAAACTCTTCGCCATCGGTTTAGCTGGAGTAATCAGGTTCCGCAATAGGCCGTACGTTCTTGCGCCCATTAAGTTTAGTAGTACCGATGCCTTTTTCTCATCGGCTACTTCGTTTGCCTCGCAATATACTTCGACTCTTTCCACATACGTGGTCCAGTCTTCTATTGCATTATCGAAGGCAGTGATATTGCCAGTCTTCGGCATCTTGGAAATCTAAGATGGCGCCTCCCGCGCTTTGCCTTCTTCCCCGATTTAACAAAATGGCGCCTCCCGTGCTTTCCGTCTTCCCCGCTGCTGCCAGCGCTGTTGCTGGCGTTTTATGCCTTGATGGCGACGCCCTATGGTCTTCGCGCACTTCCCCCCGCGTTGCTGCTAATGCCGCTCTCCGCGGTTCCCGTGGCAAACTGCAGCTCCTCGCGGCTTTCTGCGCTTCTAATTCCTTTTATTTCCCCGTCGTCGGAGCAACCCTGCGGGACACTTTCCTACCTCTTCTCGGGTCTGTACGCTGCCCGGCTTCGTAGCACCGGCTGCGCCCTGTGTGCTCCACCCTCTCTCTCTCTCTCCTCTTCTTGACAACGCTGCTCGGCCCCGTTGAAAAGCCACCCGATCGAGCTCTAGCCTGCCGCAGCCCAGGAAGTATCAGTGTACTACCTGCCACCAGCCCGATTAGCTGGAACACCATCGACAGGATAACCAAGCCCCGCTCTCGACAGCCTCTCCTGCAAATCTTCAACTCCGATGAATCAGAGGCGGTTGCCCACGGTCGACGCCCGTTTCTTCTGTTTGTTTTATTTATTAATTTTTTTTTTTCTTTCTTCCTTCTGGCCTCGACCTCTGACAACTTCGCTTCAGGGATGGATCCCCATGAGGTGGTGCAGACTGTAGGTAAGTTCGGATCTGCTCGTTGCCAGTATTATGTCCGTGTGTAATTGAGACACGGACTGCAGGAGTTGGTTATAACAGGTCTTTACTGAGTGGAGACAAACTGGAACTACTATGCAAAAGTTACTACACAGGCTTATATACAGGGGTGGTCACTACTGGTACTGCAGTATACAGGGGCTGCAGAATATAGTTCCTTCTGCAAAGTACATACACTACAGTAAGGGTGGAGGCATGCGATGCTGCCAAGATGGAAGTAGGGGATCTTTGTGATGAAGAGGATATGGAGCCAGAAACTCGGCTCAGGAGTCAAACAGGATGCGGAGGTTGTAAACAGTCTGCTTCAGCCTAAGGCAGTGGCCAGGGAGGGGGAGCTAGTTAGTGGCAAGGGAGCAAAGCCAGTGGTGGGGGTTGAAGACAATGGATTCTGTCTTCCTCATGTTTAGCTAGAGGAAGTAAAGAAAGAGAAAGTGGAGAAAAGAACTGAAACAAGGGAGTCTTGCCCTAAAGTATATCCAGAAAATATTTTATGAATACTTAGCTTCTCCTTCAAATTTCTGTGTGGGCAGAGCAACAAAGGAAATACTGTGCCTTTGCTGATGTTTTCTATAAGTACCTCAATTGTGCTCTCTAGTTCAATAGCTTTCTATGTTTTGTGATTAATATATCCTTTACAATAAAAATCGCTTTCTGTATGCGAATACTTTATTAAGAGCCCATAAATTTTATTAATGAGGTTCAACAGGCATCTTTGGAATGTTGCACACTGGAACATGTCATGCCTTGAGCTTTCCAGTGTTCATAACGTAGCAGTCTTTCTCCAGAAATGGATATTGTTGAATTGTTTAAGTCACAGCCTCTTGGAGAGGCCTCAGCCTTCTGCCACAGCTCTTCCGCCAAGACCAGGTAGCTATGATGATCTACAATCCAGGTGGTACTTGCTGTGAGTCTTCTGCCTCCTGGGCCCCTTGCATTCCCAGGCCACCCTCTCATCTCTCTCCATAGTGACAATGATCAACTTAGTGAAGCTACAGCACAGGGCTACCTGTGTGCTGAACACCAAAAGCAGCAAGATACAGATAGAGCTAAGCAGCTCCACAACCAAGGGATCTCTAGCCTTACCGCATCTAGTCGAGAATCAATATCTACTGAGGAGAGGGATGAGCATTATAGAGGTATTAACAGCGCCTCTCTGAATTTTGAGATTATGCCACTAGAGCACACCCAAAGAATCTGCCTACATTGGATGGATTGTTCTGGAAAACATCCCCTCGGTGATTTTGGCATTGAGGTTGCCGTTTGAGAACATAAAATGCTTACACTGTACAATTGGTTGTGTTGCTTTATGTGCCTCCTTGTACTTGTGTTGCGCTTATCTCTCTGGGTTGCGTCATGGAGGCATGAACTATAGATTCTGGCTGTCGCTATGATTCCTGTTCAAATGAACCAGACACGCGCCTGACCAAGGAAGAAGGCGTCAGGTTGATCCCAGTTTTGTGCGTTTGCCATTAAGATAATTTTCTGGGCATCACCGATCACTGACATGTTGACAGAATGAAAGCTCTTAAAATTGAGGTGCACCGTTTGATATACTGTCAGTGTGAAGTGGCTTTCAACAAGCTACTTGGGATACACCTTATAAACATTTGATTATAAGTACAAAGATATTGGCCCAGAAATTCGGGTCGGGGGCTTCCCACGGGTGTAAGCCCCCAACCTGCACTTACCTTGCGCGCCGGCAGTTGAGCTGTAGGGCCCCATGGAATTCCGCTCTGGGGCCTGGCCCAGCTGTCGGTGCGCAGTGCTTGCGTGTCCCAGGGGTGTAGTTAGTGCGATGCGTCCCCTGGGATCACGTGAGCCATGGGCAGCCAATCGGAGGAGGGAAAAGCCCATTCATAAGAGTGACAGGAAGACCTGTCAAAATTTATGAATACTACGGCCCCAAAATAGCAGTAAACCTTCAAATAATTTTTTTTTTAAATCACACTTTTTAAATAAACTATAAATTACATTAAATAACTATTTTAAACAATAATTTAAATTTTTGAAAAAAATAATTTTATATTCTAACAGGGCTAAAAATAAACTTACCTTGCTTTAAAGTATTTAAAAATAATAAACCTGTAGAAAAAATGTTTTAATTTTAATTAATTGACCACTTACCTTGTAAAAAGCAGGCCTTACGCCTGCTTTTTACATTTCTAAATACTGCAGGCTTACGATCCCGGGAAAACCTGCAAAAAAAACCTAAGTTCAAAGCGCACGTGCAGCCTCTCCCGCGCGCGCGTTCAACCTCTGAACCCCTTCGTTCAGAGGATCGGAAGTGCCGGTTTCCCGCGCACGTGCAGTGCATGCAGAAAACCGGCACTTCCATTCAGCCTACGGGTGAGTACCCCGTGCGTACTCACCTGTGGAGACCCGAATTTCTGGGCCAATACTTTTAACTCTGTATAATTTATTAGTAAGGCCTGAATCTCCACGTGCATATAGTCAATAGTTTAGAGAAGACAGCACGATTATAAAAGTTTTTCTGCCCTCTTGTGGAAATGGATGAGCCTTTCCCGAGCAATGCATCAGTCATCTCCTGCGTATAGTGGATGCAATTCCTCTAAATATGCTGAAAAATCACCTTGAGCGCCTGGAAAGGCAGAATAGCTTAAATAAAAAAGCTGTTGTTATTTTCAGAGCTGAAGCCAGAGCAGTTGAAGTAGTTGATTCTCCCTTTTAAATAAGTTTTCAGCGAAAAACATAATTTGGTCATTACAAAGTTATCTAGCTTTAATTGAATAAGGAGAGAATGAATATAAAATGAGTAATCCTCTCACAAGGCTATTTTCCATACAGTAGTAAATATGCAGATTTAAAATAATTAATAATGGCCCGGAATTTGTGGTCAGCAAAGAAACAAAGGCGTTCGCTGCTGGCCCCGAAGTACGCTTCGCACAAGGATCTCGCCATCCCTGTGTCGAGGACTTTGGGTTTTCCGACCTTCAGTTGAAATTATCGGAGTTTAGTGGGAATCCAGAGGAAAGGGAAACAAGGATAAAAGCAAAAGACAGGAAGGAGAAAAACAGAAGTGGCAGACAGAGAAATCAAGGGTTTAAATCAAACATGGCCACAGTAAATAATAATTCTAAAAGATCTAAGAGTGTTAAAAAAACAAGCCTGAAGGCTTTGTGTCTTAATGTGAGGAGCATTCGTAATAAGGTGGATGAATTAGCTGCGCAAATAGAGGTAAAGAAATATGATATGATTGGGATTACGGAAACATGGTTCCAGGGTGGCCAAGGCTGGGAACTCAATATCCAGGGGTATTCAATATTCAGGAAAGATAGGCAAAAAGGAAAAGGAGGTGGGGTAGCATTGCTGGTTAAAGAGGGGATTAACACAATTGTAAGGAAGGATATTAGCTCTGATGATGTGGAATCTGTATGGGTAGAACTGAGAAATACCAAGGGGCAGAAAACATTAGTGGGAGTGGTATATAGACCTCCAAACAGTAATGCAGAGGTCGGGGATGGCATTAAAAGGGAAATTAGAGAAGCGTGCAATAAGGGCACAGCAGTTATCATGGGTGACTTTACTCTACATATAGATTGGGCTAACCAAATTAGTAACAATACTGTGGAGGAGGAATTCCTGGAGTGTATACGGGATGGTTTCCTGGACCAATATGTCGAGGAACCAACTAGAGATCAGGCCATCTTAGACTGAGTATTATGTAATGAGAAAGGATTAATTAGAAATCTTGTTGTGCGAGGCCCCTTGGGGAGGAGCGATCATAATATGATAGAATTCTTCATTAAGATAGAGAGGGAAGTAGTTGATTCAGAGACTAGGGCCCTGAATTTAAATAAAGGAAACTATGATAGTATGAGGCACGAGTTGGGTAGGATTGATTGGGGAATGTCACTCAAAGGGTTGACAGTGGATAGGCAATGGCAAACATTCAAAGATCGCATGGATGAACTACAGAATTTGTTCATCCCAGTTTGGCATAAAAATAAAACAAAAAAGGTGACTCAACCGTGGCTAACAAGGGAAATTAGGGATAGCATAAGATCCAAGGAGAGGACATATAAGTTGGCCAGAAAAAGCAGTAAACCTGAGGATTGGGAGCAGTTTAGGATTCAGCAAAGGAGGACAAAGGGATTAATTAAGAGGGGGAAAATAGAGTATGAGAGTAAGCTTTGAGGGAACATAAAAACTGACTGTAAAAGCTTATATAGATATGTGAAGAGAAAAAGATTGGTGAAGTCAAGCGTAGGTCCCTTGCAGTCAGAATCAGGGGAATTTATAATGGGGAACAAAGAAATGGCAGACCAATTAAATACATACTTTGGTTCTGTCTTCACAAAGGAGGACACAAATAACCTCCCAAGGATGCCGGGGAACATAGGGTCTAAGGAAAGGGAGGAACTGATAGAAATCAGTATTTGTAGGGAAATGGTGTTAGAGAAATTGGCGGAATTGAAGGCCGATAAATCCCCAGGGCCTGATAATCTACATCCTAGGGCACTTAAGGAAGTGGCCCTAGGAATGGTAGATGCATTGCTGGTCATCTTCCAAAATTCGATAGACTCTGGAACAGTACCCATGGATTGGAGGGTAGCTAATGTTACCCCACTGTTCAAAAAAGGTGGTAGAGTGAAAACGGGGAATTACAGACCGGTAAGCCTGACATCGGTAGTGGGGAAAATGCTAGAGTCTGTTATAAAAGATGTAATAGCAGAGCACTTGGAAAACAGTGACCGGACCGGACAAAGTCAACATGGATTTACAAAAGGTAAATCGTGCTTGACTAATCTACTGGAATTTTTTGAGGATGTAACTGGTAAAATAGATAAGGGAGAACCAGTGGATGTGGTGTTTTTGGACTTTCAAAAGGCTTTCGATAAGGTCCTGCATAAGAGATTAGCGCGTAAGGTTAAGGTACATAGGATTGGGGCAAGGTATTGACTTGGATAGAGAACTGGTTGGCAGACAGAAAGCAAAGAGTTGGAATAAACGGCTCTTTTTCCGAGTGGCAGGCAGTGGCTAGTGGGGTACCGCAGGGATCGGTCCTTGGACCCCAGCTATTCACAATATATATTAATGATCTGGACGAGGGAACTAGATGTAATGGGCTAGAAATTCAGTGGGCTTTGCGCCCAGTTTCCGCCCAAAGAGGGCTTCTGCGCCACTAGAGGAGCCTGCGCTGATATTCAGTGCTGCGTTAATGGCGGCGGTAGCCGGTAGCGCTGCGCCGACACCGATGACGTCATCGGTGTGCGCAGTGCCCTGGTTCCGCCCCGCTACCGGCCCGACCCCCATATTTAGTTGCGGCCGCCTCTTCCGCAGCGGCCGCAAACAACGTTCAGCAACCGGGGCCGTCCTGCAGCCTTATTGGGGTGAGTTAAGGCGGAGGTGCGGCCGGCCGCTTTTTCGGCGGCCGCCTGCCCGCACCTCCTTCCCCGGCCTCCTCCACCCCCCCCGCGGCATTGCCGGCTGCTTTCCGGGAGCCCGGCACTTCTCTGTGGTGCCGGGCTCATTTGCCGGCACTAGCGAGCGGCGATCTCGGAGTTGCAGGCACCTCCCCCTTAAGAGAAGGAGGAAGGCCTGCAGTACCGCAGCCTGCCGCTCCGCAGCAGGTGGCGCTGCAGCACCTAGCGTGCCGAAATTCAGTTTTAGCGCCCCAAGCGGGGGCGGCCACACCCTTGAATTGCGGCCGGCTTCGACTTGGGGCGCTGAAACTGAATTTCCGGCAGGCGCACGTGGCTCCGCGCGCAGCGGTAACTTTTGGGCGCAAGCCAGCTGGCGGGCCCAAAGTGAATTTCTAGCCCAATATCTCCAAGTTTGCAGACGACACAAAGCTGGGTGGACGTGTGTGCTGTGAGGAGGATGCCGAGAAACTCCAGTTTGATTTGGGCAGGTTGGGTGATTGGGCAAAAGCATGGCAGATGCAATATAACGTGGATAAATGCGAGGTTATCCACTTTGGTGTCAAAAACAAGAAGGCAGATTATTATCTGAACGGCAATAGATTGGGAGAAGGGAAAGTGCAACGAGACCTGGGCGTCCTTGTGCACCAGTTGCTGAAGGTAAGCATGAAGGTGCAGCAGGCGGTTAAGAAGGCAAATGGTATATTGGCCTTCGTAGCGAGAGGGTTTGAGTACAGGAACAAGGATGTCTTGCTGCAGTTGTACAGGGCCTTGGTGAGACCACATCTTGAGTATTGTGTGGTCACCTTATCTGAGGAAGGATGTTCGTGCCATGGATTGAGTGCAGCGAAGATTCACCAGGCTGATACCTGGGATGGCAGGAATGACGTATGAGGAGAGATTGGGTCGATTGGGCTTGTACTCGCTGGAGTTTAGAAGAATGAGAGGGGATCTCATTGAAACTTATAAAATTCTAACAGGACTAGACAGACTAGATGCAGGAAGGATGTTCCCGATGGTCGGGGAGTCCAAAACCAGGGGTCACAATCTAAGGATAAGGGGTAAGCCATTTAGGACAGAGATGAGGAGGAATTTCTTCACCCAGAGAGTGGTGAACCTGTGGAATTCTCTACCACAGAAGGCAGTAGAGGCCAATTCATTAAATATATTCAAGAAGGAGTTGGATATATTTCTTAAGGCTAAAGGGATCAAGGGGTATGGGGAGAAAGCAGGGACAGGGTACTGAATTTGGATGATCAGCCATGATCGAGGGGCTGAATGGCCTACTCCTGCTCCTATCTTCTATGTTTCTATCCCCTTGTGCGAGCTGCTGTGATGTCAACAAGCTGTCTAAGCAGCCAATCAAAAGATAGAATTCTCACAGACAACGAGCAAGGAAGTGAGTAGGCCCTTAAAATTCTAACTTTAAAAAAATGTTAGCGAGAGCAAAACATTGGCCCAAAATTTGGGGTCGGAGGCTTCTACGAATTTACCGGGTACCCACGGGTAGAGGCCCATGTATCCCAGGGGCGCATGCGCTTTGCAAGCCCCCCTGGGATCACGTGGGCCGGCCCAACCAATAAAAGAAGGGAATCCCCATTCATACTTATGGGAGTTCCGTACGTACGGAACCCCCATAAGTATGAATGGGGATCATTTAAAAAATACACGAACACATGAAATAATTTTTTTTTAAATTACATATTTAAAATTAATTAAAATGCCATTTAATTAGATATTTTAAACAAACATTTAGTTTTATGAATTTTTAAAATATGTTTTAACGGGGCTAAAAAATAAACTTACCTTATTGGACAGGGTTTTTAAATGTATAAATGAGTGATAAAATTTTATTGTTCTATTTTTAAAACTCTTATGATGATAAAAGCAGGCAGTACACCTGCTTTTACCAGGCGTAAGAACTTCACGGGCAGTCAGCGGGCGGAAGCTGGGCAAATAGCGCAACTCTCCGCCCGCGGAGGCCCTTTTCCTGGGGATGCAAGGATCTGTCAAGAAGATTCTTGACAGATCGCAAGTACCAAGTTTTAGCACATGTGCTTCGCATGCCTAAACTCGGAACTTGCACGGTCCCTATGGGCGCGTACACACCCGTAGGGGTCGCAAAATACGGCCCAAAGGTTGGGGCTCTCACATGGGGAAAAGGCAAATCTGAAATAAAGTTGGGCAAACTTTAAAAAAATTGACAAGTTTCTTAATCATGTTAATTTTTATTAAAATGGACATGTTTCACACTGCACGAAATTAAAATTAGTTTTCCAGCCCCTTAACATTTGTTTAGCAGTAATAACATTGAGGAAAAAAAACCAGTTACACCTAATCGCTTTGTGTCTAACTTTTAGTGGGGAATTTAACAGCGTACTTGCTGGGGAAGAGCCAAAGTTTTCGTCATCAAGTGACGTCATCAGACCCGCTTCCATCAATTGGCCGGTAAACTTGCTGGGCGGGCTTAACAAGCCCAATCATGGTAAAATCATTCTACAGAGCGGGCTGGAGCCAGCAGCGATGTCAGGACCCGCCACCAACCCCGGCCGCACTGGACCCACCAAGGTTGGGGAAACTGTGGCCAATGTTTAACATGTCCAAGTAATGCAGTTCAACATATATATAGCCAAAACAGTAAAATATATTCATAGAATGTGGTGATCAAACGTTATAGCATTTTGGTCAGGCTGCACCTTGACTACTGTGTCCAATTCTGGTCGCCGAGACACAAGGCAGATGTTTAAGTGCTTGCTGGAGGTAGTGCAGAGAAGAGCCACGAGGCTGACTCCAAGTAACATTCAGGGTTAAAGGAAAGACGGGAAAAGCCTGTGCCAAGATTTTTCTCAGGGGTTCTCCCAATCAGTCACTGTTACTTTGGCGGAAACTCTGTTTATTGGTCTTTATCCAGGGTTTCCGCTGATCATGAGGACCCCTGAGGAAATTCCCACCGTACAGCTTTTTAGCCTGGAAATGAAGTGACTGCAATGTGACCTTATGGATAAGATTGTTAAAGAATTGGATAAAGTAAAATTGCAGTAGTAGGATAAGGGAACACAGCTTCAAACTAATAAAAAGTAATTTTAGGGCTGATATCAAGAACTACTTCAGATAAAGCGTGATCAACGTGTGGAACAGACTTTCATAGGGATAGATTTTAACTTTTGGGCAACCAACTGGCGGAGTGCACCAGTCAGTCGCTCATACATGTGGCAAAGAGGTGGTCATGATTTTAAAGCTCTGACCTCATGTACATTGGGCTGATGAGCTGCGGGTCGCCAAAAGTACAAAAAATAAACAAGAAAGCCAGATACAATAGATTAAGGAAGAGATGCAATAACTGTCTGTTAATTAGTAAACTTAAAGAAAGTGAGCAAGCTACAGGAACTTATAAAGTAAAGTGATTATTGAAGGTGAGTAGATAGTATTACATTTGCTAAGTGAGTTATATCGGGTCAGGGATGTCGCAGGTTGATTGGAAGTCCAGTGTGTTAGGGAGTTACTTCTTCTTGTGACTGCGTATAGTTTAAATTGTTGGCAAAGATACATAATTAAATGTTTGCACTTGTGCTCAAAATCATTGCTTTTATTTCAATTTTGCAAAACCGTGCAAATTGTAATAATAGTCATTTTGACTGAATAATCAAGGAGACAACATACATAACACTAGTTTTGATAAAATGAACTTATATTGCTTATGTGAATTGACTGTGGATAGCTAAACATAAAACCATACTTACGAAATATCACATTCCCATATCAATGTTAGCGTTCTTTAAAATTTTAGACACTTTATATTATGTAAAATCTTAATTATAAAAGTTACAAAGAGTAAGTGATGTTAATAAAAAGGTACAAGACTGTAGTTTACTATGGCTGACATTTATTGTAGAAGTTGGTCTTCTCATCAATAAACTGTTTAATGCTGGTCACATTTTTTTCTAGGTCAGATAAATAATCTGTTTTTTCTTTTATTTCCTTATTTCCACCTTGTAACTTCTTCTCCAGGTCTGTAAACGTAGAAAAACAAATCAGTTAGTATTATATCATTATTTACCGTCTATTGTCCTCACTATTAGATTATTAGTCAACTGTTTCTTTCTCCACTTGCTGCTGACATTATTGATAAGTTTCCTGTGTTACTCTCTGATGTAGACCATACAATATTCAGAGAGTGCTTGTATTGATTTTCAGACGGTACCTGTATCTTTGCATCTGGATACCCTGAACTTTTAGAAATCATATGCATTCAATTTTGGATGCCTTGACAAGTGACGAGAGAGGATAAGCCAGGGAATTAGAGACCAGTTAGCCTAACATCTGTTGTCGGGAAATTACTAAAGTCTCTAATTAAGGATAGAGTGACTGAACACCTTGAAAATGTTCAGCTGATCAGAGAGAGCCAGCATAGATTTGTGAAGGGTAGGTCATGCCTGATAAACCTGATTGAATTTTTTGAAGAGGTGACTAAAGTAGTGGACAGGGGAATGTCTATGGATGTTATTTATATGGACTTCCAGAAGGCATTTGAAAATGTAGCTCATAAGAGATTGTTAGCTAAAGTTGAAGCTCATGGAATTGAAGGCAAATTATTGACCTGGTTAGGAAATTGGCTGAGCGGCAGGAGACATAGAGTAGGAATAATGGGCAAGTACTCTAATTGGCAGGATGTGACTAGTGGTGTCCTGCAAGGATCACTGTTGGGGCCTCAACTATTCACCGTATTTATTAATGATTTAGATGATGGGATAGAAAGCCACATATCCAAGTTTGCCGATGACACAAAGATAGGCGGCATCATAAGCAGTGTAGATAAAAGCATAAAATTACAAAGAGATATTAATAGATTAAGTGAATCGGCAAAACTGTGGCAAATAGATTTCAATGTATGCAAATGTGAGGTTGTCCAGGATAGAGCAGAGCATTTTTTAAATGCTGAAAAACTAGAAACAGTGGAGGTCCAAAGAGACTTGCAGTGTAGATTTACCAGAATAATACCTGGACTCCAAGAGTTAAATTATGAGGAGAGATTACACTAACCATAGTTGTATTCCCTGGAATTTAGAAGGTTAAGGGGTGATTTGATCACAGTTTTCAAGATAATAAAGGGGAACTGATAAGGTAGATAGAGAGAAACTATTTCTGCTGGTTGGGGAGTCTAGGACTAGGAGGCATAGTCTAAAAATTAGAGCCAGGCCTTTCAGGAGTGAAATTAGGAAACACTTCTACACACAAAGGGTGGTAGAAGTTGAAGAGATCGCAAAGTCTCTGTTTGAAGAATGGACTCAGTCGAGAATATTTTGTGCACTTTATGAGCTGAGGGTGTTTTCCCTGTGGTGGGATCGCCCTGTGCAAATGCGTGGGGGACTGGTTTGTTAAAACTCCAGAGAATGCATGGCAGTTGGCTGTGACAAAAGAACTGTCAGTCATCCAGAATGTATGGGTTTGCCCGACAGTCCTGGAAAAAGGAAGGGGGCCATTGAACTTGAACTTATTAGAAAGCCACTCTAATATGCAAAAGCACTTCTCACCTCCATCTCAGAAGAGAAGTAGAACAATGAACCCACTGGCCTCAGCCAGCCGAAAAGGAGCCAGTTTCTTCCCCAACACAAAGACCGAAGGATATGTCCCAGACTTAGGGCCATTAATCCAATACTCATGGGTCCGAAGACGACCCATCACTGATTAAGCACCGGAGTGCTTAGAAACAAAAGGATTTTAAAGATTGGCAGGAAAAGATAGGGGTAGCCAGACTCCTATAAAGATACGATAGCAAAATTCTGCAGATGCTGGAAATCCGAAATAACAACAGAAAATGCTGGAAAAACTCAGCAGGCCAGGCAACATCCGTGGAGAGAAATTAGAGTCAATGTTTCGGGTCAAACCCTTTTTCAAAACTGGAAAGGAAATGAAATAGATCGAAGGCAGGGCTGCGAGAGAACAAAAGAAGTAAAGAGACATTAAGAGGTATTCAAAACCAGACGAGATGGTAATAGGACAGTGGAGACAAAAGACAGCTCAGATTAGGTGTGAAGTGTACTGGCAGGATGAGAGACAGCTGCCATTACAATTTTACTTATATTTTTTTCCATCCCTTTGTTTTGGGTTTTCCCTCCCCCCCTTTCCCTTTTTTTCTCTCTTCCCACATGGCAGCTGTCTCTCATCCTGCCAGTACACTTCACACCTAACCTGAGCCGTCTTTTGTCTCCACTGTCCTATTACCATCTT
Organism: Somniosus microcephalus; assembly: GCF_052327205.1. Classification (NCBI taxonomy): domain Eukaryota; kingdom Metazoa; phylum Chordata; class Chondrichthyes; order Squaliformes; family Somniosidae; genus Somniosus; species Somniosus microcephalus. The sequence continues at coordinate 37,511,637 of NC_141003.1, read as the reverse complement.
GTCTGGTTTTGAATACCTCTTAATGTCTCTTTACTTCTTTTGTTCTATCGCAGCCCTGCCTTCGATCTATTTCATTTCCTTTCCAGTTTTGAAAAAGGGTTTGACCCGAAACATCGACTCTAATTTCTCTCCACGGATGTTGCCTGGCCTGCTGAGTTTTTCCAGCATTGTCTCCTATAAAGATAGATCCTTTCCCACCATTCTCTCTCTCTCTCTCTCGCTCCAACAAGATTGAATTAACAAGAAGTACCAGAGAAGCCGCCAAGCGGAGTGATCGAAACCGACCGTGTGTGGGGGTAAGCACAGTCTCGAGTGTCCCAAGCTGGTAACCCGTGAGCTGTAAGGGCTCAGAGTTTTCTCAGAAGTGAAGTTTTGGGGCTTTTCCAAGGGTGGGAGCTTCGTTTGGTTCAGCCAGGCGAAGGGGTTTATGTGACTGGGTAATTCGTTAGTAGGGGTGGAATTAGAGTCCACCATAGCAACAAGGGAATTACTGCTTGTTACAGTCCCCAGTTGTGTACTGTATGTATGTTGTTTGTAATCTGGATTTTATTCTCCACAGGGATAGTGATTTTGTTTAGTAGTGCATGTTTTAGCCAGTGTATGTTAGACCAAATAAATATAAGTTTGATTTTTCACTGAAGCATTCCTGTCTGTGACTTATTTCATTTACACTCTGAATAATAATTCCCGGGTATAGAACCTTCATAAGGCGGGGGCGATTCGAACTGTTCGTCTAGCAATTGGGCTAGGATCAAAAACCGCTTACAGAGTATAGAACTCTCTTCTGCAAACGGCAAATGATGCAGGGTCAATCGTTAATTTTATATCTGAGATTGATAGATTTTTGTTAACCAAAGATATTAAGGATATGGGGCAAATGCGGTATATGGAGTTAGGTCACAGATTAGCCATGATCTCATTGAATGGTCTACTCCTGTTCCTATGCTCCTTTTTGGCAAGATGATGAGGTTTAGAAAACTCACTACAAAAGCTTTAATCACCTCCTTAACACATTTTCGCATTATGCTCTGAGCAACCGAGCATCATTTCAAACAACAGCTCGGAAGAACCCTCAGGGAAAAACATTGAAGGCAGCTGTAACTTCCAATAATAAAGATAGAATAATGGGATTCACAGAAATAGTGAGTAGCTCTGCAGCAATTAAACTACATCTCATGAGCATACCATCGCCCACATTTAGCCTGAACTTCCTCAGACACTGTTGTTCAGGGTCCATTCTTCACCTATGAGACATTACACCTAGATAAGCAGCTCTTCTGAAACTCTGGATCTATGGCTCCTTAAAAACATAATGGCTAAAGTTATCCCAATCAAAATGGCGAGAAAATAGAGTTTTCGGCATGCTTTTAAAGCTCTTTTGATGAGATCCATAGTCATAGCAAACAATCATGATCGGTTAGGTTAGGGCTGCTGCCAGTAATTGCCTAATTAGACAGTCTTCAACATGGTGAAAGACTTGGGGCTAAAAATTCGGTGGCGCCGTATTTGGGGCGCCAAGCTCACCTGGGCGCCGGAATTTGCGCTCCGGCCAGAGCTGCTTGCGCCCTCCCGATATTCAGTGGGAGCGCCCCAAGAGGGACTCGGGGCGCTGCTCGAGGCTCCCCGCGTCCCGCTTGGGGCACTCAAACTGAATATCGCCGCGCTACGTGCCACAGCGCCACATGCTGTGGCACGGCGCGCTGCTGTACTGCAGGCCTTCCTCCCCCGATCGCGAGTGCCAGCAAAAGAGCCCGACACCGAGGAGAAGTGCCGGGCTTTTGGGACACAGCCGACACTGCCCGGGGGGTGGATCAGGAGGCCGGGGAGGGCGGCGCGAGGAGGTGCTGGCAGGCGGCCACCGGAAAAAATGGCCGCCCCGCACCTCCACCTTAATTTGCGCCACTACCACCACAGGTAGGCCCTGTGAACCGGTCGCGATTTGCGACCGGCGTTAGAGGTGGGTGCGACCAAATATCGCAATCGGGGCGGGAGTGGGGCGCTGTGCACACCAATGACGTCATCGGTGGCGGCGCAGCGCTACAAGCTAACGCCGCCATTAGCGCCCCGCTAAATATCGCGGGAGGCGTGGCCGGTGGCGCTAAAGCCACTGAGTGCCCTCTTTGGGCGCTAACTGGTGGCACAGCCCACTGAATTTCTAGGCCTTGATCTTTTAAAAAAAATTCCTGGGATGTGGGCGTCGCTGGCAAGGCCAACATTTATTGTCCATCCCTAGTAGCGCTAGTAGAAGATTGGCTAAAAATCCTACTTTTAGAAACTACGCTGGCATCATGTGAACTCTCATCAAAGCGCAAGTTGTGTATTTCCACAGCTTACACTATAGTTTTAAAAATCCATGATTTCGTAAATGAATAAAATACCTGTACAATAATGAAGCAGTTGGACTCCATACAAATCATCAATCACATTTTCTCATGCTGTTGCAGTTGAACAATGGCCACCTACCTGTAATTCTCTTCAGTTTTTCTTCCAGATCTTTTGCCAGTTTAGTAGCCTCTTGTTGTAGTTGTTCTGCTTTTTGTTTTCCATCAGTTGGAATCTCCTTTACTTTTAGTTTGCTTAATTTTACATAAGTCTCATTCAATTTTTGAAATTCCTTCAATAATCAAAACATAAATATGTCTTCAAACTAATCAGATAATTTACAGGTAAAAAGAAAAATCTATTAGTCAAGAAAAAACATTATAATGGTTTAATACCATAGATCAATAGAACAATGAGACTATTCAGGCCCCAGTCAGCCCAAGGTGTCTGTGCTGGTCATTACTAGAGCAATCCAAAGCTAATCCCACAGCTCTCTTCTCTATTTATACCCTTATATTTACCTTTGTTACAAATATTGATTGATTTTTCCCCCAAAATGCAATGGTCTCTCTAACTGTGGCCTAACCATTGCCTTGTACAAATTTATTATTACCCCTTTCATTAAACCTAAACCTTTACTTCCCCATTATTTGTATAAGCCCAGATCTAGGTTAGAAGTCAGGAGGTGGTTCTTTTCCCAGAGAATAGTGGATCTCTGGAACAGGCCGCCTGCTTGTGCGGTGGATGCGGTTTTCCTAAATTCCTTCATGCGACAGCTGGACCTCTTTCTGGCTGGGGTAGAGATCATCTCATACAAAAGGTAGGTACTGCATAGAATTAATGGGACCAGAGTGATCTGCTGACTAGTTTTGATCGCCTAGGGGAGTCAGAGGGGAATTTCCCGGATTTTCTTCCCCCAAATTGGCCTGGATTTTAACTAGTTTTTCACCTCTCCCAGGAGATCACATGGTTTTAGGTGGTGTGGAGAGTTTATTGTGATACACAAGGGTATTGATATTAACCACCCGCATGATGGACGGTAAAGGGTTAAAATTAAAAATTAGGGGCCCGCATCCCCAATCTATCGCATATGCGGCAGCCGCCATTTTTATGGTAGCGGGTAGCCTGCCGTGCATGTGTCGCATCTTGGAGTTGTAGGACACTTCATTACAATATCTGTATCAGGCTCTCGCAGTGCAGTTGGGAGCATGATTTAAATTTAACAGTTGCCAGCCGGGTTTCCCAAGACTCGGGAAATCCGGCAGCTAAATGAAGACGGGAGCAGCTGGAGCAGAAGTGCACCCCGCGACCCCTCTTGCAAACCTTTGGACTCCTTTCTGCCGATCGCAGCCCCTCCTCGCTCTGCTGGGATCGGCTGACCATCCCCCCACTCCCTACTCCAAGCCCTGATCTGTCACTCCCTCTCGAATGTCGGGCTCCAACCCTCCCCCCCCACTCCCCACCCACTGCACCAAGCACTGCTCTTTCCCGATTTCTGGGGACAATCCCTGGCTGTGGCCTTCTGCCGCTGGCTTTCTTGCCCGGCAGCCAGCCAGTCTGTCAATCTGGCCAGCTGCCGGGAAAGAAATCGAAGAAAAAAATGATAATGAGTTTCTGTGTTAAATTCGGCAGCACCTCCATTTCCCCAGGATTTCCAGCTCACTCCCCCTACTATCCCCCCAACCCACCTCTCTGTAAATATCGGGGCCAAGGTATCACAATTATGTGGGACTGGCTGGGCTGCCCAGAGGGTCTTTTCCTGTCCATCATTGTTCGTATGTTCGTAACTAGCTTTCTATCCATAGTGCTACATAACTCTGTGGAAACCCCACAACTGAGGAAAGTCTAGGCCTTTACATCTGGCAGAAAACAAGAGACCTGCTTCCCATTGGTCTGGCTTGAACCATGGCCCCAGAGGTGAAAATACAATGTGCCATCCTGCTGTACCAACGGGTTTGCACCAAGAGATGTTGGCCCTGAATTTGCGGTGGGTATGACAGCGTGGTACCGCCTTTGAAATTGACCGCAAATTTGGGATTTCCGCACGCGCTCACGTGCTAAATCTCGAATTTGCAAGTTCCAAATAGACAGATGATCCGCTGTGACTTTCAAGTCTTCAGTGAAATCAAAAAGTTGGGCTAATTGTCCACCTACTGCACATCAATTACGCTAGAAAATTTTACGGCTGGTGCAAACAGGCGCAGGAGCTTGTTTGCACAGTGTAAGGGGGGGGGGATGAGAAATTTGTATAATAATTAAAAATGAACACGTAAAAGAACCTACCAGACAGCTGTAGAGACTCAGTTTGAGGGATGAGATCATTTAAATTTTTTAATTCTTGCAAATAACTGTACTTACTCCAAAGTATCCCCTGTGCTTTTTAAAGCCAAGTACTGTACTTGTCAAATAAATCTAATTAGTATCACTGTTTAATTTACATGTTCTTTGATGTTGAGTTGAAGTGTGTCCTGATTGGCTAGTGAAAGGAGCAGCGCCCCACGTGATCCCAGGTATGCTTACACACAACGGTGCGCCCCGGGATCCATGGGCCATTACGCTGCGCACAACTCCACAGCATTTCACAGCAAGTTTTTGCTTGGGGCTTCGCATGAGGTAAGTGTGGATTTTCAGGGCCGTTAATTGTTGGGTACATTCAACAACAACAACAACAACTTGTATTTATATAGCACCTTTAACATAGTAAAACATCCCAAGGCGCTGCACAGGAGTATTTTAAGACAAAAAATTTGATACCGATCCACATAAGGATAAATTAGGGCAGATGACCAAAAGCTTGGTCTAAGAGGTAGATTTTAAGGAGCGTCTTAAAGGAGGAAAGAGAGATACAAAGGCAGAGAGGTTTAGGCAGGGAATTCCAGAGCTTAGGGCGTAGGCAACAGAAGGCACGGCCACCAAAGGTTGAGCAATTATAATCAGGGATGCTCAAGAGGGCTGAATTAGAGGAGCGCAGATATCTCGGGGGGGGTGGTGTGGGGTGGAAGGAGATTACAGAGATAGGGAGGGGCGAGGCCATGGAGGGATTTGAAAACAAGGATGAGAATTTTGCTGCTACACCAACTAGTAGTTGAAATAATAAACATCATTGTTAGTTTTTACTCACAGTATTACATAGTACTTACAGCACGGAACCAGGCCATATGGCCCAACATATCCGGTGTTCATGCTCCACTCAAGCCTCCATCCACCTCTCTTCATCTAACCCCATCAACATATCTTTCTATTACTTTCTCCCTCATGTGTTTATCTAGCTTGCCCTTACATGCATCAATCCAAGTCGCCTCAACTACTCCCTGTAGGAAGCATGGGATTTAGCAAATACTTATAATTTTATTATAAGTATTATAATTTTACAAAGATAAGATTAAAATAATTACTTGTTCAGCTTCCTCAGCGTGAGTCTTTGCTTTGTTCGCTTCTTCCAGTGCCTTTGCAGACGATATCTTGTTGTTATGAGTCTTGTTTTTCAGTTCTTCAATTCCATTTTGTAAATTTGTTAGATTGTTCATTAAATGCATGAGATTGTCAGAAATTGACTTGGTTTTCTCATTAAGCTGTTGAGAAGAGGTTACAATATGAAAGGCTAAACATTTTAAGACGAGAAAAATTGCAAATTAGTGATCTTTCACCGACTAGCATGAGTTTCAATATTCAATGAAATTCTAATTAAAACACAATTTGAAGAGGCGTATGGCAACGCTAGGGCTGATAACACAAAAGCATAGCTTAGAGAATTTAACAGAGAAGCAAAAGGATTTGAAATGCTCAAAGAGGGTATGACAAAATACTGGCAGGTAATAAAAGGGAAATAATAAAGGATTTTATAAACACAAAATGTAAAAGAATAGTTTTAAAAAAGGGTTGAGCTGATTGGAAATGAAAAATGACATCTTATGCAGGATGAAGGAACGACAGATACTATGGTCGGGATTTTACTAACCTCGGCGGGTCCGTGGCAGGCGATGTCAGTGGTGGGTCCCGACCCCACTGCTGGCTCCATCCCGCTGTCTGAAATTAATTTCCCTTGATTGGGCTTGTTAAGCTCGCCCAGTGCATTTCCCAGTCCAATTAGAGGAAGCGGGTCTGGTGACGTCATTTGATGACGTGTCATCAGCCGGTTTCCTAAAAGGGGCCATGGCCAACTTTATTTTGACATTTGTGCTGTCAGTGTTCTGCAACATTGAGGTGCTGCAAACACTGACAATCACTGCACAAAGGTGCATGGCTGCAACCAGGCTCTCCCATGACTCCCTCCATATGCTTATGGAGGGAGTCACAGCACGCAGGGAGGTCCTCTTCCCTTCCCATGGGCGGAAGAGACCTCCCCTGGAGATCAACACAGCCTGGTTGCACATTGCACAGGAGGACACAAGCAGGGATGTGGTCAGGAGGACCTGGGTGCAGTGGTGCAAACCTTTCAATGATCTCAGTAGATCACTAAATGTTAGTACAAAGCCACACTCAACGCCATCCTGCTGTGCCTCTCATCACATCCCCATCACTCTGCCTTCCCTACCCTACTCCTGCACATTCTTACTCACACCAACTTACCTTACACCTCCACCCATCCCTCTCTATCTACATTATCACTTCCCCATCTCACTAGCCACCCCTCACACTCGCCCTCATCCTAGTGCAATCATACCAACTAACAACACAGAAGGGTAGGCAATTGGGCGTTTTATGCAATGTTCATGTAAAGTTTCTGTTAATGTGGTGTCAAACTGATGCGTTATCAATTACTCAAAAGACTGAGGTTAAGCGAGTAACTAACAGGCTTTTATTAACAAGAGAATGAAGGTGTGCCTCGAGTGGTCGACCAGTCCAGAATACAGAGGGACTGTGGAGCAGTCACCTTTATACCTGGACTCGTGGGAGGAGTCAGCCGAGGCATGTACAGACATGTGCACAGTGGAATACAAACAGTGGTTTACCACATTCACCCCTTGTTTAAAAATGAGTCCGGCGGGCTGAAGTGTATTAAAAGTTTGTGTATTGGAGTCTCTCCGGAGGTCTTGTCTGCCGCTGTGATTGACGTGGCGACGGCAGGGGTAGTGAAGCTTCCGGCGTTGAGTCCCGCGTAGGCTGGGGCACTGGTGTGTAGTCCTCGTGGGTGTCGAGCGGGTCGCGGGGCCCAGGCGTGCTGTCTGCTGGGGTTGGATATTGGATCGTGGGGGGGGGGTGGTAGTGGGTAGTGGGTTACTGGGGCCCCCGAGGGTGTGAGGTCTCGTATGGAGACTGTGTCCTCCCGCCCGTCCGGGTACGTAATGTAAGCGTACTGGGGGTTGGTGTGGAGGAGGTCGACCCTCTCGACCAGGGGGTCCGTTTTATGGGTCCTCACGTGTCTTCTCAGTAGGACCGGCCCTGGGGACATCAGCCATGGTGGTAGCGATGTCCCCAATGTGGACTTCCTTGGGAAGACAAACATTTTCTCATGAGGGGTGGCGTTAGTGGCAGTGCAGAGCAGTGACCGAATAGAGTGGAGCGCATCGGGGAGCACATCCTGCCAGCGGGAGGTCGGAAGGCCCCTAGACTTTAAGGCTAGCAGGGCGGCCTTCCAAACTGTCGCATTCTCTCTTTCCACCTGTCCGTTCCCCCGGGGGTTGTAACTGGTGGTCCTGCTTGTGGCGATACCCCTAGCGAGCAGGTACTGGCGGAGTTCGTCGCTCATAAACGATGAGCCCCGGTCGCTATGGATATAGCTGGGGAAACCGAACAGGGTGAAGAGGTCGTTTAGACATTTAATGACCGTGGTACTGGTCATGTCCGGGCAGGGGATGGCGAACGGGAAACGGGAGTACTCATCAATAATGTTGAGGAAGTACACATTACGGTCGGAGGAGGGGAGAGGCCCTTTAAAATCAACGCTCAGGCGCTCGAAGGGGCGAGCGGCTTTTATCAGGTGAGCCCTGTCTGGTCTATAAAAGTGCGGTTTGCACTCAGCGCAGACTTGGCAGTTCCTGGTCATGGTCCTGACCTCCTCAATGGAGTAAGGCAGGTTGCGGGCCTTGATGAAGTGGAAGAACCTGGTGACCCCCGGGTGGCAGAGGTCATTGTGGAGGGCCCGCAGTCTATCGATCTGTGCGCTGGCGCAGGTGCCACGCGATAGAGCATCCGGGGGTTCATTGAGCTACCCGGGCCGGTACAAGATCTCGTAATTGTAGGTGGAAAGTTCGATTCTCCACCTCAAGATCTTGTCGTTTTTGATTTTGCCCCTCTGCTTGTTGTTAAACATAAAAGCAACTGAACGCTGGTCAGTGAGCAGGGTAAATCGTTTTCCGGCCAGGTAGTGCCTCCAATGACGCACAGCCTCCACAATAGCCTGGGCCTCCTTCTCAACAACGGAGTGTCTGGTCTCCGGGCCCTGGAGGGTTCGTGAAAAGAAGGCCACGGGTCTCCCCGCCTGATTAAGGGTAGCGGCCAGGGCAAAGTCGGACACGTCGCTTTCCACCTGGAAGGGGATGGATTCGTCCACTGCGTGCATGGTGGCTTTGGCAATGTCTTCCTTGATACGGTGGAAGGCTAAGCGGGCCTCTGCGGTCAAGGGAAAAGAGGTGGACTTGATCAGCGGACGGGCCTTGTCCGCATAGTAGGGGACCCACTGGGCGTAATAGGAGAAAAACCCTAGGCACCTCTTCAGGGCCTTGAGGCAGTGGGGCAGTGGGAGTTCCATAAGGGGATGCATCCAGTCGGGGTCGGGACCGATGACTCCGTGTTCCACAACACAGCCAAGGATGGCGAGGCAGGTTGTGCGGAATATGCACTTCTCCTTGTTATACGTCAGGTTCAGGAGTTGGGCGGTGCAGAGGAATTTTTTGAGGTTTGCGTCATGGTCCTGCAAGTCATGGCCGCAGATGGTCACATTGTCCAGATATGGGAGAGTGGCCTGCAACGCATTTTGATCGACCATCCGGTCCATCTCCCTTTGGAAGACGGAGACCCCGTTGGTGACGCCAAAGGGAACCCTAAGGAAGTGGTAGAGGCGGCCGCTTGCCTCAAAGGCAGTATACTGGCGGTCCTCAGGGCGGATAGGGAGCTGGTGGTACGCTGATTTCAGGTCAATGGTCGAGAAGACGCGGTACTGCGCGATCTGGTTGACCATATCAGCTATGCGGGGGAGTGGGTAAGCGTCCAGCAGGGTGTAGCGATTTATTGTCTGGCTGTAGTCGATGACCAGGCGCTGCTTCTCACCGGTCTTAACGACCACAACCTGGGCTCGCCAGGGGCTGGTGCTGCCCTCAATAATCCCCTCCTTCAGGAGCCGCTCCACTTCGGTTTTAATGAAAACCCTGTCCCCGGCACTGTATCGCCTGCTCTTTGTGGCGATGGGCTTACAGTCGGGGGTGAGGTTAGCAAACAGTGGGGGGGGGGGGGGGTGACTCTGAGTGTGGAGAGGTTGCACCTGGTGCGCGGTGGGCAATTTGGAAGCTGCTGGCTGCGGACTGTGAGTGGGGGGAGGGGTCCACCGTACGCCATCGTAACACTTTTAAGGTGGCACTGAAAATCTAACCCCAGTAGGACGGCAGCGCAAAGGTGGGGCAGGACCAGAAGTTTAAAATTATCGTACACAGTCCCGTCTACTAAGAGTGTCACCACGCAGTAGCCGCCAATGTCCGCCGACTGGGACTCGGAGGCCATAGAAATCCGCTGGTGCGCAGGCAGGACTGGGAGAGAGCAACGCCGCACCGTGTCGGGGTGGATGAAGCTCTCCGTGCCCCCAGAGTCAAAAAGGCAGATTGTTTCGTGACCATTTACCTTAATGTCCATTGTGGACCGGGCCAGTTGGTGCGGTCTCGCTTGGTCCAGCGTAACGGAGGCCAGCGTAGGGGTTGGTGTGTCGTTGCGGGTATCAGATGAGGCGGTGTTGGGGGCCAAGATGGCGGCTGGCGTCCAAGATGGCGGCGTCCATGATCCCCATGTGGCTGGAGGCGTCCAAAATGACTGCTGTTCCGGTGGTTCGCACATGGCTGGGGAGGCCCAAGATGGCGGCTCGCACGGCCCACACGCGGCGCTGCTGGGGTTCGGGGTGGCTTTGGCCCTGCAGACGCTGGCGTAGTGTCCCTTCTTCCCGCAGCCCGAGCAGATCGCATTTTTCGCCGGGCAGCGCGCTCTGGGGTGTTTGGCCTGGCCACAGAAGTAGCATTTCTGGCCTTGGGACACTGCTGCGGTAGTTGGGCCGTTGCTGGGATGTGGCTGGGGTGGCACAGCGCTATGAGACGGTCCTACCATGTCCCAGGCTGTCGTTCCCCGTGGCGTCCACGGTGCAGAGGAGTAGGCATCCATGCCCCGGTAGGCTGCGTCCAATGATAGTGCGAGTTCAGAGGCCTTGTTGAGGTCGAGGTCACTCTGCTCCAACAGTCGCTGTCGGGTGTAATTGGACCTGTGGCCCGCCACAAAAGCGTCCCGGATAAGTTCCTCTGTGTACACGGCGGCCTTTACATCCTTACAACCACAGGCCCGGCCAAGCACAGACAGTGCCTGAAGGTATTCCTTGGTCGATTCCCCAGGTTGTTGTTTACGACTCCCCAGGAGGTGCCTGGCGTACACCTCGTTCACTGGGCGCGTGTACTGGTCCTTGAGGAGCTTGAGAGCAGCCGTGTACGAGGTCGCGTCCTGGATGACCGAGTACGCTCGGTGGTTCACTTTGGAGATCAGGACATCCAGTTTGTCCTCATCCGATTTGACCGTTGCAGCGGAGGCGATCAGGAATTTTTCAAAGCACTTAAGCCAGTGAGCAAACTTGGTGGATGCGTCCGCCTCCCGATGGTCTAAGTCCAGGCATGCTGGTGTGAGGATCTTCTCCATTATAAAAAATCTTGTTAATAAAATTGATGCGCTATCAATTACTCAAAAGACTGAGGTTAAGCGAGTAACTAACAGGCTTTTATTAACAAGAGAATGAAGGTGTGCCTCGAGTGGTCGACCAGTCCAGAATACAGAGGGACTGTGGAGCAGTCACCTTTATACCTGGACTCGTGGGAGGAGTCAGCCGAGGCATGTACAGACATGTACACAGTGGAATACAAACAGTGGTTTACCACAAAACATTGAAACCTTTATTTTCAACACTTTGCGTTCTTGGACAGGTTTGTGTGCACCTTTGGAAGTGGCTTAGTGAGTTGCAGTGAATGGTGAGACATAACGGTACCCCCTGCAATGGTGATGAGTGTGAAAGGAATAGCTTGGGCATTGTAGGGATGCATTATGATGTCGGCATGTGGTGATGCCAACCTGACGCATCATGTGGCAACCTGGGTGTACAGCGTCAAGTGAAGTAAATCTGACCGTGGTGAGGCCATCCCTGGCCTCCCAGGCAGCAATGTGGTCGGGTGCTGATGCCCTGTGTCCTGTGCAGCATCAGGTGATTGTGGAGAAGGTTGGTGGTGTTGTTGGTGCTGGTGTTAGGGCTGATCGTGGTGGGATTCTGAGGACCAAGGTGAGAGAGTATAAAGGGCACTCATGCTGATGCAATAGATGGCAGGTTGACAGAAGCGATCTGTCAATGGTGGGAGAGGTAATGAGGTCAGACTGGATGGAGACTTGTGTAAAGACTTGCAGCATGGTGAATCTGTTGCGGAAATGCAGTGAGGAATAGCTTGTGGCTGAGGGAAGATATCTCTGTAAGATGGGAGCTTTTACTGTACATTTGAAGCTGTCAGCTCAACAGCTGATTCAGTGGCCACTGAACTCCCGCCTGAGCTTGACAGACGTGGTCCATGACCAGTGTGGACCCCGTGGGCCAGCTGTCAAATGCTAAAGGTGAGCTGAAATTCATTTTTAAGTGGCTCTAAACAAGCCACTAATGACCTGAATTGGGCCTGCCGCTGCGTGTCGGGTCGCTCAGCGCTGACAGACCCGACATTGGGAAAGGCGCATTGCGGTGGGTTCACAGTGGGGTCCCGACCCGCTGGGGGAAAAAAAATCACTTTCCCTCCCGACCAGCCACCGATCGCACCTGCTGACCCCCCGCAAAATTCCGGCTATCATGAGTATTTTGGTAATAACAACAGAAAATGCTGGAAAAACTCAGCAGGCCAGGCAACATCCGTGGAGAGAAAATTGAGTCGATGTTTCGGGTGAAAACCCTTTGTCAAGACTAAAGAAGCACAGGGAATGAAATAGATTAAGAGGCCAGGCTGGGAGAGAACAAAAGAGAAGAAGAGACATTAAGAGGTATTCAAAACGAGACAAGATGGTGATGGGACTAGTGGAGACAAAAGACGGCTCTAGATTAGGTGTGAAATGCGCTGGCAGAATGGGAGGCAGCTGCCATGTGGGAGAGAGAAAAAAAAAGAAAGGTGGTGGGGGGGCGGCGGGGAGGAAAGGCCAAAACAAAGGTGTGGATAAAAAATATAAGTGAAAATGTAATAGGGGCCGAGGTTATGATCTGAAATTGTTGAACTCGATATTGAGTCCGGAAGACTGCAAAGTGCCTAATCGGAAGATGAGGTGCTGTTCCTCGAGTTTACGGTGAGCTTCCGTGGAACAATGCAAGAGGCCGAGGACGGTGACGTCCGAGTGGGAATGGTGCGGTGAATTAAAATGACAGGCGACCGGAAGCTCGGGGTCACCCTTACGGACTGAACGGAGGTGTTCCGCAAAGTGGTCACCCAATCTGCGTTTGGTCTCCCCGATGTAGAGGATTGAGTATTTTGGTTCCGTTTTCAAAGAAGTGTATGGAAGTGAAAGGGTATAAGAGGAGTGGTGCAGCAACTAGATAGAATAACTACAGGGAAGAAATATTGAAAACAATTGGTGGAACTCGATGTGGAAAGGACACTGAGCCTGATGGCATACATTGTAGAATTCTGAGGGACGTCAGAGAAGAAATAGGGGAGGCTCTGGCCATAATCTTTCAAACATCCTTGGGTGTGGAATTTATGCCAGAGGACTAGAGGGTTGCCAATGTAACATCTATGTTCACAAAGGCTAAACCGGTTAAAAAATGATCTATATATAAAAAAAAAATCAAAATTTTAAACTGAAGTGAGGGGAGGGGATTGATAGAATTGGTGTGTAACCACACCGTAAATGCATTCAAAAAGAATACGTTTAGATATTGCTACACTTAGTGACCCGAGCAATGATTCATCTGAGGTCTATATTAATCTACACAGTTCTTTCAGAAATATGAAAAATTATGAACTGCAGAAATATGTTTAACTCCTGTGCTGGGAGAGGTCATCTCCCGACACCCATCTGCCTTATTAGAAAATGCATCTATCAAACTTGCCGTTATGGGATCATTGTGTGAAGCTAGGAACCCCTAATGTAAAATGAATCCTTTGAACCGTAAAACAAAATTGGAAACTATAGACTATATTTAAAAAAAAAACTGGTAATATACACAAACAAGATGACACTATTGGGATTCAGTTCATGGTTCATAATATCATTTGAATACTTTGAGAGTGCCGCAGCTTTTAATCAGAATCTTAACCAAGTGGTACTCTGTCATCTCTATCGTCTGTTGTAATCCGTCCAAACTATAACTTCTGATTTGAAAATAGAAGGAAAAGCTGTTGTATACTTTGATATTATACATTGGGACTAAGACGTATTAAAGATTACCTGGCATGTTGATAAAGAAACCAAACATCTTCCCGTGAATACAGGTATATGGATTTTAATGTTATAAATTAAACTTTTAATTAGATTTGAAATCCTTCCTATTTACCTGTGAAATCTTAGTCTGGGTATTATTTAGGTTATTGGTGATCGTCTTCATTGTGTCTGTGACTTCTTTTTGGACTTCTTTAACTTTGTCCATGTCTTTCTGTAGTTCCTTTGGGCTTGGGATCTCTTGAGCCGCTTTCCTAAGAATTCACATAAAATTTACTGTAGTACTGATGTACCATGGAAAGTTAATACACAGTGAGACCGTTCAAATGTAAACAGATTCATGTCTGACTGCTAATGTTAAAACAATGCTGTGCAGGATCTTGTATTCAGATGGAATTGTATCATTGACAAGACAATTGCACATATCTGTTAAACTCAATCATTATGTGGTCCTGGGGTAGATTGTGCATTAGTTGGGTGGTGTGTTATTAGTACCCACCTGACCATTTGTGTGCTGACTCCATCAAATCTTGTAGAATTTGCTTCATTTACATGGCGTGAGTGAGTTCCTGCCCCATATTGGGCCTGTGGTTGGGAACTTGGCAAAGGGAAATCACATGTAAGCTGCTCTTAATGCCTTGCTAAAAGGAGCGATGGGTAAATTTAAAGGCTGCTAATATTTTTAATGTATGATTCAGCCTTTTCAAAGGCTGTTTGAGCAACAAAGATGATTGGTGACATTATCCATAGGCATGCAGTAACTTTCACATGTATGTTGACAGCACACAGCTCTACCTCTGCACCACCCTCAATAACATGATCATTTCTGTGCTGTCAGACTGTTTGTTGTGGATGCGTCAGAACTTCCTTCAAATCCACACTGGGAAGAATAAAGCCAACTTATCACCTACCATCGAAAACTCAGTACCTTTGCTTCATTTACATCCCCTCCCCAGCTGGTCACTCAGGGTGAGCCAGACGATGTGCACTGATGGTGTCCCAGCCAATCCTGAGCTTCCATATCCACAATATCACTGCCTCTTTCTTTTCCTCATCCTCGTTGCCACTAAAATCTTTGTGCACATTAACATTACCTCCATACTTCTCTGTGCTTTCCTTATCTGCCTCTCGATTTTCACTGTATACAAATTGCAACTTGTCCTAATCTCCGCTGCCCAAAACCTGTCCTACACTAATTCAGTTTGCTTATGACACCCATCCTCGTAGACCTCTATTGACTCCATATCCCCAAATCTTGATTGCCGTTTACAAATTTCTTCCTGGCTCCACCCCACTGTACCACTACAACCCCCTCCAGCCCTGTATCCTAGCCACTGCTCTTTGGTCCATCAGTTCTGATGTCCTGTGCATCTCCCCCCCACCCCCGCCTCCCTGGCAACCTACCACCCATGGCAGAACTTTCAGCTATCCCAACCCTACTCTTTGGAGCTCTCTCACCTCTGCATTACTGCTTCTCCCTGTGTCTTTAAATGCCTCCTAATTGCCTATAATTTTGGTCATGTTTTCAGTCATCCCTCCTAACTCTTCTACTATCACTTAGAATCCATTTCTGCTCTGTAAAGCACCTTAGGGCAATTCCTACATTAAAGTGACTATTTTAATGCAATTGTTGCTTTTGGTGTTGACATACTTTAGCCACTGTGGCTACGAGATGATGCACAATTTTCTAGACACTACGGCCTAGAAATTCAGTGCCCTTAGCACCGATTTTGCGGCGCTAGAGGGCCTAGCGCTGCAATTGGCGCCGGTTCCTAAATTGCCTGGGGCCCTTCCGCGGCGGTAGACCGGTAGCGCTGCGCCGGCACCGATGACGTCATCGGTGTGCGCAGCGTCCCGGTTGCCGTGGTAACCCGGCCCCAAGCCGAAATTCAGTTGCGGCCGCCTCGCCAGTGGCAGCCGCAACTAAGACTCCGGCAAACAAGTGTTGCCGGAGTCTGCGCCGGCGCTTTAAGGAGGCGCGGCGGCCGGCCGCTTTCCTGCCGGCCGCCTGGCCGCAGCTCCCTCCCCGGACTTCTCCCCCCCCCCCCCCCCCCCCCGGAACAGATGCAAGCCCGGCACTTGTCCGAGGTGCCGGGCTCATTTTTGCAGAGATTTGCGCGGGCCGCGGCCGGGTGCAGGCAGCTCCTCCTTAACGGAAGGAGGAGGCCTGCACTTCCCGAGCCTGCCGCACCGCAGCGGGTGCCGCAGCGCCGGAATAGCGCCGCAATGCGGCGCGTTGCGCCAGTTTTCAGGCGCTAAAACCCTTCAGTAGCGCCGGCAGCCGTTTGGGCGCGGCGCTACTGAATTTTTGGCGCGCGCAAAGGGACTTAGCGCCGGCGCTAACTTCCGGCGCTAAAGCCCTGGCGCAGCGCAAACTCAATTTCTAGGCCTACACATCTACCTAACTTTGTTGATGGGACAACAAGGTACCTTTAACAAGGGCTACAATAAGTAATATTTTCTGTTTTTCATGGACCACACTTGCAAAGAATTTAGTGTACACAAGTTTGATTATGTGATAGCTAAGTAACGTGCGATCATAAACATACAAATCCTTTGGTCTACATTTTTCTGGCAATAGTTAAGGTTCTGATGCATGTTTCAACAACTTAGGGAATATGTAATTGGTTTGCAGCAGAGGAATATTCTAAATAAAAAAAGTGAAGACTGTCAGCAGTAGGTTACAGAATAATAATTAACCATGCAGATTATTTAAATAGAACACTACATACTCAGCTTTCATTGCACGTTTCAAAAGCGTCTTTGCTTCTTGAGAGCGGTTGTTCAGTCTATCCACTTCTTTATCAATGTCTTTAATTTCAGAAAGAATGTCCTGAATTTGTTTGCTTTTGTTCTTCACTTCCTCGGGAGTAATGGGTATCTTGATGGAAAGAACATCGTTTGCTATTTTTTCAAGGTCCTCAGAAGAAACACTGTCGGCTTGAATTGGAGGAGAAAGTGTAAAAACTTAAGATACCTTTGCAAAAGAAATATAACGGACACATTTCTCAAACAATCTGAGGTACTGTAGAATCTTCATTTTTGTGGTAGTGAGCTGTCACTGCTTGTATTGAATGGCTAGTTTGGCAGAAGCTGTATTTTTGGTGTAATTACCATAAACTCTTATTTTCTGTCGTGAATTAAACAGTGCTGATGTACTATTGTGCAATGACTGAAACACCAAATATTATAGGGCCTGCCTGCCTAAAATAAGGCAATTCACAAATTTCCAAACTAGATATGTGCACCCTTGGGAACAGAGTTTAATACTTTCCACTCCTCCCTCGAACACAAAAAGCACAGAAGAATAAAGTACCATTTAGCCCATTAAGCCCTTTCCTTTCACAACTATGTACAATCGAATTATAGGCTCTACTCGTCCCACTTAATCTTCAGAGGGAAGGTTGGCTAACTTTCCCCAGCCCCTGCCCAAGGGTAAATCAAAACTCCAGAATAGCTGCATCATCTAGTCAGTCCAGAACAGTTGCCTTCCTTAGTGTGACATGTCTAAGGCTGCAGCCGCTCAGGAACTATAATTTTCTTTCCAGCATTTGATTATCTCTGTAATTATTCTTTTTTTCCCCCATCAAATTCAGCTTGTTCTTTTTCCTCGCCAATTTTTCTGCTCCAATTTTTGCTTTTTCCTCTCCTCCCTTGACTGCTTGTCTGTTTCCTGGGGTACAGTTCCACAGGTGCCAGTTGCCCTGTGATACCAAATGAGTCTTTTCAGGATCCAATGGGAAGAAAATACAATGAAGGTGGCAACAGGCAAGGAACCGGACTAAGTACCTGTGAGAAACTCTTTCACTTTTCTGATGACAGCTTTGGTTTCTTGCTTTTCCTTTTCAAGTTCATCCTTAGTTTTAGCTACCTTATCTGATAATTTGGTTGCCTTGTCCTTAGTTTCTTGTGTCATATTTCTGATAAAATCAATCTGGAAAAAAAAAAGGCAGGCTAGTTTACTAGTGCACAAAGTTAAATCCATTCTTGACATAAACAATCTAGTTGGACAAGAAGATAGTCATTATTAACTTGAAACTGTAAGACATAGTTGTACCTTGTTTATTGTATTCTGCAGTTTTTCGAGGAGATGGTTCATCTGATCTCTTGTTTCTTTAGCTCGGGTGTTCACATCATTTGCCACAGACAGAGCTCCGTTACAGTATGGGCCGCCACATATTTTATTTCCAAAATTGTCACGACATAAAGCTCCTCCACATGGATCTTCATTACAGGATAAGTTTCCTTGTGCTCCACAAATCTACAAAAGTCAATTAGAAAAAATAATTTAAAAAATGATATACAACATGGCAAATTAAAATAATGCTGCACTGAATATGTTTGTTGGTTGTTCGAAACAGAACGTCACAAAAATTCATTCTGGTTATTTCTAAGAAGGTCTAGTAATATGTAAGGCAAATATATTATATTAGTCCAATATCGGGAGGATCTCAAACTTAATGCAGGCAATCCACTCCTATTCAGTAGCAAATCCTAAAGGAGCAGTTCTCTGCATTTTTTTTTAATTGCATGGCTTAAAGGTACTGTTTACTCTTATTTTCTTTAATTTGTAATTGAAATGTTATCTTGGAATAGTATAGCCTTGATCAATCTCATTAGATTTGAGACCTTTTAGAGTCAGAACACTAACAAGAACGGTAAGACTATTGTGTCTTGTGTCTATTGCTGTACATTAAGGTACCTGGGAAATTAAGTCATGTTGCATAAGACCAGCAACAAACAGTTACTGTATCGGCAACTGCTCCCAATTGGAGAATGGTCTAATGTTGAGAAGAATTACATTTTTTAGTTCTCTTGGCAGTGATACTCTATTACCACAATTCTACCTGTAGAAAGCCAGGATTTCTGCTGTTTAGGGTTAAAGGCTTTTGAGAAAGTTCCACACAAAAGGCTATTAGTTAAATTTAAAGCTGTGGGGATTCAGGGTAAACCTTGGGAATGGTTGAGAAAGTGGCTGAAGGGTAGGAATCAATGAATACACATTAGAGGATTTAAATCGGACGGGGGAAATACTGAGCGGAGTGCCTCAGGACTTGGTCTTGAGATCACTATTGTTTCTAATTTACATAAAAGACCTGGATTCAGAAACCCATTACAAAGTGGTCAAACTTACATATGATACCAAACTAGGAGGTACAGTGGAATTGGAAAAGGAAGTTCAGAAACTACAGAATAAGTTGGGCAAAATATGTAAGTGGGCAGAACAATGTTGGATGAAATTTAATGCAGACATTATGCAAAGTGTTGCACATAAGATGGAAAAATAAGCGACACACGTACTCCAGGAATGGTGTTGAAATAACTAAGGATGAAGCTTAAAGAGACCTAGGATTGTTAGTGGACTCAACATGAAACATGTCCAACCAATGCAGAGCAGCGAATCAACAAAGCTGATAGAATGTTGAACTACATAGCCAAAACAGTTGAACATAAGTCATTTCTGAGAATTGCTTTATTCAAACTTAAACTGGAGCGGTTCAGGTCGCCAAAATACAAGGGAGACATTCAAGCACCAGTGGCAATGCAGAGAAGAGGCACAAGACTAATCCCCTGCGTTAAAGGTCTGAGCTGTGAGAAAAAAAATGGAGAAACTTTTGTTCTTCAGCCTGGAAAGGAGCTGACTGAAAAATTATGTTGTAGAGGCAAGTAAGATTCAAGGGTATGACAAAAGTAAAGTGAGAATATTACTTTAAATAGCGGGAATGAAACAAAGGGACACTATTCAACCAGTAAAGTTCATTTCGGGACTAATATCAGGAAATTCTTCTTCTCAGAAAGACTGAGCAACACTTGGAATGGACTTCCAGATAGAGCAGTGGAGAAAAGAAATGAAGATAGGACTTGCATTTATATAGCAACTTTCACAATCTCAGGATGTTTCAAAGCGCTTCACTGCCAATGAAGTACTTTTGAAGTGTAGTCACTCTTATAATGCAGGTAAATGCAGCAGTCAGTTTTCCCAACAGCAAAGTCCAACAAACAGCAATGAAATAAATGACCAGAAAATATGTTTTTTTTCTCATTAAGTGATGTAGAAGAATCCTGTAGATAACACATACTGCAGTCACAGTATGCTGGTGTTTTAAGGTGGATACTGAGTTCACTGTTTTTGTCCTGGATGGTATCGATATTATTGAATGTTGTTCTGACTGCACCCATCCAGTGAGTATTCAATCAGACTCCTGATTTGATCTTTGTAGATGGTGGAGAGGTTTTGAGGGGTCAGAAGGTGAGTCACTCATCCCAAGGTATCCATATTCTACCATGTTCTTGTAATCGCGTTGTTGATATGTCTGGTACAGTTAAAATTCTCAACAATGGTGACACCAAGATGTTGACAGTGGGGAAATGCAGCTGTGGTTGTGCCATTGAAGGTTATTGGAGATGGTATTGCCTGTCAGTTATCAGCTCAAGCCTGGTGTTGTCCAGGTCCTGCACTAGGCTGGCAGGGGCTAATTCATTATCAGAGGAGTTATGACTGGAGCTGAACACTGTGGAATTATCAGTGACCAGCCTTACTTGAGACCTTAGCCCTGATTTTAACGCCCCGCACCCGACAAGAATGGGGCATGTGGGGGGTTAAAATCGCACTCAGTTCGGGCTACTCACCATTTTTACTGGTGCGATTCAGGGAGCATGTCAGGTCCTCACCCCAGGCAGGTGAAAGCCTAATTGAAATGTAAAAGTTGGGATCTGATGATGTCATTCAGAACCCAACACCATTTTACCATGTTTTCAGTGAGATCAGCACCTGGTACTGACCTCACCAGCAACCACAGGAGCCAAGAAGCAGCAGGCCTAGAAGAGGGCCAGAAAGAAAGGTAAATTCATTAAAAAAAAAAAAAGTTTCCCTGAGAGCCAGGAGGAGCAGGAGTGCTCCTCCGGGCCCCAAAATGAAACCGAGGACCTCCGCTACCCTGGGCTTGGCTCCCCCAACCACCCCGCCCCCCCACCCCCCAACCTAATCTCCTCCGGAACCTCCCCCTAGATTTTACCTTTTCTGTGGATCTTGGCAGCGGCCCCCCCCGCCTGATCCCACCTGCTGGTGCCGCATCATTGATGCTGGGTTCAAGCAGAAGTCAGACCTAATTTATTTAAATGATGCCCGGGAGTTAGAATGGCCCAGGCCTCACGTCGGCAAGCTGGGGCCCCTCACCCCCAGTTAAAATCGCCGAAACCCTTCAGCAGTCTACCCTCAACCTTGATGACTGATGGCAAAATGCTTGGAAGAACTGTGACATACCAAATGGATTCCTTATAGGGGACCCCACAGTACAACCTGAAGGATCAAACCTTCCTCGCAAACAGTGGACAACCATCAACCGCCTCAGAACCGGTCATGCTAGATGCTGCCACCTTCTCCATAGATGGAAGATTAAAGCACCCCCATCATGCGACTGTGGAGCTCCTGATCAGACCCTGGAGCACATCATTGCGCACTGCCCTCAGAGGAAATTTGCAGGCAGCCTACAAGATATCCACGCTGTTACACCGAAGCTTCAGCCTCGGTATTTGACTTAGATATTGACATTTAATATGTTTTTTGCTACTGCCATATGGAAGAAGAGAAGTTAAAATCGAGACTCTTATGATAGAGGGAAGGTCATTGGTGAAGCAGTTGAAGGTCATTGGCCGTGGATGCTGCCCTGAGACACTCCTGCAGCTGTGTCCTGTGCCTGCGATCAATGGCCACTGACAACCATGACCATCTTCCTGTGTATCAGATATGACTTCAGCCACTGGAGGGTTTTCCCTTTGACCCCTATTGACTTCAGACTTTCTAGGACTCCTTGATGCTGTACTTGGAGGATGCTGTCTCTGGCATTCAACTCGTGTCCATATCAGGATCTAGGCTGTGATGAGATCTGGAGCCAAGTGGTTCTGGCAGAATCCGAACTGAGCATAATTGTCTGAGAAGCAGACAGCTGTTGGATTTGTGTAATTCTGGCTAAGTTACCTTTGCAGATTAATGTGACTGAAGCATATTGAAGAATGTAGCATTTTGTGACAAAATGGATACCTTAATCTTATACACTTTGAATAGTACACTCTTGAACAATCCAACTAGATTTGAGACCTTTAAGAGTTAGGTATAACAATAACAGTATATAAGAGTCAGGATGCATGGCAGAAGAGGATTCAAAGGAGACACTTTTGCACAACGAATAATTTGACCATTATGACTGGATATTTTGAGACCGTGGCTCATACTAGTACACTTGATACAGATGGAACAGAACTGATTATGATGAGATCATTATTTCATTACCACTAATAAAGACCACTAGTGAATAGTAAAAGAATGTCAAAGGTTACTCTAAGATTTCAAAATTAAAAAAAAAGAATGGAACAAGAAAAGCCTATTCATCCAAACAAGTTTATTCCTTTCACAGACCATGTATAAGTTGTATACATGATGTATAAAAGGGAGATTAGAACAATGTCTGGGAACTTGAAGTATCCATTTAAAGAAAGCTTAAACTTTAGTTCAGAAATCTCAAAAGTTTGTCAGATAGAGGAATGGAGTGTGGAGAATGGAGTTTGAAGGAAGCTGCCTTTGGAGAATGTTACACATTTTACAATAATACTGCACATGACCACCTGAAAAGCATCAGGTGTTCTGCAGCATGAGACAAAAGCCCCCATTTTGAATGGGGGCAGGAGTCACGAGGACGGGGGACCATTTTAACTGCCCGATGGTCTGATTTCTGGGCTGGTTAGAATTGGTCCTAAAACATAAATATGGGCCATCTATTTGTTCTTATTACTATAGTGTGCTGGTGTATTAGTTGAGAATGGATGGTTAATGGTAAGGCTTGTTATAGAATCATAGAATGATACAGCACAGAAGGAGGCCATTCGGCCCATTATGCCTGTGCTGGCTCTTTGGAAAGGCTATCCAATTAGTCCCACACCCCTGCTTTTTCCCCATAGCCCTGAAAATGTTTTCCCTTCAAGTATTTATCCAATTCCCTTTTGAAAGTTACTATTGAATCTGCTTTCAAGCATTCAGTGCATTCCAGATCACAACAACTCACTGCATAAAATTTTCTTCCTTCATGTTGCCTCTGGTGCTTTTGCCAATCTCTAAATCTATGTCCTCTGGTTACCGACCCTTCTGCCACAGTTTCCTCCTCTATCAGAACTGATTTTGAACACCACTATCAAATCTCTTCTTAATCTTCTCTGCTCTTAAGGAGAACAATCCCAGCTTCTCCAGTCTCTCCACATAACTGAAGTCCCTCGTCCTTGGTACCATTCTAGTAAATCTCTTCTGCACCCTCTCCAAGGCCTTGACATCCTTCCTAAAGTGTGGTGCCCAGAATTTAACACAATACTCTACTGAAGCCTAAGCAATATTTTATAAAGATTTATCATAACTTCCTTGCTTTTGTATTCTCTGCCTCTATTAATAAAGCCAAGGATCCCACATGCTTTTTTTTAACAGCCTTCTCAACTTGTCCTGCCACCTTCAAAGATTTGTGTACGTACACCCCAGGCCCCTCTGTTCCTGTATGCCATTTAAAATTGTACCCTTTAGTTTATATTGCCTCTCCTCATTCTTCCTACCCAAATGTATCACTTCGCACTTCTCTGTGTTAAATTTAATCTGCCACGTGTCTGCCCATTATGTAGGTTAAAATCTACATATCTTCACTATCTTTAATATGTTGGGCCGTATTTTCCGATCGGAGGCTTCCCGCGTGCGGAGGCCTCCGATCTGGAAAAAATGTACACATTTACCAGAGGGCTCCCGAGGTGCATTTTGTTCCGATGCTGGGCCTCTCCAACTCTAAGTGCGCAGGGCCCAGGTATCCCGGGGCGCATGAGGTTCGCAAGCGTCCCTGGGATCACGTGGGCCATGGGGAGCCAATCAAAGAAGGGAATCTCCTTTCATACACTTGACAGATAGACCTGTCAAATATATGAATGGAGTTCACCTCAAAAACACTTTAAAACATTAAATAAATTTTTTTTTTAAATCACGTTTTTAAAATGAGTTGAAATTACAATAAATTAAATATTTTAAACAAATATTTAAAGTTTTTTACGGGGCTAAAAATAAACTTACCTTTTTTAAAAGTATTTTTAAATGATAAATCAGTGAAAATATATATATATAAAAAAAAAAATTTCAACCCTTATCCTGGTAAAAGCAGGCCTTGCACCTGCTTTTACCAGGCGTAAGATTTCTAAGGGTTTTCTGCGGGCGGAGGGTCTCCAAAAAGCGGAACTATCCACCCGCAGAGGCCCTTCTCCAGGGCAGCCAGAGGATCTGTCAAGACCATTCTTAACAGATCGGAAATGCCAGTTTTCAGCGCATGCGCAGTGCATGCCTGAAACCGGCATTTCCAATGTCCCTACGGGTGGGTACACAGCGCGTACCCACCCATAGGGATCGGAATATCTGGCCCATTGTGTTTAGAGTTCACCCTGGAATTTTCAATGTTTTTTGGCATGTTAGACAGGCTCACTATTAATAAGTCTGTAATTAATCTAATTCTTTTTAATATATATATTTCTACATCCTTAAATTATTGTTAACCAGACAGCCTACATTTCCTTGAAATAGTTTTAATAGATGCAGGACTCACCTTATTATTTACAATACTCAAATCCAATAGTTTTGTCTTTTTCTTTAGTGCATACATTTCATCTCTATCAATCAACTCTGTTTCCTTTAACAAGGCTGTTGCCTTTTCTCTTGTAGTTTTTGAGTTGTTCAGCACTTCTGAGTCATTCACTTTCTGTTGAGAGGCTTCTGAATTCTGGTAGTGCATTTTAATATCTTCCAAGCTACCTGCCAACAAAAGGAAAATAATTGTACAATTATTCCTTGAACTGAATGTAATCTTTGACTACAAATTTAATCGCTATTGTAAAGTACGACAGAAGAAAGGTCTGAACACTTTGTTGAGTGAACTGAATTATTTTAATATAAGCTATTGGTCTATACTACTGCACCCCTCACAGGGTTATGTTACTGTGTATTTTATCTCAATGAAGCATTTAACTACGACTGGACTTCCCAAAGTTCTAGTGCCCATAAATGTAGATTCTTTTCACTCCACATGCTATCTCCTAATCAATCAGTTGGGCTTTAAGTGGTCTCTTGCATATAAGTGACTGTCTCTGATCATGTTTTTGCTGGTTTCCTGGAGTCAGGAGACATGAATATATCTCACAAAGAAACAGGTCAAATTGACAGCTTTGTATTAAGGGAAAGATCTGGATTGCTTAGATCGTTTCCCAATAAATTCATTACATGCTAATTTGGGTCAATAGGAAGAGTTTGTGTGTGACACAAAGACTCCCAAAGTCCGGGGAAAAAATGCAAGTCCATAAATCACCAGGTCTCCAGCGCCATTATTTTTTAACCTGAGTGGCAGTAGTGTGAAGAACGGCTTAAATGCATCGAATGCGCGATTGCTGTTAATCTTCATGGGGCGAGCTATGATAATTACCTTCTTACATAGAAAGTACAGCACAGAAACAGGCCATTCAGCCCAACTGGTCTATGCCGGTGTTTATGCTTCGCACGAGCCTCCTCCCACCCTACTTCATCTCACCCTATCTGCATATCCTTCTATTCCTTTCTCCCTCATGTACATATCTAGCTTCCCTTTAAATGCATCATATGGTTGTTTTCGGCAAGGGGTAACATCCAAGTGGCTCAAAAGTCCCAGAAAATGATGTTGTGGCGTAAGTAACGTTGTAAGTCACTCACATCATAATTTCCTGGAAAATCTGTGGTGGAATAATGATGTACACCGTAGATGGGTCATTACTGGTGCAAGTTTTCAGCAAATTCAGGGGCATAATGGTACATGCATTATAAATGGCTAGTTCTAAATGAGGTGT
Organism: Somniosus microcephalus; assembly: GCF_052327205.1. NCBI lineage: Eukaryota > Metazoa > Chordata > Chondrichthyes > Squaliformes > Somniosidae > Somniosus > Somniosus microcephalus. Next base: position 37,485,852 of record NC_141003.1, on the reverse strand, counting down.
TTATAGTTCTTTTCTATGGAGTGATTTGAGATTAACTTCAACACTTACTGAAATTAAGGCCCCGATATTTCCGGGGCAGGAGTGGGGGCGCATGTTTATGGGGGCAGCCTGGAAATGCCGGGAACGCGGAATTTAACAGAATTTAATGAAGAATGGGTGAGGTATAGTAGAACAATGCTAATCCAAATTGTTTGACAATGAACTAGCTGCATTCAGGGGAACGAATCCTAACGATCGTCTACATAAAAATGGTAAGTTACTTATCACAGTCACCATCCTGAATGATGCTGCTGCTGGCCCCTGAGATCCCCAATCTTTGAGCCCTAGCCCTGACCTCTGATGTTCCTTCCCTCCTGTCCTCGACCACCAGGCCCCCCCGAACACTGATCTCCCCCCTCCCCCAATACCCCTGACCTCCATGCCCCCCGACCCCGATCTTCCCCCGCCCCGAGACCCCCGACCTCCAGGCTCCCCGAACACCGATCTCCCCCTCCCCCGAGACCCCCGACCTCCAGGCTCCCTGAACACCGATCTCCCCCTCCCCCGAGACCCCCGGCCTCCAGGCTTCCCAAATACCGATCTCCCCCCGCCCCCGAGACCCCCGACCTGTAGGCTCCCCGACCCCCGATCTCCCCCGCCCCCGAGACCCCCGACCTCTAGGCTCCCCGACCCCCGATCTCCCCCCTCCCCCGAGATCCCCGACCTCCAGGCCCCCCGACCCCCGATCTCCCCCCGCCCCCGAGACCCCCGACCTCTAGGCTCCCTGACCCCCGATGTCCCCCCGCCCCCGAGACTCCCGACCTCCAGGCCCCCCGAGCACCGATCTCCCCCCGCCCCCGAGACCCTCAACCTCCAGGCCCCCCGAGCACCGATCTCCCCCCCGCCCCCGAGACCCCCAACCTCCAGGCTCCCCGACCCCCGATCTCCCCTGGAAACTCAGCTGGCCAGCATTAAATTCAACTGGGTGCCAAAACCTGAGGAACGGAGCCTCAATAACATTTTATAATCACAGACCCGTTTCTCTAGGGGGTGTCACTTGGATGCCCCCAAACCCACTGCGGGGTAAACTGGAAGTCAGCGTGTTCGCGGTGGGCTGGGGTCAGATTTCACATATTTGCCGATTTAACCTCCCCCCTTGCCCCCCAGCCCCGACTCTCTCCCGCCCGTCGTGGGGGATGTTAAAATTCCCCTTAGTCAACCTTTGTACTGATCTTTAGCAAGTTCTTTCTTTAATTACTGAGCCTAAATCTAAAGTTCACAATTCTCGAGTATGCTGACCATTATTGAAGAACATAAGGAAGCATGGAATGAGAAAGGATGATGTGCAAACTGTTCTATAATGGATTTTTTCCATTTACTCTCCTAAGGGCAAGTCTGCCTTCTTCAAAGGTGAATCGGGCAAACATCAATATCTTTCTAACACGCTTTGTAAGTGTAAAATACAAACAAATAAGGGCACAGTGGTGCTTGTTGTGATCTCATTTATGCTAGGGACACAAAGAAATATACTTTACATAATAACAGACCTAAATAGCTTTCCCTGAATAGAATTCCCCGAATCCAAACATATAATAAATACAAGCGCAACAAAATAAATTACCAGGAAGACAAGAGGAATATGCAGGGAACATTCCATACATGTAGGACCAAGAATCCACTTACTAAGACTAATTGAATGTCACTGGGGGAATCGGTTTAAAGCAGTTCACAGTGAAAGAAAACCACCCATCTCACAATGCAACAAAAGCAGATCCAGTGAGGGGGACAAAGGCACAGCCCTGACAAGAATGATAAAGTATTTACCGATTCCCCCACCCCCGTGCAATGTAAGAAAAACACTCCTAGACTTCACCAAAGAAAATACCTTGAAACGCCACAAAAGGTATGCAATGAAAACCTAATCAAAATAGAGATAGGCGTTCTAAAGAAAACAAAACAGGCCTAAATCTGGAGTAGCAATATAACTGAAGTACTGTTGAGATAAGATATACTTCATAGCTTCTGTTCTGCCCAGCTGAGTTTCAAGGACATTGGTCTATAAAATAGTTACAGCTTAAGTATGGAATACGTCAAGCAACACCTCGCCCGCCTTAGGCTGGTGACAGGATACTGCTCCTTCCATGAGTGACTTATAAAACTAGTATGAATATTTTACTGCATGGTACTGTACAAAAACCACACTATTCAATATGACGGTAGTTTGCTGTCAACTGCTATATGAAAAAAAATCTTGTTGCAATGGGTCTGCAAAAATGGCTATAAATATGGCACTGCTATCAGAATTCACCTAAATGTGGGGCAGGATAGGAGGAGGGAAGGCCAATTTTATTTGCAATGCTCTATGATAAATTCTGTATCAAACGTTCAGCCAAATGCCCAAATCACTAGACTGACAATTGGCAATATTTTGGCCGATGAAAATTAAAGAATGGACCAAATTAAATGGGGTCTCTTTCATTACCAAAATCTATTTATCATTCAAGAAAGTGCCCTCCAAATGGCACTATCTTTAGTCTGAGTGCATGCTAATCTACGGTGTCAGCAGTAACATATTATATTTTAAGATTGATCTGGATGAGCTTTGGTACCAATTTTATTAAATGATAAAGTAAGCTTCAGTAATTAAAGGAGGACTGCCTTTATGGGAAAAAATGTTGGCAAATCTTTTTCTCATTGGTGAAGGTGAATAACTAAAACAGGTGTGTGTTTTTTCCTAATGATGACCTCATGCACAAGTGATGCGAGAATACATTGCGATGTGATTTACATAATTGGATTAGGTGCTTGTAAGCAAATTAAAAAAAGTTTGTCCATCACTTTTCAGGAAGACAGTGCTCCTTTAAGAGGCAATATTCTGAGATAAAGGTGTAGTAACCAGTATCCAACTCTACTCTGAGCAGATCTGGTTGACTCCAGGCAGTTAGTGAAAGAGTTAACATCCTCTCTCAAGGGACTCACTTGGACGTTTAAGCACACAAGTATAAAACATTTGGTTATTTCAACAAAGTATATAACTTTTGTTTTAATATGTACTTTTAAAATCATTTTAATCAACTAAATCCAGCATTCATTTGACATGGACATACATCATAGGAATAAAAACAGAAAATGCTGGAAATACTCAGCAGGTCAGGCAGCACCTGTGGAGAGAGAAAAGAGAGAAATGTCATCGACCTGAAACGTTAACTCTGTTTCTCTCTCCACAGATGCTGCCTGACCTGCTGAGTGTTTCCAGCATTTTCTGTTTTTATTTCAGATTTCCAGCATCTGCAGTATTTTGCTTTTGTACACCTTAGGGATGTTGGTTTAACGGTTCTTCCACTGGTACACTTACCATTTATGTTAGCCCCCATTTCAGGTTTCTTTTTGAATCTACTCACGTCCTCAATGAGCTTGTCAACTTCCTTATTAAGACCATCAATGACTCTGTTGAGCACATTGGTGTCATTTGGAATAGTCACATTCGGATCGATCTGCATTTTGGTTTTTCTGCACAATGAAGGAGTTGCAAGTATATTTAATACATAATTAGACTGTGTTGTGGTTATATTGCATGATTGATACTTTGCCACCCGATGCCTCACATTAGGGCCACGTGTGCAGTATACTGCTACCAATTTCTTTACAATCTTGCTAAGGCTGCCACCCAAAAGAGGTGGTTTGTTGGCATTGGGACTGGTCACCAGCTGCAGTATAATTTCAATTAATTTATGATCAGAAAATGTTTAATAAACCTGCGCTGGACAGTCGTGTAATCTTCAACCCCTTCCAATGGTGGAAACAGCTTCTCTGCGTCTACCCCATCAAACCCTTTCATAATTTTAAAGACCTCTATTAGGTCACCCCTCTCGGCCTTCTCCTTCCCAGAGAAAGAGCCCCAGCCTGTTCAGCCTTTCCTGATAGTTATAACCTCCCAGTCTGGCATCATCCTTGTAAATCTTTTTTGCACCTTCTTCAGTGCCTCTATATCCGTTTTGTAATATGGAGACCAGAACTGTAGACAATATTCTAAGCGTGGCCTAATCAAGGTTCTATACAAGTTTAACATAACTTTCCTGCTTTCCAATTTTGTTCCACTAGAAATGAACCCCAGTGGTTTGGTTTGCATCTTTATGGCCTTGTTAACTTGCATTGCTACATTTAATGATTTGTGAATGCGTACCCCTAGATCTCTTTGATCCTTTATCCCAATTCGGGTTAAATTTAGGAGTAGTGCAACTTTATTTGAGGCAGAAACCATATTTTATTGAAGTAGAGGATTGTTTTTTGAGAGGGAGAGAGAGATGCCATACTGGGATGGGTTTGTCTGGGGCAGATCTGTTTTGGAGTTGATTGTATTGTGTGGAACTGGCCACCAACATATGTACTCATTATTATTATGATGCAGAGTCGTGCTCTGTAGTTCAGTGTTGTATTTTGACATCAACCTGTAATTAGGTGACTGGTTTTTAAGTGGCAGTTCTACAACAGATCATATATGGTTTCCATGTTGTACCGACACAGAATCTGTTGTATGATCTGTCAAGCAATTGATGTACAAATAAATTGATCAGAAATAGTGTGGAAACAACTGCAGGAGGCAGTCTTGCGCTACTTTGTTTTTCACTAACTGCAATATAACTTTTACTGGTGCAAATCAAAACTTTTAAATTTTAAAACTGAGGTTTATAATGTGCCAAGCTCCTTTACGTTTCAGATGTTAGAAAAGAAATACCTGTAACTGGCCTCATCTCTTTTCTAACATTAAAATTACTTCACTGATATTCAGACTGGTTTAAGTACATATGCACGAAGCTCTGCTTTTCTAGTTAAGGAATAGTGAGCTTAGTGTTATCCCCTCACAGCCCTCTCACAGGTGTTAGTCTGAAACAATGTAACTAAAGCATTACATAAATAAGGTAGAGGTGCTATGTTTCTCTTTACAGTTAATATTTTTATAGTTATACTTTTTCATTTTTGTTCAAAAAATATTTCTCATTGAAGCATCTGTAATTGAAGTGTTTGTTCCTTGGAAGGATAGACTGGGCCTGAAAACTCATGGGCCTTTGATTGCTGTGTAAATACTGTGTTCATCCTGCCTGTAATCGTTGGTGCTGACCCGGTCTAAGTTAGTGGTCTTAGGGGGGGGGGGAGATCTTCTAATTTACATAAACCAGGCCGGCATCGAAGGTGGATCCCCCATCCGGCAGGCTGGTATGTCTGCTTTCACTAGCCCACCGATGTCCCACTAAGCCCGAGACGAGGAAACTCCTGGTCTGGGAGTCCTGTCCCAGGGCTACACCACTGACTGTGTTCGGGGCAGGGGGATGCTCCAGTCCTCAAGGCCTTAGGCAGGCCAGGACTTTCTGTAGTGTATGTACCTTGAAGAAGGAACGATATTCTGCAGCCCCTGTATACTGCAGTACCAGTAGTGACCACCCCTGTATATAAGCCTGTGTAGTAACTTTGTATAGTAGTTCCAGTTTTGTCTCCATTCAGTAAACACCTGTTATAACCAACTTCTGCAGTCCGTGTCTCAATTACACACGGACATTACACTTTCCATATCTGGGTCTCAGCCTAATTTGTTGCCCTTCTGCTGCCTGACACACCAGAAGGATCGTGGATTTTTGACTCTAGTACATGGTATTGCCAAAAAAAATTAAATCCTGATATAAAATAAATGGGAGATTCAGTGTAAACCCACCTACATTAACTGGAGAAATGTATTAACGACAGTCATTTTTCTCCTATAGTTCATATTTCAACTTACTTTTTATTTATTGAAACCCTGTTAAATAGTCTTCACAGCCTGTGGATGTGACAGAAAGATGCATTTACCTTTGCCTACAATTTGAACTGATTAAAATAATTTCCACAAACTAACTGCTGGAGAGCAGGCTTTAATTGTGTGGATTGTCACCACATCATACCATGGCAATAGACAAGGTTCAAACTGGGAAATCAAAAGAAGTGTTGGTTTAAGCGTATGTTATGATTTATATGAAAGATCCCTTTATGTGATGTATCCCAACTAAAAATGATGGCTGGGTCGGAGCTGGTCTACAAATATGCCAGCATGTCACACCGAGGCTTCCATCCCACTTCAATCACTGGAGTAGACAATTATGTTTCTTGCTTCTTGTTAAATTTAAAGCTAAGCCCGACCTGTAGTACATTTAAAATTGCATGTATCAATTATCTTATTGTGAGGGGCAGTAATAAAACCTGATGGTGTAATCAATGAATACTTTATCTGTGCGGTCAACTAAAATGGAGGGAACATTACCTGATCTTTTCAAAATAATCCTTTGTCTTTTTAAATGCGCCAGGGGAAGCAACTGAGCCACTTAGAATTTTGGCAACCTCAGCAATTTTCTTTTCTAGGTTTTCAAACCGTTTGTCAAAGGAAGGCCCGAGATTTTTTCCAGGTGCAGTGTTGGTCTTGTTGGACAGTCTTTCAATTGCTGGGATGAGAGCACAGATCTCTTCATCTAGCAGGTTAAAGCAAGGGTGACACGGTGTGCATTTTGGAAACTCCTTGCAGTAACCCCAGGCACATTTGTTGCAATGCTGTCCCGTTACACCTTCACGGCAGTTACAGACGCCTGTTGTCTTGTCACATGCAGGCCTTTCTGTTCCTCCAAAATTGCAGTTACAGGCTGCCAGGGGAATATTGAAAGAATACGTGTGAAATGCTTACGAATATTGCTTTGTAACAGCATTATACATTGACCATGATAATCAAAATCCACCATTTCGATTGGAGGAAACTGAATGAAAGCCCATAATTGATGCCCATTTATCGTGGACAATTAAAATTGCAAACAAATATGAGAAGAAAAGTCCTTGTTAATGGCCACAATAAACGAAATCACTATGAACAACCATATCAAATCATTCGATTTATATCTTCTGAGGAACATTTCACTATTCTTCATTTCTCATAGCCATTGATCCATCTTGTTTACTCACCAGGATACAACACTGGTTTAAAAAAAATTAAAGTAGAAAAAAAGTGCATTTCTATCCATAAAAGATGCGTATTGAGAGTTGTGATTTAAGGAGCAATACTAGTGAGTGACACCATGTGGAATATGTCAGGAGGCCAGCAGGCTGTAAACATGAGTGGATTACTAGGTCATGTCACCAACGGTGTGTTTTTCTCCACTGTTACTCCATGTTGTATATTCTGTTTATATCACTGGGGATTTTGAAGGAAAACATAGCACCTTTTGTTAAATAAATGTAATAGGGACTATTTTCTTTAAGTGTAAATATGATAGATAGTGATCCTGTTGTGATGCCATGAGATGAGGCTGGAGGAGGTCACAGCTCTGCAAGGCTGTTACATGGGTAACACAGTGAATGTGAAGGGGAGTTACTGGGGTGAAATAACATTTGTAAACTAACTGTGTCCAAAGCATTTTGTCCTACACTTTCATGCCATGTGCTTGCTGGTCTTCCACTGTATTTTAACCAATCACAGATAAATACTCAATGTTCAAATCAAGGGTAATGCATTGATTTCCTCTACGGCGTAGCATGTAAATGCTGGCAGTTTGAGTGGGCGCGGTGCCGCCCTGTGGTGCTCGTACTTCACTTCAGGTTTTTGACACCTAACCTACCGCTCCTTCTAAGTGATTCTCTAGTGGAGGGAGCGACTGTGCTGGCTGGCTGGCTGGCTGTGGGCTTTCACTGAGACCCTGTGGGGATTCGGATGCTGGAGGCCTCTCTGGGCTGTGCATTGCGAAGGGTCTACATTTGAATCAGCTATGTGTGGGACCATGGTGGCTGACTGGTGCTGCTTGGGGTGGGAATGTAAGTTGTGAGGAGGATGCAAGAAGGCTTCAAGGGGATATAAACAGGCTAAGTAAGTGGGCAAGAACATGGCAAATGGAATATAATGGCCCAGAAATTCGGGTCTCCACGATTGGCTCTCCATGGTCTACGTGATCCCAGGGGAGGCATCGAACTAACTGCGCCCCTGGGATACGCAAGCACTGCGCGCTGGCAGTTGGAGGAGGCCCAGGATCGCAATTCCACGGGGGCCCACAGCTCAACGGCCGGCACGCAAGGTAAGTGCAGGTCGGGGGCTTGCACCCACGGAAAGCCCCCAACCCAAATTTCTGGGCCAATATGGAGAAATGTGAAGTTCTCCACTTTGGTAGGAAATATAGAAAGGCAGAGTATTTTTTAAATGGTGAGAGATTGGGAAATGTTGGTGTTCAGAGGGACCTGGTGTCCTTGCACATGAATCACTGAAAGTTAACATGCAGGTATAGCAAGCGATTAGGAAAATAAATGGTATGTTGGCCTTTATTACAAGAGGATTTGAGTATAAGAGTAAAGACGTTTTACTGCAATTATATAGGGCCCTGGTGAGACCACACCTGGAGTACTGTGTACAGCTTTGGTCTCCTTACCTAAGGAAGGATATACTTGCCATAGCGGGAGTGCAACAAAGGTTCACCAGACTGGTTCCTGGGATGGGGGGATTGTCCTATGAGGAGAGATTGAGTAGACTAGGCCTATATTCTCTAGAGTTTAGAAGAATGAGAGGTGATCTCATTGAAACATACAAAATTCTTACAGGGCTTGACAGGGTAGATGCAGGGAGGATGTTTCTCCTGGCTGGGGAGTCTAGAACCAGGGGTCACAGTCTCAGAATAAGGGGTCGGCCATTTAGGGCTGAGATGAGGAGAAATTTCTTCACTCAAAGGGTGGTGAATCTTTGGAATTCTCTACCCCAGAGGGCTGTGGAGGCTCAGTCGTTGAGTATATTCAAGAAAGAGATCGATAGATTTTTGGATATTAAGGGAATCAAGGGATATGGGGATAGTGCAGGAAAGTGGAGATGAGGTAGAAGATCAGCCATGATCTTATTGAGTGATGGAGCAGGCTCGAGGGGCCAATTGGCCGACTCCTGCTCCTATTTCTTATATTCTTAATTTCAGCATCTTCTTCCATGCCTGTGGATGGGCAAACTCCATCCCAAGGTATTTCAGTAATCATGCCATTTTATGTCTGGAGACAGTGGGCCTCATTAACAGCCAGTTTCTCTGCTATTATCAGCAGTCACTTTTATAAAGAAAAGTGCCCAACGAGCAAAACACAAGTGGACAGATACAAATGAACGAATGTTAAAGTTAGTCCGAATAATGCTTTGGTTTTTCAAAGATATCAAGATGGTGACACTCTCTTTAATGCAGCTGTGGGAATATGTGGAGCACACTCAATAGGTGTTGCTAGTTGGGACACATTGGCTGTCTGCCCCTTAAGTGTTAGTTACCCTAACCCTAACCTGTCAGACAAATAAAACTTGGGAAATTGGTGGCAAAACATGCATGGGTATTAGGTTCTGCTAAAATACAACCTGTAATTTTTATATAATTTTTTTGTTCAAAAAATGTCCTGAATCTTTGGCACCTCTCTAAACTATTAGAATTACCTGTGAATATGTATTGCGATAGAAAGAGATACTCACGGATACACTGCACCCTTGGATCTCCATAATAATTATCCTGACATTCAGAACATCTTTTTCCCCCATAGCCATCCTTGCACTGACATTGTCCAGTAAACTGAAAATGTGCAATTAAACACTAGTTTAGAATGAAATGTAAAACACAGGTTCTTACATTGCCAGATAAATGAGTGTTATAGCTTGTGTGGTGATACTAAATTGAATAAAATTGTTCCACCACTTATAAATGGCAATGGCTCCCTCTGCTGGACTGAATTCTCATGCACAACACTTTCCTTTTGCTTCAATAATTGCTGTCAGCCTATGATTTGTTCAATGTTAGCATTTTTACACTTTAAATGGAGTTGTATCTTTGACTAAGTATGCTAATTTCCTTCTTGCCTCGTCACACTGGGTGCTGGCGGAGTTCTGAGGGTCACAATAACAAGGCTCGCACCCTCTTCTACTGGGCAGGTTCCAGAAATCCGGAGCACATTTCTCACAGTTGCTCCCAACCACATAAGGTAAGCACGGGCACTGACCAGTCGCTTGATCACACATACATAAACTGTCGGGTACACAGTGCCCCCTGTCGACTCCAATGCCATTGCAAGTACATTCTGAAACATAATTTAACATCAGAGTAGATTAACCTGTAAAGAAAGAACTTGCATTTATACAGAGAGGAAAGAAAGGACAGAGGTCCACATCTGTGGTGGCTTTCACCTCCTTCGGATGTCCTGCATCCCATGAATTACTTTTGTCATATAGTCACTGTCATTATGTAGCTAACTGAAGTGATAACTTATTTATTTCAAATGGGTTAATAGCACTGTCAATATAGCCAATAGAAGAATGCTATACATGCCAAGTGTTTTCTTCTGATTTCTAGGCTTAAATATCACACTATCCCGCGTTGGTAACGCATCACATGCTTCAGGACAATTGAAGCCTTTCATATCTTTTTTCCTCAGATCTATGAAAGCAGACATATTTTTAAACTTAGTAATGTAACTATTATCAATAATGGAATAAATGAGAACAAAGTGTGGATGGTATTTAGTATACACGTCAAAGAAAATGGGAAAACTCAGTGATTGTATTTGTTCCTTTTTGTGGACGTGCTAACTCATCATTAAAGACATCGGGGGAGGGGGTTGTTAAGTCTGTGTGTTATAGTGATAATTACTACACAGACTACAAGAGTAAATTCAACAGGTCTTTACTGGTTGGAGGTAGGGACTATACTGAATACAATATTACTACACAGTGCTTATATACCGGTGTGGTCACCACCGGTATTACGTATACAGCAGCCAGAGAAAGTAGTACATCTCTTAAGGTGGAACAGGCTTAAGTTCTCTTAAGGTGGAACAGGTTACATACACCACAGGGGTGAAATTTGATGAGGCCCGAAATGGACGGGGGCACCGCGGGGCGAGATTTGCTCGCATCCGTTTCGAAAGCGCAGGCAGCACGTTAATTTGGTGCTGTCTGCAAATTTGAATGATTTTAGCGCACAGCCCAGTGACGAACACGCTGCTTCAGGCTGTGCGCTTAACAGGAGGCCCAATGTCGCGTCACTGTAACAACGCTACATTTTCTTAAAGCAAGACTGTCAGTTTTGAATGGGTCTCGAGCACTTAAAGGTAAACTGCTTTCTGCACTTAAAAAAAATGGTAAAAGTGCTTCAGCACTAACAAGTGGCTCAACAGGCCAGGGAAGGGGCACCAAGGGTCTTGCACACTGCACTCCAGCTTTCTGCAAGGGGTCAACACTGGAAGAGAGATCTTCTACCCACAGGGCCCAGGAGGCCCTCCAGAAAGAATGATGTGGGACCAGATCACTGAGGCCGTCACTGCCAGCAGTGTCGCCTCCACCACCTGACTCCAGTGACTCAAGAAGCTTCATGATCTCAGACGAGTGATCAAAATCAGTGAATTCATCTTCAAAAGCCATCCCCTACCAACTGCACCACTAGCCTCACACACTGCTCAATGCACAACCCTCCCCCCAGTCACTCACCTACCAACAATCCCTACCAAACACAAGGCACAGCTCACATTCCGAGCTTCACCTCACCCCCTTGGAGGAGACGGTGCTGGCCATTCTTGGCAGGAACATGGCTGAGCTCTTGGCCAGCGGCAGGTCTGAAAGAATATAAGATACTGGTATCCTTATACGTTATCCTCCTTCTCAAATCCCACTTCCCCTTCTGATTTACAAGCTGCGCATGGTGTAAGCATGCAACTCTTGTTTTCCTGCCCTCCCCTCACCACAACCCTATCCTTGTGCCTTCCTCATTTCAGACACCCAAGAAATCCAGCCTGCCCAGCCAGTGGTTTAACAAGAAGAGGGAGAGGAGAGTGAAGAAGAAGAAGAAGAAACACAGTCATTCAATTTCACACTTCCCAGGCACCAGCTCCTCAAGGTCATCCTGCAAGGCCATCTGCAGTGTCCCCCACTGAAAGTCAGCAGCCTTCCACCAGCCATGCTGCAGCCACTGGGGTAGCACTGCGTGACATCACTAGGATAGGCAAAGGCAGACGCAAGACAGTCACTAAGGGAATACACAAGGGTGATTAGTTGATTTCTTGATGTCATATTGAATGCATATATGGATAAAGTTGGATTGGAAAGTTTGCTTTGTGGTGGCTTTTATTTCAGCATTGTGGCCAAGAGGAAGTGGTGATGGTCAGTAACAGAGGGAAGTTAAGGTGTGGGACAAATGTTGAAAGGGGAATTGGGGTTGTATTGGCTGGTACCGCAAGTGGATGGTTCGATCCCGGATATCCCGGCCAGAAAGGGGCTATCTGGGTTTCCTTCCTCCTCCTCTACTTCTTCCTCCTCCCTCTGTGAGCAGCTTATCCCCTTTGCTGCCTCTGCTTCATCTCCATGTGATATTGCAGCCTAAGGGGGACTGCAACTAGAACCCCCAGGACCGTGAGCAAGTGGTGTTCTCAGAGGCCTTCTTTTAACATCCAAAGCCATGCAAGCATCCAGCAGCACTCCCTGCATACTTTAACAACTTTTATTGTATTGCACCAAGCCACTACTTCAATAAAAATGTAAAAGAAACCCACTAAAAGCTGAAATCGAAACTTAACTGAAAGATGTTTGTGTCCCATTAAGAAGCGCTGACAGCATCTCTGTACATCTGCTGCACGCACGTTCTTCTGTGCGTTGTTAGGAGAGGGCGGTATGGAGAACGGTGACATCCAAAATCACAGTCGTGTGTGAATTTAGGCATTGCACGTCACAATCTGCATATTTACATGGGAGAGGCGAGCGCAGGCAACAGCAGTGCTGCTGGCCTCTCCAAAATGGCGGCCGTCGTGTTCTGCACCGGAAGCGGGCAGAAGCGAGGCGGCCGCCATTTTTAAAACAAAACCGGCCTTGACAGCTGGCGCTACAACCTCGAATTTCACGGCCATCAACTTATAGCTCTACAACGTTTAACTGCAAAACAGAGGTTAAAATCTCATAGCAGTCCAGTAGGTCGATGCTACCAAAACATTACATGGGCAATGAAATTCCAAATGTTGGAAATCCAATTGGCTATAATGTAGTTCATTACGGTGATGGTGAAGATTTTCTCAGATTTCCATGCACTGAAGAACCTCCTGAGTTGGGTCACGTTTCACCAAGTGAATATTGCAATTGGCTTGAGAAGTAGGTCAAAGGCAGCACAAGGACTGAACAAATAATTTGGGCTAGATTTGTGGCAGGTTCCCAGTTTTATGATTTGGTACCTTAACAGGTTAACATTGAAAAAAAACTAATCTGTCCTGCTTCTAACCCAGAAATGATACATTTCTGCATGTTAGAACTCATATACTCTCACTGGGCGAGTTCTGTCAGCCTACAGTGGCTGTTTGTTGTTAGTTACACAGTCAACATTCATTCCAAAGCACAGGTTGCTAAGTTACTAGTGAAATTCTACCCTGAAGCTGCCTTTAGGATGAATTGGGCTATAACTTGAGCGCATATATAATCTAGCTGAACTGATTTAACCTCCTCAGAATCTTACGTCTGCAATCCTTGTTCACCGCGGATCCATGGTACCCCGGCTTGCAGAACTGGCAGTTTGGTCCATAGGTATCATACAGGCATTTCAAACACTGCCCCGTCTGATGGTCGCAAGACTCTGGATCTCTCACGTCTATGTTATTGTTACAGCTGCAAAGCAAACAGCGATCTCCAATCCCTGTGCCGTAGAACCCAGGGGAACATTTCTCACAGTGGATTCCTGAACAGAAACACACAACAATCTTAATACAACTCCAGTTCTACATTTGAACCAATCTAATGGAATATGGTGACATTTGTCACTTGGTGATATTTCGAGGTGTCAAATGAATCACAGAATAAATACATTGTTCCAAATTTATCAGTCTATGAAAATTAATATAAAAACAGAAAATGCTGGCGATACTCAGCAGGTCAGGCAGCATCTGTGAAGAGAGAAACAGAGTTAACGTTTCTGGTCGATGACCTTTCGGCAGATGAAGGGTCATCGAACTGAAATGTTAACTTTGTTTCTCTCTTCACAGATGCTGCCTGATCTGCTGAATATCTGCAGCATTTTCTGTTTTTATTTCAGATTTCCAACATCTGCAGTATTTTCTTTTTGTATGAAAATTAATAAGTTAGTTATCAGTTCTTATCTACCCCAGACAGATGGGACAAAAAACATTTCCTTTCTTTTAAGGATTTAAGTCAATTTAACGTTTGGGTGAATTTTACCCAGCCACCTTTTGTTTTATTTTTGAGGGGATTTATCTCCCAATGAAGGCCATGCAGCATGCAGCTTGTCTTTGGGCATCGACGATGTCGTCTCTGGACAGTGACTGGGAGACACACCGTAGCAACCTGAGACTGGTGGCTTTTTCCGATTTTTCCATCCCCTGCAGAGCGATGCCACAACTGGTGCCCAGCACCTCCTTGCTTTGTGTATTCAGATTGGAAACTGCAAAGAGTGCACAAATCAGGCTTGCATACTCCCCCCGCCCCCCTCCATGGCACTATCTGCTCCTGGGCTCACAGGACCCACGCTTGATGGGAATGCAGGTTGGAAGTGGGACGGCAACACTGTAGTGCCAATTATCCGACCCATACTCTGGTTAAGTGTGGCATTGTGAATTTACCCCTTTCTCACGGTGCTCTGGCACACAGTGTCACCGTGTTACTCCTGCTTCACCACAAGATATCCATAATCCCCTTGGATGTAATTTGGTGACACCTTTCAATCCAAATAAAAGTCAGGTTCAAATTTCCAGAGAGTACTGATTTCAGAAAAAGTAAAAATAAAACACTCATAATTTTAAACTAATATGTCCTAATATCTTAGTCTCTCAGCTGTAATAATCACAGAAAACTCAAATAGCAGACTTTGAAGACATTACCTCAGTAACAGAGTATGGCTTATTTTGCCAACATAGTTGCAGCAAATCTATATTATATCATCTTAATGATAAGCCACACTATGAACTGGGCCATTTCCTCACTCCCTTCTCACCACAGCTATTCACACCAATGTGAATCTCAGTCACGTGGAAGGCAGATACAGGTATCAAGGTCTAACTTTACTTCTTGTGTTAATGCAGTCTCTTTCTTAACTAACGGAAGATACACTTGCTGGGCATAAATAATGTGGTACCCTGTATCCAGATTTTTCTTAAATGCTGAAACACCGCAACAAGACATCCCATCTCAAAAAACAGTTGAGAACTGACAAAACTCATTGCATATGTACCAGGTGGGCCTGACTGCAGAATCAGTGATGAATTACGTGTAAGGTAAGTATCTTGCAGAAGCTACCCAATAGTACATTTGGTAAGCTCACTATGTAGCTGAGCCAGTTAGACCAGAAGGCCCTGTTTCAATGAGCAGATCTCACCCGAAATGTTGGTAGGGGTGCTACACTTGGCCTCAGTGCCTTGCGATAGGGAGACTAGTATCAGCCAGGATTCCTGTTCTTGATCATTAATCAATGATCCTTGCTGGAAAGTGCACATGAGGACATTCAGTCCAGCTTGATCGTGGCCAAAAAGCTTAAAGGTTACATGTGAATAATGCCACTTGGATAAGTTTTAGAGAGTGATGAGCACCTGTGGAACCCAGAGTGGGTCAGCGTATTCAGGAGAGGAAAAAATGCATCTCATAAGTCACCTAGAAGATGGCTTTTAAAGCAGTTAAACTATTTTGCCATATTGTCAGCTTCTGTTAGGTAGAACACACTGAGGAATCTTCACACCTGTATGGCCTTCAAGGCAATTGCAAACCAGTTGTACAGTTCTAGGGTCTTCATAACAAGAATGAGCAAAATAGCGTCCACTGTTTGGAATGTCAGGGCACTGACATGGCCGACAAGGTTCATTTAAAGTTGGGTTCCCAAAATAGCCTTCACTACACCTGCAAAGACAAAAGTACAGGTTCAAATCACAAATCCCTAAAGGTGGGTGATTAGCAATATTTGAAAACATCTACTATAGTTATTATAATAGCAAAATACTGCAGATGCTGGAAATCTGAAATAACAACAGAAAACGCTGGAAAAACTCAGCAGGCCAGGCAGTATCCATGGAGAGAGAAACAGAGTTAACGTTTCAGGTCTGAGACCCTTTATCAGAACTGGAAAAAGCTGGATATGTAACAGATATTAAGCAGTTGCAGAGACAGTGGGGGGGGGGGGGAAAGGAATTGAAAGAATATACTGTGTTTATGTAAGAGGCAGGAAAGATAAAATGTTGCAAATGGGAATGGCAAAATCATACAGCATGAAAAATGAGGGCAGGGGTTATAGTTTGAAATTGTTGAACTCAATGTTGAGGCCAGAAGGCTGTAAAGTGCCTAATCAAAAGATGAGGTGCTGTTCCTCGAGCTTACGTTGAGCTACATTGGAACAATGTACAGGAAACTTTGTGCTATCCGGAGGTGAGCTATCCGGCAATCTGGAGCCACCGGCAAAAATCAGCAGCCGTTTTTTATTCTTTTTGTTTGTTTTTTTTTGCTTTGTTTGAACAGTCAAGCTGTGCAAGGTCTGTAGCTATAGCAACAGCTTCAGCTGTTGCTATAGCTACAGAGCTTGCAGCCACACCGAGTTTGGAACTGTTCAAACAACAGCAAAAAACAAACAAAAGAGATAAAATCCCGAGCTCTCAACATTAACTCTGGAGAGTACGGCAGTTTTGAGGCAACGGCAGCAGCTCGGTCCCGTGGGTGCCGGATAGCACAAAGTTTCCTGTAATAGGCCGAGGACAGAGAGATCAGAGTGGGAGTGAAGCGGTGAATTAATGTGACAGGCGACCAGAAGCTCAGGATCACCCTTATGGACTGAACGGAGGTGTTCCACAAAGCGGTCGCCCAATCTGCATTTGGTCTCCCCAATGTAGAGGAGACCACATCGTGAGCAGCGAATACAGTATACTAAATTGCAAGAAGTACAAGTAAATCGCTGTTTCACCTGGAAGGGGTGTTTGGGGCCCTGGACAGTGGGAAGGGAGGAGGTAAAAGGGCATGTGTTGCATCTCCTACACTTGCACGGGAAGGTGCCAGGCGAAGGGGAAGGGCTGTTAGGGGTGATTGAGGAGTGGACTAGAGTGTCATGGAGGGAGCAGTCCCTTCAGAATGCTGAAAGGGGAGGTGAGGGGAAGATGCGTTTGGTGGTGGGATCACGTTGGAGGTGGCGGAAATGGCGGATGATGATCTGTTGAATGTGGAGGCTGGTGGGGTGAAAGGTGAGGACAAGGGGAACTCTATCGTGGTTCTGGGAGGGAGGGGAAGGGGTGAGAGCAGAAGTGCGGGAAATGGAATGGACACGGTCAAGGGCCGTGTCAACCACAGTAGAGGGGAATCCTCGGTTGAGGAAAAAGGAAGACATATCGGAAGCATTTTATCTTTTCTGCCTCTTACAAAAGCACAGTATATTCCTTCAATTCCTTCCTCCCCTCACACGCACCCCTCCCCCCTGTCTCTGCACCTGCTTAATATCTGTTACATCTCCAGCTTTTTCCAGTTCTGATGAAGGGTCCCAGACCTGAAACATTAACTCTGTTTCTCTCTCCACAGATGCTGCCTGGCCCGCTGAGTTTTTCCAGCATTTTCTGTTTTCTGTTGTTACTATTGTAAAGTCCGCGCCTCAATAATACACGGACTTCAGGAGAACAGTTTAACAGGTACTTTACTGAGCAAGAGGCAGCTTGAAACTGAAACTACAGAAGCCTGCTAGGGCCTTTTATACAGGGGTGGTCACTGCCGGTACTGCAGTCTAAGACCAGTTATTCCCTTAAAGGTACATACACAACAATTCCTCCCCTTTTAGATAAACAGTACATAACGTTCATTTAACAACTAAATAATAACTAATTACAATTACAATTTTCTCAGTAATATATACATCAACTGAAATAGTCATTTATAAGTTCAGTCTTTGAGGAGGCTTCCTGAGCCGGACTGGATAGCGCCTTTCTCGAGTATCCTGTTCTGGCGGTGGAGTCAATTCTGGCTCATTGTCATTGGTTGGTTCATCAGCTTCCAATACCCCTGCTTCTGAGGTAGATGCAATCTGTACTTTGGGCTCATTACCAGGTGCACATGCTTGTGGTACAGGTTTGGCTTGTTCCTGTGACTCTAGAATCTGGTCAGCATGGCGTCTCACGATGCTCTCTCCAACGTCCACTGTGTACATTAGTGGTCCCTGTTGTGTGCATATCGTGCCTGGCTGCCATTTTTCTGTTCGGTAGTCGCGGGCCAAGACTGGTTGCCCTATCTTGAAGCTCCTGGTTGGCTTCTCATTTATGTGCTGGAACTGCTTATCCTCAACATCTCGTCTTATGTTTGGTTTGAGCAAATCCAAGCGACATCTTAGTCTCCGGTTGAAAAACAGTACGGCTGGAGTTTGGTTGGTTACTGCATGTTACTGCAGGAAGTTATCCACCTTGTGTTGCAGTGGTATGTCGTCATTATACATTGCCTTTATGGCCTTTTTAAAGGTCTGAACAAACCTCTCAGCCAATCCATTTGTGGCTGGATGATATGGGGCAGATGTGTAATGTTTCACCCCATTATTCTTCAGGAACCTCCGGAAATCCTCAGACACAAACTGTGGGCCATTGTCGGAACAGATCTGTTCTGGCAACCCATTCCTGGTGAAGATGGTCCTTAGGACTGCAATAGTTTTCTCCGTGGTGGTGGAGGACATTTTAATGACCTCTGGCCATTTCGAATGGGCGTCCACAGCGATTAGAAACATTGAGTCCATAAATGGACCAGCGAAATCAATGTGTACCCGTTGCCATGGAGATGAGGGCCACTCCCATGGGTGTAGCGGGGCCTGTGGTGGAGCGTTTTGGACCTTCTGGCATCCTGTGCATCTCTTGGTCATATCCTCGATTTCTTTATCGATTCCCGGCCACCACACAAACGCCCTGGCTAGGCTCTTCATTTTTACCCCTCCCAGATGACCCTCGTGAAGCTCATTGAGTACTCTATCTCTCAACTTGGGTGGAATTACCACTCGGGATCCACACATCAAGGTTCCCCGGCACACTGACAGCTGTTCCCTCCTTGGCGAGAATGCTGGCAACAGTGAGTCGCCATATGCTGGCCATCCCTTCACCGTCAAATCATAGACCCGAGAGAGTGTCGGGTCATTTTGGGTTTCCTTCTCAATACTTGCGTTTGTAACAGGCAAACATTCGACTATGGTCGCATGGAATATCTCCACCGGGTCCACTGCAGGTGCTTCTTCCGCCGTAGGCAACGGTAGGCGCGACAGCCCATCAGTGTTTCCATGTTGTTTCGTACCTTTGTACTCTATGTCATACTGATGTGCCCCTAGAAAAAGTGACCATCTTTGCAGCCGTTGCGCCGTCATCACCGGAACGCCCTTCTTTGGGTTAAAAATTGAGACCAGGGGTTGATGATCAGTCAGTAGGGTGAATTTCTGCCCGTGCAGAGATAGTGATTGAACTTCTTCACCCCCCACACCAGGCTGAGGGCCTCCCTGTCAATCTGGGCGTAGTTACACTCGGCTGAGGTTAGCGAATGCGATGCAAAGGCTATTGGCCTCTCTGAACCGTCACGGAATTTGTGTGACAGCACCGCTCCAATGCCGTAAGGTGACGCATCACATGCCAACTGAATCGGTAGTGTTGGGTTGTAGTGGGCCAATACCTCTTTTGAAGTGATTTGGCATTTACATTCCTGAAAGGCACGCTTACACTCATCACTCCATTTCCATGTTACACCAGTTTGAAGGAGGGCGTTCAGTGGGTGCAGAATTGTAGATAAATTCGGCAAGAACTTATGGTAGTAGTTCACCAACCCGAGGAACGACCTCAGTTGCGACACATTTTTTGGTGCTGGAGCCTTGACTACAGCCTCAATCTTGTCCGGCGACTTATGCAACCCTTCCTCATCAATCATGTGGCCACAATACGAGGTTTGTCTCCTGAAGAACTCGCATTTGGGACGGTTGGCTCGTAGCCCATATTCCTGCAATCTCGTGAGCACCTGTTCCAGGTTGGCAAGGTGTTCATTGTCATTTTCGCCCGTAACCAGGATGTCGTCCAAATAACACTGGGTCCCCGGGATCCATTGCAGGACTTGTTCCATTGCCCTCTGCCACATAGCCGGGGCTGATGCTACCCCAAATACCAGTCGATTATACTGGTAAAGGCCTTTGTGAGTGTTTATCATGAGGTATTTCCTAGATGCTTCTTCCACCTCCATTTGTAGATATGTTTGAGCCAGGTCAATCTTTGTAAAACGTTTCCCTCCAGATAGTGAGGCGAAAATATCTTATTTCTGTGGAAGCGGATACTGTAATGTGTGCAGGACTGGGTTAACAGTCACCTTGAAGTTCCCACAGATGCGAACCTTCCTTGGCTCCCCAGGCGTGCTGCTCAATGATTTCTTCATTACAGGAACGATGGGTGTGGCCCACTCGCTCCAGTCCACCTTAGACAGCACCCCCGAACGCTCCAGACTCTCCAGTTCAGCTTCCACAGCTGGGCGTATCGCGTATGGCACCGGTCTGGCCTTGAAAAATTTTGGGGTTGTGTTATCCTCAATCTTTATGGTTACCTTTACTCCTTTTAGAGTCCCAAGTCCTTGTTGGAACACCTCTTCCTCGTCAGATAGAATTTGTGACAGACGTCCAGGTGCGACGTCATCATCTTTTTTGTCAGTCACAGTTAGTGCCAGAATGGAATGCCAATCCAATTGTAGTCTTCGGATCCATTCACATCCCAATAATGGTGGTCCTCCATCTCGTAGTATATACATGTATAGTTTCTGTGTTTCCTTTCCGTTATATTCAACTGGCACCCTTATTTTTCCTCTGGGGTAGACCTTTTGCCCCGTGTATGTCTTCAATACAATGGACGTGTCCTTTAAGGGTATGTGTGAGAATAGCCGCTCATAGTCTCGTCGATTCATGACAGTTAGGGCTGATCCTGTGTCCAATTCCATCTTCACTGGGGACCCTGCTATCATGAGGGTGACCCAAATGGTTCGGTGATCTTCTTTTGCGATCACGTTGTGTAACTTTAAACAACTTAGTCGCCTGCTCCCGGAGTCCTTATCACTCTCCTGATCTTCTGAACTACTATCTGTCAGTTTCTTTACTTTCCTGTACTGTTCCTTAGTAGTTCTTGTCGTGTTGGTCTTCTTTCCCGACCTGCAGATTCTTGCTATATGTCCCATTTTCCCGCATTGCCTGCATATTTTGTCTTTAAACCAGCAGTCCTTCTGCTCATGGGTTGTTCTGCCGCAGTGATAGCACTTTTCGGCTCCATACGCCATTTTGTTAGCGCTGTATTCTTGTGGTTTCTGTTGTATTTCCGCAGCTCCCCGTGCTGCTGCTTCGTAGGATACTGCCACGCTGAAAGCCTGTTCTAGCGTCAGGTCCTTTTTTGAAAGTAGTCGTTTCTGGGTTCCTTCATTCTGGAGCCCGCAGACAAACTTATCCCGTAAGGTGTCTGCCAGTCCTGCTCCGAACTGGCAGTGCTTCAATAACTTGCGTAGTTCCGTAAGATAGTCAGCATTGCTCTCATCTTTGTGGTGGTTTCTTTTATGGAACTTGAATCTTTCTGCTATCAGCAGTGGTGTAGGGCTCAGATGTTACTGTAAGATATGAACAATCTCCTCAAAACTTTTCTCCATTGGTTTAGCTGGGGTAATTAAATTCCGCAATTGGCCGTACATACTCACACCCATCAGATTTAATAATACCGACGCCCTCTTTCCATCAGCCACCTCATTTGCCTTGCAGTACACTTCAATTCTTTCCACATACGTGGTCCAGTCTTCTACCTCGTTGTCGAAAGCAGTGATACTGTCACTTTTCGGCATCTTGGCCAATTTAAAATGGCGCCTCCCGCGCTTTTGCTTCTTCCCCAATGGAATAAAATGGCGCCTCCCGCGCTTTTGCTTCTTCCCCTTACTGCCACGCTGCTCCTAGCGTTCTACGGGGTAATGGCGGCGACCCGCAGCTTCGGCGCATCTCGCTTTCCTTCACCCCCCGTTTAGTTTCTCTCCGCTGTCCTGTTCTCGAGCACCGACCATGCCCTGTGCGCTACACCCTGTCTCTCTTGTTTTCTTTTCCCGGCGACGCTGCGCGGCCCGATTTGTAGAGTCGCTCGATCGAGCTTGAGCCCGCCGCAGTCCGGAAGGGTCAGCGCGCTACCTGCTACCAGCACGATTCGCTGGAACCACAGTCTCTCCCGCAATTCTCCAAACACCGATTGATTCTTTGGGCGGTTGCCCTCGGTCGACGCCCATTGCTCAGACTACGACCTTCCAGGACCTTCCTTTCAGGCGAGATCCCCGTGAGATGATGCCACACTGCAGGTGAGTTCGAACTTACTCGTCGCCACTGTAAAGTCCGCGCCTCAATAATACACGGACTTCGGGAGAACAGTTTAACAGGTACTTTACTGAACAAGAGGCAGCTTGAAACTGAAACTACAGAAGCCTGCTAGGGCCTTTTATACAGGGGTGGTCACTGCCGGTACTGCAGTCTAAGACCAGTTATTCCCTTAAAGGTACATACACAACAACTATCGTTATTAATTTGGTTACCAATAGGCTACGGAACAAGGATAATAACAATAAAGTTAATGCTGATTTATCAGTACTGGTGGGCTAATGTTCTCAGGAAATTGGAACAGCCTTGAAACAGAAACATCCTGATAGCAAACAACCTTGGGAATGTTAGCAGCATGACTCCCAGCCCAATATGACACATGGGGCTGGATTTTCATTGGGCCGTGGAGTCGGGATTGGAGGCGTGTGGGGGTTTAAAATCCCAAAATCGGGGGTCCCGACCCCATCCCACCCCCAACCCGCCTCCATGCCAGTTTCAAAGGAGGCGGGTACCCGCCCCGCACTGGGACCCGAGGCGGGAAGGGGATTAGTGCCAATTAACTGCCTGTTAACATTGTTGAAATGTGGGATTCCCGACGGCTCCAAACCACGCCAAGTTAGCGAGGCGGGCCGTCGGAATGAAGGGCTTGGAGGGGTCGAGATGTCCGGTGTTCAGGTGAGTGATGGGTGCATGAGTGCAGAGGTAAGTGTGTTTGGTCTGTGTAAAGTGTTTAAAGAAGTTCTACTAACCTTTACTTACCTTTACAGCCTTCCTTCAGGTGTCGGGAGTCCCTCATCTCACTGGCACAGAAAGCAGAATGGCTGCCAGCTGTCAAAATCTGCAGCCTCTGCTTTCTGTTCTGGGGAGATCTCTAAATCATCCTGAGAGGAAGGAATTAACTTGGAGTACAGATTGTCAGTGTTTGACAGCTTCAAACAGCTGTCGAACGCTGATATTTCATCTGTCAAAAGGTCTTGACAGATGAAATTTCAATCTGTGACGTCACCTGTTGCTGGGTGGTCCTTAATTGGCCTGCTGAGCCCGCTGGGTGGGCTCAACAAGGTCAATCAAGTCAAAATCGCGTGGGTTGGCTAGAACTTGATGGAGGCGGGACTACAACCCCAAAAGTTGTAGTCCCGCCTCCTACCCGCCTCCTCAATGAAAATCCAGCCCATGATGTTCTGAATTCATCCTGTGTGACTCCTTTTCCTGACACAGCGATCACTGTGAGGAGAAGCAGAAACATTCTCACTACATCCTGCCGGTGGACAGGACATAAAGATCCAGCATTATAAGAGTTAACTGTGTGAAAATGAATATATTTTGTTACCACTATTGAAATTGGTCCAGCTAGGAGTAGAACTGTCCCTTTTGATAGAATAACATGTATCTATCAGATAGTGTGCAGGTGTAATGCAGAGAGACCTGAAGACTTACAACTAATTTCATATGCTTGACACAGAGCATTAGCACACTGAGACTGGCAAAGTCTTGTGTCATCTATGATTTTGATAGCAAGCACCATTTACTGACCACTACTATTCCTGTTCTATGGCATCATATGCAATGATATTTGTTACGGTGATTTTCACCACATCAAAAACAATCCACTTACAAACAGGTACAGCTGACATTAATCCTTGTATTTATAATATAATTTATGTCAATCATTATTAAAACATCAACAATGTAAAGATTAAAACGTTCCACCTCCATACCGCTCGCAGTTATTTCCCATGGAAAATGCTCTACAGTTCTGACACACTCCTGTCCGAGGATCACAGTACTCAGAATAGCCATTACACTGACAGAGCCGGCAGGTAGGGAATCCATAATATCCAGGCCGGCAGCGGTCACAGGCACGGCCAACAATATCTCTGTGGCAACCACATTGTCCAGTTAGCTGATCGCAGATTGAATCAACGGATCCTTGGCGGTCACAATAACAGGCTGGAAGAGGAAAGTTGAACAAACACGAAGCTGTAGTAAATTCCAATCAATGGAAGTAAAAGCAGCACACAGATGCAAGAGCTCACACCTCGGGCCAAAGCACTCTTCAGTACTTTGTTCTACCAGTCTTAATCTATTACATTTTGAAAGCTTGTCATTTTCTTTTTCAGACATGAGGGCATTAGAGGCACTTTAATGTGGCCAAACCGCAAGACCATTGGTCTGACAGAAATCACAGAACTAAGCTGCTTATTTGGCAAAGACACCGGTTACTCTGAACTTGGTGAAAGCCCAGGTCACTACTCCACTTGTTATTCAAGGACAATACAAAACATTGATGCTTAGCAGGCACTCCTGCTGTAAGGAAATGGGAAGGAAGGGCAAGTTTTATTGTTTCACAGTAATACTTTAGATGCTCTAAGATCAGTTTTTACAACAAAGACTTGGTGCATCTTAAACGATTCCTAGCTGCCAGTATTGGTTTTTAATTCATGTTGTGAATCCATTAAAAAAAAATAAAAGAATGCAGATGTAAGAATAGTGCACTGAAAAAACATTTGTAAAATTAGCCATAATTTCAAATCAGAGAGGACATGCTGTACAAATGCATGCTTTGAGTTCAGGAGTGAAAAATGGGTCATCCCAAAGAATGTGGTTTTGATGTGTAATTGGTAATGGCCTCTTCCAACACAGCATGTTTGCACTGAACTGTGTCCAGAGACTGAGGGGGATGATAACTGCCTTATGCCAATGGATGGGTACAGCATTGAGGAAGTCTGAGAGCTGGAACCTTCAGGTATCCTAGTAAAACACTGGCACTAGCAGCAGTACCAGGAAGAGGACACAATGGAGGCTTGTAGTGATGTGGAGGGGACAGTGGATCACTATGAAAATATGTTTCAGCAGAAAGAGACAATGAACTTGCTCAAAATCATGCTCAAACTTAAATCATTTTAAAATGATTTTTATGAAATAAAACCGCTTTTTTGTTTTGTTTGGGAAAGTATCAAGAGCCAGAATTATCATGTTCATTTTCCTCTTGCATTTCAGCACATTTTACATTAATGAATAATCTGATTGTAAACAACTGGAAACAATTTTCCAAGCACCTTCTCAACAAAGACAGTAGCCTGGACTTTGCCTTTAAAGAAAAGAGACAAGGAAGAGCACCTGGCGTTTGCAATACACGCTTGTTAATACTTGAGCACAAAATGTTCCCAGATCAATATATGCACAGTGCACTCCAGAGATAAAGAATTGCAGCATCTATCAGAACATCAAGGCAAAAACAGCCCACTGACAACAAAACGGTCCGTGTGCTTTCTTGCTTAACCTTACATAGGATCAATTGAGCACACCTAATCAATTGCTCAAATTAAAGTGTATTTTTGAAATTGCAGTTGATGACCCATATTTGCAGTATATGTTACAGTTATAAGTAAAGAGTCAAATTTGACAGGGGATCAAGGACAAAAAATGACATATTGTGGCGGAGCCACCAAAGGACTCAGAGCGGTTGTACATAATTACTTTAACAGCAATGTAGTTACTGTCTGTGCCTGTACCTTTAATTACACTGTTTGACTGTACAATGTCTTGTTACCTTTACAGCACGGTTTCAACGTGATGACTTCATGCCGTTAGTCACGTGATGCCCCAATGGCGGGAAGAACGTGATGACGTCATGACGTCAGTCTCCTGACCAGAGGATCAGTCCTCGTGGAGCCCTCAAGGAGAGCAGACCTGTTATTGATGTGTTCTAGCAGTTTCCAGTTTAAACTCGTTTGGTTTCATTAAAGTTCGTTAATTTAATTACCTGAGTCGAACTCAGTCTTTTTGATAGGAACCTTCGTTCCTACATTGGTGACCCCGACTTCTACGAGCGATTTTCGTGGAAGATTCGACATGGACACGAACGCCGTCACGCTGAAACTGCCACAGCTCTGGGAGCAACAACCAGACGCCTGGTTCATCCAGGCTGAAGCCCAGTTCGCCATTCGGATCATCATCGCGGATCAGACCCGTTATTATTACGTGGTCTCCACCCTCGACAGCGTAACTGCATCACGGATCATCAGCCTCATCGGTAGTCCTCCTACTGACAGCAAGTATGATGCAATTAAGGCGCGGTTGCTTCAGGTTTTCGGGCTATCAAAGTCGGAGCGTGCTCGCCGGCTCATCACGCTGCCTGGCCTCGGGGACTCCAAACCGTCCGAGCTCATGAGCCAAATGCGCACGCTCTTGGGTGCTGAACCGGAATGTTTCATCTTCCAGGAGCTTTTCCTCTATCAACTGCCTGAACAGGTTCAGCTGCCCTAGCCAGCTCCGACATTACTGACAGCGCCAAGCTTGCGGCCGAAGCCGATAAGATTTTCACAGTTACCCAGCAGTGCTGCGCGGCCACGAGGCGCCCACCCCCCACAGACGCGGTCCCGGCTTCTCCTACAGCGGGCTGGTGCTCCTACCACACCCGTTTTGGCGCGAAAGCATGATGCTGCCATTCCCCCTGCAGTTTTTCACCCAAAAAAAACAAGAAGGCGCAGGCGGCGTCCCTGGCGACGGATGACCAAGTCTAACGGGCGTTCCGCGATGGCGATGGCCGTCGGTTCTACGGGGAAACTCCTCTATATCACCGATTCCCTCTCAGGCCATCGTTTCCTTTGTGACACCGGGGCGCAGTGTAGCATTCTACCTGCGTCGAAGCTCGACATGCAGACTGGGAACCTCGGTTTTTCCCTCGTAGCGGCTAATGGCGCAGCTATTCGAACGTTCCGAAAGCGGCGGGTCGAAGTCTGTTTCGGCGGTCAGCGTTTCTTTTGGGATTTCGTCACAGCTACAGTCTCACAGCCTATCCTAGGGGCAGATTTTCTGTGTGCCAACAGCCTACTAGTCGATGTCCGGCACCGCCGGCTGATCAACGTGGCCACCTTCCACTCGATTCCATGCTTCCACGGTACCTCCGTGGCGCGCTCCATTGCCTGTGCTTTCCCTCCTCCAGATGACTTCACGCGGCTCCTCGGAGAGTTTCCGGAGCTGACAAGGCCCACCTTCTCCTCTTCGGCGACGAAACATGGTGTTGAACATCACATCACCACTACTGGCTCCCCGGTTTATGCGCGGGCTAGAAGGCTCGAACCTGGCAAGCTTGCAGCTGCGAATGCGGAGTTCGCCACAATGGAGCGGCTTGGCATCATTAGGCGATCGAAGAGTCCCTGGTCTTCGCCTCTCCACATCGTGCCGAAACCAGGCGGCGGCTGGCGGCCATGCGGTGACTACCGACACCTCAACGATGCCACCACTCCGGATCGGTACCCGATCCCGCATATCCAGGACTTCTCAGCCCACTTGGCGGGAAATTCTATCTTCTCTAAAGTCGACCTCATCCGTGGATATCACCAGGTTCCAGTGCACCCACAAGACGTCCCGAAAACCGCAGTCATCACCCCTTTTGGCCTCTTTGAGTTCCTGCGGATGCCGTTTGGCTTAAAGAACGCAGCACAGGCGTTCCAGCATTTAATGGACTCCGTTCTTCGAGACCTGCGTTTCTTTTTCGTCTACCTTGACGACATACTCATCGCCAGTGCCAGCAAGGAGGAGCACATCTCCCATTTGCGTTCCCTCTTTATGTGCCTCAGCCAACACGGTTTAATCATCAACCCGGCCAAGTGCCAGTTCGGCCTGCAACAAATCGACTTCCTGGGACATCGCACGGCGCCGTCCCTTTGGCGACGAAGGTTGAGGCGGTTACTTTTTTCCCACAGCCGTCGACAGTCAAGGCCTTGCAGGAGTTCCTGGGGATGGTCAACTTCTACCACCGTTTCGTCCCCAAGGTGGCTCAACTCATGCAACCCTTGTTCGGGGCCCTCAAGGGCAAGTCCGGTAAAGACCCAATCAGCTGGACAGCTGAAATGATCCAGGCATTCGGCGACACCAAGAACGCTTTGGCCAATGCAACCATGCTGGCGCACCCACTTCCAGGTACTACCATCGCCCTTACCACCGACGCGTCAGACTACGCCATCGGTGCGGTGCAAGAACAATGGGTCAACGGCACGTGGCAACCGCTGGCGTTTTTCAGCCGTCAATTGCGAACAAATGAAAAAAAGTACAGCACCTTCGATAGGGAGCTACTGGTCCTTTTCCTCGCCACTCGCCATTTCCAGTTTTTATTGGAGGGGCGCCCCTTCACGACTTTTGTCGACCACAAACCCCTTACGTTCTCCATGGCCAAGACCACTGAACCATGGTCCGCTCGTCAACAACGTCACTTGACGTTCATTTCCGAATTTACTACGGACATTCAACATGTGTCTGGTAAGGACAACCTGGTGGCAGATTGCCTCTCCCGTGCGACGGTCCACGCGGTGCATCTGGGAATCGACTACGCCCTCATGGTGGCAGATCAGGTTTCGGATTCGGAGGTCCAATCATATAGAACCATTCCCTCCAGCTTCCAAGCGACCGACGTCGTTTTCCAGGCCGCAGGTGCCACGTTCCTTTGCGACGTTTCCATGGGAGTTCCTCGTCCCATAGTGCCAGTCGCATGGCGCCGGAGGGTTTTTGATGCCATACACGGGTTGTCACACCCAGGGATGAAGGCTTCGCAACGGCTTATGTCAGCCAAGTTCATCTGGAAAGGTATGCACATCGATGTCCGTGACTGGGCTAATACCTGCATCGTATGCCAGAAGGCCAAAGTCCAGCGTCATGTCAAGGCTCCAGTGGCTGCGTTCACTGTTCCGGAGTGTCGTTTCGACCACGTGCATGTGGACCTCGTGGGGCCGCTTCCGCCTTCTCAGGGTTATACTCATCTCCTCACCATAGTGGACTGCACCACTAGGTGGCCAGAGGCAATTCCTTTGGTTTCCACCACGTCGGCAGACGTCGCTAGAGCTTTCATCTCCTGTTGGGTCACCTGTTTCGGGGTACCGGCGGACATCTTCTCTGACCGCGGGCCACAATTTTCCTTGGATCTTTGGAACGCTGTGGCTCAGGGGCTCGGTACTAAACTTCATCGCACCACCGCCTATCATCTGCAGGCAAACGGCCTTTGCGAGCGATTCCACAGGTCACTTAAAGCCTCTCTTCGGGCCAGTCTTCAAGGCGCAGGATGGGTGAACAGACTCCCATGGGTCCTGTTGGGTCTCCGTACGGCGCCCAAAGACGATCTACAATCGTCTTCGGCTGAACTCGTCTATGGCCAGCCGCTCCGTGTACCAGGAGATTTCCTCCCTTCTCCCACAGAGCCATGGTCCGCCTCCCGGCAACTCGTTCGCCACCAAGAAGCGGCCAGATGCTTTGCTATGATACCTACGTCCAATCACGGTTTGCAGACCTCCTACGTGCCACCGGGACTGAAGAATGCGGGATCCGCTCAAGCCCCCTTACACTGGTCCTTTCCGCGTCATCGAACCGGGAGACAAATTCTTTTTGGTTGACGTCGGAGAGAAACCGGATCACATCTCGGTGGACCGCTTGAAGCCGGCTCACCTGGACCTGGACCACCCTGTCGTAGTCGCTCAACCACCCAAACGTGGCCGACCGCCCATTGCCGCCGCACCTGATCAACCAAAGCCGCCTGACAACTCGACCGCGCTCGCTGCGCCTGCTCAGCCGCCACCGACTGCCAACTCGCCCACCGGTCATCAACTTCCTCTACACCAGGGTATCGAAGTCGATCGGACAGGCTCATCAGGCCTCCTCCTCGCCTCACCTTTTCTGTTAAAGACAATTATGGGGGGGCGCTTGTGGCGAAGCCACCAAAGGACTCAGAGCGGATGTACATAATTCCTTTAACAGCAATGTAGTTACTGTCTGTGCCTGTACCTTTAATTACACTGTTTGACTGTACATTGCCTAGTTTCCTTTACAGCACGGTTTCAACGTGATGACATCATGCCGTTAGTCACGTGATGCCCCAATGGCGGGAAGAACGTGATGACGTCATGATGTCAGTCTCCTGACCAGAGGATCAGTCCTCATGGAGCCCTCAAGGAGAGTAGACCTGTTATTGATGTGTTCTAGCAGTTTCCAGTTTAAACTCGTTTGGTTTCATTAAAGTTCGTTAATTTAATTACCTGAGTCGAACTCAGTCTTTTTGATAGGAATCTCCGTTCCTACAATATAATGATACATTCCATGGTAAAAGAACAGATATCGGGGTAAATTTCTCAAATCAAGCAAAGCGCAGGCTTGGGCTCAGATTTAGACTATAAAGTTGTGATGCACCATCATGATAATTTAGCAAGTGTAGAAAGTAATATTCTACAGAGGATTAACAGAAAATGAAATACACCAAATCTTATGTACAGATACCCTGTACTGATGACAATTGGGCTGCATCCACAAGGAAATACTACACAATGCCTGGTGCAAAGCATCTTTTAATGTCGGTTACATTCCCCCAAATTACAGACAAATTGCTGCTAAACAGGTATTACCTTAAAGAAACAGTATCAGTATATTTGGCAAATATTAAAAGAAATGAAAAATGTAGAGCTTTATTTATTATAATACAAGAACAATGAAAACATCATTACGCTTCGAGCTGATCTTTGCCAATACAGGAAAGACCTGCAAGTTGGAAGCAGTTTGGATAGTTAGAGGAAGCTTTGTTTGATCTTACTTTAATAATTTTAGTGGTGTTGTATGCAGAATAAACAAGCTAAAACAGGAAAATGCTTTGAAAAATTAATATCCTGCAACCAAACACTTATTAGATGACAGTATGCTTCAATAGATTTAAATGAACATCTGTGTATACCAAATAACTTTTAAAATATTGATCAAACTTGCCTTTTATTAACCCCGCCCACTCCTCCTGTGCTAGTGACTGACTTACCTGAACAGCCGTTGGCACCAAATCCATATAATCCTGGTGCACAGGAGTCACAGCATCGCCCAATCATGCCAGGCTTACACTGGCACTGACCGCCAAACTTATTGCAGATGGGACTGACTGAGCCCCGAGGGTTACAGCGGCAGGCTGCGGGGTATATGTAAGGAACCCGGTTTAGTTAACAGAAAATGATCACAACTATTACAACTACGGAATGCAAAAGTCAACTGCATTGCACCTGAAATCAGAAAATTCAGACCAAATTGTAGCACTTCAGGTTGTTAATGCTTTAAATAGTTCCTCCCCCTAATTTTCTCTCCTTTTCTAAGGAGTACTGGGGGTAATTTGAACCCATCCTGCCTGTGGGGAAACTGACTGGATCGGGTGCAACGCTGGTTTCACCCCCCGCCAGATTTTATTCTCCGTTGAAGTCAGTTTCCCGCCTGGTGAGTGAGATTAAACTTACCCCCACTGAGTCTTGCTGGGGTATGGAACCAGGGCTGCCAGTCACCCTCTGGTACCTCGCCTTTCGTGCCCTTTCCTCATGTGTGAGCTCAGATAGTGAGTGTCTGGTCGGCAATGTGGCCGAGGCTGATCGTGCCTTTGCCCATTATCCATGCGTGCGCACTTCCCAACTGGATTCACTGAACAGAGATCAGGAATGAAAACCTTGGCTAATGTCTCCCCCGCCCTAGCCCAGTAGCACCTGGATTGCTGGCCTGGCTAAGTCAGCACAGACCTTGGACTGAACTTCACACCTGCTGCTCTGTACGATTTAATACTGTACTGGCCCTCATCTTTATCTGCTAATCCATTGAGTGGGGGCTGTACATTCTAAACTTTGATTTATTAGTTAATTTGACATTTTATTATAGATATACAGTGGAATGCAACATTTTTCACCAAGGTTATTCAGATATGTAAATTGTTGAGTGTAATTCCTCCAGATTTCCTCCGGGTGCTCCGGTTTCCTCCCACAGTCCAAAGATCTGCGGGTTAGGTTGATTGGCTATGATAAATTGACCCTTAGTGTTAGGGGGATTAAATACGTGGGGATAGGGTGGGATATGTGTTGGTGTAGGGGTTACGGGGATCGGGTGGGATATGTGTCGGTGCAGGCTCGATGGACCGAAATGGCCTCTATCTGCACTGTGGGGTTTCTGTGATTCTGATTCTGTGATTGTCTGTTTGCATGGTATTCAAACAAAATGTTTTCCAGAAACAGCCATGGTTTTGTAGTTTAATATTTCATGAATTCCTTATAAATACAAACTGAGATTATGTAGATATGTTATTATAGATCAGCCTCCCGAAAAGCTACTATTTTGAGTCTCTCTGTGCAGTTGCTAATGTCAACTAAGGAAACATCAATGAGAGACTCTATCGGGATTCCTATTGATCTGCATCTGGTCTAGTGCCGGATGCTAATCAGGCCATTTCTGTGCCTGAATAAGTCAGTATTGACTTGGTATGGCCATCTTTAAAGCTGTTAGTGAATTTGCCAGCTCAGTGTGCATGTCATATGGTGCAGTAAATAGCTTTAAATAAATTGATAGTTTCATTTTGTTGTAGTACCTAGCAGTTGTACAGAGCCAACTTCTTCCTCAGAGCCTCTTGTACTCACCGACAGCTCCATTGTGGATCCGAGCAGACATGCTGGCTATCAGTTTCTCACACACTTCTGGTATAGCCTGAGGTCCCACTTGAGAGGCAACCTCAACGCATTGATATCGTCTGTATTCATCCAAATCTGTTTCACTACAGAAATCCTCCAGAGAGTTAATCCTTGGAATCAGACCCAGCTAATGACAAAAGAAGAGAAAAAGCTCTTCATTAATCAAAAGTGCTCAGTGATTTGTCAGCCAGGTTTCGGGGGAGAACTGAGCTCCCACGTAACATGGAGACCCCAGTGCAGCATTAGGGAAATTCCGTCTACTTATCCTGGTTAGTAATAAAGATCCCATGGCACTAATCTAAACGGAGAGAATCCCTGGCCAGTACTCTTCAGTGGCTGGAGTCATACCTGGTGGCAAGTTAGATGGTTGTGGTTGTTGGAGGCCAATCATCGCAGCCCCAGGACATCGCTGCAGAGTTCTTCAGGGCAGTGTCCTAGGCCCAACCATCTTCAGCTGCTTCATCAATGACCTTCCCTCCATCATGAGGTCAGGTGCGGCTGTTTGCTGATGATTGGACAATTTTCGACTCCATTAGCAATTTTTCAGATAATGAAGCATTATCCACATGCAGCAAGACCTGGGCAACATCCAGGTTTGGGCTGATAAGTGGCAAGTAACAGTTGCGCCATGTAAGTAACAGGCAATTACCATTTCCAACAAGAGGGGACCTAACCACCTCCCCATGTCATTCAATGTCATTACCATCGCTGAATCCCCCACCATCAAAATCCTGGTGTCACCGTTGACCAGAAACCCAACTGGAACAGCTACATAAATACTGTGGCTACTAGAGCAGGTCAGTGGCTGGGTATTCTGTGACAAGTGGGTCACCTCCTGACTCCCCAAATCCGCTCCACTACCTAAAAGACCTTGCCAGTGACACCTATATCCCGAGAATGACAAAAAACAATGCTGAAATGTACTATTTTTCATGAACTTCAACTGTGTCAATCTCAGCATTGCTATTTCTAATGTCATACTGTGTCTACGTACTGTACATGAATAGTAAAAGTGGTGGTCATGCCCATTGGTTTGCGATTCTCATGGAAAATGGACTAAATCATTGAATGTGGTTCTCAATAATGTAGTAAAAATCCCAGAAATTAACATTTAAAAAAGCAGTTCACGTAAATTATGACAGCTGTGGTTCAGTGGGTAGCACTCGCGCCTCTGAGTCAGAAGGTTGTGGGTTCAATTCCCACTCCAGAGACTTGAGCACAAAAATCTAGGCTTTCACTCCAATGCAGTACTGAGGGAGTGCTGCACTGTCGGAGGTGTTGTCTTTTGGAAGAGACGTTGGAGGAGAAATTTGGTATCGCCCTGTTTGGGGTGTAATTATCGTCCGGGTGCAAAGTTTAGCGCCTGGCGCAAACTATTGCCTCCGACTGCAAACATGGCTTCTATTGCCCCTGGAGGTGATTGGAGCGCTAAATCAGGTGCTACACAGCTGTCTTAAGGCGCAAAGGCTGAGGAGCGAGGCGCTAACTCAGAGCGTGGGTGCAGTGCAGGTGTTGTCAGTTAACGATTGAACACAGACATACTGGCGCTGGCCAGTTCTTAAAGGGGAGGGTCGACCTTGCTCTCCAGCCACACCCTGCTCATTGCAGCCTTGAATCTCAGCCTGGAGAGACCTGTGCATCGAATCAGCTGCAAAGGACTATGGAGAGGGCCAGGGAATGAGCTCAATGCTTCAGCACTTCAGCGACCGGGCCTTTGTGGCTTTGGTTGGCGCATTGGAGCGGCAAAAATCAATACTATAACCAGAGAGTGGCAGGAGGCCATTGCCGCGCAACTACAGAAGAATGTGGAGGGAGGTGGCTCAGCACGTCTCCTCCAGGAGCATGGTGCCCAGGACCCATACACAATGTCGGAAATAGTTCAACGACCTCACTCGGGTCGTCAGGGTGAGTGGCTGCTTTTCAATACCTCTCCATCCCTCCATCTCAACCTCACTCTGTGGCCAGAGAGTGTAAAAACCCCAATGCCCAACACTCATCCAAGACCTATGGCCATCTCATAAAACACACATGCACATTCCACACCTTGCATACATTAAGGGGTGTTCAACTATGGGAGGCACATCAGGCAAGCACATGGCTGCATATTTACTCAGACGCCATCCTTTTTCTTGCAGGCCAAGCTATCTCACAACAGGTGACAGCAGCAATGGACGGGTGGAGGGCCGCCTCAGCTGCAGACCCTCAGCGATCTGGAGGCGCAAGTCCACAGGATCGTCGCAAGCCAGGTGATCGGTCCCGTCGCCCCTGGAGAGGTCGACCCCGTTCGGGACAGCAATGGTAAGGTCATCAGCTTTCTCTCCTCTCTTATTCCACTTGTCCCTCACAACACCAGTCTTTGACACTTTCAATCCAACTTACTAAATCGCTCTACTCCTTCCTCCCTTACTGCCCCCCTGTCCTGACGCTAAAGCCACTCTTGTACCTCTCTGTTTTCAGATGTCGATTCACCAGCTGAGCAGCCTCTCCCTCAAGCTGCCAGCGGGAGTGACGCCCCAGGTGAGGAGGAAGAGGAAGCCAGAGCCTCAGCACCAGCGCCTCTCGAGGAAGCCCATGCCCACACTGGGACCATGTCTTCCCTGGAGGGGAGCAGAGGTGAAGGGTCTGATGAGGGTGAAGCTCTGGGACCCAGCGGGCTGCAGCAACACCATGGGGGTAGGGAAGCTCGGGGGCCTTCTCCCCAGAGGGTGAGTAGGCCAGCGAGTCCTGCTGCACTGGACGCAGAGGAGGAGCGACTCATCGCTGAAATGAACATCCAGGTGGTGAAAATGCACACTCAGCTCATGGGTGCAATGGGAAGGGTGTCCGAAAGCATTGATGGACTGGCAAGGAGTGTGGAGCACTCCGCTGCAGCACAGGCTGATGCAACGCAACTGCTTAGTGCTGCAATTCAGTCACTGGCTGCCGTGATCCAATATCAGAGTGGTTTCATGCAGTCTCAGAGTGAGGCCACGCAAGCACTGACTCCTGCCATTGTCGCTGGTTCAGACACATTTCCCTGGGGCACTCACCGCGTCGCAGCAGGCCAGCAAACTGTGCTCCAGCAGATTGCTCCGGATGCTGAGGTGCTGCCCCGTGGGAGTGCCAGTGTGTCGGTCGAGGAACTCTGCAGTACTCACTAGAACGCGACTCAAGATTTGTCGTGGCCTGCTGCATGCTCCACAACCTCGCCATCATGAGGGCACAGCTCTTGCCACCAGGCATACGGCGACCAGCTGAGGAAGAGGAGTACACAGAAGGGAGGAGGCAACCCAGATAGCCCCTTTTTGTCCGGGCTGTCAGTGATTGACTCATCTGACTGTGGTATGAGTGAATGCAACCCCAATTCCCCATTCAACAATAGTCCCACACCTTACCTTCTCTCTGTTACTGACCATCACAGCGTTCTCTTGGCCACAATGCTGAAATAAAAGCCACCGCAAAAGAAACATTCCAATCTACCTATAGTAATCTGGGATGTTATGATTAAGGTTATCCACCAGGTGGTGCTGTAGCCAATGCTGCTGCTAAGGTCAGAGGTTTGCTTCCTGTTAAGGTCAGAGGTTTGCTTCCTGTCAAGGTCAGCAAAGGTGAAATGCCAGGATGCAGGCATGATGTTTGTTACTCTGTTTGTTAATAAAGTACTCGTGCTAATTCTACGATATCGCCTCTTCGAGTCCTTGTCTCACTACATGGATTTATCACATTTGGCGACGAGGTAAAAAGGACCCTGCACGAAAAAGTGAAGTCTGCTGGGACTTTTAAAGAACAAACTCACGAGCTAAAGTTAGCTGCAAATTGGACGGAAGCATGGCTGCCACGGTAGGAACGGTCTCCGCTTTTGATATTCAAGCACAAACTTGGGAGGAATACTGTGAAGTGTTGGGTTATTTTTTCGAAGCAAATGAAATAAATGATGCCGGAAAAAGGCAAGCCATTCTGCTTAGTTCAGTGGAAAGCCAGACCTACAGTTTGATGAGGAATCTGCTCAGTCCTGAAAAGCCTGGAGACAAATCATTTGTTGAATTAGTGGCCTTGCTCAAAGAACATTTCAACCCTAAGCCTAGTGAGATTGTACAGCGGTTCAAGTTTAATTCAAGGAACAGAAAAGAAGAGAATGTAATGGACTATGTCATGGTGTTGCGTAAATTGGCACAAGATTGCAATTATGGGAACAACCTGAAGGAAATGCTGAGAGATAGGTTAGTTTGCGGAATAATGGACGACAGAATGCAGCGTAGATTATTATTCGAGACTGGGCTTACTTATGAAAAAGCATTGGAACTTGCTCAAGCCATAGAAACAGCGAACCGAGATGTAAAAGAAATACAGGGTCCAGACAGGGCTAATGCTACGCAAGTTGCAGGGCAGGTTGTTGTGCACAAGTTGAACATGCATCAGAAACCACAACATGAGCATGTGAAGGCATGTTATAGATGCAAGGGCGATCACCTGGTGAGTGAATGCTGGTTTCTGGAGGAAAAGTGTTACAAGTGTGGGAAACAAGGACACATAAAACAAGCTTGCAGGGCGAAATCACCTGTGGAGGAATCCAAACCAAAAGGGGGAGGACAGCAAAACCAAGGGAGAGAAGTGAAAAAACATGGAGCACACCACATCAGCGGGGAAGCTGAGGAAGAAGAGGACATGTTCATAATGTATAGCATGTTAGAGAACATTCCAAAAGTGGCTCCTATCACATTGCAACTGACAGTAAATGACTCTAAGGTGAACTTTGAAGTGGATACAGGGTGCGGCGTGACCATAATGAACAAGGCAGAGTACTCAAAATTGTGGAACCGTGCAAAAGTTCCAGAGTTAAAGCCTTGCTCCCTGCATCTTAAAACATATACAGGTGAACGCGTAGCGACATTAGGTATAGCTAATGTAACTCTGCAACACAGGGACACAGTGGAACAGCTACCTGTAGGTATAGTATCGGATACCGGACCAA
The DNA here is from genome assembly GCF_052327205.1 of Somniosus microcephalus. Taxonomy (NCBI): domain Eukaryota; kingdom Metazoa; phylum Chordata; class Chondrichthyes; order Squaliformes; family Somniosidae; genus Somniosus; species Somniosus microcephalus. Next base: position 37,448,122 of record NC_141003.1, on the reverse strand, counting down.
ACCTGTTAGGTCGGGGCTGGATAAAAGAACTTAAATTAGACTGGGGAGCAGTACATCAAATAGATGCGGGCAAACAGTTGACTTTGCAAGAAGTGTTGAGTGATCATGAGAATGTGTTCAAGGAGGAACTTGGCACATTTAATGGCCCCCCAGCTAAGATTTATGTAGACAAGGAGGCACCGTCAAGGTTTTTTAAACAACGACCTGTGCCTTATGCCATGAAGCCATAGGTAGAGGCTGAGCTTGACCGTCTATTGAGAGAGAACATACTGGAGCCAGTGAAATGTTCGGAATGGGCAGCTCGCATAGTACCTGTTTTAAAACCGGACAATTCGGTAAGACTCTGTGGAGACTATAAATTGACAGTCAATCGGGTGTCCAAACTAGAGCACTATCCTATTCCCAAAACAGAGGATCTCTTTGCAAACCTGGCTGGAGGAAAGAAATTCACAAAGTTGGATATGAGTCATGCCTACTTGCAGATTACACTGGATGACGAATCAAAGAAGTATGTCACCATAAATACACACAAGGGCTTGTTTACATATAACCGCTTACCGTTTGGTGTCTCATCTAGTCCAGCTATCTTCCAGAGGACAATCGAAGGTGTACTGCAAGGGATTCCACATGTTTCCATCTATCTGGATGACATTCTGGTGATGGGAAGAACTGACCAGGAGCATCTGAGCATTCTGAGAGAGGCACTACAGAGATTGGAGAGGGCAGGGTTCTGGCTCAAGAGGAGTAAGTGCACTTTCCTGGGGAATGAGGCAGGGTTCCTGGGACACAGAGTGGATGCCACCGGGCTCCATCCACTCAAGGAGAAGGTACAAGCACTGCAGGATGCCCCTGCTCCTACAAATGTGGCTGAGTTAAAAGCTTACCTGGGACTGCTGAACTATTATAACAGGTTTTTACCAAACTTGTCAACTGTGTTAGCACCTCTTCACAAACTACTGCGCAAGGAGACACAGTGGCAGTGGGGAGAGGAGCAGGGGGTTTCATTTGAACAGTCCAAGAAACTGATGCTGTCGTCGGATGTGCTGGTTCACTACAATGCAGAGAAAGACATCATTCTCTCTTGTGATGCTTCACCTTATGGGGTGGGGGCAGTTCTTTCACACTGCATGGAAGATGGAACTGAAAGACCAATAGGGTTTATGTCCCGAACTCTAACACCAGCGGAAAAAAACTATTCCCAGTTAGACAAAGAGGGGTTAGCAGTAATGTTTGGGTTACAGAGGTTCCACAAGTACATATATGGCAGGAAGTTCACCATATGCACCGACCATAAACCTCTTCTCTCTCTTTTCAATGAAATGTAAGCAGTTCCACAGATGGTATCACCCCGGATCCAGAGGTGGGCAGTGACGTTGAGGGCATATGAGTATGTCATCGTCTACAAGGCGGGCAAGTACCATGGGAACGCAGATGCCTTGAGCCGTCTTCCACTGCCAGGCACACCTATCCGTGCAGCTCCAGAGGACAGAGTGTTGATGTTGGAGGACACTGACACAGCACTTGTGACTGCAGAGCAAGTAAGAACATGGACAGGTAAAGATCCAATACTGTCTAGAGTTCGAGAATATGTGGTGAGGGGATGGCCACAGCATCCGGAAGGGGCTGATTTCACACCCTACAGTGTCAGGAAAACAGAGCTGAGTGTGCAGGATGGTTGCGTGTTGTGAGGAGCACGAGTGATTATTCCACAGCCAGCACGACAGTCTATCCTAGAGCAACTACATCAGTGTCATCCTGGGGTCTCGCGTATGAAAGCCTTGGCCAGGAGTTACTTGTGGTGGCCAAAGCTAGATGAGGAGATAGAAAATCTAGTCAAGACATGCAGCACTTGTCAGGAACACCGGAAGGCACCAGCAGCGGCCCCTCTCCACCCCTGGGAGTGGCCGGATAAACCATGGAGAAGATTGCACTTAGATTATGCGGGTCCATTCATGGGGAAGATGTTCCTCATAATCATTGATGCACATTCCAAATGGATGGATGTTTATCCTGTAAATTCTGTTTCCGCCACTACTACTATAGACTGCCTGCGTCGGAGCTTCAATAATCAAGGGCTACCGGAGATCGTGGTGAGTGACAATGCCACTTGTTTTGTGAGTACAGAGACAAAAGAGTTCTTGAGAAAAAATGGCATAGTGCAGGTGACCTTGGCTCCATATCATCCGTCCTTGAATGGACTTGCGGAGAGAGCCGTACAAACATTTAAGGAGATGATGAAAAAAAGTGCAGAAGGGAGTTTAGCAGCCAAAGTGTCACGGGTTCTGTTCAGCTACAGAATAACACCTCAATCCACCACAGGACTCTCTCCTGCTGAGATGTTATTAGGTCGTAGACTACGCTCCACTCTTGACCTTGTCCACCCAGACCTAAAAAGGAAAATGGAAAACAGACAAAACAAACAAAAAGAGAACCATGACAAAAGAACAAAGAGCTGAATTTTTGGAGAAGGAGATGCGGTCCTCACCAAGAATTTCAGTTATGGACCAAAGTGGATTCCTGGCTTCATAGACTCAATGACAGGTCCAGTATCATACAAGGTCATGTTGGGAGATGGTAGGGTAGTACGCAGACATGGAGATCAGATACTTCCCAGACAAGGGGAAATTGAAATGAAGGTTCCAGATGCAATGACTGAAGACAGGGTTGCCCCAGTTATCCAAGTGCCACCACCAGGGACAGAGCCAATTCCACAGGAACCTATTCGTCAAGAGGAAACCATCATTGCAGAGTCAGATACTCTGAGCACTGCTCAGGAGCAGCTGGTGGCTTCACCACAAACAAGCAGGGACTTTACTGTTAGACGTTCACAAAGGTCTCACAAGCCACCAGAGAGATTGATACTGAACTGTTAGATTCGTCAAGTATGGAACCTGATGAATGGAGACTCCTTATGTGACCCTCAGGAATGGTTGTTTGTTAAGAAATTCATACTGAAATCTTAAGGGGGGAGGGATATAGTAATCTGGGATGTTATGATTAAGGTTATCCACCAGGTGGTGCTGTAGCCAATGCTGCTGCTAAGGTCAGAGGTTTGCTTCCTGTTAAGGTCAGAGGTTTGCTTCCTGTCAAGGTCAGCAAAGGTGAAATGCCAGGATGCAGGCATGATGTTTGTTACTCTGTTTGTTAATAAAGTACTCATGCTAATTCTACGATATCGCCTCTTCGAGTCCTTGTCTCACTACCTGGATTTATCACACTACCGTTATCCATCCATCCATCCAATATGACTTAACAAAGTCAATTATTCACCTTTGTGCATACCCTTAGTGGCTATCTTGTGTGTGCCTTTGCCTGTCCTAGTGCTCCTACACAGTGCTACCCCAGTGGCTGCAGCATGGCTGGTGGAAGGCTGCTGACTTTCAGTGGGGGAGACTGCAGATGGCCTTGCAGGACGACCTTGAGCACCTCTGGGCCTAGAAGGCCCGGCTGCGGACTGCACCATCTCGGTATGGGCAGCAGCAGTCTGGGTTGGCTGGCTGACAGGCAACAGCAAGAGCACTGGTGGAGTGGCAGTGGTGGGAGGTCAAATGTTGTCACCCTGAGAAAGGTCAGCAGGTTCGTGGCCCCTGCAGCTACTGCCGCTCCCCTGGGGCGGTGCCTCAGCAATCCTAGCCATCTGTTGGAGGACATATTGCTGGACTGCTGTGACACCCTGCAAGCCTCTTTCAACACTGGTAAACCCAGTCACAATGGCAGCAGTCTGAGCTTGTGTTGCAGCAAGCTGAGCCTGCATGAGAACAGTCTGAGCTTCCACTGTCGCACTCAGTTGTAGGGTGGCTGCTGCTTGTGCTGCAATGGAACTAGGGACATCAGCCATCAGAGGCTGCATCATGATTGGATCCACAAGTGTTCGAATGGATCTGCCCATCCATTCCATGCTGGAAAGGATGGGCTCCAAGCTCTGCATAAAGCCCTGTGCAAGGTTGGTGCCGGACTCCTCCATGCTCCATAACATTGCACTCAGGCTTTCTGGCAGACCTGCCAATGCACCAAGCATTTAGTTGTGCATACCCATCAGCGTTCTTGTGTAGGCCGCCCCATTGAAGCCTCATCTGAATCCTCTGCAGCAGAACTCGTGTGCGACCTTGCCCTCTGGGGAGCTGGCACCTGCGCTACCCTTTTCTCCCTGTCCTGGTTGCAGCCCACTCGTGCCCGGTGACTCACCATGTGCAGATCCTGCCTCTAAGACCCTCTAAACTGCGCAGTGCCAGTATCTGAGCTGGTGGCTGTGACTGTCAGTGACGGTGTTTCTTCTTCTTCATCACTCTCCTCTCCCTCTTCTTGAACCACTGGCTGGGCAGGTTGTATTTCTTGGGTCTCTGAAATGAGAAAGCCACAAGGGCAAGGTTGTGGTGCGGGGAGGGGGGAAAACAAGAGGTGCATGCTTATACCATGTGCAGCTTGTAAATCAGAAGAGATTGTGGGATGAGGAGAAAGTGGGATGTGAGAAGGAGGGCAAAGTATGTGGATACCAGCATCTTGTGCTCTTTCAACCCCACCACAGGCCATGGGCTCAGCCATGCCCCTCCCAAGAATGGCCCGCACAGTTTCCTCCCTGGGGGTGAGGTGATGCAGGTGAGCCTGTCCCCCCGCCAGTTAGGCTCTGCTAGCGCTGGTTATTTACCACTTTTCCCTGCAAGAGAAAGGGAAATATGTCAATGAGTGTTTGGGTGATATGGTTGAATAACTGACAGTGTGCACAAGCTGTGAGATGTGGGTGTGAGGCTTGCAGCAGTGGTAAGTGTGTGAAGGTGAGATGGAGCATGTGAATGTGAGATACAAGTTGTGATTGATAGAGATTGTTGGTAGGTGAGTGATGGGGGTGTGGTGAATTGAGCAGTGTGTGAAGCTGAGGCTAGTGGGGCAGTTTGTGGGATATGGCATTTGAAGATGAATTCACTGATCTTGACCACTCATGTGAGGTCATTAAACTTCTTTCTGCACTGTGTCCATGTCCTCGGCCTACACTGTTGGCCTTCAGCACAGTGGCTATCTGCTCCCACTGCACTTTGCACTGTTGCCTGGAGGGCCTCCTGTGGAAAGGGGGCTTCTCTCCTCCTATTGACCTCCTACATGAAGGCCTCCAGTGCTGCATTGGAAAACCTTGGTGCACGCTCTCTCCACTGTTGTGCCATCATTAATAGTTCCTTTCCACTGTCTTCCTCAGCCAGTTCAATGATCCGCTGCAGGCAGAATGCACCTCCCCTTTAAGAGGTGCAGACTACCTTTAAATGCAGGCTAGCTTTACTTGGTGCTCGACTCACATGAACTTGGGCCCCCTGCTGAGCGTTCAGCCACTCAGCAGTGCATTCAGCGCGGGGCTGAATGCAACAATCATGGAAATGAGCAGGCAGCATGAAGTTCGCATACTGCCTGCTGTCCTCCGCATGGGTGCGGGTTGCTAGCACATCGCAGTCCCTGCTCCCGTTTTCAGGGGCAAACAAATTTCTAGGCCAGTGTGTCTACCAACCTTATGACAAAGACAAATTCCTGAATTTCCCCTTTTTTACATATATATGTATAGGACAAGAATAAGCAATCTAACAGATCGACCTTAAGAGCTAAGTGATTTTACCATATATCATTTCTTAGGGCTCCAATATATTGCTTCAGGAAGCCCAATTACAAAGTTCATTGAATAATCTGGCCAATGTTTACTATGTGTATAATCTAGTCATCCCTTCAGTGATCTATGCCTCCTGGTAACATTTTCAATATCATCAGAATTTAAAAACAGTCGGTGTTATGGCGTTGCCACTTCATGAATACACCATAAACTGCAATAACAAGAAGATCTAGCTCTGTGCTTACAGAATCAATCAAGATGTGATTGCTGGGCTGCCTGTTCGGAGCAGGAGACTGATGGAAGTAAATCTCCACGATATACCGTACTTGAGGCTCCAGGCATATAGGGGTGCTAAGAATCGCAATCCTGTTTATGGAGAAACACAAAGCAATAATTAGATCATAGTGTCTGTAACAATACTGCTTATTGTTAAATATGATTAGCCACGCCGCTTAAACAATCTCATTCTTTACATGGTTTATTACTTCAGTTGCAGGATAAAAAAATGCTTTTCTAATGTACCGTTCAAATCCCTGTAATGGCTCACAGTAACTTTAAAGACTGGTATCCCAGCCCTTCTTTGATATGTGCATAATGCTAATAAACATACATGGGAATCCCTGCTGCACTCAATGCCACCTGAAGTCAACAAGACGCTGCTATCATTCTACAGTGCTGGGAGCAAATGTCTGCTGGCCCACCATAATTCAATGAAAATGGGGATAATCCATGAAGGCTATTTCTTCTGTATAATCCAGGATGTTTAAAATCATCCAGCAACATGTTGGTGCTGTGCGCTGTCTCTGTCTATAAAGGTGTTGAGTTGTTTCATGATTATAACCTTACTGAAGAATGTTTAATATCATCAGTCAAAATGCAGTGACACTTGTTTCATGTTTATTAGGCGATATAACAAAAGAGAGGCAGCTGAGGACAATGGTAATAAGGACCGACGTATCTAAAATTGACCCCAGTGGTTGCAGGGCAGACCTCCAGTTTTCCTGTGGACTAATGTGTGTTCCATCTGCATGGGTTCAGGAGGTAATAGTTAATTCTGCAAGGGACAGAGTTCCAGGTGATGACTTGGTATCAGGGAGCTCCGAAAGCAGGAGTAGCATATGAAGCTTTGTGCTGTTATTCTGTGGGGACTTTATGAATTGATATATTTGAAGAATAATACATAATTGCCAAACCATTTTGTACTGAGAGTTTCCACCATCACCCTTGAACACCACTGCGCTATCTTACTGTTAGTCCAACATCTAGTCATAGACGAGGAAGAACTTTCTCCAACTTAAGATCAGTAAGACTGAAGCCATCCTGTTCAATTCTGACCAAAGTATAATGGCACAGCTTACATTAGAAATGGACTAAGTGGAAGATTGCGGGATGATTTTAACCCTACATGCCCAGCGGAAAGTGAGCGGGTGGGCAGTTAAAGTTGCCCAGGCTACTTACCCATCAGAAAGTTGCCAGGAACTCATCATTCCAAATTTTAACCTGCTCTATTGAGCAGGTGATGACAACATCTGCCCAAAGTTGGCAGGTTCCTTCTTTACATATGCATGTTGGGTCCCGATGACTGCAATTTTGACCAGTGGCCTGAGCGGGGAAACCTTTGTAGCTTTCCTGCCAGGTGAAGACAGTGGAAAGCGGGGCCGGAGCCAGAAGAGGCCCAAACAGATACGCTTGGGTGGATGCGGGGAGGATGTTCCCGATGATGGGTGAAACTAGAACTAGGGGGCATAGTCTTAGAATAAGGGGTTGCTCTTTCAAACTGAGATGAGGAGGAACTACTTCACTCAGAGGGTGGTAGGTCCATGGAATATGCTGCCCCAAAAAGCTGTAGAAGCTACATCATTACATAAATTTAAAACAGAAATAGACAGTTTCCTAGAAGTAAACGGAATTAAGGGTTACGGGGAGCGGGTAGGAATTTGGACATGAGTCTAGGTTCGGATCGGTCATGGCCCTGTGGGTAGCGGAGCGGGCCCAGGGGCCGTGTAGCCTGATCCTGCTCCTATTTCATGTGTCTAATTCTGTTAGATTCAGGAGATGGTTCTGTGATAGTGGATTGGCGGTTAGGATCAGATCAGCCATGATCTTATTGAATGGCGGAGCAGGCTCGAGGGGCCGATTGGCCTACTCCTGCTCCGATTTCTTATGTTCTTATGTTTTTTTTACTTTCCTCTAGGTGTGCTCCTCCGGGCCCCACATGGAAAGCTTAGGCTCCCCCACTTCCCGAATGCGAGACCCTCGCAAGGCGGCTCCTAAAGCTGATCCTGCCACCTACTTGGTGCCAGCAAGCAGCTTCCAGCCGTGCAAACGCCCACCATTTCCCGCCCGTTAAAATCAGCTTTATTCTGCTGCAGTTATGTGGGAAACAAACTCGCCAGGTGTAATTTAAAAACATTTTTGAAAATAGAAATATTTTGAACACTGATACAGCACTGCGGGCTATGGTCTGGATTTGAACTGCCAGCTGGTTTCCGGCGGGGAACCAGGCTGACGGGGTAACTTTAACCTGTATCAGCAGGTGAAAAACGAACAAAACTGAATCAGCCACAATTCTACACGCAGTGGATGGTAGAAGTTTGGAATTCTTTTCTGCAAAGGCAGTTGATGCTGGGTCAATTGTTAATTATAAATCTGACATTGATAGATTTCTGTTAACCAAAGGTATTATGGGATATGGGGCAAAGGCGAGTACATGGAGTTAGGTCACAGATCGGCCATGATCTCATTGATCAGGCTCGAGGGGCTAAATGGCCTACTCCTGTCCCTCTGTTCCTATGTGCCTGTTTTATACCCTGCCGGATTTTCTAAGAAAAGACCATTTTTCATATGGTGTATCATTAGAAATTTATAAATAACACAGTGAAACTTCAAAAAAACAGCAGAGTTATTTGCAGTATGTTCTAACCTGGCTGTGGCTGGCATGGCAACTGTATAAGCTTCCTGCGAGGGCAAGTTATTTCTGCAGTGGCTATCACTCCGCTGATTTGTTGGCCGAACTCGAACACTGGCCATCCAATCATCTGTTGACTGTATTAGTGGAGATGAAATATATGATCAATTATTTTACAAGCAATTTTACCGATACGTTTTTGTTTTTAAATTGAGAAACCTCGACGAAGGGCTGAGGTCCAAAGGATACCATTAAGTTGTAGAAAATAGAAAAGAAATTTAGAAAATAATAATCAGGTAACACCAAGTTCAGGTTTTAAAATCTGACACACTGGAAATGAATCATAGTAGAGACAGTGAAAGGAGTTGATCTGTATAGTGAGCTGTTCTGTGTAGTGAGTTGATCTGAGTAGTGAGTTGATCTGTGTAGTGAGTTGATCTGTGTAGTGAGTTGATCTGTGTAGTGAGTTGTTCTGTGTAATGAGTTGATCTGAGTAGTGAGTTGATCTGTGTAATGAGTTGATCTGTGTAGTGAGTTGATCTGTGTAATGAGTTGATCTGTGTAATGAGTTGATCTGTGTAATGAGTTGATCTGTGTAATGAGTTGATCTGTGTAGTGAGTTGATCTGTGTAATGAGTTGATCTGTGTAGTGAGTTGATCTGTGTAATGAGTTGATCTGTGTAGTGAGTTGATCTGTGTAGTGAGTTGTTCTGTGTAATGAGTTCTGTGTAATGAGTTGATCTGTGTAATGAGTTCTGTGTAATGAGTTGATCTGTGTAGTGAGTTGATCTGTGTAATGAGTTGATCTGTGTAGTGAGTTCTGTGTAATGAGTTGATCTGTGTAGTGAGTTGATCTGTGTAATGAGTTGATCTGTGTAATGAGTTGATCTGTGTAATGAGTTGATCTGTGTAGTGAAAGTGAGTTGATCTGTGTAATGAGTTGATCTGTGTAGTGAGTTGATCTGTGCAGTGAGTTGTTCTGTGTAATGAGTTGATTTATGTAATGAGTTGACCTGTGTAATGAGTTGATTTATGTAATGAGTTGATCTGTGTAATGAGTTGATTTATGTAATGAGTTGATCTGTGTAGTGAGTTGATCTGTGTAATGAGTTGACCTGTGTAGTGAGTTGATTTATGTAATGAGTTGATCTGTGTAATGAGTTGATCTGTGTAGTGAGTTGATTTATGTAATGAGTTGATCTGTGTAATGAGTTGATCTGTGCAGTGAGTTGTTCTGTGTAATGAGTTGATCTGTGTAATGAGTTGATCTGTGTAGTGAGTTGATTTATGTAATGAGTTGATCTGTGTAATGAGTTGCTCTCAACCTCGTAATATGCAGGGAGGAAAGTGGGAGAAAGGGTCAGCCGTGCGGGGGGAAGACTCCTGGCCAGAGAAGTGGGCACGGAGACGAAGGCGGCGGAAAAAGAGCTCAACATCATGCCGAGCTCGAAATTCATTGAGGTGGGGGCGTAAGAGGATGAAGCTCAGGCCTTTGCTGAAGACTGATCGTTCGGGGTCAGAGAGGGGAAGATCAGAGGGGATAGTGAAAACGTGGCAGGGGTGAGATTGGGAGAAGGGGGTCAGAGTAAAGTGAAGGGGAAGAAGGTTCCGGAAGGGCGTTGGTGTTCAAGAGTTGATGAAGCTTGCGATCCTTGACATCGGAAAGGAAGAAAAAAAGTTTTTTGTTGAAGCATCGGATGAGTGGAAGGATGCAATGGAACTGTGGACCCGGACAGCCTTTTCTTGCAACCTTTTTGCAAGTGCACGAGCTGTGTGTGGGAGCAGGATTCAAGCCTTGGAGAGATGTGGGCTGTTTGGTGAGAGAAGAGTTACATTGGATACAGCTGGGAAAGTGAAAGCTGGAGCATGCAGCACGTTGAATACCTCTGACTCATAGCGAATGGCAGCTGTGAAATCCATCGGGTATGGAATGTTGTCAACACTGAACCGCAGTCCTATTCCATGTGGAAGACGAGCGAACCCCAGGCCAGTCCAAGTTGTAGGTCTATCAGGAGCAGATTCTCTGGAAACAATATGTACCCGGGATTCTGGATTCACGGTTTGCTAAAGGAAGAAATATTGCCAATATAAGCCTCATGTTATTTTACCTGTTACATGGTTTCCTAAGTGAGCACCTCCCAGGATTACAGTCCAAAAACAAAGTGCGCCCCTTTAAGATACACAAACAATTATCCACAAGGCCTTTATCTTAAGAATACACTAAAGAGGAGTGCACATAGTAATAAGAATATAAGAACATAAGAAATAGCAGCAGGAGTAGGCCATTTGGCCCCTCGAGCCTACTCCGCCATTCAATAAGATCATGGCTGATCTTCTACCTTATCACCACTTTCCTGCATTATCCCCATATCCCTTGATTCCCTTAATATCCAAAAATCTATCAATCTCTGTCTTGAATATACTCAACGACTGAGCCTCCACAGCCCTCTGGGGTAGAGAATTCCAAAGATTCACCACCCTCTGAGTGAAGAAATTTCTCCTCATCTCAGTCCTAAATGGCCAACCCCTTATTCTGAGACTGTGACCCCAGGTTCTAGACTCCCCAGGCAGGGGAAACATCCTCACTGCATCTACCTTGTCAAGCCCTGTAAGAATTTTGTATGTTTCAATGAAAACACCTCTCATTCTTCTAAACTCTAGAGAATATAGGCCTTGTCTACTCAATCTCTCCTCATAGGACAATCCCCCCATCCCAGGAACCAGTCTGGTGAACCTTCATTGCACTCCCTCTATGGCAAGGATATCCTTCCTTAGGTAAGGAAACCAAAACTGTACACAATACTCCAGGTATGGTCCCACCAGGGCCCTATATAATTGCAGTAAGACGTCTTTACTCTTATACTCAAATCCTCTTGTAATAAAGGCCAACATACCATTTGCTTTCCTAATTGCTTGCTGTACCTGCATGTTAACTTTCAGTGATTCGTGTACAAGGGCACCCATGTCCCTCTGAACACCAAAATTTCCCAATCTCTCACCATTTAAAAAATAATCTGCTTTTCTATTTTTCCTACCAAAGTGGATAACTTCACATTTCTCCATATTATATTCCACTTCCCATGTTTTTGCCTACTCACTTAGCCTGTCTATATCCCCTTGAAGCCGCCTTGCATCCTCCTCACAACTTACATTCCCACCCAGCTTTGTATCATCAGCAAGCTTGGATATATTACATTTAGTCTACTCACCCAAATCATTGATTTAGATTGTGAATAGCTGAGGCCCAAGCACTGATCCTTGCGGTGCCCCACTAGTTACAGCCTGCCAACCCGAAAATGACCCTTTTATTCCTGCTCTGTTTTCTGTTCGTTAATCAATCCTCAATCCATGCTAGTATATTACCCCCAATCCCATGAGCCCTAATTTTGTTTAATAATCTCTTGTGTGGCACCTTATCGAATGCCTTCTGAAAATCCAAATAAACCACATCCACTGGTTCCCCCTTATCTATTCTGCTAGTTACAACCTCAAAAAACTCCAACAGATTTGTCAAGCACGATTTCCCTTTCACAAATCCATGTTGACTCTGCCCAATCCTATTATTATTTTCTAAGTGCCCTGTTACCACATCCTTAATAATAGATTCTAGCATTTTCCCTACTACTGATGTCAAGCTAACTGGTCTGTAGTTCCACATTTTCTCTCTCCCTCCTTTCTTAAATAGTGGGGTTACATTTGCTACCTTCCAATCCGTGGGAACCGTTCCAGAACCTATGGAATTTTTGGAAAATGACAACCAATGTATCCACTATCTCTATAGCCACCTCTTTCAAAACCCTAGGATGTAGGCCATCAGGTCCAGGGGATTTATCGGCTTTCAGTCCTGTTAATTTCTCCAGTACTTTTTTTTTACGAATACTAATTTCTTTCAGTTCCTCATTCGTGCTAGACCTTTGGTTCTCCACTATTTCCGGGAAATTTTTTGCGTCTTCTTCAGACACAAAGGGCTCAATTTTGTCAATGGGGAGCTTTTGCAGGCGGGACTCCCATTTTTTGGGTTTTAGTCCCGCCTCCATCGACTTGTGGCCAACCCGCGCTACTTTCCCTTGATTGCCCACCCAGCGGGCTCAGCAGGCCAATTAAGGGACACCTGGTTACTGATGACATTAGCGATTGACATTTCATCTGTCAAGAGCTTTTGACAGATGAAAAATCAGCATTTGACAGCTCTGTGAAGCGGTCAAACACTGACAGTCTGTCTTCTAACTTGAGTCCTTCTACTCAGACTCAGTTAGAGATCTCTCCAGACCAGAAAACAGAGGCTGCAGCTTTTGACAGTTCAGCGGCCATTCTGCTTTCTGTGCCGGTGAGCTGAGGGACTCCCGAGAACTGAAGGAAGGAAGCCTGCAGGGGAAAGTAAAGGTAAGTAAAACTTATTAAAACACTTTACACTTACCTCACACACTTACCTCTGCACACATGCACCCATTACTCACCTGCACAACGGACATCTCGACCCCTCCAACCCCTGCAGACCGATGGTCCACCTAACTAACTTGGCGTGGTTCGGAGCCGTCGGACAGCCCACACTTCAGGGCTAAAAATAGGGATTAGGCAAAAAACTGCCTGTTAACTACCTGTTAACAGGCAGTTAATTGGCACTAATCCCCTTCCCGCCTCGGGGAGGCGGCTCCCAGCACAGGTCGGGTACCCGCCTCCTGGGACATTGGCACGGAGGTGGGTTGGGGGCGGGATGGGTTCCTGCCCCCCCGATTCTGCAATTTTCCCACCATTCTCACCTCCAAACCCACCTCCTCGGGACTTGGAAAATCGAGCCCAAAGTATTTGTTTAATTTCTCTGCCATTTCCTTATTACCCATTATAATTTCTCCTGTCTCAGCCTGCAAGGGACCCACATTTACTTTTGCTAATCTTTTCCTTTTTACATACCTATACAGGCTGTTACAGTCTGTTTTTATGTCTCTTGCTAGTTTACTCTCATATTCTATTTTCCCTTTCTTTATCAATTCCCTTTCTTGTCCCTCCTTTGCTGAATTCTAAAATCCTTCCAATGCTCAGGCTTACTACTCTTTTTGGCAGCATTATAAACCTCTTTCTTTGATCTAATACTATCTTTAACTTCTCTTGTTAGCCACGGTTAGACCACTTTTCCTGTGGGGTTTTTGTGCCTTAAAGGAATGTATATTTGTTGTAAATTATGTATTAATTCTTTAAATGCGCGCCATTGCTTGTCTACCATCATATCTTTTAATGTAGTTTCGAAATCTACCTTGGCCAATTCACCCCTCATACCTACACAGTTTGCTTTGTTTAGATTTAAGACCCTAGTTTCAGATTTAACTAAATCACTTTCAAACTCAATATAAAATTCTATCATATTATGGTCACTCTTCCCTAAAGGCCCCTTTACTACAAGGTTATTAATTAACCCTTTCCATTGCATAATACTAGATCTAAAATAGCCTGTTCCCTAGTTTGTTCCTCAACATACTGATCTAGAAAACTGTCTTGCATACATTCCATGAATTCGTCCTCCGCACTATTACTGCAAATTTGGATTGCCCAGCCTATATACAGATTAAAGTCCCCCACGATCGCTGTAGTACCCTTGTTACATGTGCCTCTACGGGAACGATAGCGTACTGGTATAGTCACTGGGCTAGTAATCCAGAGGCCTGGACGAATGATCCAGAGATGTGAGTTCAAATCCCACCATGGCAGCTGGAGAATTTAAATTCAAATAAATGGCCTAGCAAGCCACTCAGTTGTAACTAACGAAAAACAATAAAAAGAATGAAACTGGACGGACCACCCGGCATCAACCTTGGCACCGGCTATGGACACGGCACACCCAGCCCAGTCGGCCCTGCAAAGTCCTCCTCACCAACATCTGGGGACTTGTGCCAAAATTGGGAGAGTTGTCGCACAGACTAGTCAAGCAACAGCCTGACATAGTCATACTCACAGAATCATACCTTTCAGCCAATGTCCCAAACTCCTCCATCACCATCCCTGGGTATGTCCTGTCCCACCAGGGGTGGCGGTACAGTGGTATACAGTCGGGAAGGAGTGGCCTTGGGAGTTCTCAACATTGACTCCGGACCCCATGAAGTCTCATGGCTTTAGGTCAAGCATGGGCAAGGAAACCTCCTGATGATTACCACCTACCGCCCTCCCTCAGCTGAGGAATCAGTACTCCTCCATGTTGAACACCACTTGGAAGAAGCACTGAGAGCAGCAAGGGCGCTGAATGTACTCTGGGTGGGGGACTTCAATGTCTATCACCAAGAGTGGCTTGGTAGCACTACTACTGAACGAGCTGGCTGAGAAGGTCATAACTGCCAGCCTGGGCCTGCGATGGGTAGTGAGAGAACCAACACAAGGGAAAAACCTACTTGACCTCGTCCTTGACGAAGTCCCCTCTTCACACTGAGGACACCCTCCATCATGTTGTGTGGCACTACCACCTTGCTAAATGAGATAGATTCAGAACAGATCTAGCAGCTCAAAACTGGGCATCCATGAGGCGCTGTGGGCCATCAGCAGCAGCAGAAGAATTGTACTCCACCACAATCTGTAACCTTATGGCCCAGCATATCCCTCACTCTACCATTACCATCAAGCCAGGGGACCAACCCTGGTTCAATAAGGAGTGTAGAAGAGAATGCCAGGAATAGCACCAGGCGTACCTAAAAATGAGGTGCCAACCTGGGGAAGCTGCAACACATGCTAAAGAGCAGAAGCAGCATGCTATAGACAGGCCTAAGCGATCCCACAATCAATGGATCAGATCAAAGCTCTGCAGTCCTGCCACATCCAGTCGTGAATGGTAGTGGACCATTAAACAACTAACGGGAGGAGGAGGCTCCATGAATATCCCCATCCTCAATGATAGTGGAGCCCAGCACGTGAGTGCAAAAGACAAGGATGAAGCGTTTGCAACCACCTTCAGCCAGAAGTGCCGAGTGGATGATCCATATTGGCCTACTCCTGAGGTCCCCACCATCACAGAAGCCAGTCTTCAGCCAATTCGATTCACTCCACGTGATGTCAAGAAACGGATGAGCGCACTGGATACAGCAAAGGCTATGGGCCCCGACAACATCCCGGTTATCGTGCTGAAGACCTGTGCTCCAGAACAAGCTGCGCCTCTAGCCAAGCTGTTCCAGTACAGCTACAACACTGGCATCTATCCAACAATGTGGAAAACTGCCCAGGTATGTCCTGTCCACAAAAAGCAGGACAAATCCAACCCGGCCAATTACCGCCCCATCAGCCTACTCTCAATCATCAGCAAAGTGATGGAAGGTGTCATCGATAGTGCTATCAAGCGACACTTACTCACCAAAAACCTGCTCACCAAGACCCAGTTTGGGTTCCACCAAGACCACTCAGCTCCCGACCTCATTACAGCCTTGGTCCAAACATGGACAAAGGAGCTGAATTCCAGAGCTGAGGTGAGAGTGAGACAGCATTTGACCGAGTGTGGCATCAAGGAGCCCTCATGACACTGAAGTCAACGGGAATCGGGGGGAAAACGCTCCACTGGCTGGAGCCATAACTAGCACAAAGGAAGATGGTTGTGGTGATTGAAGGTCAAATATCACAGCCCCAGGACATTGCTGCAGGAGTTTCTCAGGGCAGTGTCCTGTGCCCAACCATCTTCAGCTGCTTCATCAATGACCTTCCCTCCAACATAAGGTCAGAAGTGGGTATATTCGTGGATGACTGCACAGTGTTCAGCGCAATTCACAACTCCTCAGATAATGAAGCAGTCCATGCCCAAATGCAGCAAGACCTGGAAGATGTTCAGGCTTGGCCTGATAAGTGGCAGGTAACATTCGTGCCGAAGTGCCAGGCAATGACTATCTCCAACAAGCGAGAGTCTAACAACCTCCCCTTAACATTCAAAGGCATCACCATCGCTGAATCCCCCACCATCAACATCCTGCCAGAACCTTAACTGGACCAGCCACATAAATACTGTGGCAACAAGAGCAGGTCAGAGGCTGGGTATTCTGCGGCAAGTGTCTCACCTCCTGACTCCCCAAAGCCTTTCCACCATCTACAAGGCACAAGTCAGGAGTGTGATAGAATACTCTCCACTTGACTGGATAAGTACAGCTCCAACAACACTCAAGAAGCTCAACACCATCCAGGACAAAGCAACCCACTTGATTGGCACCCCATCCACCACCTTACACTTTCACTCCCTCCACCACCGGCATACTGTGGCTGCAGTGTGTACCATCTACAAGATGCACTGCAGCAACGCACCAAGGCTTCTTCGGCAGCACCTCCCAAACCCGCGACATCTTCCACCTAGAAGGAGAAGGGCAGCAGGCGCATGGGAACACCACCACCTCCAAGTCACACACCATCCTGACTTCGAAATATATCACTGTTCCTTCATCATCACTGGGTCAAAATCCTGGAACTCCCTCCCTAACAGCACTGTGGGAGTACCTTCACCACACGGACTGCAGCGGTTTAAGAAGGCAGATCACCACCACCTTCTCAAGGGCAATTAGGGATAGGCAATAAATGCTGGCCTTGCCAGGGATGCCCACAACCCATAAACGAATTTAAAAAAAATTCTAATTTATACTCTGCCCTACATTACAACTACTGTTTGGGGGCCTATAAACAACTCCCACCAATGTTTTCTGCCCCTTGCTGTTTCTTAGCTCCACCCAAACGGATTCTATGCCTTGATTTTCGGAGCTAGGATCCTTTCCCTCTACTGTCTTTATCCCATCCTTTATTATCAGGGCTATCCCTCCTCCTTTTCCATTTTGCCCATCTCTTCTAAAAGTTAAATATCCTGGAATATTTAATTCCCAACCATAGCCACTTTGCAACCACATCTCCGTTATGGCTATTAGATCAAACCTGTTAATTTCTATCTGCACTATTAATTCATCTATTTTTTTGCAAATGCTTCAGATATAGTGCCTTTAGCTTTGACTTATTTCTATTTTTCTCTGAGTCGCTGAGACCTTATTACCTTGCCTTGACATTTCTCTCACTGCTTTTAAATTTACTCTTTCCTGAATCCTCCCGCTCCCCCTTCATTAGTTTAAAGCCCTGTCTACTGCCCTAGTTATTCGGTTCGGCAGGACACTGGTCCCAGCCTGGTTTAAGTGGAGCCCATCCCAACGGAATAGCTCCCTCTTTCCCCAGTACTGGTGTCAGTGGCCCATGAATTGAAACCCCTTCCTCCCACACCACTCTTTGAGTCACACATTTAAACCTCTAATCTGTTTGTCCCTATGCCAATTTGTGCGTGGCTCAGGTAACAATCTAGAGATTATTACCTTTGAGGTTCTGCTTTTTAATTTGGATCCTAGCTCCTCAAACTCCCTCAGCAGAACCTAATTCCTAGTTCTACCAATGTCATTGGTTCCTACGTGGACCATGACAACTGGATCCTCCCCCTCCCACTCTAAGTTCTCCTCCAGCCACGAGGAGATGTCTTTAACCCTGGCACCGGGCAGGCAACACAACATTCGGAACTCTCGGTCACGGCTGCAGAGAACAGTATCTATCCCCCTGACTATACTGTCCCCTACCACAACTGCATTCCCTTTCACTCCCTCCACTTGAATGGCTTCCTGCACTATGGTGCCATGGTCAGCCTGCTCATCCTTCCTGCAGGCTTTTCCCTCATCCACACTGGCAGCAAGAACCTCATACCTGTTGGACAAGGGCAAAGGCTGAGGCTCCTCCAGCACTGCACCTGGGTCCCCTTACCTGCCTGAGTTGCAGTCACACCCTCCTGTCCCTGACCACTAACCAGACCTCTACCACTACCTAACCTAAGGGGTGTGACTGCCTCCTGGATCAAAGTGTGCAGGTAACTCTCCCCATCCCTGATGCCCCGCAATGTCTGCACCTCAGACTCCAGCTCAAAAACTCTGAGCTGCAGTTCCTCAAGGTGCAGGCACTTACTGCAAACGTGGTTGTCTGGGATCACAATGCTCTCCACAAACTCCCACATGCTGCGGTTGCGGCCCACCCCCTGCACTGCCATCCCTATATGACCTTGTTTTATTTAATTAAATTTAATTAACTTTGTAATTAGGTAACTTAGTTTACAGTGTAGTTTCTTGATTACTTACTTGATCTAGATTAAGTTAAGGGTACTGAAATTAAACATCTACCTGTAACACAAAGCACTACAAGTAGTGTAGGCAAAAAGCAACAACTCCTTCCCCCTCTTCTCCAAATTCCCACTCTTTCCAAATTCCCAAGTAAAACACTCTGTGCAAGTCCACTCTGTTTAATCCCGCTCTGTGCAGACTCACTAGACACTGATGTTCCCCAAGCAGTAAGTACTGATCAACAAACTACTTGCACCTATATAGCACTCCTCATGTACAGGATGATATCGCTGAGTGATTTACAATAACGAGGAAAGGAACACCGAGCGTGGGATAAGAGGAGAATGGAGAGGGTAGAACGTGGTACTAAAGGTGTGGTGACAGAAGAGGGATTTGAGGAGATTTTTGAAAGGGGAAGTGGTGGCAAGGCAGAGGGAACCAGGCAATAAATTCCAGAGCGTTGGAGTGGAGGCACTTTCTTATTGGGCGAGTATTCCCAATACTTTCACAAATTTCCTAGTGGATGGCAGCAGCAAGTTGCCTGGTGTATGGTAGGTAGTCTGAAAACAGACCAATCCCATTGTCACTAATGGCATTCCCGTGCTGGAAAAATAAATAGGTATATTGAGACAGAAATTGAAGCCTGGGGTAAATTTCTGACTTTCAGAAATTCAAGTGTGCACACTGTGCAATTTTTAGATCATTAATTTATAAAAGAAAGTATTTTTAAATTTAAATTTATGTTCACTGGGAGCATGAAATTAGAAAATTACCCTTACATGTCATCATATGTCATCTCGCAGTTACCGACATTAGTAAATTGTAGGCTCATTAACCTACATTGCATTCCTTATATTACACTAAAAAACAAAATAAACATATATTGAAAACCCCCCAAAAAGCCTGTAGATTATATATTATAACAAATAACAGATGACTGATAATGAGTTTAAGGCAACAGCTCAACCTTAATGTTGATTAACCATTTCAGCTTTACTCTTGTAGTTTACGACATTATTTGAACCATTTAACTGCCAATCTAGTGTACAGTGTTCAGCTAGTGGGAAAACATTGGACTGGTCAGTCAATACGGTTCCCACTTCTCTCCATAAAAACACAGCGGAGGGGCATTATATAGATTTATTTTATGAATTTCACAACATGCAGAACATTTTGCTGTCGAAGCTCTGCATACCCTCTTCCTCTGACGTCGCATGTGACGTTTAGAAATCCTGTGAAGTATCAGTCTGCCATGTTCAGCTCTAAAGTTATAGCCTTGCCTTCGTAAATACTCATCACATGGTGGCAGGGATGTTGGCCTTACCTGAAAATAGAACTCATTTCATTATTTAGGAAACTATGGAGTATTGGCCAGTGGGTGAGATCACTCAAAGCAACGTTTAGAAATTTAAGAAGCAAATAGGCACAGTTAGCAAGAAAAACATGAGGTTACGTTTATGCAAGTCATTTTTAGATGTATCTATAAGTCTATTTAGAAAGTATTATAATATTAGAATTTTGACCTCAATAATGTTGTCTTTCAGAAAATAACATTTTGGGATAGAGTATATGAGTAATTTGAGACATGACATGTGTGAGTGTAGCAAACAGGTGACTTTGGGCTGATGTTTCCCAA
Source organism: Somniosus microcephalus (assembly GCF_052327205.1). Classification (NCBI taxonomy): domain Eukaryota; kingdom Metazoa; phylum Chordata; class Chondrichthyes; order Squaliformes; family Somniosidae; genus Somniosus; species Somniosus microcephalus. Next base: position 37,427,906 of record NC_141003.1, on the reverse strand, counting down.
AGCTCTCCACCACTGGGGTTTTCCTCGTGTCCTGTCTGGGTCTGTTGTAGACTAATTGATAGAGATTGATCGCTGTAGTTAGTCAACAACTCCATTATCATTGTATCATGCGACTACCTGGAGGGTAAAAGGCAAACTAGATGGAACGTGGTCTTTTTTGGTATAGTAATTCCAAGTTCCTATGTTTGGTTAGCACCTCAAAATTGCCTTTCATGATATTTTACACTAATAGAGTAATGTTTAATGCCATGGTTGTGTAATTATTACTGCTTTAAGTGGTAATGATAAGATTCTCATGTCTGATGAGATAGGCACAAGTAATGTTTTATTCCAACCAGGAAAGTACAGGATGCCTTGCATTACTAAAGTTACAGAATGACATGAGAAGCAAGCAAATAGTGTCGGCAATGTGCGATTTTAAATGAAACATTACATTTCCTACAGGGGCAAATACCTCCCACAGCCACCTCGATGATGCCCCTGACAGGGAGGAGCTGCCTGCAACTCAAGGCAGCTTTATTCATTTTAATGGGGGCCTAGGTGCTGATTTGGAACTGAATCCGACCCAGAGAAAAGGGGCGCAATCTTGCCAGCCCTGGGGAGGCAGGTATGGAGGCGGGGCTGACGGGAAAATGGCAGAATTTGGGGTCAGGTGCCCAACCCGCCCCCAACCTGCCTCCGTGCCATCTTGCCAGGAGGCGGGTAGCCGTGCCGCGCCGGGTCCCGTCTCCTTGGAGGCGGGAAGGGGATTACAGCCACTTAACTGCCTGTTAGAAAATAGGCTTATCCCCATTTTACCCACACAAGTGCAGACTTCCCGAAGGCTCCGAACCCCACCAGGGTCACCGAGGCGAGTAGTGGGTCTGCGGGGGTTGGAGGGGTGCAAAAGTGTGCTGTGAAGGTAAGTGATGGGTGCAAGTGTGGTTATATGAGGTCAGTGGAGAGTGTTAGAAAAAGTTTACTTACCTTTGTTTCTTCCTGCAGGCTTCATGAGTTGGGTATGCGAAGAGTCTCGCATCTCCGCAGCAGAGATGACAGATGGCCGCTGCATTCTCCAATGCAGAAACCATCTAATTTCTGCAAAAGAAAGAGGTTTGATGAGTCTTGAATTCAAGAACTCATCAAACTACAGAGAATGTCAGTGTTTGACAGCTTCACCGAGCTGTCAAATGATGACAATTCATCTGTCAAAATTTTTTGACAGCTGAAACGTCATACACTGACGTTCTCTGTAACCGCCTTTCATGTAATTGGCCTGCTAAACCCACTGGGTGGGCTTAACAAGGTCAATCAAGGGAAAAGAGCGTGGGGTTGGCCAGAAGTTGATGGAGGCGGGACTGAAACCCAACAAGTGGGAGTCCCGCCTCCAAAAGCTCCTCATTGGCAAAATCCAGCCCCACACTGCTGACAAAGCATGCTGAATATTCAACCGGCGACATTATTACATTGCTCCTCTACATTTAGGTGAGACTAAAAGCATTCAAGCAAGTGTGGCTGAAACATTAAATTTCACAGTAAATGCCTGACCTTCTCTGAAAAATTAAAACATAGAAAAGTTTTAGAGGCACAGACCAAAGAACCGCTGTTCCCTAGTTGCTCTGCAAGTTCAGCTTCATACAAATAGTAATCCAGTGGAGCAAAGAAGTAACCAGGAGCTGGTTCATTACATTGGCGGCTGATAATGTTGGGTAGACATCGGCACTGTCCATCATGCAAGGAACAACTGCAAAACACGGACATTACATTCTCAGCTAACTGCAGTGGACATGCAACAAATGGTGCCATAATACGACAGTGTAACGCTCTTCCCTATTCAGCAAATTGTCTGCCACATAAGCTCCTTCCACTACTCTATGTGAAAATCTGTTTACATCAGTTCAAATTCACAAGTAGATTCTTCACTGTAAGCATTTCAGACAGTAGAGACTTTAAAAAAAATTATTCGTTCCTGGGATGTGGGCATCGCTGGCAAGACCGGCATTTATTGCCCATCCCTAGTTGCCCTTGAGAAGGTGGTGGTGAGCCGCCTTCTTGAACCGCTGCAGTCCGTGTGGTGAAGGTGCACAGTGCTGACTTTGTAGTCCCGGTTTGGTACAACTGAATGGCTTGCTCGGCCATTTCAGAGGGCAGTTAACAGTCAAGCACATTGCTGTGGGTCTGGAGTCACATATAGGCCAGACCGGGTAAGGATGGCGGATTTCCTTCCCTAAAGGACATTAGTGAACCAGTTGGGTTTTTATGACAATCCGGTAGTTTCATGGTCACCATTACTGATACTAGCTTTTTTTAAATTCCAGATTTATTGAATTAACTGAATTTAAATTCTCCCAGCTGCCATGGTGGGATTTGAACTCACGTCTCTGGATCATTAGTCCAGGCCAAACTTGAGTTTGAAAAATTAATTGGAATTGCTCAAAAAATCTATTTTGTATTCCAGTTAAATAAACAAAGTTAAATAATTTATTTCAATCAATTGTTCTTATTAATGTCCAACAGCTTAGGTTAAAGGAGTTAAAAGTAGACAAGTACAGTTGTTCAAAGTTTTACACACTCTGTGGTGGTTACATGAAAAGAACCATCAAATTCAACTTAGAGCAATGAGGGATTGTATGCTATCACTCATCAACAATAGTCTGTCAACAGTTGACCTTTAAAGGTTTATATTTTATTTCACAATAACGGATCTCCTGTGGCTCATAGTAAATCCAATGATGCGCTACTTTATAATGACAGGAGTATTAGACTGTGTAATATACGTAATACTATTCTGCTGCTAAGGTAAAGTTGTGTTTAAGGTGGCCTGTTCCTTTAAGGCCAGAAACATTGCTGGCAATTATACTTACAGATTATCGTAGGCCCCTCCAATGTCACAGTCACAGGGGGAACAACCATAGACACTATTTCCAAGGCCCCAGTAGTTAGGCTATAGCAAAATACAGTAACAGCATTAGAAGCAGTATTGCATAGTAATTTTACAAAATAATGCTATACAATTATCTGGTACCTTGGCCATGTGACTGTTCACGTGTGAACCTAGATAGTAAGCACTGGAAAGTCATCTGACCACAGATGAAATCATAGCTGAGCCTAACGCTGCTCGCACCTGACGAACACACATGCTCACTTTCCGAGAGGAGTCACTGGATGGTGGTCAGGAGCTGGAACTTTCACTGATTTTTCTTTTGTCTCACTAGCCCAGGGTCACTGAAACCGACTGTAGGTCTCTCCCACCTGCTTGCTCCTTCATATTGCTGTCCTAGCTGAAATCAGTGAACTCAGCCATGGCTGGAGATCCAACCCTGGAATTTCCTTTTTCACTCATTCCTTGACGAGATTAGGCAGCTGAGCTGCTTCCAATTATCTGCCAAAGATTCTCTGTAACTGACTGCCTGCAAGATCACGAGAACAGCCTCACTCAACTCACCCGATCATCCCAGTGCGGGACACACGAGCTCCATCTTACCCAAAAGTTAGAGAGCCTGAAATTCCTGAGGTCGGAGCGTGCTGAGAGCGGGCACGTTGTCCGCCAGGGAGGGGGGAATTTGGGACGGACCCCATTGCTGCCCCACTTACCTACTGCTCTGAATCTCAGTGGGGGAGAGGGATGTGGGACTAGTGGGTAAGTGTTCTGCCCTCCCCATGTCGGTGGGTGGGGGCATGCCTGGGGTGCTTCCGAGACAACTCTGGGAATTTCACCTATTATGCCTTTGTAAGACCCCAGTGGAAGACTAAGAGTTGATATGAGATCTATTAAGGTCCTTGGAAGAGTCACAAAGACAAAGTTAATCAATCCCAGAGCAGAATGATTACGTTCCCAACAGTGGCACTGAACTCTCTTGGGAGCATTTTCAGAAATTCTGCCCCATTTCTACTTTGGCGCGTCCTGACCCTCCAGTCTGCCACGAGCTGCCATGGGCCATTCCGACATTCGCTGACTGATCATGCTGGGTGCCTCTGATGCGCCTTTACAGGCACGGGCTAATCATGTAAACGAGCCAGTCCCTGCGATCTGGGACATGGGGGTAGGCTTTCCTTCTCTATGGGTGGCTGGGAGTTCGGCTCCACTGGGGCTGACGGAGCTGGACTCTCGGATATTAGGCTTACTTGTAAAGTTTTTCCATAAAGTATAACAATCAATGTTGAAGGTATTTGGCAGGGCGAAAGATTGTATTGTAACGTACCAGACACTGCGCACAGTTTCGCCCAGTGACGGACCGCTGACAGTGACACTCTCCAGTAACTGGGTCGCAGGCAGAGTGAGCAGACACGGTGCCGCGGGAATCACACCGACAATCTGAAAAAACATTCACCGTCAGTTTTCTGTGGACAAATGTAGGAAGTCACACAACACCAGGTTATAGTCCAACAGCTTTATTTGAAATCACAAGCTTTCGGAGCGCTGCTCCTTCGTCAGGTCACGTTTTCTGTGGGACACTTATCAGTTAGGTAATCTGTCTCCCACCTCTAGTAACTTTCTGTTAAAAAAATGTTGTCTCCACTTTAATGACAACACTCTTCTTCCTCCTAAATATTGCAGCAAATTGCCCTATCTTCGTTTTGAGAAATGTGTATGTTTGTATGCTGGAGGTGACAGAGGGAGGAAGATTGTATGCATCGAGCTCAATAGATCAAGCCGAAGGTTAAAAGTGCAGTGGCCACAGGATAAAGTCACTTGTAATTTTCTTGGCTGGACATCCTGATGTCAGTGATGTCATCCACTCAGAGGTGATGCAAATCCTGGTCAAAATGATGATTGCGTAAAGAAAAAAAATGAAGTTTCCCCAGGCAGCCACAAGGTGGCGGTCAGAGCAAGCTGATCCATGAAGCATCATCCACTAAATACTCAATAAAGACAGGAAAAAACAGTCCCGTAAAGTGTTCTTCAAATCAGAGACACTGGGGTAGAAATTGGTAGAAACTTTATGCCTGTAAAACAGGAGCAACGAGACCCAATTTCGGGGACCAGCGTTCTGCGCCCCAAGGATGCCTAAAAGACATCTGACCCAAAATTGGGTCGGGCCAATTTTCATGCATCCCAGGCCCCTTGCATATGCTAATTAAGTGCTTAAAGCCTGTTTTAGGACCGCTCGGGGAAATTGGGCTGCCCTGAGCGAAGCAGGTGTGGGTCCTGTTCTGCTGAGGTTTTCTAGCTGCGGATGTGGCCTAGCCAGCGGCCACCACCGAATTGGTGTTTAATTTTTGTTTTAAATTGATGTGGAGCCAGCAGGAGCCGGAAGGCTCCAAAGCACTCTTGCCAGCCGCGATCGCCACCCACCCCCCCACCTCCTGGGACTGCCAGCCCCAAATCTGCTTCTTCTGTCAGGTGAGCCGCCTGTGGAGGAGCAATAGACACTGGCGACTCGCCATGATTATTCTGATGAGGCCCGAGGACCAATTTCTCACAGTCCTTAGGCCTCTGTCTCCGGGCACAGCGATCATTCCCTGCACCTATTTAGCACCTATAAACTGGCCTAAACGACTTTCCAGGCAATTAAATTCTCAGTACTGTGCAGCAGATATGTTTATAGGAAACCATTGTTCTGCAGCATACTACTATTTCCATTCCATTAAAATAAATATTTAATAGCTCTCCACAGAGCCATTATAATTCTTAAAAATACACGAGGATAAAAGGCATATTCCAGAGGTAAAGAATCAGAATGGATAATTGAATTTACTTATTCTTATACTGAAGTTCTGTTCTCTAATGTCAACTAGTACAACATTTCTTTAAACACTGTCAAACTTCCATTATATCAGGTTATGTTTAAATTCACTTCTATCATGGGGACATCGTGGCTTAGAAATTCCTGTGCCTGTGTGCATAGGCCCAAGGCACACCCATTATTGGGCCTCGGGCCTCATTATCATCAAATCGGTGAGCTGTGGACAACTAATGGCCGTCTCCAGGCAGCTCGCCGGAGAAGAGACCTCGGAAATCAGGCCGCTGCATCACCGGAAGAGGCCCTCAGGTAAGTCCTTAAAGGGGACCGGGAGAAGGGATGATTGGAAAGGGGGTGATTAGGAGTGGGAGTGATCAGAAGGGTGGTGACTGGGAGTTGGGTGATCAGAAAGGGGGTGATTGAGAGAGGGGCGATTGGGAGAGGGGCAATTGGGAGAGGGGCAATTGGGAGGGTAACAGTGACCGGGAGGGAGGGTGGAGGACAGTGACCGTGATCGTTGTGGGGCAAGCAGTGGCGGGCAACGGTCCACGGTTTTAATGTAAGGTCGGAAAGAGTACACCTGCTCCTGGTAAATATTTATCAGGTAAGCATTTTTAGCAAACTTATCTTTTTGGTGGTGGGCTGCCTTAGAGCAAACCAATACAGGAAACTTTCGATTTACCGGCACCTAAATAACCGGAAATCTCGGTTAACCGGCAAAATTCAGGAGTAGGTTCAGGTAAGTTTTACTTCATATTGTACTTGCCTTCCTTGATCTGTTGCTGTGCAAGGGTGTGGCTGCAGCTGTTGCTAAGCTACAGAGATGCTTGGAACTTGTGGCCATTGTTCTGCACCTGTTGCTAAGCAACAGGGTTTGTTGCTTTATACGGAGCTCTCAGCTCTCCGTATCTTTTAACTGCAGCTCTTGGTTATCCGGAATTCTTGATGAACTGGCACCACGTCGGTCCCGTCGGTGCCGGATAAAAAAAGTTTCCTGTATTACAGAGGGGGCACCAAACATGTGTTAGGCCCTTATTTGCATATGCAAAGGACCTAATGCCTGTTTCAAGTGTGGGCCCTAGATGCCTATTTTTCTTTGCCTACACCAATATGGCGGGCAGCGCACTTCTGCCTGCCATATTGGAGGCTTAGGGCCCTGTTTAGTGCCCGAAAAACAGGCATGGCGCCATGAAATTTCTAGGCCTCTAGCTCTAAAAATGTTTGCATGTTTACACTTCGCCCACAAGTGATGTCAAGTGATTTCAATAACAAATCTTATTATGAACTTGGTTGCAAGCTTGAACAGATCACAGCTATCTGCAGCTTGCAGCTGTCGATGACCCTATGCCTTTGGGCAATAAATATTAGGCGGTAATTTTTTAGAATTTCTAGTTGATGTATAATGTCATAGTTTGCTTTGATTGGGCTTGTTATCAGAACATGTGATTATTTCCTTTGCCTAAGCTTGTTACCACATTATGCTATTTGTGGTATCCATGGTCTCATCATACCTTTTGTCTGCACGGGGGCAATTTTAGTCACGCTTAACAAAGTCATACAGCTATACTGGAAATGTGCTGCTTCTACAGAATGGACAGTTGGGAAAATTGTTTCAGTTGTAGCATTGGAATAGTCCAATCTAGAGGTAACAAAGGCATGGGTGAGGGTCTCAGCAGCCAGCAGATGAGCTGAAGCAGGGGTGGAGATGGGCGATGTTATGGAGGTGGAAGTCTTGGTGGTGGAGAGGATATGGGGTTGGAAGCTCCACACAGGGTCAAATAGGATGGCAAGTTTGCGAAGAGTTTGGTTCAGTCTCAGATAGAGGTCAGGAAAGAGGGATGCAGTTGGTGGCTAGGGAATGGAGTTTGTGGCGAGGACCAAAGATACTAAATGATAAAATCTATCGGACTGTGGAAGAAAAGCAGACTGCAATCACAAAAAGAAAAAGAAAGAGTTGCATTTATAGAGCGCCTTTCACGACTTCAGAATGTCCCAAAGCACTTTACAGCCAATGAAGTACTTTTGAAGTGTAGTCATTGTTGTAATGTAGGAAGCACAGCAGCCAATTTATGCACAGCACGCTCCCACAAACAGTAATTTAATAATGCAATGTGATAACAGATGCTAGGATCAGGTAAGTGAAAAACACGATTCTTCCAATAAAAGATAAAACGAGTTTTTTAGTACATACACACCTTCACATCCCTCAGCATTAACAGCGCTCAGTCCAAAATAGCCAGACCTGCACTGATCACATCTTGTCCCTTCAACATTTCTTTTACAAATGCAGCGGCCAGCAGCTGTACGAAGGCCTGGGTCTGAGTGACTTTCACACATTCCGTTGTTCAGTGAGCCTTCAGGATCACAGTTACAGGCTGTGGATCAAAGAACAGGCAATAGGTAACAGAGTGGTGTATTTCTAGATATTTACACAAGATTGGTTAGACCTCCTTCAATCGCTGCTTAAAATCTAGTCTGAGTTCATCTAAAGTTGCAAGTGAGGAACCAATCAAAACTTTTTCTAATAATCACATGTTTCTGGAAATCAAACTAAGGTAATCCACAATGGCTCGGATTTTGTGGTCAGTGGCGAAGTGATGGCGCTTGCCGTTGGCCTCGTAGAAAAATACCCACATAGTTTTAGCGGGCTCTGTGGTGTTGATTTCTCCTTTTCTGACGTAACTTTCCATCTGGCAGCATCTATAGGGGACCTGTGGCGTCCAACAACAATGTTGTCATCAAGCAGGCTGAGCAGCCAATTACATGGAAGAATTCTCACAGACAGCAAACCAGGAAGTAAAAAGCAGGTTTTATCATTCACTTTTTAATAATTTTACAGAAAGCGAAATAAAGATTGGGACATACACATGGGATTAAGGTAAAAAGCTGAAATATCATAACCAAATAAAATGATTTTTTATTATTTTAAAATCTAACTTTTATCATGGAATGGAAGGAATGACACTCCACGCATAAAAATTAGTTTTTTAGGAAAGTTGGTGGTCTCATCTTCAGAAATTTGGGTGAGGTGGAGGCAAGTTCTCAATCGGGACATTTAGAAAAACTCCAAGTTATACTTTTTTAGTGAATAACTTTCAGGTTATTCTTGCTATAATTGAGCTGAAGTTGATATTCAGAAAAAAAAATCTTGCCTGGTAAATTAATTAATATCCTTTCCAATCTTTGTGCTAGGATAATGTTCATCATTTTCTAAAGTTGCAATTTTTGGTTCATGAAATTATTAAGGAATATTTAAGTTTAAAAAAAAAAAAAACATTTATAAACCCTTAATTTCAAAATCCTGATACAGGAAACTCTCTCTTAACCGGCAAAATTCAGGAGTAGGTTCAGGTAAGTTTTACTATATATTAGTGGCCGTGTAACCGGGGTTCCTGGATCTGTGGCTGTGTAACCGGGGTTCCTGCACCTGTGGCCGTGCAACAGGGACTCCTGGATCTGTGGCCGTGTAACCGGGACTCCTGCACAAGTGCCGTGTAACCGGGGCTCCTGTACCTGTGGCCGTATACGGGGCTCTCGTACCTTGGTAAGTATACCTCTCTGTAATCCGGACTTTTTGATCAACCGGCACCACGCTGGTCCCGTCGGAGCCGGATAAAAAAGAGTTTCCTGTAATTGTAAGTAGTGTTGGGTGCATAGCTTAAAAAACATGCTCAAGGTTTGACTTTAATACTCTGTTTTCTCCTCATTGGTAGAAATATGGGAACAGAAAATGCTGGAAATACTCAGCAGGCCAGGCAGCATCTGTGGAGAGAGAAACAGAGTTAACGTTTCAGGTCAATGACCCTTCGTCAGAAATGTCATTTTTTTTCTCTCTCCCACATGGCAGCTGTCTTTCATTCTGCCAGAGCCATTTACACTTCATCTAGCGCCATCTTTTGTTTCTTAACTTGTCCCATTACCATCTCTTAATCTCTCTTAATCTTTCCTGCCTTCCATCTGATCACAGACCTTTCCTTTTGTTCTTTCCTCCCCTCCCCCCTTTCCCTGCCCCTGCACTTGCTTAAAAACCTGTTCCATCTCCAGCTTTTTCCAGTTCTGACGAAGGGTCATCGACCTGAAACGTTAACTCTGTTTCTCTCTCCACAGATGCTGCCTGACCTGCTGAGTGTTTCCAGCATTTTCTGTTTTTATTTCAGATTTCCAGCATTCACAGTATTTTGCTTTTGTAGAAATATGGGACTTCGCTTGACTTTCTGAGAAAACACTGTTATCCTTTATTATTGTGGTTGTTTTAAATATTCTCTTTAATTACGGTAAGCGTTTAAACACTGCACATTTGAGCATATTTATGACCTGATCTTATGTTATTTAAGATGAGGCTGCTGAGTTATATTTGTAACATGATTGTTGAGAAAAATATTTTATTCAGCAGTGAAGGGCTTTTGATTTCACTCAGAGTCGAGAGAGATTGGGCCATTCAAACTTCACACAGTACTGAATGATATGTAGAGCTCTGTTTAAAAAAAAAAGATATTTGTAAAGGCTATTGCACAGTTAATAAGCAAGGTGTGAAGAGAAGATCTCACCATGATTACAGAGCCTGTGCATTGCTGAAACTGAACTTTATTGTGAAAACTTCAATCTGTTCACAATGAATGGAAGAGATTTTTTCTTTAATCATTGTAGCCGTCTTTAAGCTTCACACATTTATATATAGGAAACTGTGGTCGTTTTAGCTTGGCATACTAGTTTATTACAAAGCATCTCTTACGGTAAGAATTAATCTGCAAATATGATAGGAAAAAAACAAACTTACGGACACATGCAAATGGGTCAGCAATTGTTCTCCCAGGATCCTGGTAGAAGAAGGGTTTGCACTGGCCACAGTTTTGTCCCATTGTATTGTGTTGGCAGTCCTCACAAACCCCACCACTGACCTCTCCACTGGCCAAATACACTGCCATGTCAAAATGGCATCTTTCAGAGTGGCCATTGCAGTTACACCCTGAAAAGGAAGAAGAAGTAAAAAACCACCATATGACAAACGATATGAAAACAGTTAAGTAGTAACCTTCTGCGTTTGGCAGCCAAGTTAAAACGTATTTATTGTGTTAATTTTTTTTTTAAAAAAAAGCAAAATCGAAACAGAATAGGAATTCCCCAACTCTTTGAAAAGTGCCCTTGGATCTTGTGCATGCATCTGAAAAAGCAGACAGGTTTACTGTCTCACCTGAAAGACTGCACTAGCTCTCATCGGCTGTGAAGCACTTTTTTACTTCCTGAGGTTGTGAAAGGTGCTACATCAATGCAAGTTCTTTTATTCTTTAAGTTACCTTCAGACTCTCTAGTTATTACTGTCTGATATCTTGAAGATCTTCTAAGCAAGAATAATGTGAGAAATTCACAAGACCATTACAGGCTCAAATTCTAATGATTTCCTGTATGAGTCATTGACTAATGTGAGTTTTAATTTAGGCCCATTATTCCACATCAAGTTATTATTTTAATCTGTCCAGGTGTCTGAATGTACAGAAGCCCTTCACCATATTTAAGTCACCAAAACAAGGTATGGAGAAATCTACACCCAGCTGTAAGGTTTTTGTTTGTCGGCTCTGAAGCACACTCTCCATAGGGTCTCCTGCCACTTATCTAAGTCCAAAGAGCTTAGGTGCTGGTTGGTGCAACCAAAGTTTCATGGTCCCCAAGGATGGAATTTAACTAGTTAAACCACACAAAGTACCCCAACAGGTCACTGGTTAACTTCTTCTTGCTTGCTAGGACCTTGGTCTACCAGGAGAGTTATTTTGGAGCCAGTAAAGAGAACTTGACTATTGTCCTTCCTCAAGGAGGATGAACTTTAGTTGGTCATTCACCAACTGACAAGCGTAGATTTGAGCCCTTGTTAGGTAGATAGCAGTTGCTAGAAGCTCCTTACGAGCAGCGCAACTCCCCATAAAATGTGTGAGTGCATTGCCACCGTCCTCGTGACCACAGCATTGAAACACCCCATATCCCACACAACGGTGGTGCAGAGCTTCAGGAATAGCTGCTTGTCGTTCTGCAACCCAATCATGGTAGGCATCAAAAGCTGAGTGTAGGTTCTCATATAACTGCAAGTTCCTTCTTTCTTTATTTAAGTTGCCTCCAGACTCTCCAGTTATTATTGGCTGATATCTTGAAGACCTCCAAGTAACATCTTCCAATGTCTTATCATCCACATGATGTGCATCTGCCTTCAATGTAGTGAAAAGACGTACATAGTGCAGCTGGCATTGTGCCAGGCACCTTAGTGTTCTAGACATCCAAGTTCAATGTCATGTACCGGCTTTACTCATCACCAACTGTTTAATCCAGGTCTTTGTGTGAAGCACTTTGACAAAGAGGCATACCCACAAATCCACCCAAAACAAAGGAGAACTGTTTGGACACATGTGTTTACACCCAACAATTCTAACCTGCTTTAGAATGTAGGCTTTAATACAATGGGACGTGGGAAAGAGCACCACCCCTTTTCCATCCAACTGGCTTTAAGTGAGCAAGTACTATAAAGGACGTAATATACATTGTAATATGAGAGAATCATGCCAATAACCTGAGAGGGAGAAGTAGTTCCAGTTATGATCTTATTAGTAGCAGATATCATAGTGGGGCATGATAGCATCTCTGCAATATATAAATGAAATGCTGTTTCCCTGTAATATGCAATGAAATAAAATCTGACATCACTACCATTCAGGTCAATAATACTTCAAATCAAGCCATGTGGAGCCTGACCCTCACTGCTTGCAAAACAAAAACATGCCCTGAATGGAATGACGTCATTCTGTGTACAATCAAACAGGGTCAAATATGTTTCAAGGATGTGACAATAATTAATGTGCTACTAATTATTCCATATGCTTAACATTCTGGCCTGGAGTTTTTCAGCGCAATTCGCCCGAAATTGGCCAAACCAGCGCAAAAGATCAAGGAATTTCAAGTACAAATCACATTCAGCGCAACTCAAGTTTCCGCGATCTTTTACGCTGGTTTAAAAACTTCTCACTGGAAGTGGCCCCGCCCACAAAAACTGCCCACGCCTCCAGATCGAATTAATCACCATGGCGAGTTTTCGCTAATGGTATCCGTTTGTGGGCCTTTGAGGAGACTCTTAAAATTAAGTTTTTTTTAGGTGCAAGGGCAATATTAGGCATGTTTTAAAAGCTTTTAATATTAATTTCTTTTTAATTTACTAAGAAACTGACTACTTTACACCAATGAAACTAGTAAATGGTTCTGGATAGTTTTTTTTAAGTCATTTTCAGTTACTCACAGGTGGTGGACTGGACACTCTGATTAAAAAGGTTTATTTTTTGTGTATTAATAAAACTGCACCAAGTTACCACTCTTAAATGTATATCAAAGAATATTTTTAATACAAAACAATTAAAAACAATTATTTTCTAAAATGCTGTCCGATTATGCTTGGCGATATGCAAATGAGTTTGAGCAGAAACTTGATTTAAAAAAAACTTCTTAAAACTAGAACAATTTTGAGCGTAATTTGTGCCCGGATCGCCGATTGTGCCCAAACTCTTGGCCACCATATTTATCCAACAGAATGTATCAAAGCAATTGTGGTACAGGTAGACTATCCTTTATCCGAAAACCTCGGGACCAGCCGAGTTTCGGATAAAGGAGAATTTCGGATTTCGGAAGGTGGGTCGGCGGGGGTCCGCGGGGGGGGGGTCGGCGGGGGGTCGTGCGCACGACTTACGCTGACGCTCAGCGTAAGTCAGTCGGGGTCGGCGGGGGTCGGGGCCGGCGGGGTACGCGGGGGGGGTCGGCGGTTGTCGGGGCCGGCGGGGTCCGCGGGGGGGGTCGGCGGTTGTCGGGGCCGGCGGGGTCGGCGGTTGTCGGGGCTGGTGGGGTCGGCGGTTGTCGGGGCCGGCGGGGTCGGCGGGGGGGTCGGCGGTTGTCGGGGCTGGCGGGGTCAGCGGTTGTCGGGGCCGGCGGGGTCCGCGGGGGGGTCGGCGGTTGTCGGGGCCGGCGGGGGGGCCGTGCGCACGACTTACCCTTTATCCGAACTTCCAAAACTGGAACCCTCTAAAAACCGAAGGTTTTTTCGTTCGTACGCACGACTTACGCTGAACGAAAAAACCTTCGGTTTTTAGAGGGTTTCGGTTTTCGGAAGTCCGGATAAAGGGTAGTCTACCTGTATAAATAATTGCATTTTTCAACATCCAACTCAGTTTTCATTTCTGATTTTTTGGGAATTATGAGGCAAATTAAACAGACTATAAATAAAACCAGGTGGAACAGTTCTTACTTCTACATTCGTCTGCCTCTGTTCCTTTCGCTGGTTGCCATGGTGAATCATTGAACAAGTCCTTACACCTTTTACAGTTTACACCATCTGTATTGTGCTGACAGACACATTGTCCTTGAACCTATGGAAATGTTTGTAATAGAAACTGATTTGAATAATTGTGACCAGTAATATTCTGCTACAAATTTTAAATCTTTTACTTGTGACATTGAAGTTCTGTTGAATTTGCAACCCCAAAGTAAAAAAATACTGAATTCTCCAACACATCAAATTCAGAATACTTATCTACAAATCCTGCTGTAGCCTTGGCCCACCCTGCCTTTGCAAGCTCCTGCATCCTTACGTCCCATTTTATGGCCTTCAGTTGTCTGACTCTGGCCTCCTGTGTAGCTCCTCCTTCCAATATTCTTCCATCAGTAGCAGAGCCTTCAACTGCCTTGTCTTTGGTCACTTTTCCTAACATCCCCACCATCCCTCCCCCTCCCCCCCGCCCCACTGTGTTACTCTTCTCCTTTGTGAAGCACATTGCAATATTTTCTATATTAAAGGCCTGTTACCTCTCCCCTAGAGTCTGCACAGTACACCAGAACCTCCCCATACCCTGAAAATTCTTGGAGGTCAGCGACAGAGGTTCCTGGGGCCACATTCCGGTATTTATGATCACCCTTTTTATTTCACTTTTCATCTGAGTGCATTTTTTAAAGTTACTATGAAATATATGAATTTTGGTGAGGTTCTTACCATTCCTTGCTGGCTGAATACATCACCTCTTATATTATCAACAGGAATACACTGGCTGGCATGCCCGTAGCAAAAGCAGCTCCCTCGAACAACCATTTCATACAGAGCGTAATAATACTTTTCATCAGACCTGGCCTGCCTTCTCCGCAACCGTGTGTCGCCAAGTGTGTGAAGTTGAGTGAAATTTATCCGTAGATTGGTAAATGTTATTAGCTCTGTGGAAGACACACGACAGAGATTTGAGGTGGAGTAAAGTTTGAAAGAAACATTAGGGGTGAAACTGGTCTTGGGTGGTAGTCCGTTATACAGATCGCCCGATTGGTTTTCCATTGACTTCAGTTGAAAAGAAAATCGGGAGGGGTGTAAAACGGGCACCTGTCTGCTGTTGCCCATTTTGCGCTACCAATTTCACCCCCATTGTGTATCTTGCCCTTGGTAAGTGCATCATTTTACACTAAACACACATTCTGCAAAGTTCGTAAAGTAACAAAAAATACATTTAATTGATTCTGCAATATAGTCTGTTGAAACTGCTTATATGTATATTTAAAAACAAATCTAGGTCCCATTTCCCTTACCATTGAATGGAATGGATTAACATTTAGCTTACTGGAAAAATTTGCCCAGTGAGACCAGGTGTACCAGGCAGCCAAAATGGCATAAGTAGGACCCACCTGGGAGTCTAGACAAAGGATCATGGCCTGGACCCCCAAAGACTTGAGGGCAGTAAATCTATTTTATTATTTATAAAGTGTCCCCCGCCCCCTTGCAAAGGGGGCTGATGGGGCAGTTTTTTTCACCTTTTGAAGCAGGGGCCCTGTACCTCACCCCTAGACCCTGTGCAATACACCACTCTTTATTGCCTCTGAGCGCAGGCAGGTGCCAAGATGTGCCCCTAGTGACAAGAGAACCCGCCATTGGCATACAAAATAAGGAACCTCCTCATACCCCGAAAAATCCATTGAGGTCAGCGGCAGAGTTTCCTGGTGACACATTCTGGTAGTTATACTGGGATGCACTCCCCCGCAGATTTCCAGCCTCCTTATTTACCAGTTCCACCTGCTCTTTTTCTGTCAATTCGATGCAGTTTATATGTCAGACCAATACAGGACCTGTGGCCTTACTCCAGCTTAAGGCACCTAATCTCATCTTAATAAATGTAGTGTCCGCGTATCAATAATACACGGACTGCAGGAGAACAATAATAACAGGTATTTACTGAACAGAGGGTAAGCTTAAAACTGAAAGTACAGAAGCCTGGTATGGCTTTATATACAGGTGTGGTCACTGCCGGTACTACAGTATAAAGTCAGTTCCCTCTTAAAGGTACATACACAACAATTCCTCCCCTTTTAGATAAACAGTACATAACATTCATTTAACAATTAAATAATAACTAATTACAATTACAATTTTCTCTGTGCTATATACATCAACTGAAATAATCATTTATAAGTTCAGTCTTTGAGGAGGCTTCCTGATCCAGACTGGATAGCGCCTTTCTCGAGTATCCTGTTCTTGCGGCGGAGTTGATTCTGGCTCATTGTCATTGGTTGGTTCGTCAGCTTCAAATACCACTGATTCTGAGGTAGACGCAATCTGTACTTCGGATTCATTACCAGGTGCACATGCTCGTGGTATGGGTTTGGCTTGTTCCTGTGACTCTAGAATCTGGTCAGCATGGTGTCTCACGATGCTCTCTCCAACGTCCACTGTGTACATTAGTGGTCCCTGCTGGGTGCATATCGTTCCTGGCTGCCATTTTTCTGTTCGGTAGTCGCGGGCCAAGACTGGTTGCCCTATCTTGAAGCTCCTGGTTGGCTTCTCATTGATGTGCTGGAATTGCTTATCCTCAACATCTCGTCTAATGTTTGGTTTGAGCAAATCCAGGCGACATCTTAGCCTTCGGTTGAAGAACATTATGGCTGGAGCTTGGTTGGTGACTGCATGTGTCGCATTCCGGTAAGCAAACAAGAAATTATCCACCTTGTGTTGTAGTGTTATGTCGTCATTATACATCGCCTTTATTGCCTTTTTAAAGGTCTGAACAAACCTCTCAGCCAATCCATTTGTGGCTGGATGATATGGGGCAGATGTGTAATGTTTCACCCCATTATTCCTCAGAAACCTCCGGAAATCCTCGGACACAAACTGTGGCCCATTGTTGGAGCAAATCTGTTCTGGCAAGCCATTCCTGGCGAAGATGGTCCGTAGGACTGCAATAGTTTTCTCCGTGGTGGTGGAGGACATTTTGATGACCTCTGGCCATTTCGAATGGGCATCCACGGCGATTAGAAACATTGAGTCCATAAATGGACCAGCAAAATCAATGTGTACCCGTTGCCATGGAGATGAGGGCCACTCCCATGGGTGTAGCGGGGCCTGTGGTGGAGCGTTTTGGATCTTCTGGCATCCTGTGCATCTCTTGGTCATATCCTCAATTTCTTTATCGATTCCCGGCCACCACACAAACGCCCTGGCTAGGCTCTTCATTTTTACCCCTCCCAGATGACCCTCATGAAGCTCATTGAGCACTCGATCTCTCAACTTGGGTGGAATTACCACTCGGGATCCACACATCAAGGTCCCCTGGCACACTGACAGCTGTTCTCTCCTTGGTGAGAATGCTGGCAACAGTGAGTCACCATGTGCTGGCCATCCCTTCACCGTCAAATCATAGACCCAAGAGAGTGTCGGGTCATTTCGGGTTTCCTTCTCTATACTTGAGTTTGTAACAGGTAGACATTCGACTATGGTCGAATGGAATATCTCAACAGGGTCCACTGCAGGTGCTTCCTCCACCGTAGGCAACGATAGGCGCGACAGCCCATCAGTGTTTCCATGCTGTTTCGTACCCTTGTACTCTATGTCGTACTGATGTGCCCCTAGAAAAAGTGACCATCTTTGCAGCCGTTGCGCCGTCATCACCGGAACGCCCTTCTTTGGGTTAAAAATGGAGACCAGAGGCTGATGATCAGTCAGTAGGGTGAATTTCTGCCCGTGCAGATAGTGATTGAACTTCTTCACCCCCCACACCAGGCTGAGGGCTTCCCTGTCAGTCTGGGCGTAGTTACGCTCGGCTGAGGTTAACGAGCGTGACGCAAAGGCTATTGGCCTCTCTGAACCGTCAAGGAATTTGTGTGACAGCACTGCTCCAATGCCATAGGGAGACGCATCACATGCCAACCGAATCGGTAGTGTTGGATTGTAGTGGGCCAATACTTCTTTTGAAGTGATTAGGCATTTACATTTCTGAAAGGCACGCTTACACTCATCACTCCATTTCCATGTTACTCCAGTTTGCAGCAGGGCGTTCAGTGGGTGCAGAATTGTAGATAAATTCGGCAAGAACTTATGGTAGTAGTTCACCAACCCGAGGAACGACCTCAGTTGTGACACATTTTCCGGTGCTGGAGCCTTGACTACTGCCTTTAATCTTGTCTGGGGACTTATGCAACCCTTCCTCATCAATCATGTGGCCACAATATGAGATTTGTCTCCTGAAGAACTCACATTTGGGGCGGTTGGCTCGTAGCCCATATTCTTGTAATCTAGTGAGCACCTGCTCCAGGTTGGCAAGGTGTTCACTGTCATTTTCGCCCGTAACCAGGATGTCATCCAAATAACACTGGGTCCCCGGGATCCCTTGCAGGACTTGTTCCATCGCCCTCTGCCAAATAGCCGGGGCTGATGCTACCCCGAATACCAGTCAGTTGTACTGGTAAAGACCTTTGTGAGTGTTTATCGTGAGGTATTTCCTAGATGCTTCTTCCACCTCCATTTGTAGATACGTTTGGGCCAGATCAATCTTCGTAAAGCGTTTCCCTCCAGATAGTGAGGCGAAAATATCTTCTATCCGTGGAAGTGGATATTGTACTGTGTGCAGGACTGGGTTCACAGTTACCTTGAAGTCCCCACAGATGCGAACCTTCTTCGGCTCCCCAGGCATGCTGCTCAATGATTTCTTCATTACAGGAATGATGGGTGTGGCCCACTCGCTCCAGTCTACCTTGGACAGCGCACCCGAACGCTCCAGACTCTCCAGCTCTGCTTCAATGGCTGGGCGGATCGCGTACGGTACCGGTCTGGCCTTAAAAAAATTTGGGTTTGCGTTATCTTCGATTTTTATCATTGCCGTTACTCCTTTTAGAGTCCCAAGTCCTTGTTGGAACACCTCTTTCGCGTCGAATTTTTGACAGTCGTCCAGGTGTGACGTCGTCATCCTTTTTGTCAGTCACAGTTAGCGATTGAATGGAATGCCAATCCAATTGTATTTTTCGGATCCATTCACGTCCCAATAATGGTGGTCCTCCATCTTGTAGTATATATAGATGCAGTTTCTGTGTATCCTTGCCGTTGTATTTAACTGGCACCCTTATTTTTCCTCTGGGGTAGACTTTTTGCCCCGTGTATGTCTTCAATACAATGGACATGTCCTTCAAGGGTATGTGTGAGAATAGCCGCTCATTGTCTCGTCGATTCATGACAGTTAGGGCTGATCCTGTGTCCAATTCCATCTTTACTTGGGACCCTGCTATCATGAGGGTGACCTAAATGGTTCGGTGATCCTCCTTTGCGATCACGTTGTGTAACTTTAGACAACTTAGTCTCCTGCTCCCGGAGTCATTATCACTCTCCTGACCTTCTGAACTACCGTCTGTCATTTTTTTTACTTTCTTGTACTTTTCCTTAGTAGTTCTTTTAGTGTTGGTTTTCTTTCCCGACCTGCAGACTCTTGCTATATGTCCCATTTTCCCACATTGCCTGCATACTTTGTCCTTAAACCAGCAGTCCTTCTGATCATGGGTTGTTCTGCCGCAGCGATAGCACTTTTCTGCTCCATACGCCATTTCGTTAGCGCTGTATTCTTGTGGTTTCTGTTGTATTTCTGCAGCTCCCTGTGCTGCTGCTTCATAGGGTACTGCCACGCTGAAAGCCTGTTCTAACGTCAGGTCCTTTTCCGAAAGTAGTCGTTTCTGGGTTCCTTCACTCTGGAGCCCGCAGACAAACTTATCCCTTAAGGTGTCTGCCAGTCCTGCTCCAAACTGGCAGTGTTTCGATAACTTGCGTAGTTCCGTATGATACTCAGCATTGCTCTCATCTTTGTGCTGGTTTCTTTTATGGAACTTGAATCTTTCTGCTATCAGCAGCGGTGTAGGGTTTAGGTGTTCCTGTAAGATATTAACAATCTCTTCAAAACTTTTCTCCATTGGTTTAGCTGGGTAATTAAATTCCGCAATAGGCTGTACGTTCTCGCGCCCATCAAATTTAATAATACTGATGCCTTCTTTCCATCGGCCACCTCATTTGCCTTGCAGTACACTTCAATTCTTTCCACATACGTGGTCCAGTCTTCTACCTCGTTGTCGAAAGCAGTGATACTGCCACTCTTCGGCATCTTGGGTGGTTTAAAATGGCGCCTCCCGTGCTTTTTCTTCTTCCCCAATGGATTAAAATGGCGCCTCCCGCGCTTTTCCTTTCTTCCCCAATGGAATAAAATGGCGCCTCCCGTGCTTTTCCTTCTTCCCCTTGCTGCCACGCTGCTCCTAGCATTCTACAGGGTAATGGCGGCGACCCGCGGCTTCGGCGCATCTCACTTTTACTTCCCCTCGTTTTATTTTCTCTACGCTGCCCGGTTCTTGAGCACCGACCGCGCCCTGTGCGCTCCACCCTCTCTCTCTCTCTTTTCCTCCCGACGATGCTGCACGGCCCCTTTGCAGAGCCGCTCGATCGAGCTCGAGCCCGCCGCAGTCCGGAAGGGTCAGCGCACTACCTGCTACCAGCACGATTTGCTGGAACACCTTGACTGGGGAGCCAAGCCCAGCTCTCCACAGCCTCCCCTGCAATTCTCCGAACTCCGATGGATCCCTGGGCGGTTGCCCACGGTCGACGCCCGTTGCTCTGACTTCGACCTCCAAGAAGCTTCTTTTCATGGAAAGATCCCCGTGAGGTGATGCAGTACTGCAGGTGAGTTCGAACCTGCTCGTCGCCAGTGTAGTGTCCGCGTATCAATAATACACGGACTGCAGGAGAACAATAATAACAGGTATTTACTGAACAGAGGGTAAGCTTAAAACTGAAAGTACAGAAGCCTGCTATGGCTTTATATACAGGTGTGGTCACTGCCGGTACTACAGTATAAAGTCAGTTCTCTCTTAAAGGTACATACACAACAATAAATATATCAGAAGAGGTGGGAGGTCGCCTCGAGAAATGCAGTTTCGGATTCACACAGGCTTCAGTATTGCCACCGCTGCAAAAACCAGCTTTTCACACAATTACTGTAAAGTGCATACCTTGTATCTCAGGGCTGTATGGATCATAGATTTGGAAATGTGGGTCCAGTGCTTTTAGAACAACCTGCACACAAATGTTTTAAATAAAATTCTCTTAAATCAACAAACTGTTCCATTAATTTATACAGTAACATTAATAAATATTTATAAAAGATCAATCATCAAATATCTGCACCAAATATTGATGGTCAGTACTGTAAATCACTAAAAGCTTTATCACATTGACAGGGGATTGCAGTTTGATAGTATTATATATGTAAATCATGTTAAGATAATAGAGCATCACAAGCCTGCAGCATATTGAGGGGTGCTGATAACCTTGTAACAGATTTGATAAGTCACTTGCACACTAAGATTGTACCTACTCTAGATCCATGAATTTGTGACAATTACCTACTTGCATAATTAACAAGCACCCATATGTGTGCTAACAGTTGGGTTACTGGTATTAAAACTGTGGTAAAGAAATTAATTTTGACATCTTACCTCTCCGTCTGTAGAGGGTTCCAGGTCAGAGTATTTTGAATCACATATTACGTCACCCGTTCTCTGTGCAGGTCCAGTGGGGACATTTGGGAAGAAGTAGGCACAATTGTGCGCAAAATATCGCAGCGCTTTCCACGTTTGACCATAATCTGACGATCTCTCTACCAACATTGCAGCTGGACGGAATGTCTATGGGTGAGAAAAGAGCAGATTGATCAGAACATTTCACTGGAGTGGATATGTAAGTTGACTCTCTGTGCTGTCCAAGACCCATTAACCTTGTTCTTAACAGCTCGCTGGAGGTCTGCACAGAGCAGGATTCAAACGGAGTGGACTTGAACAGAGTGTTTTATTGGGGAATTTGGAAAGAGTGGGAATTTGGAGAAGAGGGGGAAGGAGTTGTTGCTTTTTGCCTGCACTACTTGTAGTGCTTTGTGTTACAGTAGATATTTCATTTCAGTATCCATAACTTAATCTAGATCAAGTAAGTAGTCAAGAAACTAGTAGGCCGAGTGGCCTACTCCTGCTCCTAATTCATATGTACACTGTAAACTAAGTTACCTAATTACAAAGCTAATTAAATAAAACAAGGTCATATAGGGATGGCAGTGCAGGTGGTGTGGGAGTTTGTGGGGAGCATTGTGATCCCAGACAACCACGTTTGCAGTAAGTGCCTGCACCTTGAGGAACTTCAGATCAGAGTTTTTGAGCTGGAATCTGAGGTGCAGACATTGTGGGGCATCAGGGATGGGGAGAGTTACCTGGACACTTTGATCCAGGAGGCAGTCACACCCGTTAGGTTAGGTAGTGTTCAGGTCTGATTAGTGGTCAGGGACAGGAGGGTGTGACTGCAACTCAGTCAGGTAAGGGAACCCCAGGTGCAGTGCTGGAGGAGCCTCAGCCTTTGCCCTTGTCCAACAGGTACGAGGTTCTTGCTGCCAGTGTGGATGAGGGAAAAGCCTGCAGGATGGATGAGCAAGCTGACCATGGCACCATGGGTGCAGAAGGCCATTCAAGTGGAGGGAGTGAAAGGGAATGCAGTTGTGGTAGGGGACAGTATAGTCAGGGAGATAGATACTGTTCCCTGCAGCCGCGACCGAGAGTTCCAAAGGTTGTGTTGCCTGCTCAGTGCCAGGGTTAAAGACATCTCCTCGCGGCTGGAGGAGAACTTGGAGTGGGAGGGAGAGGATCCAGTTGTCGTGGTCCACGTAGGAACCAAAGGCATAGGTAGAACTAGGAATTAGGTCCTGCTGAGGGGGTTTGAGGAGCTAGGATCCAAATTAAAAAGCAGAACCTCAAAGGTAATAATCTCTAGATTGTTACCTGAGCCACGCGCAAATTGGCATAGGGACAAACAGATTAGAGGTTTAAATATGTGGCTCAAAGAATGGTGTGGGAAGAAGGGGTTTCAGTTCATGGGGCACTGGCATCGGTACTGGGGACAGAGGGAGCTATTCCGTTGGGACGGGCTCCACTTAAACCAGGCTGGGACCAGTGTCCTGCTGAACTGAATAACTAGGGCAGCAGAGAGGGCTTTAAACTAATGAAGCGGGGTGGGGGTGGGAGGATTCAGGAAAGAGTAAATTTAAAAGCAGCGAGTGAAATTTCAAGGCTCTAGAGCAGAGTAGAGTTTTGGGTAAAAACAAGCAGAGTGGGTCAGGAAGGGACAGAGAGAGTATCAAAGGTAATAAGGTATCAGCGATTCAGGGAAAAATAGAAATAAGTCAAAGCTAAAGGCACTATATCTGAATGCGTGAAGCATTTGCAACAAAATAGATGAATTAATAGCGCAGATAGAAATGAACAGGTTTGATCTAATTGCCATTACGGAGACGTGGTTGCAATGTGGCCAAGGTTTGGAACTAAATATTCCAGGATACTTAACTTTTAGAAAAGATAGGCAAAATGGAAAAGGAGGAGGGGTAGCCCTGATAATAAAGGATGGGCTAAAGACAGTAGAGAGAAAGGATTTTAGCTCTGAAAATGAAGAAGTAGAATCAGTTTGGGTGGAGCTAGGGGCAGAAAACATTGGTGGGAGTTGTTTATAGGCCTCCAAACAGTAGTTGTAATGTAGTGCAGAGTATAAATCAGGAAATTAGAGGCACATGTAACCAGGATAATACAGTAATCATGGGGGACGTTAATCTACATATAGACTGGGCAAACCAAATTTGCAGTAATAGTGTGGAGGATGAATTCATGGAATGTATGCAAGATAATTTTCTAGATCAGTATGTTGAGGAACCAACTAGGGAACAGGCTATTTTAGATTAGTATTGTGCAACGAGAAAGGGTTAATTAATAACCTTGTAGTGAGGGGGCCTTTATGGAAGAGTGACCATAATATGATAGAATTTTATATTGAGTTTGAAAGTGATTTAGTTAAATCAAAAACTAGCTTCTTAAATCTAAACAAAGCAAACTATGTAGGTATCAGGGCGAGTTGGCTAAAGGAGATTGAGAAATTACATTAAAAGGTATGATGGTAGAGAAGCAATGGCTAGCATTTAATGAGTTAATAGATAATTTACAACAAATATACATTCCTTTAAAGCACAAAAACCCCACAGGAAAAATGGTCTAACTGTGGCTAACAAGAGAAGTTAAATATAGTATTAGATCAAAGGAAGAGGCTTATAATGTTGCCAAAAAGTGTAGTAAGCCTGAGGATTGGGAGGATTTTAGAATTCAGCAAAGGAGGACCAAGAAATTGATAAAGAAAGGGAAAATAGAATATGAGAGTAAACTAACGAGAGACATAAAAAAAGACTGTAAACGCTTCTATAGGTATGTAAAAAGGAAAAGATTAGCGAAAGTAAATGTGGGTCCCTTACAGGCTGAGACAGGAGAAATTATAATGGGGAATAAGGAAATGGCACAAAAATTAAACAAATATTTTGTGTCTGTCTTCATGGAAGAAGATGCAAAAAACTTCCTGGACATAGTAGAGAACCAAGAGTCTAGTGAGAATGAAGAACAGAAAGAAATTAGCATGAGTAAAAAAATAGTACTGTACTGGAGAAATAATGGAACTGAAAGCCGATAAATCCCCTGGAGCTGATGGTCTACATCCTAGGGTTTTGAAAGAGGTGGCTATAGAGATAGTGGATGCATTGGTTGTCATTTTCCAAAATTCCATAGATTCTAAAATGGTTCCCATGGATTGGAAGGTAGCAAATGTAACTCCACTATTTAAGAAAGGATGGAGAGAGAAAACGGGGAACTACGGACCAGTTAGCCTGACATCAGTGGTAGGGAAAATGCTCGAATCTATTATTAAGGACCTGGTAACAGGGCACTTAGAAAATAATAATAGGATCGGGCAGAGTCAACATGGATTTATGAAAGGGAAATCATGTTTGACACATGTTAGTTTTTTGAGGTTGTAACAGCAGAATAGATAAGGGGGAACCAGTGGATGTGGTGTATTTGAATTTTCAGAAGGCATTCGATAAGGTGCCACACAAGAGGTTATTAAACAGAATTAGGGCTCATGTGATTGGGGGTAATATACTAGCATGGATTGCGGATTGGTTAACGGACAGAAAACAGACAGGAGGAGTAAATGGGTCATTTTTGGGTTTGCAAGCTGTAACTAGTGGGGTACCGCAAAGATCAATGCTTGGGCCTTAGCTATTCACAATGTATATCAATGATTTGGATGAGGGGACCAAATGTAATATATCGAAAATAACAACAGAAAACGCTGGAAAAACTCAGCAGGCCAGGCAGCATCCGTGGAGAGAGAAACAGAGTTAATGTTTCAGGTTGAAGACCTTTCGACAGAACTGGAATAAAGCAGGAAATGGAAAGCAAGTTTAGGGGCTGGGAAAAGGGGGAGGGGATGAAAGAACAAAAGGGAAGGTCAGTGATAGGATAGAAAGCAGGAGAGATTAAGAGACATTGAGAGACCATTGAGAGATATTCAAGGCAAGAGGAGGTGGTAATGTGACAGGTTAAGGAACAAAGGATGGCTCTAGATGAAGTGTGAATTGCGCTGGCAGAATGAAGGACAACTGCCATGTGGGAGGGAAGAAAAAAAGGACCAAACAAAAAGTGTCGATAAGAAAAAAAAGAAAATATATATATGTGATAGGGGCCGAGGTTATGATCTGAAATTGTTGAACTCTATGTTGAGTCCAGAGGGCTGTAGAGTGCCTAATCGAAAGATGAGGTGCTGTTCCTCGAGCTTACGCTGAGCTTCCGTGGAACAATGCAAGAGGCTGAGGATGGTGAGGTCTGAGTGGGAATGGAGCGGTGAATTAAAGTGACAGGCCACCGGGAGCTCGGGGTCCCCCTTACGGACTGAATGGAGGTGTTCCGCAAAGCGGTCACCCAATCTGCGTTTGGTCTCCCCAATGTAGAGGAGGCCACATCGTGAGCAGCGAATACAGTATACTAAATTGCAAGATGTACAAGTAAATTGCTGTTTCACCTGGAAGGGGTGTTTGGGGCCCTGGACAGTGGGAAGTGGGGAGGTATAAGGGCAGGTGTTGCATCTCCTGCGCTTGCATGGGAAGGTGCCAGGTAAAGGGGAAGGGGTGCTAGGGGTGGTAGAGGAGTGGACCAGGGTGTCGCGGAGGGTAGTGGAGTTGAGGTAGAACATCAGCCATCATCTTATTGAATGGCGGAGCAGGCTCGAGGGGCCAAAGGGCCTACTCCTGCTCCTAATTCTTATGCTCTTAAGTTAAAATAATTAAGCCTTTAACATTGGTAAACACTATTTGAAATAGAATTGCAAAAAATGGCATCATTTTAAGTGTGTTCTGGCCAGGTAGCAGAGGAGGGTTATAGAGCTGCAGGAGGGGAGTGGTAACGGACTACTGCAGTCAGTACACTGATACTGAGTGGCAGCAGGTTCAGAGAGGTTCCACTCCATCCCTCAGCACTCTTCGGGAAGGGTTATTTTTGGCTCAGCTGGATCGTAAAGGGGAAAAACTTATAAAGGTAAAATAAAAAGCGGAGTCATTTGATCACGAATCATGTTTCAAAATGGAATAGTTATCAGTTACGCATTTTCTTGCACTTGTAGTGGATATAAAACGTACAACCACATTTTGTTCCCAAATGTTAATAACCTCCACTCTCCACACTTGGGATGAGCTCCATGACTAGAAGGAAGTAGGGGAGAAGAGCATTGGTCAGTGACGTTAGAGCACATCTGCAGTAATTCCATGATCCCATCCTCCCAGCAGGGACTCTCGCAGAAAACTTGGCTTGGAGATAAGCCTAGAACATTGTAAACCCATGCTCCTCGTGACTATACCTCCACATTGGGACCAGAGAATCACCCCTAATATTTAAACTTTAGGAGCTCAATCTCTGTTACAGCAGTGTTGCTATTTTTAGAGCTTCTGAGCTGATTATATTGTAGTTTTATACTACGGATGTCTCAGAGCAGTACCTGTAGAGCACAATGCCCAGCCAAGCAGATCAGAGTTTCACTGCCAGCTGTTTCTCTCACCGACCTCAGTAACAAAAGAGCATTGCGCATGAGGGTTAGGACGTGCACACACCTTCACTCTCTCCTAACTTAAAAAAAGGTTTAACAAGTTCCCTGGTGGCTTAACGGATTCCCTGTGGCGCATTTTAAACGTGGCTTTGCACTCGTTTGGAGCCATACTACACCCAGTGCAAAGTGTTAAACTACAGGATGCACTGCACCACCTCCCAAACTCGTGACTTCCTCCACCTAGAAGGACAAGGGCAGCAGGTGCAAGGGAACACCACCACCTCCAAGTTCCCCTCCAAGTCACACGCCATCCTGACTTGGGTCAAAATCCTGGAACTCCCTCCCTAACAGCCCTTTGGGAGTACGTTCACCTCATGGACTGCAGCAGTTCAAGAAGGTGGCTCACCACCATCTTCTCAAGGGTAATTAGGGATGGGCAATAGATCCTGGCCTCACCAGCGATGCCCACATCCCATGAATGAATAAAATAAAACCTACTGGAGGAGGTCACAACCATTTAGCTGCAGTGTGCTGGCGAGTGAGCTGGCCTCCTGAGGTGCACTGCCACTTTCATGTTGATGGACACCTGAAATTGCTTTGCCAAAGTGGCACTGATGGAGAATCATTTTCATACTTGTGGAATTAATAAAAAATGACAGCAAAATGTCACAAGTCATTGCCATTGTCACCAGGGATGGAGGAATTGGTCACCTCTTGTCCACTTCTTAATGACCGATATCCTGCTCAGACATGGAGAGGTTATTCAGCGTAACCTCATATTATTCTAAGACTGCTGAAGAAGAAGCAACTAGTATTACTGTCTCTTGGTAAATATTAGGGAGATCATGCAAAAAACCTAGAGAAGGCAGGCCAGCATGAGTGTAAATGAATAAACCTTCATTAACACAATAAGAGTGCTTGCCTTTACCAATGGCTTATTACTTGAGTAGGAACTAACAAAACTTGAAAATGTTACCTTGAAGGAAAGAATAAGGTGACTGAATTGAAAAAGTGTTTCCAGATCCAGTTGAATGCTGACAGAGTGCACACCTACAAAGAAGATAATTTGTAATTCAGTAAACATGACAGGATGCAAAGTGTTGATCTGTACAGACAAGATTAATAGCTGGAAATTACTGTTGGCTATAATGACATTCCGCTGTCTGTTGTTTTAACCTGTATACTTTAACATTTTCTCAGATTCTCCCCTCCTGGCTCTGAGTTAACTCTGGCACTCTTCTCTGATTCTTTTCTGTTCCTCCCAGTTGATAGAGGCCCTCCTATACATACTGGCACTGTTCTTCCAAGTATTCCCCTCACCCCTATTTGAAACTGCTGATCCAGGGGATTGGAACTCTGGTCCACACTGCGGCCAGGATTTCCTGAATTCACAATAGCTTCACATGATTAGGAATTCCCATCCACAGTGCGGACCGATTTTCAGCCTGAAGAGCAGCAGCCTCAGGGAGGGGTGAGAGGGAGAGTTGGGACCTATGCTAATTTTTCCTCTGTAAACAAATGGTCACTAAGTCTGAAATGCTGACTGCCCATGTTAAATAGCCATGTATGAAGTTAGCATGGATGTAGAGAGATGTCACTGTTGAAGGGTATCCTACTTAGCTTATTAACTGTGAAAAGCTACCATCAGTTCCAATTCCAAATTATACAGGAAACTTCAAAAACAAATGGGTCAATTTTTATTGATTTGTTCTCAGGATGTCGCTGGCTAGGTTGGCAGTTATTGCCCACACCTAGTTGTCCTGAGGTGGTCATGTGCTTTCTCCTTGGAATGCTGCAGTCCTTTTGTAGGGATTTGATCGATCGGAGTAGTTTGCTAGGCCAGTTCAGGTAGTTAAGAGCCAACCACATTGATGTGGGGCTGGAGTCACATATAGGCCAGACGGGTAAAGACAGCAGGTTGCCTTCCTTAAAGGGTATTGGTGAACCATTTGGGTTTTTATGGGTAAAATCCACCAGCATTTTTATTAATAGATTTTTTAAAAACTGAATTTAAATTCTTAAACTGCCATGGCAGGTTTTGAACTCACCTTCTATGGATTACTAGTCCAGTAACATAATCACTACACTACCCTACACTGGTGTTCAAGTCAAGAGGGAAAATTATCCACTTGCAAGCACTTAATTTTTTAAGATCCATTTTCATTCTCTTAATTCTTTTTATTTCCTTCTGTGTTCCCCTGTTTCTGTGTACTTTTAACACAACTTTGCATTATCGTGATATCTTTCCTCTTGTTAACTTTGCTTTTTATTGCTACTTGGCATTTCAACAGTAATAAAAGTCGGTAAATATGTAAAATGGGCTGCCGACTCATTATCCCCCATTTTACACTATTGCACAAAGTCATTGCTTTTAATTTAGGTTTGATATTTATTTCTAATAAATTCTAATGATAACCTCTCTTGTGCTAGAAACAAAACCTACAACAACAGAGTCTTCTGTACTGCTACCAAGCTTTAGGGCTCAAATTTAATATGCTCGAAGCTACTTGTTTCCCAACATTAGCAAAAGGATAAAGAAACACCCCAATGTTTGTTAATCCTAACTTCAGAAGAGCAACCCATAGTACACCAGTGTGAATAAGTGTGTTACTCACAGCAGCCACTTTAATGGTTCCTGTGAGCACAATTGTGAATCCACTGTAAATTGGTGTCAAATTCTGAGTAGTTTTGCATTGTGGACTGCATCCACTATGCACTAATGGATGCTCCTCAATAAATTTATTTTTAGCACGTTGATATTTTTGGTTTACATTTACAAAAGGGAATTGGATAAATACTTAAAAAGGAAAAAGATTGCCGGGTTACAGGGAAAGAGCAGGGGAGTGGGACTAATTGGATATGTCTTTCAAAGAGCCGGCACAGGCACGGAGGGTCGAATTGCCTCCTTCTGTGCTGTAAGATCCTCTAATTAATATTCTGGTGAGGAGCAAAGCTGACGCTTACTTGAAAGCTGTAATGCCCCTCAAAAATGACATAATGTGGCCAACTGCCCTCCTGCTCAGAAAGTAAAGATCAATGTAAAGTAACATCTGGAAAGCCAACAGCTGCATTATGGTGGTGTTTGTTTTATTGAATGCTCTGGTATAAAGATGTGGTGGTGTGTTTTTAATTGAACACCCTGATTTAAAGGAGTTTTCCTTTATATTACTGTAGTTCAAAAATGATTTGGAATTCAATTCTGACAGCAAACATACCGTTTTTTGACTGCCACCATTTCTTTTTCCGGTCCGGCTCAAAAGCTGTGATAACATTTTGAATGTGATGGCTGTAGGTAGAGCTGATAGGGTTGTAAGGTAATCTTGAATCACATGTAAAACACTTTTGTACATCCTATTTTTTGAAAAAAGGGAGAGTCTTCAGTATACCGTAAACTCGCCTATATCGCCTAATATGGGCATGTTAATTAAGAATGCTAATTACTGTATTGCTATCTAATCTGCTGATTAGTCTTGTCTCAGTAAAATGTTAGGAAGTCGCAGTGGCAACGCTGATTGACACAAAAATGATGCCGAGATTCCTGACAACGCCAGTTGACCCCTATTAGCATATATTTATGAGACCCCTCTATGTTTCCAACTGGCCACCTGAATCGAAGTCCTCCCGAAAATCAGAATGGGCGGATCTCCAGCGGTAAGTTTGCAGATTTTTATCCTCCTGGTTTTTGTTCCGCTACCACCCCATTTACAGGCATAAACAGGGTGGTAGTGAGACGAAACTCTGCCCCCATCAACTTTACACAAAAGGATCATGTCACCAATACTAACCAATGATTACACGTTTGGATTAATCACCTTGAGAACGTTATAAATTGTTGAGACATTAAATATGTATTATAGTGTCTGAAAAATTCATTATTTCAGATCTGTTGATGAAAAAAATTGATTTCCCATAAACTATAAATTATTTTGACGATTTCCACATATTATAAGTGAAAACCTATAAATGAATGTGAAAATAAAGTGGCCAGCTTTATTTCATTTTCTTTCCCGCTGTTGATCTAAAAAAAAATGTTCCTACTTCACTGGATTTGAATCTGAATGAATGTAATTCAGGCGAACGAGACTGAACGAATATGATTTATTACACCCTGCCCTCAGGCAACAAATCTTAATTCTTCACTGCAGAACAGTGCGGCTTAAAGTACTGTGGTTCATTCTGGTTTTAGAATGCATTTTAAAGTATAAAAGTCATTATTTGTTTCTACACACATGCTCAGAGAAGTAAATCTAAACAATTACTGGGGTAATCCATGTTAATCCGTATTAATGCCGAAGGGGAATTTATAGAACACCACCATGCATTCACTAATGGATTAGTGAAACTTTTCCACCCATTCACTCTTACCAAGTAATCAAAACATTATTTTTTCATTGTTTACTGTCTGTGTAGTCCAACTTCCAATTAGCTCATGGCAATTGAAATAAAATGTTGTTCATTTTTGCGGGAAATAACTATATTGTGACAATAAAGGTTTCTTCAAGCTTTTATCCTAATGTGTGTTCGTGCTATTTTGTTGCGGATTGTGGCTTGTTAGGTGCCTGTCTGCTCAGGAGCTCCTCGCAGTACAGTACACGTCTTAATGAAAACATGAACTAACTTGCGCACAGATAATAAAAAAAATGTTTGACACTAGAGCGCAAACATCTTTCACACTAAATTAAGCATGCACTTCAGAATTTGTTATCTAGCCTTTGAACATTGTACCATTAATGACAGGTTTTGGCGATTCTTTACACTCCTGAAAGACCTCAATAAATCGCTTGTTCCTTCAATGCAATATCTTACATAGACATAGAAAAAATGTAATCTTTCTAAACTACAAAAAGCTCTCATTCTTTAATTTTACTCTAATATTTATCCTTTTTATGATCTACAACTTGTTTCTGCATGACTAATACCAACTTGTCTTGGCAGAGTATTCTTGTATTTTGGAGCTGAAGAAATGCAGTAGGCTGGAGTCACGTCTACTTGAATTCTTCGATTATATTCAGTAGATCATGTTGTATCATGATTAGAAAAGACAGACACAATAACTGTAGTACTGCATCAGATGATCTTGATCTTCAACAATCTATTTAATATGGTGCAAGTATGCATTTAAAGGGACCTTTAATGTAGGTCTAAATAAAAGAAATGGTTATGCTACCCATGCACAAACCTTTGGGCAGTTATTTTTGTATAACTTTATTTACAAACAGTCAGTGGGGACAAGGAAATAAATAAATTGCACGAGAATATGTAAACAGCCTGTAATTATAGAAACTGTGGTGCTCTCGTGGAATGGGTTGGACGTGCTGCACAGGAAAGCTCTTACTCCACGCCATCAGTATAAAGAGATCCTGTTGTGACATTTACAAGGTGATATTGGGAGAGATATTGGACCCCGCTGCACTCATCCTTTGGGTGCAGAACGGGGACAAGATGCACCAGTTTTCTGGTGCTGTTTCCTGCACCCCAAGGGCTCCTGAAATATGTCAGATGCCATATTGGGTCAGGCGATATTCAGGCATCCCTGGAGGCTGTCTAAAGCAGGCATAGGCCCCTTGCATATGTTAATGAGGGGCCTAGTGCCTGTTTCAGGACCTCTCCTGGAAATTCATTAGAACCGAGCAGAGCATGTGCCGGGCCTGCACCTCTCAGGTTTTTGGGTTCCTCAGCAGCCTAACCAGCAAAAAGGTAAGTATTTTCTTTTAAACTTACCTTCATATGGTGCTTCTCCAGGCTCCACAGCACTGCTGCGGAAGGCTGCTAGCCTCCCTCCCGTTCTCCCTCCCACCCCCTTGCAGGACTTCCCTGAGGGCCGCCAGTGGCCAAGCAGCCAGCCCAAATTGGTCCTCTTCAAACTGGTGAGCTGTCTCTGGTCGCCCGATTGGCATTCACAGCTCGTTGATCCACAGTATGCTGATGAGACCCAATTATGGTCATGCTTCATGCCTCCGTCTTCTGGCACCAACCATTGTGCACCCGAAAATGGGCTAAAATGAATTACTAGCCCATTATCTCTAATCGCCTTTTAAATGTTGGTATTGTCATTATGTTATAGAGTTTTTCCTGTTGAGTTTGCATTAGTTTTTGATACTTTTTGTAGCCAAGTTACTTCAGAACTCTTAGCTTTTTTTAATTCAAGTAGGAAACCTCTCAGGTGTGATTGTGAAAGTAGAGACAAACACAAGACTAACTGCATAGCAACCCTTCTGTTGATTCCCTTCTGTTTCAAAATGATCTGATCTTGTGATCAGATTTTCTTTTAGAGACAGCAGATCTGAAGACATGTAATTTGACCTGTGGTAGAGATATTTCTACACATAGGCATTCATTAGCAGCAAGGCCTTTCTGCGTTTTGCCAGCTTCCTATCCTGGAGGAGCCTCATGAGCATGTTTCTCTCTGGTGGTTTGTTTCCACCATGCTTTCTTCCCTTCCATTAACTATTCCTGTGGGAGGTAGGCTGCAGGTAAGTATTTTAAGGTGATCTAGGCAGTACTCATCTTCGCATGTTCAATGTACACTATTCATGACCTTCAAATGACTTTAGCTGGGCCACTATTATCTGGGGCTAAAGACTATCAACCACAGCAAAAGTGGTAACAGAATTTTCTTTAGGAATCCTAGGTACAATTGACCAAGTACAAATAGAATCATATGTTTCTTCACTAAATTAAATTGCTGATCAGATTTCATTCGATGAATATGGTAATTGATGATATGAACAACATGTGTACCTCTTAGCCTGGTCTAGTCATGACTCATTCATTCTATCTTCACAGAATTGCTGAGACAGATTTCAGATCGTCAACAATGGTTGTGGTGGTGCTTCTGGACACCGCCCCCACAGCTGAATCCATTCCTACATCCTAGATCTAAAAATTGCCTACATTGGAAGGACTATAACGAGGTACTTTATTCGCAATATTCAACACAATGAAAAAGATCTCCAGCAAATTGCCCTTTTAGAAACCTCAACCAAACCAGTGATGTGTCACAGTATAATCTAGATGTTCTCAATCCATAACATTTATTACTTACCGTATGGTAGTGGGCTAAGGTGAAATGTTAATGGGCAAGATGAAATTAAATTAAAATGAAGATTTTTTAAAAGAATGAACTGACCTGTAAGTGACCTAGGATGCAATAGGTTTCAGGCCCATGCAGGCCACAGGTTGAGGAAGCAGATAGCTGACTGCTACGGCCTACAAGCAGGTCTCCAAGAGGTGGGTAACAAGACCCAGCATTGCAATCATCCTGAGCGTAGGCAAAGTTTACCAACACTGTAAGTACAAAATATAGATTGGGATAAAATAAAATAAACATACAGTTCACTCTCACTGTAGTGCGATTCTTAATCAAGTACGGTTTCTGGGGAAAAGGAAACATCAGATTGTTGCAGCAGGTCACGCTCATCTGAGGTTGGCGGTTAATTTTTAAATTCTCATCCTTGTTTTCAAATCCCTCCATGGCCTCGCCTCTCTCTATCTCTGTAACCTCCTCCAGCCCTACAACCCTCCGAGATCTCTGCGGTCCTCCAACTCTGACCACTTGCGCATCCCTGATTTTCATCGCTCCATCATTGGTGGCCGTGCCTTCAGCTGCCTAGGCCCTAAGCTCTGGAATTACTCCCCCCCCCCCCACCAAACCTCTCTGCTTCTCTACCTCTCTCCCCTTTAAGACGCTTCTTAAAATCTACCTCTTTGGTCACCTGTCCTAATATCTCCTTATCTGGCTCAGTGTCAAATGTTGTTTGATAACGCTCCTGTGAAGCGCATTGAGGGGTTTTACTACATTAAAGGCGCTATATAAATACAAGTTGTTGTTGTTAAAGCATAATTTTGTGACAGTGGAGAGAAACTTTACCTGCATCTAGATTGTGCTATACCTGGCTTGAGAATGATTGATATTAATATTAGGAGAGAGAAGGGCATTAGTGTTCCATTCCCCAGCACTGACACATAACTTGGGTGAGAGCCAAAAAGCATCAGTAAAAAATAATGTGGTTATCAGATCTTTATCTTTTTGGAATGCTATAGCTTGGACCAATTAATCATCAAACAGTGAAGTTCAGAAGGCAGCATGATTCCAGTTTTCTTTTTCACAGAATTCACAGAAACCCCACAGTGCAGATAGAGGCCATTTTGGCCCATCGAGCCTGCACCGACACATATCCCACCCGATCCCCGTAATCCCTACCCCAACACATATCCCAGTAACCCCACGTATTTAATCCCCCTAGCACTAAGGGTCAATTTTTTATCATAGCCAATCAACCTAACCTGCACATCTTTGGGTGCAAGTCTTAATTTCAGATGGGCACACAGCATTTATTTCCATCACGGTCACAGAAAATAGGCGTGAAATCTACCGACATGTTTTGGGAGAGGGATCATACAAATCAATTATCTCTTTTGACCTTCCCTAATCCTTACATATATGTGTAAGACTGTTGTACAGTGTATAGGGTTCATGGGAATGAGGAGAAGAGGAGCAAGTTGACTAAAATGTAGTGAAATAGCAATGCTTAGGAAAAGCTTATTGTTTAGGAATATGGAAGAGGGACTGGTAATCTTCTGTAAAATACAAGTAGGTCTGCTTTAGCATTGCTCAAAGATAGGTCAGGACTAGTCTCTGTATTTTTGCATCTGTTTCAGCTCTCTCCAGCAGTATTTATGAGTCTGCCTCCCTATTCCTGTCTGCATTATTTGAAAGATAATGGCCCAGATATTCCGATCGCAGGCCTCCCGCGGGCGGAGGACTGCGATCTGGAAAAATCTGCGCCCTTACCTGAGGGCTCCCGGGATGCACACACTTCCAATCCTGGGCCTCACCAAACTGCAAGTGCACAGGGCCCACGTATCCCAGAGGCGCAGGTAGTTCGCAGCATCCCTGGGGTCACGTGGGCCATGGGGAGCCAATCAAAGAAGGGAATCTCCCTTCATACACTTGACAGGAAGACCTGTCAAATATATGAATGGAGATCACCCCGAAAACATAGTAAAATTTAAATAATTAAAAAAAAAAATCACATTTTTAAAATGAACTCTTTTAAACAAAATTTTAAATTTTTGAAAAAAATAATTAAAGTTTTTTATGGGGCTAAAAATAAACTTACCTTTTAAAAAAATATTTTTAAATGATAAATCAGTGGAAATTTAAAAAAAAAACTTTTTTTCAACTCTTATTCTGGTAAAAGCACACCTTATGCCTGCTTTTACCAGGCGCAAGAATTGTAAGTGTTTTCTGCGGGCGGAGGGTCTCCAAAAAGTGGAACTATCCGCCCGCAGAGGCCCTTCTCCAGGGCAGCCAGAGGATCTGTTAAGAGCTTTCTTGACAGATCGGAAATGCCGGTTTCCAGCGCATGCGCAGTGCATGCCTAAAACCGGCATTTCCGATGTCCCTATCACAGCGCGTACCCACCTGTAGGGATCGGAATATCCGGCCCAATAAACACGTATTCTTGGATGATGGTGAAGGTGAGGCAAAGAAAGTGGTAACAAATGCCAAAGGAAGAAACCAAGCTACAGGCAAGGAAGAAAAGTGAGATTCCGGTGCCTGGGAACAGGTAGGCTGGTGGAAAGAAACAATGGTGTAAGGAGGAGCAACACCATACCAGTGATTGTATGGATAACTTGAATGATTTTAAAGGAAATTAAAAGGTTTATTGTGCTTTTTATCTGATAAATGCTATTTGTACAGCTAAATATTCAGCTTTGTCAGAAATAGAAATGGTGGCTGGCACCATTGTGAAAAATAAGTTCAGCAATGTGATTGGTTGAAGTTGCAGACTTTCAAGTGTTTGTTTTGTGTGGGACCTTTCAGTGAATCCGTTTGGTCAAGTTGGATATTTGCTAATCAGACACGCATGGCACTAGTTCTTTTTCTGCTGTAGACCCAGTTAACATGCGACTACGGTTTTAACGTCTGCAGTGCTATACACAGACATGGCCCAGTAATTCCGTTCCAAACGCGTGAGTACGGTCGAGGTACTCACGCGTCTGGCCAGAGGAAATGCCAGTTTTCAGCATGCACAGCGCATGCGGGGAAAACCGGCATTTCCTGTCCTCTGAACGAAGGGGTTCAGAGGCACAGCGTGTGTGAGGATATAGAATGCAAAATATGGTAACAACTCGCTTCGCATAGCCAAGGACCCTGTCAATCTAAAATGGAGGATCCTGTCAGCATAAAATGGTGGTGAAATGTCGACATCGCTGAGTCACTTGCATATTGTAAGAAATGATCATGTTAACTCAAGAAACTGTGAAGGCAGCAGGAAGTAAAATAAAAGAAGCTAAACTGATCTGTGGCTGCTAATATGGCTGGCACCCACGATGTCACACCTTGCTGGTGGAAACAGTGTAGGGCGGAGTGCAGAGGTTATACAGACAATAGGCAATCAGAAAACACATTACCATGATTGCAAACGCATTACCATAATGATTAGGTGATCATGAAACCATTACCAGGATATTTACTTAACTATAAACCATTCAGTGAAATGTGACTTCTTTGTTTCATACTGCCAGGCCAGGAAATCAAATTAAATGTATACGTGTACAGCTCGGGATTGGTGCAGACTGTACGATGTGTTAATGTCTTCTCAAATGCAAGTATAATAATGTGGCACACTGTATGAAAGATTGCTTGCTCTGGTTTAACCTGTCGGACTCTTCTGGAGTCAGGACTGTGCTGTATCAGAGTAAGTCTCCCGGGATGACGGAATAAAAACTGTTGAACTCAACCAGTATTCGACTCAGTGTTTGTACTGAACCAGATTGAGGACCAAAAGAATCCGTTTCAACATTTGGTGTCAGAAGTGGGATCTCAACGGACGATCACCGAGAATTCGCGAAATTAAGAGCCGAACTAGTTTTGGACGTGAGAGGAGGAAATGGGCCCCCGGAGTGAGTATGTTTAAATTTACCACCTCGGTTTTCCTCTGATCCGTAAGTCCGATAAAAGTTTTGCCACTCGCTAATTCTTGCGTGGTGTCCCGACGAGATCTGGGTCAATCTGGCGAATACTGTGTAAACTTAGGAAATAAGTATCCAAGTCGGGTAACGCGCCAGCCTCGTATTTCACTTGGTCCGCTCAGGCTCCGATTGGACTAAAAAGTAGATAAGTAGTGATTTTAGAGAAAGAGAAAAAGAATACTTGAAAGAAAGTAAAAAGAGAGAGTCGGGGACTCTAGAGCTCGAGCAACTTGTACTCGGGGAGTGCAAGATAAGGGTCGTATAAGTTGAATAATTAGAGTTTAAGAATACCTGTACCAGGCGGTGACAGAGGCTAAATTTACAATTTGAATAATTAGGCTAAGAATACCCGTACCAGACGGTGACAGAGGCTAAAATTACTATTTGATGAATATAGACGACTCACTGTGTTTTTGTTTGGTCTAAGTATTGTAGTTATTGTATTGTGGTGTTTAGTTTTGTGTGCCGGTATCCGTGAAATATACGAGACACTTTTAAAAACGTAACTCGAATCCTGAAAGGGAGCCCTTAGTGTAAGAGAACCATGGGTAATTACCTAGACACAACAAGTGACGAGGGCAGGAAGGGGTAGAGGACAAGGACGGGGATACCAAGGTCCAAGACAAGGGCAGTGTTATAACTGTGGAGAGGATGGCCACTGGGTCAGAGACTGCCAATCCTTAGCCTCTGGAGACCCACCTAGGAGAGGCAGGGGAAGATGGAGAGGAAACAAAGGAGGACCTAGAGGAGGCAGGGGAGGATATTCCAATTTCTCCCAGAACAATCCATTCCCACAGAATTGACTAGCTAATCTAGTGGTCAGCACTTTACATTCGGACCGAGAACCCTTATTAATGTTGCAAATCCAGGATCAATGGTATCCCTTTTTAGTAGACACTGGAGCCGCCATGTCCTCTGTCCAATCGGACCTTAAACTTCCCCGATCCAACAAGACCCAGGAATTATCAGGCTTCCAAGGTCAAATGACCAAGTATGCTATTTAGAACCAGTTCAGGTGACCTACAAAAATCAATCTGCAACCCACCAATTTGTAATAACTACCGGCTTGGACTGCAATTTAATGGCCAGAGACTTACTATGTGCATTCCAACTCAAACTTGATTGTGGTGATGAAGAAATAGCAATAGGACATTGGGCAAATAAAAGGCAATGTTATGTTTCGACTACACCTCAATGGTGGTCGCTCGACCTCAATGCATCCTCCTATCATGTGACACTGGCATATCACAGAATCACAGAAACCCCACAGTGCAGATAGAGGCCATTTCGGCCCATCGAGCCTGCACCGACACATATCCCACCCGATCCCCGTAACCCCACGTATTTAATCCCCCTAACACTAAGGGTCAATTTATCATAGCCAATCAACCTAACCCGCAGATCTTTGGTGGAAGTGGAAAGGATAGGACCCTTGAGGAGTATTTTAAAGATCAGGAAGGTACCGAATGGACAATCTACCTCAAGGCTGTAGTAACTGGACATGAGGGAAAAGCAGAGTTTGTGCAGGTTCCCTTACACTTGTGGAAGCAGCCTTCGACAGTGGCCCCTCATATCACGCGGGAAGTTAACCAGCCTTTCCATGCCAAAGATTTGGGGCCCATGGTAAAACGAGCGATCGATCAGGCAAACCCTGAATGTCACCAACCGCAACAGTTACCCGGAGGTCTGATGGTCCAATTTTACCAAAACCCTGAGCCTAGCCTGACTGTGGTGCACCGTCATGTAGGGAAAGACATACTGGAGTATGTGAATCCACAGGTATGGGCAGAAGACCCAACGCATGTAGGTCTAACCGGCATAAAACCCATTGAGATCCCAGTGAAGGAAAATGTGACCTTGCCGACGGTACGACAATACCCTTTGAAACACCAAGCTCTTCCGAGTATAGACAGACTCATTAAGGGATTGTTGGAGCAGGGGATTTTGGTAACTTGCCAATCCAGTTGTAATACACCCATCCTGGCTGTTCCGAAGCCTGGTAAGCCTGATCAGTTCCGCCTAGTGCAGGATTTACGAGCAATAAATGCGATTGTTCAGCCACTTCATGCGCTAGTACCTAATCCAGCACACATCTTGGCCTCGATACCTGCTGATGCTACAGTTTTTGCGGTAGTCGATCTCCAGCACGCCTTTTTCTCCCTGCCATTGGCCACTACTAGCCAATACCTTTTTGCCTTCACTTACAACGGTCAGCAGTATACGTGGACTCGATTACCCCAGGGCTTTGTGAATTCACCTACCCTGTTTTCGCGGTGCCTTCAACAGCAATTACAGACACTGACATTAAATTGTGGCTCCAATCTGATCCAGTATGTGGATGACCTTCTCATTGCTAGCCCTGATGAGCTAAGTAACAGAGAGGACACTATTCAGTTGTTGAACTATCTCTCAGAATTAGTATATGTGGTATCTCCAGCGAAAGTATTGGTGGCTCAGAAGACAGTTAAATTTCTTGGAGTTATGTTATCAGCCGAAAACCGCAGTTTGGAAACTAGCCGAATACAGCCAATATGCGAGACGCCAGCCCCTAAAACGGCCAAACAAGTCAGGCAGTGGCTGGGAATGGTTAATTATTGTCGACAGTGGATACCTAATATTGCAGTATTAACCAAACATCTGACTCCCTACACGGCTAAAGAGGGAGAGTTTGAGCTGGAACTAGAGGCACAGCAGGCATTTGAGGAATTAAAACAGGATCTGGTCCAAGCACCAGCCCTGGGACGACCCCTGTATGATAGGCCATTCCAGTTATATTGCACAGTAATGAACGATTGCTCAACAGCAGTTCTGACTCAGAAGCATGGAGATAAGCATCGACCGGTAGCTTATTATTCATCAAAACTGGATCCGGTAGCCTTAGGACATCCCTATTGCACCCAGATCCTTACAGCCATCTACAACAGTCTACAGTCAGCTGCTAATATGACACTTCAGCAGGACATTACCATGTATAGCTCTCACTCAGTCACTGCGTTATTGGGGCAATTGCAGACCCAACACCTGACTACCACCAGGCAAAATAAGTATGAAATATACTTACTGAACAATCCTCGGCTAGCATTTAAACACTGTAGCACTATCAACCCTGCCAGTTTCCTTGCATATCCGCCCTCTGAGAGTGATGAACCAAGCCATGATTGCTTAAACCTCATTAAGGATGATACCTCAGTCCGACCTGATCTGTCTGACACTCTTATTGCAGATCCCGATATTACCATGTATACGGACGGCAGTTCTTCAGTTGATGAGATGGGAAAACGAATTTCTGGTTATGCAATTGTAAATCAGGAAGGTGTCACCTTAGAATCAGCAGCCTTTGAATCCTCTTTTTCTGCCCAGCAAGCTGAACTGTTTGCACTCATACGAGCTTGTACTTTGGGAGAAGGATTAAAAATCAATGTACATACAGACTCTAGATATGCCTTTGGAGTAGTTCACGACTTTGGACAATTGTGGAAAAATAGAGGTTTTCTGACCTCTTCGGGCAGCCCGATCTCTCACCGTCAGTTAGTCTCAGATCTCTTGCAAGCCCTTTTACTCCCCAAACAGATAGCTGTGATTAAATGCTCTGCCCATACCACTGGCCAAAACCCGGTAGATATAGGAAACCGCTGCGCTGATGAGGCGGCCAAAAATGCTTCTAGGAGTCACCAAATGATTGTGCCCCGAATGATGAGGCAGACTAAAAATTCCAAAAAGAATCAGTCTACCTCGGAAAAACTAATGCCAACCATCCAAGAGGTGATTAAGTTGCAGGAGGACGCTCCTGATAGTGATAAGCATTTGTGGAGAGAATTGGGATGTGTATATAACCCTTTATCAAAACTCTGGACTACTCCCGCGGAACAGACTTGCATGTCTGATGAGCTAGCTTTATGGGTTATTGAATGTGTACACTTTGCAACTCATTGTGGTGCCAGAGCAGTTGGTGATTTGCTTTTAAGTACTTGGTGGCATCCAAGACTTCAAGCTATAGCACAGAACATTAGCGATCGATGCCTGATTTGTCAACAACACAACCCTGGAAAGGGAGTGCCTTGCGAATGGGGAAAAACCCCTTTACCTGAGGGTCCCTTTGAGACCCTGCAAATGGACTACATTGAGTTGGAAAGATGTCAGTGTTACAAATACGTACTTGTCATTGTAGATGTATTTAGTAAATGGATCGAGGCATATCCGACCACAGACAATAAAGCCTCTACTGTTGTTAAGGTATTGCTGAGAGAGATCATACCTCGGTATGGTATTCCAACTCGGTTAAGTTCTGACAACGGTCCTCACTTCACTGCCGAAGTGAACAAGGAACTTTGTACTCAGCTGAACATTCATCAGCAATTACATTGTGCTTATCGACCACAGGCTGCAGGACTTGTCGAAAGAACCAATCAGACTCTGAAGAACAAACTTGCTAAACTGGTAGCCGAAACCGGCTCCACTTGGTTGAAATTGCTTCCTATAGCTCTCTTTCAGATTCGCACCACACCAGCATGTAAAGCAAGGCTTACACCTGCTGAGATTATCTACGGTCGACCACTCAAGACTCCCTGGAACCAAGATGCTCCCACAATGGTGCATTTTCACCATATGACTGAAGAAATGACGACCTATGTCTTGGCCTTAACTAAGGTTTTGCGCGGGCTGCATTCACAGGTCCGTGCTGCATATGGTGAACTTCCTGACTTATCTGGTTCTCTAAAAATTGAACCAGGTTCGTATGTGATGGTTAAGAACTGGACTCGTAAAAGTCTAGATCCAAGGTGGGAAGGTCCATATCAGGTCTTACTAACAACCCCGACTGCAGCTAAGGTCAAGGGAAGAAGCGCATGGGTGCATTTCCACCACTGTAAATTGATTGGAGAAACCAATCAAAAGGGGGGGAGATAATCAGTAGTAAATCAGTACAGTATATAGTAGATTTTAGAGATAATCAGTAGTAAATCAGTACAGTATATAGTAGATTTTACGAACAATCATTAATTTTATTTTGATTGATCAGCCATTGATAGGAAACTACAGAACCCGTGCTCGGCTTTGATAGAGGTGACTGCAGCTTTTACGAGGTCTGGTGTTGTGTTTGGATTGTTCTGGCCTGCTGAAATCCTACTCTTATTATACTTATTATACGATTTTAATTTTTAATTTTAAGTTTTAATATTTTAAGTTTTAATTTTGATTGTGTGTAAGCCTTTTATTTCACAGATTAACAACCGCTAGGGGACCATCTGCTTAGCATCAAGTTTCGGAGCCGGGAGAAAACAGCATCCCAGGCGGGTCGGAGCCGAGTGCTACAAAGAAGAAAACACCACCACAGGCGGAGCGCCCACTGAAGACTGAAACCATGAAGTTGCTGCTCGTTGTTATTGGACTTTTTGGACTATTGTGCCTGACTCAAGGCGATACGGACAAATCACGGAAGGAACGTGAATTACTTACCAACACCTTTCTGCACATGTCATATGAATACGCCAAAAGCTATAACTTAACAAGCTGTTGGGTTTGCAGTCACATTCCTATCCATAGTAAAAGAGGGATTCCCTTGAGACCCATCCCGTTCAATGCCACAGAGATGGCGGAGTGGGTCATGCGCCAGAATGCCAGCGGCGTTTATAAAGATTCATACAACCAGGAGGGCGACAGGGACAAATGGAAGTCGGCAGGTTATGACCTAACCACTTTCCAAGGGTGGTACCAGCCTAATTATAATCGGAACAGCCAGCCTCCAGCCTTAGTCCTTACTAATACTTCAGGAGTTGGTAGGCCGAAGGGGCCAATATGTTTAACGAAGAGTGTGCCGGGAGGTATAGAAGTAGGACGCAGTAAATGTTTCCAAAATGTTAATGTAACAAAATGTATTCGCACCAGAGGCTGTGGCCAAGGTTTCTTCCAATTAGATCATACCGGAACCCCCAATAGGACAAGTGGGGGACCATGGGAAGGAATGGAAATCAGATGGGGATGGAGGATTCGTGAGGCATTAGACGACAATTTAATCGCATATAATGGGACCTATTTTATATGTGGTCACCAAGCCTATCCATGGTTACCCCGGGATTGGACGGGTTCGTGTTACTTAGGTTATGCAGTACCTTTTATTCACCACTTGAATAAGATTGGGGAACACCACGAATTTAAGAAACACGTGACCAAAAGAGAGCTAGGAGCTTTTAATCGATTTTTCGGCGTAATAAACCCTCCCTATGGAATAATGAGCTTGATGGATGAAACAAGGAATCTGGCAAGGCTACTAGAGATAGTTGCCAATGACACTGAGGAAGCTATAGCAGACATGAGTGCCGAAATGATAGCCATTAGGACAGTAACCCTCCAGAATCGAATGGCCTTAGATTACCTCCTTGCAGCACAAGGAGGAA
This sequence comes from Somniosus microcephalus, assembly GCF_052327205.1. Lineage (NCBI taxonomy): Eukaryota > Metazoa > Chordata > Chondrichthyes > Squaliformes > Somniosidae > Somniosus > Somniosus microcephalus. The sequence goes on along the minus strand of NC_141003.1, from coordinate 37,383,627 downwards.
CCTGTGCCTTGATAGGAAGTGAGTGCTGTACTTATATCCCTGGTAGCTCGGAAAACATAACCAACATTGTCAAACATATCCGGGATGCAGTAAGTCAGTATAAGAAACCTAAGCCAGGGGATGACTGGTTTGATTGGATCATTGGAGGATGGCTAGGATCAATGGGACAAACTCTGCTACATGGGCTAGTGGTGGTACTTGCCGTAATTATGTGCATTTTTCTAGTTTTCACGCTGATTAAGTGTTGCTGCAATAGATTAGGAGCAACTGTAATTCCAAGTCAATTGGTACAAAGCAAACCATCAGAAGAAGAAATTAAATTTGAGAAGGAATTAATGGAGGAGGAGTATAATAGACTCAATAAGATAGAGATGGACCAGTAGGATGAAGCCCAGAATCACTGGGTACCTTAGATGGTTATCATGGAATGATAAAAGGGGGGAATGAGGATATAGAATGCAAAATATGGTAACAACTCGCTTCGCATAGCCAAGGACCCTGTCAATCTAAAATGGAGGATCCTGTCAGCATAAAATGGTGGTGAAATGTCGACATCGCTGAGTCACTTGCATATTGTAAGAAATGATCATGTTAACTCAAGAAACTGTGAAGGCAGCAGGAAGTAAAATAAAAGAAGCTAAACTGATCTATGGCTGCTAATATGGCTGGCACCCACGATGTCACACCTTGCTGGTGGAAACAGTGTAGGGCGGAGTGCAGAGGTTATACAGACAATAGGCAATCAGAAAACACATTACCATGATTGCAAACGCATTACCATAATGATTAGGTGATCATGAAACCATTACCAGGATATTTACTTAACTATAAACCATTCAGTGAAATGTGACTTCTTTGTTTCATACTGCCAGGCCAGGAAATCAAATTAAATGTATACGTGTACAGCTCGGGATTGGTGCAGACTGTACGATGTGTTAATGTCTTCTCAAATGCAAGTATAATAATGTGGCACACTGTATGAAAGATTGCTTGCTCTGGTTTAACCTGTCGGACTCTTCTGGAGTCAGGACTGTGCTGTCGGGATGACGGAATAAAAACTGTTGAACTCAACCAGTATTTGACTCCGTGTTTGTACTGAACCAGATTGAGGACCAAAAGAATCCGTTTCAACATGTGCGACTGCACAGGCAGCGCGTGCGCAGTGAACTTCGTCGATTTCATTCATGGATTCAGTGAGGTTAAGTCCTTACAACTTACACATGAAAAAAGCATGTGTAAAGTTGCTCCAGAGGCTGCGGAGGAAGATATATTTTATCGTGGAGCTTCTGAAAGGCAATATTTTTGTTTGGGAAAGGGAGGAAAGTTATTTTAAGAAATGCTGAGGTAAGTTTTAAAGTTTAATTTTTTTTTTTTAAACGGGTTTTCCGTACTGTAGGTAGAAGGAGCAATTGTAGCTGTGTGAATTGAATTTGCTGTGTTTATTAAATGTGAAAATGACTGTTCTAAAATGAATAATGTAACATTTCCAACATTTTTAAGAAAGAAACTTTTCATCAGTAATATATGTATGTATTTAATTATGATTTTCCAATAAGTTACTTTCTCTGAAAGTCATAATTAAATACATAGGCCTAGAAATTCGGTATCGCCGCGTCAGGTTTCCCGCAGCACCCGCCTGAAATTCAGTTGCGCCGCCCCAAGACGGAGGCGGGCGCTATTGCAGGGTTTGGCCGCCTCGTTTGGGGCGAAGAATGTCAGTTTCAGGCGTCCAGCTGCCGCTGCGGCACCCGATGCGGTGCGGCAGGCTGGGGTACTGCAGGCCTCCTCCTTCTCTTAAGGAGGAGCTGCCTGCAGCCGTGAGATCGCCGCTGGATTCCCCCGGCAAATGAGCCCGGCACCACGGAGAAGTGCCGGGCTCGCGGGAGTCACACACCAATGCCGCGGGGGGGTGGTGCAGGAGTCCGGGGAGGGAGGTGCGGCCAGGCGGCCGCCGGGACAGCGGCCGGCCGCCCCTCCACCTTTATGCGCCGGCCTCTCCGAGCTGCAAGGCACCGTTTTGCAAACGCTGTTTGCGGCCGCGACGGGCGAGGCGGCCGCAACTGAATTTGGCCATCGGGACGGATTACCATTGGAACCGGGGCGCTGCGCACACCGATGACGTCATCGGTGCTGGCGCAGCGCTACCGGCTAACGCCGATGTTAGGGACCAACTGAATTTCGGGCGCTAAAAAACTTCCGGCGCAAACCACTTTATAGCCAATAAGTGGGTGCAAACGCGACTGAATTTCTAGGCCACACATTCATACACATAAGTAAAGGAGTATATACATACATACATATACGCAAAGGAATATATACAGACATACATACATAATTACTTAAAAGAATATATTAGTGATGAAAAGTTTCTTTCTTAAAAATGTTGGAGTCATTTTCACATTTAATAAACACAGCAAATTCAATTCACATAGCCACAATTGCTCCTTCTACCTACAGTACTGAAAACCCGTTTTAAAAAACAAAAATAAACTTTAAAACTTACCTCAGCATTTCTTAAAATAACTTTCCTCCCTTTCCCAAACAAAAATATTGCCTTTCAGAAGCTCCACGATAAAAAATATCTTCCTCCGCAGCCTCTGGAGCAACTGTACTCATGCTTTTTTCATGTGTAAGTTGTAAGGACTTAACCTCACTGAAAGCATGAATGAAACCGGCGAATTTTACTGCGCATGCGCTGCCTGTGCAGTCGCACGCATTCTGCCTCTGAACCCCTTCGTTTAGAGGACAGGAAATGCCGGTTTTCCCCGCATGCGCTGTGCATGCTGAAAACCGGCATTTCCTCCGGCCAGACGCGTGAGTACCCCGACTGTACTCATGCGTTTGGAACGGAATTACTGGGCCAACATTTTACATGTCAATAAAATGAAAAATTTAACAATTGCACGATTTGCCCCCTCGCATCTGCGACTGAGGGTCCAAGGAGGTGCATTGTGCAAGAGGTCATCGTCGTACATATCCTCACACTGTTCCCTTTCGGGAACTGTATGAAGTGGTGGAAGGATTTCTGGCCACGTTAACGCTCCTTCCGTGACCATAACCATCTTCATACCAGCCATTAGGGTGGTTAGTCCTATGGCGTGAGGGTTTTACGGGCTCCCACAACCCATCTGAGGGGGGGGCCACCCACACCCGCGGACGCAAGTATCCCGCTGGATGTCCACCCAGAATTTATAGTTGGAGCTCCGACTCCACTTGCCGGGACTGTCTGGAGCAGGGTTCGAAACCCTACTCCTTCTGGCCCAGCGGCGGGGATGCTTACCGCTACGCAAAAGGCCCACTCCGCGCAAAAGGTGACACCCATAAGTTTCCTGCGCCTTTTCCCTCCCCGTGACTGGAGCCCTATGCTGCCACTTGAAAGACCAAGCTATCATCTGTCCTTTTTGCGGCGCCTTGGACTTCTCATTACCAATGATGAGCAGGCGCTGCGCCTCCACCTCGTTGAGGAGATTGCTGAGGTCATCATCAGTTCAATTGTGAGTTCTTTTAATGCCGTGAATTGTGCTCATTCCAGCCATTTCACGTTGCTAATCGGAGTGGGCCTTTGGCGTAGCGGTAGGATCCCCGCCGCTGGGCCAGACGGGGTAGGGTTTTGAACCCCGCTCCAGACAGTCCCGGCAAGTGGAGTCGGAGCTCCGGCTCTAAATTCTGGGTTGACATCCAGTGGGATATTTGCGTCCGTGGATGTGGGTGCCCCCCCCTCCTTGTATAGCTTGTGGGAGCCCGTAAAACCCTCCCGCCATAGGACTAACCACCCTAATGGCTGGTACAAAGATGGTTACGGTCACGGAAGGAGCGTTAATCACGGCCATAAATCCTTCCACCACTTCATACAGTTCCCCAAAGGGAACAGTGTGAAGATACGTATGACGACGACGTTGCTAAATAAATAAATGGAATGAAAAAAATTCTTTCAGGGCTTTTTAAAGTCTTTAACTTGCTTTAATTCTGTTTAAAAGTACTTCAGATTCTTCAAAATAATGTAAACGTTTTTAAAAGTTTATAAAAGTTACCAAAAGCTTCATAAATATACCAAAAACCTATTTGAAATGCTGCTCTGCATGTAAAAATGCTTAGCAGCTTGTGAGAAACATTGGGGGCGTGTCCTATTGAACTGAGACCTCAAGGGGCGTGTCTCAGTTGCACAGCGCGCTCCAGGCTTCGCGCTGGCTGCACTCCTGGGCGGCGTGACGTCAGACGCTGCCCGGGATTCTTCTGTTTCAAAAAGGAATTCCAGGCGTCCCTGGAGGTGAACGGCAGGCGCGTCGGGTAAGTGCAGATCGGGGGCTTGCACGCGCGGCAAGCCCCCGATCCGAATTTCTGCCCCATTGAATTTTGTAGATATAAATATATAATTATGATGAAATGGTTTACCTTTTAAAATATTCTTATAATAAGCATAGCTAATTATAAACATTAATTTGTATATAATAAATGTAATAATTTATAACTATTTTTTAAATGCAATTAACATATCTAATTGTATTAATACAAGAATGGAGGAGGCGTGACTGAGGCCCAAGCCGATCTACATAAACTTCTACTGCAACTCACTTTGGCTACTGCTGATGCTTTTTGGAAGAGAAAAATCCAGTGGCCAGAAGTCAATAACGGTGAAGAAATAGAACATATTGGAAAAGAAATAGTACTGATAGACAAGTGCTATAAAAACAATGAACCCATGCCTCTGTGGTGTAAAGCTGCTGACCTTTTGGCTTTGTATGCATTTCCTGTGGCTGGAGCACTTCAGCTTGGATCAGTCTGATGATTCATGAAAACACAAAAGGCAGGAAGCCAAGAGAGGGAACAGATGGGTCTCGTTCATTGCTCAAGTGGGGATTGAACTAGACTGGTCAGGCTGGGCCCTGAACTATCAGGGTTGATGTACCTGAGATCAGGGATGTTGTTGAGGGTTGCTGGGACACATTAGGCAGTGTGGGAGAAAAGTGTTGGACTAATTGGAAGATAGGATGAGTAAGTTTCTGGATTGTTGATATTTGTTTGAGGTGGTGGGGATGCATTGGAAGAGGGGTGAGGAGCTGTCATTGAAGCTATGCCTTGGAGTGTTTTTTCCTTTGATATGATTGGGCAGAATTTTTTTGCTGTAGTGTTTCTGGTGAGAAAAGTTTTGGTGCAACATGATTGAAGACAGGGTAAGAAAGTTTTGCACAATATGACTGGTGAAAAACAAAAGTAGAATATGTCCAATTAGATGGCAGAAAAACATAAAAATTACATTCCCATAACCAGTGCGGAAGAAGACAATTACTCAGTGTTCATGAATAAGAGAATTGACAGAGGCTCACGCCAGGCACTTCACTCACACATTAGTACAGGTACAACTCGTTTTATTATTTAAATTTGATTTCCCACAAAAGAGCACCAAGGTTCATAATCACAGGCGACCCGCTGATTTGTGCCATTTTCCCCAAACACAAATCACAAATGGTTAGGCAGAGAACGCAAACCTTCCTTTCAAAAAAATCATTAAAAAGAAACAGAAAAATCCCTCCTCTGATTACAGTGGTCAAACGTCTACCTTCCTGAATGTGGAAATTCACTTGTGACCTACCCTCAGCAAAATGGGCACTTTACAACTGGACACAAGTGAGGTTTCTTCACTTCTGATTTTGATCCCATTTTCGCACCGTTGCCAGGGAGAGAGAAACAGGTTCCGTGAGTCATATCTGTTGCATAGAGTGGCATGTGACATGTGCAGCATTAAGTTTATTCATCTTACTGGTGTGTTACGGCTACCTACTAATTTATTGGTTTAATATCATTATTATGTTCTATTGAAATCATTCCTAGTAAATTACAGTGACCCTGATCTTATCTTGGAGGCGGGGAGGGAGCTGGAGGGCAACCCGGAAGAATGGGTTTCCCTCAGGTCCTACCGAATTTAAAGGCAGGATCTGATTACCATTTTTAGTCTGTTTCCCGGCCACAGCCAGCCAGATTGAGAGGCTGACTGACTGTTCGGCGGGTAGTCCTTCAGCACCAGGCCGCAGCCGGGGAGCGGAGCGGAGAGGAGGGAGGGAGGGAATCGGAAAGCCGCAGGGCTGCGGGGGGGTGGGGGGTTGGTTAGAGGCCAGAGGGCAGATTGGAAGGGGCGGGAAGGGAATTGGAAGGGTTGTGGGGGGGTTGGGGGGGGTGCAGTTGTAAGCACCAGGGGTTGGGTGTCTGACGGCGGGGGGTGCGTGCAGCAGGTATACTGGATCCAGCAGGTGAGTGGAAAGATACTTACCTCCTTGATCCAGCAGTCCTCGCCTCCCTTTAGTTGCCGAGTTAATTTAACCCCGGCCAGCCAGGGTTAAATTTAAAATGGTGGTTAATTCTGAGGCACACAACCTCATTATAATATTTAAATGATCAACCCGCCTCCTGTGAACGGGTTTGTTGCCCGTCCCCCGTCCCGCCTCCATTAAAACTGGAAGTGGGCGGGTTGGAGGTGGGTTTCAGATTTTTAACATCTTTACCTCCCACCCAACGCAAATCCACCCATTTTGGAGGGTTAAAATTCCCCCCCAATTGTGAAGGAATATGCCATATTTCAAAAAGATACACCATAATATGAACAGAATACTGATATTATTAATACATGATATACTGGGTTTAAAAATCTAAAGCCTCGGAGACACAGGCTGTAAACAGAAAACAGGCTTCTGAGATAAAGATCAGTTGATAACACAAGTTGTAAAAACCAAACAAGCTTTGAAATGGGAATTAGTTAAACATACTAAAACAATTACCCTATTGAAATGGCAGTTTAGTGATTCTAGCGGGTCTGGAGTTTGGGAATAATACAATGGAAGACTCAGTTTAAGGTGTTATAAGCTAACACATTGAACAGAAACACAAACCTTAAAAGAGGCATGTACCTTTGAAAAGATGACATCAAGTAAATGAAACACCTGCTGGTCAAATAGTTTTTATGTTAAACTTGGAAGACAGGAAACACAATTAAATATGCAACCAATTGAGATAGCTAGAAAACAAGTAAACACTCAGTCAAAGTGTCTTTAATTTATACATAGTAAATATGATACCAGCAAGAACACTTTGAAGATCCTCTTCTTCTTAGGCAGTCCCTTGGAACCGAGGATGACTTGCTTCCACATTAAAAATGAGTTTGCAGGTGACTGATGAGTCCAATAGAGGACCTATAGTCTCTGTCACAGGTGGGGCAGACGGTGGTTGAAGATATGACTTCAATAGATACACCAAGCAATTACATTGTGTTTGTATTGAACTTGGAGCAGTAAGGAGACTCAACATCTGCTAAAAACCAGTAAAGCCAATATTAAGAATTGAATGAAAGAATTTTGTAAGAATGGCATCAAACAGAAACCATTGCTGTCATATTGTTTTTATGATGGCTTTTGAAACACCTAAAGGTAGAGACATAATTATGCATGCAATAGTTGAATTGACAGTAAGATAGAAAGCATTCAAAAGAGAGAATGAATAAGACAATTAGCTGACATCAGCAGAGAACTTCAAAGAATAAACCACTACAAAAAGGGTATAAAAATAAGAGCTTTTCAAACAGAAAGTCAGAACCTCGCTGAATGGGCTAAGCATTTCTCAACTTCACAGGCACGCTCTGTAAGTTTTTAACTTTGAGTCTCAGGTAATCAAAGTAATTGATTTTGGTGGATAATCTGGATTTAGAAATAAGTAAGAAATGTAGAAATGTAACAAAGTAAAGATTTGAGAATAAGGATTTCTGAGAAATAAGAAATGTAAGCTATTTGTATTTTGAATTGTTAATGTTGCGACTGATTCAATAGCTGTTAACTGAATGTCGGCTCTTAAATAAAACGATATATTTTTAGAATTGTCTCAAAGAGTATTTCTGTATAAACTCACAAACCCAATTTCTGTACACTCTTTTGTAAGGAGTTGCAGAATTCTGGGGGTATTCCAGACCCTCATAATATCCGGAAGGTTACAGTCTAGTTAAATTTATTAAAAGTGCTATCTGGAGGATGGTAACATCTTCAGTCATTCCTTTCCTTTAGGGAGAGATAGCCTGAACCTTTAGACCCATTTAAGCGTCTTATGGAATTTGGCTACCTCTAACTTAAGTTGAAGGTGAACGTCTGGGGAATACGCCTGATCTGGGGTAGCCCGAGACAGGGCTAGGACTTGTAATTATCCCTTCACAAGTGTTTCCAAAACTTAAAACATACTGCACAAAAGCAACTTCCAGGACAAAGTGAATTATCTGTTAATGTCGACGTAAATCCAAGTGACATGTTTCACCAAGCAAAGAAAGGCTGAGCCATTGGCATCAAGCCTCCTCAACAGATCACTGTAATTTTTCAGCAAACACATGTTGCTAATGTAGGACTGACACAAATCTCCTGTAATGAGCTGCAAGAAGCTTCACGAACATTCAGCTAAACTTACAGCCTCATAAATTACTCAATTTTGTTTTTGTGAGTCATATGGAGACATTTTAATTTGGCTGAGCCTATGTGAAATGATTTGGCTGATAGCTACAGTGTTGGCACTCACCAGTTAATCCTGAGTGCAGGGAACAGGAATCGGGGTGGGGCAGCAAGACTACCAACTGATGTTTTAACTTTCAATTTTTCTAAATGCCAGCAGGGATAACTGAATGGTGAGTTAATTCATACATCAGAATTGTGAAGTTAAAAAAGTGTGCAGTTTCTGTAGTGATCAATAGCATGTCATTCTATAGTGGACACTAGGTGGAGCTGTGTAGAGCTGTATATAGCTGTATGTTTAAGACTACATTACCCATGAGGCACTAGGCTACCCAGAAGGCAACAGTCAAGATGGCAGCCTGCACACAGGAGCACACATGGAAGCCTCTACAGATACTGTACCTAGAGAACGTGTACTGAATAAATAACTAGCTAGAAGCTAGCTGTGTTCATAATAAGAATGTCTGGTTATTAATGAACATAACATGGTACCAGGGTGGTGAAGATCTGCTGAAAATTGTGAAAAGTGACATGGAGAATTTGAAACCACCAGGAGGTTTGACTCTCGAGGGAAATGTCGACTACAATTGGCGGATTTTTAAACAACAATTCGAACTCTACATTGCAGCCATCGGATTCGGTACGAAGCCAGACGCAAGGAAGATAGCATTGCTGCTTACGGTTGCAGGCCCACAGGTGATAGAGGTGTTTAATACATTTGTATTCAATCCAGTGGAGAACAGAGAAAAATTAGGAGATGTGCTAAAAAAATTTGATTCACATTGCTCTCCCAAAAAGAATGAGACGTATGAAAGATACATCTTCCGTTCTCGGACACAGCAACAAAATGAGACTTTTGTTAGCTTTATAACTGATCTGAAACTGAAAGCACAGACATGTAATTTCTCTGAGCTCAAAGCATCCATGATTCGTGACCAGATTGTGTTTGGTATTCATGATAAAAAAAGTCAGGGAACGTCTGTTGAGAGAAACCGAACTAAATTTGGAAAATGCAGTGAAAATATACAAAGCCAGCGAGCTAGCTCGAAATTACGCGAAGACTTTCAGTGAACTCAATAATGATGCGAACATAATGAGTGATAATGCTGCCGTCGGTGCTGTGTCCTACAAGGGGAAGAAACGTGGGCAGAACAGAAATGAAAAGCAATCGGAGGATGAAATTTTTAATTGTAAACGCTGTGGTTACAAACACCAGTTAAGACAATGCCCAGCATTTGGAAAAATGTGCACAAAGTGTAATGGAAAGAATCACTTTGCCAAACAATGCTTTTCAAAAGTAAAAACGACAAAAGGGCAACGAGTTAATGTGATTGAGGACACTGATGTAAGTGAGACATTTTTTGTAGGAATGGTGTCATGTGACGATATCAAAAAAGATACATAAAATGTGCAGCCCTCAGAAATAGACAATGCTGAACATAAAGTTAATGCAGTAAAAGAGGACAAATGGATGATCCCACTGCAGATAAATGGAGCATTAGTTACATTGAAACTGGACACTGGGGCAAAAGCAAACTTAATCAGTATGAGTGACATTAACAATATGAAAGAAAAGCCCAAAATACAGAAAAAGTCAGTACTACTGAAGGACTATAATGGACAGAAAATAGATAGCTTAGGTGTATGCAGACTTAAAGTGACAGTCAAAGACAAAGTGCATCATCTCATGTTTTCTGTTGTGGCTGAAAGGCTTGATTCACTACTGGGTGACAAAGCTTGTGAGGACTTAGAACTGGTCAAAAGACTCTACCGTATAAACTGTGCCATAAGCAGACCAGATGACTCGGTGGATTCTGTAGTGAATAATTTCCAGGATGTGTTCAAAGGATTTGGAGTTCTACCATTCACTTACAAGATCCAGCTAAAGCAGAATGCTCAGCCAGTGGTACATGCTCCACGAAGAGTTCCAGCACCCCTGCGTGACCGGCTCAAGAATGAACTGGACAGAATGACCACACTAGGAGTCATCAGGAAAGTCGAAGAGCCAACAGACTGGGTTAACTCCATGGTATGTGTAAAGAAAAAGAAAAATGATCTAAGAATATGCATGGATCCAAAGGACTTAAATGCAAACATAAAACGTGAACACTACCAGATTCCCAAGCGAGAAGAAATCACCAGTGAAATGTCAGGTGCCAGACACTTTACAAAGCTCGATGCCTCACAAGGATTTTGGCAACTAAAACTGGATGAAGAGAGCACCAAATACTGTACCTTCAACACACCATTTGGCAGGTATTGTTTCCTCAGAATGCCTTTCGGGATAATATCTGCATCTGAAATCTTTCATAGAGCGATGGAACACATAATTGAAGGTCTGGAAGGAGTTCGGGTCTATGTTGATGACATCATCATCTGGGGCTCCACACTGAAAGAACACAATGAGAGACTGACTAAAGTGCTACAGAGCATACGCCGGAATGGACTGAAGCTCAACAAAGCCAAGTGTGAGTTTGGCGTCCAGGAAGTCACTTTCCTAGGAGATAATCTATCTGGTAAAGGAATAGAGCCAGATATGGAAAAAGTAAACGCCATACTCAAAATGCCCCGACCCACTGACAAAAAAGGAGTGCTACGCATCATGGGGATGATAAACTTCATTGGAAAGTTCATTCCTAACTTGTCAGCCAAGACAGCCTGTCTGCGAGACCTGCTATATAAAACAAATGAGTTCGCATGGACAGAAAGACATGAACAAGAGTGGATAAACCTCAAAACAGTGCTGACAACCACACTTGTACTCACCTTCTTTGACCCAACCAAAAGAATCAAAGTGTCAATGGATGCATCAAAAGATGGCCTAGGTGCGGTCTTGCTACAAGCAGATGGTGAAGATTGGAAGCCTGTTGCCTATGCCTCCAGGTCTATGACTGATACTGAGTGTCGATACGCCCAGATTGAAAAGGAATGTCTAGGCTTGGTAGTTGGACTAGAAAAGTTTCATGGCTACATATATGGACTTCCCACCTTCACAGTTGAGACAGACCACAGCCCTCTGGTTGCCATCATAAAAAAAAACCTGAATGAGATGTCTCCAAGGATTCAACGACTCATGATGAAGCTGCAAAGATATGACTTTGAACTGATCTACACACCAGGCAAATACATAGTGTTAGCAGATGCACTATCCCGAGCACCCACAATGAGTCATGTGAGCTCTACTGAAGAAGACGTGGATGTTCATGTGAGTATGGTCACTGCTGCGCTGCCCGTGTCAGACACAAAATCAAAGCAAATAGCAGAAGAAACTGTAAAAGATACAGTATTACAAACAGTAATAGAGAACATTCATCATGGTTGGCCAAAAGGTTCCTGTCCAAAATATTTTCACATAAGGTCAGAATTGAGTGTCGCAAGTGGACTATTACTAAAACAGAACAGAATAGTCATTCCACAGGCTCTACGTCAAGGCATGCTCAAAAGGATTCATGAGGGACACCTCGGAATTGAAAAATGCAAAAGGAGAGCAAGAGACACTGTTTATTGGCCTGGCATAAATAAGGACATTGAGAACATGATAGGCAAATGTGAGACATGTCAGAAACACCAAAGCAAACAAGCAAAGGAACCAATGATAGTAGCTGACATACCAACAGCAGCATGGCAAAAGTTTGGTATGGACCTTTTTCATTTAAATGGTAAAGACTATCTAATAGTGATTGACTACTATTCTAACTATCCTGGGATGGCGCTGCTCTCAAGCACCACAGCAAGCAGTGTCATAATGCATGTGAAATCCATCTTCGCCAGACATGGAATTCCCAGGATTGCCGTTAGCGACAATGGTCCGTGCTTCAACTGTAAGGAGTGGCAACAGTTTGCAGCACATTATGACTTTCAGCACATCACATCCAGTCCGTTGTATGCTCAGTCAAATGGTAAGGCAGAGAAAGGTGTTCAAGTTCTCAAGCAGCTACTGAAGGAAGCGACAGAAAGCAAGTCTGATCCTTATCTCGCCCTGCTGAGCTACCGAGCCTCACCTTTAGACTGTGGTTCTTCACCTGCTGAACTACTAATGGGTCGCAAGTTGCGCACCACGCTACCCTGCTGTGCAAAAGAACAGCAAAGTGAGGAACTGAGACAGAGACTTCAACTGTTAAAGCTGAAACAGAAATCATACTATGACAAGTCATCCAAAACTCTAAAACCATTGACAAAGGATGATGTTGTCAGGATTGAGGATCCAGATGCATGGAACAGGAAAGCTACAGTTCTTGAGGAAGTAGGACCAAGGTCATACACTGTTAGAACTGAGGAAGGACAGATTCTCAGGAGGAACCGCCGTTCCCTCCTAAAAACACAAGAGACTATTCAAGACCAGATTGATGACAATGCCGCAACTGCATCTTGTCATTCACCGCCAGAACCATCTCATGAAGACACATCAGACTTACCCGTGTTGAGAAGATCCACACGTGAAGTAAAAGAGCCTGATAGACTTAATCTTTGAGTACAATGTAAAGCTTTGAAAATGTGTTGACTGTTTTGAAAATGTTTATGTTTATAGAGCACTAACAAAAGTGTTACTGATATTATCTTTATTGTTTCCTTGAAAGTTGATTGATATTGATTTTGTTAAACCTCAAAGAAAGGGGGATGTAGTGATCAATAGCATGTCATTCTATAGTGGACACTAGGTGGAGCTGTGTAGAGCTGTATATAGCTGTATGTTTAAGACTACATTACCCATGAGGCACTAGGCTACCCAGAAGGCAACAGTCAAGATGGCAGCCTGCACACAGGAGCACACATGGAAGCCTCTACAGATACTGTACCTAGAGAACGTGTACTGAATAAATAACTAGCTAGAAGCTAGCTGTGTTCATAATAAGAATGTCTAGTTATTAATGAACATAACAGTTTCTTCACTGACACAGTTGGAGATATGTCCTCAATGAGGTAAATGACATTTAAGGGTTATTGCAGCCCCACTTCAGCAAATGCAGACAAGCAGACTGCCAATGCAAGTTCTAGCAAACAGCTGGCCCCTAGTGAGGCCAAGAAATCATCTCAGATTGGGATGCATTGGTTCCCCAATTTTGGGTCGAATTTTGCTCTCAGCTGCAAAGTTCGTTGCACTTGCTCTTGCCCATAGACTTTCTAAAGCCAGCTATCTAAAAAGCACAGCGATCTACAGGTGATCTGGGACCTGTGTGAACAGGGCAAGTATTAGCGTGCCTCCTTAACCAATCAGATTGAGGGATTGTTAATGAGCAGCGCAGATGGAACCAGGAAGTGCCAGTTAGAATATTGAATTCAATGTCAAATCAGATAAAGAACACTAAATAAAGAGAGGGAAAGAAAGATGGGATTAAGAGAGAGAGATAAAAGAGACAGAAAAATGTAAAAAAAAAGTTTATTTACATCGTTTTATTTTTTAAATTTCCTACAATAATTAAAATCTGAAGGAATGAGACTCCACACTTGTAAAAGTCAATTTTCACTGCCAGAGAGGTTGTTTGGCAGTAATTAAGACTTACCACACCATTAAAAGGGTACTTACGCTGGAATGGACAAGTCCTAACTTTTCTGGTAAGTTTAGTCCGTATCTATGAGGTAAGTACGACAACTTCACGCCATTCAATGGGGGCAAAATTCAGTCAGTTAGCACCCCCAGTTAGTGCCTGATCAGGGCGCTCAGGCAGTAGCGCTGTGGTGGGGTGAATCCTGCACCACACAGCAAATTCGTCGGCCTCGTAGCGTCAGCGATAATGGTTAGCGCCTCAGCCCCTTCACCATGTAGATTGTGATGTCAGCGAGTGTGCAACGCTCGCTGGGCGCCCGATCTGCAATCTTCAGTAGCGCCCCCTGCCTTACTGCCTCACGCCAACAACGCCAGGGATTGGTGGCGTGAAACAGCCGGCTGGCGGGGCACTATTTAAAGGGATGCGCCCCAGTTGTCAAGGAACTTCCATTCCAAAGGCCAGTTATAAGTGACAGAGAGCGCAGGATGTATCTGCAGCCAAATAAAGGCTGCTTAGTCCCCGGAGTGTTGCGGGTCGTTAAAGCACTTTGCATTTCATCTCACAACATATCGCCGTTCTGCATTCCCCGAATCATTGGGGGCTGGTGTGCAGACTCCAGTGACCCTCCCCTTTAATGGCTGGAAGGCACCTGCGCCAATGCTCACTTCCGATTACACAACACCTTATATTCATTATTGCTTGGAGCCTAATGCCACTCACCTACACCATTAGCGCCTGATTTAATGCTCTCCTGCATTCTTTGAGTGCTGAGACTGGATTTAACGGGCAGCGAGGTTGATTAGCGCCTGGCGCTAGACTTACAACTTCTCAAAGGTTAGTGCCCCTTCCTGGACACTACTGAATTTCTCCCCCAATGTATTTGAATGGCGAGTCTCTTGGTGAGATGCCACTTTTGGGAAGTTTATGGAGGAACATTGCATCTTGGTCAGCAACTTCCAGCAACCGCACATGTGCAGTTAAACACGAAAATCTGGAAGTTGCTGTCAGATTGCCAGGTAAAGGGCGGTGAGTGCTGTTAGCTTCATTATTACTTCTACAGCTAAATCTGGCCCATTAACAAATACTGCTCCCCCCAGCTGCCTTCAACTCAGTGACCTCATGACATCGCCCCTCTCTATCTTTATTAACTCCTCCAGCCGTACAACCCTCCGAGATCTCTACGCTCCACCAATTCTTGCGCATCCTTGATCTTCTTCGCCCAACTATTGGCGGCCGTGCCTTCAGTGGCCTAGGCCCTAAGCTCTGGAATTCCCTCCCTAAATCTCCGCCCCTCTACCTCTCTCTCCTCCTTTGAGATGCTCCTTAAAACCTACCTCTTTGACCAAGCATTTGGTCATCTGTCCTGATATCTCCTTCTGTGGCTCGGTGTAAAAATTTGTTTGACAATTGCTCCTGAGAAGCTTCTTGGGATGTTTTACGACATAAAGGGCACTATATAAATGCAAATTGTTGTTATTGTCTATGCCAAATGGTCACTTTTACTGTAAGCCATAATATTTCCTTTTCTATGTTGTAATACTTCCTCAGCACAGAATGGCTTTCAGCTTTGTAAATAATTGTTTTAAATTTATAGCTGTTCCTGCTGCCATGTTCTGTGGGTGTTGCTGAAAAGAATTGCATGCCTGGATGTTAATAAGCTAGCTGCCTAAGGCGCTTTATGGTTGATTTCTAACTACAAGTTTTGCTTGATGTTATGCACAGAGAACTCCATTCTTTTAAAGTCCAGCACTGCATACTGGCTTCCAAAGTGGCAAGTGCTCAGGATACCCTCATCCATATCCATATCTTTGTCACCTATTCCAATGCTCTCCTGGTCAGCCTCTTATTATCCACCCTCCATAAACTTGAGTTCATCCAAATCTCCGCTGCCTGTATCCCATTCGGTACCAAATCCCGGTCACCCATCACCCCTCTCCTCACTGATTTAAATTGCATTCTGGTTCCCCCCATGCCTCAAATTTCAAATCCTCCCCCTTCCTTTGCCCCACAATTGGTGGCTGTGCCTTCAACTGCCAAGGTCCTGCAATCTGGAATTGCCTCCCTAAACTCAACTGCCTCCCTAAACCCAACTGCCTCCCTAAACCCAACTGCCTCTGCACCTCCTTGTCCTAAAAAACCACCTCTTTGGCCAAACTGTTGGTCACCTCTCCTAATATCTCCTTCTTTGGCTCAGTGCCCATTTTTCTTTTTTGATTACGCCTCTGTGAAGCATCTTAGGATGCTTTCTATGTTAAAGGATGGATGTGTTTTGGTTTTCTATAAGTTGGCTTATCCGATGATTGTAGTGCAGCCAATTAGATGAAATCACTCTGATGGCCAATGAAAGTTGTTTTTATCCACACTCAGCTGACTCTTATGATGGAGATTGAGTGAGCATAGAGGAAGAAAGATACTAATGTAGACAGATTATTACTGGAAAGTCAAATTCCTAGACGCCTGTGATACTTTGCCACCAACATTCATGTCCCTATTCTCTTGTTTAGGAGACTGCTGCTAGTGATGTCCACACCCTCCAAAAGGAATGTCCGGTTTACTTTCCTCAGTTGGTACCCATAATTGTTTTGTGCCATTATTGTGCTGATAGGCCAGAAATGTAATCCACATTCGTAATGCAGGCTAAATGGCAATAGTTGTCGTGAATGAAATTAGTGTTGAGAAGGTGTTGAGGGTGTTAGTGAGATCTGACGTGTGCTTAAACTAGGAAGTCCCGATGTATCTGTGGTGGCAAGATAATGAAATTAGGCAGGTATCTCTCACACCCTCACAGATGAACAGAATTCTACATTGTTCAAGAGTACGTAGCTAATTATATGGCCTTGTCAAAGATACGAAACATAACAAATTTACTAAAGTTTGTGGAGCTAATTCCCACTTAAGCTATCCCACACTGTGTAGAATTTCAGGGGGGATCATGTAGGACTTTCTGTTCTACATAGAAACATAGAAGATAGGAGCAGGAGTAGGCCATTCGGCCCCTCGAGCCTGCTCCGCCATTTAACGAGATCATGGCTGATCATCCAAATTCAGTACCCAGTCCCTGCCTTCTCCCCATATCCCTTGATCCCCTTTGCCTTAAGAAATATGTCTAACTCCTTCTTGAATATATTTAATTAAAAAAAAATATTTAATAAGTTGGCCTCACTGTTAGTGTTTTGCTCCTTCCTCTGTTCCATTTCATTCTGCTTTGCTATTTATGAAATATAATTGAAACATTTTCAGATATCCTGCCAAAATCTTTTTGGGATTTATGGAGGGCGATTTTCATCCCTGTGTCCAGGCAGGAATGGGGTGGTAGCGCACTGCAAATTGGGGTGCACAACTTACCACCCCATTCCCTTCCTGTCCTTACCCGCCAGCCACATGGGCACCTTTCAGCAGATTTGCTGGATAGCTGTCGGGAGCAGGAGCCCTGGCTAATTTAACTGTTCTTTAGCCCAGGGTGTTGAGGCCAGTTCTAGTGTATCAACTGCTGCCCCTTCTGCTACATCAGCATACATTGGGAAACATACTTGGGACCTTCTGGCTTGTATAGCTTTGTGATACAGAGGGCATTGTTTTTACTTGCAGGCTCATTAGAGGAGGAAGTCAGAATTTCAATACTTCACAATGATAAGCATCGAAGAAACTGATTTACTGCAAATCAATTGCCTAAAAGTGAATAAACTGTTTATGAAAAGTTGCTACTATTTTTTGCCATACTCACCAAGGGATGTGAGAATCTGTAGCTTCATCCCTGTATGTGTGATTAGAAACGGTGATATCCTTTCTGAAAGGAAAACATAAAACGGAGAACATCATTGACCAACAGCAATTTTTCAGAGTAACAGCAGAACCGGAAGCCATTTAGACTCTAATGAATGTGCAGACTATCCTTCTCCAGGTTCAGGTATGATTTAAAGAAGCATAGCTTAGATGTGTATAATGGAGAATCTTGTGTGAGATGGAATTGGCCTAATATTCTGCTGCCAGTATAAGGAATCAGATTCTGTAATGTAAACGCAATAAGCCAGGTCTTGGAGGTTAGGCTCTCGAAATCCAAATCAAGCAAGTGCCAGTATAAAAGTGGCTTAAAACCTGATAATTATGAACAAACTTCCGCCCACTCTCCACCTTCCTCCTCTACTCTCTCCCTCTTCCCTTTCCTCCTTTCTCCCTACCCCTGTCATCTGCCTCCTCTCCCATGTGCTGCCTTTGTTGAATGTGGTTCAGTGGGTAGCACTCTCACCTCTGAGTCAGAAGGTTGTGGGTAAGCCCCACTGCAGAGACTTGAGCACAAAATCTAGGCTGACACTCTAGTGCAGTAGTGAGGGAGTGCTGCAATGTTGGAGGTGCCGTCTTTCGGCTGTAACGTTAAACCGAGGTTCCGTCTGCCTCTGAGGTGGATGTAAAAGATCCCCCGGCACTATTCGAAGAAGAGCTGGGGAGTTCTCCCCGGTGTCCTGGCCAATGTTTATCCTTCAACCAACATCACTAAAACAGATTATCTGGTCATTATTACATTGCTGTCTGTGGGATCTTGCTGTGTGCAAATTGGCTGCTGCATTTCCTACATTACAACAGTGGCTACACTTCAAAAAGTACTTCATTGGCTGTAAAGTGCTTTGGGACGTCCTGAGATCGTGAAAGGAGCTATAGAAATGCAAGACTTTTCTTTTTAGATTCAATTTGCTCTCCACCCTTTAACCCTGCTTGACATGAAAAGTGCCTTTGCTCTATATGAAAGTGTAAAATGAAAGTATAAAAATAGGGGACAGACTGCATGAATTTAAAATAGGGACTGAATTAAGTTTAAATTTGCTTTTCCAATTATCCCCTGCCCTTTCCTACTACTTCAACTGAAGACTAGACTTGGTCTGGATTCCATGGGGTAGATCTTGTCTTTGTGCGATAGTGTAGAACAGGGAATAGTGAATCGCTCCCGATTTCTCAACGCTCCTGATTATTATTTCCATTGAGGTCAACGGGAGAGATGTAGAAGTCAAGATCCCCCTATGTGGATATTGAATAATATCTATATCATTTTAAAACAGTACATCTAATATGCATTGCCTGTCCGTCCCACTGAATCATAATTAAAAATAATCAAAATCCTAAGGAATTTTTGCATTATGCTTGCAGCTGATTGTCTCATATCGAAAGGTCTTTCAGCTGATTAGCTCCTTTATAAATGCCATTTTCATAAATTTTTCCAAATAACTTTTCACAATTATTTCTGCAGCCATCTTTGTTTCCTCAGCAACTAAAACCTTTACTAGGAAAAATAATGTTTCGAAGATAAACTCAATACATTTTTTTCCACAATAACATGATACAATAGCAAATTGTCATCTGCATTTTTGAATGCTTTCAAAAGCCTACGGTGTGAGTTTATCAGTGTATGGGATGACATTGTGAACCGTGGACAAATTTCACTGCAAGTTTTAGTATGATTGTCAAGAGCTAACCTGTGCAGTAGTGGAACCTCTCAACCCTCATATAACCTGAAACCAGATGAAGCATGAATTTTGGAACCTTTTTAAGATAAGCGTTGACTGCAAAAGTTATTTTCAGAGGTTTATTTTTTGACAGAGAGACGACGGCGAAACAGCAAAAGAGACAGAGGGACAGACTGAGACAATTATAGCATAAACACATAGGGTTGAACCTTCCGGGGTGGTAGCGGGTGAGATCAGTGGCGGGTCGGGTGGGAAAGTGGTTATTTTTCACAGTGGGTTGGGAACCCGCTGTCATCTCACTCCCACATGTCTTTCCCCCAGTCAGCGCGGTCATCTGTCATCGTGGAGCCGACCCGACCGGCAGAGGTGGGCGACCTAATTGAGATAATTATCAGGTAGTTTACAGGCGCTTAAGAGCCTTTTTTCACTTTACTTTTTAAATTTCCCTGCATGGTCACGGGATTCACGTAGCTCGGGAACCACGTCTGTCAACCTGAGGCACGAGTTCCGTGGCCATTGCTCCAGCTGATAACTTGACAGCATGAAAATCAAACCAAAATAAAAACACGTTGATTACATCAGCTAACAGATTGATGCAGATTCTGTTCTACTTGAAAAGCTACTGGTAACTGTTAATTCAGAAATTCCTGAAGGGATGTGAGTGTTGAAGGCCCCTATCCTACCCTGGATGGTGAGGGAAATACATTTTTCACTGGCCATTCTCGGCTGTTGCCTTCCAACTCAACAGTAATTGCAGTGAATTGATCTGCACTATAAAAAATGACATATACTATTTAAATAAATTTTTGTGTTGTTTCTGGTCAGGTTTGTCTCACAGTATACTGTGATTGTCCAGTTACACATTAAATCAAGTCATCAACCGTAACAATTTCATTCTCATCACTTATTCCACTGGTTCAATTTGCTTTCAGTCCCTGAATATGACTAATGTAATTTTTCAGTCTGACACTTTGGGGGTGAATTTCTGCAGAGGTTCTCTCACTTATCCATTGTTAACTTCAACAGAAGAGCTGCAGAAATCCCAGAAACACATAAGTACCACTTACACTGTTTGTCAGGGTTTCTGCAGCCCTTGCGCGGAACTTAGATAAGATTGTAAATCCACCCCTTTACAATTACATTTAAAATCTGCTTAATTTCATGTATTACCTATACACGCACATCTTTTATTTGTACCATTCACTGTTACAAAAGTCTATAGATTTGTAATTAAAGAACCAATAACTTCCCAATTAATGTACTTTTTAAATTATGTTTTTGATCATATTTGTAAATGGCGTCATATTACTTAATGATATTATTTAAATATTTCTTTGTCACTCATATATAAGTTTTATTATATTATTGTAAAGATTCAACATCCACTTTGTTAGATTAAACGCCAAATGTAATGTGGCCATGGCCCCTTTAAGGATCCCGGCTGAAAACGCGTCATGAATGACATCACCAGACCCGTTCCATCTAATTGGGCCGGGTAACACGCTGGGCGGGCTTAATAGGCCCCATTAAGATAAGTTCATTTTCTGCAGCGGGGTGGAGCCAGCAGCGGGGTTGGGACCTGCCACTGTAAGGCTCACAAAATTCTACAGATTCCCCCAAACCAAGAAAAGGAGAGATTTTGGACTGTTTTAAAGAATATTGGGCCAAAGGGGACTTAAAGTCAAAACCCCAGGAAGATTTGGCTATTTTAAAAGGCATGTCCAGGCCTGTGGAAAATCTAAAGGAACTGGGTTGGGCACTGTGGGACAGACAGAGTATTGGAAAGGGCCAGGTTGTCTGAGAATGTTCTGGGCCATCCCAGTCATTCTACATAAAGACAATAGGCCCATGGAAGGACAGTTCCCGCTGAAACCTACAGGGCCATCAAGAACATGAATAATACAATACATGCCACTAACCAACAAAAGAGGCCCTGGCCCCAGCAGGAGAAGACAATCAAACAACAGTTTAAACCACTCAGAAAGATTTCCAAAACCACTTTGCACACTTAAACTGATTTCGAAGCAATCCCAAAACTAGTTAAAAATCAATTAAAAATAGATGGGACCAACCCCGAAACTCGATAAGAATTTTAAAACTTAAAATTAATGAGCCCACCAAAATTAACAATGGACCAGAGGAGATTTGGCGGTCAGATAAGCCAGGCCTCAAAACAGTATAATTGAGGCCTGCTTTGACACACAGTTCAGTTCGGCAGTGCGGTTAAGTTCAGCTCAGAAAGGTTCAAGTTCACCTCGCAGTTTGTCCCGATATGAACAGCCTCTCGGAACAACAACACGAGAGAAGAAGGTACTGCTCATCATCATCGGAGAATCGGAGACTCGAGGAAAGAAGAACGAAATGAAAGGAGAAAGGAATCGCGGCAACCAAAGGCCTCAGGAAACCAACAACTAACAATATTACCACCAACTAGGTAATATTGGGCCACCGCGACCAACAAGAAACCAACCTGGGAAAAACCGAAGATTCGCAAGTTTGTTTCCACTCTACAAGCTAGCCTGACTTACCCCTGGGTAAGATTTAACACAAAAGACTCTAAAAACTATACCTAACCAAAGGAAATTGGGTACTTAGCCGATAAATCCAAATACGCACCCGACTGCATCAGCGGACTCGCGAAGACTGAAAACCCAACGCAGGTGCAGTCTTCCACCACGTCCAGGGTACGGCAGGCCCCAACCACCACAACTAAAGAGAACCCCGAAATCGTGAACCTCTACAACTGTCAAGAAAGTCGTTTGGTGAGCATTTCCTGGTCCTCTGGAATTCAACCTAGTTAGGATAGTGGGGTTGGGAGGGTAAGGTATTTTGTCAATTGTCATTCTCCCTCGCATATTCTGGTGTTCCCCCTTTTAGAGTATAAGATTTATTGTATTGTATATTTTCCTGTCTCAAAATAAAATCTCAATTCTTTTGACCAACTCAGGTGTCTGTTGCAATTTCATTACAACTCCCAAATAAGTCCAAAATCTAGAACCAAGGGAGTGGGAGTGATTCGAACCACTCAGGGAGTCAGGGGCAAAGCTGACCACACACACCACCCCTTACACCACAGATACCGCCCAGGTAAAGAAAATTCCGGCCTATATATTTCTCAGGTTGACAGACGTGGTTCCTGAGCTGCGTGAATCCCGTGACCATGCAGGGAAATTTAAAAAGTAAGTGAAAAAGGACTCTTACGTGCCTGTAAACTACCTGATAATTATTTCAATTGGGTCGCCCACCTCTGCCGGTTGGGTCAGCTCCGTGATGACAGATGCGCCTGTGGGAAAGGTGCGTGGGAGTGAGATGACAGCGGGTTCCTGACCCACTGTCAAAAATAACAACTTTCCCACCCGACCCGCCACTGATCTTGCCCGCTACCACCCAGGAAAATTCAGCCCATAGAATTTGAAAAACAGTCACTAAACTTACCCATATAATTGACTTAAATAATGTTAGTAATGCCTAGGGCTTGAGTTGGAAATATCCAGGTACTCCTTTTGGTAAGAAAAGTAGCAACAATGTTAATTGCAGATGAACGTTTTGAGAAGTGGTAAGTTATTATTACAACTGTTATTACATCTGTGAAGCCATGACAGTTTCCCCGGGCAGGCCTCAGGTTAAAATTGCAGTCAGGATCCGATGATGTAATCGGAGCTCGATCTGCAGATTTAAGGAAGGACCCCGCTGCCTTTTGGCGAGTGTCCCAATCGCCTGCTCAAAAGAGGAGGTTAAAATTGCAGCCCGCAGGATGTCAGCAGGATTGGTAAGGATAAGTCATTGCGGTCATTTTAACTGCCTACCTGCATGGTTTTCGCTGGGTGAGCAGGGTTAAAATCAGCCCAACAGACTTTGCCAGTATTCCTCAATTCATTTTTGGGGGCTAGGAAAACTCCAATCAGCGCTAAATACAGATGCTTTCTATTAACATTAGAAGCCTTTTACTCATCCTTTTATTACTAAGCAGGGGAAAATATAGCTCCAATTGATATTTCAAGCTAAAAGCAAATTTTTTTTTTTATTCGTAGGCATCGCTGGCAAAGCCAGTATTTATTGCCCATCCCTAATTGCCCTTGAGAAGGTGGTGGTGAGGCCCCTTCTTGAACTGCTGCAGTCTGTGTGATGAATGTACTCCCACAGTGCTGTTAGGGAGGGAGTTCCAGGATTTTGACCCAGCGATGATGAAGGATCGGCGATATACTTCCAAGTTAGGATAGTGTGTGACTTGGAGGGGAACTTGGAGGTGGTGGTGTCCCCATGCGCCTGCTGCCCTTGTCCTTCTAAGTATTAGAGGTCGCGGGTTTGGGAGGTGCTGCCAAAGAAGCCTTGGCAAGTTGCTGCAGTGCATCTTGTAGATGGTACACACTGCAGCCACGGTGCGCTGGTGGTGGAGCGAGTGAATGTTTAAGGTGG
This sequence comes from Somniosus microcephalus, assembly GCF_052327205.1. Lineage (NCBI taxonomy): Eukaryota > Metazoa > Chordata > Chondrichthyes > Squaliformes > Somniosidae > Somniosus > Somniosus microcephalus. The sequence continues at coordinate 37,359,795 of NC_141003.1, read as the reverse complement.
TGGATGGGGTGCCAATCAAGTGGGTTGCTTTGTCCTGGATGGTGTCGAGCTTCTTGAGCGTTGTTGGAGCTGCACTCATCCAGGCAAGTGGAGAGTATTCCATCACACTCCTTACTTGTGCCTTGTAGATGGTGGCAGGTCTTTGAGGAGTCAGGAGGTGAGATACTCACCGCAGAATACCTAGCCTCTGACCTGCTCTTGTTGCCACAGTATTTATGTGGCTGGACCAGTTAAGTTTCTGGTCAATGGTGACACCCCCCAGGATGTTGATGTGGGGGATTTGGTGATGGTAATGCCGTTGAATGTCAAGGGGCGGTGGTTAGACTCTCGCTTGTTGGAGATAGTCATTGCCTGGCACTTGTGTGACGCGAATGTTACCTGCCACTTATCAGCCCAAGCCTGCATGTCGTCCAGGTCTTGCTGCATGCGGGCATGGACTGCTTCATTATCTGAGGAGTTGTGAATGGAACGGAACACTGTGCAATCGTCAGTGAACAGCCCCACTTCAGACCTTATGTTGGAGGGAAGGTCATTGATGAAGCAGCTGAAGATGGTTGGGCCTAGGACACTGCACTGAGGAACTCCTGCAGCGATGTCCTGGGCTGAGATGATTGGCTTCCAACCACCACAACCATCTTCCTTTGTGCTAGGTATGACTCCAGCCAATGGAGAGTTTTCCCCTGATTTCCATTGACTTCTTTTTTACTAGGGCTCCTTGATGCCACACTCGGTCAAATGCTCACCTCTGGAATTCAACTCTTTTGTCCATGTTTAGACCAAGTCTGTAATGAGGTCTGGAGCTGAGTGGTCCTGGTGGAACCCAAACTGAGCATCTGTAAACTGATTATTGGTGAGTAAGTGCTGCTTTATAGCACTGTCGACGGCACCTTCCATCACTTTGCTCTTGATTGAGAGTAGACTGATGGGGCGGTAATTGGCCAGATTGGATTTGTCCTGCTTTTTGTGGACAGGACATACCTGGGCAGTTTTCCACATTGTCAGATAGATGCCAGTATTGTAGCTGTACTGGAACAGCTTGGCTAGAGGTGCGGCTAGTTCTGGAGCAGAAGTCTTCAGCACGATAGCCAGGATGTTGTTTGGGCCCATAGTCTTTGCTGTATCCAGTGCGCTCAGCCATTTCTTGATATCATGTGGAGTGAATCGAATTGGCTGAAGACTGGCTTCTGTGATGGTGGGCCGATATGGATCATCCACTCGGCACTTCTGGCTGAAGGTGGTTGCAAACGCTTCAGCCTTGTCTTTTGCACTCATGTGCTGGGCTCCACCATCATTGAGGATGGGGATATTCATGGCGCCTCCTCCTCCCGTTAGTTGTTTAAAGGTCCACCACCATTCACGACTGAATATGGCAGGACTGCAGAACTTTGGTCCGTTGATTGTGGGATCGCTTAGCCCTGTCTATTGCATGCTGCTTCCGTTGTTTAGCATGCATGTATAATCCTGTATTGCAGCTTCCCCAGGTTGGCACCTCATTTTTAGGTACGTCTGGTGCTGTTCCTGGCATGCTCTTTTGCACTCCTCATTGAACCAGGTTTGGACCCTGGCTTGATGGTAATGGTAGAGTGAGGGATATGCCGGGCCATGAGGTTACAGATTGTGGTGGAATACAATTCTGCTGCTGCTGATGGCCCACAGCGCCACCTGCTGCAGGCGCAGTCTGGCAGCTATGTCTTTCAGGACTCTGTCAGCTTGGTCAGTAGTGGTGCTACTGAGCCACTCTTGGTGATGGACATTGAAGACCCACATCCAGAGTACCTTCTGTGCTCTTGCTACCCTCAGTGCTTCTTCCAAGTGGTGTTCACCATGGAGGAGTACTGATTCAACAGCTGAGGGAGGGCGGTAGGTGGTAATCAGCAGAAGGATTCCTTGCCCATGCTTGACCTGAAGCCATGAGACTTCATGGGGTCTGGAGTCAATGTTGAGGACTCCCAGGGCCACTCGTTCCTGACTGTATATCACTGTGCCGCCACCTCTGGTGGGTCTGTCCTGCCGGTGGGATGGTGATGGAGGGGTCTGGGACATTGGCTGAAAGGTATGATTCTGTGAGTATGACTATGTCAGACTGTTGCTTGACTAGTCTGTGGGACAGCTCTCCCAATTTTGGCACAAGTCCCCAGATGTTAGTGAGGAGGACTTTGCAGGGTTGACTGGACTGCCATTGTCATGTCCGAAGCTGGTGCCGAGTTCGATTCCGGGTGGTTCGTCCGGTGTTATTCTCATTATTGTTTTTTGTAGCAGTTCGTTACAACTGAGTGGCTCGCTGGGCCATTTCAGAGGGCAGTTAAGAGTCAACCACACTGCTGTGGGTCTGGAATCACATATAGGCCAGACCAGGCAAGGATGGCAGATTTCCTTCCCTAAAAGACATTAGTGAAGCAGATGGGTTTTTACGACATTCCCATAGTTTCATAGTCACCATTACTGATAATAGCTTTTTATTCCAGATTTATTTAATTAACTGAATTTAAATTCCCCAGCTGCCATGGTGGAATTTGAACTCACGTCTCTGGATTACTAGACCAGTGACATAACCACTAAGCTGCCGTTCCCAAATTTAGGCTTGTATAAAGTACTTTACATTTCTCGTTGTAATCTGCAAACTAAAATCACAGTTTACTATATGAGTTGAGAAGCACAATCTTTTTAAAACTGAAAACTTCTACTGCAACATTTTCAGTTACTGTTCAGCAGAAATTAATTTGATTAAATGTATAACCCTTTTAACACAATGTGTACAATATATTTTTATTTTGGATCAGTATATAACTTAAACAAACTGCATCTTTTGCCCTTTATTGCTGTTATCTATAAAATGCAACTGGATTTTATACAATTCAAGCTCCACAGGTATGCAGTCAGCCAGCTGTCTAAAATGTGAATTGTGATCATGACAACAATGCAGGAACTCATGGAGTTTTACAGATATTTACAAATCATAACACAAAATTATTCTGTTTTATTTTTATTCCTTTTTGTGTGAAAAGTGCAGCGATCAAGTATGAGTGATTATTTTGTCTCGACCTACTGAAAATCAGGGTCTTGTATGAAATACTTATTTAAACATCGATGAAGAATAATACAAGCTAAGCACAAATATTAAGCAAAACATTCATCTAAAGTGTACAGAAACATCCATTCTACTTAAACAGGCTTAAAACCGTAATTTTGTTCACTTACCTTGTCTTTCCGTACTCTTGTAAAACGTGTGTCTTAACCAGAGAGAGGATGTGCAACAAGTAAAAGCACACCTGAAACAGATTCAATTAAAACACAAAATGTCGCCCTCGGGCACCTGGGTGTGGAGGAAGAAGTATTTGATATCAGAATGTTGACTTGTGAAGAATTCTGCTGCATGCTGTCTCTTGTGGTAGATTTAACGGCAACATATAGGAACTATTTATTTTTAATTCTAGGTTTTAGATCAATCATATATTCATTCATAAAAATAAAACAATGAATCCCACTTAAGATCAACCTTATTAATATTCTATCCCCTTAACAACAACTTCTATTTATATAGCACATTTAACATAGTAAAACATCCCAAGGCACTTCACAGGAGCGACTGTCAAACAAAATGTGACACCGAGTCACATAAGGAGATATTAGGACAGGTGACCAAAAGCTTGGGCAAAGAGGTAGGTTTTAAGGAATGTCATAAAGGAGGAGAGGGAGGCGGAGAGATTTAAGGAGGGAATTCCAGAGCTTAGGGCCTTGGCAGCTGATGGCACATACAGGCAGCAAAGTTTTGGATCAGCTCAAGTTTAAGGAGGATGCAAGGTGGGAGGCCAGCCAGGGCAGCATGCGCTAAAACCCGGAACTTGCGATCTGTCAAGAATTTTCTTCACAGATCATCCGCATCCCCCTGGAAAAAGGCATCCGCGCGCGGGCGGAGGGTTCGGCTATTTGCCCAACTTCTGCCCAGCGAATGCCCGTGAAATTCTTACACCTGGTAAAAGCAGGCGTAAGGCCTTCTTTTACCAGTGTAAGAGTTTTAAAAAAACAGAAAAATAAAGTTTTATCAATAATTTTTACATTTAAAAACCTGTGAAATAAGGAAAGTTTATTTTTAGCCCCTTTAAAACATGTAAATGTATTTTTCAAAAAATTAAATCTTTGGTTTGAATATCTAATTAAATGCCATTTTAATTCATTTTAAATATGTGATTTTTTTTTCTGTTATTCGTTGGGCTGGCCCACGTGACCCCAGGGGTGCTTGCAAACCGCCTGCGCCCGTGGGTACCCGGAGAGGCCCAGGACCACGGAGTCTCCGTACCTCCAGGACCACCAGGTAGGCACGGATTTTATTTGCGGATCGGAGGCATTTCCCCACGGGAAGCCTCCGACTGCAAATTCAGGGCCATTGTTAAACGGTAGTTTTCAATTTACATGCTATTTCTATCCTTTGCCTCTAGGTGGTGCTATAGCATTATTTATGTTCAAATCACTTCAGCCAGCAGGACAAGACAGAATAGAACTAACAGTGGTGCTGTAAGGATTGATTATTGTCAAACTACTCCATTTTCACAAAAAAAAGAACTTCCCCCCAATTCGTTAACTGGCCCCTGGCTCCAAAGTTCATGGAATAGAATCACAGAATGATACAGCACAAAGAAGGCCATTCAGCCCATCGTGCCTGTGCCGGCTCTTTGGCAGAGCTATCCAATTAGTCCAACTTCCCTGCTCTTTCCTCATAGCCCTGAAAATTTATCCCCTTCAAGTATTTATCCAATTCCCTTTTGAAAGTTGGAAGGAAATGCACCTCAGCAACCATCCCATGCCCTAGATCTTGTGGAGGGTGAGGTGGGAACAACCGGAACCTCACACTGTTTGTGGTCTTCCCCCTTCCCTGCTGAGCTAGTTTCTTTGCCTTTGATCCCTGTTCCCAATAATCTCACTCATCTCCCTTTCCCCTCCCTGTCCCCTTCCTCACCTACTCTCCTCCTAACTCCCCTCTTAACACCCCCCCACTGCCTTTCACTTGAGTGAGACAATGCCAGATACAAATCATTATATTATAAGCAAGTGAACATAAAGGCCATGATTTTACTAACCTCGGTGGGTCCGTGGCGGGTCCCGACCCTGCTGCTGGCCCCATCCCACTCTGTGAAAAGACTTTCCGTTGATGGGGCTTGTTAAGCCCACCCAGCGCGTTTCCCAGTCCAATTAGAGGAAGCTGGTCTGGTGACGTCATTTCATGACACGTCATCAGCTGGTTTCCTTAAAGGGACCATTTCCTAATTTATCTTGACATCTGTGCTGTCAGTGTTCTACAGCACAGATGCAAACACTGACAATCACTGCACAGGAGCAGAGAGCTGCACACAGGTTCTCCCATGACTCCCTCTATATGCTTATGGAGGGAGTTACAGCACGCAGGGAGGTCCTCTTCCCTTCCCATGGGCAGAAGAGACCTCCCCAAGAGACCTAAACAGCCTGGTTCCACATTGCAGAGGAGGGCACAAGCAGGGATGTGGTCAGGACGACCTGGGTGCAGTGGAGCAAACCTTTCAATGGTCTCAGTAGATCACTAAATGTTAGTACAAAGCCACAATCACCTCATCCTGCTGTGCCACTCAACACATCCCCATCACTCTGCCTTCCCTACCCTACTCCTGCACATCCTTACTCACGCCAACTTACCTTGCACCTCCACCCATCCCTCTCTCTCGATCTACATTATCACTTCCCCATCTCATTAGCCACCCCTCACACTCACCCTCATCCTCATCCTCATCCTAGTGCATTCATACCAACTGACAACACACAAGGGTAGGCACTTGGGTGTTTTATCCAATGTTTATGTAAAGTTTCTGTTAATGTGTTGTCAAACATTGAAACCTTTATTTTCAACACTTTGTGTTCTTGGACAGATTTGTGTGCACCATTGGAAGTGGCTTAGTGAGTTGCAGTGAATGGTGATAGATAACGGTACCCCCTGCAAGGGTGGTGAGTGTGAAAGAAATGGCTTGGACATTGTAGGGATGCTTTATGGTGATCGTGTGGGGTGGTGCCAACCTGACGTATCATGTGGCAGCCAGGGTGTGCAGTGTCAAGTGAAGTAAATCTGGTCATGGTGAGGCCATCCCTGGCAATGTGGTTGGTTGCTGATGCCCTCTGCTCTGTGCAGCATCAGGTGATTGTGGAGAAGGTTGGTGTTGTTGGTGCTGCTGGTGTGCCTGGTTCTGCTGGTGTTGGGGCTGATCATGGTCATATTCTGAGGACCAAGGTGAGACAGTATAAACGGTACCCATGCTGATGTAATAGATGGCAGGTGAAGTTGAGATGACAGAAGCAATCTGTCAATGGTGAGAGGGGTTGTTCCAATGAGGTGACACTGGATAGAAAGTTTGCTCCAAACACTTGCAACCTGCATAAAGCTCAATCTGTGTTCCAAATGGAGTAAGCAACAGCTTCTGCACTTGGAAAGTGAACAGCTGTGAGGTGGGAGCTTTTATAGCACATTTCAAGCTGTCAAGTAATCAGCTCATTCAATGACCATTCAACTCCCACCTCAGCTTAACAGACGTGGTCACCGAGTACCATGGACCCCGTGGGCGAGCAGTTAAAGAGAAAATGTAAGGTTAAATATATTATTAATGATCTGTCAACAAGGCAATAATCAGCTTAATTGCGTCCCCCGCTGCTGCGTGTCAGGTCTGCTCAGCACTGACAGACCTGACATTGGGAAAGTCACGTGGCGGCGGGTTGACAGGAGGGTCTTGACCCGCTGTCAAAAAAAAACACTTTCCCACCCGACCCGCCACCGATCCTGCCCGCTGACCCCTCAGAAAATTCCGGCCATAGCCTCACAGTTATAAACAAATCTCATTTACTTCATTTAACTTCAAACACCTTGTGAATAAGAAAAATAATTCACGCTGCCCTGCCCTGAACTAGTGAGCTGACTAATAGTTGCTTTTATCAGTCTAGTATCGAAACAGACCAAGTTCTACATGAGGTTGGTCATCATTAGTCTTATAATAAACTGCCTAGGCCTCTCTAGCCTTTCTCGCTGAAGACCCTCCTGACTGACTTTTTTTTAACCTGTGCTTACAGCAAGTGGGGCAGTGACAGTGGCGGTGGTGATGGAGGGGGAGTTCCCACTATCTTCTCTCCCGACCAGAGATTAGGGGGGAGAAATTCAGTTGATAGCGCCACCGATTAACGCCTAAAGAGGCTGAGAAGTGGGACGCTAGCCAATTTCCGGGCGGGCGCAAGGCGCCTAGCACCTCACCCCATACTGAGCATGCATTTAGCGCCGGCGCTAAATCTTAGCGCCCGCTCATGGGAGCAGGCTGATTATGACATCATTTGAGTGTGCAATGCCTTTTGGGTGCCCCGGACCGGAAATTCCGTGGCGCCCCCCTCCGTAGCGCCTGGTGCTAATAGTGACAGCTTACCTGGGCCTTACCAAGTTGCTCTCGGGCTGGAGGAGCGTTATTTAAAGGGGACTGGTGTGGTTTAAAAGCGGCAGCCATTTTTGGATCACAACTTCCTCGAGAGCTACAAAGACTTGCTGAGCTGCACACTGAGAGCCATTTGACCACTGAGCCAGCGCAGGCAGATGATCTTCAGCCTTCTAACCATCACCTTGCTGTTGGTGAGCCTTGACAACGGGGGACCTTCCTGTGGGCACTTATTATGGGGGCTGCATTGGAGGGGAACGTCCTGCTGCTGAATCATCTGGAAAGGGCACTGAGACGCAGGGAGAGGGGGGCGGGCATGGCCAGATGGAGGAGGGCCAACAGACGTCGCCACAGCAGACCTTACACTGGCAGGGTTATCCGACATCAGTTTTCCTACATGAACATGCCGGAGGAGCAGTGTGTCAGAAGGCTGCGATTTAGGAAGGAGGTGGTGACTGAGCTGTGCCAGCTGCTTCAGCCAGATCTGCAGCCTCAGATAAGGTGCAGGACATCTCTGTCGGCGGCTGAGAAGATGGCTGCTGGCCTGAACTTCTACGCGAGCGGCTCTTCTCAGGCTGTGCGTCAGAGGCTGATCAGAAGTAGCTTCTAGGCCCCTCTCACGGAATGCTTGCTGCCATTCCAAGAACAGGAATGGAACCGGTCTGATACCCCCAAGCCTGTGAAGGGCATAGCTGCATGTAAATAGCAGGCATGGCCATTGTAAATGAAGAAAGTGTTTCATTACACAAAATGTGGTTCCTTCAAACATGAGAAAGCTATGGCAACAGAAAGCAAAACTAATACACTGACACATAACTGCCTCTCACACCCGGGAGACTGTCCAAAACATAAATCACATTCTGACCATCTCCCTTGGCCTTGATTCCACTGCACCAATCAAAGCATCCAATGCACCATCAGTGAGGCGTTCCGCCCTCTGCCTCACCCTTTCCATGTCTTGCTAGGCTGGGGCGCCACAGGTAGGCTCCCACCGCTTTGAAGGCCTACAAGGCAGTGAGTGTGTCTGGTGATGCCAATTGACCTGCCCCTTTAAGAGCTGGCCGGCGCCACTGTGTCTCAGGGAAAGTGATTATTGACAGCACCCTCGCTGCGCCCCGCCGCGGCGAAATTGGGTTGCGCCGCCGGGTTAGCGCCTTAAGAGTAGCGTGCAGTGCCTGATTTAGCGCTGCAATCACCTTTAGGGGCGCTGCAACCGAATATGGGTGGCGCTAAATTGCGCCTGGCGCTAAACTTTGCGCATCGCCAGGACTAGCGCCCCAAACGTGGCTATACCGAATTTCTAGGCCTAGGTGTCATACCTGACAACTAAAGGCCCCCACAACACCCCCCCCCTCACCCCCCCATCTCTCATGTTGGGTCCTTCACCGTCTGACACAGGTCCTCTAGGGCAGCTGTCTCCCTCAGAACTTGCTCAGTTGTAGTACAACGGAACCACTTTTGGTGGCTCCTACGCCCAGCATGCACTCTGTGCCTTTGCTGCCCTAAATGCTTCTTCCAAGCAGAAAATTTAAAGGGATAATTAAGGGAATGCAAAAGGTAAATCCAAAAAAATCCTTTAAATTGTGAAATTAGGACAAGGGGGAGACAAGTTTAAACCAGAAAAAGGTAAATTTAAGTCTGCTATCAACCTACGTACAAAGAGTGATCCAGACATGGTATTGGGGGCAAAAATCGTGGAATTATTTAAGAAACAATTTGATGCTGCAGGGAATGGCGCGGGGCGAGGTTGAGCAAGTAGCTTGAGAGGTATGCTAAAATATTTCAGGCATTCAAATGATTTTATCTTGTCAGGTCTGTAATACGCCTCTAGAGGGTGTCCTTGCCTTACTACTGTGCTCGGGCAACCCAGCACTGGGCTTTGTCTGAATCCAGGAGCTGAGCTTTTCTAAGCAATCATTGAATGCCAGTAACGTCTGGATTTTGGTTTTAAATTTTGAAGTAAGTCCATCTTAAAAATAGTCAGTTCCGTGTGTTTGAATGGATTTCTAACTCATGTTAATTTTAAATGTCCTTCCTCACTTTTTCTTCACATTAACTCTTACTGCGCTGCAGTTAATGTTACTTCATCTGGGGTATCCTTTCCTGTTCTGATACAGTTTGTGTATTATTAACCAATGTCATTCTTTCCATTTACTGAAAAAAGAACCTTTGTAGATCTTTTTTTTTGAAGCTGCTCCCACTTCCAGAATGGAAGGTTGAAATAAAGGGGCAAGGGAAGTCTTTGAGTTATTTTTAGAGAATAAAAGGACTAAAAATAGAGAAGATTAGATAGAAAAAAGTTAAAAATAAGTTAAAAATGAGAAAATTAGGCAAGAGAAAGAAGAGAGAATGTGAGAAAAAGGGACGGTACGAAAATAAAATGTATAAAGGGTTATATTTTTGTTTAAAATTGTGATTAAAGTGTTCTTTTTGAAGAAGTTTGCCAAGGCAAGTGTTTGCTGATGTTATCTCTGTACAGTGCTCTGGCATAACAATACACACACAAACACACGTTCTCCTCAAACAACTGCATTCTTATATGCTAATACAAAGGCAAAAATGCTGCGGATAATACATGGGCTGGCTCCTAGCTTTTGTATAGCTCTGCTGGTTATGGCATTATTCTGTGTCACCTGTATTCGTATCATGGTCCTGTGGGAAACAAGGTCAGTGCAGTATTTAAAAAAAAAAGAAAATACTGCAGATGCTGGAAATCTGAAATAAAAACAGAAAATGCTGGAGAAACTCAGCAGGTCAGGCAGCATCTGTGAAGAGAAAAACAGAGTTAACGTTTCAGGTCGATGACCTTTTGTCAGAACTGGAAAAAGCTGCAAATAAACGGGGGGCGGGGGGGGGGTTCACTCAGTCTATAATCGTATGCGGTCCCCACTACCTGGGCTTAAAGGCATGCTTCTTTTTCCCATAATTTGGAATCATTACGGTGTCCCCCACCTGATGCTCAAAGGGACGTACTTTCTTGTCAAAGTACCTTTTAATTTGTCTTTTTGACTTCCCCAATTTCGTGGCCACAAATTGATTCATCTGATCGGTGTGATCTACCACTTGTTCCAGCCACTTGGAACTACATGGTCCCATTATCAAGGGGCTCATTCCCATTAGTGTTAGCTGGCCTGGCGTTCTCATGAGTCTCCCGATCATGGCCTGATATGGGGAGACTCCTGTTGTTTTATGAGGTGTGGACCTCAGTGCCATTAAGCACATTGGCAGCATGTTAGCCCATTGAGTGGGGTGGTCCGCACACAATTTTTTTTAACATTAACTTGAGGGTCCTGTTTCCCCTTTCGACCCCTCCGGAGGACTGGGGGTGGTGAGCAATATGTAGTTTGTGTTTTATCCTCAACATTTCCTGCAGGTGGGTAAAAATCTTACCGGTAAAGTGCGAACCTTGATCACTGTCCACTTGTACCGGTACTGCCCACCTACAAAACACATGATTTAATAATGTTTTGACTGCCGTGATTGCGGTGTTGGAGCGGCAGGGGAATGCTTCGATCCATTTAGTGAATTGATCCACCACCACTAGGGCATGCTGAAAATTGCCTTGCACCTATGGAAGTGGCCCAATGAAGTCTATCTGGAGGTGAGTCTATGGCCCTTGAGGTGGGGGCGCGCTTTGAAGGATTGGGAGGATTGTGCTGCAGGCACGGTAGGCATCGTGCCACATATAGGTTGATTGTTGCCCTCGTGGAAGGCCACCAAGCTGTGGATGCTACCTTATAGAAGGGTACCAGTGCCGAATAGTGCCCGGCCGTGGGGTGGGAGTGAAAGAGGGAGAGCAGTTCCTGACCCACCTCTGGTGGAACACACACCACCGGTGTAAGAAATAGCTGTTAGATTCAAAGGTGGGTTTTAATTCTTAGAACAGAGATTGACAACATGCAGCCGGGAACAGTAGCAGAAATGCCAGCAAGGTCGAATATCAAGCATCAAAAGACAAATAGAAGTGATAAGGGAATCGTAAAATGCAAAGCAACACAGGGTGGGGGGATTATAGACAAAAATGGAGCCGAAAAGTCATAAAAAGTCCTTAAAGAAACATAACAAAACATTCCTCAGAAAGATAAGAGGGAGGCCTTGTCAGTCATGCAGAAAGGGACGGCGAGGGATGCCTTCCCGCTTCACAATTGGACAATAGGATGGGGGATCAAATGATTGGCACCAGGTGATTACCAGCCCACCGAAATAACTATAAATATAGATGAACGAGAGGAAATCGGGCAGTTAGGGGCGAAGGCCTAACACCTTGGTCAAGTTTAGCCTCTGAGGTGGCTGACGTCCTAACACCTCCAACAGCTTGAGAGATGACCCAATGGAAGTGACCGCTGCCGCAGACTGCAGGAATCCACCCAATCTGAGACCACCATACTGCCTCCCCGTCCGTCCGGTCGTGGCATTCTGATTCGGGTGTCGTAGATCGCTCCTACTGTCACGGGTTGTATGTCTATTATACTCGGCTTAAACCATATGTAATATCTGATTATGCTTTAAAACTGTAGCTCTTTAACAAAAGCCTTGCAACTTCTAAAAACCCTTTTGGGTAATCTGTGTGGCCTGTGATCTGGATCTTACAGTGGTGTCAGAAGTGGGATCACAGAGTTAGGAGTTGCAAGGTTCCGGTCGGGGTGACCGGAGGGACCGGTCGAATGCACGTGATCGTTGCTTAGACTGAGTATAGTGTTTTATTCTCGCTGGAAGAAGGGAGCGGTAAAGAGCTTGCTGAAAGGTAAAACCAGAAGTACAATGGCGTTGGCTATCACCGGGAACAGCTGATTGATAGCCTGAAGGAGGTAAAGCATAATGTGCAGGAGAGAGAGGGAGAGATAAAGAACGAAAAAGATCTAATTTGCAGGCTAACCAATCTGAGAACTCAGCAAAGGAAGGGAAAAAAACAGGGATTTGGAAAGCCAGGAAAAGCTGCTGAGACACTGATTTAAAAAGAGAAACAAACGAGAAATTTAAAGCTTTACCGACATGGAAGTTATTAACGTCTGTGTCGAGACAAATAAAACACAAGATTTGCTGAGTGAAAGGAACCTTAAAAAAATGCTGGAATTTCAGTTTGTATGAAAATGTGTGTTAAAGTGTGAATGTTTTCCTGACTATGAATGTTTAAGAAGTTACAGTATTTCTTTTGTCTGAAAAGTCTGTCTTTAAAAGAAAGATTCTGTTATGTGTGGTTTAGCTCCACCCACTTCTCTGTGTTAAAAGCGTTTAAAAACTTTTGTCTTGTCTTGGATTTTGGAAGGTTTAAGAATGTGCGAATAAGATTGTGCCACAATAATTGGGAAAAAAAACTTTGAACTACAATTTAAGTTAAGCTGGTGTGTAAAAACTGAGAAGAGCAACAAAAAGTTTGTTTAACAAAAGATTAAGGGCTAGATTTTCGGGGAGCCGTCAGGTGGGGTTTCAAGTGTGTGGGGGGGGGCCGGGGAAATCCCGACTTTGGGGGTCCCGACACCATCCTGCCCAAAACCCCGCCCCACGTAAGTTTCAGGGGCGGCGGGTACCCGCCCCGCACTGGGACCCGCTGAAAGCAGGCGGGAAGGGATTAGTGCCAATTAACTGCCTGTTAACAGGCAGCTTTTAGCCTAATCCCCATTTTGAGGGGTTTTGTGTGGGTTTCCGAACAGCTCCAAACCACGCCAGGCAGAGCAGGTGGGCCGTCGGGTTGAATGAGTTGGAGGGGTCGCGATGTCGATGCTCAGGTGAGTGATGGGCGCATGAGTGCAAAGGTAAGTGTTTTTGGTGTGTCTAAAGTGTTTAAAGAACTTTTACTTACCTGTACTTACCTTAACAGCCTTTCTTCCTGTAGCCGTCGGGAGCGCATCACTCAGCCGGCGCTTAAAGCTGAACGGCTGCGATCTGTCAAAAGTGACAGCCTTCAGCTTTTAGTGCTGCTGAGATTTCTAAATGAGTCTGCGCAGAAGGACTCATCTTAGAAATCAGACTGTCAGTGTTTCACAGCCTCAAGCAGCTGTGAGACACTGATATTTCATCTGGGCGGGCTCAACAAGGCCAACCAAGGGAAAATCGAGCGGATTGGCCGGACGTCAATGTGGGCGGGTCAAAAACCCGAAAGCTGAAGTCCCGCCTCCTTCCCGACAGCTTCGGGAAAATTCAGCCCCAAGTTTCAGTCTAACATTTAACCTTGGAGTCACGGTTGCGATGGTGAAATCTTCCAAAGCAGTTTGATTTGATTTGCATAAATGTGAAAAACTAATTTTTCTCCAGTTATATTCAATGTTTTTACAGTATTTTGGAAAGACATCTGCAGAAAGGACAATAAGAAATATGACGTAATTTACTGGTTCTGCAAGCATGTGCTAGTTTGTTTTGTTTTATCTGTTCTGTTCATGATTAGTTAAAGTGTGAAAGCACAACTGTCTTTTTCGATTGGGAAAGTTTTAAAATTTTTTACGTGATGTGATGCAATTGCGTGCGCCTGACAATGTTTCGCTCCACCTTCTTAAAAACGTGCAAAGGAGTTAACCCTTTCCACTGACAGCTGTTTATGTTCACCAAGCAACAACTTTAGTGTGAAATTTAAAGATATTGGACATTATTAAATTTAAGTTTCTTAATTTTAAGTTAATATTTCCCTATAGTGACAGAAGGAAAATTATGTAATAACAAAATGCACTCAGACACTTATTGGGTTATTTTTGGGACAATATAAGATCCTCTAAAATAATGATAAATAAAAAGTGTTAATAACTTGGACCAAGTGAGAATGTTTGATCTATGTTTTCAATTGTAAATATTGCACTGGACAGTAAAGTTCCTCCAGGGCTCATGAATGAGATATGAATAGTAATTAATAGGATGTGTAAAATGGAGAGAGGAAGTGATTGAGTGTGTGAGATAGAAACAGGAGAATTACATCGCCAATTGAGAATTTTCCAAACTTTCTAGTGAAAGTCAGGAAAGTGTAGTTAAGTTTAATAAATTTATAGTTTTCTCTTGGAGACATTTGTGTCCCTGCCTATAATGAACTTTTTAAGAAAACTGAATTTGATAGCCTGGCCACTACCCAATACATCAGAACCATGCAGTGGAAGATAAAGAAAGACCTCCAGACAATCTTTTGATAGGATCATCTGAAAGCCCGAGAAAGACTTGTATCAGATGGCACGTGTGGCAGGTTATTGAGATACCGATATGAGTGTGCAAATGTGATTTGTTACTTGTGAGGCAATTACCATCCGGGAATGTATGGTGAATCTGCACTGAAGAACGGGTCTCGGACATGCTCAGTTACTTGACAACAGCAAAACATGTAATGGTAAATGTGGTTCAGGAGAGCGAGACAACCTTTAAAGCATTGACACATACTCCATCGAGAAACTATCTAATTAATGAAACAACCAGAATAGAGTTAAATACACTGGTACCAGTTAGAGGGATTGAAATTGAAGTTGAAGTGGAGAGTTACATGGAATTTGGATTGAGACAGTTGAGGTCCAAGGAGAAATCATGTTTAGTAAGAATTATCCACAAGATGGATACAAGTAAAAGAGAGATCTGGAGAATCTTTTAAGTCCGTGATTTGTTGATTAGACATTAAACTGCAATGTCACTTGAAATGATTGTGAAACTAAATTATAACCTGTGACTGTAATAATTGTGTTTTGTAGGTAACAGAGCGTGAGAAAAACCAATACAAATCCAGTAATGAGGTGGTTTAGGTGGTGCCTCCTGTGTCACTACTACCGCAACTACCATGTTTTACGGGTCTAACAGGACCTGTCCCATCAATCAACACGTTTTACTCAATATCGAAACTTATGCTCAATTGAAACTGACAGTCAATGAGATACTTAATTATGAGCTGCACAATTATGTGGCACAATTCGGATACTACATTCCTCTGTTGTCTAAGGGTTTCAGTGAGCTCATGATGCGACTGAACTCCTCCCTAAGCAATTTTATGTTTTGGTGCAAGACAACTCGAGAATAGATATTGAAATTGACAGCATAGGGGACAACTCACACTGGTGGGATATTAGGCTTAATACATCAGCACACCCTTATGTTTGTATTATTTCACATGCTCTGGTAGTTCTCCAACTTGTAATGATAGTGTATTTGATATATGTAACATGTGGAGTAAGACCTTGATACATAAGCCAATTCTACACTCATGCCTATGACTAACCAGCACTAACAAATTAATTGAGCACACCCAAAGAGAAGATCAGAAGCAATGTAGAGGAGATCCCAGGCGGGGTAACACCAGGAAAGATAGAAGAAACAGAGGAGATCCCAGGCGGGGCAGAATTGGAACACCGGAACAGTGAATTGAATTTGAGTAAGGGGTCAGAGGTTGCTCCTTCTCCTCAAAGGAATGGACTGTAAGGAAGGGAGAAATCTTCAACACTCCCTACAAACTAACGCCCAAGTTGAGAGAGCAATAAGAACTAGCTAGATTATTCAAGAGCCGATTGTGAGAAGATGTAATAGCAGAGCACTTGGAAAACAGTGACAGGATTGGACAAAGTCAACATGGATTTACAAAAGGTAAATCGTGCTTGACTAATCTACTGGAATTTTTTGAGGATGTAACTGGTAGCATAGATAAGGGAGAAGCAGTGGATGTGGTGTATTTGGACTTTCAGAAGGCTTTCGATAAGGTCCCGCATAAGAGACTGGCGTGCAAAGTTAAAACACATGGGATTGGGGGTAAAGGTACTGACTTGGATAGAAAACTGGTTGGCAGACAGGAAGCAAAGAGTTGGAATAAACGAGTCTTTTTCCGAGTGGCAGGCAGTGACTAGTGGGGTACAGCAGGGATCGGTGCTAGGACCCTAGTTATTCACAATATTTATTAATGATCTAGACGAGGGAACTAGATGCAATATCTCCAAGTTTGCGACGTCACAAAGCTGGGTGGGCATGTGTGCCGTGAGGAGGATGCAGAGAAACTCCAGTATGATTTGGACAGGTTGGGTGATTGGGCAGTTGCATGGCAGATGCAGTATAGTGTGGATAAATGCGAGGTTATCCACTTTGGTGGCAAAAACAGGAAGGCAGATTATTATCTGAACAGCAATAGATTGGGAAAAGGTGAAGTGCGACGAGACCTGGGTGTCCTTGTGCACCAGTCGCTGAAGGTAAGCATGCAGGTGCAGCAGGCAGTTAAGAAGGCAAATGGTATGTTGGCCTTCATAGCGAGAGGGTTCAAGTACAGGAACAAGGATGTCTTGCTGCAGTTGTACAGGGCCTTGGTGAGACCACACCTTGAGTATTGTGTGGAGTTTTGGTCGCCTTATCTGAGGAAGGATGTTCTTGCCATGGAGGGAGTGCAGCGAAGATTCACCAGACTGATACCTGGGATGGCAGGAATGACGTATGAAGAGAGATTGGGTCGATTAGGCTTATATTCGCTAGAGTTTAGAAGAATGAGTGGGGATCTCATTGAAACTTATAAAATTCTAACAGGACTAGACAGACTAAATGCAGGAAGGCTGTTTCCGAACGCAGGGGAGTCCAGAACCAGGGGTCACAGTCTAAGGATAAGGGGTAAGGACTGAGATGAGGAGGAATTTCTTCAGCCAGAGAGTGGTAAACCTGTGGAATTCTCTACCACAGAAGGCAGTTGAGGCCAATTCATTAAATACATTCAAGAAGGAGCTAGATATATTTCTTAAAGCTAAAGGGATCAAGGGATACGGAGAGAAAGCAGGGACAGGGTACTGAATTTGGATGATCAGCCATGATCGCATCGAATGGCGGAGCAGGCTCGAGGGGCCGAATGGCCTACTCCTGCTCCTATCTTCTATTTTCCTATGTCTCTATCAGGATATTTCCGTCTCAAAGAAGGGAATCTGTAAGAAATAGCTGTTAGATTCAAAGATGGATTTTAATTCTTAGAACAGAGACGGACAACACGCAGCCGGGAACAGATAGCAGGAATGCCAGCAAGGTTGAATATCAAGCATCAAAAGACAAATAGAAGTGATAAGGGAATCATAAAATGCAAAACAACACAGGGTGGGGGATAATAGACAAAAATGGAGCCGAAAAGTCATAAAATGTCCTTAAAGAAACATAACAAAACATTCCTCAGAAAGATAAGAGGGAGGCCTTGTCAGTCATGCAGAAAGGGACGGCGAGGGATGCCTTCCTGCTTCACAATTGGACAATAGGATGGGGGATCAAATGATTGACACCAGGTGATTATCAGCCCACCGAAATAACTATAAATATAGATGAACGAGAGGAAATCGGGCAGTTAGGGGCGAAGGCCGAACACCTTGGTCAAGTTTAGCCTCTGAAGTGGCTGATGTCCTAACACCTCCAACAGCTTGAGAGATGACCCAACGGAAGTGACCACTGCCACAGACTGCAGGAGTCCACCCAATCTGAGACCACCGTACTGCCTCCCCGTCCGTCCGGTCGTGGCATTCCGATTCGGGAGTCGTAGATCGC
This sequence comes from Somniosus microcephalus, assembly GCF_052327205.1. NCBI lineage: Eukaryota > Metazoa > Chordata > Chondrichthyes > Squaliformes > Somniosidae > Somniosus > Somniosus microcephalus. The sequence goes on along the minus strand of NC_141003.1, from coordinate 37,341,916 downwards.
TCCTACTGTCACGGGTTGTATGTCTATTATACTTGGCTTAAACCATATGTAATATCTGATTATGTTTTGAAACTGTAGCTCTTTAATAAAAGCCTTACAACTTCTAAAACTCTTTTGGGTAATCTGTGTGGCCTGTGATCTGGATCTTACAGTGGTGTCAGAAGTGGGATCACCGAGTAAGGAGTTGTAAGGTTCTGGTCGGGGTGACCGGAGGGACCGGTCGAACGCACGTGATCATTGCTTAGACAGAGTATAGTGTTTTATTCTCTCTGAAAGAAGGGAGTGGTAAAGAGCTTGTTGAAAGGTAAAACCAGAAATACAATGGCATTGGCTATCACCGGGAACAGTTAATAGATAGCCTGAAGGAGGTAAAGCATAAAGTGCAGGAGAGAGAGGGAGAGATAAAGAGGGAAAAGATCTAATTTGCAGGCTAATCAATCTGAAAACTCAGCAAAGGAAGGGAAAAAACAGGGATTTGGAAAGCCAGGAAAAGTTGCTGAGACACCGATTTAAAAAGAGAAACAAAAGAGAAATTTAAAGCTTTACCGACATGGAAGATATTAACGTTTGTGTCGAGACAAATAAAACACAAGATTTGCTGAGTGAAAGGAACCTTAAAAAAATGCTGGAATTTCAGTTTGTATGAAAATGTGTGTTAAAGTGTGAATGTTTTCCTGACTATGAATGTTTAAGAAGTTACAGTATTTCTTTTGTCTGAAAAGTCTGTCTTTAAAAGAAAGATTCTGTTATGTGTGGTTTAGCTCCACCCACTTCTCTGTGTTAAAAGCGTTTTAAAACTTTTGTCTTGTCTTGGATTTTGGAAGTTTTAAGAATGTGCAAATAAGATTGTGCCACAATAATTGGGAAAAAAAACTTTGAACTACAATTTATGTTAAGCTGGTGTATAAAAACTGAGAAGAGCAACAATAAGTTTGTTTAACAAAAGATTAAGTTTCAGTCTAACATTTAACCTTGGAGTCGCGGTTGCTATGGTGAAATCTTCCAAAGCAGTTTGATTTGATTTGCTTAAATGTGAAAAACTAATTTTTCTCCAGTTATATTCAATGTTTTTACAGTATTTTGGAAAGACGTCTGAAGAAAGGACAATAAAAAATATGATGTAATTTACTGGTTCTGCAAGGATGTGCTAGTTTGTTTTGTTTTATCTGTTCTGTTCGTGATTAGTTAAAGTGTGAAAGCACAACTGTCTTTTTCGATCGGGAAAGTTTTTTAAAATTTACGTGAAGTGATGCAATTGCGTACGCCTGACAATGTTTCGCTCCACCTTCTTAAAAATGTGCAAAGGAGTTAACCCTTTCCACTGACAGCTGTTTAAGTTCACTGAGCAAGAACTTTAGTATGAAATTTAAAGATATTGGACATTATTAAATTTTAGTTTCTTAATTTTAAGTTAATATTTCCCCACAGTGATAGAAGGAAAATTATGATTTGATAAATTAACCCCTTGGGCTCTAAGTAGAGTCACAATGGAGTCTCTTCTTTCTTTTGTTATATGGAAGTTACCTTGTAACTTAATTGCAGCTCTTCTGTCTCTAATGTTAAAACACCATGTAAGCTATCTAGCCTGGGAATCACTTGTTTCTGAAATTGGAAATGGAGGATAAATTGATAGAAATAAAATTGAACATTGAAAAAAACTGTCAGTTCAATAATACTGCTGTTTAGATTTTGGGATAATTTGGTAATAACAAAATGGACTCAGGCACTTATTGGGTTATGTTTGGGAAAATAAAAGGTCCTCTAAAATAATGATAAATAAAAAGTGTTAATAACTTGGACCAAGTGAGAATGTTTGATCTATGTTTTCAATCTTAAATATTGCACTGGACAGTAAAGTTCCTCCAGGGCTCATGAATGTGATATGAATAGTAATTAATAGGATAGGAACATAAGAACATAAGAAGTAGGAGCAGGAGTAGGCCATACGGTCCCTTAGGCCTGCTCCGCCATTCAATCGGATCATGGCTGATCCGACTCTAGACTCATGTCCACTTCCCTGCCCTCTCCCCGTAACCCCTAATTCCCTTATCTGCTAGGAAACTGTCTATCTCCGTTTTAAATTTATTTAATGTTGCAGCTTCCACAGCTCTCTGGGGTAGCAAATTCCATAGATTTACTACCCTCTGAGTGAAGAAGTTTCTCCTCATCTCAGTTTTGAAAGGGCAGCCCCTTATTCTAAGATTATGCCCCCTAGTTCTAGTCTCACCCATCAGTGGAAACATCCTCACTGGATCCACCCGATCAATCCCCCTCACAATCTTATATGTTTCGATAAGATCGCCTCTCATTCTTCTGAACTCCAATGAGTAGAGGCCCAACCTACTCGACCTTTCCTCATACGTCAACCCCCTCATCTCTGGAATCAACCGAGTGAACCTTCTCTGAACCACCTCGAGAGCAAGTATATCTTTTCTTAAATATGGAAACCAAAACTGCACGCAGTATTTCAGGTGTGGCCTCACCAATACCCTGTGTAACTGCAGCAAGACTTCCCTGTTTTTATAGTCCATCTCTCTTGCAATAAAAGCCAAGATTCCATTGGCCTTCCTGATCAACTGCTGCACCTGCATACTAACTTTATGTGTTTCATGCACCAGGACCCCCAGATCCCTTTGTACTGTAGCACTTTGCAGTTTCTCTCCATTTAGATAATAATTGCTCTTTGATTTTTTCTGCCAAAATGCATGACCTCACACTTTCCAATATTATATTCCATCTGCCAAATCTCTGCCCACTCACTTAGCCTGTCTATGTCCTTTTGCAGGTTTTTCGTGTCCTCCTCACTCACGCCTTAAGTCCCATTATTTTACCGAGTACCATCTCCTTAGTGATTTTAATCGTGTTTAGCTCCTCCCCCCCCATTGCCCCCTGTTTGTCCAGTGTTGGGGTATTTTTAGTGTCCTCTACTGTAAAGACTGATACAAATATTTCTTCAGCATCTTTGCCATCTCCATGTTCCCCACCACTAGTTTCCCGGTCTCATCCTCTAAAGGACCAACGTTCACTTTAGCCACCCTTTTTCTTTTTATATAGCTGTAGAAACTCTTGCTATCTGTTTTTATATTTTTTGCTAGTTTACTTTCATAATCTATCTTCCCTTTCTTAATTAATCTTTTAGTTATTGTTTGCTGGCTTTTAAATGCTTCCCAATCTTCTATCCTCCCACTAGATTTGACTACTTTATATGCCCTTGTTTTCAGTTGGATACTATCCTTTATTACTTTACTAAGCCATGGATGGCTGTCTTTTCTTTTACTCCCCTTTTTCCTCAGTGGAATATATTTATCTTGAAAGATGTGAAATATCTCCTTGAATGTAGACCACTGCTCTTGTACCGTCTTACACTTTAATCTGTTTTCCCAGTCCACTTTAGTCAATTCTACTCTCATACCTCATAGACTCCTTTATTTAAGCTCAGTACGCTAGTTTGAGATCCAACTCTCTCACCCTCAAACTGAATTTGGAATTCAACCATATTATGGTCACTCACTCCAAGGGGATCCTTTACTGGGACAATTTTTTATTAATCCTGTCTCATTACACAGGACCAGATCTAAGATTGCCTGCCCCCTGGTTGGTTCAGTTACATACTGCTCAAGGAAGCCGTCCCTAATACACTCTATGAACTCTTCTTCAAGGCTGCCATGCCCAATTTGATTAGTCCAGTCAATATGAAGGTTAAAATCCCCCATGATTATAGCTGTTCCCTTATTACAAGCCCCAACTATTTCCTGATTTATGCTCCGACCAACAGAGTTGCAACTGTTAGGAGGCCTATAGACTACGCCCACTAGTGACTTTTTCCCCTTATTATTCCTTATCTCCACCCAAACTGTTTCACTATCCTGATCCTTTGACCCAATATAATTTCTGACTATTGCAGTGATTCCATCCTTGATTAACATAGCAACCCCACCTCCCTTTCCTTCCTGTCTGTCCTTCCTAATTGTCAAATACCCTTGTATGTTTAGTTCTCAGTCATGATCATCTTGCAACCATGTTTCCGTAATGACCACCAGATCATACCCATGTGTAGTTATTTGTACCGTCAACTCGTCTATTTTGTTACGAATGCTCCGTGCATTCAGATAAAGAACTTTCAAATATGTTTTCTGACAATTTATTCCTGCTTTTACCCCTTTTACTACTTTACCTTTATCATTATACATTCTGCCCCTTCTTGACACCCTCTGGTTTTTAATTCCCCCACTGCTACCTTGCTCCATTGCCTTCTCCGCTGTCATTTTTATTTTTCGCTCTCTTAAAATGGAGTAAAATGGAGAGAGGAAGTGATTGAGGGTGTGAGATAGAAACAGGAGAATTACACCACCAATTGAGAATTTTCCAAACTTTCTAGTGAAAGTCAGGAAAGTGTAGTTAAGAATAGTAAATTGATAACTTTCTCTTGGAGACATTTGTGTCCCTGCCTATAATGAACTTTTTAAGAAAACTGAATTTGATAGCTTGGCCACTACCCAAGACATCAGAACCATGCCGTGGAAGATGAACAAAGACCTCCAGACAATCTTTTGATAAGATCACCTGAAAGCCCGAGAAAGACTTGTATCGGATGGCACGTGTGGCACGATATTGAGATACCGATATGAGTGTGCAAATGTGATTTGTTACTTGTGAGGCAATTACCATCCGGGAATGTATGGTGAATCTGCACTGAAGAACGGGTCTCAGACATGCTCAGTTACTTGACAACAGCAAAACATGTAGTGATAAATGTGGTTCAGGAGAGCGAGACAACCTTTAAAACATTGACACATACTCCATCGAGAGACTATCTAATTAATGAAACAATCAGAATAGAGTTAAATACTCTGGTACCTGTTAGAGGGATTGAAATTGAAGTTGAAGTGGCGAGTTACATGGAATCTGGATTGGGACAATTGAGAGCCAAGGAGAAATCATGTTTAGTAAGAATTATCCACAAGATGGATACGAGTAAAAGAGAGATCTGGAGAATCTTGTAAGTCCATGATTTGTTGATTAGATGTTAAACTGTAATGTCGCCTGAAATGATTGTAAGACTAAATTATAACCTGTGGCTGTAATAATTGTGTTTTGTAGGTAACAGAGTGTGAGAAAAACCAGTACAAATCCAGTATGAGGTGGTTTAGGTGGTGCCTCCTGTGTCACTACTACCGCAACTATCATGCTTTACGGGTCTAACAGGACCTGTCCCATCAATCAACACATTTTACTCAATGTCGAAACCTATGCTCAAGTGAAACTGACAGTAAATGAGATACTTAAGTATGAGCTGCACAATTATGTGGCACAATTCGGATACTACTAAGGGTTTCAGTGAGCTCGTGATGCGACTGAACTCCTCCCTAAAGCAATTTTATGTTTTGGAGCAAGACAACTCGTGAATAGATATTGAAATTGACAGCATAGGGGACACCTCACACTGGTGGGATATTGGGCTTAATACATTAGCACACCCTTACGTTCGTATTATTTCACATGCTCTGGTAGTACTCCAACTTGTAATGATAGTGTATTTGATATATGTAACGTGTGGAGTAAGACTTTGATACATAAGCCAATTGTGTACTCATGCCTATGACTAACCAGCACTAACAAATTAATTTAGCACACCGAAAGAGAAGATCCGAAGCAATGTAGAGGAGACCCCAGGTGGGGTAACATCAGGAAAGATAGAAGAAACAGAGGAGATCCCAGGCGGGGCAGAATTGGAACACCGGAACAGTGAATTGAAGGTTGCTCCTTCTCCTCAAAGGAATGGACTGTAAGGAAGGGAGAAATCTTCAACACTCCCTACAAACTAACGCCCAAGTTGAGAGAGCAATAAGAACTAGATAGATTAGTCAAGAGCCGATTGTGAGAAGATGTAATAGCAGAGCACTTGGAAAACAGTGACAGGATTGGACAAAGTCAACATGGATTTACAAAAGTTAAATCATGCTTGACTAATCTACTGGAATTTTTTGAGGATGTAACTGGTAGAATAGATAAGGGAGAAGCAGTGGATGTGGTGTATTTGGACTTTCATAAGGCTTTCGATAAGGTCCCGCATAAGAGACTGGCGTGCAAAGTTAAAGCACATGGGATTGGGGGCAAGGTACTGACTTGGATAGAAAACTGGTTGGCAGACAGGAAGCAAAGCGTTGGACTAAACGGGTCTTTTTCCGAGTGGCAGGCAGTGACTAGTGGGGTACCGCAGGGATTGGTGCTAGGACCCCAGTTATTTACAATATATATTAATGATCTAGATGAGGGAACTGGATGTAATATCTCCAAGTTTGCAGATGACACAAAGCTGGGTGGGCGTGTGTGCTGTGAGGAGGATGCAGAGAAACTCCAGTATGATTTGGATAGGTTGGGTGATTGGGCAGATGCATGGCAGATGCAGTATAATGTGGATAAATGCTAGGTTATCCAATTTGGTGGCAAAAACAGGAAGGCAGATTATATCTGAACGGCAATAGATTGGGAAAAGGTGTGTCCTTGTGCACCAGTCACTGAAGGTAAGCATGCAGGTGCAGCAGGCGGTTAAGAAGGCAAATGGTATGTTGTCCTTCATAATGAGAGGATTCGAGTACAGGAACAAGGATGTCTTGCTGCAGTTGTACAGGGCCTTGGCGAGACCACACCTTGAGCATTGTGTGCAGTTTTGGTCACCTTATCTCAGGAAGGATTTTCTTGCCATGGAGGGAGTGCAGCGAAGATTCACCAGACTGATACCTGGGATGGCAGGAATGACGTATGAGGAGAGATTGGGTCGATTAGGCTTATATTCGCTAGAGTTTAGAAGAATGCGAGGGGATCTCACTGAAACTTATAAAATTCTAACAGGACTAATCAGACTAGATGCAGGAAGGATGTTCCCGATGGCCGGGGAGTCCAGAACCAGGGGTCACAGTCTAAGGGTAAGGGGTAAGCCATTTAGGACTGAGATGAGGAGGAATTTCTTCACCCAGAGAGTGGTGAACCTGTGGAATTCTCTACCACAGAAGGCAGTTGAGGCCAATTCATTAAATATATTCAAGAAGGAGTTAGATATATTTCTTAAGGCTAAAGGGATCAAGGGATATGGGGAGAAAGCAGGGACAGGGTACTGAATGTGGATGATCAGCCATGATTGCATTGAATGGCGGAGCAGGCTCGAGGGGCCGAATGGCCTACTCCTGCTCCTATCTTCTATTTTTCTATGTTTCTATAAGGATATTTCCTTCTCAAAGAAGGGAATCTGTAAGAAATAGCTGTTAGATTCAAAGATGGGTTTTAATTCTTAGAACAGAGATTGACAACATGCAGCCGGGAACAGATAGCAGAAACACCAGCAAGGTCGAATATCAAGCATCAGATGACAAATAGAAGTGATAACGGAATCGTAAAATGCAAAACAACACAGGGTTGGGGATAATAGACAAAAATGGAGCAGCAAAGTCATAAAATGTCCTTAAAGAAACATAACAAAACATTCCTCAGAAAGATAAGATGGAGGCCTTGTCAGTCATGCAGAAAGGGACGGCGAGGGATGCCTTCCCGCTTCACAATTGGACAATAGGATGGGGATCAAATGATTGGCACCAGGTGATTACCAGCCCACCGAAATAACTATAAATATAGACGACCGAGAGGAAATCGGGCAGTCAGGGGCGAAGGCCTAACACCTTGGTCAAGTTTAGCCTCTGAGGTGGCTGACGTCCTAACACCTCTAACAGCTTGAGAGATGACCCAACGGAAGTGACCACTGCCGCAGACTGCAGGAATCCACCCAATCCGAGACTTCTGTACTGCCTTCCCGTCCGTCCGGTCGTGGCATTCCGATTCGGGAGTCATAGATCGCTCCTACTGTCACGGGCTGTATGTCTATTATAATTGGCTTAAACCATATGTAATACCTGATTATGCTTTAAAACTGTAGCTCTTTAATAAAAGCCTTACACCTTCTAAAACCCTTTTGGGAAATCTGTGTGTGGTGTAAGGGGATTTCTCTCCGAGATCGCAGAGGTTTCTCTCGCCAGAGGCCTCTCTCTCTCTCTCTTTTGCACAGTAAAATCTTGAGTCGTTCGACCCACTCGCCCCTTAGGTTCTAGACACTGGAATTAGGTGCAGGAACTACAATGCAGAGAATACTCTTATAGACCAAGTTTAATGAAACAAAATGAAATTTTATTGCATAAGGAAAACAAATCAAATGCAAGCAAATAAGAGGGTACATGGGAGGGAAAAACAAATCATAACAATACAGTATTAGCTAAAATAGATACAGGCATATTATACTTTACAAAAGTCATTATGAAATGGGGAAACACACGGAACATCGAGGGACAACTCATGTTAATTATACCCAAAATGACCACCCCCTTTAACCTATCTAGATCCGATTATGAAGGGCCAGAAACATGCTCACCAATCCAACTGGGAATTGCAAGGTTTTGAAACAGGCCTGCGTTTTGATCCTTTCAGGCGTCCTGTCTCCTCGTGTTCAGCGCTGCGGGCTGCGAGCTGCGACACGCCTTCTCTTCCTCAAGGTGAAGGTGACGGACAGGCTGGATCTCAGCGGGCCTGGATGTCGATGCGGGGGAAGAGACCATCTGCTTGACCACGGTTGGAAGCCTCTAGCCGGCTTTCATATAGGTTTCTTCTGTAGTTTCGTCTCATCAAACGGCCCGGGGTTTGTTGACGATCTCCCAATGGTTACCCTGGGGTGGGATATCAACTTGAACCATCTTCTTGGTCTCTGGATCGTTGTGAAGAAGACTCTATAAAGCACTCTGAAGCTCTCTGTGATGGCTCTGATGGCTCTTATGGCTCCCGATGGTTCCTATGACTCCCTATCGCTACCCCGGGTGTCTCCAATTATACTTCTCAGATGAGGCCTTTATTTCCCGCCAAATCAAGGTTAGTCTTTGTTTAACTTTTGGCGGGCTTGGATCACAACGGGGAGTTATATTTAAACTGCTTTCGGGATGGCCGGTGATGGCCATCTCTGGTCTGGAATGACCTGGTAATGTTTTAATGTTTTCTTGATGTCTTTATCGGGTCCTTGATGCGTTCTTTATGAATATGGAACTTTTCCCCTTTGTCTGTGAAAACATTTAGATGGCCTTTATCTACAGGCCGATCTGACTGGATCTGCATCCAATCTTTATGTATGTGTTAAAGTCTGGTTTCGTTTTCTCAGAAACAGCTTCCAGAACTTACTGTGGGTTGAATCCACAAAGGCTGTCTGGGGACTGCAGGAACCATTTTAAAGTGTTCAGAAGTCAGTCACGGGGTCTGGCGGCCATTTTATATGCCCCTCTTTCTGGGCTTCTTCTAAAACAGTCTTTAAACCAAGGCCTCTTCTGCCAAAGGACCCTTATAACACAATATTAATTTTGCAAATTCTACAGTCCGCCCTGATGATACTATAACTTGCTTGAAGTATCATAATTCTGGGTGAGCAAAATTTTCTGACTCTCCATAATTAAACCATCCCCTGTATTTACCTATCTATGACCCCACGATACATGCATTTCCCGTTTCAGAAAACCTACAGTGTACTTTAAGCATCTATAGATGGCAATACATTGGATTTAAAATCTGACACTCATTTCCAGGCGTGGAGGGGGGCCTAATACCCCTACACCACCTGGTTCATACACATTATTTTTTTATTAACAACTCGCTCAATAAAACTTCAATAATAAAAATAAAGTACACACAAAAATTACACATGAACAAACATCAAACATAGAGGAGGGAGGGAAACTTTAACTTTATACATAGCAGCAAAAATCTAAATGGGTGTCTCTTCTACCCGCACATAATGCTGTCTCCATTCTCCTCTGTTCTCATACTTCTGCGAATGTCTGACCTTATTACAGTGTACAAGCAGTAAATAAACCACAATAAAAACCTGACACACTACAAGGATGTGAGAGGCTATCCTAATCCAAGAAGGGACTTCTATATTAGTGAACAGATCCCACCACGGTGGGGTTACTATATCTAATATGTTTGCCCCTATCTCTAAAGTCTTCTGCTCCAGTGTGTAGAAATGTTTCTGTGAAACGACAACGGCTTTTAATTTCTTGGTGAGGTGTTCAGGGAGAGGGGGAATGATATATCCAAAATGTGCAACGAATCGTTGCAGATCGGTGAAATTCTCTTTAACAGTGATGTGAACAGTGGAAGGTTCAGGAATGGGGACAATTCGCTCTTGGGCCACTTGAACTTCTGCCTTGGGCTTGAAGCAGAAACTGCTGTCACTCACCGGACACCAGCCGTGCTGTCCATGTTGGTAGTGGGGCGCTGCAGTGGTGACACAGTATGTCCCACCTCCTATATATGCCACCTGCGGGGGCACATGGCCTTGTGCCATTGCCTCCATGCTGCAATTTATAGGCTTCGTGCCAGCAATTCTGAACCCGCACTGTGGTTTTGAATGGGCATTCAAGTGCTGGGGACACAGGATGATGTGTGCTCCCCGGCTCCGGCACCCCGAGAGGTTGGTACCCGTCATTGCATGCTCCCATCGAATGATGTACGGTGGGACCACTGTATAGCGAATGTGTGCACCCCCCTGAATGACTCCAATGTTCTCCACCCTGTATACCGGGGCGGGTTTAGCTGTCTTTCCCATCACCGGCATTCTTACCACTATACCCATAATGGTGTGATTAGACCGTCCACAGTCCACTGGGACTGGGTAGGCTTCTGAAGCTAGTCTGAGCTGGCACAGGCTCAATGCGTTCTCAAAAGGGTGGAGGGCTGCGAGGTGCTTGTTGCTGATCCAGGAGGGGACTAAACCTTGTTTTAAATCCTCCAGATTACTGTGGCCCTCGCCCAGTAACCACGCCCCGTACAGCATGCAAGCTTCGTTCTGCGCAGCCTGATCAGACGCATTCCGATCCTCCCTGATGAGAGCATTTACCGTTTTAGCGTGTTTCTCCAGCACAGCAATAATTTCTTTTAAGTGCAGTGTAATGGCCTGGTCCTCATGTAACTCAGAACCCACTACCTTATTCTCGTCAGTTAGTATCTTTCGTAACTGTGTTTTCAAACCATTAATCTGGGTCTGCAGCTCCACGTCATCCAGAGTGTTGATGATGGAAGTCCCTGTGTTAAAAGCTGTGAAAATATCATTCACTGTACCCCTTCTTTGCCTCCCTATCCTGTGCAAGACCTCATGTGGTGTGGTGTACAATCCAGCTCTGTCGACATCGGCAAAGTCGAATTCATAAAACTGCCTGAACATGTTTGTTAACAGGACCTGGTACAATTGCTCTGTTTCCTTGGGGCACCACTCTGGCAATAGTACCTCGGTGAGGTTTAAAATCACCGAGGCCACCGCGTAGTGCACCCCTTGGTACACCACCTGACTTGTGGGCACCAATACCAATCTGTTCCCGGGTCCCTTGGTAGTGGTGGGGCACCCTTCCTTGCGGGCTTTGGCTACCGGAATCGTGGGCAGGGGCTTGCGGGGTCGGGTGATGAGCTCAGTGGCATTTACTGGGATTTGGGAGTATGGGACTCCGCACGCCCGTGTGCTGACTGTTGTATCCGTGTGTTAATGGAGACACGGAATGCAGGAGTTGGTTTCACAGGTGTTTACTGAACAAAGTCTGGAGGTGAACTAACAGATACAAGACACTATACAGGCTTATATAGCCCGAGTGGCCATTACTGGCATTACAGTACACAGGGGGCTCTTAAAGGCACATACACCACAATTCCTCCCCTTTTAGACAACCAGTACAGAACATTTTAAGTAATCATTAATTAACATGTTACAAGAACAATAATCTACACATTTGCTGCAGTTAATCAATTATAAGTCAGTCTCTCTGGAGGCTTCCTGACTCGGTCCGGATAACGCCTCGGTGGTGTAGTAGTTTCTGGTGGTGTAGTAGGTTCTTTTGGCAAGGTTGATTCGGCTTGAATGCCAGTGTCGAGTTCATCTGGTTCCAGTATCACCGGATCGGAGGTAGATACTATGGGTATCTTTGCTTCATCATTAGGCGTATAGAGTTGTGGTGTAGGTTGTCCCTTTTTGGATGACTCTATGATCTGGTCAGCATGGCACCTTATTATGCTTTCTCCAATGTCCACGGTATACATCAGCGGTCCTAGTCGTGTGCAAATAATTCCAGGCTGCCATTTCTCGGTACGGTAGTCCCGGGCCAAAACTTGTAGACCTATCTGGAAGGTTCTAGTTGGCCTTTCATTCATGCCTTGAAATTGCCGGTTCTCCACGTCCCTTCTGATGTTTGGCTTGATCAAATCCAGCTGGCATCTTAGGCTTCTATTGAAGAACATCATGGCGGGAGTTTGGTTTGTAACCACATGTGTTGCATTCCTGTATGCAAACAAGAAGTTATCTACCTTATGCTGTAGATTTATGTCTTCATTACCCATGGCCTTTATGGCCTTCTTGAAGGTCTGGACAAACCTTTCAGCCAATCCATTGGTGGCGGGATGGTATGGGGCGGACGTGTAGTGCTTAACCCCATTGTTTTTTAAGAACTTCCTGAATTCTTCGGACACAAATTGCGGTCCATTATCAGAACAGTTCTGTTTAGGCAGCCCATTCCTGGCAAATATGGTCCTTAATACTGTGATGGTTTTTTCCGTGGTGGTGGAGGACATCTTTATTACCTCCGGCCACTTGGAGTGTGCATCAACTGCGATTAAGAACATTGAGTCCATAAATGGACCAGCAAAGTCGATGTGTACCCTTTGCCATGGAGATGAGGGCCACTCCCATGGATGTAGAGGGGCTTGTGGTGGGGCGTTTTGGACCTTCTGGCATCCTAGGCAGCTCTTGGTCATTTCTTCGATGTCTCCATCAATACCTGGCCACCACACAAACGCTCTGGCTAGGTTCTTCATTTTCACTCCACCCAGATGCCCCTCATGAAGCTCTTTTAGCACTTTATCCTGGAGTTTGGGTGGAATCACCACTCTGGATCCACACATCAAGGTTCCTCGGCACACTGACAGCTGTTCTCTTCTTTGCGAGAATGCTGGCAACAGTGGTTCGCCATATGCTGGCCATCCCTTCACCGTTAAATCATAGACTCGTGAGAGAGTCGGGTCATTTCTCGTTTCCTTTTCAATGGCAGAATTTGTTACTGGTAGACATTCCACTATGGTTGACTGGAACATCTCCACTGGGTCCACTGTAGGTGCCTCTTCTACTGTTGGCAACGGTAGGCGCGATAAACCATCAGCATTCCCATGCTGCTTTGATCCTTTGTATTCTATGTCATATTGGTGTGCCCCTAGGAAAAGGGACCACCTCTGTAGCCTTTGCGCTGTCATAATGGGAACACCCTTTTTAGGGTTAAATATGGAGACGAGGGGTTGATGGTCAGTCAACAAGGTAAATTTTTGTCCGTGTAGGTAATGGTTGAATTTCTTAACTCCCCATACCAGGCTGAGTGCTTCCCTGTCGATCTGGGCATAGTTACGCTCAGCTGAGTTCAATGAGCGTGACGCAAAAGCTATCGGCCGCTCCGAGCCATCAGGGAATCTATGCGATAATACCGCTCCTACGCCGTAAGGGGATGCATCGCACGCCAGTCTGATTGGCAGTGATGGGTTGTAATGAGCCAAAACTTCCTTGGACGTGATCAAGCCTTTGCATTTATGGAAGGCACGTTTACAGTCTTCGCTCCATTTCCAAATTACTCCCGTTTGTAGCAGTTCGTTAAGAGGGTGCAGAACAGTTGAGAAGTTCGGTAAAAATTTATGATAGTAATTTATCAATCCCAGGAACGACCTTAATTGTGAGACATTTTCAGGTGCTGGGGCTTTTATGACCACTTCAATTTTTTCAGGTGACTTATGCAACCCTTCCTCGTTAATTATGTGGCCACAATATGATATTTGGTTCTGGAAAAATTCGCACTTGGGGCGATTTGCTCGTAGGCCCCGTTCTCTCAGTCTAGTGAGCACCTGCTCCAAATTGGCAAGGTGCTCGTTGTCGTTTTCTCCTGTTACAAGGATGTCATCTAGGTAGCATTGAGTCCCCGGAATCCCTTGGAGGACTTGCTCCATAGCTCTTTGCCAGATAGCTGGAGCTGATGCTACTCCGAAAACCAGTCGATTGTACTGGTACAGGCCTTTGTGTGTATTAATCGTGAGATACTTTTTAGAGGCCTCTTCAACCTCCATCTGTAGATATGCTTGTGCCAAGTCAATTTTGGTGAAACGTTTCCCTCCGGATAGTGAGGCGAAAATATCTTCTATCCTCGGAAGAGGATACTGTACCGTGTGAAGGACCGGGTTTACAGTCACCTTGAAGTCCCCACAGATGCGAATTTTTCCCTGTTCTTCAGATTTATCATTATTCAACGTTTTCTTCATGACCGGGACGATGGGTGTTGCCCACTCGCTCCAATCTATCTTGGATAATACGCCTGCCTTTTCCAAATTCTCCAGCTCTGCCTCGACTGCTGGACGAATTGCGTATGGCACCGGCCTTGCCTTAAAAAACGTGGGAATTGCCGCATCTTCCACTTTTATTGAGGCGGCGACGCCTTTCAAGGTTCCTAGTTCCTGTTGAAACAGTTCCTTGGCGTTGGCCAAGATGTCTTTTAATCGTTCAGGTATGACGTCATCATCATTTTTTTTCTTACTGGTCACCGTCAGTGCCTGAATGGAGTGCCAGTCTAAACGTATCTTCCTGATCCATTCACGTCCTAACAGCGGTGGGCCACCATCTTGTAGAATGTATAAATACAACTTTTGTATTTCCTTGCCGTTGTATACAACAGGCACCCTTATTTTTCCTTTGGGGTATACTTTCTGCCCCGTATATGTTTTTAAGATAATGGATGTGTCTTTTAAAGGTATATGCGGAAATAGCCTCTCGTAATCCCGTCGATTTATTATGGTCAGAGCTGATCCTGTATCTAGCTCCATTTTAACTGGGGACCCTGCTATCGTGAGGGTAACCCAAATGGTCTGGTAATCATCTTTGGCAAGTACATTATGTAATTTGAGACAGCTTAGTCTCTTGTTTTTGGAGTCGCTATCGCTCTTCTGGTCTTCGGAGCTACTGTCCGTCATCATTTGTACCTTTCTGTACTTTTCGTTATTGATTTTTTTTTTCCTGTCTGTGGATTTATTTTGTCCAGATCGGCATACCCGTGCAATGTGTCCAATCTTTTCGCATTGCCTGCATGCTTTGTCCTTGAACCAGCAGTCCCTCTGGTCATGGGTGGATCTGCCGCAGCGATAACATCTCTCAAAACCCTGTGTCATTTCATGGGTGCCGAAGTCCTGTGGCTTTTGCTGTATCTCTGCAGCTCCTCTTGCGGCTGCTTCGTATGATACAGCCATACTGAAAGCCTTGTCCAGTGTCAAATCTTTCTCAGAAAGTAGCCTTTTCTGTGTTCCTTCACTTAGGAGACCGCAGACGAATTTGTCTCGAAGAGAATCTGCCAGTCCTGCTCCGAATTGGCAGTGCTTTGACAGCTTCCTTAATTCAGTGAGGTAATCAGCGTTACTTTCATTCTTGTGCTGATTCCTCCTGAAGAATTTGAATCGTTCCGCTATCAGCAGCGGTGTTGGGTTTAAGTGCTCCTGTAGGGTATCAACAATCTCCTTAAAATTCCTGTCCCTCGGTTTGGCTGGAGTGATTAAGTTTCGTAACAGCCCGTATGTCCTTGCACCCATTAGATTTAGAAGTACTGATGCCTTTTTATCATCCTCTATTTCATTTGCTGTGCAATATACCTCCACTCTTTCCACATATGTGGTCCAATCCTCTATATCGCTATTGAAAGCAGTAATATTGCCAGCCTTAGGCATCCTGAAAAAAAATGGCGCCTCCTCGCTTTCCCGCCGCTGCCGCTGCTGACAACGCTGTTCTCCGTGGTTTTTATTTACACAGGTATTTTTTTTAATAGGTGGAGACTCGTTCCCGCCGGACTCTCTGGGACGTTTCCCTCCCTCTGTTTGGTCCGAACGCCGACCTGTGTTGTAGCGCCGGCCGTCTCCCGAGTGCTCCACACTCTGTCTCTGTTTGCCTCCGCCTTCGCTGCTCGGCCCCGCTGCAGAGCCAGCCGATGGAGCCCCAGCCTGCCGCCCAGGAAGGATTATTGCAGTATCTGCCACCAGCTCGGCTAGCTGGTGAAACCACAGTTTTTTTTTCTTGTTTTTCTTCAACTTTCGTCTGAGGAATCGATCTCCTTGAGGTGCTGCCGAATTGCAGGTAAGTCCGTTTCCAATTCGTCGCCACTGTTGTATCCGTGTGTTAATGGAGACACGGAATGCAGGAGTTGGTTTCACAGGTGTTTACTGAACAAAGTCTGGAGGTGAACTAACAGATACAAGACACTATACAGGCTTATATAGCCCGAGTGGCCATTACCGGCATTACAGTGCACAGGGGGCTCTTAAAGGCACATACACCACACTGACGCCCCACCTCATTCCTTTCCCAGCATCCTGCCACTGCCTTTGGAAAAAGATGGAGACTCCTGTGGGGCAGGCGCGTTCTGAACCCCACATACAGATGTAGATCCCCTCATCTGGTTCCCACCATTTGTCCCAACAGACACTCAACACCCCCTGAGTCCCCTTAATAGTCCGATGGGTATTGTTACCCAGTCTCTCCCACTCGACCGTGGAGTTCTTCATGGTTTTGCTCAACTTGCGCAGCCACCACCATCGGTCCAAAGGAACATGTCTGTTACAAACCAAGCAAATCTTCTTCCCGACGGTGACGCTGACTCTGGGTGCGATGACCCTCACTCGGGGGCACACCAAAGAAGTCTCTCGGTACGCAAACCCGGACTGGCTGGAGTATTCCGTAGAGTTCGACCCCAGCCATCCTGGCCACCTCCCTTCGTGGAAATAGGTGGCTGTCTCCTCAACGGCCCGCGTGCCCGACCCATCGGTCGCGATGGGGGCTGTGTTCCCCGAGCACCCGTAGATCGTGGAGTCCTTGGTGCGGCCCCGATAGGCCCAGCTACACCCGATCACCGCGAACGCGATGAGAATTCCTCTCGTCATCTTTTTGGTTCCTGTAACAAAATTAAACGATATAGCCAGGCTCCCGAGAGACTCTGGCTTAGGTGAAGGCATGATCGGGACTTTCGACCTTGATCCAAAACAACACAGATTCCAAAACTACTTATAACACTAATCACTTTAATATTAACACACCTTAAACTTAATTAAATTTAACTAACTTATGTACAGCGCCACCCGTCCCCGGGCGGCTTACCTAATCCCTGATTGTACTGCAGCTCGCCGCTCCTTGTGGCGGGGCTGCACTGACCTGTGGCTTGGGTTCCCCGCAGCCTTTTGCTCTCAATTGGGGACTGCGTTTTGCCAGGGATTTCCCAAGTCGGCGTTTACTGAAATCGGGGGAATCGGGCCAAGGTTTTACCGGCTGAGGCATTCGAGCCGACCTGCGAAGAGGTACTTTGGGCGTGGCTCCCTTAGCGAGCGGACCTTCGGTTGGGACTTTAGCCCTCACAGCCCGTGGCACCTCCACAGCTGCCGGCTTCGGCTCCCTTCCCTCAGGCTCTGCCTCTTTGGGATTTGGGTCTGTGGCAGATGACTCCTCCTCACCTGTCCCTACAGGTGGAGGATCTCCGCCCCCAAATTCTACCTCCCCTAAGCTTGAGTCGAGGGCGGGATCTCCGTCCTCCGACTCCACCTTCTCCAGAATCGTGTCAAGGGCGGGGCCTAGCTGTTCGGGCTCCCCCCCCGATGGTGTTCGGATCAGGAGGAGGGCCTTGGTCTTCGGGCTCCTCCTCGTCCGAGTCCCAGGCCAGTGGGGAAACCTCCCAGGTGGGCGGGACAGCTTCTCCCTCCAGGCAGGCTGCGGTTCCAGCCTGTGTGGTCTGTGACTTATTGCACGCCTCAGGCTGAGGATTTTCACCCTCAGACCTGGCCTCAGTTGTTGGCTCTTTTGCACCCGGTTTAAACAGTTTGCACTGATTGATGTGAAACCATTTAGTGCGCCGGGGCAACTTCACTGCGTAAACCATGGGGCTGGCTTTGTCTACAAGGCTGTAGGGCCCCATGTACAGTGGTTCTAAACTCCCTACTCGGGCACAGTTTCTCACCATGACCTGATCTCCAATTTCCCATTCCTGTGCCTTACGGGGTTCGAGCAGCAGTCGGTTGCCCTGATGCTGCTTTCCCATGTTCCCAGTGCTTGTCCATAAACCTGTTTTAGGCACTCCAAAAGGGTCCGGGCAAACTTGTCCCGATTCACCTCTTGGAGCTGACCCTCAGTGAGCACCAGGGCTAGTACATGGGTGGGGGTTCGCATGACTCTCCCAGTCATGAATTCGTGTGGGGAATACCCCGTACTTTTAGACTGGCTAGCCCGAATCCCCAGAAGGACTAGAGGCAAAGCTTCCGCCCATTTCTGGGGCGAGCCCATTGTCTCTTTCCTCAGTTTTTCTTTGAGGGTGCGGTTCATGCATTCCACAATCCCGGATGACTGAGGATTGTGGGCCACGTGCCACTTCCTTTCGATGCCTAGGAGCATGAGGGTGTTCTGCATCACTTGGCCGGTGAAATGACTCCCTCAGTCGGACTCCACGAATCGTGGTAGTGTAAGGGGTTTTCCTTGAGAGATTTCCCTGAGGTTTCTCTCTCTAAAGGCCTCTCTCTCTTGCACAGTAAAACCTTGAGTGGTTCGACCCACTCGCCCCTTAGATTCTATACTCTGGACTTTGGGGCAGGAACTACAATGTAGAGAAAACTCTTGTAGACCAAGTTTGATGAAACAAAATGAAATTTTATTGCATAAGGAAAATTATCAAATCAAATGCAAGCAGATAAGAGAGTACATGGGAGGGAAAAACACAAAACAAATCATAATGACACAGTATTAACTAAGGCAACTACAGGCATCTTATACTCTACAAAGATCATCATGAAATAAGGAAACACACAGAACATTGAGGGACAACAACTCATGTTAATTGTACCCTTAAATCCACCCCCTTATTAAACCTATATAGATCTGATTGTGAAGGGTCAGAAACATGCTCACCAATCCCACTTGGAAGTGCAAGGTTTTGAAATCGAGTTTGTGTTTGATCCTTTTCAGGCGTTCCGTCTCCACGTGGATCGTGGAGCCCCTGCGAGCTGCACCACACCTCTCTCCTGAGGTGGGGGTCGGGGGCGGCTGGACACCGGCGGGCCTGGATGTCGGCGGGGTCGAGGATCATCGGCTCGACCCTGGTTAGAGGAGCCTTGGGCTGGCTCCCATCGCTTCTTCAGTTTGTTTTTATCTCTTCTCCTTCCAACCGGGATGGCTGGAAGGTTTCTTCTCTTGGGGTTTTATTTTTTTGTTTCTACTCCCAAGTTGGGTCGATGGCCTCTCGTTCCGGCAACGGCCCGGGGATGGTCGATGATCTCCCGATGTGTTTCCCCGGGGCGGGACGCCGGCTTCGAGACGGCCTTCTTGATGTTGGCTTGGTTTTTCTTCCTCCTCCGAGTGCCTGCTTCTTCTTCTGAGTGTCCGGATTCAAGTTGGTTCCCAACTGCCGAAAAGTCTTCCAGATATACCTTTCTTCCAGAAACTTCCGTCTCCCGCCCAAAATCAGGTTAGTCTTTGTTTAACTTTTGGCGGGCTGGGAGCACAGCGGGGTAGTTATTATATTTTAAAATGTTTTAAACGGCCGGTAAAGGCACATCTCTGATCTGGAATGACCTTCATTGTTTTTAATGTCCTGCTGATCTCATTATCTAGTCCTGGGTGCTGTTCTCATGAATATGAAATTGTCCCCATTTGTCTGGGTCAACATTTAGATGGCCTCTGTCTCCAGGCCGATCTTGACTGGATCTGCATCTAATCCATATGTATATGTGTGGGTCTGGTTTCGTTCTCTCAGAAACGGCTTCCAGAACCTACTGCGGGTTGAATCCACAAAGCTGATTGAGGTTGCGCAGGAACCATTTTAAAGTGTCCCAATAAGCTGGTCACATGGTATGGTGGCCATATTGTATGCCCCTTTTTCTGGTCTTCTTTTAAAACAGTCTTTAAAATCATGGCCTCTTCTGCCATTTGACCCTTATTCATACAAAGTCCAATTTTGCAAATCCTACACTCCCCCCTGATGATACTGTAACTTGCTTGAAGTATCATAATTCTGGGTGAGCAAAATTTTCTGACTTTCCACAATCTAACCATCCCCAGTATTTACCTATCTATGACCCCACGACACATGCAATTCCCATTTCAGAAAAATCTAGTGTACATTAAGCATCTATAGATGGCAATACCTTGGAGCTAAAAATCTAACAATTTACTTCCAGGCGTGGAGGGGGTCCTTATACCCCTACATCACCTAGTGCATACACATTACCTTCTAATAATAGCATCACATCTAATAAAACTTCAATCATAAAGTAAAATACACACACGAAAAATTCAAAATGCACATGAATACATGTCAAAAATAATACAGAGGAGGGAGGGAAAACTTTAACTTTATACAAAGCAGCAAAATCTAAACGGGTGTCTCTTCTTCTACCCGCACATAATGCTCCCTCCATTCCCCTCTATTCTCATACTGTTGCGAATGTTTGACCCTTTTTACAGTGTACAAACAGCAAATAAACTACAATGACAACCTGGCACACTACAAGAATGTGGGAGGCTATCCTAATCTAGGAAGGGACTTCTATATTAGTGAACAGGTCCCACCACGGTGGGGTCACTATGTCCAATATGTCTGCCCCTATCTCTAAAGTCTTCTGCTCCAGTGTGTAGAAGTGTTTCCGTGAAACAACAACGGCTTTTAATATCTTGGTGAGGTGTTCAGGGAGAGGGGGAATGATACAGCCAAAATGTGCAACGAATCGCTGCAGATCGGTGAAATTCTTCTTAACAGTGATGTGAACAGTGGAAGGTTCAGGGATGGGGTCAATTCGCTCTTGGGCCACTTGAACTTCTGCCCTGGGCTTGAAACAGAAGCTGCTGTCACTAACCGGACACCAACGGTGCTGTCCATGTTGGTAGTGGGGCGCTGCAGTGGTGACACAGTATGTCCCACCTCCTATATATGCCACCTGCGGGGGCACATGGCCTTGTGCCATTGCCTCCATGGTGCAATTTATAGGCTTCGCGCCAGCAGTTCTGAACCCGCACTGTGGTTTTGAATGGGCATTCAAGTGCTGGGGACACAGGATGATGTGTGCTCCCGGCTCCAGCACCCCAAGTGGTCAGTACCCATCATTGCATGCTCCCATCGAATGACTTAAGGTGGGACCCCTGTGTAACGAATGCGCGCACCCCCCTGAATGACTCCAATGTTCTCCACCCTGTATACCGGGGCGGGTTTTGCTGTCTTTCCCATCACCGGCATTCTTACCACTATACCCATAATGGTGTGATTAGACCGTCCACAGTCCACTGGGACTGGGTAGGCCTCTGAAGCTAGTCTGAGCTGGCACGGACTCAATGTATTCTCAAAAGGGTGGAGGGCTGCGAGGTGCTTGTTGCTGATCCAGGAGGGGACTAAACCTTGTTTTAAATCCTCCAGATTACTGCGGCCCTCGCCCAGTAACCACGCCCCATATAGCACACAAGCTTCGTTCTGCGCAGCCTGATCGGACGCATTCCGATCCTCCCTGATGAGAGCATTTACCGTTCTGGCGTGTTTCTCCAGCTCAGCTATTATCCCTTTTAAGTGTAGTGTCATGGCCTGGTCCTCATGTAACTCAGAACCCACTACCTTATTCTCATCAGTCAGTATCTTTCTTAACTGTGTTTTCAAACCATTGATCTGGGTTTGCAGCTCCACATCATCCAGTGTGTTGATGACGGAAGTTCCTGTATTAAAAACTGTGAAAATATCATTTACTGCACCCCTTCTTTGCCTCCCTATTTTGTCTAAGACCTCATGTGGTGTGCTGTACAATTCGGCTCTGTCGACATCGGCAGAATCGAATTCGTAAAACTGTTTAAACATGTTTGTTAACAGGACCTGGTATAATTGCTCCATTTCCCTGGGGCACCACTCTGACAATCGTACCTCGGTGAGGTTTAAAATCACCGAAGCCACCGCATAGTGCACCCCTTGGTACAGCACCTGACCTGTGGGTACCAATACCAATCCATTCCCGGGTCCCTTTGTCATGGTGGGGCACCCTTCCTTGAGGGCTTTAGCTACCGGGACTGTGGGCAGGGGCTTGTGGGGTCGGCTGATGAGCTCCGTGGCGTTTACTGGGATCTGGTTCCCACCATTTGTCCCAACAGACACTCAACCCCCCGTGAGTTCCCGTTATTGTCCGATGGGTGTTATTACCCAATCTCTCCCATTCCACAGTGGAATTCTTCATGGTGCTGCTCAACTTGCGCAGCCACCACCAACGGTCCAAAGGTACATGTCCGTTGCAAACAAGGCAAATCTTCTTGCCCACGGTGACGCTGATCCTGGGTGCAATGATCCATACCCTGGGGCACATCAGAGACGTTTCTCTGAATGCAGACCCTGTCTGGCTGGAGTATTCCGTAGAGTTCGACCCCAGCCAGCCTGGCCATCTTCCTTCATGGAAGTAGGCAGCAGTCTCTTCAGCGTCCCGTGGGCCGGTTCCGTCAGTCGCGATGGGGCCTCTGTTGCCAGAGCACCCATAGATGGTAGAGTCCTTAGTGCGGCCCCGATAGGCCCAGCTCCACCCGATCGTCACGAACGCGACGAGAATCCCTCTCATCTTTCTCCTGGTTCCTGCAACAAATCAAACAATATAGCCAGGCTCCCGAGAGATTCTGGCTTAGGTGACGGCATGATCGGGTCTTTCGACCTCGATCCAAAACAACACACACACCGGGCAGATTTAAAACTACTTAAACTCTAATCCCCTTAATATATTTACACACCTTAAACTTAAACCTAAACTTATGTACAGCGCCGCCCGTCCCCGGGCGGCTTGCCTAACCCGTGATTGGACTGCAGCTCGCCGCTCCCTGTGGCGGGGCTGCAGTGACCTGTGGCTCGGGTTCCCCGCAGCCTTTTGCTGTTAATCGGGGACTGTGTTTTTTCATGGATTTCTGAAGTCGGCGTTTACTGGGAGCGGGGGAATCGGGCCAAGGTTTTACAGGCTGAGGCGTTCGAGTCGACCTGCGAAAAGGTACTTTGGGCGTGGCTCCCTTAGCGAGTGGACCTTCGGGTGGGACCTTAGCTCTCACAGACCGTGGCTCATCCACGACTGTGGGCTTTGGCTCCCTTCCCTCAGGCTCCGCCCCTTTGGGATTCGGGCAGGCTCCCTTGGCGAGTGGTCCTTCGGGTGGGACTTCAGCTCTCACAGCCCGTTGCTCTTCCACAACTGTGGGCTTCGGCTCTCTCCCCTCAGGCTCCGCCCCTTCGGGAATTGGGCCTGTGGCAGACGGCTCCTCCTCACCTGTCCCTACAGGTGGAGAATCTCTGCCCCCAATTTCTACCTCCCCCACGCTCGAGTCGAGGGCGGGACCTCCGTCCTCGGACTCCATCTCCTCCAGAATCGTGTCGAGGGCGGGGCCTTGCTGTTCAGGCTCCTCCTCGTCCGAGTCCCAGGCCATCGGGGAAACCTCCTCCCAGGTGGGCAAGACAGCTTCTCCTTCCAAGCAGGCTACAACGCCAGCTTGTGTGGTTTGTGACTCATCGCGCGCCTCAGGCTGAGGATCTTTACCCTCAGACCTGGCTTCGGTTGCTGATGTTCTCGCACCCGGTTTAAACAGTTTGCATCACTTCATGCGAAACCACTTGTTGCGTCGGGACACCTCCACTGTGCGAGTGGCGTAGACCCGTGGATTTTCCACCGATTCCGGCCTATCCTCCTGGTCTACGGCTCTCTCACCAGCGCATAGGGTTAGAGCCAAGAACTTTACTTCTCGCCGGCCAACCTGCGCCTTCGTAGGGGTTTCCTTAACACTCTCTATCTCCGTCACACTCGTACCCGCTCCCCAGAGACAATGATTTCTCAGGTCCACGTGGATCCCGTGGGACACCAAGAAATCAGACCCCAGGACTCCCGTTCCACCTCCCACCTCCCACTTCATCAGGGTACACTTCCACGTGGTGCGGAGTGGTCCTAAACGAATGGAGAGGGGAAGGGAATGTACGCCAGCCTGTTCTTTGCCCGTGAAGCCCGACAGAAGATATGGGACCCCGGTGGACAGAGGCGAGGCGGTGGGGTTATCTGCATGGATTACGGTGCACGATGCTCCCATATCCAGCAGATAGGCTCCCTTCACCTCCTCCACCTCCATCTCCACGAGGGGTCATCTCCATACATCATATCGCAGCGCACACAGGTAGACGGGCTGCGCCGACTCTAGTCACTTGGGTACAACAGTCGGAGTCTCAGGAGCGACAAGACCAGTGGTGACGGCTATTTTCCCCTGTGAAATCATCAGAGACCGCATTGTCTCTAAAATTGATTCAATCGCAGCGGGATCCATAACTGCACCAGCTCCTTGTGCTGGGGCAGGAGCTACAGCTTGGGTTTGGGCTGGTGCTGGGGTGGCGGTCTGGGCTTGGGCTTGGGCTGCGGGAAATCTCCCTTTACTATCCTTCCACGGATTTCTACAGTCCTTGCGCCAATGTCCATCCTTCCCACACCCGTAGCAATGGAGCTTGGCTTGGACAGGGCGATTCCCCTCCTGACGCCACTCCTTCTTGCTTGGGGCTGCGGGTTTTGCCTCATGCACCTTTCCCTTCTGGGGAGGCGTTTCCTGGCCTCTACAATTCTTGTACGCCACATTTAGCTGACGGAGTACCGTCTCCTCTATGACGCCGGGACCTTGGGGATCAAACCATGACCTGGCTAGGGCCCGTATCTCTGGCAAGCTGTTGGTAACCAAGCAACGGAGCCAATGAACCCGCTGTTCGTTGTTCATTACAGCCCGTTCAGGCATACCCGGACAGCTGCGTTGATACACCGGCCACAGTCTTTCTGCGAAAACCCGTGGGGGTTCTCCAGCTAGCTGCACGGTCCCTTTCACACGGTCGAATGGACTACCGTCGTCCACTCCCATTACTTCTAAAACTTCCTCCCTGAGATCCGCATACCCTTTCCGTCCCCTCTTACTATCCTCTGAGAGGCACTGAAGGATTGTGGAATCCAGGGAGAGAAGCAACAGTTTCACCTGTTCCTGATCATCACAGTCATTAATGGCTGCTGTTTCCTCTATCTCCCTGAAATGAAGCAAGGGATCTCCGTTTACTGTGAGTCGTGCGAGGTGGCTCACCATGGACCTTAATTGGGGGCCAGCATAGGGCACCACGAGCTGGTTCTGGTGGGGTCCGATACTGCCATCGGCAGCATTGGTACCGACCTCTGGTGCCGAGCGGGACACATTGGTGCCGGTCCCGGCTTTGCTACCAGTGGTTCTTCCTCACACTCCACCTCGGCTACCTCCTCTTTCACTACCCCCTCCTTTTCCGGCCAAGTCTCACTATAGCTCGGCGGTGCTGAGGGCTCGGTGGCTGGTGCCACAATTACCTCAGCTGGAATCGGCTGTTTTGATTCCTTTAAAAAGTCCATGTGACTAGCTTTCGGGCTGACGAGACACACCATGCCTTTTGCCTTAACCAGGGCCGTTCTTAGGTCCGCTATGGTCTTTTGGCAGGGGCCGTGGTCTGTGCTCTCAAACCCGTGCTCGAGGGCTAGCTTGTAAGCTGCCTTAACCTCCACTACTCTCTCCTCCTGCGCTCTTAGCTGTTGTGCGAGGCGGGCGTTTTTCTCCCGTATCCTCGTTTCATTGATCTTTGCCTCAGTAACCTGGCACTCCAGGTACTCTATCCTAGCCTGATGTTGACTAGCTACCACTTGGCGTTCCTGATTCAGCACGTGAAGCGCTGTGATGAGTTTTTCCCCACCCATGGCCTTTTCCTCTATCTCTGCTGCCTGGGTTGTGATCTTGGCTGCCTGTGCTGCAACGACCCGGTCCAAGATCTGGACCTGCTTCTTGTAAAACATCAGCCACATTGCCTTCTCCACTGACTTCTTATGCTCTTTGCTCTCTGTCCACCTGATGGCTGCGTCCATCCAGTAAGAGATCGGAAATCCACTGCTTAGTGAGATTTACCTTGCCAAAGACATAATCCGCTATCCTCTCATCCATTGCATTTCGACCATTCAAACTTGGATCTACTACATTGCAATCCTGCTGCCAGAGTCCTGCCGCGGTCGCCATTTTCTGTAAGGGGTTTTCCTTGAGAGATTTCCCTGAGGTTTCTCTCTCTACACAAAACACAAAACAAATCATAATGACACAGTACTAACTAAGGCAACTACAGGCATTTTATACTCTACAAAGATCATCATGAAATAAGGATGGTGTGGAGATGCCGGAGTTGGACTGGGGTGGACAAATGTAAGAAGTCACACAACACCAGGTTATAGTCCAACAGCTTTATTTGAAATCACTGTTCTTTGATGTAATGTTTCCCTGACTGACCTGTTTGGACACCATTCACACCTTTGACTGCTGTGATTATCTCTCTGCCGAGGTGTGATAAATGGCAGTTGGAAAGGTTACCTGTAAACATCTGACATGATTCTCTGACTATATAAGCTGTGTCTTTATGCATTTCTCCACTTCACCTGAAGAAGGAGCAGCGCTCCGAAAGCTTGTGATTTCAAATAAAGCTGTTGGACTATAACCTGGTGTTGTGTGACTTCTTACATGAAATAAGGAAACACACGGAACATCGAGGGACAACAACTCATGTTAATTGTACCCTTAAATCCACCCCCTTATTAAACCTATCTAGGTCTGATTGTGAAGGGTCAGAAACATGCTCACCAATCCCACTAGGAAGTGAAAGGTTTTGAAATCGAGTCTGTGTTTGATCCTTTTCAGGCGTTCCGTCTCCACGTGGATCGTGGAGCCCCTGCGAGCTGCGCCACACCTCTCTCCTGAGGTGGGGGTCGGGGGCGGCTGGACACCGGCGGGCCTGGATGCTGGCGGGGTCGAGGATCGTCGGCTCGACCCTGGTTAGCGGAGCCTTGGGCTGGCTCCCATCGCTTCTTCAGTTTGTTTTTATCTCTTCTCCTTCCAACCGGGGTGGCTGGAAGGTTTCTTCTCTTGGGGTTTTATTTTTTTGTTTCTTCTCCCAAGTTGGGTCGATGGCCTCTCGTTCCGGCAATGGCCCGGGGATGGTCGATGATCTCCCGATGTGTTTCCCCGGGGCAGGACGCCGGCTTCGAGACGGCCTTCTTGATGTTGGCTTGGTTCTTCTTCCTCCTCCGAGTACCTGCTTCTTCTTCTGAGTGTCCGGATTCAAGCTCTTTTCCAACTGCCGAAAAGTCTTCCAGATATACCTTTCTTCCAGAAACTTCCGTCTCCCGCCCAAAATCAGGTTAGTCTTTGTTTAACTTTTGGCGGGCTGGGAGCACAGCGGGGTAGTTATCATATTTTTAAATGTTTTAAACGGCCGGTAAAGGCCCATCTCTGGTCTGGAATGACCTTAATTGTTTTTAATGTCCTGCTGATCTCGTTATCTAGTCCTGGGTGCTGTTCTCATGAATATGAAATTGTCCCCTTTTTTCTGGGTCAACATTTAGATGGCCTCTGTCTCCAGGCCGATCTTGACTGGATCTGCATCTAATCCATATGTATATGTGTGGGTCTGGTTTCGTTCTCTCAGAAACAGCTTCCAGAACTTACTGTGGGTTGAATCCACAAAGCTGTCTGAGGTTGCGCAGGAACCATTTTAAATTGTCCCAATAAGCTGGTCACATGGTATAGCGGCCATTTTGTATGCCCCTTTTTCTGGGCTTCTTTTAAAACAGTCTTTAAAATCACGGCCTCTTCTGCCATTTGACACTTATTTATACAAAGTCCAATTTTGCGAATTCTACAGTAGTCCCCACCGCGAGAACACCTCCCGGACCAGGATCCTGGCAGTACTAAGTGCCATGGCTTTTCTACATGGGAAGGCTTCTACCCACTTGGTGAACACATCCACCAGGACAAGGCAATACTTATAGCCTCCCTGGGCGGTGGGCAGGGGCCCAATGTAGTCGACCTGTATCGACTGCCATGGTCCCTCTACTCTCCTGATGTGCCCCATGGGCACCTTCCTTTTCTGGGGGTCTGGGTTGTTTGCAGCGCACACAAGACAATTAGCGCAGAACTCGCGGACATCGCCCCGAAGTCCCGGCCACCATCCCGCCTGTTCTACCCGTTGCCAGGTGACCTCAGGCCCGGGGTGTCCTGCTCCTGGACCCTCATGGGCCAGTTGAAGGAATTCCCTCCGGTGCTGCTGCGGCACAGCCCACTGTCCCCCTTGGAACAGCATGCCTTCCTTGATGGAGAGGGCTGCTGTACCGTACGGACCCTCTACTTCTTTGCCCTCAGTAATGGCACTGAGGACTGTTTTTAGGGCAGGATCTAGGGTTTGGACGGTCTTGAGGTCTGGGGGCAGTGTTACCACTGTGGCCCCCTGAGTCCCATTCCTGCCCTGGATTACTGCCACGGGTTTGGACCCATAGGGATCCCAGAAAATGCCAGTGCGGGCACCTTCCCTGGCTAGCGTATCCGCCTGCTGGTTACCCTGGTTGCGGGGTTCCGTGGAGGAATAAGCCTTTACCTTGTGGATAAAGACTTCCCCTTCCTCCCCCACTGCGGCCAGGATCTTTTCTAACAAGGGCTTTACAGTTATGGGTCGCCCGTCCGCAGAGGTATATCCGCGGCGGGACCAGAAGGCTAGGTACTCCGTACGCGAGTTGCATGTGAACATGCTGTCCGAGCAAATCGTGTATGGGGTGGGGAAGGTTTCGGGGTGTGTAACGACGTACACTACTGCGGACAGTTCAGCCTGCTGGGCGCTCATAGTGCTGGGGAGCTTAATCGCCAGGGCAATGTCTGCCGCGGGGTCGTAAACTCCACACCCTGTGAGTCGTTCGCCAGCAGATACCGTGCTGGAACCGTCTACGTAGATCTCGCGGCCCGTGGGATGTATCCCAGCTCGTAATCCTACGTTCACTTCCCATACCCCTTCTACAGAACACCGATGGGCTGCTCCGGGATATACCATGTTAGCCGCGAGCCTAGGCTCGCAGAGACCCTTTACCTTCAGCTCCATCTGTGAAAGGAGGAGGGTCCAGCGTGCAATGCGGGCACTGCTTACTGTCCCATCCTTAATCCTTCCATCCAGAAGCATCCGAGTGGGTGTGTGATGGGTGAGGAGAGTGATGGGAGAGGTGCCTGTGAAGATCAAAGACCTTTTCACAGCCCAATGCGTGGCCAAAAGATGCCGCTCGCAATTGGAAAAGCTCCTTTCCACATCTGTGAGCACTCTGGAAGAGTAAACCACCGGCCTTAGCTTGCTGTGTCGCTCTTGAAGCAGTACAGCGCTCAAGCTATCCCCACTAGCCGCTACCTCCAGGAAGAACTCCTCCCCCCCATCTATGGTCCCCAGAGCTGGCGCGGTCTGCAAGTCCCTCTTGAGTTTTTCAAATGCTGCCTGGCAACCCTCATCCCAGGACCACTCCACTCCCTTGTGTAGGAGTCGGAGCAGCGGGGATGCTGTGGCTGCATTGTCCTCAATGAAGTCTCTGCAGTACCCGGTCTGTCCCAGAAAGGACCTCACACCCGTTACGGTGTTGGGGATCGGTAGATCTTGTACCGATTCCCGCTTGGCCTTATCTATGGCTCTTTCACCGGCGCGGATGGTCAGACCCAGGAATTTTACTTCCTGCTGGCTGATCCGTGCCTTCTTTGGGTTCACTTTGAAACCCTTTCTGCCTAACAGCTCCAATAACTCGGCCAATAGTGGGCCATGCTCCTCTCTGGAATCTGTGAACAGGAGCAGGTCGTCCACATACTGCACTAGCTGATTGGGCTGGCTGAACTCTTTTAAACTCCCTGCCATGCATTGATGGAAAATGCTGGGGCTGTTGTGGAAACCCTGTGGCAAGCAGTTCCTGGTGTACTGTTGCCCTTTAAAGGTAAAGGCAAACTTGTACTGATCCTCCCTCCTTAAAGGGATGGACCAAAACCCGTTGGAAATATCCAGCACCGTGAACGTGGTCGCGGAGGCTGGAATACTCCCTATCAGGTCGGCAACTGCTGCTACTGTTGGCGCGCAGGCTGGGTTGTTGCTATTGAAGACTCTAGTCCACCGTGGCCCTCCAGGAATCGTCCGGCTTCCTCACCGGCCATAACGGAGAGTTTACATGGGTGACTATCGGTCTCAACACGCCCTGCTGCACCAATGAAGACATTGCTGTCTCCATGTCGGGCTCCGCTTCCCGGGGGAAGTTATACTGTTTTTGGGGTCGGGCCATGGGGTCTCCGTCTACTCTGACCTCAAACCCGGTGATGCTCCCGCAATCGTGTTTGTGAGTGGCAAACGTAGTCAGGTGGCCTGACACGAATGCCTGCAGATCTTGTGGGATGCCTGCGACCATGAGCTCAAGGTCGTAGCCCTCTTTTGGCTTCACGGTGCACAGGGTCCCTCTTTCTCCTTTCCCTGGGATGACGATTACTTCGCCCTGTTTACCCTTACCCGCTCCCCAAAGACAATGATTTCTTAGGTCCACGAGAATCCCGTGTTCTGCCAAGAAATCGGACCCGAGGATCCCCTTTCCACCCTCCACCTCCCACTTCATCAGTATACACTTCCACTTGGTGCGGAGTGGTCCTAAATGAACGGAGAGGGGAATGGAAAATGCGCCAGCCTGTTCCTTGCCTGTGAAGCCTGACAGAATATATGGAACCCCGGTGGACAGAGGTGAGGTGGCAGGGTCATCTGTGTGGATCACGGTGCATGATACTCCCGTATCCAGCAAATAGATCCCTTTTACTTCCTCCACCTCCATCTCCATGAGGGGTCGCCTCCATACATCATATCGCAGTGCACACAGGTAGACGGGCTGCGCCGGCTCTAGTCATTTGGGCACAGGAGTCAGGGTTTCGGGAACGACAAGACCAGTGGTGACGGCTATCTTCCCCTGCGCGATCATAAGAGACTGCATTGGCTCTAAAATTGATTCTATCGCAGCGGGATCCATAGCCACACCGGCTCCCTGTGCTGGGACAGGAGCTGCAGCTTGTGTTTGGGCTGGTGCTGGGGTGGCGGTCTGGGCTTGGGTTTGGGCTGCGGGAGATCTTCCCTTATTATCCTTCCATGGATTTTTACAGTCCCTGCGCCAATGTCCATCCTTCCCACACCCGTAGCAATTGAGCTTGGCTTGGGCAGGGCGATTCCCCTCCTGACGCCACTCCTTCTTACTTGGGGCTGTGGGTTTTGCCTCATGCACATTTCCCTTAGAGGGAGGTGTCTCCTGACCTCTACAATTCTTGTATGCCACGGTGAGCTGGCGGAGCACCGTTTCCTCCGTGACACCGGACCTTGGGCGTCAAACCAAGATTTGGCTAGGGCCTGTATCTGTGGCAAGCTGTTGGCAACCAAGCAATGGAGCCAATGAACCCGCTGTTCGGCGTTCATTGCAACCCGTTCTGGCATGCCCGGACAACTGCGTCGATACACTGGCCACAGCCTTTCTATGAAAACCCATGGGGGTTCTCCAGTTAGCTGCACAGTCCCTTCCACCGATTACCGTCGTCTACTCCCATAACTTCCAAGACCTCATCCCTGAGATCCGTATACCCTTTCTGTCCCCTCTTACTCTCATCTGAGAGGCACTGAAGGATTGTGCTATCCAGGGAGAAGAGCAGCATCTTTGCCTGTTCAAGATCGTCACAATCATTGATGGCGGCTGTCTCCTCTATCTCCCTGAAATGAACTGACGGATCTCCCTTTACGGTGAGTCTTGGGAGGTGGCTCACCATGGATCTCAGTTGTGGGGCAGCGTAGGGCACCACGATCTGGTTCACGTGGGGTCCGTTCGTGCCATCTGCGACGTTGGGACCGAACCTCTGGTGCAGAGTCGGACACATTGGTGCCGGCTCCGGCTGTACTACCAGGGGCTGTTCCTCCTCCTGTACCACCTTGGCTACCCTTTCTTCCACCACCCCCTTCTCGGGCCAAGCCTCACTATAGCTCGGCGGGGCTGAGGGTTTAGTGGCTGGTGTCACAACTACTTTGCAAGGAATCGGGTGTTTGGATTCCTGCAAAAAGTCAATCTGACTTGCTTTTGGGCTTACGAGGCATACCATGCCTTTTGCCTTAACCAAGGCCGTTCTTAGGTCATCTATGGTCTTTTGGCAGGGGCCATGGTCTGCGCTCTCAAACCCATGCTCGAGAGCCAGCTTGTAAGCTGCCTTAACTTCCACTACTCTCTCCTCCTGTGCTCTTAGCTGTTGTGCGAGGCGGGCGTTTTTCTCCCGTATTCTCACTTCATTGATCTTTGCCTCAGTAACCTGGCATTCCAGGTACTCTATTCTAGCTTGATGTTGGCTGGCTACAACTTGGCGTTCCTGATTCAGTGCGTGAAGCGCTGTGATGAGTTTTTCACCACCCATGGCCTTTTCCTCTATCTCTGCTGCCTGGGTAGTGATCTTGGCTGCCTGTGCTGCAACGACTTTGTCAAAATCTGAACTTGTTTCTTGTAGCACATCAGCCACACTGCCTTTTCCACTGACTTCTTATGCTCTTTGCTCTCTGTCCACCTGATGGCTGCATCTACCGGACACCCAACCAGTAAGAGATCGGAAATCCACTGCTTAGTGAGATTTACCTTACCAAAAACATAATCTGCTATCCTCTCATCCATTGCATTTCGACCATTAAAACCTGGGTCTAATACATTGCAATCCTGCTGCCAGTGTCCTGCCGCAGTCGCCATTTTCTGTAAGGGGTTTTCTCTCTGAGATCGCAGAGGTTTCTCTCGCCAGAGGCCTCTCTCTCTCTCTCTTTTGCACAGTAAAACCTTGAGTGGTTAGACCCACTCGCCCCTTAGGTTCTATACACTGGACTTAGGTGCAGGAACTACAATGCAGAGAATACTCTTATAGACCAAGTTTAATGAAACAAAATGAAATTTTATTGCATAAGGAAAACAAATCAAATGCAAGCAAATAAGAGGGTACATGGGAGGGAAAAACAAATCATAACAATACAGTACTAGCTAAAATAGATACAGGCATATTGGCCTAGAAATTCAGTTGCGTTCGCCAGCCGTTAGCGCCTTAGGAGGGGTAGATCTCGAGCGCTAGGCACTTAGCACCCGGGCGCAGGACGATCTGCGCCTACGCCCAACTTCAGTGGACATTTAGTGCCGGCGCAAAGTGTTTGCGCGCGCTCAGCTGCGCGCGCAACTTATGACGTCATTTCGTCGTGCAACGCCCTTTGTGCGCCCCAAACCGGAACTTCAGTCGCGCCCGCCCAATGTGGGCGTGGCAGTGTTAAGAACTGTGAAGTGGAACGCAGCAGAGGCCCTGCGGGCCTCGGGGAGGGCTAATTAAAGGGCACTTACACTGAACTATAAAGGCCAGCCATTTTGCTGCAATGACTTTTCTGCAACGGATTTCTGGACAGAGACCAAGGAAGAGACCTTACTGATATGGCCCAACATAGGAGAGGTATTTTTGGCTTCTGGCCAGAGCTTGGAAATTTGCCTCATTGTGATTTCATTGTTTGCAAGTATATTATGGGGGCTGCATGGGGTTCCAACCCTCAGTTCCAGCATTATGTGCGAAGGGCTCGCAGACGCTGTGTGAGAGGGGCAGCCATGCCTAGACGCAGAGGGGGCATCAGGCGTCGGCAACGTCGGCCTTACCCACTCAGGGAATACCGCCAGCAGGTGTCCTATCTCACCATGACTGCCGCGCAGTGTGTTAAGAGGCTGCGCTTCAGAAGGGAGGTGGTTGCAGAGATCTGCCAGCTGCTTCACAGAGATCTGCGTCCACAGCTGATGTGCAGGACGTCTCTGTCGGTGGAAGTGAAGGTCACGGCGGCTCTGAACTTTTATGCAAGCGGCTCCTTCCAAGCCACTGCTGGGGACATAGCTAACATCTCCCAGTTCGCCGTGCATCGCTGCATCCGGCAGGTCACCGATGCCCTTTTCACAAGGAGACACCAATTCATCTCCTTCCCCATGACCCTAGAGAGGCAGGAGCAGCGTGCAGTCAGATTTGCGAGGATCGCCGACTTCCCCATGGTGCAGGGCGCCATTGACTGCACGCATGTGGCTTTGCGGGCACCTATCGACAATGCCGAGGATTACCGCAACCGGAAGGGCTACCATTCCCTCAATGTACAGCTGGTGTGTGACCACAGGCAGCGCATCCTAGCTGTCAATGCCCGCTTTCCAGGCAGCAGCCACGATGCATTTATCCTGCGCCAGACTACTGTAGCTGAATGTTCCAGGCACAGCCTCCCCCAAGAGGATGGCTTATCGGGGACAAAGGCTATCCTTTGTGTACATGGCTCATGACCCCGCTCCGTGCGCCCAGGACCCCTGCTGAGGAGGCATACAATGAAAGCCATCAAGCCACAAGGAACATCATAGAGCAAACGATTGGCGTCCTCAAGCAACGGTTCCGCTGCCTGGATCGCTCCGGCGGATCTCTGCAGTATTCGCCGGATAGAGTCTCCCAGTTCGTCGTCGTTTGCTGCATGCTGCACAACCTGGCTATCCGCAGGACTCAGGCACTGCCACCTCACGTTGGACCACCACCTCAGGAGGACGAGCAGGACCATGAGGAGGAGGAGGAGGAGGAGGAGGAGTACCAGCCCAGGAGGGAGCCACAA
This sequence comes from Somniosus microcephalus, assembly GCF_052327205.1. Taxonomy (NCBI): domain Eukaryota; kingdom Metazoa; phylum Chordata; class Chondrichthyes; order Squaliformes; family Somniosidae; genus Somniosus; species Somniosus microcephalus. Next base: position 37,307,294 of record NC_141003.1, on the reverse strand, counting down.
GGTCCAAGGGCCGTCCGTCGGCGGCTTATTGAACGACACTTCTAGGCCCCCTGTCAGGGAATGGCTTGTGGCAATGAAGGCACATGAATGCAGCCGCTCCGCAAGCCCTCAGCCGGTTAACGCAACAACCACTTGAAACATCACACATGGACAAGCTGAATAAAGAAAAAGCTTTATTGAACAAACTCAGGGCCCTTCCCACATGAAACCCAAAAACAGACAACACCCCCAAAAAACAGTCAAAAACATATCTCACTCCCACAACCTGGGGAGGAATAACAAAACTTGTCCATCCAAATGGCCTTCATCCTCGGCCTTACCAAAAGAACCCCCCCCATAGACAACACAACCACCCCCATATAAAAAAACATTTGCCAACACACTCTACTTTGTGTGCCGAGAGGGCGAGTCCTTGTCCAAGCTTTTCTGGCCCCTGGCCGACCTGCTGCTCCGCCTCAACCTGGGCCCTGTGGGTGCTGCAAGGCTGGGGGAAGGCTCCTGAGGGGCACATTGCGTGACGGCAGATGCCCTTGGGGGTCGGCCTAGACGAGCTCTGGCCCTCGAGGGGCCGGCTGCTGACTGCTGCAGCTGTGGCTGGGCAGCATCAGTCCCTCCAGCAGCTCGTCGCTGCTTCGCTGGGGGAGTGGCAGTGGCGGCTGCAGCAATGGGGGCAAGCTGGCTGATGCCAGGCGCTCGCTGCTCGCCTGAGACACTGGCACTCGGCCGGGCTGGCACTGCAGCAAGCGCAGCAATCTGGTGAAGGCCAGACCGCTGTGCTGCTGCAGCGCGGCGGGTGCCCTGGCGATGCCTGCCTGACACAGCGAGTGTGGCAGCAGTGAGTGCCCGTACTGCCCTGGTCTGTGCCCGCATCAGACCAGCCAGTGACTGCACGGCACCACTGATCAACTGTCCACTCGCTGCCTGTGCTGCCCTGAATTCGTCCCGACTCGCGTCCTGTGCTGCCCTGAATTCGGCCCGACTCGCGTCCTGTGATGCCCCAAATTGTTCGAGACCCCTGGCCTGTGCTGCCGCGAGTTGTTCGAAACCCCTGGCCTGTGAGGCCCCGAAATCGGACACACTATGAGCCAGGGACTCAATGGCCTCAGGCAACCGTGCCACAACCCCCATGAACTCAGTGTGCCGACGATCCGAGTCCGCGGACATTTGATCAAGGAGGCGCACCTCCTGGGCGAGGACCATCTCCGGACTGGAGGCCGGACTCTCCCTCTGGGGAGAAGGCCGCCGAGCTGCCCGACCCTTCCCGCGTGGCTGCACGCCACTGGGCACAGGAGCTACACTCCCCTGCAACACTTCCCCCCTCTGGGGAGAAGGCAGCCGTGCTGCCCGACCCTTCCCGCGTGGCTGGACGCCACTGGGCACAGGAGCTACACCCCCCTGCAACACTTCCCCCTGGCTCTCCTCCAGGGAAGACGTGTCCCCTCCATTGCCATCCCCTGGCACGGATGAGGGTTCCCCCGATGGGCCGCCTTCCTCTTGCTCCTCCTCGTCCTCCTCTTCCGAGGAACTGACACTCGCAGCTTCAGGGACCTCCTCCTCACCAGCTGAAAGCAGGAAGGCACAAGAGTAGCTTTAGAGTGAGGACAGGGCGTCAGCGAGGGAGGCATGAGTGGTGGCATTCTGCGCATTGGTCGGACAGTGGCAAAGGATGTAGATCTGAAGCGCAAGGGGAACGAGAGAGGTCCAAAAGGTTATGTCCTTACCATTGGGGCCCAGCACAGGGTCGGCATCTCCAATTGCAACGGGGCCAATCACCCGGGCACCCATGAGTCGACCCACGCGCTCCTCCAGGTCACTGAGCTGCTGGAACTGGGGACGGCCACCCCCGGTGACAGTCCGGCTCTTCAGATTCTGGGCCAGCTTGGCCTGCAAGAGAAAGGACGGCCTTTAAGTACAGTGTGGTGCCCTGTTGTTGTGGGCACTGCCTCCCATGGTCGAATAGCTTGGCCAGTGTGGTGCCCTGTTGTTGTGCGCACTGCCTCCCATGGTCGAATAGCTTGGCCAGTGTGTAAAGTGCAGAAAGTGCAATTGATGTTCATGCCAGTGCCATAGCTGCTGGATGAGGGCTGGCCATTAGGCCTTTGAGGTCCCTTTGCCCATAATGTGAGGTGCACATGCAAGGATGAGGAGGACACTGGAAAGGGTACTCACCCTGACAATCCGAGTGAGGTCGTTAAACTTTTTCCGGCATTGGTCACCAGTCCTGGGGACATCGCTGTTGGCTGTGACCCTCTGGGCGATATCCCTCCAGGCTCTCCTGTACACCCTGTTGGGAGGCTTCTTGCCACTGTCCGGGAACAAGATATGGCTTCTCTTCTCCAAAGCCCTAACCAGCACCTTTAAATCGTGGCCAGAGAAGCGCTGCGCTCGCTCACGGGCCCTCTGCATCCTTCCTGGCGCTATTTCTCTCCAGCAGCAGTGTTTAGGCCTAGCTGGAGGGCTGCAGTATCCAGGGCGTGGCAGCAGACCAAGTCGACCCTTCCCCCTTTAAGAGCTGGCCGGCGCCAGGGTGTCTGCTGTCAATCAAAACATGACCGCACCTGCGCTGCGCCCGGCCTCGGCGGTATCAGTCTGCACCGCCGGCTTAGCGCCTAAGGATAGCCGTGCATCGCCAGTTTTAGCGCTCGAGCAAACTCCTTGGCCAAAGCTACTGAATTTCGGCGAACTGCCCTCCACTTTCCGGCGGGCGCAAACTTTAGCGGCCGCCCGACTTTACCGCCCCAAAAGTGGCTATACTGAATTTCTAGGCCATTATACTTTACAAAGGTCATCATGAAATGGGGAAACACACGGAACATCGAGGGACAACAACTCATGTTAGTTATACCCAAAATGACCACCCCCTTTAACCTATCTAGATCCGATTATGAAGGGCCAGAAACATGCTCACCAATCCAACTGGGAATTGCAAGGTTTTGAAACAGGCCTGCGTTTTGATCCTTTCAGGAGTCCTGTCTCCTCGTGGTCAGCGCTGCGGGCTGCGGGCTGCGGGCTGCGAGCTGCGACACGCCTTCTCTTCCTCGAGGTGATGGTCATGGACAGGCTGGATCTCAGCGGGCCTGGATGTCGATGCGGGAGAAGAGACCATCTGCTTGACCACGGTTGGAAGCCTCTAGCCGGCTTTCATATAGGTTTCTTCTGTAGTTTCATCTCATCAAACGGCCCAGGGTTTGTCGACGATCTCCCGATGGTTACCCCGGGGTGGGATGTCGACTTGAACCATCTTCTTGGTCTCTGGATCGTTGTAAAGAAGACTCTATAAAGCACTCTGAAGCTCTCTGTGATGGCTCTGATGGCTCTTATGGCTCCCGATGGCTCCCTATCGCTACCCCGGGTGTCTCCAATTATACTTCTCAGATGAGGCCTTTATCTCCCGCCAAATCAAGGTTAGTCTTTGTTTAACTTTTGGTGGGCTTGGATCACAACGGGGAGTTATTATATTTAAACTGCTTTCGGGATGGCCGGTGATGGCCATCTCTGGTCTGGAATGACCTGGTACTGTTTTAATGTTTCCTTGATGTCTTTAACGGGTCCTTGATGTGTTCTTTATGAATATGGAACTGTTCCCCTTTGTCTGGGAAAACATTTAGATGGCCTTTATCTACAGGCCGATCTGACTGGATCTGCATCCAATCTTTATGTATGTGTTAAAGTCTGGTTTCGTTTTCTCAGAAACAGCTTCCAGAACTTACTGTGGGTTGAATCCACAAAGGCTGTCTGGGGACTGCAGGAACCATTTTAAAGTGTTCAGAAGTCAGTCACGGGGTCTGGCAGCCATTTTATATGCCCCTCTTTCTGGGCTTCTTTTAAAACAGTCTTTAAACTAAGGCCTCTTCTGCCAAAGGACCCTTATAATACAATATTAATTTTGTGAATTCTACAGTGCCTGTGATCCGGATCTTACACCGGGCAGGCGTATGGCTTTCTTTTGAACATCAGCAACTGCCCCGCTGAGTCAGAGGCAGTGGCTAGTGTGGTATTGGGGGCCCAGGCTGTCGGTTGAGGAAGGGGTCTGCCTTCCTCATGCCAGGCGCTTACAGCGGCGTATGGCCAGTATTGCTGCTGCAGGGATTTTAAATCTAGGTGATCTGTTGGGGTGCCCTTGCTAACAGCATTGCAGGGCTCAACAACTACATCCTCTATCTCCCCAACAATTGCAGCGTCCTTGGCTGCTCTGTCTGCTCTGGAACTTCCCTCACTATGTGAACCCCTTTTTCTATGGGCTGCTACCTTTCCTATGAAGCAGGGCTGGGGTCGCTCTTTAAGGTTTGACCAGAGCAGGCGTAACCAGGGCCCATGGACCAGGGCCTTACCGTCGATTGTACGGTAGTCATTTTTGTGGTACAGGGGCAAGGACAGCATGGTCTTTATAGCATAGGCACTATCGGACCAAATATTCACGGGTCTATCTGAGGTTTCTTTCATGGCGGTTAGAAGTGTGGCGATTTCTGCATATTGTATGGACTGTCAGTTGCATCGTTGCTGGATGGTTCTCTCTGGCAATACCACAGCATACCCGGTGTGGGGGGATCCCTCGATGTGATATGAGGACCTATCGATGTAGACATCTGGGGCTCCCTGTATGGGCTCTTTCTGCACAGGATGGGTTTCAAAGTTAATCGGGTATAGCGGACATTCATGCAGTGCCCCCTCATAAACCAGAAATTGTGGCAGCAATGTGGTGGGTTTGGAAATGATACCAATGTCTCTTTCCATAAATTCCAATGTCCATTTGCTAAGGCGCTGCGAGGAAACTAGCGAATCTCCAGGTTTCATCAGTAGCTTCAGAGGTGTGTGAGCGCTGTGAAGGATGGCCGCTTGTGGCCCAGAAATAAAGGTAAAATGATGTACCACCCAGAAGACGGCCAGCACATGGTGCTTGCATGCAGTATAGGTCTTTTCTGCCCCCTGCAAGATCCGAGACACTTATGCAATGGGCTGTAGTTGATCAGCTTGTGTTTGCAGCGAGGCTTTGTTCTGTGGCCTTGACCTCCAAATGGAAGGGCTGCGTGGGATCCGGAGGAATCAGACATGCGGCCTGTATCACTGCAGTTTTTAATTTGGCCACAGACTGGGTGTGAGCATCACCTGCAGTTTTATCAAATCATACAAGGGCTTTGCGCACTCTGCAAAGCCTGGGATAAAGTTCCTTTGGTACAGGAGATGCACAGGAGAAGGGAGGACCTCTATCCACAGGGGGCCAGGAGGCCCGATAGAGAAACTGTGCAAAGGCATTGGGACCAGTTAACTGTCCCTGTCAATGTGAGCAGTGTAGCCCCGAGGACCTGGATGCAGTGCCGCAAGAAGTTCAATAACCTCACACAAGTGGTCAAGGTCAGTGAATGCATCTTCAAATGCCATATCCCACCATCTGCACCACTAGTTTCACACACTGCTCAATTGACCACACCCCCATCACTCACCTACCAACAATCTCTATCAATCACGACTCATGTACCTAACATTCATAGCTTCACCTCACCCTCACACCCTCACCACTTAGCACTGCTGCGAGCCTCACACCTACATCTCACAGCTTGCACACACTGCCAGCTATTCAACCATCCTTGGACCCCAGCTATTCACAATGGGGCAGAAATTAGGATCGGGGGCTTGCCGCGCGTGCAAGCCCCCGATCTGCACTTACCCGACGCGCTGGCCGTTCACCTCCAGGGACGCCTGGAATTCCTGTTTGAAAAAGATGACTCCCGGGCAGCGTGTGATGTCACGCCGCCCAGGAGTGCAGCCAGCGCGAAGCCTGTAGCGCGCAGTGCAAGTGAGACACGCCCCTTGAGGTCTCATTTTAATAGGACACGCCCATAATCTTTGCAAGCAGCTGGAGAGGACTCTTTCCTACAGAACAGAAGTGCAGGTAGGTTATGTGTATTTTTACCAATGTTTTGGTAACTTTTATAAATTTTTAAAAACGTTTGAATGATTTTGATGACTCTGAGATAGTTTTAAAGAGAATTGAAGCTATTTGAGCAGTTTTTAAAGCCTTGAAAACATTCTTTTAATTCTGTTCAGTTAATTAGCAAATTGAGATGGCTGGAATGATCACATTTAACGTGATTAAAAGAACTCAGAACTTCACTGAGGATGACCTCAACAATCTCCTCAACGAGGTGGAGGCGAAGCGCCTGCGCATCATGGGGAATGAGTAGTCGAGGGCACCGCAAAAAGGTCAGATGGCAGCGTGGTCGGAAGTTGCACAAGCTGTCAGCGCGAGCTCCACCATTCCACGTGTGGTGTATGTAACCTGTACCACCTTAAGAGAACTACCTTAAGAAGATGGACTACTTTCTCTTGCTACTATATATTGTAGTACCGGTGGTGACCACACCGGTATATAAGCTCTGTGTAGTAATTTGTAAAGCAGTTCAGCCCTGACCTTCAAGTAGTAAAGACCTGTTTAAGTTTTTCCTGTTGTCTGTGTCCAGTTATTTAAAATAAGTATACCTGGAACACACAGACTCAACAGTGGCGACGAGTCGATCTTACCCAGCGGCAATTGCATCCAAGGCAGCTTCGTCCCCAGAACGGGCGTCGAGAAGAGGCATCCGCCCTCATCATCCTGCTGAGCACCGCATTCACACGAGAGGCATCGAGAACCCGGGTTGGAATTGCTGACCACGAAGTCCACCATCAGCGACAGGCAGTGACCATCCTTCTTCCACGGCGGTGGGTAAGCCGATCTAGCGACACGGGCAGAAAGTCGGCCGCGTTGTCAGTGGAGAAGGCGGGCGAGACCGGAGGAAAAAGGGCGGAGAACTCGACCGCAGCCGGTGTAAAGGGCCGGGCTGCAATCGGAATAGACGCGCAGCAAGAAAGGAAGCGCTAATACCCACGAGGACAGCGGGGAGTAAAAGCAGCTGCGTCGGGGGAAATTAAGGACCGCTGGGAGGCGAGAACGGCAACAGCGCGGTAATCGCCATTGTAGCCAGCGGGGGGGAAGAAGCCAAGCGCGGGAAGCCGCCATTTTAGTCGGTGCAGGAAGAAGACAAGCGCGGGAAAAGCCGCCAAGCGTGGGAAGCCGCCATTTTGGAAAAAAAAAAAATACTTAAAGAAACTTACAAGGATGCCTAAAAACGGTAACATCACTGCTTTTGATAGCGATGTCGAAGATTGGGCCACTTATGTGGAGCGTATTGAAGTTTATTGTACAGCAAATGAGATACCGGCTGAAAAGAAAGCACTAACCCTATTAAACTCGATGGGTGCGAAGACGTACGGGTTATTAAGGCACCTTGTAACACCAGATAAACCGGCGGATAAGACTTTCGCGAATATTGTTACTATCCTGCAAGAGCATTTAAACCCCACGCCGCTGCTGATAGCGGAACGATTTAAATTTTACAGAAGAACGCAGCTGAAAGAGGAAAGCAACGCTGAATTCTTAATTGAACTGCGCAAGCTATCAAAGTACTGTCAGTTTGGTACAGGACTAGCAGATGCTCTGAGAGATAAGTTCGTGTGTGGACTATTAAAAGAAGGAACTCAGAAGCGACTGCTAGAGGAAAAGGACCTTACGCTAGATAAAGCTGTCACCATTGCAGCATCGCACGAGGCGGCAGCACGAGGCACCGCGGAAATGCAGCTAAGGCCATCGGAACTCAGCACCAATCAAATGGCATTGGGTGCAGTAAAGTGCTATCGTTGCGGAAGGACAACGCACGATCAGAACCAGTGCTAGTTCAAAGATAAAGAATGCAGAAAATGTGGCAGACTCGGTCACATAGCGAAAGTATGCCGGTCAGGAAAGAAGACCAGCAACAAAAAGTCACCACAGAAGAAGTACAAAAAAGTACACAAGGTGACAGAGAACAGTTCAGATGAACAGAAGACGGATTCAGACTCCAGCAGTAGGGAACTGGGTTGTCTAAGAATACATAATGTGGGTAACACAGCAGACCACCAAACTATTTGGGTTACACTCCAGATAGCAGGAGTCCAAGTGAAGATGGAATTGGACACGGGATCGGCATTGACGGTCATGAATAAGCAAGATTACAAAAGGTTATTCTTACACATTCCCCTAAGGGATACGGAGATTGTATTAAAAACATACACGGGGCAAAGAGTGTACCCCATTGGAAAGATAAAAGTAAAGGTGGTCCACAAGGGTAAAGAAAGCAAAGGAATGGACTTGTATGTGTTACCTGAGGGAGGTCCACCACTACTGGGACGGGAATGGATCAGGAGAATAAATATGGACTGGCATTCCTTAAAAGCACTAACTGTAGATTCCGGTAAAAAGGACGATGTCAAACCTAAACGACTGTCCAGAATATTGGACGATGCTAAGGAGGTGTTCCAACAGGGACTGGGAACACTGAGAGGAATTACGGCAAACATCAAGGTTGAAGAACATGCAAACCCGAAATTTTTCAAAGCCAGACCGGTACCTTATGCGATACGACCTGCTGTGGAAGCTGAGCTAGAAGGGCTAGAACGTTCAGGAGTACTGTCAAAGGTGGACTGGAGCGAATGGGTCACGCCCATTGTTCCCGTCATGAAGCATTCATTGAGCAACAAGCCGGGGGAACCGGGGAAGGTTCGCATCTGTGGCGATTTCAAGATCACTGTTAATCCGGTTCTTCACACGGTGCAATATCCGCTTCCGCGGATTGAGGATATCTTCGCTTCGTTGTCTGGCGGGAAACACTTCACCAAGATAGACCTGGCGCAGGCGTACTTACAGATGGAAGTTGATGAAGCGTCACGCCAGTATCTCACGATCAACACGCATAAGGGCTTATATCGGTATAATAGACTGGTTTTTGGAGTGGCATCGGCTCCAGCGATTTGGCAAAGGGCCATGGAGCAGGTATTACAGGGAATTCCTGGCACACAATGCTATCTGGACGACATTCTTATTACAGGAGATGATGATGAGGAATACCTTGCTAATTTGGAACAGGTGCTCACCAGATTGAAAGAGTATGGACTTCGAGTTAATCGCCAGAAATGTGAGTTCTTTCAGAAGCGAATCTCGTACTGTGGTCACGTCATTGACCAGGAGGGGCTTCACAAGTCACCTGACAAGATCGAAGCTGTTGTGAAGGCTCCCGCTCCGGAAAATGTATCCCAGTTGAGGTCGTTCCTAGGGTTGATTAACTATTACCATAAGTTTCTGCCAAATTTATCCACGATGCTACACCCGCTGAACGCTCTTTTACAAAAGGGAGTGCCATGGAAGTGGAGCGAGGACTGTAAGCGGGCTTTTCACAAAAGCAAGGCATTGATCACCTCTAAGGAAGTGTTGGCTCACTTTAACCCAACGCTGCCTATTCGTTTAGCTTGTGATGCTTCCCCATATGGTATTGGGGCAGTGCTATCACATAAGTTGCCAAATGGCTTGGAAAGACCAGTCGCATTCGCATCCAGATCATTGACCTCCGCTGAGCGCAACTATGCTCAGATAGATAGGGAGGCTCTCAGCCTCGTGTGGGGAGTAAAAAAATTTAATCATTACCTGCAAGGCCAAAAGTTTACGCTGTTGACAGACCACCAGCCGTTGGTTTCCATTTTTAACCCTAAGAAGGGTGTTTCGGTGATGACAGCGCAGAGGCTCCAGAGATGGTCCCTTTTCCTAGGGGCACATCAATATGAGATCGAATTCAAAGGTACAAAGCAACATGGTAATGCTGATGGGCTGTCGCGCCTGCCACTACCTACAGCGGAAGAGGCACCGACAGTTGACCCTGTTGAGTTATTTCACTCGACCATCATCGAATGTTTGCCAGTCACCAATGCGAGTATTGAGAGAGAGACCAGGAACGACCCGACACTGTCTCGGGTCTATGAATTGACAGTGAAGGGATGGCCAGCACGTGGCGAACCACTGTTACCGGCATTCTCAGCCAGACGAGAACAGCTGTCCGTTTGTCAAGGAACATTGATGTATGGAACAAGGGTGATTATTCCTCCTAAATTAAGGGAGAGAGTTCTAAAGGAACTGCATGAAGGTCATCTGGGGGGAGTCAAGATGAAAAGCCTTGCTAGGGCTTATGTGTGGTGGCCAGGTATCGACAAACAAATAGAGGATCTGACTAAAAGCTGCTCAGGTTGCCAAAAAGTTCAAAATGCACCTCCAATTGCACCGCTGCATCCATGGGAATGGCCTTCAACCCCATGGCAGCGTGTATATATCGACTTTGCAGGTCCATTCATGGATTCCATGTTTTTGATAGCGGTAGACGCACATTCTAAATGGCCAGAAGTGATTAAGATGGCGACCACCACCTCGGAAAAGACGATCGCAGTTCTAAGAACCATATTTGCAAGAAATGGATTGCCAGAACAGATATGTTCAGACAACGGACCGCAGTTTGTGTCAGAAGAATTCCAGAAATTCATGAAGAAGAATGGGGTGAAACACTATACATCTGCCCCATATCATCAGGCTACAAATGGGTTGGCCGAGAGATTTGTACAAACGTTCAAAAAGGCGATAAAGGCCATGAGCGAAGACCATACTCCACTACAACACAAGGTGGACAATTTCCTAATGGCATATCGAAACGTCACACATGCAGTGACAAATCAAAGTCCTGCCATGATGTTTTATAACAGGAGGTTGCGGTCCAGGTTGGATTTGTTAAAACCAAATGTGCGTAGGGAAGTCGAAAACAAACAGTTCCAGCATGTAAATAACAAGACCACTCGGAATTTCGAAATAGGACAACCAGTGTTAGCCCGGGACTATAAGAATGAGAAATGGCAATCTGGAACAATTCGTGCCAGACAAGGACCCCTGATGTACACGGTAGAGATTGGTGAAAACGTAATACGACGTCATGCTGACCAACTTGTAGAATCGAGAACAAGGGTCGAACCCATGGCTACGGCAGAGGCACCAGTGGAAGAAATTATTGAACCTGTAGCATCTACCTCAAACGCGAACGTACATGAGGATGTTCAATCCATAAGAGATCAATTAGAGGAGTCACCCCAGCAACCAGAATCAGAGACCCCTGAAAGGCGTTATCCAACTCGGATCAGGAGGCCTCCTCAGAGACTGAATCTTTGAACAGTTGCATGAAAGTTGTATATATGTTATCCATGTTATGTTTAAATTGGGGTGTACACTGTTAAGCTAAAAAGGGAGGAATTGTGGTGTATGTAACCTGTACCACCTTAAGAGAACTACCTTAAGAAGATGGACTACTTTCTCTTGCTACTGTATATTGTAGTACCGGTGGTGACCACACCGGTATATAAGCTCTGTGTAGTAATTTGTAAAGCAGTTCAGCCCTGACCTTCAAGTAGTAAAGACCTGTTTAAGTTTTTCCTGTTGTCTGTGTCCAGTTATTTAAAATAAGTATACCTGGAACACACAGACTCAACACCACGTACAGCGGAACAATGTTGCAAGAAATTCAGTGACTTGTTGCGATCTGTCAGGGTTTGTACAGTTTTAACTAAAGTGTACTGTTACATTGCAAAGAGTTTAATTTAACTTGATTTCAAAAGGCTTATGCATTTAATTTTCTAAAGTTACTTCTTGGTAAAGTCACCTGAGCTAGCAATAAAACTTTATGGCTTTGGGGCCAGCCCAGGGTTACCTATTGTTCTCTTATCTTGATTCCAGTGCTTTGAGCTGTAAAACTTCAATCAGAGATTTTAAGAAGCACCCAACCCAGTCTTCAAAGCCTTTGCTGACCGTGTCAGAAATGCAGCTGTGTGATTCTCTTTTTTCTTCTGTAATATCAGAGTAAGAGTTCTCACAATGCCAGTGAACGCACACGCACAGGCGGTGGTTTTGCCAAGCTGAGGGTTTTGACCGAACATGAGGAACGGGTCGAACAGATGTGCGGATTTGCTAGCAATCGCCCTGTGGAAGGATCTCAAACAAGCATTGATGACCCTCAAAGTGAATTGGCCTGCCCAGCTATATGTTGAAGAAGGATAGGTGTGTGCTGAATATCTGTGATGTGGCACATCGTGCTTTACCTTTGCAAATGTTTTCTGCTTCCTTCCCACAGCTGGACAGAGTACCTCTCACACGCGGGATGAGCAGTGCGTGGAGTCAGTGGCCGCAGAGGGCATTGGGGAAGTTGTTTCTGCTGCGGTGGCAGCAGTTACTGAGCTGGTTGAGGAACAGGAGGAACCTGTCCTTTGTCAGCAAGTGCAGCAGGAGTGTATAGACCCTGTGTCGCTGCCCACTATCTCACCATCTCCTGGCCCCTGTGGCTCTGTGCGAGTCACTGCTGACTGTAGCTCCACAGACAGACACCATATTGACACTTCAGCGCAGGTGGGAGGAGCAGAAAGACATTCAGTACAACAGCACCTACAAGATGAGGAGCAAGATATTGCAGGTTTCAGGCAATTGCTGAGCTCTCTCACTGAGAAGGATGTAGACTCCAGAGACTGTATCAGGCAGGGAATTGATAATCTTTGCATGACACTAAATCAGATATCATCGCAGTTGGTGGTGTTTATTGAGAATTCTCTTAATCAGGTGACATCGCAGTTGGTGGCGCTTAATGAGACTATGATTGCACTAGTTCATTCGCGTGAACCTATTACTACTGCCATTACGCTGACTCCAGCAGAAGGGCCGTTCCCAGGTCCCAGTGCAGAGCCACTTTGGTCCCAGGAGCCAGCAGCTTCGCCAGTCATGATGCAGGGAAACGTAGACTTGCCTCAGCAACAACCCTTTCGTGAGAGCGCTGCTGAAGAGCAGGAAAAGTCTGACAGGGCCCTTGCATGTAGCTCTGGAGGGCTCCAGTCACGGGCATTGAAAAGGCGCAGGAAACGTTAGCGTGTCACCTTCAGCCCACTCCGCCTCCTTCAACCCTCAGTCACAGAGGCCAGTGGCCAAATTGTTAAATTGTTATATTTATCATTTTATTGAAATGTTAAATGTTTTCTTACATATTTAAATTAAAATGTTTATTTCTGAATGAAAGGATATGTAACCTTTTCGTTTAAGCAGTACACCCAGTAATCAATCTTAAAAGAATTTAAACATTTATTTTATTTCAAAAAGTTTGACAACAACTGTTACAGAAGTAGAAAATAGCTAGTTCCCACCTTGAATGTCTGTATTGCAGTAAGAAAATAAAAATTACTGTAAAATGTTTACACTTTCTTTTTGAACAGTTAGCATTTTGCACATGTTTGAAAACGTTACAAGAGGTAGTACCCATCTTAAATTTTGCAATTTCACTATGAATCAAACACAAATGACTTAAACCTGTTTACAAAGTGATTTCAAAACTGTTAACTTTAATATTTTTAAATTGCATAAAAGAGGTCCTTAACATCCTGAATGTCTTACTTGCACAAAAAAAGAAAGACAAGTAAAAACGAACTGTTTCCAATATTTCTTCCTCATTGTTCATGGTCAGAAATTTTTTTAAAGTACAGAAGCTTTACTTAAAATTTACAAGTTATTCACTTTATACATCGAAACTGAAGATGAAAAGTTTTTGATGATGCAATAAAAGGTCACTGTTTCACTTTAATATGTGTCTGCTTCTGTCTTTGCCTTGTGGGGGGGAGGGGTAAGTACAGGGCGTAACTACTGCGTGAAGGTGTTGGCTACCAGCAGTTCCCGAGCAGCCTTATTTTCGGCAGCACCTGGCTCCTCCCCATGAGGCCTGGCAACATGCACATTGCCATCGCCTTCATCCTCCATTTCAACAGGCAGCTGTTCCTCATTGTTAAGGGTCAGTCCTTCCTGCAGGGCAAGGTTGTGCAAAGCACAACAGGCCAGCACAATCCTTGCCACTTTCTGGTGAGAGTACTGCAAGGTCCCCCCTGACCTATCCAGGCACCGGAATCGTGATTTCAGAACTCCTATTGTCCTCTCCACCACTTGACGTGTAGACACGTGTGCATGGTTGTATCTCTCCTGAGACTGATGATTGGTCTTGCGGTAGGGGGTCATCAGCCATGGTTTTAGCGGGTAGCCCTTGTCGCCCAATATCCATGCGGATCCTGTAGGCAATTTGCTGAGAGAATCATACAATTTAGAGTTACGGAGGACGAAGGAGTCATGATTACTTCCCCGGTGCCCTGCCTTCACGTTTAGGATCCGGAGGTGTGCATCACATAATATCATTACATTCAATGAATGATACCCCTTCCTGTTTATGAATGTCACAGGTGCATCCTTGGGTGCCTTCAATGCAATATGGGTTCCATCGACGGCCCCAATCATTTTGGGGAATCCAGCAATGCAATGAAATGCTAAGGCCATCTCCTTTTGATGTCGAGAGGACAAGTCATAATTAATTAAATCTGAAATCCTACGGCAAATGGCTTCTGTGACCTGATGAATGCAGACCCTCGCAGCATTCTTGGAGATGTTGGTTATGTCACCGGTGCCTGCTTGAAATGATCCACTTGCAAAGAAGTTCAATGCTGTGGTTACCTTCATGTTCACTGACAAGGCAGTGCGGGTCTTCGAGCGTGGCTCCAAGTCCGCCTTCAGCATGTCACATAGTCGGCCAATTGCCTCTTTACTGAAGCGCAGCCTCCTGATACACAACTCCTCGGACAGCATTTCAAATGATCGCCTCTCCCTGTAAACTCTGTGGGGTGGGTAGTTGTTCCTTCTGATCAGGAGACGGTTATGGTTCCTTAATCTTCTACGTTGCTCCCTGGCGTTCCGATTTCTTTGAAGCAAATACACATAGAGCATCGCGGCAACATTTCTATAAGAGGGCATATTTCTCGCTCACAGGACTTCTCACTACACAGACGTACCTGTACGGAGTAAATGGAAATAGTTGTTAGTTATTTTAATAAACTGAGTGCCTATAACATCAACTCGGCCTATGCCAGGAAGCATGCTTTAAGGGCTTGCAAACACATCCTTCCCGCCTGATGAATATCACAGGCTGAGATCCTTTTCCAATAAATTACATTTGCAGAAATTCATCATTACATAAATACAATCATCCACGTACTGAAAGGAATACATACATAAATGCACATCCTTCAAGTAATATATACAGACATACATACAATCATACATATATACTTACTAAAAATAAGATATATTACTGATGACAAGTTCATTTTGTAAGCATTTTATTCTTTTTAAAACTGTCATTTTCACATTTAATAAACTCAACAAATTCAATTAGCCCTTGCCCACAGCCACAATTGCTCCTTCTACCTACAGTACTGAAAAACCGTTTTAAAAAAAAGTTTAAAACTTACCTCAGCCTTTCTTAAAATATCTTTCCTCCCTTTCCCAAACAAAAATAGTGCCTTTCAGAAGATCCACGATGAAGACTTCTTCCTCCGCAGCTTCTCGACCAGCTGTACTCATGCTTTTCTCATGTGTAAGTTGTGAGGACTTACCCTCACTGAATCCATGAATGAAATCGCCGAATTTTACTGCGCACGCGCTGCCTGTGCAGTCGCACGCGCTGTGCCTCTTAACCCCTTGGGTCAGAGGAGAGGAAATGCCGGTTTTCCCCGCATGCGCTGTGCATGTTGAAAACCGGCAATTCCTCTGGCCACACGCGTGAGTACCCCGTCCGTACTCACGCGTTTTGAGAGGAATTACTGGGCCATTATATATTAATGATCTAGACAAGGGAACTAGATGTAATATCTCCAAATTTGCAGACGACACAAAGCTGGGTGGGCGTGTGTGCTGTGAGGAGGATGCCGAGAAACTACAGGATGATTTGGACAGGTTGGGTGATTGGGCAGAAGCATGGCAGATGCAATATAACGTGGATAAATGTGAGGTTATCCACTTTGGTGTCAAAAACAGGAAGGCAGATTATTATCTGAATGGCAATAGATTGGGAGAAGGGGAAGTGCAACGAGACCTGGGTGTCCTTGTGCACCAGTCGCTGAAGGTAAGCATGCAGGTGCAGCAGGCGGTTAAGAAGGCAAATGGTATGTTGGCCTTCATAGCGAGAGGGTTTGAGTACAGGAACAAGGATGTCTTGCTGCAGTTGTACAGGGCCTTGGTGAGACCACATCTTGAGTATTGTGTGCAGTTTTGGTCGCCTTATCTGAGGAAGGATATTCTTGCCATGGAAGGAGTTCAGCGAAGATTCACCAGGCTGATACCTGGGATGGCAGGAATGACGCATGAGGAGAGATTGAGTCGATTGGGATCATACTCGCTGGAGTTTAGAAGAATGAGAGGGGATCTCATTGAAACTTATAAAATTCTAACAGGACTAGACAGACTAGATGCTGGAAGGATGTTCCCGATGGCGGGGGAGTCCAGAACCAGAGGTCACAGTCTAAGGATAAGGGGTAGGCCATTTAGGACAGAGATGAGGAGGAATTTCTTCACCCAGAGAGTGGTGAACCTGTGGAATTCTCTACCACAGAAGGCAGTAGAGGCCAATTCATTAAATATATTCAAGAAGGTGTTGGATATATTTCTTAAGTCTAAAGGGATCAAGGGATATGTGGAGAAAGCGGGGACAGGGTACTGAATTTGGATGATCATCCATGATCTCATTGAATGGCGGAGCAGGCTCGAGGGGCCGAATGGCCTACTCCTGCTCCTATCTTCTATGTTTCTATGTTTCTACCACGAATCTTGAGACGCGCTCTGGTGAGTGCTGCAGGGCTCCTCCAGAGCGGTCCAGACAGTGGAAGTATTGTTTAAGGATGCCAGTGGTCTGCTCTATCAGATTCCGTGGGGCAGCATGGCTTTTGTTATATGCTTGCTGCCCACGTGTGGTTGGGTAGCACAATGGAATCATGAGCCAGGTGGTCAGCGGATAGCCCTTATCGCCCAGTAACCACCCTTTGGTTTGTCGTGGTGGGTCAAATGCTGATGGAACGGCGGACTGCCACAGAATGAAGGCATCAGGGCTGCTGCTAGGATATCGAGCATTGAAGTGCATGATGCCCTGAGTATGAACATTGAGGGAGTGGAATCCCTTCCGGTTGTGGTACATCTCCGAATTGAGATGCGCTGCCCACAAAGCGACGTGTGTGCAGTCAATGGCACTCTGAACCATGGGGAAGCCTGCTATCCTAGTGAAGCCACATGCTCGCTCTGCCTGCTTCTTTCTGGCGAGAGGATGAAATGTATTCAGCTCTCCTTGCATACAGAGCCTCACTCACCTCACTTATACAGGAGTGGACGGCGAATTGGGAGATTTTACAGATGTCGCCTGCTCCAGCCTGGAAGGAGCCCAACGCAAAGAAGTTCAAGGTCACGCTCATCTTTACAGCTACTGGCAATGCTGCCCTCGCCCTGGACTGAGGCTGCAGGTCTGCCTGCAGCAGGTGGCAGATTTCTGTGAGCACCTCCTGAGTAAAACGGAGATGTCACACACTGTTCGTCGCTGAGGTTGAGGTAGGAGAATTGCTCCCTGAAGACCCTGGGTGGATATGGCCTCCTGCTGAGAGCCCTTCTCCCCCTCCTCCTCATGCCTCTTCTAGCAGCTTGTCCTGCTCTGTGTCGCCTCTGCACATTCACCCAGTCATTCTGCAGGCCAAGGGGGATACAAACTACTCCACCCATGTCTGGGAGCAAATAGTCTGAGCAGACCCCTTGCAAGTCAGTACCACGTCCTTGAGCACATGCCACGCCACTCCTTGTAGACTTTAGGCAACCTTAAAGATGTCTAGAAAGCACCAAACACTTGTACAAGCTCAGCAACAGCTAATGGAAATCAATCAGCAACTAACCTGTAAATCAGTGATAATCTCTTTAACTAGCACTGGTGTGGGGTCCTTCCTGCTGCTGAATGCATGTTCAGCTGTGTGAGGTTCAGCGAGGGCATTCGCTGAAGCGTTAAGATAGAAAATGGCAATTCTTGGGGGCAATTCAGCGTTACACGCTGACTGCCGTCATGATCTGCCTACTCTGCATACTTACAGCGCACGCTACCAGCGCCGACGCTAACGCCCTCACAAAATGGCATCAGGCGCCACCCATACCAGAAGTGTGTGCGCACGGCGTGGACACCATTTTGAACACTTTGATAGGGATATCGGTCTGCGAATACTGCTAGGGAAAATGGAAACATGTTATTCACTAGACCCACACTCTAGAGACCAGGCCATCTATACACAGACACTGGGCCTTCAATCTACTAACAATATTTTTTTTAAATGCCTACTTTGGTAATCATTCACCTGCCTTTATAGAACCTTAGGACACCCATATGGTTGCAAGCACTTAAGTGTCTCTGTAAACCTCTGTTTACCATGTGTTACTATTAAACTAAGATTGATGTTTAACTAAAAATAAGAAAGACTTCTTTTTAAGTTAAAATCCATGCTATTCAGCAGTCATGGAATAGATCTACAGTTTGTAATTTTGAGAAACTAAAAATACACCTTCAGATTTATCAAACATATTTGCTTTACTCTTTCTGTCATGCACGTTTAATTGCTTTACTAACACAGAAAACAAAAAACGCACATCACAGTTGACATAATCCACAAGTGGCTGCAGAGCTCATCACTGTTGGTGCTGGCCCATTCAGCGCTTTATTTGCTGTAAACCGCTAATTCTTGACGTGTGTTCTCTTGTGGGATGAAGCTGTGCTGTGTGTCATTAGTAACAAATGTGCTGTTGTGTTTCTGTGAAGTTTCTCTGTTCATGGGTTAGCGCTGTTGTTAAAGTAGCAAATGAAGGAACTTGATACAAACACATTAATGCATTTTTGGGTAAAAATCCGGTATCGACCATATTGGGGCACTAACATCGGCCGGGCGCAAACTTAAGCGCCCGCGCAAATTATCGCCGGTGACCGCAAAATTTGTCTCCAGTGCCCCTGGAGGTGATTGGAGCGCTAAATCAGGCGCGACACACTTCTCTTAGGGCGCTAACGCAGAGAACAGGGCACTACCTCAGAGCGTTACTCAAGCTCAGGCGATGTTAATTACCTTGTACTCAGACAGACTGGTGCCTTCCAGTTCTTAAAGGTGAGGGTCAATGATGCTGCACAGCCTCACCCTGACCATTGCTGCTTTTGACCTGGGCCTACAAGGAGATGCAAATCTTGAACCAGGAATATCATGGCTGCTCCGAGGCCCAGGGAGAGAGCTCGCCGATTTAGCGACCAGCCATTGGAGGCTCTGGTTATGGCTGTGGAACGCTGATGGGTAGTGCTGTTCCCAGAGACTGGCAGGAGGACATTGCCCCGGGGGTTTACAAGGGTGTGGAGGGAGGTGGCCCAGTACATCTCGTCCAGAAGCCTGGTCCAAAGGACTTACACCCAGTGCCGCAAGAAGTTCAACAACTTCACTCGGATGGTCATGGTGAGTAGATGCTTGAAATACCTTTACATCCCACCATCTCAACCTCACCCTGTGCACAGACGGTATAAACTGACAAATCCCCAACACTCACCCAACAACTATGCCCATCTACTAAAAGTCACATCCACATCTCACACCTTGCAGACATTAACGGCTATTCAACTATGGTAGGCACATCTGCCAAACACATGGCTGCACACTCACTCACACACTGTCCTTTTTCTTGCAGGCCAAGCTTGCTCGTAACAGGAGGGAGCAACAACGCACGGGAAGAGGTCAGTCGGAGCTGCACCCCCTCACACAGCTGGAGGAGCGAGTTCACAGAATAATCGCGAGCCACGTCATGGGCGCTGTGGCAGTCGGAGAGGTCAACCCCCTTGGAGACAGCAACGGTATGTTCATCATCTCTCTCTCCTCTCTCATACCACTTCACCCTCACAATACGAGCCCTTCCCACTTTGCATCTAAGTATACTGTCTCCATTCCTTTCGCTCTTCCTGTCCCCTCCCCTTACATTAAAGCCACTCTTGTGCCTTCCTGCTTTCAGATAGTGAGCTACCATCTGACCAGCCTGTCTCTCAGCCTCCCAGTGGCAGCGATGTGGGAGAGGATCAGGAACACCAAGCCGGAGCCTCACTGGTTGCATCTCCCGAGGGCGACATATTGGATAGTGGGACCACGTGGTCACTGGAGGGGAGCAGAGGATTTGGCTTTGATGTGGTTAAAGCTCCTGGACCCAGCGGGCTGCAGCAACGCCATGGGGGAAGGGAAGCTCGGGGGCCATCTCCCCAGAGGGTGAGTGCGCGTACGAGTTCTGCTGCACAGGACTGGGATGAGGACCTCGATATCGCGACGATGAATACTTAGGCAATGAGCATGCATACTGAGCTCATGGGTGCGATGGCAAGGGTGCCCGACAGCATGGATGCACTGGCTAGGAGCTTGGAGGAGTCCGCTGTTAGCACAGCTGTCATCTGTGCGCAAACCCTTGAACCCATCCTTGCCTCGTTGCAGAGGATAGTGGAATTGCAGAGAGACCGTGGGGACCCAGACCCCATGCTGCGTGTAATGGGTGAGGTGGCAGCATCTATTGCAGCACAGGCTGAGGCAACGCAGCGGCTTAATGCTGGAACCGAGTCATTAGTTGGTGCCATCCAATCTCAGACTGCTCTCATGCAGTCTCATATTGATATCATGCAAGCGCTCACGCCACCCACTGTCCACCAGGGATCTCACAGTGCTGCAGCAGGCCAGCAATCTGTGCTCGAACAGATTGCTCTGGGTGCTGTGGTTCTGCCCCGGCGGAGTGGCAGTGTGTTGGTTGAGCAGGAAGGTGCTGGCCGCTCTCAGGATGACATAATTCCTGCTCTCACCACTGCCACTCCGCCATTGCACTTGCCACAGCCTGTAACACGGCCAGCCCAGACTGCTGCTGCCCATGCAGAGTTGGTGCAGTCTGCAGCCGGGCCCTCCAGGCCCAGAGCTGGTCGAGGGCATCCTGCAAGGCCATCTGCAGCCTCTGGCTCCGAGATTCAGCAGCCTTCCACCAGCCTTGCTGCAGCTACTGGGGCCACATTACGGAGGGTTGGGAGGGGGGGAAGTGCGAAGGGGAGGGAGATCATTCAGGAAGGCTAACTAACTAAAATTTTTTGACCGAATGGGGGGAGTGTTTGTACCAAAGTTGGATGTGTTTGTAAATATATTGTTCACTTTGTTAAGAATTATTTTGATGTGCTAAGAACCAGTTGTCTTTGTTAATAAATTGTTGTGTTTGTTTGTTATTGGTTGTGCTTAATAAGACACAGTTGTTCAGAATAATAACATTTTTTATTTAAACGTTACAAATTTCCTCATGTTTCTCATTGGAACTTTGGCTGGTCATAGGGGCTGCGGGCTGGCGGTAATGACGTGGTTGTTGAGCCCAAAAGCCATCTTCTCTCTCATTCATCGGAAGTGCTGTGTTATGAGACATTCACAATCGGCCCTTGCAGAAGCAAAATTGAGCGCCTCCCGTCCATGTTGTTGTTGCTCATCCTCCTCTTCACCCTCCTCCTCAACCTCCACCTCCTCCTCCTCCTCTCCCTTTTCCTCCTCCTGAGGTGGTCCACCAATCCCTGGTGGCAATGGCTGGGTCCTCAGAATGGTAAGGTTGTGCAGCATGCAGCACACAACTATAAGAACCGATACTTGATCAGGGGAGTACTGAAGGCTCCTCCAGAGTGGTCAAGACACCGGAACCGTTGCTTCATCACGCCGATCGTCTGCTCAATCAGGTTCCTAGTGGTGCTATAGCTCTCATTGTATTGGAGCTCAGCAGGGGTGTTGGGGTTACGGAGCGATGTCATCAGCCAGGTGCAGAGTGGATAACCCTTGTCCCCGAGGAGTCAGCCACGAGCATGATGTGATGGTTGGAACAGGTCTGGGACACCAGTCTGGCGCAGGATGAATGCATCGTGGCTGCTGCCAGGATAGCGGGCATTGATGGCGAGGATGCGCTGTCTGTGGTCGCAAACCAACTGTCGTTCAGAGAGTGGTAGCCTTTGTGGTTGAGGAAAACCTCAGCATTTTGATGAGGTGCCCGCAATGCCACGTGCATGCAGTCAATGGCGCCCTGAACCATGGGAAAGCCCGCTATCCTTGCGAAGTCACATGTACGTTCACGCTGTTTGTCTCAGGTCATGGGGAATGAGATGTATTCCCTTCTCCTTTTGTAGAGAGCATTTGTGACCTCCCAGGTGCAGCAATGGACTGCGAACTGGGAGATGTTCGCAATATCCCCTGTTGAATTCTGGAAGGAGCCTCTGGCATAGAAATTGAGAGCCACCGTCACTTTCACTGCCACCGACAGAGTTGTCCTGGTCCTGAGCTGAGGCTGGAACTCTGGCTGCAGGAGGTGGCAGAGCTCAGTGACCACCTCCTTGCTGAAGCAGGGCCTTCTAAAGCACTGCTCCTCGGACAGATGGATATATGAGAATTACTCCCGGAATAACCTGGGAGGGTAAGATCTCCTGTGGAGAGCCCTGTTGGCCCTCCTCCCTCTGGCCACATTTTCCACTCTCTCTCTCTGCCTCCGCTGCCTCCGACGGTGAAGCTGGAGGGTGAGGCCCCATGCCAGGGCAGCCCCCATTAGCTCTTCTAAATGTGATAGTACTAAAGGTTACAGAAATGGGAACCTGATAAGTTTTGCTGACGACCAAAACTCCTTCAAGTAGGAAACCGTTAAATGTCTCCAAACGCCTCTCTCCCTCTCTCAACCTGCGTAGGCAGAACTGATTGCCGAGAGGATAAAACAGGAAGTGCATGTCTTTAAATAGCGCCCCCCCAGCTCCCAGCCGACTGCAAACCGTCCCCCTCTACCTGTCGTTCCGAGCGGCAGGCGCTGAGGCAGGGGGCGAGAATCCATTTCCAGTCCCGGGCGCTACCGGACGATGCGCGCTTGGATGACATCACGATCTCTGGGCGCAGGAGATCGTGGCGGTAGTGTTTGGTGCCACCGTAAACAGCCAGTGAATTTCACGGACGGCGCTAAAATCACCGCGCACGGGCGGTAAGTCGTTAGCACCCCATTAGCGCCCCTGGAGGCGCTAACGAGAGGTGCTAACCAACCAAATTTTCCCCCTTTGTTCCTAATATCAGGCAGTCCAATTTCAACCCATTTGTGTCTGTAATTTTAGTTTGGAAACCACTCAAACAACATTCTACAGGAAAGGGATTTAATATGACATCTGTGTTAGTAAAGGAGCAATAATGAAGTAATATGCTAAATATACTAGTTGCTATCCTGTGGCGTTGCACACAGTAAACTGGAGAATATGGAATTTTCCTCTTTATGTCTGGTATATTGGGACTTCCAGCCACCCCGCTGACATCACCACAATCCTGTTCCACATTCCTGGGTCGAGGTTTATTACCTATACATGGTGGGCCCTCGCTGCAATTCCTGCCATCAAGAGTAGGGTTGCAAAGGGGTGGAAAGTTTCCGGTAAATTTCCGGTAAATTTCCGGAAATTTTCCACGGAAGTTTAGCTTGGGAATTTTGGGAATTTTGCCCAAAAAAGCACATGCTAGCACAATATTGTTTTTTTTGTATTTCTTTCTTTTTTTTCCACAGGTCCTCTCTTAAAATTACTAACAGAGATGGAATCTTAATTATTAAGGAATTTCTTAATCAATATATGTTTATCTTCTTACTTGGCTTGTTTTAATAATTACAAGTTTTGTGTGTGACTGTGAACAAATGTGTCCTGATTGGTTGGATGAGTGGATGAGCGATTAGCTCCCTCTATTTGTAATATTTGCATATCGAATTGTGATTGGCCTGCAGGCATCTGTAAGACTGCTATAGTTTTTTTAAGATCCAGGTTAGGGGTCCTGAGGGAAGTCATTTTGTTTTCTGCTGATGTTGTGATGATGCAGTAAGTAAATCAGACTTTATCTATATATATAAATCGGTACTTCTGTCATTCTGTCTTTCTGTCTATCTGTCTTTCTGTCTTTCTGTCTATCTGTCTATCTGTCTGTCTGTCATCGCGTGTGCGTTGCGGGTATGCACTCGAAAGTTACAGGGCGTACCTACGCGCGCGTTACCTCCAAAGAAAGCTTACGCTTCCGAGACGGTTTTAAGCGTATTTACGTTTCGGCCGGGCTAAAATTGCGCCCGCGGTATCCCAAAAACCTTCAACATTCCGCTCATTAGCATCTCATTATCCGCTCATTAGCGACAGAGTGACCGACAGAGTGACCTCGAGCTTGACCAATCGTACGCCGGGTTGCTGGCGTGTGCTGCCGGGCCAATCGGTGCGTGTGTGGCCGGGCTTTATCGTTCTGAACCGAGGTGAGTCGCTGCCATCTTGATTCCAAACTTTTCCTTTCTTTTTCCCGCTTTCTACGTCTTAAAAAAAAACGTTGCTTTTAAAACACATATTGTTTTTAAAAAAAATGATTTAGAAAGTAATTAACTTATCTAATCTCATTAATTTTCCTACCTTTCCCCATTTTTCCAGGTAGGCCTAGAAGCCTCGGCGTCTCCTCCGCACCCACGCCCGAGCTAGGCACCTCCCGGCCCCACTCGAAGGCTGGAGGGCCAGCCTCAGCCCAGCGCCGCTAGGGTGCACGCGCAGCAGGAGCTGAGACCCGCTGTCTCTCTCTGACTGGCCGGGGGGCGGGGCTTGCTGAGCGTCCAGCGTTACCCTGGCAACCGGGCCCGCCGGACGTCTCGCACAGCCACAATCGGCGGTCTTCACCTCGGGGGGGGGGGGGCCGCGACCTTCGGGGGGGGGCGGGGGGACCGCGACCCTCGGGCGGGGGGGTGGGGGGCCGCGCGCGCAGCAGGAGCAGCTGAGACGCGGCGTCTCTCTCTCTGGCTTGGTCAGCGTCACGGTTACCCTGGCAACCGGGCCCGCCGGCCGACAGAGATGCCACGTCTCAGCTCCTGCTGCGCGCGCAATCGGCGGTCTTCACCTGGGGGGGGGGCGACCCCCGCCCTCCCTCCCCTCCCCCCTTCCCCCCCTGCCCTCCCTTCCCCCCCTCCCTACCTTCCTCCCCCCTGCCCTCCCTTCCCCGCCCTCCCCCTCCCCTCCCCCCCGCCCTCCCCCCTCCCTTCCTCCCCCCTCCCCGCCCTCCCCCTCCCCCTCCCTTCCTCCCCCCTCCCCGCCCTCCCCCTCCCCCTCCCTTCCTCCCCCCTCCCCGCCCTCCCCCTCCCCTCCCCCCCTTCCCCGCCCTCCCCCTCCCCCCTCCCCCTCTCCCTCCCTCCCCCTCCCCCACCCCCCCTCCCTCCCCCCTCCTCCCTCCCCCCCTCTCCCTCCCGCCCTCTCTTCCCCTCCCCCTTCCCCTCCCCCTCCCCTCCCCCTTCCCCTCCCCCTCCCCTCTCCCCCTCCCCTCCTCCGCCCCCCCTTCCCCTCCCCCTGCCCTCTCCCCCTCCCCTCCCCCCCTCCCCTCCCCCTCCCCCCTCCCCCTCCCCCCCTCCCCCCTCCTCTCCCCCTCCCCCCTCCTCTCCCCCTCCCCCCCTCCCCTCCCTCTCTTCCCCCCAGTCGCTCTTTCTCTTCCCCCCAGTCGCTCTCTCTTCACCCCAGTCGCTCTCTCTCTCTCTTCCAAACACAACATTCCCTCGAAAAAGCCTCGGCACCGCTGGGCACTTCAGCTAGTACCAAATAAACCAGTTACTTGTTGAACTTTGTTGTCCTTCAATTTAAAATATACAAAATAATACACTATTGGTGATGTAGCGTCGTGTGTGTACAGGTCATGCTTCCATCACATGGAGCATCAGCAAAAATGTACTCCCCCTGTTGCAATTGTGCTGATCGACCGCAGTTCGACACAGAGATGAATGCCCTTTATTTCTCTGCATAGAACAATGCCACGTTTACCGTCGGATGTGTGGAAGCATTTTACCCCAGGCATTAAAGATGGAAAGACTGTGTACATGTGCAAACACTGTAGAAAGCCATATGTAAAGAATGCCACAAAGATGCAGCAGCATTTATCCAAATGCAACAACTTCACTCAAAGCTCACAGCAGTCAGCCCAGAGTTCCTCTGCTTCCATTCAAGAAGATGATGGTTCTCATTCAGCATCAGGCTCCTTATCATCAGCAACTCCTGGCCCACTTGGAAGGTTCTTTGATACAATGGATAGCCATAGCCAGAAGAATGCAGATGAGTGCCTTGCTCGAGCTGTATATGCAACAGGCTCACCACTCATGCTCACAGCCAATGTGTACTGGAAGAGATTTTTCAATGTTATTCGCCCTGCATACTGTCCTCCCACCAGACACGCTTTGTCTACTTATTTGCTGGAGGCTGAGTATAACAGAGTCCAAGGAAAGCTCAAAGAAACGATAGTGATAATGATAACGAAGAGCACAGACACGAAGGACAACAGACACACAGGCACATACATTGCTGATGAGCTGAAAGCGGTCATCAACGATCTTGGATCACAAAAGGTCTTTGCAGTAGTTACTGACAATGCTGCGAATATGAAGGCTGCTTGGGCTCAAGTGGAGGAGGCCTACCCTCATATTACGTCTATTGGGTGCGCAGCTCATGGGCTTAACCTGCTCCTCAAGGACATCATGGGTTTGAGAACCATGGAAGCACTGTACAAGAGAGCCAAGCAAGTTGTTAAGTATGTCAGGGGAAAACAGGTAGTTGCAGCAACCTACAACTCCAAGCAAATGACAAAGAACAAGAACACCACACTGAAGCTGCCCAACAACACTAGATGGGGTGGTGTTGTCATAATGTACAACAGCCTTCTGGAGGGTAAGGAGTCGCTGCAAGAAATGGCAATATCCCAGTCTGGGGATATGGAAACCACCATCAAGAAAATACTGCTGGATGATGTGTTTTGGGAGAGAGTGGTTAGCAGCCTTAAACTACTCTCACCAGTAGCATCTGCAATTGCTCAGATTGAAGGAGATGACGCTGTCTTGTCAGATGTTCTCAGGCTTTTTACTGATTTAAAAGAACAAATCAGCATTGCCCTACCCACATCCCTGCTGCTCAAAGCAGAGGAGAAGGCAATTGTTCAATTCATACAGACGCGTTTTGTGTCAAGCCGATTCATGCTGCAGCATACATGCTGGACCCAAAGCATGTTGGGAGACCAATACTTTCTGGAGAACAGATCAACAGCGCTTACAGTGTGATTTCTACCCTCTCACACCATCTCAATCTGGATGTGGGCAAAGTTCTGGGAAGTCTGGCAAAGTTCTCTACCAAGCAAGGTCTTTGGAATGGGGATGGGATATGGGAATCATGCAAGCATATCAGTGCACATACCTGGTGGAAGGGACTTTGTGCATCTGAGGCCCTGTCACCTATTGCATCGGTGATACTCCAAATCCCTCCTTCATCAGTGGCCTCTGAACGAAACTGGTCACTTTTTGGGAATAGGCATACAAAGGTGCGCAACAGGCTGACTAACAAGAGAGTGGAGAAACTGGTGGCTATCCGGGCGAACCTACAACTTATTGAGCCAGATACAGAAGTGTCCACCACACAGCTAGACACTGACACAGAGGAGGAAATGGACATGTCAGAGCCAGAGTCAGAGAATCAGGAGGAGCAATGAGGAGTAGAAGACTCAGAAGACTCATGAGTAGAAGACTCAAGGGGACAAAATAAGGACAAATTACAGGCTAAGTAAGCTGACGCTCTTTTTATTTTATTTTAGGTGGGTCTTTTTTGTGGGGGTTCAATAAAGTTCAAAATTATAACCTAAATAAAGTTTTGAAAGCCTGTTTTTATTTGTATGGAACAGTATGTCTATTTTGACGACAAAGATAATATAAGGGTCAGAGACAAAAACCATCAGTGTGCAAAAAAACTCAAAATTCCCATAAATTCCCAAAATTCCCATAAATTCCCAAAAATTCCCATGGAAAGTTTCCTCTTTTAAAAATTCCCAGAATTTTGCAACCCTAATCAAGAGGGAGCTCACCAGTGCAACTGAGGAAACTCTGGTGGTGCTGCAGCACGAATATCGCTGAGCTAGAAGCAGAGGAGGAAGAGAGAGAGACAAGTAGAAGAGGAGAGACAGAGAGAGAAGCTGTTAACATGAAGACACCAGAGACAGGTAGGACTGACCATATACTCTGACATGTGCCATGCCACAAGAGATCCACTAAGAAGATAATGGACCATATCTTGCAGCCCCTAAGGGTGCGTACGAGGTGCGCACGTGCCCGTGCCCGTAAGGGCCTTGCAAGTTGCGGGTTTAGGCATGCGAAGCGCATGCGCTGAAACCTGGAACTTGTGATCTGTCTTCAGATCATCCGCATCCCCGGGAAAAGGGAATTCTGCTTTTACCAGCATAAGAGTTATAAAAAACAGAAAAATAAAATTTTATCAATAATTTATACATTTAAAAACTTGTTAAATGAGGTAAGTTTATTTTTAGCCCCTTTAAAACATGTGAATTTATTTTTCAAAAAATTACATTTTTGTTTTAAATATTTCATTAAATGCCATTTTATTTAATTTTAAATGTGATTTTAATTTTTTTTTAAGGTGTATAGGTATTTTTTGGGGTATTCCCATTCTTACTTATGGGGTTTCTGTACATACGGAATCCCGATAAGAATGAATGGGGATCCCCCTTCTGTCATTGGTTGGGCCGGCCCACGTGATCTCAGGGGTGCCCGTGAACCGCCTGCGCCCCTGGGATACGTGGGCCTCTACACATGTCTACGCACAGAGGCCCAGGAGCGCGAGTCTCCGTGGATCCCGAGGCAGAAGGTAAATTCGTAGATTTTTTGCCGGCCGGAGGCCTCCGGCCACAAATTCAGGCCCCATCATGAAATGGTAGATCTGGAGCTCCAATATAAGATAAGTCAGTGTGGTAAGGAAACAGGAAATTCAAATTTGTGACTGATTCCAAGAAGTTCTAATTGCAATTCAAGCGAATAAATGTCAAAGAATGTTTACACTACAGGGTCGCTTGTAACTGGATCTCTTCATATCAGGACCACTCCTTTAACTGGTGTGCACGAGTGAAGTTTCCAGAAGTAACCTAAAGATACAAGGCAGTGACAGATTTGACAGCTGTCAGTAGAACAACTCGTTTGGAAAATGTTATGATGCAAAATATAACAATAGGTGACTAATGCATTCTGGAGCTGTTGCGATTACGGTCAGTAAGGAATTCGTGATTGAAGAGAGCACAGGACAGAACTATGTGAGGCCACCCTTAAATCACTACGTGCACCGTAGCGGGATTAAAATTTCATATATTTAATATTTTACACTTAAAATATAGGAATGCGTTGCAGCAGAAATAAATGTGAAAAAAGTTAATATTTAGATCAGCTTTTCACAAGTGGCACTTACTCTTAAACTTGTTTTTAAGTGTAGTTCCTTATGATAGTAATCACCTTGTCTGTCACTGACTCACTCTATCTCTATGCTGTCCTGGTTCTCATCCGGCGCATTAACAAAAATGTTTTTTTCTTCCTTCCATGTGTCAAGGGTTGGAAGCTTCAACAATACTTAGATACTAACGCCCCTCCAGATCCTCCTTCCCCTTCACTTTCGTCTAACCCCATCCCTCCTTCCAATCTCACCCTTTACTGTGTTTTTACTATCCCCTCTGACCTTCCCCTCTCTGACCCCGGACCATCAGCAAAGGCCTGAGCATCAACATCAATGAATTTCGAGCTCGGCACGACGCCGAGCTCTTTTTCCGCCGCCTTCACCTCCGCGCCCACTTCTTTGGCCAGGAGTCTTCCCCCCGCACAGCTGACCCTTTCTCCTGTCTTCAGAATTCTCGTTCCACCTGGACCCATCCCTCTGGCCTCTTACCCTCTCTAGATCTTTTCATTGGGAACTGCTGATGTGACGTCGGCCGTCTCCATTTCTCTGCTCCCCTCACTCACTCCAACCTACCTCCCTCTGAACTTGCAGCACTCCATTCTCTCAGGTCCAACCCTAACATTGTCATTAAACCTGCTGGCAAGGGTAGTGCTGTTGTTGTTTGGCGAACCGACCTCTACCTTGCGGAGGCTGAACGCCAACTCTCTGACACCTCCTCCTACCTCCGCCTGGTCCATCATCCCACCACCAAACATCAAGCCATCGGTTCCCAGACTGTCACTAACCTCATCTCCTCTGGAGATCTTCCCTCCACAGCCTCCAACCTGATAGTCCCCCAACCCCGCACAACCCGCTTCTACCCCCTTCCCAAGATCAACAAACAGGACCGCCCTGGTAGACCCATCATTTCAGCCTGTTCTTGCCCCACGGAATTGATTTCTTCCCATCTCGACTCTATTTTTCTCCCCTTGTCCAGTCCTACCTACACCCACGACTCTTCCGACACCCTCTGCCACTTTAAGTTTCCAGTTTCCTGGTCCTAACCATCTCCTTTTCATTATGGGCATCTAATCCCTCTACGCTTCCATCCCCACCAGGCCTAATGGTGCTCCACTTCTTCCTTGAACGAAGGCTCAACCAGTCCCCATCCACCACCACCCTCCTCCACCTGGCTGAACTTGTTCTCACATTGAGCAACTTCTCGTTTGACTCCACTCACTTCCTCCAAATAAAAGCTGTTGTTATGGGAACCCATATGGTTTCTAGCTATGCCTGTCTTTTAAGAACATAGGAACATAAGAACATAAGAAATAGGAGCAGGAATAGGCCATTTGGCCCCTCGAGCCTGCTCCGCCATTTAACGTGATCATGGCTGATCTGATCTTAGGCTCAGCTCCATTTCCCTCCGCTCTCCATTACCGTTATTGTTCAAAACTCTGTCTATCTCCACCTTTAAATATATTCAATGACCCAGCCTCCACAGCTCTCTGGGGCAGAGAATCCACCTTTAAATATATTCAATGACCCAGCCTCCACAGCTCTCTGGGGCAGAGAATTCACCTTTAAATACATTCAATGACCCAGCCTCCACAGCTCTCTGGGGCAGAGAATTCACCTTTAAATATATTCAATGACCCAGCCTCCACAGCTCTCTGGGGCAGAGAATTCACCTTTAAATACATTCAATGACCCAGCCTCCACAGCTCTCTGGGGCAGAGAATTCACCTTTAAATACATTCAATGACCCAGCCTCCACAGCTCTCTGGGGCAGAGAATTCACCTTTAAATATATTCAATGACCCAGCCTCCACAGCTCTCTGGGGCAGAGGATTCACCTTTAAATATATTCAATGACTCCGCCTCCACAGCTCTCTGGGGCAGAGAATTCACCTTTAAATATATTCAATGACCCAGCCTCCACAGCTCTCTGGGGCAGAGAATTCACCTTTAAATACATTCAATGACCCAGCCTCCACAGCTCTCTGGGGCAGAGAATTCACCTTTAAATACATTCAATGACCCAGCCTCCACAGCTCTCTGGGGCAGAGAATTCACCTTTAAATACATTCAATGACCCAGCCTCCACAGCTCTCTGGGGCAGAGAATTCACCTTTAAATATATTCAATGACCCAGCCTCCACAGCTCTCTGGGGCAGAGAATTCACCTTTAAATACATCCAATGACCCAGCCTCCACAGCTCTCTGGGGCAGAGAATTCACCTTTAAATATATTCAATGACCCAGCCTCCACAGCTCTCTGGGGCAGAGAATCCACCTTTAAATATATTCAATGACCCAGCCTCCGCAGCTCTCTGGGGCAGAGAATTCACCTTTAAATATATTCAATGACCCAGCCTCCACAGCTCTCTGGGGCAGAGAATTCACCTTTAAATGTATTTAATGACCCAGCCTCCACAGCTCTCTGGGGCAGAGAATTCACCTTTAAATACATTCAATGACCCAGCCTCCAGAGCTCTCTGGGGCAGAGAATTCACCTTTAAATATATTCAATGACCCAGCCTCCACAGCTCTCTGGGGCAGAGAATTCACCTTTAAATATATTCAATGACCCAGCCTCCACAGCTCTCTGGGGCAGAGAATTCACCTTTAAATATATTCAATGACCCAGCCTCCACAGCTCTCTGGGGCAGAGAATTCACCTTTAAATATATTCAATGACCCAGCCTCCGCAGCTCTCTGGGGCAGAGAATCCACCTTTAAATATATTCAATGACCCAGCCTCCGCAGCTCTCTGGGGCAGAGAATTCACCTTTAAATATATTCAATGACCCAGCCTCCACAGCTCTCTGGGGCAGATAATTCACCTTTAAATATATTCAATGACCCAGCCTCCACAGCTCTCTGGGGCAGAGAATCCACCTTTAAATACATTCAATGACCCAGCCTCCACAGCTCTCTGGGGCAGAGAATTCACCTTTAAATACATTCAATGACCCAGCCTCCACAGCTCTCTGGGGCAGAGAATCCACCTTTAAATATATTCAATGACCCAGCCTCCACAGCTCTCTGGGGCAGAGAATCCACCTTTAAATATATTCAATGACCCAGCCTCCACAGCTCTCTGGGGCAGAGAATCCACCTTTAAATATATTCAATGACCCAGCCTCCACAGCTCTCTGGGGCAGAGAATCCACCTTTAAATATATTCAATGACCCAGCCTCCACAGCTCTCTGGGGCAGAGAATTCACCTTCAAATATATTCAATGACCCAGCCTCCACAGCTCTCTGGGGCAGAGAATTCACCTTTAAATATATTCAATGACCCAGCCTCCACAGCTCTCTGGGGCAGAGAATTCACCTTTAAATACATTCAATGACCCAGCCTCCACAGCTCTCTGGGGCAGAGAATTCACCTTTAAATATATTCAATGACCCAGCCTCCACAGCTCTCTGGGGCAGAGAATCCACCTTTAAATATACTCAATGACCCAGCCTCCACAGCTCTCTGGGGCAGAGAATTCACCTTTAAATACATTCAATGACCCAGCCTCCACAGCTCTCTGGGGCAGAGAATTCACCTTTAAATATATTCAATGACCCAGCCTCCACAGCTCTCTGGGGCAGAGAATCCACCTTTAAATATATTCAATGACCCAGCCTCCACAGCTCTCTGGGGCAGAGAATTCACCTTTAAATATATTCAATGACCCAGCCTCCACAGCTCTCTGGGGCAGAGGATTCACCTTTAAATATATTCAATGACTCCGCCTCCACAGCTCTCTGGGGCAGAGAATTCACCTTTAAATATATTCAATGACCCAGCCTCCACAGCTCTCTGGGGCAGAGAATTCACCTTTAAATATATTCAATGACCCAGCCTCCACAGCTCTCTGGGGCAGAGAATTCACCTTTAAATACATTCAATGACCCAGCCTCCACAGCTCTCTGGGGCAGAGAATTCACCTTTAAATACATTCAATGACCCAGCCTCCACAGCTCTCTGGGGCAGAGAATTCACCTTTAAATATATTCAATGACCCAGCCTCCACAGCTCTCTGGGGCAGAGAATTCACCTTTAAATATATTCAATGACCCAGCCTCCACAGCTCTCTGGGGCAGAGAATTCACCTTTAAATATATTCCATGACCCAGCCTCCACAGCTCTCTGGGGCAGAGAATTCACCTTTAAATATATTCAATGACTCCGCCTCCACAGCTCTCTGGGGCAGAGAATTCACCTTTAAATATATTCAATGACCCAGCCTCCACAGCTCTCTGGGGCAGAGAATTCACCTTTAAATATATTCAATGACTCCGCCTCCACAGCTCTCTGGGGCAGAGAATTCACCTTTAAATACATTCAATGACCCAGCCTCCACAGCTCTCTGGGGCAGAGAATTCACCTTTAAATACATTCAATGACCCAGCCTCCACAGCTCTCTGGGGCAGAGAATTCACCTTTAAATATATTCAATGACCCAGCTGATGTGCCTCAATTATTCCGAGACTCGAAGTTAGCAGAACAAAAGTAAGGCTTTTATTAACTCAGAACATAACACGTAAAATGGAGAGATGTCTACCTTCAGGAGGCTGATGCCGGACTGAAGTTAGATTACAAAGGAGCCAGGTATGGGCGGAGCCCTGCACACAACCAGTTCCAGCACATTCCATGCATAATACATGAGGACTGGGGGAAGGGAAAAGACACAGAAAGCAGGCAGTTAGAAGAC
The DNA here is from genome assembly GCF_052327205.1 of Somniosus microcephalus. NCBI lineage: Eukaryota > Metazoa > Chordata > Chondrichthyes > Squaliformes > Somniosidae > Somniosus > Somniosus microcephalus. Next base: position 37,273,551 of record NC_141003.1, on the reverse strand, counting down.
ACAGAAAACAGGCAGTGATGAATGGAATATATTTCATCACATTCACCCCTTCTATAGATTTAGTCTGTTCGGGGGTTTGATAGTCCTCTGCGACCGACGTGGCTGTTGTGGTGCCGCGGGTGTCGGCTGGGTGTCCCCGGTAGCCTCCTGGGTCTCTGCCGGGGGTGCCGCCGGGGTTGTTGAAGGGGTAGTTGGTGGGGGTGCCGTTGGTCGATGTTCTTCCGGGGGTGATGAAAGAATAGTGGGTGGGTAAGGGTTGCTGTGATCGTCGTCGCTGCTATTGCCGTGGTTGTTGTTGATGCCGGCTGGGGCGACGTCTTTTATGGACACGGTGTCCTCCCTTCCGTCGGCGTGCCGGACATATGCGTATTGGGGGTTGGCGTGGAGTAGGTGTACTGGCTCCACGAGAGGGTCCGTCTTGTGGCCCCTCACATGCCTTCGCACGAGTACCGGACCTGGGGTGGAGAGCCATGACGGCATGGATACGCCCGAGGTGGATTTCCGGGGAAAGACAAACATTCGTTCATGAGGCGTGGTATTAGTGGCCGTACACAATAGCGACCGTATCGAATGGAGCACATCCGAGAGGACTTCCTGCCAGCGGGAGATAGGGAGGCCCTTGGTCCTTAGAGCTAGAGTGACTGCTTTCCACACTGTCCCGTTCTCTCGCTCCACCTGGCCGTTACCCCGGGGGTTGTAGCTGGTGGTACGGCTCGTGGCGATCCCCTTGGACAGCATGTACTGGCGTAGCTCTTCACTCATGAAGGACGCCCCCCTATCCGTGTGGATATAGCTCGGCATACCGAACAGGCAGAACAGGCTGTTGAGGCATTTAATGACCGTGGCGCTGGTCATGTCTGGGCAGGGGAAGGCGAATGGGAAACGGGAGTATTCGTCCACAATGTTCAGGAAGTAAACATTGCGGTCGACGGACGGGAGGGGGCCCTTGAAATCTAAGCTGAGCCGCTCGAAGGGCCGTGTAGCTTTGATTAAGTGGGCTCTATCTGGGCGGTAGAACCGAGGCTTGCACTCAGCGCAAGTGCGGCAGTTCCTGGTCAGAGACCGAACTTCCTCAATCGAGTAGGGTAAGTTACGGGACTTTATGAAGTGGAACAGCCGCATGACCCCTGGGTGGCAGAGGTCGTTGTGGAGGGTCTGTAGCCGATCCTCGGTGGCGCTGGCACACATCCCTCGTGAGAGGGCGTCAGGGGATTCGTTAAGGGCCCCTGGCCGGTAAATGATGTCGTACTCGAAAGTGGAGAGCTCGATCCGCCACCTAAGAATCTTATCATTTTTAATCTTCCCCCTCTGTTTATTGTTGAACATAAACGCTACCGATCGCTGGTCGGTAAGTAGGGTGAAGCGTTTGCCGGCTAGGTAGTGGCGCCAGTGGCGCACTGCCTCCACGATGGCTTGGGCCTCCTTTTCCACGGAGGAGTGTCTGATCTCGGGGCCTTGGAGGGTCCTCGAGAAGAAAGCTACGGGCCGCCCCGCCTGGTTGAGGGTGGCCGCCAAGGCGAAGTCGGACGCATCACTTTCCACTTGAAATGGAGTGTTCTCGTCCACTGCCTGTAGCGTGGCCCGCTCAATATCCTGCTTAATGCTTTTGAAGGCGGCGTGGGCCTCAGCAGAGAGCGGAAAAGAGGATGCTTTCAAGAGGGGGCGGGCTTTGTCGGAGTAGTTGGGGACCCATTGGGAATAGTAAGAAAATAACCCCAGGCACCTTTTCAGGGCTTTGGGAGTGTTGGGCAGGGGCAGCTCCCGTAGGGGGCGCAATCGGTCGGGGTCTGGTCCGATTTCCCCATTCTCCACCACGCTGCCCAGTATGCAGAGGCGCGTGGTGTTGAAAACGCACTTGTCCTCGTTATAGGTGAGGTTGAGTTTTTGTGCGGTTTTCAGGAACCTCTCGAGGTTCGAGTCGTGATCCTGCTGGTTGTGACCGCAGATGGTGACGTTGTCGAGGTAGGGGAAGGTTGCCTGCAAGTGGTGGTCATCGACCATGCGATCCATCTCCCTCTGAAAGACCGAGACCCCGTTCGTCACCCCAAAGGGGACTCTGAGGAATTGGTAGAGGCGTCCGTTCGCCTCGAAGGCGGTGTACGGGCGGTCCTCTGGTCTGATAGGGAGCTGGTGGTACGCTGACTTGAGGTCGATGGTGGAGAACACCCGGTATTGGGCGATTTGGTTCACCATTTCTGATATGCGGGGTAGCGGGTAGGCGTCTAGTAGGGTGTACCTGTTGATCGTTTGACTATAGTCGATCACCATCCGTTTCTTCTCGCTACCCCTTACCACTACCACTTGGGCGCGCCACGGGCTGTTGCTGTGTTCAATAATGCGCTCTTTCAGGAGCCTGTCTACCTCGGTCGCGATAAACCGCCTGTCCTCCCAGCTGTACCTCCTGCTTTTGGTCGCTATTGGCCGGCAGTTAGGGGTAAGGTTCGCGAATAGCGAAGGCGGCTTTACCTTCAGGGTAGCCAGACCGCACACTGTGAGGGGCGGCTGGGACCCACCGTACTTGAGCGTGATGCTTTGGTGGTTGCACTGGAAATCCAAACCCAAGATCACGCTCGCACATAGATTCTTCATGATTAATACTTTAAAATTATCATACACAGTTCCGTTAACGCACAATTGTACCGTGCAGTAACCCAGAATGGTCGATGTCTGGGTTTTATCGGCCATAGAGATGGTACCCTGAGCAGGGACCACCTTTAGGGAGAGTTGTTGTGCCAGTTCAGGGTGGATAAAACTCTCCGTGCTTCCACTGTCAATTAAGCATTTAACCCGGCACCCGTTTACCTCGATGTCCACCATTGATTTGGATAGCGGATGCGGCCTGGTCTGGTCCACTGTGACCGATGCCACTGTAGGGCCCTGATCGAGACAAGATGGCGTCCACGCTGTCTGCTCATAAGATGGCGGACCCCACGAGGTCGGGCAAGATGGCGTCCAAGATGGCCGCTCCCACGGCGCACACGCGGCGGTGGCGGGTTTTCCGGCGGTTGGTTTTCCGGCGGGGTTCCCTCTGCACACCTTCCCGAAGTGCCCCTTCTTACCGCACTTAAAGCAGGTGGTGCCTTTCGCCGGGCACAGGTTTCTGGTGTGCTTTGGCTGCCCGCAGAAGTAGCAGTTGGGTCCTTGACGCGTCGCGGCTGTCGTAGGGCTTCTGGGGGGAGAGCTGGGCCCCGCCGGTGTCGGGCTGCCGGGCGGGGAAGATGCCTTCCAAGATGGCGGCGCCCTCGGCGCACACGTGGCGGCGTGGGCGGCGCGGGCTGAAGAGTAGGCGTCCGAGTTTCTCTGGGCCATCTCCAGGGACCGCGCGGTGTCCGCAGCCTGTTTCAGGTCCAACCCCGTTTTTTCCAGCAGTCTTTGCCGGATGTGAGTGGAGCTGAGGCCTGTGATAAAGGCATCGCGAACAAGCTCGTCGGTGTACACTGCGGCTTTTACATCTCGGCACTTACAGTCCTTGCCAAGCTTTTTCAGGATGCTTAGGAACTCCTCCACCGATTCCCCAGGTCGCTGTGCGCGAGTAGCGAGTAGATGCCTAGCATACACCTCATTCGTAGGCTGCTGGTAATGCGCCTTTAAGGTGTTGCAGGCGGCCAGGTACGTATCGGCGTCTTGGATGAGGGGGTAAACCCGGTGGCTTACCCAATTCCGTAGCATTCCGAGTCTCATCTTCGCAGTGTCCGTAGCGTCTTTGACGGCTGCGGAATTGTCCAGGAAGAATTCCATACAGTCAAACCAGTGTCCGAAGCGTGCTGATGCGTCCGGAGCATGTTGATCCAAATCCAAACGTTCGGGTTTCAGGAGTTGATCCATAGTGTTGAAAATTGAGTTAATAAAATTGATGTGCCTCAATTATTCCGAGACTCGAAGTTAGCAGAACAAAAGTAAGGCTTTTATTAACTCAGAACATAACACGTAAAATAGAGAGATGTCTACCTTCAGGAGGCTGATGCCGGACTGAAGTTAGATTACAAAGGAGCCAGGTATGGGCGGAGCCCTGCACACAACCAGTTCCAGCACATTCCATGCATAATACATGAGGACTGGGGGAAGGGAAAAGACACAGAAAGCAGGCAGTTAGAAGACACAGAAAACAGGCAGTGATGAATGGAATATATTTCATCACACCAGCCTCCACAGCTCTCTGGGGCAGAGAATTCACCTTTAAATATATTCAATGACCCAGCCTCCACAGCTCTCTGGGGCAGAGAATTCACCTTTAAATATATTCAATGACCCAGCCTCCACAGCTCTCTGGGGCAGAGAATTCACCTTTAAATATATTCAATGACTCCGCCTCCACAGCTCTCTGGGGCAGAGAATTCACCTTTAAATATATTCAATGACCCAGCCTCCACAGCTCTCTGGGGCAGAGAATTCACCTTTAAATATATTCAATGACCCAGCCTCCACAGCTCTCTGGGGCAGAGAATTCACCTTTAAATATATTCAATGACTCCGCCTCCACAGCTCTCTGGGGCAGAGAATTCACCTTTAAATACATTCAATGACCCAGCCTCCACAGCTCTCTGGGGCAGAGAATTCACCTTTAAATACATTCAATGACCCAGCCTCCACAGCTCTCTGGGGCAGAGAATCCACCTTTAAATATATTCAATGACCCAGCCTCCACAGCTCTTTGGGGCAGAGAATTCACCTTTAAATATATTCAATGACCCAGCCTCCACAGCTCTCTGGGGCAGAGAATCCACCTTTAAATATATTCAATGACCCAGCCTCCACAGCTCTCTGGGGCAGAGAATCCACCTTTAAATATATTCAATGACCCAGCCTCCACAGCTCTCTGGGGCAGAGAATCCACCTTTAAATACATTCAATGACCCAGCCTCCACAGCTCTCTGGGGCAGAGAATTCACCTTTAAATACATTCAATGACCCAGCCTCCACAGCTCTCTGGGGCAGAGAATTCACCTTTAAATATATTCAATGACCCAGCCTCCACAGCTCTCTGGGGCAGAGAATCCACCTTTAAATACATTCAATGACCCAGCCTCCACAGCTCTCTGGGACAGAGAATTCACCTTTAAATATGTTCAATGACCCAGCCTCCACAGCTCTCTGGGGCAGAGAATTCACCTTTAAATATATTCAATGACCCAGCCTCCACAGCTCTCTGGGGCAGAGAATTCACCTTTAAATATATTCAATGACCCAGCCTCCACAGCTCTCTGGGGCAGAGAATTCACCTTTAAATATATTCAATGACCCAGCCTCCACAGCTCTCTGGGGCAGAGAATCCACCTTTAAATACATTCAATGACCCAGCCTCCACAGCTCTCTGGGGCAGAGAATCCACCTTTAAATATATTCAATAACTCCGCCTCCACAGCTCTCTGGGGCAGAGAATTCCACAGATTTATGACCCTCTGAGAGAAGAAATTCCTCCTCATCTCCGTTTTAAATGGGCGACCTCTTATTCTGAAACTATGCCCCCTCGTTCTAGATTCCCCCATGAGGGGAAACATCTTCTCTGCATCTACCTTGTCGAGCCACCTCAGTATCTTATATGTTTCAATAAGATCACCTCTCATTCTTCTAAACTCCAATGAGTATAGGCCCAACCAGCTCAACCTTTCTTCATAAGTCAACCCTTTCATCTCAGGAATCAACCTTGTGAACCTTCTCTGAACTGTCTCCAATGCAAATATATCCCTCTTTAAATAAGGAGACTAAAACTGTATGCAGTACTGATGCAAAATATTTGTTCAAAGTCTCTGCCATTTCTCTATTCTCCATTATTAATTCCCCAGCCTCTTCCTCTAAGGGACCAACATTTACTTTAGCTACTCTCTTCCTTTTTATATACCTGTAGAAGCTCTTACTATGTTATTATATTTCTTGCTAGTTTACTCTCATAATCCATCTTCTCTCTTTTTATTATTTTTTTAGTTGTCCTTTGCTGGTTTTTAAACATTTTCCAATTCTCTGGCCCCCCACTAATCTTGGCAACATTGTATGCCTTTGTTTTCAAATTGATACCATCCTTTACTTCCTTAGTTAGCCATGGATGGTTCTCCCTTCTCTTAAAGGCTTTCCTTCTCACTGGAATATATTTTTGTTGAGAGTTATGAAATATCTCCTTAAATGTCTGCCATTGCTTACCAACCATCTTACCCTTTAATCTATTCTCCCAGTCCACTTTAGCCAACTCTGCCTTCATACCTTTGTAATTGCCTTTATTTAAGATCAGGACACTGGTTTGAGGCCTAGCTTTCTCACCCTTCAATTGAATTTGAAATTCAACCATGCTATGATCACTCTTTCCTAGAGGATCCTTTACTATGAGATCATTTATTTATCCTGTCTCATTACACAGTACCAGATCTAAGATAGCCTGCTCCCTGGTTGGTTCAACTAGGAAGCCATCCTGGATACGCTCTATGAACTCTTCCTCGAGGCTACCTTGGCCAATTTGATTTGTCCATTCAATATGAAGATTAAAATCGCCCATGATTATTGCTGTACCTTTCTTACAAGCCTCCATTATTTCTTGATTTATACTCTGCCCAACAGTTAGGGGGCCTATAGACTCCGCCCACCATTATTATTTCTTATCTCCACCCAAAATGATTCTACATCTTGCTCTTCTGAGCAAATATTATTTCTCACTACTGCACTGATCTCATCCTTTATTAACAGAGCTATCCCATCTCCTTTTCCTTTCTGTCTATCCTTCCGAAATATCAAATACCCCTGAATATTCAGTTCCCAGCATTGGCCACCTTGCAACCATGTCTCTGTAATGGCTATCAGATCATACACATTTATATCTATTTGTGCCGTCAACTCATCTATCTTGTTAAGAATGCTGCGTGCATTCAGATAAAGAGCTTTTAATTTTTTCTTTTTACTATTTTTCCATGCTTTGACCCCACTTTCTGATGCACTCTTATTTTTATACGTTCTGTCCCTTCCTGTCACACTCTGGTTACCATTACCCCATCGCTACCCTGCTCTATTGTCTTCTCCTTTTTCTTTGACTTTTTAAATTCCCTCTCACCTGAACCCTCCCCCCCACTATTTAGTTTAAAACCCTCTCTACAGCCCTAGTTATTCGATTCACCATGACACTAGTCCCAGCATGGTTCAAGTGAAGCCCGTCCCAACGGAACAGCTCCCTCTTACTCCAGTACTGGTGCCAGTGCCCCATGAATCGAAACCCATTTCTCCCACACCAGTCTTTGAGCCATGCGTTCATCTCTCTGATCTTATTTACCCTATGCAAATTTGCTCGTGGCTCAGGTAGTAATCCAGAGATTATTACATTTTGTGGTTCTGCTTTTTAATTTAGCCCCTAGCTGCTCATACTCCCTCAGCAGAACCTCTTTCTCTGTTCTATCTATGTCATTGGTACCTACGTGGACCACGACAACTGGATCCTTCCCCTCCCACTCCAAGTTCCTCTCCAGCCCAGAGGAAATGTCTGGCACCGGGCAGGCAACACAGCCTTCGGGACTCATACTCTTGGCTGCAGAGAACAGTATCTAGCCCCTTAACTATACTGTTAACTATACTGTCCCCTACCACTACTACATTTCTTTTAACTCCCCCAACTTGAATGGCCCCCTGTACCACGGTGCTGTGGTCAGTTTGCTCATCCTCCCTGCAGTCCGTGCTCTCGTCCACACAGGGAGTAAGAACCTCATACCTGTTGGACAAGTGCAAGGGCTGAGGCTCCTCCAATGCTACTTTCTGGATCCCCATACCTGCCTCACTCATAGTCACACCCTCCTGTCCCTGACAACGGATCAAATTTGAATTATTTAACCTAAGGGGTGTGACTTCCTCCTGGAACACAGTGTCCAGGTAACTCTCTCCCTCCTTGATGTATCGCAGTTTCCGAAGCTCGCACTCCAGCTCATCAACTCGGAGCTGAAGTTCCTCGAGCAGCCAACACTTACAGCAGATGTGGTTGCTGTGGATCACACTGGTGTCCACCAGCTCCCACATGCAACAGCTGCAACACATCGTCTGCCCTGCCATCTCTTTTATATTTTACTAGCTGGAGTGCCCGGCGGTGCCGAGGGTTTTTTGAGGGGATGTTGTTGTTGGAAGAGAGAGAGAGACTGGGGGGAGTAGAGAGAGACGGGGGGGGGGGGGGGAGAGAGAGAGAGAGAGAGACTGGGGGGGAGAGAGAGAGAGAGACTGGGGGGTAGGGAGAGAGACGGGGGGGAAGAGAGAGAGAGAGACTGCTGGATTTAGTTCGGGATTAGCCTGGAGAGAGAGGGGGGGAAGGAGCGCCTCAGGCCGGGCCCGATGGACCCCTGCGAAGGAAGGAAGGAAGGAAGAAGGCGAGCTCTCCCTCCCTCTCCCACCCTCTCACTCTTTCCCTCCCTCACCCTCTCTCTCTCCCTCCCCCTGTCTCTCCCTGCTTTACTCTCTGTCCCTCCCTCCCCTCTCCTCTCCCTCCCTGCCCCTCTCCTCCCCCTCCCTCCCCCTCTCCTCTCTCTCCCTCCCCCTCTCCTCTCCCCTCCTCTCCGTTCCCCCTTCCCTCCCCCTCTCCTCTCCTCTCCCCTCCTCCCCCTCCCCCTCCTCCCTCTTCCCCCTCCCCCTCCTCCCTCTTCCCCCTCACCCTCCTCCCTCTTCCCCCCTCTCCCTCCTCCCCCCTCCTCCTCCTCCCTCTTCCCCCCTCCCCTCCTCCCTCTTCCCCCTCCTCCCCCCTCCCCCTCTTCCCCCCTCCCCCTCCTCCCTCTTCCCCCCTTCCCTCTTACCTGCTCTCCTCCCTGAGCCCTCAACCCCCGCTCCAATCCCTCTTTCCGCCCCGGGGCCCGGGCCTCGGCACCTGGATGAACGTGTTCCCCTGGACGTTTTTGGCGGCCTCGGCCGTCACCCTGATGCTGTTGGCCGAGGCGAAGACGGTGACCTGGCCGGCTTTCCGCCCTGTGGCCCGGGCCTCGGCACCTGGATGAACGCGTTCCCCTGGACGCTTTTGGCGGCCTAGGCCGTCATCCAGATGCCGTTGGCCGAGGCGAAGATGGTGACATGGTTGCGGAAATGAACGGCCTTGAGCAGGTTAGACAGGTTGCGGGCGCGCCGGGAATCCGCAGAACTCGAGGCCCAGACTTCCCGCGCTGCTAGGCCGCGGCTCCGCGTATCCACTACAATAAAGAGAGATTCCTAAATATTAAAGTTCAGGTTTTTAAGCACTCCATAGCTAAGAAGACAACTGCAGAAAAGAACCTAACGGGCTACACACAGAAAGTGGGAAAAATAAACACACAGAAAGTGGGAAAAATAAATCAATAGTTAGGAATCAAGATGGCGGCCACTCACCTCAGCTCAGAAGGATTAGGCCCGCCCACACATGCAATGAAATGCCCCCCCGTGACGCACCGATTGGTCAACCATCAGGTTAATCCCCTGTACGATTGGTCAACCATCACGTCACTCAACGCTAATGAGCGGAATGTTGCCGTTTTTTGAACCTTTTTTGTATACTGTCCGAACAATTTTTGTCTGACCAAAAACCCCACTGGTGTCGCTCCTCAGATCCCGCTCTCGCCGCTGGTCTCGGGCCTCGGGCGCTGCTCCTTTTATCCCCGCTGGTGTCGCTCCTCAGATCCCACTCTCACCACTGGTCTCGGGCCTCGGGCGCTGCTCCTTTTATCTCCACTGGAGTCGCTCCTCAGATCCCGCTCTCGCCGCTGGTCTCGTGCCTCGGGCGCTGCCCCTTTTATCCCCGCTGGTGTCGCTCCTCAGATCATGCTCTCACCACTGGTCTCGGGCCTCGGGCGCTGCTCCTTTTATCCCCGCTGGTGTCGCTCCTCAGATCCCGCTCTCACCGCTGGTCTCGGGCCTCGGGCGCTGCTCCTTTTATCCCCGCCGGTGTCGCTCCTCAGATCCCGCTCTCACCACTGGTCTCGGGCCTCGGGCGCTGCTCCTTTTATCCCCACTGGAGTCGCTCCTCAGATCCCGCTCTCGCCGCTGGTCTCGGGCCTCGGGCGCTGCTCCTTTTATCCCCGCTGGTGTCGCTCCTCAGATCCCGCTCTCGCCGCTGGTCTCAGGCCTCGGGCGCTGCTCTTTTTATCCTCGCTGGAGTCGCTCCTCAGATCCCGCTCTCGCCGCTGGTCTCGGGCCTCGGGCGCTGCTCCTTTTATCCCCGCTGGAGTCGCTCCTCAGATCCCGCTCTCACCGCTGGTCTCGGGCCTCGGGCGCTGCTCCTTTTATCCCCGCTGGTGTCGCTCCTCAGATCCCGCTCTCGCCGCTGGTCTCAGGCCTCGGGCGCTGCTCCTTTTATCCTCGCTGGAGTCGCTCCTCAGATCCCGCTCTCGCCGCTGGTCTCGTGCCTCGGGCGCTGCTCCTTTTATCCCCGCTGGTGTCGCTCCTCAGATCATGCTCTCACCACTGGTCTCGGGCCTCGGGCGCTGCTCCTTTTATCCTCGCTGGAGTCGCTCCTCAGATCCCGCTCTCGCCGCTGGTCTCGTGCCTCGGGCGCTGCTCCTTTTATCCCCGCTGGTGTCGCTCCTCAGATCCCGCTCTCACCACTGGTCTCGGGCCTCGGGCGCTGCTCCTTTTATCCTCGCTGGTGTCGCTCCTCAGATCCCGCTCTCACCACTGGTCTCGGGCCTCGGGCGCTGCTCCTTTTATCCTCGCTGGAGTCGCTCCTCAGATCCCGCTCTCGCCGCTGGTCTCGGGCCTCGGGCGCTGCTCCTTTTATCCCCGCTGGTGTCGCTCTTCAGATCCTGCTCTTGCCGCTGGTCTCGGGCCTTGGGCGCTGCTCCTTTTATCCCCGTTGGTGTCGCTCCTCAGATCCCGCTCTCACCGCTGGTCTCGGGCCTCGGGCGCTGCTCCTTTTACCCCCGCTGGAGTCGCTCCTCAGATCCCGCTCTCGCTGCTGGTCTCGGGCCCGGGCGCTGCTCCTTTTATCCCCGCTGGTGTCGCTCCTCAGATCCCGCTCTCACCACTGGTCTCGGGCCTTGGGCGCTGCTCCTTTTATCCCCGCTGGTGTCGCTCCTCAGATCCCGCTCTCACCGCTGGGATATGTGGAACATTCTTTGTTCCAGTCCTACTCAGGTCTCCTCCCTCACTTCTTTTTCTGGTACATTGATGACTGTATCGGTGCCGTTTACTGCTCTCGGCCTGAACTGGAAAATGTCATCAAATTTGCTTCCAATTTCCACCCTTCCCTCACCTTCACATGGTCCATCTCCGACTCTTCTCTTCCCTCCCTCGACTTCTGTATCTCCATTTCTGGGGATAGATTATCGACCAATATCCACTATAAGACCAGTGATTCCCACAGCCACCTTGCCTACACTTCCTCCCACCCCGCTTCCTGTAAGGACTCTATTCCATTCTTCCAGTTTCTCTGTCTCCGTCACATATGTTCTGACGACGCCACCTTCTATACCAGTGCTTCCAATATGTCTTCCTTTTTCCTCAACCGAGGATTCCCCTCCACCATGATTGACAGGGCCCTTGACCGTGTCCATCCCATTTCCTGCACTTCCGTCCTCACCCCTTCCCCTCCCTCCCAGAACCACGATAAGGTTTCCCTTGTCCTCACCTTTCACCTCCCCTGCATCCACATTCAAGGGATCATCCTCCGCCATTTCCGCCACCTCCAGCGTGATGCCACCACTAAACACATCTTCCCCTCTGGTTTCAGCATTCTGAAGGGACCGTTCCCTCCACGACAACCTGGTCCACTCCTCAATCACCCCCAACACCCCCTCCCCTTCCCACGGCACCTTCCCATGCAAGCACAGGAGATGCAACACCTGCCCTTTTACCTCCTCCACTCCCACCATCCAGGACCCCAAATACTCCTTCCAGATGAAACAGCGATTTACTTGTACTTCTTTCAATTTAGTATACTGTATTCACCACTCACGATGTGGTCTCCTCTACATTGGGGAGACCAAACGCAGATTGGGTGACCGCTTTGTGGAACACCTCCGTTCAGTCCGCAAGTGTGACCTTGTGCTTCTGGTCGCCTGCCATTTTAAATTTCCACCCTACTCCCATTCTGACCTCTCTGTCCTCTGCCTCCTACACGGTTTCAATGAAGCTCAAGAGTATTGACGTTCTGTTTTATGATCAAAATGTTGCAGCGTCCTGACTTATGTTAAGTCTTAAAATACTGGAACATGCAGCACAGTACTATAAGTCTGGCCACCCTATCTGGGCCGTATTATTTAAAACTCCCTCCATAGCAGTCCAATCTTCTGAAGAACTGTTTGAGCACCTGAAAGACTGGGGTAATAATTCACCTGGGCCCATTCTTGGGTCGCTGTGGCAACCACGCCTGTCCAAAGCAAGAAGCCCGAGGATTGATAGAAATTGGTCCTCGGGTCTCATCTGAATAATTGGGGTGAGCTTCAGATGTTGGTCGATTCTCCACAGGTAACCTGCCTGATGATAAAGGTGAATTTTTCTCATCGGGAACTTATTTCTCAAAAGGGTCCTTTAATAGGTGATGGGGCCCTGATGAAAATATTCAAGTGGCCTAACGCCTGTTTTAGGCGACCGCCCATTTTACACCCAAAAAATGGGCACCATGCATACCAATTTCTATCCTTCTGAATATAAATGTCCTGGTTTGCTCACATGCCTGCATGTATCTTTGCTCTGCTGGACTACTGAGATGTGTAGACATGTCAATTATGATTATAGGGGGTAAGCAAGGTTGTAAGGAGAAAGAGCGCATTCACATTTAGAACCTTCTGGTAGTCATAAATTAATACCCCTTCAAATTGAGAGATGCAATGTCATTGTGTGCAGCCGCTTGAATGGCTGTATTTGTGGTCTATGATGCCCTGTACTATGAGGAAGTCACCAGACAAGGAATTGTATGAAATAAAAACAGAAAATACTGGAAGTACTCAGCAGGTCAGGCAACATCTGATCATCTTTTGTCAGAACTTTTTTTCCGGTTCTGACAAAAGATCATTGACCTGAAACAGCGGGACTGCTGCTTGTCAGGTCGAGGTCCCGCCTACATTGATTTGTGGTCAACCCACGCTATTTTCCCTTGATTAACCTTGTTAAGCCTGCCCAGCGGGCTTAGCAGGCCAATTAAGGGAAAGCCGGTTACAGAGAACGTCAGCGTATGACGTTCCATCTGTCAAAAATTTTTGACAGATGAATTGTCATTGTTTGACAGCTCTGTGAAGCTGTTAAACACTGACATTCTCTGTAGTTTGATGAGTTCTTGAATTCAAGACTCATCAAACCTCTTCCTTTTGCAAAAATTAGATGGTTGTTGCATTGGAGAATGCAGCGGCCATCTGTCATCTCTGCTGTGGAGGTGTGAGACTCTCTGCATGCCCAACTCTTGAAGCTTGCAGGAAGAAACAAAGGTAAGTAAACTTTTTCTAACACTTTCCACTTACCTCATACGCGCCTCTCCACACTTGCACCCATCACTTACCTTCACAGCACACTTTTGCACTCCGCAGACCCCCGCAGACCCACTGCTAGCCTCGGTCACCCTGGCGGGGTTCGGAGCCTTCAGGAAGCCCACACTTCTGTGGGTAACAGGTGTTAAGTGGCTGTAATCCCCTTCTGGCCTCCAAGGAGACGGGATCCGGCGTGGGTCGGCTACCCGCCTCCTGGCAAGATGGCAAGGAGGCGGGTTGGGCAACCGCCCCCAAATTCTGCCATTTTCCCGGCAGTCGCGCCTCCATACCCGCCCCCCCAGGGCTGGCAAGATCGCACCCATTAACTCTGTTTCTCTCTCCATAGATGCTGCCTAACCTGCTGAGTACTTCCAGCATTTTCTGTTTTTATTTCAGATTTTCAGCATCCGTAGTATTTTGCTCTTGTATTATGGTTGCTTGCCCTTTCAAATTAACATGCCAGTGTATGTGGTGAAAGGGTATCTATCACCTCTTTAATGCTGTGGGGCACAACAAACAGTGCCATTCACAACTCCTCAGATAATGAAGCAGTCCATGCCCGCATGCAACAAGACCTGGACGACGTTCAGGCTTGGGCTGATAAGTGACAGGTAACATTCGCACCACAGAAGTGCCAGGCAATCACTATCTCCAACAAGTGAGACTCTAACCTGCCCCTTGACATTCAGTGGCATTACCATCGCCGAATCCCCCACCATCAACATCCTGGTGGTTACCATTGACCAGAAACTTAACTGGACCAGCCACATAAATACTGTGGCAAAAAGAGCAGGTCAGAGGTTAGGTATTCTGTGGCGAGTGTCTCACATCCTGACTCCCCAAAGCCTTTCCACCATCTACAAGGCACAAGTAAGGAGTGTGATGGAATACTCTCCACTTGCCTGGATGAGTGCAGCTCCAACAACATTCAAGAAGCTCGATACCATCCAGGACAAAGCAGCTCGCTTGATTGGCACCCCATCTACCACCTTAAACATTCACTCCCTCCACCACCAGCGTACCATGGCTGCAGTGTGTACCATCTACAAGATGCATTGCAGCAACTCACCAAGGGTTCTTCGGCAGCACCTCCCAAACCCGCGACCTCTTCCACTTAGAAGGACAAGGGCAGCAGGTGCAAGGGAACACCACCACCTCCAAGTTCCCCTCCAAGTTACACACCATCTTGACTTGGAAGTATATCGCCATTCCTTCATCGTCACTGGGTCAAAATCCTGGAACTCCCTCCCTAACAGCACTGTGGGAGTACCATCACCACACGGACTGCAGCGGTTCAAGAAGGCGGCTCACCACCACCTTCTCAAGGGCAACTAGGGATGGGCAATAAATGCTGGTCTTGCCAGCGACGCCCACATCCCATAAAAACAAATTTTAAAAAAACTGGCTGACCCCAGAGATGCTTCCTGCAGGTGTTTGGAAGGAATCTGTTGCACAGAAGCTGAGGGTCATGGTGACCTTCATTGTCACTGGTAGCACCAGTTGATGGTAGACTGTCCAGATGGCATAGATCATTTACGACTGAGCCACCGGGACCTCTCTCCTCACACAATGATCAATGTGATACATTCCACTTAAGGTGCATCGCTTTATGTCACTCAATAAGACAGAAAGGCTCCGCCGGCTTTCCACCTCAGGTATGCCACTCTGCTGCGGTACACACATTAAATGAGTGTTCCTCCAACAGATTTGTCAATGCAGCACTGGGTGCTGCACCCCTGAGGTTGTGTGCACAGAAGTAGTCTTCCATGCTATGATTGGGATTTTTTTTAAAGTATCTTTTCTCCTTCAATTGTTTCACAAGACTTGACAGTTTTTTTTATTTATAGCCTATTATTTCACACATGCCCAACCCATGTCTTACAATTAACCCATTTGCAATAAACTACCTGCTGGAATTTTTGTACACTTGGTCCCTGGCCCAATTTTTATCATCTTTTGATGATTTGGTGAGTTGCTCCAGTTGTATGCCAATGGAAAAAGATTTGCACCTGCCAGTGCTCTGAAGAGTTATTCATATGAGAGTTTGCTGGGTCAACTCATTTACGTATCACTTGGAGTACGGATTGGCAGAAATCCCGTGTAAAATAGGTGGAATCTACTGGAGTCCATGGTGATTAAACTGCAGCCTTTAAAATGACAGTTCTGGCTGAACTTTGCACCAGCAGACTGGGGGGGCGAGGGGTGGACAATCAAGTGAGGAAGGAGCAGTGCTGGGCTCTCACTTGACTCTCAGCGAACTTCACTCAATGTCTCATCAATCTTTTCCTAATACTTTTCAACCATGTCTGTTGGATAGAATGTGACTGGTTCAGTCAGATAAGCCAGAAATGACACAGTTGTGGGTCTGATTTTCTTCCAGATTCTAGGATCTGATTGGTTGAACTTACAGATTGAAGGGACACTTGGTCTCTGGGATCTGATTGGTTGCAATTCTGGGCCTTGATTTGTTGAAAGGTTAGTGTTTTATGGGTCTAGCATGTGATCAATGGGACCCTATAACACCATGGCCCACAGCAACACACTCTCACAGCTACAAGATTTTTAATAATAAATAGACAAATGATATATTATCCTGAATGCAATATGTGTTTTATGTACAATACAACCTTAGCGATGGCAGCACACCATGTAAATTTTCACACCATTACAGAAACATCCCTTCATTTTGAGGAGGCAGTCTGATTAGTTTTGAGGCAACAAACTCTGTTTTGACGAAGGTTCAAAACCATACCATGAATTTCAGAACTTGACCGTCCACTTTAAACACCCTTCTCTTAGTTGACCACTGACCAGCTGCTGCTCCGCATGTCCCTGTATAAAGAATGGAATTGTGTGAATTCACAATTTGTGATACTCCGCTGTTCTTTTTACTCGTGCGACTCCATTGGCTTCCTTCGCTACTTTCACGCCAGCTTTGGCAGTGTGTTGTACTCGCAATGCACGTGACAAATCCAAGGCTGCGCAAAACATAATCTGGCTGAATGTGACTTGCCCCAGGACTGTCCCGAATAGCTCATTACACTGAATTACACAAGGCAGAAATGTTAGAAGTGCGGGCATCAGAAAAAATTGCTGGCTGGGCACGAAATTGTAAAACTTCCATTTTTTCTTACGATATTTCAGAGAGGTATTGTGAATTTAAAATGAAATTCGATTGGCTGCTTTCCGAAAAGAACAGTTTTGTCTTTGTGTGGTGAGTGTGAAAGAATACAGGAAACTCTCGTTTAAACGGCACCTAAATATCCGGAATTCTCTATTAACCGGCAAAATTCTCACTCCGAAAACAACACCCCAATAACCGGCAATGTTGCCGAGTCCGAGGCCGAGTCTCCCGCGGTGGCCGAGTTAGTCAGTGGGGGTAGTTCTCCAAACTGCCACTACTCAACTTCTTGGCGCTGTCGGAAGTCGGAACACCTCAATACCCCGTAACAGGAGTCTGACTCTCCCGCGCTGCCGGTAGTCTCTTCTGATCCGCCATTTTACAGGGGTACTGTGTGTCTCCCACGCTGCTGATAGTCATTGCATTGCATTACCCTCAACTGGCAGTACTGTACTTAATCAAGCATCTTCCACCATCCATTTAACACAACATTTTGTAGGTGAGTACCCAATTACTGTATACTGCACATTTCTTGATTTTTAAATTTTTCTTTGTTAAAAATAGCCTCGGTAGATAACCCTCACCATCATCTGGAATTTTTGATCAACCGGCAACACGCCGGTCCTGTCGGTGCCGGATACCAAAGAGTTTCCTGTACATGAATCTGTCTAGAGCTAGCTATGGGTTGCGGGTGAGGTGGTCAGTGGGTTTCCCTGCTTCAACAGCGTATTTCCATGTTGTGGCGTCAGATGGAAATCCATCTTATGATCATCAAAGTCTCAGTTATAACATTTCAGGCGCAAAATGACATTCTAGGACAGATTCACCTATTGTGTGAGTTCAGTGTTGCACTGCTGACTTGCTGTATTCGTTTTGCCGCTGGGCAGTTATAAAATCACGTAAATAAGTTCAACTAATTTTAGCCTGAATGACATGGTGTTTCCTCCCTAAAGGTTCTCCAAAGGTGCCCAAAGGGTTTACGTTTCGGATCACAGCAGACTGTCTATGGAAACTGCAATTTGCATGAATAGACAATGTTGGGAAGGAGCCTAAGTTATAATTACTTTGTTAGAGCAAACTTTAGCATTCCTCCCATTGATACTCGATTTGAATATGAGATAAAGGTCATTATTAATGGGATCTCACCTGCTTATTATCTTCTTCTGGCATAGTTCTATATGTCAGAATCTGATGCAACATTGCGTCCCAAAGAGCTGAATCACAGCCATAACTCCTTAAAAAAAAAGAACATTACTGTCACATTGCTGATAGACAACAGGGTGTGAGGGCTAGCTATAGAAGCAGACTTTAACATAAGTGAGAGTATCTGGAGTGAGTTAAGATTGGACCATGTCGCAATATGTTTCTGACAGGTGTTCCCTCACTCCACATGAATGCTTTTCTTTGCACACAAAAGTTCTGTAATGGAAACAATTATTTTGTAGCATGGCCCATGCCCATCTACTTTCTTTGCTAGGAGTGGCATACCCTTGGGTTCCAAACAATTAATTTAAAAAAATTCATTCATGGGATGTGGGCATCACTGGCAAGACCAGCATTTATTGCCCATCCCTAGTTGCCCTTGAGAAGGTGGTTGTGAGCCGCCTTCTTGAACCGCTGCAGTCCGTGTGGTGAGGGTACTCCCACAGAGCCGTTAGGGAGGGAGTTCCAGGATTCTGACCCAGCGATGATTAAGGATCGGCGATATACTGCCAAGTCCAGATGGTGTGTGACTTGGAGGGGAACATGGAGGTGGTGGTGTTCCCATGCGCCTGCTTCCCCTGTCCTAGGTGGAAGAGGTCGTGGGTTTGGGAGGTGCTGCCGAAGAAGCCTTGGTGAGTTGCTGCAGTGCATCTTGTAGATGGTGCACACTGTAGCCACGGTGCGCTGGTGGTGGAGAGATTGAATGTTCAAGGTGGTGGATGGGGTGCCAATCAAGCGGACTGCTTTGTCCTGGATGGTGTCGAGCTTCTTGAGTGTTATTGGAGCTGCACTCATCCAGACAAATGGAGAGTATTCCATCACACTCCTTACTTGTGCCTTGTAGATGGTGGAAAGGCTTTGGGGATTCAGGAGGTGAGACACTCACCACAGAATACCTAGCCTCTGACCTGCTCTTGTTGCCACAGTATTTATGTGGCTGGTCCAGTTAAGTTTCTGGTCAATGGTGACCCCCAGGAGGTTGATGGTGGGGTTTCATTGATGGTAATGCCGTTGAAAGTCAAGGGGTGGTGGTTAGACTCTCGCTTGTTGGAAATAGTCATTGCCTGGCACTTATGTGGCGGGAATGTTACCTGCCACTTGTCAGCCCAAGCCTGAATGTCATCCAGGTCTTGCTGCGTGTGGGCATGGACTGCCTTCATTATCTGAGGAGTTGTGAATGGCACTGAACACTGTGCAATCATCAGCAAGCATCCCCATTTCTGATCTTATGATGGAGGGAAGGTCATTGATGAAGTAGCTGAAGATGGTTGGGCCTAGGACACTGCCCTGAGGAACTCCTGCAGTGATGTCCTGGGGCTGTGATGATTGACCTCCAACCACCACAACCATTTTCCTTTGTGCTAGGTATGACTCCAGCCAGTGGAGAGTTTCCCCCCCGATTCCCATTGACTTCAGTTTTACTAGGACTCCTTGATGCCACACTCAGTCAAATGCTGCCTTGATATCAAGGACTGTCACTCTCACCTCACCTCTGGAATTCAGCTGTTTTCTCTATGTTTGGAGTAAGGCTGTAATGAGGTCTGGAGCCGAGTGGTCCTGGTGGAACCCAAACTGGGCATCAGTGAACAGATTATTGGTGAGTAAGTGCCACTTGGTAGCACTGTCGATGACACCTTCCATCACTTTGCTGATGATTGAGAGTAGACTGATGGGGCGGTAATTTGGCAGATTGGATTTGTCCTGCTTTTTGTGGACAGGACATGCCTGGGCAGGTTTCCACATTGTTGGAGAGATGCCAGTTTTGTAGCTGTACTGGAACAGCTTGGCGGCTAGTTCTGAGCACAAGTCTTCAGCACGATAGCCGGGATGTTGTCGGGGCCCACAGCTATTGCTGTATCCAGTGCACTCAGACATTTCTTGATATCACGTGGAGTGAATCGAATTGGCTGAAGACTGGCTTCTGTGATGGTGGGGACCTCAGGAGGAGGCCGATATGGATCATTCACTCGACACTCCTGGCTGAAGATGGTTGCAAACGCTTCAGCCTTGTCTTTTGCACTCACGTGCTGGGCTCCACCATCATTGAGGATGGGGATATTCATGGAGCCTCCTCCTCCCATTAGTTGTTTAATGGTCCACCACCATTCACGACTGGATGTGGCAGGACTGCAGAGCTTTGATCTGATCTGTTGATTTTGGGATTGCTTAGTGTTAAGTCTGTGTGCCCCAGTTAAGCTTATTATAAATCACTGGACACAGACCACAAGAATAACTTTAACAGGTCTTTACTATTCGGAGGTCAGGGCTGAACTGCCCAGCAAATCCCTACACAACATTTATATACCGGTGTGGTCACCACCGGTATTACAGTATACAGCAGCCAAGAGAAAGTAGTACATCTCTTAAGGTAGTTCTCTTAAGGTGGAACAGGTTACATACACCACAATCCTCCCTTTTTAGCTTAACAGTTATATCCCCATTTAACATAACATAATAACATATATATATATACAACTTCATGCAAAACAGTTCAAAGATTCAGTCTCTGAGGAGGCCTCCTGATTCGAGTTGGATAACGCCTTTCAGGGGTCTCTGATTCTCGTTGCTGGGTTGACTCATCTAGTTGGTCTCTTATGGACATCATCATCAGGTACATTCACTTCTGAGGTAGATGCTTCAGGTTCACTAACTTCTTCCACGGTTGTCTCTGCCGTAACCATAGGTTCGACCCTTGTTCTCGATTCTACCAGTTGGTCAGCATGACGCCGTATTACATTTTCACCAATATCTACTGTGTACATCAGGGGTCCTTGTCTGGCCCGAATTGTTCCAGATTGCCATTTCTCGTTTTTATAGTCCCGGGCTAACACTGGTTGTCCTATTTCGAAACTCCGAGTGGTCTGGTTATTTATATGCTGGAACTGTTTGTTTTCAACTTCCCTCCGCACATTTGGTTTTAACAAGTCCAACCTGGACCGCAACCTCCTGTTATAGAACATCATGGCAGGACTTTGGTTTGTCACTGCATGAGTGGCGTTTCGATATGCCAGTAGGAATTTGTCCACCTTGTGTTGTAGTGGGATCTGATCTTCGCTCATGGCCTTTATTGCTTTTTTGAACGTTTGTACAAATCTCTCGGCCAACCCGTTTGTAGCTGGATGATATGGGGCAGAGGTATGATGTTTCACCCCATTCTTCTTCATGAATTTCTGGAATTCTTCTGACACGAACTGCGGTCCGTTGTCTGAACATATTTGTTCTGGCAATCCATTTCTTGCAAATATCGTTCTTAGCACCGCGATCGTCTTTTCCGAGGTAGTGGTAGTCATCTTAATCACTTCTGGCCATTTAGAATGTGCGTCCACCGCAATTAAAAACATGGAGTCCATGAATGGACCAGCAAAGTCAATATGTACACGTTGCCATGGGGCTGAAGGCCATTCCCATGGATGCAGCGGTGCAATCGGAGGTGCATTTTGCACTTTTTGGCACCCTGAGCAGCTTTTCGTCAGATCCTCTATCTGTTGGTCGACACCCGGCCACCACACATAAGCCCTAGCAAGGCTTTTCATCTTGACTCCCCCCAGATGACCTTCATGCAGTTCCTTTAGAACTCTCTCTCTTAACTTAGGAGGAATAATCACCCTTGTTCCATACATCAATGTTCCTTGACAGACGGACAGCTGGCCTCGTCTTGCTGAGAATGCCGGTAACAGTGGATCACCATGTGCTGGCCATCCCTTCACTGTCACTTCGTAGACCCGGGACAGTGTCGGGTCGTTCCTGGTTTCTCTTTCAATACTTGCATTGGTGACTGGTAAACATTCGATGATGGTCGAGTGAAATAACTCAACAGGGTCAACCGTCGGTGCCTCCTCCTCTGTAGGTAGTGGCGGGCGCGACAGCCCATCAGCATTACCATGCTGCTTTGTACCTTTGAATTCAATCTGATATTGATGTGCCCCTAGGAAAAGGGACCATCTCTGGAGTCTCTGTGCTGTCATCACCAAAACACCCTTCTTAGGGTTAAAAATGGATACCAACGGCTGGTGGTCTGTCAGAAGCGTAAACTTTTGGCCCTGCAGGTAATGATTAAACTTCTTTACTCCCCACACAAGGCTGAGAGCCTCCCTATCTATCTGAGCATAGTTGCGCTCAGCGGAGGTCAATGATCTGGATGCGAACGCGACTGGCCTCTCCAGGCCATTTGGCAACTTGTGTGAGAGTACTGCCCCAATACCATATGGAGAAGCATCACAAGCCAAACGAATAGGCAGCATTGGGTTGAAGTGAGCCAACACTTCCTCTGAGGTGATCAATGCCTTGCTTTTGCGAAAGGCCCTCTTACAGTCCTCGCTCCACTTCCATGGTACTCCCTTCTGCAAAAGAGCGTTCAGCGGGTGCAGCACCATGGATAAATTTGGCAGAAACTTATGGTAATAGTTAATCAACTCTAGGAACGACCTCAACTGGGATACATTATCCGGAGCGGGAGCCTTCACAACAGCTTCGATCTTGTCAGGAGACTTATGAAGCCCCTCCTGGTCAATGACATGACCACAGTACGAGATCCGCTTCTGAAAGAACTCACATTTCTGGCGATTAACTCGAAGTCCATATTCTTTCAATCTGGTGAGCACCAGTTCCAAATTTGCAAGGTGTTCCTCGTCATCATCTCCTGTAATCAAAATATCGTCCAGGTAACATTGTGTGCCTGGAATTCCCTGTAATACCTGCTCCATGGCCCTCTGCAAAATTGCTGGAGCCGATGCCACTCCAAAAACCAGTCTATTATACCGGTACAAGCCTCTATGCGTGTTGATCGTGAGATACTGGCGTGACTCTTCCTCAACTTCCATCTGTAAGTACGCCTGCGCCAGGTCTATCTTGGTGAAGTGTTTCCCGCCAGACAATGAAGCGAAGATATCCTCAATCCGCGGAAGCGGATACTGCACCGTGTGAAGCACCGGATTAACAGTGATCTTGAAATCTCCACAGATGCGAACCTTCCCCGGTTCCCCCGGCTTGTTGCTTGATGAACGCTTCATGACGGGAACAATGGGCGTGGCCCACTCACTCCAGTCTACCTTAGACAGTACTCCTGAACATTCTAGCCCTTCCAGCTCAGCTTCCACAGCAGGTCGTATCGCATAAGGTACCGGTCTGGCTTTGAAAAATTTCGGGTTTGCATGTTCTTCAACCTTGATGTTTGCCGTAATTCCTCTCAGTGTTCCCAGTCCCTGTTGGAACACCTCTTTAGCATCGTCCAATATTCTGGACAATCGTTTAGGTTTGACATCTTTTGTACCGGAATCTACCGTTAGTGCTTTTAAGGAATGCCAGTCCATATTCATTTTCCTAATCCACTCCCGTCCCAGTAGTGGTGGACCTCCCTCAGGTAGCACATATAAGTCCATTCCTCGGCTTTCTTTGCCCTTGTGGACCACCTTTACCTCTATCTTCCCGATGGGGTATACTCTTTGCCCCGTGTATGTTTTCAATACAATCTCCGTATCCCGTAGGGGAATATGTGGGAATAACCTTTTGTAATCTTTCTTATTCATGACCGTCAATGCCGATCCAGTGTCCAATTCCATCTTCACTTGGACTCCTGCTATCTGAAGTGTGACCCAAATTGTTTGGAGGTCTGCTTCCTTACCAACATTGTGTACTCTTAGACTACCCAGTTCATTACTGCTGGAGTCTGAATCTGACTTCTGTTCGTTCGAACTGTTCTCTGTCACCTTGTGTACCTTTCTGTACTTTTCCTGCGGTGACTTTTTGTTGCTGGTCTTCTTCCCCCGCCTACTAAAATGGCGGCTTCCCGCGCTTGGCGGTCTTTCCCGCGCTCGTCTTCTTCCCCCGCCGACTACAATGGCGGATTCCCGCATTTGCCTTCTTCCCCCGCTGGCTGCAATGGCGATTGCCGTGCTGCTGTCGTTCTCGCCTCCCCAGCAGTTCTCAATTCCCCGACGCTGCTTTGCCTCGCAGCCCCGCTTGCAGCCCGGTCCTTTACACCAGCTGCGTTTGAGTTCTCCGTGGCTCTTGTGCCTTAAGCTGCCCCAGTCGCTGCGCCTCTCGGCCTCGATTGCAGCCCGGCCCTTTTTACCGGCCGTGGTCGAGTTCTCCGCCCTTTTTCCTCCGTTTTCCCTCCCCCACTCCACAGTCAACGCGGCCGACTTTCTGCTCGTGTCGCTGATCGGCTTACCCACCACCGTGGTAGAAGGGATGATCACTGCCTGTCGTTGATGGAGGGCTTCGTGGTCAGAATTTTTCTTTTTAACCCGGGTTCTCGATGCCTCCCGTGCGATGGTGCTCAGCAGGATGATGAGGGCGGATGCCTCTTCTCGACGCCCGTTCTGAGGGCGAAGCTGCCTTGGGTGTAAAACTGCCGCAGGGTAAGATCGGACTCGTCGCCACTGTTAAGTCTGTGTGTCCCAGTTAAGCTTATTATAAATCACTGGACACAGACCACAAGAATAACTTTAACAGGTCTTTACTATTCGGAGGTCAGGGCTGAACTGCCCAGCAAATCCCTACACAACACTTATATACCGGTATGGTCACCACCGGTATTACAGTATACAGCAGCCAAGAGAAAGTAGTACATCTCTTAAGGTAGTTCTCTTAAGGTGGAACAGGTTACATACACCACACTTAGCCCTGTCTATAGCATGCTGCTTCCGCTTTTTAGCATGCATGTTGTCCTGTGTTGCAGCTTCCCCAGGTTGGCACCTGGTTTTTAGGTACGCCTGGTGCTGCTCCTGGCATGCTCTTCTACACTCCTTATTGAACCAGGGTTAGTCCCCTGGCTTGATGGTAATGGTTGAGTGAGGGATATGCCGGGCCATGAGGTTACAGATTGAAGTAGGCAGTCAAGGTAGGAAGCAAATTGACTATACCCCAAAAGTCTGTAGCTGGAAATAGAAGCCCCCGCACCCAAGGGTTGTAGTCTGAAACCACTTTGATATGAAGTGAATTTGGGATACATTGTGACTCTTGTGGTTCAAAGTCTGCCCTGTTTACATTGCGAATCACACTTCAGAGCTGCTACATATGTTATTAACTGGATCACACTCACTGAATCCATGCTGGTAAATTCAATGTAAAGTAAAAAGTAATAGAAATCATGTATTTCTTTCAACTGATCAACTCATTTATAAAAGAGATACACATTGGGACCAATGGTTTGTTCAGATTAAACCATTGGTGTGAAGACGGATGCAATTCATAAGTTTTGCATTAGCACCAGATTTTGTATAAACTACTGACTACATTCAGTTCTGTTGCCTATTAAATACCCTCCATCCCGAAACTCTTCCAGCATCGCACTCCGGGGGCACATACTCATCTCTTTTGCCCAGCATTACAAGGGAACAAATGGAAGGGAAAATGCCTGATTTTAATCCAATTCAATGAAAGACAGTTGAAATACGACCAGACTGAAGGGAAATTCTGAAAAAAGTAGGTGTGCCCAAAAGTATTTTACGTTGTCAAAGAGAGTGATTCACAAGCAATGAGGATGCAAATTTCTACCATACGTTTCAGTTATGTGGCCAATGCTACAAAATAATTGTTTCCATTATAGATCTTTTGAGTGCAATGAAAAGCATTCATGTGGAACTAGGGAATACCAATCAGATAGTTTAAAAAAAATTCGTTCCTGAGATGTGAGCGTCGCTGGCAAGGCCAGCATTTATTGCCTATCCCTAATTGCCCTCGAGAAAGTGGTGGTGAGCCGCCTTCTTGAACCGCTGCAGTCCTTGTGGCGATGATACTCCCACAGTGCTGTTAGGGAGGGAGTTCCAGGATTTTGACCCAGTGACAATTAAGGAACGGCGATATATTTCCAAGTCAGGATGGTGTGTGACTTGAAGGGGAACTTGGAGGTGGTGGTGTACCCATGCGCCTGCTGCACTTGTCCTTCTAGGTGGTAGAGGTCGTGGGTTTGGGAGGTGCTGTCGAAGAAGCCTTGGCGAGTTGCTGCAGTGCATCTTGTAGATGGTGCACACTGCAGCCACGGTGCGCCGGTGGTGGAGGAAGTGAATGTTTAAGGTGGTGGATGGGGTGCCAATCAAGTAGGCTGCTTTGTCCTGAGTGATGTCGAGTTTCTTCAGTGTTGTTGCAGCTGCACTCATCCAGGCAAGTGGAGAGTATTCCATCACACTCCTAACTTGCGCCTTGTAGATGGTGGAAAGGCTTTGGGGAGTCAGGAGGTGAGACACGCACCACAGAATACCCAGCCTCTGACCTGCTCTTGTTGCCACAGTATTTATGTGGCTGGTCCAGTTGAGTTTCTGGCCAATGGTGACCTCCAGGAAGTTGATGATGGGGGATTCGACGATGGTAATGCCGTTGAATGTCAAGGGGTGGTGGTTAGACTCTCGCTTGTTGGAGATAATCATTGCCTGGCACTTGTGTGGAGCAAATGTTACTTGTCACTTATCAGCCCAAGCCTGAATGTCCAGGTCTTGCTGTATTCGGGCACAGACTGCTTCATTATCTGAGGAGTTGCAAATGGAACGGAACACTGTGCAGTCATCATTGAACATCCCCACTTCTGACCTTATGATGGAGGAACGGTCATTGAGGAAGCAGCTGAAGATGGTTCGGCCTAGGACACTGCCCTGAGGAACTCCTGCAGTGACATGGTTCAATTTTAGCTCAGTCCAGATACTTTCACTTATGTACAAGTCTGATTCTATAGCTAAATTCCCCAGTATCCCTCTCTCGCATCCCCATTCCCCAGTCTCCCTCCCCCCATCCTCCGACCCCATTCCTTAGTCTCCCTATTCCCCAATCCTCCGACCTCATTCCCCAGTCTCCCTCTCCCCCCATCCGCGGACCGCATTCCCCAGTCTCCCTCTACCCCATCCTGATCCCATTCCCCAGTCTCCCTCTCCCCGCATCCTCAGATCCCATTCCCCAGTCTCCCTCTCCCCCCATTCTCCGACCCCATTCCCCAGTCTCCCTCTCCCCCCATTCTCCGACCGCATTCCCCAGTCTCCTTCTCTCCCCATCCTCAGATCCCATTCCGAAGTCTCCCTCTTCCCCATCCTCCGACACCATTCCCGAGTCTCCCTCTTCCCCATCCTCCGAACCCATTCCCCAGTCTCCCTTTCCCCCCCATATTCCGACTCCCATTTTCAGTCGCACTCTTCCCCCAATCCTCCGACCCCATTCCCGAGTCTCCCTCTCCCCCACATCCTCCGACCCCATTCCCCAGTCTCCATCACCCCCACTTCCTCCGACCCCATTCCCCAGTCTCCCTCTCCCTCCATCCTCCGACCCCATTCCCCAGTCTCCCTCTCCCTCCATCCTCTGACCCCATTCCCCAGTCTCCCTCCCCCATCCTCCGACCCCATTCCTCAGTCTCCCTATTCCCCAATCCTCCGACCTCATTCCCCAGTCTCCCTCTCCCCTTATCCTCCGACCCCATTCCCCAGTCTCTCTCCCCATCCTCAGATCCCATTCCCCAGTGTCCCTCTCCCCCATCCTCAGATCCCATTCCCCAGTCTCCCTCTCCCCCATCCTCCGACCCCATTCCCCAGTGTCCCTCTCCCCATCCTCAGATCCCATTCCCCAGTCGCCTTCTCCCCCTATCCACTGACCCCATTCCCAAGTCTCCCTCTCCCCTCCCATATTCCGACTCCCATTTCCAGTCCCCCTCTCCCTCCCAAACCTCCGACCCCCATTCCCCAGTCTCCCTCTCCCCCATCTGCCGACCCCATTCCCCAGTCTCCCTCTCCCCCACATCCTCCGACCCCATTCCCAAGTCTCCCTTTCCCTCCTTCCTCCGACCCCATTCCTCAGTCTTCCTATTCCCCATCCTCCGACCCCATTCCACAGTCTCCCTCCCCCCCATCCTCTGACCCCATTCCCCAGTCTCCCTCTCCCCCGATCCTCTGACCCCATTCCCCAGTCTCCCTCTCCCCCCATATTCCGACTCCCATTTCCAGTCGCCCTCTCTCCCCCAATCCTCCGAACCCCATTCCCCATTCTCTCTCTCCCCCATCCTCTGACCCCATTCCCCAGGCTCCGTCTCCCCCAATCCTCCGATCCCATTCCCCAGTCTCCCTCTCCCCCATCTTGCGTCCCCATTCCCTAGTCTCCCTCTCCCCCATCTTCCGACCCCATTCCACAGTTTCCCTCTCCCCCATCCTCAGGTCCCATTCCCCAGACTCCCTCTCCCCCCTATCCACCGACCCCATTGCCAGGTCTCCCTCTCCCCCCCATATTCCGACTCCCATTTCCAGTTGCCCTCTCTCCCCCAATCCTCCGACCCCATTCCCCAGTCTCCCTCTCCCCCCAATCCTCCGACCCCCATTCCCCAGTCTCCCTCTCCCCCCCAATCCTCCGACCCCCATTCCCCAGTCACCCTCCCCCCACAATCATCCGACCCCATACCCCAGTCTCCTTCACCCCCCCATCCTCAGATCCCATTCCCCAGTCTCCCTCTCCCCCATCCTCCGACCCCATTCCCCAGTGTCCCTTTCCCCCATCCTCAGATCCCATTCCCCAGTCTCCATCTCCCCCTATCCACAGACCCCATTCCCAAGTCTCCCTCACCCCCCATCCTCGGACCGCATTCCCAGTCTCCCTCTCATCCCCAATCCTCCAACCCCATTCCCCAGTCTCCCTCTCCCCCCATCCTCAGATCCCATTCCCCAGTCTCCCTCCCCATCCTCCGACCCCATTTCCAAGTCTCCCTCTCCCCCATCCTCCGACCCCCATTCCCCAGTCTCCCTCGCCCCCATCCTCCGACCACAATCCCCAGTCACCTTCTCCCCATCCTCAGATCCCATTCCCCAGTCTCCCTCTCCCCCATCCTCCAACCCCCATTCCTCAGACTCCCTCTCTGCCCCGTCCTCTGACCCCATTCCCCAGTCTCCCTATCCCCATCCTCTGACACCATTCCCCAATCTCCCACTGCCCATCCTCCGACCCTTTTCCCCAGACTCCATCTCCCCCATCCTCTGACTCCCATTCCCCAATCTCCCTCTCCACATCCTCCTACCCCATTCCCCAATCTCCCTCACCCCCATCCTCTGACCCCATTCCCCAGTCTCCCTCTCCCCCCAATCCTCCGACCCCCATTCCCCAGTCTCCCTCTCCCCCCCAATCCTCCGACCCCCATTCCCCAGTCACCCTCCCCCCACAATCATCCGACCCCATACCCCAGTCTCCTTCACCCCCCCATCCTCAGATCCCATTCCCCAGTCTCCCTCTCCCCCATCCTCCGACCCCATTCCCCAGTGTCCCTTTCCCCCATCCTCAGATCCCATTCCCCAGTCTCCATCTCCCCCTATCCACCGACCCCATTCCCAAGTCTCCCTCACCCCCCATCCTCGGACCGCATTCCCAGTCTCCCTCTCATCCCCAATCCTCCAACCCCATTCCCCAGTCTCCCTCTCCCCCCATCCTCAGATCCCATTCCCCAGTCTCCTTCTCCCCCTATCCACTGACCCCATTCCCAAGTCTCCCTCTCCCCCCATATTCTGACTCCCATTTCCAGTCGCCCTCTCCCCCACAATCCTCCGACTCCCATTCCCCAGTCTCCCTGTCCCCCCAATCCTCCGACCCCATTCCCCAGTCTCCCTCACCGCCCATCCTCCGACCACCATTCCCCAGTCTCCCTCTCCCCCCAATCCTCCGACCCCCATTCCCCAGTCTCCCTCTCCCCCCAATCCTCCGATCCCCATCCCCCAGTCTCCCTCTCCCCATCCTCCAACCCCATTCCCCCGTCTCCCTCTCCCCCATCCTCCGACTCCATTCCCCAGTCTCCTTCCCCCCCATCTTCCAACCCCATTCCCATCTCCCTCTCCCCCCATCCTCTGACCCCCATTCCCCAGTCTCGCTCTCCCGTCCCATCTTCTGACCCCATTCCCCAGTCTCCCTCTCCCCCCCATCCTCAGACCCCATTCCCCAGTCTCCCTCTCCCCGACATCTTCCGACCCCATTCCCCAGTCTTCCTCTCCCCCATCCTTTGACCCCATTCCCCAGTCTTCCTCTCCCCCATCCTTTGACCCCATTCCCCAGTCTCCCTCTCCCCCATCCCCCGACCCCATTCCCCAGTCTCCTTCTCCCCATCCTCAGATCCCATTCCCCAGTCTCCTTCTCCCCCATCCTCTGACCCCATTCCCCAGTCTCCCTCTTCCCCATTCTCTGAACCCCATTTCCCCGTCTCCCTCTCCCCCATCCTCCGACCCCATTTCCCAGTCTCCCTCTCCCCCATCCTCCGACCCCCATTCCCCGCTCTCCCTTGCCCCCATCCTCCGACTACAATCCCCAGTCACCTTCTCCCCATTCTCAGATCCCATTCCCCAGTCTCCCTCTCCCCCATCCTCCAACCCCATTCCCCAGTCTCCCTCTCCCCCATCCTCCGACCCCCATTCCTCAGTCTCCCTCTCCGATCCGTCCTCTGACCCCATTCCCCAGTCTCCCTCCCCATCCTCCGACCCCATTTCCAAGTCTCCCTCTCCCCCATCCTCCGACCCCCATTCCCCAGTCTCCCTCGCCCCCATCCTCCGACCACAATCCCCAGTCACCTTCTCCCCATCCTCAGATCCCATTCCCCAGTCTCCCTCTCCCCCATCCTCCAACCCCCATTCCTCAGACTCCCTCTCTGCCCCGTCCTCTGACCCCATTCCCCAGTCTCCCTATCCCCATCCTCTGACACCATTCCCCAATCTCCCACTGCCCATCCTCCGACCCTTTTCCCCAGACTCCATCTCCCCCATCCTCTGACTCCCATTCCCCAGTCTCCCTCGCCCCATCCTCCTACCCCATTCCCCAATCTCCCTCACCCCATCCACCGACCCCATTCCCCAGTCTCCCTCGCCCCATCCAACGACCCCATTCCCCAGTCTCCCTCGCCCCATCCTCCTACCCCATTCCCCAACCTCCCTCACCCCATCCTCCGACCCCATTCCCCAGTCTCCCTCTCCCCCCATCCTCCGACCCCATTCCCCAGTCTCCCTGTCCCCCCAATCCTCCGACCCCATTCCCCAGTCTCCCTCACCGCCCATCCTCCGACCCCCATTCCCGAGTCTCCCTCTCCCCCAAATCCTCCAACCCCCATTCCCCAGCCTCCCTCTCCCCCAATCCTCCGATCCCCATTCCCCAGTCTCCCTGTCCCCATCCTCCAACCCCATTCCCCAGTCTCCTTCCCCCCATCTTCCAACCCCATTCCCGTCTCCCTCTCCCCCCATCCTCTGACCCCATTCCCCAGTCTCCCTCACCGCCCATCCTCCGACCCCCATTCCCCAGTCTCCCTCTCCCCCCAATCCTCGAACCCCCATTCCCCAGTCTCCCTCTCCCCCAATCCTCCGATCCCCATTCCCCAGTCTCCCTCTCCCCATCCTCCAACCCCATTCCCCAGTCTCCCTCTCCCCCATCCTCCGACTCCATTCCCCAGTCTCCTTCCCCCCCATCTTCCAACCCCATTCCCGTCTCCCACTCCCCCCATCCTCTGACCCCCATTCCCCAGTCTCGCTCTCCCATCCCATCTTCTGACCCCATTCCCCAGTCTCCCTCTCCCCCCCATCCTCAGACCCCATTCCCCAGTCTCCCTCTCCCCTACATCTTCTGACCCCATTCCCCAGTCTTCCTCTCCCCCATCCTTTGACCCCATTCCCCAGTCTTCCTCTCCCCCATCCTTTGACCCCATTCCCCAGTCTCCCTCTCCCCCATCCCCCGACCCCATTCCCCAGTCTCCCTATCCCCATCCTCCGACCCCATTCCCCAGTGTCCCTCTCCCCCATCCTCAGATCCCATTCCCCAGTCTCCATCTCCCCCTATCCACCGACCCCATTCCCAAGTTTCCCTCACCCCCCATCCTCGGACCGCATTCCCCAGTCTCCCTCTCATCCCCAATCCTCCAACCCCATTCCCCAGTCTCCCTCTCCCCCCATCCTCAGATCCCATTCCCCAGTCTCCTTCTCCCCCTATCCACTGACCCCATTCCCAAGTCTCCCTCTCCCCCCATATTCCGACTCCCATTTCCAGTCGCCCTCTCCCCCACAATCCTCCGACTCCCATTCCCCAGTCTCCCTGTCCCCCCAATCCTCCGACCCCCATTCCCCAGTCTCCCTCTACCCATCCTCCAACCCCATTCCCCAGTCCCCCTCTCCCCATCCTCTGACTCCATTCCCCAGTCTCCTTCCCCCCATCTTCCAACCCCATTCCCGTCTCCCTCTCCCCCCATCCTCTGACCCCCATTCCCCAGTCTCGCTCTCCCGTCGCATCTTCTGACCCCATTCCCCAGTCTCCCTCTCCCCCCCATCCTCAGACCCCATTCCCCAGTCTCCCTCTCCCCTACATCTTCCGACCCCATTCCCCAGTCTTCCTCTCCCCCATCCTTTGACCCCATTCCCCAGTCTTCCTCTCCCCCATCCTTTGACCCCATTCCCCAGTCTCCCTCTCCCCCCATCCCCGGACCCCATTCCCCAGTCTCCTTCTCCCCATCCTCAGATCCCATTCCCCAGTCTCCTTCTCCCCCATCCTCTGACCCCATTCCCCAGGCTCCCTCTTCCCCATTCTCTGAACCCCATTTCCCCGTCTCCCTCTCCCCCCATTCTCAGACCCCATTTCCCAGTCTCCCTCTCCCCCATCCTCCGACCCCCATTCCCCGCTCTCCCTCGCCCCCATCCTCCGACCACAATCCCCAGTCACCTTCTCCCCATTCACAGAATCACAGAATCACAGAATCTACAGTGCAGATAGAGGCCATTTCGGCCCATCGAGCCTGCACCGACACATATCCCACCCTATCCCCGTAACCCCACGTATTTAATCCCCTAACACTAAGGGTCAATTTATCATAGCCAAATCAACCTAACCTGCACATCTTTGGACTGTGGGAGGAAACCGGAGCACCCGGAGGAAACCCACGCAGACACAGGGAGAATGTGCAAACTCCACACAGACAGTCGCCCGAGGCCAGATTTGAACCCGGGTCCCTGGCGCTGTGAGGCAACAGTGCTAACCACTATGCCACCGTGCCCCCCATTCCCCAGTCTCCCTCTCCCCCATCCTCCGACCCCCATTCCTCAGTCTCCCTCCCCGCCCCGTCCTCTGACCCCATTCCCCAGTCTCCCTCCCCATCCTCCGACCCCATTTCGAAGTCTCCCTCTCCCCCATCCTCCGACCCCCATTCCCCAGTCTCCCTCGCCCCCATCCTCCGACCACAATCCCCAGTGACCTTCTCCCCATCCTGAGATCCCATTCCCCAGTCTCCCTACCCCCATCCTCCAACCCCCATTCCTCCGACACCCTCTCTGCCCCGTCCTCTGACCCCATTCCCCAGTCTCCCTCTCCCCATCCTCTGACACCATTCCCCAATCTCCCACTGCCCATCCTCCGACCCTTTTCCCCAGGCTCCATCTCCCCCATCCACCGACCCCATTCCCCAGTCTCCCTCTCCCCCCCATCCTCCGACCCCCATTCCCCAGTCTCCCTATCCCCCATCCTCCGACCCCCATTCCCCAGTTTCCCTCTCTCCCCCACCCTCTGACCCCCATTCCCCAGTCTCCCTGCCCCCCAACCTCCAACCCCATTCCAGTGTCTCCCTCTCCCCTAACCTCCGACCCCATCCCCCAGTCTCCCACTCCCTCCCATCCTCCGACCCCATTTCCCAGTCTCCCTTGCCCCCATCCTCCGACCACAATCCCCAGTCACCTTCTCCCCATCCTCAGATCCCACTCCCCAGTCTCACTTTCCCCCATCCTCAAACCCCCATTCCCCAGTCTCCTTCTCCCCCAATCCTCTGACCCCATTCCCCAGTCTCCCTCTCCCCATTCTCTGACCCCATTTCCCAGTCTCCCTCTCCCCATCCTCTGACCCCCATTCCGCAGTCCCCCTCTCCCCCATCCTCCGACCCCATTCCCCAGTCTCCCTCTCCCGCCATCCGCCGACTCCATTCCCCAGTCTCCATCTCTCCCATCCTCTGACCCCATTCCCCAGTCTCCTTCTCCTCCCATCCTCAGATCCCATTCTGCAGTCTCCTTCACCCCCCATCCATTGACCCCATTCCCCAGTCTCCATCTCCGCCATCCTCCAACGCCATTCCCCAATCTCCCTCCCCTATCCTCTGACTCCATTCCCTAGTCGCCCTCTCCCCCATTCTCTAACCCCATTCCCCAGTCTACCTCTCCTCCATCCTCCGACCCCTTTCCCCAGTCTCCCTATCCCCATCCTCTGATCCCATTCCCCAAGCTCCCTCTCCCCATCCTCCGACCCCTTTCCCCAGAATCCATCTCCCCCATCCTCTGACTCCCATTCCCCAGTCTCCCTCGTCCCCATCCTCCTACCCCATTCCCCTGTCTCCAGCCCCCATCCTCCGACCCCATTCCCCAGTCTCCCTCTCCCCCCATCCTCCGACCCCATTCCCCAGTCTCCCTCTCCCCCCCCATCCTCCGACCCCCATTCCCCAGTCTCCCTCTCCCCCCATCCCCTGACCCCCATTCCCCAGTCTCCCTCTCCCCCCAATCCTCCGACTCTGATTCCCCAGTCTCCCTCTCCCCCATCCTCTGACCCCCATTCCCCAGTCTCCCTCTCCCCCATCCTCCGACCCCCATTCCCCAGTCACCCTCTCCCCCATCCTCCGACCCCCATTCCCCAGTCTCCCTCTCCCACCATCCCCTGACCCCATCCCGCAGTCTCCTCCCCCATCCTCCGACCCCCATTCCCCAGTCTCCCTCTCCACCCCATCCTCCGACCCCATTCCCCAGTCTCCTGCTCCCCCCTGTAAGTTTCTCAAAATTCACAGATCCCCCAAAGCTAGATGAAAACCCTAAGGAAAATGACTCTGGACTCTTTCTAAACAAGTTTCAGGATGATAAAATAAAAAGGCATGTATGGACCTGTACAGGGGGAAAAGGCTGCAACAGGTAATGGGATCAACCTCTGTAAAGACAGTTTGGATATTGGAGTAAATCAAATTGTCTGGGGAACTGTGTAACCTCAATTCATCCTAACAATCGATCCACGAACGAGCAGTCCCCACCCAAAACATAGGACCCATCCAAAACATGCATAATGCAAATCACCTCACCAACCTACATAGAAATCTCAGGCTCAGACAGGATACTCGAAACCTGAATATAACTATGACAATGAATTGGCGATCAACAACTCATCAAGGAGGTAACCCTTCCGATATGAAGTGTAACTGCTTCGGGTGCGGGAAGAATGGGCATTGGAGAAGGGACTGTAGGAATCTGTGGAAGGATAAAACAGGAAAGAACTCCCCAGCTCCTGCCCAAAAGACCGAGGCACCGAACTCTCCCCCCACGTTTGACTCATTCGTAGCTGCGCTCCGAACTTTATTAAATGGCCCAAGGAAGGTAGCCACCACCACTGGTGCTTTAACCCCATCTGCCCCATGCAACCCAGACCCAGACCCATGACTGGAAGCCCATCCTCTGACGCCATTCCCCAGTCTCCCTCTCCCCGACATCTACTGACCCCAATCCCCAGTCGCCCCCTCCTCCATCCTCCGACCCCATTCCGCAGTCTCCCTCTCCCCATCCTCTGACCCCATTCCCCAGTCTCCCTCTCCCCATCCTCTGACCCCATTCCCCAGTCTCCCTCTGTCCCCATCATCCAACCCCCATTCCCCAGTCTCCCTCATCCCATCCTCCGACCCCATTCCCCAGTCTCCCTCTCCATCCATCCTCTGACCCCATTCCCAAGTCTCCTTTTCTCCCATCCTCAGATCCCATTCCCCAGTCTCCTTCTCCCCCATCCTCCGACCCCATTCCCTAGTCTCCCTCTCCCCCCAACCTCCGACCACATTCCCCAGTCTCCCTCTCCCCCATCCTCTGAACACATTCCCCATCCTCTGACCCCCCATCCTCTGATCCCATTACCCAGTCTCCCTCTCCCCCCCATCCTCCAACCCCCATTCCCCAGTCTCCCTCTCCCCCTGTAAGATTCTCAAAATTCACAGATCCCCCAAAGCTAGAAGAAAACCCTAAGGAAAATGACTCTGGACTCTTTCTAAACAAATTTCAGGATGATAAAATAAAAAGGCATGTTTGGACCTGTACAGGGAGAAAAGGCTGCAACAGGAAATGGGATCAATCTCTGTAAAGACAGTTTGGATATTGGAGTAAAATCAAATTGTCTGGGGAACTGTGTAACCTCAAGAAAAGGCTGCAACAGGAAATGGGATCAACCTCTGTAAAGACAGTTTGGATATTGGATTAAATCAAATTGTCTGGGGAACTGTGTAACCTCAATTCATCCTAACAATCGATCCACGAACGAGCAGTCCCCACCCAAAACACAGGACCCATCCAAAACATGCATAATGCAAATCACCTCGCCAACCTACTTGGAAATCTCAGGCTCAGACAGGATACTCGAAACCTGAATATAACTATGACAATGAACTAGGCGATCAACAACTCATTGACTAAACAGTACAACATCCCGAAACCATTTTTCACATTTTTAATCAAGTTACCGTAACGAGCCCGCCCAAATCAAACAATAAACCGGGGCTGATTTGGCGCGCAGATTAGGAGGCCCCAAGTAGTATAATTAAAGGCCTGTTTTCTAAAGAAAGTCAACTCTCCAGAAGTTGGAGACAACTCAAGAAGTTCTCTCTCAGAAAGTTCGCCCCAGAAGCAACACACAAGAGAAACTGAAGCATCGAAACGGGGCAGCATTCTACCGTACACCCAAGTTCAACAGCTTCAGTGACCCAGGACATCGTCGGACACCCCGTGGCAACAAGACCCTTACGAAACTACCAACAAAATATTACCACCAACCAATCTGGTAATATTGAGCCACCGTGACCAAAGAAAAACAACTCAGGAGAAAAACTGAAGATTCAAAAGTTTGCACTCTACAATCTATTCCTGACTTACCCCGGGTAAGATTTTTACTTAAAAGGAACTCTAAACCCTATCTCTACCGAAGAAAAGTGAGCACTCACCCATAGATTCAAAACGCACCCTACCGCATCAGCGGACTCGCGAAGACTGATCAGCAGATAGTCGAAGTCCTCTACCATGTACGGGGTATGGCAGACACCGACCAACAGATCCAGTGAACCCTGAAACCGCGAACCAGCTCAACTGTCAAGGATTCGTTTTGGTGAGCATTATCCCTGGTCCTCTAGAGTCCAACTTAGCTAGGAAGTGGGATTGGGAGGGGTGAGGTATTTTTCTACATAATTTTCCCTCGTATGTATCGAAGTGTTCCCCATTTTTATTAGAGTAGAAGATTGCTGTGTTATATTTTCTTTCCTGAATAAAGGTCAAAGTTTCTTGCACAAAAACCAGTTGTCTGCTGCACATTTGTCACAACCCCCAAATAAGCCCAAGGTCTAGAATCAAGGGAATGGGAGCGATTCGAACCACTCAGACGTCAGAGGGGAAGCTGACCCACACACCACCCCCTACATAATGGCGACCATGGCAGGGCCTTGGCAAAAGGGATGTGATACATTGGACACTGTTTTTGAGGAGAGAACGAAGATGGAAGAGAGGATTTCCTCTTACGTGTTCAAGAGAGTAAATATCACCAAGAAATGGGTGCCCAGTCTGTTGCATGCTGAGCATCCGATAGACGCTGCAGCCAAATGGACGGAGAGCAAGGACCATAAGAAATCTGTGGAGAAAGCAATCTGGTTGGTATGCTTCCAGCGACAGGTCCAGCTTTTGTATAAATGCGTTGAGGCACTGGCAGCAGAGCTACAGGAATCAGTTCAACAGTCTTATGCAAGGGCTCTAGCTGGGGAAAGGTTATTGGAAGAACTAAACGCACAAAACCGGGGAAAAATGCAGATAGTGGAAACACACAGAAACAGACAGGAATACTTTCGGTGTCAGGTCACCGAAGCCAAAAATAATGAACTGGTGTTACGGGAAGAGAACGCCCACCTCGCCAGGCAAGTAAGAGAGCAGGAGGCGAGGTTGAGAGACGTCCAGGCAGCTTACAAAGTAGCAAGCACTAGGGGGTTTGAGGGGGGAGATCACGGCCCCTGTCAGAAAAAATTCGACAGTTTGAACCTTGCTCTGTCCAGGGCCAAAGGCATGGTTTGCGTAATAAGCCTGGGTGTGGCCCGGGTGGACCTGGGAGAGCAAGGGGAAACTGTTCGGACACCACCTGTGGCGCCGGGGAACGACCCGGTTGGGCAGCAGGAGGGACGGATGAATTGTGAGGCTGGCGGGGAGTGCACACCACCACCACCTTTTGGCGCTGGGTTTTAACTCGGTTTGGCAGCTGGGAGAGGTGGGCAAGGCAATGCAAGGAGGGTCGGAGCCAGGGCCGATGTGCCCGGTCCGGCAGCAAAAGTTTGGCCCGCCCGGCGGTGGTGGGGGTCAGGGACCCCTTGAAAGCCAATTCGTGTCTCCCCACAGCACCCAACAGCTTAGGGCTATGGTAAGCCACCTGAGTAAGCTCACTCAAAAAGGGGACCCCTCGGTTCACTTCATGGAAGTGGAACAGGCAGCGGGCATTAACGAGTGCGATGACTCCGAAATGGCAAAGATGCTACTTTTCTCCCTGGATAGCAAACTCTACCAGTCACTCTCTGCGGAGAGCAAGATGGTGCAGGGCAGATACGCTGTTATACAGGAGGAAGTTCTGGAGGCCATGGGCATGAGTGATGGAAGTCCCTTCTCCCGGGTGGAGAGGACTGTTCAGCTCGCAGGGGAGACCCCACAGGCTTTTGCAGACAGGCTGTGGCCTGTGTACAGGAGTGCCTGTAGTGGAGTTCTTGACCGGGCTCACCTGAACCAGGACGAGCTGGCCTATTGGCTCCGAAGCCTGGTGGCAAACAGCTTGCCGCAGATCAGAGCCAAGGCTGAGCTTTGGTTTGACCCGAAGGACCCCCGGGTCACCGAGGAGACAGTGGTCAGACAACTGACCCTGTCTTACCGGAACGGTAGAGGGACAGAAGAGCACCCACCTAAAGGAAAATACATGAAATAAAGCCTAGTCAGAATAAATAGGAGTGGCACCAGGAAGGAGGTAACCCTTCCGATATGAAGTGTAACTGCTTCGGGTGCGGGAAGAATGGGCATTGGAGAAGGGACTGTAGGAATCTGTGGAAGGATAAAACAGGAAAGAACTCCCCAGCTCCTGCCCAAAAGACCGAGGCACCGAACTCTCCCCCCACGTTTGACTCATTCGTAGCTGCGCTCCGAACTTTATTAAATGGCCCAAGGAAGGTAGCCACCACCACTGGTGCTTTAACCCCATCTGCCCCATGCAACCCAGACCCAGACCCATGACTGGAAGCCCATCCTCTGACGCCATTCCCCAGTCTCCCTCTCCCCGACATCTACTGACCCCAATCCCCAGTCGCCCCCTCCTCCATCCTCCGACCCCATTCCGCAGTCTCCCTCTCCCCATCCTCTGACCCCATTCCCCAGTCTCCCTCTCCCCATCCTCTGACCCCATTCCCCAGTCTCCCTCTGTCCCCATCATCCAACCCCCATTCCCCAGTCTCCCTCATCCCATCCTCCGACCCCATTCCCCAGTCTCCCTCTCCATCCATCCTCTGACCCCATTCCCCAGTCTCCCTCCCCCCCCATCCTCTGATCCCATTTCCCAGTCTCCCTCTCCCCCCATCCTCCGACCCCCATTCCCCAGGCTCCCTCTCCCCCCATCCACCGACCCCATTCCCGAGTCTCCCTCTCCCACCATCCTCTGTCCCCATTCCCAAGTCTCCTTTTCTCCCATCCTCAGATCCCATTCCCCAGTCTCCTTCTCCCCCATCCTCCGACCCCATTCCCTAGTCTCCCTCTCCCCCCAACCTCCGACCACATTCCCCAGTCTCCCTCTCCCCCATCCTCTGAACACATTCCCCATCCTCCGACCCCCCATCCTCTGATCCCATTACCCAGTCTCCCTCTCCCCCCCATCCTCCAACCCCCATTCCCCAGTCTCCCTCTCCCCCTGTAAGATTCTCAAAATTCACAGATCCCCCAAAGCTAGAAGAAAACCCTAAGGAAAATGACTCTGGACTCTTTCTAAACAAATTTCAGGATGATAAAATAAAAAGGCATGTTTGGACCTGTACAGGGAGAAAAGGCTGCAACAGGAAATGGGATCAATCTCTGTAAAGACAGTTTGGATATTGGAGTAAAATCAAATTGTCTGGGGAACTGTGTAACCTCAAGAAAAGGCTGCAACAGGAAATGGGATCAACCTCTGTAAAGACAGTTTGGATATTGGATTAAATCAAATTGTCTGGGGAACTGTGTAACCTCAATTCATCCTAACAATCGATCCACGAACGAGCAGTCCCCACCCAAAACACAGGGCCCATCCAAAACATGCATAATGCAAATCACCTCGCCAACCTACTTGGAAATCTCAGGCTCAGACAGGATACTCGAAACCTGAATATAACTATGACAATGAACTAGGCGATCAACAACTCATTGACTAAACAGTACAACATCCCGAAACCATTTTTCACATTTTTAATCAAGTTACCGTAACGAGCCCGCCCAAATCAAACAATAAACCGGGACTGATTTGGCGCGCAGTTTAGGAGGCCCCAAGTAGTATAATTAAAGGCATGTTTTCTAAAGAAAGTACACTCTCCAGAAGTTGGAGACAACTCAAGAAGTTCCCTCTCAGAAAGCTCACCCCAGAAGCAACAGACAAGAGAAACCGAAGCATCGAAACGGGGCAGCATTCTACCGTACACCCAAGTCCAGCAGCTTCAGTGACCCAGGACATTGTCGGACACCCCATGGCAACAGGAGCCTTACGAAACTACCAACAAAATATTACCACCAACCAATCCGGTAATATTGAGCCACCGCGACCAAAGAAAAACAACTCAGGAGAAAAACCAAAGATTCAAAAGTTTCCACTCTACAATCTACTCCTGACTTACCCCGGGACGATTTTTACTTAAAAGGAACTCTAAACACTATCTCTACCGAAGAAAAGTGGGCACTCACCCCATAGATCCAAAATGCACCCTACCGCATCAGTGGACTCGCGAAGACTGACCAGCAGATAGTCGAAGTCCTCTACCATGTATGGGGTACATTAGATGCCGACCAACACATCCAGCGAACCCCAAAACCGTGAACCAGCTCCACTGTCAAGGATTCATTTTGGTGAGCATTAACCCTGGTCCTCTAGAGTCCAACTTAGCTAGGAAGTGGGATTGGGAGGGGTGAGGTATTTTTCTACTGTATTTTCCCTCGTATGTACTGAAGTGTTCCCCATTTTTATTAGAGTAGAAGATTGCTGTGTTATATTTTTTTTCCTGAATAAAGATCAAAGTTTCTTGCATTAAAACCAATTGTCTGCTGCAATTTTGTCACAACCCCCAAATAAGCCCAAGGTCTAGAATCAAGGGAATGGGAGCGATTTGATCCGCTCAGAAGTCAGAGGGGAAGCTGACCCACACACCACCCCCTACATAATGGTGACCGCGGCAGGACCTTGGCAATAGGGATGAGATAAAGTGGACAGTGTTTTTGAGGAGAGAACTAAGATGGAAGAGATTATTTCCTCTTACGTGTTCAAGAGAATAAATATCACCAAGAAATGGGTGCTCAGTCTGTTGTGCGCTGAGCGTCCGATAGATGCTGCAGCCAAATGGACTGAGAGCAAGGACCATAAGAAATCTGTGGAGAAAGCGGTTGGTATGCTTCCAGCGACAGTTCCAGCTTTTGTATAAATGCGTTGAGGCACTGGCAGCAGAGCTACAGGAATCAGTTCAACAGTCTTACGCAAGGGCTCTAGCTGGGGAAAGGTTATTGGAAGAACTAAACGCACAAAACTGGGGAAAAATGCAGCTAGTGGAAACACACAGAAACAGACAGGAATACTTTCGGTGTCAGGTCACCAAAGCCAAAATTAATGAACTGGTGTTACGGGAAGAGAACGCTCGCCTCGCCAGGCAAGTAAGAGAGCAGGAGGAGAGGTTGAGAGCCGTCCAGGCAGCTTACAAAGTAGCAAGCACTAGGCGGTTTGAGGGGGGAGACCACGGCCCCTGTCAGAAAAAATTCGACAGTTTGAACCTTGCTCTGTCCAGGGCCAAAGGCATGCTATGCCTAATAAGCCCGGGTGCGGCCCGGGTGGACCTGGGAGAGCAAGGGGAAACTGTTCGGACACCACCTGTGGTGCCGGGGAATGACCAGGTTGGGCAGCAGGAGGGACGGATGATTTGTGAGGCCGGCAGGGAGTGCACACCACCACCACCCGTGGCGCCGGGTTTTAACTCGGTTTGGCAGCTGGGAGAGGTGGGCAAACCAATGCAAGAAGGGTCGGAGTCGGGGCCGATGTGCCCGGTCTGGCAGCAAAAGTTTGGCCCGCCCAGCGGTGGTGGGGGTCAGGGACCCTTTGAAAGCCAATTCGTGTCTCCCCACGGCACCCAACAGCTTAGGGCTATGGTAAGCCACCTGAGTAAGCTCACTCAAAAAGGGGACCCCTCGGTCCACTTCATGGAAGTGGAACAGGCAGCGGGCATTAACGAGTGCGATGACTCCGAAATGGTAAAGATGCTACTTTTCTCCCTGGATAGCAAACTCTACCAGCCCCTCTCTGCGGAGAGCAAGAAGGGGCAGGGCAGATACGCTGTTATACAGGAGGAATTTCTGGAGGACATGGCCATGAGTGATGGAAGTCCCTTCTACCGGGTGGAGAGGACAGTACAGCTCGCAGGGGACACCCCACAGGCTTTTGTAGACAGGCTGAGGCCTGTGTACAGGAGTGCCTGCAGTGGAGTTCTCGACCGGGCTCACCTGATCCAGGACGAGCTGGCCCATTGGCTCCGAAGCCTGGTGGCAAACAGCTTGCTGCGGATCAGAGCCAAGGCTGAGCTTTGCTTTGACCCGAAGGACCCTCGGGCCACCGAGGAGACAGTGGTCAGACAACTGACCCTGTCTTACCGGAACGGTAGAGGGACAGAAGAGCACCCACCTAAAGGAAAAGTACATGAAATAAAGCCTAGTCAGAAAAAGAGGAGTGGCACCAGGAAGGAGGTAACCCTTCCGATACGAAGCGTAACTGCTTCGGGTGCGGGAAGAATGGGCATTGGAGAAGGGACTGGAGGAATCCGTGGAAGGATAACACAGGAAAGAACTCCCCAGCTCCTGCCCAAAAGACCGAGAAACCGACCTCTCCCCCCACGTTTGACTCATTCGTAGCTGTGCTCCGAACTTTATTAAATGGCCCAGGGAAGGTAGCCACCACCACTGGTGCTTTAACACCATCTGCCCCATGCAACCCAGACCCAGGCATATGACTGGAACCAGCGCAGCCTGTGTACCTGTGTCCCCTTGAATACGATGCATGGAAGAGACCGCTTGTTCAGATGGAGGTGGGGAAGGTGAAAGGGACTTATCTGTTAGACACTAGATCGTCGAGCACCATCGTCTATTCAGCTAACCCCGCCGCCTCACCTCCGTCTAACGGGGTCCAGTACAGCTTAGTGGGGTTTACAGGTAACAAGCAGGCTGGCTCGTTTTCCATCCTGCTGTCAATTCATTTAGGAGCACTCCACATCAAGTGGACTTGTGTTTTAATGAAGTGGGAGCAGGAAAGGAAGGGGATCCTGAGGGCCGATTTTATCTAGGCCACAGGATTCTAGTGGATCTCAGGAAGCACTGTCTGTGGGGAGCATTTACCGGTAAAGAAAGTGAAGTGGCAGTTATCCCAGAGAAACATGGCAAGGGGACCTCGTGCACCGTGAAACCAAAGGAGGGTTACGACCTCGAACTGATGGTCAGTAACACTCCGATGGAATACCAGGCATTTGTGCGAGCACACCTCGCCACATTTCCCACTCACAAACACGATTGTGGGAGGGTAAACGGGGTCGAGGTTAGTGTGTACGGGGAACCCAGGACCCGACCACAAAAGCAATACAATTTCCCCAGGGAGGCGGAGGCAGACATGGAAGCGGCCATGGCTTCCTTAGACAAACAGAGGGTATTGAGACCGATAGCCACCCATGTAAACTCTCCACTGCGGCCAGTTAGAAAACCGGACAACTCCTGGAGGGCCACAGTGGACTTTCGGGTACTCAACCGTAACATCCCCGCCTGTGCACCCACGGTCGCAGCCGTCGCTGACCTCATTGGAAGTTTCTCAGCATCCGCGACCACCTTCACGGTGCTGGATATTTCCAACGGGTTTTGGTCCATCCCTCTGCGGAGTGAGGAGCAGTACAAGTTCGCCTTCACATTTAAAGGCCAACAATACACCTGGAACTGTCTACCTCAGGGCTTCCACAACAGCCCTAGCATTTTCCATCAATGCATGGCTAATTGTTTGAAGAGCTTCAGCCGGCCCCGGCAGTTGGTACAGTACGTGGATGACCTGCTCCTATTTACCGATGAGGGAGAGGAGCATGGTCCACTGCTGGCTGAACTGCTGGAGCTGCTCAGGCAAGAAGGCTTCAAAGTAAACCTGAAGAAAGCCCAGATCGGCCAGCAGGAAGTGAAATTCCTGGGGATGACTGTGCGCGCTGGGGAGAGGGCCATCGATAAAGCTAGAAGGGAAGCAGTGCAGGAGTTACCAGCCCCCAATACAGTCACACGAGTGAGATCTATTCTGGGGCTAACCGGGTACTGGAGAGATTTCATTGAGGATTACACAGCCACAGCAGCCCCTCTGCTCCGACTCCTACACAAGGGAGTGGAGTGGGCCTGGGACGAGGGTTGGAGGCAGCATTTGTGAAACTCAAGAAAGATCTGCAGACCGCGCCGGCTCTAGGGGCTATT
Source organism: Somniosus microcephalus (assembly GCF_052327205.1). NCBI lineage: Eukaryota > Metazoa > Chordata > Chondrichthyes > Squaliformes > Somniosidae > Somniosus > Somniosus microcephalus. The sequence goes on along the minus strand of NC_141003.1, from coordinate 37,229,176 downwards.
GATGGGGAAAAGGAGTTTTCCTGGAGGTGGCAGCCAGCGGGGACAGTCTGAGTGCCGTGCTGCTCCAAGAGCGGCACGGCCAGCTGAGACCGGTGGTTTACTCCTCCAGGATACTCACCGATGTGGAGAAGGGCTATTCCAACTGTGAGAGGCACCTCCTCGCCAGTCACTGGGCTGTGAAAAGATCATTGATCTTCACAGGAACCTCTCCCATCACACACATCACACATCACACGCCCACCCAGATGCTGCTGGATGGGAGAATCAAAGACGGGACAGTGAGCAGTGCCCGCATTGCTAGCTGGACCCTGCTTCTCTCCCAGATGGACCTGAAAGTGAAAGGTCTCTGCGAGCCGAAGCTCGCGGCCAACATGATTTACCCAGGGACAGCCCACCGGTGTTCCATAGAAGGGGTATGGGAAGTTAACATAGGTTTTCGGGCTGGGATACACCTCGCAGACCGCGAAATTTATGTGGACGGTTCAAGCACAATATCTGCTGGCGAGCGACTTACCGGGTGTGAAGTTTATGACCCAGAGGCGGACATCGCCCTGGCAATTAAACTCCCCAGCACCATGAGCGCCCAGCATGCTGAAATATCCGAGGTAGTGTATGTGGTCACACACCCCGAGAAATTCCCTACCCCGTACACGATTTGCTCGGACAGTATGTTCACATGCAATTTGTGTACGGAATACCTGGCTATCTGGTCCCATCGTGGATATACCTCCGCTGACGGGAGACCCCTCACAATTAAGCCTCTGCTGGAGAAAATCATGGCGGCCGTGGGGGAGGAAGGAAAGGTCTATATACACAAACTAAAAGCCCATTCCTCCACTGAACCCCGTGGCAAGGGAAATCAGCAAGCCGACGTACTGGCAAAAGAAGGTGCTCGTACGGGCACTTTTTGGGACCCATACGAGTTAAGTCGCATAGCAGCGATCGGGGCAGAGGCGGAATGCAAGGGCGTTCAGGGGTAGCATTGGCACCGGACCGGAAAATGGTTCAAACCCAAGATCCTGTCCTAAGAACCATCCTGAATGTGCTCTCTAAAGGGGAAAAAGTAGAGGGCCCATACGGCACAGCAGCCATCACCGTAAAGGAAGGCATGCTAGTCAGGGGGGAGCAGTGGGTAGTGCCGCAGCGGCACCAAAGGGAATTCCTCCAACTGGCCCATGAGGGTCAAGGAGCGGGGCATCCCGGACCTGAGACCACTTGGCAATGGGTGGAACAGGTAGGATGGTGGCCAGGACTCAGGGAACATGTCCGCGAGTTTTGTGCCGGCTGTCTGGTGTGCGCTGCTAACAACTCTGACACCCGGAAAAGGAAGGTATCTATGGGACACATCAGGAGGGTAGAGGGACCATGGCAGTCGATCCACGTCGACTACATTGGGCCCCTACCCACCGCCCAGGGAGGCTACAAGTACTGCCTAGTCCTGGTGAATGTGTTCTCAAAGTGGGTGGAAGCTTTTCCATGCCGTACTGCTACCGCATTGGGTACAGCTAAGATCCTGGTCAGGGAAGTGTTCTCACGATGGGGACTCCCACAGTATGTGGAGTCTGACCAAGGGAGTCATTTTACTGGGCAGGTCATGCAAGAGACCCTCATGGTAATCGGCATTGAAGGGAAATAGCACGTCGCCCACAACCCGAAGTCATCGGGTCCTGTGGAGCGTTTAAACCGTACCATTAAAGAAAGGCTGCGGAAGGAGACGAGAGACTCACCCAAGAAGTGGGTAGAAGTCTTACCATTGGTTCCAATGGGGATCCAAGCCAGCCAGTCAAAAAGCACGGGGTATTCCCCACACGAGCTCATGACAGGTAGGATTGTGCGGTCCCCCACCCATGTGCTAGCCCCGGTGCTCACAGAAGGTCAGCTCAGAGAGGTGAACCGGGACAGCTTCGTCAGGAATCTGTTTGAACACCTTAAACGGGTTCACTGGCAGGCTGCTAGCAACATGGGAAAACAGCATCGGAGTAACCGATTGCTGCTAGAATCCTGGTCAGGGAAGTGTTCTCACGATGGGGACTACCGCAGTATATGGAGTCCGACCAAGGGAGTCATTTTACCGGGCAGTCTCCCTCACCCCCTCAAAAATGCGACCCCCATTCCCCAGTCTCCATCTCCCCCCATTCTCCGACCCCTTTCCCCAGTCTCCCTCTCCCCCATCCTCCGACCCCATTCCCCAGTCTCCATCTCCCCCCATTCTCCGACACCTTTCCCCAGTCTCCCTCTCCCCATCCTCTGACCCCATTCCACAGTCTCCCCCTCCCCCCATCCTCCGACCCCATTCCCCAGTCTCCCTCTCCCCATCCTCTGACCCCATTCCCCAGTCTCCCTCTCCCCATCCTCTGACCCCATACCCAAGTCTCCCTCTCCACCATCCTCCGACACCCTTTCCCCAGTCTCCCTCTCCCCCATCCTCTGGCCCCATTCCCCTGTCTCCTTCTCCCCCCATCCTCCGACCCCATTCCTCAGTCTCCCTCTCCCCCACATACTCCAACCCCAATCCCCAGTCTCTCTCCTCCCCATCCTCTGACTCCATACCCAAGTCTCCCTCTCCACCATCCTCTGACACCCATTCCCCAGGCTCCCTCTCCCCCCATCCACCGACCCCATTCCCGAGTCTCCCTCTCCCCCCCATCCTCTGACCCAATTCCCAAGTCTCCTTCTCCCCCAGCCTCCGACCACATTCCCCAGTCTCCCTCTCCCCACCCTCTGACCACATTCCCCATCCTCCGACCCCCCATCCTCTGATCCCATTACCCAGTCTCCCTCTCCTCCCCATCCTCCAACCCCCATTCCCCAGTCTCCCTCTCCCCCCTGTAAGATTCTCAAAATTCACAGATCCCCCAAAGCTAGAAGAAAACCCTAAGGAAAATGACTCTGGACTCTTTCTAAGCAAATTTCAGGATGATAAAATAAAAAGGCGTGTTTGGACCTGTACAGGGAGAAAAGGCTGCAAGAGGAAATGGGATCGATCTCTGTAAAGACAGTTTGGATATTGGAGTAAAATCAAATTGTCTGGGGAACTGTGTAACCTCAAGAAAAGGCTGCAACAGGAAATGGGATCAACCTCTGTAAAGACAGTTTGGATATTGGAGTAAATCAAATTGTCTGAGGAACTGTGTAACCTCAATTCATCCTAACAATCAATCCACGAATGAGCAGTCCCCACCCAAAACACAGGACCCATCCAAAACATGCATAATGCAAATCACCTCGCCAACCTACTTGGAAATCTCAGGCTCAGACAGGATACTCGAAACCTGAATATAACTATGACAATGAACTAGGCGATCAACAACTCATTGACTAAACAGTACAACATCCCGAAACCATTTTTCACATTTTTAATCAATTTACCTTAACGAGCCCGCCCAAATCAAACAATAAACCGAGACTGATTTGGCGCGCAAATTAGGAGGCCCCAAGTAGTATAATTAAAGGCCTGTTTTCTAAAGAAAGTCAACTCTCCAGAAGTTCGAGACAACTCAAGAAGTTCTCTCTCAGAAAGCTCGCCCCAGAAGTAACACACAAGAGAAACTGAAGCATCGAAACGGGGCAGCATTCTACCGTACACCCAAGTCCAGCAGCTTCAGTGACCCAGGACATTGTCGGACACCCTGTGGCAACAAGAGCCTTACGAAACTACCAACAAAATATTACCACCAACCAATCCGGTAATATTGAGCCACCGTGACCAAAGAAAAACAACTCAGGAGAAAAACCGAAGATGAAAAAGTTTGCATTCTACAATCTATTCCTGACTTACCCCGGGTAAGATTTTTACATAAATGGAACTCTAAACCCTATCTCTACCGAAGAAAAGTGAGCACTCACCCCATAGATTCAAAACGCACCCTACCGCATCAGCGGACTCGCGAAGACTGACCAGCAGATAGTCGAAGTCCTCTACCATGTATGGGGTACATTAGATGCCGACCAACACGTCCAGTGAACCCCAAAACCGCAAACCAGCTCAACTGTCAAGGATTCATTTTGGTGAGCATTATCCCTGGTCCTCTAGAGTCCAACTTAGCTAGGAAGTGGGATTGGGAGGGGTGAGGTATTTTTCTAATGTATTTTCCCTCGTATGTATCGAAGTGTTCCCCATTTTTATTAGAGTAGAAGATTGATGTGTTATATTTTCTTTCCTGAATAAAGATCAAAGTTTCTTGCACAAAAACCAGTTGTCTGCTGCACTTTTGTCACATCCCCCAAATAAGTCCAAGGTCTAGAATCAAGGGAATGGGAGTGATTCGAACCATTCAGACGTTAGAGGGGAAGCTGACCCAAACACCACCCCCTACAGAAATGGTGACCGTGGCAGGACCTTGGCAAAAGGGATGTGATACAGTGGACACTGTTTTTGAGGAGAGAACTAAGGTGGAAGAGAGGATTTCCTCTTACGTGTTCAAGAGAGTAAATATCGCCAAGAAATGGGTGCTCAGTCTGTTGCGCGCTGAGCGTCCGATAGACGCTGCAGCCAAATGGACTGAGAGCAAGGACCATAAGAAATCTGTGGAGAAAGCAATCTGGTTGGTATGCCTCCAGCGACAGGTCCAGCTTTTGTATAAATGCGTTGAGGCACTGGCAGCAGAGCTACAGGAATCAGTTCAACAGTCTCACGCAAGGACTCTAGCTGGGGAAAGGTTATTGGAAGAACTAAATGCACAAAACCGGGGAAAAATGCAGATAGTGGAAACACACAGAAACAGACAGGAATACTTTTGGTGTCAGGTCACCGAAGCCAAAAATAATGAACTGGTGTTACGGGAAGAGAACGCCCGCCTCGCCAGGCAAGTAAGAGAGCAGGAGGAGAGGTTGAGAGACGTCCAGGCAGCTTACAAAGTATCAAGCACTAGGGGGTTTGAGGGGGGCGATCACGGCCCCTGTCAGAAAAAAATCGACAGTTTGAACCTTACTCTGTCCAGGGCCAAAGGCATGGTATGCCTAATAAGCTTGGGTGTGGCCCAGGTGGACCTGGGAGAGCAAGGGGAAACTGTTCGGACACCACCTGTGGCGGCGGGGAACGACCCGGTTGGGCAGCAGGAGGGACGGACTAATTGTGCGGCTGGCGGGGAGTGCACACCACCACCACCTGTGGCGCCGGGTTTTAACTCGGTTTGGCAGCTGGGACAGGTGGGCAAGCCAATGCAAGAAGGGTCGGAGCCAGGGCCGATGCGCCCAGTCCGGCAGCAAAAGTTTGGCCCGCCCGGCGGTGGTGCGGGTCAGGGACCCCTTGAAAGCCAATTCGTGTCTCTCCACGGCACCCAACAGCTTAGGGCTATGGTAAGCCACCTGAGTAAGCTCACTCAAAAAGGGGACCCCTCGGTCCACTTCATGGAAGTGGAACAGGCAGCAGGCAGCAGGCATTAATGAGTGCGATGACTCCAAAATGGCAAAGATGCTACTTTTCTCCCTGGATAGCAAACTCTACCAGTCCCTCTCTGCGGAGAGCAAGAAGGGGCAGGGCAGATACGCTGTTATACAGGAGGAAGTTCTGGAGGACATGGCCATGAGTGATGGAAGTCCCTTCTCCCGGGTGGAGAGGACAGTACAGCTCGCAGGGGAGACCTCACAGGCTGTTGCAGACAGGCTGTGGCCTGTGTACAGGAGTGCCTGTAGTGGAGTTCTCGACCGGGCTCACCTGAACCAGGACGAGCTGGCCCATTGGCTCCGAAGCCTGGTGGCAAACAGCTTGCCGTGGATCAGAGCCAAGGCTGAGCTTTGGTTTGACCCAAAGGATCCCCGGGTCACCGAGGAGACAGTGGTCAGACAACTGACCCTGTCTTACCGGAACGGTAGAGGGACAAAAGAGCACCCACCTAAAGGAAAAGTACATGAAATAAAGCCTAGTCAGAATAAAAAGGAGTGGCACCAGGAAGGAGGTAACCCTTCCGATACGAAGCGTAACTGCTTCGGGTGCGGGAAGAATGGGCATTGGAGAAGGGACTGTAGGAATCCGTGGAAGGATAACACAGGAAAGAACTCCCCAGCTCCTGCCCAAAAGACCAAGACACCGAACTCTCCCCTCACGTTTGACTCATTCGTAGCTGCGCTCCGAACTTTATTAAATGGCCCAGGGAAGGTAGCCACCACCACTGGTGCTTTAACACCATCTGCCCCATGCAACCCAGACCCAGACCCATGACTGGAAGCCCATCCTCTGACCCCATTCCCTAGCCTCCCTCTCCCCCACATCCTCTGACCCCAATCCCCAGTCTCCCTCTCCTCCATCCTCCGACCCCATTCCGCAGTCTCCCTCTCCCCGTCCTCCGACCCCATTCCCCAATCCCCTTCTCCCCATCCTCCGACCCCATTCCCGTCGTCCTCTCCCCCCATCCGCCGACCCCATTCCCCAGTCTCCTTCTCTCCCATCCCCCGATCCCATTCCCCATCTCCCTCTCCCTCCCTTCCTCCAACCCCATTCCCCAGTCTCCCTCTCCAACCCATCCTCCGAACCCATTCCCTAGGCCCCCTCTCCCCCATCCTCCGACCCCATTCCCCAGTCTCCCTCTCCCCCTCATCCTCCGACACCATTCCCCAGTCTCCCTCTCCCCCTCATCCTCCGACGCCATTCCCCAGTCTCCCTCTCCCCCTCATCCTCTGACCCCCATTCCCCAATCTCCCTCTCCCCATTTTCTGACACCATTCCCCAGTATCCCTCTCCCCCCCATCCTCCAACCCCTTTCCCCAGTCTCCCTCTCCTCCCATCCTCCGACCCCATTCCCCAGTCTCCCTCTCCCCCAATCCTCCGACCCCCATTCCTCAGTCTCCCTCTCCTGCCATATTCCCACCCCCATTCCCCAGTCTCCCTCTCCCCATCCTCCAACCCCATTCCCCAGTCTCCCTCTCCCCCCATCATCTGACCCCATTCTGCAGTCTCCCTCTCCCCAACCTCTGACCCCATGCCCCAGTCTCCCTCTCCCCATCCTCCGACCCCATTCCCCACACTTCCTCTCCCCCATTCTCTGACCCCATTCCCCAGTCTCCCTCTCCCCCTCATCCTCCAAACCCATTCCCCAGTCTCCCTCTCCCAACCCCATCCTCCGACCCCATTCCTCAGTCTCCCTCTCCCCAATATCCTCCAACCCCCATTCCGCAGTCTCCCCCATGCTCTGACCCCATTCCCCAGTCTCCCTCTGCCCCATCCTCTGACCCCATTCTCCAGTCTCCCTCTCCCCCTCATCCTCCAAACCCATTCCCCAGCCTCCCTCTCCCGCTCCCATCCTCCGACCCCATTCCTCAGTTTCCCTTTCCCCCACATCACTCGACCCCATTCCGCAGTCTTCCTCTCCCCATCCTCTGATGCCATACCCCAGTCTCCCTCTCCCCCATCCTCCGACACCCATTCCCCAGGCTCCCTCTCCCCGCAATCCTCCGACCCCATTCCCGAGTCTCCCTCTCCCCCACATCCTCTGACCCCATTCCCAAGTCTCCTTCTCTCCCATCCTCAGATCCCATTTCCCAGTCTCCTTCTCCCCCCATCCTTTTACCCCATTCCACAGACTCCCTCTACCCCCCATCCTCCAATCCCATTCCCCAGTCCCCTTCACCCCATCCTTGGACCCCATTCCCCAGTCTCCCACTCCCCATCCTCCGACCCCATTCCCCAGTCTCCCTCTCCACCCATCCTCTGACCCCATTCCCCTGTCTCCCTCTCCCCCATCCTCTGATCCCATTACCCAATCCCCTCTCCCCCATCCTCCAACCAACATTCCCCAGTCTCCCTCTCCCCCACCATCCTCCTACCCCATTCCCCAGTCTCCCTCTCCCCCCTGTAAGTTTCCCAAAATTCACAGATCCCCCAAAGCTAGAAGAAAACCCTAAGGAAAATGACTCTGGACTCTTTCTAAACAAATTTCAGGACGATAAAATAAAAAGGCGTGTTTGGACCTGTACAGGGAGAAAAGGCTGCAAGAGGAAATAGGATCAACCTCTGTAAAGACAGTTTGGATATTGGAGTAAAATCAAATTGTCTGGGGAACTGTGTAAGCTCAAGAAAAGGCTGCAACAGGAAATGGGATCAACCTCTGTAAAGACAGTTTGGATATTGGATTAAATCAAATTGTCTGGGGAACTGTGTAACCTCAATTCATCCTATCAATCGATCCACGAACGAGCAGTCCCCACCCAAAACACAGGACCCATCCAAAACATGCATAATGCAAATCACCTCGCCAACCTACATAGAAATCTCAGGCTCAGACAGGATACTCGAAACCTGAATATAACTATGACAATGAACTAGGCGATCAACAACTCATTGACTAAACAGTACAACATCCCGAAACCATTTTTCACATTTTTAATCAATTTACCTTAACGAGCCCGCCCAAATCAAACAATAAACCGAGACTGATTTGGCGTGCAAATTAGGAGGACCCAAGTAGTATAATTAAAAGCCTGTTTTCTAAAGAAAGTCAACTCTCCAGAAGTTCGAGACAACTCAAGAAGTTCTCTCTCAGAAAGCTCGCCCCAGAAGTAACACACAAGAGAAACTGAAGCATCGAAACGGGGCAGCATTCTACCGTACACCCAAGTTCAACAGCTTCAGTGACCCAGGACATTGTCGGACACCCTGTGGCAACAAGAGCCTTACGAAACTACCAACAAAATATTACCACCAACCAATCCGGTAATATTGAGCCACCGTGACCAAAGAAAAACAACTCAGGAGAAAAACCGAAGATGAAAAAGTTTGCATTCTACAATCTATTCCTGACTTACCCCGGGTAAGATTTTTACATAAATGGAACTCTAAACCCTATCTCTACCGAAGAAAAGTGAGCACTCACCCCATAGATTCAAAAGGCACCCTACCGCATCAGCGGACTCGCGAAGACTGACCAGCAGATAGTTGAAGTCCTCTACCATGTATGGGGTACATTAGATGCCGACCAACACGTCCAGTGAACCCCAAAACCGCAAACCAGCTCAACTGTCAAGGATTCATTTTGGTGAGCATTATCCCTGGTCCTCTAGAGTCCAACTTAGCTAGGAAGTGGGATTGGGAGGGGTGAGGTATTTTTCTAATGTATTTTCCCTCGTATGTATCGAAGTGTTCCCCATTTTTATTAGAGTAGAAGATTGATGTGTTATATTTTCTTTCCTGAATAAAGATCAAAGTTTCTTGCACAAAAACCAGTTGTCTGCTGCACTTTTGTCACATCCCCCAAATAAGTCCAAGGTCTAGAATCAAGGGAATGGGAGTGATTCGAACCATTCAAACGTTAGAGGGGAAGCTGACCCAAACACCACCCCCTACAGAAATGGTGACCGTGGCAGGACCTTGGCAAAAGGGATGTGATACAGTGGACACTGTTTTTGAGGAGAGAACTAAGGTGGAAGAGAGGATTTCCTCTTACGTGTTCAAGAGAGTAAATATCGCCAAGAAATGGGTGCTCAGTCTGTTGCGCGCTGAGCGTCCGATAGACGCTGCAGCCAAATGGACTGAGAGCAAGGACCATAAGAAATCTGTGGAGAAAGCAATCTGGTTGGTATGCCTCCAGCGACAGGTCCAGCTTTTGTATAAATGCGTTGAGGCACTGGCAGCAGAGCTACAGGAATCAGTTCAACAGTCTCACGCAAGGACTCTAGCTGGGGAAAGGTTATTGGAAGAACTAAATGCACAAAACCGGGGAAAAATGCAGATAGTGGAAACACACAGAAACAGACAGGAATACTTTCGGTGTCAGGTCACCGAAGCCAAAAATAATGAACTGGTGTTACGGGAAGAGAACGCCCGCCTCGCCAGGCAAGTAAGAGAGCAGGAGGAGAGGTTGAGAGACGTCCAGGCAGCTTACAAAGTATCAAGCACTAGGGGGTTTGAGGGGGGCGATCACGGCCCCTGTCAGAAAAAAATCGACAGTTTGAACCTTACTCTGTCCAGGGCCAAAGGCATGGTATGCCTAATAAGCTTGGGTGTGGCCCAGGTGGACCTGGGAGAGCAAGGGGAAACTGTTCGGACACCACCTGTGGCGGCGGGGAACGACCCGGTTGGGCAGCAGGAGGGACGGACTAATTGTGCGGCTGGCGGGGAGTGCACACCACCACCACCTGTGGCGCTGGGTTTTAACTCGGTTTGGCAGCTGGGACAGGTGGGCAAGCCAATGCAAGAAGGGTCGGAGCCAGGGCCGATGCGCCCAGTCCGGCAGCAAAAGTTTGGCCCGCCCGGCGGTGGTGCGGGTCAGGGACCCCTTGAAAGCCAATTCGTGTCTCTCCACGGCACCCAACAGCTTAGGGCTATGGTAAGCCACCTGAGTAAGCTCACTCAAAAAGGGGACCCCTCGGTCCACTTCATGGAAGTGGAACAGGCAGCAGGCAGCAGGCATTAATGAGTGCGATGACTCCAAAATGGCAAAGATGCTACTTTTCTCCCTGGATAGCAAACTCTACCAGTCCCTCTCTGCGGAGAGCAAGAAGGGGCAGGGCAGATACGCTGTTATACAGGAGGAAGTTCTGGAGGACATGGCCATGAGTGATGGAAGTCCCTTCTCCCGGGTGGAGAGGACAGTACAGCTCGCAGGGGAGACCCCACAGGCTTTTGCAGACAGGCTGTGGCCTGTGTACAGGAGTGCCTGTAGTGGAGTTCTCGACCGGGCTCACCTGAACCAGGACGAGCTGGCCCATTGGCTCCGAAGCCTGGTGGCAAACAGCTTGCCGTGGATCAGAGCCAAGGCTGAGCTTTGGTTTGACCCAAAGGATCCCCGGGTCACCGAGGAGACAGTGGTCAGACAACTGACCCTGTCTTACCGGAACGGTAGAGGGACAAAAGAGCATCCACCTAAAGGAAAAGTACATGAAATAAAGCCTAGTCAGAATAAAAAGGAGTGGCACCAGGAAGGAGGTAACCCTTCCGATACGAAGCGTAACTGCTTCGGGTGCGGGAAGAATGGGCATTGGAGAAGGGACTGTAGGAATCCGTGGAAGGATAACACAGGAAAGAACTCCCCAGCTCCTGCCCAAAAGACCAAGACACCGAACTCTCCCCTCACGTTTGACTCATTCGTAGCTGCGCTCCGAACTTTATTAAATGGCCCAGGGAAGGTAGCCACCACCACTGGTGCTTTAACACCATCTGCCCCATGCAACCCAGACCCAGACCCATGACTGGAAGCCCATCTTCTGACCCCATTCCCTAGCCTCCCTCTCCCCCACATCCTCTGACCCCAATCCCCAGTCTCCCTCTCCTCCATCCTCCGACCCCATTCCGCAGTCTCCCTCTCCCCGTCCTCCGACCCCATTCCCCAATCCCCTTCTCCCCATCCTCCGACCCCATTCCCGTCGTCCTCTCCCCCCATCCGCCGACCCCATTCCCCAGTCTCCTTCTCTCCCATCCCCCGATCCCATTCCCCATCTCCCTCTCCCTCCCTTCCTCCAACCCCATTCCCCAGTCTCCCTCTCCAACCCATCCTCCGAACCCATTCCCTAGGCCCCCTCTCCCCCATCCTCCGACCCCATTCCCCAGTCTCCCTCTCCCCCTCATCCTCCGACACCATTCCCCAGTCTCCCTCTCCCCCTCATCCTCCGACGCCATTCCCCAGTCTCCCTCTCCCCCTCATCCTCTGACCCCCATTCCCCAATCTCCCTCTCCCCATTTTCTGACACCATTCCCCAGTATCCCTCTCCCCCCCATCCTCCAACCCCTTTCCCCAGTCTCCCTCTCCTCCCATCCTACGACCCCATTCCCCAGTCTCCCTCTCCCCCAATCCTCCGACCCCCATTCCTCAGTCTCCCTCTCCTGCCATATTCCCACCCCCATTCCCCAGTCTCCCTCTCCCCATCCTCCAACCCCATTCCCCAGTCTCCCTCTCCCCCCATCATCTGACCGCATTCTGCAGTCTCCCTCTCCCCAACCTCTGAACCCATGCCCCAGTCTCCCTCTCCCCATCCTCCGACCCCATTCCCCACACTTCCTCTCCCCCATTCTCTGACCCCATTCCCCAGTCTCCCTCTCCCCCTCATCCTCCAAACCCATTCCCCAGTCTCCCTCTCCCAACCCCATCCTCTGACCCCATTCCTCAGTCTCCCTCTCCCCAATATCCTCCAACCCCCATTCCGCAGTCTCCCCCATGCTCTGACCCCATTCCCCAGTCTCCCTCTGCCCCATCCTCTGACCCCATTCTCCAGTCTCCCTCTCCCCCTCATCCTCCAAACCCATTCCCCAGCCTCCCTCTCCCGCTCCCATCCTCCGACCCCATTCCTCAGTTTCCCTTTCCCCCACATCACTCGACCCCATTCCGCAGTCTTCCTCTCCCCATCCTCTGACGCCATACCCCAGTCTCCCTCTCCCCCATCCTCCGACACCCATTCCCCAGGCTCCCTCTCCCCGCAATCCTCCGACCCCATTCCCGAGTCTCCCTCTCCCCCACATCCTCTAACCCCATTCCCAAGTCTCCTTCTCTCCCATCCTCAGATCCCATTTCCCAGTCTCCTTCTCCCCCCATCCTTTTACCCCATTCCACAGACTCCCTCTACCCCCCATCCTCCAATCCCATTCCCCAGTCCCCTTCACCCCATCCTTGGACCCCATTCCCCAGTCTCCCACTCCCCATCCTCCGACCCCATTCCCCAGTCTCCCTCTCCACCCATCCTCTGACCCCATTCCCCTGTCTCCCTCTCCCCCATCCTCTGATCCCATTACCCAATCCCCTCTCCCCCATCCTCCAACCAACATTCCCCAGTCTCCCTCTCCCCCACCATCCTCCTACCCCATTCCCCAGTCTCCCTCTCCCCCCTGTAAGTTTCCCAAAATTCACAGATCCCCCAAAGCTAGAAGAAAACCCTAAGGAAAATGACTCTGGACTCTTTCTAAACAAATTTCAGGACGATAAAATAAAAAGGCGTGTTTGGACCTGTACAGGGAGAAAAGGCTGCAAGAGGAAATAGGATCAACCTCTGTAAAGACAGTTTGGATATTGGAGTAAAATCAAATTGTCTGGGGAACTGTGTAAGCTCAAGAAAAGGCTGCAACAGGAAATGGGATCAACCTCTGTAAAGACAGTTTGGATATTGGATTAAATCAAATTGTCTGGGGAACTGTGTAACCTCAATTCATCCTAACAATCGATCCACGAACGAGCAGTCCCCACCCAAAACACAGGACCCATCCAAAACATGCATAATGCAAATCACCTCGCCAACCTACATAGAAATCTCAGGCTCAGACAGGTTACTCGAAACCTGAATATAACTATGACAATGAACTAGGCAATCAACAACTCATTGACTAAACAGTACAACATCCCGAAACCATTTTTCACATTTTTAATCAAGTTACCTTAACGAGCCCGCCCAAATCAAACAATAAACCGGGACTGATTTGGTGCGCAGATTAGGAGGCCCCAAGTAGTATAATTAAAGGCCTGTTTTCTAAAGAAAGTACACTCTCCAGAAGTTCGAGACAACTCAAGAAGTTCTCTCTCAGAAAGCTCGCCCCAGAAGTAACACACAAGAGAAACTGAAGCATCGAAACGGGGCAGCATTCTACCGCACACCCAAGTTCAACAGCTTCAGTGACCCAGGACATTGTCGGACACCCTGTGGCAACAAGAGCCTTACGAAACTACCAACAAAATATTACCACCAACCAATCCGGTAATATTGAGCCACCGTGACCAAAGAAAAACAACTCAGGAGAAAAACCAAAGATTCGAAAGTTTCCACTCTACAATCTATTCCTGACTTACCCCGGGTAAGATTTTTACTTTGAAGGAACTCTAAACCGTATCTCTACCGAAGAAAAGTGAGCACTCACCCCATAGATCCAAAACGCACCCTACCGCATCAGCGGACTCGCGAAGACTGACCAGCAGGTAGTCGATGTCCTCTACCATGTATGGGGTATGGCAGACACCGACCAACAGATCCAGCGAACCCTGAAACCGTGAACCAGCTCAAGTGTCAAGGATTCATTTTGGTAAGCATTATCCCTGGTCCTCTAGAGTCCAACTTAGCTAGGAAGTGGGATTGGGAGGGGTGAGGTATTTTTCTACTGTATTTTCCCTCGTATGTATCGAAGTGTTCCCCATTTTTATTAGAGTAGAAGATTGCTGTGTTATATTTTCTTTCCTGAATAAAGATCAAAGGCCTAGAAATTCAGTTGTTAGCGCCAGCCGCTAGCGCCTTAGGAGGAGGAGAAGTGGGGCGTTAAGCGGCTAGCACCCAGGCGCAGCACGATCTGCTCCTCTCACGAACTTCACTCAAGATTTAGCGGTGGCGCAAAACCGCAGCACCCGCGCAGCTGCACGCGCAGATCCTGACGTCATTTCATGGTGCAACGTCCTTGGTGCACCCCGAACCAGATCTTCAGTGGTGCTGCCCTTCTGTGCGCCTGGCGCCCCCAGCGACTGGTAGAGGGGAACGGTTCCCAGTCACTGCGGGGCACGGGGGGCGCTATTTAAAGGGGACTCCTCCTGTATTATAAGTGGCAGCCATTTTGTGGCAATCCTTCTGTGTGAGAGACGGACATTTGGAGAGAGACAAGGGGAGAGAGCTTTCTGCTTTGACTCAGCGCTCGCACAGGTACTTCTGGCTTCAGGCCAGAGCTTTGCACTTGGATTTAACTTTCAGTGCCATAGCCTTGAGTCGCCACATATAACAGGGGCTGCAATGGGTGGAAACGTTGGCTTACTGCATTGCATTCAAAGGGCTCAGAGACGCCGTGAGAGAGTGCCAGTCATGGCCAGACGGAGAAGGGCCAACAGGCGTCGGCACAGGAGGCCTTACCCAACCAGGGTATACTGCCAGCAGTTCTCCTATCTGAGCATGTCTGAGGAGCAGTGTGTTCGGAGGCTGCGATTCAGAAGGGAGGTGGTCACTGAGATCTGCCACCTGCTTCGCAGAGATCTGCAGCCACAGCTGAGGAGCAGGACTTCTCTGTCGGTGGCAGTGAAGGTGACGGTGGCTCTCAACTTCTATGCCACCGGCTCCTTCCAATCTGCTACTGGTGACATTGCCAACATCTCCCAGTTCGCGGTACATTGCTGCATCCGCCAGGTGACCAATGCCCTTTTCAGAAGGAGACGTCAGTGCATCTCCTTCCCCATGACCCTGGACAAGCAGCAAGAGCGTGCAATGGGATTTGGAGGAATAGCGGCCTTCCCCATGGTCCAGGGCGCCATTGACTGCACGCGGGTGGCTTTGCGAGCACCTCTAGAGAATGCTGAGGATTATCGCAACCGGAAGGGCTACCATTCGCTCAATGTCCAGTTGGTGTGTGACCACAGGCAGCTCATACTAGCTGTCAATGCCCGCTTTCCAGGCAGCAGCCATGATGCCTTCATCCTGCGCCAGACTTCTGTGGCAGACATTTTCGAAGCCCAGGCTCACCCACGAGGATGGCTTCTTGGGGACAAAGGCTATCCGTTGTGCACCTGGCTGATGACCCCACTCCATGCGCCCAGCACCCCTGCTGAAGAGCGATAGAATGACAGCCATCAAGCTACCAGGAACATCATTGAGCACACAATCGGCGTGCTCAAGCAACAGTTCCACTGTCTGGACCATTCCGGAGGAGCCCTATAGTACTCGCCTGAGCGAGTCACCCATTTCGTTGTAGTGTGCTGCATGCTGCACAACCTGGCTATCCTCAGGACTCAGCCACCGCCAGCAGACATTGGAGGACCACCAGAGGAGGAGGAGGAGGAGGAGGAGGAGCACCAAGACGGGAGGGAGGCACAAAGTGCAAGGGCCGTCCGTCGGCGGCTTATTGCAACTTGGTTCTAGGCCCCCTCTCAGGGAATGGCTTGTGCCAAAGAAAGAACATGAATGGAGCCGCTCCGCAAGCCCTCAGCCGGTCAAGGCAACAAATAGTTCAAAGTGCAAACATGGACAATATGCTTAAAGAAATTTTTTTACTGTGCAAACTCTGTGCCCTTCCTGCATGACAAACTAATTCAGATAAACCCCCCAAAAAACAGTCAGAGACATAACTGGCTCTCACAACCTTCAGAAAATGAAAAAAACCAGTTAAACAAAAATGACCATGATCCTCGGCCTTCATATAAAAAACAAACACAACAGTATCGGCCTTCATATACAAAAGAAACATTCTCGGCCTTCATATATAAACACAACATTTGACCACACCTTCTACTTTTTCCCCTGTGAGGGTGATCCGCCTCGCCTCCGTGAATGGCCCCTTCCCGCCCTGCAGCTCCTCCTCAATGGGACCCCAGTGGCTGCAGCAAGGCTGGGGGAAGGCTGCTGAGGGTCAGATGGTGGGACGCCAGATGCCCTTGGGGGACAGCATGGACCAGCTCTGGGCCTGGAGGGCCCGGCTGCTGACTGCTCCAACTCGTTGGGCGGCAGCAGTCTGTCCTACGGGTGGTGGCAGCTGCAGTGGAGGAGTGACAGTGTTAGCTGCAGGAGTGCTGCCAATCTGACAGAGCACAGGCACTCCCTGGTCGGCTGGTACACTGGCACTCGCACGGGCCAGCACTTCAGCATGCGCAGCAATCTGCTGAAGCACAGACTGCTGGGCTGCTGCGGTGTGGCGAGGGCCCCGGCGATGCCTGGCCGATCCAGCGAGGGTGGCAGCAGTTAGTGCCCGTGTGGCCCTGATCTGTGTCTGCATCAGACCAGCCAGTGAATGCACGGCACGACTGAGCACTTGGCTGGAAGCCGCCTGTGATGCAGCGAAGTCCTGCTGACTCCAAGCCTGTGCTGCCGCGAAGTCCTGCAGACTCCTTGCCTGTGCTGCACTGAATTCTTGCAGACTCCTGGCCTGTGCTGCCCTGAATACCTGAGCACTCCTTGCCAGTGACTTTATGGAGTCAGGCATCCTTGCCACTGCAGCCATGTGCTCAGTGTGCCTGCGCTCAGCCTGGGCGCCCATTTCACCAAGGAGCCGCATCTCCTCTGCGCTCACCGTAGCAGGACTGGAGGCCGCACTCACCCTCCGGGGAGAAGGCCGCCGAGCTTCCCCACCCGTCCTGCGTTGCTGCAGCCCGCTGGGCCCTGGAGCTTCACTCTCCTCAGACCCTTCCCCACTGCTCCCCTCCAGGGAAGACGTGTCCCCATCATGGCCATGGGCTGCCTCGGCTGAGGGTGGCACTGATGGGCTGGCTTCCTCTTCCTCCTCCTCATATTCAGAATGACTGACAGTGGCAGCTTGAGGGCCCGCCTCCTCACCTGGCGAATCAGCATCTGAAAGCAGGGAGGCACAAGAGTTGCTTTAGAGTGAGGACAGGGCGGCAGCGAGGGAGGCATGAGTGCTTCTATTCACTGCATTGGTTCGATAGTGGCAAAGGATGCTGGTGTGAGGCACAAGTGGAAAGAGAGGGGTCAAAAAGGTGATGATCTTACCATTGCTGTCCAGAACAGGGTCGGCATCTCCACTGGCGACGGGGCCAATCAGCCGGCCTGCCATAATGCGCTCCACACGCTGCTCCAGGTCGCTCAGCCCTTTGAGGTCAGGACGGCCTCCCCCGGTCTGTTGCTGCTGCCTGCGATTGTAGGCCAGCTTGCCTTGCAAGAGAAAGGACAGCCTCTAAGTACAGTGTCAAGCCCTGACCTTGCCTGCACTGCCTCCCATGGTGGAATAGCCCTGACAGTGTCAAGCCCTGATCTTGCCTGCACTGCCTCCCATGGTGGAATAGCCCTGACAGTGTCAAGCCCTCATCTTGCTTGCACTGCCTCCCATGGTGGAATAGCCCTGACAGTGTCAAGCCCTGATCTTGCCTGCACTGCCTCCCATGGTGGAATAGCCCTGACAGTGTCAAGCCCTGATCTTGCCTGCACTGCCTCCCATGGTGGAATAGCCCTGACAGTGTCAAGCCCTCATCTTGCCTGCACTGCCTCCCATGGTGGAAGAGCCCTGACGGTGTGTAAAGTGCTGAATGTGCAAGTGGTTTTCATGAGAGTCCCATAGCTCTTGGATGAGGGCTGGGCATTGGGGCTTTCAGGTCCCTTTGGCCAGAAACTGAGGTGCACATGCAGGGATGAACAGGATAGTGGAAAGGGTACTCACCCTGACAACCCGAGTGAGGTCGTTGAATTTTTTCCTGCATTGAAGTGGAGTCCTGGCAACCATGCTGTTGGTGGCCACCCTGTTTGCCACCTCCCTCCAGGCTTTTCGGTATTTGCTGGGAAGCGGCCTTCTCCCACTGTCAGGGAAGAGGACAGGTCAGCTGCGCTCTACTGCGCCAACCAGTAGCCTCAGGGCACCCTCGCTGAAGCGCTCCGCTCACTCCCTAGCCTTCTGCATGGTCGTGGGCGTAGAAATGATGATCCAGCAATGGTCAGGCATTGCTTCAGGGCTGCAGTGTGCAGGGCGTGGCAGCCAAACAAGTCCACCCTCTCCCTTTAAGAGCTGACCGGTGCCAGCGTGTCTGCCTTCAATCAGCAACTCGCCGCACCTGCGCTGCGCCCGCCTTCGGTGTTAACGCCTTGGCTCGCCGGCTTAGCGCCTTATGATAGTCGTGCATTGCCTGCTTTAGCGCAGCAGCAACCTCTTGGGGCGATGCAACTGAATATCGGTGAAGGTGGCGCTAAGTTGCGCCGGGCGCTAAATTTAACGAACGCCCGGCTGTAGCGCCCCAAATGTGGCGATACTGAATTTCTAGGCCAAAGTTTCTTGCACCAAAACCAGTTGCCTGCTGCACTTTTGTCACAACCCCCAAATAAGTCCAAGATCTAGAATTAAGGGAGTGGGAGCGATTCGAACCACTCAGAAATCAGAGGGGAAGCTGATCCACACACCACCCCCTACATAATGGCGACCGCGGCAGGACCTTGGCATAAGGGATGTGATACAGTGGACACTGTTTTTGAGGAGAGAACTAAGATGGAAGAGTATTTTCTCTTATGTGTTCAAGAGAGTAAATATTACCAAGAAATGGGTGCTCAGTCTGTTGTGCGCTGAGCGTCCGATAGATGCTGCAGCCAAATGGACTGAGAGCAAGGACCATAAGAAATCTGTGGAGAAGGCAATCTGGTTGGTATGCTTCCAGCGACAGGTCCAGCTTTTGTATAAATGCGTTGAGGCACTGGCAGCAGAGCTACAGGAATCACTTTAACAGTCTCACGCAAGGGCTCTAGCTGGGGATAGGTTATTGGAAGAACTAAACACACATAACCGGGGAAAAATGCAGCTAGTCGAAACACACAGAAACAGACAGGAATACTTTCGGTGTCAGGTCACCAAAGCCAAAAATAATGAACTGGTGTTACGGGAAGAGAACGCCCGCCTTGCCAGGCAAGTAAGAGAGCAGGAGGAGAGGTTGAGAGACGTCCAGGCAGCTTACAAAGTAGCAAGCACTAGAGGGTTTGAGGGGGGAGATCACGGCCCCTGTCAGAAAAAATTCGACAGTTTGAACCTTGCTCTGTCCAGGGCCAAAGGCATGGTATGCCTAATAAGCCCGGGTGTGGACTGGGTGGACCTGGGAGAGCAAGGGGAAACTGTTCGGACACCATCTGTGGTGCCAGGGAATGACCCGGTTGGGCAGCAGGAGGGACGGACGATTTGTGAGGCCGGCAGGGAGTGCACACCACCACCACCTGTGGCACCGGGTTTTAACTCGGTTTGGCAGCAGGGAGAGGTGGGCAAGCCAATGCAAGAAGGGTCGGAGCCGGGGCCGATGCGCCTGGTCAGGCAGCAAAAGTTTGGCCCGCCCGGCGGTGGTGGGGGTCAGGGACCCTTTGAAAGCCAATTCGTGGCTCCCCATAGCACCCAACAGCTTAGGGCTATGGTAGGCCACCTGAGTAAGCTCACTCAAAAAGGGGACCCCTCGGTTCACTTCATGGAAGTGGAACAGGCAGCGGGCATTAATGAGTGCGATGACTCCGAAATGGCAAAGATGCTACTTTTCTCCCTGGATAGCAAACTCTACCAGTCCCTCTCTGCGGAGAGCAAGAAGAGGCAGGGCAGATACGCTGTTATACGGGAGGAAGTTCTGCAGGCTATGAGCATGATTGATGGAAGTCCATTCTCCCGGGCGGAGAGGACAGTACAGATCGCAGGGGAGACCTCACAGGCTTTTGCAGACAGGCTGAGGCCTGTGTACAGGAGTGCCTGTAGTGGAGTTCTCGACCGAGCTCACCTGAACCAGGACGAGCTGGCCTATTGGCTCCGAAGCCTGGTGGCAAACAGCTTGCCGCAGATCAGAGCCAAGGCTGAGCTTTGGTTTGACCCGACGGACCCCCGGGTCACCGAGGAGACAGTGGTCAGACAACTGACCCTGTCTTACCGGAACGGTAGAGGGACAGAAAAGCACCCACCTAAAGGAAAAGTAAATGAAATAAAGCCTAGTCAGAATAAAAAGGAGTGGCACCAGGAAGGAGGTAACCCTTCCGATACGAAGCGTAACTGCTTCGGGTGCGGGAAGAATGGGCATTGGAGAAGGGACTGTAGGAATCCGTGGAAGGATAACACAGGAAAGAACTCCCCAGCTCCTGCCCAAAAGACCGAGACACCGACCTCTCCCCCCATGTTTGACACATTCGTAGCTGTGCTCCTGTTATGTATTGTGTGTTCTCCTCCCACCTGTGGTGGCGCTGTCACAGGAGATAAATGGTTGGGTGTTCTCTCGGTTAAGTTTAGCTCTCTTTGTTCGGAACTTTCCAGAACTTCCTTTCCTTCCAATAAAGCACTTCATGTTTGAATCTCTGAGTTCTGAGTCCTAAATTGTGTCTAGGTAGAAAGGTACCGACACAAGTGGCAACGAGGAGCGGATGAATCTGTGTACTGAGGAAATCTACATGATATAAGGGGTTAATTTCAAGTGCTTGCTTGGTAAAAGTTTTCAGACTTGACACAGGTAAAGAGTCGATGTGTAACTAGAGCTATTGCACGTACCTGGATTACAGCCAAGAACAGATGTCTGCCCACCTAATGAGAATGTAGAAGTGAAACAATGGGTTTCGTTTCTGAAATACCCAGTGACCTAATAATTTGTTAGATCTAGTCTCCAGATACATGATTATGATTAAAGAGGACCTCCGGTTACACGATTCATGCCCTGTTATATCTTAACTGTTGACTTATGTGTCCAGGATCCTTCTGTCAATATGTCATAAGACCTAATGATTAATCTAAAATGTATCCTGATTGAGGAACAAAGGAATGTCAATTAAACTTGTTTGTTACACTGTATAAATATGGAACGCTTACGCTGTATCATTGGAATAGTAGCCTCACCCCTTGAGTGGAGGTGCTGATTCCCCTTGCAAGAAGTGAAATAAAAGGCCTGTCCGTCTGACGAATCCAAGTGTGTATTGAGTCATTACCCAGAGCTAAGAAGTAAGGCACTTCTACAGTACGTTACGGGTGCAGTGAGTAAACAGAAATTTTAATTTGAAATATGAGATGGCTACTATATTAGGAAACATCGGTGATTTTGATGAAAATGTGGAGCAATGGAGTGCTTATACAGAATGTTTTGACTATTTTGTATTGGCGAATGTGGTGGCAAATGAAAAGGTCGTGCCTACCTTTTTGAGTGTAATCGGGCTGAAGACATTCAATTTACTTCGCAGCCTCGTACAGCCAGATAAGCCAGGAACTAAAACATATAAGCAACTAGTGGAAATTCTTGGAGCACATTTTTCACCAAAAACTCTGGTTATTGCTGAGAGATTTCGATTTCACAAACGGAATCAAGAGGAGGGGGAATCAGTGATGATGTTTATTGCTGCTTTAAAAAGGTTATCAGAACACTGCGAGTTCAAGGAGGTGCTGAAGGACACCATTAGAGACAGACTTGTGTGTGGTCTGCAAAATCCAGCCACACAGAAGCGCCTTCTTACTGAGGACAACCGTACTCTTGAAAAGGCCATTGAAGTTAGTGTCTCCATGGAGATGGCGGAAAAGGAGGCTCACCAGTTGAGTTCAACAGGGACAGTTCACAAGGTGTCGTCTGAGCCTAAAGGTGCGTGGAACGGCACATGTTACCGTTGTGGGAAAACAGGCCATCACGCTAATGACTGCTGGTGTACGGAGCTGGAATGCCGAAATTGTGGCAAAAAGGGTCACATTGAACGCGCCTGTAGAAGTAAAAAAAGAACAGACAGAGCTGGGAAGCATGGAAGCAAAATGTCTGTATTTGGATAAGAGAGGAAAAAGAGTGTTCATTCAGTGCAGTATGATGGAACAAGCAAAACAGAGGGGAGCGACACCTCTGAGGAGGAAGAGGTGCACATACTGACGGTTGCAGGTGATTCAAATTGCTACTGGGTGTCACAACTGGTGGAGGGACAATCAGTGCGGATGGAGGTGGACACAGGCGCGGCTATGTCCCTTGTTTCAGACACTGTCTACAACTAAATGCTAAAGCATCTTACCCTTCAGCCAACAAACATTGTGCTAAAGACGTATACCGGCGAACCTGTGGCCATGAGAGGTGACAGTTAAATTGAACGGATTTTCTCTAGCCACGCACGTCCCAGTAGCGATGGGTAATTTCCCTTTACCACATATAGTGGCAGTTTTGCAGTCTGTCCGTTCAATTTAACTGTCACCTCAATGACGTCTCTCATGGCCACAGGTTCACACATTGTCCTACCCAGAGACAATTCAAATCACACAATTCTTCATCCACGATGTGGACCAATATTTTCCGATCTTCAGGGATTTAGGGGATTTTTGTGAACCCCTACACACCAGGTTGCTGACACACTTCGACCCAAAGCTACCCATGCAGCTAGCATGTGATGCATCACCATATGGTGTGGGAGCAGTCATATCCCACATCATGCCTTCGGGTGAAGAGAAACCTATCGCCTTCACATCACGCACCTTGAACAAGGCCGAGAGTAACTATGCGCAGATCGAGCGCGAGGCCTTGGGAATCGTTTTTGGAATTCGAAAATTTCATCAGTACCTGTTTGGGAGAAGGTTCACACTCCTGACGGACCACCGTCCATTGACTTCAATCTTCGGGTCCCACACCGGAATTCCGTCTCTCGCTGCAAGCAGCATGCAAAGGTGGGCTTTACTGTTGTCAGGACACACATACGACATCAAATATCGCAAATCGGACTTGCACGGCAACGCAGACGGTCTCTCGAGGCTACCCTTGCCTGTTACTCCCCCAGAGCCTCGTCAGATAGACATCTTCTACTTTAGACAAGTGGAGGGAGCACCTGTCACTGCAGTTCAGGTGCGAAGGTACACCCGCAACGATCCAGTCCTGTCTGAGGTAATGGACGATGTCATTCGAGGGAGAGCTATAGGAGGTTCTCCTAGTTTGAAACCTTACGTTTCAAAAAGAAATGAGCTCTCCGTCCAGGCAGGTTGTCTTCTTTGGGGACGCAGTGTCATCATTCCGCCACCTCTGAGGGAACCTATACTGCAACAACTTCATACAGGCCACAGTGGGATGGTTCGGATGAAGGAAATGGCAAGAAGCTACTTCTGGTGGCCAGGTCTCGATGGGAATATTGAGGAGCAAGCCAAAACATGTTCCCCATGTCAAAGGGTCCGGAATGTTCCACAGCTGGCAACCCTATACCCCTGGGATTGGCCTGCAGAAGTGTGGCAGCGAGTACATGTGGACTTCGCCGGTCCTTTCGAAGAGAAGATGTTTATGGTGGTTGTAGATGCTCTTAGCAAGTGGCTGGAGGTCGCTGTGATGAGGTCTACCACGGCAAAGAAAACAATTGAGAAACTTGGTGAGATGTTCAGCCGTTATGGCTCACCGGAACAACTCGTAAGTGACAACGGTCCACAATTTGTATCACAGGAGTTTGCAACCTTCCTGCATGTGAATGGTGTCCAACACATCAGGCCTGCGCCCTATCATCCCTCTACTAACGGCCAGGCAGAAAGGTTCGTGCAAACTTTGAAGCACGCCTTGAAGGCATCGCAAGGTCAGGGCTCAATCCACCAACGTCTGAACAGCTTCCTGTTGTCCTACAGGAACGAGCCGCATGCCACAACCAAAACTTCCCCTGCTTCGCTCATGATGAAGAGACAGTTGCGGACAAGTTTTGACTTACTCAAACCTCCAAGGGCAGAGCAGGTTGTCCATCGTCAACAACAAGCTCAAGTTGAAAAGAGAGAGAAAAGAGCCAAGGAGAGACGGTTTCATCCGGGAGAGCACGTCCTAGCTCGAAACTACAACACTGGACCGAAATGGGTTCCTGCTACGGTCATTGCGCAGACGGGCCCTGTGTCTTACACGGTTGAGACTGCTGAGGACGTCGTCTGGAGAAGACATACAGATCAATTTTTGCTAGGAGCAGAGACAGCCACAGAGGCTCCAATGGCTGGTTGGCCTGAACTGTTTCCGGATGATACCGCAAACCAGCATCCCTTGCCACAGTGCTCTTCTCCAACACAGGAAGTCAAAGAGACTGTTCTACCTGTGCAAACTCCTGACTTTCAACTGGCACAGGCACCTTCTCCAGCCAGGCCTGTGTCAATGCCTACTGCTGTGGAAGCCAGCGATGACCGCCAGTATCCTGTCAGAGAGCGGCGGCCTCCAAGACGCTTGGATCTGTAGGCTTAGTGACTTACCCACAAGACTGGGGCAGAATAAACCCCAGGGTAAAGTCAGGGTTTGAGGCAGTCTACCTCTACCCTAGTTTCGTTGAGTGCATTGAAAGTAACTTACCTGTTGAGGAATAATGTGGACCTTCCATTTAAGAGGGGAGGAAATGTTATGTATTGTGTGTTCTCCTCCCACCTGTGGTGGCGCTGTCACAGGAGATAAATGGTTGGGTGTTCTCTTGGTTAAGTTTAGCTCTCTTTGTTCGGAACTTTCCAGAACTTCCTTTCCTTCCAATAAAGCACTTCATGTTTGAATCTCTGAGTTCTGAGTCCTAAATTGTGTCTAGGTAGAAAGGTACCGACACAACAGCTCCGAACTTTATTAAATGGCCCAGGGAAGGTAGCCACCACCACTGGTGCTTTAACACCATCTGCCCCATGCAACCCAGACCCAGACCCATGACTAGAACCAGCGCAGCCTGTCTACCTGTGTCCCCTTGAATATGATGCATGGAAGAGACCACTTGTTCAGATGGAGGTGGAGAAGGTGAAAGGGACTTATCTGTCAGACACTGGAGCGTCGAGAACCATCGTCTATTCAGCTAACCCCGCCACCTCACCTCTGTCTAACGGGGTCCCGTACAGCTTAGTGGGGTTTACAGGTAACGAGCGGGCTGGCTCGTTCTCCATCCCGCTGTCCATTCATTCAGGAGCACTCCACATCAAGTGGACCTGTGTTTAATGAAGTGGGAGCAGGAAGGGAAAGGGATCCTGGGGGCCGATTTTATCATAGGCCACAGGATTCGAGTGGATCTTAGGAAGCACTATCTGTGGGGAGCATGTACCGGCAAAGAAAGTGAAGTGGCAGTTATCCCAGAGAAACAGGGCAAGGCGACCTTGTGCACCGTGAAACCAAAGGAGGGTTACGACCTCGAACTGATGGTCAGTAACACTCCGATGGAATACGAGGCAATTGTGCGAGCACACCTCGCCTCATTTCCCACTCACAAACACGATTGTGGGAGGCTAAACGGGGTTGAGGTTAGTGTGTACGGGGACCCCAGGACCCGACCACAAAAGCATAACATTTCCCCAGGGAGGCGGAGGCAGACATGGAAGCGGCCATGGCTTCCTTAGTTAAACAGGGGGTATTGAGACCGATAGCCACCCATGTAAACTCTCCACTGCGGCCGGTTAGAAAACCGGACAACTCCTGGAGGGCCACAGTGGACTATCGGGTACTCAACCGTAACATCCCCGCCTGTGCATCCACGGTCGCAGCCGTCGCCGACCTCATTGGAAGTATCTCAGCATCCGCGACCACCTTCACGGTGCTGGATATTTCCAACGGGTTTTGGTCCATCCCTCTGCGGAGAGAGGACCAGTACAATTTCGCCTTCACATTTAAAGGCCAACAATACACCTGGAACTGTCTACCTCAGGGCTTCCACAACAGCCCTAGCATTTTCCATCAATGCATGGCTAATTGTTTGAAGAGCTTCAGCCGGCCCCGGCAGTTGGTACAGTATGTGGATGACCAACCCCCAATACAGTCACAGGAGTGAGATCTATTCTGGGGCTAACCGGGTACTGGAGAGATTTCATTGAGGATTACGCAGCCACAGCAGCCCCTCTGCTCCGACTCCTACACAAAGGAGTGGAGTGGGCCTGGGATGAGGGTTGCGAGGCAGCATTTGTGCAAATCAAGAAAATTCTGCAGACTGTGCCGGCTCTAGGAGCTATTGATGGGGAAAAGGAGTTTTCCTGGAGGTGGCAGCCAGCGGGGACAGTCTGAGTGCCGTGCTGCTCCAAGAGCGGCACGGCCAGCTGAGACCGGTGGTTTACTCCTCCAGGATACTCACCGATGTGGAGAAGGGCTATTCCAACTGTGAGAGGCACCTCCTTGCCACTCACTGGGCTGTGAAAAGATCATTGATCTTCACAGGAACATCTCCCATCACACTCCTCACACATCACACATCACACCCAGATGCTCCTGGATGGGAGAATCAAAGACGGGACAGTGAGCAGTGCCCGCATTGCTAGCTGGACCCTGCTTCTCTCCCAGATGGACCTGAAAGTGAAAGGTCTCTGCGAGCCGAAGCTCGCGGCCAAAATGATTTACCCAGGGACAGCCCACCGGTGTTCCATAGAAGGGGTATGGGAAGTTAACATAGGTTTTCGGGCCGGGATACACCTCGCAGGCTGCGAAATCTATGTGGATGGTTGAAGCACAATATCTGCTGGTGAGTGACTTACCGGGTGTGGAGTTTATGACCCAGAGGCGGACATTTCCCTGTCAATTAAACTCGCCAGCACCATGAGCGCCCAGCATGCTGAACTATCCGCGGTAGTGTATGTGGTCACACACCCCGAGAAATTCCCTACCCCGTACACGATTTGCTCGGACAGTATGTTCACATACAATTCGTGTACGGAATACCTGGCTATCTGGTCCCGTCGCGGATATACCTCCGCTGACGGGAGACCCCTCACAATTAAGTCTCTGCTGGAGAAAATCATGGCGGCCGTGGGGGAGGAAGGAAATGTCTATATACACAAACTAAAAGCCCATTCCTCCACTGAACCCCGTGGCAAGGGGAATCAGCAAGCCAACGTACTGGCAAAAGAAGGTGCTCGTACGGGCACTTTTTGGGACCCATACGAGTTAAGTCCCATAGCAGTGATCAGGGGCAGAGGCGGGACGCAAGGGAGTTCAGGGGTAGCATTGGCACCGGAGCTGAAAACGGTTCAAACCCAAGATCCCGTCCTAAGAACCGTCCTGAACGTGCTCTCTAAAGGGGAAAATGTAGAGGGCCCATACGGCACAGCAGCCATCACCATAAAGGAAGGCATGCTAGTCAGGGGGGAGCAGTGGGTAGTGCCGCAGCAGCACCAAAGGGAATTCCTCCAACTGGCCCATGAGGGTCCAGGAGTGGGGCATCCCGGACCTGAGACCACCTGGCAACGGGTGGAACAGGTAGGATGGTGGCCAGGACTCAGGGAACATGTCCGCGAGTTTTGTGCCGGCTGTCTGGTGTGTGCTGCTAACAACCCTGACCCCTGGAAAAGGAAGGTATCTATGGGACACATCAGGAGGGTAGAGGGACCATGGCAGTCGATCCAGGTCACTACATCGGGCCCCTACCCACCGCCCAGGGAGGCTACAAGTACTGCCTAGTCCTGGTGGATGTGTTCTCAAAGTGGGTGGAAGCTTTTCCATGCCGTACTGCTACCGCATTGGGTACAGCTAAGATCCTGGTCAGGGAAGTGTTCTCACGATGGGGACTCCCACAGTATGTGGAGTCTGACCAAGGGAGTCACTTCACCGGACAGGTCATGCAAGAGACCCTCATGGTACTCGGCATTGAAGGGAAATGGCACATCGCCCACAACCCGCAGTCATCGAGTCCTGTAGAGCATTTAAACTGTACCATTAAAGAAAGGCTGTGGAAGGAGACGAGAGACTCACACAAGAAGTGGGTAGAAGTCTTACCATTGGTCCTAATGGGGATCTGAGCCAGCCAGTCAAAAAGCACGGGGTATTCCCCACACGAGCTCATGACTGGTAGGATTATGCGGTCCCCCACCCATGTGCTAGCCCCGGTGCTCACGGAAGGTCAGCTTAGAGAGGTGAACTGGGACAGCTTCGTCAGGAATCTGTTTGAACACCTTAAACGGGTTCACTGGCAGGCTGCTAGCAACATGGGAAAACAGCATCGGAGTAACCGATTGCTGCTAGAATCCTGGTCAGGGAAGTATTCTCACAATGGGGACTACTGCAGTATGTGGAGTCCGACCAAGGGTGTCATTTTACCGGGCAGTCTCCCTCACCCCCCCAAAATCCGACCCCCATTCCCCAGTCTCCCTCTCCCCCCATTCTCCGACCCCATTCGCCAGTCTCTCTCTCCCCCATCCTCCGACCCCATTCCCCAAACTCGCTCTCCCCCATCCTCCGACCCCATTCCCCGATCTCCCTTTCCCCATCCTCCGACCCCATTCCCCAGTCTCCCCCTCACCCCCATCCTCCGACCCCTTTCCCTAGTCTCCCACTCCCCCCAAAATCCGACCCCATTCCCCAGTCTCTCTCTTCCCCATCCTCAGACACCATTCCCCAGTCTCCCTCTCCCCATCCTCCGACCCCATTCCCCAGTCTCCCCCTCCCCCCCATCCTCCGACACCTTTCCCTCGTCTCTCACTCCCCCCAAAATCCGACCCCATTCTCCAGTCTCCCTCTCCCCCATCCTCCGACCCCATTCCACAGTCTCTCTTCCCCCATAGTCGGACCCCATTCCCCAGTCTCCCTCTCTCCCCCATCCTCTGGCCCCATTTCCCAATCTCCCTCTCCCCCCATCATCTGACCCCATTCCCCAATCTCCCTCTCCCCCCATCACCTGACCCCATTCCCCAGTCTCCCTCTCCCCCATCCTCGGACCCCACTCCCCAGGCTCCTTCTCCCCCATCCTTTGACCCCCTTCCCCAGTCTCCCTCTCCCCCCATCCTCTGACCCCATTCCCCAGTCTCCTTCTCCCCATCTTCCGACCCCATTCCCCAGTCTTCCTCTCCCCCTCATCCTCCAAACCCATTCCCCAGTCTGCCTCTCCCACCCCCATGCTCCGACCCCATTCCTCAGTCTCCCTCTCCCCACATCCTCCGACACCCATTCCCCAGGCTCCCTCTCCCCCCATCCACCGACCCCATTCCCGAGTCTCCCTCTCTCCCCCATCCTCTGACCGCATTCCCAAGTCTCCTTCTCTACCATCCTCAGATCCCATTCCCCAGTCTTCCTCTCCCCCCATCATCTGACCCCATTCCCCAGTCTCCCTCTCCCCCATCCTCGGACTCCATTCCCCAGGCTCCTTCTCCCCCATCCTTTGACCCCCTTCCCCAGTCTCCCTCTCCCCCTATCCTCTGACCCCAGTCCCAAGTCTCCTTCTCTACCATCCTCAGATCCCATTCCCCAGTCTCCCTCTCCCCCCATCCTCTGACCCCATTCCCCAGTCTTCCTCTCCCCCTCATCTTCCAAACCCATTCCCCAGTCTCCCTCTCCCACCCCCATGCTCCGACCCCATTCCTCAGTCTCCCTCTCCCCCATCCTCCGACCCCATTCCCCAGTCTCCCTCTCCCCCATCCTCTGACCCCTTTCCCCAGTCTCCCTCTTCCCCATCCTCTGACCCCATTCCCACGTCTCCATCTCCCCTCCATCCTCCAAACCAATTCCCTGTCTCCCTCTCCCCCATCCTCCGACCCCATTCCCAGTCTCCCTTTCCCCATCCTCTGACCCCTTTCCCCACTCTCCCTCTCCCCCATCCTCAGGTCCCATTCCCCAGTCTCCCTCTCCCCCTCATCCTCAGACCCCATTCCCCAGTCTCTCTCTCTCCCCCAACCTCCGACCCCATTCCCCAGTCTCCCTTCTCCCCCCATCCTCAGATCCCATTCCCCAATCTCCTTCGCCCCATCCTCTGACCCCATTCCCCAGTCTCCCTCTCCCCATCCTCCGACCCCATTCCCCAGTTTCCTTCTCTCCCCATCCTCCGACCCCATTCCCCAGTCTCCATCTCCCCCATCCTCTGACCCCATTCCCCAGTCTCCTTCTCCCCCATCCTCCGACCCCATTCCCCAGTCTCCCTCTCCCCCATCCTCCGACCCCATTCCCCAGCCTCCATCTCCCCCATCCTCTGACCCCATTCCCCAGTCTCCTTCTCCCCCATCCTCCGACCCCATTCCCCAGTCTCCCTTTCCCCCCCATCCTCTGACCCCATACCCCAATCTCCCTCTCCCCCCATCATCTGACCCCATTCCCCAGGCTCCGTCTCCCTCCCATCCACCGACCCCATTCCCGAGTCTCCCTCTCCCCCATCCTTTGACCCCATTCCCCAGTCTCCCTCTCCCCCCATCCTCTGACCCCATTCCCCTGTCTCCTTCTCCGCCATCCTTTGACCACATTCCCCAGTCTCCCTCTCCCCAATCCTCTGACCCCATTCCACAGTCTCCTTCTCCCCATCCTCAGATCCCATTCCCCAATCTCCTTCTCCCCATCCTCTGACCCCATTCCCCCATCTCCTTCTCTCCCCATCCTCCGACCCCATTCCCCAGTCTCCATCTCCCCCATCCTCCAACCCCCATTCCCCAGTGTCCCACTCCCCCCATCCTCCGACCCCATTCCCCAGTCTCCTTCTCCCCGCATTCTCCGACCCCATTCCTAAGTCTCCTTCTCCCCCCATCCTCAGATCCCATTCCCCAGTCTCCTTCTCCCCCCATCCTCTGACACCATTCCCCAGTCTCCTTCGCTCTTCCCCTGAATGCCAGCTTATCACCTGACTCTTGATTGTTTCCGGATCACCAACCGGTCCCATGTTTCTGTGGCGATGTGGGCGGTCACATCACGGAGCTGGCGGTTTCTGTGTGATGGTAGCTGTTGATGGTATAGAGCGGGGACACTGCTGCTGCTGCTGTTGTGGAGGGAAAATGAAAGCAAGGTCATGCTACAAATATTTTTTTTTTTGTTCTGGGATGTAGGCGTCACTGGGAAGACCAGCATTTGTTGCCCATCCCTAATTGCCCTTGAGAAGGTGGTGCTGAGCCCTCTTCTTGAACCGTTGCAGTCCGTGTGGTGATGGTACTCCGACAGTGCTGTTAGGGAGAGAGTTCCAGGATTTTGACCCAGCAACGATGAAGGAACGGCGATATACTTCTAAGTCAGGATGGTGTGTGACTTGGAGGGGAACTTGAAGGTGCTGGTATTCCCATGCGCCTACTTGTCTTGTCCTTCTAGGTGGAAGAGGTCGCGGGTTTGGGAGATGCTGCCGAAGAAGCCTTTGCGAGTTGCTGCAGTGCATCTTGTAGATGGTACACACTGCAGCCACGGTACGCCGGTGGTGGTGGGAGTGAATGTTTAAGGTGGTGGATGGGGTGCCAATCAAGTGGGCTGCTTTGTCCTGGATGGTGTCGAGCTTCTTGGGTGTTGTCGGAGCTGCACTCATCCAGGCAAGTGGAGAGTATTCCATCACATTCCTTACTTGTGCCTTGTAGATGGTGGTAAGGCTTTGGGGAGTCAGGAGGTGAGACACTCGCCGCAGAACACCTAGCCTCTGACCTGCACTTGTTGCCACACTATTTATGTGGCTGGTCCAGTTAAGTTTCTGGTTAATGGTGACCCCCAGGATGTTGATAGTGAGGGATTCGGCAATGGTAATATCATTGAATGTCAAGAGGAGGTGGTTAGACTCTCGTTTGTTGGAGGTAGTCATTGCTTGGCACTTCTGTGGCGCGAATGTTACCTGCCATTTATCAGCCCAAGCCTGAACGTCGTCCAGGTCTTGTTGCATGCGGGCATGGACTGCTTCATTATCTGTGGAGTTGTGAATGGCGCTGAATACTGTGCAGTCATCAGCGAACATCCCCATTTCTGACCTTATGTTGGAGGGAAGGTCATTGATGAAGCAGCTGAAGATAGTTGGGCTTAGGACACTGCCCTGAGGAACTCCTACAGCAATGTCCTGGGGCTGTGATGATTGACCTTCAACCACCACAACCATCTTCCTTTGTGCTAGGTATGACTCCAGCCAGTGGAGCGTTTTCTCCCTGGTTCCCATTGACTTCAGTTTTACTAGGGTTCCTTGGTGCCAGACTCGGTCAAATGCTGCCTTGATGTCAAGGGCAGTCACTCTCACCTCACCTCTGGAATTCAGCTCCTTTGTCCATGTTTGGACCAAGGCTGTAATGAGGCCTGGAGCCGAGTGGTCTTGGTGGAACCCAAATTAGGAATCAGTGAGCAGGTTATTGGTGAGTAAATGCTACTTGATAGCACTGTCAACGACACCTTCCATCACTTTGCTGATGATTGCGAGTAGACTGATGGGGCGGTAATTGGCCGGATTTGTCCTGCTTTTTGTTGGACAGGACATACCTGAGCAGTTTTCCACATTGTCGGATAGATGCCAGTGTTGTAGCTGTACTGGAACAGCTTGGCTAGTTCTGGAGCACAAGTCTGCAACACGCTAGCCCGAATGTTGTCAGGGCCCATAAGGGCCCATAGCATTTGTGCTCAGCCGTTTCTTGATATCACGTGTAGTGAATCGAATTGGCTGAAGACTGGCTTCTGTGATGGTGGGGACCTCAGGAGGAGGCCGATATAGATCATCCACTCGGCACTTCTAGCTGAAGATGGTTGCAATCGCTTCAGCCTTGTCTTTTGCACTCATGTGCTGGGCTCCACCATCATTGAGGATGGGGATATTCATGGAGCCTCCTCCTCCTGTTAGTTGTTTAATGGTCCACCACCATTCACAACTGGATGTGGCAGGACTGCAGCGCTTTGATCTGATCTGTTGATTGTGCGATCGCTTATCCCTTTTCTTCTTCCAAGTGGAGTTGAACATAGAGGAGTACTGATTCATCAGCTGAGGGAGTAATCAGCAGGATGTTTCCTTGCCCATGCTTGAGACTTCATGGGGGCCAGTGTCAATGTTGAGCACTCCCAAGGCCACTCCTTCCCGACTGTATACCACTGTGCCGCCAGCCCCGGTGGGACAGGACATACCCAGGGACGGTGATGGAGGAGTTTGGGACATTGGCTGAAAGGTATGATTCTGTGAGTATGACTATGTCAGGCTGTTGCTTGACTAGTCTGTGGGACAGCTCTCCCAATTTTGGCACAAGTCCCCAGATGTTGGTGAGGAGGACTTTGCAGGGTCGACTGGGCTGGGTGTGCCCTTGCCAGGTCCGTAGCCAGTGTCGCAGTCGATGCCGGCTGGTCCATCCGGTTTCATTCTTATGTTTCATAATGGTTTGTTACAACTGAGTGACTTGCTAGGCCATTTCAGAGGGCAGTTAAGAGTCAACCACATTGCTGTGGGTCTGGAGTCACATATAGGCCAGACCAGGTAAGGACGACAGATTTCCTTCCCTAAAGGACATTAGTGAACCAGATGGGTTTTTACGACAATCCGATAGTTTCATGGTTACCATTACTGATACTAATTTTTTATTCCAGATTTATTTAACTAACGGAATTTAAATTCCCCAACTGCCGTGGTGGGATTTGAACTCACGTTTCAGGATCATTAATAAAAACAGAAAATGCTGGAGATACTCAGCAGGTCAGGCAGCATCTGTGAAGAGAGAAACAGAGTTAACGTTTCAGGTCGATGACCCTTCGTCAGAACTGGAAAAAAGCAGGAAATGGAACAGATTTTTAAGCAAGTGTAGGGGCTGGGAAAGGGGGGAGGGGATGAAAGAACAAAAGGAAAGATCTGTAATAGGATAGAAGGCAGGAGAGGTTAAGAGACATTAAGGGATATTCAAGGCAAAAGGAGATGGTAATGGGACAGGTTAAGAAACAAGAGATGGCTCTAGATGAAGTGTAAATTGCGCTGGCAGAATGAAAGACAGCTGCCATGTGGGAGAGAAGAACAAACACAAACAAAAGGTGTGGATAAAAAATATATATATGATAGGGGCCGAGGTTATGATCTGAAATTGTTGAACTCTATGTTGAGTCCAGAAGGCTGTAAAGTGCCTAATCGAAAGATGAGGTGCTGTTCCTCGAGCTTACACTGAGCTTCCGTGGAACAATGCAAGAGGCCGAGGACGGTGCGGTCTGAGTGGGAGTGGAGCGGAGAATTAAAGTGACAGGCGACCGGAAGCTCGGGGTCCCCCTTTTGGACTGAATGGAGGTGTTCCACAAAGTGGTCACCCAATCTGCGTTTGGTCTCCCCAATGTAGAGGAGACCACATCATGAGCAGCGAATACAGTATACTAAATTGCAAGAAGTACAAGTAAATTGCTGTTTCACCTGGATGGGGTGTTTGGGGCCCTGGACAGTGGGAAGCGGGGAGATATAAGGGCATGTGTTGCATTTCCTCCGCTTGCACGGGAAGGTGCCGGGCAAAGGAGAAGGGGTGTTGGGGGTGATAGAGGAGTGGACTAGGTTGTTGCAGAGGGTGCGGTCCCTACGGAATGCTGAAACGGGAGGTGAGGGGAAGATGCGTTTGGTGGTGGGATCACGCTGGAGGTGGCAGAAATGGTAGAGGATGATCCATTGAATGTGGAGGCTGGTGGGGTGAAAGGTGAGGACAAGGGGAACTCTATCGTGGTTCCGGGAAGGAGGAGTAGGGGTGAGGGCAGAAGTGCGGGAGATAGAACGGACACGGTCAAGGGCTGCATCAACCACTGTAGAGGGGAATCCTCGGTTGAGGAAAAAGGAAGACATGTCAGAAGCACTGGTATGGAAGGTGGCATCGTCAGAGCAGATGCAGCGGAGACGGAGAAACTGGGAGAATGGAATAGAGTCCTTACAGGAGGCGGGGTGTGAGACAGTGTAGTCCAGGTAGCTGTGGGAGTCAGTGGGCTTGTAGTGTATGTTTGCCAATAACCTATCCCCAGAGATGGAGACGGAGAAGTCGAGGAAGGGAAGGGAAGAGTCGGAGACGGACCATGTGAAGGTGAGGGAATGGTGGAAATTGGAAGCAAAGTGAATGAAATTATCTAGTTCAGGGTGAGAGCTGGAAACGGCACCGATACAGTTATCAAAGTGCTGGAAAAAGAGGTGAGGGAGTGGACCTGAGTAGGACTGGAACAAAGAGTGTTCCACATATCCCACAAAAAGAAAGGCATAGCTAGGACCCATGCGGGCTCCCATAGCATCACCTTTGATTTGGAGGAAGTGATTTGGAGGAAGTCTCTGGATCATTAGTCCAGGCCTCTCGATTACTAGCCCAGTGACATTACCAGTATGCTACTGTTCCCGGGATACAAATATTTCCAAAGCAAACAATTAGAAAGAAAAATTAATGATGTAAAAATGAAAGCCGTGTTTTGCTACCTACTCAATGACAGACCACATGGAGTTAGAAAACAATCCACTTGTGGAGACAGACTTGGTGCAAGGTATAAAACCGCTGTCACTTACCAGGTGTGTAGCTGGTGGTAGACGTAGTGATAGTCGGTGTCACTTCTGGTGATATAGTTTCTATAGAGCAGGAAAAACATTTCAACCTGTTACACTGCACACTGAGGCTCTGAGTCTGTATCAGGTTTAAAAACTTACCTTCCGGCTGCACATAGCCGAGCACAAAAATTGTGAAAATTAAATCTATTCACTTGTATCTAAATCTACTCAATAAAATTATTTGAGCTGACAGAGAATACAATTAGGTAATGGCCCTTACAGTAAGAACATCTTTTCCACAAGTATAAGAGTGGCTGGAATTGTCAGATAGATTTGATCGTGTTGTTAATGGAGTTCTTGGAAATATAAGTTTTCAATGTCCAGTGGAAACTGCTTCCAATGGACAGATCCATATTGACCTCAGCTGTCCAGATCAACAGTGGCCCTGAAAATACTCGGGCAGCAATCCTGGCGATTATTCCAGGGTCACACCTCCCAGGGCCCTCCAGAGCTGACCTGACGTGTCAGGAAGGGACAGAAGGTATGGAGTAAAAGGTAAAGTAGTAAAAAGGGAAAAAACAGGAACTAAGTGTCACAAAACATATTTGAAAGTTCTTTATCTGAATGCACGTAGCATTCGTAACAAAATGAATGAGTTAACGGCACAAATAACTACATATGGGTATGATCTTGTGGCCATTACAGAAACATGGCTGCAGGGTGACCATGACTGGGAATTAAACATACCAGGTTATTTAACAATCAGGAAGGACAGGCAGGAAGGGAGGGGAGGTGGGGTGGCTATGTTAATAAAGGAAGGAATCGCTATAATACAGAGAAATGATAGTGGGTCAAAGGAGCAGGAGAGTGAAACAGTTTGGGTAGAGATAAGGAATAATAAGGGGAAAAAAACACCAGTGGGCGTAGTCTATAGGCCTCCGAACAGTTGCAACTCTGTTGGACGGAGTATTAATCAGCAAATAGTTGAGGCTTGTAATAAGGGAACAGCTATAATTATGGGGGATTTTAACTATCATATTAACTGGACAAATCAAATTGGGCAGAGTAGCCTTGAGGATGAGTTCATTGAGTGTATTAGGGATGGGTTTCTTGAGCAGTATGTAACTGAACTGACCAGGGGGCAAGCAACCTTAGATTTGGTCCTGTGTAATGAGACAGGATTAATTAAAAATGTCCTAGTAAAGGATCCCCTTGGAATGAGTGACCATAACATGGTTGAATTCCATATTCAATTAGAGGGTGAGAAGGTTGGATCTCAAACAAGCGTGCTGAGCTTGAATAAAGGAGACTATGAAGGTATGAGAGCGGAATTGATTAGAGTGGACTGGGAAAATAGATTAAAGGGTAAGACGGTACATGATCAGTGGTGTACATTTAAGGAGTTATTTTACAACTTCCAAAAAATATATATTCCACTGAGGAAAAAAGGGTGTAAAAGAAAAGATAGCCATCCGTGGCTAAGTAAAGTAATTAGTATCCGACTAAAAACAAGGGCATATAAGGTAGCCAAATCTAGTGGGAGGATAGAAGATTGGGAAGTCTTTAAAAGACAGCAAAAAATAACTAAAAGATTGATTAAGAAAGGGAAGATAGATTATGAAAGTAAATTAGCAAAAATATAAAAACGGATAGCAAAAGTTTCTATAGTTATATAAAAAGAAAAAGGGTGGCTAAAGTAAATGTTGGTCCCTTAGAGGATGAGACTGGGAAATTAATGGTGGGAAACATGGAGATGGCAAAAACGCTGAACAAATATTTTGCATCAGTCTTTACGGTAGAGGATACTAAGAATATCCCAATACTGGACAAACAGGGGGCTCTAGAGGGAGAGGAGCTAAATACGATTAAAATCACTAAGGAAGTGGTACTTGGTAAAATAATGGGACTTAAGCCGGATAAATCCCCTGGACCAGATGGCTTACATCCTAGGGTCTTGAGGGAAGTGGCGGTAGGGATTGTGGATGCATTGGTAATAATTTTCCAAAACTCCCTGGACTCAGCAAAGGTCCCGGCAGATTGGAAAACTGCTAATGTAACACCCTTATTTAAAAAGGGTAGTAGGCAGAAGGCTGGAAACGATAGACCTGTTAGCCTAACATCTGTGGTTGGTAAAATGTTAGAGTCCATTATTAAGGAGATAGTAACTGGACATTTGGATAAACATAATTTAATAGGACAAACTCAGCATGGTTTCATGAAGGGGAAGTCATGTTTGACAAATTTGCTTGAGTTCTTTGAGGAAGTAACATACAGGGTGGATAAAGGAGAACCAGTGGACGTAGTGTATTTAGACTTCCAAAAGGCATTTGACAAGGTGCCACACAAAAGATTATTGCTCAAGATAAAAAATCACGGGATTGGGGGTAATATTCTGGCGTGGGTGGAAAATTGGCTCTCTAACAGAAAGCAGAGAGTTGGGATAAATGGTTCATTCTCAGACTGGCAATCAGTAACTAGTGGTGTTCCGCAGGGGTCAGTGCTGGGTCCCCAACTCTTTACAATCTATATTAACAATTTGGAGGAGGGGACCGAGTGTAACATATCAAAGTTTGCAGATGATACAAAGATGGGAGGGAAAGTAGTGAGTGAGGAGGACATAAAAAACCTGCAAAGTGACATAGACAGGCTAAGTAAGTGGGCAGAGATTTGGCAGATGGAATACAATACTGGAAAGTGTGAGGTTATGCACTTTGGCAGGAAAAATCATAGAGCAAGTTATTATCTTAATGGCAAGAAACTGGAAAGTACTGTAGTACAAAGGGATCTGGGGGTCCTGGTGCACGAAACTCAAAAAGTTAGTATGCAGGTGCAGCAAGTGATCAAGGAGGCCAATGGAATGTTGGCTTTTATTGCTAGGGGGATAGAATATAAAAACAGGGAGGTATTGCTGCAGTTATACAATGTATTGGTGAGACCGCACCTGGAATACTGCATACAGTTTTGGTGTCCATACTTAAGAAAAGACATACTTGCTCTCGAGTCAGTACAAAGAAGGTTCACTCGGTTAATCCCGGGGATGAGGGGGTGGTCATATGAGGAGAGGTTGAGTAGATTGGGACTCTACTCATTGGAGTTCAGAAGAATGAGAGGCGATCTTACTGAAACATATAAGATTGTGAAGGGGCTTGATCGGGTGGATGCGGTGAGTATGTTCCCAATGATGGGTGAAACTAGAACTAGGGGGCATAATCTTAAAATAAGGGGCTGCTCTTTCAAAACTGAGATGAGGAGAAACTTCTTCACTCAGAGGGTGGTAGGTTTGTGGAATTTGCTGCCGCAGAAAGCTGTGGAAGCTACATCATTAAATAAATTTTAAACAGAAATAGATAGTTTCCTCGAAGTAAAGGGAATTAAGGGTTACGGGGAGCGGGCAGGAAATTGGACATGAGTCTAGGTTTGGAATGGTCATGGCCCTGTGGGTAGTGGAGCAGGCCCAGGCCCTGGGGTCATGTAGCCTGGTTCTACTCCTACTTCTTGTGTTCTAATTCTTTATTAGATTTCAGGAGATGGTGTTATTCTTGTTCCTGGCTGGGGGGGAGATCGCCTTTACAGAAGGTAAGTACTGTAGAAAATATAGGGACAGAGTGAGCTCCTGGAAGAGTTTCGATCGCCTAGATGGGTCGGAGAGGAATTTCCCAGATTTTTTCTCCCAAATTGGCCATTGGGTTTTTTATCTGTTTTTTCGCCTCTCCCGGGAGATCACATGGGTTCGGGTGGGATGGAGAGTGATAGAAGATTTGAGGTTAGGATCAGATCAGCCATGATCTTATTGAATGGTGGAGTAGGCTCGAGGGGCCGATTGGCCTACTCCTGCTCCTATTTCTTATGTTCTTATGTTCTTATGACCAGAGTATGTAGGTCAGTGGGAGGTCCTGTCATTTAAATATTATGGCAGGGACCTTCATCACAATATTCAGACACATGCCCTGCTGCTGTTTCTATTCAGTGGAAATAGAAATAACATTTCTGGCCATGCCGACCTCTGCATCCATCACTTTCTTGATATGTGTGCGGGCAGAATATTGGCTTATAATACAGAAGAGCCCGATGCTAGCCCGGAAGGAGGTGAGTGGGTGGAGATTTGGCAGATGGAATATAATATTGGAAAGTGTGAGGTTATGCACTTTGGCAGAAAAAAATCAAAGAGCAAGTTAATATCTAAATGGCGAGAAACTGCAAAGTGCTACAGTACAAAGGGATCTGGGGGTCCTGGTGCATGAAACACAAAAAGTTAGTATGCAGGTGCAGCAGGTGATCAGGAAGGCCAATGGAATCTTGGCTTTTATTGCAAGGGGGATGGAGTATAAAAACAGGGAAGTCTTGCTGCAGTTATACAGGGTATTGGTGAGGCCAGACCTGGAATACTGCGTGCAGTTTTGGTTTCCATATTTAAGAAAAGATATACTTGCTCTCGAGGCGGTTCAGAGAAGGTTCACTCGGTTGATTCCGGAGATGAGGGGGTTGACTTATGAGGAAAGGTTGAGTAGGTTGGGCCTCTACTCATTGGAGTTCAGAAGAATGAGAGGCGATCTTATCGAAACATATAAGATTGTGAGGGGGCTTGATCGGGTGGATGCGGTGAGGATGTTTCCACTGATGCGTGAGACTAGAACTAGGGGGCATAATCCTAGAATAAGGGGCTGCCCTTTCAAAACTGAGATGAGGAGAAACTTCTTCACTCAGAGGGTAGTAAATCTATGGAATTTGCTACCCCAGAGAGCTGTGGAAGCTGCAACATTAAATAAATTTAAAACGGAGATAGACAGTTTCCTAGCAGATAAGGGAATTAGGGGTTACGGGGAGAGGGCAGGGAAGTGGACGTGAGTCTAGATTCGGATCAGCCATGATCCTATTGAATGGCGGAGCAGGCCCGAGGGGCCGTATGGCCTACTCCTGCTCCTACTTCTTATGTTCTTATGAACACATAACAGCTATTCTAAGTTTGCTGACTTTTCCAAACTGACTTGTACAATACTTTATCACATTCTAGTTTCACAATTTCACCACAATGATGTAAAGTATATCAAGCCAGCACAACATTTGACTCTATGACTGATCTACCATCAAAGTGTTTTTTCATGCTCGTTTTACATTCATCATTTGAAAGATCAAGGGGTGATTTTCATCTGCTTCCAAGGGCGGCAGTGGCGGAGGGAAAGTAATTAAAAAAAGAACCGACTACCCAGAGGCCGCCTGACTCGATTTTCTACCGGGCATTGAAACAAAAACTGGCGAGCCCTGTACTTGGGCTGGGAACGGTGAGAAATAGTGCGATAGGGTTTTGCAGCTGAACCTGTATGATGGGGTGAGATGGATTGGCTACATGACTTTCTATCATTCCTTGTTATGGTTTTACAACCTCAGTGTTGACATTGTGTGACAAATAAATGAATAAGTGTTTTTTAATTAGGATATATATTATAATACACCCTTCTCGCTTGGAGCGTCTTATCTTGGCGGGGGCACAGAACAGGAATAAGGGCGTGGATGTTAATGCACATTGCAAAATAATGCATCAATTGCTGTCAAATTCCTGATTTACATCACACTATAATGACCAGTGATTTAAATTTAAAAAAAAAAAATTATTTATGGGATCAGGGCGTCGCTGGCAAGAGCAGCATTTATTACCCATCCCTAGTTGCTCTTCAGAAGGTGGTGGTGAGCCGCCTTCTTGAACCGCTGCAGTCCGTGTGGTGATGGTACTCCCACAGTGCTGTTAGGTAGGGAGTTCCAGGATTTGGACCCAGCGACGATGAAGGATCGGCGATATACTTCTAGGTCAGGATGGTGTGTGACTTGGAGGGGAACTTGGAGGTGGTGATGTTCCCATGCGCCTGCTGCCCTTCTCCTTCTAGGTGGAAGAGGTCGCGGGTTTGGGAGGTGCTGCCGAAGAAGCCTTGGCGAGTTGCTGCAGTGCATCTTGTAGATGGTACACACTGCAGCCACAGTACGCCGGTGGTGGAGGGAGTGAATGTTTAATGTGGTGGATGGGGTGCCAATCAAGCTGGCTGCTTTGTCCTGGATGGTGTCTAGCTTCTTGACTGTTATTGGAGCTGCACTCATCCAGGTAAGTGGAGAGAATTCCATCACACTCCTTACTTGTGCCTTGTAGATGGTGGAAAGGCTTTGGGGATTCAGGAGGTTAGACACTTGCCGCCGAATACCTAGCCTCTGACCTGCTCTTGTTGCCACAGTATTTATATGGCTGGTCCAGTTAAGTTTCTGGTTAATGGTGACCCCCAGGATGTTGATACTGGGGGATTCGGCGATGGTAATGCCATTGAATATCAAGGGGAGGTGGTTAGACTCTTGTTTGTTGGAGGTAGTCATTGCCTGGCACTTCTGTGGTGCACATGTTACCTGCCACTTATCAGCCCTAGACTGATCGTCGCCCACGTCTTGTTGCATGCGGGCATGGACTGCTTCATTATCTGAGGAGTTGTGAATGGCACTGAACACTGTGCAGTCATCAGCGAACATCCCCATTTCTGACCTTATGTTGGAGGGAAGGTCATTGATGAAGCAGCTGAAGATGGTTGGGCCTAGGACACTGCCCTGAGGAACTCCTGTAGCGATGTCCTGGGGCTGTGATGATTGACATTCAACCACCACAACCATCTTCCTTTGTGCTAGACATGACTCCAGCCAGTGGAACGATTTCCCCCTGATTCCCATTGACTTCAGTTTTACTGGGGCTCCTTGATGCCACACTCGGTCAAATGCTGCTTTGATGTCAAGGGCAGTCACTCTCACCTCACCTCTGGAATTCAGCTCCTTTGTCCATGTTTGGACCAAGGCTGCAATGAGGTCTGGGGCCGAGTGGTCTTGGCGGAACCCAAACTGGGCATCAGTGAGCAGGTTACTGGTGAGTAAGAGCCACTTGATAGCATTGTCGATGACACCTTCCATCACTTTGCTGATGATTGAGAGTAGACTGATCGGGGGGTAATTGGCTGGGTTGGATTTGTCCTGCTTTTTGTGGACAGGACATACCTGGGCAGTTTTCCACATTGTCAGATAGATGCTAGTGTTGTAGCTGTACTGGAACAGCTTGGCTAGAGGTGTGGCTAGTTCTGGAGCACAAGTCTTCAGCACGATAGCTGGGGTTTTGTCAGGGCCCATAGCCTTTGCTGTGTCCACTGCGCTCAGCCGTTTCTTGATATCACGTGGAGTGAATCGAATTGGCTGAAGACTGGCTTCTGTGATGGTGGGCCGATATGGATCATCCACTTGGCACTTCTGGCTGAAGTTGG
Organism: Somniosus microcephalus; assembly: GCF_052327205.1. Lineage (NCBI taxonomy): Eukaryota > Metazoa > Chordata > Chondrichthyes > Squaliformes > Somniosidae > Somniosus > Somniosus microcephalus. Next base: position 37,186,565 of record NC_141003.1, on the reverse strand, counting down.
CTGCAAACGCTTCAGCCTTGACTTTTGCACTCACGTGCTGCGCTCCACCATCATTGAGAATGGGGATATTCTTGGAGCCTCCCCCTCCCTTTAGTTGTTTAATGGTCCACCACCATTCATGACTGGATGTGGCAGGACTGCAGAGCTTTCATCTGATCCGTTGATTGTAGGATCGCTTAGCCTTGTCTATAGCATGCTGCTTCCGCTTTTTAGCATGCATGTAGTCCTGTGTTGCAGCTTCCCCAGGTTGGCACCTCATTTTTAGCTATGCCTGGTGCTGCTCTTCTACACTCCTTGTTGACCCAGGGTTGGTCCCCTGGCTTGGTGGTAATGGTAGAGTGAGGGATATGCCGGGCCATGAGGCTACAGATTGTGGTGGAATACAATTCTGCTGCTGCTGCTGATGGCCCACATTGCCTCATGAATGCCCAGTTTTGAGCTGCTAGATCTGTTCTGAATCTATCCCATTTAGCACAGTGGTAGTGCCACACACCACGATGGAGGGTGTGCTCAGTGTGAAGACGGGACTTCGTCTCCACAATGACTGTGCGGTGGTCACTGCTGCCAAGGTAGACAGGTTAAGTATGTTTTTCCCATCGTGTTGGTTCACTCACCACCTGTCACAGGCCCAGCAGTTATGTCCTTCAGGACTCGGCCAGCAGTGGTGCTACCGAGCCACTCTTGGTGATGGACATTGAAGTCCCCCACCCAGAGTACATTCTGTGCTCTTGTTATTCTGAGTGCTTCTTCCAAGTGGTGTCCAACATGGAGGAGTACTGATTTATCAGCCGAGGGAGCGGCAGTAGGTGGTAATCAGCCGGAGGTTTCCTTGCCCATGCTTGACCTGAAGCCATGCGACTTCATTGGGTCCGGAGTCAATGTTGAGGACTCCCAGGGCTACTCCTTCCCGACTGTGTCACCACCCCTGGGATGATGATGGAGGAGTTTGGGACATTGGCTGAAAGGTATGACTATGTCAGGTTGTCTGTGCGACAGCTCTCCCAATTTTGGCACAAGTCCCCAGATATTGGTGAGGAGGACTTTGCAGAGTCAACCACATTGCTGTGGGTCTGGAGTCACATATAGGCCAGACCGGGTAAGGACAGCAGATTTCCTGAACCAGATGGGTTTTTATGACAGAACGATAGTTTCATCATTACTGATACTAGTAATTATTCCAGATTTATTTAATTAATAGTATTTAAATTCCCCAACTGCCATGGTGGGATTTGAATGCTCATCTCTGGATCATTAGTCGAGGCCTCTGGCTTACTAACCCAGTGACATTACCACTATGTTACCGTCCCTGACACATAAAACCCTTGGAAAATGCAAGTGTGGCGAAGCCGTCAATTGTAATTTGCAGACTGCTGAGGTATTGGTGTGGATGAGACGCAGTGAAAGTGATGTAAGGTTGCGTGAGGGTGTTCAAAGTGTTTACCTAATTGACTCGATACTCAACCTTAATAGCCATTTGTGGTAAGGCACTTCATATCCTTCTAATATTTGTGTGGCAAAACAAAACCTTCCAGTTTTTACTTTAAATGAGAAATTTATGCCCCTTCATTTCATTGGCTGAGGGAAATAATCTTAGGCCTAGAAATTCAGTTGGTTGCACCAGCAGTTAGCGCCTTAAGAGAAGTGAATTTCGGGCGCTATGCGTGTAGCGCCCGGGCGCAGCGCAGTTTGCGCCTCGCCCCAAATTAAGTTGACCCTTAGCGCCGGCGCAAAGTTTAGCGCCCGCCCGGCTGCGCGCGCAGAAAATGACGTCACATCCTCGTGCAACGCCCTTTGCGTGCCCCGATTCCAAACTTCAGTCGGACCGCCCCATTGTGCGGCTGGCGGCCAGAGCGTTTGTAAAATGGAACACAACACAGCCGACGCGGGCCCCGGGGAGCGCAAATTAAAGGGCACGTACCCTGCAGTATAAAGGGCAGCCATTTTGCAGCAAACACTCTTGTGCAACGGATTTCTGGACACACAACAAGGAGGAGAGCTAACTGGCTTCGTGCAGCAATAGCTCAGGTATTTTTGGACTCAGGCCAAAGCGCTGCAAGTGCCCTGTTGGAAATTTGACTGTTTGCCAGCATTTGATGGGGGTTGCATGGGGTGCCAACGCGGAGTTTCAGCGCCATGTGCGTAGGGCTCGCAGACGCGGGGTCAGAGGGGCAGCCCTGGCTAGAGGCAGAGGGGGCAACAGGCGTCGGCAACATAGGCCTTACCCAGTCAGGGTATACCGCCAGCAGCGCTCCTACCTCACCATGAGTGGCGCGCGATGTGTAAGAAGGCTGAGATTCCGAAAGGAGGTGGTTGCAGAGATCTGCCACCTGCTTCGCAGAGATCTGCATCCAAAGCTCAGGTGCAGGACGTCTCTGTCGGTGGAAGTGAAGGTGACGGTGGCATTGAACTTCTATGCCACCGGCTCCTTCCAATCCGCTGTTGGGGACATAGCTAACATATCCCAGTTCAGCGTGCATCGCTGCATCCGCCAGGTGACCGATGCCCTTTTCAGAAGGAGACGCCAATTCATCTCCTTCCCCATGGCCCTGGAGAGCCAGCATCAGCGTGCAGTAGGATTTGCTAGACTCGCGGCCTTCCCCTTGGTGCAGGGCGCCATTGACTGTACGCATGTGGCTTTGCGGGCACCTCTGGAGCATGGCGAGCAGTATCGCAACCGGAAGGGCTACCATTCTCTCAATGTGCAGCTGGTGTGTGACCACAAGCAGCGCATCCTGGCTGTCAATGCCTGCTTTCCAGCTGCTGCCACGATGCCTTTATCCTGCGGCAGATTACTGTGCATGACATGTTCGAGGCACAGCCTCCCCCAAGAGGATGGCTACTCGGGGACAAAGGCTATCCTTTGTGTACCTGGCTCATGACCCTGCTCCGCGCGCCCAGGACCGCTGCTGAAGAGGCATACAACGAGAGCCATCAAAGGAGCAGAAACATCATCGAGCAAACTATTGGGGTCCTCAAGCAGCGGTTCCGCTGCCTTGATCGTTCCGGCGGATCTCTGCAGTATTCGCTGCACCGGGTCTCCCAATTTGTCGTAGTTTGCTGCATGCTACACAACCTGGCTCTCCGCAGGATTCAGGCACTGCCTCCTGACGTTGGACCACCACCTCAGGAGGAGGAGCAGGAGGAGCAGGAGGAGGAGGAGGAGGAGGAGGAGTACGTTCCCAGGAGGGAGTGACAAGGTCCAAGGGCCGTCCGTCGCCAGCTTATTGAACGTAACTTCTAAGCCCCCTGTCAGGGAATGCCTTGTGGCCATGAAGCAAGATGAATGCAGCCGCTCCGCAAGCCCTCAGCTGGCGAAGGCAACAAAGACTAACAAGAACAACCATGGACACTGTCTGAATAAAGATAAATTTATATTTGACAAAAATGAAACCCCTTCCCACATGAATCCCCAAAACAATCAACGGCCCCCACAAAAAGTGCAACAAACGACTCACTCCCACAACCTGGGGAGGAGTAAATCCACATTTGAACAAACCAGGCCTCAACCTCGGCCTTAACGCAAAAAACATACCCATAAACAAAACAACCATGGGCAAAATAAAGATGTCCACCGCCATATAAAATGAAAGCTGGCCACACGCTCTACTTAGTGGCCCGCGAGGGCGAGACCTTGTCCAGCCTTTTGGCGCCCCTGCCCGGCCTGCTGCTCCTCCGCAAGCTCTGCCCAGTGGCTGCTGCGAGGCTGGGGGAAGGCGCCTGAGGGTCAGATGTCCTTCCGCCAGATGGCCTTGGGGGGCGGCCTACACGGGCTTTGGGCCTCGAGGGGCTGGCTGTTGATTGGCGCACATGTGCATGCCCACCATCAGCTCCAGCCGCTTGCCGTTGACGCTCCACTGGGGGAGTGGCGGCTACGGATGGCGCAATGTGGGCAAGCTGGCGTATTGGAGGCGCTGGCTGGTGATGTCGCACGCTGGCATTCGCCCGGGCACGCACTGCACGATCCGCACCAATCAGCCGAAGGGCGGATCGCTGTGCTGCTGCAGCACGGTGGGTGTCCTGGCGATGCCTGGCTGAGGCAGCGCGTGTGGCAGCAGTGAGTGCCCCTGTTGCCCTGGTCTGCGCCCGCATCACATCCGCCACTGACTTGACGGCATCAGCCAGCGACTCCATTGCCGGAGGCATCCGTTCCACTACCTCCATCATCATCCGGCCACTCTCGGCATTTGATGCCCCAAACTCCCGCACACTGGTCGCCAGCGACTCGATGGCCTCAGGCATCCGTCCCACCACCTGCATGAGCTCTGTGTGGCGGCGGTCCGAATCCTCGGCCATTTGGTCCAGCTGGCGCACCTCCTCCGAGGTGAAGGTGGCCGGACTGGAGGCGGGACTCTCCCGCTGGGGAGCAGGAGTCCGAGCTAGGCGACCCTTGGCACGTTGCTGGCGCTGAATGTCCGCAGCAACTGCACTCCCCTCCGATCCTTCCCCCCTCTGGGGGGAAGGCCGCGGCCCACCCGCAGCCCTCCTGGGTGGCTGGACGCCACTGGTCCCAGCAGCTGCACTCCCCTCCGAAAGTTGCTCCAGGCTCTCGTCCAGGGAAGACGTGTCCAACACTTCGCCCTCTGCTGCGGGACCTGAGTCCTCCCCTGATGGTCCGGGTTTCTCTTCCTCCTCCTCCTCCTCCTCCTCCTCCTCCTGTTCAGAGGGGCTGTCACTGGCAGCTTCAGGGAGCTCTTCGTCACCAGCTGAAAGCAGGAAGGCACAAGAGTAGCTTCAGAGTGAGGAGAGGGCGTCAGCGAGGGAGTCATGACTGGTGGCATTCAGCGCATTGGTGGCACAGTGGCAAAGGAGGTAGCTCGAATGCGCAAGTACGACGAGAGAGGGCCAAAAGGCGAGGTCCTTACCATTGCCGGGCAGCGGAGGGTCGGCTTCTCCGCACGTTCTGGGCACAATCACGCGGCCTCCCATGAGGCCACTCACGCGCTCCTCCAGGGGAGTGAGCTTCTGGAACTTGGCGCGGCCTCCCCCGGTGATGTCGCGGCGCTTGCGATTATTCGCAAGTTTAGCCTGCAAGAGAAAGGACGGGCTCTAAGTACGGTGTGTAGCCGTGACGTAGTGTGCACTGCCTCCCATGGTGGAATAGCTTGGCCAGAGTGTAGCCCTGATCTAGTGTGCACTGCCTCTCATGGTGGAATAGCTTGGCCAGAGTGTAGCCCTGATCTAGTGTGCACTGCCTCTCATGGTGGAATAGCTTGGCCAGTGTGTAAAGTGCAGAATGTGCAATTGATGCTCATGACTGTCCCAAAGCTGCTGGCTGAGGGCTGCCCATTAGGCCTTTCAGGTCCCTTTGCCCATCATGTCAGGTGTACATGCAAGAATGAGGAGGAGAGTGGAAAGGGTACTCACCCTGACAATCCTGGTCAGGTCATTGTATTTCTTCCGACATTGCACCTTGTCCCTGGGGGCATCGCCGTAGGACGACACCCTGGTGGCGATCTCCCTCCAGGCTTTGGTGTAGACGCGGTGGGTGGGATTCCTGCCATTGTCTGGGAACAAGATCCTGCGCCTCTTCTCCAATGCTGTCAGCATGATATCCAGATCACGCTCTGAGAAGCGCAGGGCACGCTCACGGGCCTTCTCATGCGTTGCCATGGCTCCTTGGACTCAGCAGCAGTGTTGAGGCCTAGTTTGAAAGCTGCAGTGTGCAGGGCGTGGCAGCAGACCAAATCGTCCCTTCCCCCTTTAAGAGCTGGCCGGCGCCACGGGGTCTGCTGTCAATCAAAAAATGACCGCACCCGCGCTGCGCCCCGCCTCGGCGCTATCCCTCTGCACCGCCGGCTTAGCACCTAAAGATAGTCGTGTAACGCCTCTTTTAGCGCTCCAGCAACCTCTTAGGGCGAAGCAACTGAATTTCGGCGAAGGGGGCGCAACTTTGGGGCGGGCGCTAAAGTCGGGCGGGCGCTAACGTTAGCGCCCCAAAACTGGCAAAACTGAATTTCTAGGCCTTAGTCTCTTGAATCCTTATTGAACAATTCTCTTATCAGCTTCTCATCCTCCTCTCCAACAAATAGAATGCGACAGTCTGATTTTGAACAAGGAGCTAAAATCAGATTTGGATTTGGGTTGGGGGTGCACTTGAGATGTGAGATTTAAAAAAAACTCCATAAATCAGAAAATAAAATAGAAATTGCTGGCAATGCACCGAAGATTTAAAAGCATCTGAAAGAGATGTGTGTCTTCAACTGAATTGAACCCCTGAAATGTGCATACATTCCAGAATATATAGGTGTGCCCAAAATATTTCTCTTTAGGATGCCTCTTTAAATCGAAATCTTTACTCACACCATGTCTTTCAGTGATTGTATTCACAATATTTAAATTGTTGACTTGGAAGCATTTTTGAGCGAAAAGAAAATAAATCTTATGGAGCTGGAAGGACCAGTCAAGCACCTCCCTACAGCATGGTTCAGTGACATTTGAAAAGTAGTCAGTGTGGAAAATGAGATCCTATTCTGAAGAGTTGACTTTTAAGAAACTTTGTGACCTATGTTAGGAGTAAGGGGAAATAACGTGAGTTGAATTCTATTATGGCCTGGAAACAGGCGCGATCTGCCACACCCGTTGAAAGGAGCGCAAGCAGCACGTAAACTTCATGCTGCCTGCTACTTTGCATGAGAGCAACGCACGGCCCAGCGCTGAGCGAGCTGCTGACTGGCTGTGTGCTCAGCAGGGGGCTGAAGTTTGCGATATTCATGTGAGGTTAGCTTTACTTAAAGCTAGCCTGCACACTTAAAGACAGTCTGCACCTCTTGAAGGTGAGCTGCCTTCTGGTTATCAAAATTTTATAAAACTGCTTCACCACATACCTAAATGGCTGAACAGGCCAGGGGAAGGGTCTGGCTTGCAGCACTCGAGACCTTTGTGCAAGGGGGGGTGATCACTCGAAGAGAGGTCCTCTACCCACAGGAAACACTGTAAGAAGAATGTGGGACCAGATCGCTGAGGCGATCACTGCCAGCAGTTTTGCCCCCCAGGACATGGGTCCAGTGCTGAAATAAGTTTAATGACCTCAGACGAGTGGTCAAGGTCAGTGAATGCATCTTCAAAAGCCTTCTCCTATTAACTGCACCACTAACCTCACACACTGCTCAGTGCTCCACACCCCCCATCACTCACCTACCAACAATCCCTACCAAACACGAGGCACACCTCACATTCCTAGCTGCACCTCACGCTCACAAACATTTCACTGCTACACCCACATCTCACACCATGCACACACTGTCAGCTATTCGACCATGACAGGCACATCACCCAAACACATTGCACCACACACACTGACACACTTATCTTTCTCTTGCAGGCCAAGGAGACACATAACAGGAGGGAGCAGCAGCGAACTGGTGGGAGGCAGGTAAGATAGGTCCTCACCCCCATGGAGGAGACGGTGCTGCAGATAATTGGAGGGGCCGTCACTGAGGCTGTGGCGAGCGGCAACATTGAAAACATTCACAATGACGGTATGCTCATACTTAATCCTTCTTCTCTCATCCAAGTTTCCCCTCATCCCACAATCTCTTCTCACTTGCAAACTGCTGATGGTGTAAGCATGCACACCTTGCTTCCCTCCCCTCAACCCCAACGCAACCCTACCCCTTGTACCTTTCTCCTTTCGGATACCCTAGACCACCAAGCTATCCAGTCAATGGTAGAAGAGGGGATTGTTGAAGAAGAAGAGACACCATCACTCGCTCTGACACTCGCAGGCACCAGCTCAGATACTGACACTGCGCGAATTTTAGAAGGTAGTATGGAGGCGGGATCTGCACGTGGTGATTCACCGAGCACGAGTGAGCTGCAGCCAGGTCAGGGGGAAACGGTGGCACAGGTGCCAGCTTCCCTGAAGGTGAGCTCGCACATGAGTTTTGCTGCACCGGACTCAGATGAGGACTTTGATGGGGTGGCTACAGAAGATCGCTGATGGGCATGCACAATGAATGGCTTGGGGCATTGGCAGGCCTACCAGAAAGCCTGTTGTCATAAAGAGGAGATTAACACAATAGTAATGAAGGACATTAGCTCTGATGATGTGGAATCTGTATGGGTCGAGCTGAGAAATACCTAGGGGCAGAAAACGTTAGTGGTAGTTGTATACAGACCCCCAAACAGTAATGCTGAGGTGGGGGATGGCATTAAATGGGAAATTAGAGATGCATGCAATAAGGGCACCACAGTTATCATGGGTGACTTTAATCTACATATAGATTGAGCTAACCAAATTAGTAACAATACTGTGGAAGAGGAATTTCTAGAGTGTATACGGGATGCTTTCCTGGACCAATATGTCGAGGAACCAACTAGAGATCAGGCCATCTTAGACTGGGTATTGTGTAATGAGAAAGGATTAATTAGCAATCTTGTTGTGCGAGGCCCCTTGGGGAGGAGCAATCATAATATTCTTCATTAAGATGGAGTGTGAAGTAGTTGACTCAGAGGCTAGGGTCCTGAATTTAAATAAAGGAATCTACGATGGCATGAGGCACGAGTTGGCTAGGATGGATTAGGGAATGTTACTTAAAGGATTGACGGTAGATAGGCAATGGAAAACATTTAAAGATCGCATGGATGAACTACAGAATTTGTTCCTCCCTGTTTGGCATAAAAATAAAACAAAAAAAGTGACTCAACCGTGGCTAACAAGGGAAATTAGGGATAGCATAAGATCCAAGGAGAGGACATATAAATTGGCCAGAAAAAGCAGAAAACCTGAGGATTGGGAGCAGTTTAGGATTCAGCAAAGGAGGACAAAGGGATGAATTAAGAGGGGGAAAATAGAGTATGAGTAAGCTTGCAGGGAACATAAAAACTGACTGTAAAAGCTTCTATAGATATGTGAAGAGAAAAAGATTGGTGAAGTCAAGCATAGGTCCCTTGTCGTCAGAATCAGGAGAATTAATAATGGGGAACAAAGAAATGGCTGACCAATTAAATACATACTTTGGTTCTGTCTTCACAAAGGAGGACACAAATAACCTGCCAGAGATGTCGGGGAACATAAGGTCTAATGAGAGGGAGGAACTGAATGAAATCAGTATTTGTAGGGAAATGGTGTTAGGGAAATTGAAGGGATTGAAGGCCGATATATCCCCAGGGCCTGATAATCTACATCCTAGGGTACTTAGGGAAGTGGTCCGAGAAATAGTAGATGCATTGCTGGTCATCTTCCAAAATTCTATAGACTCTGGAACAGTCCCCATGGATTGGAGGGTAGCTAATGTAACCCCACTATTTAAAAAAGGTGGAAGAGAGAAAACGGGGAATTATAGACCGGTAAGCCTGACATCGGTAGTGGGGAAAATGCTAGAGTCCATTATAAAAGATGTAATAGCAGAGCACTTGGAAAACAGTGACAGGATCGGACAAAGTCAACATGGATTTACAAAAGGTAAATCATGCTTGACTAATCTACTGCAATGTTTTGAGGATGTAACTGATAGAATAAATAAAGGAAAACCAGTGGATGTGCTGAATTTGGACTTTCAGAAGGCTTTCGATAAGGTCCCGCATAAGAGATTAGCGTGCAAAGTTAAAGCACATGGGATTGGGGGTAAGGTACTGACTTGTATAGAGAACTGGTTGGCAGACAGGAAGCAAAGAGTTGGAATAAACAGGTCTTTTTCCGAGCGGCAGGCAGTGACTAGTGGGGTACCGCAGGGATCGGTGCTAGGATCTCAGCTATTCACAATATATATTAATGATCTAGACGAGGGAACTAGATGTAATATCTCCAAGTTTGCAGATGACACAAAGCTGGGTGGGCGTGTGTGCCCTGAGAAGGATGCAGAGAAACTCCAGTATGATTTGGACAGGTTGGGTGATTGGGCAGATGCATGGCAAATGCAGTATAATGTGGATAAATGCGAGGTTATCCACTTTGGTGGCAAAAACAGGAAGACAGATTATTATCTGAATGGTAATAGATTGGGAAAAGGGGAAGTGCAACGAGACCTGGGTGTTATTGTGCACCAGTCGCTGAAGGTAAGCATGCAGGTGCAGCAGGCGGCTAAGAAGGCAAATGGTATGTTGGCCTTCGTAGCGAGAGGATTCGAGTACAGGAGCAAGGATGTCTTGCTGCAGTTGTACAGGGCCTTGGTGAGACCACACCTTGAGTATTGTGTGCAGTTTTGGTCGCCTTATCTGAGGAAGGATGTTCATGCCATGGAGGGAGTGCAGCGAAGATTCACCAGACTGATACCTGGGATGGCAGGAATGACGTATGAGGAGAGATTGGGTCGATTGGGCTTGTATTTGTTAGAGTTTAGAAGAATTAGAGGGGATCTCATTGAAACTTATCAAATTCTAACAGGACTAGACAGAATAGATGCAGGAAGGATGTTCCCGATGGCGGGGGAGTCCAGAACCAGGGGTCACAGTCTAAGGATAAAGGGTAAGCCAATTAGGGCTGAGATGAGGAGGAATTTCTTCACCCAGAGAGTGGTGAACCTGTGGAATTCTCTACCACAGAAGGCAGTTGAGGCCAATTCATTAAATATATTCAACAAGGAGTTAGATATATTTCTTAAGGCTAAAGGGATCAAGGGATATGGGGAGAAGGCAGGGACAGGGTACTGAATTTGGATGATCAGCCATGATCTCATTAAATGGTGGAGCAGGCTCGAGGGGCCGAATGGCCTACTCCTGCTCCTATCTTCTATGTAGTCGAGGAGCATGGAGGAGTCCGGCACCAACCTTGCAGAGGCCTTTGCGCCGAGTTTGGAGGCCATGATTGCTAGGATGGGCATGATGGGAAACTCCATTCTTGCACTTGTGGACCCAACCAGGATGCAGGGTCTGATGGCCGATGTCTCAGCTTCCAGTGCAGCACAGCGGAAGCAACCCAACATCTGAGTGCTGCAGTGGAAGCTCAGACTGCTTTCATGCCGGCTCAGACTGCTCTCATCGGCTCTGCTTGCTACCAGGCAAGCACAGACTGCTGCCATCATGGCTGGCTTTACCAGTGTGGAATGGGGTTTGCAGAGTTTCACAACAGTGCAGCAATCTGTCCTCCAACAGATTACTAGGATTGCTGAGGCGCCACTGTGCTGTGGCTCCGTGGAGCAAGAACCTGCTGACCTCTCTCAGGATGATAGTGTTCGTCCTCTCATCACTGTCCCTCCACCAGTGCCCTTGCTGTTGCCTGTCAGCCAGCCAGCCCAGATTGCTGCCGCCCATGCCAAGGTGGTGCAGTCCGCAGCTGAGCGGTTTAGGCCTGGTGCTGCTCGATGTCGTCCTGCAAGGCCATCTGTAGTTTCCCCCACTGAAAGTCAGCAGCCTTCCACCAGCCATGCTGCAGCCACTGGGGTAGCACTTCGTAGGAGAACTAGGACAGGCAAAGGTACACGCAAGACAGAAAGTAAGGGAATGCACAAGGGTGATTTGTTAACTTTGATTGATTGATTGATAAATTTGGTTTGGAATGTTTGTTTTGTGTTGGCTTTCATTTCAGCATTGTGGCCAAGAGGAAGCTGTGATGTTCCGTGACAGAGGGATGGTAAGGTGGGGAAGTGTTGAGCAACAGGGATCTGAGTTTTAATCAGGGGAACTGGAGTCTGATGATGCACTCACAGACAGCCCATTCTGAACAGGCTGCCTCCTCCATTCCTTCTCTTCCTCCTCCTCCTGAGGTGGTGGCGGAACCCATGGTGGCAAGGGCTGCACCCTCATAATGGCCAAGTTGTGGAGGATGCAACAGACCACGATGGACACCCACTCCGGTGAGTACTGGAGGGCTCCTCCCGAGCGGTCAAGGCAGTGGAGCCATTGCTTTAGCACCTCGATGGTCTGCTCAATGACGTTCCTTGTGGTCGCATAAATCTCACCGTATGATTGCTGGCCACGAATGGTGGGATTGCGGAGGGAAGTCATCAGCCAGGTGTGGAGTGGATATCCCTTGTCACCGAGCAGCCATCCTCGGGTTTGACGTGGCGGCTGGAATATTCCTGACGCAACAGTCTGGTGCAGGATGAAGGCATCATGACTGTTGCCAGGATAGAAACATAGAAACATAGAAGATAGGAGCAGGAGTAGGCCATTTGAGGATGTAACTGATAGAATAAATAAAGGAAAACCAGTGGATGTGCTGAATTTGGACTTTCAGAAGGCTTTCGATAAGGTCCCGCATAAGAGATTAGCGTGCAAAGTTAAAGCACATGGGATTGGGGGTAAGGTACTGACTTGTATAGAGAACTGGTTGGCAGACAGGAAGCAAAGAGTTGGATCTCAGTTATTCACAATAGATATTAATGATCTAGACGAGGGAACTAGATGTAATATCTCCAAGTTTGCAGATGACACAAAGCTGGGTGGGCGTGTGTGCCCTGAGAAGGATGCAGAGAAACTCCAGTATGATTTGGACAGGTTGGGTGATTGGGCAGATGCATGGCAAATGCAGTATAATGTGGATAAATGCGAGGTTATCCACTTTGGTGGCAAAAACAGGAAGACAGATTATTATCTGAATGGTAATAGATTGGGAAAAGGGGAAGTGCAACGAGACCTGGGTGTTATTGTGCACCAGTCGCTGAAGGTAAGCATGCAGGTGCAGCAGGCGGCTAAGAAGGCAAATGGTATGTTGGCCTTCGTAGCGAGAGGATTCGAGTACAGGAGCAAGGATGTCTTGCTGCAGTTGTACAGGGCCTTGGTGAGACCACACCTTGAGTATTGTGTGCAGTTTTGGTCGCCTTATCTGAGGAAGGATGTTCATGCCATGGAGGGAGTGCAGCGAAGATTCACCAGACTGATACCTGGGATGGCAGGAATGACGTATGAGGAGAGATTGGGTCGATTGGGCTTGTATTTGTTAGAGTTTAGAAGAATTAGAGGGGATCTCATTGAAACTTATCAAATTCTAACAGGACTAGACAGAATAGATGCAGGAAGGATGTTCCCGATGGCGGGGGAGTCCAGAACCAGGGGTCACAGTCTAAGGATAAAGGGTAAGCCAATTAGGGCTGAGATGAGGAGGAATTTCTTCACCCAGAGAGTGGTGAACCTGTGGAATTCTCTACCACAGAAGGCAGTTGAGGCCAATTCATTAAATATATTCAACAAGGAGTTAGATATATTTCTTAAGGCTAAAGGGATCAAGGGATATGGGGAGAAGGCAGGGACAGGGTACTGAATTTGGATGATCAGCCATGATCTCATTAAATGGTGGAGCAGGCTCGAGGGGCCGAATGGCCTACTCCTGCTCCTATCTTCTATGTAGTCGAGGAGCATGGAGGAGTCCGGCACCAACCTTGCAGAGGCCTTTGCGCCGAGTTTGGAGGCCATGATTGCTAGGATGGGCATGATGGGAAACTCCATTCTTGCACTTGTGGACCCAACCAGGATGCAGGGTCTGATGGCCGATGTCTCAGCTTCCAGTGCAGCACAGCGGAAGCAACCCAACATCTGAGTGCTGCAGTGGAAGCTCAGACTGCTTTCATGCCGGCTCAGACTGCTCTCATCGGCTCTGCTTGCTACCAGGCAAGCACAGACTGCTGCCATCATGGCTGGCTTTACCAGTGTGGAATGGGGTTTGCAGAGTTTCACAACAGTGCAGCAATCTGTCCTCCAACAGATTACTAGGATTGCTGAGGCGCCACTGTGCTGTGGCTCCGTGGAGCAAGAACCTGCTGACCTCTCTCAGGATGATAGTGTTCGTCCTCTCATCACTGTCCCTCCACCAGTGCCCTTGCTGTTGCCTGTCAGCCAGCCAGCCCAGATTGCTGCCGCCCATGCCAAGGTGGTGCAGTCCGCAGCTGAGCGGTTTAGGCCTGGTGCTGCTCGATGTCGTCCTGCAAGGCCATCTGTAGTTTCCCCCACTGAAAGTCAGCAGCCTTCCACCAGCCATGCTGCAGCCACTGGGGTAGCACTTCGTAGGAGAACTAGGACAGGCAAAGGTACACGCAAGACAGAAAGTAAGGGAATGCACAAGGGTGATTTGTTAACTTTGATTGATTGATTGATAAATTTGGTTTGGAATGTTTGTTTTGTGTTGGCTTTCATTTCAGCATTGTGGCCAAGAGGAAGCTGTGATGTTCCGTGACAGAGGGATGGTAAGGTGGGGAAGTGTTGAGCAACAGGGATCTGAGTTTTAATCAGGGGAACTGGAGTCTGATGATGCACTCACAGACAGCCCATTCTGAACAGGCTGCCTCCTCCATTCCTTCTCTTCCTCCTCCTCCTGAGGTGGTGGCGGAACCCATGGTGGCAAGGGCTGCACCCTCATAATGGCCAAGTTGTGGAGGATGCAACAGACCACGATGGACACCCACTCCGGTGAGTACTGGAGGGCTCCTCCCGAGCGGTCAAGGCAGTGGAGCCATTGCTTTAGCACCTCGATGGTCTGCTCAATGACGTTCCTTGTGGTCGCATAAATCTCACCGTATGATTGCTGGCCACGAATGGTGGGATTGCGGAGGGAAGTCATCAGCCAGGTGTGGAGTGGATATCCCTTGTCACCGAGCAGCCATCCTCGGGTTTGACGTGGCGGCTGGAATATTCCTGACGCAACAGTCTGGTGCAGGATGAAGGCATCATGACTGTTGCCAGGATAGAAACATAGAAACATAGAAGATAGGAGCAGGAGTAGGCCATTTGAGGATGTAACTGATAGAATAAATAAAGGAAAACCAGTGGATGTGCTGAATTTGGACTTTCAGAAGGCTTTCGATAAGGTCCCGCATAAGAGATTAGCGTGCAAAGTTAAAGCACATGGGATTGGGGGTAAGGTACTGACTTGTATAGAGAACTGGTTGGCAGACAGGAAGCAAAGAGTTGGAATAAACAGGTCTTTTTCCGAGCGGCAGGCAGTGACTAGTGGGGTACCGCAGGGATCGGTGCTAGGATCTCAGTTATTCACAATAGATATTAATGATCTAGACGAGGGAACTAGATGTAATATCTCCAAGTTTGCAGATGACACAAAGCTGGGTGGGCGTGTGTGCCCTGAGAAGGATGCAGAGAAACTCCAGTATGATTTGGACAGGTTGGGTGATTGGGCAGATGCATGGCAAATGCAGTATAATGTGGATAAATGCGAGGTTATCCACTTTGGTGGCAAAAACAGGAAGACAGATTATTATCTGAATGGTAATAGATTGGGAAAAGGGGAAGTGCAACGAGACCTGGGTGTTATTGTGCACCAGTCGCTGAAGGTAAGCATGCAGGTGCAGCAGGCGGCTAAGAAGGCAAATGGTATGTTGGCCTTCGTAGCGAGAGGATTCGAGTACAGGAGCAAGGATGTCTTGCTGCAGTTGTACAGGGCCTTGGTGAGACCACACCTTGAGTATTGTGTGCAGTTTTGGTCGCCTTATCTGAGGAAGGATGTTCATGCCATGGAGGGAGTGCAGCGAAGATTCACCAGACTGATACCTGGGATGGCAGGAATGACGTATGAGGAGAGATTGGGTCGATTGGGCTTGTATTTGTTAGAGTTTAGAAGAATTAGAGGGGATCTCATTGAAACTTATCAAATTCTAACAGGACTAGACAGAATAGATGCAGGAAGGATGTTCCCGATGGCGGGGGAGTCCAGAACCAGGGGTCACAGTCTAAGGATAAAGGGTAAGCCAATTAGGGCTGAGATGAGGAGGAATTTCTTCACCCAGAGAGTGGTGAACCTGTGGAATTCTCTACCACAGAAGGCAGTTGAGGCCAATTCATTAAATATATTCAACAAGGAGTTAGATATATTTCTTAAGGCTAAAGGGATCAAGGGATATGGGGAGAAGGCAGGGACAGGGTACTGAATTTGGATGATCAGCCATGATCTCATTAAATGGTGGAGCAGGCTCGAGGGGCCGAATGGCCTACTCCTGCTCCTATCTTCTATGTAGTCGAGGAGCATGGAGGAGTCCGGCACCAACCTTGCAGAGGCCTTTGCGCCGAGTTTGGAGGCCATGATTGCTAGGATGGGCATGATGGGAAACTCCATTCTTGCACTTGTGGACCCAACCAGGATGCAGGGTCTGATGGCCGATGTCTCAGCTTCCAGTGCAGCACAGCGGAAGCAACCCAACATCTGAGTGCTGCAGTGGAAGCTCAGACTGCTTTCATGCCGGCTCAGACTGCTCTCATCGGCTCTGCTTGCTACCAGGCAAGCACAGACTGCTGCCATCATGGCTGGCTTTACCAGTGTGGAATGGGGTTTGCAGAGTTTCACAACAGTGCAGCAATCTGTCCTCCAACAGATTACTAGGATTGCTGAGGCGCCACTGTGCTGTGGCTCCGTGGAGCAAGAACCTGCTGACCTCTCTCAGGATGATAGTGTTCGTCCTCTCATCACTGTCCCTCCACCAGTGCCCTTGCTGTTGCCTGTCAGCCAGCCAGCCCAGATTGCTGCCGCCCATGCCAAGGTGGTGCAGTCCGCAGCTGAGCGGTTTAGGCCTGGTGCTGCTCGATGTCGTCCTGCAAGGCCATCTGTAGTTTCCCCCACTGAAAGTCAGCAGCCTTCCACCAGCCATGCTGCAGCCACTGGGGTAGCACTTCGTAGGAGAACTAGGACAGGCAAAGGTACACGCAAGACAGAAAGTAAGGGAATGCACAAGGGTGATTTGTTAACTTTGATTGATTGATTGATAAATTTGGTTTGGAATGTTTGTTTTGTGTTGGCTTTCATTTCAGCATTGTGGCCAAGAGGAAGCTGTGATGTTCCGTGACAGAGGGATGGTAAGGTGGGGAAGTGTTGAGCAACAGGGATCTGAGTTTTAATCAGGGGAACTGGAGTCTGATGATGCACTCACAGACAGCCCATTCTGAACAGGCTGCCTCCTCCATTCCTTCTCTTCCTCCTCCTCCTGAGGTGGTGGCGGAACCCATGGTGGCAAGGGCTGCACCCTCATAATGGCCAAGTTGTGGAGGATGCAACAGACCACGATGGACACCCACTCCGGTGAGTACTGGAGGGCTCCTCCCGAGCGGTCAAGGCAGTGGAGCCATTGCTTTAGCACCTCGATGGTCTGCTCAATGACGTTCCTTGTGGTCGCATAAATCTCACCGTATGATTGCTGGCCACGAATGGTGGGATTGCGGAGGGAAGTCATCAGCCAGGTGTGGAGTGGATATCCCTTGTCACCGAGCAGCCATCCTCGGGTTTGACGTGGCGGCTGGAATATTCCTGACGCAACAGTCTGGTGCAGGATGAAGGCATCATGACTGTTGCCAGGATAGAAACATAGAAACATAGAAGATAGGAGCAGGAGTAGGCCATTTGAGGATGTAACTGATAGAATAAATAAAGGAAAACCAGTGGATGTGCTGAATTTGGACTTTCAGAAGGCTTTCGATAAGGTCCCGCATAAGAGATTAGCGTGCAAAGTTAAAGCACATGGGATTGGGGGTAAGGTACTGACTTGTATAGAGAACTGGTTGGCAGACAGGAAGCAAAGAGTTGGAATAAACAGGTCTTTTTCCGAGCGGCAGGCAGTGACTAGTGGGGTACCGCAGGGATCGGTGCTAGGATCTCAGTTATTCACAATAGATATTAATGATCTAGACGAGGGAACTAGATGTAATATCTCCAAGTTTGCAGATGACACAAAGCTGGGTGGGCGTGTGTGCCCTGAGAAGGATGCAGAGAAACTCCAGTATGATTTGGACAGGTTGGGTGATTGGGCAGATGCATGGCAAATGCAGTATAATGTGGATAAATGCGAGGTTATCCACTTTGGTGGCAAAAACAGGAAGACAGATTATTATCTGAATGGTAATAGATTGGGAAAAGGGGAAGTGCAACGAGACCTGGGTGTTATTGTGCACCAGTCGCTGAAGGTAAGCATGCAGGTGCAGCAGGCGGCTAAGAAGGCAAATGGTATGTTGGCCTTCGTAGCGAGAGGATTCGAGTACAGGAGCAAGGATGTCTTGCTGCAGTTGTACAGGGCCTTGGTGAGACCACACCTTGAGTATTGTGTGCAGTTTTGGTCGCCTTATCTGAGGAAGGATGTTCATGCCATGGAGGGAGTGCAGCGAAGATTCACCAGACTGATACCTGGGATGGCAGGAATGACGTATGAGGAGAGATTGGGTCGATTGGGCTTGTATTTGTTAGAGTTTAGAAGAATTAGAGGGGATCTCATTGAAACTTATCAAATTCTAACAGGACTAGACAGAATAGATGCAGGAAGGATGTTCCCGATGGCGGGGGAGTCCAGAACCAGGGGTCACAGTCTAAGGATAAAGGGTAAGCCAATTAGGGCTGAGATGAGGAGGAATTTCTTCACCCAGAGAGTGGTGAACCTGTGGAATTCTCTACCACAGAAGGCAGTTGAGGCCAATTCATTAAATATATTCAACAAGGAGTTAGATATATTTCTTAAGGCTAAAGGGATCAAGGGATATGGGGAGAAGGCAGGGACAGGGTACTGAATTTGGATGATCAGCCATGATCTCATTAAATGGTGGAGCAGGCTCGAGGGGCCGAATGGCCTACTCCTGCTCCTATCTTCTATGTAGTCGAGGAGCATGGAGGAGTCCGGCACCAACCTTGCAGAGGCCTTTGCGCCGAGTTTGGAGGCCATGATTGCTAGGATGGGCATGATGGGAAACTCCATTCTTGCACTTGTGGACCCAACCAGGATGCAGGGTCTGATGGCCGATGTCTCAGCTTCCAGTGCAGCACAGCGGAAGCAACCCAACATCTGAGTGCTGCAGTGGAAGCTCAGACTGCTTTCATGCCGGCTCAGACTGCTCTCATCGGCTCTGCTTGCTACCAGGCAAGCACAGACTGCTGCCATCATGGCTGGCTTTACCAGTGTGGAATGGGGTTTGCAGAGTTTCACAACAGTGCAGCAATCTGTCCTCCAACAGATTACTAGGATTGCTGAGGCGCCACTGTGCTGTGGCTCCGTGGAGCAAGAACCTGCTGACCTCTCTCAGGATGATAGTGTTCGTCCTCTCATCACTGTCCCTCCACCAGTGCCCTTGCTGTTGCCTGTCAGCCAGCCAGCCCAGATTGCTGCCGCCCATGCCAAGGTGGTGCAGTCCGCAGCTGAGCGGTTTAGGCCTGGTGCTGCTCGATGTCGTCCTGCAAGGCCATCTGTAGTTTCCCCCACTGAAAGTCAGCAGCCTTCCACCAGCCATGCTGCAGCCACTGGGGTAGCACTTCGTAGGAGAACTAGGACAGGCAAAGGTACACGCAAGACAGAAAGTAAGGGAATGCACAAGGGTGATTTGTTAACTTTGATTGATTGATTGATAAATTTGGTTTGGAATGTTTGTTTTGTGTTGGCTTTCATTTCAGCATTGTGGCCAAGAGGAAGCTGTGATGTTCCGTGACAGAGGGATGGTAAGGTGGGGAAGTGTTGAGCAACAGGGATCTGAGTTTTAATCAGGGGAACTGGAGTCTGATGATGCACTCACAGACAGCCCATTCTGAACAGGCTGCCTCCTCCATTCCTTCTCTTCCTCCTCCTCCTGAGGTGGTGGCGGAACCCATGGTGGCAAGGGCTGCACCCTCATAATGGCCAAGTTGTGGAGGATGCAACAGACCACGATGGACACCCACTCCGGTGAGTACTGGAGGGCTCCTCCCGAGCGGTCAAGGCAGTGGAGCCATTGCTTTAGCACCTCGATGGTCTGCTCAATGACGTTCCTTGTGGTCGCATAAATCTCACCGTATGATTGCTGGCCACGAATGGTGGGATTGCGGAGGGAAGTCATCAGCCAGGTGTGGAGTGGATATCCCTTGTCACCGAGCAGCCATCCTCGGGTTTGACGTGGCGGCTGGAATATTCCTGACGCAACAGTCTGGTGCAGGATGAAGGCATCATGACTGTTGCCAGGATAGAAACATAGAAACATAGAAGATAGGAGCAGGAGTAGGCCATTCGGCCCTTCGAGCCTGCTCCGCCATTCAACGAGATCATGGCTGATCATCCAAACCCTAGCACCCGGTCCCTACACCGACAGCCATCCCACCCAAGCCCTATCCCCATAACCCCATAACCCCACGTATTTAATCCCCCCTAACACTAAGGGTCAATTTTTATCATGGCCAATCAACCTAACCCGCACATCTTTGGACTGTGGGAGGAAACCGGAGCACCCAGAGAAAACCCACGCAAACACGGGGAGAATGTGCAAACTCCACACAGACAGTCACCCGAGGCCGGATTTGAACCCGGGTCCCTGGCGCTGGCGCTGTGAGGCAACAGTGCTAACCACTATGCCCCGTGGATAGCGGGCATTCACCAGCCTGATGTGCTAGGCATGGTCGAACACCAACTGCACATTAAGTGAGTGGTAGCCTTTGCGGTTGCGATACCTCTCAGCATTGGGGTGCGAAGCCCGCAAAGCCATGTATGTACAGTCAATGACGCCCTGCACCATGGGGAAGCTCGATATCCTGGCAAAGCCATGCGCACACGCCTCCTGCTTCTCTCTGTTTAGAGAGAAGGCAATGAAGTCCCCTCTCCTAGTGCCTCTGTGAACTCCCGGATGCAGTGATGGATGGCGAACTGCGAGATGTTAGCCCTGTTGCCTGGTCCAGCCTGGAGGATTCGCTGGTGAAGGAATGGAGGGCCATGGTCAGCTTGAGGGCCACTGGTAGCGTAGTCCTCACCCTGCTCTGAGGCTCCAGGTCTGGTTGCAGGAGGTGACAGAGTTCTGTGGTCACCTCCTTGGTGAAGCGGAGCTGCCGAACACAATGCTCCTCGATTAGATGCAGATAGGAGATGTGCTACCTGAAGACCCTAGGTGGGTAAAGCCTCCAGCTGAGAACCCTCCTCCTCCTCCACCTCCTGCTGTGAGCAGCTTGTCCCCTTTGCTGCCTCTGCTCCATCTCCCTATCATGCTTTAATAGGACAAAGTCAGCATGGTTTTATGAAGGGGAAGTCATGTTTGACAAATTTGCTTGAGTTCTTTGAGGAAGTAACATATAGGGTGGATAAAGGGGAACCAGTGGACGTAGTGTATTTAGACTTCCAAAAGGCATTTGACAAGGTGCCACACAAAAGATTATTGCTTAAGATAAAAAATCACGGGATTGGGGGTAATATTCTGGCATGGATAGAGGATTGGCTATCTAACAGAAGGCAGAGAGTTGGGATAAATGGTTCATTCTCAGACTGGCAATCAGTAACTAGTGGTGTTCCGCAGGGGTCAGTGCTGGGTCCCCAACTCTTTACAATCTATATTAACGATTTGGAGGAGGGGACCGAGTGTAACATATCAAAGTTTGCAGATGATACTAAGATGGGAGGGAAAGTAGTGAGTGAGGAGGACATAAAAAACCTGCAAGGGGACATAGACAGGCTAAGTAAGTGGGCAGAGATTTGGCAGATGGAATACAATACTGGAAAGTGTGAGGTTATGCACTTTGGCAGGAAAAATCGTAGAGCAAGTTATTATCTTAATGGCAAGAAACTGGAAAGTACTGAAGTACAAAGGGATCTGGGGGTCCTGGTGAACGAAACTCAAAAGGTTAGTATGCAGGTGCAGCAAGTGATTAAGAAGGCCAATGGAATGTTGGCTTTCATTGCTAGGGGGATAGAATATAAAAATAGGGAGATATTGCTTCAGTTGTACAAGGTATTGGTGAGACCGCACCTGGAATACTGCATACAGTTTTGGTTTCCATACTTAAGAAAGGACATACTTGCTCTCGAGTCAGTACAAAGAAGGTTCACTCAGTTAATCCCAGGGATGAGGGGATGGACATATGAGGAGAGGTTGAGTAGATTGGGACTCTACTCATTGGAGTTCAGAAGAATGAGAGGCGATCTTATTGAAACATATAAGATTGTGAAGGGGTTGGATCGGGTGGATGCGGGGAAGATGTTCTCGATGATGGGTGAAACTAGAACTAGGGGGCATAATCTTAGAATATGGGGCTGCTCTTTCAAAACTGAGCTGA
The DNA here is from genome assembly GCF_052327205.1 of Somniosus microcephalus. Classification (NCBI taxonomy): domain Eukaryota; kingdom Metazoa; phylum Chordata; class Chondrichthyes; order Squaliformes; family Somniosidae; genus Somniosus; species Somniosus microcephalus. The sequence goes on along the minus strand of NC_141003.1, from coordinate 37,164,712 downwards.
GGAGGAACTACTTCACTCAGAGGGTGGTAGGTCCATGGAATATGCTGCCCCAAAAAGCTGTAGAAGCTACATCATTACATAAATTTAAAACAGAAATAGACAGTTTCCTAGAAGTAAAGGGAATTACGGGTTACGGGGAGCGGGCAGGAATTTGGACACGAGTCTAGGTTCGGATCGGTCATGGCCCTGTGGGTAGCAGAGCGGGCCCAGGGGCGTGTAGCCTGATCCTGCTCCTATTTCATGTGTCTAATTCTGTTAGATTCAGGAGATGGTTCTGTGATAGTGGATTGGCAGTTAGGATCAGTTCAGCCATGATCTTATCGAATGGCTGAGCAGGCTCGAGGGGCCGATTGGCCTACTCCTGCTCCGATTTCTTATGTTCTTATGCTGCAGCCCCAGGGGGACTGCAACTAGAGCTCCCAGGACTTGGAGCAAGTGGTATTTTCAGATTCCTTCCTTTAAGAGCCAACACGCCCAGCAGCACTCCCTGAACACTTTAACAACTTTTTAAATGTCTTACACCAAGCCACTACTCAAATAAACTGTACAGGAACCAGTACAAAAGCAAAAAGCAACTTACCATAAAGTTGCGTGTGTCCCTTTAAGTAGCGCTGGTGGTTGGGGGGAACACATGTGCGTGCTTAGGAGAGGGCGTACATTTGGTTTACGACGTCCAAAATAACAGGTTGTCACTTGCTATTCAACTATGGGAGGCGCATCATGCAAACACATGGCTGCATACATTAAGGGCTATTCAACTATGGGAGGCACATCAGGCAAACACATGGCTGCACATTCACTCAGACGCTGTCTTTTTTCTTGCAGGCCAAGCTCTCTCATAACAGGCGGGAGCAGCAACACACGGGAGGAGGACCGGCTGACCTACACACCCTGACCGATTTGGAGGCGAGAGTGCTCAGGATCGTTGCCAGCCAGGTCATAGGTGCCGTGGCCACTGGAGAGGTCGACTCCCTGGGGGACAGCAATGGTATGTTCATCAGCTTTCCCTCCTCTCTCACTCTACTTGCCCCTCAACACCAGCCTTTTACACTTTCAATCCAACTAACTGTCTCCCGTCCTTGCTCCATTACTGCCCCCCGGCCCTCACGCTAAAGCCGCTCTTGTGCCTTCCTGCTTTCAGATAGTGAACCACCAACTGATCAGCCTGTCTCTCAACCTGCCAGTGGCAGCGACACCCCAGACGAGGAGGAAGAGGAAGCTGGAGCCTCACCGTCTGCGTCTCCCGAGGGTGACAATTCAGAAACTGGGGCCACACCTTCCCTGGAGGGGAGCAGGGGTAAAGGGTCTGATGAGGGCGAAGCTCCTGGACCCAGCAGGCTGCAGCAATGCCATGGGTGTAGGGAAGCTCGGGGGCCATCTTCCCGGTGGGTGAGTAGGCACGCGAGTTCTGCTGCACAGGACTTGGATGAGGACCTCGACATTGCAGCCATGACTACCCAGGCCTTGTGCATGCACACTGAGCTCATGGGTGCGATGGCAAGGGTGCCCGACAGCATGGATGCGCTGGTTGGGAGCTTGGAGGAGTCCGCCGCTAGCACAGCTGTCACCTGTGCGCAAACCCTTGAACCCATCCTCGCCTTGTTGCAGAGGATGGTTGAATTGCAGGGAGGCCATGGGGACCCAGACCCCATGCCGCGTGTAATGGGTGAGGTGTCAGCATCTATTGCAGCACAGGCCAAGGCAATGCAATGGCTTAGTGCTGGAATCGAGTCATTGGTTGGTGCCATCAAGTCATCCTCACTGGGTCGTCCACAGTCCCTCGGGATCTGACGGTGCTGCAGCAGGATGCAATCTGTGCTCGAGCAGATTGCTCTGGATGCTGAGATGCTGCCCTGGGGGAGTGGCAGTGTGTCAGTCGAGCAGGAAGGTGCTGTCCTCTCTCAGGATGACAGCATTCCTGCTCCCACCACTGGCACTCCGCCATTGCACTTGCCACAGCCTGTAGCCCAGCCAGCCCAGACTGCTGCCGCCCATGCAGAGTTAGTGCAGTCTGCAACCGGGGCCTCCAGGCCCAGAGCTGGTCGAGGGCGTCATTCAAGAGCATCTGCAGTCTCTGCTTCTGGCATTCAGCAGCCTTCCGCCAGCCTTGCTGCAGCCACTGGAGCCACATTACGGAGGAGCAGTAGGGTGGGAAGGGGGGAAGTGCGCAGGGGATGGAGATCACCCTCGAAGGCCCAACAGTAGGATGTGTAAATAAATGGGGGGAATGTTTGTGGGAAAGTTCGAGGTTCTTGTTATTATATTTGTTATAAGCACCCTCTCCAGATCTTGGTTGGTTCTCTCAGTCTGGCCGTTAGACTGTGGGTGGAACCCAGAGGAGAGACTGACGGAAGCGCCCAGGAGGGAACAAAAAGCCTTCCAGAACCTGGATGAGAACTGGGGACCACGGTCAGAGATGACATCCAGGGGCAAGCCATGGAGGCGGAAGACATGCTGGACAACCAGCTGGGCAGTCTCTCTGGCAGAGGGAAGCTTGACAAGAGGGACAAAGTGAGCAGCCTTGGAAAAGCGATCGACCACAACTAGGATGGTAGTGAATCCCTCAGATGGAGGTAGCCCGGTGATGAAATCCAGGGCGATATGAGACCAGGGACGGCTGGGGATGGGCAAGGGATGCAGGAGATCAAGCGGAGGTTGTTGGGATGTCTTGTTCTGGGCACAGACGGGACAAGCGGAGACAAAGGCCCGGGTGTCGGCTTCAATAGAGGGCCAACAGAATCTCCTCTTAAGGAACTCGAGAGTCCGACGGATCCCAGGATGACCAGTCAATCGAGAAGAGTGCCCCCATTGAAGGACCTGGGCGCATACCTGACTGGGAACATGAGGCTATGAGGAGGGCCTCCTCCAGGGTCAGCCTCCTGATGTTGGGCCCCTTGCACCACAGTCTCAATCTCCCATGCGACGGGAGCAACGATGCAGGAACTGGGGATGATAGGTTCCGGGGTCCGGTCCTTTTCCAAGGGCTCAAGCTGGCGAGAAAGGGCATCCGGTTTGAGGTTCTTAGACCCTGGGCGGTAAGACAGGAGAAAGTTGAACCGGTTAAAGAAGAGAGCCCACCTGGCCTGCTGAGGGTTGAGGCGCTTGGCGTCCTGGATATATGTCAGATTTTTATGGTCGGTCCAGACGACAAAAGGATGCTCTGCTCCCTCCAACCAGTGTCTCCACTCCTCCAAGGCCAACTTAACTGCCAAGAGCTCCCTGTTGCCGACATCATAGTTACTCTCTGCTGGCTTCAGGCGACGGGAAAAGAAGGCACAGGGATGTAGCTTTTGGTCCTTAGGGGAGCGTTGGGACAGGACAGCCCTAACTCCAATATCTGAGGCATCCACCTCTACGATAAAGGGCAGGGTGGTGTCAGGGTGTACCAGAATGGGAGCAGAGGTGAAGCGTTGTTTGAGCTCCTGGAAGGCCCGTTCCGCTTCAGAAGACCAACTGAACCGTAAAGACGAGCCCTTGGTCAATGCAGAGAGGGAGGCGGCAAGGGAGCTGAAGTTGCGGATGAAGCGTCTGTAAAAGTTGGCGAATCCCAGGAACCGCTGAACCCGCTTAACCGATGTGGGACGCGGCCAGTTCAAGATGGCTTGAACCTTGCTAGGATCCATCTGGATGCTTCCACAGGAGATGACGTAGCCCAGGAAGGTGACCTTAGAGACGTGGAATTCACATTTCTCGGATTTGACAAAGAGACGGTTCTCCAAGAGCCTCTGCAGCACCCGTCTGACGTGTTGGACATGCTGCTGGGGGGACTTTGAGAAGATGAGAATGTCATCCAAATAAACAAACATGAACTGGTTCAGCAGGTCCCGGAGCACGTCATTGACCAGAGCTTGGAAGACAGCAGGAGCGTTAGTGAGACCAAAGGGCATGACGAGGTATTCCCAGTGACCGCTAGGGGTGATAAAGGCAGTCTTCCATTCATCCCCCTCCCTAATGCGGACCAGGTTGTACGCGTTGCGGAGGTCAAGTTTGGAGAAGATGGTAGCTCCCTGCAGCTGCTCAAACGCTGAAGACATCAAAGGGAGAGGATAGCGGTTCTTAATGGTAATTTTGTTAAGCCCCCGATAGTCTATGCAAGGCCTGAGACCACCATCCTTCTTCTTTACAAAAAAGAAGCCAGCACCCGCTGGGGAGGTGGAAGGGCGAATGAAACCTGTAGCGAGGGCTTCCTTGATGTATTCTTCCATGGAAACATTCTCAGGGCCAGAGAGAGAGTAGAGCCGACCCCGAGGGGGGCTAGTGCCAGGCAGGAGATCAATGGCACAGTCGTAGGACCGGTGTTGGGGGAGTGTAGTGGACCGCCTCTTACTAAACACAGCATGGAGGTCCGAATATTCAGGGGGCACATGAGCAAGGTCCAGCTGATCAGCTGGCTCGGGAGAGGAAGGATGGGGCAGACTAGGGAAGACCTTAAGACAATTGGCTAGACATGAAGGACCCCACTCCAGCACAGTCCCGGTAGTCCAGTCAATGTGAGGGTTGTGAAGAGAGAGCCACGGATGTCCAAGAACGAGAGGGAGCTCAGGTGAATCGATAAGGTGAAACTGCAGCAACACTTGATGTCTCTCCCCTACTTGGACATGTAATACTCCGGTGATATGATGAATGCGCCCAGAACCAAGGGGCCTGCGGTCGAGGGCGGTGACTTGTAAAGGCCTGTCAAGGCGGGAGAAAGGAATTTTCAGGCTGCGCACAAGGGTGACATCGATAAAACAGCCAGCAGCCCCGGAGTCAACAAACGCCTGGAGGTTGTACTGTTGTCCCTCCCAAGAGAGACGAGCGGGAAGCAGGGTTTGGAAGACAGAAGGGGTAGGAGAAGGGATTTGATCTGGTCAGTATTTTCCCAATCCTCCTGGCTTTTTCCTGAAGCTCAGGGCATGTGGCTCTGAGATGGCCAGACAGGCCACAGTAAAGACAACGCCCCTCTCTCAATCTCCTCTCTCTCTCAAACTGGGAGAGCCGAGTTCTGCCGAGTTGCATAGGTTCCTCTTCGGTGCTAACAGGTGGACTCGGGGGTACTTGGAAACTCTTGGTCAGATTCAAAACACCGGAAGATCTCACCTCTGCGGAAGTAGTGAATCTCCTCTCTCTACCATGCTCCCGGAGGCGGTTATCCACTCTGATGGCAAGGGAGATGAGCGTGTCAAGGTCCTCCGGAACCTCTCTGGACGCCAGTTCATCTTTGATAGATTCGGAAAGGCCATGAAGAAACGTGGAGAGAAGGGCCTCGGTGTTTCAGCGGCTTTCCGCAGCGAGTGTGCGGAACTCAATGGCGAAGTCGGCTACGCTGCAGATGCCCTGCGGAGATTCAAAAGTCTCTTAGCTGCCTTCCGTCCACTCACAGGATGGTCAAAGACTTTGCTCATCTCTTCGGCGAAAAGGAGAATGTCCGAGCAGACGAAAGATTGCTGCTCCCAGATAGTGGTAGCCCAGGCGAGAGCTTTTCCCGAGAGTAGTGATATGATGAACGCTACCTTAGAGTGGGGTGATAGGAACATGGTGGGTTGGAGTTCAAAAACTAGGAAGCACTGGGTCAAGAAGCCGCGACACTTGCCCGGATGACCGTCATAGCGCTGTGGTGTGGGTAGGCGAGGCTCTCGGTGAGTCTGGGGGTCGGCGACCGGTGGGGTAGTACCCAAAGGAACTGACTGAGGAGGAACATCCTGAGCAGAAGCCACAGCGGCTGGGTGTTGAATGGTCTGAGTCCACATATTTACCTTGTCCGAAATGCTTTGGAGAAGTTGCTCAAGGCGGCCGAGGAAAGCACCTTGATGGGAGAGAATAGAACAAAATTCCTCCATCACTGCTGGGTCCATACTGGCTCAGTCTTGCTGTCAGGGCGAGGCTGGTTCTGGACCCAAGTGCAGACAGACGAGGCGAGAAGCAGGTATGCAGTCTTAAATAAAAGTACTTTACTAGAATCACACAGGTAAACAGTTACAAACATAGGAGCTCAAGACAAGCTACCACTAGGCAAACGGCTTGTCAAGACTGAGCACAGAGGGAAGAAACCACAGAACTTAAATACAAGCAAAAACAGGTGAAACCAATAAACCTGATAAAAGGCAGTTAAGTAATAAACACAGGAGAAACTAGTAACAATTAGCAAAGGGAAAAAACAAGTGAAGGTGCCATCTAGTGGTTACTGAGGGAACTAACCAGCACCCTCATACCATGTGCCCCCGCAGGTGGCATATATAGGAGGTGGGACATACTGTGTCACCACTGCAGCGCCTCACTACCAACATGGACATCACGGCTGATGTCTGGTCAGTGCCAGCAGTTTCTGCTTCAAACCCAAGGCAGAAGTTCAAGTGGCCCAAGAGCGAATTGTCCCCATTCCTGAACCTTCCACTGTTCACCTCACTGTCAAGGAAAATTTCACCGATCTGTAACGATTCGTTGCACATTTTGGCTATATCATTCCCCCTCTCCCTGAACACCTCACCAAGATACTAAAAGCCGATGCCATTTCACAGAAACATTTCTACACGCTGGAGCAGAAGACATTAGAAATAGGGGCAGACATATTAGATATAGTGACCCCACAGTGGTGGGACCTGTTCACTAATATAGAAGTCCCTTCTTGGATTAGGATAGCCTCCCACATCCTCGTAGTATGTCAGATTTTTATTGTGATTTATTTACTTTTTGTACGTTGTAAGAGGGACAAACGTTTCCAGAAGTATGAGAACAGAGGAGAGTGGAGGGAGCATTATGTGCGGATAGACGAGGAGACACCCGTTTGAATTTTTGCTGCTATGTATAGAGTTAAAGTTTCCCTCCCTCCTCTATTTTTGATGGTATTCATGTGTGCTTTTGTGTGTATTTTCTTTGTTTATTATTTTTATTGAAGTTTATTATGTGTGTTGTTATTAATAAAAATAATATGTATGAACCAGGTGGTGTAGGGGTATTAAGCCCCCCTCCACGCCTGGAAATGTGTGTATCAGATTTTAATTCCAATATATTGCCATATATAGATGCTTAATGTACACTGTGGGTTTTTCTGAAATGGGAAATGCATGTGTCGTGGGGTCATAGATAGGTAAATACAGGGGTTGGTTTGATTATGTAGAGTCAGAAAATTTTGCTCACCCAGAATTATGATACTTCAAGCAAGTTATAGTATCATCAGGGAGGACTGTAGAATTTGCAAAATTGAACATTGTCCTATAAGGGTCTATTGGCAGAAAAGGCCTTAATTTTAAAGACTGTTTTAAAAGAAGCCCAGAAAAAGGAACACACAAAATGGCCACCAGACCCCGTGACCAGCTTTTGGGACACTTTAAAATGGTTCCTGCAGTCCCCAGACAGCTTTTGTGGATTCAGCCCACAGTAGGTTCTGGAAGGCAGTTTCAGGGAAAACGAAACCAGACAGAGCCCCATACATATAGATTGGATGCAGATCCGATCAGATCGGCCTGTAGATAAAGGCCATCTAAATGTTTACCCAGACAAAGGGGAACAGATTCAAGTTCGAAGAGGGACATTAAAGACAATACAGGGTCGTTCCAGACCAGAGATGGCAGTTACCGGCCATCCCGAAGATACTTTAAAAACAAAGACTACCCCGCTGTGTTACAAGCCCGCCAAAAGTTAAACAAAGACTAACCTTGATTTGGCGGGAGATAAGGGCCTCTTTGAGAAGTATAATTGGGAACCCGGTATAGCTATTGGCGCGCTTCTTAGCCTTGGGAAGGCTTGACATCGGAGAAGGTGGTTCGAAGAAGAAGAAGACGAGACCCGGGGTAGTCATCGGGAGATCATCGACAAAAACCCCGGGCCGTTGACGAGAAGAAGAGAGGACGAAACACCCCACAGCGTCGTGTGTAGGAGCACGGAGAAAAACGAGCTGTGGGCGAAATGATGGTCAGCGCGTCTTGCTGAAGAGAAGGAGCCATCAGCTTGAGCAGCCCGCTGCGCCTACAGCCCACTGACCACGTGGAGACAGGACGCTTGAGAGGACCAAAACGCAGACTTCAAAACCTCTATGTTTCTAACTGGGATTGGTGAGCATGTTTCTGACCCCTCGTAATCTAATCTAGCTAGGCTTAGGGGGTGGGCATTTTGGGTATAATTTAACAGTGAATTGTTGTCCCTTGATGTTCCGTGTGTTTCCCTATTTCATAGAAACATAAACATAGAAGATAGGAGCAGGAGTAGGCATCTAGAGCAAGAGAGAGAGGCCTCGGCGATCGGAAAACCCCTTACACTCTGAATAATAATTCCCGGATATAGAACTTTCGTAAGGCCGGGGTGATTCGAACCGTCCGTCTAGCAAAACTCGTTCTCACAACATGGAGTGTGCTGCCAACTGAGCCAGAGCTGACACAGGTAGACTCTGAACTTGGAACAGCCAAGCTCAGAAGAACATCTCTATCATTTAATAATGGAAGCAAAACAAAAAGTAACCCTGTAAAGAAAGACTTGCATTTATATAGCACCTTTCACAATCTCAGGACGTCCTAAAGCACTTTACAGCCAATGAAGTACTTTTGAAGAGCAGTCAATGTTGTAATGTAGGAAATGCAGCAGCCAATTTGCGCACAGCAAGCTCCCACAAACAGCAATGAGATAATGACTAGATAATCTGTTTTAGTGATGTTGATTGAGGGATAAATATTGGCCAGGACACCGGGGAGAACCCCCCTGCTCTTCTTCGAAATAGTGCCATGGGATCTTTTACCTCTACCTGAGAGAGCAGACGGGTTTAACTGAGGGCCTTGGTTTTAATATCGCACCTGAAAGATGGCATTCTCCGACAGTGCAGCACTCGCTCAGTACTACACTGGAGTGTCAGCCTAGGTTTGGTGCTCAAGTTCTGGAGTGGGACTGTGGAGTCGTTTCTTCTAACTACTTGTTCTACTCACCTGCTTATGTTCAAATTTTGTCCATTTTAGTGTAGCCATAAATCACTTGGTAGGGCTATATTTTCTATTCTGAGTACCTTTCAAATATCATTGAGCAGGAGTAGGCCATTTGGCCCTTCGGGCCTACTCCGTCATTCAATGAGATCATGGCTGATCTTTTGCCTCAACTCCATTCATCGGCCCTATCACCATATCTCTTGATGCCCTTACTAGTCAGAAATCTATCAACTTAAGTTTTGAATATACCCTCCACAAGAGCATGGAGGGAGACATCATCGAGTCTGGCAGAGGCCTTTGCTCTTGAAGCAGTCATTTCGCTATGTGCCGCACCGAGAAGCATCAGAATAGGAATGAAAAACAACAAGGCTGCATGGGCCCCTTAAATGCAGCTGGATGGAAGATGTCAGCAGAGGCGAGCAGCAGACCCAAACCCACTGATTGGGCCGGGTAGCGCGCACGATGGGCTTCTTCAGCCCACTTAAGGGAAAATCATTATTTCAGAGCGGATTAAACTGGCAGCGGGACTGGAACCCGCCGAACAGCAAACCCGACTCCAACCCGCCGCCTAGGGTAAAATCGCGGCCTAAATGTTGCTTGGTTTAAAGTAGCTGGTGAAAAAGCAGAAACAACGGAAGAGAAAAAAAGTAAAGGCGTGAATTTTAACTCCCAGGCAGAAAGCCGCTGGGATATGCCAAACTTCTCGCCCAATAATCTCTGTGAGAGGCCCAGATGATTTTAATGGCTTGTCTTCATTAGCATCTTGCCTGCTGCAGCCCGCCCAAAATGGGCACAAAGAGGCAGCTGACCGGCTGCCGGCAGTTTGTGAGGCCCAGAGGCCACCTGCCAACCCGCAGGTAGGTAGTGGGGGCGGGGGGTGTTTGTCAAGGTTCCGTGGCTGGGGATGTCCGGGTCAGCAGAGACCCAGACTTGTGGGCTGTGGGGATCACTCCTGCTCTTCCTGGCCCCAGAATGAAGTTTTTTTTTACTTATCTTTTGGGGCCACCGCTGGGTCTCACTGCCTGGAGCGACCATGGTGGTGGCTCCAGCCAATAGGCTGTTAAATTACCTCAGAATCCTACCTGAGCGATAAGGCCCCAATTAGCATATATTAATGAGGTAACCGCCTGCCGGAAAGTTGGGTTGGCGGGTTGAAGTGCTGAGGCACAGTAGACTGCCGCAGGATGAACGAGTCATGGCAACTGCCAGGGAACTTGGCGCAAACATGCATAATGTTCTTCCTGTGGTTACACACCAGCTGGACGTTAAGGGAGTGGAAGCCCTTGTGGTTGACAAATACAGCTGGGTTGTGAAGGGGTGCCCTAATAGCCACATGTGTACAGTCTACGACGCCCTGCACCCTTGGCAAGCCTGTCATATTTGTAAAGCCAACCACACATGCGTTTACACTTGCTTCATCCGTGGAGAAGTGAATGTAATTGGGCGCCTTTGCAAAAAGGGCATCGGTAACCTACGTGATGCAAGTGTGTGCGGCCGACTGGGAGATGCCGCTGATGTCTGCTGATGATCCCTGGCAGGACCCTGAAGCAAAAAAATTGAGGGCGGTGGTGACTTTGACAGTCACTGGTAAGGGGTGTCCACTCGTTCCTCTGGGCTCCAGATGTTGGTGCAGCATTGCGCAGATGTCAGCGACTCCCTCTCGCGAAAGTCTCAGCCTCCTTTGGACCTGCTGCTCAGTCATGTTGAGGAAGCTCAGCCTTGGCCTGTAAACCCTGTGTTGGGGTATCTCCTGTGGTGAGATGCAGCCCTGCGCTGACGCCCTCTGCCCTATGCAGCATTAGGTGGGTGAGGAGGAGGTTGGCGCTCCTGTTGTTGCTGCTGCTGTTGTGCCTGGTTCTGCTGCTGCCGCAGCTGTTCTTCCTCCAGTTCCGAGGACCAGGATGAGAGGGTATAAATGGATCCCATTCCGCTGGTATATATGTCAGTTGAGGAATAGATGTTATAAGCGCTCAGGCAATGTGGGGAGAGGGTTTTTCAAGGAGGTCACAGTGCATATGGATCTCAGCTTAACCACTTACGAGCTCAATAGACCTGCAAAATGTGTTCCAAAACCTCAAAAAACAAAGTTCTGTCATCTGAAAGTCAACCATGTTTTTATGCAGCTGTCAAGAATTCAGCTACTTGCTGAACCCGGCACAATCAGCTGGCGTGTTTGTCGCACGACATGGAACACGCTGAAAATGTCCTAAAATGGGAAGAGCCTGCTAAAATGGGATTATGTAGGCAGTTAACAAGCTGTTAACTGCCTAAAGTGCCTCTCCCGTCACTCGGTGTCAGGTCTGACCAGGACTCCCAGATCCGACACTTTGCAAAGTTGCGTGGAGGCGGGATGATGGCGGGTTTGGAACCCACTGTCAAGCAAAACTAATTTAACCTCTGGCCCGCCTCCAAACCCGCCCTCTGAGCGCCGGCAAAATCGCGGTCTTAGAAACACAATGCATCATCCACAAACCCAGAGAAGTTCACAACTCACAAAAGGCAAATGCAGCGGCAAAATGCATTAAACATGTACAACACTAGCACTGAAAAATGTAATAAGATTAATTCACTTTCAATACATTGTGCAGAATGTCTTCATTTCATTGAGCAGCCACATTTTCAAAAGTCATATAAAGTGATTGTGATATCCCCTGTCGATGCCTGGAAGATATTTATAACATGAAGATTGAAGGCATGGTGACAATAATTGCCGCTTGCAGTGCAAGATGGCTGGATTTTTACTTGGAGGTGGGGAGGGACTGGGGGAGCGCTGGATTGAGTTCAGGAAACCGGGAAGAACGGATTTCACTAATGCCCTACGGAATTTAATGGCAGGACCTGATTAACAATTTTTTCCCCGTTTCCCAGCCGCAGCCAGCCGGATTGAGAGGCTAGGTGGCTGCCAGGCGGGAAGGCCTTTGGCACCAGGCCGCAGCCGTGGAGCAGAGAGGAGGAAGGGGGGACCAGAGGCCATCGGGGGGAGGGCGGGGGGGCGGTGTGTCGGAGATTAGAGGCCAGGGTGGGTGGGAGATCGGAGGCCGGGGTGGGAGGTGGCCTCGGGGGTAAGATTGGAGATCTCAGGAGGCGAGATTAAAGGCCACGGGGGTGAGGTCGGAGGCCTCATGGGAGAGGTCAGAAGGTTCGGGAGGGGTGGTGTCTGACCACAGGGGGGGTTGGCAAGGCAGGTACACTGGATCCAGCAGGTAAGTGGAAAGGCATTTATGTGTTGGATCCAGCAGTCCACACCTCCCTTTAGCTGGTGGGTATTTAACTTGCCAACCTGCCTCCTAGGAGCAGGTTGGTTGTCCGCCCCCTGTCCCTCCTCCATTACCATCGCTGAATCCCCCACTATCAACATCCTGGAGGTTACCATTGATCAGAAACTGAACTGGACCAGCCATATAAATACTGTGGCTACAAGAGCAGGCCAGAGGCTGGGAATTCTGTGGCGAATGCCTCACCTCCTGACTCCCCAAAGCCTTTCCACCATCTACAAGGCACAAGTCAGGAGTGTGATGGAATACTCTCCACTTGCCTGGATGAGTGCAGCTCCAACAACACTCAAGAAGCTCGACACCATTCAGGATAAAGCAGCCCACTTGATTGGCACTCCATCCACCACCTTCAACATTCACTCCCTCCACCACCGGCGCACTGTGGCTGCAGTGTGTACCATCTACAAGATGCACTGCAGCAACTCGCCAAAGCTCCTTCAACAGCACCTTCCAAACACGCGACCTCTACCACTTAGAAGGACAAGGGCAGCAGACGCATGGGAACATGAGTAAATTTTAACAGGTCTTTACTAGTCGAAGGTCAGGGCGGAACTGCCCAATAAATCATTACACAGCACTTATATACCGGTGTGGTCACCACCGGTATTACAGTATACAGCAGCCAAGATAAAGTAGTGCAACCCTTAAAATAGTTCTCTTAAAGGTGGAACGGTTACATACACTACAATCCTCCCTTTTTAGCTTAACCGTATATATTCCCCATTAAACATAACATCATAACATATATACACAACTTCATGTAAAAACAGTTCACAGATTCCGTCTCCGAGGAGACCTCCTGACTCGGCCCGGATAACGCTTCGGTGGTGTAGTAGTTTTCAGTGGTGTAGTAGGTTCTCGTTGCTGGGGTGACTCATCTAACAGTCCTTCACTGGACTTAACAGCTTGAACTTTCGTAACTTCAGAACCAGCCTTGCTGACTTCTAAAGGCTCGAGTACCTTGGGAAGTTTTTCTACTTCCAGACTGATTTGTCTCAGTTCGGAGGGACCACGTGCGTGCCCTGGTAGGGGTGATAATGGTTCAGATGAGTCATCATCTTCTGCTTCTTCTCTATTGTCTTCTATTTCCTCCATCACTTCAGCTTTTGCCTCTGCCACCAATTCCCTGAGTGGCTTATTATTGCTGACACTGCTCACAAAAGGGTGCTCTTTCTTCTTAGCTTTCAACTGATCGATGAATTTGACATATTCCCTTTCTTGCTCAGCTTTGATTCGTTTGGCCTCATTGCGCAGACGGTTTGTGTGTTCCTGTTCCATTTTCTCAATCAGCTGCTTCTGCTGTCTTTCCAGATTCTCCCACTCGATGTCAAAGAATTTTTTCTTTGCATTCATCTCTTGCTCAAAACGGCAAATCATTTGTTCTAATTGCTGTTGTAGTTTGAAATTGAGTTGAGTTCGAGCCCGGTGTTCCTCAGAAATGTGCATGTCTGTAGACTGGACAGACTCAGAATTCTCTGTCAAACTATGTTGTTGTTGTTCAGTGGAATTCTGTTCTGATACTTTGTTCTCTTCTGAAGCATTTATGCACTCCTTCGTTTTTCCATCATTAGTCTGCAAGTCCATTTTAGACTTGTCTTTTGCACATGGGCTGGTCTTACCATCATCAGTTCCAGAATCTGAGCTGATTGTCTTCACCGAGTTCTCACTCTCTGCTTTGTCACTGTCACTGCTGCATATGCCCTCATCCAATATTCTGGACAATCGTGCAGGTTTGACATCTTTGTTTTTTCCAGAATCTACCGTTATTGCTTTTAGGGAGTGCCAGTCCATATTTATTTTCCTGATCCACTCCTGTCCCAGAAGTGGTGGACCTCCCTCAGGTAGTACATATATGTCCATTCCTTGGTGTTCTTTGCCCTTGTGTACCACCTTGACTTTTATCTTTCCGATGGGGTATACTCTTTGCCCCATGTATGTCTTTAATACTATCTCCGTATTCCGTAGGGGAATATGTGTGAATAACCTTTTGTAATCTTGCTTATTCATGACCGTCAACGCCGATCCGGTGTCCAATTCCATCTTCACTTGGACTCCTGCTATCTGCAGTGTGGCCCAGATGGTTTGTCGGTCAGCTTCCTTACTCACATTGTGAATTCTCAGACTACCCAGTTCCTTGCTGTTGGAGTCTGAATCCGAATTCTGTTCATCCGAAGTCTTCTCAGCCACCTTATGTACCTTTCTGCACTTTTCCGGCGGTGACTTTTTGTTGCTGGTCTTCTTTCCTGACCGGCATACTTTAGCTATGTGACCAAGCTTGCCACATTTTCTACATTCCTGGTTTTTAAACCAGCATTGGTTCTGATCGTGTGTTGTCTTTCCACAACGATAACATTTCGTTGTACCCAAAGCCATTTGATCTACGCTGAGTACCGCTGCCTTCAGCTGCATTTCCGCAATGCCTCTCGCTGCGGCTTCGTGCGATGCTGCAATAGTGACAGCCTTATCAAGTGTAAGATCATTCTCTTCAAGCAACCGCTTTTGTGTTCCTTCTTTCGACAATCCACACACGAATTTGTCTCTCAGTGCCTCTGTCAGTCTTTCCCCAAACTGACAGTATTTCACTAGCTTACGCAGTTCAATTAAGTACTCCGCGTTGCTTTCCTCTTTCAGTTGCGTTCTCGCATAAAATTTAAATCGTTCCGCTAACATCAGCGGTGTGGGGTTCAAATGATTCTTCAGGACAGCAACAATATTAGCGAAAGTCTGATCCGCCGGTTTAGCTGGTGATAGAAGATGCTTCAATAGCCCGTATGTCTTCGCACCCATTGAGTTTAGTAAGGTTAGTGCTTTATCTTCATTTGATATTTTAGTTGCCTTACAATATATCTCTATGCGTTCTACATACGTGGCCCAATCTTCAACATCGGGATCGAAATCGTTGATGTTACCACGCTTAGGCATCCTCGCAATCTTCTTGAGAAACAAAAAGAAATTTTTCCTTTATTTTTTTTTTTCAAAATGGCGGTTTCCCGCGCTTGTCTTCTTCCCCCGCCTACGAAAATGGCGGCTTCCCGTGTTTGCCTTTCTCCCCCGCTGGCTGTAATGGCGATTGCCGTATTGCTGCGTTCGCCCTCCCCAGCGGTTCTCGAATCGTGCCTCCCAGCCCCTCTTGCAGTCCGGTCCTTTCCCCCAGCTGAGAACCCTCCTCCTCCTCCACCTTCCACTGTGAGCAGCTTGTCCCCTTTGCTGCCTCTGCTCCATCTCCCTCTCTGACCAAATAAATACAAGTTTGATTTTTCACCGAAGCATTCCTGTCCTTGACTTATTTCATTTACACTCTGAATAATAATTCCCGGGTATAGAACTTTCGTAAGGATGGGGCGATTCGAACCATCCGTCTAGCATTTGGGCTAGGATCAAAACCGCTTACATCTCCTGGCAACCAGTGGCAGGATCTGGGTTAAAGGATCTGGGTTAAAGGAGTGTAAAAACTGCCTAAATCTCTTGGCGACCGTGGCAGGACCTTGGTTTATAAGTGTGTAAATCAGTCATGGACAGCGCTTTTGGCGAAAGATCCCAAATGGAGGAAAGGATTTCTTCATATGTGTTTAAGAAGGTTAACGTCACTAAGAAGTGGGTGCAAGGCTTGTTGCTTGCTGAGTGTCCGGTGGATGCAGCAGCAGAATGGACGGAGGGCAAGGAGCATAGGCGCAACATTGAAAATGCGATATGGCTCGTCTGTCTACAAAGACAAGTGCAACTGCTAGATAAGCAGATTGCTAAGTTAGAGGCAGAGCTCAGGGAGTCCGAGGCACAGTCAGATGCAAGGGCTGTAGTAGGGAGCTGGTTATGCACGGAGCTAAGGGATGAGAAGCAGGGAAGAATAAGCCAGGAGGAAACCTTCCGTAACCATAAGGAGTTCCTGCAATGCCAGGTAACCGAAGCAAAGGGGAACAAAAGGGTGGTTAGGAAGGAGAACGCTCGCTTGTCGAGTAAGGTAAAGTTGCTGGGAGAGCAGTTGAAGGATATTCAGGTGGCATACAAAATCACCAGCACTGGAGGGTTTGATACGGGTAATCATGGTCCTTGCCAGGAGCAGATCTGGAATTTGACCGATGC
The DNA here is from genome assembly GCF_052327205.1 of Somniosus microcephalus. NCBI lineage: Eukaryota > Metazoa > Chordata > Chondrichthyes > Squaliformes > Somniosidae > Somniosus > Somniosus microcephalus. The sequence continues at coordinate 37,148,469 of NC_141003.1, read as the reverse complement.
TCTATCTAAGGCCAAAGGGATGGTCTGCTTGGTAGCTCCGGGAATGGCCCGGGTAGATGAGGAAGAGCAGGAGGGAAATAAGGAGGACTGTGAGGCAGAGGAGGACGCTCGACCACCGCCCGAAGTGCTGGGACCAGGACCCATGTGCCCTGTCCGGCAGCGGAAACACGGTGCGCCCATAGGCGGTCAAGAGCAAGGAGCACTGCAGAGTGACTTCATGGTCCCATATACAACCCCCCAGCTGCAGGAAATGGTCTCTAACCTGACCAAACTGACCAGCACAGGGGACCCATCTGTCCATTTTACAGATGTGGAGCAGGTGGGGGGGATCAATAATTGTAACGAAGCTGAAACAGCCAAATTACTTCTATTTTCCCTGGATTGTAAGTTGTACCAGTCGCTCTCAGCGGGTAGCAAGAGGGGGCAGGGTACATTAGAGGGGATAAAGGATGACATCCTAGAGGCTATGGGCCTCAATGATGGAAGTCCCTTCTCCCGAGTGGAAAGTCAGCTGGGGAGGCACCGCAGGCTTTCGCAGACAGGCTTTGGCCCATCTACCGGAGTGCCTGTGCGGGGGTGCCCGACCGGGCGCAGCTGCAGGGGGAGCCCAGGGCTCATTGGCTGAGGACCCTGGTGGCAAACAGCCTGCCCAGGATCAAGGCCAAAGCAGAGGGGTGGTTCGATTCCAGGGATCCCCAGACCACAGAAGAGAGTGTGATCCGGCAGTTGACTCTCTCTTTTAAAAATGGTAGGGGTGAGGATGACAAACCAAAGATCAGAGTACACGAGTTAAAGCCTAGTGGAGGCAAAGTTAGGAGAGAGTGGCGCCAGGAAGGGGGTAGCTCAGAGAAGAAGCAAGGTTGTTATAGGTGCGAAAGTAAAGGGCACTGGAGGAAAGACTGCCCAGTCCCTGACAATAGGAGTGGGAAAGGGGATCCTTCAAATACAGTGCAGAAAGGCGCAGCTGTGGCAGGAAGCTGCACTGATCCGTTCGCGGTATTCGTGGCTGCTCTCCGCGCAGTCTTTCCGGCAGGGCAGGGTAGGGTGGACACGGCAGCAGGCAGCGTACTCCCAACCGCCCCGAATAATCCTTACCCATGACTAGGCACTTCTCAGCCTGTTTACCTGTGCCCACTAAGTTATGATGCTTGGAAGAGACCGTGCGTGAAAATGGGGGTGGAGAAGGTGCAAGGGACCTATCTGCTGGACACTGGAGCTTCAAGCACCATTGTTTATGCGGATAACCCGACCACATCACCTCTATAGAAACATAGAAACATAGAAGATAGGAGCAGGAGTAGGCCATTCGGCCCCTCGAGCCTGCACCGCCATTCAATGAGATCATGGCTGATCATCCAAATTCAGTACCCTGTCCCTGCCTTCTCCCCATATCCCTTGATCCCTTTAGCCTTAAGAAATATATCCAACTCCTTCTTGAATATATTTAATGAATTGGCCTCAACTGCCTTCTGTGGTAGAGAATTCCACAGGTTCACCACTCTCTGGGTGAAGAAATTCCTCCTAATCTCTGTCCTAAATGGCCTACCCCTTATCCTTAGACTGTGACCCCTGGTTCTGGACTCCCCCGCCATTGGGAACTATCGAGCGGGGTCCCACATAATTTAGTAGGGTTCACCGGGAATGAACAGGCTGGGTCTTTCTCCATCCCACTAGCCATCGATCTGGGTACACTCCATATGGAATGGAAATGGGTCCTGATGCGGTGGGAGCGGGAGGGAATAGGCATTTTGGGGGCAGACTTCATACTGGCCCACAAGATATTGGTGGATTTCGGAATCACTGTCTTTGGGGGGCAGTATGCACGGGAAAGGAGAAGGAGGTGGTAGTTATACCAGGGAAGCAAGGCAAGGGAACCGTGTGCACGATGAAGCCCAAGGGTAGTTATGACCTTGAACTTTTGGTCACTTCTACCCTGGCGGAGTACATAGTGGATGTGCGACCCAACCTCGCGGCATTCGCTACACACAAGCATGACTGTGGGAGGGTAATAGGGGTGGAGGTCAGAGTAGACGGAGACCCCATGGCCCGACCACAGAAACAGTTCAACTTCCCCAGAGAGGCAGAGGCAGATTTAGAGATGGCAGTGGGATCACTGGTTGAGCAGGGTGTGTTGAGATCCATAGCGACACATGTGAACTCTCCGATTTGGCCGGTTAGGAAACCGGACAATTCGTGGAGAGCCACTGTGGACTATCGGGTTCTTAACAAGAACATCCCAGCCTGTGCCCCCACCGTCGCAGCCGTAGCCGACCTGATCGGGAGTATCCCAGCATCCGCAAAAACACTCACGGTGCTGGACATTTCGAATGGATTCTGGTCTATCCCTCTCAAAAGGGAGGACCAGTATAAGTTCGCATTCACTTTCAAGGGTCAGCAGTACACATGGACCTGCCTTCCCCAAGGGTTTCACAACAGTCCTTCTATTTTCCACCAATGTATGGCCAACTGTTTAAAAGGGTTCAGCAGACCACAACGGCTTGTGCAGTACGTGGACGACCTGCTTTTGTTCTCCAACGAGGGGGAGGAACATGGCCCACTGCTGGCTGAGCTGCTGAGTCTGTTAAAGGAATCTGGGTTTAAAGTGAATCCCAAGAAAGCACAGATCGGCCAGCAGGAAGTAAAATTCCTTGGGCTGACCGTGCGTGCTGGGGAGAGGGCCATCGATGAGGCGAGGAGGAAGGCGGTACAGGAGCTACCTGCCCCGACCACAGTAACGGGGGTAAGATCCTTCCTGGGACTCACAGGGTACTGCAGGGATTTCATAGAGGACTATGCCGCTACGGCAGCTCCTCTACTCCGGCTCCTCCACAAGGGAGTGGGCTGGGAGTGGGATGAGGACTGCGTGGTAGCTTTTAGCCATCTGAAGAGAGGTCTGCAGACCGCACCGGCTTTAGGAGCGATTGATGGGGGAAAGGAGTTCTTTTTGGAGGTAGCTGCCACAGGGGACAGTTTGAGCGCAGTGCTGCTCCAGGAGCGGCATGGCAAGCTGAGGCCTGTGGTATACTCATCAAGAATCCTCACAGATGTAGAGAGGGGGTACTCCAATTGTGAGAGGCACCTGCTTGCCACACATTGGGCCGTGAGGAGATCACAAATCTTCACGGGGGCGTCCCCGGTAACTCTCTTAACCCATCATACTCCCACTCAGATGCTTCTGGATGGGAGGATAAAGGACAGCTCGGTGAACAGTGCAGGCATTGCTCGCTGGACTTTATTGCTCTCTCAGATGAATTTGAGTGTGAAAGGCCTGTGTGAGCCCAAGCTCGCCGCAAATTTGATCTACCCAGGGGTGGCCCACAAATGTTCTGTTGAAGGGGTATGGGACGTAGACATAGGGTTTCGGGCTGGGATCCATCCCACGGGCCGTGAGGTCTATGTAGACGGGTCCAGTACAGTGGTGGCCGGGGAGCGACTCACTGGATGCGGGATTTTTGATCCAAAGGCAGGCATTGCCAAGGCCATTAAACTCCCAAGCACCATGAGCGCCCAGCATGCTGAACTGTCGGTGGTGTATGTGGTTACCCACCCCGAAGAGTTCCCTACACCCTACATGGTTTGCTCGGACAGCATGTTCACTTGCAATTCATGTACAGAATATTTAGCCATTTGGTCTCGTCGCGGGTTCACATCTGCAGACAGGAAACCCCTAGCAACCAAACCATTGTTGCGACAGATCTTAACATCGATAGGAACCCAAGGGGATTTCTATATCCACAAAGTCAAGGCCCATTCTAAGGCAGAACCCCATGCGGAGGGCAATCAGCAGGCTGACGTGCTCGAACAGGCACATTTTGGGATCCATATGGGTCAAGTCTGGTAGCAGCGATCAGAGACAGAGGGGGGACCCAAGGGAGTGCAGGGGTAGCATTGGCCCCGGACCTAAAGATGGTCCAGGCATGGGATCCCGCCCTAAAGACTGTTCTGGAGACGCTGGCTAAGGGAGATAAGGTAGAGGTTCCATACGGAGTGGCAGGTATTACGGTAAAGGAAGGGATGGTTTTCAGAGGGGTACAGAGGGTAGTTCCACAGCAGCACCGGAGGGAATTCCTTCAGTTGGCCCACGTGGGTCCAGGAGCGGGGCACCCCAGGCCGGAGACCACCTGGCAACGGGTGGAACAGGCAGGGTGGTGGCTGCAACTGAGGGAGGACATCCGCGACTTCTGCGCGGGTTGCTTGATGTCTGCTACAAACAACCCTGACCCCCAGAAAAGGAAGGTATCCATGGGACACACTAGGAGAGTGGAGGGACCATGGCAGTCCATACAGGTCGATTATATCGGACCGCTGCCCACCGCTCAGGGGCGTTACAAGTACTGCCTGGCCCTGGTAGATGTGTTCTCTAAATGGGTAGAAGCCTTCCCATGCCGAGCAGCCACAGCTTTGGGAACCGCAAGGATTCTAGTGAGAGAAGTGTTCTCTAGGTGGGGGCTACCTTAGTATGTGGAGTCCGATCAGGGGAGTCACTTCACAGGGGCAGTCATGCAGGCGACTCTGAAGATGCTAGGTGTAGTGGGTAAATGGCACATCGCACACAACCTGCAGTCATCAGGGATTGTGCAGCGGATGAATAGGACCATCAAGGAAAGGTTACGGAAGGAGACGGGAGACTCGCCTAGAAAATGGGCGGAGGTCTTGCCGTTAGTTCTGATGGGGGTCCGAGCCAGCCCATCTAGAAGCACAGGGTATTCCCCGCATGAGCTCGTGACTGGCAGGGTCATGAGAACGCCCAGCCATGTACTGGCCCCTGTTGTGTATGTACCTTTAAGGGAATAACTGGTCTTAGACTGCAGATATTGGCCATCAGACGCTGGATCATGGTTGGATCCACAAGTGTGCTAATGGAATTGGCCACCACTTCCATGCTGGAAAGGATGGGCATGAAGCTCAGCTCAAAGCCCTGTGCCAAGTTGGTGCCGGACTCCTCCATGCTCCTTGACATTGCAAGCAGACTTTCTGGCAGGCTTCCCAATGCACCAAGCATTTCTATGTGCATACCCATGAGCCTTCTTCTGTAGTCTGCCCAATCAGAGTGCTCATCTGGGTCCTCTGTAGAAAAACTCATGTGCAACCTCACCCTCTAGTGAACTGGCACCTGTGCTATTCTTGCTCCCTGCCCTGGCTGCAGGCCACTCGTTCCCAGTGTCTCACCACGTGCAGATCCCGCCTATATGCTATCCTCTAAATTACCCGCAGTGTCAGTATCTGAGCTGGTGGCTGTGAGTGTGAAATCGATTGAAGGTGTGTCTTCATTTTCACTATGTTCCTGCTCTTCCACCACTGCCAGCTTGCAGTTCTTGCGTATCTAAACGGAGAAAGGCACATGGGTAAGGTTGTGGTGAGGGGAGCGGGGAAAGCAGGAGGTGCATGCTTACACCATCTGCAACTTGTAAGTCAGAAGAGATTATGGGAATAGGGGGAAGGGGAAAGGGACAAGGGAGAAGGAGAATTAGGTATGAGGATATCATCATCTTCAATGGTTTCACCCTGCCACTAGCCATGGCCTCAGCAATGGCTGTCCCAATAATGGCCAGCACCGTCTCCTCCATGGGAGTTAGGAGATGCAGGAGCGCCTGTCCCCTGCCGGTTAGCTCCTGCTGCCTCCGGTCGTGTGCCACTTTCTCCTGCAAATGAGAGGGAAGCGTGTCAGTGAGTGTTCTGCAATCTGTTTGTGTGATGTGGTTGTCATGGTTGAATAGCTGGCAGTGTGTGCAAGCTGTGAGATGTGAGTGCGAAGCTTGCAGCAGTGCTAAATGTGTGTGGGTGAGGTGAAACTATGAATGTTTGGTATGAGTCCTGATTGCTAGAGATTGTTTGTAGGTGAGTAATGGGGGTGTGGTGCATTGAGCAGTGTGTGAGGCTACTGGTGCTGTTCATAGGATTTGGCATTTGAAGATGCCTTCACTGACCTTGACCACTCATGTGAGGTCATTGAACTTCTTACAACACTGCATCCAAGCCCTCAGGCTTGACTCCTGGCATTGACCCCCATGGCTATCTGCTCCCACTGCTGTCTGAGTGTGTGTCTGGAGGGACTCCGGGCCTCTTGTGGGTGCAGCACATATCTCCTCCTTTCCACCTCCTCCACCAAGGCCTCCAGTGCAGCGTTGGAAAACCTGGCCGCACGCTCACTCCCATGTTGTGCCATTATTGAGTATTTCCCAGGTTAGAATCAGTTGTAGAACGACTTCCAGCACCTGCTCCAGCCACAATGCACCTCCCCTTTAAGAAGTGCGGGCTAGCTTTAAGCAGTGCAGGCTAGCTTTAATTGGTGCTAGCTGTAGGATTCGCAAAATTGGATTTCATATTAATAAGGGTCAATAGGCAGAAGAGGCCATGATTTTAAAGACTGTTTTAAAAGAAGCCCAGAAAAAGGGGCATACAAAATGGCCACCATATCATGTGATCAGCTTATTGGGACACTTTAAAATGGTTCCTGCGCAACCTCAGACAGCTATGTGGATTGAACCCATAGTAAGTTCTGGAAGCCGTTCCTGAGAGAACGAAACCAGACCCACAGGTATGCATGTGGGTTAGATGCAGATCTAGTCAAGATCGGCCTGGAGACAGAGGCCATCAAGATGTTGCCCCAGACAAAAGGGGACAATTTCATATTCATGAGAACAGCACCCAGGACTAGATAACGAGATCAGCAGGACATTCAAAACAATGGAGGTAATTTCAAACCAGAGATGGGCCCGTTACCAGCCGTTTAAGACATTTTGGCCTAGAAATTCGGTAGGCTTAGCGCCGCTTTTGAGGCGCTAGAGGGCCTAGCGCCGGAGTTATGGCCAGTTTGGAAATTGAGTGGGTCCCTAAATCGGCGTTAGGCCGTTAGCGCTGCGCCGGCACCGATGACGTCATCGGTGTGCGCAGCGTCCCGGTTGCCATGGTAACCCGCCCGAACTCCGAAATTGACTTGCGGCCGCCTCGCCCGTGGCAGCCGCAAGCAACGTTCTGGCAGAGGTGCCTTACTGGACTTTGCGCCGGCGCATTAAAGGCCCCGTGGCGATCGGCCACTTTCCCGCCGGCCGCCTGGCCGCAGCTCCCTCCCCGGACTTTTCCCCCCCGGGACAGATGCAAGCCCGGCACTTGTCCGAGGTGCCGGGCTCATTTTTACAATGATTTTCGCGGGCCGCGGCCGGGTGCAGGCAGCTCCTCCTTAAGGGAAGGAGGAGGCCTGCACTTCCCGAACCTGCCGCACCGCAGCGGGCGCCGCAGCGCCGGAATAGCGCCGCAATTCAGCGCGTAGCGCCAGTTTTCAGGCGCAAACAGCTTTCAGCAGCGCCGGCTGCCGTTTGGGCGCAGAACTAGTGAATTTTTGGCCCGCCCAGCGCGACTTAGCTCCGGCACTAACTTCCGGCGCTAAAGCCGTCGCTGCGCCAAAACCCAATTTCTAGGCCTTTAAATATAATAACTACCCCACTGTGCTCTCAGCCCGCCAAAATTAAATCAAAGACTAACCTGATTTTGGGCGGGAAGTGAAGCCTCTGGAAGAAAGGTATATCTGGAGAGACTTTTCGGCTTGGAGACAAGAGAGCTGGCAGCTGGAGGACGCGGCAGTTGGACACAACTCGACACGGCAGTAGATCGGGCAGACAGACAGCTTGGGAGAAGACTCTGGGAGAAGCTTGAATCGGCAAGCTTGAACAGTCACAAGGAGAGTCGAGCTAAAAGACAGTTTTATAGTCGGACAGTCGTTGCAGCCTCAGCAGCCGGTCCAGCTTTTGAGCTGGGCGGAGAGGAGCTGGGTTGGAGAAGGATAATCATAACTGCATAAAGAAAGTCATTCGGAACCAGCGTCCCGCCCCGGGGAAAACCATCGGGAGATCATCGACCATCCCTGGGCCGTAGCTGAAAGTAGAAGGGGCCATACCAGCCCAAGGCTCCCCTGACCAGGGTCGAGCTGACGATCCTCGACCCCGCCGACATCCAGACCCGCCGGTGTCCAGCCGCCCCCGACCCCCACCTCAGGAGAGAGGTGTGGCGCAGCTCGCAGGGGCTCCACGATCCACGTGGAGACGAAATGCCTGAAAGGACCAAACACAGACTCGTTTTCAAAACCTTGCACTTCCTAGTGGGATTGGTGAGCATGTTTCTGGCCCTTCACAATCAGATCTAGATAGGTTTAATAAGGGGATGGATTTAAGGGTACAATTAACATGAGTTGTTGTCCCTCGATGTTCCGTGTGTTTCCTTATTTCATGATGATCTTTGTAGAGTATAAGATGCCTGTATTTGCCTTAGTTAGTATAATGTTGTTATGATTTGTTTGTGTTTGTTTTTCCCTCCCATGTACTGTACTCTTATCTGTGTTGCATTTGATTTGATATTTTTCCATTTGCAATAAAATTTCATTTTGATTCATCAAACTTGGTCTACAAGAGTCTTCTCTACATTGTAGTTCCTGCACCTAAGTCCAGAGTATAGAATCTAAGGGGCGAGTGGGTCGAACCACTCAAGGTTTTACTGTACAAGAGAGAGAGGCCTCTAGAGAGAGAAACCTCAGGGAAAGCTCTCGAGGAAAACCCCTTACACTAGTCTCTCATGATTTTGGGCCCCCTGCTGATGCGTGCAGCCAGTCAACAGTGTGGTTAGCGCTGGCTGCATGCTGCCATCATGTTAATCAGCAGGCAGCATTGACCGGGCACGGGTTAATTGCGGATCGCAAACCCCGTGCCCATTTTTGGGGGCTATCGAATTTCCCAACTTAACGAGCACAAAAAGTATAAAATTAATTTTGATGCTATTTAATGGGTGTAGTCTTCGTCCTGTCCCGGCCTCTGATATTTATTGTTGGTATGATAGTCAATAGAACTTGGGCCTTGGATGCAGGTCGGAGGGGGTTAATTCAGAAAACCCCTTGTGAGTAACTGCCTGTAACGCTGTGAAGAGGATTGTAGATAGGAATGGCTCTGTGCCAATGTCTGGTAAGTAAAATGGAATTGTGTAACTGGTAGATGATGTATTTAATGCAAAACCTTTCAAGGCATTTTATTACTCTTTCTTTGCATTATAAGAAAGGACAGTGCATATTTAAGAGGCTGAAATTATGTTTCAGAACCAGAAGGGTTAAATTCACCATCAAAGTGAAAAAGCTCAGCAAACACCTGCTTTCAACTTCCTTATACTATTCAAATGAGACAGAGAGGAGCTATATAAATGGATGTAAGAAATAGTTTCTCCACTCGTGAGAATAATTCACTGGGATGACCTTAGTGTCTACTCCAGTCCCAAACTAATGCAATGGGAAAGCTTGTATTAGTTGTCCTCTGGGCTCTGTCCCTGTGCAGAGGTAAGTATAAAGTATTTAAAATGTTGCAATTGTATAGCTTATACATGTTTTTCGAGTATTATGTGATATGAAATGTAATAGTATTATCATAAAGACTAACAAGTTTGCCAATTGGTTTGAATGAAAATGTTGGGGGCACTGGAAGCAGGAATTTCAGGGGGTGATCCCCATTCCGCCAGTCCCACCTTCATTTATGATGTCAGGCTGCAAAGGGTGGGACACAAAAACTGGCTGACCTGGCCCCCGCAGGGGAGACCAGCCTAAGTTCCAATGGGCGGCATCATTGGGTCCCATCCCAATTCTCCCACTGAAAGTTCCCGCACATCCCAAATCCTCTGGAAAGTTTATGGATTTTCTGGGCCCATGTCTTCAGTTGGGTCTCAGTGCTCCTGGGTGCAGGAGTGACCTCATTTACTTACAGTGCTGGCACTAAAGTCAGGGCTTTCCAATTTTAAAAAATCTACTAATAATTGGTTTTCTTCGAATTGAGTCCTCGTACTGGACTCCTGCGCAATGAACTGAAGGAATTTTACGAAGTTTAAAGTGAATGATTCTTTAACCCAGGGCCATTGCTGAAAATGTTCAAAATCCCCTCGGCTTTCGTTGTGCAGGTAAAAGGCAATGAAAACAAAAGCAATACAACCAGTAGAGAAAAAAATCAAGTTCTTACAGTTTGATTGCATGAGAGAAACCATTGGTTGCAGCAGTTGTATGGTTCCTCCACCAAGGTAATGGATCCAATACCAATGGGATTTTAAGAAAACATAAATTGTATTTAATATCTCCCCAGGATAAATATTCCCTCTGTATAACGTACTTTTCACCCAAGATAAATTTGAGTGAAAAGTTAAAATCAGCAGAATTAAACTCAAACCTCAGAATGTCAGTACCCTAGAACCATAGATGTTTACAGCACAGATGGAGGCCATTCAGCCAATTGTGTCTGTGCTGAATCTTTGCAGGAGGAATCCAAGGCTAATCCTACTGCCTGGTTCTCTCCCAATACCCTTGTAGCTTCCTCTGTTTCGAATATTTATCCAGTTTTTCTTTAAAATATGGAATAGCCTCTGCCTCAACCACTCCCTGTGGTGAAACATTCCAGGATCCAAATACGGATATTTCTCCTAATCTCTCTCCTCACTCTCATGTTATGGTCTAAGTGCAGCATCAAAATGTTTTGAAAAATGAAAGCTTGGCTGTTAACTATTTATGATGAAACCATTCAAAGAAGACATGGGGGGAAAAATTTGGTTGCTTTGCGCCTCCCGTTAGTGCCCTAAGAGGGCGCTAATGGGGCGCAAAGCAACTACCGTCCGGGCGCGGCGATGTTTGCGCCGCTTGCGAAGTTGAGCAGACATTTTGCGGTGACGCTAAACACTACCGCCACGATCTCCTGCACCCGCAGATCGTAACGTCAGTCGAGCGTGCAATGCCCCGGATCGGATATTGAGTGGCGCCCCCTGCCTTTCCACCTGCCACTAGCAATGACAGGTTGAGGGGAACATTTTACAGTCGGGACTGGGGGAGCGCTATTTAAAGGCTGCCACTTCCTGCCTTTTTTTGTCAGCGACATTTTTGCACCATGCATTCTGAGAGTGAGAGAGAGAGACTTCTGGAGAGGTTCAATGCTGTGTGAAGGAGTTTAGGGTACTGAGCAGCACTTTGCAGGTTCATTTTGATTTGACCTTCCTTGCATCGATTTAGAAGAAACTATGGAGGTTGCACTCTGAGCTCTTTCCCTGGGCCTCTCCATTGTTCTTTCCAGCAGAATTGTTGCACAGGTCTCTCCAGGCCGAGATTCAAGGCTGCAATGAGCAGGGTGTGGATGGAGAGCAAGATCGACCCTCCCCTTTAAGAACTGGCTGGCACCAGTGAGTCTGTGTTCCATTGCTGACTGGCATCACCTGCGCGGCGCCCGCGCTCTGATGTAACGCCTCGCTCTTCGGCGTTAGCGCCTTAAGAGAGGTGTGTAGCACCTGATTTAGTGCACCAATCACCTTTATGGGCGATAGAAGCCAAGTTTGCAGTCGGGGATGATAATTAGCGCCAGGCGCTAAACTTTGCGCCCGGCTGATAATTGCACCCCGAACGGGGCGATACCAAATTTCTCCCCCTTGGAATTTTTATAGAAGAGAGTGGCCGGAAGCATCATAATCAAACTTTCTCATTGGCATCTCAGACTGAAGATAGACTAGAATTTGTTAGCACACTGTCCAAATCTAATTTCACATATAGCGCAAATAAGAACAAAGCCACTTTGGATTATATCAATCAGCTTATTATTTGAATGTAAGAGAGTCAGGAGCAGGCAGTCTGCTTGAGTGACCCATTTGTTGGTGCTGCTATTAGAAGATAAAATTACATTTATCCAATGTTTGCTTCCTCTGATATAGTTACATCCCCAATTCAACAGCTCACCAGCAACACTGAAATAAATCCAGGACTGTCACTCTAGGACAACTGCTACAACTTTGCTGGGTTGGAGTTTTGAGTTGACAAATTTTGGCTGTAGTTCTCATCTTTTTTACACTGGCGTGTGGTGGAATGTAATCTTACATGTCAAAATGATTCTTCTTTGTAATCTCTTAAATTCCTTGAGGGTGCAACACATGACAGCCAGGAACAGCACCTGGTTGTGCCTGATTGATAGGCTTTTTCACTTTACTGCCCATCCCCTTGAAGCCTAACACATCAAGCACTTTATCCCATTATCTCCAGCCCCACCCCTGTAAAGTATGCGAATATACTTAATACAATACGGAAGAGACAGCTTAGAAGGTTCGACGTAGGTCTTTACTTCATACCAACAGGCGGGAACTGAGGGGAGATCAGTACCCACAGTACTATTTATACCCCTATGGCCAGGAGTGGTACTACGGTATCACTACGCCCTACAAAGTAGTGCTGCCCTGGCCATAGGTTTAAAGTAACATACATATTACATACACAACATTCCTCCCCTTTTAATTAAAACGTACCCGTGCAATTAAGTCAACAGATGCACCATAACTAGGGCTAATAACATTTGGTAACACAACATACATAACATATTTACATCAGAGTTGTCTACCTATATATATATATAAAAAGAAACATGTTATAGATTCAGTCTCTGAGGAGGCCTCCTGTCTCGACTAGGATAACGTCTTTCTCTAGTCGGTCTCGGTGTAGGCGGCGGTACTTCCGTCACCACTTCATCGCTGGAGTCGTCGGTGTCTGATGGCACATCCTGTGCTGTGGAGCTCACTGGAGTGATGAACTCCTCGCAATCCTGAGACTTCTGTAGCGACGAGCTGGGCCGTGATTCCGCTGGAACAATGTGCTGAGACGTTTGAGGTAGTGAATCAGTTGGGTTTCTGGACTCCACAAGTTGATCAGCATGTCGTCTGATTATGCCGTCCCCAGTATCCACTGTGTACATCAAAGGTCCCTGGCGGGCCTTTATCGTACCAGACCGCCACTTTTCATTTCTATAATCACGGGCCAACACTTGCTGCCCCACCTCGAAGCTCCGTGTCTGTCTGTCAGGAGCCCTACGAAATACTCGGTTTTCCACATCTCTCCGGATGTTTGGTCTGAGCAATTCGAGGTGAGACCTTAACCTTCTATTAAAGAACATGACGGCGGGGGCCTGGTTGGTCACCGTATGTGCAGCATTACGGTATGCGAATAGGAAATTGTCCACCTTGTGTTGTAGTGGCAACCTTTCCTCCCCCATCGCCTTGATGGCCTTTTTAAAAGTCTGTACAAATCGCTCTGCCAGCCCATTTGTAGCCGGATGATATGGTGCGGACGTATAATGTCGCACTCCATTCCTTTTTAGGAATGCTTGAAATTCTTCTGCCACAAATTGTGGCCCATTATCCGAACAGACTTGCTCGGGCACCCCGTTTCGGACAAAAATGGTCCTTAAGACTGCGACCGTCTTTTCGGCTGTCGTTGATGACATCTTTATGACCTCCGGCCATTTTGAGTGGGCGTCCACTACAATAAGGAACATCGCATCCATGAAGGGCCCAGCGAAGTCCACGTGGATCCTTTGCCACGGCGTTGAGGGCCACTCCCACGGATGTAGTGGGGCTTGGGGTGGTACGTTCTGTACCATCTGGCACTCTTGGCATGCTTTTGCTACTTCCTCGATGTCCCTGTCAATGCCGGGCCACCAGACGTAGGCTCTGGCGAGGCTTTTCATTTTGACACCCCCCAGATGACCTTCGTGTAAGTCCCGCAACACTTTATGTTGTAATTTTTGAGGGACCACCACCCTGGCTCCGCACATCAATGTGCCCCGGCATACGGACAACTGGTCCTTCCTTGCCGAAAACGCCGGCAATGATGCGTCACCCTGCGCCGGCCAGCCTTTCACGGTCAATTCATAAACCCTTGCCAGTGTCGGGTCATTCTGTGTTTCCCGCTCGATACATTGGCTGGTGATGGGCAAGTGTTCCATAACCGCCGTATGATATATTTCCACAGGGTCCTGTACTATCTCTTCGATCTCGGCAGGCAATGGTAGCCGCGACAGGCCATCCGCATTGCCATGCTGTTTGGTACCCTTATATTCGATAAGGTACTGGTGTGCTCCTAAGAACAGTGACCATCTCTGTAGCCTTTGGGCCGTCATCAGGGGCACCCCTTTTGTTGGATTAAATATGGACACCAACGGTTGATGATCCGTCAGTAGTGTGAAACGTTGCCCATGTAGATAGTGGTGGAATTTTTTTACACCCCACACCAGACTGAGGGCCTCCCTGTCGATTTGCGCATAGTTTCTTTCGGCTGTAGTTAACGACCTTGAGGCAAATGCTATTGGCCTCTCCGTCCCATTGGGAAATTTGTGTGACAACACTGCCCCTATACCATACGGGGAGGCGTCACATGCCAACCTCATTGGCATTTTTGGGTCAAAGTGTGCGAGCACTTCCTTTGATGTAATGAGTTGTTTACCCTTTTTAAAAGCAGCCTCACACGCTTCGTCCCAATTCCAGGAGACTCCCTTTTGCAGCAATGAATTTAGTGGATGTAAAATGGATGATAAGTTCGGGAGGAACTTATGGTAATAGTTTATAAGGCCTAAGAATGATCGTAACTGAGATACATTCTCAGGGGGCGGGGCCTTCACTACTGCCTCGATCTTTTCCGGGGACTTATGCAGGCCTTCCTTATCTATAATGTGACCACAGTATGAGATACGTTCCTGGAAAAACTCACATTTCTGCTTGTTCGCCCTGAGTCCGTATTGTTGCACCCGCAGAAGTACTCGCTCCAGGTTAGCGAGGTGGTCGTTATCCGTTTGTCCTGTCACCAGGATGTCATCCAGGTAGCACTGCGTTCCTGGAATGCCCTGTAGGACCTGTTCCATGGTCCTCTGCCATATGGCTGGGGCGGACGCTACACCAAATACCAGGCGATTGTACTGGTACAATCCCTTGTGTGTGTTAATCGTTAGGAGCTTTTTCGAGTCCTGCTCCACCTCCATCTGTAAATAAGCTTGACAAAGGTCAATCTTCATAAAGTGTCTACCCCCAGCTAACGATGCGAATATGTCCTCTATCCGCGGCAGCGGATACTGTACCGTGTGCAGGACTGGGTTAATAGTTATCTTAAAATCCCCGCAAATGCGAACCTTCTTTGGTTCCCCTGGCGTGTTATTTGCAGATTTCTTTATAACTGGGACGATGGGCGTGGCCCACTCACTCCACTCAATCTTTGTAAGGACACCTGCACTCTCTAAGGCATCCAGTTCTGCTTCCACAGCTGGCCGAATGGCGTAAGGCACCGGTCTGGCCTTACAAAACTTGGGGTTTGCGTCTTGAGCAATAGTTATTTTTGCTCTAATGTCCTTTAAGGTCCCCAGCCCTTGTTGGAACACCTCTGGCGTTTATGCCAATATTTTCGACAGCCTGTTTGTAATGGTTGTATCATCCTTGGTGGTCTCTACTTTTATCTCGTGTATCGACTTCCAGTCGAAATGGATTTTTCTTATCCATTCCCTACCCAAAAGTGGTGGTCCACCGTTTGGTAGGATGTATAAATAAAGTCCTGGCACTTTTCTGCCGTTGTATTTAACTGTTACTTGCATTTTTCCCTTCGGGTAAACTTTTTGTCCCGTATATGTTTTTAATTTGATTTCGGTATCCTTTAAGGGAATGCGTTTGAACAGCCTGTTATAATCTTGTTCATTAATTACTGATAGGGCTGAACCCGTGTCCAGCTCCATATTAACTTCGACGCCTGCTACCTTCATTTTAACCCACATTGTGCTGTGGTCCTCCGTTTTGTCTACACCATATAACTTGAGACATCCCAGACCTTTAGGCTCTGCTTTTGTGCCTTCCTGTGACTCGTCTGAGCTACTGTCAGATATCTTATGTACTTTTGTCCTTGCCTTGGTACTGCTCGGATTGCCCCCACTATTGGGTTTCGTACCCGACCGACAAACTTTCGCTATATGCCCCTTTTTCCCACACTGCTGGCATATTTTATCACGAAACCAACAATTACTTTGGTCGTGGGTGGTTTTGCCACAACGGTAGCATTTACCTTTGTGAAATGTCACCTCATGGGTGTCATAGCCGGTTGTATTTTGTCGTATTTGAGCAGCACCCTGTGCTGCTGCTTCATGTGACGATGCTATTTCCATTGCCTGATCTAGGCTGAGCTGTTTCTTGGCCAGCAACCGTTTTCGTGTACTCTCATTTAACATGCCACAGACAAATCTGTCTCTGATCGCTTCCGCCAAAAAGGCTCCAAACTGGCAATGTTTGGACAACCGTCTGAGCTCAGCCCAATAGGCTGCCTGCGACTCATCATTCCTTTGGTCGCGCCTGTAAAAGCGGTACCTTTCCGCTATAAATGGTGGCTTAGGGTTTAAATGTTCCTTTAACGTATCAACAATTTGGGCATACATTTTGTCTGCTGGCTTTTCTGGAGTAAGAAGATTCCTCAGCAGACCGTATGTTTTTGCCCCCATAGAATTTAATAAGGTTGCTGCCTTTTCGTCATCTTTCACCTTGTTTACTATGCAATAAAGTTCATGCCTTTCTACATATGCGTCCCATTCTTCTTTGTCGGCAACAAATTCTGACAACTGAGCTTCTTTAGCCATTTTTAAAACTGCCGAAGAGGTTTGCCCACCTTTTTCCACTAGATGGCGCTGTTGTTTTTTTAATTTTAAACTGCTGAAGAGAAAAACTTTTCCCCTTTTGTCCACTAGATGGCGCTTTTCCCGCCTTTTCTCCCTCTGCTGTCAACGACGTCTCTCCAGGTTCGTTATTTTTGGCCCTTGCAGCTCCCGTTATTGCCACCGCCGCTATTACAACGACCTTCCTCTCTCGTGGCCCGCTAGTCCTCGTGGCTCCGTTTGTTCCCCAGATCGCCTGCCCGTTCTGGCCCTTGCAGCTCACGTTCCCCGGGAAGGATTGCAGTTTACCTGGCCCTGGGTGGACTTTTGCCCCGTGTCTGGAATGCCCGTTCAGCCTCTTCTCTCAGCTGCCGCAGCCTCCGCTAGAAACCTCTCTCTCTCGCTCCGTTGCTGCCGCTCCTCCTGAACTGGGCGGCCTCCTTCGGTCGACGCTGGACTCTGCAGGCTGGTAAGAAGCTTCTCTCCCCGTACTGCAACCGATCCTTTGTTGCACCTTGTACTGGTGAGTTCGAACGTTACTCGTCGCCAGTGTAAAGTATACGAATATACTTAATACAATAAGGAAGAGACAGCTTAGAAGGTTCGACGTAGGTCTTTACTTCATACCAACAGGCGGGAACTGAGGGGAGATCAGTACCCACAGTACTATTTATACCCCTATGGCCAGGAGTGGTACTACGGTATCACTACGCCCTACAAAGTAGTGCTGCCCTGGCCATAGGTTTAAAGTAACATACATATTACATACACAACAACCCCCACTTTTCACTTGTGTACTGATAATAGTCCCAGTAAAGTTATCCAGATCTTGCGGACATAACTAAATATGTGATCATTGCCTAAATACTCCTATAGTAGGAATAGCAGTTCCCTTAGCACTTTTGCTATGAATTTCCTCATCTTCTCTAAAAACATGGGTGCATGGGATACTCCAAGAGCTTTGCATCAAAGTATCCTTCACTTCCTGTTATCTACAATAACAGCAACTTGTATTTATATAGCGCCTTTAATGTAATAAAACATCCCAAGGCACTTCACAGGAGCATTATCAGACAGGATTTGACACTGAGCCACATAAGGAGATATTAGGACAGGTGACCAAAAGCTTGGTCAAAGAGGTAGGTTTTAAGGAGCGACTTAAAGGAGGAGAGAGAGAGATAGAGGCGGAGAGGCTTAGGGAGAGAATTCCAGAGATTAGTGCTGAGGCACCCGAAGGCACGGAGCCAATGGTGGAGCGAAGGAATTCAGGGATACGCAAGAGGCCAGAATTGGAGGAGCACAGTGTTCAAAGAGGGTTGTAACACTGGAGGAGGTCACAGAGATATGTCTGTATGTTTTAATCAAAAAATCCTTTTCAGTTGCATATACCACATGAAATGGCCATTTTCCAGTCTATAATTTTTCTGGAAAATTTGGAAGGTAGCCAGGCTGGTTGACGACTATAAACCAGTAATGTCAGATTTATTTGTTGCTCCATGCCTCCCAGTAAACAAATTCCAAATGCATTAATAAATATACTGATTTATTAAATCCAGGTATATTGGAAATGTTTTTAAGAATCAATTTTTGGGCCTGGTTAAATAGCACGGAACATCCTATAATCCTGAGTTATGGATACAAGAAAGCATAAAGCAAGAAAAGGGCATTCAGCCAATTACGATTGTGCAATTCACCCGATGTGGGATGCTATCATTTATTTTCCTGAGGGATAGTTCCGTGTGAATCAAGCAAGTTGCAGAATATCTATCCACTTCCTTCCTGCTTCTGTTCCACACCCAACAGCACCAGAGCATTTGTTAAAAATTGAGATTAATAAGATTAATGAAGACTGTTAAACCAATGATAGTTTCTTAGAACTATTGCCAGTGTACTTTCGTTTACCTGTAGAAAGGGATTTTGCTCTGAATTTATCCAGTGAAGTGGATATATAACTGCTGACTTTGCAGAATCCCAAACTGCATGGGGTGATTTTGGTCTCCGAGTGGGAAATGGGCAGGAGGTGGGCTAGCCTATTTCAGACCAGAGCTCTGGCCACCAGGATTAATGTCCTTCAGAAAATCTGACTGCGGTACAAGCAATGGTAGGTCGGCGGCAGGAACAGACATTTTATTTTCCGTCCACTATCATCCCATTTTTGAGCCCAAACGGAGCCCAGTGGAACTGTGTAAAATACACAAGTCAGGCAGCATCTGTGGAGAGAGAAACAGAGTTAACGTTTCAGGTTGATGACCTTTCGTCAGAACTGGTGAACTGATGAAACAGCGGGCTGGACTTTGCTCTCAGTGGCGAATGAATGGCGCCAGCCGTTCATTCCAGTTACACTAGCCCACAGACGTACTGTGGGATTTTGCACTGGAACTTGCTGTAATTAGAAATCCATTTCAGCGCAGCGCCCTCTACAGGGGATCGGGTACCTGTATGAACAGGGTAAGCAAAGGTGTATCTCTTTAACCAATCAGATTGAAGAATCCTTAATGAACAGCGCAGTGTCTGAACCAGGAAGTGCCAGTTAGAATGTTTAATTCATGTACAGAACATGAAATAGGAGAGGAAAAGAAAGATGGGATTAAGAGAGAGAGAGCTAAATGGAGACAGAAAGAAAGCGTTAAAAAAATTACAATTTTTATTTTTTTAAATCTCCAACGATAATTAAAAGCTAAAGGAATGAGACTCCACACTTGTAAAAGTTAATTTTCAGTGCCAGAGAGGTTGTTTGGCAGTAATTAAGACTTATTATGTCATTAAAAATTAACTTACACTTGAATGGACAAGCCCTAACTTTTTCTGGTGAGTTTAGTAGGTACCTATCATGTAAGTACAGCAACTTCACACCGTTCCACGTGTTTCAATGCTGAGTCTCAGGTGAGATAGCAGTATAGCACAACTTCCTGATTTCCACGTTTAACTGCGTGTGTGCGGTTGCTGGAAGTTGCTTTTCCGATTTACACTTTAATAATGGTGAATGCTGATAGCCTCGCCATTTTTCTACAACAAAATCTGGTCCAATAACTCTGCATCTCTCTCCACAGACGCTGCCTGAACTGCTGAGTGTTTCCAGCATTTTCTGTTTTTATTTCAGATTTCAAGCATCCGCAGTATCTTACTTTTGTTATAATACACAAGTTATAATACAGAAGTGTTCCTTTAATGCCTAATTAAATCCCCACTGTCAAGCCTGTGCATTTTCAAAATCATGAGGGGTCTAGACAGAGTAGATAAACTGTTCCCATTGGCAGAAGGGTCAGGAACCAGAGGACACAATTCAAGGTGATTGGCAAAAGAACCAAAGGCAACATGAGGAAAAACTTGTTTACGCAGCGAGTGGTTACGATCGGAATGCACTGCCTGAAAGGGTGGTGGAGGCAGACTCAATCGTGGCTTTCAAAAGGGAATTGGATAAGTATCTGAAGGAAAAAAAATTGCAGGGCTACGGGGAAAGGGCGGGGGAGTGGGACTAGTGAAGTGCTCCTGCAGAGAGCCGGCACGGGCTCGACGGGCCGAATGGCCTCCTTCTGTGCTGTAACCATTCTATGATTCTATGATTCTATGAAGTGGTCTGCAGTGCCAGTGCCAACTCCACTTTAAAACAATAACACAATCATTGGCAAAGGTCTGTGTAGGTGCATTGCTGCCCTGTACAGGGGACGTGGGATTGTTTACATGCATGTCAAAAAACACAGCTGTTTTTACCTCCATCCCTAACAACAATCTTATTTACTGTTTATTTAACCATCAAGAGGCGGTCACTTCTTTTGATGCCTACTATCGCTGGTGACATCAGTGATGCTTCACTGCCAGTGTGCTATTGTTGCTGCTGCTGCTGGTAAACTGGCAGTGTAAATCCAGCATTGCAGGTCCTGACTTGAAACTGAGGAGCAGTGAGTTTTAGGAAGAAAGGTTTAAACTATATTAGTCAGCTTGACTCAGTGTTAGCACGCGTGCCTGAGTCAGAAGGTAATGGGGGCCAAGCACTACTCCATGAGCTGAACACAAAACCTAGGCTGACACATCAGTATCGTATCGAGGGAGTGCTGCCAAGTCAAGGGTGTTGTCTTTTGGACAAGATGTTAAACCAAGGCCCTGTCTCCCTGCTCAGGTGGATGCAAAAGATCCTGTAGCACTATTCAAGGAAGGGCAGGGGAGTTCTCCGGGTGTCCTGGCTAACACTCGTCCCTCCATAACAACAGTCACTAACTTCAAAAGTAATTGATTGGCTGTGAATGATTTGGGGACTTCCTGAAGATGTGAAAGGCACTGTATAAAAGCAAGATATATCTTTGTGTTAATAAACAACATATGAATATTTGGACTGCTTTGGTCTACTACTGAGAAGTTATCTCAATGGAATGTAATTACACTGCTGGGACTGTTGAGTAGGAAGCTTTGTCAGCAGCCCTGATTTTCTTGCCGTTTATTTTGCTGAATTTTCTTACTGAGACCTGCGTTATGCTAAACCAGCCTCAGTACATCCAAAATCATCAGAAGGGCTACCAAACGTATCTTCCCCTCCCCTCCCCTTTCAGCATTCCGCAGGGACCGCTCCCTCCGAGACACCCTAGTCCACTCCTCTATCACCCCAAACAGCCCTTCCCCTTCGCCTGGCACCTTCCCGTGCAAGCGGAGGAGATGTAACACCTGCCCCTATACCTCCCCCCTTCCCACTGTCCAGGGCCCCAAACACCCCTTCCAGGTGAAACAGCGATTTACTTGTACTTCTCGCAATCTAGTATACTGTATTCGCTGCTCATGATGCGGTCTCCTCTACATTGGGAAGACCAAACGCAGATTGGGTGACCGCTTTGCGGAACACCTCCGTTCAGTCCGTAAGGGTGACCCCGAGCTTCCGGTCGCCTGTCATTTTAATTCTCCGCTCCATTCCCACTCGGACCTCACCGTCCTTGGCCTCTTGTATTGTTCCACGGAAGCTCAACGTAAACTCGAGGAACAGCACCTCATCTTCCGATTAGGCACTCTGTAGCCTTCTGGACTCAATATCGAGTTCAACAATTTCAGATCATAACCTCGGCCCCTATTTCATTTTTTCTTGTAATTTTTCCACTCCTTTTCCCCCCCCTTTCCTTTTGTTTCTGTCTCACACCTGGCAGCTATCTCTTGCCCTGCCAGTACACTTTACACCTAATCTCAGCCTATTACCATCTCGTCTAGCTTCTAATACCTTTTATTGTCTTTTATTACTTCTTTTGTTTCTTTTATTCTTTTGTCCGATCGCAGCCCTGCCTCCGATCTATCTTTTCTTTCCAGTTTTGAAGAAGGGTTCGACCCGAAACGTCAACTCAAATTTCTGTCCACGGATGTTGCCTGACTTGCTGAGTTTTGCATTTTCTGTTGTTATTTCGGATTTCCAACATCCGCAGTATTTTGCTATCGTAGAAGGACTAGGTTGCTGGAATGGTTTCCCAAAGGGCATACCACTGCTCAGCATAATGATGGGAGAGGGAGAGGGGCAGCAGAGGTCTGAGAGTAAGGCGCCATGTCAAAAGACAGCACATACCTTCTGACACTCGCTCTATTACCCCGAGTGGCAGCGCTGCATTTACAGTGGCTCTTATGTTCCGACGTAGGCAAATGAGCTCTGCAGGAAATTTGGGCATAATTCCTCGTTGGCAAGGCCGGCGTGGAAACTGGCGTAAATTTCGGTGTGATTTCTGCGTAAATGGGATAGAAGAAATTCCGGGCCCAGTTTCTTTTATTCGAGACCTTTCTATAAAATGAGGTTGTAATTAGGGGTGCAATACACCGTTGCTTTTCTTTGTTTTTTCTAACACTTAATAGTTGCCTGAAAACACCATCGGGGTGACTGAACGTTTATGTTGTTGCTCTGCGGTTTCCGTGGCTCTTCCACTGGATTACAGCAGCCAGCGGCTAAACCCAACGGAAGGTCCTCGTCTTGCTTGTATATCTTAAGCCTAATTTAAATGTAAATATCTTCTTCTGAACCAGGTTTGCACAGCTCTTCTGCGATAAATATCCCCAGGTCTTTGGAGGAAACAACATCAGGTAGCAGCAGTGGTAAGTACATATTTATCTTCTTATAGAGATGTATGAACTTTTTAAATTGTAGTTTAAAAAAAAAGGTGTATTAGGGAAATGCCAGTGCTGAGAACTAGCATCCAGATCAAGCACCGAACACTCGCAGGTTTAATGTAGCGCAGCCAGTTGCAGTCAAATTCCTGCAACTTCAGAAAAACACCCCTAGTGCACAGTGTGACACTTAATTTTCCCCACATTAATAGACGCATAGAAAGTTACAGCACAAAGGAGGCCGTTCAGTCCATTCTGTGTCCATTAACCCAAAATGCTAGTGGCCATTTTTACGGCTTTAACTACCTGCACTTGCACTTTCAATGAATTATGAATTTGGAACATCTTAAAAGGAGTAGGCCATTCAGCCCCTCTAGCCTGTTCAGCCATTCAATTACAGTTCAATTTATAGGCTGGAGCACAAAAATCTAGGCTGACACTCCAGTGGCACTAGTTTAAAGACGAGCAGGGGAGTTCTCCCCGTGTCCTGGCCAATATTTATCCCTCAATCAACATCACTAAAAACAGATTATCTAGTATTATCACATTGCTGTTTGTGGGACCTTGCTGTGCGCAAATGGCTGCTGCGTTTCCTACATTACAACAGTGACTACACTTCAAAAAGTAATTCATTGGCTGTAAAGCACTTTGGGACGTCCTGAGGTCGTGAAAGGCGCTATAGAAATGCAAGTCTTTCTTTTTTTAAATCTGATCTGTACCTCAACTCCATTCACCCACCTATGATCCATTTTGCTTGATACCCTTACCTAATAACAATCTATTGATCTCACTATTGAAAATTTCAATTGACTCAGCATTTACAGCCTTTCAGGGAGAGAATTCCAGGTTTCCACTACCCTTTGTGTGAAAAAGTGCTTCCTGATTTCACTCCTGAATGGCCTAGCTCTCATTTTTAAGATTGTGCCCCCTTGTTCTAGATTCCCCCAGCAGAGGAAATAGTTTTTCTATAATTCTACCCTATTGAATCCTTTTGTCATTTTAAATACCTCAATTAGATCACCGCTTATTATTTAAATCCTAGATTTCTCTGTTTATCCACATCATTGCGCGTATACTCCTGTTGCTTGTTCTTCCTCCAAAATGTATTACCTCACTCTTCTCTACAGTTAATTGCAAATGTCACCTGTTTGCTCATTTTGGTAAACTGTCTATGTCTTCCCAAAGTCATTTACAGTCCACCTCACTGTTTAATAAATTGAGGCTGTTGAACAGAAGAGATTATGGGGTGATTTGATGGAGGTGTCTCATACTGTCTGGTGGAACTGTTAACAAAGTGGTTTAATAGCACTTCTTACCTGCCGCCTTATTCCTCCAGTGCAGTGTTGAGGTACTGTGCTCTCTCAGGACTTAGGTCATTCAACAAGGAAGTAACAGACAAGAACAACATCTGGATTTGTGTGCAATGTGATTAGGTTACAGTATGCAATGAGTACAGGCCACTTCCTTCCATCACCATCTGTTGGTATTTCAACTGTTTTTCAGGGTTTTGCAGCACATGGGGACATGGAGCATTCAGGACATTTGATGACAAGTTTTACCATTTTACATCAACCTGCAACTACATTCTGAGTCACCAATGCACAGGTGGCGCAGAAGATTTTAACATCCAAATCCGCCGAGGGTCAAATGGCAGTCTGGAACACGTCTACATCCTGATAGAAGGCATTACAATTCTTGTGGTGAATGGGACAATTACAGTTCAAGATGTGAGGTAAGTTTTGTCTGTATCTGCTTTTTAATTACAAACTTTCATTTGCTGTGTTTTTGGTCTCGGCTACCAACCTGTGACCGAACATTTCAAAGTGACTTTCATAGGAAATTATAGAATCATAGAATGATATAACACAGCAGGAAGCCATTCAGCCCATTGGTAGAGCGATCCAATTAATCCCACTCCCCTGCTCTTTCCTCATGGTCCTGTAAATATTTCCCTTCAAGTATTTATCCAGTTCTCTTTTGAATTTTCTCCAATTAAATATCGGGAAGACCGAAGCCATTGTTTTCGATCCCTGCCACAAACTCCGTTCCCTAGCCACTGACTCCATCCCTCTCCCTAACATCTGTCTGAGGCTGAACCACACTGTTTGCAACCTTGGTGTCATATTTGACCCTGAAATGAGCTTCCGACCTCATATCTGCAGCATAACTAAGACTGCCTATTGCCACCTCCGTAACATCATCCATCTCCGCCCTTGCCTCAGCTCATCCACTGCTGAAACCCTCATCCATGCCTTTATTATGGCTAGACTTGACTATTCCAATGCACTCCTGGCTGGTCTCCCACGTTCTACCCTACGTAAACTTGAGGTCATCCTTGGCTGCCCGTGTCCTAACTCACACCAAGTCCTGTTCACCCATCACCCCTGTGCTTATTGACTTACATTGGCTCCCGGTTGAGCAACACCTTGATTTCAAAATTCTCGTCGTTGTTTTCAAATCCCTCCATGGCCTCGCCCCTCCCTATCTCTGCAATCTCCTCCAGCCCCACAACCCCCCGAGATACCTGCGCTCCTCTAATTCTGCCCTCTTGAGCATCCCTGATTATAATCGCTCCACCATTGGTGGCCGTGCCTTCAGCTCCCTAGGCCCTGAGCTCTGGAACTCCCTCCCTAAATCTCTCCGCCTCTCTTTCCCCCTTTAAGACGCTCTTTAAAACCTACCTCTTTGACCAAGCATTTGGTCACCTGCCCTAATTTCTCCTTATGTGGCTTGGTGTCACGTTGTTTTGTCTTATAACACTCCTGTGAAGCGCCTTGGGGCGTTTTACTACGTCACAGGAGCTATATAAATACAAGTTGTTGTTGTTGTTGAACACCCTCGGCTTCTTCAGAGCTCCACATAACTGAAGTCCCTCATCCCTGGTACTATTCTAATCACGTTTGTCTGCACCCTCTCCAAGGCTTTGACACCCTTGGACTTGAACTGAGGCCTAATCAGAGTTTTATTAAAGTTTGGCGTAGCTTCCTTATACTCTATTAATAAAGCCAAGGATCTCATATAATTTTTAACAGCGTTCTCATCTTGTCCTGTCACCTTCAAATATTTGTGTACATAGACCTCCAGGTCTCCTTGTTCCTGCACCCCTTTAAAATTGTACCGTTTAGTTCATATTGCCTCTCCTCATTCTTCCTACTAAAATATATCACTTCACGCTTCTCTGCGTTAAATTTCATCTGCCATGTGTCTGCTCATTTTAGCACTCTGTCTATGTCCTCCTGAAGTCTGTGGCTATCATCTTCACTTTTATTACATTTTTGAGTTTCGGATCATCTACAAACTTTTAAATTATGCCCTGTATACACAAGTCCAGGTCATTAATATATATCAAAAAGAGCAGTGGTCCTCATACCAACCCCTGGGGAGCACCACTGTATACTTCCATCCAGGCTGAAAAACAACCATTCATCACAACTATCTGATTTCTGTCCCTTAGCCAATTTTGTATCCATACTGGCCTGTAGTTGCCGGGTTTATCTCTCTCCCTTTTTTTAAACAGGGGTGTAACACTACCACTGTCCCTTTAATCCCATGGGCTTTAATTTTGCTAACAAGTCTATTACGTGGTACTTTGTCAAACGACTTTTGAAAGTCCATATACACAACATTAACCGCACTACCCTCATCCACCCTCGTTGTTACTTCATCAAAGAACTCGATCAAGTCAGTCAAACACAATTTGCCTTTAACAAATCCATGCTGACTTTCATTTATTAGCCCATACTTTTCCAAATGCCAATTAATTTTGTCTCGGATTATTGTCTCTAAAAGTTTTCCCACCACCGACATTAGGCTGACTGGCCTATAGTTGCCAGGTTTAACCCTCTCCCTTTTTTAAACAGGTGTAACATTTGCAGTCCTCTGGCACCACCCCCATATCCAAGGAGGATTGGAAGATTGTGACCAGAGCCTCTGCAATTTCCACACTTACTTCCCTCAGTAACCTAGGATGCATCCCATCCAGACCGGATGACTTTCCTACTCTGAGGACTGCCAACCTTTTAAACACTTCCTCTTGATCTATTTTGATCCTATCCAATATCATTACTGCCTCCTCCTTTGCTGCTACATTGGCAGCAACCTCTTCTTCAGTGAAGACAGATGCAAAGTATTCATTTAGGCCCTCAGCCATACTCTCTGCATCCATAAGAAGATCTCCTTTTAGGTCCCTAATTGGCCCAGCCTTCCTTAGACTACCCTTTTTCTATTTATGTGTTTACAAAAGACTTTTGGGTTCCCTTTTATGTTAACCGCTAATCTATTCTCATACTCTCTCTTTGCCCCTCTTAGTCCGTTTTTTAGATCTCCTTTGCACTGTCTATATTCAGCTTGGTTTATTTTTATTTAAATTTGTTTTTAAAATTAAAGTACATAACTTGAAACTTTATTCTTACTAACTGTACTAATGGATGAGATACAAGCATACTCCTGAGATTTAAATTCCCATCTAATCAGACACTGCCAAGATATTGTTACATCATACTGTATAGCCATTTCTGTAAGGGGTTGTCTTTCAGAGCTTTACAAGTATTATTATAATGAATAATATGTGATATAGATTGTTTCTGGCCACCAGAGGCATTCATAATAATTGTATAAGAACAGTTGTATATGAACGGTATGAACTTTAATATATCAGTGTTAGTTTAATTGCATTTATGTGATTTTCTTAATATTTGTATGCAACGTTTGATTTGTATTAAGCTGCAAAGAATGCTTTGTTTGCAAAGCGCATTAACTTTAGAGTAACTCAGTGGTTCCTCTCTATTACCATTTTAAATCCCTTTTATCTGCATGGGAGAATTCATGGGAGCACCAACCAAGTATGACAGTAGACAACTGGCAAACAACATGGTGAATGCTAAGCAGCAGCCACGAATTTATCCATGGAGGATGGTGATGGGGATGGAATGGAAATAACGAGCCACCCTATGCAGCTAGGATCTATTTTCAAGGAGGCATTTCACTGCTGTTTTGATTGATGGTAGTGTCCGGTATGGGGAGAACCAAGAATGGGAAGGGGGAAAACACACCTTACTAAAGGGAACGCTTCACCCTGAAAAAAAGTAAAATATGAAATGAAATAAGGGTCGCTTCCTCCCAAAATACAATCTTGACTGAGGACCTTTTTTTCTTGTGCAGGATTTATGAGGGTGAGATTCATGTGAGTGTGTGTGAGGATGTGAAGGGTTTATAGTGCTTTGTGGTGATGTTATGTGACAACATCCTGTTCCAAATTCGAAATATACAAACCCATTTGAAGAAGTCTTTACTTGTCCAAAATTGAATCTTGAGATGTGTATCCCTTTTATGAGATGACATTTTAAATGTTTTTCATTTTAGCTTAGAATAACAGTTTCATTCAACATTACCTTTATTTTATAGAATAAGTCTGCCACATCGTGACAAGGTAATTGGCATCTATAAACATGGAATTTACACACAACTTTCGAACAGGAAGCATACTATATCTGTGAACTGGAACAATGAAGATGCACTATGGGTAAGTTAGTTTTATTCGATAATTTCATATTCATTTTTTATGTCGTTTTACATTTATTTATTCAGCAGAGTAAACAAATGACAAATAGCACATTGTAATTGGGATTTTCTTCAGTGGGAGAGCAATGTGTGTTCTTTTGATATGAAATATATATCTGCAGGTACATTAATACATGTCTGTTTCTCAGGGATTGGTTTGCTATTGGTCAACAATTTTTACATGAAATAACTGATATGTTGAGAACAAATAGATAGAAGTCAGGTGGAGGCAATATCTCTAGCGTCATTGAAGAATAGGTTGGGGCATCCTCTGGGGAGACTGTGGGCTAGAGATTCATTGACTGAATATCAGGCACTGTGTATAAGGGACGGCCGATCCGATACTGCCTGTTGTACGTCACCACTCGAGACAAAACTCTAGGCCTGTAGCTTTCCATGGAAGGAAGAGCTAGATGGATTGAATGGCCTCGCTCATTTATATTCATCCTTGTGATTAATACAACTGTGAGCTGATAAAAGATTCGGATGATGCCCTAGTTACTGTACGTGACTCTTATCCAAACTCTGTTGCTAGGTTAGAGCCTGATCACTTGTGGTGGATGTAGGTTGTGCTGCTTCATAGAGGGAGTGTATCACAGTGCTAGGGAGTTTTTAGCCAGACTGACCATCCAGGACAGGTAGAAGCAACATGCGTCAAAACTTCCACAATTACAATTGGGGAAGAGTTTACTCCTCAGCAGATAATACCTTTGTGTTCCTGTAAAAATGTTGAGCTATTTTTTAGACCCGGAGAATAAATAACCCTTCCATTTTGTGCATTGAGGATCAGCATCAAGTATTACTGGATTGGAAATGGCATAGGCCAGATGCAGACTAAAGTTCCTACTTCCTCAACTGAACTTCAGAGGTCTACAAGCATGACATGTTTTCCATTTGCCGTATGAGTCATCCTCTGACCTCCCTGACTGAGATTGTCAATTTAGTAGAAACGAGAACACCAGAGATAGAAACCAGTTGTTTCTTGCATATTCTTTGCACGATTTGGAACTGCCAAGCCATACTCTTTCAAACACATGTGTCTAAAACTTTGCATTTACTTTTATTTGTAGGTAACTCTTGATGATAAATATCAAGGACAAGTGTGTGGCCTTTGTGGGAAATTTGAAAAGAACAGCAGCGGCACTTATGGTAAAAAGAACAAAAGAAAAATTGTTATTTTCTTGCTAGACTGAGTCGGGTTTCTCGTGATGTAATTGCCTGTTATGTAATCTGACAGTCTCAGTGTAATTGCTGGCATGTGCATTATCATTCTGGTTGGTATAATTTAATGAGCACAATTGTCATGTCTCCATGCTTTTTTTTTACAGATTCAACTTTTATTGATGCAAACAAGCTGGATGTTTTGGGTCACACATGTTATAGAACCCCCCAGTCAGGCTCATCATGTGTCCAAACAACTGTAAGTTTATAACCAGAGACATACTTAGAAGTAACTACAGAAAAAAAGCACAGTACCTTTGATCTGATGGTCACATCTTGAGCGGTAGAAATTACACTGCTGCTGATATTTGCAGACCGATACTCAGGACATTTGTTTCTCATTTCTCTCTTGCCCACTCAGACTGCCAGAACTAGTCACCTTTCTTATTGTCTGCACCTCAGCTTACTGAGATGAGAGGATATCAGTTTGGAAGATGAACATTTTCCCATGCCGCACCCAGTGATACACACTGAACGGACCCAGCATCTACTCCCAGCTCCACAATTGCATTTTTACAAATTCTCAAAAGAAGAATTGTTAATATTTTTCTTTTGGTCCCATTGCCCTGGAGACCTGTTAGATGCAGAGAAGACAGGGTCATCAGTTTTATCAATTGGCCTTTAATTGCCATACAGGAGAGTGGAGGCAAAGAGCCACGTAAATACAGAAGAACTGCTAATGGGCGTCATTTCCGTATCGCTCTTTTGCAACCCTTATATAAGTCTGCCTTTAATAGACTTCAGAAAACACCCTTAATGTAGCAGCATTCCCGTGTCATTCCCGTGTCATTCCCGTGTCATTCCCGTGTCATTCCCGTGCTCTTCTGTTCTCATATTCTTTCTGGTGCCCTGTTTGGATTTCTGCATTTCTATCAGAATGGATTCAACATGTATTCCTGTCTGCAGATGAATTACAGAGACAACTTTTGGTCTTCCTGTACCCAAGTTTACACACAAGCATAAATTTCAATGAGCAAGCATAAGCATAAATATGTACCAACACCAGTGAGTGACCGGTTCGGCGGTGACTAGTAGGCCCTTCTTTCTGTGCGACTGGTCAAGTCGCCCGACTCACTGCAGCAGCCCCCAAGTGGTCCCTAACTGTATCCTTTATACCCCAAATTTGGCAGGCCTCCCAATGCATACGTGTCTCAGACCACGTTGGCTATTGTTCAATCATTGGTATCTCTTCTGTCTCAGACCATGTTGACTATTGTTCAATCATGGGTATTTCTTCTCCTTATCTGTAGTCAATGGGCCTCAAGGCCGCTTGCGCTATGTCTAAAGGGGTTGCAGAAGTTCCTCATTGTTCAATCAGCTTAAAGGTTTGTTTTGCAGAACTCTCGAGGTCCTGTCTGATGAGTTTGGAGAAGTTAAATAAATCTGTAGACAATGGGCCGCTTATGCCATGTCTAAAAGGGTTACAGAAGTTAACTAAATCTGTTGAAAGGTTTGTTTGCAGAACTCTCGAAGCATGCTGGTACATTCAATTCAGCCAAGTCACAACGAACAGCGAATTATATCTTACAATCTAGAGGGAGGTGGTTGCTAGTCCTGGGGGGAGGGGTGCCTGATCCCGGGGTGGGGGGGCTCTGGTGTCAGGCAGGGAAGCTGGTAAACTTGGGGGCCAGGGTGGGGGGGGGAAGCATTCCTGCTCCTCTTGGCTCTCCTCTTGACCCACAAGCAGTGCTGTAAAGGTACTTACTTCTTCCTCGGCTCCCTTTAGCTGTTGGGTTTCCTGAGGCCTGGGAAACCCGGCTGGCCAAGATTAAACCTGGAAGATAGGTTAAATCTGAGGCATGCAGCCTCATTGTAGCATTTAAACGACCAACTTGCCTGCTGAGAGCGGGTTGGTTGCCTGCCCATGTCCTGCTTCCGTTAAAACTGGAAGTGGGCGGGTTGGAGGCGGGTTGGGTTCAGGTTTGAGATTTTTAACATTTTAACATCCCACCCGACCCAAACCCACCCATTTTTGGGGGCTAAAATTCTTCCCCTTATTTCCCCTATAGACCTTCGAGAATGCTACTATAAGTTGTATTGTATTATTGTCTAAATGCTTCATCTTGGAAGACATGAAAGTCTGGGCTGTGAACATCAGTGGACTTCATTATAGAGTACTGTGTACAGTCCTGGTTTCCATATTATAAAAAGGATATAGAGGCACTGGAGAAGGCACAAACAAGATTTACAAGGATGATACCAGAACTGAGAGGTTACAACTATCAGCAAAGACTGAAAAGGCTGTGCCTCTTTTCTCTGGAAAAGAGAAGGCTGAGGGGTGATCTGAAAGAGGTCTTTAAAATTATGAAGGGCCTTGATAGTGTAGATGTAGAGAAGATACTTCCATTTGTGGGCAAGTCCAAAACTAGGGGCCATAAATATAAGACGGTCACTAATAAATCCAATAGCGAATTCAGGAGAAACTTCTTTACCCAGAGAGTGGTTAGAATGTGGAACTCGTTACCACTTGG
This sequence comes from Somniosus microcephalus, assembly GCF_052327205.1. Taxonomy (NCBI): domain Eukaryota; kingdom Metazoa; phylum Chordata; class Chondrichthyes; order Squaliformes; family Somniosidae; genus Somniosus; species Somniosus microcephalus. The sequence goes on along the minus strand of NC_141003.1, from coordinate 37,116,719 downwards.
AGGAGTTGAGGTAAATACCATAGATGCCTTTAAGGGGAAGCTAGATAAGTACATGAGGGAGAAAGGAATAGAAGGATGTACAGAGAAGGTTTGATGAAATAGGGTGGGAGGAGGCTCATGTGGAGCATAAACACTGACATAGACCAGTTGGGCCACATGACCAGTTTCTGTGCTGTGAATTCTATCTAATTATTAGCTTTACACAAGCTTTACCTGGCTGAGCTTTTCTCGAGAGCACCTCTCCTTCCGAGATGGAGTCCTCCACTATCACTCTGTTATTACAGCAGCAACATGACCTACAAGTAATGAAACTCTGAAGATAGTTACAGCAGAATGTGAGCTGAAGCTCGTGTTATTGCACATCCAGTAAACCAGCTCCAGTGGCCAACTGTTTGATTTAGCAGCCCTGCCCAAATTCTTTTCTAAATACTTGTGCAAACAAAATACTGCATGAAAATATTTAAATATACAGTAAAATATAAAGGCTCCAAATGGTTGGCATCCCGCCAGCATCATGTCCAGCAATGCCCTCGAGCACTGACGCCTGCTGGAGTTTGCAGGGTTATTGGGCACACACCTCATTTGCATAAGGGTAGCAGGTGCAAGCGGAACTTGGAGCACGTCTTTGGCACCTGTCTGCCCCATGCCAGCTGAAGTGTGGACTGCCCACTCGGCCGTGGGAGTTGCCCAGCTCCCCCCTCCACCCCAGCAATGCTCCATTTGGCCCCCGAGGAAAGGGGGAATTGGGGGTTCGATTGAAACCAGGCTGTTTGCCTGGCCTGGACATTACTGGTGGGGCCCACTTGTGTCCTTGTGGAGGGTGGTACCCCTAACTTGTCTTGATGTACTAGCAGCACGATACTGCTAGGATCCCAGTGAGCATCAGGAGCGATAGCTCTGACTTAGGGGGAGAATTTTAACCTAAAGAAACGGGTGGGTTGGGGGTGTGGGGGTAGTTAAAGTGTTAAAAATCGGAATCCTGACCTGAACCCGCCTCCAACCCGCCCACTTCTGGTTTTAAAGGGGGCAGGACCGGAGGCAGGCAGCCAACTCACTGCCAGGAAGCGGGCGGTCTATTTGAATATTATAATGAGGCTGGAAGCCTCTTCTTTAACCTCCATTTTGTGTTAACTTTAGCTGGTTGGGTTTTGCGCACCTTGTAAAACTCGCCAGCTACAGCAAGGCGAGGACTGCTGCATCCAGGAGGTAAGTGCCTTTATACTAACCCGCTGAATCCAGGGTCCCTGCCTAACCCACCTGCTACGATTGGAGGCCCCCTCACGAGGCCTCTGAACCCACCCCAGGCCACCAATCCTCCCCTCAGGTCTCGGCTTTCCACCCCCCCAGCCTCTCCACCTCCACTCCCCCAGGCTTCTCCCTGCCCCCGATCCCCTTCGGACCCCCCCAATCTTTTCCTGGCCCCCGACCACCACCCCACCCAGCTTCTCTTGCCCCCTGACCCCTCGATCCGCTCCCAGCACGACCCCCAAGCGATCCCTCCCTCCTCTGTGCGGCCGAGTGCCGCAGGCCTACCCGCCTGCAGCCAGCCAGCTGCTCTATGTGGCTGGCTGTGGGTGTTAAACAGAGGCTTCCTATTCAAAATAACAACAGAAAATGCTGGAAAAACTCAGCAGGTCAGGCAACATCCGTGGAGAGAAATTTGAGTTGACGTTTCGGGTTTGACCCTTCTTCGGATTTCCAACATCTGCAGTATTTTGCTATCTTCCTATTCAAATCAGGCCCTGCCGTTAAAGTCGGCAGGGCCCATGGGAAACCTGTTCTCCCGGGTTTTCCGACCACCTTCTCCCTCTCCCTGGCATTCTGATTCCTTACAGCCTTTCCTGTATACACAGTAAGTATTTCTGTCCTAATTCCTGCATAGAACTTAGCAACTGTTGATTATATAAGGTTGGTGGAAATGAACTCACGAGATCATATTACGGAATTTTTAGAACAGATGGGTACACATCCTTTTAGAGTTCAGCAAATAAATGGGTCTCTATTTTAATAACATAATTTGCCTTATGATTTTTCATTTTCAGCAATGTGAAGCAATTTCAGAGCTGTTCCTGTCATGTTTTAACAACTATGTGATTGGAGAATACTGGAAAATGTGTCGGGCAGATGTTTGCTGCCTTAAAGGGTGTAAATGTGCTACTTTTGCGGAAATTGCACGGCAATGTAATAAAGATACCTTTGATATGTGGAAACACTGGAGAACATCGACTAAATGCAGTAAGTAGTTTTCTTCCTAATGGAGATAACAAAAATAGCAATTTTTACTCTCAAATAAAACATGATTTATTGGCCTGGAATTTGAGGAAGCTCACCCCAAAGTAAGCTTCGCACAAAGGTCTCGCGATCCCTGTGTCGGAGTTCGGGTTTTCCGACGCGTAATTCAAATCAATGGAGTGTAGTGGGGATCCCCCAGTACGAGCTGCTGTGATGCCGACAAGCTGTCTAAGCAGCCAATCGAAAGGCAGAATTCTCACAGACAGCGAACCAGGAAGTAAGTAAGCTCTTAAAATTCCAACTTGTTAAAACTGTTAGAGAGAGCAAAACAAAGAATGGGGCTCTCACATGGGGAAAAGGCAAACCTGAAATAAAGATGAGAAAACTTGGGAAAAAAAAAATATTTTTTTAAAGTTTCTTAAAAATTTTAATTTTTATTAAAATGGATAAATTTGACACAGCACAAAATTAAAATGAGTTTTTCAGGCCCATAACCTTTGTTCAGCAGTCAATACACTGTTAAAACCCCAGTTACACCTAATCCCTTTGGGTCAAACTTTTAGTGAGGAATTTGACAGCGTTCCTGCGGAAGAGCTGAAGTTTTCATCAGTGTCCCTGATTTAGCTGATTACACAGAGTGCTGGCTCTGCCGGGGAGTGGGGGTTGGGGGGAGTGTCGGTGGCGGGTGAGGACATAGCACAGCTTGTTTCAAAGCAGTGAATGACAGGCCGCAGCTTCAGGATTTCCACATGCGCCTGCACCAAATCCCGACGTTGCGGTCAGTTTCCAAGGTGGAGTGACGGCGAACGCTGACAGTTTGCCGTCATCTGGACCGCAATGTGTTTATATTTTGTAACACAACAGCATTTTCAATGGTCAAAATGATAAAATCAACAACTTTTCCTTCTCAGCACCGCCCACCTGTCCTGGGATTGAGATTTTCAAGGAATGTGGTCCTGCCTGTATTCCAACCTGTACCGATCCAAATCCTCAACAACAGTGCGATCAGTGTGTGAATACTTGTGACTGTCCAGAAGGTAATTAGATTTTAAAGATATTGACAGTTTTGATGTTTTTCTATAATAATATAACCTATTAGTTAACCTTACCCAATTCTTGTGATATTATAAATTAACTTATGAAGAGTCTAAGAAATTTAAGTTTATTCTGATTGGAGAAAGATTGGGGAAGGGGCAATGGTTCAAGCAGCAGCGGAGGCAATCGATGATGCCGATGTAGAAAGATTTTTGTGCAAAACCAGGATGTAAAATCCAAAGATATGATTATAAAATGAAGACGTCGCTAATGAAACTTAAGGTTTGGAACTCCTTGGATTGTGATCCCGGCGGTTATGTTGGGATCACGTCGGATAGCGCCCTCTAACGCTGCCCCCACTTGTGTTTGCAGGATCAGTGGAAGGGCACCTCATTGGCACTGCTTAGGTGGGTGCAAGCGCCATTTCAGGTGCATCTCTGGTGCCTGCCTGTCCATGCCTGTCGGGAGTTCCAGCAACTGCCTGCTCATGGAGGGGGTGTTGCTCAAGCACCCTACCCAACCTTGGCAATGGTCCTATTGGCCCCTATAGGCCACCTGCGCAAGGATTACCACCACCCCCCCCATCCCACCCCCACCACCAGATCTATCCCAGGCCGGCATTTGTGCCATGGGTTGAATGGAAGTTCCACTCTTTACAGAGCAGATTAAAAGCCTGGGAATATGTGAGACCCGTCACAGCTGGGTCCCCGTTGTCTTCCTAGGGTTCCGCTGGAGTTACAGGAGGAAACTGCTGGAACACCTGTGGAACTTTTGCACCGACATTTAGAATCATTTACTTGTGAATAGACTGTAATAAATTGACTGTTGAAGCAATCAAATGAGGATTAGTTCACTCACTCTTTCAGCAGAGAGCAAGGGGATATGGGTTTTGTAGTGTATGTAGCTTTAAGAGGAACTATGTTTTTGAAGCCCCTGTATACTGTAGTACCAGTAGTGACCACTCGGGTATATAAGCCTGTGTAGCGTCTTGTGTAGTTCAGTTCACCTCCAGACTTTATTCAGTAAACACTTGTTAAATCAACTCCTGCATTCCGTGTCTCCATTAACACACGGATCTAACAGGTTTGAGCAGAAGAAAGATGATGAATAGACAGATCAGACCTTGGTCGAACTGAATAGCTTTTCTTATCTTTCTGTGTTATCTGTTTGTACACTATTGATTTCTTCCCCATAACTGTGGTTATTTGAGATGTATTATGAAATAATTTTCCAAGCAGATCCTTTTTAGGTTTTCTGAGTTGGAAGGCTGGATTACATAAGAACATAAGGCGTAGGAGCAGGAGTAGGTCACCTGGTCCCTTGAGCCTGCTCCGCCATTCAATAAGATCATGGCTGATCTGATCTTGGCCTCAACTCCACTTCCCTGCTCGCTCCCCATAACACTCGACTCCCTTACCGTTCAAAAATCTGTCTATCTCCACCTTAAATATATTCAATGACCCAGCCTCCACGGCTCTCTGGGGAAGAGAATTCCAAAGATTCACGACTCTCAGAGAAGAAATTCCTCCTCATTTCCATTTTCAATGGGTGCCCCCTTATTCTGAAATTATGCCCCCTAGTTCTAGATTCCTCCATGAGGGGGAACATCCTCTTTAGATCTACCCTGTCCAGCCCCTTCAGAATCTTATATGTTTCAATAAGATCCCCTCTCATTCTTCTAAACTCCAATGAGTATAGGCCCAGCCTGCTCAACCTTTCTTCATAAGACAACCCCTTCATCTCCGGAATCAACCCCGTGAACCTTCTCTGGACTGCCTCCAATGCAAATATATCCTTCCTTAAATAAGGAGACCAAAACTGTACGCAGTACTCCAGGTGCGGTCTCACCAATGCCCTGTACAGTTGTAACAGGACTTCCCTACTTTTATACTCCATTCCCTTTGCAATAAAGGCCAACACTCCATTTGCCTTCCTAATTACTTGCTGTACCTGCATGCTAATTTTTTGTGATTCATGTACAAGGACCCCCAGATCCCTCTGTACCTCAACATTTTGTAATCTCTCCCCATTTAAATAATAATTTGCTTTTTTATTTTTCCTACCTTGCATTTTCCCACATTATACTCCATCTGCCAGATTTTTGCCCACTCACTTAGCCTATCTATATCCCTTTGGAGATTCTTTGTGTCTGCCACATAATTTGCTTTTCCACCTATCTTTGTATCATCAGCAAATTTGGCAACATTACACTCAGTCCCTTCATCCAAGTCATTAATATCGATTGTAAATAGTTGAGGCCCCAGCACTGATCCCTGCGGCACCCCACTAGTTACAGTTTGCCAACCTGAAAATGACCCATTTATCCCGACTCTCTGTTTTCTGTTAGTTAGCCAATCCTCTATCCATGCTAATATATTACCCCCAACACCGTGAGCTCTTATCTTGTGCAGTAACCTTTTATGTGGCATCTTATCGAATACTTTCTGGAAACACAACATCTACTGGTTCCCCTTTATCCACACTGCTCGTTACATCCTCAAAGAACTCCAGCAAATTTGTCAAACATGATTTCCCTTCCATAAAACCATGCTGACTCTGCTTGAATATATTATGATTTTCTAAATGTCCTGCTACCACTTCCTTAACGATGGACTCCAGCATTTTCCCAATGACAGATGTTAGGCTAACTGCTTTATAGTTGCCTGCTTTCTGTCTCCCTCCTTTCTTAAATAGGGGCATTTGTGGTTTTCCAGTCCACTGGGACCTCTCCAGAATCCAGGGAATTTTGGTAGATTACAACCAATCCATCCACCAACTCTGCAGCCACCTCTTTTAAGACCCCAGGATACAGGCCATCGGGTCCAGGGGACTTGTCCACCTTTAGTCCCATTAGTTTGCCTAGTACTTTTTCTCTAGTGATAGTGATTGTTTTAAGTTCCCCCCCCCCCACCCCAATTGCCCCTTGATTATCCATTATTGGATTCTTCTCCCAGTAGCTGTGTTCCGGCAGGACACGACTTCCAGCCCTATGACACTGGTTCTCGGGGAGAATTACCGCTGCCAAGAGGGAACCTGCCAGTGCAAAATCCCAGTGGGATTGCCACTACAGTATCAGAAGAGGAGGCTGGGCATCTTAACTGGCAGAAGAGTTCTGAAGATCCGCAAATTGGCCATAGCGGATACCAAGGCCTAGTTAGATTGGTGGTGGCCAGATTGGAGGGAGAGGTGGCTGCTACAAAGCCCTTTCTCTTCATTGGGGACCTCAGGGCCGTTATCACTGCTTCACAGGGCCGAGTGCCACCTTCCACATTGTGGTCCCGGGAACCAGCAGTAACACAGGCAGACGCCAGGAAAATCTACCACGGTCCTGGGCCTCAGCTCCTGCACCATTTGTATGCAGTCAGGATGTGGGCACGAGGGGGGGTCAGCATAAATCTCATTGAGGGTGGGGGGAGTGCAGAGAGAAATTGAGGTCAGGCCGGTGCAGTAGTGGTAGGCCTTATGACCCAATTTATGCTGCATTTTTAGCATTATCCCACCTGATTTTGAGTGGGATACCAGAGGAAAAACCATCCAGTAAACTCAACCCAGTCGTCTAGTAATCTTATTGTGACACAGTGCAGATTTTCACCTGTGATTCTCAACATAATAGCGCCATTATCTTTCCTGAGGTTTTAGTGGGAGGTGCCAATTGGAAATGGGCCACTTTGGCAAAGGGATGGCTGGAAAATCAATGGGTGAAACAATTAAGACCATTCTCACCGTAAGTCCAGTACTGGTGTTTCAAGACGCACCTTGGCAGCAGGCACTTGCTCACTTGCACAGGCAGCTAGTAGTAATTAGGATGCCGAAGGGATCCAAAATGGGAAAAAGTAGGGGAATTGGGGTGTCTTTTTCTTAAATGGAAACTGCAAGCAGCAACACATATATTTTCTGTCTGACATTAAAAATCATGTATTAATGTCAGAATAAGAATGTCACAGAGTGTTCTGTCACTTTAAATAAAAGCCATGTACTTTGTCTTGTTGTGAATAAATGTAGTTATATATTCATTTTTTAATTATTTTAAGGCAATGTTTTTGATAACGTAAACGGCACTAACGGATGCATCAGCCAACGGGCATGTCCTTGTGAATACAGTGGAGAGATTTATCAATCTGGAAAGATCAGAAACACTTCGTGCCAGTCATGGTATGGCTTGATCATTGCGGATCACTCACTTTCTACCACTGGAATATTCTGGGGGCTTTTTGTGGAAACACTTTTACTTTGTTGTCGATCCTTTTTTTCTTCACAGCATTTGCAAAAGAGGAAAATGGTCATGCTCTTATCTCAGTTGTCCTGGGAGATGTACAATTGAAGAAGCAATCTATTTTACAACATTCGACAACACTTACTACAAAATGATCGGAGATTGTTCGTACTACGCTGTTTTTGTACGTGAGGCGCGATCATATTACGTAGTTGTTTTGAAACAAGTTTGTAACTATAAATCGATGAGCATAACCATATATGTTTCAGAATTCTGAGATTTAAAATTCTGAGTTTTTTTTAACCTCTCTCCTCACCCCCACACCTAAAACAGACACAGGACTGGACCATCAAGGTAGAGATCCGCCAGTGTCAAGCAGCACTTAAACAGACATGTTTGCATCGTGTTACCTTAACTAAGAATCAGGTGAGAATTTATAAAGCCATTCGTTTTTAGACTTTAGTTCTGTTAATAAGTTCTGTGAAATGATACAAGCACACATCTTTTTTTTATAGACCAACTACGTGTTCAGCAGTGAGGGCAATGTATATTTTGATGGACACAAAGTTGCAATTCCTCTGAGAACAGGTAAAGAATGTTTTCTTCTGTTCAATAAGATAACTAAATAAATTGTTAAAATTTAATTGAACCAGTACTTTTTTCTTTTAAACAGGCGAAATAATAATATTTCAGCAGTCTTCAATGTACATTCAAGTCGCAACGACATTTGGATTGAAAATGCAAGTGCAGATATCTCCTGTTATGCAGCTTTACATTTCACTGCCCATAGGTGCAAAAGGAAGCACAAAAGGTATGGTTAAGAAAGAGGTACACTTCTGCACAAATGCATTCAGCCTACAGCACTATATTCAAAGATAATTGCATGCCTTAGATTTGAAGTGGTTCCACTCGTAGCCAACATTACGGCATTTGCATAAAACTCATCTGTCCACTCTTTGAATGAAGGCATTACCTTGCTTAACATAAATAATGAGTTGAAAGAAAAGCACATGTAAATACTGCGGAGTCAAACTACCATTCGAAGGGGAATTTGAACCTAAAAAATGGGTGGGTTTGGAGTGTGGGGGTTAGATAAATTGTTAAAAATCTGAATCCCGACTTGAACCTGCCTCCAAACTGCCCACTTCCGGTTTTGACGGGGGACGGGACAAGGGCGAAAAGGAGGCGGGACGTCAATTTAAATTTACAATCCTTCTTTAATCTACATTTTGTTTTTAACTGCAGCTGGACGGGTTTTACACACTTCATAAAACCCGGCAGTTACAGCAAGGCAGGACTGCTGCATCCAGGAGGTAAATGCCTTTACACCTACCTCCTGGATCCAAGGTCCCTGCAGCGATCGGAGACCTCCCCACGAGGCCTGTGACGACCTTCCCGGACCTCCCTCCCCCCACCCCTCCACGATGACCTTGAGGCCACCCACGATCCTCTGGTGGCCGGCCCCGATCTTCTTCCCTGCGCTTCCCACCCCATCCGACGGCTGTGAACTCCTTCCCTCCACCCCCCCTCCCCCACCACCACCCTGGTCCCTCAACAGCCACGATCTTCTTTCCTCCCATCCCCCCCCCGGTCCCCTGAGGCCGGCACTAGCCCCCACTCGACCCCTCCCTCCCTCCCTCCTCTGTGCAGCCTAGTGCCGCAGGCCTACCCGCCCGCAGACAGCCAGCCTCTCCATCTAACTGGCTGTGTACTGGCCTCGCTAGACGTGCTCCTATCTAGTTATCCAGCAAGTTAAACACTCATTCAAATAATTCCTCGTGAAGCCGTTTCGCTGTTTGAAGCTTTACTTGAACAAATTTGTGAAACTGTAAACAAAGACAAAGTATGTTTTGTACATAAACTGAGTACTATACATTCGATATTACATAAGATATAAACATATTTACAACAGTAGAATAGACTAATTGTATAACTAACTAACATTTGGACTAACTTCTGTAACTATCAAATATTAACCTTTTATAAACATAGTGTTATCAAAATACTACTCTGACAATGTTGCTATCATGCTAATAGACAAAGATACTCACAGATTTTGCGCCTGGCCTAACATATGAGATCAGATTACATTGGATTGCAAATCCCTCATGGAATTCTCCGTTACTCAAATCAGGTTCTTCCTGGAATTCTACTTCCTGGGTCACACAGGAAGAAAGGTCAAATGACCTCTCACACAGACACTGTTAACACATAACCACCACCAGAGAGTGCTATCTGCATGTAAAATGTCCATAATGTCCAGAACAGGCTGCAAGTGGGAAACAGAGGCTTCAGTTGCAAATCAGGCCCTGCCGTTAAAGCCACTCTCTCGGGTTTCCTGCCTGCAACTGAGCCCCCCACCGCCCCAATCCGCCTTCCCCTGAAAATCCAGCCCAAGGTGTACGGCGGAGAAAGGAAGGGTTCCAAATGCTCTATGCTCTTTGTTCAGGAGTAAGCCTTCAGACACACATGGCAACCTCTGTTGGCAAACAGAGTATTCATGCACATGGGCGACAGATTGTTATCTGTGTCTTATTGAAAATCCTTATGTCTATGTGTACTCACTGTCTAAAAAACCTTACTTTCAGTTGACATGCTTTTTCCAAGGTCCTATGTCCACATTTATATTGGCAAAACCCTACACAAACTTGTGACACTGTACTTACACCCTCCACCAGTGTCCTGTAGCATTTCAGTTTAGCATGTCTCAGTTGCTCAGCTGGTTCTGCGGTGAATATCCATTGTCCCAACTAACTCTACCTTTCTGTTCATTAACTTTAGAAATGTAACTATAAATAATATAAAATCAAAGTATTGTATAAGCTATGGCTAGGAAATAATGTTTTGGATACAAGATGTGCATGCAGATGTAAGATTTTCCCTCTCACCTTCTTCCCTTTGCTATAAGTAGTAACACTCACACTCGATACCATGCTCTGCCTCGTCTCGCCCCTTCCCACTGTGGTTTCAGCAGATTAGCGAGCTTGCAGTTTACAGCCCCACTTTCCCTCCCCTTCACCATTTCAGCAGCTTCCACCGGTGACCCTGCTCAGCCTCCCCTGGCCATGGCCTATTCTCCATTCTATTGCTCTGCCCCCATTGGTTGCCTTGTCTGCAGCCCATTTTGTGACCAGTCCTGTTGGCTCTACTGTCTGTCCCGGCTTTACACCATGGGTGGGAGCAGGAAGTTACAAAGGGACAACTCTATATAATGTCATAACTATCATTGATTTTTCAAATCAGGTGTACAGGAACACTGTCATGTTGAATGCAAATATATATAAAATGCCTTAATGTACTGAAATTTCTGAAAATCAAATTCAATAATATTGCTCCACAAGGTGACATGAGCAAAGGTATATCACGTCATCATTTCCCTATCTCCCAATTAAATATTTTATGGTTCTGTATGTATGATATTTTTCTTCAAACCAGCATAGAAACATAGAAAATAGGAGCAGGAGTAGGCCATTCGGCCCTTCGAGCCTGCTCCGCCATTCAATATGATCATGGCTGATCCTCTATCTCAATACCATATTCCTGCTCTCTCCCCCTACCCTTCGATGCCTTTGGTGGCTCACCACCACCTTCTCAAGAGCAATTAGGGATGGGCAATGAATGCTGGCCTTGCCAGTGACACCCACATCCCAGGAATGAATAAAAAAAAGAGCAAACTGTCAGCAAGGACCAGGGACAGAGGGGAGCGACAACGACCATGTAAATGGAGCCACTCGGTATCTGCTCTGAGCCGCAGCCTCCCTGAGGCCCCAGCTCTCCGTGCAGAGCTGTGCCTCAAGGACAGGGAGGGAGTCTGATTCACACACACACACACACATTGCTCATGTGAAAATTCTGGTGCCCAGGGTGGAATGATCCTGCAGAACCTGCTCATCACCCAGAACCTGCTCACACACGACCAATGCAGGCGTTGTGGAAACATGTTGAACACTGCAACCCCCAAGCAAGGGTAACACCTGTGGTAACTGCTGTCTTGTGATGACTTGTATTGTTCTTTTCCCTCAGGTTTATGTGGCACCTTCAATGATGATGCTGAGGATGACTTTCTATCTGCACAGGACATTGTGGAGAGTACACCCATTACTTTCGCTAATTCCTGGAAGATTGAGGACAGTTGTCCCGAAGCAAAAATACCTTCTCCTTGTGTCAGTTCAGAAAATGGTAATGGTCCATTATAATATTCCTTCTGACTACAACAGCAATAGTTTTACTTTCTAATGTTTCTTTCACTAAGCCAGTAAAATAAATCATCTGAGATCCAAGTCTCAAAACGTTACACTCCTGGTGACTAGATGATTCAGAAAACTGTCCTTTTACCTCTGCCACTGTTCGGAACAGGCGGTCCGAAGGTCTGGTTTTTTGGAGTGCAACCGCCTCAGGATAAACCAATCTTGCAGCGGAGCCTCAAACAGGCATTAAGCCTCTTATTTGCAAACATGAAGGATTTAGCGCCTGTTTCAGGCACGGGCGCTAGATGCCATTTCTTTTTTGTCCTTTCCCAATATGGCGGGTGGCGCAGTCCCAGCCTGTAATGTGCACGCCCTTCCTACCTGCCATATTGGGGCTTAGTAGGCCGGTTAGTGCCTGAAAAATGGCCAGTGCGTGGCTGAATTTATAGGCCCTATAGTAGTGCTTTCACCATTCTCTGTAAAAACTGAAGTAAAATATTTATTAAACATCTCTGCCGATCCTTCACTAGTACAAGACGGCCACTCCTTTTTTGACTATCTGATTAATTTCAAAGTAGGTATAACAGTCTTAATTTTATTAAATATTTACAATGAATTTCTTTCATACTCCCTTTTTGCCTTCCTAATCTCCCTTTTTGCAATCTTTCTGTACGTTTTATATTTTTCATAATTTTGCTCTGTCTTATCTTCTATTAGTCTCTTTTACAAATCTCATTTTTGCTTTAATTTGTCTATTTATCAATCGAACCCTACCTTTTGACCCTAACTGTTACTCCTAGCTGGAATGTATTTAATCTCTATCTTATCCATTTAGCCATTACCCAATGCTGGTTTGCTGTTTGATCTGCCATTTATTAAACTAATTAATCTGGGCTAGGTCCCCTTTCATACCAATGAAATTTCCAGTCCAGCTCATTTATCTTTAGCTCCTTTTGTAATCTGCTTTCAACATGAGCCTAATTAATCACTATTTCCTAAGTCTTCTCATTCCTTGACGTCACTTACTGTTCGTGCATTGCTGTGTTTTGCTGGTAGTAATGAGGCAAGTTGCCACATTTAATCTCCTCACTCTGCAGCACTTATACCACATAGATGATTTAAAAAAATTAATTCATGGCATGCGGGCTTCGCTGGCAAGGCCAGCATTTATTGCCCATCCCTAATTACCCTCGAGAAGGTGGTAGGTGAGCCGTCTTCTTGAGCCGCTGCAGTCTGTGTGGTGAAGGTCTTTTTCGTAGTGGTTTGGTACAACTGAGTGGAGCTTCCCAGGCCATTCCATATACATTTTAATATGTTCTGATAGCGTTTGCTGGGAGACAGATGTTTGGATTCAACCATTAAAAAATAATCACATCTTGAAATTTGATTACAGAAAACTACGCCAAACAACATTGCTCCCAGTTAAAAGACCCGACAGGTGCTTTCTCCAATTGCCATTCTGCAGTGGATTACGTGAAATATTATCAAGTAAGAATCCTGGGTAAACACTATCCACTGTGTAAACTATGTCTGACGTGGCTCAGTTGTAGCACTCTCGCCTGAGTCAGAGGGTGGTGGGTTTAAGTCGCACTCCAGAGGCTCGAACCCATAATCCAGGCTGACACTCCAGTGCAGTACTGAGGGAGTGCTGCACTGTCAGAGGTGCCGTCCTTTGGATGAGATGTTAAACCGAGGCCCCGTCTGCCCTCTCAAACAAAACACGGGGCTCCGGGTGTCCCGGCCCTCAACCAACATCACTAAAACAGATGATCTGGCCATTTATGGTGCTGTTTTGGGACCTTGCTGTGCACAAATTGGCTGCCGCATTTCCTACATTGCAACAGTGACTACACGTCAAAAGTACTTAATTGGCTGAGAAGTGCTTTGGGACATCCTGAGGTAAAAAGCGTGATATAGATGCAAGTCTTTCAAGTTTTTCTTTATAAGTAGAAGTGTTGCATAAATTCGCCACAATCTTGTTGAGTGATGGAAAGTCAATCAGATAGATATGTTTCATAATAATTTATTGTGCAGTACATCAGACTTCTGGTGCAGTACATCTGAAGTTTTTTTTATTCGTTGATGGGATGTGGGCGTTGCTGGCAAGGCCAGCATTTATTGCCCATCCCTAATTGCCCTCGAGAAGGTGGCGGTGAGCTGCTTTGTTGAACTGCTGCAGTCCATGTGGTGAAGGTACTCCCACAGTGCTGTTAGGGAGGGAGTTCCAAGATTTTGACCCAGCAACGATGAAGGAACGGCGATATATTTCCAAGTCAGGATGGTGTGTGACTTGGACGGGAACTTGGAGGTGGTGGTGTTCCCATGCACCTGCTGCCCTTGTCCTTCTAGGTGGTAGAGGTCGCGGGTTTGGGAGGTGCTGCCAAAGAATCCTTGGTGAGTTGCTGCAGTGCATCTTGTAGATGGTACACACTGCAGCCTTGGTATGCCGGTGGTGGAGGGAGTAAATGTTTAAGGTGGTGGATGGGGTGCCAACTAAGCGGGCTGCTTTGTCTTGGATGGTGTTGAGTTTCTTGAGTGTTGTTGGAGCTGCATTCATCCAGGCAAGTGGAGAGTATTCCATCACACTCCTGACTTGTGCCTTTTAGATGGTGGAAAGGCTTTGGGGAGTCAGGAGGTGAGACACTCACTGCAGAACACCCAGCTTCTGACCTGCTCTTGTTGCCACAGTATTTATGTGGCTGGTCCAATTAAGTTTCTGGTCAATGGTGACCCCAGGATATTGATGGTGGGGGATTCGGCGATGGTAATGCCGTTGAATGTCAAGGGGCGATGGTTAGATTCTTGCTTGCTGGAGATAGTCATTGCCTGGCACTTGTGTGGCGCGAATGTTACCTGCCACTTATCAGCCCAAGCCTGAATGTCGTCCAGGTCTTGCTGCATGTGGGCATGGACTGCTTCATTATCTGAGGAGTTGTGAATGGCGCTGAACACTGTGCAGTCATCAGCAAACATCCCCATTTCTGACCATATGATGGAGGGAAGTTTTCTCTGTTGAGACAATAAAAGATAATGAACAGTGGTTTACCAAAAATAAATAACCCAGAAATATTAAACCAGAACGTATAAACCTGAAGTACAGACATTTGTATTTAAATTATTTTCTAGGTTTTGTTTTGTACCCTGTGAATTTAGATGAAATAAATATGTATTATGAACACAAATTAATAATAGAATTGTATTCTGTATCTCATTTTTAATGAAATATAACTGTTTTAACTATTAGCTTTATTTTTCCAGATGTGTGTCGCTGCAACCTGTGGCTGTGAGAATATCGAGGACTGTCTGTGTGCAGGATTGGGAGCATATGTTCATGAGTGTGCGGCTAATGGTGTCATCGTGAGGAAATGGAGAAAAGACATTTGCAGTACGTTATGATTTTGTTTGATTTGTTTAGGAAAATAGAATAAGAAAATCAGGAATAGTGGAGGGTGAAATTGGACTAGGTTGGGAATCACTTTTGTTGTCTGTTATATAATACACCCAAAGTTAATGGAACTGACTATCGGGCGGAACGTATACAGCACAATTGGTGTGATGCCACCTGTTTTGCGCCCAGTCCATGTTCAATTTCACCCCCATCATGCATAACTAGTACAATTGTCCTGGGGGGGGTCCATGATTGAGGTAGTCATGCATGGATTGTGGAAGGAACAGAAATTGACTTTTCTCGTTCGATAATTTTTTGGATTCTTACAAGTCGTCTTAACAAAGGGGAACCCTCTGTATTTCTGCTATCAGCAAAACTCAGCCTGTGCCTGTTTAAATAGCTGGCCAGCCATGGTGGTACATGGTGCTTGTGATGCTAACAATCCAGTTGTAATTCCTGAGGTCATAATTAAAGTGGTCAATTCTGTGGAAATAAATGCCAACATCTGTCAATGCAGCACGAAGCATGGCATTTGATTTGTTTCATTTATTACAAATCATACCGTCTGCCCCACACAGTGATGGTCAGAGCTAAAAACTTGCCCCCTCTCCCCCCCACCCCTGCAGCCATATAATCTCCTGGGAGTGGCAAAAATCACAGAAAAGCCCTGGGCCAATAAGGGAGAAAAATATTCTGGAAAATTCTGGCGACCAAAACCAATCCATGAGGTCACATGGACTATGTGTTATCTATAACACCATTTACCTTCTATATGATGCAATCTGTGCCCCAGTCAAGAACCGGCATGCAGAGAGTCCACACCCACCACACCAGCCACCAACTTATTCCAGAGGACCGCTACTCTGCTGGGAAAAAAAGAACTGCCTAACATCCAGTCTATTCCTACTCTTGTATAGTTTAAGCTCATGTGTTCTGGTCCTCCCCAATCTGTTGAACTGGCATAATCATATAAAGATCGAGTTCCCCCTGCTGGTCAAGTCCACAGTAGACTTTGCTGAAAACTTGACAAGGACCCACCAGCTTCCCATTCTCTTGTGTATCCAATGCTCTGCATCTCAGTGGTTTCCATGGTGCTTAGCTTAACTTACACCTCGCCACTTGTTGCAGAAATCAATTTGAAATAAAGTATAAACCATGACATCTGCAGATGGAAAGAGGCAGAAAGGCAGATAAAGGCCATTTTTCTTGACATTTTTCCTCTGCTGTTCATGAAACTATCTGACAGCATATACAGGGTGGTTTCTTCAAAAGCTTGGTCTGGATTCCACTCCATATTGAGCGTGAGCTGATAGCAAAAAACCTAAGTACATGAAGTACTACTTACAGAGTAGTTCAAAACAGATTCTGACATAAAATATCATAGATTACTTATCTTATCTCACTCCCTGTTACATAGGAGTGCTATCACTGCGGTAATATTGGTAAAGAGTGTGATCATGATCCAAATTGTACACTCTCGGGAGCCGCAAGCCTACATTTCGTTGTACTGCACTTGTGCACTAACAATGACAATAAAAGTTGATTTGATTTGATTTGAAGGTAAAACGACCTGGCTCACAGACAATGTATAATTTTGACTGTAAAATCATTGGCCGTATTAAAGGTGAAGGGGTGCGTTTCTTGTTTTGCTTTTACATCAGTGTAGATACTGATTCCGTTTGTGAGATGAAATGACTGGAGTGTCTAATATTGTTCGAGAGATTAATTTCAGTAATGTGTGGTTCAAATGGTTATACAGCTGGCAGCTGCTATCCATCTGTTTTCCTGCCAGTCTAATAGGAAACATGTTTATTGGGATCTAATAGTATAACATATTAAAAGTCTCACATATACTGAACACTTTTGGTGAGTGTTCTGTTTACTTTTAGTTCCATCAAACTATTCCCTTGTACCCACTCAATTATTCACTTGACCTCTCTACCCCTCACTAATGAGTAATCTTCTTCAATTACCCACTATTCTTAAAATTTTCACTACCTTTCTCTCAAACCTAATACGGCCCCATTATCCCTCACTTGCTACCTCCAAACTACTCCCTCACCACAATCCAAATTGCCACAAATCAAAATGCTATGTCCCTTGATTTACCATCAGCTACACCACACCACGTTCATGTCCTTATAGAACACTGTATTCTCCAACTCTCAGTGGGCAAGCACAGAGATCTGCTAGTACTTCATTACAATTTACATCACTAATGAAGGTGTCGTTTTTCTTTCTAGCTAAACCATGCGCCAACACGCAGGTCTTTGAGAATGACATGAGAGCCTGTAACCGTACTTGTAGATCGCTGTCAGAGTACGATTACACCTGTGGAGTTAAGGATGTTCCAGTTTATGGCTGTGGCTGTCCTGAGGGAAAGTACATGGACAACACTGGAGCTTGTATGGATAAATCAGACTGCTCATGTTATGTTGGTGAGCTGGTTATCAAAAAAGGACAAAGCGTTACGCTGAATGGTAGAACCTGGTAAGTATCTTTTATTATATCTGCAAGCATTGAGTAAATAATTAAATATGTGTAAAAATATAACCCTGTTTCTTCACTCAGCACTTGTGAGAATGGGAAACCTTACTGTCCTGTAGTTCCTACAACCTCCAGTCCAGGTGAGCTGTTGCTTCTCTTTCTTCCAGTGCCATCAGTATAAATAGACATTAAACTTCAAATTAAAATGGGTGTTTTTTTAACCAACATTGGGATTTTCTTTCTTAGGATGTCGGAATGGAAAAGTATACTATGATTGTGACAATGCCGTCTTAAATCAAAAGAGTAATGAAAAGAAATGCAGAAGTCGGAATATCCCATCTGTAAGTGATATTTGTGTATTCATTAATTTGTCATTTTGCAGGCTTTAATTTACACCAGAGAACTGAATAATGACTGAATTATTTGATTGATATCACTTGCTGCTATACAAAGCCCTGGTTAGACCACACCTGGAGTACTGTGAGCAGTTCTGGGCACCACACCTTAGGAAGGATATATTGGCCTTGGAGGGAGTGCAGCGTAGGTTTACCTGAATAATATCTGGAATCCAAGGGTTAAATTACAAGGAAAGATTACACAAATTAGGGTTGTATTCACTGGAATTTAGAAGGTTAAGGGGTGATTTTGATTTAAGTTTTCAAGATATTAAGGGGAACTGATAGGGTAGATAGAGAGAAACTATTTCCACTGGTTGGGAAGTCTAGGACTAGGGGGGCAGAGTCTAAAAAATAGAGCCAGGCCTTTCAGGAGTGAAATTAGGAAACACTTCTACACACAAAGGGTGGTAGAAGTTTGGAACTCTCTTCCGCAAACAGCAATTGATGCTAGATCAATTGTTAATTTTAAATCTGAGATTTATAGATTTTTGTTAATCTAAGGTATTAAGGGATAAGGGGCAAAGGCAGGTGTATGGAGTTAGATCACAGACCAGCCATGATCTCATTGAATGGCGGGACAGGCTCGAGGGGCTAAAAGGCATACCCCTCTTCCCATGTTCCTACTGAAGCCAAGCAATCTCGGAGCACCTCAGGAGATGGTCTCACATTACTTGAGTTTTGCAATAGATGTGGAACTAATCTTAACGTCTATAACTTGACTTTCAATGTTAGTGGAAAACTAACTTTCATATCTGCACTTTCCTAATGATCGGGGAGAAGAGCTCTCGTGCAGCTTCTCTGTGTCTGGGCAGAGTACAACCTGTCTCTGATGGCTGTACATCGCATCCTACAGTAGCTGCAATATAACATAAATATACAAATCTATTTTAATATGTAACTAATCTTATTCGTTTTGTCTTGGTCCATAAATCCAAACACACACACTGACAAACCTAATTAACGTCAATGCAATATATAGATTGTGTTTTTTTTCTTTTTGCTGAAAAAAAAATGTAATATTTGGCCTAGGAATAATAATGATTGTGTAAAATCAATAGTTATGAAGAGATGCAAATCTACATTGTTTACTTCTGAATGGATTTAACACTGAGTTGAAAAAAATGATTTTTGTTTTTTTTTGATAAAAGTCGAATAGTCGGTGTGTACCTGGCTGTGTCTGTCCTGCTGATCTTGTGGAAGATGACAGTGGAAGATGTATCGCTCCTGAACAGTGCCCTTGTTTATTTGGAGGAGAAAGTCACGCTGTTGGAAGTACAATCCAAAGGGACTGCAATAAATGGTGAGATTAAATAATTAGAACAATTAAAATTGCTTAAGATAAAAAATCACGGGATTGGGGGTAATACTCTGGCATGGGTAGAGGATTGGCTATCTAACAGAAGGCAGAGAGTTGGGATAAATGGTTCATTCTCAGACTGGCAATCAGTAACTAGTGGTGTTCCGCAGGGGTCAGTGCTGGGTCCCCAACTCTTTACAATCTATATTAACGATTTGGAGGAGGGGACCGAGTGTAACATATCAAAGTTTGCAGATGATACTAAGATGGGAGGGAAAGTAGTGAGTGAGGAGGACATAAAAAACCTGCAAGGGGACATCGACAGGCTAAGTAAGTGGGCAGAGATTTGGCAGATGGAATACAATACTGGAAAGTGTGAGGTTATGCACTTTGGCAGGAAAAATCGTAGAGCAAGTTATTATCTTAATGGCAAGAAACTGGAAAGTACTGAAGTACAAAGGGATCTGGGGGTCCTGGTGCACGAAACTCAAAAGGTTAGTATGCAGGTGCAGCAAGTGATTAAGAAGGCCAATGGAATGTTGGCTTTCATTGCTAGGGGGATAGAATATAAAAATAGGGAGGTATTGCTTCAGTTGTACAAGGTATTGGTGAGGCCGCACCTGGAATACTGCGTACAGTTTTGGTGTCCATACTTAAGAAAGGACATACTTGCTCTCAAGTCAGTACAAAGAAGGTTCACTCGGTTAATCCCGGGGATGAGGGGATGGACATATGAGGAGAGGTTGAGTAGATTGGGACTCTACTCATTGGAGTTCAGAAGAATGAGAGGCGATCTTATTGAAACATATAAGATTGTGAAGGGGTCGGATCGGGTGGATGCGGGGAAGATGTTCCCGATGATGGGTGAAACTAGAACTAGGGGGTATAGTCTTAGAATAAGGGGCTGCTCTTTCAAAACTGAGATGAGGAGGAACTACTTCACTCAGAGGGTGGTAGGTCCATGGAATATGCTGCCCCAAAAAGCTGTAGAAGCTACATCATTACATAAATTTAAAACAGAAATAGACAGTTTCCTAGAAGTAAAGGGAATTAAGGGTTACGGGGAGCGGGCAGGAATTTGGACATGAGTCTAGGTTCGGATCGGTCATGGCCCTGTGGGTAGCGGAGCGGGCCCAGGGGCCGTGTAGCCTGATCCCTGCTCCTATTTCGTGTGTCTAATTCTGTTAGATTCAGGAGATGGTTCTGTGATAGTGGATTGGCGGTTAGGATCAGATCAGCCATGATCTTATTGAATGGCGGAGCAGGCTCGAGGGGCCGATTGGCCTACTCCTGCTCCTATTTCTTATGTTCTTATGTTCTTAAAAGGAAAGTTATACCACTCTTGTAGGG
The DNA here is from genome assembly GCF_052327205.1 of Somniosus microcephalus. NCBI lineage: Eukaryota > Metazoa > Chordata > Chondrichthyes > Squaliformes > Somniosidae > Somniosus > Somniosus microcephalus. The sequence continues at coordinate 37,096,132 of NC_141003.1, read as the reverse complement.
TTTGGATAATTGCGAATGTTGCAATTGTCCAATGACCTACTAAAGAATGGGCCTATGCCTACTTTCCTATATTCCAGTCTACAGAACTGCCTCTGTCAATGATCTAAATAGAATTGCTTATCACAAGCAAAACTAACTTTTCACATGAGGCCCTTTGTTGGTACGTTAGTTATATTCATAGATGGTTAAAATACTTTTAAAAAGGGCAGGGAGCTGAAATGTAACTATGGAAAAACAACTTGGTGGTCAGGGGGAAGGAGAAGATGAAGTAAGATATACATTTTGGCATAAACTTAAAGAGGCCAAAATACCTAAGACTAACTTGAAGTACACAATCAAGTGCCTTTACTTGATTGTTCGAAGCAATGGGAGTATATGGAGCAGAAAAGATGATGGCATAGGGATTGTGGAATGGTTTACTCCAGGATACAATATTCAGAGGTGCAGCCTGCTGAAGAAAGCTAGCGATGGTAGAAGGGGAGGAGGGGTAACTTTATATTTACAGGAATATTTGGATGCTATGGTGCCTCCCACCAGGACAGCAAGACAGGTGGATTTACACAATGTTCTTATGAATCTGGTAGATATATAGATATATATATGTTATAAATGTGGGTGTCTGAAGTCAGCAGTTTGGAGAGGAACTGAAGTGAATCGTTGTTACCAGTTAGAGCTGAGGTGACATACTGGCACTTCTAGGAATGTAAACAAATGTCATTACATTTATTAAATGTAATAGATTTTGGGGCTCCTTGTCCCTAATTTCTACCTTCACTCTGAGCTGTGCCCTTCAAGTCGTACAAACTTTGTGGAGCATTGCTCAGGATTTTCTTTCATTTCCTGGGATTTATGTGGGTTGAAATTGCACTTTACACCGTTAAAATAAACAGAGTAACACCTTCATTAAAACAGCAGACTAAGGATTTTCATGCACATTTGTTACTGTATTTCTTATTAATATAGAGTGGCATGCTTTGAGAAGTAAATCCTCAGCCATTTATCTATAAACTGAAAAAGGAACGAGCTTTTTGTTTCTTTTGTTATTTCTGTCACCATTTGGCAATGCAGTCCTGGAAAAACAAGCACAGCATAAAAAACATATCGTACATGTTTGGTCAAATATCACCTGTGCTGGGTACTGCACATTTAACAGGTTGAAAATTATGATTCCAAATAATGGGATTTTCAAAATAATGAAAGAAATCTAGACCATTGGGATGAAGCAGTCTCCAGAAGTATTGTCAAGTGACAGAAATGTCCTCTGTGGTTACAATAGCCAAGACAAAAATAATATTGGTTGTAATAAAATATGTTACTTGCATCATATTGTATATCACATGTACAGCACTAGCAGAATATTTATTAGGAAGCTATTGAATCTGAAAATGATTTGACTTGTGAGGAGAGTCTAAAGTGAAGTTGCTCATGAGTAATTTGGTCTTCCCTCACCCAACAACAGCAACAACAACTTGCATTTATATAGCGCCTTTAACGTAGTAAACTGTTCCAAGGCGCTTACTAGGATGAATTCTAGATTCCCTATTTCCACTGCGCCATGGGACTTTTTACTACGCTAAAGGCACTATATAAATGCCAGTTGTTGTTGGTGATGAATATAACAACAACAACTTGCATTTATATAGCGCCTCAAATGTAGTAAAATGTGCCAAGGCGCTTCACAGGAGCGTTATCAGACAAAATGTGGCATACACTGTGTATTCACATTTGAATGGTTTTATGGAACACTACTATATTGTGGGGTTTTTTATATTGCAGCACCTGCAAAGCTGGAGTATGGCATTGTGCTACAAATCCATGTCCGAAGACATGCCAGGTTCATGGAGATGGTCAATATGTAACTTTTGATGGAAAGAGATACATGTTTGATGGCAACTGTGAATATATTTTTGCTGAGGTAACTGAAGAAGAATAAACGATGACCTAAAATGCTGTTCTCACAGTTAACTACATCCAGTAAGACTGTATTTATATATTTCTTGTAAACTGACATAGATTTCACAGAGGATTACCTGTAGGCTCACGTGTGTTACCAGGTAGTAAAATATCGCAGGTATACACCGATATCCCTATGCTTTGAATCCTAGTGGCAACAAATTATATTATTTCTTACTTCAAATTATTTCATTTATTGGTTATATTTTCTTATCCTTCACTTCATGCAGGACATTTCCCCCTTTTCCTTTTTGAATTGGGGTATGGGGGAAGGATTAAACATGTGTATAGGATTGGGACAAAATAGAAGTTTACAGCACATCCTGTTTATCCGGTTTATGCCAGAGCAATCCAAAATAAATGGCAATAGTGTAGTACTGAAGGGAATAAATTTTGATTGTACAAAAAAGAGTTTTTATATGTGTTTGGTTGCTCCTCTATTTCCCCCCAAAATATTAATCCCACCTCCTGCCCCTTCCCTCTCCCCTTCATTAACCTCCATTTTCCATTCCTACTATTGCCATCCATTTACTTACCCTTTCATTGCCATTGATTTCCCTTTCCATCTCCCCTTCATTTACTACCGTTCCTTTTCTACTCACTACTGTCCAATGCCCGTTCTTTCATTGCCACCCACTCCCTCCTCACTTCCCCATCCATTTCCACCCTTGCCATCCACTTTGCCCCAATACTCTCGCGTTGCCATCCTTTTTTGACCCCTGGTAGAAAGAGGTGAAGGCCTTTGTTTGTTCCATACTTTCTTACGTTCTTACTTTTCTCTTTCTTTTTAGGACCATTGCAATCAAGGAGATGGCACATTCCAAATATTAACAGAAAGTGTTCCGTGTTGTGAAAATGGTGTGACATGCTCAAGAAATATCAAAATTTTGCTTCAGGTCTGTATTTTTAATATATTGATTTTGAACCACTGACACACTTGTATATATTTTACTTGTATCTGCATATCCGTATGGTGTGGGGAAATGACATGTCTGTAGGTCGATTGGGTACAAAGCTTTCTAGCTGGCTCAAATGTGACAGAAGCTCAAGACCAGCTCTCCTCACCCAGCCACATTACTCACATCTATTCAGTACAACTGTGGCAAAATACCTTCATCAGCTGAAATTAATAAAAATTCCATTCAAGTCAGCTGTGTCTCAGTGGGTAGCACACTCGCCTCTGAGTCAGGGACTTGAGCACATAAATCTAGGCTGACACTCCAGTGCAGTGCTGAGGGAGCTGCTGACTTTTGGATAAGACATTAAATTGAGGGCCCGTCTGCTCTCTCAGGTGGACGTAAAAGATCCCATGGCACTATTTTGAAGAAGAGCAGGCCAGTTATCCTCGGTGTGCTGGCCAATATTTATCCCTCAATCAACATCACAAAAACAGATTATCTGGTCATTATCACATTGCTTTTTGTGGGACCTTGCTGTGCACAAATTGGCTGCTACATTTCCTACATTACAACAGTGACTACACTCCAAAAAGTACTTCATTGGCTGTAAAGCGCTTTGAGACGTCCGGTGGTCGTGAAAGGCGCTACATAAATACAAGTCTTTCTTTCTTTCTTAAAAGGGCAAAAGGTTGCAATCAGTAAAAAAAACCCTCTATCAATCACATCCCTGAAACAATACCAAATCACAACGCTGAAAATTTTATTTTAGCAGCCTGTTGCTTCCCAATACAATCCACTATTTCTACACCCATCCCACCATATAATCCCTAAAAGTTACATTTGTAACATAATAAGTATAGTAACATAAATTCCCCCCAAAAAACAAAGTTAACCATTTTACATTAGAAATGCCTCCAAGAAATTTCCCAGACAACACCCAGACACGACACTGTCACTCCACATATACACTGCCGGGGACTAAAAGTCCCAGAAGCTAAGGCTGCTGCGTTGAGTTGAATAAGGGCAACGCTTCTGAACTGGAGCCATCACTTACTCTGTGAATGACCAGCTTGCTGCCAATCTGAAAAATATCCTGAACTTGATTTATAAACTTTTTTTGTTCCCGATTCATACAACACATTTGAGAGGGGTGAAACACCAGGTTTTATTATGATTGACAGCAAAATGGGTCATTCACAGAGCATGTCACGACTTTCTGTAACCCCCTGCCCTGCTATAGAGTAGAGGAATTCATGAGGAACATGCTGCCGGGTGAATCCCCCCCACTCCCCCCGACTCCAGCTGCCACCTCTTGCTTTGTGCCAACTTGAGTCCTTCTCTCCCTCTCCCACCCACACACGTTAGTGGCTCAAGGACAGCTCGCCCCAGTTGGCCACAATGCCGACAATTACCCGATACATATTGGCTGCCATCTTACTCCATGCTCTGGACTTTGAAAAAAGGTAAAAGCTACAATATGTCAATGTACTTTCTTGAGTATCAGATAAAAAAGATAAAAGGAATACATTTTTTATAAAATGCTGAGATAATTGGAGAGATGAAGGACAACAATGAGGCATACAAGAGAGAAAGAAAGAGCCAGGGAAAAATAGTCGAAAATACACAAAGATTAAGAGAGGAAGACAGAACGAATTAGACAGTGTGAGATGGGGAGAGACATCATCACAGGAAGGTGGGGGACAGTTTTTTACATTTGTGTCAATAAGCAGTATGACAACAGATTAACCAGCATTATATTTTAAAATGTCTATTTGCAATGCCCAACTGGAATCATACAAATATTACAAACATGATTAAAACTCATTGCAACTTTCTATTTTTAGGGTAAAGAATTCATCCTAATGGATGGCAGAGTGATTCAAACCGATAAATCTGATCAAACCCAGTGCACAGATAATCCCTATTCACTTCACACTGTTGGGCTCTATTTAATCCTTACATTTTCCAATGGGATCACTGTGATATGGGACAAACGTACAAGACTTTCAGTCACACTGGATACAAGATGGAAGGTAAGTAGGATTTGAAAATTAGATATTCATGCTTCTATTAATTTATTAATGTGGGTAAAAATTAGTAAATATGAATTAACCATATTTGGAATTAAGGACTTAATCACTTGGAGAAATAAATATATGTTGCATTCCATATTATTATGTACAATCATAAATGGTTAATGCCTTTGCTAAAATAATAGACAAAAGAGTTTCATTACAAACGTGTTAAGCTTCCATACACTAATATCAAGGTGAACATTTAGTATGTTTTCTTTTTACTGTATATCTATGTGTGTGTGTGTGTAAATATATCTGGTATTCTTAATTACAAATATTCTTGATCTTATTGTGCAGTTGACACTGAATGAATTTAAGATCATCTTATATTGACTCATTATTTCATTGTTATTATATATTGAAAATAGCTGCAAGTATCCATTTGACTCCCTTATTGCACAGGGAATATTTTAACCTCAAAGCCAATAAAATACAAAAGCAATTTCTCCGACAAATTGGAGAGTAATGAGGCGTCAAGGACTGAACAAATTCTGAAGTGAAGTTGAGTGAAACCAACCTCTCCGGGGCACCTCTTTGCTGTAGTGTCAGTTCAGGCCCTGACTCTGGATTCAAGCGATAACTGCAGAGTCAGTGTGAAGGGACGCTCCCGTGCTATAGTTCAAGTATGAAAGCACCTGACAGAAAAACTTTCACTGCCCAATGTAAAACTGAGCCATACAGAACAGAAATAGTTTCAGAAGCAAAATACTGCGGAAGCTGGAAATCTGAAATAAAAATAGAAAATGCTGGAATTACTCAGCAGTTCAGGCAGCATCTGTGGAGAGAGAAACAGAGTTAACGGGGAGGGGGAGGGACTTTTCGGGGGGTCAGCAGGCATGATCGGTGGTGGGTCGTGTGGGAAATTGTTTTTTGACAGCGCCTAGGGAACCCGCTGTCAACCCGCCTCAACGCTGGTCTCCTAGATGTCGGATCTGTCAGCGTTGAACAGACCCAACACCAAATGGCAGGGGAAGCAATTTAGATCATTAAGAGATTGTTAAGAGGCACTTAAATAGTATTTCAATTTTATGAGTTCCCCCACAGGTTATACGCTGCTCGGGGATCAGCTGGTCATGAGTGGATTCAGCATTGAATTATCTGATTATTTGACAGTTGCAAATGTGCTATAAAAGCTCCCATCTCACAGCTGTTCACTTTCCAAGCTCAGAAACTGTTGCTTACTGTATTTGGAAGACAGATTGAGCTTTATGCAGCTTGCAAGTGTTTGGAGCCAACTCTCTATCCAGTGCCACCTCATTGGAACAGCCTCTCTGACCATCGACAGATTTGCTTCTGTCATTTCAACTTCACCTACCATCTATTACATCATCATCGGTGCCCTTGAAACCATCTCACCTTGGTCTTCAGAATCCACCACAATCAGCCCCAACACCAGCAGAACCAGGCACACCAGCAGCACCAACAACAACAACAACCTTCTCCGCAATCAACTGATGCGGCACAGGACACGAGGCATCAGCACCTGACCACATTGCTGCCCGGGAGGCCAGGGATGGCCTCACCATAGCCAGATTTACTTCACTTGACACTGTACACCCTGGCTGCCGCATGATGCGCCAGGTTGGCACCACCCCACACCAGCACCATAAAGCATCCCTACAATACCCAAGCCATTCCTTTCACACTCATCGCCATTGCGGGGGGTACCGTTATGTCTCACCATTCACTGCAACTCACTAAGCTACTTCCAAAGGTGCACACAAATCTGTCCAAGAACGCAAAGTGTTGAAAATAAAGGTTTCAATGTTTGACAACACATTAACAGAAACTTCACATGAACATTGGCTAAAACACCCAAGTGCCTACCCTTGTGTGTTGTTAGTTGGTATGATTGGACTAAGATGAGGGTGAGTGTGAGGGATGGCTGGTGAGATGGGGAAGTGATAATGTAGATAGAGAGGGGTGGGTGGAGGTGTAAGGTAAGTTGGTGTGGGTAAGGATGTGCAGGAGTAGGGTAGGGAAGACAGAGTGATGAGAGGCACAGCAGGATGAGGTTGAGTGTGCCTTTGAAGTAACGTTTCGTGATCTACTGAGATCATTGAAAGGTTTGTGCCACTGCAGCCTAGTTCTCTTGATGACATCCCTACTTGAGCACTCCTGTGCAATGTTCAACCAGGCTGCGTTGATCTCCTGGGGTGGTCTCTTCTGCCCATGGGAAAGGATGAGGACATCCCTGCGTGCTGTGACTCCCTCCATAAGCATATGGAGGGAGTCAAGGGATAGCCTGGGTGCAGCCATGCACCTCTGCACCTCAATGCTGCAGAACACTGACAGCAGAACTGTCAAAATCAATTTGTGCATGGTCCCTTTAAGGAAACCAGCTGATGACGCTTCATCAAGTGACGTCATCAGATCCACTTCCTTCAATTGGCCGGGAAACGCGCTGGGCGGGCTTAACAAGCCCAATCAACGTAAGATCACTCTACAGAGCGGGCTGGAGCCAGCAGCGCGGTCGCATCCCACCACTGACCCCGGCCGTCCTGGACACACCTCGGTAGGTGAAGTAGTGGCCTACGTTTCAGAACTGGAAAAAGTTAGAGCTATAACAGGTTTTAAGCAAGTACAGTTTTAGGTTCAATCCCCAGTCTGTGCTGAATTAGCCAACCTCAAGTGGAGACTACAACTGATGCACCTGAACAATGGAGGGGTTTCATCAGGTTTTCACTTCAGACCACTGTCCGCTGACCCTGACATTCTGCCTTTATTTTAAATAATACTTTTATTTTATATTATTATTCCTGGTTAGAGAGCCAAAGTTATAGAATTTAGGAAGCAGAAAAGTCGAAGTGGTTGGAGCATAGGCGGTTCTTTGTAATACAGGCCTAGGAGCTGGCAGAGGCAATACTGAAGTGATACAGCGCCATCTGGTGGGCTAAAGGAATTTATAATGGGAAAGTGTGACAACATGAAGTAGTGTTTTGTTGACAGGAAGTGGTCGCTGGTGTAAGGGCACTAAAGTCCATAGGTGTTCTCCTGGTCTCTAGCTCTAAATCCAACGGGACACTGGTGGAACAACAACAACAACAACTTGTATTTATGTAGCGCCTTTAACATAGTAAAATGTTCCAAGGCGCTTCACAGGAGTGTTATAAGACAAAAAATTTGACACCAAGCCACATAAAGAGAAATTCTGGCAGGTGACCAAAAGCTTGGTCAAAGAGGTAGGTTTTAAGGAGCGTCTTAAAGGAAGACAGAGAGGTAGAGAGGCGGAGAGGTTTAGACAGGGAATTTCAGAGCTTACGGCCTAGGCAACAGAAGGCACGGCCACCAATGATTGAGCGATTATACTCAGGGATGCTCAAGAGGGCAGAATTAGATGAGTGCAGATATCTCAGGGGGGTTGTGGGGTTGGAGGATGTTACAGAGATAGGGATGGGCGAGGCCATGGAAGGATTTGAAAACAAGGATGAGAATTTTGAAATCGAGGCGTTGCTTAACTGGGAGCCAATGTAGGTCAGCGAGCACAGGGGTGATGGGCGAACGGGACTTGGTGCGAGTTAGGAACTCCCAGGCAAATGGTAGAGAAACCAGTCTCCATCGTTTTCCTTGGGGGTTTCATTGGTCTCCTGCCAGAGTTACAGTGAGAGATCAAGAGAACTCCCCTATGGAATTTCCAAGCCAAGATTTTGAAATAACATATAGATGCGTTTTCTATTACAGAAAAAAGTATGTGGTCTGTGTGGAAATTTCAATGATGATGTTGCAGATGATCTAACAACTAAAGGGAACTCCTTGGTGACCAATGCTGCGAAATTTGGAAGCAGCTGGAAATCATCGCTGTCTTGTTCTGATACACTGAATCAAACATTCCCTTGTGACAGAAACCCATACTGTTTAACATGGGCTCAGAGGAAGTGTAGCATAATTAAGGATGTTGTGTTTCAAAAATGCCATAAAAAGGTGAGATAGCGTCTTTTGAAACAAATTAACTTAAATGATTGTAAAGCTGCTTGCAAAGTCTGCTTTCTAATCTCTTGGTGATGCACTTTATCAGGTTGACCCAACTCCATACTACGATGCTTGTATCCAAGAGGCTTGTGCCTGTGATTTGGAAGGGAAATATCTGGGTTTCTGTACCGCTGTAGCAGTGTATGCAGAAGCTTGTAATAAAGCTGATGTTTGTATTCGCTGGAGAACCCCAGACTTGTGTCGTAAGTATAACTTTAATAACTGCTAAGTATTTGTAATGATTATTAGATAAATATAAGTGAATGAATAGGCGCCTATATTTATTCAATACTCATTACAAATTAAGCTCCAGAACATCAACGAGGATTGACAATAATATGTAGAGTAACAAAGGGAATTTGTTTTCTATTGTAATTCATTTTACATTAATCTATAATACATTCTGTAGGACTTTCTCCTACTACTGTTCGGACCTCGAGAATTACGAATAAGAGTAACAATGACAGATAAGTTTGTTATAAATAAAATGATCTTTATTCACACTACAGTTTAAAATTCAAGCATACATAGAAGCACTCGCGGCGATGTCTGTGCCCACAGTTTATTAATTTCTCTGGCAATATGCCCAGGTTATTAATTCGCTCTGCCAATAAATATGCCCAGTTTCATACATAACAGTACTTCCCAACAACTTATATGCTAATTCCTGCCGATTCATATCTCAAGTCAACCGTACATCCCTGGCGATTCATGTGCAGACATTTCACCAGAGTTGGAGTAGCAAGTGTTCCGACCGGACATAGTCCCCTTTTATCCCCTACATTACAATATCTATACCCCATTTCACATTATTAAAGCTGATCCTGTAACAGTTCCATCGCACGCTTAAGTTTTCTTCCCTTGTTCTTTCTTTGTTTACATTTTGCCCACATTCCCCACTCCCACATAAGCACGGTCACACACATTAGCTGTAACCATAGCCGAGCTTGTGAGCACTCTCTTACCCATGGAGCTAAGTCTATACGATTAAATCCCACCAAGAAGTCGCCTCGTCCATTAACGAGGTTGTTATTCTGTCATTAGCATCATTCCTCTCTTTCAATACTCAGAATGTCCTTTCCTCTTCTCCAATTCATTTCACAAACTCAGCAGGATTTTCATTTATCCAAGGTAACCCATTTCCAAAGATGGACACGTATTTCTCCAAATCTTCTACCACGGTTGATGCCTTAACATGCATGGGATTCTGATTTACCAAAGGCAGAATAGTCCTGTTCCTGATTTTTACCATCCTTTTAGGTTTAATACACCTAGTACTGTTAGATCCCAGACATATTATAGCATTCTTTTGCACATATTTATACAATAGACATCCTGTTCCTTATAAACATCGGTGGTATATTGTGTTGACCTTATAGCAGTGACCTGACACTGATACCTGGACACTCTTGTCAAGTTAAATCTGCATAACGGCTCTTCATCATCCAAGACATTATACATACACACGGTGGTTCTTCCTTGGGTCTTACATAGATGTAATTTTATCTCACAGAGAGATTGGTTATATTTAACAACATATCTGGGCGATTATGTATATTTATATAAAACACCATCTTTCAGGAAACCCATATTGACTACTTTATACACCCGCAGTGGTGCCCAAGGTTTGGACATTACGGGCATTCTTAATATGATTCCTATCAAGCTATCATCGCTAGTCTGATTACATTTGTGTGGCGCGACGCGTACCACAGTAAGGCTCCGCAACTGACACACTGTCAAATTTGACTGATACCTTTCCGCTGCCTTAAGGTGTTTATCTTCCATCCAAGATGGAACCCTTCCCTCAGCTGTTCTATTCAAATTCCTCCCTATGTTCTGTAGAATCCAAGAACTCATCATCGTGCATGCAGCATTTTGTGTTGCCTGATCAGTGGCGTTTCTATCCTTCCTTTGTCAAATTGTTTATGACCTGTGCCTGATTTTCCAACAATTTGACCAACCCTTGCATGTGAATTGTCAAGGCCTATTCCACTTCTAATTGTACTTTATCTATGCTATTCTGTTTCTTAATGTCTGCTATACCGTTTCTCTCAATTTTCCTAATTGATAGTTCAGGCTCATAATATCCCCTGTATTTACCCATCCTAATGTGGTATTCCACATTAAATATGCTATATTATTGAGCACACTGCGCTTTCTCCTCTGTACAGGCGATTTCGGGGACTGAGGCTCTTCCCCTATGATCACTTGATCGCTATTTTCCTTCCAAAAAGTTTTTAATTAACTGCATTTTCCTATCTCTTAACCAGTTTCTAGTGGGTTCACTGCACCATGTCAGCAAGGCAAGACTAGACATATTGATAATAACATCCCGTGCATCTAATACAGTATCATGTAACATTGACAACTCACTCGGAACCAACACCAATCCATTAATCGGAGCAGGGAATGGGATGGGGCACTTTTCACTCCCCTCATCGGTGGCCCTGGTTTCTCTCTCGCCTTTAATTGAATGGCTTCTTTGGATTGATCAGGACATTGAATATTATCATAACGATTTTCATTTTGAGGATCATCATTGGAGACATTTCTGTTGACACACATATATACTCCTGTGTGATTACTTGACCAGAATTTGTCCAGCAGTAACTTGTCCCGTCAACTAACGGGGTAGCTATGATTCCTCTTGCCTTCCTCAATCTCAGGTTATTTGTGGTCTCACCCGGTGCAAACCAAAGTTCTAGGATCGTCCCGTTTGGAGTATTCTCATTCGAGCATTTTAAACAAATCCTTTGCCCCTCATGCACATCCTGTTCCATTACCCTCACTGTCCAATTATAACATGTTATAGTTTGATTTTTAATTGTTACATTCATCTCATTTACAACAGAAAACCCTGTATCCAGTGAGGTTATGGTTCCATTGGTGCTGTTTCCGAGCTGCTGTGATTCCTGATATAGTTCAATCCCATCCACCACGAGCATCAAAGCGCTCAATGCGTACAGGATTTTCCCCATCCTGGAGCTTCTGTAGCACATAACACAGTTAATATTCACATACAGGAAACTTTTTTATCCGGCACGGACGGGACCGACGTGGTACCGGTTCATCAAAAATTCCGGATAACCGAACGCTATAGTAAAAGATAGGGAGAGCTGACAGCTCCATATAAAGCAACAAACCCTGTTGCTTAGCAACAACTGTAGAACAATGAACACAAGTTCCAAGCGTCTCTGTAGCTTAGCAACAGCTGCAGCCACACCCTTGCACAGCACAGATGGAAGAAGGCAAATACCAATATGAAGTAAAACCTACTCCTGAATTTTGCTGGTTAACTGAGATTTCCGGTTATTTAGATGCCGGTAAATCGAAAGTTTCCTGTACTCTTATTCACACATTCAACATCATTTCCTTTTTGGTTTATTCCCACCTCCTCCTGAGGGTGCCGATGTTGTTCCCAGCAGGGTCCATATTGGGTTGATTTTCAACTGGCGACTACTCTGCCTTAAAGTGGATTGTGATCCCTGACCCTACAAAGGCATGGACACTGCTGCAGGTTGCTGCATCCCTGCTGCTCCAAGAGCAGGCCCCTTGGCATCCCTGGATCATCATCCCACCACACCACACTCAGGTCCAACCCTTCACTCAGGGTCCTGAGGCTCAAAACACTTCCATCATCCTTTTTCCTCCCCAACTTAATCCTCTTAGGTAACTGAGCCACATATACCATAGGACTGGCTTTATCAATAATGTTATATGGCCCCTTGTAGAAGGGTTCAAACACTCCTACTCTTGTGTAGTTTCATATCATTACCTGGCTCCCTACAGGCAGTTAAGTGGCTGTAATCCCCTTCCTGCCTCGAGGAGACGGGTCCCAGCACGAGTCGGGGACACGCCTCCTGGGAAGATGGCACAGAAGCGGGTTGGGGGCGGGTTTGGTACCCGCTCCCAGTTTCTGCCATTTTCCCGGCAATCCTGCCTCCATACCCGCCTCCCCAGGACTGGCAAAATCGTCCCCCTTGTGTTTTATTGGTCTCAGCACAGACACTAATAGCTTCATGTCGGTAAAACTTTAAATTTCCCCCCCTTTTTCCCCTCTCTTAAAACTTTGTCTCAGTTGCTTTTCCCTGCTTCCCAAAACCCTGTTTTTTTCCTTTGCTGAGTTTTCATTTTGCAACTTAGATCATTTTCCCTCTTTACCTTCCACTCTTTCTCTCATTTTGAATTGATTGCCTTTGATAGGCTAACAGCCATATCGCCTTATACCATGCCCTCTTTCCTAACAGAAAGTCTGTCCATTCCTTTGCTTGTTTTACAGGGTCATCATTTACATTTCGCCCTTGCTTATCGGCCATTGTTATAAAAAAACACTTTTTCCCCTCAAGGTCCCTTCTGGTCGCCATTTCTGTAGGACTTTCTCCTACTACTGTTCGGACCTCGAGAATTACGAATAAGCGTAACAATGACAGATAAGTTTGTTATAAATAAAATGATCTTTATTCACTCTACAGTTTAAAATTCAAGCATACATAGAAGCACTCGCAGCAATGTCTGTGCCCACAGTTTATTAATTCCTCTGGTAATAAATATGCCCACAGTTTTGTACGTAAAAGTACTTCCCAGCAACTTATATGCTAATTCCTGGCGATTCATACCCCAAGTCAACTGTACATAAAAGTACTCTTTAACAATATCTATGCTTTATGCCTGATTTTCATACATACACTTATCCTGGGTGATCAGTCCGGAAAAAGTACTAGGGTCATCCTTTATATTGCCTTCCTGCCAGCCTCCCTCATATTTCTTCATCTGCCCCCCTCTGATAGGTCAGCTTCACTCCCAACCTTCCCTGATTGGAGTTCCTTCTGCATGACACAGTCATGTTCCTGTGAGGTGTGTGGGGGTGGGACTTCCTCTTCATCCAGTGTTTCTCCTTCCTGTCTATGTGGTCTCACAAACAAAGGAATACATGCTGACCATCTCCATTTTTGAGTCCTCACAGACAAAGGACCCCCTGCCGACTTCCTCCATTTTGAGTACTCACAGACAAAGGACCCCCTGCCGACTTCCTCCATTTTGAGTACTCACAGACAAAGGAACACATGCTGACTTCCTCTATTTTGAGTCCGTCCGTTATCATTTCACAATTCGTTCGCAATTTTGATCTCCACACGGTAGCAGCGGTTTTATTACGTTTTTTAGAATCTTACAATTCCATCTTGCATACAGTGTGCACGCTACAAACTTCAGATCTGCTGTAGATATTCTCTCGAGTTCAGCATCAGCAAACTTGCTTCGTTCCTTCCTCTGGGTGTGGGACCCTCTTCTTGCTTGTGTGTCCTTCTTGTCCCTTCTTGTCGCTCCTGCCTTGGCCCACCCCAACTGCCCTTGCCTTCCCCATCCCCCCTTCTTCCTGTCATTTCTTGATGCTCCCATCTCCCTGCCCTGAATGTCCATTGCCTTTCCCCCCTATTTCTCATTGCTGACCTGTCCTGGACAAAAACCCTTATCTGAGTTTCTGACATTGACATGGGAAATGGCTTTGGTTGCTTTAAAGCGCTTACTGTTTTTTTAAGTAAGGGGTGATTTTAACCGTACTCACTCAGCAGAAACCTGGTAGGTGGGCAGTTAAAATCATCCTGGATCTTACCTGTCCCAAAACCGCCATGATCGCAACATCTGCAATTTTAACCTGCTCTCCTTAGTAGGCAGCAAGGGCATGCAGCCAGAGTCCTTCTTTACAAATGCATGTTGCGGATCGATGACATCATTAAGACCCGACTGTAATTTTAACTCAGGCTTGAGCAGTGAATCCAACTTGAGTTAAAATTGGGGCCTTAAATGTCAGATCATTAAACCCACTATAATGCTTTCTCAAGCATCCAATAACTCCCATCCTACTGTTCTCATTCCTGGGGATCCCCCGTCCAATACTTCTACACCCAGCAACTCCCCTCCCCACTGCACACAAGCTCCCAGTATTCCCACCCCAAGACCATCCATCACCACTTCCATATTACCAACACACCACTAACAGGAGTTCCAGCCCCTGGAACCCTCCTTTCCACGATTCACTCACGCACCCTCTTCATCCCAAACCTCAACATCATAACCTACCTTTAGTCTAGAGCATCTTTCTTTACCATCTTCCTCTAGATCCCCAGAATTTAAAAAAGACAAAACATAAGATTTAGTATGGAGCTAAACAAACATATATAATAATAATAATCGAGGTGACTGGTTTACAATTTAGAGTCATAGAGTCATAGAGTAATACAGCACGGATAGAGGCCCTTCGGCCCATCGTGTCCGCGCCGGCCATCAAGCCCTGTCTAATCTAATCCCATATTCCAGCATTTGGTCCGTAGCCTTGTATGCTATGGCATTTCAAGTGCTCATCCAAATGCTTCTTAAATGTTGTGAGGGTTCCTGCCTCCACAACCCTTTCAGGCAGTGAGTTCCAGACTCCAACCACCCTCTGGGTGAAAAAGTTCTTTCTCAAATCCCCTCTAAACCTCCCGCCCTTTACCTTGAATCTATGCCCCCTAGTTATTGACCCCTCTACTAAGGGAAAAAGCTCCTCAGCATCCATCCTATCTATGCCCCTCATAATTTCTATGAGAATGTGGGTATAATGACATAATTTGAGCCTGAAATGATTGCTAACACTGCCAAAAGTTCAGTAATTCAGTCACCATGAAACAGTGGCCCAGATCTTGAAGCCAGCGGTAAATGGACGATGCCAGCCGTTCATTACACTTACGCGTGGGCCTTTTCACTGCGACTTGCAGTAATTAGCGAACCTTTTCATCACAGTGCCTTCTACAGGGAATCCGGGACCTGTGTGAACAGAGCAAGCAACGGCGGTGGGGCGAAATTCAGTTGGTTAGCGCCCCCCCAGTTAGGGGGGGTGGTGAAGGGAGGGGGCAGACAACCAACTAGATCTCAGGAGGCGTGTTGGTTATTTAAATATTATAATGCGGCTACATGCCACAGATTCAATCACCAATTGTTTTGTTTTCTTTGTGGGTTCAATAACGACTCATTTCTGAAAGAGAATGTTGTTTAATCTAAAGTCTTGTTCAAGACTTTCTACAGCTTTTTACAGAACACACTATGCTGTGATGCATCTAGAATGAAACTGAAAGTAAAACTCCTCTGGACTGCGTGTCTCTCACATGACCTCTGCTGGTCAGGCACAAGTAATCAAAAACACAGACAAATATGCTGTAAGGCATAAGTAATCAAACACAGACAAATATCATCACTATTTGCTGATATCATTACATCTCCCTTTCTTAAAACAAAAGTATTTTACTTTTAACTAACAACATTTAATGAACTTACATTATCATTATCATGATCAAGGTTTTTTACCCTTGCTTTGTGTGTTCACATGAAATATGTCAATACACTAGAACTTGAAGAAAGAATAAGATAACATTACTTCCTTCTTTAACAATAGTCCTTAAATTTGCTCAATGAGTCTCTCAGGAGGCTTCACATGTCTTGAGGATTTTCTGATTGATTGTCCTTGAATCTGAGTTGTTGCCTCAGATGATTGGTTCTCAGCTGTGTGATCAGGTTGTTCACCAGTATCAGTCTCTTGACCTGCTGTGGCTGGTCCCATGAGAAGATCTCGACGATTTCTTCTCAGAACAGCACCCTCATCTGTCTGAATGGTGTATGATCTTGGTTGAACTTCACTCAGGACAGTTCCCTTCTGAGTCCATGTGTTTGTTTTGTCTTTCAACCTTACTTGGTCACCAGTGTGGAGTTCAGGTAGGTTTTGTGTTCCTCTGTCATAGTAGTACTTTTGCTTTTCTTTCTGTTGCTCTTTGAACTTCCTCACTTTCTCCCCCTCTTTTGTTTTCAGGAGGTTCTCCGGGATGGGTAGGTTTGACCTTAGCCGACGTCCCATCAGGAGTTGGGCTGGTGACACACCACACTCGAGCGGCGTTGTGCGGTATACAAGCATGCTTTGGTAGAAGTCAGTTCCACTGTCTTTTGCCTTGTACATCAGTCTTTTCACTGTCTGGACCGATTTTTCCACTAGTCCATTGGACTGTGGATAGTGAGGACTTGACGTTGTGTGGACAAAGTCCCACTCTTTGGCAAAGTGTCGGAAATTTGCATTGTTAAACTGGGGTCCGTTGTCTGTGAAGACCTCGCTTGCCACGCCATGTCTGGAGAATATGGCTTTCATACTTCTTATCACAGCTTCTGCAGTGGTGGTGTACAGTCTACAAACCTCTGGATACAGGGAGTAATAGTCTGTGACGACAAGATAGTCCTTCCCTTGACATACAAATAGGTCAGCGCCTACCTTCTGGTAAGGTCTGTCTGGTGCTGGGTGTGGCTTTAGTGGTTCTACCGGATTGCTTGCTCGATATTTCAGGCATATTGTGCAGTTTGACACCTCATTTGTCACATCTTGGTTGATTCGTGGCCAGTACATCACCTCTCGTGCTCTTTTCTTACACTTTTCTATTCCCAGATGTCCTCCATGGATCTTTTTTAGCATCTCTCTTCTCAGACTCTTTGGGATAACTATTTTACTTCCTTTGTAGATGATGTCTTCGACCACTGATAGTTCCGCCCTGCAGTTCCAGTACTCTGCTATATCAGGTGAGCAGTCTTGCTTCATGTTGGGCCATCCATCCAAGATGCTTTTTCTCAGTCGTCTCATTGTTTCATCTTTGTTTGTCTCAGTCTTTATGAGCTCCATTTTTGCATCTGCTATGGGCAGTGCACTTGTGATCATGTCCACGTAGGCGTTCACTTTTTCATCCATTGTGGTGTTTGCGGGCTCACTTGGGTCAACAGCTCTGGACAACGTGTCTGCTGTATACATCAGCTTACCCGGTGTGTACGCAACATTCAGTTCATCATAGACTGTCTCTCTTTCACTTTCCACAACGAGGACTCTCTTTACCAGGTTCAGTCTCTCACAGGCTTTTAAACCTAGTATGGCTTGCACATCCTTTGGCACCACGATTAATGCTAGCGTGTGCTCTCTGTCCTTGTGTGTTACTTTGACAATGCATTTTCCTTTCACTGGTATATCAGTACCTGAGTATCCGGTCACTTTCACTTGTATTCCATGTAACTTTGGTCTGGGTCTAATTCTCTTAAAATTGGTCTCTGATATCACATTAACTTGTGCTCCAGTATCCAATTTAAATGGAATGTGTATGTCGTTCACTTTTAGTGTCAACATCCAGTCTCTTTCTTCTCTTTTGTTTTCAGACACAACATCTACATAGAATTCCTCTATGTCGCTTTCATCTACTGCATGGACCTTGCTTTGTTGCACTTGGTTCTTGCAGCAACGGGCATAATGGTTGTTTTTGTTGCATCTATTGCATGTTTTACCATATGCTGGACACTTTCTTGGCGGATGCTGTGTACCGCATCGACTACATGACTTCCGATTGTCTCTTTCATTTTCGTTTGCTGGCCACGTCTCTTTTTTCACATTGGCGCTCTCTTTGTTAAACGGTTTGTATCCGTTCTTTCTCACTGCATCCACGTTGCAGCTACTGTCACTGAACAGCTCCTTTGCCTGCAACTTCACAGTCTCTGTAACCCTACACAGTGCTATGGCTTTTCCCAGGTCTAGATCTTGCTCTCTTAGCAGTCTTTCCCTTAGACCATTATCTCGAATACCACACACCAGTCTGTCTTTTATCAGCAAGTCTGTGAGTCCCCCAAATTCACACGATTTGCTCCGGTTTCTCAGTTCAGTCACATACTGATCAATAGTCTCGCCGATTTTCTGCACACATGTGAAAAATTTGTGCCTCTCAAAGGTCACGTTGCGTTTAGGTATGCAGTAGGCCTCAAACTGTTCCATTATTTTATCTAGCTTCATTTTGTCCCCATCAACAGCGAATGTGAAGTTATTATACACCTCCAGCGCTTCATCACCCATGACATGCAAGAACAGTGACGATTTCTGTTTATTACTTTTCTTGTCAGCTCCGATTGCCGCTAAATACAACTCTAAACGTTGTTTGAACCTTCTCCAATTTTCAGCCACATTACCTGTTAATTGAAGCGTCGCCGATGGGTGTAAACCTTCCATTTTTCACTTCGTTAGCTATTGTCTAATGGTAAGCAACGATGTTCTCTTCTGGCTTGCTAATATGTGGAGAGCTGATTTCGCTTACTTGCCACAACTGCTTTCACTGTCCCATCAAGTTGCTAACTTCAGATTTTTTCTCTTTCAGCCACTTCTGACATCATGTTTTGTTTTCTTTGTGGGTTCAATAACGACTCATTTCTGAAAGAGAATGTTGTTTAATCTAAAGTCTTGTTCAAGACTTTCTACAGAACACACTATGCTGTGATGCATCTAGAATGAAACTGAAAGTAATACTCCTCTGGACTGCTTGTCTCTCACATGACCTCTGCTGGTCAGGCACAAGTAATCAAAAACACAGACAAATATGCTGTAAGGCATAAGTAATCAAACACAGACAAATATCATCACTATTTGCTGATATCATTACACCAATGTAAATTTAACCCTGGCCAGCCAGGTTTCCGGGCATTGGAAAAACCGGCAGCTAAAGGGACACGAGGACTGCTGGATCCAGTAGTTCAGTGTCTTTCCACTTACCTGCTAGAGCCAGCTTACCTGTTTCTGTCCCCCTCACCCCCCCATGATCTGACACCTCCCCCCGACCACAAAGTCCCCCTGAGTCATGGTCACCCACCTCCCCGCCCAGTCTTTACAATTCCTCCCCCACCTCCACTGCGCTTCCTGGCTGCGGACTCCGATCTCCCCCACTCCACCCACCCCATCCCCCCCGGGCCACGACCCTACCGATCTCCCCACCGAGGCCTCCAATCTCCCCTTTGACATCCGATCGCCACCCGACACCAGACTCTGATCTCCCCATCCCACCCCCCGCACCTCCGGCCTTTCCAATTCCTCCATCCTCTCTGCTCCCTGGCTGTGGCCAAGTGCCGAAGGCTTACATGCCCGACAGCCAGCCAGCCTCTCAATCTGGCTGGCAGCGGCCGGGAAATGGAGACAAAAAATGTTAATCAAGTCCTGTCGTTGAATTTGGCAGGACCTGAGGGAAACCCGTTCTTCCACATAACAGCCCCCGCCCGCTCGCTCTCTGCCTCCGAGCTAATATCGGGCCTGCAGAGTATAAACCAGGAAGTGTAAGTTAGAATATTTAATTCAGTTACAAATCATGCACAGAAAAGGAAATAAAGAGATGGAAATCAAGATGGGATTAAGAGAGTGATAAAAGAGACAGAAAGAAAAAAAAAATTTAAACATTTTTTAAAATCTCCAACAATGTTGTGGAGTAATTTACAATCACTCAACACAAGTCCGAGATCGAGGTTCCAAACAGCCTTTATTCGCACAGGTGGGGAGACAGCCTGCTTCCGCCTTCCTCAAGCTTCTCCCAATTGTTACAGCAGTTAGTAGATATTTATACATACAGTTTGATGCGCTATACATTGTTCCCGCCTACCTTCTAGAATGTTCTGCGTTACAGCATCAGTTTTATCGCCTATCAGCATTTGTTTACTCGCCCTTGGTCCTAGTCCCAAGAATTGTTGACTTCGTGTCTGCTTCCTGATCTACTTAATGTCCTTGGGATATTGTTAGGCCGTCTGGTTTCTAGGGCGGTTACACATCTTGAGCATCCCCTTTGTCTTACAACATTTGCATTTCTATGTTTTTGATTAAACCTTGTAGCCAGCCCAGTTACACGATTAAGTGAGGTAATGCTATGCACTGCCTCGCCTAACCACCCCCTCCACAGAGCCAAATCCCCACCATGCAGCAGCACTCCACACCAACCCCCAGACATCTTCTTTCCCCCTTTCAAACAATAATTCAAATCTGATGAAATGAGACTCCACACTTTAATTTAATTTTCAGTGTCAGCGAGGTTTTTGGCAGTAATTAAGACTTATCTTGGTATTAAGAATACACTTACACTTGAATGGACACGCCTTCACTTTTTCTGGTGTGTTTAGCGAGTATCGAGTGGGTAAGTACTGAAACTTCATGCCCGTCGTATATTTCAATGCAAAGTCTCGGTGAGACAGTGTTAGAGCGAAGCTCCTGGAAAAGCAGGGCAACTCGGACAGGAACTTTCTGATATCTGCTTTTAACTACGCATGAGTGGACGCTGGAAATTGCTGTCCGATTTACACTTTAATAACGGTGAGTGCTGATAGCCTCACTGTTATTCTTACTGCAAAATCCAGGCCAGTGTGGCCGCTGACTTGTCATGAGCAATGCCATGGGAAATCCACTAATCATGTACAACAAATGACATGGATTTATAAAAATGAAACCAATCACTGTTTCCATTTTATATTGCAGCGGTATATTGTGACTATTATAACAGCCCCAATGAATGCAGCTGGCACTATCAGCCATGTGGAACATTAACAACAAAAACATGCTCGGACCATTACATTGGAAAGAAGTTCTCTGCAGTTCTTGAAGGTTGTGTTTGAACAATGCTTTTTAGTTTTTTATTCATGTTTTGTGAATTCTAAGATTAATGAATGATAAGGTAATATGTGAATGATAATCATGCCAACTTAGTGTTTATACAGTTTTAACAAATGTGAAATTTTTAATAATTTATATAACAAAAGAGCATAGATTTTTTTTTAATTTGATTTCTGGTGGGATTTGAGATACTTAAGATTTTGTCATTTTAAATACTGATGGAAAAATGACAAGACAAAAGAATATGAAATGTCTTCATGAGTTATACTAACAAATTATGAAACTGTTGGCAAACATTTATATAGCCAAATGTGACCATCTTAATCAGGTATGATCAATGCCCCACACTCATATTATCACTTTCTGTTAAATATAGGTTGTTATGCAAAGTGCCCAGAGAGTGCTCCATATCTGGACGAAAACAAAATGAAATGTGTGAACTTGTCTGAATGTACTTGTTATTATAAAGGGAAAATACTGCAACCAGGCAAAAGAACAAGGAACGACTGTGAAGAATGGTATCTATAAAAATGCCTTCAATTTTTTGTTCTTATTAGCGATGAATGAAAAAGTTTGAACTAATGAATATAATTTTCTGCTTTTTTCCTATTAAAACAGTTACCTATAAAAAATATTACAAGGGAATATTTGTTTAAATATACAATTCGATGCTGCTACTGTAATGAATTACCTGGAGATCTGAAATCCATTTCAAGAGTTAACTTCCTTTCTTATAAGAATGAAGGAAGGAAAAGGTGAAAGAATTTGACAAGGTCACTGATCCTTTATGAGGCTCAATCCTGTGAGGTCTCTGGTAACTTGAAGAAATTGGCTCAGTGGCAGGAAACAAAGAGTAATGGTCGACGGATGTTTTTGTGACTGGAAGGCTGTTTCCAGTGGGGTTCCACAGGGCTCAGTACTAGGTCCCTTGCTTTTTGTGGTATATATCAATGATTTAGACTTTAATATAGGGGGCATGACTAAGAAGTTTGCAGATGATACAAAAATTGGCCATGTGGTTGATAGTGAGGAAGAAAGCTGTAGACTGCGGAAAGATATCAATGGACTGGTCAAGTGGGCAGAAAAGTGGCAAATGGAATTCAATTTGGAGAAGTGTGAGGTAATGCATTTGGGGAGGGCTAACAAGGCAAGGGAATAAACAATAAATAGTAGGATACTGAGAAGTGTATAGGAACAGAGGGACCTTGGAGTGCATGTCCATAAATCCTGAAAGTAGCAAGACAGGTGGTTAAGAAGGCATACGGGATACTTTTCTTTATTAGCCAAGGCATAGGCTATAAGAGCGGGGAGGTTATGCTTGAACTGTATAAAACACTAGTTAGGCCACAGCTAGAATACTGCGTGCAGTTCTGGTCACCACATTACAGGAAAGATGTGATTGCACTAGAGGGGGTACAGAGGAGATTTACGAGGATTTTGCCAGGACTGGGGAATTTTAGCTATGAGGAAAGATTGGATAGGCTGGGGTTGTTTTCTTTGGAACAGCGGAGGCTGAGGGGAGACTTGATTGAGGTGTGTAAAATTATGAGGGGCCTCAGAGTGGATAGGAAGGACCTATTTCCCCTAGCAAAGAGGTCAATAACCAGGGAGCATAGATTTAAAGTAATTGGTAGAAGGATTAGAGGGGAGTTGAGGAGAACTTTTTTCACCCAGAGGGTGGTGGGGGTTTGAAACTCACTGCCAGAAAGGGTGGTAGAGGCAGAAACACTCATCACATTTAAAAAGTACCTGGATATTCACTTGAAGTGCTGTAACCTACAGGCTACGGACTAAGAGCTGGAAAGTGGGATTAGGCTGGATAGCTCTTTTTCGGCTGGCACAGACGAATGGCCTCCTTCTGTACCATAAATTTCTATGATTCTAAATGGTCAGCAATATCTGCCACTTAGAAAGAAAATATGCAGGAGATGGAAATATCACTTTGTTATGGGGGCGGGGTGTTCTTGTGAGTTTGGAACTGAGGCACTTTGTTGGCGTAGAGTGAGTGTTCCATCTCTCTGTGAAAAGCTGCAGGCATCAGGAAATGGAAGGAGGCTAACTGGGTATTGAAATGTCAGGATGGTTCAATATACCTTTTTCTTCAGAGGTTTTGACGTAATAGCACCAAGAAATGTCCATTCAATGCAGCAGATAACGATTTATTTAAAGTCTCTTTTTATGACCACATCCATGGCCAAGAAAGTAATAAAGTAAGTATCTGCCCAAGAAATATTTCTAATGGCAATTAGCAGGTGAAATGGCAAGAAATGTATTATCCAATTCTCCCAATGGCCTAAATATACTTTGCAATCTTTTGCAGTGAATGCAAGAATGGGAACGTCAGATGTATAGGTTAGTAAATCTTACTGTAAATATTTAACGTGCATTAAAATGAATAGGTGCTATGCTACAATTGTTACATTTCTACATAATGGTGTCATTAATGGTTGTCTGTAGTACATAAAGGATCATGGGGCAGGACGACCTGTGGGCCGGTGACCTCTGATGCTGACCCTGCCAAAGTTGGCAGGGTCAGAGGAGGTCAATTAGTTAAAATATTCCTGGCAGCCACCTGTACCACTAGGGATGCATGAAGGGACCCAAAAATCTCCCTTAAATTTTTAATTTCTTTCAGGGTCTAGGCCTGAAACTCTGCTAGGCTGTGGTATGGGGAGGGGGAAATTGGTCCATGTTGTGCCCGTTCACCAGATGGCAAACGGGCTAAAAGGACCAATTTAGGAGTGCAATGTACCATCCCCAAGGGCACCCAAGGCCTTTTCAATTGTCATGCGGCCTAACCAGTGGCCCTTAAAGGAACCCCTCGGTGGCCACCAAAAAGCTAAGCCAATCTTTGAAAATTACCTTTATGTGGAGCTGGGGGGAGCAGGAGTGTTCAATGCAGCTCCACAGCACTACTGTGGGCCACTAGCAACCCGTGCTAGCCCGCTCCACACCCACCCCACCCCACAGGGCTTACCTGAGGGTCGGCGCTTGCATGGCAGCTAGTCCATATTGATCCTGTGGCAACAGGGTGAGCTGCCCCTGGAGGCCTGACAGATGCCGGCAGCTCACTGAGATTATTAAGATGAGATCCAAGGACTAATAATGGGAGATCCTCCGATCGATCTCGAAGGATGTACATTGCAGGCGTGCCACCCATTTCGCGCCCATGTCCCCACACCCAACCGTGCCCCCTCTTATGCCATTAGCCATGCTGTGGGTGGGGGGCATAAGTACTGCAGAAAGTACTGGGGAATGTCAGTGTTCTGGGGATATGCGCTCAAAAGACTTTGGATTTTTGTCCTCCATATTTAAAATCTTTCAGAGCTGACTTTATAATTGTGTAGTACAGAAAGTTGTTGTCTTAGCTTTCAATCATGAAGGTATTAAATTAATAATGGTATTTTAAAATATAAGAATTGTAACTTATATAATTTATTTTATATTTTTTTGAACAGTAATAACAAAAACAACTACTGGAACTACTACTTCTGCAACAACCACTACAGGTAATGGCTTCCTCTTGTGCGATATAGAACAAAATAACCAAAATAGTTTAAATAAGCAAGTCTTATTTTTTACAATATTCTGTTATCTCTTTTTATGCTTCAACGTGTTATACATGATTATTTTTAGTTTTAAAGATATAATTTTTGAAGTGATTTTTTTTTGTATTCAGTAAGGTGCTAATGTACTGGACTGTAGAACATTTTTTCATTTTTGACTCCCAGTTTCAGCGTCACATATCTGCTGAACAGGTACAGTGCAGGGAAGATGCAGAGTTCTTTCTATTTTTGCATCATTTGAATAATAAAATTGGATTCATGCAATGGTGTGTTAGAAAGATCTTTACTGTATTTAATATTTGGTTGAATTATTAATTCTTACATACTAATGATTGGACAGTGTCAATGCTGTTAGTGTTTAATCAAGCATGGTGGTAGTTCTTGTGCCTTTATGAAATGAACTATATAAAATGACAGGAGATGTACAGCTTGCAACAAACAGTCTGTGAAATTAATCATTTTCATTGCTATGAACCAACACCAACAGTAACGGAACAACATGTTCTTTCAAACTCTTATTATTAGATAAAGTTAGATCGCTGAAGTGCTAGGTTTCTTTCTTGAAAAGTTGTGGGTGCCCGTACCCAGACTGAGTTAGCTAACCTCAGCTAGGCAACTGTAGGTAATTCAACATCTCAGAACTAATGGGTCAGGGAAGAGAAAATTGACCAGCGTTCCTGCTCCTGATCACTATCTGACGACCCCTGTTGGAAGTGCGTGCCTGTGGACATTAGGTGAGGATAGGATTAGGCTCCTGCAGTCAAATAGCCTGCCACAACTCACGATTGGAGCTCCCACATAAAGAATGGTCTCTTGGGCAAGGTTCTTTAGAAGGGGTGCCACTTGTGGAATTGTACCCCAGCAAGGAATCAACACCTTCAGGAGAGGGGAAAAGATTGGTGGATAAAGGAGGAAAAAAGAAAACAAAATGATGGGTTTCAATATTTGGAGAAATTGGGGTCATTTCCCCCTCTGGGCCCCTGCTGGTACTGGAGGTGTGCTGCGCCTGCGACAGGAGAGGTGCCCACTATTTTGCATGGCCCAGGGTACATTCCCTGTGTAGGCGTGCAATCAGATAATCTGTTCACTTCAAAGGTGTATGTACTTGCTATAAAAATGTCGACAGTATATTTGAATAATTTTGTTGATTTTTTTTGCTGTTTAGCACCATCTAAAACAACGGTGATGACAACACCCACATCTACTACAACCTACAGAATTGGTAAATGATGACTTAGATTTTCCATTTAAAAAAAAAATTCTTACAACACATTTACCTTGAAATTATGTCCTGCAATATTAGTAACAAAATGTTCGTACTTTTGTACATTCACTATTTATCAAACATTAATCTTTTTATTTTAAGCTGCTAATAGCTTCATTGATTTATGGAATTATCCATTCATTAACATTGTAAACTTCTCAGTTGTAAATACAACCTGTTCATTTAAGTCTGAAAGCTGACACTGGGAGACAGGTAAGGACTGCTAGTGGGAGTCAGATGAGTGATACATGCATTTCCAAAAAGGAGAATCTACAAAAATATCCTGATAGCACTGCTTATTCCATCTGTTTTATCGATTGTACTGCTGCATTAACAAGCAGCCTATCTGAAGATAATGTGTCAGGGTTGTGTGAGTGTGTCAGGGTGAGTGTGTCAGGGATGTGTGATGTGTCAGGGCTGTGTGAGTGTGTCGGAGCTAAGGCAGTGGGGAGATGTTATGTCTCACCATTCACTGGAACTCACTAATAAACACTTTCAAAGGTGCACACAAATCTGTCCAAGAAGGCAAAGTGTCGAAAATAAAGATTTCAATGCTTGACAACACATTAACAGAAACTTTACACGAACATTGGCTAAAACACACAAATGCCTACCCTTGTGTGTAAGGGCCGTTTATTAGTTAATATTCTCTCTCCACTAAAATAATTTTATTGAGTACATTTAGAAATGAATAGATTTCATTTTCACAATGTTTGTGCTCAGCTACATTCAGCAGAAAAGTAAGTTTTTAAACCTGATACAGACTCAGAGCCTCAGCATGCAGTGTAACAGGTTGAAATGTTTTTCCTGCTCTATAGAAACTACTTCACCAGAAGTGACACCGATTATCCCTACGTCTACCACCAGCTACCCAACTGGTAAGTGACAGCGGTTTTATACCTTGCACCAAGTCTGTCTCCACAAGTGGATTGTTTTCTAACTCCATGTGGTCTGTCATTGAGTAGGTAACAAAACACGGCTTTCATTTTTACATCACAAATTTTCCTTTCTAATTGTTTGCTTTGGAAATGTTTGTATCTCTGGTCATTATAGTGTGATGCAAATCAGGAATTTGGCACCAATTGACGTATTATTTTGCAATGTGCATTAACATCCATGCCCTTATTCCTGTTCTGTGTCCCCGGCAAGAGAAGTTCCAAGTGAGAAGGGTGTATTTTTATAATATATATTCTTATTAAATAACACGTTTTCATTTATTTGTCACACAATGTCAACACTGAGGTTGTAAAACCATAACAAGGAATGAGAGAAGGTCATGTAGATGATCCATCTCACCCCATCATACAGGTTCAGCTGCAAAACCCTATCGCACTATTCCTCACCATTCCCAGCCCAAGTATAGGGCTCGCCAGTTTTTGTTTCAATGCCTGGTGGAAAATCAAGTCAGGCGGCCTCTGGGTAGTTGGTTCTTTTTTAGAATTACTTTCCCTCCGCCACTGCCGCCCTTGGAAGCAGATGAAAATCACCCCTTGATCTTTCAAATGATGAATGTAAACCTAGCATGATAAAACACTTTGATGGTAGATCTGTCATAGAGTCAAATGTTGTGCTGGCTTGGTGTACTTTACTTGATTGTGGTGAAATTGTGTAACTAGACTGTGATAAAGTATTGTACAAGTCAGTTTGAAAAGTCAGCAAACTTAGAATAGCTGTTATGTGTTCATAATGTACCGAGCTAGCATAGGGCTCTTGTGCATTATAAGCCAATATTCTGCCCACACACATATCAAGAAAGTGACTGATGCATTGGTCGGCATGGCCAGCAGGTTAATTTCTATTTCCACTGAATAGAAACAGCAGCAGGGCATGTGTCTGAATATTGTGGTGAAGGTCCCTGCCATAATATTTCAATGACAGGACCTCCCACTGACCTACATACTCTGGTCAGGTCAGCTGTGGAGGGCCCTGGGAGGTGTGACCCTGGAATAATCACCAGGATTGCTGCCCGAGTATTTTCAGAGCCACTGTTTATCTGGACAGCTGAGGTCAATATGGATCTGTCCATTGGAAGAAGATTCCACTGGACATTGAAAACTCATATTACCAGGAACTCCATTAACAGCACGATCAAATCTATCTGACAATTCCAGCCACTCTTATACTTGTGGAAAAGATGTTCTTACTGTAAGGGCCATTAACTAGTTGTATTCTCTGTCAGCTCAAATAACTTTATTGAGTAGATTTAGATACAAGTGAATAGATTTAATTTTCACAATGTTTGTGCTCGGCTATGTGCAGCAGGAAAGTAAGGCCTAGAAATTCAGTGGTGTTAGCGCCCACTTAGCGCCTAAAGAGGTCTTTAGCGCCGGCGCTGTTGGTAGCCTGGAATTCAGTGTAGCGCAAATGGTGGCGTTAGCCGGTAGCGCTGTGCCGGCACCGATGATGTCATCGGTGTGCGCAGCGCCCCGGTTTCAACGCGATGCCGGCCCAACACCCAAATTCACTTGCCGCCGCCTCACCCGTAGCGGGCGCAAGGAGCGTTTGTAAAACGGGGCCTTGCAGCTCCGAGAGGCCGGGGCGTAAAGGTGGAGGTGCGGCCGTCCGCTTTACCGGCGGCCGCTTGGCCGCTCCTTCCTCCCCGGACTCCCACACCACCCCCCCGCGGCATTGGTGTCTGACCCCCGCGAGCCCAGCACTTCTCCGTGGTGCCGGGCTCATTTGCCGGGGGAATCCAGCGGCGATCTCACGGCTGCAGGCAGCTCCTCCTTAAGAGAAGGAGGAGGCCTGCAGTACCCCAGCCTGCCGCACCGCATCGGGTGGCGCAGCGGCAGCTGGACGCCTGAAACTGACTTTCAGCGCCCCAAGTGAGGCGGCCAAACCCTGCAATAGCGCCCGCCTCCCTCTTGGGGCGCTGCAACTGAATTTCAGGCGGGCGCTACGGGAATCCGGGCGAGCGCTAAATTTCGGGCGCTAAACACCTGGCGCGGCGATAGCGAAATTCTAGGCCTAAGTTTTTAAACCTGATACAGACTCAGAGCCTCAGCGTGCAGTGTAACAGGTTGAAATGTTTTTCCTGCTCTATAGAAACTACGTCACCAGAAGTGACACCGATTATCCCTACATCTACCACCAGCTACCCAACTGGTAAGTGACAGCGGTTTTATACCTTGCACCAAGTCTGTCTCCACAAGTGGATTGTTTTCTAACTCCATGTGATCTGTCATTGAGTAGGTAACAAAACAAGACTTTCATTTTTAAATCACAAATTTTCCTTTCCAATTGTTTGCTTTGGAAATGGTCATTATGTTATTACTTATAGGGCAGCTTTTAGGAAATTCTGCTCCTGACATAACGTTTAGTGAAATAAAAACAGAAAATGCTGGAGATACTCAGCAGGTCAGGCAGCATCTGTGAAGAGAGAAACAGAGTTAACATTTCAGGTCGATGACCTTATGTCAGAACTGGAAAAAAGCAGGAAATGGAACAGATTTTTAAGCAAGTGTAGGGGCAGGGAAAGGGGGGAGGTGATGAAAGAACAAAAGGGAAGGTCTGTGATAGGATGGAAGGCAGGAGAGGTTAAGAGACATTAAGAGATATTCAAGGCAAAAGGAGATGGTAATGGGACAGGTTAAGAAACAAAGGATGGCTCTAGATGAAGTGTAAATTGCGCTGGCAGAATGAAAGACAGCTGCCCTGTGGGAGAGAAGAAAAGACACAAACAAAAGGTGTGGATAAAAAATATATATATGATAGGGGCCGAGGTTATGATCTGAAATTGTTGATCCCAATGTTGAGTCCAGAGGGCTGTAAAGTGCCTAATCGAAAGATGAGGTGCTGTTCCTCGAGCTTACGCTGAGCTTCCGTGGAACAATGCAAGAGGCCGAGGACGGTGCGGTCTGAGTGGGAGTGGAGCGGAGAATTAAAGTGACAGGCGACTGGAAGCTCGGGGTCCCCCTTACGGACTGAATGGAGGTGTTCCGCAAAGCGGTCACCCAATCTGTGTTTGGTCTCCCCAATGTAGAGGAGACCACATCGTGAGCAGCGAGTACAGTATACTAAATTGCAAGAAGTACAAGTAAATTGCTGTTTCACCTGGAAGGGGTGTTTGGGGCCCTGGACAATGGGAAGGGGCGTGCAAGCACAGGAGATGCAACACATGCCCTTATACCTCCCCCAACTCATTGAAACTTATACAATACTAACAGGACTAGACAGACCAGATGCAGGAAGGATGTTCCCGATGGCCGGGGAGTCCAGAACCAGGGGTCACAGTCTAAAGATAAGGGGTAAGCCATTTAGGACAGAGATGAGGAGGAATTTCTTCACCCAGAGTGTGGTGAACCTGTGGAATTCTCTACCACAGAAGGCAGTTGAGGCCAATTCATTAAATATATTCAAGAAGGAGTTAGATATATTTCTTAAGGCTAAAGGGATCAAGGGATATGGGGAGAAAGCAGGGACAGGGTACTGAGTTTGGATGATCAGCCATGATCGCATTGAATGGCGGAGCAGGCTCGAGGGGCCGAATGGCCTACTCCTGCTCCTATCTTCTATGTTTCTATGTTTGTTTCTTAACCTGTTCATTACCATCTCCTTGAATATCTCTTAATGTCTCTTAACCTCTCCTGCCTTCTATCCTATCACAGACTTTCCCTTTTGTTCTTCCATCCCCTCCCCGCCTTTCCCAGCCCCTGCACTTGCTTAAAACTCTGTTCCATTTCCTGCTTTTTTCCAGTTCTGAGGAAAGGTCATCAACCTGAAACATTAACTCTGTTTCTCTCTTCACAGATGCTGCCTGACCTGCTGAGTATCTCCAGCATTTTCTGTTTTTATTTCAGATTTCCAGCATCTGCAGTATTTTCTTTTTGTAATAATGTTTAGTGGAGTGTGAGGCAAATCAGGAATTTGACGCCAATTGATAGATTATTTTGCAATGTGCATTAATTTCCACACTTCTATTTCTGTTGTGTGCCCCCACCGTGCGATCCTCCAAGTGAGAAAGTGTATTATAATATATATTATTAAATAACACGTTTTCAGTTATCAGAATTATTTGTCACACAAAATTTAAACTGAGGTTGCAAAACCATATCAAGGAATGAGAGAAAATCATGTAGCCGATCCATCTCACCCCATCATACAAAACCCTGTCGCACTATTCCTCACCGATCCCAGTCCGAGTACAGGGCTCGCCAGTTTTTGTTCCGATGCCCACTAGAAATTCGAGTCAGGCAGCCTCTGGGCAGTCGGTTATTTGTTAGAATTACTTTCCCTCCGCCACTGCTGCCCTTGGAAGCAGATGAAAATCACCCCTTGATCTTTCAAATGATGAGTGTAAAAGGAGCATGACCAAACAATTTGGTGGTAGATCAGTCACAGAGTCAAATGTTGTGCTGGCTTGATATTCTTCGCACCATTGTGCTGAAATTGTGTAACTAGAATGTGAAAACACATTTTGCAATCTGCATGGAAAAGCCATTAAACTTAGAATAGCTGTTATATGTTCATGAAGTTCTGGGCTAGCATTGGGCTCTACTGCATTATAAGCTAATATGCTGCCCACACATATATCAAGAAAGTGACTGATGCAGGATTCGGCATGGCCTTAAATGTAATTTCTATTTCCACTGCATAGAAACAGCAGCAGGGCATGTGTCTGAATATTGTGGTGAAGGTCCCTGCCATAATATTTAAATGACAGGACCTCCCACTGACCTACATACACTGGTCAGGTCAGCTCTGGAGGGCCCTGGGAGGTGCGACCCTGGAATAATCGCCAGGATTGCTGCCCGAGTATTTTCAGAGCCACTGTTTACCTGGACAGCTGAGGTCAATATGGATCTGTTCATTGGAAGTAGTTTCCACTGGCCATTGAATAATCATATTTCCAGGAACTGCATTAAATCTAGGTGACAATTCCAGCAATTCTTATATTGTGGAAATGATGTACTGAATGTAAGGGCCGTTTATTAGTTGTATTCTCTCTCCACTAAAATAATTTTATTGTGTAGACTTGGAAATTAATAGATTTCATTTTCACAATTTTTGTGCTCGGCTACATTCAGCAGAAAAGTAAATTTTTAAACCTGATACAGACTCAGAGCCTCAGCGTGCAGTGTAACAGGTTGAAATGTTTTTCCTGCTCTATAGAAATTACATCACCAGAAGTGACACCGATTACCACTACGTCTACCACCAGCTACATACCTGGTAAGTGATACCTTGCACCAAGTCTGTCTCCTCAAGGGAATTATTTCTAACTCCATGTGGTCTGTCATTGAGTAGGTAACAAAACACGGCTTTCATTTTTACATCTCAAATTTTCCTTTCTAATTGTTTGCTTTGGAAATGTTTGTATCTCTGGTCATTATAGTGTGATGCAAATCAGGAATTTGACACCAATTGACGTATTATTTTGCAATGTGCATTAACATCCACGCCCTTATTCCTGTTCTGTGTCCCCAGCAAGGGAAGTTCCAAGCGAGAAGGGTGTATTATAATATATATTCTTATTAAATAACACGTTTTCATTTATTTGTCACACAATGTCCAACACTGAGGTTGTAAAACAATAACAAGGAATGATAGAAAGTCATGTAGCCGACCCAACTCACCCCATCATACAGGTTCAGCAGCAAAACTCTATCGCACTATTCCTCACCGTTCCGGGCCCAAGTACAGGGCTCACCAGTTCTTGTTTCAATGTCTGGTAGAAAATCAAGTCAGCCGGCCTCTGGGCAGTCGGTTCTTTTTTAGAATTACTTTCCCTCCGCCACTGCCACCCTTGGAAGCAGATGAAAATCACCCCTTGATCTTTCAAATGATGAATGTAAACCTAGCATGATAAAACACTTTGATGGTAGATCAGTCATAGAGTCAAATGTTGTGCTGGCTTGGTGTACTTTACATCATTGTGGTGAAATTGTGGAACTAGAATGTGATAAAGTATTGCACAAGTCAGTTTGGAAAAGTCAGCAAACTTAGAATAGCTGTTATGTGTTCACCAAGTTCCGGGCTAGCATAGGGCTCTTCTGCATTATAAGCCAATATTCTGCCCACACACATATCAAGAATCTGACCGATGCAGATGTCGGCATGGCCAGCAGGTTAATTTATATTTCCACTGAATAGAAACAGCAGCAGGGCATGTGTCTTGAATGTTGTGGTGAAGGTCCCTGCCATAATATTTAAATAACAGGACCTCCCACTGACCTACATACTCTGGTCAGGTCAGCTGTGGAGGGCCCTGGGAGGTGTGACCCTGGTATAATCGCCAGGATTGCTGCCCGAGGATTTTCAGAGCCACCAGCTGGGAACTCGGGTCAATATGGATCTGTCCATTGTAAGCAGTTTCCACTGGACATTGAAACTCATATTTCGAAGAACTCCATTAACAGCACGATCAAATCTATCTGACAATTCCAGCCACTCTTATACTTGTGGAAAAGATGTTCTTACTGTAAATGCCATTAACTAGTTGTATTCTGTCAGCTCAAATAATTTTATTGAATAGATTTAGATAGAAGTGAATAGATTTAATTTTCGCAACTTTTGTGCTCGGCTATGTGCAGCAGGAAAGTAAGTTTTTAAACCTGATACAGACTCAGAGCCTCAGCGTGCAGTGTAACAAGTTGAAATGTTTTTCCTGCTCTATAGAAATTACGTCACCAGAAGTGACACCGATTATCCCTACGTCTACCACCAGCTACATACCTGGTAAGTGACAGCAGTTTTATACCTTGCACCAAGTCTGTCTCCACAAGTGGATTGTTTCTAACTCCATGTGGTCTGTCATTGAGTAGGCAACAAAACACGGCTTTCATTTTTACATCTCAAATTTTCCTTTCTAATTGCTTGCTTTGGAAATGTTTGTATCTCTGGTCATTATGTTGTAACCTATAGGGGCGCTTTTAGGAAATTGTGCTCCTGACATAATGTTTAGCGGAGTGTGATGCAAATGAGGAATTTGAGGCCAATTGATGGATTATTTTGCGATGTGCATTAACTTCCACGCTTCTATTCCTATGATGTGCCCCCGCTGTGCGATCCTCCAAGCGAGAAGGATGTATTAAAATATATATTATTAAATAACATGTTTTCAGTTATCAAAATGATTTGTCACACAATATTTAAACTGAGTATGTAAAACCATATCAAGGAATGAGAGAAAGTCATATAGCCGATCCATCTCTCTCCATGCTACAGGTTCAGCTGCAAAACCCTGTCGGACTATTCCTCACCGTTCTGAGACTAGGTACAGGGTTCGGCAGTTTTTGTTTCAATGCCCGCTAGAAAATTGAGTCGGGCGGCCTCTGGGTAGTAGATTTTTTTGTACAATTTCATCTCCCCTCACAGGCAGCTAAAAATCACCTCCTTAATCTTTCAAATGATGAATGAACTACGAGTATGATAAAACAACCTGGTGCTCGACCAGTCATGCAGTCAAAGGTTGTGCTGGCTTGATATTCTTTTCACCAAAATAGTGAAATTTTATAAACATAATGTGATAAAGCATTGCACAAGTCAGTTTGGAAAAGCCATCAAACTTAGAATAGCTGTTATGTGTTCACCTCCTTCCGGGCTAGCATCGGGCTCTTCTGTATTATAAGCCAATATTCTGTCCACACACATATCAAGAAAGTGGCCAGAGGTGGGCATGGCCAGCAATTTCATATCTCTTTCCACTGAATAGAAACAGCAGCAGGGCATGTGTCTGAATATTGTGGTGAAGGTCCCTGCCATAATATTTAAATGACAGGACCTCCCACTGACCTACATATTCTGGTCAGGTCAGCTGTGGAGGGCCTTGGGAGGTGTGACCCTGGTATAATCGCCAAGACTGCTGCTCGAGTATTTTCAGAGCCACTGTTGATCTGGGAACTCGGGTCAATATGGATCTGTCCATTGTAAGCAGTTTCCACTGGACATTGAAAACTAAAATTCCAGGAACTCCATTAATAGCACGATCAAATCTATCTGACAATTCCAGCCACTCTTATACTTGATGAAATTATGTCCTGAATGTACGGGCCATTATATGGTTGTATTCTCTTTCTGCTAAAATAATTTTATTGAGAGACTAAGATAGAAGTGAATAGATTTAATTTTTGTAATTTTGTGCTCGGCTATGTGCAGCAGGAAAGTAAGTTTTTAAACCTGATACAGACTCAGAGCCTCAGCGTGCAGTGTAACAGGTTGAAATGTTTTTCCTGCTCTATAGAAATTACATCACCAGAAGTGACACCGATTACCACTACGTCTACCACCAGCTACATACCTGGTAAGTGATACCTTGCACCAAGTCTGTCTCCTCAAGGGAATTGTTTCTAACTCCATGTGGTCTGTCATTGAGTAGGTAACAAAACACGGCTTTCATTTTTACATCTCAAATTTTCCTTTCTAATTGTTTGCTTTGGAAATGTTTGTATCTCTGGTCATTATAGTGTGATGCAAATCAGGAATTTGACACCAATTGACGTATTATTTTGCAATGTGCATTAACATCCACGCCCTTATTCCTGTTCTGTGTCCCCGGCAAGGGAAGTTCCAAGCGAGAAGGGTGTATTATAATATATATTCTTATTAAATAACACGTTTTCATTTATTTGTCACACAATGTCCAACACTGAGGTTGTAAAACAATAACAAGGAATGATAGAAAGTCATGTAGCCGACCCAACTCACCCATTCATACAGGTTCAGCAGCAAAACTCTATCGCACTATTCCTCACCGTTCCGGGCCCAAGTACAGGGCTCACCAGTTCTTGTTTCAATGTCTGGTAGAAAATCGAGTCAGCCGGCCTCTGGGCAGTCGGTTCTTTTTTAGAATTACTTTCCCTCCGCCACTGCCACACTTGGAAGCAGATGAAAATCACCCCTTGATCTTTCAAATGATGAATGTAAACCTAGCATGATAAAACACTTTGATGGTAGATCAGTCATAGAGTCAAATGTTGTGCTGGCTTGGTGTACTTTACATCATTGTGGTGAAATTGTGTAACTAGAATGTGATAAAGTATTGCACAAGTCAGTTTGGAAAAGTCAGCAAACTTAGAATAGCTGTTATGTGTTCACCAAGTTCCGGGCTAGCATAGGGCTCTTCTGCATTATAAGCCAATATTCTGCCCACACACATATCAAGAATCTGACCGATGCAGATGTCGGCATGGCCAGCAGGTTAATTTATATTTCCACTGAATAGAAACAGCAGCAGGGCATGTGTCTGAATGTTGTGGTGAAGGTCCCTGCCATAATATTTAAATAACAGGACCTCCCACTGACCTACATACTCTGGTCAGGTCAGCTGTGGAGGGCCCTGGGAGGCGTGACCCTGGTATAATCGCCAGGATTGCTGCCCGAGGATTTTCAGAGCCACCATCTGGGAACTCGGGTCAATATGGATCTGTCCATTGTAAGCAGTTTCCACTGGACATTGAAACTCATATTTCGAAGAACTCCATTAACAGCACGATCAAATCTATCTGACAATTCCAGCCACTCTTATACTTGTGGAAAAGATGTTCTTACTGTAAATGCCATTAACTAGTTGTATTCTGTCAGCTCAAATAATTTTATTGAATAGATTTAGATAGAAGTGAATAGATTTAATTTTCGCAACTTTTGTGCTCGGCTATGTGCAGCAGGAAAGTAAGTTTTTAAACCTGATACAGACTCAGAGCCTCAGCGTGCAGTGTAACAAGTTGAAATGTTTTTCCTGCTCTATAGAAATTACGTCACCAGAAGTGACACCGATTATCACTACGTCTACCACCAGCTACATGCCTGGTAAGTGACAGCAGTTTTATGCCTTGCACCAAGTCTGTCTCCACAAGTGGATTGTTTCTAACTCCATGTGGTCTGTCATTGAGTAGGTAACAAAACACGGCTTTCATTTTTACATCTCAAATTTTCCTTTCTAATTGCTTGCTTTGGAAATGTTTGTATCTCTGGTCCTTATGTTGTAACCTATAGGGGCGCTTTTAGGAAATTGTGCTCCTGACATAATGTTTAGCGGAGTGTGATGCAAATGAGGAATTTGAGGCCAATTGATGGATTATTTTGCGATGTGCATTAACTTCCACGCTTCTATTCCTATGATGTGCCCCCGCTGTGCGATCCTCCAAGCGAGAAGGATGTATTAAAATATATATTATTAAATAACATGTTTTCAGTTATCAAAATGATTTGTCACACAATATTTAAACTGAGTATGTAAAACCATATCAAGGAATGAGAGAAAGTCATATAGCCGATCCATCTCTCTCCATGCTACAGGTTCAGCTGCAAAACCCTGTCGGACTATTCCTCACCGTTCTGAGACTAGGTACAGGGTTTGGCAGTTTTTGTTTCAATGCCCGCTAGAAAATTGAGTCGGGCGGCCTCTGGGTAGTAGATTTTTTTGTACAATTTCATCTCCCCTCACAGGCAGCTAAAAATCACCTCCTTAATCTTTCAAATGATGAATGAACTACGAGTATGATAAAACAACCTGGTGCTCGACCAGTCATGCAGTCAAAGGTTGTGCTGGCTTGATATTCTTTTCACCAAAATAGTGAAATTTTATAAACATAATGTGATAAAGCATTGCACAAGTCAGTTTGGAAAAGCCATCAAACTTAGAATAGCTGTTATGTGTTCACCTCCTTCCGGGCTAGCATCGGGCTCTTCTGTATTATAAGCCAATATTCTGTCCACACACATATCAAGAAAGTGGCCAGAGGTGGGCATGGCCAGCAATTTCATATCTCTTTCCACTGAATAGAAACAGCAGCAGGGCAGGTGTCTGAATATTGTGGTGAAGGTCCCTGCCATAATATTTAAATGACAGGACCTCCCACTGACCTACATATTCTGGTCAGGTCAGCTGTGGAGGGCCTTGGGAGGTGTGACCCTGGTATAATCGCCAAGACTGCTGCTCGAGTATTTTCAGAGCCACTGTTGATCTGGGAACTCGGGTCAATATGGATCTGTCCATTGTAAGCAGTTTCCACTGGACATTGAAAACTAAAATTCCAGGAACTCCATTAATAGCACGATCAAATCTATCTGACAATTCCAGCCACTCTTATACTTGATGTAATTATGTCCTGAATGTACGGGCCATTATATGGTTGTATTCTCTTTCTGCTAAAATAATTTTATTGAGAGACTAAGATAGAAGTGAATAGATTTAATTTTTGTAATTTTGTGCTCGGCTATGTGCAGCAGGAAAGTAAGTTTTTAAACCTGATACAGACTCAGAGCCTCAGCGTGCAGTGTAACAGGTTGAAATGTTTTTCCTGCTCTATAGAAATTACATCACCAGAAGTGACACCGATTACCACTACGTCTACCACCAGCTACATACCTGGTAAGTGATACCTTGCACCAAGTCTGTCTCCTCAAGGGAATTGTTTCTAACTCCATGTGGTCTGTCATTGAGTAGGTAACAAAACACGGCTTTCATTTTTACATCTCAAATTTTCCTTTCTAATTGTTTGCTTTGGAAATGTTTGTATCTCTGGTCATTATAGTGTGATGCAAATCAGGAATTTGACACCAATTGACGTATTATTTTGCAATGTGCATTAACATCCACGCCCTTATTCCTGTTCTGTGTCCCCGGCAAGGGAAGTTCCAAGCGAGAAGGGTGTATTATAATATATATTCTTATTAAATAACACGTTTTCATTTATTTGTCACACAATGTCCAACACTGAGGTTGTAAAACAATAACAAGGAATGATAGAAAGTCATGTAGCCGACCCAACTCACCCATTCATACAGGTTCAGCAGCAAAACTCTATCGCACTATTCCTCACCGTTCCGGGCCCAAGTACAGGGCTCACCAGTTCTTGTTTCAATGTCTGGTAGAAAATCGAGTCAGCCGGCCTCTGGGCAGTCGGTTCTTTTTTAGAATTACTTTCCCTCCGCCACTGCCACACTTGGAAGCAGATGAAAATCACCCCTTGATCTTTCAAATGATGAATGTAAACCTAGCATGATAAAACACTTTGATGGTAGATCAGTCATAGAGTCAAATGTTGTGCTGGCTTGGTGTACTTTACATCATTGTGGTGAAATTGTGTAACTAGAATGTGATAAAGTATTGCACAAGTCAGTTTGGAAAAGTCAGCAAACTTAGAATAGCTGTTATGTGTTCACCAAGTTCCGGGCTAGCATAGGGCTCTTCTGCATTATAAGCCAATATTCTGCCCACACACATATCAAGAATCTGACCGATGCAGATGTCGGCATGGCCAGCAGGTTAATTTATATTTCCACTGAATAGAAACAGCAGCAGGGCATGTGTCTGAATGTTGTGGTGAAGGTCCCTGCCATAATATTTAAATAACAGGACCTCCCACTGACCTACATACTCTGGTCAGGTCAGCTGTGGAGGGCCCTGGGAGGCGTGACCCTGGTATAATCGCCAGGATTGCTGCCCGAGGATTTTCAGAGCCACCATCTGGGAACTCGGGTCAATATGGATCTGTCCATTGTAAGCAGTTTCCACTGGACATTGAAACTCATATTTCGAAGAACTCCATTAACAGCACGATCAAATCTATCTGACAATTCCAGCCACTCTTATACTTGTGGAAAAGATGTTCTTACTGTAAATGCCATTAACTAGTTGTATTCTGTCAGCTCAAATAATTTTATTGAATAGATTTAGATAGAAGTGAATAGATTTAATTTTCGCAACTTTTGTGCTCGGCTATGTGCAGCAGGAAAGTAAGTTTTTAAACCTGATACAGACTCAGAGCCTCAGCGTGCAGTGTAACAAGTTGAAATGTTTTTCCTGCTCTATAGAAATTACGTCACCAGAAGTGACACCGATTATCACTACGTCTACCACCAGCTACATACCTGGTAAGTGACAGCAGTTTTATACCTTGCACCAAGTCTGTCTCCACAAGTGGATTGTTTCTAACTCCATGTGGTCTGTCATTGAGTAGGTAACAAAACACGGCTTTCATTTTTACATCTCAAATTTTCCTTTCTAATTGCTTGCTTTGGAAATGTTTGTATCTCTGGTCATTATGTTGTAACCTATAGGGGCGCTTTTAGGAAATTGTGCTCCTGACATAATGTTTAGCGGAGTGTGATGCAAATGAGGAATTTGAGGCCAATTGATGGATTATTTTGCGATGTGCATTAACTTCCACGCTTCTATTCCTATGATGTGCCCCCGCTGTGCGATCCTCCAAGCGAGAAGGATGTATTAAAATATATATTATTAAATAACATGTTTTCAGTTATCAAAATTATTTGTCACACAATATTTAAACTGAGTATGTAAAACCATATCAAGGAATGAGAGAAAGTCATATAGCCGATCCATCTCTCTCCATGCTACAGGTTCAGCTGCAAAACCCTGTCGAACTATTCCTCACCGTTCTGAGACTAGGTACAGGGTTCGGCAGTTTTTGTTTCAATGCCCGCTAGAAAATTGAGTCGGGCGGCCTCTGGGTAGTAGATTTTTTTGTACAATTTCATCTCCCCTCACAGGCAGCTAAAAATCACCTCCTTAATCTTTCAAATGATGAATGAACTACGAGTATGATAAAACAACCTGGTGCTCGACCAGTCATGCAGTCAAAGGTTGTGCTGGCTTGATATTCTTTTCACCAAAATAGTGAAATTTTATAAACATAATGTGATAAAGCATTGCACAAGTCAGTTTGGAAAAGCCATCAAACTTAGAATAGCTGTTATGTGTTCACCTCCTTCCGGGCTAGCATCGGGCTCTTCTGTATTATAAGCCAATATTCTGTCCACACACATATCAAGAAAGTGGCCAGAGGTGGGCATGGCCAGCAATTTCATATCTCTTTCCACTGAATCGAAACAGCAGCAGGGCATGTGTCTGAATATTGTGGTGAAGGTCCCTGCCATAATATTTAAATGACAGGACCTCCCACTGACCTACATATTCTGGTCAGGTCAGCTGTGGAGGGCCTTGGGAGGTGTGACCCTGGTATAATCGCCAAGACTGCTGCTCGAGTATTTTCAGAGCCACTGTTGATCTGGGAACTCGGGTCAATATGGATCTGTCCATTGTAAGCAGTTTCCACTGGACATTGAAAACTAAAATTCCAGGAACTCCATTAATAGCACGATCAAATCTATCTGACAATTCCAGCCACTCTTATACTTGATGTAATTATGTCCTGAATGTACGGGCCATTATATGGTTGTATTCTCTTTCTGCTAAAATAATTTTATTGAGAGACTAAGATAGAAGTGAATAGATTTAATTTTTGTAATTTTGTGCTCGGCTATGTGCAGCAGGAAAGTAAGTTTTTAAACCTGATACAGACTCAGAGCCTCAGCGTGCAGTGTAACAGGTTGAAATGTTTTTCCTGCTCTATAGAAATTACATCACCAGAAGTGACACCGATTACCACTACGTCTACCACCAGCTACATACCTGGTAAGTGATACCTTGCACCAAGTCTGTCTCCTCAAGGGAATTGTTTCTAACTCCATGTGGTCTGTCATTGAGTAGGTAACAAAACACGGCTTTCATTTTTACATCTCAAATTTTCCTTTCTAATTGTTTGCTTTGGAAATGTTTGTATCTCTGGTCATTATAGTGTGATGCAAATCAGGAATTTGACACCAATTGACGTATTATTTTGCAATGTGCATTAACATCCACGCCCTTATTCCTGTTCTGTGTCCCCGGCAAGGGAAGTTCCAAGCGAGAAGGGTGTATTATAATATATATTCTTATTAAATAACACGTTTTCATTTATTTGTCACACAATGTCCAACACTGAGGTTGTAAAACAATAACAAGGAATGATAGAAAGTCATGTAGCCGACCCAACTCACCCATTCATACAGGTTCAGCAGCAAAACTCTATCGCACTATTCCTCACCGTTCCGGGCCCAAGTACAGGGCTCACCAGTTCTTGTTTCAATGTCTGGTAGAAAATCGAGTCAGCCGGCCTCTGGGCAGTCGGTTCTTTTTTAGAATTACTTTCCCTCCGCCACTGCCACACTTGGAAGCAGATGAAAATCACCCCTTGATCTTTCAAATGATGAATGTAAACCTAGCATGATAAAACACTTTGATGGTAGATCAGTCATAGAGTCAAATGTTGTGCTGGCTTGGTGTACTTTACATCATTGTGGTGAAATTGTGTAACTAGAATGTG
This sequence comes from Somniosus microcephalus, assembly GCF_052327205.1. Classification (NCBI taxonomy): domain Eukaryota; kingdom Metazoa; phylum Chordata; class Chondrichthyes; order Squaliformes; family Somniosidae; genus Somniosus; species Somniosus microcephalus. Next base: position 37,053,837 of record NC_141003.1, on the reverse strand, counting down.
ATAAAGTATTGCACAAGTCAGTTTGGAAAAGTCAGCAAACTTAGAATAGCTGTTATGTGTTCACCAAGTTCCGGGCTAGCATAGGGCTCTTCTGCATTATAAGCCAATATTCTGCCCACACACATATCAAGAATCTGACCGATGCAGATGTCGGCATGGCCAGCAGGTTAATTTATATTTCCACTGAATAGAAACAGCAGCAGGGCATGTGTCTGAATGTTGTGGTGAAGGTCCCTGCCATAATATTTAAATAACAGGACCTCCCACTGACCTACATACTCTGGTCAGGTCAGCTGTGGAGGGCCCTGGGAGGCGTGACCCTGGTATAATCGCCAGGATTGCTGCCCGAGGATTTTCAGAGCCACCATCTGGGAACTCGGGTCAATATGGATCTGTCCATTGTAAGCAGTTTCCACTGGACATTGAAACTCATATTTCGAAGAACTCCATTAACAGCACGATCAAATCTATCTGACAATTCCAGCCACTCTTATACTTGTGGAAAAGATGTTCTTACTGTAAATGCCATTAACTAGTTGTATTCTGTCAGCTCAAATAATTTTATTGAATAGATTTAGATAGAAGTGAATAGATTTAATTTTCGCAACTTTTGTGCTCGGCTATGTGCAGCAGGAAAGTAAGTTTTTAAACCTGATACAGACTCAGAGCCTCAGCGTGCAGTGTAACAAGTTGAAATGTTTTTCCTGCTCTATAGAAATTACGTCACCAGAAGTGACACCGATTATCACTACGTCTACCACCAGCTACATGCCTGGTAAGTGACAGCAGTTTTATACCTTGCACCAAGTCTGTCTCCACAAGTGGATTGTTTCTAACTCCATGTGGTCTGTCATTGAGTAGGTAACAAAACACGGCTTTCATTTTTACATCTCAAATTTTCCTTTCTAATTGCTTGCTTTGGAAATGTTTGTATCTCTGGTCATTATGTTGTAACCTATAGGGGCGCTTTTAGGAAATTGTGCTCCTGACATAATGTTTAGCGGAGTGTGATGCAAATGAGGAATTTGAGGCCAATTGATGGATTATTTTGCGATGTGCATTAACTTCCACGCTTCTATTCCTATGATGTGCCCCCGCTGTGCGATCCTCCAAGCGAGAAGGATGTATTAAAATATATATTATTAAATAACATGTTTTCAGTTATCAAAATTATTTGTCACACAATATTTAAACTGAGTATGTAAAACCATATCAAGGAATGAGAGAAAGTCATATAGCCGATCCATCTCTCTCCATGCTACAGGTTCAGCTGCAAAACCCTGTCGGACTATTCCTCACCGTTCTGAGACTAGGTACAGGGTTTGGCAGTTTTTGTTTCAATGCCCGCTAGAAAATTGAGTCGGGCGGCCTCTGGGTAGTAGATTTTTTTGTACAATTTCATCTCCCCTCACAGGCAGCTAAAAATCACCTCCTTAATCTTTCAAATGATGAATGAACTACGAGTATGATAAAACAACCTGGTGCTCGACCAGTCATGCAGTCAAAGGTTGTGCTGGCTTGATATTCTTTTCACTAAAATAGTGAAATTTTATAAACATAATGTGATAAAGCATTGCACAAGTCAGTTTGGAAAAGCCATCAAACTTAGAATAGCTGTTATGTGTTCACCTCCTTCCGGGCTAGCATCGGGCTCTTCTGTATTATAAGCCAATATTCTGTCCACACACATATCAAGAAAGTGGCCAGAGGTGGGCATGGCCAGCAATTTCATATCTCTTTCCACTGAATAGAAACAGCAGCAGGGCATGTGTCTGAATATTGTGGTGAAGGTCCCTGCCATAATATTTAAATGACAGGACCTCCCACTGACCTACATATTCTGGTCAGGTCAGCTGTGGAGGGCCTTGGGAGGTGTGACCCTGGTATAATCGCCAAGACTGCTGCTCGAGTATTTTCAGAGCCACTGTTGATCTGGGAACTCGGGTCAATATGGATCTGTCCATTGTAAGCAGTTTCCACTGGACATTGAAAACTAAAATTCCAGGAACTCCATTAATAGCACGATCAAATCTATCTGACAATTCCAGCCACTCTTATACTTGATGAAATTATGTCCTGAATGTACGGGCCATTATATGGTTGTATTCTCTTTCTGCTAAAATAATTTTATTGAGAGACTAAGATAGAAGTGAATAGATTTAATTTTTGTAATTTTGTGCTCGGCTATGTGCAGCAGGAAAGTAAGTTTTTAAACCTGATACAGACTCAGAGCCTCAGCGTGCAGTGTAACAGGTTGAAATGTTTTTCCTGCTCTATAGAAATTACATCACCAGAAGTGACACCGATTACCACTACGTCTACCACCAGCTACATACCTGGTAAGTGATACCTTGCACCAAGTCTGTCTCCTCAAGGGAATTGTTTCTAACTCCATGTGGTCTGTCATTGAGTAGGTAACAAAACACGGCTTTCATTTTTACATCTCAAATTTTCCTTTCTAATTGTTTGCTTTGGAAATGTTTGTATCTCTGGTCATTATAGTGTGATGCAAATCAGGAATTTGACACCAATTGACGTATTATTTTGCAATGTGCATTAACATCCACGCCCTTATTCCTGTTCTGTGTCCCCGGCAAGGGAAGTTCCAAGCGAGAAGGGTGTATTATAATATATATTCTTATTAAATAACACGTTTTCATTTATTTGTCACTCAATGTCCAACACTGAGGTTGTAAAACAATAACAAGGAATGATAGAAAGTCATGTAGCCGACCCAACTCACCCATTCATACAGGTTCAGCAGCAAAACTCTATCGCACTATTCCTCACCGTTCCGGGCCCAAGTACAGGGCTCACCAGTTCTTGTTTCAATGTCTGGTAGAAAATCGAGTCAGCCGGCCTCTGGGCAGTCGGTTCTTTTTTAGAATTACTTTCCCTCCGCCACTGCCACCCTTGGAAGCAGATGAAAATCACCCCTTGATCTTTCAAATGATGAATGTAAACCTAGCATGATAAAACACTTTGATGGTAGATCAGTCATAGAGTCAAATGTTGTGCTGGCTTGGTGTACTTTACATCATTGTGGTGAAATTGTGTAACTAGAATGTGATAAAGTATTGCACAAGTCAGTTTGGAAAAGTCAGCAAACTTAGAATAGCTGTTATGTGTTCACCAAGTTCCGGGCTAGCATAGGGCTCTTCTGCATTATAAGCCAATATTCTGCCCACACACATATCAAGAATCTGACCGATGCAGATGTCGGCATGGCCAGCAGGTTAATTTATATTTCCACTGAATAGAAACAGCAGCAGGGCATGTGTCTGAATGTTGTGGTGAAGGTCCCTGCCATAATATTTAAATAACAGGACCTCCCACTGACCTACATACTCTGGTCAGGTCAGCTGTGGAGGGCCCTGGGAGGTGTGACCCTGGTATAATCGCCAGGATTGCTGCCCGAGGATTTTCAGAGCCACCATCTGGGAACTCGGGTCAATATGGATCTGTCCATTGTAAGCAGTTTCCACTGGACATTGAAACTCATATTTCGAAGAACTCCATTAACAGCACGATCAAATCTATCTGACAATTCCAGCCACTCTTATACTTGTGGAAAAGATGTTCTTACTGTAAATGCCATTAACTAGTTGTATTCTGTCAGCTCAAATAATTTTATTGAATAGATTTAGATAGAAGTGAATAGATTTAATTTTCGCAACTTTTGTGCTCGGCTATGTGCAGCAGGAAAGTAAGTTTTTAAACCTGATACAGACTCAGAGCCTCAGCGTGCAGTGTAACAAGTTGAAATGTTTTTCCTGCTCTATAGAAATTACGTCACCAGAAGTGACACCGATTATCACTACGTCTACCACCAGCTACATGCCTGGTAAGTGACAGCAGTTTTATACCTTGCACCAAGTCTGTCTCCACAAGTGGATTGTTTCTAACTCCATGTGGTCTGTCATTGAGTAGGCAACAAAACACGGCTTTCATTTTTACATCTCAAATTTTCCTTTCTAATTGCTTGCTTTGGAAATGTTTGTATCTCTGGTCATTATGTTGTAACCTATAGGGGCGCTTTTAGGAAATTGTGCTCCTGACATAATGTTTAGCGGAGTGTGATGCAAATGAGGAATTTGAGGCCAATTGATGGATTATTTTGCGATGTGCATTAACTTCCACGCTTCTATTCCTATGATGTGCCCCCGCTGTGCGATCCTCCAAGCGAGAAGGATGTATTAAAATATATATTAAATAACATGTTTTCAGTTATCAAAATTATTTGTCACACAATATTTAAACTGAGTATGTAAAACCATATCAAGGAATGAGAGAAAGTCATATAGCCGATCCATCTCTCTCCATGCTACAGGTTCAGCTGCAAAACCCTGTCGGACTATTCCTCACCGTTCTGAGACTAGGTACAGGGTTTGGCAGTTTTTGTTTCAATGCCCGCTAGAAAATTGAGTCGGGCGGCCTCTGGGTAGTAGATTTTTTTGTACAATTTCATCTCCCCTCACAGGCAGCTAAAAATCACCTCCTTAATCTTTCAAATGATGAATGAACTACGAGTATGATAAAACAACCTGGTGCTCGACCAGTCATGCAGTCAAAGGTTGTGCTGGCTTGATATTCTTTTCACCAAAATAGTGAAATTTTATAAACATAATGTGATAAAGCATTGCACAAGTCAGTTTGGAAAAGCCATCAAACTTAGAATAGCTGTTATGTGTTCACCTCCTTCCGGGCTAGCATCGGGCTCTTCTGTATTATAAGCCAATATTCTGTCCACACACATATCAAGAAAGTGGCCAGAGGTGGGCATGGCCAGCAATTTCATATCTCTTTCCATTGAATAGAAACAGCAGCAGGGCATGTGTCTGAATATTGTGGTGAAGGTCCCTGCCATAATATTTAAATGACAGGACCTCCCACTGACCTACATATTCTGGTCAGGTCAGCTGTGGAGGGCCTTGGGAGGTGTGACCCTGGTATAATCGCCAAGACTGCTGCTCGAGTATTTTCAGAGCCACTGTTGATCTGGGAACTCGGGTCAATATGGATCTGTCCATTGTAAGCAGTTTCCACTGGACATTGAAAACTAAAATTCCAGGAACTCCATTAATAGCACGATCAAATCTATCTGACAATTCCAGCCACTCTTATACTTGATGAAATTATGTCCTGAATGTACGGGCCATTATATGGTTGTATTCTCTTTCTGCTAAAATAATTTTATTGAGAGACTAAGATAGAAGTGAATAGATTTAATTTTTGTAATTTTGTGCTCGGCTATGTGCAGCAGGAAAGTAAGTTTTTAAACCTGATACAGACTCAGAGCCTCAGCGTGCAGTGTAACAGGTTGAAATGTTTTTCCTGCTCTATAGAAATTACATCACCAGAAGTGACACCGATTACCACTACGTCTACCACCAGCTACATACCTGGTAAGTGATACCTTGCACCAAGTCTGTCTCCTCAAGGGAATTGTTTCTAACTCCATGTGGTCTGTCATTGAGTAGGTAACAAAACACGGCTTTCATTTTTACATCTCAAATTTTCCTTTCTAATTGTTTGCTTTGGAAATGTTTGTATCTCTGGTCATTATAGTGTGATGCAAATCAGGAATTTGACACCAATTGACGTATTATTTTGCAATGTGCATTAACATCCACGCCCTTATTCCTGTTCTGTGTCCCCGGCAAGGGAAGTTCCAAGCGAGAAGGGTGTATTATAATATATATTCTTATTAAATAACACGTTTTCATTTATTTGTCACACAATGTCCAACACTGAGGTTGTAAAACAATAACAAGGAATGATAGAAAGTCATGTAGCCGACCCAACTCACCCCATCATACAGGTTCAGCAGCAAAACTCTATCGCACTATTCCTCACCGTTCCGGGCCCAAGTACAGGGCTCACCAGTTCTTGTTTCAATGTCTGGTAGAAAATCGAGTCAGCCGGCCTCTGGGCAGTCGGTTCTTTTTTAGAATTACTTTCCCTCCGCCACTGCCACCCTTGGAAGCAGATGAAAATCACCCCTTGATCTTTCAAATGATGAATGTAAACCTAGCATGATAAAACACTTTGATGGTAGATCAGTCATAGAGTCAAATGTTGTGCTGGCTTGGTGTACTTTACATCATTGTGGTGAAATTGTGTAACTAGAATGTGATAAAGTATTGCACAAGTCAGTTTGGAAAAGTCAGCAAACTTAGAATAGCTGTTATGTGTTCACCAAGTTCCGGGCTAGCATAGGGCTCTTCTGCATTATAAGCCAATATTCTGCCCACACACATATCAAGAATCTGACCGATGCAGATGTCGGCATGGCCAGCAGGTTAATTTATATTTCCACTGAATAGAAACAGCAGCAGGGCATGTGTCTGAATGTTGTGGTGAAGGTCCCTGCCATAATATTTAAATAACAGGACCTCCCACTGACCTACATACTCTGGTCAGGTCAGCTGTGGAGGGCCCTGGGAGGTGTGACCCTGGTATAATCGCCAGGATTGCTGCCCGAGGATTTTCAGAGCCACCATCTGGGAACTCGGGTCAATATGGATCTGTCCATTGTAAGCAGTTTCCACTGGACATTGAAACTCATATTTCGAAGAACTCCATTAACAGCACGATCAAATCTATCTGACAATTCCAGCCACTCTTATACTTGTGGAAAAGATGTTCTTACTGTAAATGCCATTAACTAGTTGTATTCTGTCAGCTCAAATAATTTTATTGAATAGATTTAGATAGAAGTGAATAGATTTAATTTTCGCAACTTTTGTGCTCGGCTATGTGCAGCAGGAAAGTAAGTTTTTAAACCTGATACAGACTCAGAGCCTCAGCGTGCAGTGTAACAAGTTGAAATGTTTTTCCTGCTCTATAGAAATTACGTCACCAGAAGTGACACCGATTATCACTACGTCTACCACCAGCTACATGCCTGGTAAGTGACAGCAGTTTTATACCTTGCACCAAGTCTGTCTCCACAAGTGGATTGTTTCTAACTCCATGTGGTCTGTCATTGAGTAGGTAACAAAACACGGCTTTCATTTTTACATCTCAAATTTTCCTTTCTAATTGCTTGCTTTGGAAATGTTTGTATCTCTGGTCATTATGTTGTAACCTATAGGGGCGCTTTTAGGAAATTGTGCTCCTGACATAATGTTTAGCGGAGTGTGATGCAAATGAGGAATTTGAGGCCAATTGATGGATTATTTTGCGATGTGCATTAACTTCCACGCTTCTATTCCTATGATGTGCCCCCGCTGTGCGATCCTCCAAGCGAGAAGGATGTATTAAAATATATATTATTAAATAACATGTTTTCAGTTATCAAAATGATTTGTCACACAATATTTAAACTGAGTATGTAAAACCATATCAAGGAATGAGAGAAAGTCATATAGCCGATCCATCTCTCTCCATGCTACAGGTTCAGCTGCAAAACCCTGTCGGACTATTCCTCACCGTTCTGAGACTAGGTACAGGGTTCGGCAGTTTTTGTTTCAATGCCCGCTAGAAAATTGAGTCGGGCGGCCTCTGGGTAGTAGATTTTTTTGTACAATTTCATCTCCCCTCACAGGCAGCTAAAAATCACCTCCTTAATCTTTCAAATGATGAATGAACTACGAGTATGATAAAACAACCTGGTGCTCGACCAGTCATGCAGTCAAAGGTTGTGCTGGCTTGATATTCTTTTCACCAAAATAGTGAAATTTTATAAACATAATGTGATAAAGCATTGCACAAGTCAGTTTGGAAAAGCCATCAAACTTAGAATAGCTGTTATGTGTTCACCTCCTTCCGGGCTAGCATCGGGCTCTTCTGTATTATAAGCCAATATTCTGTCCACACACATATCAAGAAAGTGGCCAGAGGTGGGCATGGCCAGCAATTTCGTATCTCTTTCCACTGAATAGAAACAGCAGCAGGGCATGTGTCTGAATATTGTGGTGAAGGTCCCTGCCATAATATTTAAATGACAGGACCTCCCACTGACCTACATATTCTGGTCAGGTCAGCTGTGGAGGGCCTTGGGAGGTGTGACCCTGGTATAATCGCCAAGACTGCTGCTCGAGTATTTTCAGAGCCACTGTTGATCTGGGAACTCGGGTCAATATGGATCTGTCCATTGTAAGCAGTTTCCACTGGACATTGAAAACTAAAATTCCAGGAACTCCATTAATAGCACGATCAAATCTATCTGACAATTCCAGCCACTCTTATACTTGATGAAATTATGTCCTGAATGTACGGGCCATTATATGGTTGTATTCTCTTTCTGCTAAAATAATTTTATTGAGAGACTAAGATAGAAGTGAATAGATTTAATTTTTGTAATTTTGTGCTCGGCTATGTGCAGCAGGAAAGTAAGTTTTTAAACCTGATACAGACTCAGAGCCTCAGCGTGCAGTGTAACAGGTTGAAATGTTTTTCCTGCTCTATAGAAATTACATCACCAGAAGTGACACCGATTACCACTACGTCTACCACCAGCTACATACCTGGTAAGTGATACCTTGCACCAAGTCTGTCTCCTCAAGGGAATTGTTTCTAACTCCATGTGGTCTGTCATTGAGTAGGTAACAAAACACGGCTTTCATTTTTACATCTCAAATTTTCCTTTCTAATTGTTTGCTTTGGAAATGTTTGTATCTCTGGTCATTATAGTGTGATGCAAATCAGGAATTTGACACCAATTGACGTATTATTTTGCAATGTGCATTAACATCCACGCCCTTATTCCTGTTCTGTGTCCCCGGCAAGGGAAGTTCCAAGCGAGAAGGGTGTATTATAATATATATTCTTATTAAATAACACGTTTTCATTTATTTGTCACACAATGTCCAACACTGAGGTTGTAAAACAATAACAAGGAATGATAGAAAGTCATGTAGCCGACCCAACTCACCCCATCATACAGGTTCAGCAGCAAAACTCTATCGCACTATTCCTCACCGTTCCGGGCCCAAGTACAGGGCTCACCAGTTCTTGTTTCAATGTCTGGTAGAAAATCGAGTCAGCCGGCCTCTGGGCAGTCGGTTCTTTTTTAGAATTACTTTCCCTCCGCCACTGCCACCCTTGGAAGCAGATGAAAATCACCCCTTGATCTTTCAAATGATGAATGTAAACCTAGCATGATAAAACACTTTGATGGTAGATCAGTCATAGAGTCAAATGTTGTGCTGGCTTGGTGTACTTTACATCATTGTGGTGAAATTGTGTAACTAGAATGTGATAAAGTATTGCACAAGTCAGTTTGGAAAAGTCAGCAAACTTAGAATAGCTGTTATGTGTTCACCAAGTTCCGGGCTAGCATAGGGCTCTTCTGCATTATAAGCCAATATTCTGCCCACACACATATCAAGAATCTGACCGATGCAGATGTCGGCATGGCCAGCAGGTTAATTTATATTTCCACTGAATAGAAACAGCAGCAGGGCATGTGTCTGAATGTTGTGGTGAAGGTCCCTGCCATAATATTTAAATAACAGGACCTCCCACTGACCTACATACTCTGGTCAGGTCAGCTGTGGAGGGCCCTGGGAGGTGTGACCCTGGTATAATCGCCAGGATTGCTGCCCGAGGATTTTCAGAGCCACCATCTGGGAACTCGGGTCAATATGGATCTGTCCATTGTAAGCAGTTTCCACTGGACATTGAAACTCATATTTCGAAGAACTCCATTAACAGCACGATCAAATCTATCTGACAATTCCAGCCACTCTTATACTTGTGGAAAAGATGTTCTTACTGTAAATGCCATTAACTAGTTGTATTCTGTCAGCTCAAATAATTTTATTGAATAGATTTAGATAGAAGTGAATAGATTTAATTTTCGCAACTTTTGTGCTCGGCTATGTGCAGCAGGAAAGTAAGTTTTTAAACCTGATACAGACTCAGAGCCTCAGCGTGCAGTGTAACAAGTTGAAATGTTTTTCCTGCTCTATAGAAATTACGTCACCAGAAGTGACACCGATTATCACTACGTCTACCACCAGCTACATGCCTGGTAAGTGACAGCAGTTTTATACCTTGCACCAAGTCTGTCTCCACAAGTGGATTGTTTCTAACTCCATGTGGTCTGTCATTGAGTAGGCAACAAAACACGGCTTTCATTTTTACATCTCAAATTTTCCTTTCTAATTGCTTGCTTTGGAAATGTTTGTATCTCTGGTCATTATGTTGTAACCTATAGGGGCGCTTTTAGGAAATTGTGCTCCTGACATAATGTTTAGCGGAGTGTGATGCAAATGAGGAATTTGAGGCCAATTGATGGATTATTTTGCGATGTGCATTAACTTCCACGCTTCTATTCCTATGATGTGCCCCCGCTGTGCGATCCTCCAAGCGAGAAGGATGTATTAAAATATATATTAAATAACATGTTTTCAGTTATCAAAATTATTTGTCACACAATATTTAAACTGAGTATGTAAAACCATATCAAGGAATGAGAGAAAGTCATATAGCCGATCCATCTCTCTCCATGCTACAGGTTCAGCTGCAAATCCCTGTCGGACTATTCCTCACCGTTCTGAGACTAGGTACAGGGTTTGGCAGTTTTTGTTTCAATGCCCGCTAGAAAATTGAGTCGGGCGGCCTCTGGGTAGTAGATTTTTTTGTACAATTTCATCTCCCCTCACAGGCAGCTAAAAATCACCTCCTTAATCTTTCAAATGATGAATGAACTACGAGTATGATAAAACAACCTGGTGCTCGACCAGTCATGCAGTCAAAGGTTGTGCTGGCTTGATATTCTTTTCACCAAAATAGTGAAATTTTATAAACATAATGTGATAAAGCATTGCACAAGTCAGTTTGGAAAAGCCATCAAACTTAGAATAGCTGTTATGTGTTCACCTCCTTCCGGGCTAGCATCGGGCTCTTCTGTATTATAAGCCAATATTCTGTCCACACACATATCAAGAAAGTGGCCAGAGGTGGGCATGGCCAGCAATTTCATATCTCTTTCCATTGAATAGAAACAGCAGCAGGGCATGTGTCTGAATATTGTGGTGAAGGTCCCTGCCATAATATTTAAATGACAGGACCTCCCACTGACCTACATATTCTGGTCAGGTCAGCTGTGGAGGGCCTTGGGAGGTGTGACCCTGGTATAATCGCCAAGACTGCTGCTCGAGTATTTTCAGAGCCACTGTTGATCTGGGAACTCGGGTCAATATGGATCTGTCCATTGTAAGCAGTTTCCACTGGACATTGAAAACTAAAATTCCAGGAACTCCATTAATAGCACGATCAAATCTATCTGACAATTCCAGCCACTCTTATACTTGATGAAATTATGTCCTGAATGTACGGGCCATTATATGGTTGTATTCTCTTTCTGCTAAAATAATTTTATTGAGAGACTAAGATAGAAGTGAATAGATTTAATTTTTGTAATTTTGTGCTCGGCTATGTGCAGCAGGAAAGTAAGTTTTTAAACCTGATACAGACTCAGAGCCTCAGCGTGCAGTGTAACAGGTTGAAATGTTTTTCCTGCTCTATAGAAATTACATCACCAGAAGTGACACCGATTACCACTACGTCTACCACCAGCTACATACCTGGTAAGTGATACCTTGCACCAAGTCTGTCTCCTCAAGGGAATTGTTTCTAACTCCATGTGGTCTGTCATTGAGTAGGTAACAAAACACGGCTTTCATTTTTACATCTCAAATTTTCCTTTCTAATTGTTTGCTTTGGAAATGTTTGTATCTCTGGTCATTATAGTGTGATGCAAATCAGGAATTTGACACCAATTGACGTATTATTTTGCAATGTGCATTAACATCCACGCCCTTATTCCTGTTCTGTGTCCCCGGCAAGGGAAGTTCCAAGCGAGAAGGGTGTATTATAATATATATTCTTATTAAATAACACGTTTTCATTTATTTGTCACACAATGTCCAACACTGAGGTTGTAAAACAATAACAAGGAATGATAGAAAGTCATGTAGCCGACCCAACTCACCCATTCATACAGGTTCAGCAGCAAAACTCTATCGCACTATTCCTCACCGTTCCGGGCCCAAGTACAGGGCTCACCAGTTCTTGTTTCAATGTCTGGTAGAAAATCGAGTCAGCCGGCCTCTGGGCAGTCGGTTCTTTTTTAGAATTACTTTCCCTCCGCCACTGCCACCCTTGGAAGCAGATGAAAATCACCCCTTGATCTTTCAAATGATGAATGTAAACCTAGCATGATAAAACACTTTGATGGTAGATCAGTCATAGAGTCAAATGTTGTGCTGGCTTGGTGTACTTTACATCATTGTGGTGAAATTGTGTAACTAGAATGTGATAAAGTATTGCACAAGTCAGTTTGGAAAAGTCAGCAAACTTAGAATAGCTGTTATGTGTTCACCAAGTTCCGGGCTAGCATAGGGCTCTTCTGCATTATAAGCCAATATTCTGCCCACACACATATCAAGAATCTGACCGATGCAGATGTCGGCATGGCCAGCAGGTTAATTTATATTTCCACTGAATAGAAACAGCAGCAGGGCATGTGTCTGAATGTTGTGGTGAAGGTCCCTGCCATAATATTTAAATAACAGGACCTCCCACTGACCTACATACTCTGGTCAGGTCAGCTGTGGAGGGCCCTGGGAGGTGTGACCCTGGTATAATCGCCAGGATTGCTGCCCGAGGATTTTCAGAGCCACCATCTGGGAACTCGGGTCAATATGGATCTGTCCATTGTAAGCAGTTTCCACTGGACATTGAAACTCATATTTCGAAGAACTCCATTAACAGCACGATCAAATCTATCTGACAATTCCAGCCACTCTTATACTTGTGGAAAAGATGTTCTTACTGTAAATGCCATTAACTAGTTGTATTCTGTCAGCTCAAATAATTTTATTGAATAGATTTAGATAGAAGTGAATAGATTTAATTTTCGCAACTTTTGTGCTCGGCTATGTGCAGCAGGAAAGTAAGTTTTTAAACCTGATACAGACTCAGAGCCTCAGCGTGCAGTGTAACAAGTTGAAATGTTTTTCCTGCTCTATAGAAATTACGTCACCAGAAGTGACACCGATTATCACTACGTCTACCACCAGCTACATGCCTGGTAAGTGACAGCAGTTTTATACCTTGCACCAAGTCTGTCTCCACAAGTGGATTGTTTCTAACTCCATGTGGTCTGTCATTGAGTAGGTAACAAAACACAGCTTTCATTTTTACATCTCAAATTTTCCTTTCTAATTGCTTGCTTTGGAAATGTTTGTATCTCTGGTCATTATGTTGTAACCTATAGGGGCGCTTTTAGGAAATTGTGCTCCTGACATAATGTTTAGCGGAGTGTGATGCAAATGAGGAATTTGAGGCCAATTGATGGATTATTTTGCGATGTGCATTAACTTCCACGCTTCTATTCCTATGATGTGCCCCCGCTGTGCGATCCTCCAAGCGAGAAGGATGTATTAAAATATATATTATTAAATAACATGTTTTCAGTTATCAAAATGATTTGTCACACAATATTTAAACTGAGTATGTAAAACCATATCAAGGAATGAGAGAAAGTCATATAGCCGATCCATCTCTCTCCATGCTACAGGTTCAGCTGCAAAACCCTGTCGGACTATTCCTCACCGTTCTGAGACTAGGTACAGGGTTCGGCAGTTTTTGTTTCAATGCCCGCTAGAAAATTGAGTCGGGCGGCCTCTGGGTAGTAGATTTTTTTGTACAATTTCATCTCCCCTCACAGGCAGCTAAAAATCACCTCCTTAATCTTTCAAATGATGAATGAACTACGAGTATGATAAAACAACCTGGTGCTCGACCAGTCATGCAGTCAAAGGTTGTGCTGGCTTGATATTCTTTTCACCAAAATAGTGAAATTTTATAAACATAATGTGATAAAGCATTGCACAAGTCAGTTTGGAAAAGCCATCAAACTTAGAATAGCTGTTATGTGTTCACCTCCTTCCGGGCTAGCATCGGGCTCTTCTGTATTATAAGCCAATATTCTGTCCACACACATATCAAGAAAGTGGCCAGAGGTGGGCATGGCCAGCAATTTCATATCTCTTTCCACTGAATAGAAACAGCAGCAGGGCATGTGTCTGAATATTGTGGTGAAGGTCCCTGCCATAATATTTAAATGACAGGACCTCCCACTGACCTACATATTCTGGTCAGGTCAGCTGTGGAGGGCCTTGGGAGGTGTGACCCTGGTATAATCGCCAAGACTGCTGCTCGAGTATTTTCAGAGCCACTGTTGATCTGGGAACTCGGGTCAATATGGATCTGTCCATTGTAAGCAGTTTCCACTGGACATTGAAAACTAAAATTCCAGGAACTCCATTAATAGCACGATCAAATCTATCTGACAATTCCAGCCACTCTTATACTTGATGAAATTATGTCCTGAATGTACGGGCCATTATATGGTTGTATTCTCTTTCTGCTAAAATAATTTTATTGAGAGACTAAGATAGAAGTGAATAGATTTAATTTTTGTAATTTTGTGCTCGGCTATGTGCAGCAGGAAAGTAAGTTTTTAAACCTGATACAGACTCAGAGCCTCAGCGTGCAGTGTAACAGGTTGAAATGTTTTTCCTGCTCTATAGAAATTACATCACCAGAAGTGACACCGATTACCACTACGTCTACCACCAGCTACATACCTGGTAAGTGATACCTTGCACCAAGTCTGTCTCCTCAAGGGAATTGTTTCTAACTCCATGTGGTCTGTCATTGAGTAGGTAACAAAACACGGCTTTCATTTTTACATCTCAAATTTTCCTTTCTAATTGTTTGCTTTGGAAATGTTTGTATCTCTGGTCATTATAGTGTGATGCAAATCAGGAATTTGACACCAATTGACGTATTATTTTGCAATGTGCATTAACATCCACGCCCTTATTCCTGTTCTGTGTCCCCGGCAAGGGAAGTTCCAAGCGAGAAGGGTGTATTATAATATATATTCTTATTAAATAACACGTTTTCATTTATTTGTCACACAATGTCCAACACTGAGGTTGTAAAACAATAACAAGGAATGATAGAAAGTCATGTAGCCGACCCAACTCACCCCATCATACAGGTTCAGCAGCAAAACTCTATCGCACTATTCCTCACCGTTCCGGGCCCAAGTACAGGGCTCACCAGTTCTTGTTTCAATGTCTGGTAGAAAATCGAGTCAGCCGGCCTCTGGGCAGTCGGTTCTTTTTTAGAATTACTTTCCCTCCGCCACTGCCACCCTTGGAAGCAGATGAAAATCACCCCTTGATCTTTCAAATGATGAATGTAAACCTAGCATGATAAAACACTTTGATGGTAGATCAGTCATAGAGTCAAATGTTGTGCTGGCTTGGTGTACTTTACATCATTGTGGTGAAATTGTGTAACTAGAATGTGATAAAGTATTGCACAAGTCAGTTTGGAAAAGTCAGCAAACTTAGAATAGCTGTTATGTGTTCACCAAGTTCCGGGCTAGCATAGGGCTCTTCTGCATTATAAGCCAATATTCTGCCCACACACATATCAAGAATCTGACCGATGCAGATGTCGGCATGGCCAGCAGGTTAATTTATATTTCCACTGAATAGAAACAGCAGCAGGGCATGTGTCTGAATGTTGTGGTGAAGGTCCCTGCCATAATATTTAAATAACAGGACCTCCCACTGACCTACATACTCTGGTCAGGTCAGCTGTGGAGGGCCCTGGGAGGTGTGACCCTGGTATAATCGCCAGGATTGCTGCCCGAGGATTTTCAGAGCCACCATCTGGGAACTCGGGTCAATATGGATCTGTCCATTGTAAGCAGTTTCCACTGGACATTGAAACTCATATTTCGAAGAACTCCATTAACAGCACGATCAAATCTATCTGACAATTCCAGCCACTCTTATACTTGTGGAAAAGATGTTCTTACTGTAAATGCCATTAACTAGTTGTATTCTGTCAGCTCAAATAATTTTATTGAATAGATTTAGATAGAAGTGAATAGATTTAATTTTCGCAACTTTTGTGCTCGGCTATGTGCAGCAGGAAAGTAAGTTTTTAAACCTGATACAGACTCAGAGCCTCAGCGTGCAGTGTAACAAGTTGAAATGTTTTTCCTGCTCTATAGAAATTACGTCACCAGAAGTGACACCGATTATCACTACGTCTACCACCAGCTACATGCCTGGTAAGTGACAGCAGTTTTATACCTTGCACCAAGTCTGTCTCCACAAGTGGATTGTTTCTAACTCCATGTGGTCTGTCATTGAGTAGGCAACAAAACACGGCTTTCATTTTTACATCTCAAATTTTCCTTTCTAATTGCTTGCTTTGGAAATGTTTGTATCTCTGGTCATTATGTTGTAACCTATAGGGGCGCTTTTAGGAAATTGTGCTCCTGACATAATGTTTAGCGGAGTGTGATGCAAATGAGGAATTTGAGGCCAATTGATGGATTATTTTGCGATGTGCATTAACTTCCACGCTTCTATTCCTATGATGTGCCCCCGCTGTGCGATCCTCCAAGCGAGAAGGATGTATTAAAATATATATTAAATAACATGTTTTCAGTTATCAAAATTATTTGTCACACAATATTTAAACTGAGTATGTAAAACCATATCAAGGAATGAGAGAAAGTCATATAGCCGATCCATCTCTCTCCATGCTACAGGTTCAGCTGCAAAACCCTGTCGGACTATTCCTCACCGTTCTGAGACTAGGTACAGGGTTTGGCAGTTTTTGTTTCAATGCCCGCTAGAAAATTGAGTCGGGCGGCCTCTGGGTAGTAGATTTTTTTGTACAATTTCATCTCCCCTCACAGGCAGCTAAAAATCACCTCCTTAATCTTTCAAATGATGAATGAACTACGAGTATGATAAAACAACCTGGTGCTCGACCAGTCATGCAGTCAAAGGTTGTGCTGGCTTGATATTCTTTTCACCAAAATAGTGAAATTTTATAAACATAATGTGATAAAGCATTGCACAAGTCAGTTTGGAAAAGCCATCAAACTTAGAATAGCTGTTATGTGTTCACCTCCTTCCGGGCTAGCATCGGGCTCTTCTGTATTATAAGCCAATATTCTGTCCACACACATATCAAGAAAGTGGCCAGAGGTGGGCATGGCCAGCAATTTCATATCTCTTTCCATTGAATAGAAACAGCAGCAGGGCATGTGTCTGAATATTGTGGTGAAGGTCCCTGCCATAATATTTAAATGACAGGACCTCCCACTGACCTACATATTCTGGTCAGGTCAGCTGTGGAGGGCCTTGGGAGGTGTGACCCTGGTATAATCGCCAAGACTGCTGCTCGAGTATTTTCAGAGCCACTGTTGATCTGGGAACTCGGGTCAATATGGATCTGTCCATTGTAAGCAGTTTCCACTGGACATTGAAAACTAAAATTCCAGGAACTCCATTAATAGCACGATCAAATCTATCTGACAATTCCAGCCACTCTTATACTTGATGAAATTATGTCCTGAATGTACGGGCCATTATATGGTTGTATTCTCTTTCTGCTAAAATAATTTTATTGAGAGACTAAGATAGAAGTGAATAGATTTAATTTTTGTAATTTTGTGCTCGGCTATGTGCAGCAGGAAAGTAAGTTTTTAAACCTGATACAGACTCAGAGCCTCAGCGTGCAGTGTAACAGGTTGAAATGTTTTTCCTGCTCTATAGAAATTACATCACCAGAAGTGACACCGATTACCACTACGTCTACCACCAGCTACATACCTGGTAAGTGATACCTTGCACCAAGTCTGTCTCCTCAAGGGAATTGTTTCTAACTCCATGTGGTCTGTCATTGAGTAGGTAACAAAACACGGCTTTCATTTTTACATCTCAAATTTTCCTTTCTAATTGTTTGCTTTGGAAATGTTTGTATCTCTGGTCATTATAGTGTGATGCAAATCAGGAATTTGACACCAATTGACGTATTATTTTGCAATGTGCATTAACATCCACGCCCTTATTCCTGTTCTGTGTCCCCGGCAAGGGAAGTTCCAAGCGAGAAGGGTGTATTATAATATATATTCTTATTAAATAACACGTTTTCATTTATTTGTCACACAATGTCCAACACTGAGGTTGTAAAACAATAACAAGGAATGATAGAAAGTCATGTAGCCGACCCAACTCACCCATTCATACAGGTTCAGCAGCAAAACTCTATCGCACTATTCCTCACCGTTCCGGGCCCAAGTACAGGGCTCACCAGTTCTTGTTTCAATGTCTGGTAGAAAATCGAGTCAGCCGGCCTCTGGGCAGTCGGTTCTTTTTTAGAATTACTTTCCCTCCGCCACTGCCACCCTTGGAAGCAGATGAAAATCACCCCTTGATCTTTCAAATGATGAATGTAAACCTAGCATGATAAAACACTTTGATGGTAGATCAGTCATAGAGTCAAATGTTGTGCTGGCTTGGTGTACTTTACATCATTGTGGTGAAATTGTGTAACTAGAATGTGATAAAGTATTGCACAAGTCAGTTTGGAAAAGTCAGCAAACTTAGAATAGCTGTTATGTGTTCACCAAGTTCCGGGCTAGCATAGGGCTCTTCTGCATTATAAGCCAATATTCTGCCCACACACATATCAAGAATCTGACCGATGCAGATGTCGGCATGGCCAGCAGGTTAATTTATATTTCCACTGAATAGAAACAGCAGCAGGGCATGTGTCTGAATGTTGTGGTGAAGGTCCCTGCCATAATATTTAAATAACAGGACCTCCCACTGACCTACATACTCTGGTCAGGTCAGCTGTGGAGGGCCCTGGGAGGTGTGACCCTGGTATAATCGCCAGGATTGCTGCCCGAGGATTTTCAGAGCCACCATCTGGGAACTCGGGTCAATATGGATCTGTCCATTGTAAGCAGTTTCCACTGGACATTGAAACTCATATTTCGAAGAACTCCATTAACAGCACGATCAAATCTATCTGACAATTCCAGCCACTCTTATACTTGTGGAAAAGATGTTCTTACTGTAAATGCCATTAACTAGTTGTATTCTGTCAGCTCAAATAATTTTATTGAATAGATTTAGATAGAAGTGAATAGATTTAATTTTCGCAACTTTTGTGCTCGGCTATGTGCAGCAGGAAAGTAAGTTTTTAAACCTGATACAGACTCAGAGCCTCAGCGTGCAGTGTAACAAGTTGAAATGTTTTTCCTGCTCTATAGAAATTACGTCACCAGAAGTGACACCGATTATCACTACGTCTACCACCAGCTACATGCCTGGTAAGTGACAGCAGTTTTATACCTTGCACCAAGTCTGTCTCCACAAGTGGATTGTTTCTAACTCCATGTGGTCTGTCATTGAGTAGGTAACAAAACACGGCTTTCATTTTTACATCTCAAATTTTCCTTTCTAATTGCTTGCTTTGGAAATGTTTGTATCTCTGGTCATTATGTTGTAACCTATAGGGGCGCTTTTAGGAAATTGTGCTCCTGACATAATGTTTAGCGGAGTGTGATGCAAATGAGGAATTTGAGGCCAATTGATGGATTATTTTGCGATGTGCATTAACTTCCACGCTTCTATTCCTATGATGTGCCCCCGCTGTGCGATCCTCCAAGCAAGAAGGATGTATTAAAATATATATTATTAAATAACATGTTTTCAGTTATCAAAATGATTTGTCACACAATATTTAAACTGAGTATGTAAAACCATATCGAGGAATGAGAGAAAGTCATATAGCCGATCCATCTCTCTCCATGCTACAGGTTCAGCTGCAAAACCCTGTCGGACTATTCCTCACCGTTCTGAGACTAGGTACAGGGTTCGGCAGTTTTTGTTTCAATGCCCGCTAGAAAATTGAGTCGGGCGGCCTCTGGGTAGTAGATTTTTTTGTACAATTTCATCTCCCCTCACAGGCAGCTAAAAATCACCTCCTTAATCTTTCAAATGATGAATGAACTACGAGTATGATAAAACAACCTGGTGCTCGACCAGTCATGCAGTCAAAGGTTGTGCTGGCTTGATATTCTTTTCACCAAAATAGTGAAATTTTATAAACATAATGTGATAAAGCATTGCACAAGTCAGTTTGGAAAAGCCATCAAACTTAGAATAGCTGTTATGTGTTCACCTCCTTCCGGGCTAGCATCGGGCTCTTCTGTATTATAAGCCAATATTCTGTCCACACACATATCAAGAAAGTGGCCAGAGGTGGGCATGGCCAGCAATTTCATATCTCTTTCCACTGAATAGAAACAGCAGCAGGGCATGTGTCTGAATATTGTGGTGAAGGTCCCTGCCATAATATTTAAATGACAGGACCTCCCACTGACCTACATATTCTGGTCAGGTCAGCTGTGGAGGGCCTTGGGAGGTGTGACCCTGGTATAATCGCCAAGACTGCTGCTCGAGTATTTTCAGAGCCACTGTTGATCTGGGAACTCGGGTCAATATGGATCTGTCCATTGTAAGCAGTTTCCACTGGACATTGAAAACTAAAATTCCAGGAACTCCATTAATAGCACGATCAAATCTATCTGACAATTCCAGCCACTCTTATACTTGATGAAATTATGTCCTGAATGTACGGGCCATTATATGGTTGTATTCTCTTTCTGCTAAAATAATTTTATTGAGAGACTAAGATAGAAGTGAATAGATTTAATTTTTGTAATTTTGTGCTCGGCTATGTGCAGCAGGAAAGTAAGTTTTTAAACCTGATACAGACTCAGAGCCTCAGCGTGCAGTGTAACAGGTTGAAATGTTTTTCCTGCTCTATAGAAATTACATCACCAGAAGTGACACCGATTACCACTACGTCTACCACCAGCTACATACCTGGTAAGTGATACCTTGCACCAAGTCTGTCTCCTCAAGGGAATTGTTTCTAACTCCATGTGGTCTGTCATTGAGTAGGTAACAAAACACGGCTTTCATTTTTACATCTCAAATTTTCCTTTCTAATTGTTTGCTTTGGAAATGTTTGTATCTCTGGTCATTATAGTGTGATGCAAATCAGGAATTTGACACCAATTGACGTATTATTTTGCAATGTGCATTAACATCCACGCCCTTATTCCTGTTCTGTGTCCCCGGCAAGGGAAGTTCCAAGCGAGAAGGGTGTATTATAATATATATTCTTATTAAATAACACGTTTTCATTTATTTGTCACACAATGTCCAACACTGAGGTTGTAAAACAATAACAAGGAATGATAGAAAGTCATGTAGCCGACCCAACTCACCCCATCATACAGGTTCAGCAGCAAAACTCTATCGCACTATTCCTCACCGTTCCGGGCCCAAGTACAGGGCTCACCAGTTCTTGTTTCAATGTCTGGTAGAAAATCGAGTCAGCCGGCCTCTGGGCAGTCGGTTCTTTTTTAGAATTACTTTCCCTCCGCCACTGCCACCCTTGGAAGCAGATGAAAATCACCCCTTGATCTTTCAAATGATGAATGTAAACCTAGCATGATAAAACACTTTGATGGTAGATCAGTCATAGAGTCAAATGTTGTGCTGGCTTGGTGTACTTTACATCATTGTGGTGAAATTGTGTAACTAGAATGTGATAAAGTATTGCACAAGTCAGTTTGGAAAAGTCAGCAAACTTAGAATAGCTGTTATGTGTTCACCAAGTTCCGGGCTAGCATAGGGCTCTTCTGCATTATAAGCCAATATTCTGCCCACACACATATCAAGAATCTGACCGATGCAGATGTCGGCATGGCCAGCAGGTTAATTTATATTTCCACTGAATAGAAACAGCAGCAGGGCATGTGTCTGAATGTTGTGGTGAAGGTCCCTGCCATAATATTTAAATAACAGGACCTCCCACTGACCTACATACTCTGGTCAGGTCAGCTGTGGAGGGCCCTGGGAGGTGTGACCCTGGTATAATCGCCAGGATTGCTGCCCGAGGATTTTCAGAGCCACCATCTGGGAACTCGGGTCAATATGGATCTGTCCATTGTAAGCAGTTTCCACTGGACATTGAAACTCATATTTCGAAGAACTCCATTAACAGCACGATCAAATCTATCTGACAATTCCAGCCACTCTTATACTTGTGGAAAAGATGTTCTTACTGTAAATGCCATTAACTAGTTGTATTCTGTCAGCTCAAATAATTTTATTGAATAGATTTAGATAGAAGTGAATAGATTTAATTTTCGCAACTTTTGTGCTCGGCTATGTGCAGCAGGAAAGTAAGTTTTTAAACCTGATACAGACTCAGAGCCTCAGCGTGCAGTGTAACAAGTTGAAATGTTTTTCCTGCTCTATAGAAATTACGTCACCAGAAGTGACACCGATTATCACTACGTCTACCACCAGCTACATGCCTGGTAAGTGACAGCAGTTTTATACCTTGCACCAAGTCTGTCTCCACAAGTGGATTGTTTCTAACTCCATGTGGTCTGTCATTGAGTAGGCAACAAAACACGGCTTTCATTTTTACATCTCAAATTTTCCTTTCTAATTGCTTGCTTTGGAAATGTTTGTATCTCTGGTCATTATGTTGTAACCTATAGGGGCGCTTTTAGGAAATTGTGCTCCTGACATAATGTTTAGCGGAGTGTGATGCAAATGAGGAATTTGAGGCCAATTGATGGATTATTTTGCGATGTGCATTAACTTCCACGCTTCTATTCCTATGATGTGCCCCCGCTGTGCGATCCTCCAAGCGAGAAGGATGTATTAAAATATATATTAAATAACATGTTTTCAGTTATCAAAATTATTTGTCACACAATATTTAAACTGAGTATGTAAAACCATATCAAGGAATGAGAGAAAGTCATATAGCCGATCCATCTCTCTCCATGCTACAGGTTCAGCTGCAAAACCCTGTCGGACTATTCCTCACCGTTCTGAGACTAGGTACAGGGTTTGGCAGTTTTTGTTTCAATGCCCGCTAGAAAATTGAGTCGGGCGGCCTCTGGGTAGTAGATTTTTTTGTACAATTTCATCTCCCCTCACAGGCAGCTAAAAATCACCTCCTTAATCTTTCAAATGATGAATGAACTACGAGTATGATAAAACAACCTGGTGCTCGACCAGTCATGCAGTCAAAGGTTGTGCTGGCTTGATATTCTTTTCACCAAAATAGTGAAATTTTATAAACATAATGTGATAAAGCATTGCACAAGTCAGTTTGGAAAAGCCATCAAACTTAGAATAGCTGTTATGTGTTCACCTCCTTCCGGGCTAGCATCGGGCTCTTCTGTATTATAAGCCAATATTCTGTCCACACACATATCAAGAAAGTGGCCAGAGGTGGGCATGGCCAGCAATTTCATATCTCTTTCCATTGAATAGAAACAGCAGCAGGGCATGTGTCTGAATATTGTGGTGAAGGTCCCTGCCATAATATTTAAATGACAGGACCTCCCACTGACCTACATATTCTGGTCAGGTCAGCTGTGGAGGGCCTTGGGAGGTGTGACCCTGGTATAATCGCCAAGACTGCTGCTCGAGTATTTTCAGAGCCACTGTTGATCTGGGAACTCGGGTCAATATGGATCTGTCCATTGTAAGCAGTTTCCACTGGACATTGAAAACTAAAATTCCAGGAACTCCATTAATAGCACGATCAAATCTATCTGACAATTCCAGCCACTCTTATACTTGATGAAATTATGTCCTGAATGTACGGGCCATTATATGGTTGTATTCTCTTTCTGCTAAAATAATTTTATTGAGAGACTAAGATAGAAGTGAATAGATTTAATTTTTGTAATTTTGTGCTCGGCTATGTGCAGCAGGAAAGTAAGTTTTTAAACCTGATACAGACTCAGAGCCTCAGCGTGCAGTGTAACAGGTTGAAATGTTTTTCCTGCTCTATAGAAATTACATCACCAGAAGTGACACCGATTACCACTACGTCTACCACCAGCTACATACCTGGTAAGTGATACCTTGCACCAAGTCTGTCTCCTCAAGGGAATTGTTTCTAACTCCATGTGGTCTGTCATTGAGTAGGTAACAAAACACGGCTTTCATTTTTACATCTTAAATTTTCCTTTCTAATTGTTTGCTTTGGAAATGTTTGTATCTCTGGTCATTATAGTGTGATGCAAATCAGGAATTTGACACCAATTGACGTATTATTTTGCAATGTGCATTAACATCCACGCCCTTATTCCTGTTCTGTGTCCCCGGCAAGGGAAGTTCCAAGCGAGAAGGGTGTATTATAATATATATTCTTATTAAATAACACGTTTTCATTTATTTGTCACACAATGTCCAACACTGAGGTTGTAAAACAATAACAAGGAATGATAGAAAGTCATGTAGCCGACCCAACTCACCCATTCATACAGGTTCAGCAGCAAAACTCTATCGCACTATTCCTCACCGTTCCGGGCCCAAGTACAGGGCTCACCAGTTCTTGTTTCAATGTCTGGTAGAAAATCGAGTCAGCCGGCCTCTGGGCAGTCGGTTCTTTTTTAGAATTACTTTCCCTCCGCCACTGCCACCCTTGGAAGCAGATGAAAATCACCCCTTGATCTTTCAAATGATGAATGTAAACCTAGCATGATAAAACACTTTGATGGTAGATCAGTCATAGAGTCAAATGTTGTGCTGGCTTGGTGTACTTTACATCATTGTGGTGAAATTGTGTAACTAGAATGTGATAAAGTATTGCACAAGTCAGTTTGGAAAAGTCAGCAAACTTAGAATAGCTGTTATGTGTTCACCAAGTTCCGGGCTAGCATAGGGCTCTTCTGCATTATAAGCCAATATTCTGCCCACACACATATCAAGAATCTGACCGATGCAGATGTCGGCATGGCCAGCAGGTTAATTTATATTTCCACTGAATAGAAACAGCAGCAGGGCATGTGTCTGAATGTTGTGGTGAAGGTCCCTGCCATAATATTTAAATAACAGGACCTCCCACTGACCTACATACTCTGGTCAGGTCAGCTGTGGAGGGCCCTGGGAGGTGTGACCCTGGTATAATCGCCAGGATTGCTGCCCGAGGATTTTCAGAGCCACCATCTGGGAACTCGGGTCAATATGGATCTGTCCATTGTAAGCAGTTTCCACTGGACATTGAAACTCATATTTCGAAGAACTCCATTAACAGCACGATCAAATCTATCTGACAATTCCAGCCACTCTTATACTTGTGGAAAAGATGTTCTTACTGTAAATGCCATTAACTAGTTGTATTCTGTCAGCTCAAATAATTTTATTGAATAGATTTAGATAGAAGTGAATAGATTTAATTTTCGCAACTTTTGTGCTCGGCTATGTGCAGCAGGAAAGTAAGTTTTTAAACCTGATACAGACTCAGAGCCTCAGCGTGCAGTGTAACAAGTTGAAATGTTTTTCCTGCTCTATAGAAATTACGTCACCAGAAGTGACACCGATTATCACTACGTCTACCACCAGCTACATGCCTGGTAAGTGACAGCAGTTTTATACCTTGCACCAAGTCTGTCTCCACAAGTGGATTGTTTCTAACTCCATGTGGTCTGTCATTGAGTAGGTAACAAAACACGGCTTTCATTTTTACATCTCAAATTTTCCTTTCTAATTGCTTGCTTTGGAAATGTTTGTATCTCTGGTCATTATGTTGTAACCTATAGGGGCGCTTTTAGGAAATTGTGCTCCTGACATAATGTTTAGCGGAGTGTGATGCAAATGAGGAATTTGAGGCCAATTGATGGATTATTTTGCGATGTGCATTAACTTCCACGCTTCTATTCCTATGATGTGCCCCCGCTGTGCGATCCTCCAAGCGAGAAGGATGTATTAAAATATATATTATTAAATAACATGTTTTCAGTTATCAAAATTATTTGTCACACAATATTTAAACTGAGTATGTAAAACCATATCAAGGAATGAGAGAAAGTCATATAGCTGATCCATCTCTCTCCATGCTACAGGTTCAGCTGCAAAACCCTGTCGGACTATTCCTCACCGTTCTGAGACTAGGTACAGGGTTCGGCAGTTTTTGTTTCAATGCCCGCTAGAAAATTGAGTCGGGCGGCCTCTGGGTAGTAGATTTTTTTGTACAATTTCATCTCCCCTCACAGGCAGCTAAAAATCACCTCCTTAATCTTTCAAATGATGAATGAACTACGAGTATGATAAAACAACCTGGTGCTCGACCAGTCATGCAGTCAAAGGTTGTGCTGGCTTGATATTCTTTTCACCAAAATAGTGAAATTTTATAAACATAATGTGATAAAGCATTGCACAAGTCAGTTTGGAAAAGCCATCAAACTTAGAATAGCTGTTATGTGTTCACCTCCTTCCGGGCTAGCATCGGGCTCTTCTGTATTATAAGCCAATATTCTGTCCACACACATATCAAGAAAGTGGCCAGAGGTGGGCATGGCCAGCAATTTCATATCTCTTTCCACTGAATAGAAACAGCAGCAGGGCATGTGTCTGAATATTGTGGTGAAGGTCCCTGCCATAATATTTAAATGACAGGACCTCCCACTGACCTACATATTCTGGTCAGGTCAGCTGTGGAGGGCCTTGGGAGGTGTGACCCTGGTATAATCGCCAAGACTGCTGCTCGAGTATTTTCAGAGCCACTGTTGATCTGGGAACTCGGGTCAATATGGATCTGTCCATTGTAAGCAGTTTCCACTGGACATTGAAAACTAAAATTCCAGGAACTCCATTAATAGCACGATCAAATCTATCTGACAATTCCAGCCACTCTTATACTTGATGAAATTATGTCCTGAATGTACGGGCCATTATATGGTTGTATTCTCTTTCTGCTAAAATAATTTTATTGAGAGACTAAGATAGAAGTGAATAGATTTAATTTTTGTAATTTTGTGCTCGGCTATGTGCAGCAGGAAAGTAAGTTTTTAAACCTGATACAGACTCAGAGCCTCAGCGTGCAGTGTAACAGGTTGAAATGTTTTTCCTGCTCTATAGAAATTACATCACCAGAAGTGACACCGATTACCACTACGTCTACCACCAGCTACATACCTGGTAAGTGATACCTTGCACCAAGTCTGTCTCCTCAAGGGAATTGTTTCTAACTCCATGTGGTCTGTCATTGAGTAGGTAACAAAACACGGCTTTCATTTTTACATCTCAAATTTTCCTTTCTAATTGTTTGCTTTGGAAATGTTTGTATCTCTGGTCATTATAGTGTGATGCAAATCAGGAATTTGACACCAATTGACGTATTATTTTGCAATGTGCATTAACATCCACGCCCTTATTCCTGTTCTGTGTCCCCGGCAAGGGAAGTTCCAAGCGAGAAGGGTGTATTATAATATATATTCTTATTAAATAACACGTTTTCATTTATTTGTCACACAATGTCCAACACTGAGGTTGTAAAACAATAACAAGGAATGATAGAAAGTCATGTAGCCGACCCAACTCACCCCATCATACAGGTTCAGCAGCAAAACTCTATCGCACTATTCCTCACCGTTCCGGGCCCAAGTACAGGGCTCACCAGTTCTTGTTTCAATGTCTGGTAGAAAATCGAGTCAGCCGGCCTCTGGGCAGTCGGTTCTTTTTTAGAATTACTTTCCCTCCGCCACTGCCACCCTTGGAAGCAGATGAAAATCACCCCTTGATCTTTCAAATGATGAATGTAAACCTAGCATGATAAAACACTTTGATGGTAGATCAGTCATAGAGTCAAATGTTGTGCTGGCTTGGTGTACTTTACATCATTGTGGTGAAATTGTGTAACTAGAATGTGATAAAGTATTGCACAAGTCAGTTTGGAAAAGTCAGCAAACTTAGAATAGCTGTTATGTGTTCACCAAGTTCCGGGCTAGCATAGGGCTCTTCTGCATTATAAGCCAATATTCTGCCCACACACATATCAAGAATCTGACCGATGCAGATGTCGGCATGGCCAGCAGGTTAATTTATATTTCCACTGAATAGAAACAGCAGCAGGGCATGTGTCTGAATGTTGTGGTGAAGGTCCCTGCCATAATATTTAAATAACAGGACCTCCCACTGACCTACATACTCTGGTCAGGTCAGCTGTGGAGGGCCCTGGGAGGTGTGACCCTGGTATAATCGCCAGGATTGCTGCCCGAGGATTTTCAGAGCCACCATCTGGGAACTCGGGTCAATATGGATCTGTCCATTGTAAGCAGTTTCCACTGGACATTGAAACTCATATTTCGAAGAACTCCATTAACAGCACGATCAAATCTATCTGACAATTCCAGCCACTCTTATACTTGTGGAAAAGATGTTCTTACTGTAAATGCCATTAACTAGTTGTATTCTGTCAGCTCAAATAATTTTATTGAATAGATTTAGATAGAAGTGAATAGATTTAATTTTCGCAACTTTTGTGCTCGGCTATGTGCAGCAGGAAAGTAAGTTTTTAAACCTGATACAGACTCAGAGCCTCAGCGTGCAGTGTAACAAGTTGAAATGTTTTTCCTGCTCTATAGAAATTACGTCACCAGAAGTGACACCGATTATCACTACGTCTACCACCAGCTACATACCTGGTAAGTGACAGCAGTTTTATACCTTGCACCAAGTCTGTCTCCACAAGTGGATTGTTTCTAACTCCATGTGGTCTGTCATTGAGTAGGTAACAAAACACGGCTTTCATTTTTACATCTCAAATTTTCCTTTCTAATTGCTTGCTTTGGAAATGTTTGTATCTCTGGTCATTATGTTGTAACCTATAGGGGCGCATTTAGGAAATTGTGCTCCTGACATAATGTTTAGCGGAGTGTGATGCAAATGAGGAATTTGAGGCCAATTGATGGATTATTTTGCGATGTGCATTAACTTCCACGCTTCTATTCCTATGATGTGCCCCCGCTGTGCGATCCTCCAAGCGAGAAGGATGTATTAAAATATATATTATTAAATAACATGTTTTCAGTTATCAAAATGATTTGTCACACAATATTTAAACTGAGTATGTAAAACCATATCAAGGAATGAGAGAAAGTCATATAGCCGATCCATCTCTCTCCATGCTACAGGTTCAGCTGCAAAACCCTGTCGAACTATTCCTCACCGTTCTGAGACTAGGTACAGGTTTCGGCAGTTTTTGTTTCAATGCCCGCTAGAAAATTGAGTCGGGCGGCCTCTGGGTAGTAGATTTTTTTGTACAATTTCATCTCCCCTCACAGGCAGCTAAAAATCACCTCCTTAATCTTTCAAATGATGAATGAACTACGAGTATGATAAAACAACCTGGTGCTCGACCAGTCATGCAGTCAAAGGTTGTGCTGGCTTGATATTCTTTTCACCAAAATAGTGAAATTTTATAAACATAATGTGATAAAGCATTGCACAAGTCAGTTTGGAAAAGCCATCAAACTTAGAATAGCTGTTATGTGTTCACCTCCTTCCGGGCTAGCATCGGGCTCTTCTGTATTATAAGCCAATATTCTGTCCACACACATATCAAGAAAGTGGCCAGAGGTGGGCATGGCCAGCAATTTCATATCTCTTTCCACTGAATAGAAACAGCAGCAGGGCATGTGTCTGAATATTGTGGTGAAGGTCCCTGCCATAATATTTAAATGACAGGACCTCCCACTGACCTACATATTCTGGTCAGGTCAGCTGTGGAGGTGTGACCCTGGTATAATCGCCAAGACTGCTGCTCGAGTATTTTCAGAGCCACTGTTGATCTGGGAACTCGGGTCAATATGGATCTGTCCATTGTAACCAGTTTCCACTGGACATTGAAAACTAAAATTCCAGGAACTCCATTAATAGCACGATCAAATCTATCTGACAATTCCAGCCACTCTTATACTTGATGAAATTATGTCCTGAATGTACGGGCCATTATATGGTTGTATTCTCTTTCTGCTAAAATAATTTTATTGAGAGACTAAGATAGAAGTGAATAGATTTAATTTTTGTAATTTTGTGCTCGGCTATGTGCAGCAGGAAAGTAAGTTTTTAAACCTGATACAGACTCAGAGCCTCAGCGTGCAGTGTAACAGGTTGAAATGTTTTTCCTGCTCTATAGAAATTACATCACCAGAAGTGACACCGATTACCACTACGTCTACCACCAGCTACATACCTGGTAAGTGATACCTTGCACCAAGTCTGTCTCCTCAAGGGAATTGTTTCTAACTCCATGTGGTCTGTCATTGAGTAGGTAACAAAACACGGCTTTCATTTTTACATCTCAAATTTTCCTTTCTAATTGTTTGCTTTGGAAATGTTTGTATCTCTGGTCATTATAGTGTGATGCAAATCAGGAATTTGACACCAATTGACGTATTATTTTGCAATGTGCATTAACATCCACGCCCTTATTCCTGTTCTGTGTCCCCGGCAAGGGAAGTTCCAAGCGAGAAGGGTGTATTATAATATATATTCTTATTAAATAACACGTTTTCATTTATTTGTCACACAATGTCCAACACTGAGGTTGTAAAACAATAACAAGGAATGATAGAAAGTCATGTAGCCGACCCAACTCACCCATTCATACAGGTTCAGCAGCAAAACTCTATCGCACTATTCCTCACCGTTCCGGGCCCAAGTACAGGGCTCACCAGTTCTTGTTTCAATGTCTGGTAGAAAATCGAGTCAGCCGGCCTCTGGGCAGTCGGTTCTTTTTTAGAATTACTTTCCCTCCGCCACTGCCACCCTTGGAAGCAGATGAAAATCACCCCTTGATCTTTCAAATGATGAATGTAAACCTAGCATGATAAAACACTTTGATGGTAGATCAGTCATAGAGTCAAATGTTGTGCTGGCTTGGTGTACTTTACATCATTGTGGTGAAATTGTGTAACTAGAATGTGATAAAGTATTGCACAAGTCAGTTTGGAAAAGTCAGCAAACTTAGAATAGCTGTTATGTGTTCACCAAGTTCCGGGTTAGCATAGGGCTCTTCTGCATTATAAGCCAATATTCTGCCCACACACATATCAAGAATCTGACCGATGCAGATGTCGGCATGGCCAGCAGGTTAATTTATATTTCCACTGAATAGAAACAGCAGCAGGGCATGTGTCTGAATGTTGTGGTGAAGGTCCCTGCCATAATATTTAAATAACAGGACCTCCCACTGACCTACATACTCTGGTCAGGTCAGCTGTGGAGGGCCCTGGGAGGTGTGACCCTGGTATAATCGCCAGGATTGCTGCCCGAGGATTTTCAGAGCCACCAGCTGGGAACTCGGGTCAATATGGATCTGTCCATTGTAAGCAGTTTCCACTGGACATTGAAACTCATATTTCGAAGAACTCCATTAACAGCACGATCAAATCTATCTGACAATTCCAGCCACTCTTATACTTGTGGAAAAGATGTTCTTACTGTAAATGCCATTAACTAGTTGTATTCTGTCAGCTCAAATAATTTTATTGAATAGATTTAGATAGAAGTGAATAGATTTAATTTTCGCAACTTTTGTGCTCGGCTATGTGCAGCAGGAAAGTAAGTTTTTAAACCTGATACAGACTCAGAGCCTCAGCGTGCAGTGTAACAAGTTGAA
This sequence comes from Somniosus microcephalus, assembly GCF_052327205.1. Taxonomy (NCBI): domain Eukaryota; kingdom Metazoa; phylum Chordata; class Chondrichthyes; order Squaliformes; family Somniosidae; genus Somniosus; species Somniosus microcephalus. The sequence continues at coordinate 37,022,475 of NC_141003.1, read as the reverse complement.
ATGTTTTTCCTGCTCTATAGAAATTACGTCACCAGAAGTGACACCGATTATCACTACGTCTACCACCAGCTACATGCCTGGTAAGTGACAGCAGTTTTATACCTTGCACCAAGTCTGTCTCCACAAGTGGATTGTTTCTAACTCCATGTGGTCTGTCATTGAGTAGGTAACAAAACACGGCTTTCATTTTTACATCTCAAATTTTCCTTTCTAATTGCTTGCTTTGGAAATGTTTGTATCTCTGGTCATTATGTTGTAACCTATAGGGGCGCTTTTAGGAAATTGTGCTCCTGACATAATGTTTAGCGGAGTGTGATGCAAATGAGGAATTTGAGGCCAATTGATGGATTATTTTGCGATGTGCATTAACTTCCACGCTTCTATTCCTATGATGTGCCCCCGCTGTGCGATCCTCCAAGCGAGAAGGATGTATTGAAATATATATTATTAAATAACATGTTTTCAGTTATCAAAATTATTTGTCACACAATATTTAAACTGAGTATGTAAAACCATATCAAGGAATGAGAGAAAGTCATATAGCCGATCCATCTCTCTCCATGCTACAGGTTCAGCTGCAAAACCCTGTCGGACTATTCCTCACCGTTCTGAGACTAGGTACAGGGTTTGGCAGTTTTTGTTTCAATGCCCGCTAGAAAATTGAGTCGGGCGGCCTCTGGGTAGTAGATTTTTTTGTACAATTTCATCTCCCCTCACAGGCAGCTAAAAATCACCTCCTTAATCTTTCAAATGATGAATGAACTACGAGTATGATAAAACAACCTGGTGCTCGACCAGTCATGCAGTCAAAGGTTGTGCTGGCTTGATATTCTTTTCACCAAAATAGTGAAATTTTATAAACATAATGTGATAAAGCATTGCACAAGTCCCTTGAGCTGCAGATGGACTCACTTTGGAGCATCCACGATTCTGAGAGGGGTGTGGATAGCACATTTAGTGAGTTGGTCACACCGCAGGTTAAGGCCAGCGTAGACAGTACATGGGTGACCAAAAGGCAGAGCAAGGGCAGGAAGGTAGTGCAGAAATCCCCTGGGGTTGTCTCCCTTAGCAACAGGTTCACCGCCTTAGGTACTGTTGTCGGGGGGGGTGACACATCGGGGGAAGGCACCAGCAGCCAGGCTCATGGCACCATGACTGGCTCTGTTGCAAAGAAGGGAGGGAAAAAGAGTGGCAGGGCTATAGTAATAGGGGATTCGATTGTAAGGGGAATAGATAGGGGTTTCTGTGGTCGCGACCGAGACTCCAGGATGGTATGTTGCCTCCCTGGTGCAAGGGTCAAGGATGTCTCGGCGCGGGTGCAGAACATTCTGGAGGGGGAGGGGGAACAGCCAGTTGTCGTGATACATGTTGGTACCAACGACGTAGCTAAAAAAAGGGAAGAGGTCCTACAAGTAGAATTTAGGGAGTTAGGAGCCAAGCTAAAAAGTAGGACCTCGAAGGTAGTAATCTCTGGATTACTACCAGTGCCACGTGCTAGTAAGAGTACAGAGAACAGGATAGTTAGGCTAAATACGTGGCTTGAGCAGTGGTGTAAGAGGGAGGGTTTTAAATTTTTGAGGCATTGGAACCAGTTTTGTGGTAGGTGTGACCTATACAAAAGGGACGGTCTACACCTGTGCAGAGATGGAACTGATGTTCTCGGGGTAATTTTTGATAAAGCAGTTCGGGAGCATTTAAACTAGTATGGCAGGGGGCTAGAAACCTATGTAGTGAAATAGAGGAAAGTGAAAGGCAGACAGAAATAAATGGTAAAAGGGTGAGGAACAAAAAACAAAGGGCCAAACTAATTCATAAAAAATGTGAGCATAAAAAAAGCCTGAGGGTTTTATACCTTAATGCGAGAAGCATCAGGAACAAGGTAGATGAATTAGCTGTGGAAATAGAGGTTAATAATTATGATCTAATTGGGATTACGGAAACATGGTTGCAGGGTGAGCAGGGCTGGGAGCTTAACATACAGGGGTATTCAGTATTTAGGAAGGATCGACAAAAAAGAAAGGGAGGAGGGGTAGCATTGCTAGTAAAAAAGGGGATAAATGCAATTGAAAGGAAGGATATTAACTCAGTTAATACAGAATCTATATGGGTGGAGCTAAGAAATAGCGAGGGGCGAAAAACATTAATAGGAGTGGTATATAGGCCTCCAAATAGTAAAATAGAGGTTAGGGAGGGCATCACGAGGGAAATTAGAGAAGCGTGCAATAAGAGCACAGCTGTCATCATAGGTGACTTTAACTTACATATAGATTGGACTAGCCTAATCAGTAAAAATAATGAGGAGGAGGAATTCCTTGAGTGTTTAAGGGATGGTTATCTGGATCAATATGTCGAGGAACCAACTCGGGAACAGGCTATATTGGACTGGGTACTGTGCAATGAGAAGGGACTAATCAGTAATCTTGTTGTACGGGGACCCTTGGGTCAGAGCGATCATAACATGATCGATTTCTCACTCGAAATGGAGAGCGAAGAAATTGACTCAGAGACTAAGGTCCTGAATTTAAACAAGGGGAATTATGATGCCATGAGACGGGAACTGAGTAGGTCTGATTGGACAACGTTCCTGGGAGGACTGGAGGTAGATAAACAATGGCAAACATTTAAAGATAGAATGACAAAATTGCAAAAATTGTTTATACCAATCTGGCATAAAAGGAAATCTAAAAAGGTGACTCAACCGTGGATAACAGGGGAAATTAGAGACAGCATAAAATCCAAAGATAGGGCGTATAAAATAGCCAAAAAAAGCGCCAGAGCGGAAGATTGGGAACAGTTTAAGATAGAGCAAAGGAGGGCAAAGGGCATAATCAAGAGGGGCAAAATAGCTTACGAAAACAAGCTGGCGGAAAATATAAAAACTAACTCCAAAAGCTTTTATAAGTATATCAAAAGGAAAAGACTGGTGAAAACCAAAGTTGGTCCATTGCAGTCAGATACGGGGGAATATATAATGGGAAATAAGGAAATGGCAGATCAACTAAATGCATACTTTGGGTCAGTCTTTACGAAGGAAGACACAAAAAACCTCCCTGGGATATCGGGAAAAATAGGGACATTGGCAAAGGAGGAACTGACGCAAATCAATATCTCTAAGGATATGGTGTTAAGGAAGCTAAAGGGATTGAAGGTGGACAAATCCCCAGGGCCTGATAACATGCATCCTAGGGTACTGAAGGAGGTGGCCCTAGAGATAGCGGATGCACTAAGGATGATTTTTCAGAATTCATTAGACTCGGGAACAGTGCCCATGGATTGGAGGGTAGCTAACGTTACCCCACTATTCAAAAAGGGGGGTAGGGAAAAAGCAGGTAATTACAGACCTGTAAGCCTTACATCAGTTGTGGGCAAAATGCTGGAGTCCATCATTAAGGATGAAATAGCGGAGCACTTAGCAAATGGGGACAGGATAGGACAGAGTCAACATGGATTTACAAAGGGTAAATCGTGCTTGACTAATCTATTGGAATTTTTTGAGGGAGTAACTGGTAGAATAGATGGGGGAGAGCCAGTAGATGTGGTGTACCTGGACTTCCAAAAGGCCTTCGATAAGGTCCCACATAAAAGATTAGCATGGAAAATTGAGGCTCATGGGATAAAGGGGAAAGTATTGGCGTGGATAGGGAACTGGCTGTCAGATAGAAAACAGAGAGTTGGAATAAACGGCTCATTTTCTGAATGGCAGGCAGTAACAAGTGGGGTACCACAGGGATCTGTCCTGGGCCCCCAGCTGTTCACAATTTACATTAATGACCTGGATCAGGGAGTCGGATGCAGCATTTCCAAATTTGCAGACGACACTAAACTAGGAGGGGGGGTGGGCTCAGAGGAAGAGACCAGGAAGCTCCAGAGCGATTTGGACAGACTGGGCGATTGGGCGGATAAATGGCAGATGCACTATAATGTGGACAAGTGCGAAGTTATCCACCTTGGGTGCAGGAACGGGAGGGCAAATTATTATTTAAATGGCAATAGATTGGGAGAGGGGGAAGTACAGAGAGACCTGGGTGTTCTTGTACACCAGTCACTGAAGGCGAGCATGCAGGTGCAACAGGCGGTCAAGAAGGCAAACGGTATGCTGGCCTTCATAGCAAAAGGGTTAGAATACAGGAACAGGGATACCTTGCTGCAGCTGTACAGGGCACTGGTGAGACCACACCTCGAGTACTGTGTACAGTTTTGGTCGCCTCATCTGAGGAAGGATGTTCTTGCCATGGAGGGGGTGCAGCGGCGATTCACCAGGCTGATACCAGGAATGGCGGGAATGACCTATGAGGAGAGACTATGTAGTTTAGGGATGTACACACTGGAGTTTAGAAGATTGAGAGGGGACCTCATAGAAGTGTATAAAATTCTGACAGGTCTAGACAGACTGGATGCAGAAGGAATGTTTCCCTTGGCGGGTGAGAACAGAACTAGAGGACATAATTTAAGGATAAGGGCTAAACCATTTAGGACAGAGATGAGGGGGAATTTCTTCACTCAGAGAGTGGTGAACCTGTGGAACTCATTGCCACAGAGGGCAGTGTACGCCAGCTCATTAAATATATTTAAGAGGGAATTAGATATATTTCTACGGGCAAAAGGGGTTAAGGGTTACGGAGAGAAGGCGGGGACGGGATACTGAATTAAAGGATCAGCCATGATCTCATTGAATGGCGGAGCAGGCACGAAGGGCCGAATGGCCTACTCCTGCTCCTATCTTCTATGTATCTATGTATCTATGTAAGTCAGTTTGGAAAAGCCATCAAACTTAGAATAGCTGTTATGTGTTCACCTCCTTCCGGGCTAGCATCGGGCTCTTCTGTATTATAAGCCAATATTCTGTCCACACACATATCAAGAAAGTGGCCAGAGGTGGGCATGGCCAGCAATTTCATATCTCTTTCCACTGAATAGAAACAGCAGCAGGGCATGTGTCTGAATATTGTGGTGAAGGTCCCTGCCATAATATTTAAATGACAGGACCTCCCACTGACCTACATATTCTGGTCAGGTCAGCTGTGGAGGGCCTTGGGAGGTGTGACCCTGGTATAATCGCCAAGACTGCTGCTCGAGTATTTTCAGAGCCACTGTTGATCTGGGAACTCGGGTCAATATGGATCTGTCCATTGTAAGCAGTTTCCACTGGACATTGAAAACTAAAATTCCAGGAACTCCATTAATAGCACGATCAAATCTATCTGACAATTCCAGCCACTCTTATACTTGATGAAATTATGTCCTGAATGTACGGGCCATTATATGGTTGTATTCTCTTTCTGCTAAAATAATTTTATTGAGAGACTAAGATAGAAGTGAATAGATTTAATTTTTGTAATTTTGTGCTCGGCTATGTGCAGCAGGAAAGTAAGTTTTTAAACCTGATACAGACTCAGAGCCTCAGCGTGCAGTGTAACAGGTTGAAATGTTTTTCCTGCTCTATAGAAATTACATCACCAGAAGTGACACCGATTACCACTACGTCTACCACCAGCTACATACCTGGTAAGTGATACCTTGCACCAAGTCTGTCTCCTCAAGGGAATTGTTTCTAACTCCATGTGGTCTGTCATTGAGTAGGTAACAAAACACGGCTTTCATTTTTACATCTCAAATTTTCCTTTCTAATTGTTTGCTTTGGAAATGTTTGTATCTCTGGTCATTATAGTGTGATGCAAATCAGGAATTTGACACCAATTGACGTATTATTTTGCAATGTGCATTAACATCCACGCCCTTATTCCTGTTCTGTGTCCCCGGCAAGGGAAGTTCCAAGCGAGAAGGGTGTATTATAATATATATTCTTATTAAATAACACGTTTTCATTTATTTGTCACACAATGTCCAACACTGAGGTTGTAAAACAATAACAAGGAATGATAGAAAGTCATGTAGCCGACCCAACTCACCCATTCATACATGTTCAGCAGCAAAACTCTGTCGCACTATTCCTCACCGTTCCGGGCCCAAGTACAGGGCTCACCAGTTCTTGTTTCAATGTCTGGTAGAAAATCGAGTCAGCCGGCCTCTGGGCAGTCGGTTCTTTTTTAGAATTACTTTCCCTCCGCCACTGCCACCCTTGGAAGCAGATGAAAATCACCCCTTGATCTTTCAAATGATGAATGTAAACCTAGCATGATAAAACACTTTGATGGTAGATCAGTCATAGAGTCAAATGTTGTGCTGGCTTGGTGTACTTTACATCATTGTGGTGAAATTGTGTAACTAGAATGTGATAAAGTATTGCACAAGTCAGTTTGGAAAAGTCAGCAAACTTAGAATAGCTGTTATGTGTTCACCAAGTTCCGGGCTAGCATAGGGCTCTTCTGCATTATAAGCCAATATTCTGCCCACACACATATCAAGAATCTGACCGATGCAGATGTCGGCATGGCCAGCAGGTTAATTTATATTTCCACTGAATAGAAACAGCAGCAGGGCATGTGTCTGAATGTTGTGGTGAAGGTCCCTGCCATAATATTTAAATAACAGGACCTCCCACTGACCTACATACTCTGGTCAGGTCAGCTGTGGAGGGCCCTGGGAGGTGTGACCCTGGTATAATCGCCAGGATTGCTGCCTGAGGATTTTCAGAGCCACCATCTGGGAACTCGGGTCAATATGGATCTGTCCATTGTAAGCAGTTTCCACTGGACATTGAAACTCATATTTCGAAGAACTCCATTAACAGCACGATCAAATCTATCTGACAATTCCAGCCACTCTTATACTTGTGGAAAAGATGTTCTTACTGTAAATGCCATTAACTAGTTGTATTCTGTCAGCTCAAATAATTTTATTGAATAGATTTAGATAGAAGTGAATAGATTTAATTTTCGCAACTTTTGTGCTCGGCTATGTGCAGCAGGAAAGTAAGTTTTTAAACCTGATACAGACTCAGAGCCTCAGCGTGCAGTGTAACAGGTTGAAATGTTTTTCCTGCTCTATAGAAATTACGTCACCAGAAGTGACACCGATTATCACTACGTCTACCACCAGCTACATACCTGGTAAGTGACAGCAGTTTTATACCTTGCACCAAGTCTGTCTCCACAAGTGGATTGTTTCTAACTCCATGTGGTCTGTCATTGAGTAGGTAACAAAACACGGCTTTCATTTTTACATCTCAAATTTTCCTTTCTAATTGCTTGCTTTGGAAATGTTTGTATCTCTGGTCATTATGTTGTAACCTATAGGGGCGCTTTTAGGAAATTGTGCTCCTGACATAATGTTTAGCGGAGTGTGATGCAAATGAGGAATTTGAGGCCAATTGATGGATTATTTTGCGATGTGCATTAACTTCCACGCTTCTATTCCTATGATGTGCCCCCGCTGTGCGATCCTCCAAGCGAGAAGGATGTATTAAAATATATATTAAATAACATGTTTTCAGTTATCAAAATTATTTGTCACACAATATTTAAACTGAGTATGTAAAACCATATCAAGGAATGAGAGAAAGTCATATAGCCGATCCATCTCTCTCCATGCTACAGGTTCAGCTGCAAAACCCTGTCGGACTATTCCTCACCGTTCTGAGACTAGGTACAGGGTTCGGCAGTTTTTGTTTCAATGCCCGCTAGAAAATTGAGTCGGGCGGCCTCTGGGTAGTAGATTTTTTTGTACAATTTCATCTCCCCTCACAGGCAGCTAAAAATCACCTCCTTAATCTTTCAAATGATGAATGAACTACGAGTATGATAAAACAACCTGGTGCTCGACCAGTCATGCAGTCAAAGGTTGTGCTGGCTTGATATTCTTTCCACCAAAATAGTGAAATTTTATAAACATAATGTGATAAAGTATTGCACAAGTCAGTTTGGAAAAGCCATCAAACTTAGAATAGCTGTTATGTGTTCACCTCCTTCCGGGCTAGCATCGGGCTCTTCTGTATTATAAGCCAATATTCTGTCCACACACATATCAAGAAAGTGGCCAGAGGTGGGCATGGCCAGCAATTTTGTATCTCTTTCCACTGAATAGAAACAGCAGCAGGGCATGTGTCTGAATATTGTGGTGAAGGTCCCTGCCATAATATTTAAATGACAGGACCTCCCACTGACCTACATATTCTGGTCAGGTCAGCTGTGGAGGGCCTTGGGAGGTGTGACCCTGGTATAATCGCCAAGACTGCTGCTCGAGTATTTTCAGAGCCACTGTTGATCTGGGAACTCGGGTCAATATGGATCTGTCCATTGTAAGCAGTTTCCACTGGACATTGAAAACTAAAATTCCAGGAACTCCATTAATAGCACGATCAAATCTATCTGACAATTCCAGCCACTCTTATACTTGATGAAATTATGTCCTGAATGTACGGGCCATTATATGGTTGTATTCTCTTTCTGCTAAAATAATTTTATTGAGAGACTAAGATAGAAGTGAATAGATTTAATTTTTGTAATTTTGTGCTCGGCTATGTGCAGCAGGAAAGTAAGTTTTTAAACCTGATACAGACTCAGAGCCTCAGCGTGCAGTGTAACAGGTTGAAATGTTTTTCCTGCTCTATAGAAATTACATCACCAGAAGTGACACCGATTACCACTACGTCTACCACCAGCTACATACCTGGTAAGTGATACCTTGCACCAAGTCTGTCTCCTCAAGGGAATTGTTTCTAACTCCATGTGGTCTGTCATTGAGTAGGTAACAAAACACGGCTTTCATTTTTACATCTCAAATTTTCCTTTCTAATTGTTTGCTTTGGAAATGTTTGTATCTCTGGTCATTATAGTGTGATGCAAATCAGGAATTTGACACCAATTGACGTATTATTTTGCAATGTGCATTAACATCCACGCCCTTATTCCTGTTCTGTGTCCCCGGCAAGGGAAGTTCCAAGCGAGAAGGGTGTATTATAATATATATTCTTATTAAATAACACGTTTTCATTTATTTGTCACACAATGTCCAACACTGAGGTTGTAAAACAATAACAAGGAATGATAGAAAGTCATGTAGCCGACCCAACTCACCCATTCATACAGGTTCAGCAGCAAAACTCTATCGCACTATTCCTCACCGTTCCGGGCCCAAGTACAGGGCTCACCAGTTCTTGTTTCAATGTCTGGTAGAAAATCGAGTCAGCCGGCCTCTGGGCAGTCGGTTCTTTTTTAGAATTACTTTCCCTCCGCCACTGCCACCCTTGGAAGCAGATGAAAATCACCCCTTGATCTTTCAAATGATGAATGTAAACCTAGCATGATAAAACACTTTGATGGTAGATCAGTCATAGAGTCAAATGTTGTGCTGGCTTGGTGTACTTTACATCATTGTGGTGAAATTGTGTAACTAGAATGTGATAAAGTATTGCACAAGTCAGTTTGGAAAAGTCAGCAAACTTAGAATAGCTGTTATGTGTTCACCAAGTTCCGGGCTAGCATAGGGCTCTTCTGCATTATAAGCCAATATTCTGCCCACACACATATCAAGAATCTGACCGATGCAGATGTCGGCATGGCCAGCAGGTTAATTTATATTTCCACTGAATAGAAACAGCAGCAGGGCATGTGTCTGAATGTTGTGGTGAAGGTCCCTGCCATAATATTTAAATAACAGGACCTCCCACTGACCTACATACTCTGGTCAGGTCAGCTGTGGAGGGCCCTGGGAGGTGTGACCCTGGTATAATCGCCAGGATTGCTGCCCGAGGATTTTCAGAGCCATCATCTGGGAACTCGGGTCAATATGGATCTGTCCATTGTAAGCAGTTTCCACTGGACATTGAAACTCATATTTCGAAGAACTCCATTAACAGCACGATCAAATCTATCTGACAAATCCAGCCACTCTTATACTTGTGGAAAAGATGTTCTTACTGTAAATGCCATTAACTAGTTGTATTCTGTCAGCTCAAATAATTTTATTGAATAGATTTAGATAGAAGTGAATAGATTTAATTTTCGCAACTTTTGTGCTCGGCTATGTGCAGCAGGAAAGTAAGTTTTTAAACCTGATACAGACTCAGAGCCTCAGCGTGCAGTGTAACAAGTTGAAATGTTTTTCCTGCTCTATAGAAATTACGTCACCAGAAGTGACACCGATTATCACTACGTCTACCACCAGCTACATGCCTGGTAAGTGACAGCAGTTTTATACCTTGCACCAAGTCTGTCTCCACAAGTGGATTGTTTCTAACTCCATGTGGTCTGTCATTGAGTAGGTAACAAAACACGGCTTTCATTTTTACATCTCAAATTTTCCTTTCTAATTGCTTGCTTTGGAAATGTTTGTATCTCTGGTCATTATGTTGTAACCTATAGGGGCGCTTTTAGGAAATTGTGCTCCTGACATAATGTTTAGCGGAGTGTGATGCAAATGAGGAATTTGAGGCCAATTGATGGATTATTTTGCGATGTGCATTAACTTCCACGCTTCTATTCCTATGATGTGCCCCCGCTGTGCGATCCTCCAAGCGAGAAGGATGTATTAAAATATATATTATTAAATAACATGTTTTCAGTTATCAAAATTATTTGTCACACAATATTTAAACTGAGTATGTAAAACCATATCAAGGAATGAGAGAAAGTCATATAGCCGATCCATCTCTCTCCATGCTACAGGTTCAGCTGCAAAACCCTGTCGAACTATTCCTCACCGTTCTGAGACTAGGTACAGGGTTCGGCAGTTTTTGTTTCAATGCCCGCTAGAAAATTGAGTCGGGCGGCCTCTGGGTAGTAGATTTTTTTGTACAATTTCATCTCCCCTCACAGGCAGCTAAAAATCACCTCCTTAATCTTTCAAATGATGAATGAACTACGAGTATGATAAAACAACCTGGTGCTCGACCAGTCATGCAGTCAAAGGTTGTGCTGGCTTGATATTCTTTTCACCAAAATAGTGAAATTTTATAAACATAATGTGATAAAGCATTGCACAAGTCAGTTTGGAAAAGCCATCAAACTTAGAATAGCTGTTATGTGTTCACCTCCTTCCGGGCTAGCATCGGGCTCTTCTGTATTATAAGCCAATATTCTGTCCACACACATATCAAGAAAGTGGCCAGAGGTGGGCATGGCCAGCAATTTCATATCTCTTTCCACTGAATAGAAACAGCAGCAGGGCACGTGTCTGAATATTGTGGTGAAGGTCCCTGCCATAATATTTAAATGACAGGACCTCCCACTGACCTACATATTCTGGTCAGGTCAGCTGTGGAGGGCCTTGGGAGGTGTGACCCTGGTATAATCGCCAAGACTGCTGCTCGAGTATTTTCAGAGCCACTGTTGATCTGGGAACTCGGGTCAATATGGATCTGTCCATTGTAAGCAGTTTCCACTGGACATTGAAAACTAAAATTCCAGGAACTCCATTAATAGCACGATCAAATCTATCTGACAATTCCAGCCACTCTTATACTTGATGAAATTATGTCCTGAATGTACGGGCCATTATATGGTTGTATTCTCTTTCTGCTAAAATAATTTTATTGAGAGACTAAGATAGAAGTGAATAGATGTAATTTTTGTAATTTTGTGCTCGGCTATGTGCAGCAGGAAAGTAAGTTTTTAAACCTGATACAGACTCAGAGCCTCAGCGTGCAGTGTAACAGGTTGAAATGTTTTTCCTGCTCTATAGAAATTACATCACCAGAAGTGACACCGATTACCACTACGTCTACCACCAGCTACATACCTGGTAAGTGATACCTTGCACCAAGTCTGTCTCCTCAAGGGAATTGTTTCTAACTCCATGTGGTCTGTCATTGAGTAGGTAACAAAACACGGCTTTCATTTTTACATCTCAAATTTTCCTTTCTAATTGTTTGCTTTGGAAATGTTTGTATCTCTGGTCATTATAGTGTGATGCAAATCAGGAATTTGACACCAATTGACGTATTATTTTGCAATGTGCATTAACATCCACGCCCTTATTCCTGTTCTGTGTCCCCGGCAAGGGAAGTTCCAAGCGAGAAGGGTGTTGTATTATAATATATATTCTTATTAAATAACACGTTTTCATTTATTTGTCACACAATGTCCAACACTGAGGTTGTAAAACAATAACAAGGAATGATAGAAAGTCATGTAGCCGACCCAACTCACCCATTCATACAGGTTCAGCAGCAAAACTCTATCGCACTATTCCTCACCGTTCCGGGCCCAAGTACAGGGCTCACCAGTTCTTGTTTCAATGTCTGGTAGAAAATCGAGTCAGCCGGCCTCTGGGCAGTCGATTCTTTTTTAGAATTACTTTCCCTCCGCCACTGCCACCCTTGGAAGCAGATGAAAATCACCCCTTGATCTTTCAAATGATGAATGTAAACCTAGCATGATAAAACACTTTGATGGTAGATCAGTCATAGAGTCAAATGTTGTGCTGGCTTGGTGTACTTTACATCATTGTGGTGAAATTGTGTAACTAGAATGTGATAAAGTATTGCACAAGTCAGTTTGGAAAAGTCAGCAAACTTAGAATAGCTGTTATGTGTTCACCAAGTTCCGGGCTAGCATAGGGCTCTTCTGCATTATAAGCCAATATTCTGCCCACACACATATCAAGAATCTGACCGATGCAGATGTCGGCATGGCCAGCAGGTTAATTTATATTTCCACTGAATAGAAACAGCAGCAGGGCATGTGTCTGAATGTTGTGGTGAAGGTCCCTGCCATAATATTTAAATAACAGGACCTCCCACTGACCTACATACTCTGGTCAGGTCAGCTGTGGAGGGCCCTGGGAGGTGTGACCCTGGTATAATCGCCAGGATTGCTGCCCGAGGATTTTCAGAGCCACCATCTGGGAACTCGGGTCAATATGGATCTGTCCATTGTAAGCAGTTTCCACTGGACATTGAAACTCATATTTCGAAGAACTCCATTAACAGCACGATCAAATCTATCTGACAATTCCAGCCACTCTTATACTTGTGGAAAAGATGTTCTTACTGTAAATGCCATTAACTAGTTGTATTCTGTCAGCTCAAATAATTTTATTGAATAGATTTAGATAGAAGTGAATAGATTTAATTTTCGCAACTTTTGTGCTCGGCTATGTGCAGCAGGAAAGTAAGTTTTTAAACCTGATACAGACTCAGAGCCTCAGCGTGCAGTGTAACAAGTTGAAATGTTTTTCCTGCTCTATAGAAATTACGTCACCAGAAGTGACACCGATTATCACTACGTCTACCACCAGCTACATGCCTGGTAAGTGACAGCAGTTTTATACCTTGCACCAAGTCTGTCTCCACAAGTGGATTGTTTCTAACTCCATGTGGTCTGTCATTGAGTAGGTAACAAAACACGGCTTTCATTTTTACATCTCAAATTTTCCTTTCTAATTGCTTGCTTTGGAAATGTTTGTATCTCTGGTCATTATGTTGTAACCTATAGGGGCGCTTTTAGGAAATTGTGCTCCTGACATAATGTTTAGCGGAGTTTGATGCAAATGAGGAATTTGAGGCCAATTGATGGATTATTTTGCGATGTGCATTAACTTCCACGCTTCTATTCCTATGATGTGCCCCCGCTGTGCGATCCTCCAAGCGAGAAGGATGTATTAAAATATATATTATTAAATAACATGTTTTCAGTTATCAAAATTATTTGTCACACAATATTTAAACTGAGTATGTAAAACCATATCAAGGAATGAGAGAAAGTCATATAGCCGATCCATCTCTCTCCATGCTACAGGTTCAGCTGCAAAACCCTGTCGAACTATTCCTCACCGTTCTGAGACTAGGTACAGGGTTCGGCAGTTTTTGTTTCAATGCCCGCTAGAAAATTGAGTCGGGCGGCCTCTGGGTAGTAGATTTTTTTGTACAATTTCATCTCCCCTCACAGGCAGCTAAAAATCACCTCCTTAATCTTTCAAATGATGAATGAACTACGAGTATGATAAAACAACCTGGTGCTCGACCAGTCATGCAGTCAAAGGTTGTGCTGGCTTGATATTCTTTTCACCAAAATAGTGAAATTTTATAAACATAATGTGATAAAGCATTGCACAAGTCAGTTTGGAAAAGCCATCAAACTTAGAATAGCTGTTATGTGTTCACCTCCTTCCAGGCTAGCATCGGGCTCTTCTGTATTATAAGCCAATATTCTGTCCACACACATATCAAGAAAGTGGCCAGAGGTGGGCATGGCCAGCAATTTCATATCTCTTTCCACTGAATAGAAACAGCAGCAGGGCATGTGTCTGAATATTGTGGTGAAGGTCCCTGCCATAATATTTAAATGACAGGACCTCCCACTGACCTACATATTCTGGTCAGGTCAGCTGTGGAGGGCCTTGGGAGGTGTGACCCTGGTATAATCGCCAAGACTGCTGCTCGAGTATTTTCAGAGCCACTGTTGATCTGGGAACTCGGGTCAATATGGATCTGTCCATTGTAAGCAGTTTCCACTGGACATTGAAAACTAAAATTCCAGGAACTCCATTAATAGCACGATCAAATCTATCTGACAATTCCAGCCACTCTTATACTTGATGAAATTATGTCCTGAATGTACGGGCCATTATATGGTTGTATTCTCTTTCTGCTAAAATAATTTTATTGAGAGACTAAGATAGAAGTGAATAGATTTAATTTTTGTAATTTTGTGCTCGGCTATGTGCAGCAGGAAAGTAAGTTTTTAAACCTGATACAGACTCAGAGCCTCAGCGTGCAGTGTAACAGGTTGAAATGTTTTTCCTGCTCTATAGAAATTACATCACCAGAAGTGACACCGATTACCACTACGTCTACCACCAGCTACATACCTGGTAAGTGATACCTTGCACCAAGTCTGTCTCCTCAAGGGAATTGTTTCTAACTCCATGTGGTCTGTCATTGAGTAGGTAACAAAACACGGCTTTCATTTTTACATCTCAAATTTTCCTTTCTAATTGTTTGCTTTGGAAATGTTTGTATCTCTGGTCATTATAGTGTGATGCAAATCAGGAATTTGACACCAATTGACGTATTATTTTGCAATGTGCATTAACATCCACGCCCTTATTCCTGTTCTGTGTCCCCGGCAAGGGAAGTTCCAAGCGAGAAGGGTGTATTATAATATATATTCTTATTAAATAACACGTTTTCATTTATTTGTCACACAATGTCCAACACTGAGGTTGTAAAACAATAACAAGGAATGATAGAAAGTCATGTAGCCGACCCAACTCACCCCATCATACAGGTACAGCAGCAAAACTCTATCGCACTATTCCTCACCGTTCCGGGCCCAAGTACAGGGCTCACCAGTTCTTGTTTCAATGTCTGGTAGAAAATCGAGTCAGCCGGCCTCTGGGCAGTCGGTTCTTTTTTACAATTACTTTCCCTCCGCCACTGCCACCCTTGGAAGCAGATGAAAATCACCCCTTGATCTTTCAAATGATGAATGTAAACCTAGCATGATAAAACACTTTGATGGTAGATCAGTCATAGAGTCAAATGTTGTGCTGGCTTGGTGTACTTTACATCATTGTGGTGAAATTGTGTAACTAGAATGTGATAAAGTATTGCACAAGTCAGTTTGGAAAAGTCAGCAAACTTAGAATAGCTGTTATGTGTTCACCAAGTTCCGGGCTAGCATAGGGCTCTTCTGCATTATAAGCCAATATTCTGCCCACACACATATCAAGAATCTGACCGATGCAGATGTCGGCATGGCCAGCAGGTTAATTTATATTTCCACTGAATAGAAACAGCAGCAGGGCATGTGTCTGAATGTTGTGGTGAAGGTCCCTGCCATAATATTTAAATAACAGGACCTCCCACTGACCTACATACTCTGGTCAGGTCAGCTGTGGAAGGCCCTGGGAGGTGTGACCCTGGTATAATCGCCAGGATTGCTGCCCGAGGATTTTCAGAGCCACCATCTGGGAACTCGGGTCAATATGGATCTGTCCATTGTAAGCAGTTTCCACTGGATATTGAAACTCATATTTCGAAGAACTCCATTAACAGCACGATCAAATCTATCTGACAATTCCAGCCACTCTTATACTTGTGGAAAAGATGTTCTTACTGTAAATGCCATTAACTAGTTGTATTCTGTCAGCTCAAATAATTTTATTGAATAGATTTAGATAGAAGTGAATAGATTTAATTTTCGCAACTTTTGTGCTCGGCTATGTGCAGCAGGAAAGTAAGTTTTTAAACCTGATACAGACTCAGAGCCTCAGCGTGCAGTGTAACAAGTTGAAATGTTTTTCCTGCTCTATAGAAATTACGTCACCAGAAGTGACACCGATTATCACTACGTCTACCACCAGCTACATGCCTGGTAAGTGACAGCAGTTTTATACCTTGCACCAAGTCTGTCTCCACAAGTGGATTGTTTCTAACTCCATGTGGTCTGTCATTGAGTAGGTAACGAAACACGGCTTTCATTTTTACATCTCAAATTTTCCTTTCTAATTGCTTGCTTTGGAAATGTTTGTATCTCTGGTCATTATGTTGTAACCTATAGGGGCGCTTGTAGGAAATTGTGCTCCTGACATAATGTTTAGCGGAGTGTGATGCAAATGAGGAATTTGAGGCCAATTGATGGATTATTTTGCGATGTGCATTAACTTCCACGCTTCTATTCCTATGATGTGCCCCCGCTGTGCGATCCTCCAAGCGAGAAGGATGTATTAAAATATATATTATTAAATAACATGTTTTCAGTTATCAAAATTATTTGTCACACAATATTTAAACTGAGTATGTAAAACCATATCAAGGAATGAGAGAAAGTCATATAGCCGATCCATCTCTCTCCATGCTACAGGTTCAGCTGCAAAACCCTGTCGAACTATTCCTCACCGTTCTGAGACTAGGTACAGGGTTCGGCAGTTTTTGTTTCAATGCCCGCTAGAAAATTGAGTCGGGCGGCCTCTGGGTAGTAGATTTTTTTGTACAATTTCATCTCCCCTCACAGGCAGCTAAAAATCACCTCCTTAATCTTTCAAATGATGAATGAACTACGAGTATGATAAAACAACCTGGTGCTCGACCAGTCATGCAGTCAAAGGTTGTGCTGGCTTGATATTCTTTTCACCAAAATAGTGAAATTTTATAAACATAATGTGATAAAGTATTGCACAAGTCAGTTTGGAAAAGCCATCAAACTTAGAATAGCTGTTATGTGTTCACCTCCTTCCGGGCTAGCATCGGGTTCTTCTGTATTATAAGCCAATATTCTGTCCACACACATATCAAGAAAGTGGCCAGAGGTGGGCATGGCCAGCAATTTCGTATCTCTTTCCACTGAATAGAAACAGCAGCAGGGCATGTGTCTGAATATTGTGGTGAAGGTCCCTGCCATAATATTTAAATGACAGGACCTCCCACTGACCTACATATTCTGGTCAGGTCAGCTGTGGAGGGCCTTGGGAGGTGTGACCCTGGTATAATCGCCAAGACTGCTGCTCGAGTATTTTCAGAGCCACTGTTGATCTGGGAACTCGGGTCAATATGGATCTGTCCATTGTAAGCAGTTTCCACTGGACATTGAAAACTAAAATTCCAGGAACTCCATTAATAGCACGATCAAATCTATCTGACAATTCCAGCCACTCTTATACTTGATGAAATTATGTCCTGAATGTACGGGCCATTATATGGTTGTATTCTCTTTCTGCTAAAATAATTTTATTGAGAGACTAAGATAGAAGTGAATAGATTTAATTTTTGTAATTTTGTGCTCGGCTATGTGCAGCAGGAAAGTAAGTTTTTAAACCTGATACAGACTCAGAGCCTCAGCGTGCAGTGTAACAGGTTGAAATGTTTTTCCTGCTCTATAGAAATTACATCACCAGAAGTGACACCGATTACCACTACGTCTACCACCAGCCACATACCTGGTAAGTGATACCTTGCACCAAGTCTGTCTCCTCAAGGGAATTGTTTCTAACTCCATGTGGTCTGTCATTGAGTAGGTAACAAAACACGGCTTTCATTTTTACATCTCAAATTTTCCTTTCTAATTGTTTGCTTTGGAAATGTTTGTATCTCTGGTCATTATAGTGTGATGCAAATCAGGAATTTGACACCAATTGACGTATTATTTTGCAATGTGCATTAACATCCACGCCCTTATTCCTGTTCTGTGTCCCCGGCAAGGGAAGTTCCAAGCGAGAAGGGTGTATTATAATATATATTCTTATTAAATAACACGTTTTCATTTATTTGTCACACAATGTCCAACACTGAGGTTGTAAAACAATAACAAGGAATGATAGAAAGTCATGTAGCCGACCCAACTCACCCCATCATACAGGTTCAGCAGCAAAACTCTATCGCACTATTCCTCACCGTTCCGGGCCCAAGTACAGGGCTCACCAGTTCTTGTTTCAATGTCTGGTAGAAAATCGAGTCAGCCGGCCTCTGGGCAGTCGGTTCTTTTGTAGAATTACATTCCCTCCGCCACTGCCACCCTTGGAAGCAGATGAAAATCACCCCTTGATCTTTCAAATGATGAATGTAAACCTAGCATGATAAAACACTTTGATGGTAGATCAATCATAGAGTCAAATGTTGTGCTGGCTTGGTGTACTTTACATCATTGTGGTGAAATTGTGTAACTAGAATGTGATAAAGTATTGCACAAGTCAGTTTGGAAAAGTCAGCAAACTTAGAATAGCTGTTATGTGTTCACCAAGTTCCGGGCTAGCATAGGGCTCTTCTGCATTATAAGCCAATATTCTGCCCACACACATATCAAGAATCTGACCGATGCAGATGTCGGCATGGCCAGCAGGTTAATTTATATTTCCACTGAATAGAAACAGCAGCAGGGCATGTGTCTGAATGTTGTGGTGAAGGTCCCTGCCATAATATTTAAATAACAGGACCTCCCACTGACCTACATACTCTGGTCAGGTCAGCTGTGGAGGGCCCTGGGAGGTGTGACCCTGGTATAATCGCCAGGATTGCTGCCCGAGGATTTTCAGAGCCACCATCTGAGAACTCGGGTCAATATGGATCTGTCCATTGTAAGCAGTTTCCACTGGACATTGAAACTCATATTTCGAAGAACTCCATTAACAGCACGATCAAATCTATCTGACAATTCCAGCCACTCTTATACTTGTGGAAAAGATGTTCTTACTGTAAATGCCATTAACTAGTTGTATTCTGTGAGCTCAAATAATTTTATTGAATAGATTTAGATAGAAGTGAATAGATTTAATTTTCGCAACTTTTGTGCTCGGCTATGTGCAGCAGGAAAGTAAGTTTTTAAACCTGATACAGACTCAGAGCCTCAGCGTGCAGTGTAACAAGTTGAAATGTTTTTCCTGCTCTATAGAAATTACGTCACCAGAAGTGACACCGATTATCACTACGTCTACCACCAGCTACATGCCTGGTAAGTGACAGCAGTTTTATACCTTGCACCAAGTCTGTCTCCACAAGTGGATTGTTTCTAACTCCATGTGGTCTGTCATTGAGTAGGTAACAAAACACGGCTTTCATTTTTACATCTCAAATTTTCCTTTCTAATTGCTTGCTTTGGAAATGTTTGTATCTCTGGTCATTATGTTGTAACCTATAGGGGCGCTTTTAGGAAATTGTGCTCCTGACATAATGTTTAGCGGAGTGTGATGCAAATGAGGAATTTGAGGCCAATTGATGGATTATTTTGCGATGTGCATTAACTTCCACGCTTCTATTCCTATGATGTGCCCCCGCTGTGCGATCCTCCAAGCGAGAAGGATGTATTAAAATATATATTATTAAATAACATGTTTTCAGTTATCAAAATGATTTGTCACACAATATTTAAACTGAGTATGTAAAACCATATCAAGGAATGAGAGAAAGTCATATAGCCGATCCATCTCTCTCCATGCTACAGGTTCAGCTGCAAAACCCTGTCGGACTATTCCTCACCGTTCTGAGACTAGGTACAGGGTTCGGCAGTTTTTGTTTCAATGCCCGCTAGAAAATTGAGTCGGGCGGCCTCTGGGTAGTAGATTTTTTTGTACAATTTCATCTCCCCTCACAGGCAGCTAAAAATCACCTCCTTAATCTTTCAAATGATGAATGAACTACGAGTATGATAAAACAACCTGGTGCTCGACCAGTCATGCAGTCAAAGGTTGTGCTGGCTTGATATTCTTTTCACCAAAATAGTGAAATTTTATAAACATAATATGATAAAGCATTGCACAAGTCAGTTTGGAAAAGCCATCAAACTTAGAATAGCTGTTATGTGTTCACCTCCTTCCGGGCTAGCATCGGGCTCTTCTGTATTATAAGCCAATATTCTGTCCACACACATATCAAGAAAGTGGCCAGAGGTGGGCATGGCCAGCAATTTCATATCTCTTTCCACTGAATAGAAACAGCAGCAGGGCATGTGTCTGAATATTGTGGTGAAGGTCCCTGCCATAATATTTAAATGACAGGACCTCCCACTGACCTACATATTCTGGTCAGGTCAGCTGTGGAGGGCCTTGGGAGGTGTGACCCTGGTATAATCGCCAAGGCTGCTGCTCGAGTATTTTCAGAGCCACTGTTGATCTGGGAACTCGGGTCAATATGGATCTGTCCATTGTAAGCAGTTTCCACTGGACATTGAAAACTAAAATTCCAGGAACTCCATTAATAGCACGATCAAATCTATCTGACAATTCCAGCCACTCTTATACTTGATGAAATTATGTCCTGAATGTACGGGCCATTATATGGTTGTATTCTCTTTCTGCTAAAATAATTTTATTGAGAGACTAAGATAGAAGTGAATAGATTTAATTTTTGTAATTTTGTGCTCGGCTATGTGCAGCAGGAAAGTAAGTTTTTAAACCTGATACAGACTCAGAGCCTCAGCGTGCAGTGTAACAGGTTGAAATGTTTTTCCTGCTCTATAGAAATTACATCACCAGAAGTGACACCGATTACCACTACGTCTACCACCAGCTACATACCTGGTAAGTGATACCTTGCACCAAGTCTGTCTCCTCAAGGGAATTGTTTCTAACTCCATGTGGTCTGTCATTGAGTAGGTAACAAAACACGGCTTTCATTTTTACATCTCAAATTTTCCTTTCTAATTGTTTGCTTTGGAAATGTTTGTATCTCTGGTCATTATAGTGTGATGCAAATCAGGAATTTGACACCAATTGACGTATTATTTTGCAATGTGCATTAACATCCACGCCCTTATTCCTGTTCTGTGTCCCCGGCAAGGGAAGTTCCAAGCGAGAAGGGTGTATTATAATATATATTCTTATTAAATAACACGTTTTCATTTATTTGTCACACAATGTCCAACACTGAGGTTGTAAAACAATAACAAGGAATGATAGAAAGTCATGTAGCCGACCCAACTCACCCCATCATACAGGTTCAGCAGCAAAACTCTATCGCACTGTTCCTCACCGTTCCGGGCCCAAGTACAGGGCTCACCAGTTCTTGTTTCAATGTCTGGTAGAAAATCGAGTCAGCCGGCCTCTGGGCAGTCGGTTCTTTTGTAGAATTACTTTCCCTCCGCCACTGCCACCCTTGGAAGCAGATGAAAATCACCCCTTGATCTTTCAAATGATGAATGTAAACCTAGCATGATAAAACACTTTGATGGTAGATCAGTCATAGAGTCAAATGTTGTGCTGGCTTGGTGTACTTTACATCATTGTGGTGAAATTGTGTAACTAGAATGTGATAAAGTATTGCACAAGTCAGTTTGGAAAAGTCAGCAAACTTAGAATAGCTGTTATGTGTTCACCAAGTTCCGGGCTAGCATAGGGCTCTTCTGCATTATAAGCCAATATTCTGCCCACACACATATCAAGAATCTGACCGATGCAGATGTCGGCATGGCCAGCAGGTTAATTTATATTTCCACTGAATAGAAACAGCAGCAGGGCATGTGTCTGAATGTTGTGGTGAAGGTCCCTGCCATAATATTTAAATAACAGGACCTCCCACTGACCTACATACTCTGGTCAGGTCAGCTGTGGAGGGCCCTGGGAGGTGTGACCCTGGTATAATCGCCAAGACTGCTGCTCGAGTATTTTCAGAGCCACTGTTGATCTGGGAACTCGGGTCAATATGGATCTGTCCATTGTAAGCAGTTTCCACTGGACATTGAAAACTAAAATTCCAGGAACTCCATTAACAGCACGATCAAATCTATCTGACAATTCCAGCCACTCTTATACTTGATGAAATTATGTCCTGAATGTAAGGGCCATTATATGGTTGTATTCTCTCTGTGCTCAAATAATTTTATTGAGAGACTAAGATAGAAGTGAATAGATTTAATTTTTGTAATTTTGTGCTCGGCTATGTGCAGCAGGAAAGTAAGTTTTTAAACCTGATACAGACTCAGATCCTCAGCGTGCAGTGTAACAGGTTGAAATGTTTTTCCTGCTCTATAGAAATTACATCACCAGAAGTGACACCGATTACCACTACGTCTACCATCAGCTACATACCTGGTAAGTGACAGCGGTTTTATACCTTGCACCAAGTCTGTCTCCACAAGTGGATTGTTTTCTAACTCCATGTGGTCTGTCATTGAGTAGGTAACAAAACACGGCTTTCATTTTTACATCTCAAATTTTCCTTTCTAATTGTTTGCTTTGGAAATGTTTGTATCTCTGGTCTTTATGTTGTAACCTATTGGGCCGCTTTTAGGAAATTGTGCTCCTGACATAATGTTTAGCGGAGTGTGATGCAAATCAGGAATTTGAGGCCAATTGATGGATTATTTTGAAATGTGCATTAACTTCCACGCTTCTATTCCTATCATGTGTCCCCGCTGTGCATCCTCCAAGCAAGAAGGATGTATTAAAATATATATTATTAAATAACACGTTTTCAGTTATCAACATGATTTGTCACACAATATTTAAACTGAGTATGTAAAGCATATCAAGGAATAAGAGAAAGTCATGCAGCCGATCCATCTCTCTCCATGCTACAGGTTCAGCTGCAAAACCCTATCGGACTATTCCTCACCGTTCTGAAACTAGGTACAGGGCTCGCCAGTTTTTGTTTCGATGCCCGCTAGAAAATTGAGTCCGGCGGACTCTGGATAGTCGATTCTTTTGTACAATTTCATCTCCCCTCACAGGCAGCTAAAAATCACCTCCTTAATCTCCTTAACATGCAGGTACAGCAAACAATTAGGAATGCAATTGGCATGTTGGCCTTTATTACAAGAGGATTTGAATATAAGAGTAAAGACATCTACAGCAATGATGTAGGGCCCTGGTGAGACCACACCTGGAGTATTGTGTACAGTTATGTCTCCTTACCTAAGGAAGGATATACTTGCCATAGCGGGAGTGCAGCGAAAGTTCACCAGACTGATTCCTGGGATGGGGGGATTGTCCTATGAGGAGAGATTGAGTAGACTAGGCCTATATTCCCTAGAGTTTAGAAGAATGAGCGGTGATCTCATTGAAACACACAAAATTCTTACAGGGCTTGAAAGGGAAGATGCAGGGAGGATGTTTCCCCTGGCTGGGGAGTCTAGAACCAGGGGTCACAGTCTCAGAACTCTAACCATTCTCCCCTTGACATTCAATGGCATTACCATCGCTGAATCCCCCACTATCAACATCCTGGGGGTTACCATTGATCAGAAACTGAACTGGACCAGCCATATAAATACTGTGGCTACAAGAGCAGGCCAGAGGCTGGGAATTCTGCGGCGAGTGTCTCACCTCCTGACTCCCCAAAGCCTTTCCACCATCTACAAGGCACAAGTCAGGAGTGTGATGGAATACTCTCCACTTGCCTGGATGAGTGCAGCTCCAACAACACTCAAGAAGCTCGACACCATTCAGGATAAAGCAGCCCGCTTGATTGGCACTCCATCCACCACCTTCAACATTCACTCCCTCCACCACCGGCGCACTGTGGCTGCAGTGTGTACCATCTACAAGATGCACTGCAGCAACTCGCCAAAGCTCCTTCAACAGCACCTTCCAGACCCGCGACCTCTACCACTTAGAAGGACAAGGGCAGCAGACGCATGGGAACATCACCACCTACAAGTTCCCCTCCAAGCCACACACCATCCTGACTTGGACCTGTATCGCCATTCCTTCACTGTCGCCGGGCCAAAATCCTGGAACTCCCTTCCTAACAGCATTGTGGGTGTACCTACACCATATGGACTGCAGCGGTTGAAGAAGGCGGCTCACCACCATCTTCTCAAGGGCAATTAGGGATGGGCACTAAATGCAGGCCTAGCCAGCGACGCCCACATCACATCAATGAATAAAAAATAAAGAATAAGGGCTTGGCCATTTAGGACTGCGATGAGGAGAAATTTCTTCACTCAGAGGGTGGTGAATCTTTGGAATTCTCTAACCAAGAGGGCTGTGGAGGCTCAGTCGTTGACTATATTCAAGACAGATCAATTTATTTTTGGATATTAAGGGAATCAAGGGATATGGGGATAGTGCAGGAAAGTGTTGAGGTAGAAGATCAGCTATGATTGAGTGACGGAGCAGGCTCGAGGGGCCGAATGGCCGACTCCTGCTCCTATTTCTTATGTTCTTATGTTCTTTCAAATGATGAAGGAAATACGAGTATGATAAAACAACCTGATGCTTGACCAGTCATGCAGTCAAATGTTTTGCTGGCTTGATATTCTTTTTACTAAAATCGTGATATTTTATAACCATAATGTGATAAAGTACTGCACAAGTCAGTTTGGAAAAGCCATCAAACCTAGAATAGCTGTTATGCGTTAACCTCCTTCCGGGCTAGCATCGGGCTCTTCTGTATTAGAAGCCAATTTTCTGCCCACAGACATATCAAGAAAGTAACTGATGCAGAGGTCGGCATGGCTAGCAATTTGATATCTCTTCCCTCTGAATAGAAACAGTAGCAGGGCATGTGTCTGAATATGGTGAAGGTCGCTGCCATAATATTTAAATGACAGGACCTCCCACTGACCGACATACTCTGGTCAGATCAGCTCTGGAGGGACCTGGGAGGTGTGACCCTGGAATAATCGCCAGGATTGCTGCCTGAGTATTTTCAGAGCCACTGTTTATCTGGACAGCTGAGGTCAATATGGATCTGTCCATTGGAAGAAGATTCCACTGGACATTGAAAACTCATATTACCAGGAACTCCATTAACAGCACGATCAAATCTATCTGACAATTCCAGCCACTCTTATACTTGTGGAAAAGATGTTCTTATTGTAAGGGCCATTAACTAGTAGTATTCTCTGTCAGCTCAAATAATTTTATTGAGTAGATTTAGATACAAGTGAATAGATTTAATTTTCACAATTTTTGTGCTCGGCTATGTGCAGCAGGAAAGTAAGTTTTAAACCTGATACAGACTCAGAGCCTCAGCGTGCAGTGCAACAGGTTGAAATGTTTTTCCTGCTCTATAGAAACTACTCCACCAGAAGTGACACCGATTATCCCTACGTCTACCACCAGCTACATGCCTGGTAAGTGACAGCGGTTTTATACCTTGCACCAAGTCTGTCTCCACAGTGGATTGTTTTCTAACTCCATGTGGTCTGTCATTGAGGAGGTAACAAAACACGGGTTTCATTTTACATCACAAATTTTCCTTTCTAATTGTTTGCTTTGGAAATGTTTGTATCTCTGGTCATTATGTTGTAACTTATAGGGCCGCTTTTGGGAAGTTCTGCTCCTGACAACGTTTAGCGGAGTGTGATGCAAATCAGGAATTTGACGCCAATTAATGGATTATTTTGCGATGTGCATTAACTTCCACGCTTCTATTCCTATGATGTGCCCCCGCTGTGCGATCCTCCAAGCGAGAAGAATATTAATATACTGTATATATTATTAAATAATACATTTTCAGTTATCAAAATTACTTGTCACACGTTATTGAAACTGAGTATGTAAAACCATATCAAGGAATGAGAGAAAGTCATGTAGCCGATCCATCTCTCTCCATTCTACAGGTTCAGCTGCAAAACCCTATTGAACCATTCCTCACGCTTCTGAGACTAGGTACAGGGCTCGGCAGATTTTGTTCGATGCCCGCTAGAAAATTGAGTTGGGCGGCCTCTGGGTAGTAGATTCTTTTGTACAATTGCATCTCCCCTCACAGGCAGCTAAAATTCACCTCCTTAATCTTTCAAATGATGAATAAAATACGAGTATGATAAAACAACCTGATGCTCGACCAGTCATGCAGTCAAATGTTGTGCTGGCTTGATATTCTTTTCACCACAATCGTGAAATGTTATAACCATAATGTAATAAAGTACTGCACAAGTCAGTTTGGAAAAGCCATCAAACTTAGAATAGCTGTTATGTGTTCATCTCCTTCCGGGCTAGCATCGGGCTCTTCTGTATTATAAGCCAATATTCTGTCCACACACATACCAAGAAACTGGCCAGAGGTGGACATGGCCAGCAATTTCATATCTCTTCCCACTGAATAGAAACAGCAGCATGGCATGTGTCTGAATATTGTGTGAAGGTCCCTGCCATAATATTTAAATGACAGGACCTCCCACTGACCTACATACTCTGGTCAGGTCAGCTCTGGAGGGCCCTGGTCGGTGTGACCCTGGTATAATCGCCAGGATTGCTGCCCGAGTATTTTCAGAGCCACTGTTGATCTGGGAACTCGGGTCAATATGGATCTGTCCATTGGAAGAAGATTCCACTGGACATTGAATACTCATATTTCCAGGAACTCCATTAAATCTGCGTGACAATTCCACCAACTCTTGTAGTGTGGAAATTATATTAATTGTATTGTTTATCCACTAAAATAATTTTATTGAGTAGGCTTCGATAGAACTGAAAGGTTTCATTTCACAATTTTTGTGCTCGGCTATGTGCAGCAGGAAAGTAAGTTTTTAAACCTGATACAGACTCAGAGCCTCAGCGTGCAGTGTAACAGGTTGAAATGTTTTTCCTGCTCTATAGAAACTACGTCACCAGAAGTGACACCGATTATCACTACGTCTACCACCAGCTACTCACCTGGTAAGTGATAGCGGTTTTATACCTTGCACCAAGTCTGTCTCCACAAGTGGATTGTTTCTAACTCCATGTGGTCTGTCATTGAATAGGTAACAAAACAGGCTTTCATTTTTACACCTCAAATTTTCGTTTGTAATTGTTTGCTTTGGAAATGTTTGTATCTCTGCTCATTATGTTATAGGGCAGCTTTTAGGAAATTGTGCTCCTAACATAACCTTTAGCGGAATGGGCGCAAATCAGGAATTTGACGCCAATTGACAGTTTATTTTGCAATGTGCAATAACTTCCACGCCAATATTCCTGTTCTGTGCCCCCGGCAAGCGAAGCTCCAAGCGAGAAGGGTGTATTATAATATATAATCTTATTAAATAACACGTTTGCACTTATCAAAATTACTTGTCACACAATGTCAAGGAAATGTCAAGGAATGAGAGAAAGTCATGTAGACGATCCATCTCACCCCATCATACAGGTTCAGCTGCAAAACTCTTTTGGACTATTTCTCACCGTTCCCAGCCCAAGTACTGGGCTCAACTTTTTTTACGATGCCCACTAGAAAATCATGTGTTGCCGTCTCTTGGCAGTAGGTTCTAGAAACATAGAAAAATAGGAGCAGGAGCAGGCCATTCGTTCCCTTGAGTCTGCTCCGCAATTCAATATGATCATGGCTGGTCCTCTATCTCAATACCATATTCCTGCTCCCTCCCCATACCCCTTGATGCCTTTTGTGTCTAGAAATATATCTATCTCCTTCTTAAATATATTCAGTGACATGGCCTCCACAGCCTTCTGTGGTAGAGAATTCCAACGGTTCACCACCCTCTGAGTGAAGAAATTTCTCCTCATCTCAGTCCTGAATGTCCTACCCCGTATCCTGAGACTGTGACCCCTCGTTCTAGACCCCCAGCCAGGAGAAACATCCTCCCAGCATCCAGTCTGTCTAGCCCTGTCAGAATTTTACACGTTTCAATGAGATCCCCTCTCATTCTTCTAAACTCTGGTGAATACAGGCCTAGTCGACCCTTTGCCAATCCCGCCCTCGTAAGCAGATGAAAGTCACCCCTTGAGCTTTCAAATGATGAGTGTAAAACTAGTATGATAAAACAACCTGATGCTAGCTCAGTCATAGAGTCAAATGTTGTGCTGGCTTGATATTCTCAGTAACATTATTGTGAAATTATGTAACTAGAATGTTATAAAGTATTTCACAATCTGCATGGAAAAGCCATCAAATTAGAATAGCTGTTATGTGTTCATCTCCTTCCAGGCTAGCATCGGGCTCTTCTGTATTATAAGCCAATATTCTGCCCACACACTTATCAAGAAAGTAACTGATGCAGATGTCGGCATGGCCAGCAGGTTAATATCTCTTCCCACTGAATAGAAACAGCAGCAGGGCATGTGTCTGAATATTGTGGTGAAGGTCCCTGCCATTATATTTAAATGACAGGACCTCCCACTGACCTACATACTCTGGTCAGGTCAGCTCTGGAGGGCCCTGGGAGGTGCGACCCTGGAATAATCGCCAGGATTGCTGCCCGAGCATTTTCAAAGCCACTGTTTATCTGGATAGTTGAGGTCAATATGGATCTGTCCATTGGAAGCTGTTTCCACTGGCCATTGAAAACTAATATCTCCAGGAACTCCATCAACAGTGCTATCAAGTCTATGTGACAATTCCAGCAACTCTTATACGTGTGGAAATGATGTCCTGAATGGAAGGACCATTAAACGGTTGTATTTTCACTCCGCTAAAATAGTTTTATTGAGTAGACTTAGAAGTGAATAGATTTCATTTTCGCAACTTTTTGTGCTCGGCTATGTGCAGCAGGAAAGTAAGTTTTTAAACCTGATACAGACTCGGAGCCTCAGCGTGCAGTGTAACAAGTTGAAATGTTTTTTCTGCTCTATAGAAACGACGTCACCAGAAGTGACACCGATTATCACTACGTCTACCACCAGCTACATGCCTGGTAAGTGACAGCAGTTTTATACCTTGCACCAAGTCTGTCTCCACAAGTGGATTGTTTCTAACTCCATGTGGTCTGTCATTGAGTAGGTAACAAAACACGGCTTTCATTTTTACATCACAAATTTTCGATTCTAATTGTTTGCTTTGGAAATGTTTGTATCTCTGCTCATTATGTTGTAACTTATTGGGCCGCTTTTAGGAAATTGTGCTCCTGACATAACGTTTAGTGGAACGGGTGCAAATGAGGAATTTGAGGCCAATTGACGGATTATTTTGCGCGTGCATTAATTTCCACGCCAATATTCCTGTTCTGTGCCCCCGACAAGCGAAGCTCCAAGCGAGAAGGGTGTATTTTTATGATATATATACTTATTGAATAACATGTTTTCAGTTATCAAAATTATTTGTCACACAATGTCAGTACAGAGGTTGAATGGGAAAGTGACATAGTCGATCCATCTCACTCCATCGTACAGGTTCAGCTGGGAAACCCGATTAGACTATTCCTGACTGTTCTGGGCCCAAGTACAGGGCTCACCAGTTTTTGTTTTGATGCCCGCTAGAAAATCGAGTTGTGCAGCCTGTGGGCAGTAGGTTCTTTTGTAAAATTACTTTCCCTCCACCACTCACCCTTTCTAAGCAGATGAAAATCACCCCTTTATCTTTCAAATTCTGAGTGTAAAACTAGTATTAAAAAAGAACCTGATGCTAGATCAGTCATACAGTCAAATGTTGTGCTTGCTTGATATTCTTTGCATCATTGTGGTGAAATTGTGTAACTAGAATGTGATAAAGTATCTCACACAACTGTATGAACATGGCATCAAATTTACAAAAGTTGTTTTGCAATTTTGCTCCTTCTATTTCCTGTTAACTAGCTATTTAAATCAGATTAATTAAGCCCAGACTTCTTATTTTACAGAGGAGGTGTGTAATGGGAAATGGTCTCCGTGGTTTAACGAACATATCCCTAGTCCGTCAAGCCCAGGCGATTACGAAATACTGGATCCCATTCGTGATAAACTGTGTCCTTCCTCTTCCGATGCAATTAATATCATTCAGTGCCAATTTGTTGATTACCCTGAGTGGCCAGTAAGTGAATCAACAGACAATGTGTCCTGTGACAAAGACACAGGGCTCGTCTGTATAGTCACCGAAAGTGCTTTGCAGGAGAACACGTCATGTTATGACTACCAAATTCGAGTTTGCTGTGAGCGACTAACAACCAGTCTGCCTATAACAACCTCTACAACCACGATTCCTGGTAATTATGACATTTATGTGCAAGAAAACTATCTTTCAGTACAAAAGCACTTAGAACAAGATTGTCCTATTGCAGTGAAAATTCTACATCTGACATGGATCAGTACATCAAGCAGAGAAAGCAAGAAGTAAATCTTAGATTAGAAATTACAGTCAGTGATTATAGTCAGCCCGAAAGCGGCACAGACTCGTAAGACATTCTTCTGTCTGCCATTTTTAATTGAGTCATTAATTAATCCATATAAAGGAAATGGGCCAATGCCTCAATTAGAGAAGTGGATAGTGATACGATGATTAATGTACCTTCAAATTCTTTGTATGATATTGTTTCACCCACTTTTAAATCTTGCCTCAACTTTTATGCCTTCGTCGGGCTCTTCTGTATTATAAGCCAATATGCTGTCCACACACATATCAAGAAAGTGACCGATGCATCAGTGGACATGGCCAGCAATTTCATATCTCTTCCCATTGAATAGAAACAGCAGCAGGGCATGTGTCTGAATATGGTGGTGAAGGTCCCTGCCATAATATTTAAATGACAAGATCTCCCACTGAGCTGCATATTCTGGTCAGGTCAGCGCTGAAGGGCCCTGGGAGATGTGATCCTGGTATAATTGCCAGGATTTCTACCCTAGTATTTTCAGAGCCATTATTTTTCTGGGCAGCTGAGGTCAATATGGATCTGTCTATTGTAAGAAGCTTCCACTGGCCATTGAAATCTCATATTTCCAGGAACTCTATTAACAGCACGATCATAAGGTCAGAAATGGGAGGTTGATTGATGATTGCACAGTGTTCAGTTCCATTCACAACTCCTCAGGTAATGAAGCAGTTCATGCCCGAATACAGCAAGACCTGGATGACATTCAGGCTTGGGTTGATAAGTGGCAAGTAACCTTCGCGCCACACAAGTGCCAGGCAATGACTATCTCCAACAAGCGAAAGTTGAACCACCACCCCTTGACATTCAACGGCATTACCATCGCCGAATCCCCCACCATCAACATCCTGGGGGCGGGGGGGTCACCATTGACCAGAAACGTAACTGGACCAGCCACATAAACACTGTGGCTACAAGAGCAGACCTGAGGCTGGGTATTCTGTGGCAAGTGTCTCACCTCCTGAGTTCCCAAATTCTTTCCACCATCTACAAGGCACAAGTCAGGAGTGTGATGGAACACTCTCCACTTGCCTGGATAAGTGCAGCTCCAACAACACTCAAGAAGCTCGACTCCATCCAGGACAAAGTAGCCCGTCTGATTGGCACCCCATCCACCACCTTAAACATTCACTCCCTCCACCACCAGCGTACCGTGGCTGCAGTGTGTACCATCTAAAAGATTCACTGCAGCAACTCGCCAGGGCTTCTTTGGCAGCACCTCCCAAACCCGCAACCTCTTCCAGCTAGAAGGACAAGGGCAGTAGGTGCATGGGAACACCAGCACCTCCAAGTTCCTCTCCAAGTCACACACCATCCTGACTTGGAAAAATATTGCTGTTTCTTCATCATCACTGGCTCCAAATCCTGGAACCCCCCTCACCAACAGCACTGTGGGAGTAACTGCATCACAACGACTGCTGCGGTTTGAGAAGGTGACTCACCACCACCTTCTCGAGGGCAATTAGTAATGGGCAATAAATGCTGGCCATGTCAGCGACGCCCACATCCCCGGAACGAATAAAAAAAAATCTAGGTGACAATTCCAGCAACTCTTATACTTGTGGAAATGA
This sequence comes from Somniosus microcephalus, assembly GCF_052327205.1. Taxonomy (NCBI): domain Eukaryota; kingdom Metazoa; phylum Chordata; class Chondrichthyes; order Squaliformes; family Somniosidae; genus Somniosus; species Somniosus microcephalus. The sequence goes on along the minus strand of NC_141003.1, from coordinate 36,990,635 downwards.
TGCGCTGAATGTAAGGGCCATTAAATAGTTGTAATTTCTCTCCACTGAAATAGTTTTATTGAGTAGACTTAGAAGAGAATAGATTTAATTTTTGAAACTTTTTGCCCGGCTACATTCAGCAGAAAAGTAAGTTTTTAAACCTGATACAGACTCAGAGCCTCAGCGTGCAGTGTAACAAGTTGAAATGTTTTTCCTGCTCTATAGAAATTACGTCACCAGAAGTGACACCGATTATCACTACGTCTACCACCAGCTACATACCTGGTAAGTGACAGCGGTTTTATACTTTGCACCAAGTCTGTCTCCACAAGTGGATTGTTTCTAACTCCATGTGGTCTGTCATTGAGTAGTTAATAAAACACGGCTTTCATTTTTACAATTCAAATTTTCCTTTTTAATTGTTTGCTTTGGAACTGTTTTTATCTCTGGTCATTATCTTGTAACTTATAGGGCAGCTTTTATGAAATTGTGTTCCTGACATAACGTTTAGCGGAGTGTGATGCAAATCAGGAATTTGATGCCAATTGATGGATCATTTTGAGATGTGCATTAACTTCCACGCTTCTATTTTTATGATGTGCTCCCGCCGTGCGATCCCCCAAGCGAGAAGGATGTATTAAAATATATTTTATAAATTAAATAACACGTTTTCAGTTATCAAAATGATTTGTCACACAATATTTAAACTGAGTATGTAAAACCATATCAAGGAATGAGAGAAAGTCATATAGCCGATCCATCTCTCTCCATGCTACAGGTTCAGCTGCAAAACCCTATCGGACTATTCCTCACCGTTCTGAGACTAGGTACAGGGTTCGGCAGTTTTTGTTTCAATGCCCGCTAGAAAATTGAGTCGGGCGGCCTCTGGGTAGTAGATTTTTTTGTACAATTTCATCTCCCCTCACAGGCAGCTAAAAATCACCTCCTTAATCTCCTTAACATGCAGGTACAGCAAACAATTAGGAATGCAAATAGTATGTTGGCCTTTATTACAAGAGGGTTTGAATATAAGAGTAAAGACATCTACAGCAATTATATAGGGCCCTGGTGAGACCACACCTGGAGCATTGTGTACAGTTATGTCTCCTTACCTAAGGAAGGATATACTTGCCATAGCGGGAGTGCAACAAAGGTTCACCAGACTGATTCCTGGGATGGGGGGATTGTCCTATGAGGCGAGATTGAGTAGACTAGGCCTATATTCCCTAGAGCTTAGAAGAATGAGAGGTGATCTCATTGAAACACACAAAATTCTTACAGGGCTTGACAGGGAAGATGCAGGGAGGATGTTTCCCCTGGCTGGGGAGTCTAGAACCAGGGGTCACAGTCTCAGAATAAGGGCTTGGCCATTTAGGACTGAGATGAGGAGAAATTTCTTCACTCAGAGGGTGGTGAATCTTTGGAATTCTCTACCCCAGAGGGCTGTGGAGGCTCAGTCGTTGACTATATTCAAGACAGAGGTCAATTTATTTTTGGATATTAAGGGAATCAAGGGATATGGGGATAGTGCAGGAAAGTGTTGAGGTAGAAGATCAGCCATGATCTCTTTGAGTGACGGAGCAGGCTCGAAGGGCCAAATGGCCGACTCCTGCTCCTATTTCTCATGTTCTTATGTTCTTTCAAATGATGAATGAAATACGAGTATAATAATATACCTGATGCTCGACCAGTCATGCAGTGAAATGTTGTGCTGGCTTGATATTCTTTTCACTAAAATCGTGAAATTTTATAACCATAATGTGATAAAGTACTGCACAAGTCAGTTTGGAAAAGCCATCAAACCTAGAGTAACTGTTATGTGTTCATCTCCTTCCGGGCTGTCATCGGGCTCTTCTGTATTATAAGCCAATATTCTGCCCACACACATATCAAGAAAGTGACCGATGCAGAATTCGGCATGGCCAGCAGGTTAATTTCTATTTCCACTGAATAGAAACAGCAGCAGGGCATGTGTCTGAATATTGTGTGAAGGTCCCTGCCATAATATTTAAATGACAGGACCTCCCACTGACCTACATACTCTGGTCAGGTCAGCTCTGGAGGGCCCTGGTCGATGTGACCCTGGTATAATCGCCAGGATTGCTGCCCGAGTATTTTCAGAGCCACTGTTTATCTGGACAGCTGAGGTGAATATGGATCTGTTCATTGGAAGAAGATTCCACTGGACATTGAATACTCATATTTCCAGGAACTCCATTAAATCTGCGTGATAATTCCACCAACTCTTGTAGTGTGGAAATGTAAGGGCCGTATATTAGTTGTATTCTTTATCCACTAAAATCATTTTATTAAGTAGACTTCGATAGAACTGAAATATTTAATTTCACAATTTTTGTGCTCGGCTATGTGCAGCAGGAAAGTCAGTTTTTAAACCTGATACAGACTCAAAGCCTCAGCGTGCAGTGTAACAAGTTGAAATGTTTTTCCTGCTCTATAGAAACTACGTCACCAGAAGTGACACCGATTATCACTACGTCTACCACCAGCTACTCACCTGGTAAGTGACAGCGGTTTTATACCTTGCACCAAGTCTGTCTCCACAAGTGGATTGTTTTCTAACTCCATGTGGTCTGTCATTGAGTAGGTAACAAAACACGGCTTTCATTTTTACAATTCAAATTTTCCTTTGTAATTGTTTGCTTTGGAAATGTTTGTATCTCTGCTCATTATGTTATAGGGCAGCTTTTAGGAAATTGTGCACCTGACATAATTTTTACCGGAATGGGCGCAAATCAGGAATTTGACACCAATTGACAGTTTATTTTGCGATGTGCAATAACTTCCACGCCCATATTCCTGTTATGTGCCCCCGGCAAGCGAAGCTCCAAGCGAGAAGGGTGTATTATAATATATAATCTTATTAAATAACATGTTTGCACTTATCAAAATTACTTGTCACACAATGTCAAAGAAATGTCAAGGAATGATAGAAAGTCATGTAGACGATCCATCTCACCCTATCATACAGGTTCAGCTACAAAACTCTTTTGGACTATTTCTCACCGTTCCCAGCCCAAGTACTGGGCTCAACTTTTTTTACAATGCCCACTAGAAAATCATGTCTTGCCGCCTCTTGGCAGTAAGTTCTAGAAACATAGAAAAATAGGAGCAGGAGTAGGCCATTTGTTCCCTTGAGTCTGCTCCGCCATTGAATATGATCATGGCTGGTCCTCTATCTCAATACCATATTCCTGCTCTCTCCCCATACCCCTTGATGCCTTGTGTCTAGAAATATATCTATCTCCTTCTTAAATATATTCAGTGACTTGGCCTCCACAGCCTTCTGTGGTAGAGAATTCCACAGGTTCACCACACTCTGAGTGAAGAAATTTCTCCTCATCTCAGTCCTGAATGTCCTACCCCGTATCCTGAGACTGTGACCCCTCGTTCTAGACCCCCAGCCAGGGGAAACATCCTCCCTGCATCCCGTCTGTCTAGCCCTGTCAGAATTTTACACGTTTCAATGAGATCCCCTCTCATTCTTCTAAACTCTGGTGAATACAGGCCTAGTCGACCCTTTTGTAGAATTACTTTCCCTCCGCCACTCCTGCCCTTGTAAGCAGATGAAAATCACCCCATGAACTTTCAAATGATGAGTGTAAAACTAATATGATAAAACAACCTGATGCTAGCTCAGTCATACAGTCAAATGTTGTGCTGGCTTGATTTTCTTAGTAACATTGTTGTGAAATTGTGTAACTAGAATGTGATAAAATATTTCACAATCTGTATGGCAAAGCCATCAAATCTAGAATAGCTGTTATGTGTTCATCTCCTTCCGGGCTAGCATCGGGCTCTTCTGTATTATAAGCCAATATTCTGCCCACACACATATCAAGAAAGTAACGGATGCTTCAGTGGACATGGCCAGCAATTTCATATCTCTTCCTATGTGTCTGAATATGGTGGTGAAGGTCCCTGCCATAATATTTAAATGACAAGATCTCCCACTGAGCTGAATATTCTGGTCAGGTCAGCGCTGTAGGGCCCTGGGAGATATGATCCTGGTATAATTGCCAGGATTCTACCCTAGTGTTTTCGGAGCCACTATTTTTCTGGGCAGCTGAAGTCAATATGGATCTGTCTATTATACGAAGCTTCCACTGGCCATTGAAAACTCATCTTTCCAGGAACTCCATTAACAGCACGATCATAAGGTCAAAAATGGGGATGTTCAATGATGATTGCAGAGTGTTCAGTTCCATTCACAACTCCTCAGATAATGAAGCAGTTCATGCCCGAATACAGCAAGATCTGGATGACATTCAGGCTTGGGTTGATAAGTGGCAAGTAACATCCACGCCACACAAGTGCCAGGCAATGACTATCCCAAACAAGCGAGAGTTGAACCACCGCCCCTTGACATTCAACGGCATTACCATCGCCGAATCCCCCACCATCAACATCCTGGGGGGGTCATCATTGACCGGAAACATAACTGGACCAGCCAGATAAGAACATAAGAACATAAGAAATAGGAGCAGAATTAGGCCATACGGCCCCTCGGGCCTGCTCCGCCATTCAATAGGATCATGACTGATCTGAATCTAGACTCACGTCCACTTCCCTGCCCTCTCCCCATAACCCCTAATTCCCTTATCTGCTAGGAAAATGTCTATCTCCATTTTAAATTTATTTAATGTTGCAGCTTCCACAGCTCTCTGGGGTAGCAAATTCCATAGATTTACTACCCTCTGAGTGAAGAAGTTTCTTCTCATCTCAGTTTTGAAAGGGCAGCCCCTTATTCTAAGATTATGCCCCCTAGTTCTAGTCTCATCTATCAGTGGAAACATCCTCACCGCATCCACCCGATCAAGCCCCCTCACAATCTTATATGTTTCGATAAGATCGCCTCTCATTCTTCTGAACTCCAATGAGTAGAGTCCCAACCTACTCAACCTTTCCTCATACGTCAACCCCCTCATCTCTGGAATCAACCGAGTGAACCTTCTCTGAACTGCCTCGAGAGCAAGTATATCTTTTCTTAAATATGGAAACCAAAACTGCACGCAGTATTCCAGGTGTGGCCTCACCAATACCCTGTATAACTGCAGCAAGACTTCCCTGTTTTTATACTCCATCCCCCTTGCAATAAAAGCCAAGATTCCATTGGCCTTCCTGATCACCTGCTGCACCTGCATACTAACTTTTTGTGTTTCATGCACCAGGACCCCCAGATCCCTTTGTACTGTAGCACTTTGCAGTTTCTCTCCATTTAGATAATAACTTGCTCTTTGATTTTTTCTGCCAAAGTGCATAACCTCACACTTTCCAACATTATATTGCATCTGCCAAATCTCTGCCCACTCACTTAGCCTGTCTATGTCCTTTTGCAGGTTTTTATGTCCTCCTCGCTCACTGCTTTCCCTCCCATCTTTGTATCGTTGGCAAACTTGGATATGTTGCACTCGGTCCCTTCCTCCAAATTGTTAATATAGATTGTAAAGAGTTGGGGTCCCAGCACTGACCCCTGCGGAACACCACTAGTTACTGATTGCCAGCCCGAGAACGAACCATTTATCCCAACTCTTTGTTTTCGGTTAGATAGCCAATCTTCCACCCATGCCAGTATATTACCCCCAATCCCGCGATTTTTTATCTTGATCAGTAATCTTTTGTGTGGAACCTTGTCAAATGCCTTTTGGAAGTCCAAATACACTACATCCACTGGTTCCCCTTTATCCACCCTATATGTTACACCCTCAAAGAATTCGAGCAAATTTGTCAAACATGACTTCCCCTTTGTAAAACCATGCTGACTCTGTCCTATTAAATTATGTTTATCCAAATGCTCTGTTACTGTTTCCTTAATAATGGACTCCAACATTTTGCCAACCACAGATGTTAGGCTAACTGGTCTATAGTTTCCAGCTTTCTGTCTACTTCCCTTCTTAAATAAGGGTGTTACATTAGCAGTTTTCCAATCTGCCGGGACCTTTCCTGAGTCAAGGGAATTCTGGAAAATTATCACCAATGCATCCACAATCCCTACCGCCACTTCTCTCAAGACCCTAGGATGTAGGCCATCAGATCCGGGGGATTTATTCGCTTTAAGTCCCACTATTTTACTGAGTACCATCTCCTTCATGATTTTAATCGTGTTTAGCTCCTCCCCCCCATTGCCCCCTGTTTGTCCAGTGTTGGGATATTTTTAGTGTCCTCTACTGTAAAGACTGATACAAAATATTTGTTCAGCGTCTTTGCCATCTCCATGTTCCCTACCACTAGTTTCCCGGTCCCATCCTCTAAGGGACCAACGTTCACTTTAGCCACCCTTTTTCTTTTTATATAGCTGTAGAAACTCTTGCTATCTGTTTTTATATTTTTTGCTAGTTTACTTTCATAATCTATCTTCCCTTTCTTAATTAATCTTTTAGTTATTGTTTGCTGGCTTTTAAATGCTTCCCAATCTTCTATCCTCCCACTAGATTTGGCTAATTTATATGCCCTTGTTTTCAGTCGAATACTATCCTTTATTACTTTACTAAGCCACGGATGGCTGTCTTTTCTTTTACTCCCCTTTTTCCTCAGTGGAATATATTTATCTTGAAAGATGTGAAATATTTCCTTGAATGTAGACCACTGCTCTTGTACCGTCTTACACTTTAATCTGTTTTCCCAGTCCACTTTAGTCAATTCTACCCTCATACCTTCATAGTCTCCTTTATTTAAGCTTAGTACGCTGGTTTGAGATCCAACTCTCTCACCCTCAAACTGAATTTGGAATTCAGCCATATTATGGTCACTTATTCCAAGGGGATCCTTTACTAGGACATTTTTTATTAATCCTGTCTCATTACACAGGACCAGATCTAAGATTGCCTGCCCCCTGTTTGGTTCAGTTACATACTGCTCAAGGAACCCGTCCCTAATACACTCTATGAACTCTTCCTCAATGCTGCCATGCCCAATTTGATTAGTCCAGTCAATATGAAAATTAAAATCCCCCATGATTATAGCTGTTCCCTTATTACAAGCCCCAACTATTTCCTGATTTATACTCCGACCAACAGAGTTGCAACTGTTAGGAGGCCTATAGACTACGCCCACTAGTGACTTTTTCCCCTTATTATTCCTTATCTCCACCCAAACTGTTTCACTATCCTGATCCTTTGACCCAATATCATTTCTGACTATTACAGTAATTCCATCCTTGATTAACATAGCAACCCCACCTCCCTTTCCTTCCTGTCTGTCCTTCTTAATTGTCAAATACCCTTGTATGTTTAGTTCCCAGTCATGATTATCTTGCAGCCATGTTTCCGTAATGGCCACCAGATCATACCCATGTGTAGTTATTTGCACCGTCAACTCGTCAATTTTGTTACGAATGCTGCATGCATTCAGATAAAGAACTTTCAAATGTGTTTTCTGACAATTTATTCCTGCTTTTATCCCTTTTACTACTTTACCTTTTTCATTATACTTTCTGTCCCTTCCTGACACGCTCTGGTTTTTAATTCCCCCACTGCTACCTTGCTCTATTGCCTTCTCCGCTGTCATTTTTATTTTTCGCTCTCTTAAAACCTCCCCCCCACTAATTAGTTTAAAGCCCTCTCTACAGCCCTAGTTATTCAATTCGCCAGGATTCTAGTCCCAGCACTGGCCAAGTGAAGTCCGTCCCAATGGAACAGCTCTCTCCTGTCCCAGTACTGATGCCAGTGTCCCAGGAAGCAAAACCTATTTGTCCCACACCGGTCTTTGAGCCACGCATTTAACTCTCTAATTTTATTTACCCTAGCCAAATTTGCACGTGGCTCAGGTAGTAATCCAGAGATTATTACCCTTGTGGTTCTGCTTTTTAATTTGGCCCCTAGCTGCTCAAACTCCCTCAGCAGAACCTCCTTCCTTGTCCTATCTATGTCGTTGGTACCAACATGGACCACGACAACTGGATCCTCCCCCTCCCACTCCAAGTTTCTCTCCAGCCCAGAGGAGATGTCCTTAACCCTGGCACCGGGCAGGCAACACAGCCTTCGGGACTCTCGCTCTCGGCTGCAAAGAACTCTATCTATCGCCCTAACGATACTATCCCCTACCACTACAACATTTCTTTTAACTCCCCCCACTTGAATGGCCCCCGCTCCATGGTGCTGTGGCCCGGTTGCTCATCCTCCCCGCAGTCCCTGTTCTCATCCTCACAGGGAGTAAGAGCCTCGAACCTGTTGGACAAGAGCAAGGGCTGCGGCTCCTCCAACACTACCTCCTGGATCCCCGTACCTGCCTCACTTCTAGTCACACCATCCTGACCCTGGCCACGGACTACATCTGAATTAATTAATCTAATTGGTGTGACTACCTCCTGATACACAGAGTCCAGGTAACTCTCTCCCTCCCTGATGTGTCTCAGTGTTTGAAGCTCGGACTCCAGCTCTTCAACACGGAGCCGGATTTCCTTGAGCAGCCAACACTTACTGTAAATGTGATCACCGTGAGCATCAATGGTGTCCACCAGCTCCCACATATTGCAGCAGCAACACATCACCTGATCTCCCATTCTATGTAATTAATTAAATTTATTAATATTATTTTTAAATACCCTCTGCCCCGATTCTAGATGATGAATATCGCACCTTAGAAACTATAAACCACAGAGTTTAAGCTTAAAAAAGAGAGAAATACTTACCAACCAATCACTTAACCGCTTTCTGGTGACGTCACACTTGGATTACTTTTTACCTCTCTCCTTCCCTCCGAGTTCTGAGTTCGGAGACTGGTACGCCTTACCTGGTCTCTGGGACCTTTTATAGCCCCGCTCTGCCGCTCGAGTTTCCCGCCGACGCTGTGAGGCCTTACCTGGTCTCTGGGGCCTTTTATAGCCCCGCTCTGCCGCTTGAGTTTCCCGCCAACGCTGTGAGGCCTTACCTGGTCTCTGGGGCCTTTTATAGCCCCGCTCTGCCGCTCGAGATTCCCGCCGACGCTGTGAGGCATTACCTGGTCTCTGGGGCCTTTGAAAGCCCCGCTCTGCCGCTCGAGATTCCCGCCGACGCTGTGAGGCCTTACCTGGTCTCTGGGGCCTTTTTATAGCCCCGCTCTGCCGCTCGAGATTCCCAGCGACGCTGTGAGGCCTTACCTGGTCTCTGGGGCCTTTTATAGCCCCGCTCTGCCACTCGAGATTCCCGCCGATCTGAGGCTGTTTATTCTGCAGAAAGTGTCTCACCTCCTGACTTCCCAAAGTCTTTCCACCATCTACAAGGCACAAGTCAGGAGTGTGATGGAATACTGTCCATTCGCCTGGATGAGTGCAGCTCCAACAACACTCAAGAAGCTCGACACCATTTAGGACAAAGCAGCCCATCTGATTGGCACTCCATCCACCACCTTAAACATTCACTCCATCCACCACCGGCACACCGTGGCTGCAGTGTGCACCATCTACAAGATACACTGCAGCAACTCGCCAGGGCTTCTTCGACAGCACCGCCCAACCCGCGACCTCTTCCAGCTAGATAGACAAGGGCAGCAGGTGCATGGAACACCATCACCTGTAAGTTCCCCTCCAAGTGACACACCATCCTGACTTGGAAAAATATTGCTGTTTCTTCATCATCACTGGCTCCAAATCCTGGAACCCCATCACCAACAGCACTGTGGGAGTACCTTCATCACAAGGACTGCAGCGATTCAAGAAGGCGACTCACCACCGCCTTCTCAAGGGCAATTAGGAATGGGCAATAAATGCTGGCCATGCCAGCGATGCCCACATCCCAGGAACGAATAAAAAAAGATCTAGGTGTCAATTCCAACAACTCTTATACTTGTGGAAATGATGCCCTTAATGTAAGGGTCATTAAATAGTTGTAATTTCTCTCCACTGAAAAAGTTTTATTGAGTAGACTTAGAAGAGAATAGATTTCATTTTCGTAACTTTTTTGCCCGGCTACATTCAGCAGAAAAGTAAGTTGTTAAAACTGATGTAGACTCAGAGCCTCAGCGTGCAGTGTAACAGGTTGAAATGTTTTTCCTGCTCTATAGAAACGACGTCACCAGAAGTGACACCGATTATCACTACGTCTACCACCAGTTACACAACTGGTAAGTGACAGCGGTTTTATACCTTGCACCAAGTCTGTCTCCACAAGTGGATTGTTTCTAACTCCATGTGGTCTGTCATTGAGGAGGTAACAAAACACGGCTTTCATTTTTACACCTCAAATTTTCCGTTCTAATTGTTTCTTTGGAAATGTTTGTATCTCTGGTCATTATGTTGTAACTTAAAGGGCAGCTTCTAGGAAATTGTGCTACTGACATAACATTTAGCGGAATGTGATGCAAATCAGGAATTTGACACCAATTGAAGCATTATTTTGCGATGTACATTAGCTCGCATGCCCATGTTCCTGTTCTGTGGCCCCGGCAAGCAAAGCTCCAAGCAAGAAAGGTGTATTATAGATTCTTATTTAATGACACATTTTCAGTTACTAAAATTATTTGTCACACAATGTCAACACTAAGGTTGTAAAACCATAACCAGGAATGAGAGAAAGTCATGTAGCTGATCCATCTCACCACATCATACAGGTTCAGCTGCAAAACCCTATCGCACTATTCCTCACCGTTCCCAGTCCGAGTACAGGGCTCGTCAGTTTTTGTTCCGGTGAAGTTCGAGATGGGCGGCCTCTGGGCAGTCGGTTCTTTTTTAGAATTATTTTCCCTCTGCCACTGCTGCCCTTGGAAGCAGATGAAAATAACCCCTTGATCTTTCAAATGATGAGTGTAAAATTAACATGATAAAACAATTTGATGCTAGATCAGTCAGAGAGTCAAATGTTGTGCTAGCTTGATATTCTTTGCACCACTGTGGTGAAATTTTGTAACTAGAATGTGAAAAAGTATTTTGCAATCTGTATGGAAAAGCCATCAAACTTAGAATAGCTGTTATGTGTTCATGAAGTTCCGGGCTAGCATAGGGCTCTTGTGCATTATAAGCCAAGATGCTGCCCACACACATATCAAGAAAGTGACTGATGCAGCGGTCGGCATGGCCAGCAGGTTAATTTCTATTTCCACTGAATAGAAACAGCAGCAGGGCATGTGTCTGAATATTGTGGAGAAGGTCCCTGCCATAATATTTCAATGACAGGAGCTCCCACTGACCGACATACTCTGGTCAGGTCAGCTCTGGAGGGCCCTGGGAGGTGTGACCCCGGAATAATTGCCAGGATTGCTGCCCGAGTATTTTCAGAGCCACTGTTTATCTGGACAGCTGAGGTCAATATGGATCTGTCCATTGGAAGAAGATTCCACTGCACATTGAAAACTCATATTACCAGGAACTCCATTAACAGCACGATCAAATCTATCTGACAATTCCAGCCACTCTTATACTTGTGGAAAAGATGTTCTTACTGTAAGGGCCATTAACTAGTTGTATTCTTTGACAGCTCAAATAATTTTATTGAGTAGATTTAGATACAAGTGAATAGATTACATTTTCCAAATTTTTGTGCTCGGCTATGTGCAGCAGGAAAGTAAGTTTTTAAACCTGATACAGACTCAGAGCCTCAGCGTGCAGTGTAACAGGTTGAAATGTTTTTCCTGCTCTACAGAAACGACTCCACCAGAAGTGACACCGATTATCACTACGTCTACCACCAGCTACATACCTGGTAAGTGACAGCAGTTTTATACCTTGCACCAAGTCTGTCTCCACAAGTGGATTTTCTAACTCCATGTGGTCTGTCATTGAGTAGGTAACAAAACACGGCTTTCATTTTTACATCTCAAATTTTCCTTTCTAATTCTTTGCTTTGGAAATTCTTGTACCAGTGGTCGTTATGCTGTCACTTTTAGGGCAGCTTTTAGGAAATTGTGCTCCTGATGTAACGTATAGCCAACTAAAGTGTATATCAGGGATTTGACACCAATTGAGTTAAAATCTTGTGATATGCATTCACTTCCACCACCATCGTCCTGATATTTTCCCCTGGCATGTGAAGCTCCAGGTGAGAAGGGTGTATTTATAATATATAGTCGTATTACATAACACTTCTTCAGTTATCAAATACATTTGCCACACAAGGTCAACACTGAGGATTTTAAAACACATCAAGGAATGTGAGACAGTCACACAGCCAATCCATCTCAAAGCATTGAGCTGGTCCATCTGCAAAACCCTCTCGGATTTTTCCTCACCGTTCCCAGCCCAGGCACAGGTCTCGCCACTTTTAGTTAAGTGTTTGTACCTGGGCGAGGAACGGTGGATAATAGCCAGATAGGGTTTTGAAGTGAACTGAATTGTCAGTGACACGACTTTTGGCATTGTTGTGCCTTTTGTTAAAGTTTACTTAAGTGGCAAATCATTCCATAACAATGGAAATACATTTATTATCTAACCCCTTCCTGTCTGGGTTTCTGATTTTGCCACGGTATTTCTCAATGTCGTTCTTTTTTTCAAAGTCAACACCAGGAATGGTGAAAAAAGCCATAACTGAAACTTTCATCAGCACCACACCTGGTAAATGATGACTTTTTACATTTAATGGCCATACCTTCAGTACAGATAAGTACCGTGACAAAACAAGCTATTTTTGTCTGAGATTTAGCTTGACGTTACCTTCTTTAGTTTGGTCATAAGGGATTTAAATTAAAAAGTAACTTCACTCACAAATAACATCTCAGCTTAAATACACACAACTGCAACAATTAGTTGGTTTCTCTGCAGCACATCTCTGAGGGCTGATCAAGTCAATTCAAATATAAACACAAAATGCTTTTGTAAAGTTGAACGATGTCCTGTGTCCAGAGCCTGTATTAGGCAGGCCCGATCATTCCCGGGTTTTCACAATCTGCACTGATGCAGGATAGAAGGAGATTGGTGCTTTGCTGAGCCAGTTAAATGAGCGGGGAGGAACACCCAATCACAGACCTGAGTTGCAGCTACTTATATAGGAAATGGCTTATTCAGCAACAAAAAAAGAATGTTTCAACTTTACCCGGACACTGCAGAAGCTACTACCATTGTTACACAGGATTACATTTACTGTGTATACTGACAACAATGGCTTACAGTCAATTTGTGATGAAAAGTGTTTCTGTTGTGACAGGACATCTCCCTGCAAGGATGCCACAGTCATACAACATGATCATACAACATGATCATACAACATGATCATACAACAAGGTCTTACTACATTGTCATGGTTCCTGTAATGAGATCACTGATGCACTGTCTTGATGAGAATAAGCAGGTTTTCAATCATCCTGATTGCCGTCTCAATGTGCACACGAGTATTGAATTTGGAAGGTGGGGAGGATGATGTGACAAAAATGAAGAATGCGTCTGAAAAAACTTGTTGGTCACATGGTTCTAAATGCCTTAATGCATTTTGTTAGAATTTACTTGAGCAAAGGCTTTGCCAATCATGGAAATAAATTCATCAACTAACCCCTTTCTTTCTGTTTTTTCTGTATTTGCTATTCTAATTCTCAGTGTTTTCCTTCCATTACAGGAGCCACAACTGCACCTTTCACCACACGTGGTAAATATTTTCTTTACATTTATCTTCAGAACAAGTGGTTGGGACCAGAATGAAAATATTGTCTACGAGCTTTACTCATAGAAATGACATCACATATTGTTGGAACAATTACTCACTTTGTCTTGCCATTAATCTTTTGTGTGGAACCTTATAAAATGCCGTCTCGATGTCCGTATAAATAACAGGCTGGGAGACTGCGATACCTGCTTACTCCTGGCATATTCGTCATCTAGGAACAAGGAAACTCCCATCCTGGGAGTTCTGTACAACAACAACTTATATTTACATAGCACCTTTAATGTAATAAAACGTCCCAAGGCTCTTCACGGGAGTGTTATCAAAAAAATAAAATTTGACTGCGAGCCGTATAAGGAGATGACCAAAAGCTTGGTCGATGAAGTAGGTTTTAAGGAGTGTCTTAAAGCAGGAAGGAAAGGTAGAGAGGCGGAGAGGTCTAGGGAAATGGTTCCAGAGCTCAGGCCCTAGGCAACAGAAGGCACGGCCACCAATGGTTGAGTGATTATAATCAGGAATGCTCAAGAGGGCAGAATTTGACGAGCGCAGTTATCTCGGGGTGGGGGGGTGCGGTTGTGGGGCTGAAGGAGGTTACATAGATAGGGAGGTGCGAGGCCTTGGAGGGATTTGAAAACAAGGATGAGAATTTTGAAATCAAGGCATTGCTTAACCGGGAGCCAGTGGAGGTCAGTGAGCACAGGGGTGATGGGTGAACGGGACTTGGTGCGAGTTTGGACACGGGCAGCAGAGATTTGGATGAACTTAAGTTTACGTTGGGTAGAATGTGGGCGGCCAGCCAGGAGAGCGTTGGAACAGTTATGTCTAGAGGTAACAGAGGCATGGATGAGGATTTCAGCAGCAGATGAGCTGAGGCAGAGGCGGAGATGGGCAATATCACAGAATTGGAAATAGGTGGTCTTAGTTCTGCGGATTTATGGTCGATCAAATCTAGGTGACAATTCCAACAACTCTTATACTGGTGGAAATGATGTCCTGAATGTAAGGGCCATTTATTAGTTGTATTCTCTCTCCGCTAAAATAATTTTATTGAGTCGTCATAGAAGTGAATAGATTTAATTTTCGCAATTTTTGTGCTCGGCTATGTGCAGCAGGAAAGTAAGTTTTTAAACCTGATACAGACTCGGAGCCTCAGCGTGCAGTGTAACAGGTTGAAATGTTTTTCCTGCTCTATAGAAATTACATCACCAGAAGTGTCACCGATTATCACTACGTCTACCACCAGCTACATACCTGGTAAGTGACAGCGGTTTTATACCTTGCACCAAGTCTGTCTCCACAAGTGGATTGTTTCTAACTCCATGTGGTCTGTCATTGAGTAGGTAACAAAACACGGCTTTCATTTTTACATCACAAATTTTCCTTTCCAATTGTTTGCTTTGGAAATGTTTGTATCTCTGCTCATTATGTTGTAACTTATAGGGCCGCTTTTAGGAAATTGTGCTGCTGACATAACGTTTAGTGGAACGGTTGCAAATCAGGAATTTAACGCCAAGTGACGGATTATTTTGCGATGTGCATTAATTTCCACACCAATATTCCTGTTAGGTGACCCTGACAGCAAAGCTCCAAGCAACAAGGGTGTATTATGATATATATTCTTATTAAATAACATTTTTTCATTTATTTTCACTCACTATCAACACTGAGGTTGTGAAAGCATTTCAAGGATTTTGAGAAAGTCATGTAGCTGATATCCATCTCACCCCACCATACAGGTTCCGCTGCAAAACCTAGCAGACTATTCCTCACCGTTCCCATCCCTAGTACAGGGCTCGCCAGTTTTTGTTTCAATGCCCGCTGGAAAATCGAGTGGTGCGGACTCTGGGTAGTCGGTTCTTTCTTAGAATTTCATCTCCCCTCTCCCATCCCATTGTCGGCAGATGTAAATCGCCCCTCGATCTTTCAAATGATGAGTGGAATACTAGCATGAAGAAAATAACCTGATGCTAGATCGGTGATGCAGTCAAATGTCAACATTATAATTGTGAAATTGTGTTGCTAGAATGTGATAAAGTATCTCACAAGTCTGTACGAAATTGCCATCAAACCTAGAATAGCTGTTTGTGTTCACCAAGTTCCGGGCTAGCATCGGGCTCTTCTGTATTAGAAGCCAATATTCTGTCCACACACATCAAGAAAGTAGCTGATGCAGATGTCGGCATGGCCAGCAGGTTGATATCTCTTCCCACTGAATAGAAACAGCAGCAGGGCATGTGTCTGAATATTGTGGTGAAGGTCCCTGCCGTAATATTTAAAAGACAGGACCTCCCACTGACCGACATACGCTGGTCAGGTCAGCTCTGGAGGGCCCTGGGAGGTGTGACCCTGGTATAATCGCCAAGACTGCTGCTCGAGTATTTTCAGAGCCACTGTTGATCTGGGAACTCGGGTCAATATGTATCTGTCCATTGTAAGCAGTTTCCACTGGACATTGAAAACTCATATTTCCAGGAACTCCATTAACAGCACGATCAAATCTATCTGACAATTCCAGCCACTCTTATACTTGATGAAATTATGTCCTGAATGTAAGGGCCATTTTATGGTTGTATTCTCTCTCTGCTAAAATAATTTTATTGAGTAGACTAAGATAGAAGTGAATAGATTACAGTTTTGTTATTTTTGTGCTTGGCTATGTGCAGCAGGAAAGTAAGTTTTTAAACCTGATACACACTCAGAGCCTCAGCGTGCAGTGTAACAAGTTGAAATGTTTTTCCTGCTCTATAGAAATTACGTCACCAGAAGTGACACCGATTATCACTACGTCTACCACCAGCTACATACCTGGTAAGTGACAGCTGTTTTATACCTTGCACCAAGTCTGTCTCCACAAGTGGATTGTTTTCTAACTCCATGTGGTCTGTCATTGAGTAGGTAACAAAACACGGCTTTCATTTTTACATCACAAATTTTCCTTTCTAATTCTTTGCATTGAAAATTCTTGTACCAGTGGTCGTTATGCTGTAACTTTTAGGGCAGCTTTTAGGAAATTGTGCTCCTGATGTAACGTATAGCCAACTAAAGTGTATATCAGGGATTTGACACCAATTGAGTTAAAATCCTGTGATATGCATTCACTTCCACCACCATTGTCCTGATATTTTCCCCCGGCATGTGAAGCTCCGGGTGAGAAGGGTGTATTTATAATATATATTCTTATTAAATAACACTTCTTCAGTTATCAAATACATTTGTCACACAATGTCGACACTGAGGATTTTAAACCACATCAAGGAATGAGAGACAGTCACACAGCCAATCCGTCTCAAAGCATTGAGCTGGTCCATCTGCAAAACCCTCTTGGACTATTCCTCACCGTTCCGAGCCCAGGTACAGGTCTCGCCACTTTTAATTGAGTGTCTGTACCTGGGCGAGGAACGGTGGATAATAGCCAGATAAAGTTTTGAAGTGAACTGAATTGTCAGTGACACAATTTTTAGCATTGTTGTGCCTTTTGTTAAAGTTTGCTTGAGTGGCAAATCATTCCATAACAATGGAAATAAATTTATTATCTAACCCCTTCCTGTCTGGGTTTCTGATTTTGCCACGGTATTTCTCAATGTCGTTCTTTTTTACAAAGTCAACACCAGGAATGGTGAAAGAAGCCATAACTGCCCTTTCGTCAGCACCATACCTGGTAAATGATGACTTTTTACATTTAATGGCCATACCTTCAGTACAGATAAGTACCGTGACAAAACAAGCTATTTTTGTCTGAGATTTAGCTTGACGTTACCTTCTTTAATGTGGTCATAAGGGATTTAAATTAAAAAGTAACTTCACTCACAAATAACATCTCAGCTTAAATACACACAACTGCAACAATTAGTTGGTTTCTCTGCAGCACATCTCTGAGGGCTGATCAAGTCAATTCAAATATAAACACAAAATGCTTTTGTAAAGTTGAACGATGTCCTGTGTCCAGAGCCTGTATTAGGCAGGCCCGATCATTCCCGGGTTTTCACAATCTGCACTGATGCAGGATAGAAGGAGATTGGTGCTTTGCTGAGCCAGTTAAATGAGCGGGGAGGAACACCCAATCACAGACCTGAGTTAAACATAAAAACATAAGAAATAGGAGCAGGAGTAGGCCAATCGGCCCCTCGAGCCTGCTCCACCATTCAATAAGATCATGGCTGATCTGATCCTTACCTCAAATCTTCTATCACTCTCTATCTCTCCCAAACCCATGTGATCTCCCGGGAGAGGCAAAAAACCAGATAAAAAACCCAATGGCCAATTTGGGAGAAAAAATCTGGGAAATTCCTCTCCGACCCATCTAGGCGATCGAAACTCATCCAGGAGATCACTCTGTCCCTATATTTTCTACAGTACTTACCTTCTCTAAAGGCGATCTCCACCCCAGCCGGGAACAGGAATAAAACCATCTCCTGAAATCTAACACAGAATTAGAACACAAGAAGTAGGAGCAGAACCAGGCTACACAGCCCCTGGGCCCGCTCCACTACCCACAGGGCCATGACCATTCCGAACCTAGACTCATGTACTATTTCCTGCCTGCTCCCCGTAACCCTTAATTCCCTTTACTTCTAGGAGACTATCTATTTCTGTTTTAAATTTATTTAATGATGTAGCTTCCACAGCTTTCTGGGGCAGCAAATTCCACAAACCTACCACCCTCTGAGTGAAGAAGTTTCTCCTCATCTCAGTTTTGAAAGAGGAGCCCTTTATTCTAAGATTATTCCCCCTAGTTCTAGTTTCACCCATCATTGGGAACATCCTCACTGCATCCACCCGATCAAGCCCCTTCACAATCTTATATGTTTCAATAAGATCGCCTCTCATTCTTCTGAACTCCAATGAGTAGAGTCCCAATCTACTCAACCTCTCCTCATATGACCACCCCATCATCCCCGGGATTAACTGAGTGAACCTTCTTTGTACTGACTCGAGAGCAAGTATGTCTTTTCTTAAGTATGGACACCAAAACTGTATGCAGTATTCCAGGTACCTTGTATAACTGCAGCAATACCTCCCTGTTTTTATATTCTATCCCCCTAGCAATAAAAGCCAACATTCCATTGGCCTTCTTGATCACTTGCTGCACCTGCATACTAACTTTTTGAGTTTCGTGCACCAGGACCCCCAGATCCCTTTGTACTACAGTACTTTCCAGTTTCTCGCCATTAAGATAATAACTTGCTCTATGATTTTTCCTGCCAAAGTGCATAACCTCACACTTTCCAGTATTGTATTCCATCTGCCAAATCTCTGCCCACTAACTTAGCCTGTCTATGTCACTTTGCAGGTTTTTTATGTCGTCCTCACTCACTACTTTCCCTCCCATCTTTGTATCATCTGCAAACTTTGATATGTTACACTCGGTCCCCTCCTCCAAATCGTTGATATAGATTGTAAAGAGTTGGAGACCCAGCACTGACCCCTGCGGAACACCACTAGTTACTGATTGCCAGTCTGAGAATGAACCATTTATCCCAACTCTCTGCTTTCTGTTAGAGAGCCAATCCTCCACCCACGCCAGAATATTACCCCCAATCCCGTGATTTTTTATCTTGAGCAATAATCTTTTGTGTGGCACCTTGTCAAATGCCTTTTGGAAGTCTAAATACACTACGTCCACTGGTTCTCCTTTATCCACCCTGTATGTTACTTCCTCAAAGAACTCAAGCAAATTTGTCAAACATGACTTCCCCTTCATGAAACCATGCTGAGTTTGTCCTATTAAATTATGTTTATCCAAATGTCCCGTTACTGTCTCCTTAATAATGGACTCTAACATTTTGCCAACCACAGATGTTAGGCTAACAGGTCTATAGTTTCCAGCCTTCTGCCTACTACCCTTTTTAAATAAGGGCGTTACATTAGCAGTTTTCCAATCTGCCGGGACCTTTGTTGAGTCCAGGGAGTTTTGGAAAATTATTACCAATGCATCCACAATCCCTACTGCCACTTCCCTCAAGACCCTAGGATGTAAGCCATCAGGCCCAGGGGATTTATCCGGCTTGAGTCCCATTATTTTACCAAGTACCACTTCCTTAGTGATTTTAATCGTATTTAGCTCCTCTCCCCCTAGAGCCCCCTGTTTGTCCAGTGTTGGGATATTCTTAGTGTCCTCTACCGTAAAGACTGATACAAAATATTTGTTCAGCGTTTTTGCCATCTCCATGTTTCCCACCATTAATTTCCCAGTCTCATCCTCTAAGGGACCAACATTTACTTTAGCCACCCTTTTTCTTTTTATATAACTATAGAAACTTTTGTTATCTGTTTTTATATTTTTTGCTAATTTACTTTCATAATCTATCTTCCCTTTCTTAATCAATCTTTTAGTTATTTTTTGCTGTCTTTTAAAGACTTCCCAATCTTCTATCCTCCCACTAGATTTGGCTACCTTATATGCCCTTGTTTTTAGTCGGATACTATCCTTAATTACTTTACTTAGCCACGGATGGCTATCTTTTCTTTTGCACCCTTTTTCCCTCAGTGGAATATATATTTTTTGGAAGTTGTAAAATAACTCCTTAAATGTACACCACTGATCATGTACCGTCTTACCCTTTAATCTATTTTCCCAGTCCACTCTAATCAATTCCGCTCTCATACCTTCATAGTCTCCTTTATTCAATCTCAGCACGCTTGTTTGAGATCCAACCTTCTCACCCTCTACTTGAATATGGAATTCAACCATGTTATGGTCACTCATTCCAAGGGGATCCTTTACTAGGACATTTTTAATTAAACCTGTCTCATTACACAGGACCAAATCTAAGGTTGCTTGCCCCCTGGTCGGTTCAGTTACATACTGCTCAAGAAACCCATCCCTAATACACTCAATGAACTCATCCTCAAGGCTGCTCTGCCCAATTTGATTTGTCCAGTTAATATGATAGTTAAAATCCCCCATAATTATAGCTGTTCCCTTATTACAAGCCTCAACTATTTGCTGATTAATACTCCGTCCAACAGAGTTGCAACTGTTCGGAGGCCTATAGACTACGCCCACTAGTGTTTTTTTCCCCTTATTATTCCTTATCTGCACCCAAACTGTTTCACTATCCTGCTCCTTTGACCCAATATCATTTCTCTGTATTATAGTGATTCCTTCCTTTATTAACATAGCCACCCCACCTCCCCTCCCGTCCTGCCTGTCCTTCCTGATTGTTAAATAACCCGGTATGTTTAATTCCCAGTCATGGTCACCCTGCAGCCATGTTTTTGTAATGGCCACAAGATCATACCCATATGTAGTTATTTGTGCCGTTAACTCATTCATTTTGTTACAAATGCTACGTGCATTCAGATAAAGAACTTTCAAATATATTTTGTGACACTTAGTTCCTGTTTTTCCCCCTTTTACTACTTTACCTTTTACTCCATACCTTCTGTCCCTTCCTGACACATTCTGTTTTTTAATTTCCCCACTGCTACCGAAGTCTATGACCTTCTCTGTTGTCATTTCTGTTATTTGCTCTCTAGAAACCTCCCCCCCACTAATTAGTTTAAAGCCCTCTCTACAGCCCTAGTTATATGATTCGCCAGGACTCTAGTCCCAGCACTGGCCAAGTGGAGTCCGTCCCAATGGAACAGCTCCCTCCTGTCCCAGTACTGGTGCCAGTGTCCCAAGAAGCAAAACCCATTTCTCCCACACCAGTCTTTGAGCCACGCATTTAACTCTTTAATTTTATTTAACCTAGCCAAATTCACTCGTGGCTCAGGTAGTAATCCAGAGATTATTACCCTTGAGGTTCTGTTTTTTAATTTGACCCCTAGCTGCTCATACTCCTTTAACAGAACCTTCTTCCCTTTCCTATCTACGTCGTTTGTACCAACATGGACCATGACAACTGGATCCTCCCCCTCCCACTCCAAGTTTCTTTCCAGCCCAGAAGAGATGTCCTTAACCCTGGCACCGGGTAGGCAACACAGCCTTCGGGACTCCCGCTCTCGACTGCAGAGAACCCTATCCCCCTAATGATACTATCCCCTACCACTACAACATTTCTTTTTACTCCCTCCACTTGAATGGCCCCCTGTACCACGGTGCTGTGGCCAGGTTGCTCATCCTCCCTGCAGTCCCCGCTCCCGCCCTCACAGGGAGTAAGAACCTCGATCCTGCTTGACAAGAGCAAGGGCTGCGGCTCCTTCAACACCACAGGGAACCGTGGATGTCAGGGGATATACGAGAATGGATTAGGAAAAAAAGGAGGGCTTTTGGTAGATACAAAAGGCTAAAGACGGAGGAGGCCCTAGGGGAGTACAAAAAGTGCAGGG
This sequence comes from Somniosus microcephalus, assembly GCF_052327205.1. Taxonomy (NCBI): domain Eukaryota; kingdom Metazoa; phylum Chordata; class Chondrichthyes; order Squaliformes; family Somniosidae; genus Somniosus; species Somniosus microcephalus. The sequence continues at coordinate 36,968,865 of NC_141003.1, read as the reverse complement.
GGATACTTAAAAAAGAAATTAGGAGATCAAGGAGAGACCATGAAATAACACTGGCGAGCAAAATAAAGGAAAATCCGAAGATGTTTTATAAGTATATTAAGGGTAAGAGGATAACTAGGGAAAAAATAGGGCCCATTAGGGACAAAAGTGGCAATCTGTGTGTGGAGCCGGAAGATGTAGGAGAGGTTCTAAATGAATTTTTTGCATCTGTTTTCACTATGGAGAAGGACGATGTAGACATAGAAATAGGGCGGGGGGACTGTGATATGCTCGAACATATTAACATCGAGAGGGAGGAGGTATTGGCGGTTTTAGCTGGCCTAAAAAATGGATAAATCCCCAGGCCCGGATGAAATGTATCCCAGGCTGCTGTGTGAGGCAAAGGAGGAGATTGCGGGGGCTCTAACACATATATTCAGGACCTCTCTGGCCACAGGGGATGTGCCAGAGGACTGGAGAACCGCTAATGTAGTACCATTATTCAAGAAGGGTAGTAGGGAAAAACCGGGGAACTACAGGCCAGTGAGCCTAACATCAGTGGTAGGAAAATTATTGGAAAAAATCCTGAGGGACAAAATTTGTCTCCACTTGGAGAGGCAAGGATTAATCAGGGATAGTCAACATGGTTTTGTCAAGGGAAGATCATGTCTGACTAATTTGATTGAATTTTTTGAGGGGGTGACTAGGTGTGTGGATGAGGGTAACGCAGTGGATGTGGTATACATGGATTTCAGTAAGGCCTTCGATAAAGTCCCGCACAGGAGACTGGTCAAGAAGGTAAGAGCCCATGGAATCCAGGGTGCCTTGGCACATTGGATACAAAACTGGCTTAGTGGCAGAAGGCAGAGGGTGATGGTCGAAGGTTGTTTTTGTGACTGGAAGCCTGTGGCCAGTGGGGTACCACAGGGATCGGTGCTGGGTCCCTTGCTGTTTGTGGTCGACATTAATGACTTGGATATGAATGTAAAGGGTATGATCAGTAAGTTCGCGGATGATACAAAAATTGGTAGGGTGGTAAATAGCGAGGAGGGTAGCCTCAGTCTGCAGGACGATATAGATGGATTGGTCAGATGGGCGGAACAGTGGCAAATGGAATTTAACCTGGAAAAGTGCGAGGTGATGCACTTTGGGGGGACTAACAAGGCAAGGGAATACACAATGAATGGAAAGACCCTAGGCAAGACGGAGGGTCAGAGGGATCTGGGTGTGCAAGTACACAGATCCCTGAAGGCGGCGGAACAGGTGGATAAGGTGGTAAAAAAGGCATATGGGATACTTGCCTTCATTAGCCGAGGCATTGAATATAAGAGCAAGGAGGTTATGATGGAGCTGTATAAAACACTGGTTAGGCCACAGCTGGAATACTGTGTGCAGTTCTGGTCACCACACTACAGGAAGGATGTGATCGCGTTAGAGAGGGTGCAGAGGAGGTTCACCAGGATGTTACCAGGGCTGGAGCGCTTCAGCTATGAAGAGAGACTGGGCAGATTGGGTTTGTTTTCCTTGGAGCAGAGGAGGCTGAGGGGGGACATGATTGAGGTGTACAAAATTATGAGGGGCATAGATAGGATGGATGCTGAGGAGCTTTTTCCCTTAGTAGAGGGGTCAATAACTAGGGGGCATAGATTCAAGGTAAAGGGCGGGAGGTTTAGAGGGGATTTGAGAAAGAACTTTTTCACCCAGAGGGTGGTTGGAGTCTGGAACTCACTGCCTGAAAGGGTTGTGGAGGCAGAAACCCTCACAACATTTAAGAAGCATTTGGATGAGCACTTGAAATGCCATAGCATACAAGGCTACGGGCCAAATGCTGGAATATGGGATTAGATTAGACAGGGCTTGATGGCCGGCGCGGACACGATGGGCCGAAGGGCCTCTATCCGTGCTGTATTACTCTATGACTCTATGACTGCATCCTGGATCCCTGTACCTTCCTCACTCGTAGTCACACCGTCCTGTCCCTGACCACGGACTACATCTGCAGTAATTAATTTCATAGGTGTGACCACCTCCTGAAACATAGAGTCCAGGAACTTCTCCCCCTCCCTGATGTGTCGCAGTGTCTGAAGCTCGGTCTCAAGCTCTTTAACATTGCAGCTACTTATATAGGAAATGGCTTATTCAGCAACAGAAAAAGAATGTTTCAACATTACCCGGACACTGCAGAAGCTACTACCACTGTTACACAGGATTACATTTACTGTGTATACTGACAACAATGGCTTACAGTCAATTTGTGATGAAAAGTGTTTCTGTTGTGACAGGACATCTCCCTGCAAGGATGCCACAGTCATACAACATGATCATACAACATGATCATACAACAAGGTCTTACTACATTGTCATGGTTCCTGTAATGAGATCACTGATGCACTGACTTGATGAGAATAAGCAGGTTTTCAATCATCCTGATTGCCGTGTCAATGTGCACACGAGTATTGAATTTGGAAGGTGGGGAGGATGATGTGACAAAAATGAAGAATACGTCTGAAAAAACTTGTTGGTCACATGGTTCTAAATGCCTTAATGCATTTTGTTAGAATTTACTTGAGCAAAGGCTTTGCCAATCATGGAAATAAATTCATCAACTAACCCCTTTCTTTCTGTTTTTTCTGTATTTGCTATTCTAATTCTCAGTGTTTTCCTTCCATTACAGGAGCCACAACTGCACCTTTCACCACACGTGGTAAATATTTTCTTTACATTTATCTTCAGAACAAGTGGTTGGGACCAGAATGAAAATATTGTCTACGAGCTTTACTCATAGAAATGACATCACATATTGTTGGAACAATTACTCACTTTGTCTTGCCATTAATCTTTTGTGTGGAACCTTATCGAATGCCGTCTCGATTATCTTCTATAGTGCGGTCATAAGGGATTTAAATTAAAAAGCAACTGCACTCACAAATCACATCTCAGCTTAAATACACACAACTACAATTAGTTGGTTTCTCTGAAGCACATCTCTGAGGGGCAGATCAAGTCAAATCAAATATACGTTAGATGTATGACTAGAACATGACTCATCATTGGGGGTGATTTGGCAGAGTTTTCGATGACCTCAAATTTATGGAAGTTAGAACTAGGGAGGCCGGCCAGGAGTGCATTGAAATAGTCAAGTCTAGAGGTGATAAAGGTATGGATGAGGGCTTCGGCAGCAGATAAGTTGAGTCAAGAGTGGAGATGTGCAATATTACGAAGGTGGAAATGGGAAGCCTTTGTGTTAGAACAGTTATGAGGTAGGAAGCTCAATTCGTGATCAGATATGACACTGAATTTGAGAACGGACTTGATCAGCCCTGGACAGGTGCTGGGGAGAGAGATCGAATCAGTGGAAAGGGAATGGAGTTCGTGGCGTGAACCGAAGACAATGGCTTCGGTCTTCCCGATATTTAATTGGAAGAAATTTCTACTCATCCAGTCCCGGATGACGGACAAGCAGTCTGATAGTATAGAGACAGTGGAGGGTTCGAGAGAGGTGGAGGAGTGGTAAAGCTCAGTGTCATCAGTGTACATGTGAAAACTCACGTTGTGTTAAAAAAGACTTACATTTGTATAGCATCTTTTATGACCACCGGACGCCCCAAAGCGCTTTACAGCCAATGAAGTACTTTTGAAATGTAGTCACTGTTGTAATGGAGTAAGCGGATTATGTCACCGAGGGGCAGCATGTAGATGAGAAATCGGAGGGGGCCAAGGATAGATCCTTGGGGAACACCATAGGTGACAGCACAGCATCGGGAAGAGAAGCCATTGCAGGTGATTCTATGGTCACGGCTAGAAAATTAGGAATGAAAGTAGGCGAGTGTAGTCCCATCCAGCTGGACTACGGTGGAGAGGCGTTGGTGCAGAATTTTGTGGTCAACCGTGTCAAAGACTGCAAACAGGTCCAGAAGGACGAGAAAGGATAGATTATCTTTGTCGCAATCAATTAGGATTTCATTTGTGCCCTTGGTAAGAGCAGTTTTGGTACTGTAGCAGGGGCAGTAGCCTGATTGGAGGGATTCAAACAAGGAGTCTGGGAAAGATGGGCACGGGAGGCGACAACACGTTCAAGATCTTTGGAGAGGAAAGGGAGGTTGGAAATGGGGGTGATAGTTTGCAAGGATGGAGGGGTCAAGGGTTAGTCTTTTGAGAGGAGGGGGTGATGACGGAAGATTTGAAGGCAAGGGGGACAGTACCTGAGGAGAGGGAACAGTTAACAATATCCGCTAATGTGGGAGCCTGGAAGGAAAGTTGGGTGGTCAGCAGTTTTGTAGGAATAGGGTCGAGAGAGCAGGAGGTCAGTCTCATTGACAAGTACATTCGAACAACACTGTTCGTTTACCCTAAATTACTTTTCAATCAAATACTATGCTCAGAAATTATTTCTTCTCCAAACCTTCAATCGGTACGTGTCAGATCAACTCATATGGCATTTCCGTGAAGTTTTTAAAAAGAACCTGTTCTAAGAAGGTATATAAAGTACATTAAGCTACAGATAGCCACATTTAAATGTTTGATTTTCCTTTGTTATATCCACAGCACTGGTTTTTTAAAATTCTTTTGTGTTTTATTTGGGAATATATACAACAGTGACACCTGTTTCCCCTCTCCCCCTTGAGTTGAAATGACTTTTCAGCCTTTGCAAAAATGACATGAATTTTTGGCCTCTCTTTCATACCGCCACTTAACTGTTAAGTGACAATGTCCCTTTAAATTTCATTGAATGCACAAACTTTTGATTCATCTCCACCCCCTGCCCTCCCGCCCCACCCACCCCCAAGTAATAGTGGCACCTTGCACAAGGTCAAAGTTTCATGCGTTACTATGAATAATTACGTAAATGTGTGGACCACAGAAACTTGCCTGCATTCACCTCAACGCATTTCTAGCTAGTGTTTCACCAGCTCCTGAACATTCTGGACTGAACTTCATTGAGATCAGAAAATGTACCCTAATGTCATAACTATGTCCCTTCCTAAAGCATGTTAAGAAAAATAAACTGGGATATATTGCATTTTGCTAAATTGTTGCTCATATGGCTTTAAATGCTTACTGGTCTGGATTTTGCATTGAGAATAATGGTGAGGCGAACAGCACTCTTCGTTATTATGGAGTAAATCAGACAGCAACTTCCAGAGTCCGCACATGCGCAGTTAAACGCGGATATCCAGAAGTTGCTGTCCGATTTGCCCTGCTCCTCCACAAGCTTACCCACTAGCTATCCACTAAACACGCCAGAAAAAGTTATGGCCTGTACATTCAGGTGTAAGTGAATTTTTAACGCCATGTTAAGTCATAATTACTGCCAAACAACCTCTCTGGTCCTGAAAATTTAATTTTACAAATGTGGAGTCTCATTCTTTCAGAATTTAATTTGTGTTGGAGATTTAAAAAAAATTAAAATAAAATAAATTAAACTCATTTTTCTTTCTGTCTCTTTTATCTCTCTTTCTTAATCCCATCTTTCTTTTCCTCTCTTTATCTTTCTGTACAAGACTTTACAATGAATTAAATATTTTAATTTATACTTCCTGGTTTAGACTCTGCAGGCTGGATTTTTTCAGGAGTTGGGTAGGAGGCAGGACTACAACTTTCGGGGTTGTAGTCCCGCCTCTATCGAGATGTGGCCAATCCACGCAATATTAACTTGATTGACCTTGTTGAGCCTGCCCAGCGGGCTCATCAGGCCAATTAAGGGCCACCCGGCAACAGGTGATGTCACAGACTGAAATTTCATCTGTCAAGAGGTTTTGACAGATGAAATATCAGTGTTTCACAGCTGTTTGAAGCTGTCAAACACTGACAGTCTTACTTCTAACCTGAGTCCTTTTCCACAGACCCAGTTAGAAATCTCTCCTGCACAGAAAGCTGAAGGCTGTCACTTTTGACAGTTCGCAGCCATTCTGCTTTCTGTGCCGGTGAGATGAGGGAATCCTGAGACCTAAAAGAAGGAAGGCTGAAAAGGTAATTTAAACTTCTTTAAACACTTTAGACACACCAAACACTCTTACCTTTGCACTCATGTACCCATCACTCACCTGAACACCGACATCTCGACCCCTCCAAGTCCTTCAACCCGACGGCCCGCCTCGCAAACTTGCCGTGGTTTGGAGCCATCGGGAATCCCACATTTCAAGCTTAAAAATAGGGATTAGGCTAAAAACTGCCTGTTAACTACCTGTTAACAGGTAGTTAATTGGCACTAATCCCTTCCCGCCTCGGGTAGGCAGGTCCCAATGCAGGGCGGGTACCCGCCTCCTTTGAAACTGGCATGGAGGCGGGTTGGGTGCGGGATGGGGTCGGGACCCCTGATTTGGGGATTTTAACCCCCAACATGCCTCCAATCCCGCCTCCACGGCCCATTGAAAATCGAGCCCTGCATGTCTCAGTGAGGATTCTTCAATCTGATTGGTTGAAGAGACACACTGTTGCTTGTTCTGCTCACACACACCACAGATCCCCTGTAGAGGGCACCGCGCTGATTCAGACCCCCGATGACAGCAAGTTACTGCTCAAAAGCCTGCAAAAAGTCTGTGGGCAGCTGTAAGCGTAGTGAATGGCAAGCGCTGTTGCTTCGCCGCTCACTGCAAAATTCTGGCCAGTGTCTTTTGTTAAAATTTACTTGAGCAAAGGCTTTGCCAATCATGGAAATAAATTCATCAATTAACCCCTTCCCTTCTGGTTTTTCTGTATTTGCTATTGTAATTCTCAGATTGGTAGCTTGAGAGCTTGTTAAATGTTTTCATTGCGTAAACCTTTTTAAGCATTTCAGCGAGGTTCCCTATTCCTAGATGTCAGTGCAGAATCAGGTATCATCAAGACCTCCTGTCAGACTAGCTGAGGACAAGTGGCTGATGGAGATAATGGCCCAGAAATTCGGGTTGGAGACTTCCCGCGGGTGCAAGCCTCCGACTTGTACTTACCTAGCGCGCCGGCCATTGTGCTGTGGGCCCGCGTGGGATTCTGATCCTGGGCCTCCTCCAACTGCCGGCGCGCAGTGCTTGCATATCCCAGGGGTGCAGTTAGTTCGAAGCGTCCCCTGGGATCACGTGGGCCATGGAGAGCCAATGGTAGCAGGGAATCTGTATTCATAGATTTGACAGGAAGAGCTGTCAAATCTATGAATACAATTCAGCCCCAAAACATCACTAAAACTTCAAATAATTCTTTTTAAATCACATTTTTAAAATAACTATAAATTACGTAAAATAACTATTTTAAACAATAATTTAAATTTTTGAAAAAATTAATTACAGTTTCTAACGGGGCTAAAAATAAACTTATCTTTCTTTAAAGTATTTAAAAATAATAAACCTGTGGAAAAAATGTTTAAATTTAACTGAATTCACCACTTACCTTGTTAAAAGCAGGCCTTGCGACTGCTTTTTACAAGCGTAGCTCCTGGAGACTTACCCTCCCGGAGAAAGGTGTAAACAAAACAGAAGTTCCAGGCGTATGCGCTGCCTCTCCGGTGCACGCGTTCGACCTGTGAACCCCTTCTTTTAAGGGAACGGAAGTTCCGGTTTCCCGCGCATGCGCAGTGCATGTGCGAAACAGGCACTTTTGTTGGCCCTACGCGTGAGTACCCAGCACGTACTCACCCGTGGGGACCTGAACTTCTGGCCCACTAATTTTCATGTGGAGCATAAACCGGGCAGATGGTGGGCAGGGCTTTCTCAGCACCCACCCGGAGGGGTCAGTGGGGGACCCGGTTCGGGGTTATTTTGGCCCAAAATTTGCGGTCGGAGGCTTCCTGCGGGCGGATGCCTCTGACCAGCAAAAAATCTACGAATTTACCTGGTGGCCCGGGAGGTACGGAGACTCGCGCTCCTGGGCCTCTCCGGGTACCCACGGGCAGAGGCCCATGTATCCCAGGGGCGCAGGCGGTTCGCAAGCGCCCCTGGGATCATGTGGGCTGGCCCAACCAATGAAAGAAGGGAATCCCCATTCACACTTATGGGAGTTCCGTATGTACGGAATCCCCATAAGTATGAATGGGGATCACTTAACAAATACACGAACACATGAAATAAATAAGAAAGAATTACATAGTTAAAATGAATTAAAATGCCATTTAAATAAATATTTTAAACAAAAATTTAATTTTTTGAAATTTTGAATATATTTTAATATTTTTAGTGATGAAATTTTATTTTTCTATTTTTTTAAACTTTTATGCTACGCTTACGTAAGAATTTCACGGGCATTCAGCGGGCGGAAGCTGGGCAAATAGCGCATTCTCTCCACCTGCGGAGGCCCTTCTCCTGGGGATGCGCTTCGCATGCCTAAACCCGGAACTTGCGCGGCCCCTATGGGCACATGCGCACTTCGTACGGACCCGTGGGGGTCGTTGATTACGGCCCAATGTGTTTGGTGAGCTGCCAGTATAAAATGCCGATCTACAGACAGGAAATCAGGTGGAGTGGCTGAATTTGAAGTGCCTGCAGCAGCAGCTTAAAGGGGAAGGGTAGAAGTCGGAAGTGAAAGGAAGACCACTTTAGAGAAGTAACCAACATTTTGCAGAACCTACAGAAGCAAGGATGAGCAATGGGAAACCTTTAAGGCTCCAAATCCACAAGCAGCTGCAATAAAAATGTACTTATTAGGCCAACGCATATGACATTTCAGTGAAGTTTTTAAAAGGTACCTCTTCTGATAAGTTATATAAAGTTCACTAAGTTACAGAGAGGCACATTTAAATGCTTGATTTTCCTTTGTTATATCCACAGCATTGATCATTTAATTCTGTGTTTTATTTAGGAAGACATACAACAGTGACAACAACCACAAGTCAGTCTATCAGCACCACCACTACTGGTAACAGCCAATATTTCATATATGACCAGACCTTTCACTGAAATTTGAGTCATTAGCCAATTAAATTTGGTCAGCTCCAATTAAATTGCTTTGGTGCCTGAGAAAGCTGGCACTGAGCCTCTCTCCTGTGCCAACACTTAACATTTAAGTGACGATGTCCCTTTAAATTTCATTGACAGCGCAGTTTTCTGATTAATCTCTGCCACTCCCCCCAAGTTATGATGGCACCCTGCACAAGGCCGAAGTTTCACAAGGTACCATGAATAATTATGCAAATGAGCTGACCACAGTAGTGCTAAGTCCAGGCATGGAAATGGCAGGAAGTGAACAGGCAGTATGTCAATCAGACCTGGGAGTTAAAATAGCCTGGGCCTCATTTCTGTAGCAGCGGGTGAGTTTTCAAACTCCCCACACCACCCACCTGCTCAAAACCCGCCCAGAGTTAAAATCAGGGGCTTTCGTTTCTTTTTTTGACATGAAATATTCCCAGGTTGGATATAGCAGAGCCAGATGCAGAGCACATTACTCTCCACACTACTTCAGCAACATGCCATTGCTCCAGTCTCGGAGGCGTAGGAAGCAGAAATTCAAGTTGGTACCTTCAATACCAACTTAAAATTTCTGTTTCCTGCACTGATCATTCTCATCACGTGTCTGAATGCGATTGCCAATTTATTGTCAGTATTGAGCAGTTTTGTACTGTGAACTTATACCCTTAAGAGCTGGGTTGAGACTGCCCACACTCATTTACACAGGCTCCTTACAGCCAGAAGAGAAATGAGACTTTCTTCCACCTCAGTCTGGGCCAGATTTAAAACCAGGTTCTAGAGGTGAAAGGTCAGCATTCTATCTCATTATGTCACCTGAAATCCATCTGAATTTCTGATGAACTGTTTATTTGTTTATGACTAAGTTGATAAGCTTGTCTCCTTTTATTTCACAGCAATGTTTTGCAATGGTCAATGGTCACCCTGGTTTAATGAAGATGTACCAACTATTCAGAACAAAGGAGATTCTGAATTATTGGAGCCAATCCGCAAAATACTGTGTCCTTCATCCCATTATAAAATCAGTGGCATCGATTGCGAAGCTGTCAAGTTCCCACAACGCCCAATAAGTGAAACAAAGGACAACGTTACTTGTGATATAAACAAAGGGCTGATTTGCAATTACAATGAACAGATTCCCCAGAATCACCTCATGTGTTTGGACTATAGAATTCGAGTGTGCTGTGAGCGAACACTAACAACACAAATTACACCCACAACTACAGTACACCCCACCACTACCGTGCACCCCACTTCTGTACACCCCACTACTGTACACCCCACTACTGTACACCCCACTACTGTACACCCCACTACTGTACACCCCACTTCTGTACACCCCACCACTACCGTACACCCCACTTCTGTACACCCCAGTACTGTACACCCCACTTCTGTACACCCCACCACTTCCGTACACCCCACTTCTGTACACACAACTACTGTACACCCCACTTCTGTACACCCCACTTCTGTACACACAACTTCTGTACACCCCACTTCTGTACACCCCACTTCTGTACACCCCACTTCTGTACACCCCACTACTGTACACCCCACTTCTGTACACCCCACCACTTCCGTACACCCCACTTCTGTACACACAACTACTGTACACCCCACTTCTGTACACCCCACTTCTGTACACACAACTTCTGTACACCCCACTTCTGTACACCCCACTTCTGTACACCCCACTACTGTACACCCCACTACTGTACACCCCACTTCTGTCCACCCCACTTCTGTGCACCCCACTACTGTACACCCCACTTCTGTACACACAACTTCTGTACACCCCACTTCTGTACACCCCACTACTGTACACCCCACTTCTGTACACCCCACCACTACCGTACACCCCACTTCTGTACACCCCAGTACTGTACACCCCACTTCTGTACACCCCACCACTTCCATACACCCCACCACTTCCGTACGCCCCACTTCTGTACACACAACTACTGTACACCCCACTTCTGTACACCCCACTTCTGTACACACAACTTCTGTACACCCCACTTCTGTACACCCCACTTCTGTACACCCCACTACTGTACACCCCACTTCTGTACACCCCACCACTTCCGTACACCCCACTTCTGTACACACAACTACTGTACACCCCACTTCTGTACACCCCACTTCTGTACACACAACTTCTGTACACCCCACTTCTGTACACCCCACTTCTGTACACCCCACTACTGTACACCCCACTTCTGTACACCCCACTTCTGTACACCCCACTACTGTACACCCCACTTCTGTACACACAACTTCTGTACACCCCACTTCTGTACACCCCACTACTGTACACCCCACTTCTGTACACCCCACTTCTGAACACCCCACTACTGTACACCCCACTTCTGTACACACAACTATTGTACACCCCACTACTGTACACCCCACTACTGTACACCCCACTTCTGTACACCCCACTTCTGTACACATAACTATTGTACACCCCACTTCTGTACACCCCACTTCTGAACACCCCACTACTGTACACCCCACTTCTGTACACACTATTGTACACCCCACTACTGTACACCCCACTACTGTACACCCCACTTCTGTACACCCCACTTCTGTACACCCCACTTCTGTACACACAACTATTGTACACCCCACAACTACCATACACCCCACAACTACTGTACCCATAATAACTTCTACAACCCATGAGCCCCCAACATTTTCTGTCACAGTACCAACTACAGAATCATGTCAGTGCAATTCAAACCCACCAAGGAAGGTAAGCAAATTTGACTCAATTCGTATAACATTGATAGTGCATTCAATTAACACTTGAGTCATTCAGCATAATTCAGCAGCTTTAGTCATTTTGGTCACCTTCAGTACATATGAAATGGGTTAAAGGTTTTAAGTTGGGAAATTACCCAGTGGCTGTTGAATTTCCCAACGTAAAATAATCAAAATAATTTATTATGTGAAATGGTTTGAAAATTTCTTATGAGATAAGGCACTACAGCAATATAAGTATTGTTATATTCACCCAGTGATAGAATATTGTAGCCATTTTGATAGGTTTCAGAGAATCTCCATCTCTTGGTCTTAGACTCATTCAAGTATAAAGCTACGCAGAGCAGTAGACTGGACAAGAATGGCATCAGAGAGATGTGGCCAATTCTTTAAAGTTTATGGTCAAAGCAGAACAGTAACTGCGTCTAGCCATTAAGTCACACTTAACGCTTTATTCCAGAAACATAAGAAGTGTTGCACTTCAGCATTCTGAATCAATCCAGAAAATACACACACATTTCCAATAGCAAGTCTCACCCCCTGGGAGCGCACATTGGACATGTCAGTGTGTGCTCTTAACAATTGTCCAAAATTAAATCATGGACAGTGTGCATTGGAATGTCTGATATGCACTCCAGGTGGTCAAGGCTTGTAAAATGATCCTTAGCATGTCAATAATCCTGCATCCATGAGGCTCCAACAGGGTACGGCCCAAGCCAGTTCAGTGTGTTCATGTGGACACTGCACCTGTGATACCAGAAACCAAGGTTCAGCCCATAGCATTCTAATTTCCCTTTAAAATATTTGTGCGATTTCATAAATCCTATTTTCATACAGTCGCAGAATAAAATTCTGCATTAATACATTTCTGCAGTACCACTTCATACCACAATGTAGCATAAAATCACCAACTAACTCTCTCGTACTAAAACAAAGCAAACCAAAGGTAGTAAAGATTACGAAGAAACACCATCAAACAGACAGAAAAATCAAATAAGAGCCAATAAAATGTACACTTTATTTCTATCTATCCTTTCTCTCTCCCAACTTACTATTTTTGTCTCTAATCCTACTCCTTCCTATCAGGTTCATTATTTTCTGTCTCGTTATATATTTGATTTCCAATATTTCCTCCTGTCTACTTCACGTCTGCTTCCCCGTGATTTGATATTTCTGCATTTTTTGAACCAGCTGTTCGCTCTGTTTCTTTTCCTGAACAACTATTGAGTCTGTATCTGTGCCACATGATCTAGTCCTCAACCAGTGTGAAATATAGTGATGCATTTTAGAAGGAAAAAAGAGAAGCAATATAAATGAAATGGTACAATTTTAAAGGGGGTACAGGAACATGCGACCTGGGGGTTCACATACACAAACCTTTGAAGGTGGCAGGACACATTGATAAGGCTATTAAAAAAGCATATGGGGTCCTTGGCTTTATAAATAGAGGCATACAGTACAAAAGCAATGAAGTTATGGTAAACCTTTGTAAGTCATTGGTTAGACCTCAGCTAGAATATTGTGTCCAATTCTGAGCACCACACTTTAGGAAGGATGTTAAGGCCTTGGAGAGGGTGCAGAGGAGATTTACCAGAATGGTACCAGGAACGAGGGACTTCAGTTATGCGGAGAGACTGCAGAAGCTGGTTATATAGAGCAGAGGAGATTAAGAGAAGATTTAATAGAGGAGTTCAAAATTATGAGGTTGGGAGAAAATGTTTCCACTGGCAGGAAGGTCAGTAACCAGTGGACACAGATTTAAGATAATTGGCAAAAACTCCGGGGGGGAAAATTAGATTTTTTTTTTACGTATTGAGTTGTTATGATCTGGAAAGTACCGCTGGAAGGACAGTCAATAGTACCTTTCAAGAGCGAATTGGATATATGCTTGAAAAGGAAAAATTTTCAGGGCAGTGGGGAAGGAACAGGGGAGTGGGACTAATAGGAGAGCTCTTTCAAAGAGCCGGCACAGTTACGATGAGCTGAATGGCCTCCTTCTGTGCTGTATCATTCTGTGATTCTATATTAGTTCTACATTGTTACATTTTTGGGTTGTTAATCTGGCTGTCTTCTCGGGTTCAGCAACATGTTGCTCCAGTAAAACTGCACATGCTGATTGATATAGGAAAATCTATTCTTCTATCTATATATATAAAGCGGCTCTTCTGTCTGTCTGTCTGTCTGTCCGCCTGGTCTCTATACGTTTGGAAGTTACAGAGCGTACCGACGCGCGCGTCGCCTCAAAAGAAAGCTTGCGATTCCGGACCGGTCATAGGCGTATTTACGTTTCGGCCGGACAAAAATCCCGCCTGCGGTATCCCAAAAACGTTCAGCGTTCCGCTCATTAGCATCTCATTAGCGACCGTGTGACGTCGATGTCTTCCTACAGTTGAGTGTCGAGTGACTCGACGATTGACCAATCCTACGCTTCGGTGACCTGACCGGTCAACCAATCGGTGCGTGTGTGGGCGGGCCTTATCCTTCTGAACCGAGGTGAGTGGCTGCCATCTTGATTTTCCACGATTTTTTCCCCCACACTTTCTGTGTGTTAGGGAACTAAGGTAAATATTTCAATTATGTGTTAGGCGATTAATTAACAATTTATTTGAGTTTTATATTGTGTTTAGCAACCCCCCCCCCTCCTCCTCACCCTCGCGCAGGGGGGACTCGGGGCCTGAAGCTGAAAAAATTTCTCTCTCTCTCTCTCTTTCTTCCCTCTCTCTCTCTCCTTCTCCTCTTCCCTCTCTCTCCTTCTCCTCTTCCCTCTCTCCTCTTCCCTCTCTCTCCTTCTCCTCTTCCCTCTCTGTCTCTCTCTACTTCCCCCTCTCAGGTGTCGCGGACGGAGCGCGGGCGCGCCGCCCGAAGTTTCCCGCTCGCTAACGGCCTTGCCGGCTCCCGCGGGCCGCTCGCACTGACCGCGCATGCGCCGCCCGCACTCACCGCGCATGCGCCACCCGCACTCACCGCGCATGCGCCGTCCGCACTCACCGCGCATGCGCCGCCCGCCCGCACGCAGCGGCCGTCCATCAGCCGCGCGATACGCGGGGGACCTCAGCAACGGCACCGGACCTCAGGCACTAGGCAGGGGGAGGGGCCGGAGAGAGGGACAGAGGGGAGTGGGGGAGCGGGGGAGTGGGGGAGGGGAGGGGGAGGGGAGTGGGGGAGGGGGAGGGGAGGGGAGGGAGAGAGGGGAGGGAGGGATAGGACAGGGAGAGGACATGACAGGGAGAGGGGGGACACACAGGGGCAGGGAGACCAAACGCCCCAAAATTGCCCTCGCGCCCCAAAATTGCCCTCGCAACGCGGGGCTCGCTAGGCAGGGGGAGGGGCCGGAGAGAGGGACAGAGGGGAGTGGGGGAGCGGGGGAGTGGGGGAGGGAGAGAGGGGAGGGGAGGGAGGGAGAGAGGGGAGGGGAGGGAGAGAGGGATAGGACAGGGAGAGGACATGACACGGAGAGGGGGGACACACAGGGGCAGGGAGACCAAACGCCCCAAAATTGCCCTCGCGCCCCAAAATTGCCCTCGCAACGCGGGGCTCCCCAGCTAGTCTATATATATAAAAAGCAGTTGGTTTGTCTGTCTGTCTGTCTGTCTGTGTGTCCGCTATACACTCAAAAGTTATAGAACGTACCTACACATATGTTATATCAAAAGAAAGGTTATGATCAGGGGAGTGTCATAGGCATATTTACTTTTTGGTCAGACAAAAATTGTTCGGACAGTATACAAAAAACGTTCAAAAATCCGCTCATTAGTGGTTGACCAATCCTACCGCTCATTAGCGTTGAGTGACGTGATGGTTGACCAATCCTACAGTTCAGTGACCTGATGGTTGACCAATCGGTGCGTCACGGGCGGGACCTAATCCTGCAGCCTCCTGAAATTATTGCCGCCATTTTTTCCGCTGCTTTTCCTCAACAGCGAGCGGGGCAGCTGCGTCGGCCTGCCGGAGCGCGAGGTGAGTTGGGGTCACTCGGGCTGGGCCTCACAACCGCTCGGCCCAAGACACAGAGCGGGGGAGCGGCGCGGGCGGCCGTCAACCACGCGGCCCGAGACACATAGCGGAGGAGCGGCAGCGGGCGGCCGTCAACCGCGCGGCCCGAGACACAGAGCGGGGGAGCGGCAGCGGCTGGCCATCAATGATCTATAATTTAAATAATGGTGTCAGCAAAGTTCTGGAAACCTAAAATGCTTCAGTTTACAGATTCTGAGAAGTTATTTTCTCAATTCTCACAGATAAATGATTGATTTTTAAAAAATTGCCAGCATTAAATACTAATTACTTTTATGTTCATAAATTTGCCTAATTAAACTGGATCAAGACTTTAGTGATTAACTTATTTTTAATTTTCTTTCTAGTGCATGGAGACATGGAAGGAAAACTGCACAATGATTACTTGTATCAAAAATAACAAGTTTGAAATGGATCCCATTGTCTGTCCAGTATCGACTAAACCGACATGTAATAATAACTTAGAGCCGATGAAAGTTCAGACCGAAAACGGATGTTGTGAGAGATGGGAATGTGACTGTTAGTATCACGGATCTGTTCAACTTGCTGCCACATTGAAGTTGTTTGAAATGATGGGGGCAATCTTCAACTTTGTCTGAGCCATAAAACGGGTGGTAGTGGATCGATTGCCTGTTATACAGCCCGTCTGAGTTTCCTTACAATTGAAATCAGTGGAAATGATAAATGGGCAGGGTGTATAATGGGCGGCTGATTCAATACTGTCTGTTTTACACCCCCGCCAAAGTTGAAAGCTCCACCCCATAGCACTGACGGTTTTCTGAAATTCCATTTGCATTTAATTTTAGGTCAATGTGAAGTATGGGGAGATCCACATTTTCGCACATTTGATGGTCTATGGTATGACTTCTTTGAGAAATGCACGTACACTCTTGTGGAAGAACGAGTTCCAAAATACAATTTCTCAGTTCTGGTAGATAATTATTTTTGCTTCTCCTTCATAAAGAAGTCTTGTCCAAAAAGCCTAATTATTTCTTACAATGGAAATGTTGTACATATTTCAACTGGGGAAACATATGTGGTAAGTACTTTTATATGTGTTATTTATAGTGTAAAATTTGATTGACAGTTTATTAACCAGTGCATGAATTTCTTCACCCAGAGAGTGGTGAACCTGTGGAATTCTCTGCCACACAGGGCAGTTGAGGCCAATTCATTAAATATACTCAAGAAGGAGTTGGATATATTTCTTGAGGCTAAAGGGATCAAGGGATATGGGGAGAAAGCAGGGACAGGGTACTGAATTTGGATGATCAGCCATGATCTCATTAAATGGCGGAGCGGGCTCGAGGGGCCGAATGGCCTACTCCTGCTCCTATCTTCTATGTTTCTATGTTAAGTAGGAATGACACATCCACAGTTGATAATTAATTTACTCATTGCCCATCAGCCAAACATCTTGTTAACTTCCAGTGACAAATCATGTGGAGACAGATCAACCTCTGAATGTAGCCATGCCCTCCTAGTCCTTCTCCTATACATAGTCACTCTTCAGCTACTACCCATTTCCTCTTATTAAAATCATGGAGACTGCTGTTAATATACGAATTATCCATCCTCTCGAAAGGACTGTCCTAATCCATGATTGCCAGTGTAGTTTTTAGCATGCCTGTCCCCCTGGTGATCTTGCCTACAAAATGCACCTCTGAAATTTTCCCCTTCAAAATGTTGGTGATTCATTTGTCATTATGTTGGACATTTTTGGCAATTTCACAGATTGCACTCACAAACAAATTACCATTGTATGCTCTTCCACCTGCTGCATTTGATAAAGAAGGAAGAATCTTGCATTTATGTAGCACCTTTCACATCCTCAGGGCATCCCAAGGTGCTCCGCAGCTAATGCAGTACTTTTGAAATGTACTCACTGTTATGTAGACAAACGCTGCATTCAAATTGAGCACAGCAAGGTACCCTAAACAGCAATGAGCTAAATAACCAGTTGATCTGTTTTTTTGGGGGTGGAGGTAATTGAGGAGTTATTGTTGGCTAGGACACAGGGAGAACTCCCAATGTCTTCTTTGTACCATGTGTAAGCACTACTTAAACCGTGGGATCTTTCACGTCAACCTAAACAGGCAGACAAAGCCTCAGTTTAACGCTTCATCTGAAAGATGCCGCCTCTTTGATAGAGGTATTCAAAATCAGGAGGGGTCTAGACAGAGTAGATAGAGAGAAACTGTTCCCATTGGCGGGGTAAGGGCGATGGTCCCTCTGGGAAGTACAGCCAGAGCCAAGTCCACAGCACCATGGGTGGCTCAGCTGTACAGGGGGGGAAGAGGAAGATTGGGAAGGCAATAGTGGTAGGGGATTCGATAGTTAGGGGAACAGACAGGTGTTTCTGCGGCCACAAGTGTGATTCCAGGATGGTATGTTGTCTCCCTGGTGCCAGGGTCAAAGATGTCACTGAGCGGCTGCAGAACATTCTGAGGGGGGAGGGTGAACAGCCAGAGGTCGTGGTTCATATCGGTACTAAGATTGAAAATAATAGCAATAACATTCTGTTATTCTGCCATTATGACCATTACCTATTTAGAAGGTCTCATTTTCTTCTCTCATTTCACTTTGCCTGTAACAAGCACAGGCTATGGCAATAATCATTTGATATATATATATTAATAATAATATAATACGCATCACCTGACTATATAACCTTGCAAAATTTCAGTCTGCACCTCTAGCACAAAATACCTCCTGCACTGTTTTACTTAAATTGCTTAAAGTGAGCTACTGGACAATTTAATTTTTTTAATGCAAAAAAACTACAAGTTTGATATTAATTATATAATACATATCACCAATGAGCAATGACCATAACACCCTACAACACGTGTATTGAGTTTCTTGTAGCTTGGACAGTTTTCATAAAGTTTTATTTTTTTCTTTCACAGTTAACTGTCAATGGAAATGCTGTGAGTCTTCCCTACAATTCAAAGGGATTTAAGATTATTAAACTGGGCATCAACACATATATATCAATTCCTGAAATTCGAACAATCATTACTGCTTTTCATAATAATTTTATGATCAGAGTTCCAGAGCAATACTTCTTTAACAACACCCAAGGCCAATGTGGTATGTGCTCTGCCATTATATACAGTTATATAAAATTATATATTGTAATGGTAATTTTGCTGGTAATGTGAACTTTGTTTGGTACATAACATACTGCATCATTTTTTCTTATCTTAGGATCCTGCTCACATTCCCCAGCCCAATGCACAAGAAAGAATGGGAAAGTCGAGCCTTCTGACTGTTGTCACCAAACTGCATATGATTGGAAAGTTGATGATCCCACTAAACCTTATTGTCAATCAATTCCTACTAATGTGCCTTGTACTCCAGTTACTCCTTCGCCAACTTGCAAAACTGGGAAAACTGTCTGTGATATCATTCAAGAAAAGTAAGTGAACTCATTCTTCCAATTTAATTTCTTTCAAAGCAGATAACTGAAAGACAATTTACACATCCATCTGTATTTATTTACTCTATCAATACGTATCTCTTTCCACCTGTGGTGTCAGCCATAGCTCAGTGGGTAGCAACCTCACCTCGGAGTCAGAGACTTGAGCACAAAATCTAGGCTGACATTCCAGTGCAATACGGAGGGAGTGCTGCACTGTTGAAGGTGCTGTCTTTCAGATGAGACGTAGCCCCGATTTTCATCGCTCCAACATTGGCGGCCATGCCTTCATCTACAATTCCCTCCATAAACCTCTCCACCTCTCTACCTCTCCCTCTTCCTTTAAGAGGCTCCTTAAAACCTACCTCTTTGACCAAGCTTTTCGTCATCTGTCCTAATTTCTCCTTATGTGGCTCGGTGTCAAATTTTGTTTGATAAGATTCTTGTGAAGCATCTTGGGATGTTTTAGTATGTTAAAGATGCTATAAAAATGCAGGTTGTTGTTGTTTTAGCTGCTTGAAACAGTCATTAGGCTGATTGCCTATGCGACTTGGAGCCTAACACCTGTTTCAGACCCCTTTGCCAAATTGGGTCACGACTGACTGCAGCATGCGCCGTGAATGCTGCGATCAGTTTTCATGGAAGCATGGCAGCCAAACCAATGGTCCTTAAAAGGAAAAGCTGGAGGCTGTCACCAAAAAGGTAAGTACAGAGTCTTGTTGTGGTGAATGTGGTGCCAGGAGGAACGGGTGTGCTGCTTTGCATTTAAACTGCGGGTCACCGCTGGCACACGCTCGACCCCCTCCCGGTTATTTCACCCCCTCTCCTGGACTTACCGACTGCTCTTGGCTGGTGTCCCAGCCGTCGATCTCGCTCCTCCCCCCCACCCCACCCCACACAATCAGCGAGCTGCCTCTAGGGCCATGATTGGTGCCCGCAGCTCACCGGTAATATACGAATGAGGCTGTTGGACCAATTTCCCCCTGACCTGCCATCGGCCGCTTCAGGCGGTCTCGCGGTCGTTGCACCCAAAATGCGGCTGGTGTCGAGCCTGATCCAATTTTTGGGCTAAGGTTTCAAAAACAAGCCAGAAGGACAGTTGTAAAATAGGTGTGAAGCTAATTAATAGGTTAATGGTCAGTAAAAAAAATGTTTTTTTTGTGTGGCTTATAAATAGCAATTTAAATCTGGGCTAAATCTGGAAAGATATTTCAATTAAATACATGTAGGTTGGGGTAAGCTCTGGAACAGTAACCTAAAACATTCTAATAGGCAAAGTATTTTCACAAGAATTAAACACTTTATAGAACTTAATAGAACATGGTCTAAATTCTTAAGTCTCTATATACTATGTTGATTGAGATATCATATATTAGGATAAATCACTTTAATTGCATTTTAAACACTCTGTTTCACACTATTCAGGCCATTTGAACAATGCAGAAAGAAGATTAACCTTGACAAGTACATCAAGACTTGTATCTTTGACCATTGCACCCTAAATGGCACCATTGAGTGTACTAGCCTGGAAGCTGCTGCTTTGGCTTGTGCAAATATAGGCCTATGTGTTGACTGGAGGCCTTTCACAAATGGACTGTGCAGTAAGTATTATAAATCTGGATAATGATCAAGTGCTTTAGAAATGAAAAAGAATAACTTTCAGATGCAGGAAATACTCAACAAGATACAAAAAAAACAAACAATTGCTTCTAACCAAATTGTTTTATAACTGAAATGGTGACACCACTTTGGTTGTGACTTTGTGCAAATATATGGTCAGGAATTGTCTTGTATTAGATTTCAATACACAATGAAAGGCCTTGTGTCAGCTGTGGCTCAGTGGGTAGCACTCTCTAGGTGGGAGGGGCTAGGAGTGAGCCAGGTGTTGCTGGTTGCCTGATTGCAGCTGGGAGTTGGAGGGAGTTTTGTAAAAAGTTGGTGGTGGGTTTTGTTTTCAGGTTTTAGGGCCTTTTTTGGTCCACAAAAACAGCCAGATGGGTGCTGAGGGGTCCGGAGTGCCAGGTCCCTCAGAGGACAATGTTCCCGAGAGGAATTTAATTAGGGAAGAAACTGTGGTGGGAAAGGAAAAAACAAGGCCCAAAGATTTGGGCCGGGACCTCAGGAGGTTTGGTAAAGAAAACACGGTGGTGGTGCAGTGTGAAGATAAGAAGATTTGAGCTTGGGATATTATCCAGGCGGTTCATGAGGACTGTGGCGAGGGAAGCTGCTTTGCCTGCCGACCTAAGCCAAATGTGGAATTCGAGGTGACGGTCAGTGGCTGTGAGGAGGTGGAAAGATTGTTACTCAGTCTGAAAGTTGGTGAGAAATTCTTGGAGGTGACTCTGCTATATTCAGAGGAGGTGGTGGTTTCATTTTTAAACTTGCCAGTTTACATTGAGGACAAAGTGCTAAGCAAGAAGTTGGAGTCGTGGGACATAAAAATCTGTTCTGCAATAAAGAGGTATTATCTGGGAACACGGGTAGCAGACGGAACCTGGTATGTAAAGGTGCGGTTCCCTGAGGGGGTGAGGTCATTGCCGTACAGTATGAAGTTCGAGACACTGGAAGGAGTGCAGTACTTTCGTGTGCTGCATGATAACCAAGTAAAGGTGTGCTATTATTGTCTTGGACATGACCATCTTGTAAGAAACTGTCCAGACCTGTATTGTTACAATTGCGGTGAGTCGGGACACATTGCTCGGAGCTGCAAGGCGGAGAGCTGTGGGGTGTGTCATAAAGGCCCCACCCGCTGTGAGTGTGTGGCAGAAGGGAGCGATATGAGTGATGAGGAGATGGGAGAAGGAGCAGGAGATGAGTGTGGAATGGCCGGAGGAGCGGTGCAGTCAGAGGACACAGCCAGTAAAATTAAGGAAAAAGGAGCACAGGAAGAGGCAGAGGATGGCGGAGTGGAGAACGGGATGGAGATGGCGGAAAACATGCCGAGTGCTGTGGAGGGGAACAAAGACAGCAGCGGGCAGCGAGGGTCAAGTGCAGACTCGAGCCTTAGTGCAGTTCGGCTCCCCCTGGGGAGTCTGGTGTCTGTGGGGGGAGAGGAGGCAGGAGCGGGGTGTGTGGTGGATGTGGGTGCTCTGGGGAGAGGCAGGGAGTCAGATATCTTGGTGAGCGGGAGGGGGCAGGACGGGGAGAGGGTGCAAGAGGCAGGAGCCTTAAAGGGACAGCAGGATGGGATCGGCGAGATAGAGACGTCAGAAGGGAACAATTTAGGTGCGCCATTGTCCCATGGAGTGAGGGAACAAGGTGCAAGGGTCAGAGGTGGAGATGTGGTCGAAGGGAGCGGCACAGTGGGGGGAACTGTGATAGCAGGAAGACTCTCTATGGGAGATGAAGTATCTGACGGGGAGCAGGCACAGGGGGTTGCAGAAGAGCTTGAGTGTGAGGAATTAAAGGGGGACAGAGACATGGAAGTCAGGGATGGGGTGGCATCATGTGGAAAGGGAAAGGTTAGTGAGGGGCAGAAGGAGGGAGAAAGGGCAGCTCCTGGGCCCAAACTTAATGCAAGGCAGAGGCTGAAACAGCAGGGAGGGGTCAAACAGGAGGTGAAAAAGAGCCGGAGGCTGCAGGAAAAAGCAACAGCTGCCTGAAAAGTTGAGAAGGAGCATGAGAGGAGGGAAGAGCCAGAGATTAAATAATGGGGAGATTATCAGGCATACTTCCCTTCTTTGGAGCCATGATTACATTGGTCTCGATTAATGTGAACGGACTGAGGGGTGAGAAGAAATTGCAGCATTTGTTGCAGGGTTTTAAAGGTTCGGACTTGTTGTGTCTGCAAGAAACCTTTTGGGATGAGGAGATCCTAGAAAGAGTTCAGAAGGTTTGGAAGGGAGAGGTGTTTGCAAGTTGTGCAAACAATAACCGTCGAGGGGTGGCTGTTTTGGTGAGTCCGTCCATAGAAGAGAACGTTGCCTTGGTGGACAAGGACACCGAGGGGAGATTTTTATGGCTAAGGGTAAAAATGGAGGGATTTAATTGCGATCTCTTTAATATCTATGCACCGAACGACCATTGCAAGCGTCGCGAGTTTTTTCGGGGGTTATTCACTGAAGCGGCAGAGGTGGAAAATCCTTGTATAGTGGGGGATTTTAATGTATTTTTATCTCGGATGGACATTTCAGCCCAGATGACCTTTAAGGATGATAACTCCAGAGGGATGATTGTAAAAATGATGGCAAATTTAAATTTGAGAGACTTATGGAGGGACCGGAACCCCATAAAAAGGGAGTTTTCCAGAGCAGGTTGGGTGGGTGATGTTTTAAAACAGAGCCGAATAGATTTTGGGGGAGAAATTCGGTGGGCTGCGCCACCAGTTAGCGCCTAAAGAGGGCACTCAGTGGCTTTAGCGCCACTGGCCACGCCTCCCGCGATATTTAGCTGGGGCGCTAATGGCAGCATTAGCCTGTTGCGCTGCGCCGCCACCGATGACGTCATCGGTGTGCGCAGCGCCCCGCTATCGCCCCGATCACGATATTTGGCAGCGACCGCCTCTGTAGCGCTGCTCGCTAATCGCGCCCGGTTCACGGGGCCTACCTGTGGCGGCAGTGGCGCAAATTAAGGTGGAGGTGCGGGGTGGCCGTTTTTTTCAGCGGCCGCTTGCCAGCACCTCCGTCCCCGGCCTCCTGTTCTCCCCCCCGCAGCATTGCCGGCTGCTTTCCGAGAGCCTCGGTGCCGGGTTCTTTTGCCGGCACTCGCGATCGCTCATCGCGCTGGTGCAGGCCCCTCCCCCTTAAGAATGGGAGGAAGGCCTGCAGTACCGCAGCGCGCCGTGCCGCAGCGTGTGGCGTTGCGGCACGTTGCGCTGCGATATTCAGTTTCAGCGCCCTAAGAGGGACGCGGAGCGCCTCGAGCCTCTCCCCGTGTCCCTCTTGGGGCGCTCAAGCTGAATTTCCGGCGATCGCTGCTGTTCCGATCGCAGCGCAAAATCTGGCGCCCAGGCGAGCTTGGCGCCCCGTTTGCGGCTCCACCCAATTTCTCCCCCTAGGTGTTAATGCGGGAAGGGTTAAGTTCTGAAGTGATGGAGATTTATTATAAAAAAGTATTTTTTAGTGATCACACGGCTTTGGTTCTTAGAATTAGGAACAGCAGAGTTGAGATCGGTTCAGGGGTGTGGATTTTAAACAATCAATACCTGAAAGAAATTGCTTATAAAGAATGGATTAAAAATATAATAAATGCTCGGAAGGAACCTTTGTTCTTGAAAGAAAGAAGAGTTTGGTGGGACAATTTCAAATATGAGTTAAAAGTTTTTTCGGTACGTTATGGGAAAAAGAGGGCGGCAGCTAACTGGCGTTGAGAAGAGAATATAAACAAAAGGTTTACAGATGTCTGTAAAGCAGTTGACAGAGGGGATAAGGGAGCTGAGACTAAGTTCCGGGTGCTAAAGGAAGAGTGGGAATTATTGCAAGCTGAAAAATGCAAGGGGGCCATTCTCCGTGCAAAGGCTAGAGATGCATTGGAGGGCGAAAGATGCACTAGATATTTTCTAGAGCAAGAGAAGCTGCGACAGAGATTATCGTTAATTGAAGAGTTGAAGGTTGGGGAGAAGATCGTTCATGAAAGTGGGGAGATTTTAGAGGCGGCTAGCAGCTTTTATCAAAAGTTATATACAAAAGAAGACATTTCCAATTTGGCGATGGAGAAGGTTACTGCTTTTATTGAAGAGGGTTTAAAGGAGGATGAGAGAAGCATGTGTGACAAAGAAGTAGGATTAGCAGAAATAAAAGTAGCAATAAGTGGAATGAAGGGGGGGAAAAGCCCAGGATCTGATGGACTAAGTGCAGAATTTTATAAAGAATTTTTTGAGATTTTAAGTCCATTGCTCTTAGAAGTTTTTAAGGAAATTAAAATTGAGGGAAGCCTGGCCCCATCTATGAGGAGAGGTATCATAAGCTTAGCTTTATAAAAATAAAGGGGATAGACGGGATCTGAAGAATTGGAGAACCATCACATTATTAAATGTGGATTATAAGATCTTGGCGAGGGTTATGCCAAATCGTTTGAAGGAGGTGTTATCGCAGATAGTTTGGCCCTCTCAGTCCTATGGAGTCATAGGCCGGGACATCGCAGACTCTGTGGTCTCAATCCGAGATGCGATAGAGCTCATGGAAGAGAGTGGGAGGGAGGCTTATATGTATTAAAAATAGATCAAGAGAAAGCCTTTGATAGGGTCTCTCATGAGTTTTTATTGAAGGTTTTGGAAGCATTTGGTTTCAAGGAAAATTTCATTCAGTGGATAAGGATTTTTTATTCAAACATATTTAGCTGCGTTAAATGTAATGGTTTTTTATCCAAGTATTTTCCGATACAGAGATCAGTGAGACAGGGTTGTCCCCTGTCCCCATTGTTGTACACATTGGTAGCAGAACCATTAGGTTACATGATGCGAAAGAAACAAGGTGTAGTTGGGATTGTGGTCCCCAGTTCTGGGCTGGTGTCGGTGATACACCAATATTCAGATGACACAACCTTAACATTGAGAAATGGGGAGTCAGTGAGGAAAGCTATGGATGTAGTGGAGGAATATTGTAGAACTTCAGGAGCCAGAGTGAATTATAGTAAGTCCCAATGCCTGGTTGCAGGGAGGGGTAGGGGGGAATGGTTGGGGGAATGTCCCTTTAAGGTGGTGGAGGTTTTGGAAGTTCTGGGGGTGCATATGGGGTGCAAGAAAGACAGGGATGAAGTGGATCGATTAAATTGGGAACTGAAGGTTATGAAAATTAAAAAGATTTTGGGAAGATGGGAAAGAAGGTGGTTGAAAGTGCAAGGAAGAGCGACAGTGGTGTCTGCTCTCCTGCTATCTAAGCTATGGTACTTACTGACGGTGGAGGATATTCCTGAGTGGATGGAAAAGTCCATCCGAGAGGCTTGTGTGAGGTTTTTATGGGAAGGGAAACCAGCCTTGGTGGCTTACAATACCATCATTGGATGGAGAAATCAGGGAGGACTCAATTTCCCAGATATTGATTTGAAGAAAAAATCCTTTAGAATCAAATGGGTGAAGAGATTTCTTCAGAAGTCAAATACAAGTTTTTGGAAGCGTTGTTTTGAGCATTTTTTAAAACGAAGTGGGATAGGAAGGCAGGGGATATTGTATATGAAATACAATAATATGTTTTTGAAATCGATTAAACTTCTCCCTAGGTTTTATAAGGGACTTGTAGAGACTTGGGCCCAATTTTTAAAAAGTGTGCAGTTTATGCCCAAGGGGGCTGAGGAATTTTTAGAACAGCCCTTATTTTTGAACAGGTAGGTCAACATTGAAGGAGAGGTTTTATTTAATCAAGCTTTTATAAAAGTTGGGATTATATCTGTGAAAGATGTATTATACGAGGTAATTCCAGGTTGGTTGCCGGAAGTGATAGTGAGGGACATGGTGTGGGAGGAGGATCAGGAGGTAGAGGAAAAAGCAATAGGAATCATGTATGAGAAGATTGTGAGGGTAATGCCACAGGATTGGATGGAAGAAATAAATGCGGAAATCTCCAAAGGAAGTAAAATGCGTCCTGCTTTTCCAAGCTTTGTACTGGAGAAAGGGGGAGAGTTGGTCCAATTTGACAACTGTAATACTCGAGATTTCTTTGAGGTATTTAGAGAATGGAGATTCAAGACACCTGCTGGTCAGGAGTTTTGGCAGAGTATATACCCACAGCTGGACTTCAACAGGATTTGGAAGGGAGTGTGGGCGAATTTTAAATGTCCAGAATGGATTGAACTGGATTTCAAATTGGCTCATAACTGGATTTTTACCATGACGGTCTTGTGCAAGATTGGACGAGTGGAGGTGGCAACTTGCCCAATGTGTGGGACACAGGATGAGACTCTGTCCCATTTACTGGTGTTATGTCCGCAGTTAAATGACTTTAAGTACTATGTTCGACAGTTGTGTGAAGCTTTTTTGCTGGGTGGGGACCGAAGAGCGAGAATGGGAATCCCGTGGGACTCAATTTTGAGATGGGGATTGCAGGAGAGTCTGCCCGAGTCCAGCCGAGCGGCAATTAATTTAATGTTCAGTTTGGCTAGATTTGTGATTGTGCAAAGAAGGAATGCTCTGTTTTTTTAAGGGGAGGAGAATCAATCTAAAAGAGTATTTTAAATATAAGCTAAAAGATCATTATAAGGCTCTGTGGATGTTTTATTCAGAAAGGAATTTAAGGACAGTATTTTACAACCAATTTTTAAAGTACAATCGATTAATATATGTTACAGGTGACAAATTAAACTTCAGGTTTTGATGTTAAAATGTGGTGGCGGAATGGCTGTGCAGAGCGGCGGAATTGATTTGTATCATACAATGAAATGATCACGATGTTGTAAATGTTCTTAATGTTCAATAAAGTATATTAATAAAAAAAAGGTGGGCAGCACACTCGCCTCAAGTCCCACTCCAATGCAGCGCTGAGGGAGTGTTGCACTGTTGGAGGTGCTGTCTTTTGGATGAGGCATTAAACCGAAGTCCTGTCTGCTCTCTCAGGTGGATGTAAAAGATCCCATGGCACTATTTTGAAGACGAGCAGGGGAGTTATCCCCGGTGTCCTGGCCAATATTTATCCCTCAATCAACATAACAAAAGCAGATTATCTGGTCATTATCACATTGCTGTTTGTGGGAGCTTGCTGTGTGCAAATTGGCTGCCGCATTTCCTATATTACAACAGTGACTACACTTCAAAGAGTATTTCATTGGCTGTAAAGCACTTTGAGACATCCGGTGGTCATAAAAGGCGCTATACAAATGCAAGTCTTTTTTAATGGGAACAACTCTGTGATAAATCGAGTGTTTCCTGTAACTGCATACTCTCTCCAAGAGTCACTCCGGATAAAACATTTACATGTTAAGGTGTTTGGAAATGGGGCATTCTAAAATGGTGGATTGCCGTCTTTGGTATTCCGATTTACAGCCTGAGATCTAATAGCTTTTCTGAAGACATTATTATGGCCCCATATTCAGGTGCAGAGAAATGAGGAAACACATGGCTCTGGACTGGTCATGAGGAAGTGACAGTAATAACAACCTGGGTATTGCTGTCATACTCAGCAATGCAGTTTCGCTAACAGGGTAATATACTTGGCAGTACCGTCGAGTGACTCATTTGATCCAAATTTCCTAGATTCTTTGAACGTAGGATGAAGCTGAAACAGGTCGAATGCCTGCATTGCTGCCAGACTACCCTGTGACCAGGGTTGCATTGAGTGATGACCTGCTTTTTTGTGCCTAAATAAATCATCTTTGTGATACACAACTGTATCCAGTGCTTAATCCAAACACAAGGGTCCTGGGAAATCAGGCTTGAGGCTTGCAGTACTCCCGTTATACAATCACACAAATGTATAATGCATAAATAAACAACTGAGAATGTGAACTAACTCTCCCATTATTAAACGCCAAGTGCTACATAGAAATTTGACCCAACTCACACTGTATGTTTACAATTCTGCTGTAACTTAAGTTAATTACTGCACACGGCTATTATGGCCACATTCCTACAGTCCACAATGACCCCAGCCAACTCCTCTGGACCAGTTAATCTAGTTGGCATCATGCCAAATGACATCTTTAACAGTGAATGAGTTAAAAATAATAGTGTGCTATGATAAACAGCTGTATAGTTGCACTTTTGTTTCTGACCTTAATGCTGTCTAATAACATAGTAGAAAACATACTTATCTCACAATCCAGATGCCAAAAGCTTAACGTCCCTGGTCTGTGTCTGTCCAAAGTATGTGTACATGATTAGTCTTCTGAGAGAAGAAAATGAAAAAAATAGACACTTTAGCAAAAAATGATGACTTCTGCCGGATGCTGAACTAATGCTGCAGGCATGTTTTTTTCCTCATAGATGCTTGATACCTTGTGCCTGCTTTTCTATTACCTAGTTTAGAGTCTACATTGTCAGGAAACCTGTTTTGTAATGTTACTTAGGATGTGTATACACCATTTATCAGAGACCTGAAATGTATTTGAGCTTGGTGCCCTCTCCTAGTACTAAAGCCATTCATGGTGGAAGTTGCATTCTGCCAGTCATGCTAGGATATTGCCAACATGACAGTGCTTTGTTCGATAGTACCATGTTTAAAGTGATATTTTGTCTATAATTGTGCCTAATACATTTTTTTTAATACTAAAGGTTATACCTGCAATCAGGGTTTAGTGTACAAGCCATGTCAAAACAAGAGTGATGATCATTGTAAAAGTCAGTAAGTATGTCAACATAAAATTCAACTCTCAGCTGATTATGTGCCAATTATTTATAATGAGACCCAGGACAATTAAAACATAACTTTGAACAAAATAATGTTTAATAAAATCCGCTATTCTGATTTAAAAAAAATAAATCAAAGCCGCTGTTTCCTTCTTCAGTGCGGTGATAACCGGGGAGACAATCACCACTGCTCTGGAAGGCTGCTTTTGTCCAGAAGGAATGATCTTATCTGAAGACCAATCCAAATGTATTGCTTCTTGTGCAGGTAGATTATATTATTTTTATTTTTATGTGGACAATTTACATCTATTTTCATTGATGGATAGGCCACTCCACATGATACATCATAGATGTACTCGCAGTACCATTTGCCTGTGATGCCAATAGATTATATAACTCAAGTCAACATGAATGCATAACTGAAAAGCATGCATGGAACCATAAAGATATATAAAAATGCAGTCAGCCGCTTCCTGTCATGCTCGTCTCCCCACAGTCTTGCTGACCCAGCAGCTGTCTTGTGAAGACTTCTTGCAGAAATATTTCAATTGTCTCATAATCAAAACAGGGAGTCCTGCTTCTCATCACACTGTTGCCAGGTAGTTCTTCAGCCAATTTCCCAAAGAAGCAATGTGCCTTTAAGGCCTGTAGCAGCACAAATTCTCTCCTCCCATGGACTTGCCCTCAATCCCAGGGGCTACAAACACCAATCATCTGTAAAATGCAAGTGGCTTGAACTTGGAACTATGGCTGGGTTCAGGTCTGGTTGAGTTGGGCGCATATAGCAAGTGTGCTCGGGTGGCAGGAAGAGGAAAATCGACCTCATCCTTTTTATACTAATGTATAAATTACAATTTAAAAATGAATATATTTTATAACATGACATAATATAACATGATGGGAGATTTTCCTAGGTCTGTGCTTAGGAGCACTGATCAACTGGGCACAGCAGATATCAGAGACTCGGGGAGGTCAGAACGCACACCAATAAAGTAACCCGCCCAATATTCATTGTGCCTAGTCAATCCAGCGGCCCAGGAAAATGTCCCCTCATCAGTGTCTGGACATGAACATGGGCCACGATTTTGCCGGTGCTCAGAGTGCAGGTTCGGAGGCGGGTTCGCTGTCAAAATCAAAATGATTGAAAGCGGTTTGGGAGCCCTCTCCGAACCCACCTCCATGTACATTTCCAGAGTGTTGGGTCTGCAATTTCAGAACAGAACTGACACCAAGCGGCGGGGAAGGCATTTAAGATAGTTAAATGCTTGTTAACTACTATTTTGCCAGCCTATTTCTATTTTCCCACTTTTGTAACGGGGTTCACGTCGTTCCAAGATCACGTCAGGTAAGTAGGTTGGGTTCTCTATGTCTCTCCATTGCTGTGAATAGGTGACAGCTGCAAAAATGGTATGAAAGCTACATTTCACAGCTGTTCACTTTCCAATGTCAGAAGCCTGAGCTTTCAGGACTTGGAAGACACTTTTGAACTTTATGCAGTTTGGAAGTGTTTGGAGTAAACTTTCTATCCACTGTCACCTCCTTGGAGCAAGCTTTCTCACCATTGACAGATCGCTTCTGTCATCTCAACTTCAGCTGCTATCTATTCCAGCAACATCGCTGCCCTTGAAAAACCTCACCTTGGTCCTCTGATTCCCTCCATGGTCAGCCCCAATACCAACATCACCAACCTTCTCCGCAATCACCTGATGCTGCATAGGACACAGGGCATCAGCACCCGACAGCATTGCTGCCTGGGAGGCCAGCGATGGCATCACCATGGCCAGGTTTACTTCACTTGACGCTGTACACCCTGGATCCCACAAGATGCGCCAGGTTGACACCACCCCACACCAGCACCATAAAGCATCCCTACAATGTCCAAGCCATTCCTTTCACACTCATCACAATTGGCAGGGGTGGGCGGGGGAGGGGGAAGTTATGTCTCAACATTTACTGGAACTCACTAAGACACTTCCAAAGGTGAGCACAGATCTGTCCAATAAGGTAACGTGTTAACAATATAGATTTCAATGTTTGACAGCACATTAACAAAAACTTCACATGAACATTAGCTAAACCACCCAGGTGCCTACCCTTGTGTGTTATTAGTTTGTATGCTTGCAGTAGGCTGAGGGTGAGGGATGGCTAGTGAGATGGGGAAGCGATAATGTAGATAGAGAGGGATGGGTGGAGGTGCATGGTAAGTTGGTGTGAGTAAAGATGTGCAGGAGTAGGGAAGGGAAGGCAGGGTGATGCGGATGTGATGAGTGGCACAGCAGGATGAGGTTGAATGTGGCTTGGCAGTAACGATTCGTGATCTTCTCAGATCATTGAAAGGTTTGCGCCACTGCAGCCAGGTCCTCCTGACCACATCCCTGCTTGTGCCCGCTTGTGCAATGTGCAACCAGGCTGCGTTGATCTCCTGGGGAGGTCTCTTCCACCCATGGGAAGGGAAGAGAACCTCACTGCGTGTTGTGTGTCATGGGAGAGCCTGGGTGCAGCTGTGCACCTTTGTGCAGTGCTTGCCAGTGTTTGCAGCACCTCAATGCCGTAGAACATTGACAGCACAACTGTCAAGATCAACTTGGATATGGCCCCTTTCAGGAAACCGACTGATGACGCATCATCAAATGACGTCATTAGACCCGCTAACTATTAATTGGCCGGGAACCTCGCAGGGCGGGCTTAACAAGCCCCATCAACGAAAAATCACTTGGAGAGTGCGGGCTGCAGTAGGTAGCGGGCTGGGACCATGACACCGACCCTGGCCGCCTCGGACCCGCCACAGTCAGCAAAATCGCGGCCATCGTCTCTACAATGATACAAAAGGAAACACATCTTTCGCAGCTAATAGCCAGTTATTTAAATGAGCGTATCTATAATATATGTGGAAATCTTTGAGTTGATAACTCTTTCACATCCCAGTACACAAGTCAATGGGTCATGTTGTAACAGGAACGCTGTTATTCCTACTTGCTCCAGAGGTGGCACTGTAAGCTCACTCAGCCTGTTAAAACAAACACAATTAACCATTTCTTTCTGATTAATTGAGCAAGGCTCAATTAGGAGGTTCACTAGTTTAACAATAAATCTAATTTGTTTTGTGCACAATGTAAAGAAAACAGACGCGTATTAATAAACAAATTTTCTGTTTTTCTTCAGAGTGCCATGACGATTTAGGAAAGCCAAGAAAGGTGAGTGTTCAAAAACATTAACACTAGTTTTAATATGATACAGTATCTGTAAATTAAATTCAGATATTTATTAACTGCCTTTTGAGGCTAATAAGCCAAGATACCTCGGAAGTCTAAAAGCCATAATTAAATATGGAATAAACAATTCATAAGTGTTATGGATTCCACTATTCCAAGCACATTTGTACGAGACCAACTATGAATCTGCTTTAACTTTCCTGCTTAACCTAAGAATCAGAAGGTAGCATTGACAGCACAGTGGCTGGATGTGCTTTCCTGTGCTCTTTTCAGTGATTCATTTCTAACTAGAAATCACACTTTAATATTTATTTTGTTTTTACTTGCTTAAATAAAAGAAAATGGCATAAGAGAAAACCTCATGGAACGATCCAGAAGAAGCATTAGCTCCTTGGGACTGGGGATGTTGACCATCTCTTCCAGGGATGAGGGACTTCAGTTATGTGGATAGGCTGGAGAAGCTGGGGTTGTTCTCTTTAGAGCAGAGAAGGTTGAGAGGAGATTTGATAGAGGTGTTAAAAATCATGAGGGGTCTAGACAGAGGGTCGTAAATCTGTGGAATTCTCTGCCCCAGAGAGCCGTGGAGGCTGGGTCATTAAATACATTTAAGGTGGAGATAGACAGATTTTTGCAAGATAAGGGAGTGAAGGGTTATGGAGAGCAGGCAGGGAAGTGGCTTTGAGCCCAAGATCAGCCATGATCTTATTGAATGGCGGAGCAGGCTCGAGGGGCCAAGTGGCCTATTCCTGCTCCTATTTCTTATGTTCTTAGTAGATACAGAGAAACTGTTCCCATTGGTGGAAGGGTCGAGAACCAGAGGACACAGATTCAAGGTGATTGGCAAAAGAACCAAAGGCGACATGAGGAAAAACTTTTTTACGCAGCGAGTGGTTATGATCTGGAATGCACTCCCAGAAAGGGTGGTGGAGGCAGATTCAATCGTGGCTTTCAAAAGGGAATGGGATAAGTACCTGAAAGAAAAAAAATTGCAGGGCTACGGGGAAAGGGCGGGGGAGTGGGACTAGCTGAAGTGCTCCTGCAGAGAGCTGGCACGGGCTCGACGGGCCGAATGACGGCCTCCTGTGCTGTAATCATTCTATGATTCTTTCCTGATGGGAATCCTATTGAAAATGACATTGTTAGAGGAAAGGGATTGAGAGGGCCCAAGTATGAAAGTAAATTGGATCTAATCAGAAATTATCTGGGAGAACTTAATCAGGAGCCAACAAGCACATGAACAAAAAGAAGAAATGTAGAAGAATGATAAAAGAATGAAGAGAGCTGAAGATCAGACCTATCTCAGATGAAGAGGTGACAGAAAATAATTGCAAGCTGGAGTATTTAACCCAAAAGAATTATTATTCCTTAATAGAGAGAATTTGAAAATTTGGGAATCTTTGAATATCTGCAATGAATCAATGAATTGGGGCAAATATGATTCAAATAAGCAATTCTGAGTGATGTGTAAAGCTGGAATTTATAAAGAAAAAGGAAATCTAATGAGTGCATCAAGTGCTGGCTCCCTAAGCTATAGATTCAAATAAATCAAGAACTTTTGGGGTTGAAATCATGTTGTGTAATATTGGTAACTACAGAACTTATGAAGTTTCGTTACTATTTGTGTTTACCTTTTTATTTTAAGTGGATCAAAACCTTTATTGAAATAGATGATTAAGGAATTTATTGCAATCATTACTAATATCACCACAGCACGATTTCAACCCAGTCACGGTAAAGTGTTGAAATTTCCCAGAAAAGAATGACAAGGGCTGGAAAGTGTAGGTACTCCCTTCAACTGTATATTGAAAGTACTCCTTTCCACTTTTAATTGAAGAACAAAAAAGACATACCGTGAATTCCTTTGGCTTTTTTTTGTTGAAAAGATCAATTTTATTGCTGCTGTAGATGCCATTGAGTAGGGTTTCTCTCTGTGCCAGGCCACATGGGTGGAAAATCTCCACTCTGTGCCGTTCTTTCCTGGGGCAGGGCTGCTCTCCAGCTGTTTTGAAGCTGTGACAACAATTATTTGCACAGATGTTGCTCACAGATGCACAGCGATGCTCCACGTAATTGATGGCACCATAGCAGAATAGTGGAGACCCTACTCTGTAGCAATGGAAGATTTTTTTTAAAACATTGAGTGAAATGGACTATTGTTTTCTTCTATAAAAAGAGGGGGCACCTTGAACAAACGTGCTCCCCCAGATATTTTTTCTGCTTAATTTAATGTGAGGCCATAACAGTGAGAAAGGTGATAGAAAACAAAAAATACCCTTTGTGTACTTCAACCAATTGGTTGCTTTATTAGCCAAAAAAGAACACACTGTAATCCCTTAACTGATTGGCGTAAAATAGCTTATGCTTTACCCAGTTCACCCCAGTCTGGGGTTGTTCCCAACCCTCCCACCTCTTTTCCTTCCTCCAATGACCAAGAGGCACCCACTTCCAGTGGCACCCGAGGAAGCTGGTCCTGGGCCTCCTGCTCAGGCCCTTCCTCCAACCAGAGGGTCTGATGGGGGCCCAGTGGCAGGGTGAGCAGGACCCTCCAGTTAAGTTTGAAACTTCCTCTTCAGGAACCCCAATGAATACTTGGCTCTTGGGGCTTGGTAGCCAACAGCCATAAGGCCCTGAGGTGGGCAGCCAGGTCTCAGGCCTTCAGCTGCAAGCCTCATTCTGCCCCCAATTCCTAGAACAAAGCCCTGACAGAGGACCGACCTGCACTAGGTATGCATCCAAGTCATGCTAATGGCTCAGCCTCCCAAATTAGAGCACAGGGTAGCCTGGAGAAGTGAAGCACACTTCCAAAGTGTTCAGCCTGCCCTGTGCCTGGGCAAAGGATGGGGGAATAATATCAGGATCATAACATTTTTACTTTGTGTCAGGCACGTAATAAATGTGTTCAGTAAATTTGCTGTTCTAAAAGAAATGGGCAAAGTGTTGTTGCATTTAGATTGTAGCAGGACCATGGTAATAAAGAAATTTTCTGCATCATTAACAGCACAAAACAGAATCAGGTCGATGGAAAAAATATAAATTAGGTCTGCTTTATTCCTAATGGTAATGAAATACCCAATATATCATTATTTTATTTGCATGCTTTTGTTCCTAGACGGGCGAAACATGGGAGGATGCCAATGACACATGTGTCTCATATTTATGTACTAAGTATGGAGTTGCAATCAGATCTATATCCTGCAATCGCAATGAATCCTGCCCTGAGGTATGTGACGATCACTCTTTATTACTAGCAGGTTATGCTTCATCACATTTACCTACTTTTCCAGACCTCTGAGTTACCATGTTCAGACAGTTGAGTGAACCCTTCTGTAATAGAGCCATGGCCCTGGTGTTTATAAACAGCCTGAGCATTTTAACATTTAGAACCTAATTATTTTATTCAGCAAATTTAGCAATTGGTGGTAGCAGCTGCCATTTAACACTCTCAGAACCCCATTAACACCCACAGACATGAGAAATAATTTAATTAACTTGTGGTGATGCTGTAGATTCTAATTAAATTTCACATTTTGATTAAAGAGACTATTGCTGTTCTTTTAATCCTTCAATGCATTTGTTAATCCTCTGTTAAACCGACTGTGCTCTCTTCCATCACTGTCATTACAATATATGCAAGTCATTTAAACATATTAAAATTTACGGTCCTATGGGACTTGATTCAAAAATTAATGAAATATTAATTCCAGAGATATCAGATCTGCAGTAAAATGCAATCTATGCCTATCAGTATGTTGAAGCATTAAGATATATTTTTATACTTAATGCAGTCTTCTTTATAATAAGATAAATTAACGTTGTAAGTGGCACAATTGTAAGAACAAATATGGGAATTTTTTTTTTTTTTTTTTAAAGAAGAGCTTGTTTTCATCATAAGCTGTTTATATTTAAGGAACATATCCTTTACTAACTATTCAATATTTTATTAATTTTTTTTAGCCTCTCAGAACCTATATCAATCCTTGCTGTTTTACATGCAATACACCAGAAGGTACCCATTTATGTGTTTACATAAACATTAATTGTTCTTTGCTACACAATTTATTGCAATTTTACTTGTCAGTATTAAAACTAGATTTCAACAGCTAAATGCCTCTGCACAATTGATGAAAACCTAAACAAGGGACAAACCTCTGTTTATAGAGATTATTGCCAAGAATTTCCTCCCAATCAGCCACCGTAGCTTTGGCAAAAAGTGTTTACCAAAGTTATGGCATCCAATCGGGAGAACCCATGATAAATTCCTGCTGCGTGTTTCTAATAATTTTTAAAAAAAGGTTCCGTTTCTTTCTTCCTGATGCAAATGCATCCCCATTCCCAACATTGGTTAAAACAGGACACTCAATTTTTTCTGTGCCCCATCACTGCTGAGATGTTCTCTGTTCTGGGGTATGGGCCCATGGACATTGCTCTTCCTCTATCGAAGTGTCAGTAATTCATATGATGAATCTACGCAGTGCAGTTCAATAGGCTATTGGACAGCATCTGCTTCCAAACACCCACAGGGGGCATAACAGGAGTCAGCAATTTTGTTGGGTCCTTTGGACATCTGCCACTTTCTGTTTTGAACAATGAAAGAAGACTGTAGGATATACTAAAGGTGCTAATGGTGTACCTGTTCAATGTATTTTTTGCTGCTATGTTAGGATTTGATTATCGTAAAATTGTCCCTGTTACTTGTGGACGTGCCAGACTACTTAGTCCTCCCCTAATTGAGGGAGTACCATTGGTTGGTGGTTGTAGGGGATACAGGAAACTTGTTACCTATGCTTTTAATTAACCATAATGTACCTGCAATAGCACTAGGGGTCTTCTTTGCAGCAGTCACTGTGAACTCAGTACTTTCAGAGGCAGTGCCGACTGAAATTGGGCAGGGTTATGTGATGGCACAGAGTGTTGCT
Source organism: Somniosus microcephalus (assembly GCF_052327205.1). NCBI lineage: Eukaryota > Metazoa > Chordata > Chondrichthyes > Squaliformes > Somniosidae > Somniosus > Somniosus microcephalus. The sequence goes on along the minus strand of NC_141003.1, from coordinate 36,931,474 downwards.
GACATGATTGCCATCAGCTTACTCTTGTTCTTTTCCATGCAAACCAATCCTGGAAGATGTGTCATCTTGACGCCCAGTGGACTAAGTTAGATTAAAATAGTGGGTTTCCAGAAGGCCTTAGAACCTTGTGTTCCAACACCTTCCATAAAGCAGGCCGACTATGGTCTATAACCCCAGACAACTCAGGAGGGGGCACTCAGAATGCTGGCCCTGCATCCTGTACCATGTGGGCTTTCATCAATTGCTAGAACTGCTATCCCTTCTTCGCCAGTGCTTAGTGCTGCCTCCTCCTGATCACTACGATCCTTTTCTTTAGTATTGTGCATCGATATTGCTATCTGCTCAAGTGCAAGTGGTGACAGTAAACCTATGTGCTCATATAATCTTTCAAGTCATCAGAATGCCTGCAGACATCAAAAACTCACAGCTGTGTAAGCACTTCATCCCATTATGACCCAGAACCCTACAGCTCTCTGGTGTGTCCACTCAGGAGTTGCAGAGTTTCCTCCTCATGCCTACTCCGAGGCATGGTGCTTGCCATTCCGCCACCCAGAGCAGTCCTTCGCCTCTGATTGTGCACGTTTCTCCTTTGCAAAGTAAACAAAGATTTAGACATGCTACAAGCTAATTTGCAATATCATTCACCCAGGTGTCTGCAAACATTCCCTTGTGAACATGCTATCAGTTGCAAGCCATGCAGCAATCTCTTTACTTCACACACATACATTGCATGAGATGTGATGTAAGACAGTGGAATGGTAGGAGAGACGGTGCACCTATGAGGAGGGTGGTGTGGGATTCTGGTTCCTACTAAGGCTGTCATTCATTTCTTCACTCACACCATGTGGTTCTGGGTGCTGTGGAGTTGAGTCTTGCTTCCAGCAGTATCTCAGCACCTGGATAGATACTTATGCCTTCACTTATCCGGCTGTTTCAGTTGTATAAACCATTTAACTGCTATCCCCAAATTCCCTCCATCCCAATGGCAGAGACCCAGTGGGGATTACCGCTCCAATCCTGCCCTGCATAAATAATTAGCCCCCCCCAAGGAAAACATGGTCCAAACGTGGAACCACAGGTAGGCGGAAGTCTTGCTCCGCCATCTCAGGAGAATCTCCAAAAACAACAAGCATTAAATGAGTTCTCCGTTCTGGAAAAAAAATCTTTTGTCATAGATACAACTTATGGCAAAAAAAACTCTTCTGAAGCTAACCAAACACACGAATGATTATCTTGAAGGGGCTTATTGTGATTGACAAGCATTCAGCCAAATAAGAGGAACCACTGCAACCCTGCCACTCTTTGGGCCTTTTAAATACAACAAAATTAAATGATCCATGAATCCTGTGACAAATTTACAGTCTTATCTAATGCCATGACATGCACTATCATGCACCTGTATATAGTATTAACTTTCAGAATAAACTGCTTCCTAGCATAATGCACGCAGACTCAGTTGAGGCAGGTTACTAATTCAACAGGAAATAAAAGGATACAAATTTGGCAAGGTAGGCTGAATAATCTTCTTTAGTTCTAACTTGTGCTGTAATTTATTTTTCCCGACCTTAGGCCAATGCAAGATTAATACATTCAATGAAACAGTCAAGAGGGGAAATTGTGAAGCAACTTTTGAAACGAAACAATGTCAAGGATTTTGTTCATCGGCAACTCGGTAAGTAGGGTTCTTACATCTTAAACACGCGGACTATAAGTAGCATAATTAGATAGCTGTATTTTACATCTGCATTCTGAGTTCAAATCCAGCTTGGATTGATGGAATTAAATTATTTTCCCTCAGTGAAAGTTAAAATCTACCCCATGGTGTCTATTCCCTCTACGGCCATCTGCTTTTCTTCCTGTTAAAGCCAAACTTGCATATCTGTTGTTATATCTGACTTTCTGTTTCCCTGTTCTCGTTGTCATTTGAATTGATACATGACAAGTGAACACTTTGAGGGGAATTTGAACTCTCTCCACCCAGCGGTAAAATGGAGCAAGGGCTGTTAAAATGGAATGGGTGAAGTACTCACTCCATTTCTGATTTTAAAATGCCTGATTTTTCAGGCATATGAGGCGTCTGCCTGAGTCAGGTGGGAGCCTCACCCATGTCTGCAAATCATGTACTATTACATCAAAAGGACCCCGATGCCATCTTCACCCGGATGAGAGCAGGGTGGCCTCAGCGGCTGCTCCAACAGTTACAACCAGGTCTAAAGTCCAAAGAGGACTCGCCAGGTAAGTTTAAAACTTACCTTTGTGGGGCCAGGAGGAGCAGGAGTGCTTGTCTGGGCCCCACGACAGAAGTGTAGTAGGGCTCCCCTGTCTCGCCCAAGCCCCACTTTGTGATCTGCAGACCACCCTGGAACCCCACCCTGCAATGGTCAGCGCACTTAGCTTGGGCTTGGCAGGGGGCCTGTAGTTCACCCAACTTTCCACTGCTTCCCACCGAATTCGCTCCCGTTTTGGGATAAAATCAGCTGGCGGCGTATTGATGAAGCCCAGCTGTTAAAATTGTCCGGGCCTCCCACTGCCGCACTCAGACGTAATAGTAATAGTACATGATTTGCCGTTAAAATTTACACCTTTCATTTCTGCCTCTATCAATAAACTTTTTAAACTTCCAGCTTTTACGCGAACACCTTTTTAGTGCTTAGAGTTCTCTATTTAACCTTCTGAAACCTTCTCCAGATTTTTCTAAGCCTTTGAGTTCCAGTAAATTTCTTTCTCTCAAAAAGCCATTTGATTGGGTGTTAAAAACACAATTTTTTCTACATTTACAATTTTACAAAGTGAGATCCCTTTTCCTGCCTATTCCAATGCCTGACCAATCAAAGTGACTCATTATATTGCAAGGATTCATTTTTGCTGTTAATTCTCTTTGACAGACATTTGTCAAAAATTTATAATGAGAAAAATGTAATTACTTCTCGTTAGTTGGTAAACTTTTATTTTCTTCAGACTTAAATAATGGCAACAAGACAGTACAGGAAATGGCTTGCTCTCCTTAAGGTTATCTCAAGTACTTCTTATATTGGTCAGAGATTTTAACTCCCTCCACTCAGTGGAAATTGGGAGTTAACAGAATTAAAATGGAGGTGGTGGGCTTACCGTACTGTTTCCGCTCCGCTGCCATTTTCTCCAGGGCTTTCCGCAGGGCGGCCAAATCGCCCGCCTGAATCAGGCGGGAACCTCATTAATGAGGCGCTAATGGCAGGCGCAAAGGAGCCAAATTTCGCAGCTGTGGTGACTAAACATTGTACTGATAAGTTAATAAATTTGTCCTGCATCTTATGCAATGATTATTGTTCTAGATATGACTTCAACATACAGCACGTGAACCATTATTGCCAGTGCTGCCATGAACATGAGACTAAAAACGCGACAGTGACACTACTTTGTAAAAATGGAGGTACCGAGACAGTCGACTATCTCGCCATCAAGTCTTGCAAGTGCATGAATTGTGAAAGTTGGAAGTACCTGTAACAGCGGTTACACGAGTACATCTACTGAACTTAAGATCATGATTTCAACAACTTATCTAGAAAGCTTTCAAATATAAAATTAAAATCAAATTTGTGAAATTATTCTCATGATGTCTTTACCAATTGATTACTTTCAATCAAATGTCACAAAAGTTTTTTTTTAAAGCTGAACATCTTGTTTCCGATAAAGGCTGCTGTTTTGTGGTGGGAGGTGATGGAATATTTACAGCTCTTGTACTGTATCTGTTAAACACTTTTTATATAATCAATAAATATGAATCAATAAGCATATCTACTGAATTCTTCCATTCAGGTACTTACAAATAGAATATTTCAGATTTCTAGTAGACAGTAGGTACCAAGCTCAGACATTGCATGGATAACAATTCTTAATTTGTTTTGCAATTTACAAAGAAACATATATTTTCCGCTGTGTTACCAATTGCAAATTTGGCCCCAGCACCTCTGAGTTGGGGAGGGAAAAATCAGCCAAGATTCCTGCTCCTAATCATTATTCCTCAAGTTCCGTGACATGCTGCATATGTGAAAGTTGGGTGAAGAAAAGATGGCACTCACTCAACTGTGATGACTACTGTGAATGAATAGCATGAAAACACTCAATGTCAAGCCCCACATATTAACAATGGCCACTTGGGTGAGGTACCAGAGAGTGGCCGATGCCCGTTGAAGTGTATGCCAGCAGGGAGGCAATGCCTTGAGGGGCAGGGAGGGAGGAAAATTGTGTAAACAGGAGGAAGAATAAAAGAGTATCATGCACACAATACAGAAAAAATCTTTATTTTGTCCTTCCGAAAAAATTTCAACCTATTTTGTTTTGGTTTTCAACCTTACAACCAACTCCAAAAGGGACCAAATACTGAACACATCTTCAATGTGAGCTCGTGAAACCTGGAACTAGAGTTAGATATTTCGACACTTTGGCCTGGATTTTAGCCCAGAAGTTAGTTCTGTGCCGGGGGGCTGTTTTGAGGTCAGGAAACCCAGAAGAACGGGTTTCTCGAATGTCCTAACTGCAGGGCTCCTACGAACATATGAATTAGGAGCAGGAGTAGGCCACTCGGCCCCTCGAGCCTGCTCCGCCATTCAATAAGATCATGGCTGATCCGATTACTCCACATTCCCGCCTACCCCCGATAACTTTTCACCCCTTTGTTTATCAAGAATCTATCTACACCTGCCTTAAAAATATTCAAAGACTCTGCTTCCACCACCCTCTGAGGAAGAGAGTTCCAAAGACTCATGACCCTCTGTGAGAAAAAATTTCTCCTCATCTGTCTTAAATGGGCGACGCCTTATTTTTAAACCTTAGTTCTAGATTCTCTCACAAGAGGAAACATCCTCTCCACACCCTCCCTGTCCAGACCCCTCAGGATCTTATATGTTTCAATCAAGTCACCTCTTATTCTTCTAAACTCCAGCGGATACAAGCCTAGCCTGTCCAACCTTTCCTCATAAGACAACCGCCCATTCCAGGTATTGGTCTAGTAAACCTTCTCTGAATTGCTTCCAATGCATTTACATCCTTCCTTAAATAAGAAGACCAATACTGTACAAAGTACTTCAGATGTGGTCTCACCAATGCCCTGTATAACTGAAGCATAACCTCCCTACTTTTGTATTCAATTCCCCTCGCAATAAACAATAACATTCTATTAGCTTTCCTAATTACTTGCTGTACCTGCATAGTAACCTTTTGTGATTCATGCACTAGGACACCCAGATCCCTCTGCATCTCAGAGCTCTGCAACCTCTCACCATTTAGATAATATGCTTCTTTTTTATTCTTCCTGCCAAAATGGACAACTTCACATTTTCCCACATTATACTCCATTTGGCAGATCTTTGCCCACTCACTTAACTTATCTATATCCCTTTGTAGCCTCCTTATGTCCTCTTCACAATTTACTTTCCTACCTATCTTTGTGTCATCAGCAAATTTAGCAACGATACCTTCAGTCCCTTCGTCCAAGTCATTTACATACAGTAAATTGTAAAAAGTTGAGGCCCCAGCACTGATCCCTTTGGCACACCACTCATTACATTTTGCCAATCAGAAAATGACCCACTTATGCCTACTCTCTGTTTCCTGTTAGCTAGCCAATCTTCTATCCACGCCAATATGTTACCCCCTACAACATGAGCTTTTATTTTCCGCAATAACCTTTGATGTGGCACCTTATCAAATGCCTTCTGGAAATCTAAGTACAGTACACCCACCAGTTCCCCTTTATCCACAGCACGTTACTTCTTAAAAGAACTCCAATAAATTGGTTAAGCATGATTTCCCTTGCACAAAACCGTGTTGACTCTGCCTGATTAATTTGAACTTTTCTAAATGCCCTGCTATAACGTCTTTAATAATAGCTTCTAACATCTTCCCTATGACAGATGCTAAGCTAACTGGCCTGTAGTTTCCTGCTTTCTGGCTCCCTCCCTTTTTGAATAAAGGAGTTACATTCGCTATTTTCCAATCTAATGGAACCTTCCCCGAATCTAGCAAATTTTGGAAAATTAAAACCAACGCATCAACTATCTCACTAGCCACTTCTTTTAAGACCCTAGAATGAAGTCCATCAGCACCCGAGGACTTGTCAGCCCGCAGCTCCAACAATTTGCTCAGTACCACTTCCCTGGTGATTATAATTTTCTTGAGTTCCTCCCTCCCTTCCATTTCCTGATTTACAGCTATTTCCTGGATGTTACTTGTATCCTCTATAGTGAAGACCGATGCAAAATATCTGTTCAGTTCAACAGCCATCTCCTTATTTTCCATTATTAATTCCCCAGACTCACTTTTTATAGGACCAACGCTCACTTTGCTAACTCTCCTTTTATAAATATCTATAGAAACTCTTAATATCTGTTTTTATATTTCTAGCTAGCTTTCTCTCGTACTCTAATTTTTCTCTCCTTATTAATCTTTTAGTCATTCTTTGCTGTTTTTTATATTCTGTCCAATCTTCTGACCTGCCACCCATCTTTGTGCAATTATATGCTTTTTCTTTAAGTTTAATACTATCTTTAACTTTTTTAGTTAACCATGGATGGTGAGTCCTCCCCTTGGAATTTTTCTTTCTTGTTGGAATGTATATATTCTGTGTATTTTGAAATATCCCCTTAAATGTCTGCCACTGCAACACTATTGACCTATTTCTTAACCTACTTTGCCAGTTCACTTTAGCTAGCTCTGCTTTCATGCCCTCATGATTGCCCTTATTAAGTTTAAAATACTAGTCTTGGACCCACCCCTCTCTCTCTCAAACTGAATGTAAAATTCAATCATATTATGATCGCTGCTACCTAGGGGCGCCTTCACTATGAGGTCATTAATAAATCCTATCTCGTTGCACAATACCAGGTCCAGTATAGCCTGCTCTCTGGTCGGCTCCAGAACGTGCTGTTGTAAGAAACTATCCCAAAAACATTCCATGAACTCCTCATCTATGCTACCTTTGCCCATCTGATTTTTCCAGTCTATCTGCAGATTAAAATCCCCCATGATTATTGCTGTACCCTTCTGACAAGCTCCTATTATTTCTTCCTTTATACTCCATCCTACCATGTGGTTACTGTAATGATCAGTAACATGTCATTCTAGAATGGTACACTAGGTGGAGCTGTATGTATATAAAAGTGGGCTACCCATGATGCACTAGGCTACCCACAAGGCAGTAGTCAAGATGGATGCTGTACAGAAGCCCATATGGCATGAATAAAGTGACTAGCTAGAAGCTAGCTGTTCATAATGAAAACGTCTAGTTATTTATGAACATAACATGGTACCAGGATTGGTAAAATCTGCTGAAAATTGTGAAACGCGACATGGAGACTTTGAAGCCACCGGAGGGTTTGAAACTCATGGGGAATGTCGGCTGCAATTGGCGGACTTTCAAACAACAATTCGAACTCTACATTGCTGCCATCGGATTCGGTACGAAGCCAGATGCAAGGAAAATAGTGTTGCTGCTCACGGTTGCAGGCCCGCAGGCAATAGAGGTATTTAAAATGTTTGTATTTGATCCAGAGCAGGACAGAAAAAAATTGGACGATGTGCTAAAGAAATTTGATACACATTGTTCTCCCAAAAAGAACGAAACCTATGAGAGGTACGTGTTCTGTTCACGGACACAGCAGCAAAATGAGACTTTTGATAGCTTTAAGACCGATCTGAAACTGAAAGCACAGACATGTAATTTCTCTGAACTGAAATCATCCATGATTCATGACCAGATTGCGTTTGGTATTCATGATAAAAAGGTCAGGGAACGTCTGTTGAGAGAAACCGAACTAACATTGGAGGATGCTGTGAAAATATGCCAAGCCAGTGCGCTAGCTCAAAAGCACACGAAGACTTTCAGTGAAATTAATAATAATGCGATTGTAGTAAGTGATAGTGCTGCTGTGTCCTACAAAGGGACGAAACGTGGGCAAAACGGAAATGAAAAGCAATCGGAGGAAGGAATTTTTAATTGTAAACGCTGTGGTTACAAACACCAGTCACGACAATGCCCAACATTTGGAAAAATGTGCACAAAATGTCATGGAAAGAATCACTTTGCCAAACAATGCTTTTCAAAAGTAAAAACTAAGAAAGGGCAATGAGTTAATGTGATTGAGGACACTGATTTAAGTGAGACATTTTCTGTAGGAATGGTGTCATGTGACAATATCAAAAAGGATACAGAACATGTGCAGCCCTCAGGAATGGACAATGCTGAACATAAAGTTAATGCAGTAAAAGAGGACAAATGGATGATCCCACTGCAGGTAAATGGAGCATTAGTTACATTGAAACTAGACACTGGTGCAAAAGCAAACTTAATCAGTATGAGTGACATTAAAAATATGAAAGAAAAGCCCAAAATACAGAAAAAGTCAGTACTACTGAAGGACTATAATGGACAGAAAATAGATAGCTTAGGTGTATGCAGACTTAAAGTGACAGTCAAAGACAAAGTGCATCATCTCATGTTTTCTGTTGTGGCTGAAGGACGTGATTCACTACTAGGTGACAAAGCTTGTGAGGACTTAGAACTGGTCAAGAGAGTCTACCGTATAAACTGTGCCATAAGCAGACCAGATGAATCAGTGGATTCTGTAGTGAGTAATTTCCAGGATGTGTTCAAAGGATCTGGAGTTCTACCATTCACTTACAAGATCCAGCTAAAGGAGGATGCTCAGCCAGTGGTACATGCTCCACGGAGAGTTCCAGCAGCCCTGTGTGACCGGCTCAAGAAAGAACTGGACAGAATGACCACACTAGAAGTCATCAGGAAAGTCAAAGAGCCAACAGACTGGGTTAACTCCATGGTGTGATAATAATAATAACTTCCGGGAAGTTATGTCATCATTTCCTGTGAACTATGAACTATGAACTGTGTACATACCTCACTTCCTGTCATATGTCACTTCCTGTTGGACTGGTATAAATACTGGACTGTTCAGTATTGTCAGAGGCTTCTACCAGAGGCATGGTAAAGACCTCTCTTGTATATAGTGTGTTTATAAGTTACTTAAAGCTTACTTTAAAGTTACTTGATGGTAAGACTCCTTTTTCTTACATCAATTTAAGTAACTTAATATTTACACTTACAAATACTAGACCTTCGGACAAACTCGGAGTTAAGGATCCAGGGAACCACCCATCATGGAGAGAATCCTTAGACCTATTCGTCTGGACTTGGACCCGAATACACCAGCAGCTGGCAGGGTATGGAAGCATTGGTCCCGTACTTTTGAGAATATTCACGTTTTCCGTTTGCCTTCCCCTGCTCCAATATGCTGGCGTCCACAGTAATCTGCTGCCTTGAGCAGGCATTTTCTCTCTGTGGCATGCTGGCTTATATTCACTCAGATCGGGGTCCATCCTTTATGTCAAGGGAACTCAAGGACTACCTCTCAGAATGGGGAATTGCTACAAGCAAAACAACACCATACCATCCCAGCGGAAATGGGCAGGTAGAGAGGTATAACGGTATCATCTGGAATTCCGTACGTCTCGCTTTAAGATCTCGGAGCCTACCAGACCAGCAATGGGAAACAGTGCTTCCGGATGCATTGCACTCTATACGGTCCCTGCTTTCTACAGCCACAAATACTACACCTCATGAGCGGTTCTTTGGATTCCAGCGTAGCTCATCTCATGGGACATCACTCCCGTCATGGCTAACTACTCCTGGACCTGTATTACTCCGAAGATACGTTCGGACGTCTAAAAATGACCCTCTCGTAGACGAGGTCGAACTAACCAATGCCAACCCCACCTATGCAAACATACGATATTCCGACGGCCGAGAATCTACCGTATCATTACGGGATCTGGCTCCCTGCCCACCAGGACCTAGTGGGACATCGGGTGATGGCATTTCACCAGGAAACTCTTGGGACCTATCGGGTACCCCTCTCCAGGATCCTGATCGGACACCAACTAGCTTGGTGCCGGTAGAACCCCGTACTCAAAGTTGCGACCCTCCCAGTACCGCGCATGAAAGTACTGATCCGCCACAGACCAGCTCTGCACCTCCCTCTGAACAGAGGCAGTCCGACTTTCAACCTATTGGGGCTCATACACGAAGCCATGATCTCCCCGACCCTTCACAGGGCAATCCAGGCCACACAGACTCTGACCAATGGCCAACCGCATGGAAGCGGACCAGTGACCCTCTACGACGGGAATCCAAACGGGTGCGACTCTTCCTCGTTCGGCGGCTGCGGAACAAAAGGTAGACCACAGCCTCCTAATCCTGCAGGAGGGAAGAATGTGATAATAATAACTTCCGGGAAGTTATGTCATCACTTCCTGTGAACTATGAACTATGAACTGTGTACATACCTCACTTCCTGTCATATGTCACTTCCTGTTGGACTGGTATAAATACTGGACTGTTCAGTATTGTAAGAGGCTTCTACCAGAGGCATGGTAAAGACCTCTCTTGTATATAGTGTGTTTATAAGTTACTTAAAGCTTACTTTAAAGTTACTTGATGGTAAGACTCCTTTTTCTTACATCACATGGTATGTATAAAGAAAAAGAACAATGATCTAAGAATATGCATGGATCCAAAGGACTTAAATGCAAACATAAAACGTGAACCCTACCAGATTCCCAAGCGAGAAGAAATCACCAGTGAAATGTCAGGTGCCAGATACTTCACAAAGCTCGATGCCTCACAAGGATTTTGGCAACTAAAACTGGATGAAGAAAGCACCAAATACTGTACCTTCAACACACCATTTGGCAGGTATTGTTTCCTCAGAATGCCTTTCGGGATAATATCTGCATCTGAAATCTTTCATAGAGCGATGGAACACATAATTGAAGGTCTGGAAGGAGTTCGGGTCTATGTTGATGACATCATCATCTGCGGCTCCACACTGAAAGAACACAATGAGCGACTGACTAAAGTGCTACAGAGCATATGCCGGAATGGACTGAAGCTCAACAAAGCCAAGTGTCAGTTTGGCATCCAGGAAGTCACTTTCCTAGGAGATAATCTATCTGGTAAAGGAATAGAGCCAGATACGGAAAAAGTAAACGCCATACTCAACATGCCCCGACCCACTGACAAAAAAGGAGTGCTACGCATCATGGGGATGATAAACTTCATTGGAAAGTTCATTCCTAACTTGTCAGCCAAGACAGCCTGTCTGCGAGACCTGCTACATTAAACAAATGAGTTCGCATGTACAGAAAGACATGAACAAGAGTGGATGAACCTCAAAACAGTGCTGACAACCATACCTGTACTCACCTTCATTGACCCAACAAAGAGAATCAAAGTGTCAATGGATGCATCAAAAGATGGCCTAGGCGCAGTCTTGCTACAAGCAGAGGGTGAAGATTGGAAGCCTGTTGCCTATGCCTCCAGGTCTATGCCTGATTCTGAGTGTCGATACGCCCAGATTGAAAAGGAATGTCTAGGCTTGGTAGTTGGACTAGAAATGTTCCATCGCTACATATATGGATTTCCACCTTCACAGTTGAGACAGACCACAGCCCACTGGTTGCCATCATAAAAAAGAACCTGAATGAGATGTCTCCAAGGATTCAACGACTCATGATGAAGCTGCAAAGATGTGACTTTGAACTGACCTACACACCAGGCAAACACACAGTGTTAGCAGATGCACTATCCCGAGCACCCACAATGAGTTATGTGAGCTCTACTGAAGAAGACGTGGATGTTCATGTGAGTATGGTCACTGCTGCGCTGCTCGTGTCAGACACAAAATCAAAGCAAATAGCAGAAGAAACAGTAAAAGATACAGTGTTACAAACAGTAATAGAGAACATTCATCATGGTTGGCCAAAAGGTTCCTGTCCAAAGTACTATCACGTAAGGTAAGAATTGAGTGTCGCAAGTGGACTGTTACTAAAAAGAATAGTCATTCCACAGGCTCTACGTCAAGACATGCTCAAAAGGATTCATGAGGGACACCTCAGAATTGAAAAATGCAAAAGGAGAGCAAGAGACACTGTTTATTGGCCTGGCATAAATAAGGGCATTGAGAACATGATCGGCGAATGTGAGACATGTCAGAAACACCAAAACAAACAAACAAAGGAACCAATGATAGTAGCTGACTTACCAACAGCACCATGGCAAAAGGTTGGTATGGACCTTTTTCATTTGAATGGTAAAGAATATCTAATAGTGATTGACTACTATTCTAACTATCCTGAGATGGCGCTGATCTCAAGCACATCAGCAAGCAGTGTCATAATGCATGCTAAATCCATCTTCGCCAGACATGGAATTCCCAGGATTGCCGTTAGCGACAATGGTCCATGCTTCAACTGTAAGGAGTGGCAACAGTTTGCAGCACAGCATGACTTTCAGCACATCACATCCAGTCCTTTGTATGCTCAGTCGAATGGTAAGGCAGAGAAAGGTGTTCAAGTTCTCAAACAGCTACTGAAGAAAGCAACAGAAAGCAAGTCTGATCCTTATCTCACCCTGCTGAGCTACCGAGCCTTACCTTTAGACTCTGGTTCTTCACCTGCTGAACTCCTAATGGGTCGCAAGTTGCGCACCACGCTACCCTGCTGTGCAAAAGAAAAGCAGAGTAAGGAACTGAGACAGAGACTTCAACTGTTAAAGCTGAAACAGAAATCATACTATGACAAGTCATCCAAAACTCTGAAACCATTGGCAAGGGATGATGTTGTCAGGATTGAGGATCCAGATACATGGAACAGGAAAGCTACAGCTCTTGAGGAAGTAGGACCAAGGTCATACACTGTTAGAACTGAGGAAGGACAGATTCTCAGGAGGAACCGTCGTTCCCGCCTAAAAACACAAGAGACTATCCAAGAGCAAATCGATGACAATGCCGCAACTGAATCTTGTCAATCACCACCAGAACAATCTAACACAAACACACATACAGGCTCTCATGAAAACACATCAGACTTACCTATGCTGAGAAGATCCACACGTGAAGTAAAAAAGCCTGATAGACTTAATCTTTGAGTATAAAGTAAAGCTTTGAAAATGTGTTGACTGTTGTGAAAATGTTTATGTTTATAGAGCACTAACAAAAGTGTTACTGATATCATCTTTATCGTGTTTCTTGAAAGTTGATTGATATTGATTTTGTTTAACCTCAAAGAAAGGGGGATGTAATGATCAGTAACATGTCATTCTAGAATGGTACACTAGGTGGAGCTGTATGTATATAAGAGTGGGCTACCCATGATGCACTAGGCTACCCACAAGGCAGTAGTCAAGATGGATGCTGTACAGAAGTCCACATGGCATGAATAAAGTGACTAGCTAGAAGCTAGCTGTTCATAATGAAAATGACTAGTTATTAATGAACATAACAGTTACTGTTAGGGGGCCTGTACACCACTCCCACAAGTGACTTCTTGCCTTTATTATTTCTCATCTCTACCCAAACCGCTTCTACATCCTGGTTTCCTGAACTTAGGTTATCCCTCTCTATTGTGCTAATACCATCATTAATTAACAGAGCCATCCCTCCACCTTTTCCCACCTTCCTGTCCTTCCTAAATGTCATGTACCCTTCAATATTTAGGTCCCAATCTATGTCATCCTGCAGCCATGTTTCTGTAATGGCTATCAGATCATAGCGCATTTAGAAATAAATAAATATCAGTTCATCTGTTTTGTTTCAAATGCTACGTGCATTCAGATGCAGAGCCTTTAGTTTGGTCCTTTTATTATTTTTGTAACCTCTAGCTTTATCTGTTGATTTACTCTTAGATTAGTACTCTCTGTCCCTTCCTGTCATGGTCTGTTTATCATTTCCCATATTAATACCTTTCTCTATTGCTTTGTCTCTAATCTTTGAATAACCACATCTTCCCAAATTTGATCCCATGCCCGCAATATTTAGTTTAATGCCCTCTCTACCACCCTAATTATATGACTCGCCAGAACACTGGTCCCAGCATGGTTCAGGTGAAGACCGTCCCAATGATACAGATCCCACTTTACCCAGTACTGGTGCCAGTGCCCCAGGAATTGAAACCCATTTCTCCCACACCAGGCTTTGAGCCACGCATTCATCTCTCTAATTTTATTTACCCTATGCCAATTTGCTCGTGGCTCAGGTAATAATGCAGACATTATTACCCTTGAGGTTCTACGTTTTAATTTAGCCCCTAGCTGCTCGTACTCTCTCAGCAGAACCTCGTTCCTAGTTCTACCTATGTCATTGGTACCTACATGGACCACGACCACTGGCTCCTCCCCCTCCCACTGCAAGTTCCTCTCCAGCCCCGAGCAGATGTCCCAAACCCTGGCACTGGGCAGGCAACACAGCCGTCTGGACTCTCGCTCTTGGACGCAGAGAACTGTATCTATCCCCCTGACTATGCTATCCCCAATTACCACTACATTCCTATTAACTCCCCCCGCTTGAATGGCTTCCTCTACCTCAGTGCCATGGTCAGTTTGCTCATCCACCCTGCAGCCACTGCTTTAATCCATACAGGCCGCAAGAACCTCAAACCTGTTGGACAATTGTAAAGGCTGAGGCTCCTCCACCTCCTGGGTCCCCATACCTGCCTCACTCGCAGTCACATCCTCCTGTCCCTGACCACTGACCAAATCAGAAGACCCTATCCTAAGGGGTGTGACTGCCTCCTGGAATAAAGTGTCCAGGTAACTTTCCTCCTCCCTGATGCATTGCAGAGTCCGCAGCTTGGCCTCCAGCTCATCAACTCTTAGGCCGAAGCTCCTCAAGCCACAGACACTTACCGCAGACGTGTTCGTCCTGGTTCACACTGGCATCCTGGAGCTCCCACATACTGCAGTCGCAACACATCACCTGCCCTGCCATCTTTATTGAGTCTTAATTAATTAATTTTTATTAATTAATAATTAGCAAACCCTACTACACCTAATAAGATTTATTATTGCTAGTAAACTAGTGCTAATGAAACCTTACAATTACTAATACATTTCCTGGGCTTTAAAAGAGAAGGGGAGTGATCAAATTACTCACCAACCAATCACTTACCCTTTTCCCTGTGATGTCACCTTTTATTTTTCTCTAGATGTGGTTGGGGGTGTCACAGAGCCGAACTCCCGCTGGTTCTCTGTCCCCTCTTGTGCAGCTTTTTAGCTCCTGCTCTCCTGGAAGCTGACAAAGATAGAAAAAGAAAGGAACACCTCCCTCCCCGAACTCCCTCACTCGCCAAACTCGCAGCTTAACACTCTGTTCCGAGCTGCACTCTGTTTAATTTTTTTTCTGTCGGGTTCCCACCCACAGGAAGCCTGATTGCCAGGCTGGAGGCCTTTCGGGCAGGAAGCCTGCTTCACAAGGCCAAATCCTACGAGAGCAGGTAGATGTGTCGGGAGGGTGTCCTGGTCGTTGGGGGTGTCAATATCGCGATGGGGGCGTGTCCAGATCATGATGGGGGAGTCCAGATCGCGATGGGAGGGTGGGGGGGGCAATGGTTGTTGGGGGGGGCAAATGGTGGTCGGGGGGGAGCAAAGAGATCGCGGGGAGGGGGATTTACTGGGTAGCTTGTTGGGCCTGGAGGAAACACTCCTGCTCCTCCTGACCCGCAAGCAGCGCTGTAAAGGCACTTACCTTATGGATTCAGCCCTTCTCGCTTCCTTGCACCTGGCGGGTTTCCCGAGGCCTGGGAATTTTGTCCGAAATGAGTTTAAAAAAATAGAATGACTGTTAAAATGAAGGCAGGTAGCCTCATTGTAATATTTAAATGACCAATCTGCTTCCCACAAGCAGATTAGTCGCCGGCTCCTCGTCTCGCCTCCATTAAAACTGGAAGTGGGCGGGTTTGAGGCATGTTGGGTTAGTGTTTCAGATTTTTTGCATTTTAACCTCTTATATGACCCCAACCCACCTGTTTTTGTGAGTTATGATTCAGCCTTTTGAAACCTACCCAGTATGGTCCTGGAGTAGACATTAATCAAATCCACACATTAATGACAAGTGGTTAAATTGGAGATAAAGAAAGCGTAAAAGAGGAAAGGCAGATGATCGATATGGGGGGGGTAGCGGAATTCAACTTATGGCCATCAGTTTTGCGCCTGAAACCTGGACAGCTAAGCATTTGAAAATTGGCTACTCCTTTGACCCCCCCCCCCCGAGGCCTGTCTGATTCAGGTGGGCCTGTAAATGGGCGAGCAGTCAATCTACTCAGAACAGATGTAAGTCTGCTAAAACATGAAAATTGGGGTCCTATGCCAATTGTAGGACCCCGATTACAAAATTCAGGTTCAAATGGGTGGAGGGTGCACTGTGCACACTCTGCCTGGTTGTACCAGGTGGTGAGGAGAAAGTGGCCCAAAATGGTAAGTGAGGAATTATTTGTGTGGAGATGGAAGAAGCAACAATGCTCCTCTGGACCGTACAAGGATAATGTAGGTCGCTACCCCGCTAGGCTCCCACCCCTCTGTGACTGGGGTTCCCCACTCCCCTTCCTACCTACCATCCTTCCTGCCAGCTGGCTCGCATATATGACCCCTGTCTGACCTTTAGTTTCTAATCTATCTGCCTGACTGTCTGAAGAGATCTGGCCCACTTTAATCACTGATCAGCCAGATGGGATGAATGAAGTGCTTTTGTCTCTAGGCATTGAAAATTATAAAATTAACTAGAATTTTAGGAAAGAAAATTTTCTCTGACCTCCCTTTTATTTTATTGCTGCAGTAACATGGTACAGTCATACTGTCACAGGTCTGTGCAACATGGTGTTACCATACTGTCACAGGTCTGTGCAACAGGGTGTTACCATACTCTCACAGGTCTGTGCAACATGGTGTTACCATACTGTCACAGGACTGTACAACATGGTGTTACCATACTGTCACAGGTCTGTGCAACATGGTGTTACCATACTGTCACAGGACTGTACAACATGGTGTTACCATACTGTCACAGGGCTGTGCAACATGGTGTTACCATACTGTCACAGGTCTGTGCAACATGGTGTTACCATACTGTCACAGGTCTGTGCAACATGGTGTTACCATACTGTCACAGGTCTGTGCAACATGGTGTTACCATACTGTCACAGGTCTGTGCAACATGGTGTTACCATACTGTCACAGGTCTGTGCAACATGGTGTTACCATACTGTCAGAGGGCTGTGCAACATGGTGTTACCATACTGTCACAGGTCTGTGCAACATGGTGTTACCATACTGTCACAGGTCTGTGCAACATGGTGTTACCATACTGTCACAGGACTGTACAACATGGTGTTACCATACTGTCACAGGGCTGTGCAACATGGTGTTACCATACTGTCACAGGACTGTACAACATGGTGTTACCATACTGTCACAGGGCTGTGCAACATGGTGTTACCATACTGTCACAGGGCTGTGCAACATGGTGTTACCATACTGTCACAGGTCTGTGCAACATGGTGTTACCATACTGTCACAGGTCTGTGCAACATGGTGTTACCATACTGTCACAGGTCTGTGCAACATGGTGTTACCATACTGTCAGAGGGCTGTGCAACATGGTGTTACCATACTGTCACAGGTCTGTGCAACATGGTGTTACCATACTGTCACAGGTCTGTGCAACATGGTGTTACCATACTGTCACAGGTCTGTGCAACATGGTGTTACCATACTGTCACAGGTCTGTGCAACATGGTGTTACCATACTGTCACAGGACTGTACAACATGGTGTTACCATACTGTCACAGGGCTGTGCAACATGGTGTTACCATACTGTCACAGGACTGTACAACATGGTGTTACCATACTGTCACAGGGCTGTGCAACATGGTGTTACCATACTGTCACAGGGCTGTGCAACATGGTGTTACCATACTGTCACAGGTCTGTGCAACATGGTGTTACCATACTGTCACAGGTCTGTGCAACATGGTGTTACCATACTGTCACAGGTCTGTGCAACATGGTGTTACCATACTGTCAGAGGGCTGTGCAACATGGTGTTACCATACTGTCACAGGGCTGTACAACATGGTGTTACCATACTGTCACAGGGCTGTGCAACATGGTGTTATCATACTGTCAGAGGGCTGTGCAGCATGGTGTTACCATACTGTCACAGGGCTGTACAACATGGTGTTACCATACTGTCACAGGTCTGTGCAACATGGTGTTACCATACTGTCACAGGGCTGTGCAACATGGTGTTACCATACTGTCAGAGGGCTGTGCAACATGGTGTTACCATACTGTCACAAGTCTGCAACATGGTGTTACCATACTGTCACAGGGCTGTACAACATGGTGTTACCATACTGTCACAGGTCTGTGCAACATGGTGTTACCATACTGTCACAGGGCTGTACAACATGGTGTTACCATACTGTCACAGGGCTGTACAACATGGTGTTACCATACTGTCACAGGTCTGTGCAATATGGTGTTACCATACTGTCACAGGTCTGTGCAATATGGTGTTACCATACTGTCAGAGGGCTGTGCAACATGGTGTTTGTCACAGGTCTGTGCAACATCGTGTTACCACACTCTCATAGGTCTATGCAACATGGTCCTTACACATGTTGTCACCTTCCAAATCCATATCCTTTCCTGCAACTCCTGTTTGAATCTCTCCAATCAGGTTTCCACCCCACCACCGCACTAAAATGGCCCTAAGCAAGGTCATAAATAACATCCTCTATGACTGTAACCATGGAGCATTATCCCTCCTTGTCCTCTCTGCAGTCTTTGACATGGTTGACCACAACATCCTTCTCCAACGACTCTCCATTATCCGGCTCAGTGGGCCTCCCTTTGCCTTGTTACACTTGCACCTATCCAATCATAGCATAGGCATCTCCAGCGATAGTTTCTCTTCTGTGCTAGCATCATTATTTCTGTAAATGCTTAAAGATCTATCCTTGGCTCCATCCACTTCCTCATCTACATGTTTCCCTTTGGTGTTATCATCCGCAGACATAGGATCAGCTTCCAGACATACACTGATGACACCCAGCTTTACCTCTGTACCTCTTGTTCGACTCCTCCATTGTCTTTGTGTTGTCAGATTGCTTGTCTGACATCCAGTCTTGGATGAACTGCAATTTTCTCCAACTAAACATTGGAAAGATTGATGCCATCATCTTTGGCACCCACCACACACTGGCTGGAAATTTGCCGGCGCTCAGAGGGTGGGTTCGGAGGCAGGTCCGCTGTCAAAATCGAAAAGATTGACAGCGGGTCGGGATCCCGCTGTCAACCCGCCTCCATGTCAGTTTCCCAAGTGTCAGGTCTGTCTGCGCTTTACAGACCCGACACCAAGCGACGGATGAGCCAATTCAGATAATTAAGAGCTTGTTAAAAGGTACTTAAACACCATTTTACCATGTACTTACCATTTTACCAGCTTTTTCCTGAGGTTCCACTGTCACCTCCTTGGAGCAACCTCTCTCACCATTGACAGATCGCTTTTGTCATCTCAACCTCACTGGCCATCTATTCCAGCAGCATCGGTACCCTTGAAAAAATCTCACCTTGGTCCTCAGAATCCCACCACGATCAGCCCCAACACCAACATCACCAGGCACACCAGCAGCACCGACAACAACACCAGCCTTCTCCGCAATCAACTGATGCTGCACAAGACACAGGGCATCAGCACCCAACCACATTGCTGCCTGGGAAGCCAGGGATAAGAACATAAGAACATAAGAAGTAGGAGCAGGAGTAGGCCAAACGGCCCCTTGGGCCTGCTCCGCCATTCAATAGGATCATGGCTGATCTGAATCTAGACTCACGTCCACTTCCCTGCCCTCTCCCCATAACCCCAAATTCCCTTATCTGCTAGAAAACTGTCTATCTCCATTTTAAATTTATTTAATGTTGCATCTTCCACAGCTCTCTGGGGTAGCAAGTTCCATAGATTTACTACCCTCTGAGTGAAGAAGTTTCTCCTCATCTCAGTTTTGAAAGGGCAGCCCCTTATTCTTAGATTATGCCCCCTAGTTCTAGTCTCACCCATCAGTGGAAACATCCTCACCGTATCCACCCGATCAAGCCCCCTCACAATCTTATATGTTTCGATAAGATCGCCTCTCATTCTTCTGAACTCCAATGAGTAGAGTCCCAACCTACTCAACCTTTCCTCATACGTCAACCCCCTCATCTCCGGAATCAACCGAGTGAACCTTCTCTGAACCGCCTCAAGAGCAAGTATATCTTTTCTTAAATATGGAAACCAAAACTGCACGCAGTATTCCAGGTGTGGCCTCACCAATACCCTGTATAACTGAAGCAAGACTTCCCTGTTTTTATACTCCATCCCCCTTGCAATAAAAGCCAAGATTCCATTGGCCTTCCTGATCACCTGCTGCACCTGCATACTAACTTTTTGTGTTTCATGCACCAGGACCCCCAGATCCCTTTGTACTGTAGCACTTTGCAGTTTCTCTCCATTTAGATAATAACTTGCTCTTTGATTTTTTCTGCCAAAGTGCATAACCTCACACTTTCCAACATTATATTGCATCTGCCAAATCTCTGCCCACTCACTTAGCCTGTCTATGTCCTTTTGCAGGTTTTTTATGTCCTCCTCACTCACTGCTTTGCCTCCCATCTTTGTATCGTCGACAAACTTGGATATGTTGCACTCGGTCCCTTCCTCCAAATCGTTAATATAGATTGTAAAGAGTTGGGGTCCCAGCACTGACCCCTGCGGAACACCACTGGTTACTGATTGCCAGCCCGAGAATGAACCATTTATCCCAACTCTTTGTTTTCTGTTAGATAGCCAATCTTCCACCCATGCCAGTATATTACCCCCAATCCTGTGATATTTTATCTTGATCAGTAATCTTTTGTGTGGAACCTTGTCAAATGCCTTTTGGAAGTCCAAATACACTACATCCACTGGTTCCCCTTTATCCACCCTGTATGTTACGTCCTCAAAGAATTCGAGCAAATTTGTCAAACATGACTTCCCAACCACAGATGTTAGGCTAACTGGTCTATAGTTTCCGGCCTTTTGTCTACTTCCCTTCTTAAATAAGGGTGTTACATTAGCAGTTTTCCAATCTGCCGGGACCCTTCCTGAGTCCAGGGAGTTTTGGAAAATAATCACCAATGCATCCACAATCCCTACCGCCACTTCTCTCAAGACCCTAGGATGTAGGCCATCAGGTCCGGGGGATTTATTTGCCTTAAGTTCCATTATTTTATCGAGTACCATCTCCTAAGTGATTTTAATCGTGTTTAGCTCCTCCCCCCCCTCATTGCCCCCTGTTTGTCCAGTGTTGGGATATTTTTAGTGTCCTCTACTGTAAAGACTGATACAAAATATTTGTTCAGCGCCTTTGCCATCTCCATGGTCCCCACCACTAATTTCCCGGTCCCATCCTCTAAGGGACCAACGTTCACTTTAGCCACCCTTTTTCTTTTTATATAGCTGTAGAAACTCTTGCTATCTGTTTTTATATTTTTAGCTAGTTTACTTTCATAATCTATCTTCCCTTTCTTAATTAATCTTTTAGTTATTGTTTGCTGGCTTTTAAATGCTTCCCAATCTTCTATCCTCCCACTAGATTTGGCTACTTTATATGCCCTTGTGTTCAGTCGGATACTATCCTTAATTACTTTACTAAGCCACGGATGGCTGTCTTTTCTTTTACTCCCCTTTTTCCTCAGTGGAATATATTTATCTTGAAAGATGTGAAATATCTCCTTGAATGTAGACCACTGCTCTTGTACCGTCTTACACTTTAATCTGTTTTCCCAGTCCACTTTAGTCAATTCTACTCTCATACCTTCATAGTCTCCTTTATTTAAGCTTAGTACGCTGGTTTGAGATCCAACTCTCTCACCCTCAAACTGAATTTGGAATTCAACCATATTATGGTCACTCATTCCAAGGGGATCCTTTACTAGGACATTTTTTATTAATCCTGTCTCATTACACAGGACCAGATCTAAGATTGCCTGCCCTCTGGTTGGTTCAGTTACATACTGCTCAAGGAACCCATCCCTAATACACTCTATGAACTCTTCCTCAAGGCTGCCATGCCCAATTTGATTAGTCCAGTCAATATGAAAGTTAAAATCCCCCATGATTATAGCTGTTCCCTTATTACAAGCCCCAACTATTTCCTGATTTATACACCGACCAACAGAGTTTCAACTGTTAGGAGGCCTATAGACTACACCCACTAGTGACTTTTTCCCCTTATTATTCCTTATCTCCACCCAAACTGTTTCACTATCCTGATCCTTTGACCCAATATCATTTCTGACTATTGCAGTGATTCCATCCTTGATTAACATAGCAACCCCACCTCCTTTCCTTCCTGTCTGTCCTTCCTAATTGTCAAATACCCTTGTATGTTTAGTTCCCAGTCATGATCATCTTGCAGCCATGTTTCCGTAATGGCCACCAGATCATACCCATGTGTAGTTATTTGTAGCGTCAACTCGTCTATTTTGTTACGAATGCTGCGTGCATTCAGATAAAGAACTTTCAAATATGTTTTCTGACAATTTATTCCTGCTTTTACCCCCTTTACTACTTTACCATTATACATTCTGTCCCTTCCTGACACGCTCTGGTTTTTAATTCCCCCACTGCTACCTTCCTCTATTGCCTTCTCCGCTGTCATTTTTATTTTTCGCTCTCTTAAAACCTCCCCCCCACTAATTAGTTTAAAGCCCTCTCTACAGCCCAATTATTCAATTCGCCAGGACTCTAGTCCCAGCACTGGCCAAGTGAAGTCTGTCCCAATGGAACAGCTCTCTCCTGTCCCAGTACTGATGCCAGTGTCCCAAGAAGCAAAACCCATTTCTCCCACACCAGTCTTTGAGCCACGCATTTAACTCTCTAATTTTATTTACCCTAGCCAAATTTGCACGTGGCTCAGGTAGTAATCCAGAGATTATTACCCTTGTGGTTCTGCTTTTTAATTTGGCCCCTAGCTGCTCAAACTCCCTCAGCAGAACCTCTTTCCTTGTCCTATCTATGTCGTTGGTACCAACATGGACCACGACAACTGGATCCTCCCCCTCCCACTCCAAGTTTCTCTCCAGCCCAGAGGAGATGTCCTTAACCCTGGCACCGGGCAGGCAACACAGCCTTCGGGACTCTCGCTCTCGGCTGCAAAGTACCCTATCTATCCCCCTAACGATACTATCCCCTACCACTACAACATTTCTTTTAACTCCCCCCACTTGAATGGCCCCCCACTCCACGGTGCTGTGGCCAGGTTGCTCATCCTCCCCGCAGTCCCCGTTCCCATCCTCACAGGGAGTAAGAGCCTCGAACCTGTTGGACAAGAGCAAGGGCTGCGGCTCCTCCAACACTACCTCCTGGATCCCCGTACCTGCCTCACTTCTAGTCACACCATCCTGACCCTGGCCACGGACTACATCTGAATTAATTAATCTAATTGGTGTGACTACTTCCTGGAACACAGAGTCCAGGTAACTCTCCCCCTCCCTGATGTGTCTCAGTGTTTGAAGCTCGGACTGCAGCTCTTCAACACGGAGCCGGAATTCCTCGAGCAGCCAACACTTACTGGCCTCACCATGGCCAGATTTACTTCACTTGATGCTGTGCACCCTGGCTGCCACATGATGCGTCAGTTTAGCTCCACTCCACACCAACACCATAAAGCATCCCTGCAATGCCCAAGCCATTCCTTTCACACTCATCACCATCGCAGGGGTAATGTTATGTCTCACCATTCACTGCAACTCACTAAGCCACTTCCAAAGGTGCACACAAATCTGTCCAAGAACAGAAAGTGTGGAAAATAAAGATTTCAATGTTTGGCAACACATCAACAGAAACTTTACATGAACATTGGTGAAAACACCCAAGTGCCTACCCTTGTGTGTTGTTAGCTGGTATGATTGGGCAAGGATGAGGGTGAGTGTGAGGGGTGGCTAATGGGGGTGATGATGTAGATAGAGAGGGATGGACGGAGGTGCAAGGTAAGTTGGTGTGAGTAAGGATGTGCAGGAGTAGGGTAGGGAAGGCAGAGTGATGAGAGGCACAGCAGGATGAGCTTCAGTGTGGCTTTGCAGAAACATTTCATGATCTACTGAGATCATTGAAAGGTTTGCACCACTGCTATCTACAGCGTCACATCCCCATCTCACTAGCCACCCCTCACACTCACCCTATGTCTTGTCCAATCATACCAACTAACAACACACAAGGCTGCACATACTCTGCATAGTTATTGAAGACTTCTCCGAGATCTATAGATCTCCTCCGCCTTCTCCCAGGTCTACACACTGGCGACGGCTGCTTTGGAGAGGGCGTTAAAAGGAGCAGCAACATCAAAAATCGCTCAATGTGCGTCAATTCGCACGCTCTTCATCATTAAAATATTTGAGGTGAGCGCAGGCAACAACAGCACTGCCAACTCGTCCAATATGTTGGCCCCGCGTTCTGCGCTGGAAGTGGGTGGAAGCAAGAGCGCCTCCATTTTTTCTTCGAAACTGGCCTTAATGGCCGGTGCTGAAGGTTCCAATTTCTATGTTGATGTGCCTCAATAAATCCGAGACTCGATGTTAGCGAAACAAAACAAGGCTTTTATTGACTTAGAAGGTAACACACAGAGGAGAATGTATCTTCCATCCAGAGGTCTGCCGTACTGGATGTGCTGCAGGCTGAGCCAGCTTACATAGGAGCCAGGTATGGGCGGAGCCCTACACACAGTACAATACAATGGAAATGAAACTGAAACCAACCACAGTCACAGGCAGAGAAATACTGATGAGTGATGAATGGAATATTTCATCACATTCACCCCTTCTATAGGTTTAGTCTGTTCGGGGGTTTGATAGTCCTCTGCGACCGACGTGGCTGTTGTGGTGCCGCGGGTGTCGGCTGGGTGTCCCCGGTGGCCTCCTGGGTCTCTGCCAGGGGTGCCGCCAGGGTTGTTGAAGGGGTAGTTGGTGGGGGTACCGTTGGTCGATGTTCTTCCGGGGGTGTTGAAAGAGTAGTGGGTGGGTAAGAGTTGCTGTGGTCGTTGTTGCTGCTGTTGTCGTGGTTGTTGTCGTTACCGGCTGGGGCGACGTCTTTTATGGACACGGTGTCCTCCCTTCCGTCGGCGTGCCGGACATACGCGTATTGGGGGTTGGCGTGGAGTAGGTGCACTGACTCCACGAGAGGGTCCGTCTTGTGGCCCCTCACATGCCTTCGCACGAATACCGGACCTGGGGTGGAGAGCCATGACGGCATGGATACACCTGAGGTGGATTTCCGGGGAAAGACAAACATTCGCTCATGAGGCGTGGCATTAGTGGCAGTACACAATAGCGACCGTATCGAATGGAGCGCATCTGGGAGGACTTCCTGCCAGCGGGAGATAGGGAGGCCTTTGGTCCTTAGAGCTAGAGTGACTGCTTTCCATGCTGTCCCGTTCTCTCGCTCCACTTGACCGTTACCCCGGGGGGTTGTAGCTGGTGGTACGGCTCGTGGCGATCCCCCTGGACAGCATGTACTGGCGTAGCTCTTCACTCATGAAGGACGCCCCCCTATCCGTATGGATGTAGCTCGGCATACCGAACAGGCAGAACAGGCTGTTGAGGCATTTAATGACCGTGGCGCTGGTCATGTCTGGGCAGGGGAAGGCGAATGGGAACCGGGAGTATTCGTCCACAATGTTCAGGAAGTAAACATTGCGGTCGACGGACGGGAGGGGGCCCTTGAAATCTAAGCTGAGCCGCTCAAAGGGCCATGTAGCTTTGATTAAGTGGGCTCTATCTGGGCGGTAGAACTGAGGCTTGCACTCAGCGCAAGTGCGACAGTTCCTGGTCAGGGACCGAACTTCCTCAATCGAGTAGGGTAAGTTGCGGGACTTTATGAAGTGGAACAGCCGCGTGACCCCTGGGTGGCAGAGGTCATTGTGGAGGGTCTGTAGCCGATCCCCGGTGGCGCTGGCACACATCCCTCCTGAGAGGGCGTCGGGGGATTCGTTAAGGGCCCCTGGCCGGTAAATGATGTCATAATCGAAGGTGGAGAGCTCGATCCGCCACCTAAGAATCTTATCATTTTTAATCTTCCCCCTCTGTTTATTATTGAACATAAACGCTACCGACCGCTGGTCGGTAAGTAGGGTGAAGCGTTTGCCGGCTAGGTAGTGGCGCCAGTGGCGCACTGCCTCCACGATGGCTTGGGCCTCCTTTTCTACGGAGGAGTATCTGATCTCGGGCCCTTGGAGGGTCCTCGAGAAGAAAGCTACGGGCCGCCCCGCCTGGTTGAGGGTGGCCGCCAAGGCAAAGTCAGACGCATCACTTTCCACTTGAAAGGGAGTGTTCTCGTCCACTGCCTGTAGCGTGGCCCGCTCAATATCCTGCTTAATGCTTTTGAAGGCGGCATGGGCCTCAGCAGAGAGCGGAAAAGAGGATGCTTTCAAGAGGGGGCGGGCTTTGTCGGAGTAGTTGGGGACCCATTGGAAATAATAAGAAAATAACCCCAGGCACCTTTTCAGGGCTTTGGGAGTGTTGGGCAGGGGCAGCTCCCGTAGGGGGCGCAATCGGTCGGGGTCTGGTCCGATTTCCCCATTCTCCACCACGCTGCCTAGTATGCAGAGGCGCGTGGTGTTGTAAACGCACTTGTCCTCGTTGTAGGTGAGGTTGAGTTTTTGTGCGGTTTTCAGGAACCTCTCGAGGTTCGAGTCGTGATCCTGCTGGTTGTGACCGCAGATGGTGACGTTGTCGAGGTAGGGGAAGGTTGCCTGCAAGTGGTGGTCATCGACCATGCGGTCCATCTCCCTCTGGAAGACCGAGACCCCATTCGTCACCCCAAAGGGGACTCTGAGGAATTGGTAGAGGCGTCCGTTCGCCTCGAAGGCGGTGTACGGGCGGTCCTCTGGTCTGATAGGGAGCTGGTGGTACGCTGACTTGAGGTCGATGGTGGAGAACACCCGGTATTGGGCGATTTGGTTCACCATTTCTGATATGCGGGGTAGCGGGTAGGCGTCTAGTTGGGTGTACCTGTTGATCGTTTGGCTATAGTCGATCACCATCCGTTTCTTCTCGCTACCCCTTACCACCACCACTTGGGCGCGCCACGGGCTATTGCTGCGTTCAATAATGCGCTCTTTCAGGAGCCTGTCTACCTCGGTCGCGATAAACCGCCTGTCCTCCCAGCTGTACCTCCTGCTCTTGGTCGCTATTAGCCGGCAGTTAGGGGTAAGGTTCGCGAATAGCGAAGGCAGCTTTACCTTCAGGGTAGCCAGACTGCACACTGTGAGGGGCGGCTGGGACCCACCGTAATTGAGCGTGATGCTTTGGTGGTAGCACTGGAAATCCAGGCCCAAGATCACGCTCGCACATAGATTCTTCATGATTAATACTTTAAAATTATCGTATACAGTTCCGTTAACGGACAATTGTACCGTGCAGTAACCCATAATGGTCGATGTCTGGGTTTTATCAGCCATGGAGATGGTACCCCGAGTAGGGACCACCTTTAGGGAGAGTTGTTGTACCAGTTCAGGGTGGATAAAACTCTCCGTGCTTCCACTGTCAATTAAACATTTAACCCTGCACCCGTTTACCTCGATGTCCACCATTGATTTGGATAGCGGGTGCGGCCTGGTCTGGTCCACTGTGACCGATGCCACTGTAGGGCCCTGATCGAGACAAGATGGCGTCCACGCTGTCTGCTCACAAGATGGCGGACCCCACGAGGTCGGGCAAGATGGCGTCCAAGATGGCCGCTCCCACGGTGCACACGCGGCGGTGGCGGGTTTTCCGGCGGGGTTCCCTCTGCATACCTTCCCGAAGTGCCCCTTCTTACCGCACTTAAAGCAGGTGGTGCCTTTCGCCGGGCACAGGTTTCTGGTGTGCTTCGGCTGCCCGCAGAAGTAGCAGTTGGGTCCCCGACGCATCGCGGCTGTCGTAGGGCTTCTGGGGGGAGAGCGGGGCCCCGACGGTGTCGGGCTGCCGGGCGGGGAAGATGCCTTCCAAGATGGCGGCGCCCTTGGTGCACACGTGGCGGCGTGGACGGCGCGGGCTGAAGAGTAGGCGTCCGAGTTTCTCTGGGCCACATCCAGGGATCGTGCTGTGTCCGCAGCCTGTTTCAGGTCCAATCCCGTTTTTTCCAGCAGTCTCTGCCGGATGTAAGTGGAGCTGAGGCCTGTGATAAAGGCATCGCGAACAAGCTCGTCAGTGTACACTGCGGCTTTTACATCTTGGCACTTGCAGTCTTTGCCAAGCGTTTTCAGGGTGCCTAGGAACTCCTCCACCGATTCCCCAGGTCGCTGTGCGCGAGTAGCGAGCAGGTGCCTAGCATACACCTCATTCGTAGGCTGCTGGTAATGCGCCTTTAAGATGTCACAGACGGCCGGGTACGTGTCGGCGTCTTGGATGAGGGGGTAAACCCGGTGGCTTACCCAATTCCGCAGAATTCCGAGTTTCATACTCGCAGCGTCCGTAGCGTCTTTGACGGCTGCGGAATTGTCCAGGAAGAATTCCATACACATAAACCAGTGTCCGAAGCGTGCCGATGCGTCCGAAGCATGCTGGTCCAAATCCAAACGTTCGGGTTTCAAGAGTTGATCCATTGTGTTGAAAATTAAGTCAATAAAATTGATGTGCCTCAATAAATCCGAGACTCGATGTTAGCGAAACAAAACAAGGCTTTTATTGACTTAGAAGGTAACACACAGAGGAGAATGTATCTTCCATCCAGAGGTCTGCCGTACTGGATGTGCTGCAGGCTGGGCCAGCTTACATAGGAGCCAGGTATGGGCAGAGCCCTACACACAGTACAATACAATGGAAATGAAACTGAAACCAACCACAGTCACAGGCAGAGAAATACTGATGAGCGATGAATGGAATATTTCATCACATATGTAAATGTAAGTTGTTTTTGGAAGGGACAGTGTGAGATGTGATCTTACAGGAATATATAAGATTGTAAATAGTATGGAAAAGATTAATCTGGAATACTTTGAACAGTGAGAGTAGGGCAAGGGGATACAGCTTCAAACTGGTAAAAGATAACTGATATCAGGAAGTTCTACTTCATGCAGAGTGACCACAATTTGGAATAGACTTCAGAGCAGAGTGATGGAGGCAAAAACCCTGTAATTATTTAAGAAAGAAATGGATGCCGCAATGGGAGGAGTGTAGGTTTGATCTGGGTGAATTACATAGCATTTACAGCATAGAAGCAAGCCCTTCGACCCAACAGGTCTACGCCGGTGTTTACGCTCCACAGGAGCCTCCTCCCACCTTCCCAATGTATTAGAATGGGCCCATTGGCCCTCCTCATCCACAAGTAAAAGAAAGACTTGCAGTTATATAGTGCCTTTCATGACCTCATGACGTCCCAAAGCACTTTACAGTTAATGAAGTACTTTTGAAGTGTAGTCATTGTTGTAATGTAGGAAATGCAGCAGCCAATTTGCACACAGCAAGCTCCCACAAACAACAATGTGATAATGACCAGATAATCTGTTTTATTTATGTTGATTGAGGATTAAATATTGGCCAGGACGTCAGGGATAACTCCTTTGAAATAGTCCCATGGGATCTTTTACGTCCACCTGAGGCGGCAGACGGGGCCTCGGTTTAACATCTCATCCAAAAGACGGCACCTCCGACAGTGCAGCACTCCCTCAGTACTGCACTGGTGTGTCAACCTAGACTTGAACCCACAACCTTATGAATCAGAGGCGAGAGTGCTACCCACTGAGCCACGGCTGACAGCGCCCTATGAGCATGGTGCAGGTTTATTGGCACAAATCCGTGCACGGTGCTTGACCATCGTGAGCCAGTGGGAGCCAAGACCATCAAAGCGCTACCTCATTGGCAGTGCGGCCGTGGGGGCGGGCGAACATGACATCACAATGCGGCGAGCGAGGGGCTTGGTCGGTGGCAGTCCTTTGTGAGAGAGTGCGAAGCGGGGCGGAATCCTGTTTTGGTGCGATCAACTAAAACTGTAACTTAACAAAAAACACAACAAATGAAACGTAACAAATTAAATTAAAATTTGTTTCCGGGGATGATGGTGCACTCCAGTCCCTGAGGTGCCCACCGGTCGCGGAAGGCCTCGAGCATGCCGGCGGACACCGCGTGCTCCATCTCCAGGGCCACCCGGGCGCGAACGTGGCCGTGGAAGAGGGGCAGGCAGTCAGGCCGAACGACCCCCTCGACCGCCCGCTGCCTGGACCAGTTGATGGTCACTTTGGCCAGGCCCAGGAGCAGTCCTATGAGGAGGTTCCTCCACCCTGCCTGCTCCCCGCTGCACCGGGTGACCAAAGATCAGGAGCGTGGGACTGAAGTACAACCGAAAATTGAGGAGCAGCCCCTTCAAATAGTGGAAGAGGGGCTGCAACCTTTCACATTCTACATAGATGTGGAATATGGACTCTTCCAGGCCGCAGAAAAGGCAGGCGGCCTGGGAGTCCATGAACCGACTTAATAATTTATTGGACGGGACTGCTCCATGCAACAGCCTCCAGGCCAAGTCCCCAATAGATAAAGAGAGGATTCCCACATAGAGAGCCCTCCATTGGGGACCCCCGCCTCCGCCGGACGGCAAGATTGTGCGCCAAGGCATGACCGGATGGCAGACGAGGATGACAAAATGAAAGGTGTGCAAGAGCAGCCTGTACAGGAAACCCCTCCATGCAGAGTGAAAAGGCATGGAGGGGAATTCCCAGAGACGGCTCAAGTTGTGAGGCGCCGGCTCCCGTGAGGGGTCTCGGGGCTGGATGCCAATGAGGAATTCCGTCCGGACGGGGATCAGTTTGGACGGGATCGCCCCACGTGCTTGAGCCTCATCGATACACCAAGTGGAGTAAGGGCCCAGTGCCACTATCAGCGAATCGATGACTTTGGCCGCAGGTGCAGGACAGGCACCGCACCAGCTCCATCGGCGCCATCCAGCCCGCTCCTCCGCCATCGAGTGGGTCCCTGACTCTGGTCATCTTGCCAGACACAGCACTGCCCTCCACCAGCCACCTGACCCCGCGTTCATGGAGGTGCAGATTCTTGAGCAGCGGCTCCCAAAGGACAGCCACCAATCCTGACGGGGGAGAACTCCGTCTGCAGGCGACCTTGTTCCAGACCCATAGCATTTCCTGGTAGAAGACAGGCAGCTCCCACAAGCAGGCACGGGTAACCACCAGTTTTACAAACAGGAGCTGCGTGTCGTAGTTGAGGCCATGCAGCTGGCGGAAGAAATGCGTTGCCAGCGCACAACATCGGGGAGGATCATCAACGTACAGGT
Source organism: Somniosus microcephalus (assembly GCF_052327205.1). Taxonomy (NCBI): domain Eukaryota; kingdom Metazoa; phylum Chordata; class Chondrichthyes; order Squaliformes; family Somniosidae; genus Somniosus; species Somniosus microcephalus. Next base: position 36,900,310 of record NC_141003.1, on the reverse strand, counting down.
ATCTCTGCAGCATCCGAAGACGTAAAGTCGCAGCCTGGGTGCGAAGGCACACCAGCGCCTGACCGCCCTCCCTAAGTGGGAGACTCAGAACCGCGGCAGAGACCCAGTGATTCCTTTTGTCCCAGAAGAAGTCGATGAGCTTCTTCTGTATCTTGGTGACAAACACAGGAGGAGGGATCAAAGTGACCAACCGGTACCACAGCATAGTGGCCACCAGTTGATTTATGACCAGCGCTCAACCCCTGTAGGACAGCACTTGGAGCAGTTCTGTCCAACGCCCTAGGCGAGCGGTGACTTTGGCCTCCAGCTCTTGCCAGGTCACCTCAGCAAGACTAAGGTAGACTCCTAAGTAGAGGAGATGAGTGGTGCTCCAAGCAAAAGGCCAGAGCTCCTCCGATAGGGAGTCCACCCGCCACTGACCCACCAGGAGTCTGGAACATTTCTCCCAGTTGATCTTGGTGGAGGACGCAGCCGAGTACACCTGCTGGCACTTGTGCATCCTCCGCAAGTCAACGGGATCCATGACCATGAGGAGCACGTCATCGGCGTAAGCCAAGAAGACGACCCCCATGTCCAGCCCTTGCAGAGCCAGTCCCGTCAACCTCTTCCTTCCGCAGGAGGTGCAGGAAAGGCTCTACACAGATGGCATATAACTGACCGGACATGGGGCATCCCTGACACCCCCCCCTCCTGAAGCGAAGCGGCGCTGTCAAAGACCCGCTAACTTTGATCAGACACTCCACGGCGACAAAATGCATCCCGAACCCGAATGCGCGCAGAGTCCCGAAGAGGTACTCGTGATCCACCCTGTCGAACATTTTCTCCTGGTCGAGGGAAAGGAAGGCGACTGACAGACCAGCCTCTGGGAATGGTGGACCAAATGGATGTTGTCGTGGATGGTCCGGCCCGGGACCATGTAGGACTGGTCGGGGTGGATCATGTGGGCCAGCATGGTGCCAAGGCGGGCAGACATAGCCCAGGCAAAGATTTTATAGTCTGTGCTGAGGAGGGAGACCGGGCGCCATTTCTTAAGATGGCGGAGATCGCCCTTCTTGGACAGCAGGATGATGACCGCCCTGCGCCAAAAAAGGAGCATCTCCCCGGTCGCCAGACTTTCCCCCAAGACCCACGCGTAGTCTAAGAACACCCTGTGGAACTCCACGGTCAGCCTGTCCAGCCCCAGGGACTTGCCCCTTGAGAGCTGGCTGAGGGCGACGGTCAGTTCCGCCAGGTTCAGCGGAACATCCAGTTGTTCGGCGCCCTCCGGACCGACCTTCGGCAGGTCCTCCCACAAAACTCTGCGGGTTTCCTCGCTGGACGGATCCGGAGAGAACAGAGCCGCGTAGTAGGCCCAGGCCTCCGCGCTGATGCCCTCCAGATCCCAGACCAGAGATCCGTCGTCGGCCAGCAGCCCCAAGAGCTGCTTACGGAACACCAGTCTTTTTTCCAGCCCCAATGAGCTGCAAGTCCTTCAGCATGCCGTTCTTCTCTTTGTACACCTTCCGCAGGGCTGGGTCTTCAACAACTTGACCAAGACGGGACTCCAAGTCGAGCACCTCCCTCTCCAACCACCCAACCCGAGCCTTCTGCCTCTTGGTCGACCCCCTCGCGTACTCCTGATAGAAGAGATGGATGTGAGCCTTGCCCACGTCCCACCATAGCCTCAAGGAGGGGAAACCCCCCCTGCTTCCTTCTCCAGTCGGCCCAGAACCGACGGAACGAATCCCGGAGCAGCTCGTCCTCCAGCAGCAGGTTGTTAAAATGCCAGTATGCAGACCCCCCGCGCACGCGGAGCGGAACGAGCTCCGCCCTCACCAGGTGGTGGTCCGTGCACGTCACCGGCCACATGCAAGCCGCCGGAACGCAGGAGACGTATGCCCGGGAAATGTAAAGGCAGTCGATTCTGGACCCTCCTCTTCCAGACCTCACCCAAGTGAAGGCGCTGGAGTTGGGATGGAGATTTTGCCAGACATCCACCAAGTCGAGGGACCCGACCAGGTCCCTTAACTTCTCCATCTTCGCCGAGCTGCGCAGGGGACCGGTCCAGTCCCTCGCCTCGAGGGTGCAGTTAAAATCCCCCCCGAGGATGACGCACTCGCCGATGTCGATGGAGCCTAAAAGAGCGGACACTTCTTCAAAGAAGTGCACTTGCTGCGCACCGGTCCGGGGGGTGTACACGTTCACGAGATGGAGCGGCACGTCCCCCAGGCGAACAGTGATCTGGAGCAAGCGGCCCGGCACATGCTCCTTGACCCCCATGATCTCCGGCTGAAAATGTGAAATGTGAGACCAGCAAGATAGCCACCGCACAGTAATTGTTGGCGAGGTGGCTCCTTGCCATCCCAGGAGCCACGTGGCCTCGTCTCCCAGAACGGTGTGGGTTTCCTGCAGGAAGCACACTGCATCCTTCCCTTCCCTAAGGACCGAGAAGTTATTAAATCTGCGGCGTGTCTCTCTGCTGCCATTGATGTTGAGGCTGGCTATGCTTATCTTCATGACAAGACCATAGTGCAACCTCTACCTAACCTAACGGGGGGAGGGAGAGGAGTCAGCTCCAACCACCTGTTGAGGGCCAGCTGGATCCATTTGCGATGACCCAGGCACATTGCCATAAAGTCCTGGAGTTCCTCAACGGGGATAAGGGGAGACTTGTGGGGGGCAGGAGAGCATCCACTACCTCACTGGCGAAGGAGTCCAAATCATTCCCAGTGCCCTCCACCGAGTCCCCGTCCTCCTCCAGGTCGTCACCAGCGGCTGACCCGTCCGTCACACAAGGTGCAGTGAATGGCTCGGCCACACCATGTAGTACCATTATTCAAGAAGGGTAGTAGGGAAAAACCGGGGAACTACAGGCCAGTGAGCCTAACATCAGTGGTAGGAAAATTACTGGAAAAAATCCTGAGGGACAAAATTTGTCTCCACTTGGAGAGGCAAGGATTAATCAGGGATAGTCAACATGGCTTTGTCAAGGGAAGATCATGTCTGACTAATTTGATTGAATTTTTTGAGGGGGTGACTAGGTGTGTGGATGAGGGTAACGCAGTGGATGTGGTATACATGGATTTCAGTAAGGCCTTCGATAAAGTCCCGCACAGGAGACTGGTCAAGAAGGTAAGAGCCCATGGAATCCAGGGTGCCTTGGCACATTGGATACAAAACTGGCTTAGTGGCAGAAGGCAGAGGGTGATGGTCGAAGGTTGTTTTTGTGACTGGAAACCTGTGGCCAGTGGGGTACCACAGGGATCGGTGCTGGGTCCCTTGCTGTTTGTGGTCTACATTAATGACTTGGATATGAATGTAAAGGGTATGATCAGTAAATTCGCGGATGATACTAAAATTGGTAGGGTGGTAAATAGCGAGGAGGGTAGCCTCAGTCTGCAGAACGATATAGATGGGTTGGTCAGATGGGCGGAACAGTGGCAAATGGAATTTAACCCGGAAAAGTGCGAGGTGATGCACTTTGGGGGGTCTAACAAGGCAAGGGAATACACAATGAAGGGAAAGACCCTAGGCAAGACGGAGGGTCAGAGGGATCTGGGTGTGCAGGTACACAGATCCCTGAAGGCGGCGGAACAGGTGGATAAGGTGGTAAAAAAGGCATATGGGATACTTGCCTTCATTAGCCGAGGCATAGAATATAAGAGCAAGGAGGTTATGATGGAGCTGTATAAAACACTGGTTAGGCCACAGCTGGAATACTGTGTGCAGTTCTGGTCGCCACACTACAGGAAAGATGTGATCGCGTTAGAGAGGGTGCAGAGGAGGTTCACCAGGATGTTACCAGGGCTGGAGCGCTTCAGCTATGAAGAGAGACTGGGCAGATTGGGTTTGTTTTCCTTGGAGCAGAGGAGGCTGAGGGGGGACATGATTGAGGTGTACAAAATTGTGAGGGGCATAGATAGGATGGATGCTGAGGAGCTTTTCCCCTTAGTAGAGGGGTCAATAACTAGGGGGCATAGATTCAAGGTAAAGGGCGGGAGGTTTAGAGGGGATTTGAGAAAGAACTTTTTCACCCAGAGGGTGGTTGGAGTCTGGAACTCACTGCCTGAAAGGGTTGTGGAGGCAGAAACCCTCACAACATTTAAGAAGCATTTGGATGAGCATTTGAAATGCCATAGCATACAAGGCTACGGGCCAAATGCTGGAATATGGGATTAGATTAGACAGGGCTTGATGGCCGGCATGGACACGATGGGCCGAAGGGCCTCTATCCGTGCTGTATTACTCTATGACTCTATGACTCTATGACCAGCCGGCCCTACCTCTGTCCCGATCCCACCCCCAGGATTGACGGCAGCGGAGTCCTCCCTGGGCTCCTCCGGGGGAGCTGGGCCAGGAGGCGGCGGCAGTTCGGGGTCCCCCTCCGCCTCAGACGCCGGGCTGCATGGAGAAACCGGGGAGTAAACCATTCCCAGTTCCTCCAAAACACTCGGCACCAGCGACAGTGACAGAGTTAGCGGGTCCTCCCCCTCCCCGCCAGCAGCTACCTACCCAGCGGGCAGGGTGTTTTTATTAAAACCCTCGACCAGGTCGAGCAGTTTCTGGGAGATATCTGGGTGTGCTCAGCCTCATCGGCCTCGGCCACCCCAGTCCCCAGGGTGCTTGACCCGGCGAGGAGTGATGGTTGAAATTCCAAAGTGGGGACAGGTGGTTCCTTGGCCCCCCACATGGGCAGGGCCTCTTCCCCATCCTCGGGAGGCACGGGCTGGACAGACATATCTGTCTCACCCTACCGAGGGACAGGCGACTCCTGCCGACGGCGCGTGTCGGTGACGGATCCACGACGGGTGCTGACTCCTCTTGCACGGAGGGACCTCCCTCCTCCAGGCCCTCCTCCGCTTCTAGGGATTGCACCTCCTTTTTAATCCTGTGGGACACAGAGGCGGCGAGACTTCCATGTCTGCCGAGGCCCCCGCCTCCGCTCCCTCCTTCTGTTTTTCTTTCCCGGGCCCGAGCCCGACCGTGGGTGGTGGAATCTCTGTGGGAGTAGGTGTGGTCATGGGCTCGGGATCCTTTGTGCTCGCCAAAACGGCTCCTGGGTTGAGTGCGGTTATGGGATCGTTGCAGTTTCCAAGGGGTCTTGCTCTCTAGATGCTTCTTTTTCCTCCGCGCCTTCCATCAGCTCGGACGCTCTCCCTCCCCGCCGGAGGCCGTGATGACATTGGCCTCCGACATCGACCGCGCATCCGCGAGTGGCGGTGGCGCAGCCTCGGCCGCTTTAGATGTCGTAGCGGCTTTGGAGGCGGGGCAGTTTTTCCGAATGTGCCTCACCTCCTTACAGGTGTGGCACCGCACACCGTCCGACATCCAGAAGACGCGGTAGGCTGTCCCCTCATGGTGCATGTAAGACGCACCTTCTGTGTCCTCCTCCCGCGCCAGCTGTACGAAAAGCTGGTGCCGGAAGGGGAAGACATGACGGAGACTGACCTCCCTGAATCAGAGCGGGATCCCCGACCTCATCTCCCCCAGTTGTCGTAGGTTGGGGAGGAGGAGCTCACCGGGGACAAAGGGCGGGACGTTGGAAATAACAATTCTCTGTGCGGTGGCCTCAAGAGGGTCCTCTGGCAAGAAGGTCCCACCCACCGTGAGCCCCTTAGTAAAGGCCAGGGACACCACCCGCTCCGATCTCAGGAAGAACACAGCCTTCCCGTACATTTTCAAGGCTGCTACAACGGCCGAGGGGGTGACAACCTCAGTCATTGCTTTGACGCACACATTGATGTGAGTGTAGCTTGTAACCCCATGTTTCTTGTTGATTAGACGAAAGGGTGACGAGGCAGCAGGAGCAGCGGAAGCAGCCATGCCAACATATGACCTCGCTGACCCCGTCACCGGTGAAGATGGAGTCGCCATCGTGGGGTTATTCTTATAAGGGCTATACTCACCCCCAAGTCTCAGGCCTGATGATGTTCATTATGGCCTCGGTTTTATGCTAGTCCCTGGGATGGGAATATGAACCCACAACCTTCTGAATCAGAGGCGAGAGTGCTACCCACTGAGCCGCGGCTGACAGCGCACTATGAGCATGGTGCAGGTTTATTGACTTGGTGAACATAACCTGGCGATCGAAAAAGGTAGACACAGACAGACCCGGCTACCAAGAGAGGACAGGATATGCTCTCACTGCAGTCAGGGAGTGGTGGAGACAGAGATGCACTTCCTCACAGCTTGTAGAAAATATCAGGGCATAAGGGAGAATTTCTACCCAAAATTCACAAAAATATGCCAGGAATTCAGAAATTTGAATGACGACCAAAAACTCCCATACCTACTAGGGGAAGAGAGAAATTGCGTAACACTAGCGGGACACTATGTTACAGCTTGCCATAAACAGAGGGACAACCACTAAATATAAGAAAAGAGTATATATAAATTATATGAAAGTATGTTTATACACTGTATGGATAGATCTGTATTTTTGTGAACAAACATGAATGTTTTCCGATGCTTTGGCAACATAAGATGTAACTTGTCATCATGCCAATAAAGCGATTTGAATTGAATTGAATATTGGCACAGAGACGTGCACGGTGCTTGACCATCGTGAGCCAAGACCATCAAAGCGCTACCTCATTGGCAGTGCGGCCGCCGGGGCGGGGCGAACATGACGTCACAATGCGTGGGGATTGGTCGGTGGCCGTCCTTTGTGACGGAGTGTGAGGTGGCGCGGGGAGCGTGAGGCCTGGTTCGTTCTGTCTCTGTGAGCGGGAGCGAAGCTCGAGCAGTCGGTGAGCAGCGCGCGCGGATTATTTAGCGTGCACGAGCTGTGTCCCGCCAGGGCCCCCAGCGAGCGAATGTGCATCGGGAGCAGTCGGTAAGCCGGGTTCGGGCATCTCTCGGTTGTAGTGGCGCCAGTGCGAGTCATAATAGAGCTTGTAAGGTGTCGGCATAACCCCTGTGGCGATACAGCTTTTGTGTCGAAACTGCCTCAGTCCACCAAATCGATGTCCCTAAGGCGGCTATGACTTAGTCTGAACGTATTCTCCGTCTCCTGCTTTTGGTATTTCCCAGAATTGAGAGAGTTCTGTGTGCACAATCCTGATTCTATCCCCAAAAGAATCTACTAGAAAATGTGGCTTTTTAGTCACCCAAGTGTAAGACAGAGATAGCAAGCCACCAGTCAGCATGCCTGAAACTGGACAACTGGGAAATCCAGACATTGCATTTCCCTGATGCCAATTGCACGCTGCTCCATAGGTCCACATCCCACTTAGCAAAGTCAGAGAACTGAGGTGCAGGTTGGTATGTTCCTTATACAGTACCATGGAAGACTTATTTTATTCCTTATACATATGGAGGGCTTATTCTTGGTTATAATTATCTGGTGTACCCTGGCAATGAGTTTCTTTGCTCTCTAGAAAATTACTCTTTGGATAAATCCCTATCCAGATAAACTTGTACCTGAATTTATAGTAACTATCTAATCTAGCGGAGTTGGTATCCTTGAACATAGCGTAGCATTTGGTCAAAGGATACAGGATTAGAGTAATGTTAAAAATGAATAGCTAAATGCGTAGAGTTAATGCCTGGGGTCTATACCCTTCCGCACCATGTTTCAAGGATTGCATTTAACTGAAAAGTGTGTACAACACTTATACAAAATCATTGTTTAGTATTGCAATTTCAGCATTATTCATAGATAAATTGACTAACCAGTTCATATTTATAGACATTTGTAGAGTCATCTGAAGAACTGAATCATCGAATCAACCTCGAATTACACAAACATGGTGGAAAGTGCGTGTAGTGTCTGGGTGACTTTGATCAAAGCGATTATTGCAGGACAGAGACCAAATTCCAAAATAGTCAAATTATACTTGTTTGGAACATTCTTCACAATTCTTACAGTCTTCCTGGCGCTAATAGAGATGGTGCATTCGACAGTGCAACCTGCAGATGAGGACGATGACTTGGAAACAATGAACAGTATGTTCGTCAAACCGTCAAGATCCACAAGAAGCTATCTTTTAATTAAAAGGAATAACCCGTGCAGATTGCATGCCTCTTAAAGAGACTGAATTTCAGTTAGAGAACGAAGAATGTGAATGATTATTGTATGCATGGTCCATTTGCATTTCTGAGCTAGAGAAAGGATAGCACAGTTTGGTGATTGGAATTTTAAGAAAGCCACAAATTTGTAGAGCGATGATCTAGTCTAGAGAAACCAATGAGGTACTGGTAACCAGTTAGACAATATTTGTTAAATATTGCTATGTTGCAAATTTACTTTATGAGCCACTCACTGGTTATTCAAAGTACTGAAATAAAACTGGTGCTTTGCACTAATTTACAAAGAACTTTTTAAAGAGAAAAATCTACTAGACTTGATATTTGCTACTGCACTTTATGGCTAGTTTAACAAACTGGCTAAATTTACAGAAATTTTCATAAAATTGCTGTTTAAATCTTCACAATGGTAGTTAAAGCTGTACACTACTTTGAATATTCATGGCTGTATTTTGTGTGTGTATATATAACATACATACAGTTTCAAGTGTTGATGCTGACCATAGGTGTCTTGCCATGGATCTAAAAACACACAAGCACCAACGGTCTTTGGTGCAGTGTATGGTCAAGAATAAACACATCTGAATAATGAGCTTTTTTGATGGTGGTTTTATTTCTGGAGTTGCCTACACATTTCAATATCTTTGAACATATTCACACAAAAGGTCAATGCACTTTGCTGTATGCTTAGATTTATTAGTTAATATGCATAAGCTCCTTGTTGAAGAATCAAGTTCTTCTTCTTTCAATTTCCTTTTCTCCTATTGTTGGATAGGGTCAAGTTCAGTGCTGTTGATGAAGTATTGATATTGGATCACAGTTCCTGGATTCAATAAATGATGCATGTGAAAGTTAGATTTTTTTCTTTTTGTTGCTCAGGATTGCAGCTATCAGACTTGTAGGTGTGCATGTAAATTATGGATGTGGGGTTCATTGAAGGTTGTCTATTTATAGAATGGCTGGAGGGAGTAGTACGATATCAGTGTTATATCATGAACAGCGCTACTTTTGACCATCATGAGGTACGGCACATTACCAAAGCATGCACTGCCGGTACCTGCCTTTTCCATTTTGTGACAAAGGCAAAAAGAATTACTCAAAATCAAGCTTTTGACTCACTATTTTTGACTTATCAAAAGCGATCCTTTCCAATCGCACCTACTACTGAGAACCTAAAACCACAAATCTGTGTCAATGGTCTGTCAGTATTCCCTGAAATGTTTGTACCAAGCTCTATGTAGAATATCTTTTATCTATTGTAACAGCTGTGTCCTAAACATCAGGATGGTCAATTTTGGTTGTGTTTAAGTGTATTTTTCTCAATTTTAATTGGTTATTTTCTTTTTTAGCTTTTCTGTAATAAGATGTGACTTTCTCCCCAGTCAAATTCCAGCAAAAAAAAAAGTCCCACGATACAACTGCCATGTGGTTCCTCAATCACCTCCCCACCATAAACTCTCAAAGATAAATGTTATCACGTAACAAACTTAGTTGTTTAATAAAAAATCAGCTTACTAATCAACTTGGCTCCAATAACCTCTTTGCAGGTCATGGCTGTCTTTCACAAACAGCACCGAGAAAAGGGAAAGTGAAAAGTAATGTTGTGGGGTGAGAAGTAAAGGAGTATCAAGGGACAAGGAAAATGATGTACGGGAGTCTATATTTTTTGAATGAACTCTGGACTATTTCAGCTGTGCTGTAGAGAAGGCAAATCGGGACAGACACTGTTTTGAGGAAGGGAGCGAATGAATGACCTTGGAGAAAGCCTTTCTTGGTGACCCAGTTGCCAAGGGCGCAGAGAGAGAGGAGCACTCTGTTGGGGTGGAGGGAGAGAAATAAGGCCCTTATTCAGGATGAGGAGGATGGAGAGGAAAACGTGTTGATTGGATCACACGGGATTTATCTCGGTCATCTTTTTTCTAGTTTTTTTTAAAATTGGTTTAGTCTCTGTCAAAAGTGCCATTGAAACATAGAAACATAGAAGATAGGAGCAGGAGTAGGCCATTCGGCCCTTCGAGCCTGCTCCGCCATTCAACGCGATCATGGCTGATCATCCAAACCCTAGCACCCAGTCCCTACACCGACAGCCATCCCACCCAAGCCGTAACCCCACGTATTTAATCCCCCCTAACACTAAGGGTCAATTTTTATCATGGTCAATCAACCTAACCCGCACATCTTTGGACTGTGGGAGGAAACCGGAGCACCCGGAGAAAACCCACGCAAACACGAGGAGAATGTGCAAACTCCACGCAGACAGTCACCCGAGGCCGGATTTGAACCCGGGTCCCTGGCGCTGTGAGATCATCTGTCTTTTGTAAAATAATGTATTTGCAATATTGTGTTTATAATAATGCAAAAAACATGTCTAGTGCACTTTTAATGTCTCACATTTCACTCTTGTGCTTCAAATGCTGCACTCCAAATTTTTGTTAAGCTTCACAGAAAAAGGTATGAAGAACCAACGTACTGGAACAGAATGTCTGCAGTCTTTTGATTAAGCTCTGATTGAACACTGCTCAATATTTACTCAACATCATTTAGATTTCATATCCTTAAAGGGGGCGAAGCGTTCACAATTAGCATTAGAAGAATTCTTTGATTTTTACATGATGCAATGTTGCTGCCCTTATAAAACATCACGTCATCTGACTTGCTGTGAGGAGTGCCATGGCAGATTTTCTTTTCTAAAAATTTGTTTTTGGAATGTGGGTGACACTGGCAAGGCTGAATTTATTGCCTATTGCTTGTAGCCTTGCGAAGGTGGTGCTGGGTCTCCTTAAACTGCAAGTCCTTGTTCTGATGGTGTCCTCATGATTGTGTTCAGTAGGGAATTCCAGGTTTTTCCCAGCAGCAAGGAAGAAATGTTGATGCATGTCCTAGTCAGGATGGTGTATGACTGGGATGGGAACTTGGAGGTGATGGTGTTCTTATGATATTGTGGCTGTTCTTCTTGGTAGAGCTTGAGAGGCTAGGAGGTGCTACCCAAGTAAGTTTGTTGAGTTGCTTCACTATATGGTGTAAATAGTACATACTGCAGCCACAGTGCTCCAGTGTTGGAGGGGTAGATACTGAGTCCAATGGCAGAGGCGCTGTTCAAGTGGTGTGTTCTGACCTGGATGATGAGCTTTTTGAGTGTTGATCCAGGCGAGTGTTGAGTATTCCATCATACTCCTGACTTGAACTTTGTAGAGGAGTGGCTTTGAAGGGTCATGAGATGAGCCACTCATTGCAGAATACCCAGCTTCCGCCCTGCTCATAGCTATGCTTCCAGTCATAACCCCCAGAATATTGATGGTGGAGGAGTCAGCAACGATGGTTCCATTGGAGGTTGGGGGAGGTGATTTGACCTTTTCCTACTGGAGATTGTCATTGCCTGGCACTTGTGCCATAGATGTTACTTGTCCTGTTATAAAAATGTTATATATACACACTTCCTATCGCACTTCAGTTGCCCATTGCAGTTCAGGTATCACCCACTGGCTAATAAGAATGACTATTACACATAAAGTATAAAGACGCCAAAGTAGTAATTTGGAATGTACCGATAAACTGTCCAGCAACAAAAGTACTGAGGTTACTGTGTCTGCAACTTCTTAATTGACTTGTGTATGGACTCGCCCAGTATTTACTTAATGCAAATCGACTTTTATCTTTAAAGAGGCACACAACTACACTTCAGTAGCAGAATAATACATTGTGTAATTTTCCTGTCCTTATTAAGTCAGAGAATGCACTGTTTTACATGAGCAGTGCCACAGGTGATTTACTAAATATATGTGCATACCTGGACTAGAAACAACCCATAGAAAAACAAACACCCTTTTTGAAAGAAACCTATGTAACTTGCCTTGGAGGCTATGACATAGTTACTATGGGATGGTACAATATCAATAAAAACTGGGCACAGCTGAATCTATCCCCAGTGTCCTGGACAATATTTAAAACTCAACCAACAATGCTAAAACAGATTATCTGGTCATTCATTTCATTGCTGTTTGTGGGAGCTTGCTGTGCATAACTGGCTTCTGTGTTTCCAACATTACAACAGAGACTGCACTTCAAAAATACTTAATTGCAGCGCTTTGGGACATGCTGGAGTTATGAAAGGTGCTATATAAATGTAAGTTCTTTCTTAGTAAACAGCTGTTTCGCTGACCTCTGAGACAGTCTTTTCAATTACCAGGTTGTAATTTAAGCCATTTTTTCCTCCATGGGCTGTGATTTTACGACTTGGATTAATGTGTTTCTTGGTAATTTAAGTAAAAGATGACAAAACACTGCTAAATCACAGGCATTAAGTTACTAGGTAGTAATTCAAATGAGCAGGCTTGAAGCCATCATTAGTACAAAAGAGCAGGTAAAGAGTTTGTGCACATCAGAACGATATGATTGAATTTATATCTGCTAGTTAGATGCCGCTCTTCAGTTTATTTTTATGCTGTTTATTAATTTCATCGTTTTTCTTTTACTGTAATTTGATGAACATGACTAATGTGAAAAAATGGGATGATGCCATTGAATAGACAATCTTGATAGTGATGTAACTTGATGCACTTGTTTCATGCTTAATTATCTATTAACTAAATAAGGTGGAAATACATTTCACAGATTAAGAAAACAATAACAAGGAAGGGGGAGGGTGAACAGGCAGAGGTCGTGGTTCACATTGGGACCAACGCCATGTGTAGGAAGAGGGATGAGGTCCTGCAGCAAGAATTTAGGGAGCTAGGTAGCAGATTAAAGAGTAGGACCTCAAAGGTTGTAATCTCTGGATTACTCCCGGTGCCACGTGCTAGTGAGTATAGGAATAGGAGGATAGAGCAGATGAATGCGTGGCTAAAGAGTTGGTGCAGGAGGGAGGGCTTTAGTTTCCTGGATCACTGGGCCTGCTTCTAGGGAAGGTGGGACTTGTACAAGTCGGATGGGTTGCACCTGAACCAGAGCGGGACAAATATCCTTGCGGGGAGGCTTGCTAGCACTGTTCGGGGGGGGGGGTTTAAACTAAAATGGCAGGGGGTTGGGAACCTGAGCAGGGAGACAGAGGAAAGGAAAATGGGGATAAAAGCAAAAGATAGGAAGGAGAAAAACAAAAGTGGCAGTCAGAGAAATCAACGGTTTAAATCAAACATGGCCATAATAAATAATAATTCTAATAGGTCTAAGAGTGTTTAAAAAAAAAACAAGCCTGAAGGCTTTGTGTCTTAATGCGAGGAGCATTTGTAATAAGGTGGATGAATTGGCTGCGCAAATAGAGGTAAACGAATATGATTTGGTTGGGATTACGGAAACGTGGCTCAAGGATGGCCAAGACTGGGAACTCAACATCCAGGGGTATTTGATATTCAGGAAAGATAGGCAAAAAGGAAAGGGAGGTGGGGTAGCATTACTGGTTAAAGAAGGGATTAATACAATTGTAATGAAGGATATTAGCTCTGATGATGTGGAATCTGTATGGGTAGAATTGAGAAATACCAAGGGGAAAAAAACATTAGTGGGAGTGGTATATAGACCTCCAAACAGTAAGGCGGAGGTTGGGGATGGCATTAAAAGGGAAATTAAAGAAGCGTGCAATAAGGGCACAGCAGTCATCATGGGTGATAATCTACATATAGATTGGGCCAACCAAATTAGTAACAATACTGTGGAGGAGGAATTCCTGGAGTGTTTATGGGATGGCTTCCTGGACCAATATGTCGAGGAACCAACCAGAGATCAGGCCATCTTAGACTGGGTATTATGTAACGAGAAAGGATTAATTAGCATTCTTGTTGTACGAGGCTCCTTGGGTCGGAGAGATCATAACATGATCGAATTCTTCATTAAGATGGAGAATGAAGTATTTGACTCGGAGACTAGGGTCCTGAATTTAAATAAAGGAAACTACGATGGTCTGAGGAGTGAGTTGGGTAGGATTGATTGGGGAATGGCACTCAAAGGTTGACGGTGGATAGGCAATGGCAAACATTCAAAGACCGAATGGATGAGCTACACAATTTGTTCATCCCAGTTTGGCATAAAAATAAAACAAAAAAGGTGACTCAACCGTGGCTAACAAGGGAAATTAGGGATAGCATAAGATCCAAGGAGATGACATATAAATTGGCCAGAAAAAGCAATAATCCTGAGGATTGGGAGCAGTTTAGGAATCAACAAAGGAGGACAAAGGGATTAATTAAGAAGGGGAACATAGAATATGAGAATAAGCTAGCAGGGAACATAAAAACTGACTGTAAAAGCTTTTATAGATATGTGAAGAGAAAAAGATTGGTGAAGTCAAGCGTAGGTCCCTTACAGTCAGAATCAGGGGAATTTATAATGGGAAACAAGGAAATGGCAGACCAACTAAATACATACTTTGGTTCTGTCTTCACAAAGGAGGACACAAATAACCTCCCAGAGATGTCAGGGAACATAGGGTCTAATGAGAGGGAGGAACTGAAAGAAATCAGTATCTGTAGGGAAATGGTGTTAGGAAAATTGATGGGACTGAAGGCCGATAAATCCCCAAGGCCTGATGGTCTACATCCCAGGGTACTTAAGGAAGTGGCCCTAGAGATAGTAGATGCATTGCTGGTCATCTTCCAGAACTCGATGGAATCTGGAACAGTACCCATGGATTGGAGGGTAGCTAATGTTACCCCACTATTCAAAAAAGGTGGTAGAGAAAAAGCAGGGAATTATAGACCGGTAAGCCTGACATCGGTAGTGGGGAAAATGCTAGAGTCTATTATAAAAGATGTAATAGCAGAGCACTTGGAAAGCAGTGACAGGATCGGACAAAGTCAACATGGATTTACAAAAGGTAAATCATGCTTGACTAATCTACTGGAATTTTTTGAGGATGTAACTGGTAAAATAGATAAGGGAGAACGAGTGAATGTGGTGTATTTGGACTTTCAGAAGGCTTTCGATAAGGTCCCACATAAGAGATTAGCGTGCAAAATTAAGGCACAAGGGATTAGGGGCAAGGTATTGACTTGGATAGAGAACTGGTTGGCGGACAGAAAGCAAAGAGTTGGAATAAACGGGTCATTTTCCGAGGGGCAGGCAGTGACTAGTGGGGTACTGCAAGGATCGGTCCTAGGACCCCAGCTGTTCACAATATATATTAATGATCTGGACGAGGGAATTGGATTTAATATCTCCAAATTTGCAGACGACACAAAGCTGGGTGGGAGGGTAAGCTGTGAGGAGGATGTCATGAAACTCCAGTACGATTTGGACAAGTTGGGTGATTGGGCAGAAACATGGCAAATGCACTATAATGTGGATAAATGTGAGGTTATCCACTTTGGTGGCAAAAACAGGAAGGCAGATTATTATTTGAATGGCAATAGATTGGGAGAAGGGGAAGTGCAAAGAGACCTGGGTGTTATTGTGCACCAGTCGCTGAAGGTAAGCATGCAGGTGCAGCAGGTGGTTAAGAAGGCAAATGGTATGTTAGCCTTCGTAGTAAGAGGGTTCGAGTACAAGAACAAAGATGTCTTGCTGCAGTTGTACAGGGCCTTGGTGAGACCACACCTTGAGTATTGTGTGCAGTTTTGGTCACCTTACCTGAGGAAGGACATTCTTGCCATGGAGGGAGTGCAGCGAAGATTCACCAGGCTGATACCTGGGATGGCAGGAATGACGTACGAGGAGAGATTGTGTCGATTGGGCTTATACTCACTGGAGTTTAGAAGATTGAGAGGGGATCTCATTGAAACCTATAAAATTCTGTCAGGTCTGGACAGACTAGATGTAGAAAGGATGTTTCTGATGGCTGGGGAGTCCAGAACCAGGGGTCATAGTCAAAGGATACGCGGTAAGCCATTTAGGACAGAAATGAGGAGGAATTTCTTCACCCAGAGAGTGGTGAACCTGTGGAATTCTCTGCCACAGAGGGCGGTGGAGGCCAGTTCATTAAATATATTCAAGAAAGAGTTGGATATGTTTCTTGAGGCTAAAGGGCTCAAGGGATATGGGGAGAAAGCAGGGACAGGGTACTGAATTTGGATGATCAGCTATGATCTCGTTGAATGGCGGAGCAGGCTCGAGGGGCTGAATGGCCTACTCCTGCTCCTATCTTCCATGTTTCTATGTAATGAATTATCTGCTTGCAACTCCATTAGACATCCCTCTGAGCACTTTGAACATCTAAGTTATGCTATGGAAAGAGGCTCACAGAACCTCCAGCCCTAAATTGCTCTTCTCTAGACTTTCTATACACACATCAATATCCTTTGCTTTTATACTTTTCTTAAAATGTGGACAACACTGGCAAGAAAGTATTTATTGCCCATCTCTAGTTGCCCTGGATTTTTTTCAACAATCTTGGAGCTTCTATGGTCACTATTTCTGGTGCCAGCCCACAATTTACAGATCAATTTCACAACTTGCCATGGTGGAATTTCAACTTGCAACCTTTGGGTTGCTAGTCCAGCACCATAACCACTAAGCTATCATACCTGATACTGGGCACCCACAACCACAAACAATGATACAAACTAGGGGGGCTCCCTTGATGTTGCTTCCAGTCCATGTGGGGGAGTTTTCTGTTTGACAAGGGCAGGTGCATTACACTATGTAACACACACACTGCATTCTACTAGTGTGGTCGACCTGCCTCCGTTTCAAGTTAGTGTCTAATTGCTGTAAACGGCTACATCCAGAGGATAATTCCTTTTGGATGCACCCTGAGGTCAATTGGATCATTGTTTCTCTGTAGATTGACAACTGGTTGTAAATCCCTAGCTCTACCACAAGGTCAAAGACATAACTGGAAATGACTAGCTTTCTGCTTTTAAAAAAAAATGTTTAGCATTTGTATCAACATGTGATAACTTCAAACTGTGATGGCTCAAGTGTAATGGCCTCAAGACCTTTGTATTTACTGGTGAATAGATGTGGCCTTGCCAGTGATCTATCTAAGGTTGGCAGACTTCTAGTCAAACACCTTTGAAATGCATCTCGGGTTTCAGAAAAAGTAAATAGAATTCATTCAGTGAATTTCCCGTGTCTACCAATTAAATACATCCTCAAAGAATTTCTCTGCTTCCCTTCTCTCCTTGTTTGGGTGTATGGTTCCAAGGGCACTAGTCACACTACAACTGTGCCCAAGTACACTTTATTCACATGTAAGTTTTGAGAGTGGATGGGTAAAGTGACTTTTTTTGGTGGACTCTGGGGACCAAAATTGGGTTTGGGGTGTGGTCGCAGCAAAGAAGGTAGAGGACAGTGAGGGAGCTGATGGCACCTGGTCAAGGTGGGGGAAACTGATGCCTGCAGCAGGGAAGGGACAGACAGCATTAGGCCGCAGGCCCAATTCTAGAACCTCCAAGGCAGGTGGAAGCTGTGCACAATGGTGATGGCAATCGTGTGGCAAGCAAGTATTACAGTGAATGTTACACTTACAGGAAGTGTGTGCTGCATGCAAGAGTTAGATAGAGAGATCTACATATATTTCCTCTATATAAGACAATCAAGCAGAAAACTTGTAAATAACACGAAGAAAATATCATTGGAAAGATTTTATTTTGTACTGTTTATAAGCCATTAGATAAAAATGCTGCACTAATGGTATCGCTTGGGATGAGCTGTTTGCATTTGAGTTGGAGGGTTACCTTGATGAGCTCGGTCTTTGCTGCTGGACTCCGGCCCAGGCCCAGGAGAATGACCACTTGTTCAAGGTGCAGATCAGTGGAGACTTGACCTAGGAAAATCCCTGTGCAGCACTAGACTAGCAACAGCTTCAACAAGAACTAGAAGCTATCAGGGAGGGGAAAATGGAAATAATTAAGAAAAAGAACTATGAGGAGGGAAAAGTAAATTGTCTGTATCTTAAGCAAATACTGCAAGTCCACTCTGGGAGGGAAAGAATAAATGTATCATTTATAATGTTAATAACTGAGAGATTTTGAGTAGGAAAAGGTTATTTACATCATAAGCAGGCTTTGTAAAATTATATATTGGTATCACATTCTATCTGTCAGCCTTGTTTCTTTTAGTATCTAAGGTACGTCAATAATGTGATCCAAAAACATTACTGAATTTTTTATACATAGCAATGGGTGTAGGGTTGCAAAATTTCAGGAATTTTTAAAAGTGGAAACTTTCCATGGGAATTTTGAGTTTTTTTGCACACTGATGGTTTTTGTCTCTGACCCTTATGTTATTTTTGTCATTAAAATAGACATACTGTTCCATACAAATAAAAACAGGCTTTCAAAACTTTATTTAGGTTATAATTTTGAACATTATTGAACCCCCACAAAAAAGACCCATCTAAAATAAAATAAAAAGAGCATCAGCTTATTTAGCCTGTAATTTGCCTTATTTTGTCCCTTTTGAGTCTTCTACTCATGAGTCTTCTGAGTCTTCTACTCATCATTGCTCCTCCTGATTCTCTGGCTCTGACGTGTCCATTTCCTCCTCTGTGTCACCATCTAGCTGTGTGGTGGACACTTCTGTATCTGGCTCAATAAGTTGTAGGTTCGCCCGGATAACCACCAGTTTCTCCACTCTTGTTAGTCAGCCTGTTGCGCAGCTTCAGTGTGGTGTTCTTGTTCTTTGTCGTTTGCTTGGAGTTGTAGGTTGCTGCGACTACCTGTTTTCCCCCGACATACTTAACAACTTGCTTGGCTCTCTTGTACAGTGTTTCCATGGTTCTCAAACCCATGATGTCCTTGAGGAGCAGGTTGAGCCCATGAGCTGCGCACCCAATAGACGTAATATGAGGGTAGGCCTCCTCCACTTGAGCCCAAACAGCCTTCATATTCGCAGCATTGTCAGTAACTACTGCAAAGACCTTTTGCGATCCAAGATTGTTGATGACCACTTTCAGCTCATCAGCAATGTATGTGCCTGTGTGTCTGTTGTCCTTCATGTCTGCTCTTGAAGAACACTGGAAGAGGAGTGGAGACAATGGCCCTGATTTTCGGCTTGTGTGGGAAATGGTGGGGTTTTCCCGAATGTGGGGTTTCTGACACACACAAAAAAGTGTCAGCCAGCTCCATGCAATTTTCCCTCAATTGGCCAATTAATTCCCAGCGTGTGGGAAGCCTTGCTAATTGTTCAATTCGAGTCAGAAATCCCCACACTATGATGTCATCATTCGTGGTGCTTTCAAGGCCCACAGCAAGCACTGCATCCTCTGAAGGCATCCAAACGAACCATACAGGATGGCAGAGGAGCCTGCAGCAGCTGTGGCCAGTGCCAGACCCCGAGCTGCCTTCAAATTCGACGAGGCTTCAAAGCGCTGGCCCCTTCTGCCCTGTGCAGCTTCAGGTGAGTGAGCAGCAGCCTGGTGCTCATCATGCTGTTCCTGGTTCTGCTGCTGCCGCCTCTGCTGCTGGAGATCCTCTAATGGCAAGAAGGGAAGGAAAAAAAGGTGTCCCATGCTTCTCGTAGATGCCTCCGCTGAGGAAGCGCTGAGTGAGGGTGGCGAGAGGGGCTTCCCAGGAGATCACATTGGAGAAGTGTGTGAGGCTCCAACCTTCCACAGCTGTGCCTAAGCCTTGAAGTAGCCCCAAGCCTTCAGCAACAAGGTCCTTCAACATACAAGTGCTGTCCCTTTTAAATCGCAGCTTCTCCATTGACCTGCAGCTGACAGCTAGCAAGCCGGCAAGCTTCACGCCAGCTCTCAGCAGCGGGGTTCATGTGGGGAAAGCCCCAAAGTCGCAACGGCCCCGGAAAATCTACCTCAACGAGGTAATTAGTGTGCCGACGACCAGTCCCGCCAGCGGCGGCCGGGACTGAAGCGGGGCGCGGGGAAACGACGGTCTGAAAGTCGGGCGGGGAATCAGGCGGGGGGGCCCTGACCTGCTTTTTCGCCGATTTTCGGCCCCCGGCCACATGAAAAGCCACCCGACGGCGGCCAGAAAATCAGGGCCAATGTCGTTTATGATGCCCTCCCCTCGTACATTTGACCGCCCATCTGAGATAACTGCAACATAGTCTGCCATCTCTATCGTTTCTTTGAGCTTTCCTTGGACTCTGTTATACCCAGCCTCCAGCAAATAAGTAGACAAAGCATGTCTGGTGGGAGGACAGTATGCAGGGCGAATAACATTGAAAAATCTATTCCAGTACACGTTGGCTGTGAGTATGAGGGGTGAGCCTGTCGCATATACAGCTCGAGCAAGGCACTCATCTGTATTCTTCTGTCTATGGTTATCCATTGTATCAAAGAACTTTCCAAGTGGGCCAGGAGTTGCTGCGGATAAGGAGCCTGATGCTGAATGTGAACCATCATCTTCTTGAATGGAAGCAGAGGAACTCTGGGCTGACTGCTGTGAGCTTTGAGTGAAGTTGTTGCATTTGGATAAATGATGCTGCATCTTTGTGGCATTCTTTACATATGGCTTTGTACAGTGTTTGCACATGTACACAGTCTTTCCATCTTTAATGCCTGGGGTAAAATGCTTCCACACATCCGATGGTAAATGTGGCATTGTTCTATGCAGAGAAATAAAGGGCATTCATCTCTGTGTCGAACTGCGGTCGAGCAGCACGATTGCAACAGGGTGAGTACATTTCCCTGATGCTCCATGTGATGGAAGCATGACCTGTGCACGCATGACGCTACATCACCAATAGAGGGAGCTAATTGCTCATCCAACCAATCGGGACACATTTGTTCACAGTCACACACAAAACTTGTAATTATTAAAACAAGCCAAGTAAGAAGATAAACATATATTGATTAAGAAATTCCTTAATAATTAAGATTCCATCTCTGTTGGTAATTTTAAGAGAGGACCTGTGGGGGGGAAAAAAATGAAAGAAATACAAAAAAAAAAACCAAAAAACAATATTATGCTAGCATCTGCTTTTTTGGGTAAAATTCCCAAGCTAAACTTCCCGTGGAAAATTTTCGGAAATTTACCGGAAACTTTCCACTCCGTCGCAACCCTAAATGGGTGTCATCAGAAAATACAGCCCCAAGTCCAGGGCTAAAGGAAATCTACTAGTACGTATTAACAACATTAGTTAGTTGATTACTAAAGTACATTTTCTGATGCATGCAGTAGATATAGTTGCTAATTCGCACACGAGTCAGTTGTTGGAACTCCTGTACTGTGACCATAATTAGGTCACAGAGAGACTATCACTTTATGGCTTTGTTCTCAATAGCCTCACAAGAGCGATAGTACAGTAACAACAGACCAATGCACGGTTGTATGTCACAGGTAGCTTGCAAAATGAGTTATTAGTGATTCCAGTGACTTCAGATGGACAACAAACAGTGGGTGGACAGGAGCTATCTATATGAAGGATGATACCTTAGCCAAACATCTAGGAATCCATCCCAAAAAACAGGACAAGTCACATTTTTCTTATGATTAATTTCAAACAAAATTATGGGAAATACAGTGAACTACAATATCATAACCAAATACATATCTTTTTGTCAATAATGTTATAGATTAGATTTACAAAATCTATCGTCCACCACCCAATTTTATGGCTGAAGGTTTTATTAATGTATTGCAGCATACCACAATACCCTTTTTTCTTCCTTCAGCTGGCAATAAATTGAGCTCGTCTTTTAAAACATTTTGTTTTAAAAATAGGTGGTGCTTATGGATAATGATTGTTCAGGGAGCAAAACGCATATTGTGAAAACTGGATCTACAGCAGACTCTATTTCTATGCCAGCATTTACTGCAAGAGCATGCTGATAATACAAAACATGTCCCTGGGAAGCTTTTAACTCATCTACCTCCCCTTCTACTTTTTATATTAAGTAGTATAACATTTGCTGGAGCAGTGTATATGTTATACCTTTTTAAATTGTAGGTCAATAGTTAATCTTGTTGAGCCAAGTTAAATTTATTACATGCAAACTAATGAGTTTTATCATTTAAATAGCAGAAGTAGCATATTCTCAGTGAGCATTTACCTTGCCAAATCATTATTGATAATGTCTAACAGAATAACAAGAAATTTTAAGCATCAACCATATAAACTCATGATATTATCTACTTTAAAGTTTGCCTACTAATTTTCAGTAAAGACCAGATAACCCAAAGATTTTCTTCAGTTTATTTTCTCTGAACTCAAATGAAATGTTGGTTCCTCTCTTTCTTATGGAAAACATTTTCACTAATCTGAGGTCAAATGTCATTCCTCAAAGTTGGCTTCCTCTCCAAGGTCATAATTCCAGACAGACATATTCAATTGCAAATAACTAAACGGTTTGTTTGCTCAGCTCCATCCCTCCCCCTGGCCTCCCAATCGGGTTCAGCAAAACTGCGTGCAACATTGGCGCCCTATTCAACTCTGAGCTGTGTTTCAAGCCCATGATCAGGACGGCATATTTCCACCTCTGCCTTTGCCCTAGGTACCACTGCCTTTCCCCTCAATGCTGAATCCTTGCTTTTGTCACCTATACCCAGTCAGAGAGTCATAACGGCACAGAAGGAGGCCATTCAGCCCATCGAGTGCATGCCGGCTCTCTGGAGCAATCCAGTCAGTCCCATTCCCCGTAGCCCTGCAAGTTTATTTCCCTCAAGTGCCTATCCAGTCTCCCCTTGAAAACATTGAGTGTCTCCGCTTCCACCACTTCCGTCGGCAGCGAATTCCAGGTCCTCACCATTCGCTGCATAAAAAAGTTTTTCCTCACGTCCCCCTCTGTATCTCTTGCCCAAAACCTTAAATCTGTGCCCTCTGGTCCTTGTACCATCAACTAGTGGGAACAGCCTTTCCCCGTCTAGCCTATCCAAACCTGTCATAATCTTGTACACCTCTATCAAATCACCCCTCAATCTCCTTTGCTCTAATGAAAACAAATCCAGCTTCTCCAACCTGTCCTTGTAGCTAAGATTCCCCATCCCTGGAACCATTCTGGTAAATCTCCTCTGCATCCTCCTCTGCATCCTCTCAAGGGCCTTCACATCCTTCCTAAAGTGTGGTGACCAGAACAGGACGCAATACTCCAGTTGTGGCCTAACCAGTGCTTTATAAAGGTTCCGCAAACAGCGGAAGGAGTGCATGTCAACCCAAGCACCGCACCTCACCCACCCACCCCTTCAACCACCGTCTGCCCCACCTCTGACAGAGACTGTAGGTCCTGCATTGGACTCATCAGTCACCTGAGAACTCATTTTTAGTGTGGAAGCAAGTCATCCTCTGTCTCGAGAGACTGCCTAAGATAAAGGTTCAGCATAACTTCTCTACTTTTGTACTCAATAGCTCTATTTATGAAGCCCAAGATCCCATATGCATTGCAAACCACTCTCAATATGTCCTGCCACCTTCAGGAGCCTATTCACATTAACTCCCAAGTCCCTCTGTCCCTGCACACTCTTTAAAACTATGCCATTAAGTGTATATTGCCTCTCCCTGTTCCTTCTGCCAAAATGAATCACCTCACACTTCTCTGTATTAAATTCCATCTGCCACTTGTCTGTCCATTCTGCTAGCCTTTCTATGTCCTGTTGCAGTAGATTGGTATCATTCTCACTGTTTGCCACACCCCCAAGTTTGCTGTCATTGGTAAATTTAGAAATTCTATTCTGTATTCCAGTATCCAATTCATTTATATTTTTATATATATATATCAAAAAAATGAGTGCTTTCCTTGTTGACCTTCCTTTCTCCACACTACGTACACTCCAACTAGTCCAAAATGCAACAGCTGATATCTAATGCTGCACTAAGCCCTGCTTGTCCATCATTCCCCTCCTTGGACCCATATTGGCTCCCGGTCTACCAGCTTATTAAAATTTAAATCCTTATCCAAGCTCCTCCAAGATTCTGCCAATGCGCTGGTTCGGGAAGGCTCTTCAAAATGACACTCATTTTCTTAGGCGTACAGGCACTAGTAGGCATGTTTTGAAAGTTTTTTCACATCAAAAAAGATTTGATTTACTAAGAAGCTGACGAGTGTGCACCAATGAAACGATTAAATGGTTCAGGGATGGACATCACTCAAATCTGCAAGCTGCTCCATAAAAATCGTTTCATCTCCCTGCACTTTGTTAACAAGTTGTAGATTGCACCACATGATTTCTATGGCTACATTCAGATCTGGTACTGTCTATAGGGGCCTGGTACAGGCTGGTAATTAACTGGTCCATGGACTCTGGCCAAATCGGGTATTCTACAACATATATTGTCATGCCCCTGCCTACTGCTCTTTTGGACAGTGGTTCTGGAGGCCCCTGGAGCCATGATGGGCCTTACCATCCTCCTAGACATAACCCCATGTCTGCATGACCTGCTATAAATAGGATACGGCCCCCTTATTTCTGACTTGCTTAGTTCTCAATATGAGTAAGATCTGGGGAAGCATTAAAAGGAGTGGATCCCCTTTTTGCAGTATTCACTTTACCAATGCTCTGCAGCTGAAGAGAGACTGTAATATCTGTGGGCCCTGGCATACCACTGCCTGCATAAGCACTCTCGGGGCTTGCTTTCATTCATACTCAGTGCCCAACAAGCTAGCCCACCCTATCTGCTTAGTGAAAGCCTCCTGTAGTGGAATGACCTGGATCCTGTCCACGCTCAATGCACAGTCCTGTCTGAGTGTACAGAACTGTATACGGTTCTCTATCTCTGTATCTGCAAATACCAACTAATATGGCATGACCCCTGTGCCAAAAGAAGTGTGAACTTTATTCACTCACTCAGTACTCAAAAAATTGAAAAAAAAATCTATCTGCACTCTCTTTAGACATCAGGTACAATCCTGTACATATAAAGAGGCAGAATTTATAAAATACTGTGACCCTGTTTTGTATCTTCATTGTTACATAATCAAATAAAAGTAAAAGATATGCATTTAACAATTGGAAAAACATACAGACGTCTTTATAAAGTCACATTTTGATTCTCCATGTTGCAAAGAGCACAGGCCACTTATACCAATTGTTCTCTTTTGCTTGCTTTAATTCCCATAGAGATAATGTAAATCTGCCAAATAAACCTGATGCCAAAGGATTGTAGTAATTGGGGAGCTCAGAGTATGGCTGTGTAAGCCAGGTTTAAGGGCAAGGCCTAAAATAATAGTAAAGCAAAATACTGTGGATGCTGGAAATCTGAAAACAGAAAATGCTGGAAATACTCAGCAGGTCAGGCAGCATCTGTGGAGAGAGAAACAGAGTTAACGTTTCAGGTCGATGACCCTTCGTCAGAACTGGAAGAAGTTAGAGATGGAACAGGTTTTAAGCAAGTGTAGGGGCAGGGAAAGGGGGGAGGGGAGGAAAGAACAAAAGGGAAGGTCTGTGATAGGATGGAAGGCAAGAGAGATTTAAATGACAAAAGGTATGATAGTGCAGAGCAAAAGGAAGATGGTAATGGGACAAGTTAAGAAACAAAAGATGAGTCTAGATAAGGTGTAAATGGGAATGGCAGAATCATCAACAGCTGCCATGTGAAAAAATAGAGGCCGAGGTTATGATCTGAAATTGTTGAACTTGATGTTGAGTCCATAAGGCTGTAAAGTGCCTAATCAAAAGATGAGGTGCTGTTCCTCGAGCTTATTAAAATAATAGTGCTTTGCCAAGGGCTGTCAGCCCTGGCTCAGTAGTAGCAGTCTTGCCAGTGAGCCAGAGGTTGTGGGTTTAAGTCCCACTGCTGAGACGTGAGCACAAAATCCAGACTGACACTCCAGCGCAATGCTGAGGGAGTGCTGCATTGTTGGAGGTGCTGTCTTTTGGATGAGACGTTAAACCAAAGCATCCCCACCCCTCCACACACCCCGACTGCCCTCTAAGGTGGACATAAAAGATCCCATGGCACTAGTCTAAGAAGTCCAGAGGAGTTCTCCTTGTGGCCTGGTCAATAATTATCCCTCAATCAACATCACTAAAAAACAAATTATCTGGTCATTATCTCATTGCTGTTTGTGGGACATTGCTATGTACAATTTGGCTGCCATGTTTCCAACATTACAAGAGTGACTATGCTTCAAAAGTACTTCAATGTCTGTAAAACGCATTATATAAATGCAAGTCTTTCTTTATATCAGAGCCTTGCAGTTTCGCCTTGTGATGGATTTTTGACTGCTGTTAAACCTGACCAAATTATTGGAGTTAAAATCGTAGGGGGAGAAATTCAGTTGGTTAGCGCCTGGCGGGGGTGCTGATGCAGTAGTGACGGGGTGAGGTGAATCCAGCAACACACGCCAAATTTGCCCCTCCCCACCGTAGTGCCACCTCGAGACTTCACTGCCAGGCAGATTGTGACATCAACGCTCACTGGGTGCCCGATCTGCCAAATTCATTTTTGCCCCCTGCCTTAGCACCTTGCCCCGACAGCACCAGGGAGAGGAGGCGTCAAGCAGGCGGATGCCGGTTCCAGGGGTGCTACTTAAAGGGATCATGAGTAATGAGTTGCAGCTGCCAGGTTAGTGCTGTTTCACTGCTTCCTTGTCAGTTTGAGATTGAATGAAACTGTTGCACAGTCATTTAAAGGTTCTTTAGTTTCAGGAGGGTTGTGGCTACTAAAAATTAGTTACATTTATTCTGACAACATTTCAAAGTGCTACACATCGTTACATTAATGGGGGCTGCACTGGCAGTCGACCTCACCCTCCAGGATCTACTGCGGAGGGAGCGGAGGCAGCGAGAAAGACTGCGAGAAAGACACGTGTCCAGAGGGAGGAGGAGGAAATCAGGGCTCTCACTAGGAGGCCTTACTCTCTGAGGGTATTCCAACAGCACTTCTCCTACCTTCAATGAAGCGAGGAGCGGTGTATTAGATGGCTCCGCATCACCAAGTTGGTGGTCACAGAACTCTACCACCTCCTTCAAATGGACCTCCAGTCTCACACCAGGATGACTTAAACCCCAGATCCCTTTTGCTCACCACATGCTCATCATGCCATCCCTCTGTCATGCCATATCACAGCGTCCTCCTGGGCGTAAAGTTGAAATGAGAGAGAGCGCAAAATATTGCAAACTCCATGAATAAATTTATGCATAAACATATCACACATATCGCAATCATTCCAACAACTAATGACCCTTGCGCTTGCCATAGTTGAATAGCTGTCGTTGTGTGCAAGGCGTGGGATGTGGGTGTGAGTGTTGGTAGGTAGAGATTGTTGGTGGGTGAGTGCTGGGGGTGTGGTGCTTTGGGCAGCGTGTGAGCTTGTGGTACAGATGGTGGTATTAGCATTTGTTGAAGCATTCAATCACCCTGACCACCCGAGTGAGGTGGATCTGCCATGTGTACAGATGCGTCAGTCCTCCGGCTCCTTCTCCTTGTTTTGCTTCTCCTTGCTGAGGCAGCTGCACAGCCAGCAATGCTGAGAATGAGGAGCTGCAGTATCAATGAACCACCCCTTTAAGTGCTGGGAAAAGCCTGTGGCAATGATGACTTGAGATTAGACTGCACTTGATATTGGTCTTGATTTAGCGCTCCAATCCTTTCTTTCAGCAATGAGACTGAATTTTGCGTGCATTCTGAATCATTAGCACCTGGCGCTAAATCTCAAACTTTTCTAAAGTTAGCGCCCATAGAATTTCTCCCCCACAGAATCATAGAAAGTTCCAGCACAGAAGGAGGATGTGTTTGTATGACATTATTTTGCAGCACCTTGGATTAAGAAGTCACCATATTAGACATGATCTTAAAGAAGTGTTTTGCTGTTAAACAAATGTGGGTTTGCTTTAATATTTTTCAAGTAAAATTAAAGCAAAAACCTGACTTCTTCCTTGCCCCCATCCCCCCAAAACACAATTTATTACAAGAGGTTACTTTGTTACCTAGCTTCAGAGAAACAACCCTCTGTCGCAGCTTGGGTCAGTTGGTAACAGTCTTGCCTCTCAGTCATAAGGTGGTGAGTTTGCACTTTTGATTGAACTCCTTGCTGTTAGTATTTGTACCAACCAGGACATTCTTGGGCTGAACAGACAAGTTGGGTCAGGCTCATTGGGTGACTGAAATTATTGTCAGTGGTTTGTCCCTTCTGTCTTTGCATGTGTGGAACTACATGGCCATTTTCTGGTTACAATATCAAATATTGGCAAGTCTGAGGCCTTACTTCGAGGTGCACCCTTGCCTTTTGCAATCTGTATCTCTTTCATTGGACCTGCTGCGAGGAAGTGAGTGAGAGCCACATAACTGTTGTTTCGACAAATGGGTAAGTGCTGCAGAGCTGCTTAATGTTTACTTGTGCTGCAACTTTCTTTCATTCAAGAGGATGTTGTTGAATGCTTGGATGCAAACCAGAACTGTATGAACATAAAAATATACACTTGGTGAAGCATAAAAACAAACACTTGCTAAACTGCCAGAGAATAATGTACAGAAATTGGAACTGTTACATGCAACAGTTGAGCCAGAGGTTATCCAATAATCCCAGGGGTGGGAACGTCTAATTTTGTTGGGGCAGAATCTTGAAGCTCTGGACCAGCTTCACTCACATGATGTGTCCATGCATGGCAATTACTTAGCATTGCAAGTTGGACTTTAGCTTTGCCTTAGCTGCTTTCTTGTGGTCAGTTACCTTCACATCTTTCCAGGTATGCTGGATTCTGGAGACTGCATTGACCCTGTCTTTGTGTTCCTAAGCCTGTTGCACCAAGCGCTTCTGGAGAGGGTGCCCTTCAGTTCCATATAATTCTGGCCTCTTGTTTCTTCTTGCAGTAATGCTTTCAGCAGCTGGTAATCAGAGTGACTCTTAAAAGCTCTGGATGCTTGTGTTTTACAGCAACGTTGTAAAATCACTGAAGAGACCCCTGACATGCTCTCTCCTGCGCAAATGCAGGTCTTTAAATGTCTCCGTGCAGTCAATAACTGCCCTATCTTGTTCGTAATTCTACCATTCCATTTGTCAGCCAAACATGCAAGGGTTACAGCACAGAATTTACCCCTGCCACAAAACTAGCAACAGGCATGACTGACTGGCAGGTTTTCAATATCCCCCAAAATATCAGTTAACCCCCAAGTAATGGGCCAACACCAATTTCCAGGCCTTTGCCTGCTATACTACTGCGTTGAATGAATGGAAATGAATAAGCATTCATTGTAATTGATCCACCAGCTTTATTGAATGGAATTGTTTTGAAATTCAACAGGTAAAGTATAATCTACATCCTTGGGTACTTAAGGAAGTGACCCTAGAAATAGTAGATGCATTGCTGGTCATCTTCCAAAATTCTATGGGCTCTGGAATAGTTCCCATGGATTGGAGGGTAGCTAATGTAACCCCACTATTTAAAAAAGGTGTTAGAGAGAAAATGGGGAATTATAAACCGGTAAGCCTGACATCGGTAGTGGGAAAAATGCTAGAGTCCATTATAAAAGATGTAATAGCAGAGCACTTGAAAAACAGTGACAGGATCGGACAAAGTCAACATGGATTTACAAAAGGTAAATCGTGCTTGACTAATCTACTGGAATTTTTTGAGGATGTGACTGGTAGAATAGATAAGGGAGAACCAGTGGATGTAATGTATTGAACTTTCAGAAGGCTTCGATAAGGTCCCGCATAAGAGATTAGCGTGCAAAGTTAAAGCACATGGGATTGGGGGTAAGGTACTGACTTGGATAGAGAACTAGTTGGCAGACAGGAAGCAAAGAGTTGGAATGAATGGGTCTTTTTCCAAGTGTCAGGCAGTGACTAGTGGGGTGCCGCAGGGATCGGTGCTAGGACCCCAGCTATTCACAATATATATTAATGATCTAGACGAGGGAACTAGATGTAATATCTCCAAGTTTGCAGACGCCGCAAAGCTGGGTGAGCGTGTGTGCTGTGAGGAGGATGCAGAGAAACTCCAGTATGATTTGGACAGGTTGGGTGATTGGGCAGATGCATGGCAGATGCAGTATAATGTGGATAAATGCGAGTTTATCCACTTTGGTGGCAAAAACAGGAAGACAGATTATTATCTGAACAGCAATAGATTGGGAGAAGGGGAAGTGCAACGAGACCTGGGTGTCCTTGTGCACCAGTCGCTGAAGGTAAGCATGCAGGTGCAGCGGGCAGTTAAGAAGGCAAATGGTATATTGGCCTTCATAGCGAGAGGATTCGAGTACAGGAGCAAGGATGTCTTACTGCAATTGTACAGGGCCTTGGTGAGAGCACACCTTGAGTATTGTGTGCAGTTTTGGTCGCCTTATCTGAGGAAGGATGTTCTTGCCATGGAGGGAGTGCAGCGAAGATTCACCAGACTGATACTTGGGATGGCAGGAATGACGTATGAAGAGAGATTGGGTCGATTAGGCTTATATTCACTGGAGTTTAGAAGAATGGGAGGGGATCTCATTGAAACTTATAAAATTCTAACAGGTCTAGACAGACTAGATGCAGGAAGGATGTTCCCGATGGCGGGGGAGTCCAGAACCAGGGGTCACAGTCTAAGGCTAAGGGGTAAGCCATTTAGGGCAGAGATGAGGAGGAATTTCTTCACCCAGAGAGTGGTGAACCTGTGGAATTCTCTACCACAGAAGGCAGTTGAGGCCAATTCATTAAATACATTGAAGAAGGAGTTAGATATATTTCTTAAGGCTAAAGGGATCAAGGGATACGGGGAGAAAGCAGGGACAGGGTACTGAATTTGGATGATCAGCCATGATCTCATTAAATGGCAGAGCAGGCTCGAGGGGCCGAATGGCCTACTCCTGCTCCTATCTTCTATGATTCTATGTTAACGTAGCAGAATTGCAGGCAAGTGTTTGAATAATATATATATATTTGTCAGCCAAGTGTCTGACGCACAGAAACCCACCAATATGCTTAAAAATGTTGAAGCCAAGCTTTAGACTTGAGGGATACTTTGAACAATAAATGTTGTTTTCTAGCTACAAGATTCTAAGTGTGACCTGGCTGTGTCAATAAATACAAACACCTCCTCCCTCTGATGGAGTAAAAAGTTTAGTATTTATTGCCACCTTACTTGTGTAAACTGCTTCATTTCTCCCTTGCCATGTTTTTAATGGATTTTTAAAATGTAGGTGTACCTAGAGGCAGAAAGTACAAGAGCAGAGCAACCCTGCTGAAAACACTTTTCTACATTACACAATATCCCTATAAACCACAGGTAATAAAGTAATGATGATCAAATCATGCCAGAGAAAGGGTTTATTGCAAATTGAAAAGTTGTGCGCAGCCAAGAAGCAAGTCCATCCATGCTGCTATCATAAGGAAGCTTCGCCGACATTTTTAATGCTGTGATGATTTCTGTGCTTGGAAAATGCAGTATTTTTACATTTCCTTCATTTGGTTTCTTGGTAGCGGGGAGGGAGTGCGAGCATCTTGTACTGGAAGGTCGAGTTCAATGAGCGGATTCCTTATATGTTTTTAAAAAGAAGTCACATTTCAAAATAATTGACTTCACAAGCGACTTCATTGCATGCGTTTATTGATTTTTAATTTCTCAAAAGCTGACGGGTTTATACCATGGTCAAAGAATGTTGCAAAGATCCCACTACTCCTTCATAAAAAGCAGTTTCAAGTAACTTACTCCTAATGAGGCTTTGCTCCTAGCCAAATGTTACATTAAAACAATCATTATAAAGGTAACTGTAAATTAGATTTTAATTTTAGATTTCAAGATCAATAGATGATAGAAATTGTGCTTAATTGAGCAGGTGCATTGTTATATCAGGTGTTACTACTGAAGTCGCACGATGTAATGTAAGTGTAGGTGTACGGCACACTGTCTCCATTTCCACAATCAAGGTTCACGCTCCTATTTTCAGTCTTTGTAGCTCGGCAGCAGCTACACTTGTTAACAATGGTGTTTGTAACAGTGTCAAATCTGGAAAATAAGAGATTGGCAAACTAGGCATCAGCCCAAATGCTGCAAATCAACAGGGACCACATATAATTGTGTTACAGGAAACTTTCGTTTAACCGGAGGTTAAAAGTCCGGAAAGCTCTATCTACCGGCAAAATTCAGGAGCCGTTTTCTATAAGTTTTTTTACTTCTTGTTGCTTTTTTTTCCCCCAGTCAGGCTCTGCAAGGTCTGTAGCTAAGCAACAGCTTCAGCTAGAGACGCTTGCAGCTGCAGCCGACTGTTCTGAAGCTGTTGCTAAGCAACAGGTTTTGTTGATTCACACGGAGCTGAAAAGCTCTGTATGTTTTAACATTAGCGCTGGCTTATACGGCAGTTTTGATCTAACGGCACCAGCTCAGTCCCGTCAGTGCCGGATACCAGAAAGTTTCCTGTAATTATCTTGGGAGTTGTCAGTGTGGAGGAGACATTGAATGAATTAAGGAACATCTCAGCAATGCACATTGAGGACATGGTCAGAAGGACTAAACTGAGTGAACAACCAAACTCTCTTTCTTGGACATTTAGCAGCTACTTTCCTCAATCGCTGCATTACTGGAACCATCAGTGCTTTGATTCAGGTTAGTGCATGCACCACTTTTAGGTACATTGCTGTGTATAATTCCATATTTCATTTAAAGTCAAAAATTATTTTGAAAACTGAGGAGATTCCGACACTCCAAAAACAGGGAAATGTCGTTCCTATATTCAAAAAGGGTGATGCAACTACAGTGTATACCTGGTAACTAAAGATCCAGTTACTCTGATGTGAATAATTGGAAAACTAATGGAATCTATTGCCAGAAACAAAATGGAAGTGCACCTTTATAAAAAATAATGTAATGAATAACAGTCTGCATAGCGTTGGAAGGTTATATCTTGCCTGACCAACCTCATAAATCAAACTGACGAGGGGGTGGGGGGGGGGGGGAGAACCACATTATATGATGTCCTTTGACTTCCTAAGGGCCTTTTGGTAAAGAATCCCATGAGAGACTTAATTTTAAAAAAAGTCAGTGTGTACCAAGGGCAGGTATTACATGTATTGGAAATGCTAACTGGCTAAAGGGAAAGAAGCAGACTATAGTCTTATGGGGAGTTAGATCAAACTGAATGAGATGCTCCAGACCTCTGTGCAGGAACCTTTCTTGTACCTACTATACATAAATGACCTCAAGATAAAGTAAGTTACAGACAATACCAAGCTAAGGGAGAACTGCAGATTGAAAAAGTCACTGAAAATCTTTAGGAAGAGAGCTTAACTGCACCTGGACTGATCACTGGCAAATTAAATTCAAATATTGATAAGGGACTGCATTTGAAAGTAAAAATAGGAGGTACTGTACATGCTCCTCGCTCCTCTGGAGCTAATCTCCTCAGCGGTCTTGATGATAGAGAGGACATGGGGTATGAAGCTCAGCTGATGTTCAAACATGACACTGAAGTTGTGCAGTGAACAAAGCACATACTAGACAGGGTTATGTTGCTACATTAGTTGAGTTCAAGTGCCTAGAGGTCATTCTGAAGGTTTACAGTTCCCCGGTCATGGTAAACCTGGAGTACTGTGTACGGTTCTAGTTGCTGCAACATAAGAGGTCATCCAAACAGAGGACAGTATGAGGGTAACCCCTGCAGTTAGAGAGAAAACTTATGAAGGATGACTTGATAGGGCTCTTCAGCATCAAAAATAGGCTTCTGAGCGATCCTTTACTGGACTGAGAGAGTAAACCAAGATCAGTACTTCCAGATATATCAGGACAACAGAGCAAGGGGGGAAATGTTCAGGGGTGTGATGGGTGAATTTCAGACAGAGCTCAGGAAGTATTTCCTTCCACAGAGGGTGCAAGTGGTTGCCAAAAGTGTGGTTGAGGCCAGGAGACTGGACATATTAAAGGAACAACTAGGTGCAATACTGAGAAAATGGTGAAGTTGGTGTTCTGGAAGGATGAGATTAAATGGGTCTTCTTCATCGTCACCAATCTTAATTTTGTGAATTTCAGTAAATTCTTAATCTTGGTTATTAGTTCATTGATTTATATTATTTATGAGACACGGACAATATTTTATGATTCTTAATTATAATAAAAATATTACAGGAAAGTACTTACTCAGACGATCCGGTACAGTTGCCTTCACATTTTGTCATGTTAACTTCTGCTGAACAGCTTGAATTTTCCTTTGTGACATTTTTTGAAACAATCAACTTCTTACAAGAGCCTATGAAAAAATAATTGATAGCCACTCATTTTAAAAAAAAACTCAGGACAATACAAATGAAATATTCCTTCTTGTACTAGAGCAGCTACTATTGTTGAGCATTGAAAATATATTTTAGAATTTGCTTTGATTAAAAGTCAGATGATTCAGACATCAAGTGGTAGGGTAATTGAGCAGATCCATCTCTAGTGACTGAGTTAAGGTATACTCAGTGTTGTCTCTGCAGATAAGGTTAAATACTTCCTGGTTAAAAACAGCAAAAATTGGTCTCAAAAGGTTTTTATTAATCCAGCAATTCCAAAGAAATGCTTTCATACAGATTGCATTGAACAAATGGTCGATTGTAGCCCAGGATAGTGTGACATCCCCAGCAGGGAGTGTTTGGGGTGTGTGGGGTTGGGTGGGGGGTGCGGGGGTGGAGGAAAGGATAGAGTCACGTAGACTTGGTAAGGAGTGGTTTCTGTGTAACAGCCGATTAAAACGTTGGACAAACCTGAACGTTATAAATGACAAATTGGTCGGGGAAGTGAAGAATGGAATTTCAGAATTAGATGACTAAACTAAAGCGTTGTAATCCCTGCGGACAGCTTAGAGTGGAAAAACTGTCAAAAGAAAAGCAAAATGAGTGAATTTGATCCCAGTGGCGCTCCCAGATAGTTTTGGTGAGTAAATGCACCTTGCACAGTGTGGTACTGTGCTTTACTGAAGAGAAAGACTCCATGATATTTGAGCCAATCAGATGTGTGTGGTATACGCCTTGCATGAGTGGCTATTCAAGTATGATGGATGTACTAGACACATGGGCCCTAAAATTCCAATGGGGGAGAGCAGGAGGATTGACCGCCTGAAAGTGGAATTTGGGGTTGAACCTGGCTCCGTGCCATTCCTTCCACCTAGCCATTATGGGTGGTGGGGAGGGGAGGGGTGGGTGGGGGGCATGGCTGGATCTTGTGCCCGCCTCTCCACTGCATCAAGGGGGTGTGTCTGGGGAGTTCCTGGGCTACCCCAGGAATTACACCCTCAGAAGGCCTCAGGGAAACTCTCACCAGCTGAGAGTTGATGTAAAGCCTTCTTGAGGACCTTATGAAGACCCCAAACCTTGACTAGGGAAAGGTAATTCATCCTAGAAGTGAGTGATCATCTTCCCCAAGACTTTGAAGGCGATTTTTGTTGGACCTTTCAGTGTCTCCTCTCTGTCATTAGAGTGGCACTGTGCCATTCCAACATTCTGGCTACCAGTTTGGAGTGGGCACCACTGAAGCACCCTTACTGGCATGATGTGCCCACCCTCCATATTTCAAATGGCTTGTGGTTTGGGATGAAGCTGGGTTGTGTGCTCAGGTGGAATTGGTGTCCGCTCTGCCACTCTTCCACTAACCCGAAAGGAATTTCGAGTCTTATATAAGTCAGTTTGGGTGAGGGTTACAAAAGCCAGATATTGAAGTAAGCAGAAGGTAGGAAAAGTAGAGGCGCAGGAAATAATGAGGACAAATGCAACTAGATGCAGAAGGATTTATATCCTTTAGACAACCAGGCCAGCAGCTGACAACTAACATTGTTAGTTATACTGTGTACACTTTTTGCTGGCTAATTTTTTTCTCTGCTGTGGCAGGCCTAGTGATGGCACTCCACTACCATCCTGGCTGAGATTAACTAATTTAGCAGAGCCCAGCTTTCAAACATGAGATCTTCCGTACACTGTATGTCAGTGCCATACTGGACAATACAATCAGCCACTGAGCCAATCTAGAGCTTCCCCCCCGCCACCCCCACCCCCTCCCCATTTTCATTTTTTAATATTGTTAATGAAACTTTGCCACAAACACAAAATGGGAAAGAATGATCTATAAGTAACCATGAGTATAAAAGAAGTAGGTGATTACCACATCCTTGAGGAGGACACCAGTAGCAGCAGTGATCATCGTCCCAAAACTTTTCAGTCTAAACACACAGAATTAATAATATATAGTTAATAATGCAAATATTATCTGAATATGAATAACACAAGAATCACGCAAAATCCCAGGAATATTCATAAATGACATGCAGTTATTTAATTTTCTGCTGAAATAGGATAGTTTTCTTTGCGAAAATTGATATACTGTAGTCTGTTTTGCCCCAAATTCCAAGAGTATGTGTTGAAGTATTTTTTCTGCATTGTTATAAACTGAACAGAAAAATCAATTCAATTCTGCATCCTACAATAATCATCATGGTATGCAGGCGGTACCACATCATTATCACAGACCTTTAACTGGTTCCTACTTAATGATTAACAAAATACATTCAACTAGATTTTGCAACAATCAAATATAGACCAAAATCTAAATGGTATCACATATAAGTGATTTTTTTTAGTTTAATACATATTCAAAACAGAATATTATGCCTTTCACCACTGAAACCCTTACGTGCCTTCATCTGACTTGCCTCCTCCCACTGCTCTCCTTGCTGGCTGGGCTCCCTCCACAAACTCAAATTGTGCAAACTCTGCCGCTCATATCCTGTCCCAGTCACCCATCACCCCTATCCTCGCTGACCTACAATGGTTCCTCAACCCCCCCAACCTTTTAAATTTGAGATCCTCATTATTGTCCTCTTAAATCCCTCCATCACCTCATCCCACCCGAAAGCTGCAATCTTCAGTCATCTGGTCCTCCCTAAGCACGCTGCCTCTCCACCTCCCTCTCCTTTCTTTAAAAATGTTCTCAACCCATCTCTTCGATCAAGCCTTTGGTCAGCCCTCCTACTCTTTCCCTTCTTTCCTTGGTGTTGGTTTTCCTTACACCTGCCTTGGGATGTTCTCTACATTAAGCACATTATAAATGCAAGTTGTTGACTATCAATTGTTTTTTTAATAACGTGAAAAATATAATCAGTTCATGTAAGATAGAACATTTTCTGTACTTCAGGTCTTTCTGCATTTTATATGTTTCCGACTATCGGCTGGAATTTTTTTTATGTGAGCGGGTCGGGTGCGGGCAGTTGACGTGGCGGATCACGACCCCATTGTTACTTCCACCCCGCTGCAGAAATCGCCTTTGCGCTAAGAGGGAGAGAACTGGAGGTGGGCCTCCATCATTTGCCACCCTCACAACAGCAGATTCTGGAGACCCAGGCTGGTGCATACTGAAGGATTCCTCCAGATCTGTCAAGGCATCTGAAGCGCATTTTGAGCATGCCTATAGTCTGCTATATGACACATCTGGTGGAATTGTGGCTTTCATTGTATCTCTCCTGGGCCTCTGTACTTGGCCTCCTCAAGGGTGTCATGAGCCACATCTTCAGTGGATAACCCTTGTCTCCAAGCAGCCAGCCAGAAAGTCTATTTGGAGGTGCGAAGAGCTGAGGGAGGGTGGACTGGCGTAGGATGAAAGAGTCATGACAGCTGCCAGGGAATTTGGTGCACATTGAGGGAGTGGAAGCCCTTGCGGTTGCCAAAGACTCCTGAGTGATGA
This sequence comes from Somniosus microcephalus, assembly GCF_052327205.1. Taxonomy (NCBI): domain Eukaryota; kingdom Metazoa; phylum Chordata; class Chondrichthyes; order Squaliformes; family Somniosidae; genus Somniosus; species Somniosus microcephalus. Next base: position 36,862,916 of record NC_141003.1, on the reverse strand, counting down.
TGGGGTTCCCTGATGGCCACATGTGTGCAGTTGATGACGCCCTGCACCTGTGGGAAGTCAGCCAGATTGGCAAAGCCCAGCACCCGCTCAGTAACACTGGCTTCATCAGTAGCAAGTTGATATAATTGGCTGACTTGTCAAAGAGGGCATCGGTGACCTGTGTGATGCATCTGTGGGTGGCAGACTGCAAGATGCCGCAAATGTCTCCTGCAGATCCCTGGAAGGAGCCTGAGGCAAAGAAATTAGGGGCGTTGGTGACTTTGATGGTCATTGGTAAGGCATGTCCACCAGGTCCTCTGGGCTGCAGCTCTTGCTCCAACAATGTGCAAATGTCTATGAAGACCTGGCGCGATAGCCTGAGCCCCCTTTGGCACTGCTGCTCTGTCATGTTGATGAAGCTAATCCTCTGCCTGTATACCCTGTGTTGGGGGTATCGCCTCTGGCACGGAGCTGCCCTGCGCTGATGCCCTCTGTCCTGTGCAGCATCAGGTGGTTGAGGAGAGGGTTGGTGGTGTTGTTGTTGGTGCTGCTTGTGTGCCTGGTGCTACTGGTATTGGGGCTCATCGTGATCCGATTCTGAGGACCAAGGTGAGACAGCATAAACGGCATGCCCCATGCTGGTGGAATAGATGGCAGGTCAAGTAGAGATGCGAGAAGCAATCTGTCAATGGTGTGATAGGTTGTACTAATAAAGTGAGACTAGATGGCAACTTTGCTGCCAACACTTGCAGCCTGTAGAAAGCTAAATGTGTGCTGGAAATGCAGATAGCAACAGCTTCTACCTGAGGAAAGTGACCAGCTGAGAGGTGGGAGCTTTTATAATACATTTCATGCTATCATCTAATCAGCTGGATCAATGGCCACTCAACTCCCGCCTCAGGCTGACAGAGTGATTCCCGAGCTGCTTGAATCCCATGGGCAGCCAGGGAAATTTAAAAGCTAGGCTGAAAAAGGCGCTTTAGGGTCTGACAACAAGGTGGTAATGATTTGAATTAGGTCCCCCGCCTTTGCTGGTCAGGTTGCTGCTACACCGGCAAATGCGCCCGAGGGAAAGGCACGTGGGGGTGGGATGGCGGTGGGTTCCCGACCCACTGCAACTTATTTCAAATTTCCCACCCGACCCGATTCCGATCTGCACAGACCCCAGAATTACAGCCATCATGTTTACAATAGTTTAATTTTAAATATATTTATTGAACCATTTATCTGTACTTGTTAACATCCCTCAAGATTAAGAGACATCTGGTAAATATAAACAAACTGCTACACCAACCGTACAAATGCCCGGATAAGGGCATGTTTTTTCTGATTTCACAACTTGAGATTTAACACACGTGTACGAAATACATTTATCTGTGGGATCAACCCATTTTTCTCCTTCCTAGAAATGAAACATGCAAATAATAATAAATAACCAAACTGATCTTTCACAAACAAATTAAAATAACATTTCTATTTAGCGCCATAGGGATTTCTCTGGTCTACACTTGGGGATCACCTGAGTGCAGAGAATATTGGAAAATCAGAAGCTTTCTTTACAGGTGGATACTCTCACCCTCTCGATTGTCCAATATTCACCAAATCCAGGTGATCCAGGGCCCCTGGGTGCAGATCCAGCAAAATCTCCCGGCATCAGTTCTTCTGGTGAGATGACATAGTGAGAGATTTTCTACCATTAATCTTAGTAAAAATGCTTAAAAATAAGAAGCTGGTTTCACATTAGACAAACCATACCAATGATTTAGGAAGGAATGTACTTTTAAATCTTAAAATGCACTCAATCTAAGTTATGACTGGGACTCAAATAGAAAAGTCTTTACTCGGTTTTACTCTGTGAATAGAAATTTTCAGGGCTGGGTTTTACTCTGTGTCTTACTCTGTCAATAGCTGGATAAGGCAGCCAGTAGAGGTAACTACACACAAATTATTTTTTTGTAAAACAAAACCTGCCAAAAGCAGGAGACTTCCATGACTATCATGGAGGTTAATTTCTTGCACGCAAATGTTCAGCTTTGGGTGATATTTTTGAATGGTTTAGTTGATGTCTGTCCATTTGGAGGAAGAGTATTGCTTTTGAAGGTGAACCATGAGGCACTTTGCAAAAGTCAAAGTTGTTAACCATGTGCAGTTGTAATGCCGACACCTTTGTCTGACAGCGGGAACAAGAGTCAGGTTACTTTGTAATGAATAAACAAATGGACCACATGACCCTATTTAATGATTTAGAAGCCTAATATATATAATAGCTGCTGCAGTGTATGTGTATATATATATATAGTGTCACAGGTAAAAACAGGACTACTTTATCGAGCTCAAATGGGGAAAATGCACAAAATCTTCACCACTGACCCTCATCAAAATACAAACCCCGCTGTCTCAACTCTGACCTTGGCTCACTGCTGTACTGTGTACCTTTCACACACATCCACAGGGAAATAACTAACCATCGGTGTGGAAATGTATATCACTGGTTATCAGAAATGTAAAGCAATTTTAGTTTTCCAAAATAAGGAACTAAATGTTCTTGTACAAAGTCAAGTGATGGTAGTAATGAGAAAATGCCCAGTTTGGAGTATACTTCCGGAAAAGGAAGAACTAATGCACTGACTCGTGGTAGGGGAACCAATAGAGCACGGGAGACCCTCTATCAGTGAGATTCTTGATCAATACCCATGGCAGGGAAGCATGGGCTGAGGGTGCATCTTGCTAGGTTAGGATTTTTTAAGGTTGATTTAGAATTGTCTTTCCTGTATATTGTAGACATCTGACTTAGTACTTTATGTAAAAGTCCAGCCCTGGAAGAGACCATAAAACAGCAATTGTACGTGGTCTATTGTATAGATTGAACTTGATGCGCTGAATGGACTTTTTCTGGTTGTGTACTTCCTTATAGCCTTGTATTGGAGTTCTAGTGGCGATTTGCTGCTATAGAAGTCTATGTAACTGTGTGCAAAGGGTGGTGGGAGCTGGAGCTGTGGTCTTGGTTGCAATTATATTACGAAAGGGTAGGTGAGAAACAGCATGAGTTCAAGGTGCTGTTGTGGTTCCTGGTGTGCTACATGGATGGTAGAAGACAGATTTACCAAGAAATTATAACATGAAAACGGGCCATTCAGCTGGTGGGCCATTTGGATGCAACACAATCGAGGAATAATGTCCTCAACGTTGTAATTGTAAAAATAACTGCAGGTCATAAATTCAAGGTAATAAAATAGCTATGAGAATTTTTTGTGATATGGTGGTCTACAATCTATTAAGCTACTGGCATCATCAGTGTAACAATATGGAAGTGATGTACATGTATCAGTAAATGAACACTTACATCTCTGGGATTTCCTGAATTATCAATGCAACCTGTAAAAATGAGGGATACAACCTTACTATACGTGCATTATATTTCCACAAGTAACAAACTGACTTAATTGTTAATTAAATATGTATTGCATTAATTAAAGGCTTACTATTGATCAGGTAGTTCATGCCGTATTTAACTTAAAAAAAATAAAGCAACTTACATGAACTAACGCATGTAGTCTTGTTTTCAGAAAGCATCATTCCTTCTGGACAAAAGCAGCCTTCTGACAGAGGGTACAATGTCTGGCCATGGGTCAGCGTGCTTAAAATGAAGTTTAATTTAAAAAAAAATGAACCCAGCATATCAACATCCTATTAAACTAACAGATCTCCAATGGCATTGCTCATTGTGGGTCTTGTGTTCTGCTGGTGGGTTGGAGTCAAGGAGGGAGGCACTTCACCACTGAAAGTATTGGGGAGGAAAGTGGTGACATATGCTCAGGCAGTGAAGTAAGTACTTGTAATTGGATCTTCAAAAACATATAAATAATGTTTTCCCTACCCACTATAGGTATATGTGTGTACCCCTCACATGCCATAGTTACATAGCAAAATCTATGCATGCATCATAGGGGAGCAGCTCTTTACCCAGAGTGTCAAATAGGCAGACTGTGTAATTTCACTGCCCTAGTAAAAGTCATATTTGTATGTCGGGTACGTACACCATCGATATATTTCCTCACTGGCAAACACAAATGGTGGCCTAAAGTGTAACCAAATCCAGGGCATTTCCTCTGGCATTTCAGTTTTTTCAAGTTAAATATAAAAGACACAGATTTCTTTTTAAAATGTTTTTCTGAGAAATAGTTTGGGTGCATAATTCCTTAACTGTGCTACTAAAACTGTGATCATACATGTGTATTTTTTTCAAAATGCAATTGAAGACACTTTTTGATCCAAATTTTAAAATTAAAACCTTTACAATGCCTGAGTGCCATCAACTTTTGATCTTTGCCTCATCAGCCAATTCCCTCAGTACATCCCCGACGGTATAAAATACTTACTTATTCTCACAGCGATCATTGTCCTGACGTTCACAAGGCTTATAAATGAATCCTTCAGGGCAGGTATAATCTTGAAAAGCAAACAAAAACGTGAGGTGTGGAAATGTATAGCATTAAAGTATTCCTATAACTATCAGCCAGGAACTAAACAATCACAGCCTGTTAGCATGATCATGAATAAATTCTGAAACACAATAATGGTATTTCTAAACTTTAATTACAGTGTGTGAATGGTAATAAATAAGAACATAATAACATAAGGAATAGGAGCAGGAGTAGGCCAATCGGCCCCTCGAGCCTGCTCCGTCATTCAATAAGATCATGGCTGATCCAATCTTGTCCTCAACATCACTTTCCCGCTTGTAGTTCAAATGTCTGTCAATCATATATTCAATGACTCCGCCTCCACAGCTCACTGGGGTAGAGAATTCCAAAGATTCACAACCCTCTGAGAGAAGAAATTCCTCCTCATCTCCGTCTTAAATGAGCGACCCCTTATTCTGAAACTATGACCCTAGTTCTAGATTCCCCCACGAGGGGAAACATCCTCTCAGCATCCACCCGGTCAATCCCCCTCAGAATCTTAGATGCTTCATTAAGATCACCTCTCATTCTTCTAAACTCCAATGAGTATAGACCCAACCTGCTCAACCTTTCCTCATACTTCAAACCTTTCATCCCAGGAATCAACCTCGTGAACCTTCTCTGCACTGCCTCCAATGCAAGTATTAAATATGGAGACCAAAACTGTACGCAGTACACCAGGTGTGGTCTCACCAGCGCCCTGTAAAGTTGCATCAAAACTTCCCTACTTTTATACTCTATACCCCTTGCAATAAAGGTCAACATTCCATTAGCCTTCCTGATTACTTGCTGTACCTGCATGCTAAGTTTTTGTGTTTCATGTACTAGGACCCCCAGATCCCTTTGTACCGTAGCATTTTGTAGTCTCATCCATTTAAATAATAATTTGCTTTTTCATTCTTCCTTCCAAAGTGGATAACCTCACATTTTCCCACATTATATTCCATCTGCCAAATTCTTGCCCACTCACTGAACCTATCTATATCCCTTTGCAGACTCTTTGGGCTCGATTTTGTCAATGGGGAGCTTTTGGAGGCGGGACTCCCACTTTTTGGGTTGTAGTCCCGCCTCCATCGACTTGTGGCCAACCCATGCTATTTGTTCCTGCCCCCTGATTCTGCAATTTTCCCACCACTCCCGCCTCCAAACCGGCCTCCTCAGGGCTTGGAAAATCGAGTCCTTTGTGTCCTCCTCACAACTTGCTAACCCACCTATCTTTGTATCATCAGCAAATTTGGCTACAGTACACTCGGTCCCTTCATCCAAGTCATTAATATAGATTTTAAATAGTTGAGGCCCCAGCCCCGATCCCTGTGGCACCCCACTAGTTACTGATTGCCAACCGGAAAATAACCCATTTATCCCGACTCTTTGTTTTCTGTTAGTTAGCCACTCCCCTATCCATGCCAATATATTACCCCCAACCCCGTGCGCTCTTATCTTGTGCAGTAACCTTTATGTGGCACCTTATCGAATGCCTTCTGGAAATCCAAATACACCACATCTACTGGTTCCTCTTTATCCACCCTGTTTGTTACATCCTCAAAGAACTCTACAAATTTGTCAAACACGATTTCCCTTTCATAAAACCAAGTTGACTCTACTTGATTGTCCTTTGATTTTATAAATGTCCTGCTATTACCTCCTTAATAATGGATTCCAGCATTTTCCCAATGACAGATGTTAGGCTAACTGGCCTATAGTTTCCTGCTTTCTGTCTCCTTCCTTTCTTGAACAGTGGCGTTACATTTGCAGTTTTCCAATCTGCTGGGACCTCTCCAGAATCTAGGGAATTTTGGTACATTACAACCAACGCATCCACTATCTCTGCAGCCACTTCTTTTAAGACCCTAGGATGCAGGCCATCAGGTCCAGGGGACTGGTCAGTCTTTAGCCCCATTAGTTTGCCTCGTACTTTTTCTCTAGTGATAGTCATTGTTTTAAGTTTCTCCCTCCCTATAGCCCCTTGATTATCTATTATTATTGGGATATGTGAAGACTGATCCAAAATAATTGTTTAGAGTATCTGCCATTTCTCTATTTCCCATTATTAATTCCCCAGTCTCATCCTCTAAGGGACCAATGTTTACTTTAGCTACTCTCTTCCTTTTTATATACCTGTAGAAGCTCTTACTGTCTGTTTTTATATTATTTGCTTGTTTACTCTCATACTCTATCTTCTCCCTCTTCATAATTTTTTAGTCATCCAATATCCTATCATTAATCATAAAATATCCTATCTTGTCATTTGAATATTTTATTTATTATATAATTTAATCTTTAATTATATCATAGGTAACCCTTTCTGGGCTTCTTCTGCTATAGTGCACCAATGTCTGCAAGTTTCTAGCCTTTAGTGGAAGACCTTTAGCTGAAGCACAGAGCTTTGTGTACATGAGGAATTCAGGCATGCGCACCCCATGATTTTCCACCCATTAAAATTAATGGCTGGAAAACTGTGGGAGTTGCGTGTTCAAATTCCAATATGCACTCCTGGTGTAGAAAGTTGTGTGTTGGGAATGTGAGAGATGACAATTTACCCTATGATGCACTCTGGTGTTAAGAGATTCTGCCAGCAATAATAAGCTTAATCACCATAACGCAGATCTGAAATGCTCAACTCCCAACCACCTCGATACAGCAATTTTGGAATGTTTGCGGAGTAGGGCAGATTTATGAAATGCTCATCCAAAATGGGGTTTGTGTTTTCATTTGAAATGTAAATACTGTGAGCACCAGCATCACTTAACATTCTGGAGTTTAAAGAACATCAAGAGTCTCTGCTTATGGCCCTCAATTTTGGTCTCCCCCACAAGTGGAAACACTCTCTCTGTGTCTACCCTAGTAAACCCCTTCATAATCTAAAAGACCTCTATCAGCTCACCCCTCAGTCTTCTGTTTTCTAGAGAAAAGAGCCCCGGCCTGTTCAATCTTTCCTGATAGGTATAACCTCTCGGTTCATGATTATAGATTTATGATACTTACTACAGTATCCATTTGAAAAGTTTCTCCAGTCAACGCAAATGTCACGATCTTTACAAGCAATGGCAAAAGCATTTAGGCTGGAACAGTCAAATTTTGGGGAATTTGTATTGCAATGGTCAAACAGACAAGAGTTGTAATAGTGGTCAAGGTCTTCGTGATTTTGATTCCTGCAATCTTCAAATGGTCTATGTGGTGGAAAATAAAAATATTTAAAGAGACAATTAAAGTACAAGGACATTTGTTCTCCCAGAATGACAATTATAGCAATAAATAAACCCTAAACTACATCACACTGCAGGTTAAATTTCCCTTTTGAACATTGGTAAATATGCTGACCAATTGAATGGTGCATTTCATATGGTTGCTGGCAACCCTCCCAGCTTAAAATATTCAAATGCTGGTATTCCAGTGACCTTCACACCACAAAATATCTCATCTCCGAGTAGTAATTGTGCTATGAATGGGGATGAGATTCAAAAACCTAAGTATATTTTTCATAGTTGTCCTTTTTGTTCTCTGTGTTAAGTACTATTTAAATATATGTCTGGAGTTCTTGCTTGCTGAGAACAAGACTCCCGCTACAGTTTTTCTTTACCAATTTTTCCCCTCCACTATAGGTGCTGATTATAGCCCAAGGTATGGTTCATCAAGTGCGAATCACATGGCAGCACCCCACCCAAATGGGTAATCTTCATGCATGAATCTAGCCAGTGAGAGAATATTTTATCTTGGAGGCATCACAGCCAAATGCGATTCTCTCATCAACAGATATCAACATTACACATTAGCTTGTAGGAGTCACTCCTGATTTGAATGGGAGCAAGACACTTAGTTGGACTATCTCCTCCCAAGTGTAGGGAATCTGAGGCCAAATACAGGACCCCTAATAACAGCCCAGCTGAGGTCAACTACCTTAGCACAGATTGCAAATTGAGCCAAAGACTTTCTGGTTTACATGGCTCAGTTAAATGTTCAAAAGGAGCTGGGCCTTTTTAATCACTGCTGACATTAAAAAATAAAATATAATTTGACTTTAATAACTATATTCTGTCCCTTCAGCAGCAAGGCATTACAATCAATATTATCAGCGGCAAAATATTTTTACCTACCAAATGGACTTTCTAACCCATTTGGGGAAATGATAGCATGGTAAGAAGTATCACAACTTAATATGTATATTTTTGCTGATTCAAATTTTCTGAAAATAATAATTTATGCCCATAATAGACAAACATTATTTAGTATCGTAAACTGGTTATTAATCCTGACCCTGACAATGTATAGGAAATTGAAATTAAAGAACGTCTGTGACCAAAATGATTAAACTTAACATGACCTGGAATTCAGATATACAAAGAACAGGAGCCCGAGATGTAACTTAAAAGGTGGTAAATTTAACAAAATGAGGAAACAATTAAGCAAATGAATTGGAAAAGGATATTTAACAACACTTCAGTAGGGACCCTAATGCAAAGCACGACCTATAGCTAGTAGGAGCATATCAGCTGATTTTTTTGATGTAATACAAATGGACCTGAATCCTGGTACAGCTCATAATTAGAAGCACCTAAAGAGATTTGACATTAAACTGAATTTTGAGCAACAGGATCAGCTGCACTAACAGTTAAAGCTGGAGCATTGAGTGCTCTAGTTAATACTCCAGCTCATCCAGTATTGGAGTTTAACTCTGTCAAGTGTGCCTTGAGGGATAAGTGAGACAGCAGCTTCTGAAGTACAAAATACCCAAGCACAAACCAGTCTGCCTTACACTATATACATTCATGTTTCTAGTGTCGGTTTGGAAACATTTCTTTGCTACAATGCAATAGTTATCCATTCATGTATATTTAGAGTTCTAATTGTTGCTACAACTGCATTAACAGGAATTCATCTGTAAATTACATTTTAATAGTTCATTATAATTTACTTCCTTGTGTTTATTTGGATAGAATTAAAATATGAAAGAAGAAATTCACATACTTTCCCAAAAGTAGGTCACACACTGTGTCTGCTGGATGGCATGTTGGAGGGGGAGAAGGTGGTCCAGGACAAAATAAATTTGTAGGAGTTAATTGGCAATATGGCTTATTAGGGTCATAAACCTTCCAGTCATTTGCAGTAATGTGGCAGCAGTCTGGGGGCATTATTTCCCCATCCCTTTTCATGCACTCATCAACTGCATTATCGAAGCAAAAGCCTTTCAGAAAAAGAAAATCTTTTGTCAGTTAGAAATATCTGTGGTGGTTCTGACAGAAATTGCTTATTATCAACATCCTTACTAATACAGTGAATAATGAAACTTTTAGCGGTTTACAACCGCACAATTCTTATTTAATCTTTCATAATATAAGTAGAATTGAAGCTGTAAATTACACATACCACACTGTCCTTGAGTGTTATTCAGAAAGTATTTTTGTGATAATCTAATTCGAAAGGAATCTCCAAAAGCAATTATGTTTGCTTGAATACTGGGGATAGAAATATGTATATTCTGATGCATGGAGTGTATGTTAATTCCATTCAAACTGTAGGGGACAGTCACACCATCTCCATCAAAAGTTATCTGTAAAGGTGAACAATGTGTTAACATTCTTAAATAACTCGAGAATTTCAGTATAAACAGCACATAATATCTTCTGGTAATTGAAACATGTACTGCTGCATGTATTCTATCTTGCTCTAAGTTCTGCTCACCCATCAACCCTATCCTTGCTGACTTACATTGGCTCGTCATCACCCGGTGCCTTCAATTTAAAATATTCATCTTAGCTTTTAAATCCCTTCATGGCTTTGTCTCATCCTCTCTCTACATTTCCCCAACCCCCACTGCTCCGAAAGCTTCGCTCCTCCATCTCTGCCCTTTTGTGCATCACCCCCTTCCGTCGCCCCCACTGTTGGTGACATAGCCTTCAGCCACCTGGGTCCTACTCTCTTAAAATCCCTCCCTAAACTTCTCCAATTCTCAATCTCCATATACTCCTTTAAAAGCCTCCTCCTTAAAACCCATCTCTTTGACCAAGTTTCTGGTTATTCCTCCTTTCCTGGTTTGGCATCCATTTTCCATATGCCTATTTGTGATGTGTCATGAACCATATTTTACATTAAAGGGTCTATAAATGCTGATTGTTGTTTAGTAGTATTGTACTTACCAGGGGATTGTGCCCAGTTGTAATAGTTACAACACTTCCATTGTAAAACATGATTATCCCTCTTGCACAAGACATGGGCAGGTCAGATACACAAAAATAATTATCTACTAGAACTGAGAAATTGTATTTTGGAACTCGTTCTTCGACAAGAATATAGGTGCAATTATCAAAGAAATCATACTGTGTACCACCAAATGTGAGATAGTGCGGGTCTCCCCATACTTGACATTGACCTGGAAGATAATAAAGTTTGGGGTAAAAACAGACTAGTTAACAATTCAAAAAGTGTATTAAATAACAGTAATCAATTGAAAAGATGAATGATACTTACAGAAACAATCCCACTTCTCACAACCATTTTCACCGAGAATCCTTGAAGATTGCTGACAGGTGGGTTTAGGATCCAGTACACATGGAGTGGTTGTCTGGACTGTGGTACTAGGTGTTGTCTGGACTGTGGTACTTGAGCTGGTTGGTGTTGTCTGGACTGTGGTACTAAATGTTGTCTGGACTGTGGTACTAGGTGTTGTCTGGACTGTGGTACTAGGTGTTGTCTGGACTGTGGTACTAGGTGTTGTCTGGACTGTGGTACTAGGTGTTGTCTGGACTGTGGTACTAGGTGTTGTCTGGACTGTGGTACTAGGTGTTGTCTGGACTGTGGTGCTAGGTGTTGTCTGGACTGTGGTACTTGTGCTGGTTGGTGTTGTCTGGGCTGTGGTACTAGGTGTTGTCTGGGCTGAGGTACTTGTGCTGGTTGGTGTTGTCTGGGCTGTGGTACTAGGTGTTGTCTGGGCTGAGGTACTTGTGGTACTAGGTGTTGTCTGGACTGTGGTACTAGGTGTTGTCTGGGCTGTGGTACTAGGTGTTGTCTGGACTGTGGTACTAGGTGTTGTCTGGACAGTGGTACTAGGTGTTGTCTGGACTGTGGTACTAGGTGTTGTCTGGACTGTGGTACTTGTGCTGGTTGGTGTTGTCTGGGCTGTGGTACTAGGTGTTGTCTGGGCTGAGGTACTTGTGGTACTAGGTGTTGTCTGGACTGTGGTACTAGGTGTTGTCTGGGCTGTGGTACTAGGTGTTGTCTGGACTGTGGTACTAGGTGTTGTCTGGACTGTGGTACTAGGTGTTGTCTGGGCTGTGGTACTAGGTGTTGTCTCGGCTGTGGTACTAGGTGTTGTCTGGACTGTGGTAGTAAGTGTTGTCTGGGCTGTGGTACTAGGTGTTGTCTGGACTGTGGTACTAGGTGTTGTCTGGACTGTGGTACTAGGTGTTGTCTGGGCTGTGGTACTAGGTGTTGTCTGGGCTGTGGTAGTAAGTGTTGTCTGGGTTGTGGTACTTGTGCTTGTAGGTGTTGACTGGAGTGTGGTACGTGTTCTGGTAGGTATTGTCTGGACTGTGGTACTTGTGTTTGTAGATGTTGTCTGGGCTGTGGTACTAGGTGTTGTCTGGGCTGTGGTACTAGGTATTGTCTGGACTGTGGTACTAGGTGTTGTCTGGACTGTGGTACTAGATGTTGTCTGGGCTGTGGAACTAGGTGTTGTCTGGGCTGTGGTACTAGATGTTGTCTGGGCTGTGGTAGTAAGTGTTGTCTGGGTTGTGGTACTTGTGCTTGTAGGTGTTGACTGGAGTGTGGTACGTGTTCTGGTAGGTATTGTCTGGACTGTGGTACTTGTGTTTGTAGATGTTGTCTGGGCTGTGGTACTAGGTGTTGTCTGGGCTGTGGTACTAGGTATTGTCTGGACTGTGGTACTAGGTGTTGTCTGGACTGTGGTACTAGATGTTGTCTGGGCTGTGGAACTAGGTGTTGTCTGGGCTGTGGTACTAGATGTTGTCTGGACTGTGGTACTAGGTGTTGTCTGGACTGTGGTACTAGGTGTTGTCTGGACTGTGGTACTAGATGTTGTCTGGACTGTGGTACTAGGTGTTGTCTGGACTGTGGTACTAGGTGTTGTCTGGGCTGTGGTACTAGGTGTTGTCTGGGCTGTGGAACTAGGTGTTGTCTGGGCTGTGGTACTAGGTGTTGTCTGGACTGTGGTAGTAAGTGTTGTCTGGGCTGTGGTACTAGGTGTTGTCTGGACTGTGGTACTTGTGGTACTTGGTGTTGTCTGGGCTGTGGTAGTAAGGGTTGTCTGGGTTGTGGTACTTGTGCTTGTAGGTGTTGACTGGAGTGTGGTACGTGTTCTGGTAGGTATTGTCTGAACTGTGGTACTTGTGCTTGCAGATGTTCTCTGGGCTGTGGTACTAGCTGTTGTCTGGGCTGTGGTACTAGCTGTTGTCTGGGCTGTAGTACTAGGTGTTGTCTGGACTGTGGTACTAGGTGTTGTCTGGGCTGTGGAACTAGGTGTTGTCTGGGCTGTGGTACTAGGTGTTGTCTGGACTGTGGTACTAGGTGTTGTCTGGACTGTGGTACTAGGTGTTGTCTGGACTGTGGTACTAGGTGTTATCTGGACTGTGGTACTAGGTGTTGTCTGGACTGTGGTACTAGGTGTTGTCTGGACTGTGGTACTAGGTGTTGTCTGGACTGTGGTACTAGGTGTTGTCTGGACTGTGGTACTAAGTGTTGTCTGGACTGTGGAACTAGGTGTTGTCTGGACTGTGGTACTAAGTGTTGTCTGGACTGTGGAACTAGGTGTTGTCTGGACTGTGGAACTAGGTGTTGTCTGGGCTGTGGTACTAGGTGTTGTCTGGACTGTGGTACTAGGTGTTGTCTGGACTGTGGTACTAGGTGTTGTCTGGACTGTGGTACTAGGTGTTGTCTGGACTGTGGTACTAAGTGTTGTCTGGACTGTGGTACTAGGTGTTGTCTGGACTGTGGTACTAGGTGTTGTCTGGACTGTGGAACTAGATGTTGTCTGCACTGTGGTACTTGTGGTCATAGCTGTTGTTTGTGGGGTACGACTTGTGCTTGTTAAGGGTGGCTGACAGCAAACTCTTATCCTGTAGTCCAAACACATTAAACCACCTTCGGAAGTCTGCTGGTTATAAGTACAAAGAAGTCCTGTTTCTTTATCACATGTCACATTATCTTTCGTCTCACTTATCGGACGCTGAGGAAATTTGAGAGCTTCACATTGGATAGCACTTATTTGATAAGGAGAGAAAGGACACAGAGGGCTGTGCATTTGGTTCAATAGTTCAGTGTCTGCTCTGTTTTGAAGAGTTGGTGTATTTTCATTAAACCACAGAGACCATTCACTATCGCAATGCCATTCTGTAAGATATGAAAAACAAAGAAAAAAACATGATCAGAAAATAAACAATGATTACAAAATACTTTTCCAGAGTTAACTATGTCAGACAACCCTGCCAATATATTACATATGTGAAATCTATTTTAACAAACAATAGCATGTAACTCTAATTCTGATATTTATAATCGAGAAGAGCTTTGTTTTATGAATGGTTCCATTACTATTTTATAGCCACAATTCTGCGAGGCTACATTCCACTCGGGAGGGGCCTTGCACACAGCCTGCATGCGTTACAAAATTGGGCCCAGGGCACCATGTGTCCGTGTCCTACTACACCCCACCTGGGGGTTGTTGGGGCTCGTGTCACAGACATGTGTCAGCATCCTAATAAAACATCTATTAAGCCGTATGATTTTAGGCACAACTTCACCCACACCCATAAAGAAACGGATATGTAGAAAAACATAAAAGTTACAACTCTTGCGCTTCAGCAACAAAGGGATGCCTCCACTGTGAACAATTAGTCCATTTTCCTGCCATCCCATTTCCCCCTCTATTGTGAGTGACAGCTCATTACGAGCTGCTCATGTGCCACCCAAATGTGCTGGAGATTGTGATATCTTGGGACACAGCCTATATATACACAACAGCACAACATGGCTTCCGGTAAGAACTGTGCTGCGCATGGCTTTATATACATCAGATGTCCACCAGGTGGCTCCATTACACTTCTCCCTCCTTATTGAAGAAGTTAATCATAGCAAATAATCATTGTACATGACTTGCATGTTATACACAACTCTTGGTATATATTTCTCAAATGGAACTCATTTTATATTTCCAATTTCTACTATAGAATTCTGTAACACAAACAAAAGATATGAACTTATTTTCCATATTTACAGATTAAATTTAACTGTTTCAAAGAGGATACCTTCTTTCTTGAACAGAACTTTCAGATCTTGTTGTAGGACTTTGACTCATTCTAGGCTGAGCCTGCAGAGAATTTTTTGCCAAGGGCTGACCTTGATCTACATTTGGACTTTCAACACTTTCAGATTCTTTGTCTGCCTGACTTGGGCTCAGACTTAAATTCTGACTTTGTCTTGGACTTGTTTCTGGTATGTCTGATGTAGGATTTGCTACTGGTACTCGTAACAAGACTATCTGACTCATCAGAATAAATTGAATCATCCCAGCTTTCAACTCCTTCCACATCTGTAGGTAAGATATGATCAATGTGAACAAACCTAACCTTTCCATGATAAAACATCTTGACTGAATATGTGCGAGGGCCACATATCTTCACTACTCTTCCTGGTAACCACTTTAAAGATTTATGGTGATGGTTCTTCACTCTAACCTTCTGGTTCAACTTCACACTTCTCTCTCTGACTCCACCTTTATCATGTCTCTCCTTCTGCCTTGATTGTTTCTCTACTACGGACCGTGCCAAATTTGGCTTTAACAATGAGAACCTGGTTTGTGGCTGTCGTTTGAGAAACAACTCTGCTGGTTTTCTATCAGTAATGGTATGAGGAGTATTCCGATAGGTAATCAGAAAATTTGCCAGTTTGTGGTCCAACAACAACTGATGTTTCTTTGGATTTGGATCCAACATTTGCTTGATGAGGGCACGTTTGACAGTTTGTACTGTGCGTTCTGCTGCACAATTTGAAGCAGGGTAGTACGGTGGAACTTTGGTATGTTTCACACCATTTCTGCTCATGAACTGTGTGAACTCTTCTGAACAAAACTGCGGCCCATTATCAGACACAATTTCTTCTGGGAGGCCGTATGAAGAAAACAATCTTTGCAAATTGTCTAGTGATTTTCTTGTTGTTATTATCCGCATCGGAAATGCCTCTACCCACTTCGAGTGACTATCTATCACTATGAACAATTGCTGTCCTTCTAGCTCAGCAAAATCTACATGTAACCTTTACCACACCCTGGGAGGCCATTTCCATGGCTGTAATGGTACTGATGGTGGTTTCTTGCTCACCAATTGACATGTTGTACACTGACTGACTATGTACTCTATCTCTTTATCTAAACCTGGCCACCATAAGTAACTGTGTGCAAAGCTCTTGGTCAAGCACATTCCCAGGTGCTGGTCATGAAGATCGCCTAACAATTTAGACCTGAACCTATTTGGGATAACCACTCTTGCTCCCCACATGATACAATCTTTATCAATGGACAATTCATTCCTATGAATGAAGTATGGATGGATGTCTTTCTCTGATACCTGGTATGGCCATCCATTTGTTATGTAATCATACACCTTTGACATAATTGGGTCACATTTGGTTGCCCTACCAATCTCTTCAGCTGTGACTGGCAGCTCATCAATGTATGAGAAATAGAACACTTCTTCCTTATTGGGTGTAACTTGTGATGGGGATGGCAACCTGGACATAGCATCAGCATTACTGTGATCAGCTGATCGTCTGTACTCAATGTCATATGTATACGCTGACAAAATCGAAGCCCTTCTCTGCATTCGGGCTGCAGCTAAGGTTGGAACAGAGGACTTTGGATGGAGGATTGCTGCCAGGGGCTTATGGTCAGTAACTATGGTAAACTTATGACGAAACATGTATCTGTGAAACTTCTTGACCCCAAGAATCAATGACAAAGCTCCTCTTTCGATCTGTGCATAATTCCGCTCACTGGCACTGAGAGTGCGTGAAGCAAAAGCAATTGGTCTCTCCTCCCCACTATCTAGTACATGAGAGACCACTGCCCTAAATCCGTATGGAGAGGCGTCACACGCTAGCTTGATCGCCTTAGATCATCATAGTGAACGAACATGGTACTCTCTACTAACTGACTTTTACACTCTTTGAATGCTGTGTCGCATTATTTTGACCACTTCCAAGGGACCTGTTTTCTCAACAGCTCATTCAGTGGATGTAACAATATAGCCAAGTTTGGGAGGAACTTTCCGTAATAATTCAAAAGACCCCAAAATAATCGAAGTTCAGAGACATTCTTGGGAGTGGGTGCATTTCTGATTGCATCCAACTTTCCCTTTCCATCTTTGTCTATTCTGTGCCCTAAATACTCCACTGAGTTTTGAAACAACTCACACTTGTGAGCTGTCACTCGTACTCCGTGCTTCTCTAGCCATTTGAGCACTTCATTCAACACCTCATCATGGATTTGCCTGTTTGGCGCTGAAATTAGTATGGCATGTTAGAAACTAGGGGTGCCTAAAAATGTATATGGTTACATGAATAATACTGTGTGTAAATGATAAGTTTTGTTTTCCTGGAAAGCTTGCATTAGAATTTGAGACAGTCTTTTTAATCAGTTAGATTAGGTGAAACATAAAAGGGCCAGAAATTCCAGAACGGGGCTTGCAGCGCGTGCAAGCCCCGTATTTGCACTTACCCCGCGCTCCTGCCGATCAGCTTCTGGGACGCCTGAACTTGGAGAAATAGAAAGCACATTCCCGGGCAGCATATGACGTCACGCCGCCCAGGAGTGCAGCCAGCGCGGACCCAGGAGCGTGCAGTGTAAGTGAGACACGCCCCTTGAGGTCTCAGTTTCACTGGACACGCCCCCAATGTTCCTGTCAAGCTGCTTTGCTTTTTTACATGCAAAGCAGCAGTTTAAATAGGTTTTTGGAAGTTTTTTGAAGATTTTGGTAACTTTTATAAACTTTTTAAAATGTTTACATTATTTTGAGTAATCTGAAGTAGTTTTAAAGAGAATTAAAGCAATTTAAAGACTTTTAAAAGCCCTAAAAGAATTTTTTAAATTCCATTTATTTATTTAGCAATGTCGTCGTCATACGTGTCTTCACACTGTTCCCTTTGGGGAACTGTATGAAGTGGTGGAAGGATTTATGGCCGTGATTAACGCTCATTCCGTGACCGTAACCATCTTTGAACCAGCCATTAGGGCGGTTAGTCCTATGGCGGGAGGGTTTTACGGGCTCCCACAAGCTATACAAGGAGGGGGGGCCACCCACACCCACGGACGCAAATATCCCACTGGATGTCAACCCAGAATTTAGAGCCGGAGCTCCGACTCCACTTGCCGGGACTGTCTGGAGCGGGGTTCGAAACCCTACCCTGATCTGGCCCAGCGGCGGGGATCCTACCGCTATGACAAACGCCCAATCCGATTAGCAACGTGAAATGGCAGCATAAGGCTCCAGTCACGGGGACGGAAAAGGCGCAGGAAACGTATGGGTGTCACCTTTTGTGCGGAGTGGGCCTTTTGCGTAGCAGTAAGCATCCCCGCCGCTGGGCCAGAAGGAGTAGGGTTTTGAACCCCACTCCAGACAGTCCCGGCAAGTGGAGTCGGAGCTCCAACTTTAAATTCTGGGTGGACATCCAGCGGGATACTTGCGTCCGTGGGTGTTGGTGGCCCCCCCCCCCCTCAGATGGGTTGTGGGAGCCCGTAAAACCCTCCCGCCATAGGACTAACCACCCTAATGGCTGGTTCAAAGATGGTTACGGTCACGGAATGAGCGTTAATCACGGCCATAAATCCTTCCACCACTTCATACAGTTCCCCAAAGGGAACAGTGTGAGGATACGTCCGATGATGACCCCTTGCGCAATGCACCTCCTTGGACCCTCAGTCGCAGATGCGAGGGGGCAAGTCGTGCAAGTGTTAAATTTTTTATTTTATTGACATGTAAAATGTTGGCCCAATAATTCCCTTCCAAATGCACTAGTACGGTCGGGGTACTTACGCATCTGGCCGGATGAAATGCCGGTTTTCAGCATGCACAGTGCATGTGGGGAAAACCGGCATTTCCTGTCCTCTGAACGAAGGGGTTCAGAGGCAGAACGCGTGCGACTGCACAGGCAGCGCGTGCGCAGTATAATTCGCCGCTTTCATTAATGCTTTCAGTGAGGTCCAGTCATTACAACTTACACATGAAAAAAGCATGGGTACAGTTGCTACAGAGGCTGCGGAGGAAGATATTTCTTATCGTGGAGCTTCTGAAAGTATGTATGTCTGTATATATTCCTTTGCGTGTTATGTATATATTCCTTTACTTATGTGTATGAATGTATTATTTAATTATGACTTTCAGAGAAAGTAACTTATTGGAAAATCATAATTAAAAACATACATTCATAGTAAAGGAATATAAAACATACATACATATACGTAAAGGAATATATGTGGACATACATACATAACTCATTCTCACATTCCATTCACACAGCCACAATTGCTCCTTCTACCTACCGTTCTGAAAACCCTTTAAAAAAAAAAAAAATTTTTACTTTAAAACTTACTTAAAATTTCTTAAAATAACTTCCCTCCCTTTCCCAAACAAAAATATTGCATTTCAAAAGCTCCACGATAAAATATATCTTCCTCCGCAGCCAATGAACCACTTTACACTTGCTTTTTTTCAGTGTAACTTCTAAGGACTTAACCTCACGGATTTCATGAATGAAATCCACGAAGTTCACTGCGCAAGCGCTGCCTGTGCAGTCGCACGCGCTCGAGGTCTGGAAATGCCGGCGTTCCCCGCATGCGCTGTTCATGCTGAACGCCGGCATTTCCAACGGCCAGAAGCGTGAGTAAGCCGACCGTACTCACGCTTCTGGCCTGGAATTTCTGGCCCAAACATTCCACATGGGGGCCCATAGGACGGCCCTGCCAGGCTAGTTATCTATTGTTTGTAAGTTAGGGTTTTGACTTTGTTAATGTATCTTTAATTTGGCCAGTGAAGGCCCAACCTATGTTTCTTCCATTATTACTAATAACCATATTATAATCTCTACAGATAGAATTTGAAGTTTGTTTAGCAGAACTGCTTGCGAAGATAATTAAAAGTTAATTGGGAAAAGACATAGAATGAAAGGAACTTGAGGAGGCTAAGGCATCCATCTTAGAATGGGCCATTTGCTAGATGAAGGTGAGATAGCGACTGGCTAATGTACGACAGCTCTGGCTGGGGCCATGATTAAGAGGGACAAGGTCGGGCCTTGTACTTGCTGAGTCAAGGAGGATAGAATCAAGAGAGATAAGCTGAATTCCAATGGAGGAACCTTCAAAATGTAAAAACAAGAAAGATAAGTTGGATGAGATAATGAGACCCCCTTTTGGGGAGGGCTTTCATCCAAGAATTGAGACAAGGAACTCGACGCCCCATTGGTTGATGAGGTTTTAGAGGAACCTCTATAGGTTAAATGGTCTTGTCAATAACTTGGCCTCAGGCCCACCCCTAAAATGAGAATAAAAGTGACACACCAAGGGCTTGCACACACAGACGGTGGAGGGGAGAGCCGAACAGAAATTGCAAAGAGAAGTTGGGCTGGTCAAATGCTCTTTTGAGAGTGATCCCACGCTCACCATCTGAGGTTCTAGAGAGAGAGAAAGAGAGAGAGAGAGAGAGGCCGGAAGCCAGCCGCCTGTCTGATTGGGTCTGGTACCAGCTGCTTGTCACAGTCGTATGTTTTTGCTGTATTACTAGTGTGTTATATTCCATCCTAAACTCCAATTAAACACAATATACCCACCATATTGGTTTGAACTCGATCCTGTTTACTAGAGATAGGTGAATCTCTACAGTCATCCAATTAATACACAACCCCCTTGTGATAAAAATGCTAACTTCCGGGAAGTTATGTCATCACTTCCTGTGAACTATGAACTGTGAACTATGAACTGTGTACATACCTCACTTCCTGTCATATGTCACTTCCTGTTGGACTGGTATAAATACTGGTCTGTTCAGTATTGTAAGAGGCTTCTACCAGAGGCATGGTAAAGACCTCTCTTGTATATAGTGTGTTTATAAGTTACTTAAAGCTTACTTTAAAGTTACTTGATGGTAAGTCTCCTTTTTCTTACATCAATTTAAGTAACTTAGTATTTACACTGACAAATACTAGACCTTCAGACAAACTCGGAAGTTAAGGATCCAGGGAACCACCCATCATGGAGAAAATCCTTAGACCTATTCGTCTGGACTTGGACCCGAATACACCAGCAGCTGGCAGGGTATGGAAGCATTGGTATCGTACTTTTGAGAATTTTCTGGATGAATGTAAAGTGGATGCTCCTGCTAAATTGAAGATACTTGTCAATTATGTGACCCCAAAAGTGTTCGAATATGTTGATGACTGGGATAATTACGAAGAGGTGATTCGGGCACTTAAGAAACTGTATGCGAAGACCCCAAATGAGGTCTATGCTAGACATCTACTGGCCACAGCCCGACAAGGGCCAGGGGAATCAATTGACGAATTCCTGCAAGAACTTCGCAGGCTCAGCGTAGATTGTAACTTTCAGGCAGCCTCAGCTGAGCTGTACCGCCAAGAAATGATTCGTGATGCTTTCATCTGCGGGATTGCCTCTCCATTTATACGCCAGCGTCTACTAGAAAGTAAAACACTTGAGCTACAAAAAGCTTTTGACCTAGCTTGTTCACTGGATTTGGCAAAGAGAAATGCAGACCTCTATCAGCTGCCCAGATCTCGATCTGCTGCTGTAGCTGCAACCAGACAATTCAAGCGGTCTCAGGTGAACCCTATCATGGGGGAATCTAATTCTGATAATTCTGATGAAGAAGAGGAGGACGACCCCACTTTAGCAGCCTCTTGGCAATCTAGGAAGGAATGCTTCTTTTGTGGAGATGCTTTTCACCCTAGGAAAACCTGCCCTGCTCGCAATGCAATCTGCAGTTATTGCGGGAAAAAAGGACACTTTGCTAAAGTTTGCCTATCAAGGGCCTCTACGAGGGCCAATCCAGCTAAGACCTACCGAACTGCCCCAATTAGGGCCTATCAAGATGCTCCAGCTAGGACCTATCAAGCTTCCTCTCGAGCTCTCTCCCGAAGAAGCACACCGAGAGTTTTAGCCACTCTCTGTGCAACGACACCAATTACAGCTGCTTGCCCACAGAACCTGTCTCAGGCAGCCACAAAAATTTCAATTAAAGGGCATACCTTAGATGCCTTAATTGACTCAGGAAGTACTGATAGTTTCATTAAGGAACAGATTGTTGCGAAATTGAAACTACATGTCTTCCCATCGGACCAGGCAATTGCGATGGCCCAGTCATCACTTAATACCAGAATCTCCGGCTTTTGTGTTGTTGATATGACACTTCATGGTCGTATGTATCCCTCCACCCGACTTTCGGTGCTCAAAGACTTATGTAGTGATCTCCTCTTAGGGCTGGACTTCCAAAAACAGCATAAGAAACTCACCATTGAGTTTGGTGGATCCAAACCCGGACTTACTATTTCTAATATACCATCTAAATTACCTTTTTGTGCATTATCAGCAGCTTCACTTGATGAACCCTCATTATTTGCCAGTATTCCGCCTCAATGCCAACCGATAATAACGAAATCGCGGCGCTTTAATCAGGAAGACCAATCTTTTATTGCGGCTGAAATCTCTCGACTTCTAGCAGAGGATATCATTGAACCATGTTCGTCGCCCTGGCGGGCTCAAGTCGTCATTGTCAAGAACCCTCTAAAACCTCACAAACAGCGACTATGCATCGATTATTCGCAAACCATCAATCAATATACCGACTTGGACGCCTACCCATTGCCACGCATTGATGATATGGTTAATAAACTGGCCGAATACAAAGTGTTCTCAACTTACGATTTAAAAAGTGCCTATCATCAGTTACCCTTGAAGGTCTCAGATAAGCAGTACACAGCCTTTGAGGCTAATGGACGGCTGTACCAATTTCGTCGCCTCCCATTCGGGGTTACTAATGGAGTGGCTGCCTTTCAACGGGCAATGGATGGCCTGGTTAAGCAGGAAAACCTAAGGGACACTTTTCCCTATCTTGATAACATTACCATTGCAGGTCACGATCAACAGGAACACGACTCCAACCTCCAAAAATTTCGGGATGCCCTCCATCGCCGTAATTTGACCCTGAATGAATCCAAATCTGTTGAGTCGCAACCGACCATCAACATCCTTGGCTACTGCGTAGGCAATGGTATCATTAAGCCAGACCCAGAAAGACTTCGCCCGCTCCAAGAGCTCCCGTCACCTAAGAATCCGGCTTCTTTACGTCGGGCTCTCGGTCTGTTTGCATACTACGCTAAATGGATTCCTCATTTTTCGGACAAAATCCAACCCTTGCTGCATGCTAGATCATTTCCACTGGGAACAGCGGCTGTTGCAGCCTTTAACCTTCTCAAAAAACAGTTGGAGAAAGCGGCTCTTCACTCCATCGATGAGAATCTCCCTTTCGTGGTTGAATGTGATGCCTCGGAGGTGGCGATCTCGGCTACTCTGAATCAGGAAGGTCGTCCTGTAGCATTTATGTCCAGGACCTTACAAGGTGCCGAGCTACATTATCCTCCGGTTGAGAAAGAAGCCACAGCCATCATAGAGGCAGTACGGAAGTGGAACCATTTTCTAGCTCGCCAGCACTTTACATTGATCACGGACCAACGATCAGTCGCCTTCATGCTCGATAATCGAAAACGAACCAAAATTAAGAATAATAAAATACAACTTTGGAGGATGGAACTGGCCTCTTTTGGTTATACCATTCTCTATCGGCCTGGCAAGGAGAATGTGGCCCCGGACACCCTCACACGGGCATTCTGCTCCACTATGTCATCCTCCACTCTCATGGATGTCCACAATGGTTTGTGTCATCCTGGCGTTACGCGCATGCTACATTTCGTACGATCACGGAATCTCCCTTTTTCCACTGGAGATGTAAAGAAAATATGCTCAGAATGCCGGCTTTGTGCGGAATTAAAACCTCAGTTCTTCCGCCCCTCAGCTGGTATACTCATACATGCAACCCAACCGATGCAACGACTTAGCATCGATTTTAAGGGCCCAGTGCCCTCTTCAACTCGGAACACATATTTGCTCACCATGATCGACGAATATTCACGTTTTCCGTTTGCCTTCCCCTGCTCCAATATGCTGGCGTCCACAGTAATCTGCTGCCTTGAGCAGGTATTTTCTCTCTGTGGCATGCCGGCTTATATTCACTCAGATCGGGGTCCATCCTTTATGTCAAGGGAACTCAAGGACTACCTCTCAGAACGGGGAATTGCTACAAGCAAAACAACACCATACCATCCCATCGGAAATGGGCAGGTAGAGAGGTATAACGGTATCATCTGGAATTCCGTACGTCTCGCTTTAAGATCTCGGGGCCTACCAGACCAGCAATGGGAAACAGTGCTTCCGGATGCATTGCACTCTATACGGTCCCTGCTTTCTACAGCCACAAATACTACACCTCATGAGCGGTTCTTTGGATTCCAGCGTCGCTCATCTCATGGGACATCACTCCCGTCATGGCTAACTACTCCTGGACCTGTATTACTCCGAAGATACGTTCGGACGTCTAAAAATGACCCTCTCGTAGACGAGGTTGAACTAACCGATGCCAACCCCACCTATGCAAACATACGATATTCCGACGGCCGAGAATCTACCGTATCATTACGGGATCTGGCTCCCTGCCCACCAGGACCTAGTGGGACATCGGGTGATGGCATTTCACCAGGAAACTCTTGGGACCTATCGGGTACCCCTCTCCAGGATCCTGATCGGACACCAACTAGCTTGGTGCCGGTAGAACCCCGTGCTCAAGGTTGCGACCCTCCCAGTACCGCGCATGAAAGTACTGATCCGCCACAGACCAGCTCTGCACCTCCCTCTGAACAGAGGCAGTCCGACTTTGAACCTATTGGGGCTCGTACTCGAAGCCATGATCTCCCCGACCCTTCACAGGGCAATCCAGGCCACACAGACTCTGACCAATGGCCAACCGCATGTAAGCGGACCAGCGACCCTCTACGACGGGAATCCAAACGGGTGCGACTCTTCCTTGTTCGGCGGCTGCGGACCAAAAGGTAGACCACAGCCTTCTAATCCTGCAGGAGGGAAGAATGTGATAAAACTGCTAACTTCCGGGAAGTTATGTCATCACTTCCTGTGAACTATGAACTGTGAACTATGAACTGTGTACATACCTCACTTCCTGTCATATGTCACTTCCTGTTGGACTGGTATAAATACTGGTCTGTTCAGTATTGTAAGAGGCTTCTACCAGAGGCATGGTAAAGACCTCTCTTGTATATAGTGTGTTTATAAGTTACTTAAAGCTTACTTTAAAGTTACTTGATGGTAAGTCTCCTTTTTCTTACATCACCCCTCAATCCCTTGCAAAATTTGGCTCCTCACCCCCTGGAATATGTCGGGGGCAGAAGACACTCCAAATGGTAGCCTATTGAACTGATATAGGCCTCGGTGTGTATTTATAGTCAAGCATGACTTGAACTCTTCATCTAGCTCAAGTTGTAGGTAGGCATTTGTTAGGTCTAACTACGAAAAGATCTGGCCACTTGTCAGCGTTGTGAACAAATCTTCCACATTTGGCAACGTATTGGGTAGATTACACTCTACAGCCTGGTTTACAGTTACCTTATAATCACCACACAACCTGACCTTACCATCTGACTTAGGTACAACAACAATGGGTGTAGCCCAATTACTCAGATCTACCTTCAAGATAATGTTCTCAGTTTCTAGTCTTTTGAGTTTTTGCTCAACTTTCTCCTTGAGTGCGTATGGTATGGGACGTGGCTTGCAGTAAACTGGTCTTGCGTCCTTCTGCACTCTGACACTCGCCTTAAAGTCTTGGATCGGACTGCCCGTTTCGCTGAACACCTTTGAATACTGCTTGATAACATCATCTTTCGATGCAAATTTTGCTTCTACACGAAAAATCTAATTTCAATCCAGCGGCAGTGATCCCAACCAATTTCTACCTATCACGGCAGGCTTGTCTCCTGCCACTACTATGAGAGGCAAGCTCCGACGCTGATCCTTGTATTTCACTGGTATGATGACACTTCCTACTACAGGGATTTGCTCTCCTGAGTAGCCTCGCAGCTCTATCTTCGATTTTGCTAGTCGATAGTCACGCAACTTGTCGCGATATAGTGATTCCGGTACTATGCTCACGGACGCACCAGTGTCGATTTCCATGGGTATCCTGGTTTCTGCGACATCTACTTGGATGACGATACCTCGCGAATCGCTGTTAAATACCTTCATGCTCCTGAGGATGTGAATCTCCAGAAACTCTTCGCCTGCTGCTTCTCTTCAAAGGTATGTAGTGTCTGCTGATTTCTCCTTCTAGCATTGCCAGTCAGTTTACTCTTCTGTCGGCACGCCTTCGCAAGATGCCCAGTTTTCTTGCCGTAGAAACACTCTGCCTTCACATATGGACAGCTTTGAGCGATGTGTTGTCCCAGGCACTGATAGCACGACTTCAATGCACTGTTACCTTGGCCAGTTGCTGAGACCTTGGGGCCCAACTGTCTTTTGCTTTTAGCCTGCAGCTGATTCACCTCGGTTGTCTGATGACTGGAAATGGCGCGGAACTCTCGGGAGTATCGGTCGGCCATATCCATCGACATCGGTGTCTGACAAGCTAAGTCAAAAGTCAAGTTGGGATTGTCAACAATTTACTTCTGATACGTTCATTTTTCAACCCACAAACAAAGCGGTCACGCAAAGCTCGGTCCTGAAAGTTTCCAAAATGACAATGAAAGGATAGCTTTTTTAAAGCTACAATGTACCCACTGATACCCTTGTCATTTAATTGATCATGTGTTCCAAAATGATAACTTTCAGCAATTTCCAGGGGCTCAGGACTGTAGTGCTGTTCTAACTTGGTTAGGATCTACTTCAGTGGTGTGTCCTTCAGCTTGGTGGGAACACGCAAATTTTTCAGGGTTTCATCCACCTCGGGGCTTGCTTCAGTCAAAAAAAAAGCCCGTTTCATTACTAAAACCACCCAGTTATAGTTTGCATCATCGGGGATTTCGACGATACTATTCACAATGAAAAACATTTCTAGCCACTCGACATACGCTCCGAAAGTCTCTCGATCGCAATGGAACTCACCCAAGCGCCCTATTATTCCCATAGGCACAGCCATCTGGACTCCGGCAAGGTCGACAGTTCAGCTATGTATGCTTGAAATTTACCTCGGATTTTTAAGTTTTTCTGCAAAACGAAGAACCTCTAACAGTCCCGCCGTTGGTTGGCAGGATTATCCTCCAACAAAAATTTCAGCTAGGGAATCCGCAATCACATCCTCATTGCCAATTCTGTGATATCTTGGGACACAGCATATATATAAAACAGCACAACATGGCTTCCAGTAAGAACTGTGCTGCATGTGTCTTTATTATTATATACATTAGTAGTCCACCAGGTGGCTCTATTACAGAGACCATACTCTCTGGGCAAGCTTTTTCTTTGCATTTGGCTGAATCAAAGTAAGGTTTATTACCTTAAGTGAAGTTTATAACCCGAGATGCAGTGTGTCCCACCCTCTGCTATCTGCACACGTGCGTCCGTGAGCTGGGCCAGGACAATCCTAATTTTGCCCCAAAATTGAGATTCTACCTCAATAGTTGGTAGTGGACACAACCCTTATCTTCACTCATAAGAAAGCTTTTCCCTAAAGACTAGAAACATTCTTCCAGGGTTAGAAAAGTTACACCAGTATTTTTTTCTTTTGAAACTGCAGGACAGCAGTTCTTTGATGCTCTGGGCTCGATAATTCCGCTCCCCACTGAGGTGACCTTGCCCAATAATGTGAGATCAGTTTATTATATTTAGAGGACATGTTGTGGAGGAAATATTTTGGGCTGTGCAAGGTTACCAAGGTAAGTGTGCAAACATACTACAATATTACAAAGCACCTTTATTGATCTTCACTATAACCTTGGTACACCGTCACAGAGAGAGAATGTGTGAGCTTTCTAAATGAACTGGCCTGCTCATTCACCTTCTCTCACAATCCTCTTTCCAGCATGTGTTCTTTTACATCTGCTCCCAGGGGAAAGCTGCACAATAGCAGGAGGCAGCACATGCGGACAGGAGGGTGGTTGCCAAAGCAGCACTGAATGACTTCTTATGAAGGGAGGTGATTGAGATCATCGGCAAAGCGGCAACAGAGCGACTGGGGGCAAGTGAAGTCTGAGGCTTTTCCCAAGCTTGTGGCTGGTATTCTCTGCTTTTTATTCCTTATCTTCCGATTCAGTCACTCATCCACTCTCTCACACACCAGCAAACATTATTCAGGCTCAACTATGCAAATTTGATATCTTTTTTGACCCAGAACTGAGCACAAACCCCAGATTTTGCAGATTTGTTGAGTTCAGTTTTTCAAGCTGCTGGAATTGGAACTCTCAAACCTCTGGGTTGCCAGTCCAGTACCATAACTACTAGGCCATCATACCCTCTGCTCATTTCTAGGAACACTGTCATATAAAATATGAATTGGGTACATAGAGTTTGCAGATAAACAGAAAAACTGTCTTCTGCAGAAAATATGAAATAACAACAAAAATAAAAAGGTGTCTGCCAGCATCTGAAAAGAGTAAATCCAATGACTCTACAGCATTATTATTAACTCTTGTATTTTTCCTTTTAAATGTTGAAGAACCTGGTTTGTAACTCCAACGTGTTCTGTTGTTATTGGATGGACGTAGACTATGGGAATGATTTTATATATTGGGGTTCTGATGGAGGAGCACATATTGGGAATTCAGGCATTGGAGTCAGTACATCCTGCAGGGTTTTCCACCCGTGAAAGTTAATTGTGAGCGGTGCACTGATCGCCGTGCCTAAGTTTCAGGCATGCATGCCTGTCGCGCGAAGCTTGGTATCGGAAACTTCAATCCCTAAAACCTACTCCTTCCTTTCCCTTAGTCTAAATCAGTTACTAACCTGTAGTGCTGCTGGTGGGCATACTTGTAGTTGTTGTTCTGTTTGGTGTACCTGAAATAAAATTTTAAAAAGCATTAACTTTCTATAATAAGGTCTGCTGTTTTATCTTGAGGAGAAAGGAGATTAACTTTGATGTACCAATACTGGTGCTGGGATAAGTTGTAGTTTCTGTCTCTACTGCAGTTTGATTCTACAGATAAAGAAAATTAAAATATGAATCCGCCTTTTCAATTAAAAAAAATGAAGCAGCAAAGAGGATAAATAAAAATTATTTCTGCACTCGCCAGCCTGCGATTTTCCACCCATGAGCGTGAATGTCGGGGACGGAGCGTAGAAGTGGAAATTTTACCCCACTGTTTATTTTAGGAGCCACAAGACTGGTTTGGATGAAGCAGGTCCTACAGCCCACTTCATCTCAACCTTCCACAATAACAACCCTATCATCTTCTCATTTGCAGCTGCAACACGCAGGCAAGACTTCAATTTAACATCTAAACTGAAGGACAGTACTTCCAACGATGCAGCACTCTCTCAGAACCGCACTTCAGCCTCAGCCCAGATTATGCACTCAAACCCTGATTTGTGGCTTAAATCCACAACTGTCACCCCCTAGGAGTGAGCATAATTGTCTAGTCCCAGGGGTGAGCGCAGTTGTCTAGTCCCAGGGGTGAGTACAATTGTCTAGTCCCAGGGGTGAGCGCAGTTCTCTAGTCCCAGGGGTGAGTAGAATTGTCTAGTCCCAGGGGTGAGCGGAATTGTCTAGTCCCAGGGGTGAGCAGAATTGTCTAGTCCCAGGAGTGAGCGGAATTGTCTAGTCCCAGGAGTGAGCGGAATTGTCTAGTCCCTGGGGTAAGTATGCTACTACCTAGCCAACCTGACATTTATTTAGAAGTTCAAAAAGGGAGAAATGGAATATAGCCGTGTACGGAACAAGCAGTCAGTTAACAATTACGGCACTCATTGCCTTTATAATTTTACCATTGTCCTTAACTGAAGGAAATAGGATTCTCCTGGAAATTCTATCTCTGCTTTCTATCTGGTTCATGTTAGATTAAAGGCCTGTCAGCACATGGATGGCCCTTTCAAACTTGGCCACCGGCACCATGTCCTCCTCTCTAGGTCAGGTGTTATGGGTCTTGAACTTTCCATGTACAGTATAAGTATTCAGAGGTGACCAAAGCAATAGCAGCCAAGACACAACCCTTCCTTCCAGGTACTTTGTTTCTCTAACACGAAATAAAACTAGTGATGGACGGAAATAAAATGATCATTTTTCATCAGTTGCTGGTGAGTAGCTGACCCTTTTTCACAGGTACACACACAATATCTAGAAGCCAGTGTCAAGGGCTCCAGAATGCCCCATCATTGTACACCTTTCTTGCTGTATTAGTACTAAAGTCTAGTCAAAGATATTACCATTCTTTTTATGGATTTTTATTTTCCTAGCTTTTGAATGAAGAAATGTTGGAAAATTAATTAATGAGAGAAAGATTGTGGCTGAAGGATTAAATTGATTACCACAATTCCATTCCTTGAGGTGGGGATTAAAACTTTAAAAGCCCTCTACTGGTCCTTAGCAACTTTGGAAGCCATGCTGGTGTTACTAGTGTCCACTGTTGCTAAGGTAGTAACAACATAAAATGTGATGGTTGATGTTACTTCATCACTACCACCTACTCAGAAGTGATGTGGAGCTGGTCTAATGGCTTTCTGGGCAATTTTATACTCCAGACTTCCCTATCATTGCCACCTAAGTGCTATAATTAAAGTAAAAAATCCTGTCCAATGTGTTGGGCTTTCAATAATTGCAAGAGTTGGGTTCATTGCCTAAGCATATGTTTTAAACTTGGGGTGTTACCTTGAGGAAGAGCGCTTATGAAAGGCCTTGTGATGCTTTACGTACCAATGCCAGAAATTAATATGCAGTATAAAAGATAATTCTGCCATTTGTTAAGACTCCTGACATCAGTTAAAGCTCAAGTTTGTAGATTGCCTACTCCCAGCCTTCCTCACTGCACATGGTTCAGTTGAGGGGCTTGCATACTGAAACTCTTGCCACATCTAATACATCTAATTCCAGCATCCATTGATCTATAATGTTACATTTATACAATGAAAATTAATTACTTACCTTTCCTACTTTTTGATGCCAAGACAATGCTCCCCTAATTCTCTGTAATTGATTAATGACATACTGAAATTGTCTTACTTGCTTTTACCAATAGGCCCAGTCAAGATGGCCACTATTTGAACATTTATCCACAACTGAAAGGTTAACTCAAATACGTTGTACATTAATATACTGTACTGAAAGCTAGGACTAGTGTAACTTCCCTTTGATTTAATTTTGCTTTGAAGGTACAACATAATAACATCATCACTGTAGACCTTATGAATCAGATTAAGCTACATGCCAACTTTTCCCCAAAGAATTATATTAAAATGAATTTCTATTACAAGGATTGTAATAGCTGCCTCAAAGGTTGCTTGTTGAATGGAAACAGTTCAACAGTAAAAATGCAACTCTTTAATTAAAGACATTAACCTAATGTTTATTTGCTGATCCTGAAGATTATTTTAACAGTATTTAAGCGCTTGTTGCTTGTGCTTTTGGTAATAGTTTGTAGTCTACTCTTTGGACAGACACAATGTAAATTTTGTGGGCAACAGTAAGTTCAATAATTCAACAAATATTAACTCCTAATGTTTTTGCAGTGCCTCCAAGTGTAAATAGAGAAAAGTAAACACAAAGTCAATTTTATTGAATAGAGTTTGAAGGTAAAAGAATGTCAAGTTCGAATTATTGCAATGTTATATTTGTGATTAAGAATTAAACTTTAAGTTGAAACTTGATAATCCATGGTTTTAGACAGTGACTGTAGATTTTAGTAAGGAGTCCCTTAGACTCTGCAGAAGGCTCAATGTGTCGTGGCACCAGTTGGCACGACCCAGAGCAATACAGACCAGAAATGCCAAGAGCTCAGTCTCCAGCTGGGCACAATGATTGGACTCGGTGCCCCTGGGAGAGGGGAGAGGAGAAATCGACCACTTACAGGAGAAAATTGTCTGTCCTTTGTCACAATATCACCTGAAAATATAACGGCCCAGTAATTCCGGTCCCAACGCGTGAGTACAGACGGGGTACTCACGCGTGGGCCCGTTGGAAGTGCCGGATTTCAGCATGCACAGCGCATGCATGGAAAACCGGCATTTCCTCTCCTCTGAACCAAGGGGTTAAGAGGCGGTTCCCTTGCGATGTTTGAGGCAGCGCGTACGCATTGAACTTCGTTTTTTTTGACAGGTTTGTCCGTGCGTGAAGGCCTCCAATGTAAAAAGCAGACGTAAGGACTTAGTTTTGTAAGGTATGTGGTCTAATAATTAAAGTTAGAACATTTTTTTCCACAGGTTTATTATTTTTAAAGAATTTACAGTAAGGTAAGTGTATTTTTGGACCCGATTTCTTGAAAAAAAATTTTGGCAGAAATTTGAATAATTGTTTAAATTAGTTTTTTAAAGTTAATAATAGTTAATTTAATTATTGGAATTTTTTTTAACTTTTATTTAAAGTTTAAGTAGTGTTTTAGGCGCCTGTACTTTTCATGAGTTTGACAGGTCTTATGTCTAACTCATGAATGGACTTTTGTAAACTCCCATTGGTTGCCCAGTGCTCACGTGATCCCAGCTGGCTCATCGCACTAAGTATGCCGCTGGATCACGCACGCACTGTGCGCCGGGAGCTGAACCGGGCCACAGACCAGAAATCCAAGCAGGCCCAGTCTTCAAATGTCAGCGCGATATGTAAGTGTAGGTCGGGGGCTTGCACCCGCGGGAAGCCCCCAACCCGAATTTCTGGGCCAACATTTTCTAAATGGACGCGACTGCTGCCAACGACATAAAGTAGTTGCGCATGCGCAGTTCCAGTGGTTTTTTGGTTCATTCTCGCCGGACTTCCAACAGATTAAAGAGAAAGGTGAGGGGTGGAAATTTCAGGTATTGTCAGGTCTGTAATGTGACTTGAAGGTGATATTAGGATGTTGTCAGCTTGTGAGAGTTTATTGCATTCTCACGGAGTGTGGTTATCGCTATCAGGGCCTCTGTCTGTTGTGATTTGAACACACGGCTGGCGCAGGATGTTAGGATTTAATCGGCTGGGAAAAGGATAATTGAGAAAGAGAGTAGAGATAGTGCGGAGAGATAGAGGGAGGAGTGCTAGACAAAGAGACTGGGGAGGAAAATGAAAGGGAGGGCGGAGAAGGAACGCGAGAAGAGAGAGTGGCAGCGATGTGACTAATTCATCAGAATGAACTGCTAAAACTTCCAGTACAATTTAACGAGGAAATACGAGGAAATGTGACTTGAAGGTGATATTAGGATGTTGTCAGCTTGTGAGAGTTTTATTGTGCTCTCGCCGGGTGTGTTTATCACCATCAGCTCCTCTGTCTGTTGTGGTGAGTGTTACTTTTTCATATTTGGGGCCTGACATTTATGCGCAGAATGCTTCTGCACAGCTTCTGGTAGCTTTCGGTTTGTTGGCAGCAGTCAGTCCATTTCTAAATATGGATGTCCATGGCACATCAGACAAGTAGGGTGCCAAAGTTACCTTCTTTATTTATGTGCTTTCCTTTAATAGTTGTCTGGGGAATTTTAAACCTTAGAAAAAGTAGAATTGCTCATTCCCCTCCATGGAATACCCTTTCTCACCACAATTTGTAAACCTGGTCAGTAAGTGTCCTCGCTTGGTATAACCACACATGCACGTCCAGCAATGCTTGTTGGTGGATAGCAATGAGGAGCTAGGTTCCCCTGCCTATGGTGCAGCAGCCAAATCCAGTGCCCCTGTTGTCGGCATTCAGTTCATTCAGCATGGGTCAGGAATTGACCTGGCAGCCTCCCTATCTGTATGGCTTAGTTATTCACTGTTTAAATCTGCTGAGCCATCAGTGGTTACACCGTACAGTACTGCTTAGATTGACAATTTGCCATCCAGATTAAACCATGTGCAATATCAACAGTGCTGTAACCTCTATCTCCTTGTGTGGTTTCGAACATCAAAAGGTTGTGCTAAAGAAAGAGACTGAAAGATTAGTAACAATAATATAATTGTGTAACTATTCACATATTACGCTGCAGACTTACTTAAAAAGATAATTACCTGTACAGTTCATATTTCCATCAATGCAGACACTGTAACAAAAACAGTTCTTAAGTACCATAGTTTCAGAATCAGCAAGTTATCAGCAGGATAATTAAATTCAAGCGACAGTATTTCTTTAAATAGGAGTTTGTCTTGCTTGACTCCTATTGAGAAAAGCTGCTGGAGCCAAATATAACGGCTCATTGTCTTTTTTTTAAATTCCTTGGAGAAGAAGAGAGAAACGTCTTTAAAATAATAAAATACCCTGCCGCCCCTGTGATGACACTGCAGGATATTTTTGCTGGTAAGTATATGTCAGTAATAGGTGTTGATAGGTCAGTGCCCACAGGCAGGACCTTTATGTGAGGAGATGGCAATAATTAGGACTACTGACATTTCTGTACGATCACCCATATTTAATGGTGTCTCTTATAACCAGGCTGGGGTGGATTTAAACCAACTTATGTTCAAATTACTGTAGTGAAGAGCATCTTTTCAATTATTTCCCATACTTTTCATTTTATAAAGTTCAGGCAGCTTTTACAATTGAATTGTTCTGTCTATCTATCCGTCAGTCAGCTTCATTCAATTTCCAATATTGTAACAAGAAACATCAATGTATTGTCCAAAATATATCTGGATGGTTACCGTACCAATTTCTGCAGTCATTGCTTTGTTCACCGGGTTCCAGTATTTTCCCGTTATAATAACAAGTGCATTCAGACAAGTTCACACATTTCATTTTGTTTTCGTCCAGATATAGAGCACTCTCTGGGCACTTTGCATAACAACCTATATTTAATAGAAAGTAACAAGATCAATGTGAGGCACTAACACTCCCGCTATATAGTCCCAACTGAATCATATCAGAAATCAAAAGAAAACCCGCGAATGTTGGCAATCTGAAACAAAACTGATGAAAGTATCCCATCTGAAACATGAAACATTTTCTGATTCAGATGTCAACTGATCCGCTGTACTTTTCCAATATTTTCTATTTTCTTCTTTGAATTATATCCAAGTTTGCTGGTTGTCATATATGCTATTCAAAAGATTTCAAGCTTTCTAAAATGCTATGTTTTGCCCACTTAATCTTTTCCAGCATCATTGGATTATTTGAAAAATGATGCAGAACGCATTGGGCTGCTTGAAATATGTGCCACTGACCGCCATTGAGTGTGATTAAAAACTGAATAGACTCTTTCACAATCGTTGAGCATAAATTAGCGTATCACATCCTAAAATAAAAATACCTTTTGGTTATTTTGTAACCTGACGCTGTTGTTTCACCAGTTCTCCAGCATCTACATTTGATGTCTGAATGGATGTTTGATTGTTCTGTCTGCTCCGTGATAGCAGGATCCGAATATTGTGCAAGGTAGCTAACTTGTACTAAATAAGAAGCATAGTGCTCAGGGTATGTCAACTACTAGGGGGATTTATGATTTTTGTAAAAAGACAAATTGGAAATATTTTGCACTGCTAAAAGTTCCATCAGTCAACAGCTTATTCATGGATATAGCGACAGTTAAGAATCCTGGCATAAAATACACGCTGCTATGTAAAAGAAAGAACTTTCAAAGCTGAGGTCCTGTTCATCTTTCCATAAAGGAACCATCTTCTTGTCACGGGTGTTATAAGTGCTTATTAATTCAGGACTTAAAGGTAGAGAATAGGATTTTCAAAATATAATGTGCTAGTAATTCGTTATACCCAAGAAATGGGCAGTGTTTAGACTAAAAAAGGTTAAGCTGCGCCACCTGAAAAGCTTCTAGGATGCTCACTCCTCATTAAAATGATTGCAGTCATGATTCTAGTCTAAAAACTCAACCACATTGGCGTTGCACTGAAAAGATGGACCAATATCGGGGACAGTCTAATTGGAAGTCATGATTGCCACAGGACTTTTTAACTACTTAAAGGGGAGGTTCGTTGCAGCACCTCATTCTCAGCATTGTTGGGTGTGCAGCTGCCCCAACAACCATAAGAAGGTGGTCAAGGAGAAGGAAGAGCTCTTTACAAGTCCCAATGGCAGATCGTCACCCCAGGGAGAGAGCCCGGAGGTTCTCGGATGAAGCTCTGGAGGCATTGGTTTTTGCAGTGGAGAGAAGGCGGGTGGTCCTGTACCCACCAACTGGCAGGAGGCCTTCACCACAAGTCTGCCGCACCATGTGGAGGGAGGTGGCACACCACGTCACGGGCAGCAATGTGGTCCCCAGGACCCCCACAGTGCAGGAAGAAGTTTAACGAGCTGACACGGGTGGTCAGGGTGAGTGAAGGCTTCAACAAATGCTACATACCATCATCTGTACCACAAGCTTCACACATTGCTCAATGCACCACAACCCCAGCACTCACTCACCAGCAATCTCTACCTACCAACACTCACACCCACATCTCACAACTTGCACACAATGACAGCTACTCAACTATGGCAGACACATCACCCAAACACATTGCTCCGCACTCACTGACCCACTTCCCTTTCTCTTGCAGGCCACGGTCACTCACAATCGCCGGGAGCAGGAGCGGACAGGCAGGGGCCAAGCCGACATTGAAGAGCTGAGCCAGCTGGAGACGAGAGTGCTGAAGATCATTGGGTGCCAGGTCATTGGCACTATGGCCACCAGCGACATTGACCTCCTTGGGGACAACAATGGTATGTTCATTCCTAATCCTTCTGCCACCCCCCTCAACATAACCAGATTCTTCTGCCTTTCTGCTATCAGATAATCAGCAAGCACCAGAGCAGCCTGTCTCCGAGGGCACCGATGAGAGTGAGGGCGGAGAAGAGGAGGAAGAAGAAGACACTGTGCCATTACATCTGTCACTCGCAGACACCAGCTCAGATACGAGCACTGCGTGCTCTTTAGAGGCTAGTGTGATAGCGGGATCAGCACAGGGTGAGGCACCGGGCATGAGTGGGCAGCAGCAAGGCCAGGGGCAAAGGGTAGCTCGAGGGCCAGCTCCCTGGAGGGCAAGTTCGAGCACAGGTTCTGCTGCACAGGACTCATATGAGGACCTCAATAGGGAGGCCTTCAGAAGAAGGGTGATGGGCATGCACACGGAAATGATAGGTGCAATGGCAAGGCTGCCATAGAGCCTCTCGGCAATGTCAAGGAGTGTGGAGGAGTCCGCCTCCAACATTGCACGGGACTCTGTGCAGAGCATGGAGCCCAGGATTTCCAGTCTGGAAATTCTGGTGCACTCCCAGAGAGACCGTGGCTACCCAGACATGATGGCATGCATGATGAGCGATGTCGCAGCTTCCATTGCAGCACAGGCGGAAGTGACCCAACGTCTTAGTGCTGTAATGCAGTCTATGCTTGGTGGCATCCAAGCTCTGACTGCTGCCATCATAGCTGGGTCTAAGACTCAAAGTTAACTGAATAAAACAAGGCTTTTATTAGCAAAGAAAGATGCCTGTGTCTTCACCTAGCTTCACCTAGCATTCTGCTATTCTGCTGCAAGACAAGCCTGGGCTTGTCTTAAGTAGGGCCAGGTATGGGCGGAGCCGACACATCCAATGGGGAGAAAGGGGGCGGTGCACTATATACAATACAAGGTAAAACACCGGAGCAGGCAATACAATATATGTAGTTAAGTACAGAGTCTGATGAATGACATATTTCATCACATTCACCGGGGGTGTGATAGTCCTCTGTGACCGACGTAACAGTTGCGGTGCTGCGGGTGCCGGCTGGGTGTCCCGGGTGACCTCCTGGGTCTCTGCCGGGGGCGCCACCGGGGTTGTTGAAGGAGTAGGTGGTGGGGGTACCGTTGGCTGGTGTTCTTCCGGGGGTGATGAAAGAATAGTGGGTGGAGTGGGTGGGTAATAGTTGTTGTGGTTGTTGTCGTTGTTGCTGTTGTTGTTGTAGTCATTGTCGTTGTTGCTGTTGTTACCGGCTGGGGCGAGGTCTTTTATGGACACAGTGTCCTCCCGTCCGTCGGCGTGCCAGACATACGCATATTGTGGGTTGGCGTGGAGCGGGTGCACTGGCTCCACGAGAGGGTCCGTCTTGTGGCCCCTCACATGCTTCCGCAAAAGTACCGGACCTGGGGTGGAGAGCCATGATGGTATGGATACGCCTGAGGTGGATTTCCGGGGAAACACAAACATTAGCTCATGAGGCGTGGCATTAGTGGCGGTACACAATAGTGACCGTATTGAGTGGAGCACATCTGGGAGGACTTCCTGCCAGCAGGAGAGTTAGGGTGACTGCCCTCCATACTGTCCCGTTCTCTCGCTCCACCTGACCGTTACCCCGGGGGTTGTAGCTGGTGGTACGGCTCGTGGCAATCCCCTTGGACAGCATGTACTGGCGTAGCTCTTCACTCATGAAGGACGCCCCCCTATCCATGTGGATATAGCTTGGCATACCGAACAGGCAGAACAGGCTGTTGAGGCATTTAATGACCGTGGCGCTGGTCATGTCTGGGCAGGGGAAGGCGAATGGGAAATGGGAGTATTCGTCCACAATGTTCAGGAAGTAAACATTGCGGTCGACGGACGGGAGGGGGCCCTTGAAATCTAAGCTAAGCTGCTCAAAGGGCCGTGTAGCTTTGATTAGGTGGGCTCTATCTGGGCGGTAGAACCGAGGCTTGCACTCAGCGCAAGTGCGGCAGTTCCTGGTCAGGGACCGAACTTCCTCAATCGAGTAGGGTAAGTTGCGGGACTTTATGAAGTGGAACAGCCGTGTGACCCCTGGGTGGCAGAGGTCGTTGTGGAGGGTCTGTAGCCTATCCCCGGTGGCGTTGGCACACATCCCTCGTGAGAGGGCGTCGGGGGATTCGTTAAGGGCCCCCGGCCGGTATATGATGTCATACTTGAAGGTGGAGAGCTCGATCCGCCACCTAAGAATCTTATCATTTTTAATCTTCCCCCTCTGTTTATTATTGAACATAAACGCTACCGACCGCTGGTCGGTAAGTAGGGTGAAGCGTTTGCCGGCTAGGTAGTGCCGCCAGTGGCGCACTGCCTCCACGATGGCTTGGGCCTCCTTTTCCACGGAGGAGTGTCTGATCTCGGGCCCCTGGAGGGTCCTCGAGAAGAAAGCTACAGGCCGCCCCGCCTGGTTGAGGGTGGCCGCCAAGGCAAAGTCAGACGCATCACTTTCCACTTGAAAGGGAGTGTTCTCGTCTACTGCCTGTAGCGTGGCCCGCTCAATATCCTGCTTAATGCTTTTGAAGGCGGCGTGGGCCTCAGCAGAGAGCGGGAAAGAGGATGCTTTCAAGAGGGGGCGGGCTTTATCGGAGTAGTTGGGGACCCATTGGGCATAATACGAGAATAACCCCAGGCACCTTTTCAGGGCTTTGGGAGTGTTGGGTAGGGGCAGCTCCCGTAGGGGGCGCAATCGGTCG
Organism: Somniosus microcephalus; assembly: GCF_052327205.1. Classification (NCBI taxonomy): domain Eukaryota; kingdom Metazoa; phylum Chordata; class Chondrichthyes; order Squaliformes; family Somniosidae; genus Somniosus; species Somniosus microcephalus. Next base: position 36,823,912 of record NC_141003.1, on the reverse strand, counting down.
GGGTCTGGTCCAATTTCCCCATTCTCCACCACGCTGCCTAGTATGCAGAGGCGCGTGGTGTTGAAAACGCACTTGTCCTCATTGTAGGTGAGGTTGAGTTTTTGTGCGGTTTTCAGCAACCTCGCGAGGTTTGAGTCGTGGTCCTGTTGGTTGTGGCCGCAGATGGTGACGTTGTCGAGATAGGGGAAGGTTGCCTGCAAGTGGTGGTCATCGACCATGCGGTCCATCTCCCTCTGAAAGACCGAGACCCCATTCGTCACCCCAAAGGGGACTCTGAGGAACTGGTAGAGGCGTCCGTTTGCCTCGAAGGTGGTGTACGAATGGTCCTCTGGTCTGATAGGGAGCTGGTGGTACGCTGACTTGAGGTCGATGGTGGAGAACACCCGGTATTGGGCGATTTGGTTCACCATCTCGGATATGCGGGGTAGCGGGTAGGCGTCTAGTTGGGTATAGATGTTGACTGTTTGACTATAGTCAATCACCATCCGCTTCTTATCGCTACCCCTCACCACCACCACTTGGGCGCGCCACGGGCTGTTGCTGCGTTCAATAATGCGCTCCTTCAGGAGCCTGTCTACCTCGGTCGCGATAAACCGCCTGTCCTCCCAGCTGTACCTCCTGCTTTTGGTCGCTATTGGCCGGCAGTTAGGGGTAAGGTTCGCGAATAGCGAAGGCGGCTTTACCTTCAGGGTAGCCAGACCGCACACTGTGAGGGGCGGCTGGGTCCCACCGAAATTGAGCGTGATGCTTTGGTGGTGGCACTGAAAATCCAGGCCCAAGATCACGCTCACACATAAATCCTTCATAATTAACAGTTTAAAATTATTATATACAGTGCCTTTAACGGACAATTGTACCGCGCAGTAACCCGCAATAGTCGATATCTGGGTTTTGTCGGCCATAGAGATCGTGCACTGAGTAGGGACTATAGTTAGAGAGAGTCGTTGTACCAGATCAGGGTGAATGAAGCTCTCCGTGCTCCCGCTGTCAATTAAACATTTAACCTTGCACCCGTTTACCTCGATGTCCACCATCGATTTGGATAGTGGGTGCAGTCTGGACTGGTCCACTGTGATCGACGCCACTGTAGGGCCCTGATCGGGACAAGATGGTGGGCCACACGGGGCCGGGTAAGATGGCGTCCACGATGTCTGCTCGTGAGATGGCGGACCCCACGAGGTCGGACAAGATGGCATCCAAGATGGCTGCTCCCACAGCGCGCACGCGGCGGTGGCGGTTTTGCTTGCGGGGTTCCCTCTGCACACCTTCCCAAAGTGCCCCTTCTTACCGCACTTACAGCAGGTGGTGCCTTTCGCCGGGCACAGGTTCCTGGTGTGCTTCGGCTGCCCGCAGAAGTAGCATTTGGGGCCCCGATGCGTCGCGGCGGTCGTAGGGCTTCTGGGGGGAGAGCAGGGCCCCGACAGTGTTGGGCTACCGGGCGGGGAAGCAGAGGCGGCGTGGGCCGCGCGGCCTGATGAGTAGGAGTCAGAGTTCTTCTGAGCCACATCCAGCGATCGCGCTGTGTCCACAGCCTGTGTCAGATCTAGGCCCGTTTTCTCTAGCAGTCTCTGCCGGATGTACTTAGAGCTAAGGCCTGCGATAAAGGCATCCCGAATAAGCTTGTCTGTGTATACCGTGGCTTTCACGTCTTTGCATTTGCAGTCTTTGCCAAGCACTTTTAGGGTGACTAGAAAGTCCTCTAGAGACTCTCCGGGTCGCTGTGTGCAGGTAGCAAGCAGGTGCCTGGCATACACCTCGTTGGTAGGCCGCTGATAGTGGGCCTTTAGAATGTTGCAGGCATCCAGGTAGGTGGCGGCGTCTTGGATGAGTGGAAAAACCCGGTGGCTTACCCGATTCTGCAGGATCCCGAGTTTCACATCTCCGGTGGCTTTAGAGGCTGTGACGGCTTCGGAGTTGGCCATAAAAAATTCCAAGCACTGGAACCAGTGTCCAAACCGTGCCGATGCATCCGAAGCATGCGGGTCCAAATCCAAGCATTCCGGTTTCAAAAGTTGATCCATCGTTAAAAGTTTGCTAATAAAATTGATGCGCCTCAATAACTTCAAGACTCAAAGTTAACTGAATAAAACAAGGCTTTTATTAGCAAAGAAAGATGCCTGTGTCTTCACCTAGCTTCACCTAGCATTCTGCTGTTCTGCTGCAAGACAAGCCTGGGCTTGTCTTAAGTAGGGCCAGGTATGGGCGGAGCCGACACACCCAATGGGGAGAAAGGGGGCGGTGCACTATATACAATACAAGGTAAAACACAGGAGCAGGCAATACAATATATGTAGTTAAGTACAGAGTCTGATGAATGACATATTTCATCATAACCAGATTCTTCTGCCTTTCTGCTATCAGATAATCAGCAAGCACCAGAGCAGCCTGTCTCCGAGGGCACCGATGAGAGTGAGGGCGGAGATGAGGAGGAAGAAGAAGACACTGTGCCACTACATCTGTCACTCGCAGACACCAGCTCAGATACGAGCACTGTGTGCTCTTTAGAGGCTAGTGTGATAGCGGGATCAGCACAGGGTGAGGCACCGGGCATGAGTGGGCAGCAGCAAGGCCAGGGGCAAAGGGTAGCTCGAGGGCCAGCTCCCTGGAGGGCAAGTTCGAGCACAGGTTCTGCTGCACAGGACTCATATGAGGACCTCAATAGGGAGGCCTTCAGAAGAAAGGTGATGGGCATGCACACGGAAATGATAGGTGCAATGGCAAGGCTGCCATAGAGCCTCTCGGCAATGTCAAGGAGTGTGGAGGAGTCCGCCTCCAACATTGCACGGGACTCTGTGCAGAGCATGGAGCCCAGGATTTCCAGTCTGGAAATTCTGGTGCACTCCCAGAGAGACCGTGGCTACCCAGACATGATGGCGCACATGATGAGTGATGTCGCAGCTTCCATTGCAGCACAGGCGGAAGTGACCCAACGTCTTAGTGCTGTAATGCAGTCTATGCTTGGTGGCATCCAAGCTCTGACTGCTGCCATCATAGCTGGATCTATCACCATTGACCGGGGCTTTCACGGTGTTTCTAAGCAATCTGTACTCCAGCAGATTGCTTAGAATGCTGAGGTGCTGCCCCGGGGGAGTGGCAGTGGGTCTGTGGAGCAGGAACCATCTGTCCTCTCTCAGGATGACAGCATTCCTGCTCCCACCACTGCCACTCCGCGATTGCCCTTGTCGCTGCCTGTCATACAGCCAGCCCAGACTGCTGCTGCCTATGCTGAGGTGATGCAGTCTAGAGCCGGGCCTTGCAGGTCCACAGCTGGTCGAGGGCCTCCTGCAAGGCCATCTGACGTCTCCCACATGGAAACGCAGCAGCCTTCCACCTGACGTGCTGCACCCACTGAGGGCGCACTGCGTAGGGGCACTAGAGTAGGAAAAGGCACACGAATGACAGGCACTAAGGGAATGCACAAGGGTGATTAGTTAATAGTATTCATGTAATATGTGTGATATGTGACGTAAGAAAACTACTAGGCACTCAGTGTGAGTATTAAACAAGGCTTTAATCAAATGTTTTTCAACATGGAGATCTGGTTGTGTCCTTCACTAGTTCCTGTTAAAGAATGTCCTGAGCAAGCTGGGCCCATACTCTCCCTGGACAGCACCACCAGCAGGCCGCCCAGTATCATTTCATAAGTCATTTCCACATGAATGACAAGATTCATGTCACTATATTTATAGATAAATTTATTAATTGTGTTTGGAATCTTTTGTGGTGTCTCTCATTTCAGCTTTGTGCCCAGAATGCTGTGCTATGGCCTGTGACAGGGATGGTATGATGGGGATGTGGTGAGCTATGGGGATCTTGGGTTTCATTCATGCGAATCGGAGTCTGATGAGCCGGTCATGGACAGCCCATCTGGAAGGCCGATTGTCTGGCTGCCTCCTCCCTCCCTCCTGTTCCTCCTCCTGCTCCTCATCCTCTTCCTCCTCATCCTCTTCCTGCTCATCCTCCTCTCCCTCGTCCTCCTTCTGAGGTGGTCCTGCAATCCTTGGTGGCAAGGGCTGAGCCCTCTTGATGGCCAAGTTATGGAGCATACAACAGACCACCACGAAATGAGACACCCGCTCAGCTGAGTACTGGAGGGCTTCTCCCAAGCGGTCAAGACAGCGGAACCATTGCTTCAGTAGGCCTATGGTCTGCTCGATGAAATTCCTGGTGGCAGCATGGCTCTCATTATATGAGTGCTGGGCACGAGTGTTGGGGTTGCAGAGGGGAGTCATGAGCCAGGTGGAGAGCGGATAACCCTTGTCTCCAAGCAACCAGCCTCGAGCTTGACGTGGTGGCTGGAAGAGTGCTGGCACACTGGTCTGGTGCTTAATTAAGGCATCGTGGCTGCTGCCAGGATAGCAGCCATTGACATTGAGGATTCACTGTGTGTGGTCGCACACCAACTGCACATTAAGTGAGTGGTAGCCTTTGCGGTTAAGGAAGATCTCAGGATTGTTATACGGTGCCCGCAAAGCCACATGGGTGCAGTCGATGGTGCCCTGCACCATGGGGAAGCCCACTATCCTGGCAAAGACACATGCATGCTCGTCCTGCTTCTCTCTGGTGATCGGGAAACCAATGTAGTCCCTTCTCCTGGTGTACAGAGCCTCAGTGACCTCCCGGATGTAGCGATGGATAGTGAACTGTGAAATGTTAACTATGTCTCCTGCTGCAGACTGAAAGGATCCGCTGGTGAAGAAATTGAACGGTGACCTTGACAGCCACTGAGAGAGCTGTGGTCGAAGGCTGGAGGTCTGGCTGCAGGAGGTGGCAGAGTTCTGTAATCACCTCCTTGGTGAAGCGGAGCCTCCTAATACACTGCTCCTCGCTTAACTGAAGGCAGGCGGAGTGATGTTGAAGACTCTAGGAGGGTAAAGCCTCCTGTTGAGAGCCCTGATGGCCCTCCTCCTCCCTCTGTGCGCATGTTCCCGTCTTTCTTTCTGCCTCCTCTCCCTCCCCCGTAGATCCTGGAGGGCGAGGTCGACTGCCAGTACAGCCCCCATGACTGTGAGCAAGTGTTGTAGTTTGAAGCATCTCAAAATTAATGAGAGAGTTTTCTACTTGCCAGAACATTCCAATACCAAATAACCTTGAAGTAACTAAAGAAAACTCTTGCAGTTGCAGGATGTAGCACGCAGCCACTCAAACTGCAAAACCCTGACAGGTGTGACGGATTGGTGATAATCCCTTTAAATATCGTCATTGGAGCCGGCTTCCTGCTGCTGCACACCACCGCTACCTGTCGTCGCTTTCTCCAGCCGGTAACCTGGGCCAAAACGAAGCTGGGAGATCAGGCGTCAAGTGAGCGTTGTACACTCACTGATGTCATGATCTCTGTGATTGCGATGTCCACAGCGATTGAGGTTAGCGGCAGTGCTACCAGCAAGATGGATATGGTGTGTGCCGCTGGAACCACCATCAGCTGGCAGTAGAGCTCTGAATGGCGTTTTAGCACCATCTTGTGGCGCTAAAGACACGAATTTCTCCCCCAAAGATTTTTATAAATATTTTACACCCATGAAGTGGTGTAGAATAGGTATGTTGCCAAATAGCAAGATACACAGATCTGACCATTTGAGCATTACACTCAGATGGACAGAGGGGGTCTCGGCAGTCTGTGGAAGCTTGTTAACTGAGTGATTTATCTGTAACTTTTTTATTTCTATGCAAAAGACTTTTAAACTAAATTATAGGGGACTGAAAATCCTCTGCCTTCGGGCAAACTCCTGCCACAATTCCGTACCCAGGTTCTGGGTAAGGTCAGAATTCCCTGATGGCCTTGTAAGGGGCGGAGTATCTGCTCACTCCACACAAAGCCATTAATGGAGAAGTGGGTGGGAGGGGCAGAGGGGCGGCAAGGTTGAGGACTCTCAAGGCAAAGAGTAACTCTGCCCTTGGTCTCTCAAAGACCTGGCGGATCCATGAAGCCCAGTGAAAAGTGGTGTATTGGCCACTCCATTGACAGTTGTGGGGTTCGCCTCAGCGTTCCAAACTGGAATCAAGGCCTGGACCCTCAGGAGGTTTCTAGAGTATGCCCGACAGCCCTCTTGGCCTGGGTACGTATGCCACAATTTATAGCTTGCTGCACAAGGCAGGCACCTCCTGAGGGCATATAAGTTAGGTGACCTCTCCCTGACCCTGCTCACTTTGGTGCGGTCAGCAGCAAAGGTCACTGGTGGTCAAGTCGCCGGCGTAATTACAGGGATTGCTGGTCCATGGGTTTTCTGGACCTAGGTTTTTTCATTGGGAGCTGTGTTGTGTACTGTTAATAGAGACTAATGCCGCGATTTTGTCCGCGGTGTCGGGATGGGTGCGGGACAGCTGGTTTCCGGCTTCCAGTCCCGCCCCCAGCAGCCTCCGCTCCACAGACGTGATTTTCCCTTGATTGGCCTTGTTAAGCCTGCCCGGTGGGCTTGCTGGCCAATTAACAGGAAGCGGGCCTGATGATGCCATTTGATGACGCGTCATCTGCCGGTTTCCTTAAAGGGACCATGCACAATTTTATTTTGACAGTTGATTTCTCAGTGTTTGACAGCACTGAGGTGCTGAAAACACTGACAGTCACTGCACAAAGTTGACTCTTGCGTCCAGACTCTCCAATGACTCCCTCCATATGCTGGAATAGGTAGCAGCTGCAGGTGAGGTGACAGAAGCGATCTGTCACTGGTGAGAGAGGTTCTTCCAATGAGGTGGCACTGGACATATAGTTGGATTTCAAAACTTGTAAGCTAAAGAAATCTGTAAATGTTTTAAAAATGCAGTAACCAACATTTTCTTTGCTTTGAAACTCACCATTCGCAAATCGGGGACCCGACACTTGGGAAAGCTGTTTGGAGGCGGGTTGACGGCGGATTCGGAACCCGCCGTCAATCAAATCAATTTTAACCTCTGACCCGCCTCCAAACCCGCCCTCTGAACACTGGCAAAATCGTGGCCTAAGGGTTCCGAACATTAGCTAGTTTTAAACTATTTTAGGGAAACATAACTTCAGGAAATGTCTTAATACAGTCATTGAACAACATGTAAAATATAAGTTAATTGTTCAAACAGCACCTTCAAGAACTGCAGAGTACTTCTTTCCAATGTAATGGTCCGAGCATGTTTTTGTTGTTAATGTTCCACATGGCTGATAGTGCCAGCTGCAGTCACCAGGAGCATTGTAATAGTCACAATACACAGCTGCAATGTAAAATGGAATCAGTAATAGAGATTCAATTTCAAATATAAATGCAATTCATGTAACAAAGTCATCACTATGCATTATTTTAAACTGGAGCAGATCGTAAGCAATCACTATTTGTTACTCAGCTTTCACTCAGATATTCTCTCCTTTATCTTAAAGCACATCTGCTGCAACACACTCGCCCATAACGCTATTAAATAATACATGTGGCAGATGGCCCTCCATTATTTAGACTTACGGCATCGTTCGGGGGTTCTCCAGTCAATACAAACATCAGCTTTATTACAAGCTTCTGCATACACTGCTACAGCGGTACAGAAACCCAGATATTTCCCTTCCAAGTCACAGGCACAAGCTTCTTGGACACAAGCGTCGTAGAATGGGGTTGGGTCAACCTGATAAACATAGTGTTAGATTATATATAAACAGGAGCAACAGGCAAATGAGCAAAATAATTGTAATGTAGGAATGACTAGTTCCTATCAAGAGACTGAGGTCTACTCAGGCGATCAAACAAACGAGGTTTAATGAAAAACTAACAGTTTAACAACAAAATGCAAGAGAACTACGTATACAGGTCTAGTCAGTTCGGAGGCTCCACGAGGACTGCTAGGGTGGTCCCGTGGTTGGCGTCATGATGTCATCACTTTTTTCCCGCCGGTGGGGGATCACGTGATGAACGATGTGACGTCATCACGTTTGCCCGCGCTCTTAAAGGGACCGCGCTGTACATACACAGTAAAAACAAAGATACAGACTCAGGCTGTAGCTAACATATTGTTAAAGGGAATTATATACAGTTGGTCTGAGTCCCTTAGTGGCTCCGCCACAGTAATATTTACAGGAATTGGGAGGTAAAATCCAAAGGAATACTGTTGGATTTTTTTTAAAGATAAAATACAAAAGATGTTGCAGTAAACATGGATAAGCTTATTTGTGTGGCTCATTGGTAGTACTCTTGCCTCTGAATAAGGAGGTTATGGGTTCAAAACCCACTCCAACGATGTGAGTACATAAGCTAGGCTGACACTCCAGTGCAGCACTGCTGGGAGTGCTGCACTGCTGGGAGTGCTACCTTCTGGATGAGATGTTAAACCGAGACCCTGTATTCCCTCTCAGGTGGACATAAAAGATCCCACAGCACTATTCGAAGAGCAGGGGAGTTCTCATGGTGTCTCAGCCATTATTTATCCCTGAACCAACATCACTGGAGAAAAACAGAATATCTGGTAGTTTATCTTATTTCTGTTTGTAGGATCTTGCTGAGCATTTCCCTACATTACAACAGTGACTACACTTCAAAAGTACTTCAGTGGCTGCGAAGCTCTTTAAGATGTTCAAAGAACTATAGATGCAAGTTCTTTCTTTCTTTATGGAAAAGCCCAATTTTAAAGGAGCTTGGCTTAAGTGTTTGAATCAATACTTGAGCTGGCAGGGGCTGAGGTCATTGTGTTGGATCCCAATCTCAAATAATGTGGGCTCTTTCAGGAGAGTTACCTTTTTATGGCATGATTGAAACATGACATGTTTAATTATGCCACACTTCCTCAGTGCCCATGCTAAACAATATGGGTTTCTATCACATGGTGATGTTTGATTGACGGTATCCGAGCAGGTCATAGACTTCCAGCTGTTTCCAAATTCCACTGTACTCGACACCAAGGAGTTCCCTTTAGTTGTTAGATCATCTGAAACATCATCATTGAAATTTCCACACAGCCCACATACATTGTTCTGTAATAAAAATATTAAATTATGAAAATAAACCTGGAGCATTATCATATTTGTATGGAAAAGATGTGCATTTTCCTCAGAGCTCTATGTTATTACAAATCCACCATTGTAGACAAATTTATTTAAAGATTTAGAAACAGCCAGCATGTACAGTTGGTATTTTGCAATAATTTTGAGTACTCATAATGGCTTTGCAAGTTTATGGTTGGAAATAGATAATCATTGGAAATAAATAACCATTGTGAATACATTAAACTTCCGGAGTGAAATATGGTCTTCCTCAGGGCAGTGTCCTAGGCCCAACCATCTTCAGCTGTTTCATCAATGATCTTCCCTCCATCATAAGGTCAGAAGTGGGGATGTTCGCTGATGATTGCACACTGTTCAGCACCATTCGAGACTCGTCAGATACTGACGCAGTCCGTGTCCATATGCAGCAAGACCTGGACAACATTCAGACTTGGGCTGACAAGTGGCAAGTAACATTCGCACCACACAAGTGCCAGGCAATGACCATCTCCAACAAGCGAGACTCTAACCATCTCCCCTTGACATTCAATGGCATTACCATCGCTGAATCCCCCACTATCAACATCCTGGGGGTTACCATTGATCAGAAACTGAACTGGACCAGCCATATAAATACTGTGGCTACAAGAGCAGGCCAGAGGCTGGAAATTCTGCAGCGAGTGTCTCACCTCCTGACTCCTCAAAGCCTTTCCACCATCTACAAGGCACAAGTCAGGAGTGTGATGGAATACTCTCCACTTGCCTGGATGAGTGCAGCTCCAACAACACTCAAGAAGCTCGACACCATTCAGGATAAAGCAGCCCGCTTGATTGGCACCCCATCCACCACCTCCAACATTCACTCCCTCCACCACCGGCGCACTGTGGCTGCAGTGTGTACCATCTACAAGATGCACTGCAGCAACTGGCCAAAGCTCCTTCAACAGCACCTTCCAAACCCGTGACCTCTACCACTTAGAAGGACAAGGGCAGCAGACGCATGGGAACATCACCACCTACAAGTTCCCCTCCAAGCCACACACCATCCTGACTTGGACCTGTATCGCCGTTCCTTCACTGTCGCCGGGCCAAAATCCTGGAACTCCCTTCCTAACAGCATTGTGGGTGTACCTACACCATATGGACTGCAGCGGTTCAAGAAGGTGGCTCACCACCATCTTCTCAAGGGCAATTAGGGATGGGCACTAAATGCAGGCCTAGCCAGCGACGCCCACATCCCAGCAATGAATAAAAAAAAAAAATTTTGAGGGTGAGAGCAGCTTGGCTGACCCATATCCAAATACAGAGCAATTAGAATTTTCTGTTTCTCTGACCGTATTGCAAACACAAACATGCATTTACGTAGCTTATACAGTGCTTCATGATAGTCTTTACTAGAATGTTCCACAGTATTGTTCTAAGTACATAGGATTATATAGGATATACGGCACTGAAACAGGCCATTCGGCCCAACCAGTCCATGCCGGCGTTTATGCTCCACTCGAGCCTCCTCCCGTCTTTCCTCATCTAAATCTATCAGCATAACCCTTTATTCCCTTCTCCCTCATATGCTTGTCTAGCCTCCCCTTAAATGTATCTATACTATTCACTTCAACCACTCCCTGTGGCAGCGAGTTCCACATTCTCACCACTCTTTGGGTAAAGAAGTTTCTTCTGAATTCCCTATTGGATTTCTAACCATTGGTAAAAAGTAGGCTTGTGAAGAAGCCCTTTGTTGATTAAATGACTCATTTGTATCCTCAATGTGTTTTCTGCCATGATCAATAAGGACAAATATGAATACTTTGATTTCTAACCATACTTACTTTCCATCTTGAATCCAGTGTGATTGATAGTCTTGTACTTTTATCCCATATCACAGTGATCCCATTGGAAAATGTAAGGATTAAATAGAGCCCAACAGTGTGGAGTGAATAGGAATTATCTGTGCACTGGGTTTGATTTGTAGACTTCTCAACTGTTTTCACTTGGTTGTCAGTTAGAATGAGTTCCTTGCCCTATAAGAATACATGTTAAAATAGAATGCTGTTGAAGGTGTACAGTAATATACGCTTCCAGTTTAGGGGGGAGAAATTCAGTGGGCTGCGCCACCAGTTAGCGCCTAAAGAGGGCACTCAGTGGCTTTAACGCCACGGGCCACGCCTCCCGCGATATTTAGCTGGGGCGCTAATGGCGGCGTTAGCCTGTTGCGCTGCGTCACCACCGATGATGTCATCGGTGTGCGCAGCGCCCCGCTACCGCCCCGATCGCGATATTTGGCAGCAACCGCCTCTGTAGCGCCGCTCGCTAATCGCGCCTGGTTCACGGGGCCTACCTGTGGTGGCAGTGGCGCAAATTAAGGTGGAGATGCGGGGCGGCTGTTTTTTTCGGTGGCCGCTTGCCAGCACCTCCATCCCCAGCCTCCTGTTCTCCCCCCGCAGCATTGCCGGCTGCTTTCCGAGAGCCCGGCACTTCACCTCGGTGCCGGGCTCTTTTGCCGGCACTCGCGATTGCTCATCGCGCTGGTGCAGGCCCCTCCCCCTTAAGAATGGGAGGAAGGCCTGCAGTACCGCAGCACGCCGTGCCGCAGCGTGTGGCGCTGTGGCACGTTGCGCTGCGATATTCAGTTTCAGCGCCCTAAGAGGGATGCGGAGCACCTCGAGCCTCGCCCCGTCTCCCTCTTGGGGCGCTCAAGCTGAATTTCCGGCGATCGCTGCTGCTCCGATCGCAGCGCAAAATCTGGCGCCCAGGCGAGCTTGGCGCCCCGTTTGTGGCTCCACCCAATTTCTCCCCCTAGGTGTTGTAAATATATATTTAAAATCTCATTCCAAAACAGAAAAAAGTACAATTATAATTAGAGGAAAAAAACACCTTGAGTAAAATTCTGATATTTCTTGAACACGTCATTCCCCTTTCACAGCAGGGAACACTTTCTGTGAGTATTTGGAGTGTGCCTTCTCGACGATTACATTGGTCCTAAGAATGAATTCAAAATAGGAATTAAATAGCACAAAACCCATGATCTGATCTGATAGTCATTCAGTTTGCTTCCAGCACAGTAATGTAGCCAGAAACACAGCCGCTGATGTAACTATGTCCATAAGTCACCTACTGAGCCTATTGACCAGCAACCATCTCAACAATCAAAAACTGCTGAGACACATACCTTTATTTACTGACCTGATTCAACAGTAATCATATTTTTAGCATCAAACTACAGTTTGGGGTATTACATTGCTAACGAGCAGTGAATCACCCTTGGCTCGGATATTTGCTTTATCTTCACCAGGTGATTCATCACATATGCTTCTCAAACACTGTTGATAAGTTTCCTTATAAAAGGCAACTACATTGTAACTATTGATTAACCAAATGTTTGCCTATCTGCTTTCCAATCATTTGGCTTGTATAACATTTTTTATGTAGCCAAACAATATAAATGAGTGGCGCGCACATGTCATGTGCAGTGTGGCCTCATAGAAATAGGCCACAAATCACCTGGATTATTTTACGCTCTCTAATGCCTGAGGAAAACATTTTTGTATTTCAGTGCAAATTTATTTCTGCATCCACACTATTAGTGCATGAGTAGCGCTTGAGTAACTGGACTGATTTTGATGATGTTTACAATGGTAATTACATTGATGGGTATAAAATCATGACCACAGTTAAGTATGAAAATAACATTTTGAACCTATACACACCTCAACAAAAATATATTCACAGTTTCCATCATAGACATATCTTTTCCCGTCGAAGGTTAGGTAATGGCCATCGCCATACACCTCACAAGTCTTTGGGCATGTCTTCTTAGTGCAATTCCATGACCCTCCCTGACACGTGCTGCAATATGAAGGGCACAGTGCAATGATGTTGTTTAGCACCACACAGAAAGTGACATGGTTTTCAATATATAATTGTACTTCTGTTGATGTTTGTTTAATCTTACCATTTATTGCAATCCCTCTGGATTATTCTTCCTTCAGTATAAACCTCACCACTAAATAAACAAGGGCAGTTTTCACGAGCAATGCAGTTTCCATCGTCATCTTCTACCAGACCACGGGGACAGACACAGCCAGGGACACACGCACGCTGCTTTTATAAAAGATTAAAAGGTCACTGTTTGCGTCCAAGAGTTTTCTCTGAGGTGTCAGCTAATAGGATTTTTAATATCTGCTTAAATCTTTGCCGCATACCATGATTGGCTCACACAGATTTTAACCACAAGCCTCCTCGATGAATCTAGAATTCATGGGACATCAGGACAAAATGGCATGACAACCATATTTTTTTTTAATGAGTGATTTAGGTATTTGTATTTATTAATATGAAACTAATTTTGTGTAATTGTTCAATTCACTATTCTATAAATTGAAACAAAAGTGAGTCTTGTAAATTGATGGAACCGTGAAAGTCACTCACACATGGTATGTTTAGAGTTCGACACGTCTTCTCACACAAGTATTCGGATGAAGAAACAGCTTCATTTGTACAGATGAAGAATACTTTCCCATTATGGCAAGCTAAAGAAAACAATATGCAAAAAGAACTTGGAAAATGGCCTTTCATTCATTTACTGTAGTATGAAGCTTAATCCATGCACTGATGTTATGGGGAGAGGTTGTAACATTCGTTACCTGGAGGCCAGGGTTCTGCTGTTATTTGGAAGCAATGAAATTTTCCATCTTGACAAATGCTGAGTATAAAATAATAATAAAAATATGTTTTACATGTATTTAATAGTTATTTTTCTCATTTGTCAAATTATTAGAAAATACTTACCAGGGTCTGCCATTCATGTAAACACTCTGCCCTTTTTCTATAAGCCGCCCTTTAGTATGACACGAGCAGTCTGATCTGTCCACACAGACTCCATTTTCATCCATGTACTTTCCCTCAGGACAGCCACAGCCATAAACTGGAACATCCTTAACTCCACAGGTGTAATCGTACTCTGACAGCGATCTACAGGTACGGTTACAGGCTCTCATGTCATTCTCAAAGACCTGAGAGCTACTGCACAATTTATCTAGGAACAGATAATAACCAAGCAATCAGATAACTAAAGATCTTTGAAAAGAAATAATGCATGTAAGGTTTGACTTTACGAGGCTGTGATTGTTGAGGCCATCCCATTAGGGCTCTCCACTGAAGTCTCTCCAGACACAGTATGACCTTTTATGTGGTTACTTGTTTTCTGTATGTGAATCTTTGACAATACTTTATAGAAACATGTTTATGATGTTGTTACAAATAGTGCAGCATAGGAAATCTTCCCCTGTGGCTTTTAAAAGTATTTTCACACACTTAGTTTAAGGACTTGTTTTTAAGCCAGATGTTCTGTTTCAAAATCATTACAAATCAATTTTAAAAGGAATAATCAACAAGATATGCTATTTCTTTTATTACTTGTGCGCAATGTAGATCTGAGGCACAATAGAGGTAGGGCTAAATAGATTGAAAATAGGGACAAGTAGGCTTCTGTTTAAATCCAGCCATTGCACGTGCTGAAAAGTTTAACGTTAATTTTAATTTTAAAAGACGTAATGAGGATGGTCCCTTCGTGCAGAGAATGTCCTCAACATCATATTACAACATATAGAATATTCAAATCATCTCATTAACTGTTTTCACTATTTCCAAGGGCAAAATGTTCCAGAGAAAGCCTGTGACTTTTGTTTGCTAACAGAGTCTTTTTGTACATGGTGGGTGTTATAGAAATGGAATAAACCTGAGGGAAAGCACTACAATATCTTTATGTTAATATATTTTACTGCAGTCAGATTAAGTTTAAGACCATTAAGACTGCAGAACAATTCTATAAAAACAGAAGCATCGTTGTAACGTACTGCAAATGTCTCTTCTCCAGTTCCTCACGATGACACCATTAGCCGCACACTCATGAACATACGCTCCCAATCCTGCACACAGACAGTCCTCAATATTCTCACAGGCACAGGTAGCAGCTACACACATCTGGAAAAATGGAGTTAAGGAAGTTAGTCTAACAAACCACAAATAGTTCACACTGATACAAAATCCATTTTTAAATGAATAAATAAAGCCGCTAAATAAATAAATTACTGCGGCTCCCTGTTGCCGTAACAGCTGCTCAATAGGCAATAAATAAATACAGCAATCAGTTCCTGCAATCTCAACTATAAAACTAATATTGATAAAGGAGCATATCTTCTGACTCACTGTAAACAATGTTACACGAGATGTGTTTGTGTTTTAAAAACGTTTTAAATTTTTTTGCTTGAATGCTCAAATAAGATTATTAAAACCTTATTTGAATATTCCTATTACCTGTATCTAGGACCTCAGCTCGATTAAAACCTCACTAAGATTTACTCTATTCTCCCTACTAATAGCGCCAGCACAACAGCTTTAGCCATCTACCTAATAGTGTATGCCCTACTAATACTAACCCATTTTATTAACTGTTCATCTACGTGTTTACTATCTGAGATCCAGTTACCTACCCAAAAGCTACAGACCACACATTCAGTTGGTCATCTGTTTTATTCCTTCAATTCATCAGTTTCCTCAAGGTCATGAATCCCCATAAGGTTTGTCATGTTCTTTGCTCCAGCCCCCCACAGGAACCTATCTCTGATTTATCTTCAGCTTTTCTACATCCCTAAATAACAGTCGCTAGCTGCCCCAAGTACTCTGTGTGTGCTTGTAGGTTTGGAAAGGACTGTTTTCAGTATTATTGCCTGATTGGTGGATAAATCCTAAATTATTATCAGCAGCTTGAAATAACTGCAAATTCATGAAACAGAGTTTGAATCCATCAAAAACTGTTTGAATAAAAGTCTAATCTCTTTGATAACCTTAAATATTCTCAGTGAATTTAGTGCAGGTGGTGTGACTGTAGTTCCAAGTAGCCATGAGT
The DNA here is from genome assembly GCF_052327205.1 of Somniosus microcephalus. Taxonomy (NCBI): domain Eukaryota; kingdom Metazoa; phylum Chordata; class Chondrichthyes; order Squaliformes; family Somniosidae; genus Somniosus; species Somniosus microcephalus. Next base: position 36,808,082 of record NC_141003.1, on the reverse strand, counting down.
TCACCATATGAATTATAATTTGACACAAATGGTTGGTATGAGAAATGGGATTATAGACTTAAACATTACCTGTGGCTCCTGAGATTCCATGATATATAACTATGAAAGCCACAGTGTATTGCATCACCAAGCCCTGTCACAGATGTAATGCCGATTATTTGATATTCTGTTCATTAGCTGTTTGTAGAACCTTGCCATGTACAATTAGATTCTCAGTTTGCCTACATGAACCCTCTTCAAATTAATTAACTGGTTACAAAGCACTTTGGGATTTCCCAAGGATGTGATGAGGCGCTATATAAATATGAGTTCTTTTACTTTTTTTAATAGTTTTTACAAGCCAGACAAAAGCACTTTGTATATTAAATCTTACAACAGAAAAGGGAAGGAAAAAGTAAGATTATTAAATAAATGTTCACATACAAAAGCTATATTGTTCAGGGTGATGAGAAGTTTTAGTATCATGCCCTCCCAAATACAAAATTAGGGTTTGTAGCCTGCCTACCTCTCTGGAAAAGACAAAAACTTCAAACATCTTACTTTAAAATAATCTCCTTTCACCCCTTGAACCAGAGTTTGAATCTGGCAAAAACTGCTTCAATAAAAGTCTAGCCTATTTGATAACCTTAACCCTTCTCAGTGAACTTAGTGCAGGGGGGGTCTGACTACAGTTCCAAGTAGCCATGAATTCACCAGACAAATCATAATTTGACAGAAATGGTTGGTATGAGAAATGGGGTAAAATACAGGCGTATTTCAATACATCAGAAACAGCTAAAACACATCTCAATAAAATCATCTTCGGTTGTGTATTTAACCTTGCAGGAATAGTCTGTATGTTGAATTCCTAATATATTGCTTTTAACTCTTAAAGGGTGGGTGCATTAATAAAGGCTAATAAGATGTTAATTATTCTTGTTTGTTTTTGATGAGTTTTGGTTTAGTAATGGAATGAATGGAATATTCCCTCTGGTTAAACCCTTGATTTAAATTGATATTATTTAAGTGTACTGCTTTTAGCTATTTGTGATGTATAGAAATATTTCTTTATTGTACTGTTATACTAATTTAAAAGTTATTAGGTCACATTTAATCTAAAAGTTACAGACATTTTATGAATTAAATACCACATTATTAATGCATCTATTAACAGTTTCTGACTTTACATTGTTTTGAAGACTTTCGTTCTTACAGAGGATTCTTACTTGATAATATTTCATGTAATCCACTGTCGAGTGACACACGGAGAAAGCACCTGTCGGATCTTTTAAGTAGGAGCAATGTTGTTTGGCATAGTGTTCTGCAAACCAAATTTAATAACAAGTTATTTTTATTAGTATATGATTTGAATACCTAATTCAAATGTAATGAATGCAATAAAATAAAATAATATATTAAAAACCTTGGGGGGCGCTATCGGGCTTTGCGTTCGGGCACGGCACTGACATCAACTCTCGCCATACTCGGCAGGAGTTTAGCAGCGGTGCTACGGTGTTGCGCCTGATCTCCTTCGCCCGGAGATCATGATGCCATCGCCGTGCGCATCGCCCCGGTAGCGCCCCAGACCTGAAATTGACTTCCACCCCCTGCAGCAGCGCCGGTTGAAAACACTGCCAGCTGCTGGAGGCGTGCATCGTGCGGCCGGCCACTTCGGGGGTGATGACTAATGGCAAGGTGGCCGAGGTAAGTGGAAAAAAACTTGCCTTTCCTCTTCTAGTTTTTTTCGCAGGTTCCTGCCCGCGATCAATCAGCCCAGCACTCTGCTTGAGAGCCGGGCTGATCACATGGGTTCATGGCTGCCTTGGTGGTCCAGGTAGGTACTTATTAAATTATAGTGCCTGCAGTGATGGCCCTTCTCTTTAAGGGAGGGAAGGAGCCTTTGAACGTGGCAGTGCTGCCTGGCCCAGTGTGCAGCGCTGCTGAAGTCTCTGCCCCGCTCTCCGACATTAGCGCCCTAAGAAGGAAGTGGAGTGCTTGATTTAGTGCTCCACTTCCCTCTTGGGGCGCTGAAACTCAATTCTGTGGTCATTAGCTCTGGGCGCTAAAGTTAGCACCCAGGCAATGTTAGCGCCCCAAAATGGTCGATACCGATTTTTTCCCCCCCTTTAGTCTACATGCACTTCCTGTCTGCACCACTTGACTTCCTCATCATTTTTTGGTCATACTTTTTGCGTCAACTTTTTCCCCATTATAAATTCTTACATTCATATTTCTAACAGGATTCACTCAGGTAAACTTGTCATACTGTAGTTTCACCCTCCCTGCAGGATGTCTTCAGTTCTGTCTCCCGGCTCCAGCAACATTTATGATGCTGTAGAGCTTTTTCCCTCAACAGAAACATGGTGAAGAAATGTTTGCTACGATTATTGGGATTAGGGAGCGATAGGACAGATGCAGAAAGAAACCGATATAGTGGAGAGAGAAGCACTGGGCGATAGTGCAGAGAGTTTGGGAGGACAGAGTCCCAGAGAGTTTGGGAAACACAGGAAGAAAGGGACTACTCACTCACACACACACACTCACACTCACACGGGGAACAGACATCGGTTTAAATAGACAAAGAAAAATCAGGGAGAAACCACAAGCTAGAGAAAGAAGGATTGAGGCATTTACAAACCGTGCACAACCCTGTCCCTACTACGCCCACTTCCAAAATCTCAGCTCCCATACACCCACTCTGTTTTCCACATCCCAACACTAACTTCCTACCAATACGTCACACCACTCCCACAACCACGTTCTCTCCCAAAGCTCACTACCTCCTGCTCCAGCACCAGAATCGCCTATTCCCACACTATTTTACTGCAATTTGCTACTCCATTCTGAATGCCAATGCTTCCTTTTCCTTCCCACTTCCCACTTCCTACTATCACCTCTTGGCTACACACCAATTCATTCTCCCATCCCCTCTCTCTCCTATCTCTTTTTTCCAGCTTTCATCCTGCATACCCAATTGTATTGCCATACCTTTCACTCACTCCAACTATCTCCTGCACTAATCACCCTTATTTCCCTCATTCCTACGCTCTCCTACCACATATTGCTTCTTTTGCCCTGAACAGCCATTACTCCCCTCCACTCCACAGTACTTCCTGGCTCCAACACTACCTCTCAGTTTTACCAAATCCAACAGCATCCCTCCCAGGTCTACTAAACTGAACACCAATTCTACCACACTCAGCAACACCTGCTCCATGAATAGGTAGACACAAAAACCCCTCACTACTGCAAAATCTCAAAAGCCCCATTATTACTTACCACTTCTACCTACCTAAGACAGTCAACATCTTCATACCATTTTTATGTATCTTCATTTTTAAACAATGTAAGAGACAAACATTGAGGGCCCAAAATTTCAGTAGGGTCTCTCCAGCAGCAGAAGAGTGGTGGGCTGGAGTCTAAATCCAACTGAATGGCAAAGCTCAGACCATGTCCAAGTTTCAGAGATGGACTCACCTACATATGCCAGGGGACGGGTCATATGTCAGTGACACCTGCCCCAGTGAGGCCACATCACCAAGCAGGCATGGATTTCGGAGTGATGCCATGCTGCTTTGATAGTGGCGAGAAGGCCCTGGATGGGGGCCAACAAAATGTCAATTCTTCTGTCTTGTGCTTCCAATGGAGCGTGTGGGACTCTTGCAGAAATGAATCGGTCCACCCTGGGATCAATTACTTTTCCATGGTAAAGTGTTGGGGTGTCAGCTGGTAAGATTTTCCCTGAGGGCAGCATGCAGTGAATTCCCAGGGTAGCCTAGGAATTCCTACAAAAATTCCCCTCGACACAAGTGGAGAATGTGCTATGTAACTCCACCCACCCCCCACCCACCACCTTCCCCAGACCAGAGGATGGCAGGACTTAAGAAATTGGGTGAAATCCTGGCAGAACCAGGCTCTGCTCAGTTTTCCCCAATCCAGAGACCTACTGCATTTCATCCTTGGTCGAAACCGGAATTTCGAGCACTTATAAATATTTTGCTTCATAATATTGAGGCCATTGTTTAGGATTTTCATGGAAATATAATCAAACTTCCTCATTTTCATATGCAAAATATTGCTATAAGTCACAAAATACCATTCACTTTAATTCCATTTCACAAATTTCATCACTGAATCAGTGGCCCTGATAATACGTTATCCAATAGGTGACCACAGCACTCAGTTATTATATAACATATTGTCTGACTCGCCAGGAGCAACACCACGGGAGAGCTACCAGTGTATATATTGGTCAATTTCCTGTGGCCTGGCACACGGGGAGTCAAGACCAAGTGCATTCTTCAGGTGACATCAGGTTCGAGGGCGGCGGATAGTTAGATCAGGGCACATAGACTGAATTCAGTCCCCATTTTAAAGTCTTACATTCGGTCCTTATTTATATTATAAATTCCTATGTTCACACTAATAATGGAAACTACCTGTGTAAACTTGTCACGCTATAATTACAGCCCCTTTTTTTTTCCTCATGGCTTTTTCTCCAATTTTGGCATCAAGATATTCAATTTGAATACAGTTACTAAAGAGAAGCCAGAGCAGCCTGTTTGAACACCAATATGCAGTGTTGCAGAATGATGAGATCAAACAGAATCCCTCACTTTGCTGAAATTATAATGAGGAGGTTTTGGGTGGAGGCCAAGTTCTTTTCCCCATGGAGGGAGAATCGGCATGCGGTGGTTCTTGTGGGCTTCCAAGCAATTGACCCAGAGTGGTGTTCATAGTAGGTTGCCCACACCCAAACTCTGGTATATCCATGGAAACACGTAAACAGAGGAAAATATATCCTGTGGGATGTAAAGAAATAAACTACAAGCAAGTTATTTTAAAGTCATTTTCAATCGACCTATTTATATGATTGTTTTGCAAAATAAATTTTGTTATGTTGGATTGGTTGACACTTAATTTGCAAATTTTATTTGACTAATTTGCAGATATTGGAAATAAATCTGGCAAGAGTATTTGCATATTTTGTGACAAAATGATGTAATACAACTTTAGCCAATGATGTCTTGAAATTCCTTATGTGGAATAAGTCACGAATAATAACGTCACCTTTAAAAAACACTCTGTTTGACCAGTCAATTTCTATGTTACATTATTTTCCCAGAATAATGCGCCAAAATACAGAGCACCAGGCATATTCCCAATGCTGATCGTCTTTTGAGTCAACTTGATCTGACAGAAAACATTTTGACTGAAAAACGTGTAAATGACGATGTATGCAAACAGGATAGTTTGTGAGAGAATTTTATGAAATGAATAGTAAAGACTGACTTATCCATTTAAGGAAGGCCATTGGGTAGGCTTGTCACTACTTAGTCAGACCTCAAGGTGGAACAGTTTGTGACAGTAGAATGGTTTACTTCAAGGAGGAAGAGAAATTGGCTAAGTCCACTCGAGATTTCTTTTCAACAACACGACAGAGTAAAACCATTTCTGTTATAGTTGAGAGGGGATGTACTTTGTTGTATTACCATTTTCTGAACTAACACATGGAACAGGTATGGTTGTTTCAGGGCAATTGTTTTCAGCTGCCCAGGAATTAGCAAAAGTAAGAGGTGCATCTTCCACCATGTTATATGCAGATAGGAAGTCGTCATTTGCATTGTCATTGAAGGTGCCGCATAATCCTGTGAAACAGAAAATATACATCATCACAAGAAAGCACCAATCTGCCTTTTTTTAATCCTGTTCCATGCTAATGTGACCTCGTCATTAATTCATACCACTCTCTATTTGCACTGAAGGTGTCAGCCGTGGCTTAGTTGGTAGCACTCTAGCCTCTAAATCAGGGGGGTTGTGGGTTCAAGTCCCATCCCAGAAATTTAAACCTATAATCTAGGCTGATGCTTCAGGGCAGTACTGAGGGAGTGCTGCACTGTCAGAGGTGCTGTGTTTCAGATGAGATGTTAAATCAAGGCTCTGTTTGCCCTCTCAGATGGATGTAAAAGATCCCATGACATTATTTCAAAGACAACCAGGGCAGTTCTTCTCAGTGTCCTGACCAATATTTATCCCTCAACCATTTAACAAAAAAAAATGATCATCTTCTCATTGCTGTTTGTTCAAATTGACTGCCATGTTTCCTACATTACAACAGTGACTATGCTTAAAAAAAGTAAAGGGCTTTGGGATGTCTTGCGGTCATGAAATGCGCTATATAAAATCCAAGCCTTTTTTCTTTTTAATACCTTCAGGCTTCTGTCGGTTTGTTTACAATTCAAATTTGTAATATACAATGGATTGAAACACACCAATTTACCATTCATAAAATACAGCACAATAAATGATCACCCATAAAGCCACACTAAAAACCAATAAAACTTGACATTTATTGCGGTGCACCTTATGAATGATAGATTGGTGTGCTTTACGCATTGTACAAGCCAATCCAAATTTGAATTATAAAAGAACTGACAGATGCCTGAGGGTATTAAGAGAGCGAGAATGATGTGATAACCACTTCCACTGTAAATGTTCGTGCTGCGTAAATCCACAAATGAAAGTGAAATGTGAATGGCATAAATCTGGAGCGTAGCCCAGTGCTCTTTCTAGTAGTTTTACAGCCACTAGTTTAATGCATTAGTAAAGCAGTTAATTAAGTACATCTTGAAGGCATTAAATACACCACCTTTTGTGCTTCCCTGGGCATCTTCAGGCAGGGAGATGTAAAGCTGCATGATGGGAGATATCTGTACTTGCATTTTCAGTCCAGATTCCGCTGCTACTTGAAGGAACATTGAAGACTGTCGGAATATTATTATATCACCTGCAAAAAGAAAAAAAAATTCAGGTTAACTTCATTGTTATTTATTTATTTACTAAGTAGAATGAGATTATTTCTTTTACCTCTTAGTAGGGGAAGTCCAACTTTATCCCCTTCCGAATAAACATTACCATCGTTAGTGAATTGGTACCAGGTCTAAACAAGAGATGAATAAAGAATATTTCTTTGCATCGTTGCTGGCTGAAACATACCACTGAAAGAAAAGGGTATGAATAAAGAGTGTTACAAATTCTCACCTGATTGTTGGTGAACACCACACGCTGTAAACATGTCTGTTTAAATGCGATTTGACATGGCCGCAGCTCAATCTTTACCGTCCATTCTTTTGTCTGTGGATAAAACGTTACAAAATACAAGAGTCTGAACTCTGTCAAATAGGCATGTGGGAGTTAGCACCTCACTGAAATTCAAATCAGAACTAACCGGAATTTCAGTAGCTCAGTCAAATTGATATAAACCTATGCCTTAACAACTTTCACTCGGTCTTATCTCCAGAGTTATAAAATGTGGTATAGAACAACAATCATTAGCATAGGAACAATTGCACTTTATAGATTTAGTCAAAATATTAATTAAATAGAAATTACAGCATAGAAACAGGCCATTCGGCCCAACTGGTCAGTGCTGGTCCATTCGAGCCTCCTCCGCCCTACTTCATCTAACCCTGTCACCATATCCTTCTATTCCTTTCTCCCTCATGTACTTATCTAGCTTCTCCTTAAAGGCATCTATGCGATTTGCCCCAACTACTCCATGTGGCAGCACGTTCCACATTCTCACCACTCTCTGGGTAAAGAAGTTACTCCTGAATTCCTTACTGGATTTATTAGTGACTATCTTATATTTATGACCTAGTTTTGCATTCCCTTAATTAATTGTTTTCTCCCAATGAGGTTTTCTCCAGATTATTTATGTATGAAAACACGTATACACTAAAGGGTACATTTTCTGCTGCTTAGTCCCTGGCACATGCTGGGAATTTTGCAGATCAATCACAAAATTGTGTAACCCTAGTTTGTGATTTTCTAACAGTTAAACTGAATGGGCTGGAGGTGTGCAACTTTGTGATATGTGCTCCCAGTATGCACCGGAAGTGCAAAAGTGCCAAATTTATCCCTTTTTTGTTGTTTAAAGGATATGCCAAGCTCTACCCAAAATGATCCAAATTGGGCAAAATACCATATTTACAAATAAACCCAATTTTGGCCACTTCATAGTCTCAATTTATTTTCAGTCTCTCTCCAGTAGTAAATGTAATGAAACCTCACTTACAACAACAGCGTAGTAAGAGCAATCTCCTTTCAATGTGTAATATTTATTATCGAATGTTGTAAAATGGGTTCCTTCTTCAATTTTGCATCTTCCAGGGCAGCTGATATCCGAGCATTCCCACATTCCACTCCGACACACACTAGCAAGAAAATGCAATCATTAGACAGGCAACTGAATAACTCAATAAGGTTTGACAGCTGAGTTGTTGAAAGGTGCGTGATCTGAATTGATATCATTACCATGAATGACAGGAAGTGTTTCTTATTTGTGCAGGTTCATAAATCTTTCCACCGTATTCACAAGGACATGCTGTTTTGGTGATACACTTGTCCGTGCCTCTTATGTCATCAAGGACAGTACCTGAAGCACAATAACATAAATAACAAAATGCATCTCCTCTGTTGTCCTGGCGTCATTACAACAAAGGGCAAATTTGAATGAGTTTACAATTCATCAAACCTACAAACAGATCTCTTTAAAAGAGTATTGTAGTATAAATACATCTATGGCACAAATATATAGTTTCCGAAAAGTTGGTTTTCAATAGTGTTCTTTGTAATGATATGCAGTAACATGTCATTCTAGAATGGTACACTAGGTGTAGCTGTATGTTTTAGTAGTGGGCTACATCTATATGGGTTGTCTTGTTTAACACAAGGCACTGGTTGAGAGAGTCAACATGGCTACTGTATACAAGTCAACATGGCTGAATAAATGACTAGCACAAGCTAGCTGTTCATAATAAAAACGTCTATTTATTTATGAACATAACATTCTTGTGCTAAAGTTAAATAATATTGTGCAAAGTAAAAACCTGGATTCAGGACCCTGACCCCGACACTGGATTCACTGAAATGGTTTAGTTTGAAAATACAGATTATATCCTCTTGTCCTGAGCTGTTTCCTATCAATTTCCATGGGCTTCCTTGGTTACAGTGTCCACCATGTATAATGGGCAAATCGTGTTGACACCAGCGCGCTCACTATAAGTGGTGGGGGCTGTACTTTGAAGTACGTTGTTGTTATTTAGTCAAATATGGTCTATATTTTGCACAAAAACAGTAATAGCAACAGCTTAATCTGTTTTGAGTGAGGTTGCTCTTCTACCAAACCTTAACACCCACCAGAACAGACAAATGGGCCAGAGTTTAAATCAAAGCACTCCCTCAGCACCGCACCTGACTCATACATAAGAGTACCACCAAACGAATGACTGAATGTCTGTGTCTCCCATATAATTACCTTCTGGACATTCGCAGGCATTCACGCACTGATCACATTGTTGTTGTGTTTCTGGATCAGAGCAGGCTGGAACACACATAGCACCACATTCCTTGTAGAACTGATTTTCAGGGCAATCAGGACTTACTGAAATATAGGTTACACAGCTGTGTAAATCTCAGATTTATTCAAGAACGGAACTACAGGTTTCAGTAATTTGATTAAATTTGTTCTTGTTATTTCTTACCACAACTAACTTTTGATCTCCATTCGTTCCAATGTATTCCAAAGACTTCCTCCTCGTCATCACTGCAGAGAATAAAGATTTTCAATAAAATGAGTTGCAGAGAAAGAGTGAAGTATTTATCTTTAAGAATTCATTACATTTCTATCATTTGTACACGATAATACTATGGGGTTGATTCAAGGGTTGTGAAAAAGGAAAATAGAATCTGCACTGATATTTTTTTTAAATAATGACCTTATTGCACAGCTACTAGAGCTGATCCATACCACATCCAGCTTTAAGATTTCTGTGTGCCTCTGCTTGTCTGCATACCCTAGGAACACCACGCTAGGTATTCTGCACAGTGGGACAGACATTTTTCCACACTATGTTATTCAAAAGGCTCTTGTTCATATTCCTCTGACAATTCCAATTCAGGGAAGCCTTTAGCTGTTTATCTAGATTATCAGAACTCAGGGCTGTAACTAACTGGAGCTTATAGTAAGTGAAGGAAATCACTGCACAATTTAAGAGATCAGCAGCTAGTGGTACCCATCAACACATGTCTATGAATTGCAAAAACAGGTGGAGAGACGAGAGACGCTGGGATTGTTCTCCTTGGAGCAGAGAAGGTTAAAGGGAAATTTAATAGAGGTGTTCAAATTTGAGAGGTTTTGACGGAGTAAATAAAGAAAAATTGTTCCCACTGGCAGGCGGGTCGGTAATCAGAGGGCACAGATTTAAGGTAATTGGTAAAAGAACCAGGGGGGAGATGAGGAGAAATTTTTTTTACGCAGTGAGTTGTTATGATCTGGAATGCATTGCCTGAAAGGGTGCTGGAAGCAGATTCAATAGTAACTTGGATATATACCTGAAAGGAAACATTTGCAGGGCAATGGGGAAAGAGTGGGAGAATTGGATATCCCTTTCAAAGAGCTGGCACTGGCACGATGGGCCGAATGGCATACTGCAGCGCTGAGAGATTCTGTGGGGGTGAAATTCCCGACCTTAGCGCCACCCATTAGCGCAGCGTTAAGGGAAGAAAGCGGTGATCGCCACTCTTCCGCAAGCTGGTGGCGGGTCCCGTGGCGTCCTCCATTTTGGAAGTCCCTGTAGCGCTGGCATTCTTAGGTAGCGCCCTGCAAATAAAAATGAGGATTGGTGTCATCAGTCGGCATGCAACGCCAACTTAACGTTACCACTGTGAACTTCGACACTAGCGCTGGGTCCTAAGCCTGCCAGGGATACCTATCATGCAAGCAGATCGACAGAGGCGATGTCAGCACCTCTTAAAGGGACACACACATCTTACAGGTAAGTTTGCATTTAAACTTTTGGACTGGGTATTTTTTTGTTTTTATTGAAGCAGTGGCTTGCTGCAGTAGATGTTAAAAGTTTTTTAAGTGTGTAGAGAGTGCTGCTGGACGCCTGCAAGGCCTTGAGTGGTAAAGGAAGGCCTCTGAGAAGACAGAAAATGCTGGAAATACTCAGCAGGTCAGGCAACATCCGTGGAGAGAGAAACACAATTAATTTCTCAGGTTGAGATGCTGCCTGACCAGCTGAGTATTTCCAGTATTTTATGCTGTCATTTCAAATTTACCGCATCCACACGCAGAGGGAAGGGGAAGACACAGAAGAGGAAGAAGCAGAAGAGGAAGAAGCCAAGGAGGAGGAAGCTGAAGAGGAGGAGGCAGAAGGAAGGCTGCATCCCACACATCCCCTTTCTGGCCGAGATATCCGGGATGGAATGACCCGTCTGCGGTACCAGTGACCACAACCCCAATTCCCCTTTCAACATTAGCCCCACACCTTACCTTCCCTCTGTTACTGACCATCACAGCGTCCTCTTGGCCACAATGCTGAAATAAAAGCCACCACAAAGCAAACTTTCCAATCCAACTTTATACATCTATTCATCCAATATGACATCAGGAAATCAACTCATCACCCTTACGCATTCCCTGAGTGACTGTCTTGTGTGTGCCTTTGCCTGTCCTAGTGATGCCGCACAGTGCTACTGCAGCAGCTGCAGCATGGCTGGTGGAAGGCTGCTGACTTTCAGTGGGGGACACTGCAAATGGCCTTGCTGGTTGACTTTGAGGAGCTGGTGGCTGGGAGTGTCAAATCAATCTTCTTCTTCACTCTCCTTCCCCTCTTCTTGGCCAACCATTGGCTGGGCAGGCTGGATTTCTTGGGTGTGAAATGAGGGAGGCACAAGGGTGGAGTTGTGGTGAGGGGAGGGCGGGAAAGTAAGAGGTGCATGTGAGAAGGAGGATAACATATGAGGATACTGGCATCTTGTATACTTTCAGCCCCGCCACTGGTCAAGGGCTCAGCCATGCCCCTGCCAAGAATGGCCGACACCGTCTTCTCCAAGGGGGTGAAGTGAGGCTAGGAATGGGAGATGTTCCTCGTGATTGGTACAGGTTGTTGGTAGGAGAGTGATTGTGGGGGTGAAGGTGCATTAAACAGTATGTGAGGCTAGTGGTGCAGTTGGTAGAAGACAGCTTTTGAAGGTGCATTCACTGACCTTGACCAGTGGTTTGGGCACTGGAGCCAGGTGGTGGGGCCGACACTGCTGGCAGTGACTGCCTCGGTGATATGGTCCCACATTGTTCTTTCTGGAGGGCTTCCTGGCCCCTGTGGGTAGAGGATCTCTCTTGCAGTGTTGACCCCCTGAACAAAGCTGGGGTGCAGTGTGCGAGACCCTGGGTGCCCCTTCCCTGGTTTGCTGAGTCATTTGTTTTAGTGCTGAAGCATTTTTACCATCTTTTTTAGGTGCAGAAGGCAATTCAGCTTTAAGAGCTGAAAACTGTCATTTGGGACTTATTTTTAATGTTATTTTTGGAGGCAGTAATGGCTGAAAAATGCATTTTGCCACTTGATTTTAATTTTAATTTGTTGGGAACGCAGTGCCCCTTTAATTCATAGCCCTTTAAATTGCCCACAATTCATTGCGAACTCCACAGCCTCACTCCCAGAGGCTGTAAGAAGCTGCAACGCCGCTCCTGGACGGGAACTTCAGGTCGCAGGCCTCCACTATCGCCACCAGGAGGGCATTACACAGTAAGTTAGCACTGCGCTACAATTCTGAATTTTTGCCCAGTAGTGCTGCGTCCATTTTCAGCGGCCGTAAACCCGATGCCGCGGTGACATCGGCAGGTTTCTGTCGAAGTCCAATTTTTTCCCCTATGATTCTAATAGCCTAGAAATTACTGTCGCCGATGTTATCACAAGAACATTTCGGCCCTATCGGCCTCCTCCTGAGGTCCCCACCATCACAGAAGCCAGTCTTCAGCCAATTCGATTCACTCCACATGATATCAAGAAACGGCTGAGCGCACTGGATACAACAAAGGCTGTGGGACGCGACAACACCCGGCTATCGTGCTGAAGACTTGGGCTCCAGAACTAACTGCGCCTCTAGCAAAGCTGTTCCAGTACAGCTACAACACTGGCATCTACCCGACAAAGTGGAAAACTGCCCAGGTATGTCCTGTCCACAAAAAGCAGGACAAATCCAACCCGGCCAATTACTGCCCCATCAGTCTATTCTCAATCATCATTAAAGTGATGGAAGGTGTCATCAACAGTGCTATCGAGCACTTACTCACCAATAACCTGCTTACCGATGCTCAGTTTCGGTTCCCCCAGGACCACTCGGCTCCCGACCTCATTGCAGCCTTGGTCCAAACATGGACAAAAGATCTGAACTCCAGAGGCGAGGTAAGAGTGACTACCCTTGACATCAAGGCAACATTTGACCGAGTGTGGCATCAAGGATCCCTACTGAAGTCAATGGGAATCAGGGGGTAAACTCTCTGCTGGCTGGAGTCATACCTAGCACAAAGGAAGGTGGTTGTGGCTGTTGGAGGCCAATCATCTCGGCCCCAGGACATTGCAACAGGAGTTCCTTAGGGCAGTGTCCTAGGCCCAACCATCTTCAGTTGCTTCATCAATGACCTTCACTCCGTCATAAGGTCAGAAAAGGGGCTGTTCCCTGATGGTGGCACAGTGTTCAGCTTAATTCGCAACTCCTCAGATAATGAAGCAGTTTGTGCCCGGATGCAGCAAGACCTGGACGACATTCAAATTTGGGCTGATAAGTGGCAAGTAACATTCGCGTCACACAAGTGCCAGGCAATGGCCATCTCCAACAAGAGAGAGTTTAACCACCACCCCTTGACATTCAACGGCATTACCATCACCTAATCCCCCACCATCAATATCCTGGGGTTCACCATTGACCAGAAACTTAACTGGACCAGCCACATAAATACTGTGGCTACAAGAGCAGGTCAGAGGCTGAGTATTCTGTGGTGAGTTACTCATCTCCTGACTTCCCAAAGCCTTTCCACCATCTACAAGGCACAAATTAGGAGTGTGATGGAATACTCGCCACTTGCCTGGATGAGTGCAGCTCCAATAACACGCAAGAAGCTTGACACCATCCAGGACAAAGCAGCCCGCTTGATTGGCACCCCAACCACTGCCTTAAACATTCACTCCCTCCACCACCGGCGTACCGTGGCTGCAGTGTGTACCATCTACAAGATGCACTGCAGCAACTCACCAAGGTTTCTTCGACAGCACCTCCCAAACCGGCGACCTCTACCACCTAGAAGGACAAGGGCAGCAGGTGCATGGGAACACCACCACCTGCAAGGCCCCCTCCTAATCACACACGATCCTGACTTGGAAATCTATCGCCGTTCCTTCATCGCAGGGGATCAAAATCGTGGAACACCCTCCCTAACAGTACTTTCACCACACGGACTGCAATGGTTCAAGAAGGCAGCTCACCACCACCTTCTCAAGGGTAATTAGGAATGGGCAGTAAATGCTGGCCTTGCCAGTGATGCCCACATCCCATTACTAAATCAAAAAAGTACTTCTAACACACTCGAATCAAAAAAGTACTTTTAACACACTCGAATCAAATGCCTCTCTACACTATTTTAATACATTTCAGGTTAACATCTTCATCAAAATATAGAGGGATACAATAAGAGTGCATTATTTATATGCTCACATTACTGACATTAATTTGCAGTTTCCGATGATTTTTGTTAAAGAAACCAATTAGAGAGGTAGTGTTTATATTATTGTTGAACTAATTTTCTTCTTCTAAAAATGACTCCCTCAAGTTTACATTGAAAAAGCCTATTTCTGGGTTCAGTGGGTAATTGCGGCAGGGAGTCAGGTCTCCGTGTCCTGGCCAACACTCATCCCTCAACCAAAACACAGTAACTGTCAAACATCTGACTGCTGTTTGCGGAACCTGGCTGTGCGCGAATTGGCTGCTGTGTTTGCCGAGCGACTGAGACTGACCAAAAATAATGAATTGTCTGTGACGCACCAGGGAGACCCTGAGGATGTGAGGGGAGCTGTATAAATGCATGAGTCACCACCTTCAGAAAAGAAGGGGGGGAAAAAAAGATTCGCTTTCTCGTAACACTGCTGTCAAAAATCATAACAATAGAGGCAACTGTAACAACACTCTTCCAGACGTACAGCGACGCCTGTTATAACCTGTTACCACGGGTACCACTGGCACTTATTTGCCTGGCTGTCTTACTAACAGAATATTGTTTTCCTTGTTGACTGCCTTTCAACAATTGTTATTTTAATTGTTTATTCACACCACCAATGAAATAATTACCTTATCACAGGTAGATTTGTACATTGCCGTGATAGTTCTTCAAATGTGGCACACGCGCACTCTTCCCTGTTTCCACAAGCACAGACATCCTTTTGGCATAATTTTAAGTACTTACTATAAAAGGTAGGGTTCTCAAAACACATGGAAAAATACATCGATATGGGGAAGTTGCAGCTCTGAAAGCAGAAAAACACAAGAGAGAATGAGAAATCGGTGTCACGTCCTTCATTCTGCGGCTCCAACACTTAGTGGCAATAAAATACCGATGTCAGGCTTACCGGTCTGTAATTCCCCGTTTTCTCTCTACCACCTTTTTTGAATAGTGGGGTAACATTAGCTACCCTCCAATCCATGGGTACTGTTCCAGATTCCATCGAATGTTGGAAGATGATCAGCAATGCATCTACTATTTCTAGGGCCACTTTCTTAAGTACCCTAGGATGTAGATTATCAGGCCCTGGGGATTTATCGGCCTTCAATCCCGTCAATTTCCCTAACACCATTTCCCTACAAATACTGATTTCTTTCAGTTCCTCCCTTTCATCAGATGCTATGTTCCCCGACATCTCTGGGAGGTTATTTGTGTCCTCCTTTGTGAAGACAGAACCAAAATATGTATTTAATTGGTCTGCCATTTCTTTGTTCCCCATTATAAATTCCCCTGATTCTGACTGCAAGGGACCTACGCTTGACTTCACCAATCTTTTTTTCTTCACATATCTATAAAAGCTTTTACAGTCAGTTTTTATGTTCCCTGAAAGCTTACTCTCATACTCTATTTTCCCCTCCTTAATTAATCCCTTTGTCCTCCTTTGTTGAATCCTAAACTGCTCCCAATCCTCAGGCTTACTGCTTTTTCTGGCCAATTTATACGTCCTCTCCTTGGATCTTATGCTATCCCTAATTTCCCTTGTTAGCCACGGTTGAGTCACCTTTTTTGTTTTATTCTTATGCCAAACTCATAGAGACCAGCCAATAGCAGTCAATGTAACGTTGAATGGAGGTTCTACTGATTTCACCAACACGTGTTCACGTATCTTTAATAGCAATGTAAAAGTATTTCACTAAATTGCAGGGTACTACATTATTATATTTTAAATACTCATATAGACCAGCCAATAGCAGTACTAGTACCCTGAAATTCAGGATGTTGATAACTCCTCCAATAGCTGAGTGCCCTCTGAGAACATTTGTTGCATAGGATTTGAAAACTAATTATCAAACATAGATGATCTCCTGCGACAGGTTAAAAAACAGTGAAGGGCTCAGTTGTCAGCGATTAAATATCTTTATGTGCATTTTTCTTTTGATGGTCTAATGTGTTCTGATGTTTGTTTTACCTGATTGAAATTGGTCAGGAGACTAGGGCCTAGAAATTCAGTTGCGTTCGCCAGCCGTTAGCGCCATAAGAGGGGTAGATTTCGAGCGCTAGGCACTTAGCGCCTGGGCGCAGGCCGATCTGCGCCTACGCCCAACTTCAGTTGACATTTAGCGCCGGCGCAAAGTGTTTGCGCCCGCTCAGCTGCGCGCACAACTTGTGATGTCATTTCGTCGTGCAACGCTGTTTGTGCGCCCCAAACCGGAAATTCAGTGGCGCCCGCCCAATGTGGGCGTGGCGCTGTTAAGAGCTGTGAAGTGGAACGCAGCAGAGGCCCTGCGGGCCTCGGGGAGCGCTAATTAAAGGGCACTTAGACTGAACTATAAAGGCCAGCCATTTTGCTGCAATGACTTTAGTGCTTTGGATTTCTGGACAGAGACCAAGGAACAGACCTTACTGATTTGGGACAACATAGGAGAGGTATTTTTGGCTTCTGGCCAGAGCTTGGAAATTTGATTCATTGTGATTTCACTGTTTGCAAGTATATTATGGGGGCTGCATGGGGTTGCAACCCTCAGTTCCAGCATTATGTGCGAAGAGCTCGCAGACGCTGTGTGAGAGGGGCAGCCATGCCTAGACGCAGAGGGGCCATCAGGCGTCGGCAACGTAGGCCTTACCCACTCAGGGAATACCGGCAGCAGGTGTCCTATCTCACCATGACTGCCGCGCATTGTGTTAAGAGGCTGCGCTTCAGAAGGGAGGTGGTTGCAGAGATCTGCCAGCTGCTTCACAGAGATCTGCGTCCACAGCTGATGTGCAGGACGTCTCTGTCGGTGGAAGTGAAGGTCACGGTGGCTCTGAACTTTTATGCAAGCGGATCCTTCCAAGCCGCTGCTGGGGACATAGCGAACATCTCCCAGTTCGCCGTGCATCGCTGCATCCGGCAGGTCACCGATGACCTTTTCGCAAGGAGACACCAATTCATCTCCTTCCCCATGACCCTAGAGAGGCAGGAGCAGCGTGCAGTCGGATTTGCCAGGATCGCCGACTTCCCCATGGTGCAGGGCGCCATTGACTGCACGCATGTGGCTATGCGGGCACCTATCGACAATGCCGAGGATTACCGCAACCGGAAGGGCTACCATTCCCTCAATGTACAGCTGGTGTGTGACCACAGGCAGCGCATCCTAGCTGTCAATGCCCGCTTTCCAGGAAGCAGCCACGATGCATTTATCCTGCGCCAGACTACTGTGGCTGACATGTTCGAGGCACAGCCTCCACCAAGGGGATGGCTTATTGGGGACAAGGGCTACCCTTTGTGTACATGGCTCATGACCCCGCTCCGCGCGCCCAGGACCCCTGCTGAGGAGGCATACAACGAAAGCCATCAAGCCACAAGGAACATCATAGAGCAAACGATTGGCGTCCTCAAGCAACGGTTCCGCTGCCTGGATCGTTCCGGCGGATCTCTACAGTATTCGCCGGATAGAGTCTCCCAGTTCGTCGTCGTTTGCTGCATGCTGCACAACCTGACTATCCGCAGGACTCAGGCACTGCCACCTCACGTTGGACCACCACCTCAGGAGGACGAGCAGGAGGACCATGAGGAGGAGGAGGAGGAGGAGGAGTACCAGCCCAGGAGGGAGCCACAAGGTCCAAGGGCCGTCCGCCGGCGGCTTATTGAACGACACTTCTCGGCCCCCTGTCAGGGAATGGCTTGTGGCAATGAACGCACCTGAATGCAGCCGCTGCGCAAGCCCTCAGCCGGTTAACGCAACAACCACTTGAAACATGACACCTGGACAAGCTGAATAAATAAAAAGCTTTATTTAACAAACTCAGGGCCCTTCCCACATGAAACAGAAAAACAGACAAGACCCCCAAAAAACAGTCAAAAACATATCTCACTCCCACAACCTGGGGAGGAATAACAAAACTTGTCCATCCAATTGGCCTTCATCCTCGGCCTAACCAAGACAAACCCCCCCATACAGAACACAAACACCCCCATATAAAAAAACAGTTGGCAACACACTCTACTTGGTGTGCCGAGAGGGCGAGTCCTTGTGCAGGCTTCTCCGGCCCCTGCCCGACCTGTTGCTCCGCCTCAACCTGGGCCCTGTGGGTGTTGCAAGGCTGGGGGAAGGCTCCTGAGGGGCACAATGCGTGATGGCAGATGCCCTTGGGGGTCGGCCTAGACGAGCTCCGGCCCTGGAGGGGCCGGCTGCTGACTGCTGCAGCTGTGGCTGGGCAGCATCAGTCTCACCAGCAGCTCATCGCAGCTTGGCTGGGGGAGTGGCAGTGGCGGTTGCAGCAATGGGGGCAAGCTGGCTGATGCCAGGCGCTCGCTGGTCGCCAGAGACACTGGCACTCGGCCGGGCTGGCACTGCAGCAAGCGCAGCAATCTGGTGAAGGCCAGACCGCTGTGCTGCAGCAGGGCGGCGGGTGCCCTGGCGATGCGTCCGTGACACAGCGAGTGTGGCAGAAGTGAGTGCCCTAACTGCCCTGGTCTGTGCCCGCATCAGACCAGCCAGTGTCTGCACGGCACCACTCAGGAACTCTCGACTCGCGTCCTGTGCTGCCGCGAGTTGGTCGACACCCCTGGCCTGTGAGTCCCCGAAATCAGCCACACTATGAGCCAGGGACTCAATGGCCTGAGGCAACTGTCCCACAACCCCCATGAACTCGGTGTGGCGCCGCTCCGAGTCCGCGGACATTTCATCAAGGAGGCGCACCTCCTGGGCGAGGACCGTCTCCGGACTGGAGGCCGGACTCTCCCTCTGGGGAGAAGGCCGCCGAGCTGCCCGACCCTTCCCGCGTGCCTGGACGCCACTGGGCCCAGCAACTGCCCTCCCCTGCAACACTTCCCCCCTCTGGGGAGAAGGCAGCCGTGCTGCCCGACCCTTCCCGCGTGCCTGGACGCCACTGGGCCCAGGAGCTACACCCCCCTGCAACGCTTCCCCCTGGCTCTCCTCCAGGCAAGACGTGTCCCCTCCATTGCCATTCCCTGGCGCGGATGAGGGTTCCCCCGATGTGCCGCCTTCCTCTTGGTCCTCGTCGTCCTCCTCTTCCGAGGGACTGGCACTCTCAGCTTCAGGGACCTCCTCCTCACCAGCTGAAAGCAGGAAGGCACAAGAGTAGCTTTAGAGCGAGGACAGGGCGTCAGCGAGGGAGGCATGAGTGTTGGCATTATGCGCATTGGTGGGACAGTGGCAAAGGATGTAGATCTGAAGCGCAAGGGGAATGAGAGAGGTCCAAACGGTCATGTCCTTACCATTGGGGCCCAGCACAGGGTCGGCATCTCCAATAGCTACGGGGCCAACCACCCGGGCACGCATGAGTCGAGCCACGTGCTCCTCCAGGTCACTGAGCTCCTGGAACTGGACACGGCCTCCCCCGGTGACAGTCCGGCTCTTCAGATTCTGCGCCAGCTTGGCCTGCAGGAGAAAGGACGGCCTCTAAGTACAGTGTGGTGCCCTGTTGTTGTGTGCACTGCCTCCCATGGTCGAATAGCTTGGCCAGTGTGGTGCCCTGTTGTTGTGTGCACTGCCTCCCATGGTCGAATAGCTTGGCCAGTGTGGTGCCCTGTTGTTGTGTGCACTGCCTCCCATGGCCGAATAGCTTGGCCAGTGTGTAAAGTGCAGAAAGTGCTATTGATGATCATGCCAGTGCCATAGCTGCAGGAGGAGGGCTGGCCATTAGGCCTTTGAGGTCCCTTTGCCCATAATGTGAGGTGCACATGCAAGGATGAGGAGGACACTGGAATGGGTACTCACCCTGACCAACCGAGTGAGGTCGTTGTACTTCTTGCGGCATTGGTCACCAGTCCTGGGGACATCGCTGTTGGCTGAGACCCTCTGGGCGATTTCCCTCCAGGCTCTCCTGTACTGCCTCCTGGGAGCCTTCTTGCCACTGTCCGGGCACAAGATCTCTCTTTTCTTTTCCAAACCCCTAAGCAGCACCCTCAAAGCATGCTCTGAGAAGCGCTGCGCTCGTTCACGGGCCTTCTGCATGGCTTCAGGCGCTATTTGGGTCCACCAGCAGTGTTCAGGCCTAGCTGCAGGGCTCCACTATCCAGGGCGTGGCAGCAGACAAAGTCGACCCTTCCCCCTTTAAGAGCTGGCCGGCGTCAGGGTGTCTGCTGTCAATCAAAACATGACCGCACCTGCGCTGCGCCCGGCCTCGGCGTTATCAGTCTGCACCGCCGGCTTAGCGCCTAAAGATAGGAGTGCAACGCCAGTTTCAGCGCTCGCCCAAACTCCTTGGCCAAAGCTACTGAATATCGGCGAAGTGGCCTCCACTTTCCGGCGGGCGCTAACTTTAGCGCCCGCCCGACTTTACCGCCCCAAAAGTGGCTACACTGAATTTCTAGGCCTAGATGTCTGGCCACTACAGAATGAGCTGAATGACATTAAAGAGCAGGGAAGCACTCAGATTAACATCTGGCTGACAGCTGCATAGTGCAACTCTAAACACAAAGGCCAGAAATGTCCTCAGATATGCCACCATAATTTCACAGTATGCAGGGTTTCTGCTAAACCTCTGGCAGAGTTATGGCAGAGGAGGGAGAACAGCTGTGAGAACATTCCCAGCCAAGTGTTGGGTGGGGTGTGCAGTTGGTGTTGGTGTATGGGGTGGAGGGTTGGGCTGAGAGGTAATGAATGTGTTGGCTTTGGGGCAGGGCTTTGGGAATGAATGAGGATCATTAGGGTTTTTCTGGTAGACCTGGGGTTGGGGAATACTTGGATAGGGTATCTTGGGACCTGGGAGCATTCTTTGAGAGAATGAAGAGCCATTTGTGGGGAGCTTGGTTCTGAGAGAACAAAGATTGCTGGATCTTCCTGGGGCCAGTAAATGTGTTGCTCTGGCTGCGGCAGCACACTTTGGAGGCAACGTCATGGTGTTGACACATGTTATAATGTTGCCATTTCATGCATGTGCTGTGGCCAAAATATCATGTTTGATCTGCCTGTGTGTGAAATGTTGGGCCCCTACAGGGCAGTCAGTTTACAGGAGGACAGGTTACACAAATGCAAATACAGGAAAGTGCTGCAGTTAGCTGGCTCTTCCAAGACATGGGTTGCAATATCAAACCTGCCCAGTACAGTAGCATAGTGGCTGTGGTGCTTGACTGGTAACCCAGAGGTTGTGAGTTCAAATCTCACCTTGGCAAGTTGTGAAATTTAATTTAAAAAATCTGGTAATTTGTGGACGAGCATAAGATAAAATGACCATGGATGTTGCTGGAGTGTCATTAAACCCCAATTAGTTCACTAATGTCCTGTCATCTCCTATATGGCCAACACGTGACTCTAGGACCACGTAACACTTAGTGTTCTCAGGAAACTGACAATTGAGCAGTATATAGTTCCTTTACAGTGTAACCCACAAATAAACATTAAATTAAATTCTTTGGATGCTCCCACTGTTCTGGGCCTCACTTTAGGCCATACAATAACACACATGAAAGCATTCAAGGTGAGGGCCAAATATGTTGTAGATCATCAACTCTATTACATTCATATTCATAACTGGAAATAGAATCAGAAAGGAAAGATGGCACATGTTTACCATATCTGTGAAGGAATTGTTTTACAAGTAATCTGATTGTAAATAACTTACATTAGCTGCTGTGCATGTTGAACGTGTAGGTTGATCATTAACACATACATGACCCAGAACATCCAGCTGATTTGCAACCATAATGTAATATAAAGCATCATTAGAATCTGCACAAACCAAGGAGGAAATATGCCGTGAGATGACAGGTGCTGCAAATTTGTGAAACGCTAACAGCAATGTTATATTTCTTAGAAATGTTAAATAATCATCTATATCTATCTATTTATAATATATTTAAAATATGGGACCTGAAATAGCGGTCAGAGGCTTCCCGCAGGCGAATGCCTCCGATCCGCAAAAAAAGTACGCACCCATCTGGTGCCTCCGTATCTTCAGACTCTTGCAGCCCTGGGCCTTCAGGCCTACGTATTACGGCCCACATATCCTGGGGGGCGCAGGCGGTTCACAAGTATCCCTGGGATCACGTGGGCCGGCCCAAACCAATCAATAAGTGGGATTCCTATTATGCTTACGGCGATTCCATTTACGTTACGGAATCCCCATAAGCATAATAGGAATGACATAAAAAACACACTTCCACACAACCTAAATAAAAATGTTTAAAATGAATAAAAATACAATTTAATTCAACATTTAAAACAAAAATTTAGTTTTTTGAAAAATAAATTTAAACATTTTTAAAGGGGCCAAAATTAACCTAAACTAATTTTTTAAATGATTTAAACATTTTTATTTCAATATTTATTTTCACCCGTTGGTAAAAGAAGACCCCTACGCCTGCCGTTACCAGGCATAAGGGTTTCGTGGGCATTTGCTGGGCAGTAGTTGGGCAAACAGCACAACTCTCTGCCAGCGAATGTCCATTTCCTGCGCATGCGGATGATCTGTCGAGCTGAAACTTGACAGATCGCAAGTAACCTGGTTTCGCGCATGCGGAAACCCGGAACTTACGGGGCACTTAGGACAGCGTACGCGGTCATAGACCCCGGAAAATCCGGCCATGGTATCTGCACACACTTCCTATCTATACAACCTGATTTTCTATTGTCACTTTATCACACTGTTGTGAAAACGTTTTCCCATTATGAATTCTATATCCACATTCATTATGGAATTTGACCTCTTTGACCAAAGCTTTTGGTCACCTGCCCTAATTTCTCCTTATGTTGGATCAGTGTCAACATTTTTGTCTTATAATACTCCTGTGAAGTGCCTTGGGACGTTTTTCTATGTTAAAGGCGCTATATAAATACAAGTTGTTGTTATTGTTGTTATGGGCTTTGGCTATGTAAACTTGTCAGGCTGCAATTACACAATGTGACCCCTGGATGGTCAATGCACAGTTTTTCAATGTACAGACTCCATTTCTGAAAAGGTTCACTGTGTCAGCTTGCTTTTTCTTTGGTTGAGTTCTTAAGGCAAGTTTTAGCTTTAAATTATCTTCTTTTTCCACACTGGAATCGACTTTACATTTATTGATTGATTATATTTCTAGCTTACTCACAGAATAATACGTTCTGCAATACATTATTCTTTGTCCTTTAAAGCAGCTTAAACTCCCGCTCACTGTGAATAAAATCACAGGAGATCTGCGAGTACAATATTTAAATTCGGTTTGATTCTTTTATATCATGGTGGATTTAATTACCAGGGTTGATTCCAGTTCCTTCTTGAAAAGTCCCACAAAGGCCACATGTTTGATTTTTGTATTTAGTATCAAGAGTTATCTGTGAATAAAAGATAAGAAATTCCAGATAGCTAATGAACATTTATACATGTTTTGGTAACTGAAATCCTTTTAGAAATATTTCTATGAGCTACAATTTATAATTACCAAAGTAATGTATCTTGTGGACCGATTGTCTGGGTGTGACATCAAGAATTACGTGGTGATAGGGTTAGTGATAAAAATAAAATCACTGCACCACCAATCTGAATGTGTCAACTGTGGCTCAGTGGGTAGCACTTCACTTCTGAGTCAGAAGGCTGTGGGTTCAAGTCCCACTCCAGAGACTTGAGCACAAAATCCAGGCTGACACTCCAATGGAATGCTGAGTGAGTGCTGCACTGTTTGAGGTCCCGTCTTTCGGACGAGATATTAAACCAAGACCCATAAAAGATCCCATGGCACTAGTTTGAAGAAGAGCAGGGGAAATCTCCCCACTGAGTCAGAAGGTTATGGGTTCATGTCCCACTCCAGGAACTTGTGCACATAAAGCTAGGCTGACACTCCAGTGCAGTACTGAGGGAGTGCTGCACTGGCGGAGGGGTCGTCTTTCAGATGAGATGTTAAACCGAGGCCCTGTCTGCTCTCTCAAGTGGACGTAAAAGATCCCATGGCACTATTTCGAAGAAGCGCTGGGGAGTTATCCCCAGTGTCCTGGCCAAGATTGATCCCTCAAACAACGTAACAAAAACAGATTATCTGGTCATTTTCACATTGATGTTTGTGGGAGCTTGCTGTGCGTAAATTGGCTGCTGCATTTCCCACATTACCTCAGTGACTACACTTCAAAAGTACTTAATTGGCTGTAAGGTGCTTTGAGACGTCCGGTGGTCGTGAAAGGCGCTATATAAATGTAAGTCTTCCTTTCTTTCTTTCTCTCTCTCTATCCTGGCCAATATTTATTTCTCAATTAAGACCTAACAACAGATTATCTGGCTATTATCTCATTGCTTTTTGGGGGACCTTGATGTGCGCAAATCAGCTGCCTTTTTTCCTACATTACAACAGTGTTGACATTTCAAAAATACTTAATTGGCTGTAAACTGCTTTGGGACGTCCCAAGGTCATGGAAGCTGCTATAGAAATGCAGGTCTTTATTTTACTTAGATACATTTCTAAACATTAATTTAAAGTCAGTGAGAATCACCCCTCACTCTACGTGAAAAATATAATTGTGATCAGGTGTGCCGGTAAGTATATTTTCTGCTGCAGCACCATGATTCTTGACTGTAGTAAAACATGCCTGTTTTCTGGCAATCGGTAGCTGTGTCAGGTCATATTAGATCAGATCTAAACCTAGCTACTGTGATCACAGGAAAACTGAGCTGCTGTTGAAGATCATCTTGGCTTTTATTTCATCATGTGCCGCTTTAAAGGCAAACAAATGTTTTGATGACAAAATCACACACGGTGGGCAGAGATTTGTGATGGGAAGTAGCGCAAAATGTGTGGTCTCGCATCAGCTGCCCAAGACTAATATCCACCCCGGAACCTTCTAATGCTCATGTAAACAGTTTTGATCTTGCCAGAATGCAGTCTGAAAGCGCCCTTTGCTTCACTTGGTGGGGGAGGGGCGGGCTCCTTGCCAGAACTTGCCACAAGCAGAATATAAAAGAAGAAAATGACTTTTAAATGAAGGGGCAAATAAAGTATTTGCAGCATAGAGCATTGCGCAAACCAGTTTTACGGTGGCTGTTAACATTATGCTCACAGGGCACGTCTCGAGCTAGACAAGTCAGCCCAGACTGGAGTTGTATTCTATCCCGATTATTAACATTGTAGATGCAATTGTTCCCCTCAACTCAGCACCTTCTGCTCACTTCAAAAACATGGCATCATTTTTATGAGGAAAAGTAACATAGTTTGGTAGAGGTCCACTTTTAAGAAATACATGCACACAGTCAAGAGAAAACTTATGTTTCCTTCTCCAAGAAGTGTACAATAAAGCATAAATGGTCTATATTACCTCAGCAATGAATTCCGTGTATGGAAACATATTGCCACCAATTATCCCCCTAAGGTAGGCAGCCGCACACCAATTGGACGGTCCCACCTGGGCCGCTCACCAGCTGCAGCCGCTGGGAGAGATACCGCGCACCAATCCGGCGGTCCCTCCCGGGCCGCTGGGAGAGATACTGCGCACCAATCGGGTGGTCCCACCCGGGCCGCTCACCAGCTGCAGCCGCTGGGAGAGATACCGCGCACCAATCGGGCGGTCCCTCCCGGGCCGCTGGGAGAGATACCGCGCACCAATCGGGTGGTCCCACCCGGGCCATTCACCAGCTGCAGGTGCTGGGAGAGATACCGCGCAGCAGCCGTGCGGCAAATTTAAAGGGACCGGGCACCAAAAAAAAAATTAGAGGGAACATTTATTGCCACTATTAATAATTGCTGACTGTTAACTTGGCTCAGTTGGTAACCCTCTTGCCTGTGAGTCAGAAGGTTGTGGCTTCCATCGTCACTTCACAACTTGAACACATAAATTGACTTTCCAGCGCGATACTGAGGGTGCTCTCCCTGAGATATCTGTGCTCCTCCAATTCTGACCTCTTGCGCATCGCCGATTTTACTCACTCCACCATTGGTGATGGTGCCTTCAGCTGCCTCAGCCCTAAGCTTTGGAATTCCCTCCCTAAACCTCTTTGCCTCTCTACCGCTCTCTCCTCCTTTAAGAGGCTCTTTAAAACCTAAATTCTGTGACCAAGATCTGTCCCAATATCTCCTTATGCATCTCGGTGTCAAATTTTGTTTGATAACACTCCTGTGCAGCACCTTGCGACATTTTACTACATTAAAGGTGCTATATAATTACAAGTATGTTGTTGTTTGTTGTTGCTCTATTGTTGTTCTTTGGGTGAGAAGTTAAGCTCAGGCCCTCCATCCTCAAGTACCCTGCTAAGCTTCGTTGTTTACATTCAAATATGAAAAATAGACATTTGATTGAGATAATAGAGGACAGCATCCGTGGAACCGTGCAAGACACAGTGCTTCAGATAAGGGAAGGTAGACATATGAAGGGCAGAAAGTCGCTATTAAATAAGTTGTTTATCAAACCTTTACTTGAAGTGTCAATATAAACCACAATAAAAATGCATATTTGCATTATCTTACCGACAATGAATCGCGATGATTCCAGATCAGTGATATCGTATGCTTCCTGTTTGAAATGCGTGTGTAAATGCCATATTTCTGGATAGCAATGATTTTATCATCATATGGCAATTTTATTCTGCAAAACAAAAGTGTGGAATCAATAACTTATTAGAAGCTAAAAGAGAGTCTGACCTATTAAAAATGTCCCTAAAGGCATTCTCTGCAATAAACAGGGATATACATGCAACTGGTAATCTGTTTGAAGTGTTTGGTTTAGTTCTATGGATTTAGTATTATGTAATAAAAACTCTCCTGAATTTGAGTAGCTTTGTATTACTAGTATCTACTTCAATGAAAGATTAGAAACCCATCTAGCCCAGGATGATAGTAATTTCCCAGGCTTTGATGTTCATATGAAAGACTATCACAACCTTATAGAAATATATTGAAGAATAAAAAATTTGGAATTAAAGTCTTGTAATCAAACCCACAACCGATCATGTGAATATAACTTACATCATATCTTTAACTGTAACTGTTTCATTCTCCATAATAACAGAGACGCCTTCGATTTGCACATGTATGCGTTCCAGATTGCCATTTGACCCTCTGCGGATCTGTATGTTAAAATCCTCTGCGGGACCCTTGCACTGGCGGCTCAGTATGAAGTTGCACTTTGACGTGAAATAGAAAAAATGATCCTGGAACGTCCTGAATGCTCCTCTCCCCCATGTGTAACAGCTTCCTGAAAGCAAAGGAGAAATAAGAATCTCTGATACTACTGGGGCAATGATTTCTACTTTAATGAGGTTTAGTCAGTAACACAGATATTTTAATCAGAAGAATAATAGCCACTAACCAATGCTGCCATGTGGTGTTGAATCCTCCAAAGACCTGGGGACAAGTGAATGCACAGAGCCATCCAAGCCTAATTTAAAATGAGACATTTAAACTTGTGAATGTAAAGTACAAAAATACATCTCAGTTTGAAAATTAATGACATCTGTCTGAAGCGATCCAAGTGTTAACTATTTCTTTGGTGAAATCTCATTGCCCCTCACTCAATAGTTCCCGTTAGGATCAAGCATACTTTGGAGTCTTTTGATTATGAAAGCCACAAGACTGGATTTTGCTATTCCTTCCACACTGAATCAGCAAGTGTGGACTCAATCCAATAGGAAATGTAAACCAACCAGCACAAATGACTCTGTTGAAGTCAATGCATTCAAAATGTGAATATCCAAAGTAAATAACTGAAGGAGATGGCCTGGTTGTTGTATCTCTAACATAATAATCTTAATGTTCCATTTGAGGTCCAATCTCTATGTAAATCCTTGACCAAACAAGAGTGTAAGAGTGGCCTTCAGAATATAATTAAACTAGATAGGAGAGACAATGCTGAATTTTTTACTTTGGTCAAATATCTTTTATAATATTTTTTGGATCTGTGTCTGAACCACAGAGTAGCTGTTCTTCTCTCCCTTCTAATTGATTATTTTTTACTTCCATTATTCATCAATCTTATTGTGCACAACCTCTCCAATTTAAATTTTCGCCCTAATCCCATTGCAGCAAAAATAAAATGGAGTTCATGAGCAAAATCCCATGATCCTCGCCCTTCAATGCCAAGGCCAATCGCAAAGCTCCAGCTGCTGTTCTGGCAGTTAGTCATTCCCTTGGTTATGCTGGCTGTCTAAGAGTTAAATCTGTTTTGTATTTTCTTGAATGGGACCTGCCAAATAAGTGCCATGTCCCTGGTGGGGTGGGGTGTGGGGGTTACACTGAGCTGACTCCAGAATAACAGAGGAAGCTATCAATGCTTCAGAGGCCAGTGCACAGCACAATGTCACAGTGCTTTAGCACATATTGAGACTGCCTTATCTACATTGTAGCATAAACCTGCCCCCACCTTAGGCTGATAGATTGAGGCCAGTGCATTTAACTTTGTGCACTGCCCACTAACACAGTGAAAATGCTCTCCATTATATTAATGTAATAGCATCAAGAAATAAAAGGTATAAATCTGCACTGGTGATGGACATTCTGATTAATTTTGGAGCTTTGACCCAAGCTCAGATGTAAAGAGTCCTAAATTTGGATTTTTTAATCGTTCATGTGATGTGGGTATCACTGGCAAGGCCAGCATTTATTGTCTATCCCTAATTACCTTTGCAAAGGTGATGGTAAGCTGCCTTTTGGTCACGCAAATCTCCTAGTGCCCGGGCGCGGCGCCGCTAACGCCTCCTGTGAAATTCAGCGGGAGGTTAGCGGCGGTGGTAGCTGGTAGTGCCCCGCGCCGCTGTGCCGCCAGCGATGAGGTCATCACCATGTGCAGCGCCCCAGCCGCAAACTTCCCTTGCGCCCCATACCTATCGCTGCATGATATGTACGACAGGATCAGGAGGTGGTTTGGCAGCGGCGGCGGCGCAAGTTAAAGGGCAGGTATCGGGCGGCCATTTTTATTTTGGCCGACGGCCAGCACCTGCCCCCTTTTGCTTTTGTATGCGAATGTCGGCCGCAATCACTCAGCCCGGCACTCCTCTAGCGTGCCGGGCAGTTTTCACAGCACCCTGCTCCCTGGTGGTCTGGTAGGGCCCTGGTGCACACAGCGCTAGGCCCCTCCCCTTTAATCAGGGGAGGAGGTCTGCAATGACGCTGTGCTGTTGCACATAGTGCCGCGAACTTCAGTAGTAGCACCCCAAGAAGGAGGTGGAGCGCTTCCAGCAAGGCCGGCATTTATTTCCCATCCCTTATTGCCCTTGAGAAGGTGGTGGTGAGCCACCTTCTTGAATTGCTGCAGTCCTTGTGGTGAAGGTTCTCCCACAGTGACTTTGCCGTAGCAGTTTGTTACAACTGACTGTCTTGCTAGACCATTTCAGAGGGCAGTTAAGAGTCAAGTGGGTCTGGAGCCAGACTGGGTAAGGACGGCAGGTTTCCTTCCCTAAAGGACATTAGTGAACCAGATGGGTTTTTACGACAGTCCGATAGTTTCATGGTCACTATTACTGATACTAGCTTTTTAATTCCAGATTTATTTAATTAATTGAATTTAAATTCCCCAGCTGTCGTGGTGGGATATGAACTCGCATCTCTGGATCATTAGTCCAGTAACATAACCACTATGCTACCGTACCGAATGTCAGAACAATATTTATGACAACAGCAGTCATATAAGGTTTCTGGAACTTTTTAGCTGAGAAATCAATTCGACTTACCATGGTGCACTACCTTTGTGACTTTTCAATGTTTCCTCTTCTAAGGGCTCAGCCATGTTCTTGCCAAGAATGGCCAGCACCGTCTCCTCCAAGGGGGTGAGGTGAAGCTAGGAATGTGAGGTGTGTCTTGTGTTTGGCAGAGATTGTTGGCAGGTGAGTGATGATGGGGGTGGGGGGTGGGTTGTGCATTGAGACATGTATGAGGCTAGTGGTGCAGTTAGTAGGAGATGGCTTTTGGAGATGCATTCACTGACCTTGACCACTGGTCTGAGGTCATGATGCTTCTTTGGGCACTGGAGCCAAGTACTGGGGGTGACACTGCTGGCAGTGATGGCCTCAGTGATGTGGTCCCACATCCTTCTTTCTGGATGACCTCCTAGCCCCCTGTGGGTAGAGGATCTCTCTTCCAGTGTTGATCCCCTGCACAAAGCTGGAGTGCTGTGTGCGAGACCCTGGGTGTCCCTTCCCTGGTTTGCTGAGTCATTCGCATTAGCGCTGAAACACTTGTACCATTTTTTTAACCTGCAGAAGGCAGTTCAGCTTTAAGAGCTGAAGACTGCCATTTTGGAATTATTTTTAATGTTTTTTTTCCCAGAAGGCAGTTGAGCTCTAAGGGCTAAAGACTATTTTTAAATATCCCGTGTTATCAGATTTCTAAGCCTATGGGTCTTGTCTTAGATATCCTCTCAGGTACAACAGTGCTTAGTACTCCTGTAAGCATCTTGCATTCAGAGGGGTGCCTGTACAGACAATGATCTAACTATGTGATGGCATAGCCTCAGGGTAGAACAATAGTATGCCACTGTGATCTGAACTGGACAGTCACATCTTTCACATGTACACTTCTTCAATTTCCTTGAAGGTGAACTGAGAAAATACTTTGTGAGACAAGGTCAGACATGCATTGTTAAGCTGCTTTATTTCACACTGAGTCAACATACAGAATAGCAGTCATAATCAGATTCACTTAGTTTAATCAGTATTGCATGTCTTTGTTTAATAATACAAAATAATGAATATGCTATGTTTCCCCACAGTAGTGGCCCATCTTACTTGAGCTAAACAAAATAGCTCCTAACTACCCTTCTGCATGCTAAATATCAGAGCCTGGCTAAAGCTTGTCCTCACTGCGTTCTGTTTAAAAAATTGCTTTGCAGCCTTTGCTGAACCTGACACTGCCTAGCTAGATCTTCAGGGGTTCAGCCCAGAATCTGGGTCCAGAACCTCCGGATTGGGCCCTAAATCCACCCCTTGGTAGCTGGCCTGCTGGTTCCTGCAGGTGTACCAACACCAACCAGATGCTAGGTCCCGAAGAAAGCCTGGGGCACAGAAAGTCTGACACTTGAAATCCCTGCCCCACCTCCCTTATGTCGTGGATCTTGTCAGGGGCAGGCTACTGCTCCTCCCCACAAGGCCATTGCAGAAAACTTTAGTGCAGGCCGGGACTTGCTGTAATAGGATCCAGCCTTGTTTCTCTCCGTTCTGGCAGACTCCAGCTGAAGTTATGACAGGAGCCTGCTGGCAATGCAGTGGATTTCCAGAGCCAGTATTGCATTGTGTGGGTCTCACATTAGTTGCAGTCTGTTGAAAACCCAAGCCAAAATCCAGCAAAAAATGATACTTAAACTTGGGGGGTGTAGCAAACAGTGATGATGATATCAATCGACTGCAACAGGACATAGAAAGGCTAGCAGAATGGGCAGACAAGTGGCAGATGGAATTTAATACAGAGAAGTGTGAGGTGATGGATTTTGGCAGAAGGAAGAGTGAGAGGCAATATACACTTAATGGCACAGTTTTAAAGAGTGTGCAGGGACAGAGGGACTTGGGAGTTACTGTGCATAGGTCCCTGAAGGTGGCAGGACATATTGAGAGACTGGTTAACAAAGCATATAGAGGTATTGAGTACAAAAGTAGAGAAGTTATGCTGAACCTTTATAAAGCGCTGGTTAGGCCACAACTGGAGTATTGCATCCATTTCTGGTCGCCACACTTTAGGAAGGATGTGAAGGCCTATGAGAGGGTGCAGAGGAGATTTACCAGAATGCTTCCGGGGATGGGGGATCTTAGCTACGAGGACAGGTTGGAGAAGCTGAATTTGTTTTCATTAGAGCAAAGGAGGTTGAGGGGTGATTTGATAGAGGTGTACAAGATTATGACGGGTTTGGATAGGCTAGATGGGGAAAGGCTGTTCCCACTAGTTGATGGTACAAGGACTAGGGGACACAGATTTAAGGTTTTGGGCAAGAGATACAGAGGGGATGTGAGTGGTGATGACCTGGAATTCACTGCCAACGGAAGTGGTGGAAGCAGAAACACTCAATGTTTTCAAGGGGAGACTGGGCACTTGAGGGAAATAAACTTGCAGGCCTACGGGGATAGAGTGGGGCAATGGGACTGACTGGATTGCTCTACAGAAAGCTGGCATGGACTCGATGGGCTTAATGGCCTCCTTCTGTGCCGTTATGACTCTATGGGGGAAAAATTGGGTGAGTAGCGCCACCTGTTAGCGCCTAAAGAGGCAGTCAGTGGCTGTAGCGCCACTGGCTGCGCCTCCTGCGATATTCAGCAGGGGCGCTAATGGTGGCATTAGCCTTTTGCGCTGTGCCGCCACCGATGACGTCATCGGCGTGCGCAGCGCCCCATTCGCGCCCCGATCGTGATATTTGGTAGCGAACGCCGCTGTAGCGTCGTTCGCTACCCACGCCTGGTTCACAGGGCCTTGCTGCGCCGGCAGAGGCACAAGTTAAGGTGGAGGTGCGGGGCGGCCGCTTTTTCGGCGGCCGCCTGCCAGCACCTCCGTCCCCGGCCTCCTGGTCCCCCCCCCGCCCCCGCGGCATTGCCAGCTGTTTCCCGAGAGCCCGGCACTTCTCCTTGGTGCCGGGCTCTTTTGCCGGCACTCGCAATCGGGGCTCGCACTGTTGCAGGCCCCTCCCCCTTAACAGTGGGAGGAAGGCCTGCAGTACCGCAGCGTGCCGTGCCGCAGCGTGTGGCGCTGCGGCACGTAGCGCTGCGAAATTCACTTTCAGCGCCCTAAGAGGGACGCGGAGCGCCTCGAGCCGCGCCCCGTCTCCCTCTAGGGGCACTTCAACTGAATTTGCGGCGATCGCTAATGCGGCGATCGCGGCGCAAATTCCAGCGCCCAGGCGAACTTTGCACCGCTTGGGCGCCTCAGGCCAATTTCTAGGCCTATGACTCTATATGTAACTTTTAAACAAACCATATGTCACTTCTAGTTCAGATCAATAGGAATTCCAGTTTTGAAATGTAATTTATTTATAAATGTAATCGAAAATTTAAAGGATTTTAATATAAAAATGCAACCCAACCTCTAACTTTTTAATCTTAACTTGAATTTACCATCTTAATGTTTATTTTTCTCTTTAAATTGTCCAAGAATAGGATCTTAAAAGTCATGCCTCAGCAGCCTCCCTGATCAACTAAAATAGTCAATCATTCAGTGAACCCAGCTGAAATTCTTTTACATGTAAAATTTCACAGTCTTTGTTCCCTATTTACAAAATGCATTCTTTTGTTTACACAAATTTACACTAAAAGCACAGAAAATGAACCATCATTTAGTAAAAATTTATCAAAAATATGGTTCCATCATGTATAGCAGCGAAACCCAGATATGTTAGCATTAAGAACATTTGAAATGCATTGAAAACGTTCTAAAAATACACTTCAAAAATGAAAATGCTGTAAACTTTGTATCTTATAAGGGACCTACATAAAAGCACAATTCAAAGCTTGATTAATATTCCGTAAATGAGAAATGCTTTATTATAGAATATAAACATATATGTAATTAAAATATGCCATTGATCTGTAAAATTATAGTATGAAGCACACTTTAAGCATTTTTTAGTATTCCATTTGTAACTTTTTCAATACATTCCTATTTCACTATCACATTAGGACAACAAGATATGTGAATCTCAGAATGTCCAGACATAACCTCTGTGCCTTGACCAAATATATAAAGCAAAGTAAATTTATAGTAAAACGGTTAGGCTCTTGGTTTCAGCTTAGTAACTTCTGAAAGACAATCTAGCCAAGATCAAAATTCCTTAAGTAAATTGATGCTTTCACAAAATAATTTATATTTTAACAAAAATATTATGCAATGTTAAAAATGCTTACAATATCACATATATAATCGCAAATATACACTTACCTGATAATCAGCAAACACCCACATACTGTGGATTTCTCTTTGCTGCAACCCAGAAATGTGTGGAATAATGCATGCGGACCCACGCGTGAGTACCCCGTCCGTACTCACGCGTTGGGACCGGAATTACTGGCCCAATGTCTTACCTTTGAATAGGGGCAGAACCACAATAGCAAGTAATAAAGAGTATTTCATTGCCTTAGTTGAAGACTGAGGGAGAAATTTCCATTCCAATGACTTATTCTCATTAACAGACCTCCCTTATTGCAGCCATTTATATTCCTGCATGTATTAGTCCTATTTGAATAGAATGAGGAAGTTTAAAAAAAATAAAGGTATGCTAACTTTAGGAAATATTTGCACTCTATAGGTATTTTAATGTGGTCAATTAATCATGTACCTAAAGTAAACAGATTTTTAAAAAATTTCAATTGACCCAAAAGCCTTATAGGTATCGTTTAACCAATAAAGACACAGGGCCTGGTTTCCCTTTGGCCGGATTGTGGACACCTACAGGAATTACTATCACCAATGGAAAATTCAGCCAATGACCTGGAGATAGCTGATACATTTCTACTCCAGCCACTGATTACATTTCTTGGTGAAAATTATATTTTCCTCTCAGTTAATTAAGGCTGTGAGCATCTACCTAGATCCCCAGTGTTCAACTACACACAGAGTTCAGATTTATCCAATGTGTGTATTGTGTCCTACTGGTGACATGGCTTACATGATTGCCTAAGTTCTGTATTCAGTTTGGCTGCAATACCAACCATAACCATAAAGCATTCACAAGGAGCAGAACATCTGTCTTCCAATTGTTCATTTTTGGGAAGTATTTTTATTGTGGGATAATTCTGAAAATGCCTTTTCCAGATTCTACTTGTCCGTGAATGCATCCTTAAGAAAATTTTTATCTGTAACATTGCAAAAGCTTCCAGTTGTAGAAAATGAAGATGTGATTATATTCTGAAATCATCTTTTGGCATCTCTGTTCCATATTTTTCATGTAATACTTTCAAAGCAGTTATAAATAATGCAACCCTATTTATGAGGCTTAGATTGGGTGTAAATCGTAAACCTTTGCTTCTTTTAATTTGACAATTCAGATAGTTGTTAGTGCACCCAGCTCAGTGCATGTGAACATGGGTTATATTCACATACATAGACACATTTTAGAGCACTCACAAACTAAAAGTAAACTCTGTACATGGACAAATTGTGGATAGCTGCGTGTATTTCTGGTTACAGTCGAAAATTTAGCCAAAGGCCTGAAGTTATTTTAAACTCAGTTAATTTCCTTCCTTTCTAAAGTAACTTCTTGAGTAAAACCAGCTGAAGGAATAGAATTCTTTTGACATCATGAACAGGACTGCACAAAGTGGAAGATGCCAAATTTGTATTCTCTAACATAACATTGTAATAGTGTCCTGGGAAATGGAATAGCCAAGCACTGGGCTGAGTTATGACTTTAAAATCCAGTCCTGATTAACATTAAAATTCAGCTCCCATATATTGAAGAGCTTTTTCTATTGCTTGCACATTTAAGTCGGCTTCAGGTTACATATTTGGTAGGTAGAACCTGCCAACTATCTATAAAATTCTGTACTATTTTTCAGTATATGGGAAATAGGATTTTGGGCAGAAACTATCCTGCAGATGTTTACTTGGGTAGAATCATTTTCTGTAAAGTCTGCCAATTGAACAATTATTGGGAGGGGAAGCAAATCCATTTGTTGTATGTTAACCAGGTCATCAACCAGAGCTAAAGCCTTCACAGGTCTGCAGTACTTCAACAACAACCACTACTTCCATTTAAATAACAACTTTAACATTGAAAAAAAATTAAAGGGGCTTCCCAGAATAAGCATAAGGAAAACAGATACTAAAGTCAGGAAAGGAGAGATTAAGGTGGAAAAATTGGGTTGATTTGCGCCTCTCGTTAGCACCCCTGGGGGCGCTAATGGGGCATAAATCCCTGTACGCACGGACGCGGCGCTGCTAACGCCTCCCGTGAAATTCAGCGGGAGGTTAGCGGCGGCGGTAGCCGGTAGCACCCGGTGGTGCTGCGCCACCAGCAATGATGTCATTGCCGTGCGCAGCGCCCCACTTGCGCCCCGGCCACAAACTTCCCTTGCACCCCTGACCTATCGCCGGACGATATGCCCCGACAGGGTCAGGGGGCGTTTTTGCAGCGGCGGTGGCGCTATTAAAAGGGGCGGTGTCGGGCGGCCATATTTTTTTGGCCGACTGCCAG
This sequence comes from Somniosus microcephalus, assembly GCF_052327205.1. NCBI lineage: Eukaryota > Metazoa > Chordata > Chondrichthyes > Squaliformes > Somniosidae > Somniosus > Somniosus microcephalus. The sequence continues at coordinate 36,771,548 of NC_141003.1, read as the reverse complement.
CACCTGCCCCCTTCCCCTTTTCTTCTCGGGGCGCTGGCCGCATTCGCTCAGCCCAGCACTCCTCTTGAGTGGTGCTTTCACACGTAGTGCCGCGATCTTCAGTTGTAGTGCCCCAAGAAGGAGGTGGAGCATTTCCAGTGTAGCGCTCCAACTCCTGCTTGGGGTGCTACAACTCAATTTCCGGTGGAGGGGCGCTAACGTTTTTGGGGTGCTAAAATTAGTGCCCCCGCGATGTTAGCACCCCAAAAGGTGGTGACCAACGACTTGGTTGAAGAGATGAGCGCTGAGGAGAGAAAGGTGGAGAGGTTGAGACAGGGGATTCCAGAGAATAAGCCTCAGAGCGACATTGATAGAATCATAGAAAGTTACAGCACAGGAGGAGGCCATTTCGGCGCATCGTGTCCACGCCGGCCAAATGATTAACAAGCCAGCCTGGTTCATTGATAGGCAGGCATAAACCTTTCACTATGGCTGGGACTTTCCTAACTCAGTTCCAGATAACTCTGCAAGCCAATACCTACTGGAACAAAGGAACAGGAGTAGGCCATTCAGCCTTTGGGACTGTTCCGCCAGTGAATTAAATCATGACTGATGTGTATCTTAACTCCATTTACCCGCCTTGGTTCTGCAACCCTTAATACCCTTGCCCAATAAACATTTATCAATCTCAGTTTTGAAATTTTTAATTGACCTAGCCTCAACAGCTTTTTGGAAGAGAGAGTGCCAGATTTTCACTACCCTTTATGTGAAGATGTGCTTCCTGACATCACCCCAAATGGCCTAGCTCGAATTTTAAGGCTGTGCTCCCTTGTTCTAGACTCTCCTGCTAGAGGAGATAGTTTCTCTCTATCTACCCTATCAATTCCTCTAATCATCTTAAGCACCTCAGTTAGATCACCTCATAATCTTCTATACTCAAGGAATGGGTAAGATGAGTCTAGCTAGACAAATAGCAGTGTTCTAAGCTGGTTGAATACCAGTACTACCTCTGCATACACTTTGGCATCCCTAACCCTTGGCTTTTGCCAACCTGTGCTTGAGTTCCCTGGGCTTAAACAGCTTTGTCCTTATCAGCAGTTAGTGTGCAATCTGTCAAATAGAAACGGTTATGATGAAAGTTCATCGACCTGAAAGGTTGTCTCTCTACAGATGCTGCCTGATTGGCTGAGTGTTTGCCAGCATTTTCTGTTTTTGTTGCAAATGGAAATGGTATATGGGTTTGGAGACCCGTAAACACAGTGATGTGTTTCTGCACATTTCGAACACCTGGATGACCCAAAACAGCCTTCACCATGTGCAGAATTTAATTTATACAGTAAGTTTAAAAAACTGCAACACCTATAAAACAGAATGGAGCAGCGTTTGTTCTCCGTAATACAGCATTACATCCACAATGCCATACAATTGTCTTTCACTATCCTGGTAGCATTGTTGAGTGCTCAAATCTTATAACTGTTTCAGTACGTTACATGAAAAAACACCTCTGAAAAAGTGCTTCCAGAAATGGCTATGCACAATACTGCATACGCATTTGTGAAAGATGCAATTCTATTGACATGCTACAGAGAAAAGAGCTACAGGATGAATCGTTTCAACTGGACAAACCTGGACAGCATATTGATGATACAAAAAAGGGCCACATGGGAAACATATACATACAGAAGCTCATCGAGAACAGATCTGATGCTGCTAAGCTGAGCTCATGTGCGGTTTTTTAAATTAAGTGGAAACAAAAGCAGTGCCGGCCAAGAAACGAAAGACAGGACAGAGAAGTGGTCAGTACTAACAATTTTCCCAAACAAAAGAGAAAACCTTCTCTGATAGGCAGAAATAAACATTGTAAACACCTTGAAAGTTTAATTACATTGACTACATAACTGGTGGCCTTAAAATACACGATGTACCGAATGCATTAATATTTTTAAGTGCTAAAGTAGTTCAGTGCAACATCCAAACTGATAAGATTTAGATGTTAGAATGTACCAACAACAGTGAGATAGATAAATGATGACATTGTGAAAGCCATATTGCAAACACTATGTACATTTTATATATTATACAGATTTCTCACATCATTGGGTCATTGGAACAAATGCTACAGATATACGTCCACAGGGCCACTCTATGATGGAATGACCTTCCAGTCCAGCATTACCCTCAAGATGGCCTTCAACTAATGTTATGAACTTACTTGCTGGAAGTCTGCATGGTAGCATTCTAGCCAATTAAGAAGGTGGACTGATGGTGTGACATGAATACCAAAGACATGATATTCTGGGGGAGAAGTTCAATTCAGGGCCATTCATTTTATGCCTTAGAAACAGGTGGCCAGAAGTTGAAATCCCAGTGGGGCACCTCGACTGCCTCATGGACGCACAAGGCCTAACTGATGTCATTCAGCGGGCCTGTGAATGGGTGAGCAGCCCATGCACCTGATTGCTTTACTGTGTAAATCGGGGTCCTATGCCAGCAGGTTTCAAGTACAAATGGGCAGAGCTTGTGCTGCGCAAGCTCCGCCCAGCTGTACCAAGTCCTGAGTGGCATAACCAGAGGTCCTTATCGGGCACCACTAGAGGCTGCTCAAACAAAAACTTTTCGAAGTTATATTTTTTGCGGAGGCAGAAGTAGCAGGATTGTTTTTTAGGCCAGTACGTTGAGGAGCCAACTAGAGAACAGGCTATCCTAGATTAGGTATTGTGCAATGAGAAGGGGTTAATTAATAATCTTATTGTGCAGGGTCCTTTAGGGAAGAGTGGCCATAACATGATCGAATTCTTCATTAAAATGGAAAGTGAAGAAGTCCAATCCGAAACTAGGGTCCTAAATCTAAACAAAGGAAACTATGATGGTTTGAGGAGTGAGTTGGCTATGATAGATTGGGGAACTTCATTAAAAGGCATGATGGTGGATAGGCAATGGCTAACATTTAAGGAACGAATGCATGAATTGCAACAGTTATACATTTCTTTCTGGCGCAAAAACACAAAAGGAAAAGAGGCCCAACCACGGCTAACAAAAGAAATTAAGGATAGTATTAGATCCAAAGAGGAGTCATATAAAGTTGCCAGAAGAGGTAACTAGCCTGAGGATTGGGAGCAGCTTAGATTTCAGCAAAAAAGGACCAAGAGATTGATTAAGAGGGGAAAAATAGAGCATGAGAGTAAACTTGCAAGGAACATAAAAGCGGATTGTAAAAGCTTCTACAAGTATGTAAAAAGAAAAAGATTAGTGAAGACAAATATAGGTCCCTTACAGTCAGAAATGGGAGAATTTATAATAGGGAACAAGGAAATGGCAGAGCAATTAAACAAATATTTTGGTTCTGTCTTCACGGAAGAGGACACAAATAACTTCCCAGAAATGCTAGGGAACCAAGGGTCTTGTGAGAAGGAGGAATTAAAGGAAATGAGTACTAGTAAAAAAATAGTGCTGGAGAAATGAATGGGACTGAAAGTTGATAAATCCCCAGGGCCTGATAATCTACATCCTAGAGTACTAAAAGACGTAGCCATGAAAATAGTGGATGCATTAGTTGTCAACTTCCAAAGTTCTATAGATTATGGAACAGTTCCTGCAGATTGGAGGGTGGCAAATGTAACCCCACTATTTAAAAAAGGAGGAAGAGAGAAAACGGGGAACTACAGACCGGTTAGCCTAACATCAATAGTAGGGAAAATGCTAGAGTTTATTATAAAAGGTGTGATAACAGGACACTTAGAAAATATCAATGGGATTAGACAAAGACATCATGGATTTATGAAAGGGAAATCGTGTTTGACAAACCTACTGGAGTTTTTGAGGATGTAACTGGTAGAATAGATAAGGGAGAACCAGTGGATGTGTTGTATTTGGATTTTCAGAAGGCCTTTGATAAAGTCCCACATAAGAGGTTAGTGTGCAAAATTAAAGCACATGGGATTGGGGGTAATATACTGGCATGGATTGAAAATTGGTTAACAGACAGGAAACAGAGAGTAGGAATAAATGGGTGTTTTTCAGGGTGGCAGGCGGTGACTAGTGGGGTACTGCAGGGATCAGTGGTGAGACAGCAGATGAAAGAAAAGAGAATAAGAATAATGAGAAATGAAGTGTCCCAAAATATGGTTACTATTACAGTAGTAAACCTAACCCTGATATTTGAGTAACTCTATTACAATAATATTCATCTTCAGCATGATAAGCATGTTCAAACTGCAATATGCTTGCCATTGACTAGTAAGTTAATCTACAGGATTGGGAAGGTTTAAAACCTTTTTTTGTGTCTGGAAGACTTCTCAGGTTATCTTGGGAATTCTGCCATTTTCACCCTTAAAAAGCCTCAGTGGAATTCACAACAACAACTTGTATTTATATAGCACCTTTAACACAATAAAACATCCCAAGGCGCTTCACAGGAGCGTTATCCATCAACACTTGACACCGAGCCACATGAGATATTAGAACAGGTGACCAAAAGCTTAGTCAAAGAAGTAGGTTTTAATGAGTGTCTTAAAGGAGGAGAGAGAGGCAGAGAAGTTCAGGGAGGGAATTCCAGAGTTTAGGACCTAGGCAATTGAAGGCAGGGCCGCCGTTGGTGGAGCAATGAAAATCGGGGATGCGCAAGAGGCCAGAATTGGAGGAGCATTGAAATCTCGGAGGGTTGTAGGGCTGGAGGAGGTTGCAGACATAGAGAGGGGTGAGGCCATGTAAGGATTTGGAAACAACGATGAGAATTTAAAAATTGAGGCGTTGCTGGACCGGGAACCAATGTAGGTCAGGGAGCAAAGGGGTGATGAGTGAACAGGATGGTGCGAGTTAGGATACGGGCAGCAGAGTTTTGGATCAGCTCAAGTTTACAGAGGGTGCAAGATGGGAGGCCAGCCAGGCTGGCATGAGTTCTGCTGATGCCCTAGGAAAGTCCCCAAAACTTTGACTTGCCGAATGAGATCAATCCTGCAGTAAAGTAGCTAAAGTTCCCTGAGGAGCTTAAAATTGAAAAAAAGACACGTACTCCATTGGGACCTTCCTGGACTTCCTGAACGCTCTACTGTCAGAATGACATGGCACCACTCCAACATTTTAGGTCTCCAACAGTGTGAGCACAATTGAGGCAATCTTATTGGCATGATGCATGCACACTAAGCATATAAGTGACCCCATCCTCACAATTTGGGTTAAAGCATAAGAACATAAGAAATAGAAGCAGGAGTAGGCCCCTCGAGCCTGCTTTGCCATTCAACAAGGTCATGGCTGAACTTCTACATCAACTCCATTTTCCCGCACTATCCCCATATCCCTTGATTCCCTTAGTGCCCAATAATCTATCGGTCTCAGTCTTGAATATACTCAGCAACTGAGCATCCACAGCCCTCTTGGGGTAGAAAATTCCAAAGATTCACAACCCTCTGAGTGAAGAAATTTCTCCTTATCTAAGTCTTAATGGCCGACCCCTTATCCTGAAACTATCCTAGTTCTAGAATCTCCAGCCAGGCAATACAACCTTTCAGCATCTACCCTGTCAAGCCCTTGAAGAATTTTATATGTTTCAATAAGATCACCTCTCATTCTTCTAAACTCCAGAGAATATAAACCCATTCAAATCAATCTCTCCTCATAGGGCAACCCTCTCAGCCCAGGAATCAATCTAGTGAACCTTCACTGCACCCCCTCTAAGGCAAGTATATCCTTCTTTAGGTAAGAAGACCAAAACTGTACAGAGGACTCCAGGTGTGGTATTACCAAAGCCCTATATAATTGCACCAAGGCTTCTTTACTCTTATATTCCAACACCCTTGCAATAAAGACTAACAGACCATTTGCCTTCCTAATTGCTTGCTGTACCTGCATGTTAACTTTCTGTGATTCCTGTACAAGGATATCCAAATCCCTCTGAATACCAACATTTGCTAGTCTCTCACCTTTTAAAAAATACTCTGCTTCCCCATTCTTCCTACCACACTTCCCCACATTATATTCCATCTGCCATCATCTTGCCACTCACTTAACTGTTCTATATCCCTTTGCAGCCTCTTTGCGTCCTCCTCACAGTTTACTTTCCCACCTAGCTTTGTATCATCAGCAAACTTGGATATATTACACTCCATCCCCTCATCTAAGTCATTAATATAGATTTTAAATAGCTGAGGCCCAAGCACTGATCCTTGCGGCACTCTACTTGTTACATCGAGTCATCCCAAAAATGACTCATTTATTACTACTCTCTTGTTTTCTGTCCATTAACCAATCCTCACTTTGTGCTAATATATTACCCCCAATCTCATGAGCACTAATCTTGTGTAACAACCTCTTTTGTATGACCTTATCGAATGCCTTCTGAAAATCCAAATACACCACATCCACTGGTTCCCCCTTATCCACCCTACTAGTTATGCCCTCAAAAAACTCATAATATATTTGTCAAACATGATTTTCCTTTCATAAAACCATGTTGACTCTGCCTAATCATATTATGATTTTCTCAGTGTCCTGTTACCACATCCCTAATAATAAATTCTAATATTTTCCCTACTACTGATGTCAGGCTAACTGGCCTATGGTTCCCTGTTTTCTCTCCCTCCTTTCTTGAAGAGCGGGGTTACATTTGCTACCTTCCAATCCATGGGGACTGTTCTAGAATCTAGGGAATTCTGGAAGATCAAAACCAATGTATCCACTATCTCTGCAGCCACCTCTTTTAAAATCCTAGGATGTAGGCCATCAGGTCCAGGGGATTTGTCGGCTTTGATTCCCATTAATTTCTCCAGTACTTTTCCTTTACTAATACTAACTGCTTTAAGTTCCTAAATCTCATTAGTCACTTGGTTCTGTACTATTTCCAATATATACTTTGTGTCTTCTACTGTGAAGACAGATACAAAATATTTGTTTAATGTCTCTGCCATTTCCTTATTCCTCATTATAATTTCTTCTGTCTCTGCCTCTAAGGGACCCACATTTACTTTTGCAAATCTCTTCCTTTTTACATACTTGTAAAAGCTATTACAATCTGTTTTTATATTTCTTGCTAGTTTACTCTCATTCTGTTTTCTCCCTCTTTATCAATTTTTTGGTCATCATTTGCTGATTTTTAAAGTCTTCCCAATCATTAGGCTTACTACTCTTTTTGGCAACATTGTACGCTTCTCCTTTTAATCTAATACTATCCTTAACTTCTCTACTTAGCCATGGTTGCACCACTTTTCCAGTGGAGTTTTTATTCCTCAAGGGAATGTATATTTGTTGAGAATTATGAATTATTTCTTTAAATGTTTGCCATTGCTTATCTACCGTCATATCTTTTCATCTAATTTCCCAATCTACCTCAGCCAACTCGCCCCTCATACCTGCATAATTGGCTTTGTTTAAATGTAAGACCCTAGTTTTGGACTTAACCACATCATATTAAAACTCATTATGAAATTCTTTCATATTATAATTACTCTTCCCCAGAGGATCCTTTACTACAAGATTACTAATTAACCCTGTCTCATTATATAATATTAGATCTAAAATAGCCTGTTCCCTAGTTGAATCCTCAACATATTGTTCTAGAAAACTGTCTCGAATGCATTCCATGAACTCGTCCTCCAAACCACTTTTGCCAATCTGGTTTACCCAGTCTATATGAAGATTAAAGTCCCCCATGATTATTGCATTATCCTTGTTACATGCTCCTCTAATTTCCTAATTTATACTTTGCCCAATATTATAGCTACTGTTAGGGTGCCTATAAACTAATCCCACCAGTGTTTTCTGCATTTTATTATTTCTTATCTCCACCCATACTGATTCTACATCCCGATTTTCTGGGCTAAGATCCTTTCTCACTACTGCCTTTATCTCATCCTTTATTATTAGGGTTACCCTACCTTCCTTTCCATTTGGCCTATCTTTTCTAAAAGTCAAGTACCCTTGAATATTTAGTTCCCAACCTTGGTCACCCTACAACCATGTCTCAGAAATGGCTACTAGATCAAAGCCCTTTATCTCTATTTGTGCCATTATCTATCTTGTTATGAATGCTTCATGCATTCAGACATAATGGGCTGGATTTTGCCAGCCCTGGGGAGGCGGGACTGCCGGGAAAATGGCAGAATTTGGGCAACCGCCTCCATGCCATCTTGCCAGGAGGTGGGTAGCCGACCCGCACTGGGTCACGCCCGAGGCGGGAAGGGGATTAATGCCAATTAACTGCTGTTAACAGGTAGCTAACAGGCAGTTTCTTGGCTAATCCCTATTTTGAGCCCTGAAGTGTGGGCTTCCCGACGGCTCCAAACCTCACCAGGGTCAGCGAGGCGGGCCGTCGGTCTGCGGGGGTCGGAGGGGCTGAGATGTCTGGTGTGCAGTTGAGTAATGGGTGCATGTGTGCAGAGGTAACTGTGTGAGGTGCGTGTAAAGTGTTTTAATAAGTTTTACTTACCTTTACTTCTTCCTGCAGGCTTCCTCCCTTCAGGTCTCGGGAGTCCCTCAGCTCACCGGCACAGAAAGCAGAATGGCTTTTGAACTGTCAAAAGCTGCAGCCTTCTGCTTTCTGGTCAGGAAGGCTTTCTAATTGAGTCTTGAGTAAAGGCACAACTTAGAAGACAGATTGTCAGTGTTTGACAGCTTCACAGAGCTGTCAAACAATGACATTTCATCTGTCAAAAGCTCTTGACAGATGAAACGGCACTCGCTGACGTCACCTGTAACTGGCTTTCCCTTAATTGGCCTGCTGAGCCCGCTGGGCAGGCTTAACAAGGTCAATCAAGGGAAAATAGCGTGGATTGGCCACAAGTTGATGGAGGCGGGACTAAAACCCGACAAGTGGGAGTCCCGCCTCCAAAAGCAAGCTCCCCATTGACAAAATCCAGCCCAATGCCTTTAATGTTAACGTTTTACTATTTTCCCTTATGTGGCCATAGTTGCTGATGCCTTATTATCTTTGTTAAACTCTCTGTCCCCCCCTGACACAATCTGCTTGATTTTACCCAAATCACTACTCTGCTCGATAGCAAAATACTGCAGATTCTGGAAATCCAAAATAACAACAGAGAATGCTGGAAAAACTCAGCAGGTCAGGCAACATCCGTGGAGAGAAATTTGAGTTCTGGCTTCGCATACCTTTTATTGTCTCTTTTTCTTCTTTTGTTCGATTGCAGCTTTGCCTTCGATCTTTTTATTTTCTTTCCAGTTTTGAAGAAGGGTTTCAACCCGAAACGTCAACTCAAATTTCTCTCCATGGATGTTGCCTGACCTGCTGAGTTTTTCCAGCATTCTCTGTTGTTATTTTCGCAACTCTGCTCTACAGCCTTGACTTTTCTCTTTAGACTTATAAATTTACCTGAACCCTACCTCCCACTTATTAGTTTAAAGCCCTATCAGAGGGGGTTTGGTTTGGGGTCAGTGTCTGTAGCTGTCAGAATCTGGAAATCCTGCATTTCCATTGGCACAGCAGGGGCCACAGATTTTCCAGCTGAAGTTTTTCAAATCTATACATATTTTGTAGAATAGAGTTAATATCACTTTAATAAAGTTACTCCTTTACTTTTGACTATTACTGTAATTTTGGGGTCTCTTTTAACATTGTGGTTTATGAGTTGAAAATATTTTTTTAAGTGTCTTCCCAACGTGTTTGTAAGTCCCTGGACCTGCTAGCAGCCGAAGGGTTAAAAGTACTTTTTTGTTGAGTTAAGGCCAACAGCACACATTGTCCATGTGCTTTTGACAGTGCTGAGCTGTTCAAGCTACCTTGGTGATGTCGTTGACTTTTGTGGTGGCGATGCTCCAATCGAGTGAATGTCCGTTTAGTGTTGGGGGTAGGAGTAAATGTTATATTATGGATTATTTCACAGATATAAAGCTTCGGGAGGACATTCCAGGCCCGATGCCCGTTTCGCCCCAGCTCCTGGCACTGACGGAATTTCCCGCCCATGTCACTTGAAGTGACACTTCCAATGGCATTGTTTTTCAGTTCACCCAATATCCCACAAACGGAGAGGGTACAATACTGTGTCAGTGGAGGCAGGCATCTAGTGATGGATCCTCACTTATATTCCATTGGGAATTTGTTTGATCTGACTGGAGGTCCTGGCGCTGTCACGACCCATTAGGGAATCTGGTTCATGCGTACATTGGTACGTACGTTGTTCCTACTACTGTTCACTTCTCACTCAGCACAGAATGCTTATAGGGATGGCCCAGGTGGTTTTCATACATTTTTGTGGAGCGGACACCTGCCAATGCTGGCTCACTCCTGTCCTAACCCCTGAAAGATAGTGTCGGCTACCCAAAGGTGTCATCATTCCAGAAAATGCTTTATTAGTGCACAGCAACAAAATGAACATTCCAGCAAGTCAGCCATTGCAGGAAAATACAGAAATCTGATGATGGCTGGACAGGATTCTGCTGATCTCTCTTTGATCCCCTTGGGAGCCTTCTGGGATCTGAGGACCCTAGTTTGAGAAAGTGATGCACAATACCATGATGCTATAGAGATAAAATTCCATCTCTTCCTCTCTAGATTGATTCATTGGTCGATGTAGCCAAAATATCAGATGTGACACCAATTAAATTTTCAAAGATTTAATGGCACTTCACTGAGTACGACATACTTTTATTTAAAAAGTGAATATCTAATAAGTCCTCTGCTGCTGTTGCTTCAACTATGTTGCTTGTCTGCCTATGTCACAATGGGGAGAAACTAATTAGGTGGATAAAAATAAAGTACGTGTATAGAGGACTGATTTATCAGTACAGGTGAGCAACCTGTTTTTACATTAATAGATGCATTGAACTTTAATCTGAATGAACTTAATTTTGATAACTTTGGATATAAAACATGGTTCGACACCAGTCCCAAGTAGAGTATACACCATTTTCTATATATATTCCAGAAAGCAAGAAAAAAAGACTATAAAGGGGCTTTAAGAATAAATTGATCAGTAGACAGATCTTTATTCATCTATTTTGTGGTGTGTAAGCTGTTTGTTATAAATTTTCTTTCCAGCCGTAATTCACAATAGCCAAAGGTGACCTTGAGTGTTCCAGATGACAGCACAGAAGGAAATCGAAGAGATTTACGTTGTAGCTTGTCATGCATTGAGGGAGTTTCCAGGTAAATTGGATTGTTAGTGATCATTAACTGTGAAACTAGATTTAGTTCCTTGATCTGTAACTAATTTTCAATTCTTTAATCGCTCGGGTTTTATGTGGAAATAATGTATTTGGTGTATGAATGTATATATACGTATTTTAGAATTTATCAACATTTTCTTGTTTTAATTATTCCTCACTAGATTTCTTTTAAGATGCAATTTGTGCTAAAATGAAATTCTGTCTGTTAATAATTAACTAATGGTAACTGAATCAGAATTAATTAAAGTTTACGATTACAATGAAGGAATATGAGGAAATAAGATTTTTTGGGCAATGTGGAATCTTGATTATGTTGAAAGAAAAGTTACAACATTTTTTAAGCTCAAGTTTTATTGATTGTTCTGTTCCATTCACTTCCTCTTTTATAAACAAAGAATTGATTATGAAATAATGAACTGTAATATCCATAAAAAAGCATGCTTTTTAAATATTAACTTATTTACATGTATTTCTAAAACTTCAGTAAATTAAGTGTTAAACCTGAACTAAGTATAGGCACAAATATGCAGTTGTAAGCACATTTAAAATTAACTAATTTCTAAGAACGTTAACCTATCATGTGGTTCTGGAATCAAATGGCCAGCATAGTGTTTCTCTTATTTTTTACAAAAGCTACAGTGGCATTTAATGTCATGGGATTGAATATCTGTAGCTTTTATCAATGCTTGAAACTATTGGTAATGAACCTGAAATAAAATAAACATGTAATCTGGCCTCACCCCTCCCGACCTCTGCATCTTCTCTAGTTGTACGACCCTTCATGTACACTCTCCACTCTCCAACATTGGTGGCCAATCTTTCAGCTTCTACACGTCGACCTCTGACTCTCAGCACTTCTGACTTGTCACTCCCTCGCTCCTTTCAGAAGCCTCCTTTTGCCCTCTGCCAATTCTTCTCTTCCCTTTCTCCCTTGTGCACTTGTTGTCCACCACTCTGTAAACTTATCTGAGACATCTCTCTGTATAAGGAGTCCTATAGAAATATAAGCTGCTGTAAAGAATTTGGGGGTATAGTCCCCACCACTTATACTATCCATGCTTATCATGAGCAGCCACATATATTGGATAAATTGCGCTAACCATTTGCCATTACTATAGGAGCCAATTACAACGTGTTATAACATATTAGTTATTCCAACTATTTTAGGCAGTTCAATAAGTTCTTTGCACCTCGTTATCATACTTGTATTTAAATCCCTCCATGGGTCATTCTGTATCTGGTTTGAGCCCACGATCTATCTCACTATTAACAATCACCTGTTCTGAACTAGAATTTCACCCATGGCTCAGAAATCCTGTCCCTCCTGCATTTCCTGGATTTTACCAGCTCCCGATTCTTCAATTGGTAATTTGGGAACATTGGAAAAAGCCTTGGTTTAAATCCCGCACAATCCATCTGTTGATCCCCTTTCACGTTAAATGTGGTTAAAAATAACCTGGGGTGTGGAATTGCAATCCAGTCGGCTATTTGTTTCCTTCTCTGTTCCCATTCTTTTTTGGTGCATCTAAAAGACTACACCGGCCAAGGCTTATAGCGGGCTAATCGCGTTAACACCAATGTGCCCACTATAAGCGGTGGGGACTGTATATCCCGTATTCCATGACCAGAACTACAAATTATCTTATGCCAACTGTATGCCAGAGTCATGTGATGACTTTCACCCATACAATGCCTAGCGGCCCAGTATATATTACTGGTGCTTTCTCAGTATGGAAAGTGCTGCTTCCAAGCTGTGGTTTTACACCAGTACTGTTGTGCTCTAAGATGACAGTGACAGAACTTTTAATATCAAACATCATAGGAAAACTGAAAAATAAACATTGGGCAAAGATGCTCCCACTTTCGTTTGTTAGACAAAATTTTAAAAAAAGCCAAGTGATTCTCGTACAATTGTTATCCCCAGCAGCAGCTTTAAAATAATTAGAGCACAGCACTTAAACCCCAATTTAGGGTGGAGCTGAGTCAACTGGCCTGTGCTGACAGCTCAGAGGGCATCTATGTCCAATTTTCTGACTGGCGTCCCACCTCCTAATTTGAATAGAATACTGGCCCATGAAGTAGAAGGACATTTGGTGGGAGCAGCATACTTCCGGAGAGGCAGCAACTTTTCATTGCACACAATGCTACAGCAGACACACGTGGGCAGCACTAAGTTTGATGCTGAAGGACTGGATGTTCTGCTGTGAGGTGCTCCAAAAGGAGATGGAGCTATTTGGGGGCTGCAGCCCATGGTGCAGTCAAAGCGCAAGTATTGAGGGAGGTCGCCCACTCAGTTGATGCAGTCACCCAAGTCCCTTGTACCCTGGCTCCCCGTAAAAAAAAATATGCTGGTATCAGGAGGAAGACAAAGATAACTGCACTGTTCAATTTTGCTCACATTTCTTATGGAGTCTGTAAAGTCCACGCCTCAATAATACACGGACTTCGGGAGAACAGTTTAACAGGTACTTTACTGAACAGGAGGGCCACGTCAGACTGAAATACAGAAGCCTGCTAGGGCCTTTTATACAGGGGTGGTCACTGCCGGTACTGCAGCCTAAAACCAGTTCTTCCCTTAAAGGTACATACACAACAATTCCTCCCCTTTTAGATAAACAGTACATAACATTCATTTAACAACTAAATAATAACTAATTACAACTTTCTGGATATTATATACATCAACTGAAATAATCATTTATAAGTTCAGTCTTTGAGGAGGCTTCCTGATCCTGACTGGATAGCGCCTTTCTCGAGTATCCTGTTCTTGCGGCGAAGCTGATTCTGGTTCATGGTCACTGGTTGGTTTGTCAGCTTCCAATACCACTGCTTTTGAGGTAGACGCAATCTGTACTTCAGGTTGATTACCAGGTGCACCTTCTCGTGGCACGGGTTTGGCTTGTTCCTGTGACTCTAGAATCTGGTCAGCATGGCGCCTCACAAAAATGCTCTCTCCAACGTCCACTGTGTACATTAGTGGTCCCTGCTGTGTGCATATCATTCCTGGCTGCCATTTTTCTGTTCGGTAGTCGCGGGCCAAGACTGGTTGCCCTACCTTGAAGCTCCGGGTTGGCTTCTCATTTATGTGCTGGAATTGCTTATCCTCAACATCTCGTCTTATGTTTGGTTTGAGCAAATCCAGGCGACATCTTAGCCTTCGGTTGAAGAACAGTACGGCTGGAGCTTGGTTGGTTACTGCATGTGTCGCATTCCGGTAAGCAAACAAGAAACTATCCACCTTGTGTTGTAGTGGTATGTCGTCATTATACATTGCCTTTGTGGCCTTTTTAAAGGTCTGAACAAACCTCTCAGCCAATCCATTTGTGGCTGGATGATATGGGGCAGATGTGTAATGTTTCACCCCATTATTCTTCAGGAACCTCCGGAAATCCTCAGACACAAACTGTGGCCCATTGTCGGAGCAAATCTGTTCTGGCAACCCATTCCTGGCGAAGATGGTCCTTAGGACTGCAATAGTTTTCTCCGTGGTGGTGGAGGACATTTTAATGACCTCTGGCCATTTCGAATGGGCGTCCACAGCGATTAGAAACATTGAGTCCATAAATGGACCAGCGAAATCAATGTGTACCCGTTGCCATGGAGATGAGGGCCACTCTCATGGATGTAGTGGGGCCTGTGGTGGAGCGTTTTGGACCTTCTGGCATCCTGTGCACCTCTTGGTCATATCCTCGATTTCTTTCTCGATTCCCGGCCACCACACAAACGCCCTGGCTAGGCTCTTCATTTTTACCCCTCCCAGATGACCCTCATGAAGCTCATTGAGCACTCTCTCAACTTGGGTGGAATTACCACTCGGGATCCACACATCAAGGTTCCCCGGCACACTGACAGCTGTTCTCTCCTTGGCGAGAACGCTGGCAACAGTGAGTCGCCATATGCTGGCCATCCCTTCACCGTCAAATCGTAGACCCGAGAGAGTGTCGGGTCATTTCGGGTTTCCTTCTCTATACTCGAGTTTGTAACAGGCAAACATTTGACTATGGTCGCATGGAATATCTCAACAGGGTCCACTGCCGGTGTTTCTTCTACCATAGGCAACGGTAGGCGTGACAGCCCATCAGCGTTTCCATGCTGTTTCGTACCCTTGTACTCTATGTCGTACTGATGTGCCCCTAGAAAAAGTGACCATCTTTGCAGCCGTTGCGCCGTCATCACCGGAACGCCCTTCTTTGGGTTAAAAATGGAGACCAGGGGCTGATGATCAGTCAGTAGGGTGAATTTCTGCCCGTGCAGATAGTGATTGAACTTCTTCACCCCCCACACCAGGCTGAGGGCCTCCCTGTCAATCTGGGTGTAGTTACGCTCGGCTGAGGTTAGCGAGCGCGATGCAAAGGCTATTGGCCTCTCTGAACCGTCACGGAATTTGTGTGACAGTACTGCTCCAATGCCGTAGGGTGACGCATCACATGCCAACCGAATCGGTAGTGTTGGGTTGTAGTGGGCCAATACTTCTTTTGAAGTGATTAGGCATTTACATTCCTGAAAGGCACGCTTACACTCATCACTCCATTTCCATGTCACTCCAGTTTGCAGCAGGGCGTTCAGTGGGTGCAGAATTGTAGATAAATTCGGCAAGAACTTATGGTAGTAGTTCACCAACCCGAGGAACGACCTCAGTTGCGACACATTTTCCGGTGCTGGAGCCTTGACTACAGCCTCAATCTTGTCCGGCGACTTATGCAACCCTTCCTCATCAATCATGTGGCCACAATACAAGATTTGTCTCCTGAAGAACTCGCATTTGGGGCGGTTGGCTCGTAGCCCATATTCCTGTAATCTCGTGAGCACCTGCTCCAGGTTGGCAAGGTGTTCATTGTCATTTTCGCCCGTAACCAGGATGTCGTCTAAATAACACTGGGTCCCCGGGATCCCTTGCAGGACTTGTTCCATTGCCCTCTGCCAAATAGCCAGGGCCGATGCTACCCCGAATTCAGTCAATTGTACTGGTAAAGGCCTTTGTGAGTGTTTATCATGAGGTATTGTCTAGATGCTTCTTCCACCTCCATTTGTAGATACGCTTGGGCCAGATCAATCTTTGTAAAACGTTTCCCTCCAGATAGTGAGGTGAAAATATGTTCTATCTGCGGAAGTGGATACTGTACTGTGTGCAGGACTGGGTTCACAGTCACCTTGAAGTCCCCACAGATGCAAACCTTCTTTGGCTCCCCAGGCGTGCTGCTCAATGCTTTCTTCATTACAGGAATGATGGGTGTGGCCCACTCGCTCCAGTCCACCTTGGACAGCACACCCGAACGCTCCAGACTCTCCAGTTCAGCTTCAACGGCTGGGCGGATCGCGTATGGCACCGGTCTGGCCTTAAAAAATTTGGGGTTTGCGTTATCCTCAATCTTTATGGTTGCCTTTACTCCTTTTAGAGTCCCAAGTCCTTGTTGGAACACCTCTTGCGCGTCAGATAGAATTTGTGACAGACGTCCAGGTGCGACGTCATCATCCTTTTTGTCAGTCACAGTTAGCGCCTGAATGGAATGCCAATCCAATTGTATTTTTCGGATCCATTCACATCCCAATAATGGTGGTCCTCCATCTTGTAATATATACATATATAGTTTCTGTGTTTCCTTGCCGTTATATTTAACTGGCACCCTTATTTTTCCTCTGGGGTAGACTTTTTGCCCCGTGTATGTCTTCAATACAATGGACGTGTCCTTCAAGGGTATGTGTGAGAATAGCCGCTCATAGTCTCATCGATTCATGACAGTTAGGGCTGATCCCGTGTCCAATTCCATCTTTACTGGGGACCCTGCTATCATGAGGGTGACCCAAATGATTCGGTGATCTTCCTTTGTGATCACGTTGTGTAACTTTAGACAACTTAGTCTCCTGCTCCCGGAGTCCTTATCACTCTCCTGATCTTCCGAACTACTGTCCGTCAGTTTCTTTACTTTCCTGTACTGTTCCTTAGTAGTTCTTGTCGTGTTGGTATTCTTTCCCGACCTGCAGACTCTTGCTATATGTCCCATTTTTCCGCATTGCCTGCATACTTTGTCCTTAAACCAGCAGTCCTTCTGCTCATGGGTTGTTCTGCCGCAGCGATAGCACTTTTCTGCTCCATACGCCATTTCATTAGCGCTGTATTCTTGTGGTTTCTGTTGTATTTCCACAGCTCCCCGTGCTGCTGCTTCATAGGATACTGCCACGCTGAAAGCCTGTTCTAGCGTCAGGTCCTTTTTTGAAAGTAGTCGTTTCTGGGTTCCTTCACTCTGGAGCCCGCAGACAAACTTATCCCGCAAGGTGTCTGCCAGTCCTGCTCCGAACTGGCAGTGCTTCGATAACTTGCGTAGTTCCGTAAGATAGTCAGCATTGCTCTCATCTTTGTGCTGGTTTCTTTTATGGAACTTGAATCTTTCTGCTATCAGCAGCGGTGTAGGGTTTAGGTGTTCCTGTAAGGTATTAACAATCTCCTCAAAACTTTTCTCCATTGGTTTAGTTGGGGTAATTAAATTCCGCAATAGGCTGTACGTACTCGCGCCCATCAAATTCAATAATACCGACGCCCTCTTTCCATTGGCCACCTCATTTGCCTTGCAGTACACTTCAATTCTTTCCACATACGTGGTCCAGTTTTCTACCTCGTTGTCGAAAGCAGTGATACTGCCACTTTTCGGCATCTTGGGTGATTTAAAATGGTGCACCCCGCGCTTTTTCTTCTTCCCCAATGGAATAAAATGGTGCCTCCCGCGCTTTTCCTTCTTCCCCAACGGGATAAAATGGCGCCTCCCGCACTTTTCCTTCTTCCCCTTGCTGCCGCGCTGCTCCTAGCGTTCTATGGGGTAATGGCGGCGACCCGTGGCTTCGGCGCGTCTCGCTTTCCTTCCCCCCTGTTTATTTTCTCTCCGCTGCCCGGTTCTTGAGCACCGACCGCGCCCTGTGCGCTCCACCCTCTCTCTCTCTTGTTTTCTTTTCCCGGCGACGCTGCGCGGCCCGGAAGGGTCAGCGCACTACCTGTTACCAGCACGATTTGCTGGAACACCTTAACTGGGGAGCCAAGCACAGCTCTCCACAGTCTCTCCCGCAATTCTCCGAACACCGATGAATTCTTTGGGCGGTTGCCCGTGGTTGACACCTGTTGCTCAGACTACGACCTCCAAGAACCCTCCTCTCAGGGCGAGATCCCCGTGAGATGATGCCACACTGCAGGTGAGTTCGAACTTACTCGTCACCACTGTAAAGTCCGCACCTCAATAATACACGGACTTCGGGAGAACAGTTTAACAGGTACTTTACTGAACAGGAGGGCCACGTCAGACTGAAATACAGAAGCCTGCTAGGGCCTTTTATACAGTGGTGGTCATGGCCAGTACTGCAGTCTAAAGCCAGTTCTTCCCTTAAAGGTACATACACAACAGAGTCCATCACCTATATTGATATGAAGATCTCTGCTACACTTATAGGCACCATCTACAATGTCCTCCTCTTGTAGGAACTCGGCCAGTCCCTTTAAAGGACTGAGGGGATCCACCGTACGTGTGGGCAATTTGATCTGGAGGCAATGACTCCTTGTGAAAAGAAACATTTCTGAACATCTAACCAAACGCTTTGCCTACGTATTTTATATGCATCCCTCCTAAATCTCCCATCACAGGTACAGATGACTGTCAACTGCAGACACCATATTACGAGGCAATAATATGCCAGTGGAGTAGTTGCAAAGGGCCTTATGCCTGTTTATAAACATTTTTACAACCTACTATGGGCGTGCTGAATATATTGCATATTGCTTTACAATTGCTTTTAATGTTTTGAGGATAGTTTAGCAAAAATATACATTTTGCAATTAACAGATTTTTAGGACTCTGGAAATGAGTTTTTCTCTGAGTTTTCTTCAACACCTTCATTGGAGTTTTCTCTAGATTACGTATCAGTTCAGGGTCTGTGAAAAGCAGTCACCTCTGTCTTCTTTCCCATTATATCTTGCACCTTTCCTTCCTCTATAACCACATACTGTCACGTTCATTTGCATGCATTTACATTTGTTGTCATGTTTTAGCATAAGTAAAATACTTATTTGCGGCAGAAGATTTGCCCGCAAGCTAATTGGGTGTCTTAATCTGACACAAGTGAATCTGGATTTTTGCAGTGTTGATGCTGGAGCAGTAAGTGAAGGAATTTACCTGTGAGACTGAGACAGGCCTTAATGTCAGATTAACTCTCAATAAGTTCCCAGAAGTACTCGATGTTGAATGTTTTCTCTAAGAGTTTGCTGGGATTGTTTTAACATGTGGGAAATTAAACATTCGGTCAGAATAGGACTCTCCCTTTTGGCGTTTTCAATTTTCAGAAGCTTTTGATCCTATTGATATGGCCTTCCCACCAATGTTGCCACATCAGAAAGAAATGTTAGCATTGTTCTTAAAGATAAGTTTAATCAATGCTCTCCACTTATTTCATCATAAGGCATAGTTGCCAGTTTAATTGCATCTGTTTCTAGAATAATATATCTTGCTGATAAGGATCTCCTGGCTCTGCCAACTCATTGAAAGGAGGAACTTGGCTATGTGTATTTGGCTATTTGCCTTGCCATTGTTCTCTCTGTGTAATTTACACATTTTAATAATTGACAGATATATGTCAGGACATCAGAATGTGCTTAAGGGTGTTCCTTTTAAGCAATGCAATTCAGGGCTACAATTAAAATAATTAGCAGTTAGCACAATTTGAACATTTCTCCTTTTATTTGAAACTGCTACAGAGGACTAAACACAAACAGTACCATGCCATGGATTGAGCTAAGCAGTGCCACAACTAATGGGTCAGAACTGTCTAGCCCTACCACATCCAGTTGAGAATGGTGGTGAGCAATTAGGCAACTGATGGGAGGAGGAGACTCCATGAATATCCCCATCTTCAACCATGATGGAACCCAGCAACTGAGTGCAAGAATGAAGGCTGAAATGCTTGCAAATCTTTTCAGCCTTCCTTCTTCCTCTCAAGGTCCCCACCATAGATATCAATGCCTGGTCAATTCACTTCACTTCATGTGACATTATGAAGTGCCTGAGTGCACTGGACACAGCAAGTGCTATGGATTCTGACAACATCTCAATTGTAGTGCTGAAGACCTGCACACCAGAACCAGCTCCCCCCTTAATTGCACTGTAGTAGCTTGGCGAAAGGGCCACTTGGTTCTGGAAGTACTAGGTCACGCCTGGGCAAGTTTCCACATTGTCAGGTAGATGCAAGTGTCATAAATGTACTGTAATAGCTTGGCTATGACATTGCATTTACGTGACAATGTGGAAACTTGCCCGGTTATGACCTATCCACAAAAAGCAAGACAAATTTATGCTTTGAAACATATAAGGTTCTGAGGGGGATTGACAGGGTAGATGCTGAGAGATTGTTTCCCCTGGCTGGAGAGTCATAGGGGCCACAGTCTCAGGATAAGGGGTCGGCCTGAGCTGAGGAGGAATTTCTTCACTCAGAGGATTGTGAATCGTTGGCATTCCCTACCCAAAAGGGCTGGGGATGCTCAGTCGTTGAGTATATTCAAGGCTGAGATAAATAGATTTTTGGACTATCAGGGAATCAAGGGATATGGGGATCAGGCAGGAAAGTGGAGTTGAGGTCGATGATCAGCCATGATCTTATTGAAAGGCGGAGCAGGCTTAAGGGGCTGTATGGCCTACTCTTGCTCCTAATGCTTATGTTCTTATGTAACCTGGCAAATTATTGTTTTATCAGCCTCCTCACAATAATCAGCAAAGTGATGGAAGTAATTATCAATAGTGTATCAAGTACTCACTAGTAACCTGCACAGTGATGGTGAGTTCTGGTTCCACACTATTTAACTCCAGACCTCATCACAGCCTTGATTCAAATATGGGTCCAAGAGCTAAATGTTAAAGGAGAGGTGGAAGTCACTGCCCTCAATGCCAGGACAACATTTCACTGATTATGGTATCAAGGATCCCAATCAAAACTGAGGTCAAGGGAAGGCAAGGGGAGAACCTTCCAGTGGTTGTGGTCATACTCCACATCCAGGATAATGATTGTGGTTGTCTGAGGCCAATCATTTCAACCCTAGGATGTAACTGCCAGTGTTCCTTCGGGCAGATCCTTGGCTCAACCATCTTCAGATGCTTTATCAAGGAGTTTATTTTCTGTTAATAGTATTTCTCTCATTAACCCTGTGAGGCTCAGCTTAAACAAGCTACTGAGTCGACTTATACACTTAGCCACAGACACAAGTAGTTTCCTTTTTGTTCACTTTATTCAAATAAAAAATAATACTCACTACACAATCCCAATTTTTACTATAGAGTTATACAAGACATAGGCCTAGAAATTCAGTTGCTTGCGCCAGCCGGTAGCGCCTTAGGAGGAGGAGATGTTGGGCGCTAGGCGGCTAGCGGCCGGGCGCAGCGCGATCTGCGCCTCTCCCCAACTTCACTAGAGATTTAGCGTCGGCGCAAAGTCTTTGCGCGCGCTCAGCTGCGCGCGCAGATCCTGATGTCATTTCATCGTGCAACGCCCTTTGTGCGCCCCAAACCGGAACTTCAGTGGCGCCGCCCTTCTTTGCGCCTGGCGCCCCCAGCGACTGGTAGAGGGGAACGGTCCCCAGTCGCTGCGGGGTGCAGGGGGCGCTATTTAAAGGGGACTCCTCCTGCATTGTAAGTGACAGCCATTTTGTGCCAATCCTTCTGTGTGAGAGACAAAGGCAGAGAGCTTTCTGCTTTGACTCAGCGCTTGCACAGGTACTTCCGGCTTCAGGCCAGAGCTTTGCACTTGGATTTCACTTTCAGTGCCATAGCCTTGAGTCGCCACATATACTGTAATGGGGGCTACAATGGGTGGAAACGTTGGCTTTCTGCATTGCATTCAAAGGGATCAGAAACGCCGTGAGAGAGTGCCAGTCATGGCCAGACGGAGAAGGGCCAACAGGTGTCGGCACAGGAGGCCTTACCCACCCAGGGTATACCGCCAGCAGTTCTCATATCTGAACATGTCTGAGGAGCAGTGTATTCGGAGGCTGCGATTCAGAAGGGAGGAGGTCACTGAGATCTGCCACCTGCTTCGCAGAGATCTGCAGCCACAGCTGAGGAGCAGGACGTCTCTGTCGGTGGCAGTGAAGGTGATGGTGGCTCTCAACTTCTATGCCACCGGCTCCTTCCAATCCGCTACTGGGGACATTGCCAACATCTCCCAGTTCGCGGTACATTGCTACATCCGACAGGTGAACAATGCCCTTTTCAGAAGGAGTCGTCAGTACATCTCCTTCCCCATGACCCTGGACAAGCAGCAAGAGCGTACAATGGGATTTGGAAGAATAGCGGGCTTCCCCATGGTCCAGGGCGTAGAACTGATGAACCAGCATTGGTCAGGCCTTGCTTCAGGGCTGCAGTGCGCAGGGCATGGCAGCCAGACAAGTCCACCCTCCCCCTTTAAGAGCCGACTGGCGCCAGAGTGTCTGCCGTCAATCAGCAACTCGCCGCACCTGCGCTGCGCCCGCCCTCGGGGGTATCGCCCCGGACCGTCGGCTTAGCGCCTAATGATAGTCGTGCATCGCCTGTTTTAGCGCAGCAGCAACCTCTTGGGGCGATGCGACTGAATATCGGCGAAGGTGGCGCGAACTTGCGCCGGGCGCAAACTTTAGCGGCCGCCCGACTGTAGCGCCCCAAACGTGGCTATACTGAATTTCTAGGCCATAGTAACTAAATTTACATAAAATTCAGTAGCCAAATACATACAACCTTTGTTTGGACTGCACTGCACCCAGAATCTAGAAGAAATTAGCTCCTTCAATCTCTGGATGTTCCCCCATTCAGAAGAGGGAAGTCTGCCCTCTTCTTCCACGTCGATGGTTTCTTTGTCTCCACCGTCAGCTAGCACTTAGGTGGGCCCAAGGGTCTTCTTATATCCACTCTGTCACTGCTTGTTTCTGGGTCTCTTTGCGTTGTTGTTCAAATCTACCAATCCCATCCTATCTCTGGGTATGTGTTCTCTGTCATCAGTGACACAGCCTCAGCCAGTGGCGCGTCAGGGGTCCGATGATCTCAATCTTTTGTTTCTACAATTAATATCATTTAAGTCTGTTCCTTGGTTCAATGCATTTTTCCTTAGCAGTCTTTTCTTCTTTCTTTCGTATGGTAGTAGCAAAGCAAATCAGATGTCAATATCTAAGTCAGATATCCAGGCCAAAGCTTCTGGTGCAACAGCGTAGATATCTTGTAGGCTGCCTGCAAATTTCCTCAGAGGGCAGTGCGCAATGATGTGCTCCAGGGTCTGATCAGGAGCTCCACAGTCACATGATGGGAATGCTTTAATCTTCCACCTATGGAGAAGGTGGCAGCATCTAGCATGACCAGTTCTGAGATGGTTGATGGTTGTCCACTGTTTGCGAGGAAGGTTTGATCCTTCAGAAATAACAACAGAAAATGCTGGAAAAACTCAGCAGGTCAGGCAACATCCGTGGAGAGAAATTTGAGTTGACGTTTCGGGTCGAACCCTTCTTCAAAACTGGAAAGAAAATCTGCGATCTGACAAAAGAAGTAAAAGAAACAAAAGCAGAGAAAGAGACAATAAAAGATGTTCGAAGCTAGACGAGATGGTAATAGGCTGAGATTAGGTGTGAAGTGTACTGGCAGGGCAAGAGATAGCTGCCAGGTGTGAGAGAGAAACAAAAGGAAAGGGGGGGGGGAAGGAGTGGAAAAATTACAAGGAAAATGTAATAGGGGCCAAGGTTATGATCTGAAATTGTTGAACTCGATATTGAGTCCAGAAGGCTGCAGAGTGCCTAATCGGAAGATGAGGTGCTGTTCCTCGAGTTTACGTTGAGCTTCCGTGGAACAATACAAGGGGCCAAGGACGGTGAGGTCCGAGTGGGAATGGAGCGGTGAATTAAAATGACAGGCGACCGGAAGCTCGGGGTCACCCTTACGGACTGAACGGAGGTGTTGCCCCCCCCCTTTCCTTTTGTTTCTCTCTCACACCTGGCAGCTATCTCTTGCCCTGCCAGTACACTTCACACCTAATCTCAGCCTATTACCATCTTGTCTAGCTTCGAACACCTTTTATTGTCTCTTTCTCTGCTTTTGTTTCTTTTACTTCTTTTGTCAGATCGCAGATTTTCTTTCCAGTTTAGAAGAAGGGTTCGACCCGAAATGTCAACTCAAATTTCTCACCACGGATGTTGCCTGACCTGCTGAGTTTTTCCAGCATTTTCTGTTGTTATTTCGGAGTTCCAACATCTGCAGTATTTTGCTATCATTTGATCCTTCAGGTTGTACTGTGGGGTCCTCTATAAGGAATCCATTCCGTATGTCGCAGTTCTTCCAAGCATTTCACCATTGGTCATCAAGGCTGAGGGGAGATCACTGAAGGGCTTCGGCGGCGGTCCAAAATGGCCTTCTAGATTTGAGACGTTGTTCAAGTCGGCCTGGATTAGCATGTCTTTGCTGGTGTAGTGGTTGTATTCTCTGGAGACTGCATATTCGTGACGTAGGTGTGGTGGTGCGATGTTTGCGAGCACAGGTAGCCAAGGTGTCGGTGTCGATAAAAGCGTACCGGTGATAATTCTCATAGTAGAATTCAACTGGACATCAACGGATCCTTATCAGTCTATCCTGTTGGTTCAGCACTTCACAACTTTATGACCTATTCTTTGTCCTTAACATGTCATATTCTTTGATCCTTTGTTTTTCTATGTCATGTTAGGTTTCCACAGGATAGCTCAAAGACAAGGTTACTGTTGAATTTATAAAGAATATCTCTTACTCAACATGATTGAGTACAACATAGTCTAGTATCCCGTGATTCACCAGTATACTGTCATTTTTTTTCTTATTCGTTCATGGGATGAGGGCATCGCTGGCAAGGCCAGCATTTATTGCCCATCCCTAATTGCCCTTGAGAAGGCAGTAGTGAGCCGCCTTCTTGAACCGCTGCAGTCCATATGGTGAATGTACTCCCACAGTGCTGTTAGAGGGAGGGAGTTCCAGGATTTAGACCCAGCGACAATGAAGGAACGGCGATATACTTCCAAGTTAGGACGGTGTGTGACTTGGAGGGGAACTTGGAGGTGGTGGTGTTCTCATGCGCCTGCTGCCCTTGTCCTTCTAGGTGGAAGAGGTCACGGGTTTGGGAGATGCTGTCGAAGAAGCCTTGGTGAGTTGCTGCAGTGCATCTTGTAGCTGGTACACACTGCAGCCACGGTACGCCAGTGGTGGAGGGAGTGAATGTTTAAGGTGGTGGATGGGGTGCCAATCAAGCGGGCTGCTTTGTGTTGGATGGTGTCGAGCTTCTTGAGTGTTGTTGGAGCTGCACTCATCCAGGCAAGTGGAGAGTATTCCATCACACATTCAGCATTTCCCTTCAGTCATTTTATTCGACCAATCTCAACAGACAGGAGGTCTGACAATTTCAGTGTTCAGCTCCATTCATAACTCCTCCAATAATGAAGGAGTCTACTGCAGCCTACAGCAGTACCTGGAAAATATTTAAGCTTGGGCTGACAAGTGGCAAGTAACATTTGTGCTTTAAAAGTGCCAAGCAATGAGAAACTCTAACAATAAAAGGCCCAATCATAGAAACCTAGGAACAGCCCCTCGAGCCTGTTCCAACATTCAGTTAGATCATGGCTGATCTGTACCTCAATACCTGCCTTTGATCCCTATCACTTGATACTCTTACCCAACAAAATTCTATCCCTCTCAGTCTGGAAAATTTCAATTGACCCCCAACATCCTCAGCCTTTAGAGGAATGAGTTCCAGATTTCCACTACCCGTTCTGGGAAAAAGTGCTTCCTGATTTCACTCTTAAATGGCCTGGCTCTAATTTTAAGATTATGCCTCTTGTTGTGGATTCCCCCACGAGAAGAAATCGTTTATCTGTTTCTACCTTAGCAAATCCCTTTATCATTTCAAACACCTCAATTAGATCACCCTTCAATCTTCTAAATTCAAAGGAAGACAAGCCAAGTTTATGCAAGTTGTCTCCATAATTTAACCCTTTAAGCCCTGGTATAATTCTGGTGAATCTGTGCTGTCGCCCCTCCAAGATCAATATATCTTTCCTGAGGGTTGGTGCCTAAAACTGAATGCAGTGCTCCAGATGGGGTCTGACCATGGCACTGTACAACTAAAGCATCACTTCCTCACTTTTGAATTCCAATCCCCTTCAATGCTACCACCATTGCCAAGTCCCCACCATTAGCATCCTGGGGAAGCTTAACTGGACCAGCCACATAGCACCATGCCTACAAGAGCAGGACACAGGCTAGGTGCTCTATGATGAGTGGCTCACCTATTGAATCCTCAAAACCTCTCCACCTTCTATAAGACTTAAGTCAGGTGTATGATGGAATACTTACCACTCCTCTGGGTGGGTGCAGCCACAACAATACTGAAGAAACTTGACACAATCATGGACAAACAGTCCACCTGATTGGCACCCTTGCCTTCGAACTCAATATCTGCCCCCTCCATTACTAGTGCACTGTGGTTGCAGTACGTACTGAAAACAGGATGCGCTGTAAAATTCACTGAGCTTACTTTGACAGCATTTCCAAGCCTATGACTTCTATCACCACATAGGATAAGAGCAGCAAGATCTTTGGAACACTATGACCTGCAAGTTCCCCTCCAAGTCACACAACATCCTGACTGAAACATGTACCACCTTTTCATAATCATCATTGGGTCAATATCCTGGAATTCCCAACCCGGCGTCATCATGGGAATACCATCAGCGCAAAGACTACAGCAGCTCAAGGAGAAGAGCAACCAGCACAATCTCAGGTTAACTGGAATGGGCAAGAAACCGATTACCAAGAGCAAATAAAAGAACATTTCTTCCTCATTATGGGGACAGCTATTGATTTCCTTGACTTGAACTGTGAGCATAGATCTGAAAGACATTAAAGGAAATTAGGTTTCAAGAAAATATACTCCTCCTCTAAAGAATAATTGATATGAACAGTCTCTCAGCAAAATCAGTTAACATTGGTTCAATTAAAAATGAGGCTGATTAACTATCTAGTTAGAAATAGGATTGCAGGTCACAGGGATAAAGATGGATTGAAATGATAAGGTATTCCACTGGAAACAATTTTCTCTGGCTTAACAAGGCCAACCATTCTGGCACCCACAGGCTACTGGGTCCTTGCCAAGCTTCCAAGTAAAGCATTTAGTTCCAGCCAACAAGGCACAAGAGAAACATCCGAGGCCTGGAGGTGGTTCAGAGAAGAGTCATGAGGCTACTCCTGGTGCTGCATTTTCCTCCACTATACAACCTGACATCTGTAGCTGCAGAAAAACAAGGGAAATTGGGCAGGAAGGTCCACCTCTGGATCCCCATCCCTACCAGTGATGCCGTGGATTTTCCTCCCCTTTCTCCAGCAGGGATGGTGGTCGGCCGCTCCCTGACTACATGCTGGGGAGTCGGGGCTCAGGAACCTGCCCGAGTTCCCTGCCTTGCATCCTGGTGCAACGCGGAAGACCTACTGATGCCCCTTTTGGAGGCAGAGGGCCCTTTATGTACACTTCTGCCTGTCCTCAACTCCCAAAAGTAGCATATGCAGCCTCAGTGGGAGGTCAGCTTATTGAAGTATTGCTGATGGGCTCCAGAACTGCATTTTGGTTGCCGGCAGCCCATGTAGACCAGAAAGTCTGGTGGCTGCTGCCATTCTGTGTGGTGCTTGGTCCCCTGCCCTCCTCCCCTCCCCCCACCCCAAAAGACAATTTTGAAGGGAGACCGAAATTAGAATGAATTCAAAAAAATGTAAACTGACCTTGTCTTCAGGGGTCTAAGCCACTTCCCTGGCTTGAATCCCCTTGATGGAGGCCCACTTGCATCCTTGAGGAGGCTGGTAAACCCCATCTTAGCCTCAAACTTACGCTGGTCCCTTCAGGAATGAGGAAATGGGAAGGCTCAGACGTCATTCCAGAACTTTCAGTGGCAGTAGCTTTGTGTCGGGTGGCAGAGGCTCCGTCCTCAATCAAGGCTACTGGAAACTCCATCGCAAGTCCGGGACTCAACATATCCAGGTGCCAGCAGAGTTTCCAGCCATTCTGCAGGAATCCTGGTGGAGTAACAACAGTGGAACAGCCGAGCAATTTTGTGTCCAGTGGGTAGCCCAATTATAATTCGAACCACATAGATGGAACGCATTGATCTGATACCCCAGCTCATTCAAAACGTCTATATATTATGTGGGTTTCAATCAGCTGGACAATGGCATTGCCGCAAAGCATCACTTTGTGTTTAGTTGGACAGGTTGGTAGAGCAGTGGCTCAAGTACCTGCTCACCACACTGGTCAAAAACCAATGGTTCTGTTCCCCACAACTCCAGGATGTTGCCACTCAGAAGTCCTTTAAATCTTCTGAAAGCCATTCACCTGGAATTGTTGGTCAGTGTCCACGTTCACCATAGCAAATGTGGCACTTCATGCAGAGGGTGGACAAACCCTGGCAGGCATTTAGAAATAGACAAATTATTTATTTATCTGTGACAAGGTTATTTGACTACACAAAGAAATTTGCTTCTCTTTGTACACTGTTCAGTTTTCTCTGCTACACCAGTTGTCAAATATACAAATTAAAACCTGCAGTCTGATACCTCTTCACCATTCTACATGCAGTTTTTAAGGACTGTGGAAGGTTCTATGACATGTTCAGTACTTTTGTCTTCTCAGTTTTGATTTATCCATTAAACATTCCTTGGCTTGTGCCAGTTACAACATAAAGATTATTTTGTTTACAAAGTAATGGAATTGAAACCTTCTCCTCACTGTTTAAATTTGAAGAAGGCCATTGTGTATCGTGAATAGATGATGGACACTCAATAGACACATTTTTCATATTGCTTCATGATGAATTATAACCCATTAAACATTAAGCACTTATTTTTGTATCACAAATTTGTCATGAATAAACTTAAACATGTTGACTCCATTCTGTTGGTGGTAATAAAACATGTGTTAAATACAAATTATAGCTCTGCTGACATAGCTATTTAAAATATCAGAAAACATTAGACTAACTAAAGCTAAGAAAGAAAAGAACTTGCATTTATGTAACACCTCATCATGTCACTAGCAATGTCACATCTGTTGAATTATGTTTCTGAAATGCACTCACTGTTATGTAGCTGAATGTGGCAGCAATGACCTACAAAGATCAATGAGTTGAATGACCAGTTGATTTGTCTTTGGTGGTGTTGGTTGAAGTGGGATGTTGGCCAGGACACTGGGAGAGCTCCTGATTTCTCTTTAAATAATATCTCTTAGGGTCCATCTGAGTGAGAGAGGCACTCAGTTCAACATATCATCCAAAGGATGGTACCTCCAACAATGCAGCACCCCCTCAGTACTGCATTTATGTATCAGCCTCTATTATGTGCTTAAATTGGCGCAACGATTGACCCCACAACCGAAGTCACACTTTAACCTAATTAAGGCTACATTGTCGACTTATGTTTACTAATTGTGAATGTTTACTGCTGTGCTAAACATACATCAGTATGGGAATAACAATAGAACTACCCCTTGCTATGTTCTGACTGCAGCATAATTACTATGTATTATCAGATAAGTTATTTTCTGATATTATTCACTTAAAATTTGTTGCTGATTTAATCACCGTACACTTACCTTTAATGTTCCTCATGCAAGATTCATTCAAGGAAGTAAATCATAAATTAAATTATGAAAATGATTTAACTCTTAGACCGCCAGCTGGTTCTGAATAATGGCTGTCTCCTGGCCATTTTTCTTAACTTTTCAGCTCACACACTGTGATGCTGCATAAAAAAAACGAATTTACAGCGATAAAGATAAACAGATGTGAGGGAGGAATAGCTTTATTGCTGACTTATTATACCTGAACTACAAAAAGAAACACTTAAAACAGAACCATAAATACAAATGTGAACACTTCTTCTTGTCTTGCTTTACCTGGTTTCACTCCTCTTTTTATTATTTTAGTTTTAGTTTTGTTTTTCTACATTGTCTATTCTGTCCTTAAGCTTTTTTCTCTTTAAAAAAAAAAGAAGTTTTTTGGAGGTGGCAGTAACTTCTAACAAGCTGCAAACCAGCTCTGAAAAGCAATGTTGCAGCCAATTGAATGACAAAATGTAACAATGGCAGTCACATCATATACATGACCAGGCCAGTGGTTATTGTCGTTCTACATGACGAATCAAGAAGGACTGCTGCTAGATGAATAGTCACTGGTCGCTGGAGCCAGATCATTCAGAGTATGGTGAACAATGAGCATTATTGGTCCTTTCTTAAGCTGTATTTTTAAAACTTATTTCGTTATTTATTTGTTCGACTCCCAGTGTGATTCCGAGTCATTTACCCCCACAGTGATGCTGGAATTTGACTTGTGTTGATGGAAGGTTACAGGGCAGTCTAGGCGGACTTTATGAAACACAAAGGTTTCTGTGGAACTAGATCATGGAAACATTATGGGCTGAATTTTGCCGGCGTTCAGAGGACGGGTTCGGAGGCGGGTCCACTGCCAAAATCGGAATGATTGACAGCGGGTTGGGAACCTGCGCTGAACCCGCCTCCATGTAAGTTTCTAAAGTGTCGGGTCTGTGATTTCAGAACAGGTCCGACACCAAGAGGCGTGGGAGGCATTTAAGATAGTTAATTGCTTGTTAAACACTTGTTAACTACAATTTTGCCAGCCTATTTCTATTTTACCACTTTTTTTACCAGGTTCCCATCACTTGGCGATCATGTCAGGTAAGTAGGTCGGGTTCTCTGTCTCCCCTTTGCTGTGAATAGGTGACAGCAGCAAAAGTGGTATGAAAAATACCATTTCACAGCTGGTCACTTTCCAATGTCAGAAGCCTGAGCTTTCAGGACTTGGAAGATACTTTTGAGCTTTATGCAATTTGGAAGTGTTTGGAGTAAACTCTCTACCCACTGTCGCCTCCTTGGAGCAAGCACTCTCACCATTGACAGATCGTTTCTGTCATCTCAACTTCAGCTGCCATCTATTCCAGCAACATCGCTGCCCTTGAAAAAATCACACCTTGGTCCTCTGAATCCCTCCACAATCAGCCCCAACACCAACATCACCAGGCACACCAACAACATCACCAACCTTCTCCGCCATCACCTGATGCTGCACAGGACACAGGGCATCAGCACCTGACCACATTGCTGCCTGGGAGGCCAGCGATGGCCTCACCATAGCTAGATTTACTTCACTTGATGCTGTACACCCTGGCTGCGCCGCCCCCCCCCCCCCCCACCCAGCTCCAGGCAAGTCAGAAATGGGAAAATCCAGCCCACTGATTTTCTTTTTCTCTTCTTCATTCTCTAACCAAGGGGTGCTGAGGCCAACTGTAATTGCACCTTGGCCGAGATTCAGCTAACTCAGCATAGACTCGGAGTCAATTCTGGGACCTTCCTGGTTTTTTTGTTCAATAGCAAAATACTGTGGATGCTGGAAATCTGAAATAACAACAGAAAATGCTGGAAATACTCAGCAGGCCAGGCAGCTTCCGTGGAGAGAAACAGAGTTAATGTTTCAGGTCTGGGGCCCTTCATCAGAACTGGAAAAAGCTGGAGATGTAACAGATATTAAGCAGGTGCAGAGATGGGGGGGGGGGCGGTTTAGGAGGGGAGGAAGGAATTGAAAGAACATCCTGTACTTTTGTAAGAGGCAGGAAAGATAAAATGTTGCAAATGGAGTGGCAAAAATCATACAGCATGAAAAATAGGGGCAGGGATAATTATCTGAAATTGTTGAACTCGATGTTGAGTCCGGAAGGCTGTAAAGTGCCCAATCGAAAGATGAGGTGATGTTCCTCGAGTTTTGTTAGTCAGCAACTCACTGGTTAAACTCCCCAAGCCAATGGGGGAGCCTTTGTCATGAATGATGTCATTTATTGCTGCAGTTAGTCTGGCTACTGCTGTAAAGGCAAGGATGTGGCATGTTGACCAACAATACCTGTTTTTAATGTATCTGCAGTATTTAATGTCTGTGGGGGGAATTTTGCAGGGGGGTCAGCGGGTGCGATCGGTGGCGGGTCGGGTGGGAAAGTGGGTTTTTTTGACAGCAGGTCGGGACCCCGCGATCAAACCCGCCACGTGCCTTTACCAAATGTCAGGTCTGTCAGTGCCGAGCAGACACGACACGCAATGGCGGGGGAGGCAATTCAGGTCATTATGACCTTGTTAACAGAGGATTAACAACAATTTTGAGCTCACCTTTAGAATTTACCAGCTCACCAACGGGGTCCACGCTGCTCAGGAATCATGTCTGTTAAGCTGGGCAGGAGTTGAATGGCCATGGAATCATCACATTACTTGACAGCTTGAAATGTGCTATAAAAGCTCCCATCGCACAGCTGATCACTTTCCAAGCTCAGAAGCTGTTGCTTGCTGCATTTGGAAGACAGATTGAGCTTTATGCAGGTTGCAAGTGTTTGGATCAAACTCTCTATCCAGTGTCACCTCATTGGAACAACCTCTCTCACCATTGACAGATTGCTTCTGTCATCTCAACCTCACCTGCCATCTATTCCATCAGCATGGGTATGGTTTATACTCTCTCACCTTGGTCCTCAGAAACTGACCATGATCAGCCGCAACACCAGCATCACCAGGCACACCAGCAGAACCAACAACACCACCCTTCTCCGCAATCACCTGATGCTGCACAGGACAGAGGGCATCAGCACCCGACCACATTGCTGCCCGGGACACCAGGGATGGCCTCACCATAGCCACATTTACTTCACTTGACGCTGCACACCCTGGCTGCCACATGGTGAACCAGGCTGACACCACCCCACACCAACAACATAAAGCTTCCCTACAATGCCCAAGCCATTCCTTTCACACTCATCACCATTGCGGGGGGTACCGTTATGTCTCACCATTCACTGCAACTCACTAAGCCACTTCCAAAGGTACACACAAATTTGTCCAAGAACGCAAAGAGTTGAAAATAAAGGTTTCAATGTTTGACAGCACATTAACAGAAACTTCACATAAACATTGGCTAAAACACCCAAGTGCCTACCCTTGTCTGTTGTTAGTTGGTATGATTGGACTAGGTCGAGGGTGAGTGTGAGGGGTGGCTAGTGAGATGGGGAAGTGATAACGTAGATCGAGAGGGATGGGTGGAGGTGCAAGGTAAGTTGGTGTGAGTGAGGATGTGCAGGAGTAGGGTAGGGAAGGCAGAGTGATGTGGATGTGATGAGTGGCACAGTAGGATGAGGTTGATCTCCTGGGGCGGTCTCTTCCACCCATTGGAAGGGAGGAGAACCTCCCTGTGTGCTGTCACTCCCTCCATAAGCATATGGAGGGAGTCATGGGAGCTTGAGTGTGGCTTTGCAGTAACATTTTGTGATTTACTGAGGTCATTGAAAGGTTTGCGGCACTGCAGCCAGGTCCTCCTGACGACATCCCTGCTTGTGTCCTCCTGTGCAACGTGCAACCAGGCTGCGTTGGTGTCCTGGGGAGGTCTCTTCCGCCCACTGGAAGGGAAGAGAACCTCCCTGTGTGCTGTGACTCCCTTCATTAGCACATGGAGGGAGTCATGGGAGAGCCTGGGTGTAGCCGTGCATTTTGTGCAGTGCTTGTCAGTGTTTGCAGCACCTCAATGCTGTAGAACACTGACAGCACAAATGTCAATGTGAATTTGTGCATGGGCCGTTTAAGAAAACCGGCTGATGATGCGTCAGCAAATGACGTCATCAGACCCGCTTCCTTCAATTGGACCGGGAAATATGCAGGGCGGGCTTAACAAGTCCAATCAGGGGAAAGTCATGTCGGGGGCAGAGATGGAGCCAGCAGCGAGGCCACGACCCGCCACCGATCTTGCCCGCCACGGACCTGCCGAAGTAGGGAAAATTGTGGCCTGTATCTTTAATATAAATGTCTGTGCGTCTTTATACAATGGTTGGGTATTGCATTCTTCTACAATGGTAAATTTCAGTGTGCAATAAAACATTATTTTTTAAAAGAAACATTTCAAAATATGCCATTTTATCCTTATTTAACAAATTACAGAAACAATTAAAAACCCAAGGAAAATGGCTACTGTCAGATTAGCTTAACCTGATGTGACCTCTTTGGAGACTTGTATGAATGATTTACTTGCTGCATTTGTCGTTATGGAGAGGTGGTTTGTGATCTGAATATTAAGTACTTTACTGCCAATAATTTATCTGTACTTTGTATCCAAAGCAACACATATGATTTTGGAAAATTGGTCAATGATTCAAAATGTGTAGTTAATAGTGTTTATTTTAAAACTTGTTTTAGTGGAGAAATATGCGAATTCTGCCAGTAGCCAATTAATATAATTTAGGATAAAATTGTTGCAATCAAACATCACAATTTTATCCTGTCTCATGGAACCACCCAGTCGGACTGCAGTGGACTTGTGTGGTCCTGTACATTCCTATGTTCATATTGTTTTTCTTAGGTTTTGAGTGTAATGTTCTAATGTTCACATTAATGCTCCAGGAATCTGGAATAAAATGACTTAAACAGAGGAAGCCCTTGTAGTTTAGAAATATTAGCATCACAGACAAATTTATAGATAAATGTTACCAATTAAATCCATTAAGAAATAGCTTCGAGTAAGTATAAGTATGCAGATCACAGTGTGGTGACTTGAAAATCACCACCATAGAAAGTTGAAGCAGAACATTGAGTTAGATTCACAGTGGCAGGAGGACAATGGTTGTTCTGATAAATAATATGATGCAGGCAAATGCCATGTGATATAGTGATCTGTGCATGTAAGATGTACGTAAGAGGTGCACCGTCAGGTCCAGATTAGGATCACTCAATGTAAGGCCTTTGAGCTACTGTGCTCTACCTCCCACTCATTGCGCCCCAATGTACCTCTGACCCTCCTCCCAGTGCTCATTGTAGTTCGGAGTCTCTCATCAAACTGTCAGCCATGTAAAATGTTGTTGGTCATGCCTGCTTTCATAATTGTAGCAAGAGAGTTTGAGAATGATTTTGGAGCATGGGGTTATCCCAGCTACCATTGGGTTCATCTGTAGCCCTAACTTTCAATAGCCTTCTTTACCTCTGTTTTTATTGTGAGTGGGATTAGGCAGGAGCAACGCTATTTGAAGAAGATAATTTACGCAACCTTCCAAAGAAATATGTGCTGAGCTTGGATCCAGGGATGTCCTTGTGGCCTTCCCTGATGAAGCTCTCCCTTCTCAGTTTCTCTCTTGTAGAAAGAGGGGGGTGTTGTGTATGTAATAGGTATGTTACTTTAAACCTATGGCCAGGGCAGCACTACTTTGTAGGGCGTAGTGATACCGTAGTACCACTCCTGGCCATAGGGGTATAAATAGTACTGTGGGTACTGATCTCCCCTCAGTTTCCAGCCTGTTGGTATTAAGTAAAGACCTACGTTGAATCTTCCAAACTGTCTCGTCATTATTGCATTAAGTATAGACACATACTTTATACTGGCGACGAGTAAGGTTCGAACTCACCAGCACACGGTGCAACAAAGGAACGGTAGCAGTACGGAGAGAGAAGCAGAGAGGCTTCTTACCAGCCAGCCTGCAGAGTCCAGCGTCGACCGAAGGAGGCCACCCAGCACTCCGGGTTCGGGAGGAGCAGCAGCAACGGAGCGAGAGAGAGAGGTTTCCAGCGGAGGCTGCGGCAGCTGAGAGAAGAGGCTGAACGGGCGCTCCAGCCACGGGGCAAAAGTCCACCCAGGGCCAGGTAAACTGAAATCCTTCCCGGGGAACGGGAGCTGCAAGGGACAGAACGGGCAGGCGATCTGGGGAACAAACGGAGCCACAAGGACTAGCGGGCCACGAGAGGGGAAGGTCGTTGTTAATAGCGGCGGTGGCAATAACGGGAGCTGCAAGGGCCAAAAATAACGACGCTGGTGAGAGGTCATTGATGGCAGAGGGAGAAAAGGCGGGAAAAATGCCATCTAGTGGAGAAAGCGGGAAAAGTTTTTTTTTCTCTTCAAAAGTTTAAAATGGCTAAAGAAGGTTGTTTGTCAGCATTTGTTGAGGACACAGAAGAGTGGGATGCCTATATCGAAAGGCATGAACTTTATTGCATAGTAAACAAGGTGGAAGATGACCAAAAGGTAGCAACCTTATTAAATTTTATGGGGGCAAAAACATACGGTCTGCTGAGGAATCTTCTTACTCCAGAAAAGCCAGCAGACAAAACGTATGCCCAAATTGTTGATACGTTAAGGAAACATTTAAACCCTAAGCCACCATTTATAGCGGAAAGGTACCGCTTCTACAGACGCGACCAAAGGAATGATGAGTCGCAGGCAGCCTATTTAGCTGAGCTCAGAAAGTTGTCCAAACATTGCCAGTTTGGAGCCATATTGGCGGACGCGATCAGAGACAGATTTGTCTGTGGCATGTTAAATGAGAATACACGTAAACGGTTGCTAGCCAAGAAACAGCTCAGCCTAGATCAGGTGATTGAAATAGCATCCGGCCACGAAGCAGCAGCACAGGGTGCTGCTCAAATACAACAAAACACAACCAGCTATGACACCCATGAGGTGACATTTCACAAAGGTAAATGCTACCGTTGTGGCAAAACCACCCACGACCAAAGTAATTGTTGGTTTCGTGATAAAAT
Organism: Somniosus microcephalus; assembly: GCF_052327205.1. Lineage (NCBI taxonomy): Eukaryota > Metazoa > Chordata > Chondrichthyes > Squaliformes > Somniosidae > Somniosus > Somniosus microcephalus. The sequence goes on along the minus strand of NC_141003.1, from coordinate 36,734,858 downwards.
ATGCCGGCAGTGTGGGGAAAAGGAGCATATAGCGAAAGTTTGTCGGTCTGGTACGAAACCCAATCGTGGGGGCAATCCGAGCAGTACCAAGGCAAGGACAAAAATACATAAGATGTCTGACAGTAGCTCAGACTAGTCACAGGAAGGCACAAAAGCAGAGCCTAAAGGTCTGGGATGTCTCAAGTTATATGGTGTAGACAAAACGGAGGACCACAGCACAATGTGGGTTAAAATGAAGGTAGCAGGCGTCGAAGTTAATATGGAGCTGGACACGGGTTCAGCCCTATCAGTAATTAATGAACAAGATTATAACAGGCTGTTCAAACGCATTCCCTTAAAGGATACGGAAATTAAATTAAAAACATATACGGGACAAAAAGTTTACCCGAAGGGAAAAATGCAAGTAACAGTCAAATACAACGGCAGAAAAGTGCCAGGACTTTATTTATACGTCCTACCAAACGGTGGACCACCACTTTTGGGTAGGGAATGGATAAGAAAAATCCATTTCGACTGGAAGTCGATACACGAGTTAAAAGTAGAGACCACCACGGATGATACAACCATTACAAGCAGGCTGTCGAAACTATTGGCAAAAACGCCAGAGGTGTTCCAACAAGGGCTGGGGACCTTAAAGGACATTAGAGCAAAAATAACTATTGCTCAAGACGCAAACCCCAAGTTTTGTAAGGCCAGACCGGTGCCTTATGCCATTCGGCCAGTGGTGGAAGCAGAACTGGATGCCTTAGAGAGTGCAGGTGTCCTTACAAAGATTGAGTGGAGCGAGTGGGCCACGCCCATCATCCCAGTTATAAAGAAATCTGCAAATAACACACCGGGGGAACCAAAGAAGGTTCGCATTTGCGGGGATTTTAAGATAACTATTAACCCAGTCCTGCACACGGTACAGTATCCGCTGCCGCGGATAGAGGACATATTCGCATCGTTAGCTGGGGGTAGACACTTTACGAAGATTGACCTTTGTCAAGCTTATTTACAGATGGAGGTGGAGCAGGACTCGAAAAAGCTCCTAACGATTAACACACACAAGGGATTGTACCAGTACAATCGTCTGGTATTTGGTGTGGCGTCCGCCCCGGCAATATGGCAGAGGACCATGGAACAGGTCCTACAGGGCATTCCAGGAACGCAATGTTACCTGGATGACATCCTGGTGATAGGACAAATGGATAACGACCACCTCGCTAACCTGGAGCGAGTACTTCGGCAGTTACAACAATACGGACTCAGGGCGAACAAGCAGAAATGTGAGTTTTTCCAGGAACGTATCTCATACTGTGGTCACATTATAGATAAGGAAGGCCTGCATAAGTCCCCGGAAAAGATTGAGGCAGTAGTGAAGGCCCCGCCCCCTGAGAATGTATCTCAGTTACGATCATTCTTAGGCCTTATAAACTATTACCATAAGTTCCTCCTGAACTTATCGTCCATTTTACATCCACTAAATTCATTGCTGCAAAAGGGCGTCCCCTGGAAGTGGGACGAAGCGTGTGAGGCTGCTTTTAAAAAGGGTAAACAACTCATTACATCAAAGGAAGTGCTCGCACAATTTGACCCCAAAATGCCAATGAGGTTGGCATGTGACGCCTCCCCGTACGGTATAGGGGCAGTGTTGTCACACAAATTTCCCAACGGGACGGAGAGGCCAATAGCATTTGCCTCAAGGTCGTTAACTACAGCCAAAAGAAACTATGCGCAAATCGACAGGGAGGCCCTCAGTCTGGTGTGGGGTGTAAAAAAAATTCCACCACTACCTGCATGGGCAACGTTTCACACTACTGACGGATCATCAACCGTTGGTGTCGATATTTAATCCAACAAAAGGGGTGCCCCTGATGACGGCCCAAAGGCTACAGAGATGGTCACTGTTCTTAGGAGCACACCAGTACCTTATCGAATATAAGGGTACCAAACAGCATGGCAATGCGGATGGCCTGTCGCGGCTACCCTTGCCTGCCGAGATCGAAGAGATAGTACAGGACCCCGTGGAAATATATCATACGGCTGTTATGGAACACTTGCCCATCACCAGCCAATGTATCGAGCGGGAAACACAGAACGACCCGACATTGGCAAGGGTTTACGAATTAACCGTGAAAGGCTGGCCGGCGCAGAGTGACGCAGCATTGCCGGCGTTTTCGGCAAGGAAGGACCAGTTGTCCGTCTGCCGGGGCACATTGATGTGCGGAGCCAGGGTGGTGGTCCCTCAAAAATTACAACATAAAGTGTTGCAGGACTTACACGAAGGTCATCTGGGGGGTGTCAAAATGAAAAGCCTCGCCAGAGCCTACGTCTGGTGGCCCGGCATTGACAGGGACATTGAGGAAGTAGCAAAAGCGTGCCAAGGGTGCCAGATGGTACAGAACGTACCACCACAAGCCCCACTACATCCGTGGGAGTGGCCCTCAACGCCGTGGCAAAGGATCCACGTGGACTTCGCTGGCCCTTTCCTGGATGCGATGTTCCTTATTGTAGTGGACGCCCATTCAAAATGGCCGGAGGTCATAAAGATGTCATCAACGACAGCCGAAAAGACGGTCGCAGTCTTAAGGACCATTTTTGCCCGAAACAGGGTGCCCGAGCAAGTCTGTTCGGACAATGGGCCACAATTTGTGGCAGATGAATTTCAAGCATTCCTAAAAAGGAATGGAGTGCGACATTATACATCCGCACCATATCATCCGGCTACAAATGGGCTGGCAGAGCGATTTGTACAGACTTTTAAAAAGGCCATCAAGGCGATGGGGGAGGAAAGGTTGCCACTACAACACAAGGTGGAAAACTTCCTATTCGCATACCGTAATGCTGCACATACGGTGACCAACCAGACCCCCGCCGTCATGTTCTTTAATAGAAGGTTAAGGTCTCGCCTTGAATTGCTCAGACCAAACATTCGGAGAGATGTGGAAAACCGAGTATTTCGTAGGGCTCCTGACAGACAGACACGGAGCTTCGAGGTGGGGCAGCAAGTGTTGGCCCGTGATTATAGGAATGAAAAGTGGCGGTCTGGTACGATAAAGGCCCGCCAGGGACCCTTGATGTACACGGTTGAGACAGGGGAAGGCATAATCAGACGACATGCTGATCAACTTGTGGAGTCCAGAAACCCAACTGATTCACTACCTCAAACGTCTCAGCACATTGTTACAGTGGAATCACGGCCCAGCTCGTCGTTACAGTGGTCTCAGGATTGCGAGGAGTTCAGCACTCCAGTGATCTCCACGGCACAGGATGTGCCATCAGACACCGACGAGTCCAGCGATGAATTGGTGATGGAAGTACCGCCGCCTACACCGAGACCGACTAGAGAAAGACGTTATCCTAGTCGAGACAGGAGGCCTCCTCAGAGACTGAATCTATAACATGTTTCTGTTTATATATATATAAGTAGACAACTCTTGATGTAAATATGTTATGTATATTGTGTTACCAAATGTTATTAGCCCTAGTTATGGGGCATCTATTGACTTAATTGCACGGGTATGTTTTAATTAAAAGGGGAGGAATGTTGTGTATGTAATAGGTATGTTACTTTAAACCTATGGCCAGGGCAGCACTACTTTGTAGGGCTTAGTGATACCATAGTACCACTCCTGGCCATAGGGGTATAAATAGTACTGTGGGTACTGATCTCCCCTCAGTTTCCCGCCTGTTGGTATTAAGTAAAGACCTACGTTGAATCTTCCAAGCTGTTTCGTCATTATTGCATTAAGTATAGACACATACTTTATAGGGGGTTACTGGGGTTATTATCTCTGGCCAGTCAGAAGTATCTGAGCTGCTCCAGAGCGCCGTGTGGTTTCGAATCACTCCCCTTTTCTGGTCCTGACCGCCGGACTTATTTCAATAGCGATGTAGACAAAACGAGACTCGTGGTTGGGTGCAAAGAAGACCAGTATTTATTGAAAATAAAGAATAAATTGCTATACAGTGAAAATAATGAATACAACACACCTTTGCTTAATACAGCACACCTTTGCTTAATACAGCACCCTTTTGCTTAATACAGCACATTTTTACTTAATACAGCACAACTTTGCTTAATACAGCACTCTTTGCTTAATACAGCACTCTATGCTTATTACAGCACACCTTTGCTTATTGCAGCACACTTTTACTTAATACAGCACTTTTACTTAATACAGCACACCTTTGCTCAATAGGGGAGGAGAAAACAGACACATCGAGGGAAAATTGACTAAAATTACAATTTAACAAAAATCCCCCTTAATTCCCACCCCTAATACTTATCTAGGTTGCTTTGTAATGGGTCAGAAAATCTATGCTCACCAATGAATGCCTGCTCTGTGCCCCTGCTGTCTATCTTGGATTCTTCACCGCCCTGAAGTGGAGATACCCCAGTATTTCAAAAGTAACTGCTGGTATTCCACTTCTTTCGGCGGGCTACTGAGCTGTTCTTCCTGTAGGCAGGGCACCGGAGGCGAGGCTGCAGAGAGAGAAAGAGATGGCTTCCTGAGAGACTATCTATATACCCCAATTGGGAGCCGTAATCTTCGCGCCCAAATCCGGATGTATCTGGGCTATACAAAAGGGGTCGAACTGTCCCCATTGACTGCAATGGGTTTGAATGTATTACCCCATTCATTTGACTGGTATTCACTCAGTTTAAATGTCTTACTGAATTTGAGTCAACAGCACTCAAATGGTTTGTAAACAAACCCATTGTCCTGTGGTCAGTCCAACCGCAATTGATTGACAGCTTTAAGTACATATAAGCCTTTGTGTCAACATTGTAGAGAGTTCTGTAAAAAAACATCCATTGTCCTGTGGGTGAAATTTCCTAAACTGCAGTTGATTGACAGTTTTAAGTACTTCATGCATTCACACAGGCTAGTGATTTCAAGTCCTTTTGTCAGCCCATGCTTGAAGAGATACAGGCAGACTGTCTTTTGTCTTCTGCCACGAGGTCTGACAGCCATTTTGATACCCTGGGTTTTTAAGGTATATTCCACCCAGGTTTTCTTTGATCAAAAAAATAATCTTTGGGGCTGTAGAAATTTTAAAAATTCTTGCGAAACCTTACAGTCCCCCATCGGATACTAAAACTTGCTTGTAGTATCCTGTCCAAAGGTGAGCAATAATTTCTGACCCCCCACAAACAACCTTCCCTTATACTTATCTATATTTATCTTTGATCCCCGACACTTCCATCTCCCCTACCCAGAGAGAATTGCAGTACACGATAGGCATCTATCAACAGAAAAACTAGATTAGTTACAATAATTCAAACATGGAGGGGGCCCAATGCCCCTGCACCACTGAGTATTCACAATAATTCAAGCATGGAGGGGGTCCAGTGCCCCTGCACCACTTGTGACATAGTTTTAACACGATACAACATCCTCAATGGGATTACCACCAAGCCAAAACATATCTGTTAAAAATACAAATGGAAGAAAATGAGCTTCCCCTTTTTAAAAAAATGCAATTGCCTGACACTTTAATAAATGGCACCATCCTTCAGCCATAAGTGTTTTTCAAACTTTCACAATCTACAAACACAACAATTCATAGGCATATGCCTATTTGTTCAATTAACTCTAAACAAGTAGTACAATCTCACAGTTAGGAACTAAATTCACACATTATTTCCTTTGAAGTTGGGACCAGTACAGAATACAAAATATAAAATAATTAACAAGCTTTTGTAAACTCTTAATCTTAATCTGGGTTTCCAATAACAGATTAAATGCTGTGGGCATCTGCCTCCTGCAGACCCTTCTCTTTGTGGGCTAGGGGTGCTCCTTCCTTGAGCATCCAAAGACACGATGGTCCTCTGTACCTTCCGGAACTCTGAAAAAGACTAAAAAAAAACATCTAGCCAGGACCCCTGGATTGGGGGAGTGTGGTCAGGTCCTGCGACCTTGGCTCACATAATATAACTTCTGGAATGGTACCATACTTAAAACTTATACTCTAATAATTAACACTACCGAATTGCAATATAAAATATAAAATTAACACGTTCTAACTTAATCCTTTATACACATTACTTGAACAAAGCTATATACAAGTGCCGCCCATCTCCGGGCGGCCAACCTAATCCCTGTTTGGGCTGCCACAGGCTGCTCCCTACGGCGTGGCTGGACTGATCCCAACTTCTGGTCCCTCACAGCTTATGGCTGCTGGTTGTGGACTTCTGTCTTTTGGCTTCTCCCTGACTCGGGAGTCCACCCTATTCCACTGGAAAATGGGTGACCATACTTTCTTGGGCTGGGGTACCCAAAGAGATCTCCTAGGGAGTGTCACTGGTGGGGCTACTCTGGCGGGCGGACCCTTAGCTTGGGTCACAGTCCTTGCTGGCTGCGGACCTTCTCCCTCGGGTCCCTCCCTTCCCAAACCTGGGCTGGGGACAGGCAATCCCTTGCCACCGGCTGCCGGTGGCTGCGAGTCTTCCCTTCAGGTCTAACACCTGGTTCAGGCTCCTCCCCGGAGTCCCACAAGAGAGGGGGAATCGCTCAGGCCAAGTGCTGGGGAACTTCTCTCATGCACACGACTGTGCCTGCGTGTGCAGTCTGTGTGAGCATACGCACTGCAGGCTGAGGATTTCTAATCTCAGGTACAATCCCAGCTGCCTGTTTCCCTGCCCCCGGCTCAAACAACCTGCATTGTTTAATATAACTGGCAGCCTGCCAGTAATCCTGTTCTAAATCCTTTTCCCTTACCAGGGTGGCCTTAAAGGCAGAATCTTGGGCCTGGACCTGCTTTTGGTCCGGGGCCAAAACTATCCCCTGTGTGCCTCCCTTGTCCCGGATTGCAGCTACCGGACCTGCTCTACAGGGGTCCCAGAACTCTCCTTCCCTGTCCCCCTGCTTAAACAACTTACACTGGTCATGATTGGCTCCTGCCCTAACACAAGCCACAGCGCATGCCTGTGCAGCCTGTGAGCTTGTACCCGCTGCGGGCTGAGGATTTCTGACCAAAGAACATAAGAACATAAGAAATAGGAGCAGGAGTAGGCCAATCGGCCCCTCGAGCCTGCTCCACCATTCAATAAGATCATGGCTGATCTGATCCTAACCTCAAATCTTCTATCACTCTCCATCCACCCGAACCCATGTGATCTCCCGGGAGAGGAGAAAAACCAGATAAAAAACCCAATGGCCAATTTGGGAGAAAATATCTGGGAAATTCCGCTCCGACCCATCTAGGCGATCAAAACTCATCCAGGAGATCACTCTGTCCCTATATTTTCTACAGTACTTGTAGTGTATGTGCCTTTAAGTCAGAACTACTTTTTACAGCTCCTGTATACTGTAGTACCAGCAGTGACCACACCGGTATATAAGCTGTGCGCATGCCTCTGTACCCCACTCTAGAGATTACCCTCCTCCAGTAAAGACCTGTTATTTGTTAATGAACAGCATCCATGTGATTATTTATCCACTGAACCACGGATCTAACAGTGGCGACGAGTGTCGATGCGAATCTAACTGCAACATAAAAAAAAAAAAATAGGCGAGTCCAGGAATAAGGGCGTCGACCACGAGCAACTGCCCAGCAGTCAGGCAGGGATCCAACTTCGCTGGGGAGGCTGTGGAGAGCCAGGCTTGGTTCCCCAGCCACAACGAGCAGTAAGAGACCGACGACAGGTCCAGAGCAGACCCTTCCCGAGCAGCGGCGGCTGGAGCCGACCGACGGCAGAGAGAGAGCCGAGCAGCGTCGACAGGGTAAGAAAGAGGGTGAAGAGAGCAGGGCGCAGCCGGGGGTTGATCACCGAGCGGCGTCGAGGAAAAATACTGCAAACCGGAGAGAGAGAGGGTAAGAAACAGCCGGGTTCTAGACTGAGCGGCGTCAACAAATATCAAGAGAAGAACGCGGGAGACGCCATTTTGCGACGCTGCAGCGGAGAAGACGGGCGAGCGCAGGAAGGAAGGAAAGCGCGGGAGACGCCATTTTGTGCCAGCGGAGAAGAAGGGGAAGCGCGGGAGGCGCCATTGGTGATAGTTAACGCACAACCAAGGATGCCGAAGAGTGGCAGTATCTCTACGTTCGACAATGAAGTCGAAGATTGGGCGACATATGTGGAACGTATTGAGGTGTACTGCAGGGCGAATGAAGTGCCAGATGCTAATAAAGCACTGGTTCTGTTAAATTCCATGGGTGCAAAAACTTATGGGTTACTGCAAAATCTAATAACCCCAGAGAAGCCAGTAAACAAGAATTTTGAAAGCATAGTAGAAATCCTACAGGACCACTTAAACCCCACACCGCTCTTGATAGCAGAACGATTTAAGTTCCATAAAAGGAACCAACACAAAGACGAAAGCAATGCTGAGTACCTAACGGAACTGCACAAGCTATCGAAATACTGCCAGTTTGGAGCGGGACTAGCAGACACGTTAAGGGACAAGTTTGTGTGTGGGCTACAAAGTGAAGGAACCCAGAAATGGCTTCTATCAGAAAAGGACCTTACGCTGGACAAAGCTTTCAGTATGGCAGAATCACACGAAGCAGCCGCAAGGGGTGCTGCAGAGATACAACGGAGACCGCAAGAATATGGCACCAACGAAATGACCTATGGAACAGGGAAGTGCTATCGCTGCGGCAGAACAACACATGACCAGAAAGATTGTTGGTTCAAGGACCAAGTGTGCAGACAGTGTGGGAAAGCAGGACACATAGCAAGAGTCTGCAGGTCTGGGAAGAAAACCAACAGTAAGAAATCTCCACAGGAGAAGTACAAAAAGGTACACCAGGTGATGGACAACGGTTCAGACGAACAAAAAAGTGACGCAGACTCCGGAAGCAAGGAGCTGGGTTGTCTGAAACTACATAATGTAACCGAAATGGAGGATCACCAGACTATCTGGGTTACACTCAAGATAGACGGAGTCCAAGTGGAAATGGAATTGGACACAGGGTCAGCTCTAACCGTCATAAATCAAAGAGACTACAAGCGGCTATTTTCACACATACCCTTGAAAGCTACAGAGATTGTCTTGAAGACGTATACGGGGCAAAAAGTCTACCCCAAAGGGAAAATAAGGGTGAAAGTGACATATAAAGGTCAGGAAATACCTAAAATGGATATGTATGTATTGCCAAATGGAGGACCACCACTGCTAGGACGTGAATGGATCCGAAAGATACAATTAGATTGGCATTCCATACAGGCACTGAAGGTTGAGGCCAAAAAGGATGACGACGTCACACCTGGACGACTGTCAAAAATGCTAACTGACGCAAAAGAAGTGTTCCAGGAGGGACTAGGAACAGTAAAAGGAATAACAGCAACAATTAAAATAGAGGAAAATGCAAGCCCAAAGTTTCTGAAGGCCAGACCAGTGCCTTATGCGATCAGACCAGCGGTTGAAGCAGAGCTGGAAGGGTTGGAACGTTCAGGAGTACTGTCCAAAGTGGACTGGAGCGAGTGGGCTACACCCATCGTTCCTGTAATGAAGAGGTCGTTGAGTAATACGCCTGGGGAACCAAAGAAGGTCCGCATCTGTGGGGATTTTAAGGTGACAGTGAACCCAGTCCTTCACACGGTGCAATATCCGCTTCCATGAATTGAGGATATTTTTGCCTCGCTATCTGGTGGTAAAAGCTTCACCAAAATTGATCTAGCCCAGGCGTACTTGCAAATGGAGGTAGAAGAAGCTTCGAAACATTACCTTACGATCAACACCCATAAAGGTCTCTATCAATACAATCGGCTGGTGTTTGGAGTAGCCTCGGCTCTGGCTATCTGGCAAAGGGCGATGGATCATGTCCTGCAAGTTATTCCGGGGACCCAGTGTTATTTGGACGACATCTTGGTCACGGGCGAAAATGACGGTGATCACCTCTCTAACTTGGAGAAGGTGCTCACCAGATTAAAGGAATATGGGCTACGAGCTAATCGCCACAAGTGCGAGTTTTTCCAGAAACAGATCTCGTATTGCGGCCACGTCATCGATGAAGAGGGGTTACATAAGTCCCCTGACAAGATTGAGGCAGTAGTCAAGGCTCCAGCACCGGAAAATGTGTCACAACTGAGGTCGTTCCTCGGGCTGGTAAACTATTACCACAAGTTCTTACCAAATTTGTCTACGGTATTACACCCGCTGAACACCCTACTGCAAACAGGGGTGCCATGGAAGTGGGATGACGAATGTAGACGAGCTTTCCAGAAGTGTAAAGAATTGATCACATCAAAAGAGGTGTTGGCCCATGTCAACCCAGCACTACCAATTCGTTTGGCATGTGATGCATCACCCTATGACATTGGAGCGGTGCTGTCGCACAAATTCCCAGACGGGTTGGAGAGGCCAGTAGCCTTTGCGTCTCAGTCACTAACCTCAGCTGAGCGCAACTACGCCCAGATTGACAGGGAGGCCCTCAGCCTAGTATGGGGAGTAAAAAAATTCAACCACTATCTGCATAGGCAGAAGTTCACCTTGCTGACTGACCACCAACCACTTGTCTCCATCTTTAATCCTAAGAAGGGCGTGCCAGTAATGACTGCACAGCGGTTACAAAGATGGTCCCTGTTTCTAGCGGCGAATCAATATGAAATAGAATATAAAGGCACGAAACAGCATGGGGACGCTGGTGGGCTATCGCGCCTGCCACTGCCTATGGTGGAGGAAGCACCAGCAGTGGGCCCTATCGAGATATTTTATTCATCGATAATTGAACGATTGCCAGTAACAAACGCGGATATAGAGAAGGAGACCCGCAATGATCCGACGCTGTCACGGGTATATGAATTGACGGTGAGGGGATGGCCAACACATGGCGACTCACTGTTGCCAGCATTCTCATCCAGAAGAGAACAGCTGTCAGTATGCCAGGGGACAGTGATGTGTGGAGCCAGAGTGGTGATTCCACCCAAGTTAAGGGAGAGAGTGCTAAAAGAGCTACATGAAGGTCATCTGGGGGGAGTGAAAATGAAAAGCCTTGCTAGGGCTTATGTGTGGTGGCCAGGAATCGATCAACAAATCGAAGACCTAACGAAGAGCTGCTTAGGATGCCAGAAGGTCCAAAATGCACCACCACATGCCCCTCTACACCCATGGGAGTGGCCCTCCTCTCCACGGCAACGGGTGCACATTGATTTCGCTGGTCCATTCATGGACTCAATGTTCTTAATAGCAGTGGATGCTCATTCAAAGTGGCCTGAGGTGATAAAGATGTCTTCAACCACTACAGAGAAAACGATTGCAGTCCTACAGACCATATTTGCCAGAAACGGTTTGCCAGAGCAGATCTGCTCTGATAATGGACCACAGTTTGTGTCCGACGAGTTCCAAACATTCATGAAAAGGAATGGGGTAAGGCATTACACATCCGCCCCGTATCATCCAGCCACCAATGGATTGGCTGAGAGGTTCGTACAAACCTTTAAGAAGGCGATAAAGGCCATGTGCGACGAGGAAATTCCACTACAGCATAAGCTGGACAATTTCTTATTAGCCTACCGAAACGCGACACATGCAGTTACCAACCAGACCCCGGCCATGATGTTCTTTAACCGAAGGTTGAGATCTCGTCTGGACTTGCTCAGACCAAATGTGTGAAGAAATGTTGAGGGCAAACAATTCCAGCACATCAACGAGAAGCCGACAAGGAGCTTCAATGTAGGGCAACCAGCCTTGGCCCGTGACTATCGAACAGAGAAGTGGCAACCCGGAACGATATGTACAAGGCAGGGGCCATTAATGTACACAGTGGATGTCGGGGAGAACATTGTGAGACGCCACGTCGATCAGATCTTAGCATCACAGGAATGCGCCAACCCCATGTCTCGCGTACCTGAGGATGAACCCGACATACCGGTAGCATCTACTTCAGACCCAGTAGCAGTGGAACCCGATGAACTACCTGATGAAAAGGGGTCAGAATCGCCTCTGCACCAAGAACAAGAACCTCTGGAAAGGCGCTATCCCGAAAGGGTCAGGAAACCGCCCCAAAGACTGAAACTATAAATGGACTTTTGTTATTGAATGTACATGTAAAAATGTAATTCTTATTTGAATATTAAGGGGGTATTATTAATCTAAAAAGGGAGGAATTGTAGTGTATGTGCATTTAAGTCAGAACTACTTTTTACAGCTCCTGTATACTGTAGTACCGGCAGTGACCACACCGGTATATAAGCTGTGCGCATGCCTCTGTACCCCGGTCTAGAGATTACCCTCCTCCAGTAAAGACCTGTTATTTGTTAATGAACAGCATCCGTGTGATTATTTATCCACTGAACCACGGATCTAACAGTACTTACCTTCTGTAAAGGCGATCTCCACCCCAGCCAGGAACAGGAATAAAACCATCTCCTGAAATCTAACACAGAATTAGAACACAAGAAGTAGGAGCAGAACCAGGCTACATGGCCCCTGGGCCCGCTCCACTACCCACAGGTCCATGACCATTCCGAACCTAGACTCATGTCCAATTTCCTGCCCGCTCCCCATAATCCTTAGTTCCCTTTACTTCTAGGAAACTATCTATTTCTGTTTTAAATTTATTTAATGATGTAGCTTCCACAGCTTTCTGGGGCAGCAAATTCCACAAACCTACCACCCTCTGAGTGAAGAAGTTTCTCCTCATCTCAGTTTTGAAAGAGCAGCCCCTTATTCGAAGATTATGCCCCCTAGTTCTAGTTTCACCCATCATTGGGAACATCCTCACCGCATCCACCTGATCAAGGCCCTTCACAATCTTATATGTTTCAAAAAGATCACCTCTCATTCTTCCGAACTCCAATGAGTAGAGTCCCAATCTACTCAACCTCTCCTCATATGACCACCCCCTCATCCCCGGGATTAACCTAGTGAACCTTCTTTGTACTGACTCGAGACCAAGTATGTCTTTTCTTAAGTATGGACACCAAAACTGTATGCAGTATTCCAGGTGCGGTCTCACCAATACCTTGTATAACTGCAGCAATACCTCCCTGTTTTTATATTCTATCCCCCTAGCAATAAAAGCCAACATTCCATTGGCCTTCTTGATCACTTGCTGCACCTGCATACTAACTTTTTGAGTTTCGTGCACCAGGACCCCCAGATCCCTTTTTACTACAGTACTTTCCAGTTTCTTGCCATTAAGATAATAACTTGCTTTATGATTTTTCCTGCCAAAGTGCATAACCTCACACTTTCCAGTATTGTATTCCATCTGCCAAATCTCTGCCCACTTACTTAGCCTGTCTATGTCACTTTGCAGGTTTTTTATGCCCTCCTCACTCACTACTTTCCCTCCCATCTTTGTATCATCTGCAAACTTTGATATGTTACACTCGGTCCCCTCCTCCAAATCGTTAATATAGATTGTAAAGAGTTGGGGACCCAGCACTGACCCCTGCGGAACACCACTAGTTGCTGATTGCCAGTCTGAGAATGAACCATTTATCCCAACTCTCTGCTTTCTGTTAGAGAGCCAATCCTCCACCCACGCCAGAATATTACCCCCAATCCCGTGATTTTTTATCTTGAGCAATAATCTTTTGTGTGGCACCTTGTCAAATGCCTTTTGGAAGTCTAAATACACTACGTCCACTGGTTCTCCTTTATCCACCCTGTATGTTACTTCCTCAAAGAACTCAAGCAAATTTGTCAAACATGACTTCCCCTTCATGAAACCATGCTGAGTTTGTCCTTTTAAATTATGTTTATCCAAATGTCCCATTACTGTCTCCTTAATAATGGACTCTAACATTTTACCAACCACAGATGTTAGGCTAACAGGTCTATAGTTTCCAGCCTTCTGCCTACTACCCTTTTTAAATAGGGGTGTTACATTAGCAGCTTTCCAATCTGCCGGGACCTTTGCTGAGTCCAGGGAATTTTTGGAAAAGTATTACCAATGCATCCACAATCCCTACTGCCACTTCCCTCAAGACCCTAGGATGTAAGCCATCAGGTCCAGGGGATTTATCCGGCTTGAGTCCTATTATTTTACCAAGTACCACTTCCTTAGTGATTTTAATCGTATTTAGCTCCTCTCCCCCTAGAGCCCCCTGTTTGTCCAGTGTTGGGATATTCTTAGTGTCCTCTACCGTAAAGACTGATACAAAATATTTGTTCAGCGTTTTTGCCATCTCCATGTTTCCCACCATTAATTTCCCATCCTCTAAGGGACCAACATTTACTTTAGCCACCCTTTTTCTTTTTATATAACTATAGAAACTTTTGCTATCTGTTTTTATATTTTTTGCTAATTTACTTTCATAATCTATCTTTCCTTTCTTCATCAATCTTTTAGTTATTTTTTCTGTCTTTTAAAGACTTCCCAATCTTCTATCCTCCCACTAGATTTGGCTACCTTATATGCCCTTGTTTTTAGTCGGATACTATCCTTAATTACTTTACTTAGCCATGGATGGCTATCTTTTCTTTTACACCCTTTTTTCCTCAGTGGAATATATTTTTTTTGGAAGTTGTAAAATAACTCCTTAAATGTACACCACTGATCGTGTACCGTCTTACCCTTTAATCTATTTTCCCAGTCCACTCTAATCAATTCCGCTCTCATACCTTCATAGTCTCCTTTATTCAAGCTCAGCACACTTGTTTGAGATCCAACCTTCTCACCCTCTACTTGAATATGAAATTCAACCATGTTATGGTCACTCATTCCAAGGGGATCCTTTACTAGGACATTTTTAATTAATCCTGTCTCATTACACAGGACCAAATCTAAGGTTGCTTACCCCCTGGTCGGTTCAGTTACATACTGCTCAAGAAACCCATCCCTAATACACTCAATGAACTCATCCTCAAGGCTGCTCTGCCCAATTTGATTCATCCAGTTAATATGATAGTTAAAATCCCCCATAATTATAGCTGTTCCCTTATTACAAGCCTCAACTATTTCCTGATTAATACTCCGTCCAACAGAGTTGCAACTGTTCGGAGGCCTATAGACTGCGCCCACTAGTGTTTTTTCCCCCTTATTATTCCTTATCTCCACCCAAACTGTTTCACTATCCTGCTCCTTTGACCCAATATAATTTCTCTGTATTATAGTGATTCCTTCCTTTATTAACATAGCCACCGCACCTCCCCTCCCTTCCTGCCTGTCCTTCCTGATTGTTAAATAACCTGGTATGTTTAATTCCCAGTCATGGTCACCCTGCAGCCATGTTTCTGTAATGGCCACAAGACCATACCCATATGTAGTTATTTGTGCCATTAACTCATTCATTTTGTTACGAATGCTACGTGCATTCAGATATAGAACTTTCAAATATGTTTTGTGACACTTAGTTCCTGTTTTTCCCCTTTTACTACTTTACCTTTTACTCCATACCTTCTGTCCCTTCCTGACACGTTCTGTTTTTTAATTTCCCCACTGCTACCCAAGTCTATGACCTTCTCCGTTGTCATTTCTGTTATTTGCTCTCGAGAAACCTCCCCCCCACTAATTAGTTTAAAGCCCTCTCTACAGCCCTAGTTATATGATTCACCAGGACTCTAGTCCCAGCACTGGCCAAGTGGAGTCCGTCAGGTTCACTCCCAGCTGCCTGTTTCCCTGTGGGTCCCATTAAGTTAAATGGGACCTTGTTAGACCGGGGTGAATTGGTCAGGTCTTCCGAGTGCACCACCATGCTGGAGGCTCCAGTGTCCACCGAATATCTCCCCTGCCCCGTCTTCACCCCCGTCTTAACATAGGGCCTGCTCCCCTCAGCATTTTCGCGGAGACACAGGTCAACCGGTTGCGCTGGCTGTAGTCATTGCTGAGAGTGGGATGGGGCAGACGGGACCAAAGCACCGGTGGTGGCTGCTACTCTCCCCTGGCCAGTCAGAAGAGACCGTAGGGACTGTAAAAATGACTCGATCGAAGCGGGAGGGATATCTGGCCCTGCCTTTTGGGCTGGGGCTGTGGGATTCTTTCCCTTGTCCTTCCAAGGATTCTTACAGTCTTTTCTCCAGTGACCGTCTTTCCCGCACCCATAACAATTTAACCTAGGCTGGAAGGGATGGTTCCCCTCCTGGTGCCACTCTTTCTTGCTCTGGCTCCCAGGTTTAACCTCATGGACTTTTCCCTTGGGTTGGGGTGTCTCGATACACCTCAGGTTTCTAAAGGCTACTGTGAGCCAGCGGATCACCGCTTCTTCAGTGGCCTGGGGGTTTCGGGGGTCAAACCAAGCCGCGACCTGGGCTTGGATCTGGGGTAGGCTGTTTGTCATAAGACAACGGAGCCAGTGAGTCAATTGGACGGGGTTCAGTGCTGCCCGCCCAGGCATTCCTGGGCATGTGCTCCGGTAGACTGGCCACAGCCTGTCTGCGAATGCCTGCGGGGACTCCCCTGGGAGCTGCACCGTTCTTTCTACCCGGGCGAACGGACTACCATCATTGAGTCCCATGGCCTCCAATATCTCATTCTTCAGACCCTCATAATCCCTCTGCCCCCTTTTGCACTCACCAGATAGGGACTGGAGGAGATCACCTGCCAGGGAAAACAGCAGCATTTTTGCTTGCTCTGCGTCATCGCAGTCATTAACACAAGCTGTCTGCTCTATCTCCCTGAAGTGCAGTGAGGGGTCTCCCTTTTTAGTGAGCTTGAGGATGTGGCTAATCATGTCCCTGAGCTGGTGGGTGCCATACGGCACCACAAACTGATTCTGGATGGCCCCTGGGTCATCTTCATCAACAGGCGGACCGTACCTCTGTTGTCGTAGGGGGTACACTGGTCCTTGTCCTGGCCTATCTAGTGGGGCCTGCTGTGCTTCCTCTACCACCTCATCCTCCACCCCCCATTGCTGCCAGAGTTCCTGAAAGCTCGGAGCTGTGGGTGGCGGTCGTGGGACCTCTGATTCCCTGACCAACCTTTTCCTGGGTGTTGCCTGTGGGACGGTTTTATTTGGGTTGCCGGTAAAATCTGACTGACCTGCCTTCGGGCTGATCAGACATATCATCCCCTTTGCCCTCTTTAAAGCCATATTCAAGCTTTCTATCTCTTCCCTACAGGGACCATGATCTGCTTCCTCAAACCCTTGCTCGCAGGCCAGCTTATATGCTGCCTTTACCTCCTGCTCTTTTACTTCTTGTATGAGGCGGGCATTCTCCTCCCGCACCCTCATCTCATTGCTCTTGGCCTCTGCAGCTAGGCACTTCAGGTACTCTGACTCGTACCTCGTGTGGCTTTTGCCCTCACTAAACTGGACCACCAGGCGCTCTGTCTTGGGCTGGTATTCTTCAATCTCCCTTTCCCTATCCCAACTCTCTGCTCTAACTTCCCTAAGCCTGCGGGAACCTAACCACAAACAGATCAGTGGGATAAAAAGAAACCCAATAACTGCTGCTCTCTCCAGACCCAAACCACCGTCTGCTACATCGCATATTGTTGCCGACGGTCCTGCCGCGGTCGCCATTTTGTAGAAATTAAGGGGATGGGGGGTATACTGGGGTTATTGTCTCTGGCCAGTCAGAAGTATCTGAGCTGCTCCAGAGCCCCGTGCAGTTTCGAACTCTCAAAATGGTTTGTAAACAAACCCATTGTCCTGTGGTCAGTCCAACCGCAATTGATTGACAGCTTTAAGTACATAAGCCCCTTTGTGTCAACATTGTAGAGAGTTCTGTAAACAAACATCCATTGTCCTGTGGGTGAAATTTCCTAAACTGCAGTTGATTGACAGTTTTAAGTACTTCATGCATTCACACAGGCTGGTGATTTCAAGTCCTTTTGTCAGCCCGTGCTTGAAGAGATACAGGCAGACTGTCTTTTGTCTTCTGCCACAAGGTCTGACAGCCATTTTGATACCCTGGGTTTTTAAGGTATATTCCACCCAGGTTTTCTTTAATCAAAAAAATAATCTTCAGGGCTGTAGAAATTTTCAAAATTCTTGCGAAACCTTACACCCTCTCCCACTTTCTGTTGCTCATTCCATTAAAAAAGATGGGGAAGTATGCTTGGAGGTCAGGATAGTAGCCATATGCCATGGAGGTGCTGGAATTTGAGCCAGCACCTAAAGAGAGGAGGGGATTAAAGGGTTGGAACCACCTGGTCCCCTGCCATAGTTGGAGGAGATGGTGGTCTTCTTCAATTCTGGAAGGTGGTGAAAAAATGGTCAAATAGAAAGCTTTTAGGAAGCTTTTGAAAGAAGGGTGAGGAGTGGTAAGACAAAAGTGTTTAGGAAGGGAGTTCTGGGGACAGGTATAATGCAGCTGAAAGAGCAGACACTGATGGTAGGCAGTGAGCAGTAAACCAGTGTCTGAAGTATGGAGGATGCATGTGGGACATACAGCTGGAGGAGATCACAGAGGTAGGGTTGGGCAAGGCTCTGGAAAGATCTAAAGGTGAGGATAAAGATCCTGAAATCAATTCGCTGGGGCATAGAAAACCAGTGGGACTTAGGAAGAAGAGGAGTGATGGGAGTGTCGGACTTAGTGTGGCTTATCTGAGTGAATTGTAGTTTATGGAGGGTGAAGACTTCAAGCAGAGCATTGGAGAAATTGAACCTCAAAGTTTAGGTCCATGTTGCCATTGAGTTGTTGATACTGATTTAGGTTTTACCCACCAGGGAGATAACAGTGCTAAGAAGACTTCTTTCCAAAACTCCAGGCCCACAAAATTCAAACAAGACAAACCAACTAATCAACAATAGTAGAGCAAATAGAACGGAATTGCTCGACCTTCAAGGATCTATTGCCAGGGCTGGAGGATGGCACGTAACATAGAAACATAGAAGATAGGAGCAGGAGTAGGCCATTCAGCCCCTCGAGCCTGCTCCGCCATTTAATGAGATCATGGCTGATCATCCAAATTCCGTACCCTGTCCCTGCTTTCTCCCCATATCCCTTAATCCCTTTAGCCTTAAGAAATATATCTAACTCCTTCTTGAAGCTGCAGATTTTTAATCACGCCTGCTCTAAGGAACACTAGAGATGACTGTATGGGCACTGAAGTAGAAGGGGACATTGAAGTAGAAGGTATTGGAGCAAATGTAAAGGTAGAAATTCGGCTTGGCAGCACCTGTGTCATTGAGGGTAACTGGGCGAGCCTGGACTAGAAAACCAGTCTTAGTAAACAGAAACTTCCCACGGTTTCATGCAACGTGCCCACATATCTGTTGCCTACTTTAATTGTGAATTATCTTTACATGTTTGATTTTGCGACAAAATAAATTATAACTCAGAATAAAAGATTGATTATTTGCAAGTAAGTTTAATGATTGACTTTTTTTAATGGTACAAGCGCTGACAGATTTCATACAGTAGCAATGCTGCACTGTAAAGATGCTGCCAACTATTACTGAAAAGAGCGCTTATGCCGAATGAGGTTTTCAGCTTGCCTTTGGGTAATATTTCACAGAGCAATTAATTGTTAAATCTAGACTAAGAAAGCTTTCCAGGTAAGCTGCTAAATCATGATCTTTAGTTCATAAGATTTAGCTGGGTAACAGCTGTTCATTCCTATATTCACAATCTTTGCACGTGCAGGACTTGATGTCGATATACTTGTAAGTCTTAGCAGTTCCATTTTTACACCGTAGTTTCACTGACTTTTCTTCCGTCTCCCTTTCATGACAGCACTGACAATTATGTTTCATGGTGTTTATATCAAAGTTAAATCTGGAAAAAAATAATTATATTGTATAACAAGTCTTCCCAATAAATACAAGTGAGAATAATCACATTAATTTATCAACAATGCCTTTAATGACAGGAAAGCTTTCTGTTCTGGACATTATGTGGACATTATGGACATTTTACATGTAGATAGCACCCTCTGGTGGTAGCTATCGTATTGCAGCGACATTCTGGACATTTTTACATGCAGTAGCACCCTCTGGTGGTGGTTATTGTGTTAGCAATGTGTTTGTATGAAACAGAGGTCATTTGACCTTTGTTCCTTTCTTCCTGTGTGAGGTCATTTGACCTTTGTTCCTTTCTTTCTGTGAGAGGTCATTTGACCTTCGTTCCTTTCTTTCTGTGAGAGGTCATTTGACCTTCGTACCTTTCTTCCTGTGTAACCCAGGGAGTAGAATCCCAGGAAGTAGAATTCCAGGAAGAACCTGGCAGTAATGGAGGATTCCATAGGGGATTCACAATCCATATGTTAGGCCAAGCGCAATATCTGAGTATCTTTGTTTGTTAGCATAATAGCAACATTGTCAGAGTAGTATTTTGACAATAATATGTTTATAAAAGGTTAATATTTGATAGTTACAGAAGTGAGTCCAAATGTTAGTTAGTTATACAATTAGTCTATTCTACTGTTGTAAATATGTTTATATCTTATGTAATATTGAATGTATAGTACTCAGTTTATGTACAAAACATACTTTATCTTTGTTTACAGTTTCACAAAAATTGTTCAAGTATAGGATTCAAACAGCAAACGGCTTCACGAAGAATTATTTTGAATAAGTGTTTAACTTGCTGGATAACTAGATAGGAGCACGTCTAGTGCGGCCAGTACACTTTCAATAGGACCTGTAGAGACACGGGAATATAGTACAGATGGAAATATCAAGCCTGACTAAATGGTGGAATGCTGCTACTGTGGCTGGCTGTATGAGTGCTAAGGGTCTGTGCTGAGAAATAACTGGTGGCAAAAGTGTACAAATATAAAACCAATTCAGACGCAGAGTGAACAAAAAAAAGTGAATGAATCAGTGAACATCCAGCCGTGCATACATAGGATGTGAGTAGAAGCACCAGAAAGGCAAATGTGTGACCAGTTTTAATCTTTACCCAGAGAGTGGTTAGAATGGAGTAGTTGAGATGAATAGTATAGATGCATTTAAGAGGAAGCTAGATTGGTACATGAGGGAGAAAGGAATAGAAGGATATGGTGATAGGGTGAGATGAAGTAAGGTGGAAGGAAGCTTGTGTGGAGCATGAACACCAGTACAGACCTGTTGGGCCAAATGGCCTGTTTCTGTGCTGTGAATACATGTAGTTTGAAAGGATATCAGAGACCTTTTTGCATTGCATTATACAAGGTATTTTGCTATTCAAGCTAAGTACAAGTAATTAAAAAAATCTACTTACTTAGTGATTGAAAAGCATTGCCCTTCACATCGTTTTACTTCAACATTTGCTTCACAATTGTCCCTGACAATTCTTTCAGTAAACGCTCTGGGCTTGCATTCTGCAAAGGAAAAAAAAGTTAGCAACTCATTCACAAAATAATAGCGATCAAAATAACTTTATTGACAAGGAGTTGAGCAGGAGATAAGATTTCTATTTGTGGAGGATACAAAGTTGGCATACATCTGCTCTTTGTGCTAGAATTATTTATTCCACCAGCCAGCTATATTGCAGTTCTAAAGAGATCTACATCACTAAATACCCTGCTGGTCTGGCTGGATAAATCATGGTGATCAACACCACTTTCGGAGAGAAAATGATGAAATATTTAACATAATTCCACCGTTAGGGGAATTATTATTAGTCAACACACCATGTGACTTGTTTTTAATCCCAGGGCTGCCACTTGGGTGGGATGAGAGGTGAGAAAATCAGAGAGGTGTACCTGCACTCTCTCTCAGTTGAAAAGGAGATGGTGTGTGACATAAATTAAACATAATTGCTGGAGAGACATTGGGGGGAATTTTAACCCCAAAAAACAGGTGGATTGGGGTTGGGTGGGAGGTTAAAGTGTTAAAAATGTGAATCCCATCCCCAACCCACCTCCAACCTGCCCACTTCAGGTTTTAACAGAGGCGGGACGGGGTGGGCAGCCACCCTGCTCCCAGGAGGCGGGTTGGCACTTTAAATATTACAATCAGGTTCCGTGCCTCATTTGGAAGCACCATTTTAAATTTAACTCTGGCTGGCTGGGTTTCCCCAGCCTCGGCACTATATAAATGCAAGTTGTTGTTGTTGTAGTGAAAGACACTTATTAAGACATTATTAATAAATGATACCATCCCAATTGAAGATAAATTGACTTACTGTCACATGAGGCGACACATTTGGTGTTGTTTTCTTCCAGCATCATTCCATCTGGACAAAAGCATCCTTCTATAGCGGGGATAAATGCTAACCCAGGTACCACCATGCTAAAAATCGAAAAGACATTTTTTATAAGATTATCAGTAACATTAAAAATATTTTTTTAAGCTCCAACTTTAAAAAGAATTGTTGAAACACATAATTGGTCTATGAACATTTGAGAATATACTCACTGGTTCACACAAAGGTCATCTCCCCTTTCCTGGCATGACTTATAAACAAAATCTTGACGACAGGGAAAACCTTGAATTTTAAAAATAGTATTAGGTATAGAATTTAATAACATAAACAAATGCATTAAAAGCCATCGTATAAAGCATTCAACCAACAGCTAAAAGAATCACAATTTGTTATATATTGTATGTGCAATAGAATTATGTAGTCATAGGTAAGCTCCCTCTTTTGTTTCTATGAAATGGTGTGCTTTAAAAATTTCCTTTCGGTTTCTTGCAGAATGGTATACAAATCCCAGGTAAACTTACAAACCCGCAATGATACAGGTGACTGCACTTGTTAATGTAGACCAGGAAGCAGGTGATAGAAAGGCAGCCATACATGCACTAAGCATCTATAATGAAGAACCTATTAGTCTACCAAGCCTGGAGCATTAGTTCAGCATCAATCAGAAGCCTTCAATTTTGCCACCATGTTCTTTGTTTCCTGTCATCTATAGAAATGTTGGCCACTTATAGACACCAGGGACTTTAAATTTTTGACATTTGGGTTGGGAGATAAATAGGTTTTCTAGTATGTTATCACAAGGACTAAGGTCTCTAGTATATTATTACCAGCACTAAGGTCTCTAGTATATTATCACAAGGACTAAGGTCTCTAGTATATTATTACCAGCACTAAGGTCTCTAGTATATTATCACAAGGACTAAGGTCTCTAGTATATTATCACAAGGACTAAGGTCTCTAGTATATTATCACAAGGACTAAGGTCTCTAGTATATTATCACAAGGACTAAGGTCTCTAGTATATTATCACAAGGACTAAGGTCTCTAGTATACTATCACAAGGACTAAGGTCTCTAGTATATTATCACAAGGACTAAGGTCTCTAGTATATTATCACAAGGACTAAGGTCTCTAGTATATTATCACAAGGACTAAGGTCTCTAGTATATTATCACAAGGACTAAGGTCTCTAGTATACTATCACAAGGACTAAGGTCTCTAGTATATTATCACAAGGACTAAGGTCTCTAGTATATTATCACAAGGTCTAAGGTCTCTAGTATATTATCACAAGGACTAAGGTCTCTAGTATATTATCACAAGGACTAAGGTCTCTAATATGTTATCACAAGGACTAAGGTCTCTAGTATATTATTACCAGCACTAAGGTCTCTAGTATATTATCACAAGGACTAAGGTCTCTAGTATATTATCACAAGGACTAAGGTCTCTAGTATATTATTACCAGCACTAAGGTCTCTAGTATATTATCACAAGGACTAAGGTCTCTAGTATATTATCACAAGGACTAAGGTCTCTAGTATATTATCACAAGGACTAAGGTCTCTAGTATATTATCACAAGGACTAAGGTCTCTAGTATATTATCACAAGGACTAAGGTCTCTAGTATATTATCACAAGGACTAAGGTCTCTAGTATATTATCACAAGGACTAAGGTCTCTAATATGTTATCACAAGGACTAAGGTCTCTAATATGTTATCACAAGGACTAAGGTCTCTAGTATGTTATCACAAGGACTAAGGTCTCTAGTATATTATCACAAGGACTAAGGTCTCTAGTATATTATCACAAGGACTAAGGTCTCTAGTATATTATCACAAGGACTAAGGTCTCTAGTATATTATTACCAGCACTAAGGTCTCTAGTATATTATCACAAGGACTAAGGTCTCTAGTATATTGGGCCAGAAATTGGTGAACGGGGCTTGCCGCGCGTGCAAGCCCCGTATATGCACTTACCCCGCGCTCCTGCCGATCAGCTCCAGGGACGCCTGGAATTGGTGTTTCAAACAGAAGAATCCCGGGCAGCGTATGACGTCACGCCGCCCAGGAGTGCAGCCAGCGCGAAGCCTGGAGCGTGCAGTGCAAGTGAGACACGCCCCTTAAGGTCTCATTGTAGCAGGACACGCCCCCAATGTTTCTGTCAAGCTGCTAAGCATTTTTACATGCAAAGCAGCAGTTTAAATAGGTTTTTGGAAGTTTTTTGAAGATTTTGGTAACTTTTATAAACTTTTAAAAATGTTTACATTATTTTGAAGAATCTGAAGTAGTTTTAAACAGATTAAAGCAATTTAAAGACTTTTAAAAGCCCTAAAAGAATTTTTTTAATTCCATTTATTTATTTAGCAATGTCGTCGTCATACGTGTCTTCACACTGTTCCCTTTGGGGAACTGTATGAAGTGGTGGAAGGATTTATGGCCATGATTAACGCTCATTCCGTGACCATAACCATCTTTGAACCAGCCATTAGGGCGGTTAGTCCTATGGCGGGAGGGTTTTACGGGCTCCCACAAGCTATACAAGGAGGGGGGGCCACCCACACCCACGGACGCAAATATCCCACTGGATGTCAACCCAGAATTTAGAGCCCGAGCTCCGACTCCACTTGCCGGGACTGTCTGGAGCAGGGTTCGAAACCCTACCCTGATCTGGCCCAGCGGCGGGGATCCTACCGCTATGCCAAAGGCCCAATCCGATTAGCAACGTGAAATGGCTGGAATGAGCACACTTCACGGCATTAAAAGAACTCACAATTGAACTGATGATGACCTCAGCAATCACCTCAAGGAGGTGGAGGCGCAGCGCCTGCTCATCATTGGTAATGAGAAGTCAAAGGCGCCGCAAAAAGGGCAGATGATAGCTTGGTCTTTCAAATGGCAGCATAGGGCTCCAGTCACGGGGAGGGAAAAGGCGCAGGAAACATATGGGTGTCACCTTTTGTGCGGAGTGGGCCTTTTGCGTAGCAGTAAGCATCCCCGCCGCTGGGCCAGAAGGAGTAGGGTTTCGAACCCCACTCCAGACAGTCCCGGCAAGTGGAGTCGGAGCTCCAACTATAAATTCTGGGTGGACATCCAGCGGGATACTTGCGTCCGTGGGTGTGGGTGGCCCCCCCCCCTCAGATGGGTTGTGGGAGCCCGTAAAACCCTCACGCCATAGGACTAACCACCCTAATGGCTGGTTCAAAGATGGTTACGGTCACGGAATGAGCGTTAATCACGGCCATAAATCCTTCCACCACTTCATACAGTTCCCCAAAGGGAACAGTGTGAGGATACGTACGACGATGACCTCTTGCGCAATGCACCTCCTTGGACCCTCAGTCGCAGATGCGAGGGGGCAAATCGTGCAATTGTTAAATTTTTCATTTTATTGACATGTGAAATGTTGGACCAGTAATTCCCTTCCAAATGCGCGAGTACGGTCGGGGTACTTATGCGTCTGGCCGGAGGAAATGCCGGTTTTCAGCATGCACAGTGCATGTGGGGAAAACCGGCATTTCCTGTCCTCTGAACGAAGGGGTTCAGAGGCAGAACGCGTGCGACTGCACAGGCAGCGCGTGCGCAGTAAAATTCGCCGCTTTCATTCATGCTTTCAGTGAGGTCAAGTCATTACAACTTACACATGAAAAAAGCATGGGTACAGTTGCTCCAGAGGCTGCGGAGGAGGATATTTTTTTATCGTGGAGCTTCTGAAAGTATGTATGTCTGTATATATTCCTTTGCGTGTTATGTCTGAATGTATTATTTAATTATGACTTTCAGAGAAAGTAACTTATTGGAAAATCATAATTAAAAACATACATTCATACACATTAGTAAAGGAATATAAAACATACATACATATACGTAAAGGAATATATGTGGACATACATACATAACTCATTCTCACATTCCATTCACACAGCCACAATTGCTCCTTCTACCTACCGTTCTGAAAACCCGTTTAAAAAATAAAATTTAAACTTTAAAACTTACTTAAAATTTCTTAAAATAACTTCCCTCCCTTTCCCAAGCAAAAATATTGCATTTCAGAAGCTCCACGATAAAATATATCTTCCTCTGCAGCCTTGGAACAACTTTACACCTGCTTTTTTCAAGTGTAACTTGTAAGGGCTTACCCTCACTGAATCCATGAATGAAATCTACAAAGTTCACTGCGCACGCGCTGCCTGTGCAGTCGCACGCGCTGTGCCTAGACCTCGGGTCTGGAAATGCCGGCGTTCCCCGCATGCGCTGTGCATGCTGAATGCCGGCATTTCCAACGGCCAGATGCGTGAGTACCCCGACCGTACTCACGCCTTTGGTCACGAATTTCTGGCCCATTATCACAAGGACTAAGGTCAGAAACGAATGTGCAATGATACAGGTGTTTTATCATAGCATATTGTTCTATTTTAACTCATTCACTATTAAAGATATCATTTGACATCACAAACTATAGTTACTGGTATGGAGCTGTGTCCTTTGTTGTTCATACTTCATGTGAACATAAGAAATTATGTTATAATAGCAGTGTATTGTAAACAAGCTGCATTGCAGTAGAATTGTAAGCGTAGAGTGCAAGTGGGGTTATACCTGTATGCAGTACGGGCCACCTAATGCACACTCTAGTTATGGGAACATCAGTTAACTGGGATTTTATCCTCAGTTTTCTACTCACTGCTCATTAAAATGGAGTTGTATCCATTAAGAGGTGTTAACCAGGAATGCTGAAAAGCTGGAGCTTGCAGGGTCAGTGGAAGGGCACCGAATTTGCATGGGACGGGGGGGGGGTGCGGGGCATACAGGACAGTATGGACATATCTCCAGTGCCCAACTGCCCATGGAGGCAGGAAATCTGGCAGCTGCCCATTATGGAGGTGTGACGAATGCCCATGCCTTCACCTGAACACAGATTCCAGTAACTTCCCCACAACAGACATTAGACTAATAGTCCTATAATATCCTAGTTTATCATTCCTACCCTCCTTCAATAATGGAGTGACATTGGCAATTTTCGAATCCAAAAGGGACAATTCCTGAATCACGAGAGTTTTAGAAAATCATGAGTAAAACAGCTACAATTTCCTCAGCTATTTCTAATAATGCTCTGGGGTGGAAACCATCGGGTCCTGGAGATTTGTTTCTCTCATTATTTTCTCCATTGCCATTTTTTAACTTATATTAAATCTAGTAAGTTCCTCCCCTTAATTTATGTTTTAGTTTTTCTCATATCTCTGGTACTTTATCCTCATCCTCCACTAATCTAGCATTTTTTAAAATTCCATTCTTTGGGGGCTTCCCCTTGTGACACTCAACTGGAGACTGCTATCTCACCTGGGTACCTGCCAATTTCCAATGCGTTCTGCCCATCTCCCATTGGCACTATGGTGGGAATCTGGCAGAACTTGCAAGGAGATTTGTGGCCTGTAGGTTGCTAACATACACACTAACATTTCTATTTTATAGGGATCTGGTTCAGAGCAGGCTTTTGCTTGCAGTTGTCCTTTGCGCACAAAATAATTCTCCTGTACTTACAAGTACTTCTTTGTTATTTTTAGAATAGGTACATAAGAACAAAAGAAATAAGAGCAGGAGTAGGCCATTTGGCCCTTCGAGCCTGCTCCGCCATTCAATAAGATCATGGCTAATCTTCTACCTCATCTCCACTTTCCTGAACTATCCCCATATCCCTTGATTCCCTTAATATTCAAAAATCCATCAATCCCTGTCTTGAATATACTCAACAACTGAGCCTACACAGCCCTCTGGGGTAGAGAATTCCAAAGATTCGCCACCCTCTGAGTGAAGAAATTTCTCCTCATCTCAGTCCTATATGGCCGACCTTTCATTCTGAGACTGTGACCCCTGGTTCTATACTATCCAGCCAGGGGAAACATTCTCCCTGCATCTACCCTGTCAAGCCCTGTAAGAATTTTGTATGTTTCAATGAGATCACCTCTCATTCTTCTAACTTCCAGAGAATATAGGCCTAGTCCACTCAATCTCTCCTCATATTTAGTCATTTTCCAGATTTGTAATATAAACATAGAAACATAGAAGATAGGAGCAGGAGTAGGCCATTCGGCCCCTCGAGCCTGCTCCGCCATTCAATGAGATCATGGCTGGTCATCCAAATTCAGTACCCTGTCCCTGCCTTCTCTCCATATCCCTTGATCCCTTTAGCCTTAAGAAATATATCTAACTCCTTCTTGAATATATTAATGAATTGGCCTCTACTGCCTTCTGTGGTAGAGAATTCCACAGGTTCACCACTCTCTGGGTGAAGAAATTCCTCCTCATCCCTGTCCTAAATGGCTTACCCCTTATCCTTAGACTATGACCCCTGGTTCTGGACTCCCCCGCCATCAGGAACATCCTTCCTGCATCTAGTCTGTCTCGTCCTGTTAGAATTTTATAAGTTTCAATGAGATCCCCTCTCATTCTTCTAAACTCCAGCGAGTATAAGCCCAATTGACCCAATCTCTCCTCATACGTCATTCCTGCCATCCCAGGTATCAGCCTGGTGAATCTTCACTGCACTCCCTCCATGGCAAGAACATCCTTCCTCAGATAAGGCGACCAAAACTGCACACAATACTCAAGGTGTGGTCTCACCAAGACCCTGTACAACTGCAGCAAGACATCCTTGTTCCTGTACTCGAACCCTCTCGCTATGAAGGCCAACATACCATTTGCTTTCTTAACCGCCTGCTGCACCTGCATATGTACTTTCAGCGACTGGTGCACAAGGACACCCAGGTCTCATTGCACTTCCCCTTCTCCCAATCTATTGCCATTCAGATAATAATCTGCCTTCCTGTTTTTGACACCAAAGTGGATAACCTCGCATTTATCCACGTTATATTGCATCTGCCATGCTTCTGCCCAATCACCCAACCTGTCCAAATCATCCTGGAGTTTCTCAGCATCCTCCTCACAGCACACACGCCCACCCAGCTTTGTGTTGTCTGAAAACTTGGAGATATTACATCTAGTTCCCTCGTCTAGATCATTAATATATATTGTTAATACTTACTGCACAGTCCATTTGTGAAAGCCCTCCAATTGACACATATGCCTATACTTGCACAAGCCATAGCAGCAGCTTCCAGGCTAGTACAGTCAACGGTTGAATTTAGCTGGCAATGGTCAAAGTGACAACTCTTGATGTACTTGTCAAGGTTGATCTTCTTTCTGCATTGATCAAATGGCCTGAATAGTAGGAAAGAGAAGCGTGCTTAAAAATTGTGAATGGACCATTTTCTATTAATTCCTATATGTTTCGTTCATGTGAGAACAGTTGGCCTATTTAAATTTTTAGGTTTCTGGTGCTTCGCTTGTTGCAACCTGTCACTATTTAATTGAAAAGGTATTTTTTTCCCTGCTTTGCCCAGATGTAAACTGCCATTTATTGGTCACATAAATATAACAGATGTCCAATTTCAATGATTCTAAATGCAATTACACATCAATGTAGATAACCTTTTTAAGACTACAAGGGGGAGAAATTCAGTATCGCCCCATTTGGGGCGCAATTATCGGCCGGGTGAAAAGTTTAGCGCCTGGCGCTAATTATCGCCTCTGACTGCAAACTTGATACTATCGTCCCGGAGGTGATTTGAGCGCTAAATCAGGCGCTACACACCTCTCTTAAGGCACTAACGCCGAGGAGCAAGGCGCTACATCAGAGCGTTGGCGAAGCTCATGTGATGTCAGTCAGCAATGGAACACAGACACACTGGCGCCGGCCAGTTCTTAAAGGGGAGAGTCGATCTTGCTCTCCATCCACACCCTGCTCATTGCAGCCTTGAATCTCGGCCTGGAGAGACCTGTACATCAATTCTGCTGAAAGAACAATGGAGAGGCCCAGGGAAAAAGCTCAGAGTGTAGCCCCCATAGTCTCTATTAAATCGATGCAAGGAAGGTCAAATCAAAATGAATCTGCAAAGTGCTGCTCAGTACCCAAAACTCCTTCACACAGCGTTGAATCTCTCCAGAAGTCTCTCTCTCTCTTTCTGAATGCGTGGTGCAAAAATGTCGCAGACAAAAAAAAGGCAGGAAGCGGCCGCCTTTAAATAGCGCTCCCCCAGTCCCTTCCCGACTGCAAAACATTCCCCTCTACCTGTCGTTGCTAGCGGCAGGCGGAAAGACAGGGGGCGCCACTCAATATCCGGTCCGGGGCATTGCATGCTCGACTGACGTCATGATCTGCGGGCGCAGGAGATCATGGCGGTAGTGTTTAGCGCCGCCGCAAAATGTCTGGTCAATTTCGCGAGCATCGCAAACATCGAATTTTACCCCCCAAGTATTTTCAAGGGAAATGCTTAAATCTGTACGAGTTTTGAAAGGAGGAGGGATTTACGGAAACTGACATTAATGTTAAATTAATAATTAATTAATAGTTTAAAACACAATTGAGTAAAGAAGTCAAGGCTTTGGAAAGGATACAGAGGAGTTTTACTAGAATGGCATCAGGGAAGAGGAACTTTCAGTTATGTGGAGAAACTAGAGAAACTGGGATTGTTCTCCCTTAGAGCAGAGACGGCTAAGGGGGAATTTAATAGAGGTGTTCAAAATTATGAGAGGTTTTGATAGGGAGAGGGATAAACTGTTTACACTGACGGGAGGGTTGGTGACCAGAAGACACAGATTTAAGGTAACTGGCAAAAGAACCTGGGGGGAGATGAGGAGAATTGTTTTTACGCAGTGAGTTGTTATGATTTGGAATGCCTGAAAGGATGGTGGAAGCAGATTCAATAGTAACTTTCAAAAGGGAATTAGACATATACTTGAAAAGGGAACATTAGCGGGGCTATTGGGAAAGAGCGGGATAGTTGGACCAATTGGACAGCTCTTTCAAAGAGCCAGCACAGGCATGATGGGCCGAATGGCTTCCTTCTGTGCTGTAAGATTCTATGGTTCTATAATGTAATAGTCTGATACCTAAATATTTGAGAATTAAGCACTGATTAAATATATCTCACTGAATCTGTCCAAAAACAGTTTTTTTGTTAACTGCAGGCCAAATGTGTACACCAACCTTTCATCTATAATTCCACCCTAAGAATAAATTTGCTGCTGAAGTGAGGACTATTTCTATTCTCAGCCTCTTAATTCCAAGCTCCCATAGGTGTCCCAATGCAAGACTTTACTATGTAGGCGTGTTTCACTAAGAGATACACTGAGCACAAGACAACTCTGCACCTATTACCTTTACAGTGGCAGGCATTTAAAGCGAGAACTTTAATGGCTCGTAATTTGCGGCCCCATTTCATCCGCATCCCCGGGAAAAGGGCCTCCGTGGGTGGCGAGTTTGCCCAACTTCTGCCCAGCGAATGCCCGTGTAATTCTTACGCCTGGTAAAAGCAGACGTAAGGCCTCCTTTTACCAGTGTAAGAGTTCTGTAAAAAAACTTTAAAATACCTTTTTTTCAATCATTTAAACATTACAAAAACCTGTGCAATAAGGTAAGGTTATTTTTAGCCTCTTTAAAACATTTAAATTTATTTTTCAAAAAATTTAATTTTTGTTTTAAATATTTAATTAAATGGCATTTTAATTAATTTTAAATATGTAATTTAAAAAAATTAATTTGATGTGTAGATGTATTTTTTGCGGGTATCCAGAAAGGCCCAGGACCGCGAGTCTCCGTACCTCCAAGACCACCAAGTACGTGGGTATTTTATTTGCGGATTGGAGGCATTTCCCCGCGGGAAGCCTCCGACCGCAAATTCAGGGCATTGTCTTTCTAACTGCTGAGATTTTGATAACTGACAAGGAGGAACACTGACCACTTTAATCAGTTGCAGTCCTTCACTGATCCTCGTCCTACATTTCTTTTGATAGGTCCTGTGTAAAATTGCTATGCATATTTATGGATCACTAAGTTTATTCACTGTTTGAAGAATAATTTAATTTTATGGTAGGATTATAGATGTTATTTGTTGGGAGTCAACTGCACCAGCAGTGTTTATAAAGATGAAGTCATAATGCAGAAAGAATTCAAATTGCAAAACCCCTGTGGATATCATTTAAATAGCGTAATTGATTTAAGGGGAATTCAGAGGTAGCCAGATAATCATATGAGGGAGAAAGGAATAGAAGGCTATGCTGATAGGGTTAGATGTGGAGGCGTGGGAGGGGACTCGTGTGGAGCATAAATATCGGCATAGACTAGTTGGGCCGAATGGCCTGTTTCCATGCTGCAGACTCGATATAATGCTATGTAATTTAATATATTTGTAAATTGGCTTTCAGATACTAATTTTGAAAAAATTAAATTGGAAGAATGAGTTCACTTACTTTTCTTGAATGATATCACAGATTGTTTTCTCAGTTTTGCAAGTTGGCGGAGGAGTAACTGGAGTACAAGGCACATTAGTAGGAGTTGATTGACAATAAGGTTTAGTGGGATCATCAACTCTCCAATCATATGCAGTTTGGTGACAACAGTCAGAAGGCTCGACTGTCCCATTCTTTCTTGTGCATTGGGCTGGGGAATGTGAGCAGGATCCTAAGATAAGCAAAAATGATGCAGTATGTTATGTACCAAACAAAGTTCACATTACCAGCAAAATTATCAATAGAATAAAATGCAAGTCATTTGACATGATTTAAAGTTGTATGATATTATTATGTAATGTATATCACATACCACATTGTCCTTGGGTGTTATTAAAGAAGTAGTTTTCTGGCACTCTGATTGTAAAATCATTACGAAAAGCAATAATGCTTGTTCGAATTTCAGGAATAGAAATATATGTGCTCCTGCCCAGTTTAATAATCTTAAATCCATTTGAACTATAGGGAAGACTCACATCATTTCCATTGACAGTTAACTGTGAAAGAATAAAATAGAACTTTAAGAAAAATCTCCAAGCTACAAGAAAGAAAATGATATCAACCTATCTGATTAATGCAGTACATCGAATGTTTCGGGACAATTACATTAACTGGAGCTTATGAGCCAAATAAAGTGAAAGAGACTCAGCAGATGGGTAATGACAGGTGCTGTTGCTATGTTTAACACTCTTTATGCTTATTTGTAATTTGTTGTACTGTTTTAGTGCTTTGCTATATTGGTCAGTTGGTTTAACATTATAGAAACATAGAAAAATAGGAGCAGGAGTAGGCCGTTCGGCCCTTTGAGTCTGCTCCGCCATGCAATATGATCATGGCTGATCCTCTAGCTCAATACCATATTCCCGCTCTCTCCCCATACCCCTTGATGCCTTTTGTGTCTAGAAATCTATCTATCTCCTTCTTAAATATATTCAGTGACTTGGCCTCCACAGCCTTCTGTGGTAGAGAATTCCACAGGTTCACCACCCTCTGAGTGAAGAAATTTCTCCTCATCTCAGTCCTAAATGTCCTACCCCGTATGCTGAGACAGTGACCCCTCGTTCTAGTCCCCCCAGCCAAGGGAAACATCCTCCCTGCATCCAGTCTGTCTAGCCCTGTCAGAATTGTATATGTTTCAATGAGATCCCCTCTCATTCTTCTAAACTCTAGCGAAT
Organism: Somniosus microcephalus; assembly: GCF_052327205.1. NCBI lineage: Eukaryota > Metazoa > Chordata > Chondrichthyes > Squaliformes > Somniosidae > Somniosus > Somniosus microcephalus. Next base: position 36,701,441 of record NC_141003.1, on the reverse strand, counting down.
ACAGGCCTAGTCGACCCAAACTCTCCTCATATGACAGTCCGGCCATCCCAAGAATCAGTCTGGTGAACCTTCGCTGCACTCCCTCTATGGCAAGTATATCCTTTCTTAGGTAAGGAGACCAAAACTGCACACAGTACTCCAGGTGTGGTCTCACCAAGGCCCTGTACAACTGTAGTAAGACATCCTTGCTCTTGTACTCAAATCCTCTTGCAATGAAGGCCAACATACCATTTGCCTTCCTAACTGCTTGCTGCACCTACATGTTTGCTTTCAGTGACTGGTGTACAAGGACACCCAGGTCCCTTTGTACATCAGCATTTCCCAATCTATCACTATTTAAATAATACTCTACCGTTCTGTTTTTCCTACCGAAGTGGATAACTTCACATTTATCCACGTCATACTGCATCTGCCATGTATTTGCCCACTCACTCAACTTGTCTAAGTCGCCTTGAAGCCTCTTTGCATCCTCCTCACAACTCACAATCCCACCTAGTTTCGCGTCGTCAAACTTGGAAATATTATATTTGGTTCCCTCATTCAAATCATTGATATATATTGTGAATAGCTGGGGCCCAAGCACTGATCCCTGCAGTACCCCACTAGTCACCGTCTGCCACCCCAAAAAAGACCCATTTATTCCTACTCTCTGTTTCCTGTCTGTTAATCAATTTTCAATCCATGCCAGTATATTACCCCCAATCCCATGTGCTTTAATTTTGCACACTAACCTCTTATGTGGGACTTTATCAAAGGCCTTCTGAAAATCCAAATACACCACATCCACTGGTTCTCCCTTATCTATTCTATCAGTTACATCCTCAAAAAACTCCAGTAGGTTTGTCAAAAACGATTTCCCTTTCATAAATCCATGTTGACTTTGTCTAATCCCGTTGATATTTTCTAAGTGTCCTGTTATCACATCCTTTATAATAGACTCTAGCATTTTCCCTACTACTGATGTTAGGCTAACCGGTCTGTAGTTTCCTGTTTTCTCTCTCCCTCCTTTTTTAAATAGTGGGGTTACATTTGCCACCCTCCAATCTGCAGGAACTGTTCCATAATCTATAGAATTTTGGAAGATGACAACCAATGCATCCACTATTTCCATGGCTACCTCTTTTAGTTCTCTGGGATGCAGATTATCAGGCCCTGGGGATTTATCAGCTTTCAGTCCCATTAATTTCTCCAGCACTATTTTTTTTACTAATACTGATTTCCTTTAATTCCTCCTTCTCACTAGATCCTTGGTTCCCTATTATGATAGTACTCTTTTTAATATGCCCAGACTCCTAAAGGGAGTCCAGAAGTTAAGGCTATTTTGGACAACATTGACTCCAACTTGCTTAGTCAGTGATAGATTTAATATTGTGGAAATCACTTCATGCCAGTGGACTAAAAACATGGAGGATTTATCAAATTAACTGAAACCATGTCGCATGTTGTATATTTCAAATTTCAAAATAGGATATGATACCAATGCTAATCCACATTACTCCAGGTTTTAATAATGATAAGCGATTTAAAGAGTGTTCTTTAACAAGAGGAAGCATGGAATTTGTGTCATGAGTGACTTGAGTATATAATCTACATTAAAACAGTGAACTACACTTCAAAAGTACTTCATTGGCTATAAAGCGCTTTGGGACGTCCTGAGGTCATGAAAGGCACTGTATAAATACAAGTTTGTTCATCATTTGTCGGTCATTCGATCTGAGCTGAACACATCAGTGTAGTGCTGAGTGAATGTTGCATTGTCAGAGTTGCATTCCTTTGGATGAGGTGTTGAACTAAGGCTCCATCTACCTGTTCCAATGGTTCAGGTGGATATTAAACATCCCATGACACTATTCAAAGAAGAACAGTGAGCTCTCCTGTGTTCTGTCCAGCATACCTCCCTTATCCAATAGTAAATTAACTGGCCATTCCTCTTCTGGTCGTTGGTAGAATCTTGCTATGCATAAAACAGCTGCCATGTTTGCCTACATAACAGCAGCTACTGCACTTCAAAGTAAATGACTAAGAAAAGTGCTTGGAGGTGTTTCTGAGCAATGTGATTTGGCATCATATAAACAAAAAAAATTATTTCTTGAGGAACAGGTGTAAGATCACAGAAGAAGGTCTTACCCTTAGGAATGGATGTATTGACCCCACATGTCATACTTAGACCTATCAGAAAACGAGTTTATGCTGGTTCAGGTTTTCTCGGAAGGTACTATACAAGATTTGTGAGTTAATGGAATTCCTCAGAGATTCCATCTGTTCTGCCTATGGCTGTGAAAATGTCAACAACCATTAATTTCTGGATACTGAGCCTTTCCAGTCATCAAAAGATAATTTTTCCAGCACTGGATAATTCTCTCCTCTCCACTCCTGAAAGCATTAAATAATGCCAGAGTATGGTTCCACAGGCACCGGTAGCCCTCTGATATCTTGTCCAAGTGGCCATTGTAATTTGTGATCCTGTCAGTGAGTGTTCGCAAGCTACTTAACTGTGAGTGCAACACAATCAGGAGCAGGACACTGGCTACCCATTTCCCTTCTGCAGTCCCCGTTACAATCCCAGCTGAGTCCAACTCACTAGGGGATCAGATTTATAATCTTCTGGTTTGTATCACTGCAATAGACTGGGCAGTATCTTTACCTATTAAGCTACCAAGGTGTTCTAAGGGGCCATTTTCACCCTTACCTACGAGATGACAAATGCACTGTTCCAGATAGCTTGCTGGTTCATCCATTTCTACAGAAACAGTTGGAAGGGCAGCAACAAATGAATGCATTGTTGGCTTCCTAAGTGTGTTAGGCTTGGACTATAAATTCATTGATAGCATCTATTACTAATAATTTGTAATACCATAGGGCACTTACCATATATCTAGCCCCAGTTGAAATAGTTACAACAGTTTCTTTGTAAAAAATAACTAGCCCTTTTGGACAAGATTTAGGTATACCGGGCAAGCAAAAATAATTATCAATTAGAACTCTGAAATTGTATTTTGGAACTTGTTCTTCGACAAGAGTATATGTGCAATTCCCAAAGAAGTCGTATTGTATGCCATTAAACGTGCGATAATGTGGCTCTCCCCATATTTCACATTCACCTAAAATTAGACAAAGATAGAATTTCAATATGGTAGAAAAGCAAGAATGCTACAAATTTCCAAATAACTGTTAAACTTAAATTGTTGCACAGAGTAATGATACTAACAATCACATTCCCATTGCTCACAACAGCCATTTTTAGTTTGGACTTTCACAGGCTCGATGTCACGACTGCATGTTGGTTTAATCAGTGGTGGACAAATGATGTCTGTTATCTCATAAATACTTCCTCCCAAACAAGTATGTTTGGAGCAGTTTACCTCCCAACTTTCATTGCACTAGAAAGAAAATGAACAAGAAATTCATTCATAAGTAAACTTTGAGTTGGATTAATTATCAAACATAACTTGTGAACGTGAAAACCACGTGTCTCTACTGGTACTTTAATTAGCAAGAGTAAAAAGCTGCCTATTTGAATACTATGTTATCTTTGTTTACTAGTATTTTCAAAATGCCTGAACATAACTGATCATATATAACCAAAATTAGCTGATGTAGCTTCTGTTTGGTTTACGATTTAAAAAAAATCTTTCTGCTTGAAATAAATTATTTTGTTCTGCCTATACTTGTGCCATCATTCTTCATACTCATCCTTGTTTTCCCTGCTCCTCCATCTACTGCTTGGCACTACAGTACCGCCCTCTTATCAGCTCCCTCTAAAACAGACGGCTGCTTGGGGAACTGCTGCCATCCCTGCCATGACACAGCAGCACCAGATCATTCACGGGACTGTAACCTTCAACATGAAGACCACTGACCTGCAAATCGCTGCTTCTGGCATGCATGCATTAACTAAAAAACATACCACTGTTCATATGAAGGGGTCCGGATAAAACTCTAGCCCCAGTAGCCACAAGCCCTTCTGGCTCTCCCATGGGGCTGTCCCTTTAATGGTGCAGGTGCCTTTAAGCACCCAAACGTTCTCCTCTGTCTAGTCTGGCACCCAATAGTCCACCACTAGGTGCATCTGAAGTGTGCTGATGATAAATAATGAAACACCAAATGGAACGTTGGGGCGCTGAGATAAAGGTCCTGGCAGAGCACTGCAATGCACACTAGACAACATCCAGAGAGGAAAACCGGGGGCTTTGATTCTTTTGGAAAATTATTAGGGAGATTTTCTGCTTTGCACCCCCCAACATCGCTGCCCCCCTACCCCTCTCGCCTTTCCACACAATGGGAACACAAACTAATAAATTGTGCAGTCCCAACCTGTGATTTGCCATCCATTGTTCATAAAGGTTGGAAAAGCAGGGGCAGGAGATGTGCAATTTCCTGACGTGTACTAGAAGCAGGAATATGGTAAATCTCTACCTTATATTGTTGAAATTATTGGCTCTTAGAAACTCAGCCAATGCTAAACGGGTAAAGAAATGAACAGGAATTTTCCACTTTAGTGAACTCGGGGTGCAAAGGTGCACCCCTGACCCCAGCTGATCTTCTGGTCTTAGGCTGCTAGCATATAGTAGGTGAACTCCCCAGCCTTCTCTCAGTAGTGCAGCCGGAGTGGGGCACAGTTTAGCATTGCACAGTGCTAACTTACCTTTTTTGTTATTCGTTCCAGGATGTGGGCGTCGCTGGCAAGGCCAGCATTTATTGCCCATCCCTAATTGCCCTTGAGAAGGTGGTGGTGAGCTGCCTTCTTGAACCGCTGCAGTCCATGTGGTGAAGGTACTCCCACAGTGCTGTGAGGGAGGGAGTTCCAGGATTTCGACCCAGAGATAATGAAGGAACGACGATATATTTCCAAGTCAGGACAGTGTGTAACTTGGAGGGGAATTTGCAGGTGATGGTGTTCCCATGCGCCTGCTGCCCTTGTCCATCTAGGTGGTAGTGGTCGAGGGTTTGGGAGATGCTGCCGAAGAAGCCTTGGCAAGTTGCTGCAGTGCATCTTGTAGATGGTACACACTGCAGCCACGGTGCGCCGGTGCTGCAGGGAGTGAATGTCTAAGGTGTTGGATGAGGTGCCAATCAAGTGGGCTGCTTTGTCCTGGATGGTTTTGAGCTTCTTGAGTGTTGTTGGAATGGCACTCATCCAGGCAAGTGGAGAGTATTCCACCACACTCCTGACTTGTGCCTTGTAGATGGTGGAAAGGCTTTGGGGAGTCAGGAGGTGAGACACTCGCCGCAGAATACACAGCCTCTGACCTGCTCTTGTAGCCACAGTATTTATGTGGCTGGTCCTGTTAAGTTTCTGGTCAATTATGACCCCCAGGATGTTGATGGTGGGGGATTCGGCGATGGTAATGCCATTGAATGTCAAGGGGAGGTGGTTGGACTCTCGCTTGTTGGAGATAGTCATTGCCTGGCACTTGTGTGGAGCAAATGTGACTTGGCACGTATCAGCCCAAGCCTGAATGTTGTCCAGGTCTCGCTGCATGCGACATAGACTGGTTCAATTTCTGAGGAGTTGTGAATGGAACTGAACACTGTGCAGTCATCAGCGAACATCCCCACTTCTGGCCTTATGATGGAGGGAAGGACATTGATGAAACAGCTGAAGATGGTTGGGCCTAGGACACTGCCCTGAGGCACTCCTGCTGCGATGTCCTGGGGCTGTGTTGATTGGCCTCCAACAACCACAACCATCTTCCTTTGTGCTAGGTATGACTCCAGCCAGTGGAGAGTTTTCCCCCCGATTCTCATTGACTTCAATTTTACTAGGGCTCCTTGATGCCACACTCGGTTAAATGCTGCCTTGATGTCAAGGGCAGTTACCTATTCCACTTTAAAAAGCAACTAAAAAAGTGTGTGATTGGTTGTGTAGTTTTGAGGTTTTCAGGTCAGGGATCATTACTTTAGTCCCCCCCAATTTCCTTCCCTTTTTCTCTTGAAAAATAGTGGCTCCTGTTGTGGTTTGATTTCACAGGTGCTGTTAGTCCTGTGGTGCCTCGCCAAAGCAGTTATTTCTCAAGCCTTACCTTGTTAATGCCCTGTTGTTTTTACATATAGCTCTAAAGCGTTTGCAGATCTCCACCTCTATCTCATTTCCACTGTATGGTGTCCTCTAGTGTACATCACGATTTGTACCAATTTCCTTCCTATTTCTAACTCTGTCCACACGGAATCTGTCTTCCAGCAATCCCCCAGGACAGCCTTAAGTTCAAATGCTGCAAGAGTCTTTCGCTAACATTGGCACCCCACCCAACTTTTTGTCCTCCGTGTTTTTTCCGAAAATGTTGTATCCAGGAATATTAAGGCCCCAGTTCTGTTCAAATGTAAGCCATGTTCCTGCTTTAGTTACTATATCACATTCCTCCATAGTTATTAATGCTTACAGCACTCCAATTTTGTGTTTTTTTTTGGAACATTGATCCTTATTCTCTTTCCTGTCTTAATTCTTGCATATCAATTCGCCCTTCTAACAGCGTTTTCATCTCTCACTATTTAATAGCTTCTTTCTTTCCCTTTCTTGTCTTATAATAATTTCTTTCTATTTATTTCAACAAAGTCTTCTGCTTCTATTATAATAGCTTTATAAATCTCCCCTGTGAGTCTCAAACCTAGATTTTCCCCAAAGTGATCAAAAATCATTAAAGCTGAAAATAAAAATCATCGCTTCCATCCAATGTCATTTATCTTGGCTTGTCAACAGTGTATGAACTCTTGCAATAAGAAGTTTGAACTTACCTTTCTCGGTGGGTTTATATCACAATAACATCCTGGTTCACTTGTAGGTGAGGTGACTGCCGGTGTTGAATAGACTGTAGTAACTGTGCTCGGGCTTAAAGTTGTTACAGACTCACAGCAGACTCTAATTCTATAGTCCAAGCACATTATGTCATTCTGAGAAGTGTCTTCATTGTAACTGCAAATCAGTCCGTTCTTTATATCACAAGTGACGTTGTTCTTTGTTTCACTGATTGGACGCTGTGGAAATTTGACAGCTTCACATTGAATTTTGCTTATTTTAGAAGGGAAAACGGAACACAATTTGTCACGTATTGGCTCCAGTAATTCAGAATCGCCTTTGTTGTAAATAGATGGTGAATTTTCATTAAACCAGTCAGACCATACACCGTTGCAAACCACTTCTGTAAGTTAAGATAGTGACATACTTAATACAAAATATAAATAGACAGCTATCAAAATCATTTCTAACTGTTGAGTGCGATGAGCAGGCTGACAGGTGGGACGAAGATGAAAGTAGGAGGGAAAAAAAACACACCTGTCAATCTGGTCACTGTAAGAAGTAAACATTTTTTTTAAAACACTTACCAGTAGTGGAGCTGGCAGTAAACCCGGTTGTAATTGCTGTCACTGTTGTAGTGATTCGTTCTGAAGAACAAAAAAAGCAATCAAAACCACAACACTGCAACTAAAATTTGATAGTACTAGCTGCAGATTCAGATATCCTTAAATTTTCAACCATTTCTACCCCAAAGGAAGGGTCTCCAAGACTGAACCAATGGACAGACATTGCCTGGAAGCCGAGATTGAAAAATGCACAATTGTGTCAAACAACTTGTTTATGTATCTTGAAAGAAGACATCACTCACCTGTTGTAGGACTGGCAGTAGACCCAGTTGTAGTTGTTGTCTCTGACGTAGTAGTTCTTACTTCTGAAAAGAGAACAATATTAACTACTACTGTGCTTCAAATTCAATCCTTACCGTTTGACCAGTCAGTAATTTTATTGATAATAAAGTGCAAAGAATGAGGAAAGCTTTAACTACACCCTACTAACTAGATCCATTTATTTCCCCCTTTGTTGAGTAAAAAAGAGAAAACAAACATGAGAGATGCAAGGCAAGTTTTGCATAATTGGTTGTGTTGTGACACAACTCTTTCAAGGTACTGGATAAAAGAAGGAAATATAACAATATTAACAATCACAACGGGTCAGGGAAGATCCTTTGACAATATCTGATAATAATTCTATTGGAATTTGAAAGTATGCAGACAACCAATATCAACATCAAATGCAAATTGTACGTTTCATTCAAAAGTCAGAGGGTATTGCCAATAGAGCTGAGGGAAAATAGATGAATAAGCAGAGACTAAGAGAAACATAGGTGGCACAAACATAGACACAGCACTTCTCAGGCAGAGCCACTGATCGAGCTTCATTCAAATAGATAATGGCCTGTATTTTCCGATGCCTACAGGTGTAGGGACATCGGAAATGCCGGTTTCAGGCATGCTAAGCACATGTGCTGAAAACTGGCATTTCCGATCTGTCAAGAATCGCACACCTGCCCTGGAGAAGGGCCTCTGCAGAGGGAGAGTTCCACTTTCTGCAGAACCTCCGCCCGCTGAAAACACTTAGAAATCTTACGCCTGGTAAAAGCAGGCACAAGGCCTGCTTTTACCAGCATAAGAGTTTAAAAAAGTAAAAAAAACCTCATTTATAATTTAAAAATACTTTTAAAAAAGGTAAGTTTATTTTTAGCCCCGTAAAAAACTTTAATTTAATGTAATTTTAACTCATTTTAAAAACGTGATGGTTTTTTAAAAATGTATTTAATGTTTTAGTATCTTTTTTCAGTGATCCCCATTCATACTTTTGACAGTTCTATCTGTCAAAAGTATGAAAGGGGATTCCCTTCTTTCATTGGCTCACCTGGCCCACGTGATCCCAGGGACGCTTGCGAACCGCCTGCGCCCCTGGGATACGTAGACCCTGCGCATTTCGACTGTGGGCAGGCCCAGGATCGGAAGTGTCCGGACCTCGTGAGCCCTCAAGTAAGTGCATAGATTTTTTTCCGCTAGGAGGTATCCGCACGCAGGAAGCCTCCTATCGGAAATTACGGGCCTATGTTTCCAACCATTTCCCTCTGACAGGAATGAGCTAAATATCTACAAGGGGTGAAGTAATGGATTTCCACAGTGTGGGAGTTGTTGAAACAAGATAACTTGTGTCACTGGTCTTGCTACTTTATATCGAAAGAAACCCTCACTCACCCGGTGTGGAGCCAATAGTGGACCCGGTTGTAGTTGTTTTCACTGTTGTAGTGACTCCTGAAGAACAACAAAATTAATCAAAACCACAATACAATGTAAATTCCTATAGTATTCCCATAGAGTTACCATACAAGACTATTTTATTGCTCTTGCTGCAAAAGTGATGTTGAAAAAACAAATTGCAGATTCAGATGTCTTTAAATTTTCAACCATTTTCATCCAAAAGGGCCTACAAGACTGAACTAATGGACTGACATTGCCTGAATCCTGAATTTGAGAAAACCATACTGGTGTGAACAGATTTGTTCGAGTATATTGAAGGAAGACTTCATTTTACTTATCCGTTGTAGTAGTTGAGTAAAAGTTGATGAGTAAGCAGAGACTAAGAGAGACAGAGGCGGCAAAAACCTTGGACACAGCATTTCTCCTCAGCACAGCCTCAGATTGAGCTTCATTCAAATATTCAAATGTTTTCAACCATTTCCCTCTGAAAGGAATGGACTAAATATCTACAAGGGGTGAAGTGATGGACTTCCACTGTCTGCTGAGTTGTTGAAACAAGATAACTTGTGTCACTGGTCTTGCTACTGGATATCGAAAGAAGCCCTCACTCACCCGGTGTGGAGCCAGTAGTGGACCCGGTTGTAGTTGCTTTCACTGTTGTAGTGATTCCTTCTGAAGAACAAGAAAGTTCATCAAAACCACGACAATACAACGTAAATTCCTACAGTGTTCCTGTAGTGTTCCACCAGAAGACTATTTTATTGCTCTTGTTGCAAAAGTGATGCTGATAAAATGAACTGCAGATTCAGACATCCAATAATTTTTCAACTATTACCTCCCAAAAGGAAGGGTCTACAAGACTGAACTGACGGACTGACATTGGCTGAAAGCTGAATTTGAGAAAAGTGCATTTGTGTGAACAGACTTGTTGGTCTATATTGAAAGAAGACATCACTTACCAGTTGTAGAACTGGCAGTAGATACAGTTGTGCTTGTTGTCCCTTTTGTTGTAGTCGTCACTTCTGATCAAAAAGAAAAATATTCAATACCACTGCACTCCGATTGCAAATCCAGCAATATTACTAGAGTTCCACTGCTCGGTTATTTCATTGACAAAAGGGCATAAAGCATGAGGAAATTATTGACGGCAGCTACTAACTAGGTCTCCTTACTTCAAATACTAAAGTGCAAACATTAACACGAGACCAACAAAGCAACATTTGCATAAATGGTTGTGTGTCAAAAGCAATCTTTCAAGTTACTGGACAAAAGAAGAAAAAGGAAAAATATTAACAGTCACAGCATGTCAAGAGGAACAACTTTTGACAATATTTGGTAATGATTGTATTGGAATTTGAAAGAATGCAGCGTACCACCATCATGAAATGAAAATTGTACGTTTCATTCAAAAGTTGGAGAAATATTGTCAGAAATTTGAGTAAAGGTTGGTGAGGAAGCAAAGACTGAGAGAGACAGAAGCGGCACAAACATGGACACAGCATTTCTCCTCAGTTAGAGCCTCTGATCTAGTTTCATGCAAATAATTATGTTTTCAACCATTTCCATCTGGAAGGAATGGGCTAAATATCTACAAGTGTGAAGGTCTTGCTACTGGATATCAAAAGAAGCCCTCACTCACCCGGTGTGGAGCCAGTAGTGGACCCGGTTGTAGTTGCTTTCACTGTTGTAGTGATTCCTGCTGAAGAACAAGAAAAATAATGAAAACTACTTTAATTCAACCTAAATACCTACAGTGTTCCTGTAGAGTTCCGCCATAAGGTTATTTTATTGCTCTGGCTGCAAAAGTGATGTTGATAAAACTAACTGCAGATTCAGATGTCTTTTAATTTTCAACCATTTCCACCCAAAAGGAAAGGTCTACAAGACTGAACTAATGGACTGACATTGTCTGAAATCTGAATTGGAGAAAAGCACACTGTTGTGAACAGACTTGCTGGTGTATATTGAAAGAAGACATTGCTTACCTGGTGTAGTAGTGTCAGCAATAACAGGTTGTGAAGGAATAAGCAATAGAACCTATTCAGAAAAATACACCATTCTATGAAAGAATTCTGGCCTTATCAGAACATGACAAACTGGGTCTGGAAATCTAGAAACCGAACAATGAAAAAGCTGTGATAGCATTCTGGTTATTGAGATAAGATAAGTTGTTGACACTGAATCAATAACCTTATTGAAACAGAAGGTTAGAGGCTCCTGGAAGTCTAAACCTTTGGGAATAAGACAATAGTTACCCGGTATAAGGTTTTCATTTACACCTGGTAATGGAGCACATAAAAGTAACAAACATTTGCCTTCATGAAAATTACATCAAGTAAAACACACCTGCAGTTACATCATTTTTTATGGTAAACTTAGAACACCTAAAGAGACATATTTCTGTAGTACTACCAGCTGAGGTGACTGTAAGAGCTGCAAGGGTCAGCAGAAAAATGACTAGAGATAATTAGCTTACATCAGCAGAAAACCTTAAATAAAATACCAATGGGAAAGGGTATAAAAATTGAACTCTCAAATGGGATAATAGACTCACTTAAAGGTGCAAAGTGATTCTTGGCTTCAGGGCTAGCTCTGTAAGTCTTCAACTCTTTGTACCTCGGGGATCAAGGTACTGTATTTGATTTTGGTGGATATCCTGAATAAACTGAGAACTGTAAAACTGTAGCGAAGTTAAGATTTGAGAGTAGGTTCTCTGCTAATAGAATTGTAAAGCTCTCTCTTTTTGGAATTGTTAATGTTGTGATTGACTCACCAACTGTAAATTATATGTCGGTTCTTTAATAAATCTATATATTTTTAGAATTGTCTCACATAATACTTCTGTATCAAACTCGCAAACTCAATCTCTGTATACTCTTTGGTGAGGAGTTGCAGAATTCTGGGGGAGTTTTCCAGACTCTCATAAATATCCAGAATGTTACAGTCTAGCTAAACTTATTAAAAGTGCTATCTGGAGGATGGTAACATTTTCAGGTTGTTCCTTTCCTTTAGGGAGAGATAGTCCAGACCTTTAGACCCAATTAAGCATCTTTAGGATTTGGCTACCTCAAACTTTAGTTGAAAATGAACATCTGGGGAATATGCCTGATCCGGGGTAGCCCTAAAGGGGCTAGGACTAGTAATTATCCTTTCAACGTGTGGTTGTTGTCCCCTTTTGTTCAGCAGTGATGACTACAACAAAAGAAAAAATTCAAAACCGCTGAACTCCGATTTCAAATCCTGCAGTACTGAAAATTTCACCAGTAGGCTATTTTACTGATACTAAAGTGCAATGAGGAAAATGTTTTACTACAGCAATAACTAGATCAACTTTTTTCTCCTTCTGTCAGGTAAAAAAAGCAAACATAAACATGAGAGTGGCAAGATAACATTTGCATAATTGGTTGTGTTTCAAAAGAACTATTTCAAGGTACTGGACAAAAGAAGAAAAGGGAAGAACATAAAAACATAAGAATTAGGAGCAGGAGTAGGCCATACCGCCCTTTGAGTCTGCTCCACCATTCAATAAGATCATGGCTGATCTTCGACCTCAACTCTACTTTCCCGCCTGATCCCCCTATCCCTTGATTCCTCTAGAGTCTAAAATCTATCGATCTCTGCCTTGAATATACTCAACAACTCAGCATCTGGGGTAGAGAATTCCAAAGATCCACAATCCTCTGAGTGAAGAAATTCCTCCTCATCTCAGTCTTAAATGCCGACCCCTTATCCTTAGACTATGTCTCCTAGTTCTAGACTCTCCAGGCAGGGGAAACAATCTCTCAGCGTCTACCCTGTCAATCTCCCTCAGAATCTTATATGTGTCAATGAGATCACCTCTCATTCTTCTAAACTCAATCTCTCCTCATAGGACAACCCTCTCATCCCAGGGAAGAATATTAACCATCACAAAATGTCAAGGGGAACATTCTTTGGCAATGGTAAAAATTAGTTAAACTGGCTGTACAGTATTGCACACAGTGTCCATAATAAAACAGTGGAACTGGAGGCAATAATACATTGCAAGGAACCAGACATAGTAGGGTTACAGAAGAATCATGATTGGGAATTAAAATGGCAGGGTATATTTAGAAAAGATAGAAGGGAAAAAGGGGAGGTGGAGTTGTTGTATTTGTTAGAGATATCATAATCGCCGTAGAATAAAGTGACACAGCTATCAGTAAGACAGAAATAGAATCCATGTGGTTAGAGATAAAAGATATTAAAGAATCAATCACACTAGTAGGGGTAGTCTACTGACCAACTAATAGTGGAAGGGAGGTGGAGGAAGAAATATGCAAACAAATTAGGGAAATGAGTAAAATACATAGAATAATAATCATGAGGGATTTTGAATATCCTTAAATTAATTGGCCAGAAGAGGTAGGTAAAGGGGATAAGGGAATGTGTGCAGGACTCCTTTCCAACCCAATATGTAAGAAGCCCAACAAGGGAGGATTCGCTACTGGATCTAATAATGGGGAATGAAACAGAGCAGATAAGAGATGTAAAATTAGGGGAACATCCAGGCAATAGTGACCATTATATAATATGCTTTAAGATAATAATTAAAAGGACATAAGCCTGAGGAAGACCAGGGTAATAGACTGGAGAAAAGCCAGTTTTGAGGGGTTGAGAATAGAATTTTGGAAAATAAAATTGACAACAATATTGGCAAACAATGATGTAGAACAGCAATGGGAAACATTTAAAACGTTGTTCAACAGAGTCCAGGAAAAATATATTCCGATAAAAAAACAAGAACAAGTTAAACACTAATGAGACACCATGGGTGAATAAAGACATATGGGAAAAATTGAGGGTATGAAAAGAGGCATAAAAGAAGTACATGGACAGCAGGGGAGAGCACGACAAGGAATAATACAAAGATTAGGAGAGAAGTCACAAAACAATTAGGAAGGCAAAGGGGAACTATGAAATTAAATTATCAAGGAACATAAAACAAAATAGTAAAAATATTCTATAGGCACATAAATAAAAAAAGAAAAGTTGGGATGGGCATAGGATGGATAGGATAAAATCACAGGCAGCGATAGCAAAATGGCAGAAATATTAAATAATTACTTTGCTTCAGTATTTACCAGAGAGACAGTTCAGGTGGACATAACATCAGAAGATGATAGAAATGATATAACTACATTTAAAATAAAAAGAGGAGAAATAGTAAATAAACTAATCAAACTCAAAGAGGATAAAACCCCTGGTCTGGACAGATTACATCCACACATTTTAAAAGAATCTAGGGAAGAGATAGTAGAGACACTAGTACACATATTCAATAATTCATTAGAAAAAGGTGTAGTGCCAGAGAACTGGTGGATAGCTAACGTAATACCCATATTTAAGAAGGGAGGTAGAACATGCCCAGGGAACTATAGACCAGTCAGCTTAACATCGCTGGCAGGAAAAATAATGGAATCCCTACTAAAGGAGAAAATAGAAAAACATATAGAAACCAAAAATATAATAATAAATAGTCAGCATAGATTTCAAAAGGAAAGGTCTTGCTTGACCAACCTCATTGAATTATTTGAAGAGGTAACAGAGAGAGTAGACAAGGATAATGTAGTAGATGCAAGTTACCTAGATTTCCAAAAGGCCTTCGAGAAGGTGCCCCATAATAGACCAATGAATAAGGTCAGAGTATGCAGAGTCCGGGGAGAAGTAGCAGAATGGATAGCTAGCTGGCTTCAAGACAGGAAGTAGAGAGTGGGGTAAAGGGTAGCTATTCAGAGTGGTAGAAGTTGGTAAGTAGGGTCCCACAACGATCAGTGCTGGGACCAATGTTGTTCTCAATTCATATTAACGATTTAGACTTTGGAATCATGAACACAATTTCTAAATTGGCGGATGATGCCAAATTCAGTAGAATAGTCAATACTGAGGAGGATGGCAACAAATTACAAGACATTAATAAACTTGCAGAATGGGCATATCATTGGCAAATGAATTTCAACACAAATAATTGTGAGGTAGAATATTTTGGTAAGAAAAATAAGGAGGTCACATATTACTTGGAAAATAAGAATCTAAATGGGGTAGAGGAGCAAAGGGATCTCAGAGTACAAATACACAAATTACTAAAAGTAGAAATGCAGGTTAATAAGGCCATTAAAAAAGCAAACCAAGCACTAGGGTTTATTTCTAGAGGGATATATTTGAAAAGTAGAGATGTTGGCTACGGGTTTCCCTACCTCGGCAGGTCCGTGGCGGGTGAGATCGGTGGCGGGTTGCGGCCTCGCTGCTGGCTCCATCCCGGCCTCTGACATGACTTTCCCCTAATTGGGCTTGTTAAGCCCGCCCAGCGAGTTTCCCGGCCAACTGAAGGAAGCGGGTCTGACGACATCATTTGATGACGCGTCATCAGCTGGTTTCTTTAAAGGGACCATGCGCAAATTTACTTGGACATTTGTGTTGTCAGTGTTCTATAGCATTGCGGTGCTGCAAACACTGACAAGCACTGCACAGAGGTGCATGGCTGCACTTAGGCTCTCCTATAACTCCCTCCATATGCTTATGGAGGGAGTTACAGCACGCAGGGGGGTTCCCTTCCCTTCCAGTTAGCGGAAGAGACCTCCCGAGGAGACCAATGCAGCCTGGCTGCACATTGCACAGGAGGGCACAAGCAGGGATGTTGTCAGGAGGACCAAGCTGCAGTGGCACAAACCTTTTAATGATCTCAGTAGATCACGAAATGCTACTGCAAAGCCACACTCAACCTCATCCTGCTGTGCCACTCTTCACATCCCCATCACTCTGCCTTCCCTACCCTACTCCTGCACATCCTCACTCACACCAACTTACCTTATAAATCCACCCATCCCTCTATATCTACATATTATCACTTCCCCATCTCATTAGCACCCCTCGCACTCACCCTCATCCTAGTCCAATCATACCAACTAACAACACACAAGGGTAGGCACGTGTGTGTTTTAGCCAATGTTCATGTGAAGTTTCTGTTAATGTGCTGTCAAACATTGAAATCTTTATTTTCAACTCTTTGCGTTCTTGGACAGATTTGTGTGCACCTTTGGAAGTGGCTTAGTGAGTTGCAGTGAATGGTGAGACATAATGGTAGCCCCCCACAATGCTGATGAGCGTGAAAGGAATGGCTTGGGCATTTTAGGGATGCTTTATGGTGATGGTGTGGTGCCAACCTGGCACATCATGTGGCAGCCAGGGTGTGCAGCGTCAAGTGAAGTAAATCTGGCCATGGCAAGGCCACCCCTGGTGTCCCGGGCAGCAATGTGGTCGGGTGCTGATGCCCTCAGTCCTCTGCAGCATCAGGTGATTGCGGAGAAGGTTGGTGTGGTTGTTGGTGTTGCTGGTGTGCCTGGTGATGCGGCTGATCATGGTCAGCTTCTGAAGACCAAGGTGAGAGAGTATAAAGTGCACCCATGCTGATGGAATAGATGGCAGGTGAAGTAGACATGACAGAAGTGATCTGTCAATGGTGGGAGAGGTAATGAGGTCAGGCTGGATGGAGACTTGTGTAAAGACTTGCAGCGTTCTGAATCTGCAGTGGAAATGCAATTAAGAGAAGCTAGTGGTTAAGGGAACATGTCTCAATCAGCTGGGAGCTTTGACTTGACATTTGAAGCTGTCAACTCATTAGCTGATTCAATGTCAAGTAACCTCCTGCCTCAATTTTACAGACAAGGTCTAGGCACAGCAGGAATCCAGTGGGCAACCTGTCAAATCCAAAAAGCTGGGGGAAAAAGCATTGTTAAGTGGCTGTAAACAAACCACTAATGATTTGAATTGGTTCCCCTGCCGCTGCCTGTTGGGTCTGCTCAGTGCTGGCAGACCCGATATTGGGAAATGCAGGTGTGTGCATTTTGACAGTAGGTTCCCGACCCGCTGTCAATCACTTTAAATTTCACAGCTGACCCGCCACCAATTGGGTCCATTGAGCACCAGCAAAATTGCAGCCATTGTGTTAAACTTGTACTGAACCTTGGCTAGACACACGGAGTACTGTATACAATTCTGGTCACCTAGAGAGGCACTGGAGAGGGAGCAAACAAGACTTACAAGGACGATACCAGAAATGCGAGGTTAAACCCATCAGGAAAGGATGAACAGGCTGGGTCTCTTTTCTCTTGATAAGAGAAAGTTGAGGGGTAACCAAATAGAGGTCTTTAAAATTATGAAAATTTTGATAGAGTAGACAGACGGAGAATGTTTCCACTTCTGCGGAAAAGCAAAACTAGAGGCCATCAATATAAGATAGTCAGTCACCAGGAACACAAATAGGGAATTCAGAAGAAGCTTCTTTACCCAGAGAGTGGTAAGAATGTGGAACTCGCTACCACAGGGAGTGGTTGAAGCGAAAAGTATAGATGCATTTAAGGGGAGGCTAGACAAGCATATGAGGGAGAAGGGAATAGAGGGTTATGCTGATAGAGTTAGATGAGGAAAGACGAGAGGAGGCTCGAGTGGAGAATAAACGCTGGCATGGACTGGTTGGGCCGAATGGCCTGTTTCTGTGCCGTATATCCTATGTAATTCTATGTATATAATATTTGATAATGATTCTCTTGGAATTGGAAAAAATGCAGAGTACTACCACCATCAACACAAAATGCTAATTTTACCTTTCATTCAAATATCAGGGCAATATTTCAAAAATGTTGAGTAAAGGTTGGTGAGCAAGTAGAGACTAAGAGAGACAGAGGTGGCACAAACGTGGACACAGTGGGGGAGAAATTCAGTATCACCACGTTTGGGGCGTTATACTCGAGCTGGCGCGAAATTTAGCGCCCGGCGCAAATTATCGCCACCTACTGCTAAATTGACCTGCTTCGCCCCAGGAGGTGCTTGGAGCGCTAAAACAGGCGCTGCACGACTGTCCTAAGGCGCTAAGCCGGAGAAGCGAGGCTCTACCACCGAGGGCGGGCGCAGCGCAGGTGCGGCCAGTTAGCGATTGCACGCAGACACGCTGGCGCCGGTCAACTCTTAAAGGGGAGGGTCGATCTTGGATTGCAGCCACACCCTGCACATCGGAGCCCTGATTCTCAGCCTGGACAGACCTGCTGCCACATTCTAACGCCTAGGACCATGGAAAGGGCCAGGGAGTGAGCGGAGCGGTTCAGTGAGGGGACCCTGCAGGTTCTGGTTGATGCGGTGGAGCGCAGGCGTTCTATCCTGTTTCCGGACAGTGGCAGGAGGCCGCCTGCCACTCGACTATCACAAAGCTTGGAGGGAGGTGGCTCACAGAGTGACCTCCAGCAGCATGGTGCCTAGGGCCCCTGTGCAATGCAGGAAGAAGTTCAACGACCTCACTCAGGTCGTCAGGGTGAGTACCCTTTTCAGTATCCTCTTCATCCCTGCATGTGCACCTCACTTTATGGCCAAAGGGTCCTGAAAGCCCCAATGCCCAACCCTCAACTAACACCTATGGGCCTTTCATGAAACTCACACGCACATTCAGCACTTTACACACTGTAAGGGCTATTCGACCATGGGAGGCAGTGCAGCCAAGATCAGGGCTTCACACTGTACTCAGAGCCCGTCCTTTCTCTTGCAGGGCAAGCTGGCCCATAACAGGAGGCAGCAGCAACGGACCAGGGGAGGCCGGCCTCACCTTCAAGACCTCAACGATCTGGGGCAGCGAGCCCAGCGCATTATGGCAGGCCAGATGATTGGTCCCATCACCACTGGAGATGCCGACCCCGTTCTGGACAGCAATGGTAAGGTCATCACCTTTTTGACCTCTCTCCTTCCACTTGTGCCTCACACCAGCATCCTTTGCCACTATCGAACCAATACAGTGCATTGCAGCACTCGTGCCTCCCTCGCTGCCGCCCTGTCCTCACACTAAAGCAACTCTTGTACCTCCCTGCTTTCAGATGCTGAATCGCCAGGTGAGGATGCGGGTCCTCAAGCTGCCACTGTGAGTGATTCTGAAGGCGGGGAGGAAGAGGAAGCCGGACCATCAGTGCCACCCTCAGCCGAGGCAGCCCATGGCCATAATGGGGACACGTCTTCCCTGGAGGGGAGCAGGGGGGAAGGGTCTGAGGAGGGTGAAGCTCCGGGGCCCAGCGGGCTGCAGCAACGCGGGGGGGGGGGGCGGTAGGGAAGCTCGGCGGCCTTCTCCCCGGAGGGAGAGTCTGGCCTCCAGTCCTGCTACAGTGAGCGCAGAGGAGGTGCGGCTCCTCGCTGAAATGGGCACCCAGGCGGAGCAGAGGCACACTGAGCTCATGGCTGCAGTGGCAAGGATGCCCGAATCCATTGAGTCACTGGCAAGGAGTGTCCAGGACTTCGGTGCAGCACAGGCAAGGAGTCTGCAGGACTTCGGTGCTGCACTGGGAAGGAGTCTGCAGGACTTCGGTGCAGCACAGGCAGCACAGGCGGCTTCCACGCAAGTGCTTAGTGGTGCAATGCAGTCAGTGGCTGGTCTGATGCAGACACAGATTGAGGCCACACGAGCACTGACTGCTGCCACCCTCGCTGGATCGGGCAACAATCGCCAGAGCCCTCGCAGCGCCACAGCAGGCCAGCAGTCTGTGCTTCAGCAGATTGCTCCGCATGCTGCAGTGCTGCCCCGTGGGAGTGCCAGTGTGTCGTCTGACCAGGGAGTGGCTGTCCTCTGTCAGGATGGCAGCATTCCTGCTGCCAACACTGTCACTTCTCCACTGCAGCTGCCACCACCTGTAGGACAGACTGCTGCCGCCCATGCAGAGTTGGAGCAGTCAGCAGCCGGGCCCTCCAGGCCCAGAGCTGGTCCAGGCCGTCCCTCAAGGGCATCTGCCAACTCAGTTTCTGACACTCAGCAGCCTTCCCCCAGCCTTGCTGCAGCCACTGGGGTCCCATTGCGGAGGAGCTGCAGGGTGGGAAGGGGCCAATCTCGCAAGCGAAGCAGATCACCCTCGAAGGGCAAAAAGTAGGTGTGGCAAAATGCTGTTAATTTTTTTAGTGAAGGTCGAGGATCGTGGTCATTTCTTGTTAACTTTTTTGTTCATTGTCTCCAGGTTGTGAGAGCCAGTTTTGTGACTGACTGCTTTTTGGGGGGTTTCTCTCTATTACTTTGTCATGCGGGAAGGGCACACAGTTTGTTAAATAAAGAAGTGTCTTTATTCAGATTGTGCATGTTTGCTCTTTGAACTATTTGTTGCCTTGACCGGCTCAGGGGTTGCGGAACGGTTCCATTCATGTTCTTTCAATGGCACAAGCCATTCCCTCAGAAGGGGCCTAGAACCGACTTGCAATAAGCTGCTGACGGACGGCCCTTGCACTTTGTGCCTCCCTCCCATTTTGGTGCTCGTCCTCGTCCTCCTCCTCCTCCTCCTCCTCCTCTGCTGGTGCTCCAATGTCTGGTGGCAGTGGCTGAGTCCTGAGGATTGCCAGGTTATGCAGCATGCAGCACACTACAACGAAATGGGAGACTCGCTCAGGTGAGTACTGAAGGGCTCCCTGTAATGCTCCAGACAGCGGAACCGTTGCTTTAGCACGCCGATTGTGTGCTCAATGATGTTCCTGGTCACTTGATGGCTCTCATTGTATCGTTCTTCAGCAGAGGTGCTGGGCGCACGGAGCGGGGTCATCAGCCAGGTGCACAGAGGATAGCCCTTGTCCCAGAGAAGCCAGCCTCCTGGGTGAGCCGGGGCTTCGAAAAGGTCTGCCACAGAAGTCTGGCTCAGGATGAAGGTGTCATGGCTGCTGCCTGGAAAGCGAGCATTGACAGCTAGTATCAGCTGTCTGTGGTCACACACCAACTGGATGTTCAACGAATGGAACCCCTTCTGGATGCGGTAATCCTCGGCATTCTCTTGCGGCACCCGCAAAGCCATATGCGTGCAGTCAATGGTGCCCTGGACCATGGGGAAGCCCGCTATTCTTGCAAATCCCATTGCGCGCTCTTGCTGCTTGTCCAGGGTCATGGGGAAGGAAATGTACTGACGTCTACTTTTAAAGAGGGCATTCGTGACTTGGCAGATGCAATGCACCGCGAACTGGGAGACATTGGCAATGTCCCCAGTAGCGGATTGGAAGGAGCCGGTGGCATAGAAGTTGAGAGCCACTGTCACCTTCACTGACACCGACAGAGACATCCTGCTCCTCAGTTGAGGCTGCAGATCTGGCTGAAGCAGGTGGCAGAGCTCAGTGACCACCTCCCTGCTGAATCGAAGCCTCCGCAAACACTGCTCCTCGGACATGTTGAGGTATGAGAACTGTTGGCGGAATACCCTGGGAGGGTAAGGCCTCCTGTGCCGATGCCTGTTGGCCCTCCTCCGTCTGGCCATGATTGGCACTCTCTCTCGGCGTCTCTGAGCCTTCTCAATGCAATGGAAAAACCCAACGTTTCCACCCATTGCAGCCCCCATAGTATGTGGCCACTCAAGGTTATGCCAGTGAAAAATCAAACCAACTACAAAGTTCTGGGCCGAAGCCAGAAGTACCTATGCGAGCGCTGACTCAATGCAGAAAGCTCTCTCCCTTTGTCTCTCTGCAAATCTCTCTCTCTCTCTCACAGAAGGAGTGGTCCAAAAATGGCGACCACAAAGAAGCCAGGAAGAGACCCCTTTAAATAGTGCCCCCCCAGCCCCACAGTAACTGGGAATCATTCCAGTCAACCAGTCACTGGGAGCGCCAGGCGGAAAGGAGGGGGGCACCACTGAAGTTCCGGTTCAGGGTGCCCCAAGGGCGTTGCACCATGAAAGGACGTCAGGATCGGCGCGCGCAGCTGAGCGGGCATTGCGGTTTCGCGCCGACGCTAAATGTCTGCTCAATTTCGCCAGAGGCACAGGTCTCGCCGTGCCCGGGCGCTAGCCGCATTGCGCCCCACTTATCGCCCTCTTAAGGCGCTAACAACTGAATTTCTCCCCCAGTATAACTCCTGAGGCACAGAATCTGAGCTAGCTTCATTAAAGTGGTTGAGTTTGCAACCATTTCCCTCTGAAAGGATTGGGCTAAATATCTACAAGGGGTGAAATAATGGACTTCCACTGTCTGGGAGTTGTTGAAAAAAATTAACTTGTGTCACTGGTCTTGCTACTGGATATCGAAAGAAGCCCTCACTCACCTGGTGTGGAGCCAATAGTGGACCCGGTTGTAGGTATTTTCACTGTTGTAGTGATTCCTTCTGAAGAACAAGAAATATCATCAAAACCACTTCAATACAACTTAAATTCATATAGTATTCCTGCAGATTTCCACCATAAGACTATTTAATTACACTTTCTGCACAAGTGATGTTGAAAACACTAATTGCAGATTCAGATGTCTTTAAATTTTCAAGCATTTCCACCTTAAATCAAGGGTCTACAAGACTGAACTAATGGACTGACATTGTCTGAAAGCTGAATTTGAGAAAAGCACACTGGTGTGAACAGACTTGCTGGTGTACATTGAAAGCAGGCATCACTTACCTGTTGTAGAAGTTTCAACAATAATAGGTGTGGTTGTTGTCCCTTTTGTTGTAGTCGTCACTTGTGAACAAAAACAAAAAACATTCAAAACCTCTTAACTCTAATATCAAATCCTGCAGTATTGAGAATTTCGCCATTAGGCTATTTTATTGATACTAAGGCACAAATGATGAGGAAATTGTTAATTACAGCTACTAACTAGATATATTAACTCCTTTGACTGCTTGATGTAAAAAGTCGGCTTTGATTTAACGTATGGGAGACATTATTAACTCGTACGTAAGTTTCTCATTTACCAGAAGCCGTGTTTGTACTGCTGCTGGTTGTTGCGATCGCTGGTGTTCCTATCTCGCAGCAAACTCGAATTTTGTAGTCATAACAAAACTTGGACTCCTGCAAAGCACTTTCCGAGACTCTACAGATGAGCCCTGTGTCTTTGTCGCACGTCACATTGTCTGGTGACCCACTTATTGGCCTCTCAGGTTCACCAACAAACTGACACTGAATGTTAATAATGTCATCAAAAGGGGAAGAGCAGTATTTATTGCTTAGGTGGTCTAGTAATTCAGAATCGCCCGGGCTGTCTATAGAAGGTGTGTGTTCATTAAACCAGGGGGACCATTTGCCATGGCAGACAACCTCTGTAACAGAAAAGGAGGAGAACATATTAGACCCTCATGATCCAACCAATAATAGGAAACATAAATATGAGAGCAGCAAGGCAGCAGTTGCAGAGTGTTTCAAAAGAAGTCTTTCATACTACTGGACCAAAACAGTAATAGTCACAATATTAGCAACCACAACATGTCAAGGGAACAACATTTGTCAATATTTGCCAATGATGCTATTGGAATTTAGAAGTATGCAGCCCACGAGCATCAGCATGATGTACAAATTCTATATTTTATTAGCAGGTCGAAAAAATATCGTAAAAAATTTGAGTGTGAGAATAAGTGGAGACTAAATGAGACAGAGGTGGGCAGAAGAGAGGAATTTTACAGTTGCAACTGTTCAAACCTAACTGTTTTATTCTTTGCCTGGGACAAGCTGTCAGGGGAGAGGTTTACACAAAACTGCTTCTGTAATTCTTGTGAAAGTGCCATTGCTTGCAGATTGAGATGTTCTGAACTTCTCAAGTAATTCCATCCCAAAGGAATGGGCTACAGGTCTACAGGACTGAACTGATGGGCTGGCATTTTCTTCGCCAAAGTTGAAAAAAGCACACTTGTGTCAAAGGACTTGCTAGTCTATAATGAAAGAAACCATCACTTACCAGTTGTTGAACTGGCAGTAGACACAGTTGTGGTTGTTGTCCCTTTTGTTGTAGTCGTAACTTCTGAAGAAAAAAAATATTTTAAAACCGCTGCATTCCGACTGCAAATCCAGCAGTGTTAATAGAGTTTGACCACTAGGTTATTTTATTGAGAAACGGGCATAAAGAATGAGGAAATTATTGACTACAGCTACTAACTAGGTCTCCTTACTTCAAATACTAAAGTGCAAACATAAACACGAGACTGAAAAAGCAGCATTTGCATAATTGGTTGTGTTTCAAAAGAACTCTTTCAAGTTACTGGACAATAGAAAACAGGGAATAATATTAACAGCCACAACGTGTCAGCGAGCATCCTTTGACAAGATTTAATAATGATTGGATTGGAATTGGAAAGTATGCAGAGTATCCCTAGCAACATGAATTGTAAATTGTACATTTCATTCAAAAGACAATAAAATATTACAAAAAAGTTAAGTAAGCGTTAGTGAGTAATCAGAGACTCCACTGTCAGGGAACTGAGGAGAGGCGGCACAAACGTGGACACAGCATTTCTCCTCCGCACAGCCTCTGAACTAGGTTTATCGATATAGTGTAGTTGTCAACTATTTCTCTCTGGAAGGAATGGGCTAAATATCTACAAGGGGTGAAGTGATGGACTTCCACTGTCTGGGAGTTGTTGAAACAAGATAACTTGTGTCACTGGTCTTGCTACTAGATATGGAAAGAAGCCCTCACTCACCCGGTGTGGGGCCAGTAGTGGACCCGGTTGTAGTTGCTTTCACTGTTGTAGTGACTCCTTCTGCAGAACAGGAAACTTCATCAAATTCAATACATTACATTTTAAAATCCTATATTATTTCTGTAAAGTTCCTCCATAAGACTATTTAACTACACTTTCTGCACAAATGCTGTTGAAAAAACTAATTGCAGATTCAGATGTCTAAGTTTTCAACCATTTTCCAACAAAAGCAAGACTGAATTAATGGACTGACATTGCCTGAAAGCTGAATTTGAGAAAAGCACACTGGTGTGAACAGACCTGCTGGTTTATATCGAAAGCAGTCATCACTTACCTGTTGTAGAAGTGTCAACAATAATAGGTGTGGTTGTTGTCCCTTTTGTTGTAGTCGTCACTTCAAAACAAAAATAAAAACATTCAAAATTACTACACACAAATATGAAATCCTGCAGTATTGAGAGTTTCACCAGTTGGGTATTTTATTGATGCTAAAGTGCAAAGAATGAGGGAAATGTTTCACTACAGCTACTAACTATATCAACTTTTTTCTCCTTTGTCAAGTAATAAAAAACAAATATAAACATGAAAATGGCGAGACAATATTTGCATAATTGGTAGTGTTTTCAAAGAACTGTTTCAAGTTACTGGACAATAGAAAAAAGGAAGAATATTAACAACCACAACATGTCAAGGTGATCATCCTTTGACAATATTTGATAATGATTCTATTGGAATTTGAAAGTATGCTGAATACCACCATCAACATGAAATTATACATTTCATTCAAAAGTCAGGAAATTATTGCCAAAAATCTGAGTAAATGTTGGTGAGGAAGCAGAGACTAAGAGAGACAGAGGCGGCACAAACATAGACACAACATTTCCCCTCAGCGCAGCCACTGATCTAGGTTAATCAATATAGTGAAGTTTTCAACTATTTCCCTCTAAATGGAATGAGCTAAATATCTACAAGGAGTGAAGTAATGGACTTCCACTGTCTGGGAGCTGTTGAAACAAGTTAACTTGTGTCACTGGTCTTAGTACTGGATATCGAAAGAAGCCCTCACTCACCCGGTGTGGAGCCAATAGTGGACCCGGTTGTAGTTGTTTTCACTGTTGTAGTGATTCCTTCTGAAGAACAAGAAATATCATCAAAACCACTTCAATACAACTTAAATTCATATAGTATTCCTGTAGATTTCCAACATAAGACTATTTAATTACACTTTCTGCACAAGTGATGTTGAAAACACTAATTGCAGATTCAGATGTCTTAAAATTTTCAAGCATTTCCACCCTAAAGCAAGGGTCTACAAGACTGAACTAATGGACTGACATTGTCTGAAAGCTGAATTTGAGAAAAGCACACTGGTGTGAACAGACTTGCTGGTGTACATTGAAAGCAGGCATCACTTACCTGTTGTAGAAGTTTCAACAATAATAGGTGTGGTTGTTGTCCCTTTTGTTGTAGTCGTCACTTGTGAACAAAACAAAAAAAAATTCAAAACCTCTTACCTCTAATTTCAAATCCTGCAATATTGAGAATTTCGCCGTTAGTCTATTTTATTGATACTAAGGCACAAATGATGAGGAAATTGTTAATTACAGCTACTAAGTAGATATATTAACTCCTTTGACTGCTTGATGTAAAAAGTCAGCTTTGATTTAACGTATGGGAGACATTATTAACTCGTACGTAAGTTTCTCATTTACCAGAAGCCGTGTTTGTACTGCTGCTGGTTGTTGTGGTCGCTGGTGTTCCTATCTCGCAGCAAACTCGAATTTTGTAGTCATAACAAAACTTGGACTCCTCCAAAGCACTTTCCGAGACTCTACAGATGAGCCCTGTGTCTTTGTCGCACGTCACATTGTCTGGTGACTCACTTATTGGCCTCTCAGGTTCACCAACAAACTGACACTGAATGTTAATAATGTCATCAAAAGGGGAAGAACAGTATTTATTGCTTCGGTGGTCTAGTAATTCAGAATCGCCCGGGCTGTCTATAGAAGGTGTGTGTTCATTAAACCAGGGGGACCATTTGCCATGGCAGACAACCTCTGTAACAGAAAAGGAGGAGAACATATTAGACCCTCATGATCCAACCAATAATAGGAAACATAAATATGAGAGCAGCAAGGCAGCAGTTGCAGAGTGTTTCAAAAGAAGTCTTTCATACTACTGGACCAAAACAGTAATAGTCACAATATTAGCAACCACAACATGTCAAGGGAACAACATTTGTCAATATTTGCCAATGATGCTATTGGAATTTAGAAGTATGCAGCCCACGAGCATCAGCATGACGTACAAATTCTATATTTTATTAGCAGGTCGAAAAAATATCGTAAAAAATTTGAGTGTGAGAATAAGTGGAGACTAAATGAGACAGAGGTGGGCAGAAGAGAGGAATTTTACAGTTGCAACTGTTCAAACCTAACTGTTTTATTCTTTGCCTGGGACAAGCTGTCAGGGGAGAGGTTTACACAAAACTGCTTCTGTAATTCTTGTGAAAGTGCCATTGCTTGCAGATTGAGATGTTCTGAACTTCTCAAGTAATTCCATCCCAAAGGAATGGGCTACAGGTCTACAGGACTGAACTGATGGGCTGGCATTTTCTTCGCCAAAGTTGAAAAAAGCACACTTGTGTCAAAGGACTTGCTAGTCTATAATGAAAGAAACCATCACTTACCAGTTGTTGAACTGGCAGTAGACACAGTTGTGGTTGTTGTCCCTTTTGTTGTAGTCGTAACTTCTGAAGAAAAAAAATATTTTAAAACCGCTGCATTCCGACTGCAAATCCAGCAGTGTTAATAGAGTTTGACCACTAGGTTATTTTATTGAGAAACGGGCATAAAGAATGAGGAAATTATTGACTACAGCTACTAACTAGGTCTCCTTACTTCAAATACTAAAGTGCAAACATAAACACGAGACTGAAAAAGCAGCATTTGCATAATTGGTTGTGTTTCAAAAGAACTCTTTCAAGTTACTGGACAATAGAAAACAGGGAATAATATTAACAGCCACAACGTGTCAGCGAGCATCCTTTGACAAGATTTAATAATGATTGGATTGGAATTGGAAAGTATGCAGAGTATCCCTAGCAACATGAATTGTAAATTGTACATTTCATTCAAAAGACAATAAAATATTACAAAAAAGTTAAGTAAGCGTTAGTGAGTAATCAGAGACTCCACTGTCAGGGAACTGAGGAGAGGTGGCACAAACGTGGACACAGCATTTCTCCTCCGCACAGCCTCTGAACTAGGTTTATCGATATAGTGTAGTTGTCAACTATTTCTCTCTGGAAGGAATGGGCTAAATATCTACAAGGGGTGAAGTGATGGACTTCCACTGTCTGGGAGTTGTTGAAACAAGATAACTTGTGTCACTGGTCTTGCTACTAGATATGGAAGGAAGCCCTCACTCACCCGGTGTGGGGCCAGTAGTGGACCCGGTTGTAGTTGCTTTCACTGTTGTAGTGACTCCTTCTGCAGAACAGGAAACTTCATCAAATTCAATACATTACATTTTAAAATCCTATATTATTTCTGTAAAGTTCCTCCATAAGACTATTTAACTACACTTTCTGCACAAATGCTGTTGAAAAAACTAATTGCAGATTCAGATGTCTAAGTTTTCAACCATTTTCCAACAAAAGCAAGACTGAATTAATGGACTGACATTGCCTGAAAGCTGAATTTGAGAAAAGCACACTGGTGTGAACAGACCTGCTGGTTTATATCGAAAGCAGTCATCACTTACCTGTTGTAGAAGTGTCAACAATAATAGGTGTGGTTGTTGTCCCTTTTGTTGTAGTCGTCACTTCAAAACAAAAATAAAAACATTCAAAATTACTACACACAAATATGAAATCCTGCAGTATTGAGAGTTTCACCAGTTGGGTATTTTATTGATGCTAAAGTGCAAAGAATGAGGGAAATGTTTCACTACAGCTACTAACTATATCAACTTTTTTCTCCTTTGTCAAGTAATAAAAAACAAATATAAACATGAAAATGGCGAGACAATATTTGCATAATTGTTAGTGTTTTCAAAGAACTGTTTCAAGTTACTGGACAATAGAAAAAAGGAAGAATATTAACAACCACAACATGTCAAGGTGATCATCCTTTGACAATATTTGATAATGATTCTATTGGAATTTGAAAGTATGCTGAATACCACCATCAACATGAAATTATACATTTCATTCAAAAGTCAGGAAATTATTGCCAAAAATCTGAGTAAATGTTGGTGAGGAAGCAGAGACTAAGAGAGACAGAGGCGGCACAAACATAGACACAACATTTCCCCTCAGCGCAGCCACTGATCTAGGTTAATCAATATAGTGAAGTTTTCAACTATTTCCCTCTAAATGGAATGAGCTAAATATCTACAAGGAGTGAAGTAATGGACTTCCACTGTCTGGGAGCTGTTGAAACAAGTTAACTTGTGTCACTGGTCTTAGTACTGGATATCGAAAGAAGCCCTCACTCACCCGGTGTGGAGCCAATAGTGGACCCGGTTGTAGTTGTTTTCACTGTTGTAGTGATTCCTTCTGAAGAACAAGAAATATCATCAAAACCACTTCAATACAACTTAAATTCATATAGTATTCCTGTAGATTTCCAACATAAGACTATTTAATTACACTTTCTGCACAAGTGATGTTGAAAACACTAATTGCAGATTCAGATGTCTTAAAATTTTCAAGCATTTCCACCCTAAAGCAAGGGTCTACAAGACTGAACTAATGGACTGACATTGTCTGAAAGCTGAATTTGAGAAAAGCACACTGGTGTGAACAGACTTGCTGGTGTACATTGAAAGCAGGCATCACTTACCTGTTGTAGAAGTTTCAACAATAATAGGTGTGGTTGTTGTCCCTTTTGTTGTAGTCGTCACTTGTGAACAAAACAAAAAAAAATTCAAAACCTCTTACCTCTAATTTCAAATCCTGCAATATTGAGAATTTCGCCGTTAGTCTATTTTATTGATACTAAGGCACAAATGATGAGGAAATTGTTAATTACAGCTACTAAGTAGATATATTAACTCCTTTGACTGCTTGATGTAAAAAGTCAGCTTTGATTTAACGTATGGGAGACATTATTAACTCGTACGTAAGTTTCTCATTTACCAGAAGCCGTGTTTGTACTGCTGCTGGTTGTTGTGGTCGCTGGTGTTCCTATCTCGCAGCAAACTCGAATTTTGTAGTCATAACAAAACTTGGACTCCTCCAAAGCACTTTCCGAGACTCTACAGATGAGCCCTGTGTCTTTGTCGCACGTCACATTGTCTGGTGACTCACTTATTGGCCTCTCAGGTTCACCAACAAACTGACACTGAATGTTAATAATGTCATCAAAAGGGGAAGAACAGTATTTATTGCTTCGGTGGTCTAGTAATTCAGAATCGCCCGGGCTGTCTATAGAAGGTGTGTGTTCATTAAACCAGGGGGACCATTTGCCATGGCAGACAACCTCTGTAACAGAAAAGGAGGAGAACATATTAGACCCTCATGATCCAACCAATAATAGGAAACATAAATATGAGAGCAGCAAGGCAGCAGTTGCAGAGTGTTTCAAAAGAAGTCTTTCATACTACTGGACCAAAACAGTAATAGTCACAATATTAGCAACCACAACATGTCAAGGGAACAACATTTGTCAATATTTGCCAATGATGCTATTGGAATTTAGAAGTATGCAGCCCACGAGCATCAGCATGACGTACAAATTCTATATTTTATTAGCAGGTCGAAAAAATATCGTAAAAAATTTGAGTGTGAGAATAAGTGGAGACTAAATGAGACAGAGGTGGGCAGAAGAGAGGAATTTTACAGTTGCAACTGTTCAAACCTAACTGTTTTATTCTTTGCCTGGGACAAGCTGTCAGGGGAGAGGTTTACACAAAACTGCTTCTGTAATTCTTGTGAAAGTGCCATTGCTTGCAGATTGAGATGTTCTGAACTTCTCAAGTAATTCCATCCCAAAGGAATGGGCTACAGGTCTACAGGACTGAACTGATGGGCTGGCATTTTCTTCGCCAAAGTTGAAAAAAGCACACTTGTGTCAAAGGACTTGCTAGTCTATAATGAAAGAAACCATCACTTACCAGTTGTTGAACTGGCAGTAGACACAGTTGTGGTTGTTGTCCCTTTTGTTGTAGTCGTAACTTCTGAAGAAAAAAAATATTTTAAAACCGCTGCATTCCGACTGCAGATCCAGCAGTGTTAATAGAGTTTGACCACTAGGTTATTTTATTGAGAAACGGGCATAAAGAATGAGGAAATTATTGACTACAGCTACTAACTAGGTCTCCTTACTTCAAATACTAAAGTGCAAACATAAACACGAGACTGAAAAAGCAGCATTTGCATAATTGGTTGTGTTTCAAAAGAACTCTTTCAAGTTACTGGACAATAGAAAACAGGGAATAATATTAACAGCCACAACGTGTCAGCGAGCATCCTTTGACAAGATTTAATAATGATTGGATTGGAATTGGAAAGTATGCAGAGTATCCCTAGCAACATGAATTGTAAATTGTACATTTCATTCAAAAGACAATAAAATATTACAAAAAAGTTAAGTAAGCGTTAGTGAGTAATCAGAGACTCCACTGTCAGGGAACTGAGGAGAGGCGGCACAAACGTGGACACAGCATTTCTCCTCCGCACAGCCTCTGAACTAGGTTTATCGATATAGTGTAGTTGTCAACTATTTCTCTCTGGAAGGAATGGGCTAAATATCTACAAGGGGTGAAGTGATGGACTTCCACTGTCTGGGAGTTGTTGAAACAAGATAACTTGTGTCACTGGTCTTGCTACTAGATATGGAAAGAAGCCCTCACTCACCCGGTGTGGGGCCAGTAGTGGACCCG
The DNA here is from genome assembly GCF_052327205.1 of Somniosus microcephalus. Classification (NCBI taxonomy): domain Eukaryota; kingdom Metazoa; phylum Chordata; class Chondrichthyes; order Squaliformes; family Somniosidae; genus Somniosus; species Somniosus microcephalus. The sequence goes on along the minus strand of NC_141003.1, from coordinate 36,670,135 downwards.
GTTGTAGTTGCTTTCACTGTTGTAGTGACTCCTTCTGCAGAACAGGAAACTTCATCAAATTCAATACATTACATTTTAAAATCCTATATTATTTCTGTAAAGTTCCTCCATAAGACTATTTAACTACACTTTCTGCACAAATGCTGTTGAAAAAACTAATTGCAGATTCAGATGTCTAAGTTTTCAACCATTTTCCAACAAAAGCAAGACTGAATTAATGGACTGACATTGCCTGAAAGCTGAATTTGAGAAAAGCACACTGGTGTGAACAGACCTGCTGGTTTATATCGAAAGCAGTCATCACTTACCTGTTGTAGAAGTGTCAACAATAATAGGTGTGGTTGTTGTCCCTTTTGTTGTAGTCGTCACTTCAAAACAAAAATAAAAACATTCAAAATTACTACACACAAATATGAAATCCTGCAGTATTGAGAGTTTCACCAGTTGGGTATTTTATTGATGCTAAAGTGCAAAGAATGAGGGAAATGTTTCACTACAGCTACTAACTATATCAACTTTTTTCTCCTTTGTCAAGTAATAAAAAACAAATATAAACATGAAAATGGCGAGACAATATTTGCATAATTGTTAGTGTTTTCAAAGAACTGTTTCAAGTTACTGGACAATAGAAAAAAGGAAGAATATTAACAACCACAACATGTCAAGGTGATCATCCTTTGACAATATTTGATAATGATTCTATTGGAATTTGAAAGTATGCTGAATACCACCATCAACATGAAATTATACATTTCATTCAAAAGTCAGGAAATTATTGCCAAAAATCTGAGTAAATGTTGGTGAGGAAGCAGAGACTAAGAGAGACAGAGGCGGCACAAACATAGACACAACATTTCCCCTCAGCGCAGCCACTGATCTAGGTTAATCAATATAGTGAAGTTTTCAACTATTTCCCTCTAAATGGAATGAGCTAAATATCTACAAGGAGTGAAGTAATGGACTTCCACTGTCTGGGAGCTGTTGAAACAAGTTAACTTGTGTCACTGGTCTTAGTACTGGATATCGAAAGAAGCCCTCACTCACCCGGTGTGGAGCCAATAGTGGACCCGGTTGTAGTTGTTTTCACTGTTGTAGTGATTCCTTCTGAAGAACAAGAAATATCATCAAAACCACTTCAATACAACTTAAATTCATATAGTATTCCTGTAGATTTCCAACATAAGACTATTTAATTACACTTTCTGCACAAGTGATGTTGAAAACACTAATTGCAGATTCAGATGTCTTAAAATTTTCAAGCATTTCCACCCTAAAGCAAGGGTCTACAAGACTGAACTAATGGACTGACATTGTCTGAAAGCTGAATTTGAGAAAAGCACACTGGTGTGAACAGACTTGCTGGTGTACATTGAAAGCAGGCATCACTTACCTGTTGTAGAAGTTTCAACAATAATAGGTGTGGTTGTTGTCCCTTTTGTTGTAGTCGTCACTTGTGAACAAAACAAAAAAAAATTCAAAACCTCTTACCTCTAATTTCAAATCCTGCAATATTGAGAATTTCGCCGTTAGTCTATTTTATTGATACTAAGGCACAAATGATGAGGAAATTGTTAATTACAGCTACTAAGTAGATATATTAACTCCTTTGACTGCTTGATGTAAAAAGTCAGCTTTGATTTAACGTATGGGAGACATTATTAACTCGTACGTAAGTTTCTCATTTACCAGAAGCCGTGTTTGTACTGCTGCTGGTTGTTGTGGTCGCTGGTGTTCCTATCTCGCAGCAAACTCGAATTTTGTAGTCATAACAAAACTTGGACTCCTCCAAAGCACTTTCCGAGACTCTACAGATGAGCCCTGTGTCTTTGTCGCACGTCACATTGTCTGGTGACTCACTTATTGGCCTCTCAGGTTCACCAACAAACTGACACTGAATGTTAATAATGTCATCAAAAGGGGAAGAACAGTATTTATTGCTTCGGTGGTCTAGTAATTCAGAATCGCCCGGGCTGTCTATAGAAGGTGTGTGTTCATTAAACCAGGGGGACCATTTGCCATGGCAGACAACCTCTGTAACAGAAAAGGAGGAGAACATATTAGACCCTCATGATCCAACCAATAATAGGAAACATAAATATGAGAGCAGCAAGGCAGCAGTTGCAGAGTGTTTCAAAAGAAGTCTTTCATACTACTGGACCAAAACAGTAATAGTCACAATATTAGCAACCACAACATGTCAAGGGAACAACATTTGTCAATATTTGCCAATGATGCTATTGGAATTTAGAAGTATGCAGCCCACGAGCATCAGCATGACGTACAAATTCTATATTTTATTAGCAGGTCGAAAAAATATCGTAAAAAATTTGAGTGTGAGAATAAGTGGAGACTAAATGAGACAGAGGTGGGCAGAAGAGAGGAATTTTACAGTTGCAACTGTTCAAACCTAACTGTTTTATTCTTTGCCTGGGACAAGCTGTCAGGGGAGAGGTTTACACAAAACTGCTTCTGTAATTCTTGTGAAAGTGCCATTGCTTGCAGATTGAGATGTTCTGAACTTCTCAAGTAATTCCATCCCAAAGGAATGGGCTACAGGTCTACAGGACTGAACTGATGGGCTGGCATTTTCTTCGCCAAAGTTGAAAAAAGCACACTTGTGTCAAAGGACTTGCTAGTCTATAATGAAAGAAACCATCACTTACCAGTTGTTGAACTGGCAGTAGACACAGTTGTGGTTGTTGTCCCTTTTGTTGTAGTCGTAACTTCTGAAGAAAAAAAATATTTTAAAACCGCTGCATTCCGACTGCAAATCCAGCAGTGTTAATAGAGTTTGACCACTAGGTTATTTTATTGAGAAACGGGCATAAAGAATGAGGAAATTATTGACTACAGCTACTAACTAGGTCTCCTTACTTCAAATACTAAAGTGCAAACATAAACACGAGACTGAAAAAGCAGCATTTGCATAATTGGTTGTGTTTCAAAAGAACTCTTTCAAGTTACTGGACAATAGAAAACAGGGAATAATATTAACAGCCACAACGTGTCAGCGAGCATCCTTTGACAAGATTTAATAATGATTGGATTGGAATTGGAAAGTATGCAGAGTATCCCTAGCAACATGAATTGTAAATTGTACATTTCATTCAAAAGACAATAAAATATTACAAAAAAGTTAAGTAAGCGTTAGTGAGTAATCAGAGACTCCACTGTCAGGGAACTGAGGAGAGGCGGCACAAACGTGGACACAGCATTTCTCCTCCGCACAGCCTCTGAACTAGGTTTATCGATATAGTGTAGTTGTCAACTATTTCTCTCTGGAAGGAATGGGCTAAATATCTACAAGGGGTGAAGTGATGGACTTCCACTGTCTGGGAGTTGTTGAAACAAGATAACTTGTGTCACTGGTCTTGCTACTAGATATGGAAAGAAGCCCTCACTCACCCGGTGTGGGGCCAGTAGTGGACCCGGTTGTAGTTGCTTTCACTGTTGTAGTGACTCCTTCTGCAGAACAGGAAACTTCATCAAATTCAATACATTACATTTTAAAATCCTATATTATTTCTGTAAAGTTCCTCCATAAGACTATTTAACTACACTTTCTGCACAATTGCTGTTGAAAAAACTAATTGCAGATTCAGATGTCTAAGTTTTCAACCATTTTCCAACAAAAGCAAGACTGAATTAATGGACTGACATTGCCTGAAAGCTGAATTTGAGAAAAGCACACTGGTGTGAACAGACCTGCTGGTTTATATCGAAAGCAGTCATCACTTACCTGTTGTAGAAGTGTCAACAATAATAGGTGTGGTTGTTGTCCCTTTTGTTGTAGTCGTCACTTCAAAACAAAAATAAAAACATTCAAAATTACTACACACAAATATGAAATCCTGCAGTATTGAGAGTTTCACCAGTTGGGTATTTTATTGATGCTAAAGTGCAAAGAATGAGGGAAATGTTTCACTACAGCTACTAACTATATCAACTTTTTTCTCCTTTGTCAAGTAATAAAAAACAAATATAAACATGAAAATGGCGAGACAATATTTGCATAATTGTTAGTGTTTTCAAAGAACTGTTTCAAGTTACTGGACAATAGAAAAAAGGAAGAATATTAACAACCACAACATGTCAAGGTGATCATCCTTTGACAATATTTGATAATGATTCTATTGGAATTTGAAAGTATGCTGAATACCACCATCAACATGAAATTATACATTTCATTCAAAAGTCAGGAAATTATTGCCAAAAATCTGAGTAAATGTTGGTGAGGAAGCAGAGACTAAGAGAGACAGAGGCGGCACAAACATAGACACAACATTTCCCCTCAGCGCAGCCACTGATCTAGGTTAATCAATATAGTGAAGTTTTCAACTATTTCCCTCTAAATGGAATGAGCTAAATATCTACAAGGAGTGAAGTAATGGACTTCCACTGTCTGGGAGCTGTTGAAACAAGTTAACTTGTGTCACTGGTCTTAGTACTGGATATCGAAAGAAGCCCTCACTCACCCGGTGTGGAGCCAATAGTGGACCCGGTTGTAGTTGTTTTCACTGTTGTAGTGATTCCTTCTGAAGAACAAGAAATATCATCAAAACCACTTCAATACAACTTAAATTCATATAGTATTCCTGTAGATTTCCAACATAAGACTATTTAATTACACTTTCTGCACAAGTGATGTTGAAAACACTAATTGCAGATTCAGATGTCTTAAAATTTTCAAGCATTTCCACCCTAAAGCAAGGGTCTACAAGACTGAACTAATGGACTGACATTGTCTGAAAGCTGAATTTGAGAAAAGCACACTGGTGTGAACAGACTTGCTGGTGTACATTGAAAGCAGGCATCACTTACCTGTTGTAGAAGTTTCAACAATAATAGGTGTGGTTGTTGTCCCTTTTGATGTAGTCGTCACTTGTGAACAAAACAAAACAAAATTCAAAACCTCTTACCTCTAATTTCAAATCCTGCAATATTGAGAATTTCGCCGTTAGTCTATTTTATTGATACTGCAAATCCAGCAGTGTTAATAGAGTTTGACCACTAGGTTATTTTATTGAGAAACGGGCATAAAGAATGAGGAAATTATTGACTACAGCTACTAACTAGGTCTCCTTACTTCAAATACTAAAGTGCAAACATAAACACGAGACTGAAAAAGCAGCATTTGCATAATTGGTTGTGTTTCAAAAGAACTCTTTCAAGTTACTGGACAATAGAAAACAGGGAATAATATTAACAGCCACAACGTGTCAGCGAGCATCCTTTGACAAGATTTAATAATGATTGGATTGGAATTGGAAAGTATGCAGAGTATCCCTAGCAACATGAATTGTAAATTGTACATTTCATTCAAAAGACAATAAAATATTACAAAAAAGTTAAGTAAGCGTTAGTGAGTAATCAGAGACTCCACTGTCAGGGAACTGAGGAGAGGCGGCACAAACGTGGACACAGCATTTCTCCTCCGCACAGCCTCTGAACTAGGTTTATCGATATAGTGTAGTTGTCAACTATTTCTCTCTGGAAGGAATGGGCTAAATATCTACAAGGGGTGAAGTGATGGACTTCCACTGTCTGGGAGTTGTTGAAACAAGATAACTTGTGTCACTGGTCTTGCTACTAGATATGGAAAGAAGCCCTCACTCACCCGGTGTGGGGCCAGTAGTGGACCCGGTTGTAGTTGCTTTCACTGTTGTAGTGACTCCTTCTGCAGAACAGGAAACTTCATCAAATTCAATACATTACATTTTAAAATCCTATATTATTTCTGTAAAGTTCCTCCATAAGACTATTTAACTACACTTTCTGCACAAATGCTGTTGAAAAAACTAATTGCAGATTCAGATGTCTAAGTTTTCAACCATTTTCCAACAAAAGCAAGACTGAATTAATGGACTGACATTGCCTGAAAGCTGAATTTGAGAAAAGCACACTGGTGTGAACAGACCTGCTGGTTTATATCGAAAGCAGTCATCACTTACCTGTTGTAGAAGTGTCAACAATAATAGGTGTGGTTGTTGTCCCTTTTGTTGTAGTCGTCACTTCAAAACAAAAATAAAAACATTCAAAATTACTACACACAAATATGAAATCCTGCAGTATTGAGAGTTTCACCAGTTGGGTATTTAATTGATGCTAAAGTGCAAAGAATGAGGGAAATGTTTCACTACAGCTACTAACTATATCAACTTTTTTCTCCTTTGTCAAGTAATAAAAAACAAATATAAACATGAAAATGGCGAGACAATATTTGCATAATTGTTAGTGTTTTCAAAGAACTGTTTCAAGTTACTGGACAATAGAAAAAAGGAAGAATATTAACAACCACAACATGTCAAGGTGATCATCCTTTGACAATATTTGATAATGATTCTATTGGAATTTGAAAGTATGCTGAATACCACCATCAACATGAAATTATACATTTCATTCAAAAGTCAGGAAATTATTGCCAAAAATCTGAGTAAATGTTGGTGAGGAAGCAGAGACTAAGAGAGACAGAGGCGGCACAAACATAGACACAACATTTCCCCTCAGCGCAGCCACTGATCTAGGTTAATCAATATAGTGAAGTTTTCAACTATTTCCCTCTAAATGGAATGAGCTAAATATCTACAAGGAGTGAAGTAATGGACTTCCACTGTCTGGGAGCTGTTGAAACAAGTTAACTTGTGTCACTGGTCTTAGTACTGGATATCGAAAGAAGCCCTCACTCACCCGGTGTGGAGCCAATAGTGGACCCGGTTGTAGTTGTTTTCACTGTTGTAGTGATTCCTTCTGAAGAACAAGAAATATCATCAAAACCACTTCAATACAACTTAAATTCATATAGTATTCCTGTAGATTTCCAACATAAGACTATTTAATTACACTTTCTGCACAAGTGATGTTGAAAATACTAATTGCAAATTCAGATGTCTTAAAATTTTCAAGCATTTCCACCCTAAAGCAAGGGTCTACAAGACTGAACTAATGGACTGACATTGTCTGAAAGCTGAATTTGAGAAAAGCACACTGGTGTGAACAGACTTGCTGGTGTACATTGAAAGCAGGCATCACTTACCTGTTGTAGAAGTTTCAACAATAATAGGTGTGGTTGTTGTCCCTTTTGTTGTAGTCGTCACTTGTGAACAAAACAAAAAAAAATTCAAAACCTCTTACCTCTAATTTCAAATCCTGCAATATTGAGAATTTCGCCGTTAGTCTATTTTATTGATACTAAGGCACAAATGATGAGGAAATTGTTAATTACAGCTACTAAGTAGATATATTAACTCCTTTGACTGCTTGATGTAAAAAGTCAGCTTTGATTTAACGTATGGGAGACATTATTAACTCGTACGTAAGTTTCTCATTTACCAGAAGCCGTGTTTGTACTGCTGCTGGTTGTTGTGGTCGCTGGTGTTCCTATCTCGCAGCAAACTCGAATTTTGTAGTCATAACAAAACTTGGACTCCTCCAAAGCACTTTCCGAGACTCTACAGATGAGCCCTGTGTCTTTGTCGCACGTCACATTGTCTGGTGACTCACTTATTGGCCTCTCAGGTTCACCAACAAACTGACACTGAATGTTAATAATGTCATCAAAAGGGGAAGAACAGTATTTATTGCTTCGGTGGTCTAGTAATTCAGAATCGCCCGGGCTGTCTATAGAAGGTGTGTGTTCATTAAACCAGGGGGACCATTTGCCATGGCAGACAACCTCTGTAACAGAAAAGGAGGAGAACATATTAGACCCTCATGATCCAACCAATAATAGGAAACATAAATATGAGAGCAGCAAGGCAGCAGTTGCAGAGTGTTTCAAAAGAAGTCTTTCATACTACTGGACCAAAACAGTAATAGTCACAATATTAGCAACCACAACATGTCAAGGGAACAACATTTGTCAATATTTGCCAATGATGCTATTGGAATTTAGAAGTATGCAGCCCACGAGCATCAGCATGACGTACAAATTCTATATTTTATTAGCAGGTCGAAAAAATATCGTAAAAAATTTGAGTGTGAGAATAAGTGGAGACTAAATGAGACAGAGGTGGGCAGAAGAGAGGAATTTTACAGTTGCAACTGTTCAAACCTAACTGTTTTATTCTTTGCCTGGGACAAGCTGTCAGGGGAGAGGTTTACACAAAACTGCTTCTGTAATTCTTGTGAAAGTGCCATTGCTTGCAGATTGAGATGTTCTGAACTTCTCAAGTAATTCCATCCCAAAGGAATGGGCTACAGGTCTACAGGACTGAACTGATGGGCTGGCATTTTCTTCGCCAAAGTTGAAAAAAGCACACTTGTGTCAAAGGACTTGCTAGTCTATAATGAAAGAAACCATCACTTACCAGTTGTTGAACTGGCAGTAGACACAGTTGTGGTTGTTGTCCCTTTTGTTGTAGTCGTAACTTCTGAAGAAAAAAAATATTTTAAAACCGCTGCATTCCGACTGCAAATCCAGCAGTGTTAATAGAGTTTGACCACTAGGTTATTTTATTGAGAAACGGGCATAAAGAATGAGGAAATTATTGACTACAGCTACTAACTAGGTCTCCTTACTTCAAATACTAAAGTGCAAACATAAACACGAGACTGAAAAAGCAGCATTTGCATAATTGGTTGTGTTTCAAAAGAACTCTTTCAAGTTACTGGACAATAGAAAACAGGGAATAATATTAACAGCCACAACGTGTCAGCGAGCATCCTTTGACAAGATTTAATAATGATTGGATTGGAATTGGAAAGTATGCAGAGTATCCCTAGCAACATGAATTGTAAATTGTACATTTCATTCAAAAGACAATAAAATATTACAAAAAAGTTAAGTAAGCGTTAGTGAGTAATCAGAGACTCCACTGTCAGGGAACTGAGGAGAGGCGGCACAAACGTGGACACAGCATTTCTCCTCCGCACAGCCTCTGAACTAGGTTTATCGATATAGTGTAGTTGTCAACTATTTCTCTCTGGAAGGAATGGGCTAAATATCTACAAGGGGTGAAGTGATGGACTTCCACTGTCTGGGAGTTGTTGAAACAAGATAACTTGTGTCACTGGTCTTGCTACTAGATATGGAAAGAAGCCCTCACTCACCCGGTGTGGGGCCAGTAGTGGACCCGGTTGTAGTTGCTTTCACTGTTGTAGTGACTCCTTCTGCAGAACAGGAAACTTCATCAAATTCAATACATTACATTTTAAAATCCTATATTATTTCTGTAAAGTTCCTCCATAAGACTATTTAACTACACTTTCTGCACAAATGCTGTTGAAAAAACTAATTGCAGATTCAGATGTCTAAGTTTTCAACCATTTTCCAACAAAAGCAAGACTGAATTAATGGACTGACATTGCCTGAAAGCTGAATTTGAGAAAAGCACACTGGTGTGAACAGACCTGCTGGTTTATATCGAAAGCAGTCATCACTTACCTGTTGTAGAAGTGTCAACAATAATAGGTGTGGTTGTTGTCCCTTTTGTTGTAGTCGTCACTTCAAAACAAAAATAAAAACATTCAAAATTACTACACACAAATATGAAATCCTGCAGTATTGAGAGTTTCACCAGTTGGGTATTTAATTGATGCTAAAGTGCAAAGAATGAGGGAAATGTTTCACTACAGCTACTAACTATATCAACTTTTTTCTCCTTTGTCAAGTAATAAAAAACAAATATAAACATGAAAATGGCGAGACAATATTTGCATAATTGTTAGTGTTTTCAAAGAACTGTTTCAAGTTACTGGACAATAGAAAAAAGGAAGAATATTAACAACCACAACATGTCAAGGTGATCATCCTTTGACAATATTTGATAATGATTCTATTGGAATTTGAAAGTATGCTGAATACCACCATCAACATGAAATTATACATTTCATTCAAAAGTCAGGAAATTATTGCCAAAAATCTGAGTAAATGTTGGTGAGGAAGCAGAGACTAAGAGAGACAGAGGCGGCACAAACATAGACACAACATTTCCCCTCAGCGCAGCCACTGATCTAGGTTAATCAATATAGTGAAGTTTTCAACTATTTCCCTCTAAATGGAATGAGCTAAATATCTACAAGGAGTGAAGTAATGGACTTCCACTGTCTGGGAGCTGTTGAAACAAGTTAACTTGTGTCACTGGTCTTAGTACTGGATATCGAAAGAAGCCCTCACTCACCCGGTGTGGAGCCAATAGTGGACCCGGTTGTAGTTGTTTTCACTGTTGTAGTGATTCCTTCTGAAGAACAAGAAATATCATCAAAACCACTTCAATACAACTTAAATTCATATAGTATTCCTGTAGATTTCCAACATAAGACTATTTAATTACACTTTCTGCACAAGTGATGTTGAAAACACTAATTGCAGATTCAGATGTCTTAAAATTTTCAAGCATTTCCACCCTAAAGCAAGGGTCTACAAGACTGAACTAATGGACTGACATTGTCTGAAAGCTGAATTTGAGAAAAGCACACTGGTGTGAACAGACTTGCTGGTGTACATTGAAAGCAGGCATCACTTACCTGTTGTAGAAGTTTCAACAATAATAGGTGTGGTTGTTGTCCCTTTTGTTGTAGTCGTCACTTGTGAACAAAACAAAAAAAAATTCAAAACCTCTTACCTCTAATTTCAAATCCTGCAATATTGAGAATTTCGCCGTTAGTCTATTTTATTGATACTAAGGCACAAATGATGAGGAAATTGTTAATTACAGCTACTAAGTAGATATATTAACTCCTTTGACTGCTTGATGTAAAAAGTCAGCTTTGATTTAACGTATGGGAGACATTATTAACTCGTACGTAAGTTTCTCATTTACCAGAAGCCGTGTTTGTACTGCTGCTGGTTGTTGTGGTCGCTGGTGTTCCTATCTCGCAGCAAACTCGAATTTTGTAGTCATAACAAAACTTGGACTCCTCCAAAGCACTTTCCGAGACTCTACAGATGAGCCCTGTGTCTTTGTCGCACGTCACATTGTCTGGTGACTCACTTATTGGCCTCTCAGGTTCACCAACAAACTGACACTGAATGTTAATAATGTCATCAAAAGGGGAAGAACAGTATTTATTGCTTCGGTGGTCTAGTAATTCAGAATCGCCCGGGCTGTCTATAGAAGGTGTGTGTTCATTAAACCAGGGGGACCATTTGCCATGGCAGACAACCTCTGTAACAGAAAAGGAGGAGAACATATTAGACCCTCATGATCCAACCAATAATAGGAAACATAAATATGAGAGCAGCAAGGCAGCAGTTGCAGAGTGTTTCAAAAGAAGTCTTTCATACTACTGGACCAAAACAGTAATAGTCACAATATTAGCAACCACAACATGTCAAGGGAACAACATTTGTCAATATTTGCCAATGATGCTATTGGAATTTAGAAGTATGCAGCCCACGAGCATCAGCATGACGTACAAATTCTATATTTTATTAGCAGGTCGAAAAAATATCGTAAAAAATTTGAGTGTGAGAATAAGTGGAGACTAAATGAGACAGAGGTGGGCAGAAGAGAGGAATTTTACAGTTGCAACTGTTCAAACCTAACTGTTTTATTCTTTGCCTGGGACAAGCTGTCAGGGGAGAGGTTTACACAAAACTGCTTCTGTAATTCTTGTGAAAGTGCCATTGCTTGCAGATTGAGATGTTCTGAACTTCTCAAGTAATTCCATCCCAAAGGAATGGGCTACAGGTCTACAGGACTGAACTGATGGGCTGGCATTTTCTTCGCCAAAGTTGAAAAAAGCACACTTGTGTCAAAGGACTTGCTAGTCTATAATGAAAGAAACCATCACTTACCAGTTGTTGAACTGGCAGTAGACACAGTTGTGGTTGTTGTCCCTTTTGTTGTAGTCGTAACTTCTGAAGAAAAAAAATATTTTAAAACCGCTGCATTCCGACTGCAAATCCAGCAGTGTTAATAGAGTTTGACCACTAGGTTATTTTATTGAGAAACGGGCATAAAGAATGAGGAAATTATTGACTACAGCTACTAACTAGGTCTCCTTACTTCAAATACTAAAGTGCAAACATAAACACGAGACTGAAAAAGCAGCATTTGCATAATTGGTTGTGTTTCAAAAGAACTCTTTCAAGTTACTGGACAATAGAAAACAGGGAATAATATTAACAGCCACAACGTGTCAGCGATCATCCTTTGACAAGATTTAATAATGATTGGATTGGAATTGGAAAGTATGCAGAGTATCCCTAGCAACATGAATTGTAAATTGTACATTTCATTCAAAAGACAATAAAATATTACAAAAAAGTTAAGTAAGCGTTAGTGAGTAATCAGAGACTCCACTGTCAGGGAACTGAGGAGAGGCGGCACAAACGTGGACACAGCATTTCTCCTCCGCACAGCCTCTGAACTAGGTTTATCGATATAGTGTAGTTGTCAACTATTTCTCTCTGGAAGGAATGGGCTAAATATCTACAAGGGGTGAAGTGATGGACTTCCACTGTCTGGGAGTTGTTGAAACAAGATAACTTGTGTCACTGGTCTTGCTACTAGATATGGAAAGAAGCCCTCACTCACCCGGTGTGGGGCCAGTAGTGGACCCGGTTGTAGTTGCTTTCACTGTTGTAGTGACTCCTTCTGCAGAACAGGAAACTTCATCAAATTCAATACATTACATTTTAAAATCCTATATTATTTCTGTAAAGTTCCTCCATAAGACTATTTAACTACACTTTCTGCACAAATGCTGTTGAAAAAACTAATTGCAGATTCAGATGTCTAAGTTTTCAACCATTTTCCAACAAAAGCAAGACTGAATTAATGGACTGACATTGCCTGAAAGCTGAATTTGAGAAAAGCACACTGGTGTGAACAGACCTGCTGGTTTATATCGAAAGCAGTCATCACTTACCTGTTGTAGAAGTGTCAACAATAATAGGTGTGGTTGTTGTCCCTTTTGTTGTAGTCGTCACTTCAAAACAAAAATAAAAACATTCAAAATTACTACACACAAATATGAAATCCTGCAGTATTGAGAGTTTCACCAGTTGGGTATTTTATTGATGCTAAAGTGCAAAGAATGAGGGAAATGTTTCACTACAGCTACTAACTATATCAACTTTTTTCTCCTTTGTCAAGTAATAAAAAACAAATATAAACATGAAAATGGCGAGACAATATTTGCATAATTGTTAGTGTTTTCAAAGAACTGTTTCAAGTTACTGGACAATAGAAAAAAGGAAGAATATTAACAACCACAACATGTCAAGGTGATCATCCTTTGACAATATTTGATAATGATTCTATTGGAATTTGAAAGTATGCTGAATACCACCATCAACATGAAATTATACATTTCATTCAAAAGTCAGGAAATTATTGCCAAAAATCTGAGTAAATGTTGGTGAGGAAGCAGAGACTAAGAGAGACAGAGGCGGCACAAACATAGACACAACATTTCCCCTCAGCGCAGCCACTGATCTAGGTTAATCAATATAGTGAAGTTTTCAACTATTTCCCTCTAAATGGAATGAGCTAAATATCTACAAGGAGTGAAGTAATGGACTTCCACTGTCTGGGAGCTGTTGAAACAAGTTAACTTGTGTCACTGGTCTTAGTACTGGATATCGAAAGAAGCCCTCACTCACCCGGTGTGGAGCCAATAGTGGACCCGGTTGTAGTTGTTTTCACTGTTGTAGTGATTCCTTCTGAAGAACAAGAAATATCATCAAAACCACTTCAATACAACTTAAATTCATATAGTATTCCTGTAGATTTCCAACATAAGACTATTTAATTACACTTTCTGCACAAGTGATGTTGAAAACACTAATTGCAGATTCAGATGTCTTAAAATTTTCAAGCATTTCCACCCTAAAGCAAGGGTCTACAAGACTGAACTAATGGACTGACATTGTCTGAAAGCTGAATTTGAGAAAAGCACACTGGTGTGAACAGACTTGCTGGTGTACATTGAAAGCAGGCATCACTTACCTGTTGTAGAAGTTTCAACAATAATAGGTGTGGTTGTTGTCCCTTTTGTTGTAGTCGTCACTTGTGAACAAAACAAAAAAAAATTCAAAACCTCTTACCTCTAATTTCAAATCCTGCAATATTGAGAATTTCGCCGTTAGTCTATTTTATTGATACTAAGGCACAAATGATGAGGAAATTGTTAATTACAGCTACTAAGTAGATATATTAACTCCTTTGACTGCTTGATGTAAAAAGTCAGCTTTGATTTAACGTATGGGAGACATTATTAACTCGTACGTAAGTTTCTCATTTACCAGAAGCCGTGTTTGTACTGCTGCTGGTTGTTGTGGTCGCTGGTGTTCCTATCTCGCAGCAAACTCGAATTTTGTAGTCATAACAAAACTTGGACTCCTCCAAAGCACTTTCCGAGACTCTACAGATGAGCCCTGTGTCTTTGTCGCACGTCACATTGTCTGGTGACTCACTTATTGGCCTCTCAGGTTCACCAACAAACTGACACTGAATGTTAATAATGTCATCAAAAGGGGAAGAACAGTATTTATTGCTTCGGTGGTCTAGTAATTCAGAATCGCCCGGGCTGTCTATAGAAGGTGTGTGTTCATTAAACCAGGGGGACCATTTGCCATGGCAGACAACCTCTGTAACAGAAAAGGAGGAGAACATATTAGACCCTCATGATCCAACCAATAATAGGAAACATAAATATGAGAGCAGCAAGGCAGCAGTTGCAGAGTGTTTCAAAAGAAGTCTTTCATACTACTGGACCAAAACAGTAATAGTCACAATATTAGCAACCACAACATGTCAAGGGAACAACATTTGTCAATATTTGCCAATGATGCTATTGGAATTTAGAAGTATGCAGCCCACGAGCATCAGCATGACGTACAAATTCTATATTTTATTAGCAGGTCGAAAAAATATCGTAAAAAATTTGAGTGTGAGAATAAGTGGAGACTAAATGAGACAGAGGTGGGCAGAAGAGAGGAATTTTACAGTTGCAACTGTTCAAACCTAACTGTTTTATTCTTTGCCTGGGACAAGCTGTCAGGGGAGAGGTTTACACAAAACTGCTTCTGTAATTCTTGTGAAAGTGCCATTGCTTGCAGATTGAGATGTTCTGAACTTCTCAAGTAATTCCATCCCAAAGGAATGGGCTACAGGTCTACAGGACTGAACTGATGGGCTGGCATTTTCTTCGCCAAAGTTGAAAAAAGCACACTTGTGTCAAAGGACTTGCTAGTCTATAATGAAAGAAACCATCACTTACCAGTTGTTGAACTGGCAGTAGACACAGTTGTGGTTGTTGTCCCTTTTGTTGTAGTCGTAACTTCTGAAGAAAAAAAATATTTTAAAACCGCTGCATTCCGACTGCAGATCCAGCAGTGTTAATAGAGTTTGACCACTAGGTTATTTTATTGAGAAACGGGCATAAAGAATGAGGAAATTATTGACTACAGCTACTAACTAGGTCTCCTTACTTCAAATACTAAAGTGCAAACATAAACACGAGACTGAAAAAGCAGCATTTGCATAATTGGTTGTGTTTCAAAAGAACTCTTTCAAGTTACTGGACAATAGAAAACAGGGAATAATATTAACAGCCACAACGTGTCAGCGAGCATCCTTTGACAAGATTTAATAATGATTGGATTGGAATTGGAAAGTATGCAGAGTATCCCTAGCAACATGAATTGTAAATTGTACATTTCATTCAAAAGACAATAAAATATTACAAAAAAGTTAAGTAAGCGTTAGTGAGTAATCAGAGACTCCACTGTCAGGGAACTGAGGAGAGGCGGCACAAACGTGGACACAGCATTTCTCCTCCGCACAGCCTCTGAACTAGGTTTATCGATATAGTGTAGTTGTCAACTATTTCTCTCTGGAAGGAATGGGCTAAATATCTACAAGGGGTGAAGTGATGGACTTCCACTGTCTGGGAGTTGTTGAAACAAGATAACTTGTGTCACTGGTATTGCTACTAGATATGGAAAGAAGCCCTCACTCACCCGGTGTGGGGCCAGTAGTGGACCCGGTTGTAGTTGCTTTCACTGTTGTAGTGACTCCTTCTGCAGAACAGGAAACTTCATCAAATTCAATACATTACATTTTAAAATCCTATATTATTTCTGTAAAGTTCCTCCATAAGACTATTTAACTACACTTTCTGCACAAATGCTGTTGAAAAAACTAATTGCAGATTCAGATGTCTAAGTTTTCAACCATTTTCCAACAAAAGCAAGACTGAATTAATGGACTGACATTGCCTGAAAGCTGAATTTGAGAAAAGCACACTGGTGTGAACAGACCTGCTGGTTTATATCGAAAGCAGTCATCACTTACCTGTTGTAGAAGTGTCAACAATAATAGGTGTGGTTGTTGTCCCTTTTGTTGTAGTCGTCACTTCAAAACAAAAATAAAAACATTCAAAATTACTACACACAAATATGAAATCCTGCAGTATTGAGAGTTTCACCAGTTGGGTATTTTATTGATGCTAAAGTGCAAAGAATGAGGGAAATGTTTCACTACAGCTACTAACTATATCAACTTTTTTCTCCTTTGTCAAGTAATAAAAAACAAATATAAACATGAAAATGGCGAGACAATATTTGCATAATTGTTAGTGTTTTCAAAGAACTGTTTCAAGTTACTGGACAATAGAAAAAAGGAAGAATATTAACAACCACAACATGTCAAGGTGATCATCCTTTGACAATATTTGATAATGATTCTATTGGAATTTGAAAGTATGCTGAATACCACCATCAACATGAAATTATACATTTCATTCAAAAGTCAGGAAATTATTGCCAAAAATCTGAGTAAATGTTGGTGAGGAAGCAGAGACTAAGAGAGACAGAGGCGGCACAAACATAGACACAACATTTCCCCTCAGCGCAGCCACTGATCTAGGTTAATCAATATAGTGAAGTTTTCAACTATTTCCCTCTAAATGGAATGAGCTAAATATCTACAAGGAGTGAAGTAATGGACTTCCACTGTCTGGGAGCTGTTGAAACAAGTTAACTTGTGTCACTGGTCTTAGTACTGGATATCGAAAGAAGCCCTCACTCACCCGGTGTGGAGCCAATAGTGGACCCGGTTGTAGTTGTTTTCACTGTTGTAGTGATTCCTTCTGAAGAACAAGAAATATCATCAAAACCACTTCAATACAACTTAAATTCATATAGTATTCCTGTAGATTTCCAACATAAGACTATTTAATTACACTTTCTGCACAAGTGATGTTGAAAACACTAATTGCAGATTCAGATGTCTTAAAATTTTCAAGCATTTCCACCCTAAAGCAAGGGTCTACAAGACTGAACTAATGGACTGACATTGTCTGAAAGCTGAATTTGAGAAAAGCACACTGGTGTGAACAGACTTGCTGGTGTACATTGAAAGCAGGCATCACTTACCTGTTGTAGAAGTTTCAACAATAATAGGTGTGGTTGTTGTCCCTTTTGTTGTAGTCGTCACTTGTGAACAAAACAAAAAAAAATTCAAAACCTCTTACCTCTAATTTCAAATCCTGCAATATTGAGAATTTCGCCGTTAGTCTATTTTATTGATACTAAGGCACAAATGATGAGGAAATTGTTAATTACAGCTACTAAGTAGATATATTAACTCCTTTGACTGCTTGATGTAAAAAGTCAGCTTTGATTTAACGTATGGGAGACATTATTAACTCGTACGTAAGTTTCTCATTTACCAGAAGCCGTGTTTGTACTGCTGCTGGTTGTTGTGGTCGCTGGTGTTCCTATCTCGCAGCAAACTCGAATTTTGTAGTCATAACAAAACTTGGACTCCTCCAAAGCACTTTCCGAGACTCTACAGATGAGCCCTGTGTCTTTGTCGCACGTCACATTGTCTGGTGACTCACTTATTGGCCTCTCAGGTTCACCAACAAACTGACACTGAATGTTAATAATGTCATCAAAAGGGGAAGAACAGTATTTATTGCTTCGGTGGTCTAGTAATTCAGAATCGCCCGGGCTGTCTATAGAAGGTGTGTGTTCATTAAACCAGGGGGACCATTTGCCATGGCAGACAACCTCTGTAACAGAAAAGGAGGAGAACATATTAGACCCTCATGATCCAACCAATAATAGGAAACATAAATATGAGAGCAGCAAGGCAGCAGTTGCAGAGTGTTTCAAAAGAAGTCTTTCATACTACTGGACCAAAACAGTAATAGTCACAATATTAGCAACCACAACATGTCAAGGGAACAACATTTGTCAATATTTGCCAATGATGCTATTGGAATTTAGAAGTATGCAGCCCACGAGCATCAGCATGACGTACAAATTCTATATTTTATTAGCAGGTCGAAAAAATATCGTAAAAAATTTGAGTGTGAGAATAAGTGGAGACTAAATGAGACAGAGGTGGGCAGAAGAGAGGAATTTTACAGTTGCAACTGTTCAAACCTAACTGTTTTATTCTTTGCCTGGGACAAGCTGTCAGGGGAGAGGTTTACACAAAACTGCTTCTGTAATTCTTGTGAAAGTGCCATTGCTTGCAGATTGAGATGTTCTGAACTTCTCAAGTAATTCCATCCCAAAGGAATGGGCTACAGGTCTACAGGACTGAACTGATGGGCTGGCATTTTCTTCGCCAAAGTTGAAAAAAGCACACTTGTGTCAAAGGACTTGCTAGTCTATAATGAAAGAAACCATCACTTACCAGTTGTTGAACTGGCAGTAGACACAGTTGTGGTTGTTGTCCCTTTTGTTGTAGTCGTAACTTCTGAAGAAAAAAAATATTTTAAAACCGCTGCATTCCGACTGCAAATCCAGCAGTGTTAATAGAGTTTGACCACTAGGTTATTTTATTGAGAAACGGGCATAAAGAATGAGGAAATTATTGACTACAGCTACTAACTAGGTCTCCTTACTTCAAATACTAAAGTGCAAACATAAACACGAGACTGAAAAAGCAGCATTTGCATAATTGGTTGTGTTTCAAAAGAACTCTTTCAAGTTACTGGACAATAGAAAACAGGGAATAATATTAACAGCCACAACGTGTCAGCGAGCATCCTTTGACAAGATTTAATAATGATTGGATTGGAATTGGAAAGTATGCAGAGTATCCCTAGCAACATGAATTGTAAATTGTACATTTCATTCAAAAGACAATAAAATATTACAAAAAAGTTAAGTAAGCGTTAGTGAGTAATCAGAGACTCCACTGTCAGGGAACTGAGGAGAGGCGGCACAAACGTGGACACAGCATTTCTCCTCCGCACAGCCTCTGAACTAGGTTTATCGATATAGTGTAGTTGTCAACTATTTCTCTCTGGAAGGAATGGGCTAAATATCTACAAGGGGTGAAGTGATGGACTTCCACTGTCTGGGAGTTGTTGAAACAAGATAACTTGTGTCACTGGTCTTGCTACTAGATATGGAAAGAAGCCCTCACTCACCCGGTGTGGGGCCAGTAGTGGACCCGGTTGTAGTTGCTTTCACTGTTGTAGTGACTCCTTCTGCAGAACAGGAAACTTCATCAAATTCAATACATTACATTTTAAAATCCTATATTATTTCTGTAAAGTTCCTCCATAAGACTATTTAACTACACTTTCTGCACAATTGCTGTTGAAAAAACTAATTGCAGATTCAGATGTCTAAGTTTTCAACCATTTTCCAACAAAAGCAAGACTGAATTAATGGACTGACATTGCCTGAAAGCTGAATTTGAGAAAAGCACACTGGTGTGAACAGACCTGCTGGTTTATATCGAAAGCAGTCATCACTTACCTGTTGTAGAAGTGTCAACAATAATAGGTGTGGTTGTTGTCCCTTTTGTTGTAGTCGTCACTTCAAAACAAAAATAAAAACATTCAAAATTACTACACACAAATATGAAATCCTGCAGTATTGAGAGTTTCACCAGTTGGGTATTTTATTGATGCTAAAGTGCAAAGAATGAGGGAAATGTTTCACTACAGCTACTAACTATATCAACTTTTTTCTCCTTTGTCAAGTAATAAAAAACAAATATAAACATGAAAATGGCGAGACAATATTTGCATAATTGTTAGTGTTTTCAAAGAACTGTTTCAAGTTACTGGACAATAGAAAAAAGGAAGAATATTAACAACCACAACATGTCAAGGTGATCATCCTTTGACAATATTTGATAATGATTCTATTGGAATTTGAAAGTATGCTGAATACCACCATCAACATGAAATTATACATTTCATTCAAAAGTCAGGAAATTATTGCCAAAAATCTGAGTAAATGTTGGTGAGGAAGCAGAGACTAAGAGAGACAGAGGCGGCACAAACATAGACACAACATTTCCCCTCAGCGCAGCCACTGATCTAGGTTAATCAATATAGTGAAGTTTTCAACTATTTCCCTCTAAATGGAATGAGCTAAATATCTACAAGGAGTGAAGTAATGGACTTCCACTGTCTGGGAGCTGTTGAAACAAGTTAACTTGTGTCACTGGTCTTAGTACTGGATATCGAAAGAAGCCCTCACTCACCCGGTGTGGAGCCAATAGTGGACCCGGTTGTAGTTGTTTTCACTGTTGTAGTGATTCCTTCTGAAGAACAAGAAATATCATCAAAACCACTTCAATACAACTTAAATTCATATAGTATTCCTGTAGATTTCCAACATAAGACTATTTAATTACACTTTCTGCACAAGTGATGTTGAAAACACTAATTGCAGATTCAGATGTCTTAAAATTTTCAAGCATTTCCACCCTAAAGCAAGGGTCTACAAGACTGAACTAATGGACTGACATTGTCTGAAAGCTGAATTTGAGAAAAGCACACTGGTGTGAACAGACTTGCTGGTGTACATTGAAAGCAGGCATCACTTACCTGTTGTAGAAGTTTCAACAATAATAGGTGTGGTTGTTGTCCCTTTTGATGTAGTCGTCACTTGTGAACAAAACAAAACAAAATTCAAAACCTCTTACCTCTAATTTCAAATCCTGCAATATTGAGAATTTCGCCGTTAGTCTATTTTATTGATACTGCAAATCCAGCAGTGTTAATAGAGTTTGACCACTAGGTTATTTTATTGAGAAACGGGCATAAAGAATGAGGAAATTATTGACTACAGCTACTAACTAGGTCTCCTTACTTCAAATACTAAAGTGCAAACATAAACACGAGACTGAAAAAGCAGCATTTGCATAATTGGTTGTGTTTCAAAAGAACTCTTTCAAGTTACTGGACAATAGAAAACAGGGAATAATATTAACAGCCACAACGTGTCAGCGAGCATCCTTTGACAAGATTTAATAATGATTGGATTGGAATTGGAAAGTATGCAGAGTATCCCTAGCAACATGAATTGTAAATTGTACATTTCATTCAAAAGACAATAAAATATTACAAAAAAGTTAAGTAAGCGTTAGTGAGTAATCAGAGACTCCACTGTCAGGGAACTGAGGAGAGGCGGCACAAACGTGGACACAGCATTTCTCCTCCGCACAGCCTCTGAACTAGGTTTATCGATATAGTGTAGTTGTCAACTATTTCTCTCTGGAAGGAATGGGCTAAATATCTACAAGGGGTGAAGTGATGGACTTCCACTGTCTGGGAGTTGTTGAAACAAGATAACTTGTGTCACTGGTCTTGCTACTAGATATGGAAAGAAGCCCTCACTCACCCGGTGTGGGGCCAGTAGTGGACCCGGTTGTAGTTGCTTTCACTGTTGTAGTGACTCCTTCTGCAGAACAGGAAACTTCATCAAATTCAATACATTACATTTTAAAATCCTATATTATTTCTGTAAAGTTCCTCCATAAGACTATTTAACTACACTTTCTGCACAAATGCTGTTGAAAAAACTAATTGCAGATTCAGATGTCTAAGTTTTCAACCATTTTCCAACAAAAGCAAGACTGAATTAATGGACTGACATTGCCTGAAAGCTGAATTTGAGAAAAGCACACTGGTGTGAACAGACCTGCTGGTTTATATCGAAAGCAGTCATCACTTACCTGTTGTAGAAGTGTCAACAATAATAGGTGTGGTTGTTGTCCCTTTTGTTGTAGTCGTCACTTCAAAACAAAAATAAAAACATTCAAAATTACTACACACAAATATGAAATCCTGCAGTATTGAGAGTTTCACCAGTTGGGTATTTAATTGATGCTAAAGTGCAAAGAATGAGGGAAATGTTTCACTACAGCTACTAACTATATCAACTTTTTTCTCCTTTGTCAAGTAATAAAAAACAAATATAAACATGAAAATGGCGAGACAATATTTGCATAATTGTTAGTGTTTTCAAAGAACTGTTTCAAGTTACTGGACAATAGAAAAAAGGAAGAATATTAACAACCACAACATGTCAAGGTGATCATCCTTTGACAATATTTGATAATGATTCTATTGGAATTTGAAAGTATGCTGAATACCACCATCAACATGAAATTATACATTTCATTCAAAAGTCAGGAAATTATTGCCAAAAATCTGAGTAAATGTTGGTGAGGAAGCAGAGACTAAGAGAGACAGAGGCGGCACAAACATAGACACAACATTTCCCCTCAGCGCAGCCACTGATCTAGGTTAATCAATATAGTGAAGTTTTCAACTATTTCCCTCTAAATGGAATGAGCTAAATATCTACAAGGAGTGAAGTAATGGACTTCCACTGTCTGGGAGCTGTTGAAACAAGTTAACTTGTGTCACTGGTCTTAGTACTGGATATCGAAAGAAGCCCTCACTCACCCGGTGTGGAGCCAATAGTGGACCCGGTTGTAGTTGTTTTCACTGTTGTAGTGATTCCTTCTGAAGAACAAGAAATATCATCAAAACCACTTCAATACAACTTAAATTCATATAGTATTCCTGTAGATTTCCAACATAAGACTATTTAATTACACTTTCTGCACAAGTGATGTTGAAAATACTAATTGCAAATTCAGATGTCTTAAAATTTTCAAGCATTTCCACCCTAAAGCAAGGGTCTACAAGACTGAACTAATGGACTGACATTGTCTGAAAGCTGAATTTGAGAAAAGCACACTGGTGTGAACAGACTTGCTGGTGTACATTGAAAGCAGGCATCACTTACCTGTTGTAGAAGTTTCAACAATAATAGGTGTGGTTGTTGTCCCTTTTGTTGTAGTCGTCACTTGTGAACAAAACAAAAAAAAATTCAAAACCTCTTACCTCTAATTTCAAATCCTGCAATATTGAGAATTTCGCCGTTAGTCTATTTTATTGATACTAAGGCACAAATGATGAGGAAATTGTTAATTACAGCTACTAAGTAGATATATTAACTCCTTTGACTGCTTGATGTAAAAAGTCAGCTTTGATTTAACGTATGGGAGACATTATTAACTCGTACGTAAGTTTCTCATTTACCAGAAGCCGTGTTTGTACTGCTGCTGGTTGTTGTGGTCGCTGGTGTTCCTATCTCGCAGCAAACTCGAATTTTGTAGTCATAACAAAACTTGGACTCCTCCAAAGCACTTTCCGAGACTCTACAGATGAGCCCTGTGTCTTTGTCGCACGTCACATTGTCTGGTGACTCACTTATTGGCCTCTCAGGTTCACCAACAAACTGACACTGAATGTTAATAATGTCATCAAAAGGGGAAGAACAGTATTTATTGCTTCGGTGGTCTAGTAATTCAGAATCGCCCGGGCTGTCTATAGAAGGTGTGTGTTCATTAAACCAGGGGGACCATTTGCCATGGCAGACAACCTCTGTAACAGAAAAGGAGGAGAACATATTAGACCCTCATGATCCAACCAATAATAGGAAACATAAATATGAGAGCAGCAAGGCAGCAGTTGCAGAGTGTTTCAAAAGAAGTCTTTCATACTACTGGACCAAAACAGTAATAGTCACAATATTAGCAACCACAACATGTCAAGGGAACAACATTTGTCAATATTTGCCAATGATGCTATTGGAATTTAGAAGTATGCAGCCCACGAGCATCAGCATGACGTACAAATTCTATATTTTATTAGCAGGTCGAAAAAATATCGTAAAAAATTTGAGTGTGAGAATAAGTGGAGACTAAATGAGACAGAGGTGGGCAGAAGAGAGGAATTTTACAGTTGCAACTGTTCAAACCTAACTGTTTTATTCTTTGCCTGGGACAAGCTGTCAGGGGAGAGGTTTACACAAAACTGCTTCTGTAATTCTTGTGAAAGTGCCATTGCTTGCAGATTGAGATGTTCTGAACTTCTCAAGTAATTCCATCCCAAAGGAATGGGCTACAGGTCTACAGGACTGAACTGATGGGCTGGCATTTTCTTCGCCAAAGTTGAAAAAAGCACACTTGTGTCAAAGGACTTGCTAGTCTATAATGAAAGAAACCATCACTTACCAGTTGTTGAACTGGCAGTAGACACAGTTGTGGTTGTTGTCCCTTTTGTTGTAGTCGTAACTTCTGAAGAAAAAAAATATTTTAAAACCGCTGCATTCCGACTGCAAATCCAGCAGTGTTAATAGAGTTTGACCACTAGGTTATTTTATTGAGAAACGGGCATAAAGAATGAGGAAATTATTGACTACAGCTACTAACTAGGTCTCCTTACTTCAAATACTAAAGTGCAAACATAAACACGAGACTGAAAAAGCAGCATTTGCATAATTGGTTGTGTTTCAAAAGAACTCTTTCAAGTTACTGGACAATAGAAAACAGGGAATAATATTAACAGCCACAACGTGTCAGCGAGCATCCTTTGACAAGATTTAATAATGATTGGATTGGAATTGGAAAGTATGCAGAGTATCCCTAGCAACATGAATTGTAAATTGTACATTTCATTCAAAAGACAATAAAATATTACAAAAAAGTTAAGTAAGCGTTAGTGAGTAATCAGAGACTCCACTGTCAGGGAACTGAGGAGAGGCGGCACAAACGTGGACACAGCATTTCTCCTCCGCACAGCCTCTGAACTAGGTTTATCGATATAGTGTAGTTGTCAACTATTTCTCTCTGGAAGGAATGGGCTAAATATCTACAAGGGGTGAAGTGATGGACTTCCACTGTCTGGGAGTTGTTGAAACAAGATAACTTGTGTCACTGGTCTTGCTACTAGATATGGAAAGAAGCCCTCACTCACCCGGTGTGGGGCCAGTAGTGGACCCGGTTGTAGTTGCTTTCACTGTTGTAGTGACTCCTTCTGCAGAACAGGAAACTTCATCAAATTCAATACATTACATTTTAAAATCCTATATTATTTCTGTAAAGTTCCTCCATAAGACTATTTAACTACACTTTCTGCACAAATGCTGTTGAAAAAACTAATTGCAGATTCAGATGTCTAAGTTTTCAACCATTTTCCAACAAAAGCAAGACTGAATTAATGGACTGACATTGCCTGAAAGCTGAATTTGAGAAAAGCACACTGGTGTGAACAGACCTGCTGGTTTATATCGAAAGCAGTCATCACTTACCTGTTGTAGAAGTGTCAACAATAATAGGTGTGGTTGTTGTCCCTTTTGTTGTAGTCGTCACTTCAAAACAAAAATAAAAACATTCAAAATTACTACACACAAATATGAAATCCTGCAGTATTGAGAGTTTCACCAGTTGGGTATTTAATTGATGCTAAAGTGCAAAGAATGAGGGAAATGTTTCACTACAGCTACTAACTATATCAACTTTTTTCTCCTTTGTCAAGTAATAAAAAACAAATATAAACATGAAAATGGCGAGACAATATTTGCATAATTGTTAGTGTTTTCAAAGAACTGTTTCAAGTTACTGGACAATAGAAAAAAGGAAGAATATTAACAACCACAACATGTCAAGGTGATCATCCTTTGACAATATTTGATAATGATTCTATTGGAATTTGAAAGTATGCTGAATACCACCATCAACATGAAATTATACATTTCATTCAAAAGTCAGGAAATTATTGCCAAAAATCTGAGTAAATGTTGGTGAGGAAGCAGAGACTAAGAGAGACAGAGGCGGCACAAACATAGACACAACATTTCCCCTCAGCGCAGCCACTGATCTAGGTTAATCAATATAGTGAAGTTTTCAACTATTTCCCTCTAAATGGAATGAGCTAAATATCTACAAGGAGTGAAGTAATGGACTTCCACTGTCTGGGAGCTGTTGAAACAAGTTAACTTGTGTCACTGGTCTTAGTACTGGATATCGAAAGAAGCCCTCACTCACCCGGTGTGGAGCCAATAGTGGACCCGGTTGTAGTTGTTTTCACTGTTGTAGTGATTCCTTCTGAAGAACAAGAAATATCATCAAAACCACTTCAATACAACTTAAATTCATATAGTATTCCTGTAGATTTCCAACATAAGACTATTTAATTACACTTTCTGCACAAGTGATGTTGAAAACACTAATTGCAGATTCAGATGTCTTAAAATTTTCAAGCATTTCCACCCTAAAGCAAGGGTCTACAAGACTGAACTAATGGACTGACATTGTCTGAAAGCTGAATTTGAGAAAAGCACACTGGTGTGAACAGACTTGCTGGTGTACATTGAAAGCAGGCATCACTTACCTGTTGTAGAAGTTTCAACAATAATAGGTGTGGTTGTTGTCCCTTTTGTTGTAGTCGTCACTTGTGAACAAAACAAAAAAAAATTCAAAACCTCTTACCTCTAATTTCAAATCCTGCAATATTGAGAATTTCGCCGTTAGTCTATTTTATTGATACTAAGGCACAAATGATGAGGAAATTGTTAATTACAGCTACTAAGTAGATATATTAACTCCTTTGACTGCTTGATGTAAAAAGTCAGCTTTGATTTAACGTATGGGAGACATTATTAACTCGTACGTAAGTTTCTCATTTACCAGAAGCCGTGTTTGTACTGCTGCTGGTTGTTGTGGTCGCTGGTGTTCCTATCTCGCAGCAAACTCGAATTTTGTAGTCATAACAAAACTTGGACTCCTCCAAAGCACTTTCCGAGACTCTACAGATGAGCCCTGTGTCTTTGTCGCACGTCACATTGTCTGGTGACTCACTTATTGGCCTCTCAGGTTCACCAACAAACTGACACTGAATGTTAATAATGTCATCAAAAGGGGAAGAACAGTATTTATTGCTTCGGTGGTCTAGTAATTCAGAATCGCCCGGGCTGTCTATAGAAGGTGTGTGTTCATTAAACCAGGGGGACCATTTGCCATGGCAGACAACCTCTGTAACAGAAAAGGAGGAGAACATATTAGACCCTCATGATCCAACCAATAATAGGAAACATAAATATGAGAGCAGCAAGGCAGCAGTTGCAGAGTGTTTCAAAAGAAGTCTTTCATACTACTGGACCAAAACAGTAATAGTCACAATATTAGCAACCACAACATGTCAAGGGAACAACATTTGTCAATATTTGCCAATGATGCTATTGGAATTTAGAAGTATGCAGCCCACGAGCATCAGCATGACGTACAAATTCTATATTTTATTAGCAGGTCGAAAAAATATCGTAAAAAATTTGAGTGTGAGAATAAGTGGAGACTAAATGAGACAGAGGTGGGCAGAAGAGAGGAATTTTACAGTTGCAACTGTTCAAACCTAACTGTTTTATTCTTTGCCTGGGACAAGCTGTCAGGGGAGAGGTTTACACAAAACTGCTTCTGTAATTCTTGTGAAAGTGCCATTGCTTGCAGATTGAGATGTTCTGAACTTCTCAAGTAATTCCATCCCAAAGGAATGGGCTACAGGTCTACAGGACTGAACTGATGGGCTGGCATTTTCTTCGCCAAAGTTGAAAAAAGCACACTTGTGTCAAAGGACTTGCTAGTCTATAATGAAAGAAACCATCACTTACCAGTTGTTGAACTGGCAGTAGACACAGTTGTGGTTGTTGTCCCTTTTGTTGTAGTCGTAACTTCTGAAGAAAAAAAATATTTTAAAACCGCTGCATTCCGACTGCAAATCCAGCAGTGTTAATAGAGTTTGACCACTAGGTTATTTTATTGAGAAACGGGCATAAAGAATGAGGAAATTATTGACTACAGCTACTAACTAGGTCTCCTTACTTCAAATACTAAAGTGCAAACATAAACACGAGACTGAAAAAGCAGCATTTGCATAATTGGTTGTGTTTCAAAAGAACTCTTTCAAGTTACTGGACAATAGAAAACAGGGAATAATATTAACAGCCACAACGTGTCAGCGATCATCCTTTGACAAGATTTAATAATGATTGGATTGGAATTGGAAAGTATGCAGAGTATCCCTAGCAACATGAATTGTAAATTGTACATTTCATTCAAAAGACAATAAAATATTACAAAAAAGTTAAGTAAGCGTTAGTGAGTAATCAGAGACTCCACTGTCAGGGAACTGAGGAGAGGCGGCACAAACGTGGACACAGCATTTCTCCTCCGCACAGCCTCTGAACTAGGTTTATCGATATAGTGTAGTTGTCAACTATTTCTCTCTGGAAGGAATGGGCTAAATATCTACAAGGGGTGAAGTGATGGACTTCCACTGTCTGGGAGTTGTTG
Organism: Somniosus microcephalus; assembly: GCF_052327205.1. Lineage (NCBI taxonomy): Eukaryota > Metazoa > Chordata > Chondrichthyes > Squaliformes > Somniosidae > Somniosus > Somniosus microcephalus. Next base: position 36,641,780 of record NC_141003.1, on the reverse strand, counting down.
AAACAAGATAACTTGTGTCACTGGTCTTGCTACTAGATATGGAAAGAAGCCCTCACTCACCCGGTGTGGGGCCAGTAGTGGACCCGGTTGTAGTTGCTTTCACTGTTGTAGTGACTCCTTCTGCAGAACAGGAAACTTCATCAAATTCAATACATTACATTTTAAAATCCTATATTATTTCTGTAAAGTTCCTCCATAAGACTATTTAACTACACTTTCTGCACAAATGCTGTTGAAAAAACTAATTGCAGATTCAGATGTCTAAGTTTTCAACCATTTTCCAACAAAAGCAAGACTGAATTAATGGACTGACATTGCCTGAAAGCTGAATTTGAGAAAAGCACACTGGTGTGAACAGACCTGCTGGTTTATATCGAAAGCAGTCATCACTTACCTGTTGTAGAAGTGTCAACAATAATAGGTGTGGTTGTTGTCCCTTTTGTTGTAGTCGTCACTTCAAAACAAAAATAAAAACATTCAAAATTACTACACACAAATATGAAATCCTGCAGTATTGAGAGTTTCACCAGTTGGGTATTTTATTGATGCTAAAGTGCAAAGAATGAGGGAAATGTTTCACTACAGCTACTAACTATATCAACTTTTTTCTCCTTTGTCAAGTAATAAAAAACAAATATAAACATGAAAATGGCGAGACAATATTTGCATAATTGTTAGTGTTTTCAAAGAACTGTTTCAAGTTACTGGACAATAGAAAAAAGGAAGAATATTAACAACCACAACATGTCAAGGTGATCATCCTTTGACAATATTTGATAATGATTCTATTGGAATTTGAAAGTATGCTGAATACCACCATCAACATGAAATTATACATTTCATTCAAAAGTCAGGAAATTATTGCCAAAAATCTGAGTAAATGTTGGTGAGGAAGCAGAGACTAAGAGAGACAGAGGCGGCACAAACATAGACACAACATTTCCCCTCAGCGCAGCCACTGATCTAGGTTAATCAATATAGTGAAGTTTTCAACTATTTCCCTCTAAATGGAATGAGCTAAATATCTACAAGGAGTGAAGTAATGGACTTCCACTGTCTGGGAGCTGTTGAAACAAGTTAACTTGTGTCACTGGTCTTAGTACTGGATATCGAAAGAAGCCCTCACTCACCCGGTGTGGAGCCAATAGTGGACCCGGTTGTAGTTGTTTTCACTGTTGTAGTGATTCCTTCTGAAGAACAAGAAATATCATCAAAACCACTTCAATACAACTTAAATTCATATAGTATTCCTGTAGATTTCCAACATAAGACTATTTAATTACACTTTCTGCACAAGTGATGTTGAAAACACTAATTGCAGATTCAGATGTCTTAAAATTTTCAAGCATTTCCACCCTAAAGCAAGGGTCTACAAGACTGAACTAATGGACTGACATTGTCTGAAAGCTGAATTTGAGAAAAGCACACTGGTGTGAACAGACTTGCTGGTGTACATTGAAAGCAGGCATCACTTACCTGTTGTAGAAGTTTCAACAATAATAGGTGTGGTTGTTGTCCCTTTTGTTGTAGTCGTCACTTGTGAACAAAACAAAAAAAAATTCAAAACCTCTTACCTCTAATTTCAAATCCTGCAATATTGAGAATTTCGCCGTTAGTCTATTTTATTGATACTAAGGCACAAATGATGAGGAAATTGTTAATTACAGCTACTAAGTAGATATATTAACTCCTTTGACTGCTTGATGTAAAAAGTCAGCTTTGATTTAACGTATGGGAGACATTATTAACTCGTACGTAAGTTTCTCATTTACCAGAAGCCGTGTTTGTACTGCTGCTGGTTGTTGTGGTCGCTGGTGTTCCTATCTCGCAGCAAACTCGAATTTTGTAGTCATAACAAAACTTGGACTCCTCCAAAGCACTTTCCGAGACTCTACAGATGAGCCCTGTGTCTTTGTCGCACGTCACATTGTCTGGTGACTCACTTATTGGCCTCTCAGGTTCACCAACAAACTGACACTGAATGTTAATAATGTCATCAAAAGGGGAAGAACAGTATTTATTGCTTCGGTGGTCTAGTAATTCAGAATCGCCCGGGCTGTCTATAGAAGGTGTGTGTTCATTAAACCAGGGGGACCATTTGCCATGGCAGACAACCTCTGTAACAGAAAAGGAGGAGAACATATTAGACCCTCATGATCCAACCAATAATAGGAAACATAAATATGAGAGCAGCAAGGCAGCAGTTGCAGAGTGTTTCAAAAGAAGTCTTTCATACTACTGGACCAAAACAGTAATAGTCACAATATTAGCAACCACAACATGTCAAGGGAACAACATTTGTCAATATTTGCCAATGATGCTATTGGAATTTAGAAGTATGCAGCCCACGAGCATCAGCATGACGTACAAATTCTATATTTTATTAGCAGGTCGAAAAAATATCGTAAAAAATTTGAGTGTGAGAATAAGTGGAGACTAAATGAGACAGAGGTGGGCAGAAGAGAGGAATTTTACAGTTGCAACTGTTCAAACCTAACTGTTTTATTCTTTGCCTGGGACAAGCTGTCAGGGGAGAGGTTTACACAAAACTGCTTCTGTAATTCTTGTGAAAGTGCCATTGCTTGCAGATTGAGATGTTCTGAACTTCTCAAGTAATTCCATCCCAAAGGAATGGGCTACAGGTCTACAGGACTGAACTGATGGGCTGGCATTTTCTTCGCCAAAGTTGAAAAAAGCACACTTGTGTCAAAGGACTTGCTAGTCTATAATGAAAGAAACCATCACTTACCAGTTGTTGAACTGGCAGTAGACACAGTTGTGGTTGTTGTCCCTTTTGTTGTAGTCGTAACTTCTGAAGAAAAAAAATATTTTAAAACCGCTGCATTCCGACTGCAAATCCAGCAGTGTTAATAGAGTTTGACCACTAGGTTATTTTATTGAGAAACGGGCATAAAGAATGAGGAAATTATTGACTACAGCTACTAACTAGGTCTCCTTACTTCAAATACTAAAGTGCAAACATAAACACGAGACTGAAAAAGCAGCATTTGCATAATTGGTTGTGTTTCAAAAGAACTCTTTCAAGTTACTGGACAATAGAAAACAGGGAATAATATTAACAACCACAACGTGTCAGCGAGCATCCTTTGACAAGATTTAATAATGATTGGATTGGAATTGGAAAGTATGCAGAGTATCCCTAGCAACATGAATTGTAAATTGTACATTTCATTCAAAAGACAATAAAATATTACAAAAAAGTTAAGTAAGCGTTAGTGAGTAATCAGAGACTCCACTGTCAGGGAACTGAGGAGAGGCGGCACAAACGTGGACACAGCATTTCTCCTCCGCACAGCCTCTGAACTAGGTTTATCGATATAGTGTAGTTGTCAACTATTTCTCTCTGGAAGGAATGGGCTAAATATCTACAAGGGGTGAAGTGATGGACTTCCACTGTCTGGGAGTTGTTGAAACAAGATAACTTGTGTCACTGGTCTTGCTACTAGATATGGAAAGAAGCCCTCACTCACCCGGTGTGGGGCCAGTAGTGGACCCGGTTGTAGTTGCTTTCACTGTTGTAGTGACTCCTTCTGCAGAACAGGAAACTTCATCAAATTCAATACATTACATTTTAAAATCCTATATTATTTCTGTAAAGTTCCTCCATAAGACTATTTAACTACACTTTCTGCACAAATGCTGTTGAAAAAACTAATTGCAGATTCAGATGTCTAAGTTTTCAACCATTTTCCAACAAAAGCAAGACTGAATTAATGGACTGACATTGCCTGAAAGCTGAATTTGAGAAAAGCACACTGGTGTGAACAGACCTGCTGGTTTATATCGAAAGCAGTCATCACTTACCTGTTGTAGAAGTGTCAACAATAATAGGTGTGGTTGTTGTCCCTTTTGTTGTAGTCGTCACTTCAAAACAAAAATAAAAACATTCAAAATTACTACACACAAATATGAAATCCTGCAGTATTGAGAGTTTCACCAGTTGGGTATTTAATTGATGCTAAAGTGCAAAGAATGAGGGAAATGTTTCACTACAGCTACTAACTATATCAACTTTTTTCTCCTTTGTCAAGTAATAAAAAACAAATATAAACATGAAAATGGCGAGACAATATTTGCATAATTGTTAGTGTTTTCAAAGAACTGTTTCAAGTTACTGGACAATAGAAAAAAGGAAGAATATTAACAACCACAACATGTCAAGGTGATCATCCTTTGACAATATTTGATAATGATTCTATTGGAATTTGAAAGTATGCTGAATACCACCATCAACATGAAATTATACATTTCATTCAAAAGTCAGGAAATTATTGCCAAAAATCTGAGTAAATGTTGGTGAGGAAGCAGAGACTAAGAGAGACAGAGGCGGCACAAACATAGACACAACATTTCCCCTCAGCGCAGCCACTGATCTAGGTTAATCAATATAGTGAAGTTTTCAACTATTTCCCTCTAAATGGAATGAGCTAAATATCTACAAGGAGTGAAGTAATGGACTTCCACTGTCTGGGAGCTGTTGAAACAAGTTAACTTGTGTCACTGGTCTTAGTACTGGATATCGAAAGAAGCCCTCACTCACCCGGTGTGGAGCCAATAGTGAACCCGGTTGTAGTTGTTTTCACTGTTGTAGTGATTCCTTCTGAAGAACAAGAAATATCATCAAAACCACTTCAATACAACTTAAATTCATATAGTATTCCTGTAGATTTCCAACATAAGACTATTTAATTACACTTTCTGCACAAGTGATGTTGAAAACACTAATTGCAGATTCAGATGTCTTAAAATTTTCAAGCATTTCCACCCTAAAGCAAGGGTCTACAAGACTGAACTAATGGACTGACATTGTCTGAAAGCTGAATTTGAGAAAAGCACACTGGTGTGAACAGACTTGCTGGTGTACATTGAAAGCAGGCATCACTTACCTGTTGTAGAAGTTTCAACAATAATAGGTGTGGTTGTTGTCCCTTTTGTTGTAGTCGTCACTTGTGAACAAAACAAAAAAAAATTCAAAACCTCTTACCTCTAATTTCAAATCCTGCAATATTGAGAATTTCGCCGTTAGTCTATTTTATTGATACTAAGGCACAAATGATGAGGAAATTGTTAATTACAGCTACTAAGTAGATATATTAACTCCTTTGACTGCTTGATGTAAAAAGTCAGCTTTGATTTAACGTATGGGAGACATTATTAACTCGTACGTAAGTTTCTCATTTACCAGAAGCCGTGTTTGTACTGCTGCTGGTTGTTGTGGTCGCTGGTGTTCCTATCTCGCAGCAAACTCGAATTTTGTAGTCATAACAAAACTTGGACTCCTCCAAAGCACTTTCCGAGACTCTACAGATGAGCCCTGTGTCTTTGTCGCACGTCACATTGTCTGGTGACTCACTTATTGGCCTCTCAGGTTCACCAACAAACTGACACTGAATGTTAATAATGTCATCAAAAGGGGAAGAACAGTATTTATTGCTTCGGTGGTCTAGTAATTCAGAATCGCCCGGGCTGTCTATAGAAGGTGTGTGTTCATTAAACCAGGGGGACCATTTGCCATGGCAGACAACCTCTGTAACAGAAAAGGAGGAGAACATATTAGACCCTCATGATCCAACCAATAATAGGAAACATAAATATGAGAGCAGCAAGGCAGCAGTTGCAGAGTGTTTCAAAAGAAGTCTTTCATACTACTGGACCAAAACAGTAATAGTCACAATATTAGCAACCACAACATGTCAAGGGAACAACATTTGTCAATATTTGCCAATGATGCTATTGGAATTTAGAAGTATGCAGCCCACGAGCATCAGCATGACGTACAAATTCTATATTTTATTAGCAGGTCGAAAAAATATCGTAAAAAATTTGAGTGTGAGAATAAGTGGAGACTAAATGAGACAGAGGTGGGCAGAAGAGAGGAATTTTACAGTTGCAACTGTTCAAACCTAACTGTTTTATTCTTTGCCTGGGACAAGCTGTCAGGGGAGAGGTTTACACAAAACTGCTTCTGTAATTCTTGTGAAAGTGCCATTGCTTGCAGATTGAGATGTTCTGAACTTCTCAAGTAATTCCATCCCAAAGGAATGGGCTACAGGTCTACAGGACTGAACTGATGGGCTGGCATTTTCTTCGCCAAAGTTGAAAAAAGCACACTTGTGTCAAAGGACTTGCTAGTCTATAATGAAAGAAACCATCACTTACCAGTTGTTGAACTGGCAGTAGACACAGTTGTGGTTGTTGTCCCTTTTGTTGTAGTCGTAACTTCTGAAGAAAAAAAATATTTTAAAACCGCTGCATTCCGACTGCAAATCCAGCAGTGTTAATAGAGTTTGACCACTAGGTTATTTTATTGAGAAACGGGCATAAAGAATGAGGAAATTATTGACTACAGCTACTAACTAGGTCTCCTTACTTCAAATACTAAAGTGCAAACATAAACACGAGACTGAAAAAGCAGCATTTGCATAATTGGTTGTGTTTCAAAAGAACTCTTTCAAGTTACTGGACAATAGAAAACAGGGAATAATATTAACAGCCACAACGTGTCAGCGAGCATCCTTTGACAAGATTTAATAATGATTGGATTGGAATTGGAAAGTATGCAGAGTATCCCTAGCAACATGAATTGTAAATTGTACATTTCATTCAAAAGACAATAAAATATTACAAAAAAGTTAAGTAAGCGTTAGTGAGTAATCAGAGACTCCACTGTCAGGGAACTGAGGAGAGGCGGCACAAACGTGGACACAGCATTTCTCCTCCGCACAGCCTCTGAACTAGGTTTATCGATATAGTGTAGTTGTCAACTATTTCTCTCTGGAAGGAATGGGCTAAATATCTACAAGGGGTGAAGTGATGGACTTCCACTGTCTGGGAGTTGTTGAAACAAGATAACTTGTGTCACTGGTCTTGCTACTAGATATGGAAAGAAGCCCTCACTCACCCGGTGTGGGGCCAGTAGTGGACCCGGTTGTAGTTGCTTTCACTGTTGTAGTGACTCCTTCTGCAGAACAGGAAACTTCATCAAATTCAATACATTACATTTTAAAATCCTATATTATTTCTGTAAAGTTCCTCCATAAGACTATTTAACTACACTTTCTGCACAAATGCTGTTGAAAAAACTAATTGCAGATTCAGATGTCTAAGTTTTCAACCATTTTCCAACAAAAGCAAGACTGAATTAATGGACTGACATTGCCTGAAAGCTGAATTTGAGAAAAGCACACTGGTGTGAACAGACCTGCTGGTTTATATCGAAAGCAGTCATCACTTACCTGTTGTAGAAGTGTCAACAATAATAGGTGTGGTTGTTGTCCCTTTTGTTGTAGTCGTCACTTCAAAACAAAAATAAAAACATTCAAAATTACTACACACAAATATGAAATCCTGCAGTATTGAGAGTTTCACCAGTTGGGTATTTAATTGATGCTAAAGTGCAAAGAATGAGGGAAATGTTTCACTACAGCTACTAACTATATCAACTTTTTTCTCCTTTGTCAAGTAATAAAAAACAAATATAAACATGAAAATGGCGAGACAATATTTGCATAATTGTTAGTGTTTTCAAAGAACTGTTTCAAGTTACTGGACAATAGAAAAAAGGAAGAATATTAACAACCACAACATGTCAAGGTGATCATCCTTTGACAATATTTGATAATGACTCTATTGGAATTTGAAAGTATGCTGAATACCACCATCAACATGAAATTATACATTTCATTCAAAAGTCAGGAAATTATTGCCAAAAATCTGAGTAAATGTTGGTGAGGAAGCAGAGACTAAGAGAGACAGAGGCGGCACAAACATAGACACAACATTTCCCCTCAGCGCAGCCACTGATCTAGGTTAATCAATATAGTGAAGTTTTCAACTATTTCCCTCTAAATGGAATGAGCTAAATATCTACAAGGAGTGAAGTAATGGACTTCCACTGTCTGGGAGCTGTTGAAACAAGTTAACTTGTGTCACTGGTCTTAGTACTGGATATCGAAAGAAGCCCTCACTCACCCGGTGTGGAGCCAATAGTGGACCCGGTTGTAGTTGTTTTCACTGTTGTAGTGATTCCTTCTGAAGAACAAGAAATATCATCAAAACCACTTCAATACAACTTAAATTCATATAGTATTCCTGTAGATTTCCAACATAAGACTATTTAATTACACTTTCTGCACAAGTGATGTTGAAAACACTAATTGCAGATTCAGATGTCTTAAAATTTTCAAGCATTTCCACCCTAAAGCAAGGGTCTACAAGACTGAACTAATGGACTGACATTGTCTGAAAGCTGAATTTGAGAAAAGCACACTGGTGTGAACAGACTTGCTGGTGTACATTGAAAGCAGGCATCACTTACCTGTTGTAGAAGTTTCAACAATAATAGGTGTGGTTGTTGTCCCTTTTGTTGTAGTCGTCACTTGTGAACAAAACAAAAAAAAATTCAAAACCTCTTACCTCTAATTTCAAATCCTGCAATATTGAGAATTTCGCCGTTAGTCTATTTTATTGATACTAAGGCACAAATGATGAGGAAATTGTTAATTACAGCTACTAAGTAGATATATTAACTCCTTTGACTGCTTGATGTAAAAAGTCAGCTTTGATTTAACGTATGGGAGACATTATTAACTCGTACGTAAGTTTCTCATTTACCAGAAGCCGTGTTTGTACTGCTGCTGGTTGTTGTGGTCGCTGGTGTTCCTATCTCGCAGCAAACTCGAATTTTGTAGTCATAACAAAACTTGGACTCCTCCAAAGCACTTTCCGAGACTCTACAGATGAGCCCTGTGTCTTTGTCGCACGTCACATTGTCTGGTGACTCACTTATTGGCCTCTCAGGTTCACCAACAAACTGACACTGAATGTTAATAATGTCATCAAAAGGGGAAGAACAGTATTTATTGCTTCGGTGGTCTAGTAATTCAGAATCGCCCGGGCTGTCTATAGAAGGTGTGTGTTCATTAAACCAGGGGGACCATTTGCCATGGCAGACAACCTCTGTAACAGAAAAGGAGGAGAACATATTAGACCCTCATGATCCAACCAATAATAGGAAACATAAATATGAGAGCAGCAAGGCAGCAGTTGCAGAGTGTTTCAAAAGAAGTCTTTCATACTACTGGACCAAAACAGTAATAGTCACAATATTAGCAACCACAACATGTCAAGGGAACAACATTTGTCAATATTTGCCAATGATGCTATTGGAATTTAGAAGTATGCAGCCCACGAGCATCAGCATGACGTACAAATTCTATATTTTATTAGCAGGTCGAAAAAATATCGTAAAAAATTTGAGTGTGAGAATAAGTGGAGACTAAATGAGACAGAGGTGGGCAGAAGAGAGGAATTTTACAGTTGCAACTGTTCAAACCTAACTGTTTTATTCTTTGCCTGGGACAAGCTGTCAGGGGAGAGGTTTACACAAAACTGCTTCTGTAATTCTTGTGAAAGTGCCATTGCTTGCAGATTGAGATGTTCTGAACTTCTCAAGTAATTCCATCCCAAAGGAATGGGCTACAGGTCTACAGGACTGAACTGATGGGCTGGCATTTTCTTCGCCAAAGTTGAAAAAAGCACACTTGTGTCAAAGGACTTGCTAGTCTATAATGAAAGAAACCATCACTTACCAGTTGTTGAACTGGCAGTAGACACAGTTGTGGTTGTTGTCCCTTTTGTTGTAGTCGTAACTTCTGAAGAAAAAAAATATTTTAAAACCGCTGCATTCCGACTGCAAATCCAGCAGTGTTAATAGAGTTTGACCACTAGGTTATTTTATTGAGAAACGGGCATAAAGAATGAGGAAATTATTGACTACAGCTACTAACTAGGTCTCCTTACTTCAAATACTAAAGTGCAAACATAAACACGAGACTGAAAAAGCAGCATTTGCATAATTGGTTGTGTTTCAAAAGAACTCTTTCAAGTTACTGGACAATAGAAAACAGGGAATAATATTAACAACCACAACGTGTCAGCGAGCATCCTTTGACAAGATTTAATAATGATTGGATTGGAATTGGAAAGTATGCAGAGTATCCCTAGCAACATGAATTGTAAATTGTACATTTCATTCAAAAGACAATAAAATATTACAAAAAAGTTAAGTAAGCGTTAGTGAGTAATCAGAGACTCCACTGTCAGGGAACTGAGGAGAGGCGGCACAAACGTGGACACAGCATTTCTCCTCCGCACAGCCTCTGAACTAGGTTTATCGATATAGTGTAGTTGTCAACTATTTCTCTCTGGAAGGAATGGGCTAAATATCTACAAGGGGTGAAGTGATGGACTTCCACTGTCTGGGAGTTGTTGAAACAAGATAACTTGTGTCACTGGTCTTGCTACTAGATATGGAAAGAAGCCCTCACTCACCCGGTGTGGGGCCAGTAGTGGACCCGGTTGTAGTTGCTTTCACTGTTGTAGTGACTCCTTCTGCAGAACAGGAAACTTCATCAAATTCAATACATTACATTTTAAAATCCTATATTATTTCTGTAAAGTTCCTCCATAAGACTATTTAACTACACTTTCTGCACAAATGCTGTTGAAAAAACTAATTGCAGATTCAGATGTCTAAGTTTTCAACCATTTTCCAACAAAAGCAAGACTGAATTAATGGACTGACATTGCCTGAAAGCTGAATTTGAGAAAAGCACACTGGTGTGAACAGACCTGCTGGTTTATATCGAAAGCAGTCATCACTTACCTGTTGTAGAAGTGTCAACAATAATAGGTGTGGTTGTTGTCCCTTTTGTTGTAGTCGTCACTTCAAAACAAAAATAAAAACATTCAAAATTACTACACACAAATATGAAATCCTGCAGTATTGAGAGTTTCACCAGTTGGGTATTTTATTGATGCTAAAGTGCAAAGAATGAGGGAAATGTTTCACTACAGCTACTAACTATATCAACTTTTTTCTCCTTTGTCAAGTAATAAAAAACAAATATAAACATGAAAATGGCGAGACAATATTTGCATAATTGTTAGTGTTTTCAAAGAACTGTTTCAAGTTACTGGACAATAGAAAAAAGGAAGAATATTAACAACCACAACATGTCAAGGTGATCATCCTTTGACAATATTTGATAATGATTCTATTGGAATTTGAAAGTATGCTGAATACCACCATCAACATGAAATTATACATTTCATTCAAAAGTCAGGAAATTATTGCCAAAAATCTGAGTAAATGTTGGTGAGGAAGCAGAGACTAAGAGAGACAGAGGCGGCACAAACATAGACACAACATTTCCCCTCAGCGCAGCCACTGATCTAGGTTAATCAATATAGTGAAGTTTTCAACTATTTCCCTCTAAATGGAATGAGCTAAATATCTACAAGGAGTGAAGTAATGGACTTCCACTGTCTGGGAGCTGTTGAAACAAGTTAACTTGTGTCACTGGTCTTAGTACTGGATATCGAAAGAAGCCCTCACTCACCCGGTGTGGAGCCAATAGTGGACCCGGTTGTAGTTGTTTTCACTGTTGTAGTGATTCCTTCTGAAGAACAAGAAATATCATCAAAACCACTTCAATACAACTTAAATTCATATAGTATTCCTGTAGATTTCCAACATAAGACTATTTAATTACACTTTCTGCACAAGTGATGTTGAAAACACTAATTGCAGATTCAGATGTCTTAAAATTTTCAAGCATTTCCACCCTAAAGCAAGGGTCTACAAGACTGAACTAATGGACTGACATTGTCTGAAAGCTGAATTTGAGAAAAGCACACTGGTGTGAACAGACTTGCTGGTGTACATTGAAAGCAGGCATCACTTACCTGTTGTAGAAGTTTCAACAATAATAGGTGTGGTTGTTGTCCCTTTTGTTGTAGTCGTCACTTGTGAACAAAACAAAAAAAAATTCAAAACCTCTTACCTCTAATTTCAAATCCTGCAATATTGAGAATTTCGCCGTTAGTCTATTTTATTGATACTAAGGCACAAATGATGAGGAAATTGTTAATTACAGCTACTAAGTAGATATATTAACTCCTTTGACTGCTTGATGTAAAAAGTCAGCTTTGATTTAACGTATGGGAGACATTATTAACTCGTACGTAAGTTTCTCATTTACCAGAAGCCGTGTTTGTACTGCTGCTGGTTGTTGTGGTCGCTGGTGTTCCTATCTCGCAGCAAACTCGAATTTTGTAGTCATAACAAAACTTGGACTCCTCCAAAGCACTTTCCGAGACTCTACAGATGAGCCCTGTGTCTTTGTCGCACGTCACATTGTCTGGTGACTCACTTATTGGCCTCTCAGGTTCACCAACAAACTGACACTGAATGTTAATAATGTCATCAAAAGGGGAAGAACAGTATTTATTGCTTCGGTGGTCTAGTAATTCAGAATCGCCCGGGCTGTCTATAGAAGGTGTGTGTTCATTAAACCAGGGGGACCATTTGCCATGGCAGACAACCTCTGTAACAGAAAAGGAGGAGAACATATTAGACCCTCATGATCCAACCAATAATAGGAAACATAAATATGAGAGCAGCAAGGCAGCAGTTGCAGAGTGTTTCAAAAGAAGTCTTTCATACTACTGGACCAAAACAGTAATAGTCACAATATTAGCAACCACAACATGTCAAGGGAACAACATTTGTCAATATTTGCCAATGATGCTATTGGAATTTAGAAGTATGCAGCCCACGAGCATCAGCATGACGTACAAATTCTATATTTTATTAGCAGGTCGAAAAAATATCGTAAAAAATTTGAGTGTGAGAATAAGTGGAGACTAAATGAGACAGAGGTGGGCAGAAGAGAGGAATTTTACAGTTGCAACTGTTCAAACCTAACTGTTTTATTCTTTGCCTGGGACAAGCTGTCAGGGGAGAGGTTTACACAAAACTGCTTCTGTAATTCTTGTGAAAGTGCCATTGCTTGCAGATTGAGATGTTCTGAACTTCTCAAGTAATTCCATCCCAAAGGAATGGGCTACAGGTCTACAGGACTGAACTGATGGGCTGGCATTTTCTTCGCCAAAGTTGAAAAAAGCACACTTGTGTCAAAGGACTTGCTAGTCTATAATGAAAGAAACCATCACTTACCAGTTGTTGAACTGGCAGTAGACACAGTTGTGGTTGTTGTCCCTTTTGTTGTAGTCGTAACTTCTGAAGAAAAAAAATATTTTAAAACCGCTGCATTCCGACTGCAAATCCAGCAGTGTTAATAGAGTTTGACCACTAGGTTATTTTATTGAGAAACGGGCATAAAGAATGAGGAAATTATTGACTACAGCTACTAACTAGGTCTCCTTACTTCAAATACTAAAGTGCAAACATAAACACGAGACTGAAAAAGCAGCATTTGCATAATTGGTTGTGTTTCAAAAGAACTCTTTCAAGTTACTGGACAATAGAAAACAGGGAATAATATTAACAGCCACAACGTGTCAGCGAGCATCCTTTGACAAGATTTAATAATGATTGGATTGGAATTGGAAAGTATGCAGAGTATCCCTAGCAACATGAATTGTAAATTGTACATTTCATTCAAAAGACAATAAAATATTACAAAAAAGTTAAGTAAGCGTTAGTGAGTAATCAGAGACTCCACTGTCAGGGAACTGAGGAGAGGCGGCACAAACGTGGACACAGCATTTCTCCTCCGCACAGCCTCTGAACTAGGTTTATCGATATAGTGTAGTTGTCAACTATTTCTCTCTGGAAGGAATGGGCTAAATATCTACAAGGGGTGAAGTGATGGACTTCCACTGTCTGGGAGTTGTTGAAACAAGATAACTTGTGTCACTGGTCTTGCTACTAGATATGGAAAGAAGCCCTCACTCACCCGGTGTGGGGCCAGTAGTGGACCCGGTTGTAGTTGCTTTCACTGTTGTAGTGACTCCTTCTGCAGAACAGGAAACTTCATCAAATTCAATACATTACATTTTAAAATCCTATATTATTTCTGTAAAGTTCCTCCATAAGACTATTTAACTACACTTTCTGCACAAATGCTGTTGAAAAAACTAATTGCAGATTCAGATGTCTAAGTTTTCAACCATTTTCCAACAAAAGCAAGACTGAATTAATGGACTGACATTGCCTGAAAGCTGAATTTGAGAAAAGCACACTGGTGTGAACAGACCTGCTGGTTTATATCGAAAGCAGTCATCACTTACCTGTTGTAGAAGTGTCAACAATAATAGGTGTGGTTGTTGTCCCTTTTGTTGTAGTCGTCACTTCAAAACAAAAATAAAAACATTCAAAATTACTACACACAAATATGAAATCCTGCAGTATTGAGAGTTTCACCAGTTGGGTATTTTATTGATGCTAAAGTGCAAAGAATGAGGGAAATGTTTCACTACAGCTACTAACTATATCAACTTTTTTCTCCTTTGTCAAGTAATAAAAAACAAATATAAACATGAAAATGGCGAGACAATATTTGCATAATTGTTAGTGTTTTCAAAGAACTGTTTCAAGTTACTGGACAATAGAAAAAAGGAAGAATATTAACAACCACAACATGTCAAGGTGATCATCCTTTGACAATATTTGATAATGATTCTATTGGAATTTGAAAGTATGCTGAATACCACCATCAACATGAAATTATACATTTCATTCAAAAGTCAGGAAATTATTGCCAAAAATCTGAGTAAATGTTGGTGAGGAAGCAGAGACTAAGAGAGACAGAGGCGGCACAAACATAGACACAACATTTCCCCTCAGCGCAGCCACTGATCTAGGTTAATCAATATAGTGAAGTTTTCAACTATTTCCCTCTAAATGGAATGAGCTAAATATCTACAAGGAGTGAAGTAATGGACTTCCACTGTCTGGGAGCTGTTGAAACAAGTTAACTTGTGTCACTGGTCTTAGTACTGGATATCGAAAGAAGCCCTCACTCACCCGGTGTGGAGCCAATAGTGGACCCGGTTGTAGTTGTTTTCACTGTTGTAGTGATTCCTTCTGAAGAACAAGAAATATCATCAAAACCACTTCAATACAACTTAAATTCATATAGTATTCCTGTAGATTTCCAACATAAGACTATTTAATTACACTTTCTGCACAAGTGATGTTGAAAACACTAATTGCAGATTCAGATGTCTTAAAATTTTCAAGCATTTCCACCCTAAAGCAAGGGTCTACAAGACTGAACTAATGGACTGACATTGTCTGAAAGCTGAATTTGAGAAAAGCACACTGGTGTGAACAGACTTGCTGGTGTACATTGAAAGCAGGCATCACTTACCTGTTGTAGAAGTTTCAACAATAATAGGTGTGGTTGTTGTCCCTTTTGTTGTAGTCGTCACTTGTGAACAAAACAAAAAAAAATTCAAAACCTCTTACCTCTAATTTCAAATCCTGCAATATTGAGAATTTCGCCGTTAGTCTATTTTATTGATACTAAGGCACAAATGATGAGGAAATTGTTAATTACAGCTACTAAGTAGATATATTAACTCCTTTGACTGCTTGATGTAAAAAGTCAGCTTTGATTTAACGTATGGGAGACATTATTAACTCGTACGTAAGTTTCTCATTTACCAGAAGCCGTGTTTGTACTGCTGCTGGTTGTTGTGGTCGCTGGTGTTCCTATCTCGCAGCAAACTCGAATTTTGTAGTCATAACAAAACTTGGACTCCTCCAAAGCACTTTCCGAGACTCTACAGATGAGCCCTGTGTCTTTGTCGCACGTCACATTGTCTGGTGACTCACTTATTGGCCTCTCAGGTTCACCAACAAACTGACACTGAATGTTAATAATGTCATCAAAAGGGGAAGAACAGTATTTATTGCTTCGGTGGTCTAGTAATTCAGAATCGCCCGGGCTGTCTATAGAAGGTGTGTGTTCATTAAACCAGGGGGACCATTTGCCATGGCAGACAACCTCTGTAACAGAAAAGGAGGAGAACATATTAGACCCTCATGATCCAACCAATAATAGGAAACATAAATATGAGAGCAGCAAGGCAGCAGTTGCAGAGTGTTTCAAAAGAAGTCTTTCATACTACTGGACCAAAACAGTAATAGTCACAATATTAGCAACCACAACATGTCAAGGGAACAACATTTGTCAATATTTGCCAATGATGCTATTGGAATTTAGAAGTATGCAGCCCACGAGCATCAGCATGACGTACAAATTCTATATTTTATTAGCAGGTCGAAAAAATATCGTAAAAAATTTGAGTGTGAGAATAAGTGGAGACTAAATGAGACAGAGGTGGGCAGAAGAGAGGAATTTTACAGTTGCAACTGTTCAAACCTAACTGTTTTATTCTTTGCCTGGGACAAGCTGTCAGGGGAGAGGTTTACACAAAACTGCTTCTGTAATTCTTGTGAAAGTGCCATTGCTTGCAGATTGAGATGTTCTGAACTTCTCAAGTAATTCCATCCCAAAGGAATGGGCTACAGGTCTACAGGACTGAACTGATGGGCTGGCATTTTCTTCGCCAAAGTTGAAAAAAGCACACTTGTGTCAAAGGACTTGCTAGTCTATAATGAAAGAAACCATCACTTACCAGTTGTTGAACTGGCAGTAGACACAGTTGTGGTTGTTGTCCCTTTTGTTGTAGTCGTAACTTCTGAAGAAAAAAAATATTTTAAAACCGCTGCATTCCGACTGCAAATCCAGCAGTGTTAATAGAGTTTGACCACTAGGTTATTTTATTGAGAAACGGGCATAAAGAATGAGGAAATTATTGACTACAGCTACTAACTAGGTCTCCTTACTTCAAATACTAAAGTGCAAACATAAACACGAGACTGAAAAAGCAGCATTTGCATAATTGGTTGTGTTTCAAAAGAACTATTTCAGGTTACTGGACAATAGACAAAAAGGGAAGAATATTAACAACCACAACATGTCAAGGTGATCATCCTTTGACAATATTTGATAATGATTCTATTGCAATTTGAAAGTATGCTGAATACCACCATCAACATGAAATGCAAATTGTACTTTTCATTCAAAAGTTAGAGATATATTGACAAAACGTTGAGTAAAGGTTATTGAAGAAGTAGAGACTAAAATAGACAGAGGCGACACAATCATGGACACAGCATTTCTCCTCAGCACAGCCTCTGATCTAGGTTTCTCCATATAGTTAAGTTGTCAACCATTTCCCTCTGAAAGGATTGGGCTAAATATCTACAAGGAGTGAAGTAATGGATTTCCACTGCCTGGGAGTTGTTGAAACAAGATAACTTGAGTCACTGGCCTTGCTACTGGATATCGAAAGAAGCCCTCACTCACCCGGTGTGGAGCCAGTAGTGGACCCGGTTGTAGTTGCTTTCACTGTTGTAGTGATTCCTTCTGAAGAACAAGAAAAAAAATGAATGCCGCTTCAATACAATGTAAATTCCTATAGTATTCCTGTAAAGTTCCACCATAAGACTATTTTATTGGTTTTGCTGCTAAAGTGGTGTTGAAAAACTAACTGCAGAGTCAGATGCCTTTAAATTTTCAACCATTTTCACCCCATGGGAATGTGTTAAGTGTCTACAAGTGTGAGCGAATGGACAGTTATTTCCTGGATGTCAGATTGTAATATAGGGCACTCGTGTCAAAAGACTTGCTAATGTACATTGAATGAAGACATAACTCAGCAATTGCAGCATTGGTAGTAGACCCAGTTATGGAATAGGTATGGGAGCTGTCTTATTATCTGAGTCACCTCTGATTGGAATGCAGTTGGCAAGCTGTTACTTTGAAAGGCACATCCCATAGGCAGTTTGCCAAATAGTATGCAGGAAATCAGGCATTGCTGCAGGTTATTAAAGGCCTGCAGAAATTAAAAGAGGAGGTGAATTCTGCTGTCAGTCAGACCCAGAAAAGCTGCTAATCCCCTCATAACTACTTTTCCCTCTTGGCCTAACTTGCTGCTTCTTCCTCTGATCATACACCATGCAGTCTATGGTAAGCAGTCTTATACATGCCGAGGGTTCAATAGCCAGAACATATATTTGCCTGCTTCCAATCCTCTTCAGGAGAATGTTGCACACAACAGGATGGAAACAACAGGAGGTCCTGCTACTCTACAAAGCCCCACCCCTATTATGCTATTGACATAATGGGAAGAGACACAGCAGTTAACACCAGACATGGCAAATCAAGATGCCTGGTGTCAACAGAGGGTTTGTGGGCATCTTCCCTTTCTGCTTAACTCTTTCAGTCACACACTCACTCACCTTCTGAGCATGACAATCTGGTATGGCATATCACTGCTAGTGATCTGGCAACTGCTTGCCAACTGGGTCCATCAGAAAACCTGGATACTCGTGCCAGACAAAGTGGAGATGATAACAATGCACCATCAGTTAATCTTACCACGCCATGTATAAGGACAACCGACATGACTAAGTGAGTTTGAGGGGAGTGCACTGGGGGATTCACCAAGCACAAGTCAGCAGCAATAGTTTGAAGTGCCAAGAAAGGTCAAGGGAAGCACTCACCAAAGGGGCAGCTCATGCTCTAATGGAGATACAGGGCTCGATTTTGCCATTGGGGCGGGCTGCGTGGCGTGTCAGCCGCTTTTCGTGTTAGCCACCCGACTCCAATTTGATGTGGGAAAAATATGCGATTTTCCCCTAATTGGGCAATTGATTTCCAGCATGTGGGAACCCCTGGCCCACTTAGTCTTTCCATCCTGAAAGTCGCCTCCGATGACGTCATCAGTGCTGGTGAATTTAAGGCCTGCAAGCAGCCTTGCTTCTTCTGCAGACTGCACACCTTATGCCCTTTGCTGTGATAGATTCCTCCAGCCAATATGTCCAGCAGTAGGCCAAAGTCTGCACCAAAGATCGATGACGCCGCCCTGCAAGCTCTGGTGGAGGGAGCAAGAGGAAATAAGGAGGTGCCCTTCCCTTCCTCAGGGAGGAAGAAGCCTCCCCAGCAGACGAAAGCTGTGAGGATGCAAGTGGCCCAGGAGATCAATTCTTTGTCTATGTGCCGTAGAACCTGGCTGCAGTGCAGGAAGAGGTTTCATGACCTTCTGCGCACTGGAAAAGTGAGTATGACTTTCCCATCACCCTCAATCTGATCCCCATTGCCTCTCCTCACCAGCACTCTGCTTTGACAACCTCTTCCTCCACATCCCACTTGACACTGACATCCCTGCACCCTTACCCATTCCCTCTCTCTCTATGGTCACATTCACCTAACTATTCGACTATGCAGCCCTCACACTCCCTACCGCTGTGATGCTATGAAAACAACTTACAACACACAGGGAGGGCCCTTGGTCTTGCCACCTCACTCCATCTTTGTCTCCTTCTAACCATCAATGATATGGATTCTCTACACTCCTTGATTCTCACTCAAACTCCACTTGTCTCCCTCATTGCAGGAAAAGAGAGCTCACAATAAGAGGGAAAGAGTGAGGACAGGAGGAGGGCCATCCTCAGTAGCCCAGCTCACCCCCTGGGAGGAGGTGGCCCTGGAGATCGTGGGAGTGGAGGAGGATGCGCAAGTGGGGGATGGACAAACGGGTGCATCAGAGCAAGCTGGTGACAGAATAGTTTATCATCTCTCTCATTGACATTGCATGAGTCACTGATAATGATTCTGATGCTCTAACAGATTGACTTTTGATCATCTGCAATAGTCAATGTGCATGTAACCTTGGCCTCACATCTCTGACTCTTTCCTTTACTCCCCCACAGGACCATCGAAAGCACCCGTCCCCACTATCCAGGAGGAATAACCTGAGCCTCCAGACTCCTCAGAGGAAGCTGCAGCCTCTGAGGGCGCAGCGTCATCAGAATTCAGTGCACCCAGCACCAGCGCAGACACTCACACCTCGGTGGTACCTTCGCGAGATAGTGCAGTGCTGTCACCTGGTGTATCACAGCTCACAAGTGAGCATCAGCAGATGGTGGAGACAGGGACAGCACTGGAGAGTCGGGCGCAGGATTCTGCCAGCTCGGCTCAGCTGCATGTCGACCCTCTGCCTCTGGATCCATCCAGGAAGAGGTGCAGGAGTCTCTGGCAGGTTTTGTCTCCAGGGTCGCTGCGAGTGTGGAGTGAATGGAGGAGTCCATCGCTAACATGAGCAGAGCCTTTGTGGAGGCGTTGGCGCATGAACGCATCACCACGGAAAGGATGGCTACCTCCATGGTAAGGCTGGCTATGGTAGAGGAGAGGATGGCTACATCCATGAAGGAGCTTAGTCACCAGGGTATGGAAAACATGGTATTTGTTCAGAATAGACTGACATCTCTTGAGGAGCGATGGTCAGCACTTGAGCAAACAAACCAGACCTTCAGGCAAGCCCTCGGGAGTAGGACTTCCAGTACAGAAACGGGTCCTCATGGCCCCCCTGAATTGCAGCAAGGTGCTGTCAAGCCACTTGCTAGCTCTGAAGTGGGGCTGACCTATGAGAGGGATGTTGGTGGCATACAACAAGGAAGTGGGGGCTCCTCTCCAAGCGCTCACATGACCATGGCACTGCAGAGCCCTCGGTCAGAGCCCCACCAGAGTCCCCACCCAACTGAGATCGGCGTCTCAACCCCTGCACAGCCGCAGGAGCAGCAGACTGTTGCTGAGCCCTCACAGGTTCGCAACCACAGAGGACGCCCGCCAAAGGTGTCGAGAGAGGAGCAGCAAGAAAGTGAGCAAGGGGCCTCCACATCTGCTGAAGCCACAGGGGAAGCACCACATAGGAGCACGCGTAAGAGGAAGATAATGCACAAGTTGGCTATTGTCATTAAAAATTCTGATGTCAACTGTTGCAGTTGTGGCATGTGTCATATCGCTAATGGGGCTTCCACATTGAGGGCTTAGGATGACTTGCAATTGTCAGTATGGTGGTCAGAGTGGTAGGAACCGCACGTTCTTGGCCATTGTCGATGCTCTGGTAAGAAGCGGCGAGGCAAAAGTGCTTGATTGGCTAGGCTAAGCAAATCTGGCCAAGATGAGTGCATGCCTTGCATCCCAGCCAGCAATGTGCTTGCATGCTGCTGGCGCTGGTTGATGTACCTCTGCAAGCTGGTCGTTGTCGCTCTCCTCCTCCTCCTCCTCCTCATCTGAGGAGGCTATGTGATAAGCCACTTGTTCCTCAGGCATCTGCAAACCATGATGCTGTACCATGTTGTGAAGTGCACAGCAAACCAAGATGATTCTGGAGACCCTGGCTGCTGAGTACTGCAGGGCTCCACCTGACCTATCCAGGCATCTGAAGCGCATCTTCAGCAAGCCGATGGTTTCCTCGATTATGGATCTGGTGGAAATGTGGCTTGAGTTGTAGCGCTCCTCAGCTTCGTTGGATGGTCTTCTCAATGGCGTCATTAGCCACGTCTTCAGGGGATAGCCCTTGTCTCCAAGTAGCCATCTGTTAAGTTGGTCTGGCGGACTAAAGAGCAGAGGCACACTAGGCTGGCGTAGGATGAAGGAGTCATGGCAACTGCCAGGGTACTTGGCACAAACATGCAAGATGTCCTTCTTGTGGTCACACACCAGCTGTATGTTGAGGGAGTGGAAGCCCTTGCAGTTGACAAAAATACCTGGATTGTGATGGGGTGCCTTAAGGGCCACATGTGTGCAGTCAACGATGCCCTGCACCCTTGGAAAGCCTGCCAGATTGTCAAACCCAACCGAACGCGTAGTTACACTGGCTTGATCCTTGGAGAAATGGATGTGATTGTGTGCGATGGCAAAGAGGGCATCGGTTACCTGCGTGATGCAAGTGTGTGCGGCCACCTGGGAGACGCCGCTGATGTCTGCTGCTGATCGCTGGAATGAGCCTGAAGCAAAAAAGTTGAGTGCGGTGGTGACTTTGACGGCCACTGATAAGGGGTGTCCACCTGCTCCTCTGGGCTCCAGGTCTTGCTGCAGCATTGCGCAGATGCCCCCACTACCTCTTGCGAAAGTCTGAGCCTCCTTTGGCACTGCTGCTCAGTCATGTTGAGGTAGCTGATCCTCTGTCTGTAGACCCTGTTTGGGGGGTATCTACTGCGCCGATGGGCTTCCATGCGCTGGCGCCTTCTGGCCTGTGCAGCTTCAGGTGGGTGAGCAGCAACTTGGCGCTCCTGCTGTTGCTCCTGCAGTTGGTGCTGCTGTTGTTCAGGGTTCTGCTGCTACTGCGGCTGGTCTTTGCCCCCATCTGATGTCCAGGAGGAAAGGAAAAAATGGTTCCCATTCTTCTGGTATATACCTCAGTTGAGGAAGTGCTCATTCAAGGTGGGGAGAGGGGTTTCCCAGGAGGTCACATTGGAGATGGGTGTCAGGTTCCAAACTTCCAGTACAATGAGTAGTGTAGTGTATGTACCTTTAAGAGGAACTATGTTTTTGAAGCCCCTGTATACTGTAGTACCAGTAGTGACCACTCGGGTATATAAGCCTGTGTAGCGTCTTGTGTAGTGTAGTTCACCTCCAGACTTTGTTCAGTAAACACTTGTTAAATCAACTCCTGCATTCCGTGTCTCCATTAACACACGGATCTAACAGTGGCGACGAGTTAGAAACGAACTTACCTGCAATTCGGCAGCACCTCAAGGGGATCGATTCCTCAGACGAAGGTCGAAGCCAGCAGCAAGAAAAAAAAACTGTGGTTTCACCAGCTAAACGGGCTGGTGGCAGGTAGTGCACTGATCCTTCCTGAGCTGCGGCGGGCTAGAGCTCGATCGGGTGGTTCTGCAACGGGGCCGGGCAGCGAGTCGGGAAGCAGAAGCAAAGAGAGACAGAGGGTGGAGCACTCAGGGGGCAGCCGGTGCTGCAAAGCAGGTCGGCATTCGGACCAAACAGAGGGAGGGGAAAGTCCCAGAGGGTCCGCTCCACGACGGGAACGGTTCTCCAAGTAACGGAGAAACTATTTAAGAGATATATATAAAAAAAAATAGAAATACCGCAAAAAGCTGCAGGTCGCAACGGGAACCGCGGAGAACAGCGTTGGCAGCAGCGGCAGTGGCGGGAAAGCGCGGGAGGCGCCATCTTGACTCAGCGGGGAAGAAGGAAAAGCACGGGAGGCGCCATTTTGATCCATCGGGGACGGAGGAAGAGCGCTGGAAGCGCCATTTTGGATTTTCAAGATGCCGAAGACTGGCAATATTACTGCTTTCGATAGTGATATGGAAGATTGGACCACATATGTGGAAAGAGTGGAGGTATATTGCAAGGCGAATGAAGTAGCGAATGATAAAAAGGCATCGGTACTTCTAAATCTGATGGGCGCAAGGACATACGGGCTGTTATGAAACTTGATCACTCCAGCCAAACCGATGGACAAGAATTTTAAGGAGATTGTTGATACCTTACAGGAGTAGTTAAACCCAACACCGCTGCTGATAGCGGAACGATTCAAATTCTTCAGGAGGAATCAGCACAAGAATGAAAGTAACGCTGATTACCTCACCGAATTACGAAAGCTGTCAAAGCACTGCCAATTCGGGGCAGGACTGGCAGATTCTCTACGAGACAAATTCGTCTGAGGTCTCCTAAGCGAAGGAACACAGAAAAGACTACTTTCTGAGAAAGATTTGACAGTGGACAAGGCTTTCAGTGTGGCTGTATCATACAAAGCAGCAGCAAGAGGAGCTGCAGAGATACAGCAAAAGCCACAGGACTTTGGCACCCATGAAATGACACGGGGTTTCGAGAGATGATATCGCTGCGGCAGATCCACCCATGACCAGAAGGATTGCTGGTTCAAGGACAATGCATGCAGGCAATGCGGAAAGATGGGACACATTGCACGTGTATGCAGACCTGGAAAAAAATCCGCTGACAGGAAAAAGGTCAATAAGGAAAAGTACAGAAAGGTACAAATGATGACGGACAGTAGCTCCGAAGACCAGAAGAGCGATAGCGACTCAGGAAACAAGAGACTAAGCTGTCTCAAATTACATAATGTAATTGCCAAAGAAGATTACCAAACCATTTGGGTTACCCTCACGATAGCGGGGTCCCCAGTCAAAATGGAGCTAGATATAGGATCAGCTCTGACCGCCATGAGTCGACGGGTTACGAGCGGCTATTTCCGCATATACCTTTGAAAGACACATCCATTATCTTGAAGACATATACGGGGCAGAAAGTATACCCCAGAGGGAAAATAAGGGTGCCTGTTGTATACAACGGCAAGGAAATACAGAAGTTGTATTTATACGTTCTGCAAGATGGTGGTCCACCGTTGTTGGGACGTGAATGGATCAGAAAGATACGTTTAGACTGGCACTCCATTCAGGCACTGACGGTGACCAGTAAGAAAAAAAATGACGATGACGTCATACCTGGACAATTAAAAGAAATCTTGGTTAACACCAAAGAAGTGTTTCAACAGGAACTAGGAACCCTGAAAGGCGCCACCGCCTCAATAAAAGTGGAAGATGCGGCAATTCCCAAGTTTTTTAAGGCAAGGCCGGTGCCATACGCAATTCGTCCAGCCGTCGAGGCAGAGCTGGAGAATTTGGAAAAAGCAGGCGTGTTATCCAAGGTAGATTGGAGCGAGTGGGCAACACCCATCGTCCCGGTCATGAAGAAAACGTTGAATAATGATAAATCTGAAGAACAGAGAAAAATTCACATCTGTGGGGACTTCAAGGTGACTGTAAACCCGGTTCTTCACACGGTACAGTATCCTCTTCCGAGGATAGAAGATATTTTCGCCTCACTATCCGGAGGGAAACGTTTCACCAAAATTGACTTAGCACAGGCATATCTACAGGTGGAGGTTGAGGAGGCCTCTAAAAAGTATCTCACGATAAGCACACACAAAGGCCTGTACCAGTACAATTGACTGGTTTTCAGAGTGGCATCAGCTCCGGCTATCTGGCAAAGAGCTATGGAGCAAGTCCTGCAAAGGATTCCGGGGACTCAATGCTACCTAGACGACATCCTTGTAACAGGAGAAAACGACAACGAGCACCTTGCCAACTTGGAGCAGGTGCTCACGAGGCTGAGAGAACGGGGCCTACGAGCAAATCACCCCAAGTGCGAATTTTTCCAGAAACAAATATCATATTGTGGCCATGTCATTAACGAAGAAGGGTTGCATAAGTCACCTGAAAAAATTGAAGCAGTCGTAAAAGCCCCAGCGCCTGAAAATGTCTCACAATTAAGGTCATTCCTGGGATTAATAAATTACTACCATAAATTTTTACCGAACTTGTCAACGGTTCTGCACCCTCTTAACGCACTGCTACAAACGGGAGTAGTTTGGAAATGGAGCGAAGACTGTAAACGTGCCTTCCATAAATGCAAAGGCTTGATCACGTCCAGGGAAGTGTTGGCTCATTACAACCCATCACTGCCAATCAGACTGGCGTGCGATGCATCCCCTTACGGCGTGGGAGCGGTATTATCGCATAGATTCCCTGATGGCTCGGAGCGGCCGATAGCTTTTGCGTCACGCTCCTTGAACTCAGCTGAGCGTAACTATGCCCAGATCGACAGGGAGGCGCTCAGCCTGGTGTGGGGGGTGAAGAAATTCAACCATTACCTACACGGACAAAAATTTACCTTGTTGACTGACCATCAACCCCTCGTCTCCATATTCAACCCTAAAAAGGGCGTTCCCATTATGACAGCGCAAAGGCTACAGAGGTGGTCCCTTTTCCTAGGGGCACACCAATATGACATAGAATACAAAGGAACAAAACAGCATGGGAATGCTGACGGGTTATCGCGCCTACCGTTGCCAATGGTAGAAGAGGCGCCTACAGTGGACCCAGTGGAGATGTTCCACTCTACCATAGTGGAATGTCTACCCGTGACAAATTCTACCATTGAAAAGGAAACGAGAAATGACCCGACTCTCTCACAAGTCTACGATTTAACGGTGAAGGGATGGCCAGCACATGGCGAACCACTGTTGCCAGCATTCTCGCAAAGAAGAGAACAGCTGTCAGTGTGCCGAGGAACCTTGATGTGTGGATCCAGAGTGGTGATTCCACCCAAACTCAAGGATAAAGTGCTAAAGGAGCTTCACGAGGGGCATCTGGGTGGAGTGAAAATGAAGAACTTAACCAGAGCGTTTGTGTGGTGGCCAGGTATCGATGGAGACATTGAAGAAATGACCAAGAGCTGTCTAGGATGCCAGAAGGTCCAAAACGCCCCACCACAAGTCCCTCTACATCCATGAGAGTGGCCTTCATCTCCATGGCAAAGGGTACATATCGACTTTGCTGGTCCATTTATGGACTCAATTTTCTTAATCGTGGTAGATGCACACTCCAAGTGGCTGGAGGCAATAAAGATGTCCTCCACCACCACGGAAAAAACCATCACAGTATTAAGGACCATATTCGCCAGGAATGGGCTGCCTGAACAGATCTGTTCTGATAATGGACCGCAATTTGTATCCGAAGAATTCAGGAAGTTCTTAAAAAACAATGGGGTTAAGCACTACACGTCCGCCCCATACCATCCCGCCACCAATGGATTAGCTGAAAGGTTTGTCCAGACCTTCAAGAAGGCCATAAAGGCCATGGGTAATGAAGACATAAATCTACAACATAAGGTAGATAACTTCTTGTTTGCGTACAGGAATGCAACACATGTGGTTACAAACCAAACCCCCGCCATGATGTTTTTCAATAGAAGACTAAGATGCCGGCTGGATTTGGTCAAGCCAAACGTCAGAAGGGACATAGAGAACCGGCAATTTCAAAGCATGAATGAAAGGCCAACTAGAACCTTCCAGATAGGTCAACCAGTTTTGGCCCGGGACTACCGTACCGAGAAATGGCAGCCTGGAACTATTTGCACACGACTAGGACCGCTGATGTATACCGTGGACATTGGAGAAAGCATAATAAGGCGCCATGCTGACCAGATCATAGAGTCATCCGAAAAAGGACAACCTACACCACAACTCTATATGCCTAGTGATGAAGCAGAGATACCCATAGTATCTACCTCCGATCCGGTGATACTGGAACCAGATGAACCCGACACTGGCATTCAAGCCAAATCGACCTTGCCAAAAGAACCTACTACACCACCGAAACCTACTACACCACCGAGGCGTTATCCGGACCGAGTCAGGAAGCCTCCAGAGGGACTGAATTTGTAATTGATTAACTTCAGCAAATGTGTAGATTATTGTTCTTGTAAAAATGTTATTTAATGATTACTTAAAATGCTATGTACTGTTTATCTAAAAGGGGAGGAATTGTAGTGTATGTACCTTTAAGAGGAACTATGTTTTTGAAGCCCCTGTATACTGTAGTACCAGTAGTGACCACTCGGGTATATAAGCCTGTGTAGCGTCTTGTGTAGTTTAGTTCACCTCCCAGACTTTGTTCAGTAAACACTTGTTAAATCAACTCCTGCATTCCGTGTCTCCATTAACACACAGATCTAACAAGTAGGCCTGCTAAAAGTTTCCCCAGACCTAAGACAACAAAGTTCTGCCACCTGCAAATGATGATTGGTGAAAACTACTTTTTAATGGTGGAGCTGCTGCTGTTAGTAAGCAATCCACTTGTGTTGCCGCCAGGTTTCACTGGTGTGTTTCAGAGGAGGCGTGCAGCATGTGGGAAAACTGTTAAAATCAGAAAGGCCTCTCAAAATGGGATTATAGAGGCACTTAACTAGTTCTTAAGGGCCTTAAGGGCCTATCCTGCCTCTTATAGGCAGGATGGAGACGGGGTCAGAAAACTCGCATGTGGGAAAATTGCTCGGAGGCGGGATGGAGGTGGGATCGGGCCCGCCTGCCAGTTTTTGCGATTTTAACACCTCACACGCCTCCAATCCCGCCTCCTCGGACCTGGTAAAATCGAGCCCACAGAGTCCAGGGGACCAGTACTTACAAAATCATTATTTCTGTGCAGGAACCGCTGTTGAAAGCATTGGACTGGCAAAGCATGCTGGATAATATGGTTGAGTCTACTACTAACTTATGTGGTCACCTCGATGCCTGTGTTAACTGAGTCCCCTCTCCCAAACCCCACTCCCCCGCCTCAGGAGTCTGTGTACTAATATGTCTAATAAATACTGGAGCCATACAGGCCCTAGGCTCAAATGGATAGGGGCTTCACTCAGCCCACTGATCTCCAAGAGTCTGCTCTCCCACAGGTCAGTAGGATATCTCAGCTGCAGCCCAGTAGCAGGGACAGTCATGCAATGGGAATGGAAAAGGATACCATCTTATGTTCTTATGTTTCACTTTGCAGCTGGGTCCTCTCAGATGGTTTACCAGGATCATACCTGGGATGCAGGGACTTAGTTATGTCAGTCTGGGTAAACTTCATATAATTCCCTTTATCTAGCAGAATCCTGACCAAAAGGGGTATAATCTTAAAATTAGGACTAAGCTAGTTAAAGGCAAGCTCTTCACATAACACATTTACTGGTGACACAATATGTGTTTATGTGTAATTGCATTGGTTAGTTGATTTGTTGCTGTTATTTCATTAATTGTGTATTTTGTTTATAGCGATCAAAAGAATATTTGAAGGCATAACACTTTATTAATTCCAGATACATTCAAATAATTGTGTCCTCAAAACTGTGGTCCCCTCAAGAAGGAATGGATAAGTAGTTAAAAGAGTGAAACTCTGATCTTTCACTGCTCTGGAGGTTGAAGATGGCATAATGAGTCAGAAATCCAGTTTATATATATTGAAGGAATAAACTTACCAGTTGTAGAACTGACAGTAGAACTAGTTGTGGCTGTTACCCTTTTTGTTGTAGTTGTTCCTTTTGAAGAAAAAAACAAAATATTTGAAGTCACTACACTCCAGCAGTTTCTACAGTATTTTGAGGGGTAGATTAACAATAGAAATGAAAATCGAGTGGTTTCTATAATGGACAGCCGATCCACAATGCCAATTTTACACCTGGGCTGATTAACAAATAATGATGAAACTATTAACTACAGCTACTAACCACTTATTGCTTTATGTGTTTGATGTAATCATCCATTTGAGATGTGTAATTTCTTTCAGACAAACTTGTTTTAAGACATAGTGCTGATCACATGAACCTCTATAATCACCTCTCAATGGGGGAAAAATTCGGTTGGTTAGCGCCTCCCGTTAGCACTTCCGGGGGACGCTAGGAACTTAGCGCCCGAGCACAGCGATTTTAGCGCCACTTGCGAAATTGACCAGTCGTTTTGCGGCGGCACTAAACACTACCGCCACGATCTCCTGCACCCGCAGATTGTGACGTCAGTCGAGCGTGAAATGCCCCGGTAATGCCCTGGACCAGATATTGCCGCTAGGAATGACACATAGAGGGGAATGTTTTCAAGTCGGGAAGGGGCTGGGGGAGCGCTATTTAAATGCGGGCGCTTCCTGCCTTTTCTTGTCGGCAAAATTTTTGGTACACGTAGGTTCAGAGGGAGAGAGATGTCTGGAGAGATTTAACGCTGTCCTAAGGAGTTTTGGCCCTCAGCACCACTTTCGAGGTTCCTAAGTGCCGAGCTCATTCCCTGGGCCTATCCATTAGTGCTTCCAACACAATTGCTTTAGAGGTCTCCCCAGGCCGAGATTCAAGGCTGCAATGAGCAAGGAGTGGCTGGCCAGCAAGATGGCCCCTCCCCTTTAAGAACTGGACAGCATCAGTCTGTCTGGTTTCCATGGTAACTGACATTGCCTGAGCTTCGGTAGCGTTCTGAGGTAGCGCCTCGCTCCCCGACGTTTGCGCCTTAGGAGAGGTGTGTAGCGCCTGATTTAGCGCTCAAATCACCTACAGGGGCGAATTTTGCAGTCGGAGGTGATAATTAGCGCCGGCGCTAAACTTTGCGTCCGGCCGATATTAACGCCCCAAAATGGGCGATACCCAATTTTTCCCCCAATGCCTCCTTATTAGGCTCCAGAGCCCAAGTGTCTCCATTTTTTCCTCATAACTCAGGCCTCTAAGACTAGGAATCAGTCTCATGGCTCTTACCTGCACTGCCTCCAACATTTGAATGTTTCCCTTGTGTCTCAATGACCAGGATTGGACATAATACACAAGGCATGCTCCAGCTGCAGCCGTATACAGTTTGACTTCTGACTTGCATACTTCTGTTTTGGCTATATAGTTCAGTATTCTATTGGCTTTGCTGATTTCTGCTGTGCATTGGTTGGACATGTTGAGAATCAAATCTACTGAGACTCATATGTCTCTTTCAACTTCATCCTTAGCTATTCAACATCATTCATGAAGTATGCGTGTTGCCCATTTTTCCTTCTGATGTGCAGTCATTGATCCCTGTCTACTAAATCTTTCTGCAATTGTTCTGTCCATTTATATATTTTGTACAACTCATTCTGTGATTTCTGAGTCGCCTGCTCTGATTCAACTGACCCTCCTAGTTTACCTGAGACAAAGTCATGGATGTAATTTCTTACTGTGGGCACCTTCCTACAAAAGTGTATCAAATCCCATGCACACATTCTGAACTATTCTTAGGGATACCACCATTTAACAATGTATTGATCTACTATATAACATATTAACTGTTTACTAAAAAAATAATTTACTTACTTCTACATGTAACATTTCCATAGTTGCATTCACTGTAAGACAAAAGAGCAAAATACTTCAGATCACTGTCTCAACCCCCTGGCCCACACAGCTCTGAGTGTAAGCACAGTCATGCCAAGAAACCTAGGAATTTCAATGCAATCCTCCCACAAGCACCATAGAATCATAGAAACATAGAAGATAGGAGCAGGAGTAGGCCATTCGGCCCCTCGAGCCTGCTCCGCCATTCAATGCGATCATGGCTGATCATCCAAATTCAGTACCCGGTCCCTGCTTTCTCCCCATACCCCTTGATCCCTTTAGCCTTAAGAAATACAGGAAACTTTGGTTTATCCGGAGGTTATATGTCCGGAATACTTGACCTAACGGCAAAAATCAGGAGCCGTTTTCTATATGTTTTTTTAGTTCTCGTTGCTTTTTTTTTCCCTGTCAAGCACTGCAAGGTCTGTAGCTATAGCAACAGCTTCAGCTACAGATGCTTGCAGCTGCAGCCGACTGTTTTGAAGCTGTTGCTAAGCAACAGGGTTTGTTGATTCACATGGAGCTTCTCAGTTTCGTATGTTTAAACATTAACTCTGGTATGTCCGGCACTTTTGATGTTACGGCACCAGCTCGGTCCCGTCAGTGCCGGATATCAGAAAGTTTCCTGTATATCCAACTCCTTCTTGAATATACTTAATGAATTGGCCTCTACTGCCTTCTGTGGTAGAGAATTCCACAGGTTCACCACTCTCTGGGTGAAGAAATTCCTCCTCATTTCTGTCCTAAATGGCTTACCCCTTATCCTTAGACTGTGACCCCTGGTTCTGGACTCCCCGACCATCGGGAACATCCTTCCTGCATCTAGTCTGTCCAGTCCTGTCAGAATTTTATAAGTTTCAATGAGATCCCCTCTCATTCTTCTAAACTCCAGCGAGTATAAGCCCAATCGACCCAATCTCTCCTCATACGTCATTCCTGCCATCCCAGGTATCAGACTGGTGAATCTTCGCTGAACTCCTTCCATGGCAAGAACATCCTTCCTCAGATAAGGTGACCAAAACTGCACACAATACTCAAGGTGTGATCTCACCAAGGCCCTGTACAACTGCAGCAAGACATCCTTGTTCCTGTACTCAAACCCTCTCGCTATGAAGGCCAACATACCATTTGCCTTCTTAACCGCCTGCTGCACCTGCATGCTTACCTTCAGCGACTGGTGCACAAGGACACCCATGTCTCGTTGCACTTCCCCTTCTCCCAATCTATTGCCATTCAGATAATAATCTGCCTTCCTGTTTTTGCCACCAAAGTGGATAACCTCACATTTATCCACATTATATTGCATCTGCCATGCTTCTGCCCAATCACCCAACCTATCCAAATCATCCTGGAGTTTCTCGGCATCCTCCTCACAGCACACACGCCCACCCAGCTTTGTGTCATCTGCAAATTTGGAGATATTACATCTAGTTCCCTTGTCTAGATCATTAATATATATTGTGAATAGCTGGGGTCCAAGGACCGATCCCTGCGGTACCCCACTAGTCACTGCCTGCCACTCGGAAAAAGACCCGTTTATTCCAACTCTTTGCTTTCTGTCTGCCAACCAGTTCTCTATCCAAGTCAATACCTTGCCCCCAATCCCATGTGCCTTAACTTTACATGCTAATCTCTTATGCGGGACCTTATCGAAAGCCTTCTGAAAATCCAAATACACCACATCCACTGGTTCTCCCTTATCTATTTTACCAGTTACATCCTCAAAAAATTCCAGTAGATTCGTCAAGCACGATTTACCTTTTGTAAATCCATGTTGACTTTGTCCGATCCTGTCACTGTTTTCCAAGTGCTCTGCTATTACATCTTTTATAATGGATTCTAGCATTTTCCCCACTACCGATGTCAGGCTTACTGGTCTGTAATTCCCCGTTTTCTCTCTACCACCTTTTTTGAATAGTGGGGTAACATTAGCTACACTCCAATCCATGGGTACTGTTCCAGATTCCATCGAATGTTGAATCAAAATGTACAGTAGCTTCATAAAGTAGATATACGATTATACACTGCAGTTATACAATGGTTTCATAAATGTGTCTTGAGAAATCAATATAAAGGTAAAAAAAATGATTCTGCTCTAATTCTTATTAACAAAAATAGAATGAATTATTTTAATTCGATTTACTTTATTAATTGAATTATGTAAAGCTCTTGGCACCAAAAATTGTAGTCCACTGGGACATTTGGAGATGTTGCTGGTATTTCTTTCTGTAATGTTGACAATGGTGATGTAGGCAAATGCAAAATGCTTGATTGAGTCACCTGATGTTCCCTTCTGCACCAGGGCGCTTGGTACAATTTACACGGCACCTGACCTGACCTGAACTGCTTGGAATTTTGGGTTCACATTATTAGGATGGTGCTGACATGCTTTCTGGCAAGGTAGAAAGCCAGCCGCTGCTTCAAGCCTCAAGACACCTACAGCAGCAGTATTGACCACTGTCTTGGGGCCCTCTGGCATCTGTCCAAGACAGCAGCCACAAGGCCTCCATCCTGAGGATTCAATGAGACCCTGTGGGGAATGAAGAACACATATGTTTTTAGGCCTGCTTGAGCTTGTCCTCTCAGGCCCTCCAATATGACGGGGCCAGGCTCAAGGGCTACTGAAAGCCTCTTCTCCAGCCCCTCCATATGGACATTCAACCAATGTTTCTATAGTGAAATGAGGCAGGAATGTCGTTAAGCCCTTCTCCCCGCACTTCCATGCCATCACATTGCCTGCACTATTTTAGGTGAAGACTCTTCACATCGCCTCGGATACTCTGGAAATCTTGGGGCAATGTAAAGGAGGCGCAGACAGACCCGGTGTCATAGGTCTCTGCATCTTTTTCCTCTTCTTTGCAGTTGGGAACTCAGCAGTTCCCGGTGCACATAGGGGAGAAATACCCGTCACATAAATTGATGCACCGAAACTTTGCGGCCAGGAAAGTCCATCAACTCAATCAATGATCATCCTCAGCAGCGGCTGGCTTCCTGCCTCGTCAGGAGCACGTCAGCACCATTCTAATAAAGTGATCCAACCTTGGCTAACTAAAGAAGTTAAGGATAGCATTAGATTGAAAGAAGAAGCTTATAATGTTGCAAAGAATAATAGTAAGCCTGAGGATTGGGTGAGTTTCAGAAACCAGCAAAGGTTGACCAAAAAATTGATAAAAAGGGAAAAAATAGAATGAGAGAAAACTAGCAAGAAATATTAAAGCAGATTGTAAGAGTTTCTACAAGTATGTAAAAAGGAAAAGAGTAGCAAAAGTAAACATTGGTCCCTTAGAGGCTGAGACAGGAGAAATTATTATGGGGATTAAGGAAATGGCAGAAACGTTAAACAAATATTTTGTATCTGTCTTCACAGTAGAAGACACAAAAAGCATACCAAAAATGGTGGGGAACCAAGGGTCTAATGAGGGTGAGGAACTTAACGTAATTAATATAAGTAGAGAAAAAGTATTGAGAAACTAATGGGACTAAAAGCCGACAAATCCCCTGGACCCGATGGCCTACATCCTAGGTGGCTGAAGAGATAGTGGATGCATTGGTTTTGATCTTCCAAACTTCCCTAGATTCTGGAATGGTCCCAGTGGATTGGAAGGTCGCAAATGTAACACCACTATTCAAGAAAGGAGGGAGAGAAAAAACAGGGAACTACAGGCCAGTTAGCCTGACACCAGTCGTCGGGAAAATGCTGGAATCCATTGTTAAGGAAGTGGTATCAAGTCACTTAGAAAATCTTAACATGATTAGGTAGAGTCAACATGATTTTATGAAAGGGAAATCGTGTTTGACAAATTTATTAGAGTTTTTTGAGGATGTAACTAGCAGGGTAGATAAAGGGGAACCAGTGGATGTAGTTTATTTGGATTTACAAAAGGCATTTTATAAGGTGCCACATAAAAGGTTATTACACAAGATTAGGGCTCATGGGGTTGGGGGGTAATATAGTAGCATGGATAGAGGATTGGTTAACAGACAGAAAACAGAGAGTAGAGATAAATGGATCTTTTTCAGGTTGGCAGGCTGTAACTAGTCGGGTGCCGCAAGGATCAGTGTTGGGGCCTCAACTATTTACAATCTATATTAATGACCTAGATGAAGGGACTGAGTGTAATGTATCCAAGTTTGCTGATGATACAAAGCTAGGTGGGACAGTAAGCTGTGAGAAGAACACAAAGGAGGTGATTTTGCCAGCCCTGGGGAGGCGGGTTTAGAGGTGGGACTGCCGGGAAAATAGCAGAATCAGGGGGCTGGTACCCATCCTGCCCCTAAACCGCCTCCGTGCCATCTTCCCAGGAGGCAGGTACCCGACCTGCGCCAGGTCCCGTCTTCTCGAGGTGGGAAGGGGATTAGTGCCAATTAACTGCCTGCTACCAGGTAGTTAACGGGCAGTTTTTTTGAGAATCCCTATTTTCAGCCCTGAAGTTTTGGCTTCCCGACGGCTCTGAACCACGCGAGGGTCAGCGAGGTGGGCCGTCGGTCTGTGGGGGTCGGAGGGCCGTGATGAGTCCATGAATGTGCAGGTGAGTGATGAGTCCAAGTGTGGAGAGGTAAGTGTGGAGAGGTGAGTTTAAAGTGTTTTAATAAGTTTTACTTACCTTTACTTCTGCCTACAGGCTTCATCCCTTCAGGTCTCGGGAGTCCCTCAGCTCACCAGCGCAGAAAGTAGAATGGCCGCTGAACTGTCAAAAGCTGCAGCCTTCTGCTTTCTGCTCAGGAGAGATCTCTAACTGAGCCTGTGTCCCAGGACTCAACTTAGAGGATAGATTGTCCGTGTTTGACAGCTTCACAGAGCCGTCAAACGCTGACATTTCATCTGTCAAAAGCTCTTGACAGATGAAACGTCACTCCCTGACATCACCTGTAACCTGCTTTCCCTTAATTGGCCTGCTGAGCCCGCTGGGCGGGCTTAACAAGGTCAATCAAGGGAAAATAGCGTGGGTTGGCCACAAGTCGATGGAGGTGGGACTAAAACCCAACAAGCGGGAGTCCCGCCTCCAAAAGCTCTCCATTGAAAAAATCCAGCCCAAAGAGTCTGCAAAGGGATATCGATAGACTAAGTGAGTGGGCAGTAAGGTGGCAGATGGAGTATAATGTAGGGCAATGTGAGGTTATTCACTTTGGTAGGAAGAATAGAAAAACAGAATATTTATTAAATGGTGAGAAACTTTCAAATGTTGGTGTTCAGAGAGAGTTGGGTGTCCTCGTGCAAGAAACACAGAAAGCTAGCATGCAGGTACAGCAAGCAATAAGGAAGGCAAATGGCATGTTGGCCTATATTGCAAGGGGGTTGGAGTATAAGAGTAAGGAATTCTTGCTACAATTGTACAGAGCCTTGGTCAGACCAGACCTAGAGTACTGTGCACAGTTCTGGTCTCCTTATCGAAGGAAGGATATACTTCCCTTGGAGGCGGTGCAACGAAGGTTCACTAGATTGATTCCTGGGATGAGAGGGCTGTCCTATGGTGAGAGATTGTGTAGAATGGGCCGATACTCTCTGGAGTTTAGAAGAATGAGGTGATCTCATTGAAACATACAAGATTCTGAAGGGGATTGACAGGGTAGATGCTGAGAGGCTGTTTCCCCTGGCTGGAGTGTCTAGAACTAGGGGTCATAGTCTCAGGATAAGGGGGCAGCCATTTAAGACTGAGATGAGGAGGAATTCTTCACTCAGAGGGTTGTGAATCTTTGGAATTCTCTGCCTCAGAGGGCTGTGAATGCTGAGTCTTTGAATATATTCAAGGCTGAGATAGATAGATTTTTAGACTCTAGGGGAATCAAGGGGTATGGAGATTGGGCGGGAAAGTAGAGTTGAGGTGGATGATCGTCCATGATCTTATTCAATGGCGGAGCAGGCTCAAGGGGCCATATGGTGGAGCAGGCTCGAGGGGCCGTGTGGCGGAGCAGGCTCGAGGGGTCGTGTGGTGGAGCAGGCTCGAGGGGCCGTGTGGCGGAGCAGGCTCGAGGGGCTGTATGACGGAGCATGCTCGAGGGGCTGTATGGCAGAGCAGGCTCGAGGGGCTGTATGGCAGAGCAGGCTCGAGGGGCTGTATGGCGGAGCATGCTCGAGGGGCTGTATGGCAGAGCAGGCTCGAGGGGCTGTATGGCAGAGCAGGCTCGAGGGGCTGTATGGCGGAGCAGGCTCGAGGGGCCATATGGCAGAGCAGGCTCGAGGGGCTGTATGGCGGAGCAGGCTCAAGGAGCCGTATGGCGGAGCAGGCTCGAGGGTCCGTATGGCCTACTCCTGCTCTTACTTCTTATGTTCTCCCCAATCACTAACTCCTGGGGTAGGTTATGACCAGAGGAAAAACAATGCGGCTAATTTGATTAAAAAAAGCTCTGGGAAATTGCTCCATCTCTCTAGGTAGGCTATTACGTATATCTATCACTGTTTGAAGAAGTTACATCTTAACTGTACTCCCTGATCTTTCTGTGTTTTTGTCCTGTTTACAATGTGGTCCCCTCCCCTGGTCTCCTTGTTGGGGTATTGTTCCACAGATACTGGTACCTATCCAAGTGGCCATCATCCACCTGTGAGCCCTGACAGTACGTGTTGCCAAGCTATTTGGTCACAATGAGCATGTCGGCCATGCCAATTCTATTCGCATCCTATGCTTACTCACACAATATGATTCACGAAGCAGATAACAAAAGTCTTCTTAAAACCTACTTCTTCAATCATGCCTTTGATTACTTCCCCTGACTCTTCTCCCAAATCCTGCTCAGCATCTATTTCCATCCACGTTTTTCCAAAGTTCTCAGTCCATATAATTTCAAGCTGCTGTTGTGATGACGGGGTTAGGGGGTTGGGGGGGCGGGGGGTGCGTGTAGTTTCATTTTTATATGGATGAGCTACAATCGGTCAAATAGTTTTCCTTGCCCATATCTATCTTGTGATCTAAAGTTCCAATGAGTAAAATAATGTGCTCCAGCATGTGAGTTATAATTCAGGAAAATCAAAAGTAACCCATCGTTTACTCATATTTAATTACAATTTTAACTTTAACATTCTGCGTCAGTAGCAGAGATTGGTGAAATAATAGAATGCATTGTTATGGATACTTTACCATTCTTCACAGTCATTCCATGTTATTGCACCAGGTTGCAATATTTTTCCATTATAATAACATGTACAATTAGGTAAGTTAACGCACTTCATTATATTTTCATCCAAATAAGGAGCACTCGCTGGGCACTTTGCATAACAGCCTATATTAAATAACAAAAAGCAGTGTGTGATGCTAAGAATTTTTGAATTACATAGTCACTGCTGAACCTATCTACGCTTACAGTCACATTACATCTGTGTTTACGGTACGTCATGCGATTCCAAACTTTGTTCCCTATTTCTAATTCTTCCATTGATCATTAGTTATTCAAAATGAAAATCAGTACCTCAAAATTGTCAATTCCCATTAAATATTGAGCAAATTAAAATTATTTTGTTTCATAGAAGTTATCAGAAATATCCTTTTACATTTTTATCAAGCTGTAAAATATATATAACAAAAGTAATAGCATAATGATTTCATGTGAAAGATATACTAATTATTAACTAAATATAAAATATCTAAACACACAAACAGGGATACTATCTTAGATATAAATGGATAATAATGCCGTTTAAACCTTCAAGAACTGCAGAGTACTTTTTTCCAATGTAATGGTCCGAGCATGTTTTTGTTGTTAATGTTCCACATGGGTGATAGTGCCACCTGCATTCATCGGGGTTGTTATAAAAGTCACAATACACAGCTGCAAAATAGGAGTTAACATTTATTCTGTTTAATCAACTAAAGCAAATTACATAATCTATGAAAAATCCACATAGAATTTTAATTTCGTGAAAATATTGGCCCGGATTTTCCCGGGCTAATGACCGCATACGTGGCCGTAAGTGCCCCGCAAGTTCCGGGTTTACACATGGGCTGTGCATGTGCGAAAACCCGGAACTTGTGATCTGTCAAGAATCTTCTTGACAGATCCTCTGCATCCCCGGGAGATGGACATCCGCTGGCGGAGAGTTGGGCTATTTGCAGGTCTATGTGTAGAGGCCCAGGAGCACGAGTCTCCGTGAATCCAGGGCCATCGGGTAGGTGCGAAGATTTATTGCGGTTCGGAGGCATTCGCCCGCGGGAAGCCTCCGATCGCAAATTCAGGCCCAATGTTTATTATAGAACTAGAAGGAGGCCATTTGGCCCAAGGAACTGGCTACATATTTCTGCTAGAAAAGGTAGCTTTATCGTCTTAATCCAAATTCCTTGTTATTTATCTATATCCCTTAATACCCTTACTAAGTATCTATCTCCCTTTTAAAAGCCTTAATTGACTTTACACCCACAGCTTTCTGGGACAGTGCATTCCATATTCTCACAAACCTTTGAGAAAGGAAGTTTTTCTGGATTCACTTAACCAGTCTAGCTCACTTTTTAAAATTATAGCCGTTTGTTATATCTCCCTGCCCTAGCCCTGAACTCGCATCTTTCTCCAGTTTCTCTCCGATCTCCCCTTGTGACCTCGCCACGCTCATCTTGTCCATGAGACCCCACTTCCTGCTCCCTCGACCTTATTCCCACTAAACTGTTGACCACCCAACTTCCTTTTCTGACTCCCATGTTAGCTGACTTTGCTAATGGTTCACTCTCCTCAGGTACTGTTCCCCTCTCCAAATCTGCCGTCATCACCCCTCTCAAAAAAACAACCCTTGACCCCTCCATCCTAGCAAACTACCGCTCCATCTCCAACCTCCTTTTCCTCTCCAAAGTCCTTAAATGTGTTGTCACTTCCCAAATCTGTGCCCATCTTTCACGGAACTCCATGTTTGAATCCCTCCAATCCGGTTTCCGTCCCTGCCACAGTACCAAAATGGCTCTCATCAAAGTCACAAATGACATCCTTTGTGACTGTGACAAAGGTAAACTATCCCTCCTTGTCCTTCTCAACCTGTCTGCAGCCTTTGACACGGTTGACCACTCCATCCTTCTCCAACGCTTCTCCACCATCGTCCAGCTGGGTGGGACTGCACTTGCCTGGTTCCATTCTTATTTATCTAATCATAGCCAGAAAATCACCTGCAATAGCTTCTCTTCCCACTCCCGCATCGTTACCTCTGGGGTCCCCCAAGGATCTATCATTGGCCCCCTCCTTTTTTCTCATCTACATGCTGCCCCTTGGCGACATCATCTGAAAACACAGCACCCGTTTCCACATGTATGCTGACGATACCCAGCTCTACCTCACCACCACTTCTCTCGACCCCTCCGTGGTCTCTAAATTGTCAGACTGCTTGTCCAAGATCCAGTAGTGGATGAGCAGAAATTTTCTCCAATTAAATATTGGGAAGACCAAAGCCATTGTTTTCAGTCCCCACCACAAACTCTGAATTTTTTGTGGATGTAACTGGTAGAATAGATAAGGGAGAACCAGTGGATGTGGTGTATTTGGACTTTCAAAAGGTTTTCGATAAGGTCCCGCATAAGAGATTAGCATGCAAAGTTAAAGCACATGGGGTTGGGGGTAAGGTACTGACTTGGATAGAGAACTGGTAGGCAGACAGCAAGCAAAGAGTTGGAATAAACGGGTCTTTTTCCAAGTGGCAGGCAGGTACCGCAGGGATTGGTGATAGGACCCCAACTATTCACAATATATATTAATGATCTAGAC
The DNA here is from genome assembly GCF_052327205.1 of Somniosus microcephalus. Classification (NCBI taxonomy): domain Eukaryota; kingdom Metazoa; phylum Chordata; class Chondrichthyes; order Squaliformes; family Somniosidae; genus Somniosus; species Somniosus microcephalus. The sequence goes on along the minus strand of NC_141003.1, from coordinate 36,601,725 downwards.
AAGGGAACTAGATGTAATATCTCCAGGTTTGCAGATGACACAAAGCTGGGTGGGCATGTGTGCTGTGAGGAGGCTGCAGAGAAACTCCAGTATGATTTGGACAGGTTGGGTGATGCATGGCAGATGTAGTATAATGTGGATAAATATGAGGTTATCCACTTTGGTGGCAAAAACAGGAAGGCAGATTATTATCTGAATGGCAATAGATTGGGAAAAGGGGAAGTGCAACGAGACCTGGGTGTCCTTGTGCACCAGTCACTGAAGGTAAGCATGCAGGTGCAGCAGGCGGTTAAGAAGGCAAATGGTATGTTGGCCTTCATAGTGAGAGGATTCGAGTACAGGAGCAAGGCTGTCTTGCTGCAGTTGTACAGGGCCTTGGTGAGATCACACTTTGAGTATTGTGTGCAGTTTTGGTCACCTTATCTGAGGAAGGATGTTCTTGCCATGGAAGGAGTGCAGCGAAGATTCACCAGACTGATACCTGGGATGGCAGGAATGACGTATGAAGAGAGATTGGGTCGATTAGGCTTATATTCGCTAGAGTTTAGAAGAATGAGAGGGGATCTCATTGAAACTTATAAAATTCTAACAGAACGAGACAGACTAGATGCAGGAAGGCTGTTCCCGATGGCGGGGGAGTTCAGAACCAGGGGTCACAGTCTAAGGATAAGGGGTAAACCATTTAGGACTGAGATGAGGAGGAATTTCTTCACCCAGAGAGTGGTGAACCTGTGGAATTCTCTACCACAGAAGGCAGTTGAGGCCAATTCATTAAATATATTCAAGAAGGAGTTAGATATATTTCTTAAGGTTAAAGGGATCAAGGGATCTGGGGAGAAAGCAGGGACAGGGTACTGAATTTAGATGATCAACCATGATCTCATTAAATGGCGGAGCAGGCTCGAGGGGCCGAATGGCCTACTCCTGCTTCTATCTTCTATGTTTCTATGTTTCCCTAGCCACTGACTCCATCCCACTGCCTGGCATCTGTCTGAGGCTGAACCACACTGTTCGCAACCTTGGTGTCGTATTTGACCCTGTAATGAGCTTCTGACCACATATCCGCGGCATAACTAAGACTGCCTATTTCCACCTCCGTAACATCGCCCTTCTCTGCCCTTGCCTCAGCTGATCTGCTGTTGAAACCCTCATCTATACCTTTGTTACCTCTAGACTAGGCTATTCCAATGCAGTCCTGGCTGGCCTCCCACATTCTACGCTATGTAAACTTGAGGTCATCCAAAACTCAGCTGCCCGTCTCCTAACTCACACAAAGTCCCATTCACCCATCACCCCTGTGCTCGCTGACCTACACTGGCTAGGGTTAAGCTTCGCCTCGATTTCAAAATTCTCATCCTTGTTTTCAAATCCCTCCATAGCCTCGCCCCTCCCTATCTCTGTAATCTCCTTCAGCCCCACAACCCCCCCCGAGATATCTGCGGTCCTCTAATTCTGCCCTCTTGAGCATCCCTGATTATAATCGCTCCACCTTTGGTGGCCGTGCCATCAGCTGCCTCGGCCCTGAGCTCTGGAACTCCCTCCAAAAAACCTCTCCGCCTCTCTTTCCTCCTTTAAGACGCTCCTTAAAACCTACCTCTTTGACTAAGCTTTTCTTCTTATGCGACTCAGTATCAAATCTTTGTCTTCGAACACTCCTGTGAAGCGCCTTGGGACGTTTTACTACGTTAAAGGCGCTATATAAATACAAGTTGTTGTTCTGGATTCCCCAACTAATGGAAAGAATTATTTCTTATCCACTCTGTCAATTCCCTTCATTATTTTAAACACCTTGGTTCGATCATCCCTTAACCAACCCAACTGACTGGACAATATAACCCAAGTTTACCAGGTCTAAATCCCTTTATTTCCAGGTAATATCCTGATATGTTGTCACCCGACTTTCTCCAAAGCCAGTATATCCTTCCTAAGGTGAGCACCCATATCTGAACACAATAGGGCTGGTTCCTCGTTCCTGTGTTCCCACTGGGAGTGGTGCTCAAAGGGAATGCATCAAAGGAAATTGCAGGTACACAGCTTATGATTTTCTGCCCATTAAAATTGAAGGACATAAAATCATAAATTACTTGCTAGCGATTTCTTGCAATGCACTCCCTATGAGCACAGAATCTGGCTTAATATTCCAAGTGAGGTCTCACCAATACTTCAGTAGTGATTCTTGCTTTTCTATTGTAAAACTCTTATGATGAAGCCCAAGTTTTTTAATTACTTTATACACTTCTGAGTTATATTTAATCACCCATCTACCTGGACTCCTAAATCATTTTGTTCATTGAATCCCCCAGCACTTATTTAAATTATACTCTCACCTGCCATTCTTATCTCCAAAGTACACTACCATACAATTTGCTACATTAAACTTTCCACTCATTTAATCTATCTTTGTCGCTACGCAGTTTTCTGCTGTCTTCTGCATATTTCACTTTAGCTCCAAGGAAACCTCACTATACTCCCTTCCATTCCCAAACCCAGGTCATTTCTATATAGTGAAAAGCTGGGTTCCCTTTACCAACCCTTGGGGAACATCACTTGACATTGTTCACCAATCCAGCAATGTCTCTTTAATCCCAACTGCTTAGCTTTTAACCAATTTTCTATCCATATCACATGGCTACCTCCAGTACTGTAAGCCTCAATTTGAGCTACCAGTCTCTGCAGCAGAGCAAAAATATATTATATATATATCCTTTTGCTCTGTATGTATTATTTTTGCTGTGTTTGCTACATCTTGCAATACACATCTGAGCCAATACCCGCAAATATAGACATGTAAAATAATCATGACAAGTGCTCCTCAGTTACTAATAAAGCAAATACTTACGGCATAAGTCTGGGGTTCTCCAGCGAATACAAACATCAGCTTTATTACAAGCTTCTGCATACACTGCTACAGCGGTACAGAAACCCAGATATTTCCCTTCCAAGTCACAGGCACAAGCTTCCTCGACACAGGCATCGTAGTATGGAGTTGGGTCAACCTGATAGGAATGTTAGACCCGTGTCAGAAGTTACAAAAGTACCGTGCAAGAGGCTTCATTCCAATTACAAGTAATATATTTGATTATAAACTTACCTTTTTATGGCATTTTTGAAACACAGCATCCTTAATTATGCTACACCTCCTTTGAGCCCATGTTAAACAGTATGGGTTTCTGTCACAAGGGAATGTTTGATTCAGTGTATCAGAACAAGACAGTGATGATTTCCAGCTGTTTCCAAACTCCAAAGTGCTGGTCACTAGAGAGTTTCCCTTTGTTGTTAGATCATCTGCAACATCACCATTGAAATTTCCACACAGACCACATATTTTGCTCTGAAATGAATGTATATGTATTAATTTCATAAATCTTAATCATTATAATATTGAGATTTTTTAAAAGTATTCAAGGGGGACAATTTTAAAGTAGTTCCCAAAATGGACATGATGTCAGCGGAGCGGCCGCTCCCCGCACCCGCTGGTGCCAACGTGAGGCCCGAGCTAATTTGAGGCCTGGACCTCATGCCGCCAATAAGTTGCGGGCACCAAGCAGGCACCCCTGCTGCAGCTCGCTGGTGTGGTGGGAGTGGGGGGGATGGTGGGAGTGGGGGGGATGGTGGGAGCAGGAAAATTGGCAAACTCCCACTCTGAGTCAGCCGGCAGCACGGGCCTGGGAGGGGAGGGGATCCGAGGCGTGGCCTCAAAGGCATCGACAGCACTATCCTCCACGCCCACCATTCTGACATCAGCTCCTGGTGTGCGATGCTCTGTACCAGAAACACGAAAGCAGAAAATTTGCCCTTCCGTTATTTCACCCAGCTAGCCACAAGGATGATAGTTTATGTTTGAGAATGCTGAAAGATTATTTGTATATTTGGAATGAAGATGATGGTTGGCAGCTAGATCTGGTCTTGGAAAATGAATTTTTAGATGATCTAAAGCTTCTGCTAGAAAATTCACATCCACGGAATGAGCAAGTATATCATTTTTCAACTGTTCATCCTTCAACTGTACAAAAACACTGTGGGGGAAAAATTGGATTGCTTTGTACCTCCTGTTAGCGCCCCAGGGGGCGCTGCACCTCTGGCAATGACATCATCGCTGTGCGCAGCACCCCGCTCGCGCCTCGGCCACAAACTTCGGTCGCGCCCCCTGACCTACTGCCGGACACTATGTCTGACAGGGTCAGGGTGGAGTTTTTGCAGCCGAGGCACCACAAATCATAGGGCAGGTGCCGGGCAGCCATTTTATTTAGGCTGCCTGCCAGCACCTGCCCCATTTCGCCTCCTCCTGCGGGGTGCCGGCCACGATCGGTCAGCATGGCACTCCTCTTGCTGTTTTCCTGGCGCCCCTCTCCCTGATGGTCCAGCAGGGCCCCGGTGCGTGCTGCGCTAGGCCCCTCCCCTTTAATCAGGGGAGGGAGGCCTGTAGTACCGCGGTGCTATGTGCCAACGCACGTGGCGCTGTTGCATGTAGCATTGCGATACTGAATGGTAGCGCCCCAAGAAGGAGGGGGAGCACTTCCAGTAGCGCCCCGCCTCCTGCTTGGGGTGCTACTGCTCAATTTACGGCGCAGGGGCGCTAACTTTTTCAGGGTGCTAAAAGTGTGTTGACAGCGCTTGTGAGTTGCAGGAATCAATGAACTGCTTTGACTCACCTTCACTGACAGGATAGCTTTACTTTAACCCTTTTGATGCCAGAACAACAGTGACTACACTCCAAAAGTACTTAATTGGCTGTAAAGTGCTTTGAGACATCCGGTGGTCGTGAAAGGCGCTATATAAATGTAAGTCTTTCTTTTCTTTAGAAGTCACAATTCTACATCACATTCTAAAGTAACACAAATTAAATGTATTATTTTTTCTCAGACTTGCTGAATTCAACATTCGGTAATCTTTTTCGTTATAATGTTCTACAGTATAATTGTACATAATATGGGATGAAGAACATTTGTTTCTGCAAACAAACAACTCCTTAATGCCTGAAATGATTGGTATTTATTCATGTACTTTTTGCATCAATAAATAAGTACAAATGAGGGAATATCAAGTTTTGAACTATATACATACCTTCCATCTTGGATCCAGTGTGATTGAAACTCTCGTGCGTTTGTCCCATATCACAGTGATCCCATTAGAAAAGGTAAGGATTAAATAGAGCCCAACAGTGTGAAGAGAATAAGAATCATCTGTGCACTGGGTTTGACCATGAGACTTCTCAGCTCTAACCACTCTTCCATCAATTAGATTGAATTCTTTACCCTAAAGAAATCCCAATGATTTATAATGTGTATAAAATAATGTATGATCACAATTTATGTGTTAGAAATAAAGGCAAATATTGTAATACAACACTAGCTAGAATATTTTAGTGATTACAGTTAATGAACTAGAAACACTTACCTCAAGTAAAATTCTGATATTTCTTGAACACGTCACTCCATTTTCACAACAGGGGACACTCTCTATTATTATTTGAAGTGTGCTATTTCCTTGATTGCATCGATCCTAAATTGAATCACAAATGGAATTTGCATGGTGGTACACTAACAATGTTTAATAATTAAGCTAACTTAATAATTTGTATGTTTATAACATATCAATATAATGAATATAACGATTTGGAGGAGGGGACCAGGTGCAACATATCCAAGTTTGCCAACGATACAAAGATGGGAGGGAAAGCAGTGAGTGAGGAGGACATAAAAAACCTGCAAAAGGACATAGACAGGCTAAGTGAGTGGGCAGAAATTTGGCAGATGGAATATAATGTTGGAAAGTGTGAGGTTATGCACTTTGGCAGAAAAAATCAAAGAGCAAGTTATAATCTAAATGGAGAGAAACTGCAAAGTGTTACAGTACAAAGGGATCTGGGGGTCCTGGTGCATGAAACACAGAAGGTTAGTATGCAGGTACAGCAGGTGATCAGGAAGGCCAATGGAATCTTGGCTTTTATTGCAAGGGGAATGGAGTATAAAAGCAGGGAAGTCTTGCTTCAGTTATACAGGGTACTGGTGAGGCCACACCTGGAATATTGCGTACAGTTTTGTTTTCCATATTTAAGAAAAGATGTACTTGCTCTCGAGGCAGTTCAGAGAAGGTTCACTCGGTTGATTCCGGAGATGAGGGGGTTGACTTATGAGGAAAGGTTGAGTAGGTTGGGCCTCTACTCATTGGAGTTCAGAAGAATGAGAAGCGATCTTATCGAAACATTTAAGATTGTGAGGGGGCTTGATCGGGTGGATGCGGGAAGGATGTTTCCACTGATGGGTGAGACTAGAACTAGGGGGCATAATCTTAGAATAAGGAGTTGCCCTTTCAAAACTGAGATGAGGAGAAACTTCTTCACTCAGAGGGTAGTAAATCTATGGAATTTGCTACCTCAGAGAGCTGTGGAAGCTGCGACATTAAATAAATTTAAAATGGAGATAGACAGTTTCCTAGCTGATAAGGGAATTAGGGGTTACGGGGCGAGGGCAAGGAAGTGGACGTGAGTCTAGGTTCGGATCAGCCATGATCCTATTGAATGGCGGAGCAGGCCCGAGGGGCCGTATGGCCTACTCCTGCTCCTACTTCTTATGTTCTTATGTTCTTATTATATTGCATCATTTTTAATGCTTGTATATTCATAATAAATAAAGGTCCCAGCTAAATAAAGAGCAAATAACATTGCCTATTTATACACAGTCAAATTGTCTTCAAAATGACTCCAAGAGAACCTGAATTTGGTCACATTTGATATGGCTTTGATCAGTGGTTCTCCAACTGGGGTCCGTGGACTCCTGGGGTTTCGTAGAGACTTTCCAGAGGGTCCGCGAAATAATGGGCCGAAATTTGCGGTCAGAGGCGTACCTCCGGAATACGCCTCTGACCCAAAAAAGAATACGAAAGTACCAGGTGGCTCTGGAGCTTTGGAGTTTTCAGGTCCTGGGCCTGCAGCCCTCGCCTGCGTAAAGGCCCACGGACCCCAGGGACGCAGGCGGTTTGCAATTAGAAAGGGGGCATCCTCATAAGCTTATGAGAAATCTTCAAATAAATAAATAATGAACACAATTCGAATAAAAGTAAATATTCCCATGTTCAAAATTAATTAAAAGTCCCTTTGATTAAGCATTTAAAATAAAAATTTAGTTTTTTGAAAAATAATAAATACATTTTAATTTGGCCCAAAATGTACATGAATTATTTTTAAATGTTTTTGTATGTTTATAGCATTTAAATTTTTTTAATTTAACATTTATTTTAACCCTTACATTGTTAAAAGCAGACCCTACGCCTGCTTTTACCAGGCACAAGGGTTTCGTGGACATTCGCTGGGCAGTGGTTGGGCAAATAGCCAGTGAAAGTGTTTTTGGGGCGCATGTGGATGATCTGTCAAGGAGAAATAGCGCACGCGGAAACCCGGAACTTGCGGGGCTATTCTGAGGATCTGCGACAGCATACGCTGTGCATACGCCGTCATCAGCCCCACAAAATCGGGGCTAATGAGTTAGTGAGGAGATAAATCAGCCCAGATCCCTGCTGTACTAATCAGAGGGGAGGGGAGTGCACCAAACACCATTGATCATTGGATAACCGGATGCACATAATAAGGATAACAGTTACAAAAGGTTTGTTAAATTCATAGCTAGAGAGACTCACCAGGAACACCGATCGCAGCGAGGAGGGGATAGTAAATCTTTTTTACAGAATAAACTGCATATAGTATCTTTTGTTCTGTTTGACATATTTCCATTAGTTCTATGTCATTGAGAACCAGTGATCCCAGTTTGTGCAGGAGTCAATGCTTCAACTGACACTGAGATAAGACAGGGAAATATACCCTTATTTATAGCAGAGAGCAATCATCCAGTGAGACAGTTCAGATTAGTGGAGATTGACATTAATCACAGTCAGTTAACAAATAAGTTCAGTTAAACACTTTTTCTTTCATTCGTTCACGGGATGTGGGCGTCGCTGGCAAGGGCAGCATTTATTGCCATCCCTAATTGCCCTTGAGAAGGTGGTGGTGAGCTGTCTTCTTTAACCACCGCAATCCGTGTGGTAAAGGTATCTACTCCCTGTTAGGGAGGGAATTCCAGGATTTTGACCCAACGATGATGAAGGAATGGCGATATATTTCCAAGTCAGGATTGTGTGTGACTTGGAGGGGAACTTGCAACTTTTAGCCCAATAATCTTATATAATGAAACCTATTTAACCAAAGAATGCAAAGAGAGAAAGTGAAACTCCCCAAAGCTCAGAATATTGTTTGAACAACTATGGAGAAGAACAGAAAATATGAGACCCGCCGTCTGAAAGTGCTGATACGAAGTGAGAGCAGCTTCATTCACAGATTACCGATTATTTCTGTGGTCCCATGTAACGCTGTAATTTCACAGGATTTATATCCACTCCTTCATTTCACTAATTAAGTCACTGACATACAAATTGCAGCTAAACGCCATTAAGCTTTAAACTACAAAACCAACATTTAATCCCATAACAGGGAGGTTCCCAAACTGTGGGGGACGAGGCGAGGTGATCAGACTCTGCAGTGAGAAGCAGGCACACCCATCTCCCAGATCTCTGTAACTGAATACCTGTTTTCTTAAAAGCATTATTAAAGCACACTTTACATGCAGCACTTTCATATTTTAAGTATTATATAGTATTATAATTTAGATGGGGGTCCGTGATTACTAATCCATTTGAGAAGGGGTCCTTCAACCAAAAAAGTTTGAGTACCACTGTTTTAGATGCCCTGAAATTTTTCAAAATGGCAACACGCATAAAGGGGGATAAAATATTCCTTTTATGTCCAAAGTTACAAGGAGGGAGCTCTCATCTGGAATCCCTTCCAATGCCATCAATACATGGCTAGAGAATGTGATCAAACTTTTTACCACAAATTATGGATTTAGTAAATCTTTTATATCTATCGCTAATTCTTAGCAATATAATAATTCAGAGTTCCTGCAAACCTAGATGTGACTTTTTGCTAAAGGAGACATATTCTCCTTATTAAAAATAACAAAATCTATCTATAGATAGATATCTGTATCGATCAAACTCTTGACGTATATAAAGTAAACAGGTTAATCACTATACTAAACTTGCACACAAAGGGATTTGTACAAATGTTCTAACCAGTGCGCTGCCAGAGAAAATTAATCCCTTTGAGGTTTTATATCCTTGGGCAAATAAGGAACTCCCCAGATGGCCAGTGTGTAAGTGCACCTACCTAGTGTGGTGGTAAACCATACAGAGCAAAAGGTTTCCAGTTCATTTGCCTGATCTATCCTGAGTTAGCAAATCTTGAGGCTGTGCATCCTACAAATAACTTTTGTGTCCCTAGACTATTGGGTGGGGGGGGGGGGGAATCAGTCGCGGCTAATTATTCCGTGACCTATGCTACAAGCTCTGTATCTGTAGACTCCAGTTGAGTGAAGGGACAGGTTCAGCTGCAACACACAGAAAGACTAGCCAGCACTCAGTAGTGTCAGCCATGGCTCACAGGTCACCATTTTCACCCGAGTCAGAAGATTGTGGGTTCAAGTCCCACTCCAGAGACTTGAGCACAAAAATCAATGCTGACACTCCAGTGCAGTATGAGGGAGTGCTGCACTAGTCTTTCAGATGAGATGTTAAACCAGGGCCTTGTTTGCCCTCTCAGGTGGATGCAAAACATCCCATGGCACAATTTCAAAGAAGAGCAGGGGAGTTATCCCTGGTGTCCTGGCCAATATTTATCCCACAATCAATATGACTAAGAAACAGATTATCTGGTCATTATCTCATTGCTGTTTGTGGGAGCTTGCTGTGTGCAAACTGACTGCCACATTTCCTACATTACAACAGTGACTACACTTCAAAAGTACTTTATTTGCTGTTAAACACTTTGGGATGACGTGAGGTTATGAAAGTTGTTATATAAATGCAATTCTTTCATTTATGTGGCTGTCTGGGCTCACACAAAAAATGGCCTCTTGAGGAAGGTGTTGCAAGGCTCCTTCATGGCACTGAATGAGCCATTACTTACAGGAGCACATGAAAGAAAATTTAGAGAATAGAGCAATGACCCATGGGATATAGAGGTGGTCATTTTGCAATCCAGTATTTCCAGTGGGAAGCAACACTCACTTGGAGCTCAGGGCAAAGGTGTAGTGAGAACATTGTCACCGTGACTCTCCAAATCATGCTTCTTGCAAATGCAGCTTTCTGCTGGGAGTGCAGAATTACCCCGATTTGCATCTCAGATATGGGCTGAATACATCACAAGTGAATTATGGATGGTTCAACAATTAGAATATGAATTGTACGACAGTGACACACTGTATTTCTTTGTGATATGAATTGTACGACAGTGAATTTAAATAAAGGAAACTACGATGGTATGAGGCACAAGTTGGGTAGGATGGATTGGGGAATGTTACTTAAAGGGTTGACGGTGGATAGGCAATGGCAAACATTTAAAGATGGCATGGATAAACTACAGAATTTGTTCATCCCTGTTTGGCATAAAAATAAAACAAAAAAGGTGACTCAACCATGGCTAACAGGGGAAATTAGGGATAGCATAAGATGCAAGGAGAGGACATATAATTTGGCCAGAAAAAGCAGCAAACCTGAGGATTAGGAGCAGTTTAGGATTCAGCAAAGGAGGACAAAGGGATTAATTAAGAGGGTGAAAATAGATTATGAGAGTAAGCTTGCAGGGAACATAAAAACTGATTGTAAAAGCTTCTATAGATATGTGAAGAGAAAAAGATTGGTAAAGTCAAGCGTAGGTCCCTTGCAGTCAGAATCAGGGGAATTTATAATGGGGAATAGAGAAATGGCAGACCAATTAAATACATACTTTGGTTCTGCCTTCACAAAGGAGGACACAAATAACCTCCCAGAGATGTCAGGGAACATAGGGTCTAATGAGAGGGAGGAATTGAATGAAATCAGTATTTATTGGGAAATGGTGTTAGGGAAATTGATGGGATTGGAGGCCGATAAATCCCCAGGGCCTGATAATCTACATCCTAGGGTACTTAAGAAAGTGGCCCTAAAAATAGTAGATGCATTGCTGGTCATCTTCCAAAATTCTATAGACTCTGGAACAGTTCCCATGGATTGGAGGATAGCTAATGTAACCTCACTATTTAAAAAGGGTGGTAGAGAGAAAACGGGGAATTACAGACCGGTAAGCCTGACATCGGTAGTGGGGAAAATGCTAGAGTCCATTATAAAAGATGTAATAGCAGAGCACTTGGAAAACAGTGACAGGATCGGACAAAATCAACATGGATTTACAAAAGGTAAATCATGCTTGACTAATCTACTGGAATTTTTTTGAGGATGTAACTGGTAGAATAGATAAGGGAGAACCAGTGGATGTAGTGTATTTGGACTTTCAGAAGGATTTCGATAAGGTCCCGCATAAGAGATTAGCGTGCAAAGTTAAAGCACATGGGATTGGGGGTAAGGTACTGTCTTGGATAGAGAACTGGTTGGCAGACAGGAAGCAAAGAGTTGGAATAAATGGGTCTTTTTCCGAGTGGCAGGCAGTGACTAGTGGGGTACCGCAGGGATCGGTGCTAGGACCCCAGCTGGTCACAATATATATAAATGATCTAGATGAGGGAACTAGATGTAATATCTCTAAGTTTGCAGACGACACAAAGCTGGGTGGGTGTGTGTGCTGTGAAGAGGATGCAGAGAAACTCCAGTATGATATGGACAGGTTGGGTGATTGGTCAGATGCATGGCAATTGCAGTATAATGTGGATAAATGCGAGGTTATCCACTTCGGTGGCAAAAACAGGAAGATAGATTATTATCTGAACGGCAATAGATTGGGAAAAGGGGAAGTGCAACGAGACCTGGGTGTCCTTGTGCACCAGTCGCTGAAGTTAAACATGCAGGTGCAGCAGCCGGTTAAGAAGGCAAATGGTATGTTGGCCTTCATAGCGAGAGGATTTGAGTACAGGAGCAAGGTTGTCTTGCTGCAGTTGTACAGGGCCTTGGTGAGACCACACCTTGAGTATTGTGTGCAGTTTTGGTCGCCTTATCTGAGGAAGGATGTTCTTGCCATGGAGAGTGTGCAGCGAAGATTCACCAGACTGATACCTGGGATGGCAGGAATGACGTATGAGGAGAGATTGGGTCGATTAGGCTTATATTCGCTCGAGTTTAGAAGAATGAGAGGGGATCTCATTGAAACTTATAAAATTCTAACAGGACGAGACAGACTAGATGCAGGAAGGATGTTCCTGATGGCGGGGGGGTCCAGAACCAGGGGTCACAGTCTAAGGATAAGGGGCAAGCCATTTAGGACTGAGATGAGGAGGAATTTCTTCACCCAGAGAGTGGTGAACTTATGGAATTCTCTGCCACAGAAGGCAGTTGAGGCCAATTCATTAAATATATTCAAGAAGCAGTTGGATATATTTCTTGAGGCTAAAGGGATCAAGGGATATGGGGAGAAAGCAGGGACAGGGTACTGAATTTGGATGATCAGCCATGATCTCATTAAATGGCGGAACGGGCTCGAGGGGCCGAATGGCCATTTCCTGCACCTATCTATGTTTCTATGTTTCTATGTGACGCACTGTATTTCTTTGTGATATGAATTGTACGACAGTGATGCACTGTATTTCTTTGTTATATGAATTGTATGACAGTGATGCACTGTATTTCTTGATGATGTGAATTGTATGACAGTGACGCACTGTATTTCTTTATGATGTGAATTGTATGACAGTGATGCACTGTATTTCTTTGTGATTTTGTTCCATTGCAGCTGGGGGCAATGCAAGTCCACTGTTCTGTCATAAGGTTTTGAAACCTTTACACTCTGAACGTTACCTTCAAAAGATTTTCAAATACAAACTAGGTAGCTAATTAGATTGTGGTATGACAGTAGATGAGGCACCTTGCCTGCTGCCAGCATGAATGACACAATCATGGGTTATTGCCCGTGGAAAATTTACCCCATCAAATCATCTCCAAAAAACATGAAAAATATTTAATGGAGATCCATCATGTATAATGCAATATTATTAAAAAAATTTGGGCTCTATCTTGTTTTCCAAATGTTAATATTTGTTACGGTGCAGTTCATGTTTAATATATATATACACTAGCTGGAGTGCCCGGTGGTGCCAAGGCTTTTTTGAGGGCATGTTGTTGTTGGAAGAGAGAGAGAGCGTGACTGGGGGGAAGAGAGAGAGAGAGCGACTGGGGGAAGAGAGAGAGCGACCGGGGGGAAGAGAGAGAGCGACCGGGGGGAAGAGAGAGCGCGACCGGGGGGAAGAGAGAGAGCGACCGGGGGGAAGAGAGAGAGCGACCGGGGGGAAGAGAGAGAGCGACCGGGGCGAAGAGAGAGAGTGACCGAGGGGAAGAGAGAGAGCGACCGGGGGGAAGAGAGAGAGCGACCGGGGGGAAGAGAGAGAGCGACCGGGGGGAAGAGAGAGAGCGACCGGGGGGAAGAGAGAGAGCGACGGGGGGGAGGAGAGAGAGCGACGGGGGGGAAGAGAGAGAGCGACGGGGGGGAAGAGAGAGGGCGACGGGGGGGAAGAGAGAGAGCGACTGGGGGGAAGAGAGAGAGCAACTGGGGGAAGAGAGAGAGCGACTGGGGGGAAGAGAGAGAGCGACTGGGGGGAAGAGAGAGAGCGACAGGGGGGAAGAGAGAGAGCGACTGGGGGAAGAGAGAGAGCGACTGGGGGGAAGAGAGAGAGCGACTGGGGGGAAGAGAGAGAGCGACTGGGGGGAAGAGAGAGAGCGACTGGGGGGGGAAGAGAGAGAGCTACTGGGGGGAAGAGAGAGAGCTACTGGGGGGAAGAGAGAGAGCGACTGGGGGGAAGAGAGAGAACGACGTGGGAGGAGGGGGAGGAGGGGGAGGGGGAGGAAGGGGAGGGGGGAGGGGGAGCGGGGGAAGGGGACGGAGGGGGGCAGGGGGAAGAGGGGGAGGGGGGAGGGGGAGGCAGTGGAGGGGGAGTGGGGAGGGGGGTGGGAGGGGGGGTGTGGGGGGAAAGGGGGGATGGGAAGGGAGAAAGGGAGGGAGGGAGAAAGGGAGGGAGGGGGGAAGGGAGAAAGGGAGGGAGGGGGGAAGGGAGAAAGGGAGGAGGGGAGAAAGGGAGGGGGGGAGAAAGGGAGGGAGGGGGACGGGAGGGGGAAGGGAGGGGGGAAGGGGGGGGGAGCCAGCAGACCCTCTCCCCTCTGCCGGCGATGGCTCCACGGAGCTCCATGCCACCCCACGCACTGACATGGCCCAGCCGGGTGCAGCGCCCCGGTCAGCCCGAGCCCCGCCTCCCGGGCCCCGCCCCATGCCCTCCCGAGCCCCGTTGCCTGGGTTACCCTTCCCCCCCCTTCCCGCTCTCCCAAGCCCCGTTGCCGGGGTTACCCTTCCCCCCCTTCACGCTCTCCCGAGCCCCGCCCTCCCGAGCATCGGCCCCCCGCCCGAGCCGCGGGGGCGAAGGAGAGAGAGAGCTGCCGCTCCTCCGGTCGATGTGTTGCGGGCCGTCCCCTGATGAGCGCCCGTTCAGCTGAGCCCGAGCCCCGCCGAGACCGCAACTCACCTCCCACTAGGCTCCCTCCCGCCCCGCCAGCCTTTACCAAAATGGCGGCGATGGCTATGCTTGGCCCAGTCCCGCGCCGCCAGCCTTTACCAAGATGGCGGCGATCGCGGGGCGGGCCCAGTGGGAGGGGCGGTGCCTAGCTCAGGCGTGGCTGGACAAAAGAGGCCCAGGCTTCCAGGCCTGGAAAAATGGTGAAAGGTAGGAAAATTATAGAGGTTAGAGAAAAGATGTACAAATTAATTAACTTTTTTAAAAAACAACGTGTGTTTTAAAAGCAACTTTTTTTTTGCTGGAAATGTAGATTTGAAAAGAAACACGCAGAAAGCGGGAAAAAGAAACAAAAAGTTTGGAATCAAGATGGCGGCCACTCACCTCGGTTCAGAACGATTAGGCCCGCCCACACATGCACCGATTGGTCAACCGTCAGGTCACTGAAGTGTAGGATTGGTCAATCGTCCTGTCACTCGACTCTAGGACGGCCCGCCCGCACGCGCGACGAACCCGCCCCCGCGACGCAGCGATTGGTCGACCATCGGGTCGCTCGACTGTACGATTGGTCGACCTTCATGTCATTCGATGCTAATGAGCGGATAATGAGCAGAATTTTGAATAATGAGCGGATAATGAGCAGAATTTTGAATGTTTTTTGGATACCGTGGGTGCAATTTTTGTCCCACTGAAAAGTAAATATGCTTATGACCGTTCCAGAATCGTAAGCTTTCTTTTGATGTAACTCACGTGTAGGTACGCTCTATAACTTGAGAGTGTATAGCCGGACAGACGGACAGACAGACAGACGGAAGGACAGAAGTACCGCTTTTTATATATATATAGATAGATAGATATCATATATAGAATTCCATACCAAATTTCAGCAGAAAGACAAGTACTCTTTTTCTGTCTGTTTTTTAGCCAAATAAAGACAATATTTTAGGACACTGCTCGTTCCCATTGTAACTTACCTCAACCAAAATATATTCACAGTTGCCATCATAGCGGTATCTTTTTCCGTCAAAGGTTACATAGTGGCCATCTCCATAAACTAGGCAGTCCTTTGGACATGGATTCTTGGTGCACTTCCAGGACCCACCTTTGCATGTGCTGTAATATAAATAACACTTAAAGAGTACTGTGCACAGTTCTGGTCTTCATATTAGAAAAAGGATATAGAGGCACTGGGAAGGTGCAACATTTTTTCTTACAAGGATGACTGAGAGGTTATAACTAACAAGAAAGATTGGATAGGCTGGGGCTCTTTTCTCTAGAAGAGAAGGTTGAAGTGTGGCCTGACAGAGGTCTTTAAAATGATGAAGGAGTTTGATAGGGTAGATGTAGAGAGGTGTGGCCTGACAGAGGTCTTTAAAATGATGAAGAGTAGATGTAGAGAAGATGTTTCCATTTGTGGGGAGTTCACAACCAGGGGCCATATGTATAAGAGATAGTCACTAATAAATTTGCAAATAATTCAGGAGAAACTTTGTTACCCAGAGAATGGTTAGAATGTGCAACTTTCTACCACATGGAGTAGTTGAGACAAATAGCATAGATGCCTTTAAGGGGAAGCTAGATAAGTACCTGAGGGAGAAAGGAATAGAAGTATATGCAGATCGGTTTGGTGAAGTAGGGTGGGAGAAGACTTGTGTGGAGCATAAACACCAGCACAGAGCAGTTGGGCCGAATGGCCAGTTTCTGTGCTGTAAATTCTATGTAATTCTATGTAACAACATTATATAGTGTTATGCAAAAGTATACACATTATTTAGTTTGTTCAGTAATGTTAGTTAATTTTTACAATTATTTAATTTAATCTCACCATTTATTGCAGTCCCGTTGGATTGTACTTCCAGCAGCGTGACTTTCTCCTCCAAATAAACAAGGGCACTGTTCAAGAGCGATACATCTTCCACTGTCATCTTCCACAAGATCATCAGGACAGACACAGCCAGGTACACACCGACTATTCGACTTTTATCAAAGAAAGAAATCAATTTCCTTTCAACTTGGCGTTAAATCCATTGAGAAGCAAACAATGCAGATTTACATGAAATCAAAACTTTTGGTTTTACACAATTATCCTTATTCCAAGAGGAAGTATTGTGGGATTAGTACAGGAACAGTATTCTGCATAATCTATTGTGAGGGTGAGTGAGGCAGATAGTGAGGTGACATTGCATTGGAATTCATGGAACAGCAAAACATAAAGAAACAATAGCTATAGTTAAAATAATTATTTTATTGTATTTAAAAACAACAAACAATTTAAAGTAATTACACATTGAAAAGTGCAAGACAGCATTGAAAATGTTGAATGCATGAATATTACTTACACATGGCATATTCTGTCCTCTGCATGTCTTTGCACAAAGATTCTCTGCATTCCTACAGTCAAAATATACTTTTCCATTCAGACATCCTAAGAAAGAAAAATTCCCAATGCTTGTTTAGAAATGAACATCCATTTTAATTCATAGTTTAATGTCTATTCATACTGATGGCACTAGAAGAAATAGAAGCAACAGCTCACCTGGACTGGTGGTTGTACGAACTGTTGAACAGTAAGGTTTCCCATTCTCACAAGTGCTGCATGAAGAAACAGGGTTATATTTTTACACATATTGAAGTATTTACTCAACACTTGTAGAATATGATAAAATGTACTTACCAGGTTTTACCATTCAGCGTAACGCTTTGTCCTTTTTTGATAACCAGCTCACCAATATAACACGAGCAGTCTGATTTATCAATACAAGTGCCAGTGTTGTCCATGTACTTTCCCTCAGGACAGCCACAGCCATAAACTGGAACATCCTTAACTGCACAGGTGTAATCGTACTCTGACAGCGATCTACAGGTACGGTTACAGGCTCTCATGTCATTCTCAAAGACCTGAGTGTTGGCGCATGGTTTAGCTGGAAAGAAAAACGACACCTTCGTTAGTGACGCAAATTGTAATGAAACATATAATGCTGTCGAACCCCAATAAATATATAATCTCATTAAGATGGCTCTGACTGGGAAGAGAATGGATGGACAATAGAGCTCAGCAAAATAAGCACACCAACCACACAATACCAAAATTAATCTCTATGGCACAAGCTTACGTATCTTTAAATTGGATGCCAGGAAGAATAGCTTTCTTTTCAGAGGTGCCTTATCTGCTGCTTATGTGTGGCAAGAAAATAATCTGGCAAATGTGGAGCACCCCAGCTTTAATCAGCTACAGTTTTAAACCTTGGCTTGGTATCTTGTTTGCAGTCATCCATGTTACCACTATTTTCATGAGTGTGCAACTAGTGCGAGTTGTGTGCACATTTGAGTATTACATATTTCTAAAAAGGACGGTCACTTGTGATTAAAAGAGTAAGGGGTTGTGACCATATATACGTCTTCATTGACGAACAGAAGCCAACTACCTTACAGCTCCTGAAATGGTTATTCTTATGCACCTGTGAAGGATTTGAATAATTCAAAATATTTTCCTTTAAAATCTGCTTTGAGCTCTGCCTGCATTAACTAATATATGCAGATTTCTTAAAAGAAATGTAATCAATCAAATAGGAAATGAGGTATTTGCAAAAGCTCATGTTGATCCGTACAGAATAGATTTCTCCGGGAGACTTATTTCCATATAAACGTGCTGTGAGAGAAACCTGCGGGTGTGACTTTGTTCATTTGAGATTTTGTTTTAAATTTACGCTCATTCTTGTTCAGGATCTTAGTGGTCAAATGTAAGAGACTGACCAGATCTATGATGCCTGATCCTGCAGGTATCTGGCGGCTCCCAGCACCCGCTCTCCAGAAAGAAAGAAGGAACTTGCATTTAAAAAGCACCTTTCATGAACTCCAACCATCCCATTGTGCTTTACAGCCAATGAATTACTTTTGAAGTGCAGCCAGTGTTGTAACGTAGGAAACACGGCTGTCAGTTTGTGCACAGCAATGTCCCACAAACAGCAATGAGATAAATGGCCAGTTAATCTATTTTAGTGATGTTGGTTGAGGAATAAATATTGGCCAGGGCACCGGGGAGAACGCTCCTGCTTTTCTTCGAATAGTGCCACGGTGGAAAATAAGCTGGCCATGAATTTGCTCGGGGCCTGGGGCAAAGATTCAGCATAAAACAACTGTAAGAACAGTGAAGTGGGCAGGAAATCAGTTGGGAAATGGAAGTACTGGCCACTCTGCCCTGAAGAGTGGGATTTGTGTGGGGGGAGCCAGACAGTAGTTCCTTCTGCCCCATAAATGGCCTAATGTTTAAGAAGAAGTTGAAGAGGTTGGGACGGTGGGATGATGTCACTCACTGGAATTCGAGCAGTTCCCATCTCCTGAGCTTCCAGTGATTTGGATAATTGAAAGATCCAGCTCAATAGGAGGAGGGAGAGTACAAATGGGGTCTGCAGGGATGTCCAGCCCTGGGACTTGGCCTAGAACAACCCGCAAGATTCGAGGCAGCAGAAATAAAATGGCCCCTCTTACAAAAGGGACTGATTTCTATAGCTTTTTGAATTTTGAGCTAACTTCTACCCCTAGTGGCTGCAGGAGCTGCACCTTGCACACCCCCTCCCCCTCTTAGCCCAAGGTGCATCTATTCTGACTGCACGCTGTCTGATTTATTTAAATTTGGCGACCCTTTCTTAATCCCAGATCCTTCACCAGCATCGTGAGGACAGGTCGCCGGCACAGTGAGTTCGTGGTACGTCAGCTCTGCTAACGCTGATTTTATTTTCCTAAAAGGTAAGCAAAATTACAACGTACTGCAAATGTCTCTTCTCCAGTTTCTCACGATGACACCATTAGCCGCACACGCATGCACATACGCTCCCAATCCGGCACACAGACAGTCCTCGATATTCTCACATGCACAGGTAGCAGCTACACACATCTAAATAAGAAGTTAATAGTTCAAGCTGTAATATTTCATAACAAGATAAAATGAAGTGTCATAGTTCATATAATATTTTAAAAATTCATGTTCACGACACATAATTGTTTAACACAAGTTCATACAATTTACAAAATTAGAGCTAGGCGTAAGAATATAAAAATAAATTAGGCCTTAATTAATTAATAAATAGGCTTTTTATAATAATTTCTCCTTCAAATGTTCAGAGATTATTCACATTTTGTTCCAGTATGCTTAAAACCTTAACCTGCCATGATTCAACTCTTTATAGTTTTTTCCTGAATAAATCTCATGGTACAACCTAGCCAACAGCCCGAGTGTTACTAATTCCATTTGAAAGAAAGCAAGTCTCGCATTTATATCGCACTATCGAGGATGCTCCAATTTATTATTTTTGAAGAGCAATGCAGCAGCTAATTTTCACAAGCCCCACAGATAGCAGTGTGATAAATAGCCAAATAACCTGGTTTGGTGATCCATCTGAACAGCAGGCAGGGCCTCGGTTTAATGGCTCACCTGAAAGATGGCACATTCAACAATGCAGCTCCCTCTCAACACTGCACCAAAGTGTCAGCCTCAATTATGTGCTTAGGTCATGGAGGGGGGCTTGAACCCCCAACTATCTGACTCAGAGGCGAGAGTACTACCACTGAGCCAAGGCTAACCGTGGTATAGATTTAAAGTAATTGGTAGAAGGATTAGAGGGGAGTTGAGGAGAACTTTTTTCACTCAGAGGGTGGTGGGGGTCTGGAACTCACTGCCTGAAAGGCTGGTAGAAGCAGAAACTCTCATCGCATTTAAAAAGTACTTGGCTATGCACTTGAAGTGCCGTAACCTACAGGGCTATGGACCAAGAGCTGGAAAGCGGGATTAGGCTGGATAGTTCTTTTTCAGCCAGGACAGGCTCAGTGGGCCTTAAATTTCTATGATTCTGTGATTCTATGAACAACAGCTTGCATTTCTATAGTGCCTTCAACATAGAAAAATGTCCAAAAACATTTCACAGAGGCGTAATTAAACAAGAGTAGACAACAAGACAAAGAAATAGATATTAGGATGGAGTGTCCAAAAGATAGGTTTTAAGGAGTGCCTTAAAGGAGGAGAGGGAAGTGGAGAGGCAAAGGGGTGTAGGGAGGGAATTCCAGGGCCAAACAGCTTAAGGCACAACCGCCAATGGTGGTGCGAAGGGAGACATGTGCCCAGGGCCAGAAGAACAGGGAAGGGGGATTTTAGGGCTGCAAGAGGATACAGAAATAGCAATGATAGGGAAGGGCGAGGCCTTAAAGGAGTTAAGAGATTGAGAATTTCACGTGAGGCATTGAATGATCAGGAGCCAATGTAGGCCAGCAAGGAGGGGGATGAGGAGTGAGTGGGATTGTGTACAGGACAGGATACGTGCAGCAGAGTTTTAGATAAGCTGAAGTTCAAGGAGGGTGGAGGATGGGCGACCGACCAGGAGAGCATTGGAATAGTCGAGTCTAAAGGTGACAAAGGCATTAAGGAAGGTTTCAGCGACAGATGGGCATAGACAGATGACATTACGGAGAGGGAAGTAAGCGGTCTTTGTGATGGAGAGGATATGGGGTTGGATGCTCTGCGTGGGATCGAATGGGATGCCGAGATTATGAAGTATGGTTCAGCCTCAGACAGTGGCCAGGGAGGGTAATGGATTTGGCGCCGAGGGTGCAGAGTTCATGGTGAAGGCCAAAGCTGATGGCTTCAGCTAGTGTCTTCATTTTCATTGATTTCAATGGAATAAAAATCAGACGGGTTCTATTCAAAGGGCAGGTGATCTGCTCAGCCAGATTACCACCCAAGGCAGTGGAGATGAAAATCTATCCCATTGCTATTTTTTACTTGCCAATTTTCTCCTCATCTCCCTTCTTCTGAAGGTGCCAAACATTCTCTAGTATCTGCTCCAAGAGATTATCAATCATGCGCAAGTCTTGACAGTGAGATAAGCTATTAAATCACAGGTGAACATGGTTCAGCCTTCATCTAATGTCCACAGGCACATTCACAGCAAGATTATTGGACAGTAACTAGGAGCAGGAGACCTGGCTAAATTTCTACCCGCAGTGTCACCCTGTCTGAGATCAGGTAACTCCATACACAATGTGCACTGAACCTGGGATCTTTTTGTTCGATATGGCTCAGTTACTCAATGGATAAACTCAACGAGCCATGGGGGAAGCACATACGATTCTCATTCGATAACTTTTACTTTTTGTTGAAAATGAAACATTTTCATTTGTAAACTTTGACTCAGAATGATTACTTACTTCATAATGTAGTATGTAATCGACTGTAGAATGACACACAGAAAAAGCACCCGTAGGATCTTTTAAGTAGTAACAATAATCCTTTGCATATTTTTCTGAAATAAGAGTTAAAAAATATTATCTTTATTGTGAGAAAATAAACTACCTGATTTAAAGATATTTCTAAAAAGCGCTCCCATTTTTTCTATGCACAGCCTAGAATTTGCTGCTTGCAATACTAGTGGAATTAACCTCTGGCATTCCTCTGTCAGATATTGTATCTGAAGCATTAACTCATGACAAAGAATTGAGTTACGCATTTGTAGGCTAATAGCGACAAGAGTCATTTTTAGGCAATGAATAAATAATTGGGTCTCGACAAACTATGGGCCCACTTCGCCTGTGGAAGTGTGGTGGAGCAGGCAACTGTGACTCCCGGAGTGTCCAGAGTCAGGGAGAGGTCAGCTCATTGAAACAGAAGTGGTGTGTGCCGGCATCATTATGGCTGCTCGTTGGCAGCCAACCACAGGATTGGGGTCAGGAAAAGCAAAGCCAGAAAACCCCTCGCCAATGTGCTGGTGCCATGGTGCCCAATTACAGCTGGAAGTTCCTATAGGCTTGAACCCCCGTGCAAGCTAGTCATCCTCCACTGAGCAGACCTGTGTGTCAGATCCAACCCAGTGTCCAGGTCACTCAATGTTCGAGGCTGGGGCTGAAGAAATACCCAGCAAGGGAACTCCTTCCCCTTGGCCCTGCAACCTGCTGGAAACCCGTGGCCTGGGCTGGGAACTGGTGTATCTGGGTCTCGGCCAATTTTCTGCTCCCCTCTCTGCACTCCTAGCGGACCTACACTGCGAAGTGTGCTGCTGGGCCTGCTGAAATTCAGGGCCTTTACAGAAACCATGGCAGTGTAGCAAAAAGAAATACGTGCATATTAATAAACATAAAACAGGATTCATTGCCTACTAGGATGCTGGAAGAAATCTTTCCAAAAAATATTTTGAGTAATTCAATTAGTTCATCGCCAAACAGTGGCAGGCAATTGTTTACATCGGGAAATTCTGCACCACACCTGGATGACCGTGTTCAGTTCTGGGCACCACACCTCAGGAAGGATATATTGGCCTTGGAGGAGTGCAGTGTAGATTTACCAGAATGATACCTGGACCCCAAAGGTTAAATTACGAGAAGAGATTACATAAACTAGGGTTGTATTCCCTGGAATTTAGAAGATTAAGGGGTGATTTAATTGAAGTTTTGAAGATATTAATGGGAACTGATAGTTCCCATGAAAACCTATAAGAATCTATTTCCGCTGGTTGGGAAGTCTGGGACTAGAGGGCATAGTCTAAAAAGTAAAGCCAAGCCTTTCAGGAGTGAAGTTAGGAAACACTTCTACACACAAAGGATGGTAAAAGTTTGGAATTTTCTTCCACAAATGGCAATTGATGCAGGGTCAATTGTTAATTTTAAATCTGAGATTGATAGATTTTTGTTAATCAAAGGTATTAAGGGATATGGGGCAAAGGCGGGTATATGGAGTTAGGTCACAGGTCAGTCATGGTCTCATTGAATGGCAGAACAGGCTCGAGGGGGCTAAATGGCCTACTGCTGTTCCCATGTTCCTATTTAATATAAATGCTTATATAAGGAATTTAATTGTTAAATATTGGCAAAATACCATGATAACAGGTGCTCAGTATTTTAAACTTAGCAAAGTCTAACAAGAGTAAAATCAGAAAGCGGAATGAAACAACGCAAGGTGAAGTTTATGGATGTGAAGTGTGCACACACACAACAATAAGAGAAAGTTGACTGGGAAAAAGGTAAATAAACTATTGGCAATTCCTTTCTATTCAAGTGTACCAGCTAACAGATCAACTTAGGACTGGCAGTAGTGGCATCTCTGATGTGTATAAGGAAAATCTTCCCACTTTCTATCCAAGAACTGGTTGGATACAGGGGATTAATCCAGTGATGAATGTCATTGTATTAGTAATATCCCAATCTCAGTATGAGGAGCAGTAATTTACTTTAATTGCCAGGAAAAGCCGAAGTGTATTTAACTTTGAATCTATCAGAACTCACTTAATTATTTTGAGATTTACAGCTGAGGATTGTGTGGGCATTTAGACTAAGCCATTTGTTCTGAGTAGTATCAAATATTGGGGTATAGTTTCCCCTGTATTAATTGGTGCCAAAATGCAATTAAATTGCGCTGGTTAGGTTACAGTTCAAGTCTCTGCTAAAATCAATTGCATAATCACAAATGTAAAATCTTCCATGTACCAGCGCAATCGGTCAGCGTAATAGAACATAATCCATTTTTTTCTCTGCATTAAAAGGTATTCAGTGATGTATTTAAGAGTGGTGACCTGGTGCACTTTTATTAATACAGCTGAAAATGGGTTTATCACAAAAAATAAACATTTTTAATAAGCAATGTTCCCTGTAAGCTGCGATTTGTTCTGCACGACCTGTTTTTTTAAATTCATGGTCCTTTTAAATTTCCCCGCATGCGCGGTATTTGCAATGTAAAAGCTGGTGAGAGGCCTGCGCGGGACCTTTGAGATTACTGTGCGGCCGGGCACCTCAGGGAGAACATTGGTGTCTAGTCCTCCACCTGTGAGTAACCTCATTTTAAATCACTGAAAGTGACTTGAAAAACCAATACTGAACCATGATTTTTAAACCAGCGTTAAAGATCGCGGAAGCTCGATTTACGCTTGACGAAACTTACACTTGGGTTTCCACGATCTTTTGCGCTGGTTTGGCCGATTTCACCCGGATTGCACTGCTAAAACTAGTGGAAACTACAGTGTTAATGTTTTCTGAGCCAGGCTCCATATAAATTAATTGTAATGGTCTTATAAAAGGGAACACAAAACAGCTGAAACGATATTGTAATCCAAAGAGTATTAGAATCGAAGATTACCATTTTCTGAACTGACACAAGGAGAAGGTATTGTTGTATCGGGGCAGCTGTCCTCAATCTTCCAGGAATTAACGAAAGTAATGGGTGTACTCTCCACGATGTCCTGTGCAGATAGAAAGTCATCCTCTGCATCATTATTGAAGGTGCCGCATAAACCTGAGGGAAAAGAACAATACAGGTCAATACAAGACAATAGTTACCGCAGGTGTTACCCTTGCTGGTTTGTGGAGTTATTCAGTTCACGATCTAGTACAGAGTTAACGTTGCCCATGTCATTTCAAGTAAAGTTAGGCTGAGTTATGTAATTTTATTCACAGTGATCTCCTTTGCAATTATATACATGTAAGTTTTAACATGGCTTACCTATTTGTATCAATTTGAATTTTAAAAATGCTGGCAACAAATTGTTCTCACAATAATTGAAGTAAAAACAATTTGGCTGCGATTTTGCCGACCGAGGCAGTTCCGAGGTGGCCGAGGTCGGTGTCGCGGTCCCAGCCCGCTGCCTGCTCCAGCCCGCACTCTCCAAGTGATTTTACGTTGAGTGGGCTTGTTGAGCCCGCCCTGTGGGGTTCCCAGTCCAATTGAAGGAAGCGGGTCTGATGATGTCATTTGATGACGCATCATCAGCCGGTTTCCTTAAAGGGGCCATGTCCAAATTTACTTTGACAGTTCTGCTGTCAGTGTTCTACAGCATTGAGGTGTTGCAAACACTGACAAGCACTGCACAAAGATGCACGGCTGCACCCAGGCTCTCCCATGACTCCCTCCATATATTTATACATGGGAGGTTCTCTTCCCTTCCCATGGGCGGAATAAATCCTGGTATAACCACTAAGACGGAACTCAATGGGGCCAATGTATTTACTTATATATGGCACATGCCCTGTAGCATTTCTCATGGTGACCCAGAGTTTACACTGCTGCGAGGGCAGGGAAGGGGTGGGCGCATCTTCACTGAAAGAATTTGAGAAGAAGCTTGTAAGGGATTTCCCCCAGGGACAGTGATATGTGTGTGTTTTCATTGGTTCTTAGAACATAAATGGGCCCCTGAAATTCAGTGGGCTGTTCCTGGTTATGCCAGGTCTCTGCAGGTTTTTGAGGGGTTGGAGAGCCCCCATAGACTTTTAAGGCCACAGTGTTTTTCTTACCCACTGCAGGTAGATAAGTGAAGGTACCACAGCTATATCATTAAATCTGCTTATATGAACAATCTGTTTTGGAATTCTCAGTATAAATAAAAAAGGCAATGCTGTAACCATTTAGAATAGAGTAGAAAATATAAAGATTCAACTCACTTTGGTCTATACCTCTCTTCTGTGTCTCTTTCTCTCTCGTTCTCTGTCTGACTCTCTCTCTACCTCCCAGTTTAGGTTTCTTTCACAATTTACTTCTGCCAAGCTCTTCTCTCTGTTTCTTTCTTACTGTCTCTTTTGCTGTTTCTTTGTCTGTCTTTCTCTTTGGGCTGATAATGCGATCCCAGTGCATTGGCACATGGACCACTGCTGGCCCAGGTATGAGGCTCTCCCAAGTTAACATTGCCCCAGAATATGAGGTAGACTAATTACCATTTAGAGTGCACTGTCAGAACGTGGTGCATGGTGGGCTGCTGGGAGCACACTGTGGTCACAAGGGTCTGACATTCAACTGTTCAAATATTTAATGTTAGGATAACGGTAGGAAAATTGCTAGCATTATTGAGGCAGTGTACTCTGAACTTGTTACACAAAGATTTGTTTCTGTTTTATCAGGGTGAACTTTGATATCATTGGCCCAAATCTGTGCCTCGTGCCAGGCACACTAGTGCGTTACTTTTCTGTAATGAAAGTGGTGATTCCCTTTAGTGAATTGGATGTTAATCAGATGGTCCCTTACCTCACATTCTAATGCTACCTTGCGCTCCATGGACAATGCATAGGTGTATTTGTCATGTAGTTCAAAATGCAGTTCCTGCTTGTGAGCAATGTTATGGAGCATGCGCAGACGACAGCCATTTTGCCCACTTTAGTTGGCTGATATCCTAAAGTCTGTATTCCACCCCCCCCATAAAACTTTCCTCAAAGGTGCGCATGTCATCCTTTGTGCCCGATTCTTACCCCTGTTTTAAAGGCATCTGTGGGTTGGCCAAAAATGAGCCATGCTTTCAAATTTTAGCCCAAATCCACCGACAACTAGCATTGCAGTCAGTCATTGCACAGCTTGCCCATACAGATCAGTGAGGTGGGTTTTCATTACTGGTCCAAGCAGACACTCCCCACCCTTAGGGGAAGGGCTAGTGGCCAGAGAAAAAAGATGGAAATCAATGACTTTTGAGCATGCCACAGTTATGTGGAATCTGCCCTGCAATATAAATGAGTAGATTCTATTCCCAGCACATTAAGTCAAGACTATTATTGAAGCACTTCTACTTGAAGTGATGTAGTTTGCATATAACCCTGTAGCTACACAAAGTTTGCATTTATAAATATATATATATTAGCCCCACCTTTCGTGCTTCCTTTTAAATCTTCAGAAAGTGAGATGTAAAGCTGCATAACAGGAGATATCTGCACTTGCATTTTCAATCCAAATGTCGTTGAGACTTGAATGTACATTGAGGACTGCTGAAATATTATTATTCCGCCTGTTTTTAAAGAAAAAATAATACTGCTTCAACACAATTGTAACCATTTATTTAGTTATCGCAAAGAACAGAATAAAACATTCTTTACCTGTTCTCAGAGGAATTGTAACTTCATTTCCATCAAAATATACATTGCCCTCATTGCTGAACACGTAATTGGTCTATAAAAAAAAGATGTGCGCTTGTATCATTTCACAGAACATATTAACAGAACTAAAGTCTAAAAACAAATGGCTTTACAAATTCTCACCTGATTCTTAGTTAAGGTAACACGATGCAAACATGTCTGTTTAAATGCTGCTTGACACTGGCGGATTTCTACCTTGATGGTCCAGTCCTCTGTCTGTTAATAAAACAATGAAAAATGGAGAACTCACAAATGTCTCAAGCGGATATGATTATGCCTGTGCCATTAGTTATACATATGCTTTAAAACTTGATTATAAACAAGAGTAAAGTGTAGGAAACATACAAAAACAGCATAGTATGAGCAATCCCCGATCATGCTGTAATATTTATTATCAAATGTTGTGATGTATGTTGCTTCTTCAATTTTGCATCTTCCAGGGCAGCTAAGGTGAGAACACGACCATGCTCCAGTTTCACAAGTGCTAAAAAGAAAATACAAATAAAATTGAGATTTTTTCCTAAAATATTAGAATATTTATATAGTGTAAAAATGACATATGAGATGTACAGTGCAAAGCGTACCATGACTGACAGGAAGTTATCCTTCTTTCTCCAGATTCATAAACCTTTCCACCGTATTCACAAGCACATTCTGCTTCCTGGATGCAGCTATTTGTTCCTCTTACGTTATCAAGAACAGTGCCTGAGATACATTATAATAAGTATCTAAGTATTTCTTTTCACAACAAAATTAAAGTACACAATTTTCATTTACAGTTACTAATCCAATAAAATCATTCTTTGGTGACATTCCTGATCTGGCATTATTTCACAGAATGCTGTTTTCATTTTCTCTCTTGGGTCAGTCACAAAAAAAAGAAATTCCCTCCAATCACTATTTCTAAAATTATTTCTGATGGGGTCATTTGTTCCCTATGAGTGATACAAGTGGGAAGGTGCCAGCTCCCTGCTACAGAATCAACTGTTAATCCATGCAAGAGAACAGTATGATTAAGAGTTGATTCACCCACAGATTTACCTTCCTTCTCTTTGGAAACATGTCGCATCCCTTTGCAACACTCCCATTGAACATCAGTTAAAGATAAAGATGATTGCCAAAGGGTTCAGAGTTAAAGATGTGGAGACGTGGCCTTTGAGTCCATGGGGTCAAAATCCATTGGAATGCGGGTTCATGCCCAACAGTACCCTCCAGTGTTGGCCATGTATTTGAGTTAGCAGGGTCAATGGGAGGACACTTAATTAGCATGGACAGGTCACCCATGGCACTGCGGGAGAATGTCCATCGCCCACCTGCCCCATGCGAATGAAACCTCCAGCCACTGTACACCATTGGCTGTGTTCTCCCTTTGACACTCTGTGTAAGGGGGCTGATCAATTGCATTAAAAAAAAAAATGACCGTACTTTTCTTTGGGGGTCTGGGCACTTCCCTGACCTGGAGCCCACCCCACCTACCTATCTGAAGGTGGCTAAGCCTCATCTCACAGGGTGCAATGTTCACATATACGCCAGGTCCCGAATCAACCAATGGAGCAGGAACTCCCGGCATAGGGAGTCCCACCCCTGACTCCACCCCCTGACAATATTTGCCTTGTATTCAGGGGTGGAGTGGAGGAGGGGTCCTGCCCCTCACAAGAAAAGTCGGCAACTCCCAGAAACAGCGGAGACACAGCAGACCCGGTTCTCTGCTATATTGTGGGGGGTCCCGCCAATCTCCCATTGGACTTACGGCAAGAGACCAACAAAGACCACCGCCCCCCACCAACCAAGGAATTTCTAACCCCCCCCCCATAACATCACTAAACCTCTTGGTTGATTTTATATTTTAGCAAACATTAAAAAAGATCTATTTGGAAATGATATTGTGGGATGAAATCTAAATGAAGCGTGTTTATGAGAAGGACACAATGGTTTAAATATACAGTAGATTGCTCACAGAAGTGTTTTATATAAAAATAATATTTAGGTGCAAGTAAAAGATAAAACATTTTTAGATTAATAAATATGATTACCCTCTGGACAATCACAAGTGTTTACACACTGATCGCACTGTTGCTGAGATTTTGGATTAGAACAGGTTGGAACACACACAGGCCCACACTCCTTGTAAATCTGATTCGCACGACACTCAGGCTTTCCTGAAACATGAAAGCATTTTGTTTTTCCATTCTGATCACTGATGATGCTATTCAGTTATGAAGTGCAGATACAAATAATCTTGTTTACTTTACCCGAGTGAGAATTTTCAAAGTTATTACATTTTGAGGAGTAGGCTTTAATTTCTAGGCGTGCATCCTTAACAGAGCATTTAAATATCCAGATTTCCAGAGATAACTTACCGCATTTAGTTTGTGTCCTCCAATTATTCCACCTCGCAATAGTCATTTTATCACATTGCCGTGCCATTTCAGCAAATGTAGCGCATGCACACTTCGATTCTTTACAGGCGCAAGTGTCTGCATTACACATTTGCCGGTACTTATCTGTAACTTGAAGGTCATCAAAACAGGATGTGAAAAATGTTGAGATTTCTGTACATTGCTGAAAATGAAAATAAAAACACAGGAAAAGTTATGCACAGAAAATCCCACTGCTGTGCCCTCAAGTAATCGAGTAGTCTACGGGAAATAAACATTTCTGTGGTGATATGACTAAAGAGAGGGTTAGCTGTGAAGTGCAGCCAGAAAGAATAAAAAAAAGGAATTATGACAATGGCTAAACATGCTGTAATTTTATTTTATTACCTTGAGAATGGGGTTGAATTTTGCCGGCGCTCAGAGTGCGGGTTTGGAGACGGCTCTGCTGTCAAAATCACAAAGATTGACAGCGGGTCGGTATCCCGCTGTAAACCCGCCTCCTTGTCAGTTTCCCAAGTGTCGGGTCTGTCATCCCTGAACAGACCCGACACCAAGCGGCGGGTCAGCCAATTTAGATAATTAAAAGCTTGTTAAAAGGTAGTTAAGAACGATTTTCCCATGTACTTACCATTTTACCAGGTTTTCAATGAGGTTCCTGGAGAGGAGTAAGTATGTCGGGTTCTCAATGACGGTGAATTGCTATGAGTAGGTGAATGCTGCAACAGTGGTATAAAACCACAGCTGTTCACTTCCCAATCTTAGAAGCTGGAGTATTAATGATTTGGGACCCACTTTTGAGCTTTATGCACTTTTGAAGTGTTTGGAGTAATCTCTTTATCCACTGTCACCTCCTTGGAACAACCTATCTCAACATTGACAGATTACTTCTGTCATCTCAACCTCACCTGCCATCTACTCCATCAGCATAAGTGCCCTTCAAAAAATCTCACATTTGTCCTCAGAATTCCAACCTCAACACTAGCATCACTGGGCACACCAGCAGCACCAACATTCACACCAACCTTCTCCTCAATCAACTGATGCTGCACTGGACACATGGCACCCGTGCACGTTGCTGCCCGAGACGCCAGCGATGGCCTCACCATGTCCAGATTTACTTCACTTAACACTGAATACCCTGGCTGCCACATGATGCACCAGGTTGGCACCACCCAACACCAGCCCCATGAAGCATCCCTACAATGTCCAAGCCATTCCTTTCACACTCATCACCATTGTGGGGAGGGGAGGGAACCTTATGTCTCACCATTCACTGGAACTCACTAAAACACTTCCAAAGGTGCACACAAATCTGTCCAAGAAGTCAAAGTGGTGACAATAAGGATTTCAATGCTTGACAATACAATAACAGCAAGTTTACATGAACAGTGGTTAAAACACTCAAGTACCTACCCTTATGTGTTGTTAGTTGGTATGATTGCACTAGGGTGAGGGTGAGTGTGAGAGGTGGCTAGTGAGATGGGGAAGTGATAACGTAGATAGAGAGGGATGGGTGAAGGTGCAAGGTAAGTTGGTGTGCATAAGGATATGCAGGAGTAGGGTAGGGAAGGCAGAGTTATGGGGATGTGATGAGAGGTACAGGAGGATGAGTTTGAGTGTGGCTTTGCAGTAATATTTCGTGATCTAATGAGATCATTGAAAGGTTTGCACCATTGCAGCCTGGTCCTCCTGACGACATCCCTGCTTCTGCCCTCCTGTGCAATGTGCAACCAGGCTGCGTTGATGTCCTGGGGAGGTGTCTTCCGCCCATTGGAAGGGAAGAGAACCTCCCTGCTTATGGAGGGAATCATGGGAGAGCCTAGGTGCAGCCATGCACCTTTGTGCAGTGCTTGTCAGTGTTTGCAGCAGTTCAATGCTGCAGAACACTGACAGCACAACTGTCAAAACGGCTGATGATGCGTCATCAAGTGACATCATCAGACCCGCTTCCTATTAATTGGCCTGGAACCTCGCAGGGCGGGCTTAAGAAGCCCAATCTATGTAAAACCTTGTTGGAGGCCGGGATCGAGACAGATGCGAGGTCCCCACATGCCACGGAAGTCACTTACCAGGAACCCGCCGAGGTGGGAAGAATCCAGCCCAAAGCATTTTTGTGGAATCTTCCCAGGGGATTAAATGATCATGGCAGCGAGTTTTAATTATGGCCCCTCCTCTCCTATGTTTTCATTCCCCGACTAGGATGCCACCAATCACCTCCTCAGATCTTTCGTCACTGTCTACCCTCCTTTAAAGCCATTTCCTTCTGTATTCACCTCGGAGAAAAACCCTCTCCCAGCTTCTAATTGCTCAGCCAACTCCTCACCTCCACCTTTGATGCCCTTGTCCCCAGCAAACCCTTTACCCTCTCCCATCCTATTCATTTCCCCCCGTACAGCCCATTTCTTTGATCCCTTAAGTTTAAGAGGCATAAACTTGAGCATACCTGGTGCTCAACTGACTTAGGGCAAGTGGAATGTTGGCCTTTATTGCAAGGGGGATGGAGTATAAAAGTCTTGCTACAACTGTACAGCGCGTTGGTGAGACCAGACCTAGAGTGCTGCGTACAGTTTTGGTCTCCTTATTTAAGGAGGGATATACTTGCATTGGAGGCTGTTCAGAGAAGGTTCACTAGGTTGATTCCTGTGATGAAGGGGGCGTCTTATGAGGAAAGATTAAGCAAGTTGGGCCAATATTCATTGGTGTTTAGAAGAATGAGAAGTGATCTTATTGAAACATATAAGATTCTGAAGGGGCTTGACAGGGTAGATGCTGAGAGGATGTTTCCCCTCGTGGGGGAATCTAGAACTAGGGGGCATAGTTTCAGTATAAGGGGTCGCCCATTTAAGACGGAGATGAGGAGGAATTTCTTCTCTCAGAGGGTCGTGAATCTTTGGAATTCTCTACCCCAGAGAGCTGTGGAGGCGGAGTCATTGAATATATTCAAGGCTGAGATAAATAGATATTTGAACTACAGGGGAGTCAAGGGTCATGGGGAACAGGCAGAAAGGTGGAGTTGAGGCCAAGATCAGATCAGTCATGATCTTATTGAATAGTGGAGCAGGCTCGAGGGGCCGAATGGCCGACTCCTGCTCCTATTTCGTATGTTCTTATGTTCACCTCAGTCTACTCTGTCAAAAGCATCCAGTAATCTGTGCTCATCTTAGGGAAAAACGATAATCCCTGTTTCTCTACTACCAACTGTCTCCTTAAAAACCTTTCCCTGCCCAGTCCACCCTCACCTCTAACAAGTGCAAGGAGCTCATGGATTTCTTTGTAATTAAGATTCAGACCATTCATTCAGCTGGCTCTGCTGCTTCCCCCTTGACCATTAAGCCAAATCTTCCCTCAGTCCCATCAGCACCATAGTCCGGAATCTGTCTCTCTCTCTAGGTTTCTCCCGCATCCCTCCGGCCTCTCTAAGCTCATCTCATTTCATCTATGAGACCTACTTCCTGCTCCCTTGACCCCATTTCCACTAAAATCTTGATCACCTAAATTGTTGGCCTCCATTTTAGCTAATGTTGTAAATGGTTCCCTCACATGAGGAGCTTTCCCCTCAACCTTACAAAACCATCGCCCACTTCCTCAAAAAGAACCTTTGTCCTCCCTAAGTTCTCTCCCATCTCCAACCTCCCATCTTTTCTAAGGTCCTTTAATGCATTGTAGCTTCCCAGATCCATGCCACCTTTTCCGTAACTCCCTGTTTGAATCCCTCCAATCAGGACTTCACCTCTCGCACAGCACCAAAATGGCTCGAACCATAATCATGAACAACATTCCTTGGGACTGTGACCTAGGTGTCATTTCCCTTCTTGTCCTCTTCGACTTCTTTGCAGCCTTTGCTATGGTTGATCACAACGTCCTCCTTCAATGCCTCTCCTCCACTGACTTGCTCATTGGGACTGCCCTCACTTGGTTCTACTCTTACCTCTCTGATTGTAGCTAGACCATCTCTATGAATGGTTTCTCTTCTCAACCCCGTGCTGTCGGCTACGGAGTCCCTCGAGGACCCATCCTTGGCTCCCTCCTCTTCCTCATCTACATGCTGATCCTTGGCAAAAATATCTGAAGCCATGGGGTCAGCTTTCACATGTACGTTGATGAGACCCACCTCTACCCCTCCACCAGCTCAATCCACCACTTCAATGCATTTGTGCTGACAAACGGCTTGTCCAAAATCTAGTCTTGGATGAGCCGTAATTTCCTCCAGCTAATCGCTAATCACTTTTGCCCACAAACTCCATGGCCCAGTAATTCGGGTCCCAACGCGTGAGTACAGACGGAGTACCCACGCGTGGACCCGATGGAAGTGCCGGTTTCTTGCAGGCACTACGCATGCACGGGAAACCGGCATTTCCGAACCTCTGAACCAAGGGGTTCAGAGGTCGAACGCGTGCGCGCAGGAGTCTGCGCGTGCGCGTTAACTTCCGTCTTGTTTACAGGTTTGCCCGTGCGTGAAGGCCTCAACTTTTTACGAATGAAAAAAGCAGACGTAAGGACTTCATTTTAAAAGGTAAGTGGTCTAATAATTAAAATTAGAACATTTTTTCCACAGGTTTATTATTTTTAAAGACTTTACAGTAAAGTAAGTGTATTTTTAGCCCCGATTTTTTATAAAATTATTCTTTTCAAAATTTAAAATTATTGTTTAAAATAGTTTTTTAAAGTTAATTATAGTTCATTTAAGTAGTGCGATGTTTTTTAAAATTTTATTTGAAGTTTAAGTACTGTTTTCGACACCCGGAGTTTTCATGAGTTTGACAGTTCTTACTATCAAACTCATGAATGAACTTCTGCAACCTCCGATTGGTTGCCCAGTGCTCACGTGATCCCAGCTGGCTCATCGACCTAACTACGCCGCTGGATCACGCAAGCACAGCGCGCCGGGAGCTGAACCGGGCCACAGAGAGGAAATGCAAGCAGGCCCAGGCTTCAACTGTCGGCGCGCTATGTAAGTGTAGGTTGGGGGCTTGCACCCGCGGGAAGCCCCCGACACCAATTTCTGGGCCCTTATCTTCTCTGCCTACTCATGCCTCTCCCAGCCACTGTGTCAGACTGAAGAAGACTGTTCATAACTTTGGCATCCAATTCGATCGCAAGCTGAGCTTCTGACCACAAATCCTGTCCCTCCCTTGTACTGTCTACTTCCATCTCAGTAATACTGCCAATCTCCGCCACCACCTGGTCCCATCTGCTGCTGAAACCCTCATCAATGCCCTTGTCATCTCCAGACTCGATATCTCCAGTGCTCCCATGGCTGGTCTCCCATTCTGCTCATCAAAACTCTGCTGCCTATATCTTATCGCTTTCCCATCACTGACACCAAGGGGGGAAATTTAACCTAAAGAAATGGGTGGGTTTGGAGCATGGGGGTAGTTAAATCGTTAAAAATTGGATTCCTGACCTGAACCCGCCTCCAACTCACCCACTTCCAGTTTTAACGGAGGCGGGACGGGGCTGGGCAGCCAACCCACTCAAAGGAGGTGAGACGTCAATTTAAATATTACAAGGAGGCTGGAAGTTTATTTTTTTACCCTCCATTTTGTTTTTAACTGCAGCTGGATGGGTTTTGCACACTTCTCAGCTTGCTGTACCTGCCGGGTTTTACACACTTCATAAAACCCGGCAGTTACAGCAAGGCGAGGACTGCTGCATCCAGGACGTAAGTGCCTTTATACCTACCTGCTGGATCCAGGGTCCCTGCCTAGCCCATCCACCATGATCTGAGATCCCCTCATGAGGCCTCCGATCGCCCTCCCCCACCCCCACCCAACGATAATCTTGAGGCTGGCCACGATCCTCTGGTGGCTGGCCCCAAAATGTTCTTCCCTCTATCCCCACACCCCTTCCGATCCCACGATATCCCCGGTCTTCTCTTCACCCCCCCCCACCCGATCCTCCGGAGGCCGGCACCAGCCCCCACTCGATCCCTCCCTCCCTTCTCTGTGTGGCCTAATGCCGCAGACCTACCCGCCCTCAGCCAGCCAGCCTCTCCATGTGGCTGGTTGCGGGTGGGAAACAGAGGCTTCAGATGTAAATCAGGTCCTGCCGTTAAAGTCGACAGAGCCTGTGGGAAACCTGTTCTCCCGGGATTCCCGCCCACATCATAGCCCCCCCCCCCGCCGGCCCCCAACCCGCTTTTCCCATGAAAGTCCAGGCCCAAGATTCTCTCACCCATCACTGACACCAAGGGGGCGAATTCGCCAATGGGGACGAGTTGGAGGCGGGACTGCTGCTTGTCAGGTCGATGTCCCGCCTCCATCAATTTGTGGCCAACCCACGCTATTTTCCCTTGATTGACCTTGTTAAGCCCGCCCAGCGAGCTTAGCAGGCCAATTAAGGGAAAGCCGGTTACAGAGAACGTCAACGTATGACGTTTCATCTGTCTAAAATTTTGGACAGATGAATTGTCATCGTTTGACCGCTCGGTGAAGCTGTCAAACACTGACATTCTCTGTAGTTTGATGAGTCCTTGCATTCAAGGCTCATCAAACCTCTTTCTTTAGCAGAAATTAGATGGTTGTTGCATCGGAGAATGCAGCGGCCATCTGTCATCTCTGCCGCGGAGGTGCGAGACTCTCCACATCCCCAACTCTTGAAGCCTGCAGGAAGAAACAAAGGTAAGTAATCTTTTTCTAACACTTTCCACTGACCTCACAAACTCACCTCTCCATACTTGCACCCATCACTTACCTTCACAGCGCACTTTTGCACCCCTCCAACCCCCGCAGACCCTCTACTCGCCTCGGTGACCCTGGCGGGGTTCGCAGACTTTGGGAAGCCCACACTTGTGTGGGTAAAATGGGGATAATCAATTTATCTGCCTGTTAACTACCTGTCAACAGGCAGTTAAGTAGCTGTAATCCCCTTCCGGCCTCCAAGGAGACGCGACCCGGCGCGGGTCGGCTACCCGCCTCCTGGCAAGATGGCCCCCAGATTCTGCCATTTTCCCGACAGTCCCGCCTCCATACCCACCTCCCCAGGGCTGGCAAGATTGTGCCCCAAGCCACTCTCGCCCATCACCCTGTGCTCACTGATCTACAATGGTTCCCAGACCCCCATTGCTGCAAATTTAAAATTCTCATAACTGTATTTAAAAACCTCCATGGCCTCACTCCTCCCATAACCACCCCCGCCCTGCCCCCCATGGCTCCAGTTAGCCCCTGAGCAGGCCGCTTGCCAGGTCTAGGCCCCAATGGTGGAGCCCACGTTCAGCCTTGTGGAGGTCAGTATGTCACATCCCTTTCGGAGTACTGGCCGACATTGTAACGCCAGGTTCCGACCGGGGCTCAGTACCGGGAACTTCTGACTTCGGGAGTCCTTGCACTGGCCTATCATTTGCCATGTAAGGGGTAGACAGAAGTTCTACCCCTTACAAATCAATACTGGCAGAATGGCTGAAAGTTGTCATAACCAGGTCTCCCCTGTGTCCTTGGGGGTTCCAATGGTCTCCCGCCAAGCTTGCAGTGGGAGACCAGCAAAAACCCCATGAATTTTGGGAGTCTGATGTTTCGTCATTAGCTGCCTGTGAGGAAGTGTTCCTTTTTCAAAACTGACATCCTCTCACCTCAATAAACAGAGTGCACACAAAATAAGATAACTTGCTGCCGTAAGATCAAAGTTGCTCTGTTGTTTTTCTGTAGTTTGCCTCTGGTTATAAACTTACAGTGTTTTCTGCACATGATGAGCCTGTAGGGGGGCTGCTATAACATATGTGGCCCAAAACATCCAGCTTATTTCGATCAAAAAAAGTTGAATCTGCAAAAAAGAAATGAGCTTTTAACAAATGAGCTTGATAACTGATAGAAACCATGTGAGTAATGACATTGAAGTTGTCAAATTACAACTCTATAACAAGAACCTTAACCCAGTCCAGCAATAAAAAAGCCAGTTATAGTTTTAACACTTCTTTTTTTTTACCATAAATGATGTTGTTGCCTTCTTCAAATTTCCCACAAAGTCCACAGAGATGCCCTTGATATTTAGCATCAAGAGTTAGCTGAGAACAAAAGTAAATGCAATGTTTTAGGAAAAGCTATGTCCATATATACCCGGAGTGACAGTTCCAGGTTTTACCGGGGACAATACGAATTGTAATTCATTATTGCAAAAGGAAGTCTTTTTCAAAACATTTGCCCTTTTTACTACAACCAGTTTGCATAAAATTGCACATTCTTGGAAAGTATAGTTTGATTGTTTTACTTTGCCCAACCTAGTAAGATCAGTAAAGTTCTTCTGACACTGAGTGGCAAGGCATAGGATGTTGCAGTTCACACTGAGGACCCTGACCTCATTCCGCTGCTCCTGAGCAGCTCGCTGCAAAGAGGCCTTCATTGCTCCCTCTCAAACAGGGCCTCCCTCAGTTGCCTGACTTGGCCCAGCAACACTTCCACCTCTGCCTCAGAGAACCCGCAGACCTCACTAGACAATTCTAATTGAAGAATCCTTCATCTTCTGCTCCCTAGCCACTTTGGTGGATGACTGCCTCTTTAATCTGCTGCAGGCATTTAAATCCTGCAACAGCTTGCTAGTTTCTCTCTCTGCCCCTCATGGACATACTCTCAATGATTGCCAGTGCTCCTGCCTGGAACCTGAACTATTCAAACAAGAGCACATGTTCTACCCTCCCAGTGAAGACAAATACATGTAAATAAAGTGTGCAGTTTCTCACTTGTTTACTTTGGTTGCAATGTGTACACAAGCTACTATAAACAAAAAAATGAATTTGAGAAAATCTTCTCTAATGATTTTACCGATAATGCATCTTGATGGTTCCAGATCAAAGATATAGTGTGCTTCCTGTTATAAATCCGTGTGTAAATTCCATATGTCTGAATACTTATCACCTTGTCATCAAATGGCACTGTTACCCTGTAAAATAAATACTGAATGAAAAATGTGTCGAGAGCAGTATTTATAATGCAATAATGAATGCTTCCATCTGATCTAATATAATCTAGCTAATGATAAATTACAGATAATAATTGTCATTGACCAATAATTCCCACTATTTGGAAAGAGTTTGCTTTCACGTTTATGATCACTAATTTATTCTCTCCCTGGCTGCCTTATTTCCTGCACTTGGGTACTTCAACAAATGCTCAAGAGATAGATATGAATATGAAAAAGAGTCCAGAAAAAGTATCCCAATGCAGGATAAATTATGAATGCGGAACAAAATGGAAAAATAACTGCGTCTATAGTGTTAGGGGAGGGTTCTATCATAGTGGTAGAACATAAGAACGCCCTAGCAGATTGTGGTAAGACACAAACCAGAAGGATAGAGTGGAGAAAGCGGGAGGGAATTGGTACGATTCTTGGTGTGCACTATAGGCCAACAAACAGTGGAGATGAGATAGAGGGGCAGAACTGCAGACAGCTCAGAGATATATGCAAGAAAAGCTGAGCAATAATATTGGGTTACTTTAATGATCATAATGCATGGAATAAGGATCATGCACGTGGTCCATGTAGGATTTGGATAAATGTGAGGTAATACATTTTGGGGAAAAAAAATAAGGAAAGGGAGTATTCACTTAATGGAAAGACACTGGGGTCGATTTTCAATTTGTTGCCCTGGTTAAAAAAACTGGCATTGCGGATTGGCTGGCCATTATAGAAAGCACTTGATTTTCCTTTCCACTGATTTCAGGAACACCTTTGCCATAACTAGTTTTATTTTAAGTTTCTCATATGTGATGTATGTCTGGGTTAGTGGTCCATTCAATAGATGTAAGATAAAACAAAAAGAAAATATTGCAGATGCTGGAAATCTGAAATAAAAACAGAAAATGCTGGAGAAACTCAGCAGGTCAGGCAGCATCTGTGAAGAGAGAAACAGAGTTAACGTTTCAGGTCAATGACCCTTTGTCTGATGAAAGGTCATCGACCTGAAACATTGGGCCAGAAATTCCAGGCCAGAAGCGTGAGTGCGGTCGGCTTACTCACGCTTCTGGCCGTTGGAAATGCCGGCGTTCAGCATGAACAGCGCATGCGGGGAACGCCGGCATTTCCAGACCTCGAGCGCGTGCGACTGCACAGGCAGCGCTTGCGCAGTGAACTTCGTGGATTTCATTCATGAAATCCGTGAGGTTAAGTCCTTAGAAGTTACACTGAAAAAAAGCAAGTGTAAAGTGGTTCATTGGCTGCGGAGGAAGATATATTTTATCGTGGAGCTTTTGAAATGCAATATTTTTGTTTGGGAAAGGGAGGGAAGATATTTTAAGAAATTTTAAGTAAGTTTTAAAGTTAAAATTTTTTTTTTTTTTAAAGGGTTTTCAGAACGGTAGGTAGAAGGAGCAATTGTGGCTGTGTGAATGGAATGTGAGAATGAGTTATGTATGTATGTCCACATATATTCCTTTACGTATATGTATGTATGTTTTATATTCCTTTACTATGAATGTATGTTTTTAATTATGATTTTCCAATAAGTTACTTTCTCTGAAAGTCATAATTAAATAATACATTCATACACATAAGTAAAGGAATATATACATAACACGCAAAGGAATATATACAGACATACATACTTTCAGAAGCTCCACGATAAGAAATATCTTCCTCCGCAGCCTCTGTAGCAACTGTACCCATGCTTTTTTCATGTGTAAGTTGTAATGACTGGACCTCACTGAAAGCATTAATGAAAGCGGCGAATTATACTGCGCACGCGCTGCCTGTGCAGTCGCACGCGTTCTGCCTCTGAACCCCTTTGTTCAGAGGACAGGAAATGCCGGTTTTCCCCACATGCACTGTGCATGCTGAAAACCGGCATTTCATCCGGCCAGATGCGTAAGTACCCCGACCGTACTAGCGCATTTGGAAGGGAATTATTGGGCCAACATTTTACATGTCAATAAAATAAAAAATTTAACACTTGCACGCCTTGCCCCCTCGCATCTGCGACTGAGGGTCCAAGGAGGTGCATTGCGCAAGAGGTCATCATCGCACGTATCCTCACACTGTTCCCTTTGGGGAACTGTATGAAGTGGTGGAAGGATTTATGGCCATGATTAACGCTCATTCCGTGACCATAACCATCTTTGAACCAGCCATTAGGGTGGTTAGTCCTATGGCGGGAGGGTTTTACGGGCTCCCACAACCCATCTGAGGGGGGGGGGCCACCAACACCCACGGACGCAAGTATCCCGCTGGATGTCCACCCAGAATTTAAAGTTGGAGCTCCGACTCCACTTGCCGGGACTGTCTGGAGTGGGGTTCAAAACCCTATTCCTTCTGGCCCAGCGGCGGGGATGCTTACTGCTACGCAAAAGGCCCACTCCGCACAAAAGGTGACACCCATACGTTTCCTGCGCCTTTTCCCTCCCCGTGACTGGAGCCCTATGCTGCCATTTCACGTTGCTAATCGGATTGGGCGTTTGTCATAGCGGTAGGATCCCCGCCGCTGGGCCAGATCAGGGTAGGGTTTCGAACCCCGCTCCAGACAGTCCCGGCAAGTGGAGTCGGAGCTCCGGCTCTAAATTCTGGGTTGACATCCAGTGGGATATTTGCGTCCGTGGGTGTGGGTGGCCCCCCCTCCTTGTATAGCTTGTGGGAGCCCGTAGAACCCTCCCGCCATCGGACTAACCGCCCTAATGGCTGGTTCAAAGATGGTTACGGTCACGGAATGAGCGTTAATCACGGCCATAAATCCTTCCACCACTTCATACTGTTCCCCAAAGGGAACAGTGTGAAGACACGTATGACGACGACATTACTAAATAAATAAATGGAATTAAAAAAATTCTTTTAGGGCTTTTAAAAGTCTTTAAATTGCTTTAATTCTCTTTAAAACTACTTCAGATTACTCAAAATAATGTAAACATTTTAAAAAGTTTATAAAAGTTACCAAAATCTTCAAAAAACTTCCAAAAACCTATTTAAACTGCTGCTTTGCATGTAAAAAAGCAAAGCAGCTTGACAGAAACATTGGGGGCGTGTCCAGTGAAACTGAGACCTCAAGGGGCGTGTCTCACTTACACTGCACGCTCCTGGCTCCGCGCTGGCTGCACTCCTGGGCGGCGTGACGTCATACGCTGCCCGGGAATGTGCTTTCAATTTCTCCAAGTTCAGGCGTCCCAGAAGCTGATCGGCAGGAGCGCGGGGTAAGTGCAAATACGGGGCTTGCACGCGCTGCAAGCCCCGTTCTGGAATTTCTGGCCCATTAACTCTGTTTCTCTCTTCACAGATGCTGCCTGACCTGCTGAGTTTCTCCAGCATTTTCTGTTTTTATTTTATAATAGATGTAAGGTGTCATTTTAGACATTTTGTGTTTAAGATACAAAGAAAAACCTAATGTTATTTTAATATTGAATGCAAATGCTAGTTGTACTGAAATGTTAGGTGCTGAGACCAGATTCCCTGTACAGATAACGGATTGTAATTAGTGAAGACAGTTTGTAATTAAAAGGTAAAAAGCAGATGCTTACCTCACATCTTGAACTGTAATTGTCCCATTCACCACAAGAATTTTGATGCCTTCTATCAGGATGTAGATGTGTTCCAGATTGCCATTTGACCCTCGGCGGATTTGGATGTTAAAATCTTCTGTGCCACCTGTGCATTGGCGACTCAGAATGTAGTTGCAGGTTGATGTAAAATGGTAAAACTTGTCATCAAATGTCCTGAATGCTCCATGTCCCCATGTGCTGCAAAACCCTGAAAAACAGTTGAAATACCATCCTCTTGTATATCATAATAGATCGATACGGCATTTTAGTACAAGGTGTACCTTTTTTTTAGCTTCATTGAATTGCATTTATAATTATACTAATAATTTCAAATACAATGGGGGACGATTTTGACCGCATATGCCAGGCAAAACAGGGTGTGTGGGCAGTTACAATCACCCAGGTAACTTACTCGCTAGAATCCCATCATCCGTGATCATAACCTGCTCTCCTGAGCAGGCAGCAAGGGCACCAAGCCAAAGCCGGCAGGGTCCTTCTTTACATATGCATGTTGAGTCCCAGTGATGTTATCAGGACCAAACTGCAATTTTAACTCAGACCTGAATGAGGCTTTCCCGCCAGGCTGAACCAGGTCAGAAGAAGATCAGGCCCCAGAAGATCCATTTTTTCCTTTCCTTTGTGGGGCCTGGAGAAGCAGGAGTGCTCCTCCGGACCCCATAAGGAAAGCTTAGGCCTCCCCTGCCATGAACCCCCACCCCCTACACCCGCTCTTTATCGAACGTGAGATCCTTGCGAGACATTCCCAGAAGCCGATCCTGTACTTGTGTTGGCGGGAGGACTTCGGGCTCAGTGATCTTCTGTCACTTTCTGCCTGGAACAGGTGGGAAGTTGGCCAGTGTGAATTAATTGAGGCTTCATTTCTGCAGCAGCAGGTGAGGTGCCAACTCGTCTTGCCCACCCAAAACCCGCCGGGAGTTAAAATTAGGGCTAATATCTTAAAAAAGGTCATAATGTGGGACTTACCATTGCTGCCATCTGATATTGTTTCTTGCAGCGATCTGGGCACAAACTGGTGAATTTGCTCCTCCATACCTGGTTGAGAAAGAAACATTTAAACTTAAGTTCTTTCAGAACTAGTTTACTTTTACTGTCAAGATCAATTATCTACTATGCTAGGTTATGAAAAGTAAATGTAATATATTGTTCTAGTACTTACAATTCTTATTTTAGACTAAAATAACTAAAGAAGAAACCGTTTGACTATATTGCCTGGAAATTGTGGTCGGAGGCTTGCCGCCCGTGTACGCCTCCGAACCACAAGAAAACTACGCACTTACCTGGGGCCTCCGGAGCTTCAGA
Source organism: Somniosus microcephalus (assembly GCF_052327205.1). Taxonomy (NCBI): domain Eukaryota; kingdom Metazoa; phylum Chordata; class Chondrichthyes; order Squaliformes; family Somniosidae; genus Somniosus; species Somniosus microcephalus. The sequence continues at coordinate 36,558,186 of NC_141003.1, read as the reverse complement.
CTCTTGCACTTCTGGGGCTACAGGTGTACACCTGCGTAAAGGCCCTCGCATGCCAGGAGCGCAGGCAGTGCACAAGCATCCCTGGGATCATGTGGGCCAGGCCAACCAATGACAAAGGGGGATTCCTATTATGCTTATGGGGATTCCATTTACGTACAGAATCCCCGTGAGCATAATAGAAATCACCAAATAAATAAAATCTCACAACACTGAAATAAAAATAAATGATCACAGGTTCAAAATTAATTAAAATTCCATTTAACTAAATAAATTTAAACATTTTTAAACAGGACAAAAATAACCTGAACTAATTTTAAATGTAAGTGAATGTTTAAATCATTTAAAAAAAATTATTTTAACATTTTTTTAACCCTTACGCTGGTAAAAGAAGACCCCTACACTTGCTTTTACCAGGCGCAAGGATTTTGTGGACATTCGCTGGGCAGTCGTTGGGCAAACAGCCCAACTCTCCACCAGCGAATGTCCATTTCCTGTGCTGCAGATGACCTGTCAAGGAAAAACTTGACAGATTACAAGTTCCGGGTTTTCGCGTATGTACATCGCTTGTGGAAACCCGAAACTTGCGAGGCCATTCACAGCACTTACGAGCATACACCGTCATAGGCCCCATAAAATCTGGGCCATTAGAGTCATAGAGTCAACGGCACAGAAGGAGGTCATTAGGCCCATCGAGTCCGTGCCAGCTCTCTGTAGAGCAATCCAGTCAGTCCCATTCCCCCGCTCTATCCCCGTAGCCCTGCAAGTTTATTTCTCTCAAGTGCCTATCCAGTCTCCCCTTGAAAACATTCAGTGTCTCCACTTCCACCACTTCCGTCGGCAGCAAATTCCAGGTCCTCATGAGTCGCTGCGTAATTTCTTTTCCTCACGTCCCCCCTGTATCTCTTGCCCAAAATCTTAAATCTGTGTTCCCTAGTCCTTGTACCATCAACTAGTGGAAACAGCTTTTCTCTGTCTAGCCTATCCAAACCCATCATAATCTTGTACACCGCTATCAAATCAACCCTCAACCTCCTTTGCTCTAATGAAAACAAGTCCAGCTTCTCCAACCTGTCCTTATAGCTAAGATCCCCCATCCCCGGAACCATTCCCAGAACCATTCTGGTAAATCTCCTCTGCACCCTCTCAAGGCACCTAAAACATTGCTGACTATGATTTTAAGCCTAAATTGACTGTTTTGTAGCTAAAGACTGTTGTAAAAAAAATAACAATACCTACTATTACACTTTAAATTAAATTCCGTCTATTAGCTCAATGTCTGTTTTGGGCTTGTTCACTGATTGCACTTCTACTGTGTTAATAATTATAGAGGGGGTGAAATTCAGCTTTGCGAGAGTTGAAGGGCAGGAGTTCATCGGCCCCTGTTATACGCACTATGATAGAATGATAGAATTTTACAGCAGGGCAAGTAGCCAGTCAGCCCATTGTCCCTGAACCATACCTTGGAACGAGCTATCCGCTTAGATCCATTTCTCTGTCCTTACTCCACATTCTTTGATGTTTTTGCTTTTTCAAATAATTATCCACTTCCCTTTTAAAAGCTATTATGGATTCTGCATCCACCATTGTTTGTGGCAGGGCATTCCGTGTCCTAACAACCCTCTGCATAACAACATCTCTCCCAACCTCCCTTATTTCTTTTGGAGATAGTCTTTAATTGATGCCCACTAGTTACTGACTCGCTGACCAGTGGAAATCGTTTAACTATTTACCTTATCAAAACCCCTCATTATTTGAACACTCTATGACGTTTCCTCTTAACCTCCTCTTTTATAGTGATATAAGGGCCACAGTTTCTCTACATTCTCTTCATAATTAAAACTCCACATCACTTGCATCAACTTAGTGAATCGTGTCTGCACCTGCTCATTTGGCTTTGACATCCTTCCTAAAGTAAACCCAACACTCCACACAATATTCTAACTGTGGCTTAACCAATGATACGGCTAGGTTTTGTGTTACCAGTTTCATTTTGCACTGTATGCCTGATTTAGAAATCTTAGGATCCAAATGTCTTTATTAAAGCTTTGTCAACGTATCCCCAATCTACTAATCTGTCTTCCTGAAATCATTTACAGTTAACCACGCTCCCCTTTTGAGTCCTGTACAAATTTTGATTTTGTGCCCCTTATACCCGAGTCCAAATCACTTATATATATAGATACACGAGAAGAGTAATGGCACTCCTAGGATTGTCAAAAAAAATCACTAACCGCTATTCTGTTTGCCGTCCTTTCGTCAACTTCTTCCCTATGCTGCCACATTCCTTTTAACACCATAGGTGCCTTAATTTTATCACCAAGCCTCCTCTGTGGCACACCTTTAGAAAATCCATACACAACATCCTCTGCATCTCTTTTATCAACGCATTCTGTTATTTGCTCAAAGAACTCTATTCAATTGGTCTCTTGCTGTAATACAGTTTTGCTGCTGATCAAGTGTAGGATGTGATATTCTCCTTTTCCTAAGACATACAAGATGCTACGCTGAGTGTTTATTTCTTTGTTTACTAAGGAGAGAATGAATAATATTGAAGAATGTTCAATGTTTCTCTCCATCGCAGCAATTTAACCACTCTACTAACCTAAGAGCCTTACATGTTGCTTTATTAACCCAGTTTAACCTTTCGACAAAAGAATTCACCAACAGACTTTCACTGTTTCTAATTCTCAATGCATAGCCACTAACACATGACAATGTGGAATTAAATCTGACATTTAGAGAATATTTTTAGTTAGAATATACGTCCAAAGAGCTCCAGGATAAAAGGTAAGAATGTATTGAGTTTGGGGGTCTGAGTGGTTAGAAGTTACCAGAGGCTGGGCCCTACTTTCCCTGGAAAAATCCCAGCTATATAACTCTGATTGATATTTTAACTTAAAATGTTACTTGTGTCAAACCACTACTTTAAGTACATTGTGCAGTACAAAGAATTGGTTTGTGTGCTGTCAATCCAGTTGACTGTAAAGGTCTAGGTGGAAAAATAGTTTGGGCAGTGTCAATCTGGAATTGAAACAACAACACAAAATTGACCATTAAGTTTGCAACCTCAAGCAGAAAGGCCAGAGGACATGTGTAGAAAACAAAACTCTTTATAATAGCATAAGGATGGAGGGTCCTCTTCTGGGTTACTTCAAGGATATTTCAACAACGGAAGAGAATAGTCATCTTGCTAATTCTATCCTTGGCCTAGTCTTTTATGTTTCAATGGTACAAAAATGCAAGTCATTCATTTCATTGGTCTGCCTTATTGCTTTCTGGTAACACAGCTTTTCATGGTAAAAACAATACTATGAATGTTATAGTTACTCCTCATTCTTGCAAGTTTTGTTAATATGATGTATAAATTGGTTTAAATCTTGGTATACCTACCTTGCACTCTGAAGCCTTATCTTAATCTGAGTTTTTTCTGTTAGAATTAATATTTAATTTGTACCCTAAGCATCAGTTTAATTTTAATCATCAGCTGGAATAAGTCCACAGTGTTATATTGCTAATAAGGCTAATCAGGCTTTGCAAACAGAAGCTTAAACACACTTTACTCTGTGACTTTAAAAGCAGAATCTCAGTGGGGCCCAGAAATTATTTGTTCAACTCTGGCCGCAAAGCTTTCTTGGTTTTTTCCTTTTTCTCCTCAGGACTGAACACTTCCAAAAAATGGCCACCCACTAGCCACAAGTGCTGCTGAATGTTGGCAGCCATTTTAAATAGGCAGCAGTATGTGCAGGAATCAGGCGGTCATTTTGTGAAGGTGTCCAGTACCTTAAAGAAAGGGATTAAACATCAAACAAAGTGGCTAAATCTGCAATGAGATTTGAAAGGTTTGTGATGTAAATAAACTACCATGTAATGTAACACTGATAAGAGTACGGTTGACCTAGTATAATTATAACATACTTCACTATCAGTAAATACAAACTTACAAACATTCTCCAATCAAACAAAACCTGGACAACATTGTTAGCCATGGTAAAATAGGCTGAAAACTTCCCCTAGACAATAAATAAGACATATTTAGCATAGTAGAAAAGCCTTTCAGAACTGAAAACCTTGCTTGAAATTAAACATAACTTTTGCACCATCACTCCTATTGTTTGAGTGTTTAACTTTATTAGTATTAACATGAGCTGAGAAATTATTATACTGTGCTTAAATGTCAACCTACCATTTTTGAAGTTGGAATATTCTCCAGTAAAATGTGTGGCCGAGACATCACCTGGAAATTGTTGAACAATATTACTTGATGTAGAAAACACAAATGCTTAATGAGCTAATCACGCCTTATTATTAATTTTCTAAAACGCTTCCAGAGATTTAATTATTCTGCACACTGATATTTCAATATCAGCTATTATGTCACTTTCGTAATGTTAATGCAATTTGACGGAAAGTAAGTCATGAAGAAGTCTCTGAAAGCATGGAGCAAAACTTTGGTATATCACCTTGGTGTTAAAATATGCTGTGTCACAGAGTGATAAGAAGTGCTGTCAGAGGGGTGCGGATTGGATCTATGTAGCTCCACACCTCCACACAGCAGAGAGGGAAACACAAAGGCTGAGTCGTGACAGACACATGTGCCCAGTTCTTTGCAGTTTAGTTCAAAAACAGTATTGACTGAAACCTACAAGGGCATCCTCTGCATGTTCTCGTAGGGGAGACCATAAATCAAATCAATTTTATTTGCCATATGTATTACTACAATGGAATGTTTTTACTCCCCGATCACTTCCACAATAGGCTGTGGGAGCTCACAGAGACACGTCGCTATTCTACAGCGCCATGTTCAGTAAAAGTCAATTCAATTGCGTCTAATGGCAGTGGGAACGCGATGTCCATCAGCCGCTCCGTCTCCGTGGACTCCTCCTCCCTGTTGCCGGCTCCACAATATGGTGTCCTTCTTCTCACGCTCACCGTAAGAAGGATGACCAGAGATTGCTTTGCCGCGTAACTGCATTCTTGGCTGTAGTTTTGCTATTTCAGTGAAATGAAAATTAAAATGTTTCAAAATAGTGAGTGACAAACATTTGCACATTCCATTTTTTCATTCAGACTCATTGGGAAAAATATTCCAGTTCTAGCTGTAAGCCCCGTGACTAACGTCAGAAATTAGACCTTAGAAAATGGTTTGTAAAATAACCCTGTCATTCCGCTTGATCTTTTATCTGAAATGTTCACCCACATTTTAGCGCATGAAAAATGAAAGAGAGAAAGAATTGCATTTATATAGCACCTTTAGTGACCACCGGATGTCCCAAAGCACTTTACAGCCAATGAAGTACTTTTTGGAGTGTAGTCACTGCTGTAATGTAGGAAACGCGGCAGCCAATTTTGCACACAGCGAACTCCCGCAAACAGCAATGTGATAATGACCAGATAATCTGTTTTAGTGATGTTGATTGAGGGATAAATATTGACCAGGACACCGGGGATAACTCCCCTGCTCTTCTTCGAAATAGTGTCATGGGATCTTTTAACACCCACCTGAGAGAGCAGACGAGGCCTCGGTTTAACATCTCATCCGAAAGACGGCACCTCTGACAGTGCAGCACACTCTCAGCACTGTACTGGAGTGTCAGCCTAGACTTTTGTGCTCAGGTCAGACTTGAACCCACACCATCCTTGACTCAGGGGCGAGGGTGCTACCAACTGAGCTGCGGCTGACACCATCAGTGAACGTGAATTCATGAACAGTGATCTTGACAAAGTCAAGTAAATATGTTTGAAAAAAATAACATTTTATATATACCCATGTATAAGCTATATACTACTGCAATTTTAAATACTCTATAGCGTGCAAAATTTACTTACCTTTGCACAGGGACAGAGCCCAGAGGACAACTAATACAAGCTTTCCCATTGTATTAGTTTTGGGCTGGAGTAGACACTAAGGTCATCCCAGAAAATTATTCTCTCCAGTGGAGAGTCTCTTCCTCAAATCCATTTATATAGCTGCTCTCCTCAGTCTCATTTGAATAGAATAAGGAAGTTCAAAGCAGTTGTTTGCTGAGCTTTTTGAGGATTTTGACTTTGACAGGGTGTGTAACCCTTTGGGTAATGAATCATTTCAGCCTCTTAAATATGAACACTTTTTGCATATCAAATGTCATACGGAGTTTTCTGTACTTTGATTCATTTTCTCTTATATTAAACATCCTATTTATCAATAAATCTCATTTCCTCTGCACGCAATTGAACATATTAGTGTGACAAGTTTCTGCGGCAATAGGTGCGTCAGTTGCTTCAGACTCAGGATTTTCCTTGGAATTCTGCGCCTCACCGCCTGAGACAATTACAAACTCATTGCTCAGTGAAAACCGAAATGCTCCCAATGTTGCTACTAATTCGGATACATTTTCTAATAGTATTTGGAAAATATAACAAGGCAGAACCTAATTGGGGGGAATTGAATTTTTGCTCCATTTTAACACTGACCACAAGACAGGACTGCTTATTAATTTCACTAACATAACAACGTATACACTTTGGTGGTAGAAAAGGAAGCTCCAAGCACACTGGTCGAACAGAAGATTAACAGCCCAATGTTAACCTGGACGGAGTGTGTTATGCGTGGGCTGGGACGAGAGTGCAGCGTGCAGGAGCTGGGGTGGGAGAGAAGCCCTTCTGAAGGCTGCAGCGTGAAGCCCGGGCCAATTTAACTTCCATGCCTCATTTAAATGGAAGAAACGCAAGTCCTGCTTGAATCCAGCGGGAATGAGGCAGAATCTTGGGGGTGGGAGCAGATGTTGGGTAGCTGGAGGCGGCCACTGGGGACCTGAAGGAATGGTCACTGTCAATAAGGTAAATTGTCGCAGGGGGGTGAGTTCGATGGGAGTTGTGGATAAGGACTATCCAGTTTGATGGTGTTGTTGGCTTTCCCAAGGTTCAAGCTGTAATATATGACGCCAAAGTTGCTTTGCATGCTTCTGCACTCAACCCCTTCAAATTCCTGAGCAGAAAGTGCTGCCACTCATTAAATGTCCAGATTGTGTGTTGCAACATCAAAAAAAAAGCCTGCACGTCAGTTGGAGATTTGCTGGAAGTTGCTGTGATGCATTCATCTTTTGGAATTCCCTGACCTGTTCAAGTAAGGAAATCGTATGAACAGATATTGGGTGACGAGGATAGCCCCATCTCCCACGAACAATGGTCCCTCTAAGAGTTGCACCAACAGCTGCAGAGGGGCGTTTAATGCCTCTACCAGAGTGGTCATTGAGAGCACCATCCTGAAGGGACTCTTGTTGTTTAGACAGGTCAGGAGGGGCTCTGTAATATGCTCCAGATCATGCGTCCCACACAGTTGTAGCCTGGTTTGTCCTGCACCAATTACAATGTAAAAAGGCCTGGACATGGACACTCCTGGGGAGGTGGTCCAAACTGCTTTAGAAGCAGAACTACATGGAGGAGAGCATCAGGATGACCATCACTCAGAAGATTCCTCAGTGACTGCTCCGAGGGAGATCAGAGCACAACTGATCAATTAAGTCTTCTCATCTGTTTAACACAGTACCTTTCTCATAAATCCCATTAATCCTTATCCCAATCTTCAAATATAGGACAAAGCCTTTAATCCATCCTGGAACATCACATTACATCACATATTTTTATCCCTACATGACCATGAAATTCTTAACCCTTTTCTGAATGACTATAAACTCCATGAATAATGAAATATGACATAATATAACAAACTCCAAAATGAACAGGAGCCAACTTGCTCTTCCCTGTCAGCGGGCTTCCCCTTGGTGGTTACACGTGGCTTTGTTTCTCCTAGTCTAGTGCCTCTCCGAGTGCCACCTGCGGCCCAGTATTATGGGAAGTGGTTGGCTGCTCCTTTGTTGCAAAAGGCTCATAGGACTGAGGTGGCCTCCCTCCCATGGTAGCTTGTTCCTGGGTGGGGACCTCTACTGGCTCTGTCTATGGAGCCTGCATCTGGGCAGCCCGATGGTGCCTCCTACAGGCCAGTGCCATGGTACTCTGAGGGGGGAGGTCGGACGCCCAGCATGGGTCTGCTATCCTGAGAATGGCAGCCCTAGACAGATCTATCTCAGTCATCACCATTCCACTGGACTCTGGATCTGTGTCCCCACTGATCAGTGAGCGAGCTGGTCTAATGGCAGCTCTCAGATCCTGAAAACCCTGAGAGACAGACGCCCCCAAGGTCTGGAAGCCAATACACAGGGTACTGCCTAATCTGTCCTCTCCTGTTACCAGATTTGCAGTTTGTGCTTCCATGGAGGAGGAGGGATTGAATTCACACTGGCTGCTTCTTAGTTGGGGGTCTGATGTAGATTCCAACAAAACCCCCAACTGCTCCATCGATGCCTGCAATGAAGAGAAAGAATCCTTGGCGTTGCTTCAAATAAGGGCTGTAGACTCCACAGTCACACCTGTCAGTTGCTGTACATCCTCGGGCACTGACCTCAGAGCCTGCACGTTTGGTGTGATATTCCTCAAATATCCTTTTCAGGCACATAGCCGAATTTTGGCTCCCATGACTCTGAAGCTGCCGGGGAGGTGGCACATTCTTGCCCATTCCCCACTCGGCCATTTCCATCGAGCTCTGTGACACACCTGGTGCCAAATCCTCACTACCTCCCCTAGTGATAATATCTGAGATGGTATGTGGGAGTGAAGAAGCCGGTGATGTAGATATGATCAGTAGTATGGTTTCCAGAATACCAACATTGGGTAGATCTTTGCTTTGTGATATTAGTTAACTAGACAGCCGCATTTCCAAGGAATTCCCTTACACGAAAACATGGTTAGAAGCAGCAAGCTGCAACCATTACATGGGTGCAGCCCATTCATTCAAGTTTTCTTTCCTCTGATCTCTGATACAGACACTCCAATTGATTTTTGCTATCATAAGACCAACTAGCTGTACGTCCTAGTAATTACATCACATTATGCTTTCAGTCAGATAGCTAACAAAAGTCACCAGCAAGAGGTGAAGAAACTTACAGTCGCTTTAATAACCAAGTCGAAAAAGATGAACTTTTAAAGTTAAAGCAAGCTGTAGTGTCCCATTGTACTACCATTCATGTTTTACATAGGAACAGGAGTAGGCTATCAGCCCCTCGAGCCTGTTCAATTAGATGATGGTTGATCTGTACCTCAACCCTATTTACCCACCTTTGATTCATACCCCTCGCTACCCTTACCCAACAAAAATCTATCAGTTGACCCAGCATCCACAGCCTTTTGGAGGAAGAGAGTTCCATATTTTGTTAGCTTGTGTATGATTGTTAATAATTGTTGGCTTATTTTAAATAATGAATGAAAGAAAAACTTGCATTTATATAGTACCTTTCATGACTTCAGGACACCCCAAAGTGCTTTAAAACCAGTGAAGTACTTTTGAAATTTAGTCACGATTGTAATGTAGGAAACGCGGCAGCCAACTTGCGCACAGCAAGCTCCCGCAAACAACAATTTGATAATGACCAGATCATCTGTTTAGTGATGTTGATTGAGGGATAAATATTGGCCAGGACACCGGGGAGAACTCCCCTGCTCTTCTCCAAAATAGTGCCATAGGATCTCTTACATCCACCTGAGAGAGCCGACGGGGCCTCGGTTTAACGTCTCATCTGAAAGACGGCACCTCCTGTATTAACTCTAATGGTAAGCAACGATGTTCTCTTTTGGCTTGCTAATCGGTAGAGAGCTGATTTAACTTCAGATTTGATTTTCTCTTCATCTCTTTCAATCCCACTTCTGACACCATGTATTGATTTCTTTGTGGGTTCAATGACGAGACATTTATGAAAGAGAATGAGTTTTAATCTAAAGTCTGTTCAACTCTTTTATACTGCTTTTACAGGAGACACGATGCTTGTGAAGCATCTAGAACGAAACTGAAACCAAACTAACTGCCTTGCTTCTCTCGGTCACATGCCCTCTGCTGGTCAGGCACAAGCAATCAATACATGCAATTAAGGCATCATAATCGAACAGGCAAATACCATCTCTATTTGCTGATATCATTACACCTCCGACAGTGCAGCACTCCCTCAGTGCTGCACTGGAGTGTCAGCCTAGATTTCTGTGCTCAAGTTTCTAGAGTGGGTGTCGAATCATTACCTTCTGTCTCAGAAGCAAGAGTGCTACTAACTGAGCCACAGCTGACACGTTAAAGATCATATGGGCGGTGGGAAGCTGGCGAGCAAAGATTTGTGTAGGTGTCTGAGAACCATACACGGTGCAGCAACGGTTGCAGGTGATGAGAATATGTTTCCCGCTTACATCAGTTTGCAAACCGAGCTCATGCTCCAAATGTACCCTCCTTTTCTCTATCTTCCTATTCTCTCTTCATGGCCTGGCTAGCTGCAGATACTCCGTGTGCAAATGAATATCCTCCGACAAACATATTAGCCCTACACTGATGCTCAGAATGCGGGGATAATCCAACCGCATAGCAGGAGGTTTACAATCTCACAGACCAATCTTCTGTTGGATGCAAGAATGTTGGTTGTCTCAATACAGACACTGAACTTACACAAACAATGGCCCTGATAATAACAGGGAGGCGAGGAGGGTGCAGGGAGGAGGTTTAGGTGCCGGGAAATCCGGGGTAGTACAGGTTTCTGCCAAATTTAACAGTAGGACCTGCTTTTAAAAGTATTTCTCTGTTTCCCGGCAGCAGCCAGCCAGATTGAAGGCTGGTGGTTGTCGGGTGGGGAGGTCTGCGGCTCCAGGCTGCAGCCGGGGATCTGTCATCGGGAGGGATAGGTCATCAGGTGGGGATCTGTCATCGGGAGGGGATCTGTCATCGGGAGGGATAGGTCATCAGGTGGGGATCTGTCATCGGGAGGGGATCTGTCATCGGGAGGGAAAGGTCATCAGGTGGGGAACAGTCATCGGGAGGGAGAGTCAAACAGATCATGGGGGGTCATGGGGGCGGCCATACAGATCATGGGGTGTCACGGGGCGGTCATACAGATCGCGGGGATCAGGCAGATCACGGGGGGGTGGACAGATCGCATGGGGGGTCAAGGGGGCGGTTATACAGATCATGGGGGGTCACAGGGGCAGTCATACAGATTGCGGGGGCTCACGGGGGCGGTCATACAGATCGTGGGGGGTCACGGGGCAGTCATACAGATCGCAGGGGCAGACAGATCACGGGGAGTCGGACAGATCGTGAGGGGGCGGACAGATCGCGGGGGCGGACAGATCGTGAGGGGGCGGACAGATCGCGGGGAGTCGGACAGATCGTGAGGGGGCGGACAGATCGCGGGGGCGGACAGATCGTGAGGGGGCGGACAGATCGTGAGGGGGCGGACAGATCGCGGGGGGGTGGACAGATTGTGAGGGGGCGGACAGATCGCGGGGGCGGACAGATCGCGGGGGCGGACAGATCGCGGGGAGTCGGACAGATCGTGAGGGGGCGGACAGATCGCGGGGGGGTGGACAGATCGCGGGGGCGGACAGATCGCGGGGGCGGACAGATCGCGGGGAGTCGGACAGATCGTGAGGGGGCGGACAGATCGTGAGGGGGCGGACAGATCGCGGGGGCGGACAGATCGCGGGGAGTCGGACAGATCGCGGGGGCGGACAGATCGCGGGGGCGGACAGATCGCGGGGAGTCGGACAGATCGTGAGGGGGCGGACAGATCGCGGGGGGGTGGACAGATCGTGAGGGGGCGGACAGATCGTGAGGGGGCGGACAGATCGCGGGGGGGTGGACAGATCGTGAGGGGGCGGACAGATCGTGAGGGGGCGGACAGATCGTGAGGGGGCGGACAGATCGTGAGGGGGCGGACAGATCGTGAGGGGGCGGACAGATCGTGAGGGGGCGGACAGATCGTGAGGGGGCGGACAGATCGTGAGGGGGCGGACAGATCGTGAGGGGGCGGACAGATCGTGAGGGGGCGGACAGATCGTGAGGGGGCGGACAGATCGTGAGGGGGCGGACAGATCGTGAGGGGGCAGACAGATCGCGGGGGGGTGGACAGATCGTGAGGGGGCGGACAGATCGTGAGGGGGCGGACAGATCGTGAGGGGGCGGACAGATCGTGAGGGGGCGGACAGATCGTGAGGGGGCGGACAGATCGTGAGGGGGCGGACAGATCGTGAGGGGGCAGACAGATCGTGAGGGGGCGGACAGATCGCGGGGGGGCGGACAGATCGTGAGGGGGCGGACAGATCGCGGGGGCGGACAGATCGTGAGGGGGCGGACAGATCGTGAGGGGGCGGACAGATCGCGGGGGGGCGGACAGATCGTGAGGGGGCGGACAGATCGCGGGGGCGGACAGATCGCGGGGGGGTGGACAGATCGTGAGGGGGCGGACAGATCGCGGGGGCGGACAGATCGTGAGGGGGCGGACAGATCGTGAGGGGGCGGACAGATCGTGAGGGGGCGGACAGATCGTGAGGGGGCGGACAGATCGTGAGGGGGCGGACAGATCGTGAGGGGGCGGACAGATCGCGGGGGGGGTGGACAGATCGTGAGGGGGCGGACAGATCGTGAGGGGGCGGACAGATCGCGGGGGGGTGGACAGATCGCGGGGGCGGACAGATCGTGAGGGGGCGGACAGATCGTGAGGGGGCGGACAGATCGCGGGGGCGGACAGATCGCGGGGGGGTGGACAGATCGCGGGGGGGTGGACAGATCGCGGGGGGGTGGACAGATCGTGAGGGGGCGGACAGATCGCGGGGGGGCGGACAGATCGCGGGGAGTCGGACAGATCGTGAGGGGGCGGACAGATCGCGGGAGGCAGACAGATCGGGAGGGGGCGGACAGATCGCGGGGGCGGACAGATCGCGGGGAGTCGGACAGATCGTGAGGGGGCGGACAGATCGCGGGGGGGTGGACAGATCGTGAGGGGGCGGACAGATCGCGGGGGGGCGGACAGATCGTGAGGGGGCGGACAGATCGTGAGGGGGCGGACAGATCGTGAGGGGGCGGACAGATCGCGGGGGGGCGGACAGATCGTGAGGGGGCGGACAGATCGTGAGGGGGCGGACAGATCGCGGGGGCGGACAGATCGCGGGGGCGGACAGATCGCGGGGAGTCGGACAGATCGTGAGGGGGCGGACAGATCGCGGGGGGGTGGACAGATCGCGGGGGCGGACAGATCGCGGGGGCGGACAGATCGCGGGGAGTCGGACAGATCGTGAGGGGGCGGACAGATCGTGAGGGGGCGGACAGATCGCGGGGGCGGACAGATCGCGGGGAGTCGGACAGATCGCGGGGGCGGACAGATCGCGGGGGCGGACAGATCGCGGGGAGTCGGACAGATCGTGAGGGGGCGGACAGATCGCGGGGGGGTGGACAGATCGTGAGGGGGCGGACAGATCGTGAGGGGGCGGACAGATCGCGGGGGGGTGGACAGATCGTGAGGGGGCGGACAGATCGTGAGGGGGCGGACAGATCGTGAGGGGGCGGACAGATCGTGAGGGGGCGGACAGATCGTGAGGGGGCGGACAGATCGTGAGGGGGCGGACAGATCGTGAGGGGGCGGACAGATCGTGAGGGGGCGGACAGATCGTGAGGGGGCGGACAGATCGTGAGGGGGCGGACAGATCGTGAGGGGGCGGACAGATCGTGAGGGGGCGGACAGATCGTGAGGGGGCAGACAGATCGCGGGGGGGTGGACAGATCGTGAGGGGGCGGACAGATCGTGAGGGGGCGGACAGATCGTGAGGGGGCGGACAGATCGTGAGGGGGCGGACAGATCGTGAGGGGGCGGACAGATCGTGAGGGGGCGGACAGATCGTGAGGGGGCAGACAGATCGTGAGGGGGCGGACAGATCGCGGGGGGGCGGACAGATCGTGAGGGGGCGGACAGATCGCGGGGGCGGACAGATCGTGAGGGGGCGGACAGATCGTGAGGGGGCGGACAGATCGCGGGGGGGCGGACAGATCGTGAGGGGGCGGACAGATCGCGGGGGCGGACAGATCGCGGGGGGGTGGACAGATCGTGAGGGGGCGGACAGATCGCGGGGGCGGACAGATCGTGAGGGGGCGGACAGATCGTGAGGGGGCGGACAGATCGTGAGGGGGCGGACAGATCGTGAGGGGGCGGACAGATCGTGAGGGGGCGGACAGATCGTGAGGGGGCGGACAGATCGCGGGGGGGTGGACAGATCGTGAGGGGGCGGACAGATCGTGAGGGGGCGGACAGATCGCGGGGGGGTGGACAGATCGCGGGGGCGGACAGATCGTGAGGGGGCGGACAGATCGTGAGGGGGCGGACAGATCGCGGGGGCGGACAGATCGCGGGGGGGTGGACAGATCGCGGGGGGGTGGACAGATCGCGGGGGGGTGGACAGATCGTGAGGGGGCGGACAGATCGCGGGGGGGCGGACAGATCGCGGGGAGTCGGACAGATCGTGAGGGGGCGGACAGATCGCGGGAGGCAGACAGATCGGGAGGGGGCGGACAGATCGCGGGGGCGGACAGATCGCGGGGAGTCGGACAGATCGTGAGGGGGCGGACAGATCGCGGGGGGGTGGACAGATCGTGAGGGGGCGGACAGATCGCGGGGGGGCGGACAGATCGTGAGGGGGCGGACAGATCGTGAGGGGGCGGACAGATCGTGAGGGGGCGGACAGATCGCGGGGGGGCGGACAGATCGTGAGGGGGCGGACAGATCGTGAGGGGGCGGACAGATCGCGGGGGCGGACAGATCGCGGGGAGTCGGACAGATCGTGAGGGGGCGGACAGATCGCGGGGGGGTGGACAGATCGTGAGGGGGCGGACAGATCGCGGGGGCGGACAGATCGCGGGGAGTCGGACAGATCGCGGGGGCGGACAGATCGCGGGGAGTCGGACAGATCGCGGGGAGTCGGACAGATCGCGGGGGCGGACAGATCGGGAGGGGGCGGACAGATCGCGGGGAGTCGGACAGATCGCGGGGGCGGACAGATCGCGGGGAGTCGGACAGATCGGGAGGGGGCGGACAGATCGCGGGGGGGTGGACATCGCGGGGGGGCGGACAGATCGGGAGGGGGCGGACAGATCACGGGGGGTCGGACAGATCGGGAGGGGGCGGACAGATCGCGGGGGGGCGGACAGATCGGGAGGGGGCGGACAGATCGCGGGGGGTCGGACAGATCGGGAGGGGGCGGACAGATCGCGGGGGGGCGGACAGATCGGGAGGGGGCGGACAGATCGCGGGGGGGCGGACAGGTCGCGGGGGGGCGGACAGATCGCGGGGGGGCGGACAGATCGGGAGGGGGCGGACAGATCGCGGGGGCGGACAGATCGGGAGGGGGCGGACAGATCGCGGGGGGGCGGACAGGTCGCGGGGGGGCGGACAGATCGCGGGGGGGCGGACAGATCGGGAGGGGGCGGACAGATCGCGGGGGGGCGGACAGATCGGGAGGGGGCGGACAGATCGCGGGGGGTCGGACAGATCGGGAGGGGGCGGACAGATCGCGGGGGGGCGGACAGATCGGGAGGGGGCGGACAGATCGCGGGGGGGCGGACAGGTCGCGGGGGGGCGGACAGGTCGCGGGGGGGCGGACAGATCGCGGGGGCGGACAGATCGGGAGGGGGCGGACAGATCGCGGGGGGGCGGACAGGTCGCGGGGGGGCGGACAGATCGCGGGGGGGCGGACAGATCGCGGGGGGGCGGACAGGTCGCGGGGGGGCGGACAGGTCGCGGGGGGGCGGACAGATCGCGGGGGGCGGACAGATCGCGGGGGGCGGACAGGTCGCGGGGGGGCGGACAGGTCGCGGGGGGGCGGACAGATCGCGGGGGGGCGGACAGGTCGCGGGGGGGCGGACAGATCGCGGGGGGGCGGACAGATCGCGGGGGGCGGGCAGATCGCGGGGGGGCGGACAGATCACGGGGGGCGGACAGATCGCGGGGGGGCGGACAGATCGCGGGGGGGCGGGCAGATCACGGGGGGCTGGACAGATCGCGGGGGGCGGACAGATCGCGGGGGGGCGGGCAGATCACGGGGGTCGGACAGATCACGGGGGGCGGACAGATCGCGGGAGGCAGACAGATCGCGGGGGGGGCGGACAGATCGCGGGGGCGGACAGATCTTGGGGGGGCGGACAGATTGCAGTGGATCAGCAGATCGCGGGGGGGCGGTGGCGTTTTACAGGTTTGTTTGTTGGGTTGAGGAAGAGACATTCCTGCTTCTCCTGGCCCAGAATCCGTGCTGTAAAGACACTTACCTGATGGATCCAGCCCTTCACACCTCCCTTCAGCTGCCAGGTTTCCCAAGGCCCGGGAAACGCAGCCTGCAGAAGTTGAAAATAAAAGTTACGGTAAAATGGAAGCACTCAGCTTCCATAAAATATTTTTAAGGAAGACAACCTGTTTCCTGAGAATGGGTTGGTCTCCGGGCACCCTCCCCACTCCCTCCAGCCCACCTCCTTTGAAAACGAAAGTGTGCAGGTTGGGATTGGGTTGCCCATTTTTTAATTTTTAACCCCCCCACCGGTTTCCCCTCCGCACCCACCCTGGGGGTTGAAATTACCCTCAATGTCTTCTAACACAAGACGAAGTTACACTAAAGCCCTAATGTTTCTAGGTTCTGCTGGCAGAACTAAGCCTTTCTGGGTCACAATAGTAGGCTCACAAGCTAATGCGCCAAATTCTCAGCAACGCAAAAAGCAGCGCAAGTCTCAATAAATGGAAATGAAAATGTGTGGGTTCTATAACAGGTTGGATGTACACTTGAAGTGCTGTGAACTATAGGGCTACGGACCAAGAGCTGGGAATTGCGATTAGGCTGGAGAGCTCTTTGTTGGCCCACGCAGACACGATGGGCCGAAATGGCCTCCTTCCGTGCTGTAACTTTCTATGATTCTATGATTCTATATAACAGACAGGTGATTCGTTCCACTATCACCGACGATGAAGGTGAGAATTACCCCCACTGCTTCTTGCCACTTCAGTGTTCCCCTTAGATAGATCAAAGTGCAGCAAACACAAAGTCAATCGCAGACTGAACGTGAGAACAGATATTTCATGCGGAAATACATTTATCACTAATCAGCGTGTGAGTTAGCTAAGAAACTCAAGCAAACAATTTAACAGTGGAATAAAACGCCCAAGTAGGACATTTTTAACACTTTAGTCAAACAACTAAAGAATTGATTGTTTATTTTGCTTGGGCACAGTCACTTGTTAACAGACAGTTAGAGTGAGTCAGATTGCTTACAAAATGTCCGTGATGTTACAATGATTTGTAATACAAAGGACATAAAATAAGCATGAGGTTTCAAACTGTAGGGGGTGGCCTGTGGGGTCCAGTCAATTATGCCTCTGACTGTTTATGAGCGGTTCGAATCGCTCCCACGCCCCTGGGTTCTAGACACCGGACTTAGGTACAAGGCGGTGGTACAGAGAGGACTCGAGTAGACAGGTGATTGGATGTAAACAAAAACCAAGATTTTATTGAAGAGGAAAAATTGATACAATCTTATGGAAAATGACTAGTGTACACTTCTACAGGCAAAAATACCAAAGAATAACTATACTTATACATGGAATGGGGAACACACGGCACATCGAGGGAAAACAACTATCTTAACAATCCCCTTATCCTTACCCCACCCCCTATACCTAACTAGATTAAGCTATGAAGGGTCAGAACTTCATGCTCACCAATCAAAAGGGTTTGTTGGGCTCAAAACAGCGGCGGGGTTTGGGGTTCGCTCTTGGTGGTCTCTGGAGCCTGCCATCATCACGTGGTCTCCGGGCGCTGCAAGGGCGCTGTCCAGATTCGAGTATCCCAAAGTTAAAGTCTCCGTTTGGGCACTTTACCTTGCAGGGATGATTCTTCGTCGCCAGCCGACAGTTTGAGTTGGTGTGCAGATATTCGCAGGTCGGCCAAGGCTGAAGGCCCGATAATTTGAAGCCTACCCTCAGCCCGTCTCCTCAGTTCATCTCCTCAGTTGGTCTTCCTCAGGTGGTCTTCCCTCCTCCCCTCGTCGCGTCCCGCCTCGCCTGGCCTGAATTGTCCATGTCCGCCCAATACGGTGCCGGGGCGATTCCAGATGGAGTGGGGAAAGGCACGGGCAAAGGCCAGGGGGTAAACGTGGGACGGGGAAAGAGCGGCAGCCATGAGGGTGAGGGGCTGAAGAGCGGAGAGAGAAGAGAAGAGCAGAGTGCGATTGCTACCCGGGGGCCTTCAATTATACTCTTTTCGAAAACCCTTATCTGCGCGCTAAGTCAGGTTAGTTCTTTGTCTTAATCTTGGCAGGCTATTTTAAATAATGGTAGCAATCCATACTAACTGTTTTTAGATGGCCGGTAATCGCGTCTACCGGCCCGATAATCAACTTGTATTGTCATGAATGTTCCTTGATGGGCCTGTCCAGCCTTGATGGTTCTTTTAATCTGTTAGCGATTATATATGTAGACTGCTTGATGGCCTTAACTATAGGCCTAAACTGATTTTAGATTTGTCTCCAATTCGGTCTAATGCATAATTCAGAGTCCTGTCTGGTTTCAAAATACAAAGTCTCTCTTCACAGACACTGCAGCTTTGGTTTCGATCCACGAGCTGTCTGCGTTGCAGAATCCATTTTAAAATCTCACAGGCTTTTTGCCACGAGGCATGGACGCCATCTTGAGTACTCTTTTTGATTTAAAATGTCCACGCAGGGTTCCGTTTATTAATAACAACCTTCGGGGAAAAGTAGAAATTTTGCAAATCTTACAAAACATAGTTTGTATTTGATTATGAACAAGGTGTCGTTCTTCTGATTTGCTTATTTGAAATGACCTCAGGTAGTTAAGTATCAATTCTCATTACACCCTTAGTACATTGAATATTTAATTTCATAAGATTCATCATTATCTTTCATTCATTTATAGAATGTTTTCATTTGCAGAATTTCAGATATTTTGTTCAGTCTTACTAAAAAAATCAAATGTGTACTTTACAGAATAAATGAGTGCGCTCGTTTTATTTAGAAATGCTCCTTTTTTTGGTATTGGTAGTAAAAGAAAAGAAAGACTTGCATTTATATAGGGGGAGAAATTGGGTATAGCCCCGCTCGGGGCGCTAGAATTGGCAAAGCGCAAATTTTATCGCCAGGCGCAACTTATCGCCACCTCCAGCGATATTGGGTTACTGTGCCCCTGAAGGTGATTGCAGCATCAAACCAGGCGTTGCACGGGACTCCTAAGGCGCTAACCTGGCGGCGCTACTCAATATCTGGGCGGACGGGCGCAGCGCAGGTGCTGTCAATAATCGATGACCACGAGACATGCTGGCGCCGGCCAGCTCTTAAAGGGGCGGGTCCTCTAGGTTCAGCAGCCACACTCATCGCCCTGTAGGCCTCAAATTTGGCGCTGTGCAATCTGAGGCATTGCAAACTTTGACCAGATGGAGAGGGTGAGGCAGAGAGCGGAGCGCTTTTCCCAAGGGGCATTGGATGCTTTGGTTGACACAGTGAAGCGCCGGCGAGCAGTGCTGTACCCTGACAATGGCAAGAGGCCTCCTCAGAACGAGTACCGCAGAGCTTGGAGGGACGTTTGTCAAAGAGTCAACTCCAGCAGCGTGGCGCCCAGGACTCCTGTGCAATGCAGGAAGAAGTTCAACGATCTCACTCGGGTCGTTAGGGTGAGTGGCTTGTTGGCAATCTTCTTCATCCCTCCATCTGCACCTGACTTTATGGCCAGAGGGTGCGCAATGCCCCAATGGCCATCTGTCAGCCAGCACCCATGGCCCTTTCTGGGAACACACACGCACATTCAACTCAGGGCATCATGTAAGGGCTGATCTACCATGGGGGGGCATGAGATGACAACTCAGGGCATCATGTAAGGGCTGATCCACCATGGGGGGGCATGAGATGACAACTTGGCATCATGTAAGGGCTGATCCACCATGGGGGGGCATGAGATGACAACTCAGGGCATCATGTAAGGGCTGATCTACCATGGGGGGGCATGAGATGACAACTCAGGGCATCATGTAAGGGCTGATCCACCATGGGGGGGCATGAGATGACAACTCAGGGCATCATGTAAGGGCTGATCCACCATGGGGGGGCATGAGATGACAACTCAGGGCAGCATGTTTCAGAACTTCCCGTCCTTTCTCCTGCAGGGCAAGCTGGCCAGGAACCGAAGGGAACAGATTCGTACTGGCGGGGGCCCTCCTCAGCTGCAGGAAGTGACGGACCTGGAGGAAAGAGTTCATCAGATTGTTGGAGGCCGGATGATTGGTCCTGTCACCGCTGGAGCTGCCGACCCCATTGTGCACAGCGATGGTAAGGTCATCACCTTTTTGAACTCTCTCCTTCTACTTGTTACCCCCACCAGCATGCTTTTTCAGTCTGGACCCATGTCAGAGCATTGCAGCACTCTTGCATCCCTTGCTGCCACCCTGGCCTTTCGCTAAATCCACTCATCAACCTCCCTGCTTTCAGATGCTACATCACCAGCTCGGGAGCCGGGCCATCTAGCTGCCAGGGACACTGACTCCGGAGGCGACGAGCAGGAGGAAGCCAGACCATCCGTCCCACCCTCAGGCGAGCCAGCCCATCTGCAGACTGGGGATAGTGCTTCCCTGGAAGGGAGCGGGGGGGATGGATCTGAGGAGGAACCAGTTGCAGGAACCAGCGGCCTCCAGCAGCGCAAGGGGGGTAGGGAAGTTCAACCCGGAGGGCGTGTCAGGCCACGATGACTGCTGCACAGAGCGCAGAAGAGGTGCGTTCCCTCGCAGAAATGAGCGCCCAGGCTCGATTCAGGCACACTGAGCTGATGGCTGCAGTTGCAAGGATGCCTGAAGCCATCGAGACACTGGCAAGGAGTGTGCAAGACTTCAGGGCAGCACAGGAAAGGAGTGCCCACGGCTTCGGGACAGCCCTGGAAAAGACTGCCCAGGGCATGGGGACATCACTGGAAAAGACTGTGCAGGGCATCGCGACATCACTGGAAAGGACTGTCCAGGGCTTCACCGATGCACTGGCACCTGCCACGCAAGTGCTGAGTGCTGCCACGCAGTCTCTCGCTGGCCTCATGCAGAGGCAGATTGAGGCCACAGAAGCACTGACTGCTGCCACCCTCCATGGATCAGGCAGGATTACCCGGGGCCCTTGCAGCACCACAGCAGGCCAGCAATCTGTGGACCAGCCGATGGGTCCGCATGCTGCGGTGCTGCCCCGTCAGAGTGCCAGTGTGTCGGCTGACCACGGAGCAGGTGTCCGCTCTCAGGATGTCAGCATTCCTGATGCCAACGTTGGCACGTCTCCACTGCAGCTGCCATCACCTGCAGGACAGACTGCTTCCACCCGTGCCCAATTGGAGCAGTCAGCATCCGGTCCCTCCAAGCCCAGAGTCCGTCCAGGCTGTCCTTCAGGGGCATCAGCGCTTTCCGACAGTCAGCAGGCGTCCCCCAGCCTTCATACAGCCACTGGGGTCCCATTACGGAGGAGCTGCAGGGAGGGAAGGGGCCGTTCTCGCAAGAGAAGTAGATCACCATCAAAGGGGAAAGAGTAGAAGGGGCTGCAGAAATGTCCTATTTCTAGAAATCAAGGCCGTGGATGCTGGTCTGAATGTTAGTCATGTTTTGGGTAGTCTCCCGGGTGTGCGAGCCACGTGTTCTGAATGTTAGTCATGTTTTGGATAGTCTCCGGGTGTGCGAGCCACGGATGTGTTAGTTTGTTAGTTAAGCTTTCAGTTGCCATTGCTTTGTCATACTGGAAGGAAGCACAGTTTTCAAAATAAACAAAGAATTTTAATGTCATTGGCCATGTCTGCTATTTACAATCATTGTGGCCTTTGTAGGCTTTGGGTTATCCGAATGGTTCCATTCGTGGTCTTCGAATGGCACCAAGCAGTCTGTGAGAGGGGCCTAGAACCGACTCCTTATCAGCCTCAGACGGACGGCCCTTCCACTTTCTCGGACCCTCCCGCCTTGGTCCTTCTCCTCCTCCTCCTCCTCCTCCTCCTCCTCCTCCTGCTCCTCCTCCTGCTCCTCCTCCTCCTCTGCTGGTCCTTCAATGTCTGCTGGCATTGGCTGGGTGCGCAGGGTGGCGAGGTTATGGAGCATGCAGCAGACAACAACGAAGTGGGAGACTCGCTCTGGTGAGTACTGCAAGGCTCCTCCCGAATGGTCCAAACAGCGGAACCGTTGCTTGAGCACATCGATTGTGTGTTCCACAATGTTCCTCGTCGCCTGATGGCTGACGTTGTAGTGCTCTTCTGCAGGGGTGCTGGGCGTACGGAGCGGGGTCATCAGCCATGGGCACAGTGGATAGCCCTTGTCGCCGAGAAGCCAGCCTTCTGGATGAGCCTGGGCCTTGAAAAGGTCAGTGACTGAAGTCTGGCGCAGGATGAAAGCGTCGTGGCTGCTGCCTGGGAACTGTGCATTGACCGCCAGGATCAGCTGCCGGTGGTCACAGACCAGCTGCACATTCAAGGAGTGGAACCCCTTGCGGTTGCGGAACTCCTCAGGATTCTGTACAGGCGCCCGCAAAGCCACATGCGTGCAGTCAATGGCGCCCTGCACCATGGGGAAGTCCGCTATTGCCGCGAAGCCCTCTGCGCGCTCCCGCTGCTTCTCCGGTGTCACATTGAAGGCTATGTACTGACGCCGCCTTTTAAACAGGGCATCTGTAACCTGCTGGATGCAGCTATGCACCGCAAACTGGGATATGTTGGCAATGTCCCCAGTTGCTGACTGGAAGGAGCCGGTCGCATAGAAATTCAATGCCACTGTTATCTTCACAGCCACCGACAGAGAGGTCCTGCACCTTATCTGCGGCTGCAGATCTTCCTGAAGCAGGTGGCACAGCTCAGTCACCACCTCCTTTCGGAATTGCAGCCTCCTAACACACTGCTCCTCCGACATGTTGAGGTAAGAGAACTGCTGCCTGAATACCCTGGCAGCGTAAGGTCTGGTGTGGCGACGTCTGTTGGCCCTCCTCCGTCTGGCCATTCCTGGCCCGCTCTCCCTCCATCCCTGTGCCCTTTCCAGATGGTCGAGCAGCAGGACTTTCCCCTCCAAAGCAGCCCCCATAATAATAGGTCAGCAGAAATTAAAGAGGGTGTAAATGCTCACCAGCAGCAGGGTGATGGTATGAAGGCTGAAGGTCCTCTGGCAGCGCTGGGTCACTAGTGAAATGGCTCAGAGTTCAACTTTGCAACTCTGTGTAAATCTCAAATAAGTTGTGCTCCCAAAATGGCTGCCGCTTTTAAACCAGTGCAGTCCCCTTTAACTAGCGCCCCCCTAAGCCTGAGAGCCACTGGGGAACATTCCAGGAAGCTGTCCTTATTAGCGCCAGGCGGAACAGAGGGGGGCGCCACTGAATTTCTGGTCTGGGGCGCCAAAAAGGCGTTGCACACTGAAATGACGTCATGATCTGCCTGCGCCCGCGACCGGGTGCTAAGATTTAGCGCCGGCGCTAAAAGCCCACTCAATATGGCAAGAGGCGCTGGGTTCACCGCGCCCGCCCGAAAATTGGGTAACGCCCCAATTCTCGGCCTCTTTAGGCGCTAATCGCTGGCGCTAGCAACCGAATTTCTCCCCCATAGTCTTTCACAACCTCAGGTTGTGCCAAAGGACTTTGCAGCCAATTAAGTACTTTTGAAATGTAGTCACTGTTGTAATGTAGGAAAAACCGTGGCAGCCAATCTGCCCACAGCAAGATCCCACAAACAGTGAAATAAATGACCAGATAATCTCTTTCAGTGCTGATAGTTGAGGGCTAAATATTGGGCAGGACACTAGGAAGAACTCCCCTGCTCTGTTTTGAAATAGTGCCATGGAATCTTTTACGTTTATCTGAGAGGGCAGATGGGGCCTCGGTTTAATGTCGCATCTGAAAGACGGCACCGCCGACAGTGCAGCACTCCCTCAGTACTGCACTGGAGTGTCAGCCTAGGTTAGGTGCTTAAGTCTCTGGACTTGATTAGAAACACCATAAAACAGCTTGTGTAGTTGACAGTTTTCCAAAATAAAATCAAAGAATTGTCTGTCTACCCATCCATTCTTCTATTTATCCCTCTCTTTATCTATCTACGTCTTCTAAACTGCTTAGGTAATCCTGCTCAGACAGCAATTTCCAGTGACAAGCATTGTGGGTTCTGAATCTTAGGTGCTGCAGCAGTTGTTGGATCTACAGCCTGCTGGTGCCAGACCTTGACCAGCAAAACACTCACTCCACCTCAGGGCGCCCGTGGAGGTTGGCAGGGATGGGATTGTTGAGCAAGGTCTGTGGGATAGGATACAGGCATAGATATTTGGATAAGTTCGCGTTTATGTCAGGTGGAGTTCAAAAGACCAGCAAGGAGGGCATTGGAGAAATCAAATTTGGAAGTAACGAATGGTTGGATAAGATTCCAAGTAGCAGTAGGGCTAAGGCGCAGGCAAATGTGTATGATATTGCAGACATGGGAGTCTTGGTGGTGGATAGGTTTTGAGGTTTAAGACTTATCTCAGGTGTGTACCATCTACAAGATGCACTGCAGCAACTCACCAAGGCTTCTTTGGCAGCACCTCCCAAGCCCGCGACCTCTTCCACCTAGAAGGACAAGGGCAGCAGGCGCATGGGAACACCACCACCTCCAAGTTCCCCTCCAAGTCACGCACCATCCTGACTTAGAAATATATCGCTGATCCTTCATCGTCACTGGGTCAAAATCCTGGAACTCCCTCCCTAACAGCACTGTGCGAGTACCCTCACCACACGGACTGCAGCGGTTCAAGAAGGCGGCTCATCACCACCTTCTCAAGGACAATTAGGGATGGGCAATAAATGCTAGCCTTGCCAGCGATGCCCACATCCCATAAACGAATAAAAGAAATCAGGAAAGAAAGAAAGACTTGCATTTATATAGCGCCTTTCACGACCACCGGACGTCTCAAAGCGCTTTACAGCCAATGAAGTGCTTTTTTGAAGTGTAGTCACTGTTGTAATGTGGGACACTGAGATTGTGCACTGGCCATTTCAGCCTGAGTGAGCAGCCATGGAGGTGGGTGAGGAGTTTTTGACTGGAGCTAATAAGATGGTTTTTGTTTTCCCAATGTTCAATTGGGAGAAGTTTTGGCTTATCAGCGTCTTGATGCCACTCAAATAATATGATGATACAGAAATGCTTATGATGGTGGAGAGGTAACTCTGGGGGTTATCAGCATACATGTCTATGAATAATGTCACTGAGTGCACCATATAAATGAAGGAAAAGAGGAGATCAAGGATGTAAACTTGGGATACTCTGGAGAAAACCAAGGTGGGGTGGGAGGAGAAGCCATTGTTGGACATGGGCTGATGACATGAGACAAGTAAGGGTGTAACCACTCAAGGACAGTTCCACAGGGTTGGACCATGGAGCAGGATGGAGTGGCTGGCTGTGTCAAAACTGCAGAGGGCACAAAGAAGGCAAGCAAGGATAAAGTACCATGGTCACGATCACAAAGGATATCACCAGTGTAATATATGTGGGTAGAACAAATAAAGGACAGAGACATGATAGCGTCAAAATTTGGCTCCTTTCTGCCTGCTGTTAGTGCCTCTGCACAAAGGGCTTATCGCCCGGGCTGGGGCAGCTCCTCCCGAGAAATTCAGCGGGGTGCTACTGAGGTGCTAACCTATAGCGCTTCACCCCTGCCGGTAGCACCCTGGGCCGCTGCGCTGCCGGCAATGACATCACCGCCATATGCCGCGTCCCCATACCGCCCCACGGCAGAAATTCGGCTGCGCACCAGCCTCACGGGTCATGAGCCGGGCTAACCGCTGCTCGCGGGGCGCTAATTAAAGAGGGGTGCAGCCGCAACCCGCGCCGCCATTTAATTTTTTTAGGTCGGACCTCCGTGGCAGCCCTTGGTGCAGTCCATGGCCGCCATCGCGCAGCCCGGCACCACGTCACACTGGTGGGCTAGTGTGAGTCATCAGAGGCCCTGCAGAGCTTGCAGCGTCCCTCCCCTTTAAAGGAAGGGTATGGGCGTTGAAACACGTCAGCGCTACGAGTAGCGGCCGTGTAGCGCTCTGTCACTACTGTGCTTTGTGCCCCCGACACCGCCCGAGAGGAAGTGCAACGCCCGAGATAGCACTCCGTTTCCTTGCTGGGGCGGCAAGCCAAATTTAGCGGTACTTCCGCGGTACTTCCGCGCCAGGCACTAAGGCCTAGAAATTCAGTATAGCCACTTTTGGGGCGGTAAAGTCGGGCGGCCGCTAAAGTTTGCACCCGCCGGAAAGTGGAGGGCAGTTCGCCGAAATTCAGTAGCTTTGGCCAAGGAGTTTGCTCGAGCGCTAAAACTGGCGATGCACGGCTATCTTTAGGCGCTAAGCCGGCGGTGCAGACTGATACCGCCGAGGCCGGGCGCAGCGCAGGTGCGGTCATGTTTTGATTGACAGCAGACACCCTGGCGCCGGCCAGCTCTTAAAGGGGGAAGGGTCGACTTGGTCTGCTGCCACGCCCTGGATACTGCAGCCCTCCAGCTAGGCCTAAACATTGCTGCTGGAGAGAAATAGCACCAGGAAGGATGCAGAGGGCCCGTGAGCGAGCGCAGCGCTTCTCTGGCCATGATTTAAAGGTGCTGGTTAGGGCTTTGGAGAAGAGAAGCCATATCTTGTTCCCGGACAGTGGCAAGAAGCCTCCCAACAGGGTGTACAGGAGAGCCTGGAGGGATATCGCCCAGAGGGTCACAGCCACCTGCGATGTCCCCCGGACTGTTGTCCAATGCCGGAAAAAGTTTAACGACCTCACTCGGATTGTCAGGGTGAGTACCCTTTCCAGTGTCCTCCTCATCCTTGCATGTGCACCTCACATTATGGGCAAAGGGACCTCAAAGGCCTAATGGCCAGCCCTCATCCAGCAGCTATGGCACTGGCATGAACATCAATTGCACATTCTGCACTTTACACACTGGCCAAGCTATTCGACCATGGGAGGCAGTGCACACAACAACAGGGCACCACACTGTACTTAGAGGCCACCCTTTCTCTTGCAGGCCAAGCTGGCCCAGAATCTGAAGAGCCGGACTGTCACCGGGGGAGGCCGTCCCCAGTTCCAGCAGCTCAGTGACCTTGAGGAGCGCGTGGGTCAACTCATGGGTGCCCGGGTGATTGGCCCCGTTGCAACTGGAGATGCCGACCCTGTGCTGGGCCCCAATGGTAAGGACATGACCTTTTGGACCTCTCTCGTTCCCCTTGCGCTTCAGATCTACATCCTTTGCCACTGTCCGACCAATGCGCAGAATGCCACCACTCATGCCTCCCTCGCTGACGCCCTGTCCTCACTCTAAAGCTACTCTTGTGCCTTCCTGCTTTCAGCTGGTGAGGAGGAGGTCCCTGAAGCTGCGAGTGTCAGTCCCTCGGAAGAGGAGGACGAGGAGGAGCAAGAGGAAGGCGGCCCATCGGGGGAGCCCTCATCCGCGCCAGGGGATGGCAATGGAGGGGACACGTCTTCCCTGGAGAAGAGCCAGGGGGAAGTGTTGCAGGGGGGTGTAGCTCCTGTGCCCAGTGGCGTCCAGCACGCGGGAAGGGTCGGGCAGCTCGGCTGCCTTCTCCCCAGAGGGGGGAAGTGTTGCAGGGGAGTGTAGCTCCTGTGCCCAGTGGCGTCCAGCCACGCGGGAAGGGTCGGGCAGCTCGGCTGCCTTCTCCCCAGAGGGGGGAAGTGTTGCAGGGGAGTGTAGTTGCTGGGCCCAGTGGCGTGCAGCCACGCGGGAAGGGTCGGGCAGCTCGGCGGCCTTCTCCCCAGAGGGAGAGTCCGGCCTCCAGTCCAGAGACGGTCCTCGCCCAGGAGGTGCGCCTCCTTGATCAAAAATCCGCGGACTCGGATCGTCGGCACACCGAGTTCATGGGGGTTGTGGCACGGTTGCCTGAGGCCATTGAGTCCCTGGCTCATAGTGTGTCCGATTTCGGGGCCTCACAGGCCAGGGGTTTCGAACAACTCGCGGCAGCACAGGCCAGGGGTCTCGAACAATTCGGGGCATCACAGGACGCGAGTCGAGCCGAATTGAGGGCAGCACAGGACGCGAGTCGGGCCGAATTGAGGGCAGCACAGGACGCGAGTCGGGACGAATTCAGGGCAGCACAGGCAGCGAGTGGACAGTTGATCAGTGGTGCCGTGCAGTCACTGGCTGGTCTGATGCGGGCACAGACCAGGGCAGTATGGGCACTCACTGCTGCCACACTCGCTGTGTCAGGCAGGCATCGCCAGGGCACCCGCCGCGCTGCAGCAGCACAGCGGTCTGGCCTTCACCAGATTGCTGCGCTTGCTGCAGTGCCAGCCCGGCTGAGTGCCAGTGTCTCAGGCGAGCAGCGAGCGCCTGGCATCAGCCAGCTTGCCCCCATTGCTGCAGCCGCCACTGCCACTCCCCCAGCGAAGCTGCGACGAGCTGCTGGAGGGACTGATGCTGCCCAGCCACAGCTGCAGCAGTCAGCAGCCGGCCCCTCGAGGGCCAGAGCTCATCTAGGCCGACCCCAAAGGGCATCTGCCGTCACGCAATGTGCCCCTCAGGAGCCTTCCCCCAGCCTTGCAGCACCCACAGGGCCCAGGTTGAGGCGGAGCAGCAGGTCGGCCAGGGGCCGGAAAAGCCTGGACAAGGACTCGCCCTCTCGGCACACAAAGTAGAGTGTGTTGGCAAATGTTTTTTTATATGGGGGTGGTTGTGTTGTCTATGGGGGGGGGTTCTTTTGGTAAGGCCGAGGATGAAGGCCATTTGGATGGACAAGTTTTGTTATTCCTCCCCAGGTTGTGGGAGTGAGATATGTTTTTGACTGTTTTTTGGGGGTGTTGTCTGTTTTTGGGTTTCATGTGGGAAGGGCCCTGAGTTTGTTCAATAAAGCTTTTTCTTTATTCAGCTTGTCCATGTGTGATATTTCAAGTGGTTGTTGCGTTAACCGGCTGAGGGCTTGCGGAGCGGCTGCATTCATGTGCCTTCATTGCCACAAGCCATTCCCTGACAGGGGGCCTAGAAGTGTCGCTCAATAAGCCGCCGACGGACGGCCCTTGGACCTTGTGGCTCCCTCCTGGGCTGGTACTCCTCCTCCTCCTCCTCCTCCTCATGGTCCTCCTGCTCGTCCTCCTGAGGTGGTGGTCCAACGTGAGGTGGCAGTGCCTGAGTCCTGCGGATAGCCAGGTTGTGCAGCATGCAGCAAACGACGACGAACTGGGAGACTCTCTCCGGCGAATACTGCAGAGATCCGCCGGAGCGATCTAGGCAGCGGAACCATTGCTTGAGGATGCTAATCGTTTGCTCTATGATGTTCCTTGTGGCTTGATGGCTTTCGTTGTATGCCTCCTCAGCAGGGGTCCTGGGCGCGCGGAGCGGGGTCATGAGCCATGTACACAAAGGATAGCCTTTGTCCCCGATAAGCCATCCTCTTGGGGGAGGCTGCGCCTGGAACATGTCAGCCACAGTAGTCTGGCGCAGGATAAATGCATCGTGGCTGCTGCCTGGAAAGCGGGCATTGACAGCTAGGATGCGCTGCCTGTGGTCACACACCAGCTGTACATTGAGGGAATGGTAGCCCTTCCGGTTGCGGTCATCCTCGGCATTGTCGATAGGTGCCCGCAAAGCCACATGCGTGCAGTCAATGGCGCCCTGCACCATGGGGAAGTCGGCAATCCTCACAAATCCGACTGCACGCTGCTCCTGCCTCTCTAGGGTCATGGGGAAGGAGATGAATTGGTGTCTCCTTGTGAAAAGGGCATCGGTGACCTGCCGGATGCAGCGATGCACGGCGAACTGGGAGATGTTAGCTATGTCCCCAGCAGCGGCTTGGAAGGAGCCGCTTGCATAAAAGTTCAGAGCCACCGTGACCTTCACTTCCACCGACAGAGACGTCCTGCACATCAGCTGTGGACGCAGATCTCTGTGAAGCAGCTGGCAGATCTCTGCAACCACCTCCCTTCTGAAGCGCAGCTTCTTAACACACTGCGCGGCAGTCATGGTGAGATAGGACACCTGCTGGCGGTATTCCCTGAGTGGGTAAGGCCTACGTTGCCGACGCCTGATGCCCCCTCTGCGTCTAGGCATGGCTACCCCTCTCACACAGCGTCTGCGAGCCCTTCGCACATAATGCTGGAACTGAGGGTTGGAACCCCATGCAGCCCCCATAATATACTTGCAAACAATGAAATCACAATGAGGCAAATTTCCAAGCTCTGGCCAGAAGCCAAAAATACCTCTCCTATGTTGGGCCAAATCAGTAAGGTCTCTTCCTTGGTCTCTGTCCAGAAATCCGTTGCAGAAAATTCATTGCAGCAATATGGCTGGCCTTTATAGTTCAGTGTAAGTGCCCTTTAATTAGCGCTCCCCGAGGCCCGCAGGGCCTCTGCTGCGTTCCACTTCACAGTTCTTAACACCGCCACGCCCACATTGGGCGGGCACGACTGAAGTTCCGGTTTGGGGCGCACAAAGGGCGTTGCACGACGAAATGAAGTCATAAGTTGCGCGCGCAGCTGAGCGTGCGCAAACACTTTGCGCCGGCGCTAAATGTCTACTGAAGTTGGGCGTAGGTGCAGATCGTCCTGCGCCCGGGCGCTAAGTGCCTAGCGCTCGAGATCTACCCCTCCTAAGGCGCTAACGGCTGGCGTACGCAACTGAATTTCTAGGCCTAAATCTCTGGTGATAATTCAGTTAGCGCCCTCAAATGGGGCGTAACCGAATTTCACCCCTTCTGTCTCTCACACAGAAGGAGTGGTCCAAAAATGGCTACCACTAAGAAGCCAGGAAAAGCCCCTTTAAATAGCACCCCCCCGGCCCCACAGCGACTGGGAACTGTTCCAGTCAACCAGTCGCTGGGAGCGCCAGGCGGAAAGAAGGGGGGCGCCACTGAAGTTCCGGTTCGGGGCACACCAAGGGCGTTGCACCATGAAATGACGTAAGGATCTGCGTGCACAGCTGAGTGGGCGTTGCGATTTTGCGCCACTGCTAAATGTCCGCTCAATTTCGCGAGAGGCGCAGGTCTCGCCGCGCCCGAGCGCTAGCCGCTTCGCGCCCCACCTATCGCCCTCTAAAGGCGCTAATGGCTGGCGCTAACAACTGAATTTCTCCCCCATAGACTTGCAGAGAGACAAAGGGAGAGAGTTTCTGCATTGAGTCAGTGCTCGCACAGGTACTTCTGGCTTCAGCCCAGAACTTTGCAGTTGGATTGATTTTTCAGTGCCATAGCCTTGAGTGGCCACATATTATGGGGGCTGCAATGGGTGGAAACGTTGGGTTTCTCCATTGCATTGAGAGGGCTCAGAGACGCCGAGAGAGAGTGCCAATCATGGCCAGACGGAGGAGGGACAACAGGCATTGGCACAGGAGGCCTTTCCCTCCCAGGGTATACCGCTAGCAGTTCTCCTACCTCAACATGTCTGAGGAGCAGTGTATTCGCAGGCTTCGATTCAGAAGGGAGGTGGTCACTGAGCTCTGCCAGCTGCTTCAGACAGATCTGCAACCTCAGCTGAGGAGCAGGACGTCTCTGTCGGTGGCAGTGAAGGTGACAGTGGCTCTCAACTTCTATGCCACCGGCTCCTTCCAATCCGCTACTGGGGACATTGGCAATGTCTCCCAGTTCACGGTGCATTTCTGCATCCGCCAAGTCACGAATGCCCTCTTCAAAAGGAGACGTCAGTACATTTCCTTCCCCATCACCCTGGACAAGCAGCAAGAGCGCGCAATGAGATTTGCAAGAATAGCGGGCTTCCCCATGTCCAGGGCACCATTGACTGCATGCATGTGACTTTGCGGGCACCTCAAGAGAATGCCGAGGATTACCGCAACCGGAAGGGGTTCCATTCGTTGAACGTGCAGTTGGTGTGTGACCACAGGCAGCTGATACTAGCTGTCAATGCCCGCTTTCCAGGCAGCAGCCACGATGCCTTCATCCTGCACCAGACTTCTGTGGCAGACCTTTTCGAAGCCCCGGCTCACCCAGGGGCCTGGCTTCTTGGGGACAAGGGCTATCCTTTGTGCACCTGGCTGATGACCCCGCTCCATGCGCCCAGCACCCCTGCTGAAGAACGATACAATGAGAGCCATCAAGCGACCAGGAACATCATTGAGCACACAATCGGCGTGCTAAAGCAATGGTTCCGCTATCTGGACCATTCCGGCGGAGCCCTTCAGTACTCGCCTGAGCGAGTCTCCCATTTTGTTGTAGTGTGCTGCATGCTGCATAACCTGGCTATCCTCAGGACTCAGCCACTGCCAGCAGACATTGGAGCACCACCAGCAGAGGAGGAGGAGGAGGAGGAGGAGGAGCACCAAGACGGAAGGGAGGCACAAAGTGCAAGGGCCGTCCGTCAGTGGCTTATTGCAAGTCGGTTCTAGGCCCCCTCTGAGGGAATGGCTTGTGCCATTGAAAGAACATGAATGGAACCGTTCCGCAAACCCTGAGCCGGACAAGGCAACAAATCAAATAGTTAAAAGAGCAAACATGCACAATCTGAATAAAGACAATTATTTATTTAACAAACTCTGTGCCCTTCCCGCATGACAAACAAATGCAGAGAAACCCCCCAAAAAACAGTCAGACACATAACTGGCTCTCACAACCTGGAGACAATGAACAAAAGTGTTAACCAAAAATGACCATGATCCTCGGCCTTCACTAAAAAAATTCACAGCATTTTGCCACACCTCCTACTTTTTGGCCTGCGAGGGTGATCTGCTTCGCTTGCGAGATTGGCCCCTTCCCACCCTGCAGCTCCTCTGCAATGGGACCCCAGTGGCTGCAGCAAGGCTGGGGGAAGGCTGCTGAGTGTCAGAAAGTGAGTCAGCAGATGCCCTTGGGGGACGGCCTGGACCAGCTCTGGGCCTGGAGGGCCCGGCTGCTGACTGCTCCAACTCTGCATGGGCGGCAGCAGTCTGTCCTACGGGTGGTGGCAGCTGCAGTGGAGGAGTGGCAGTGTTGGCAGCAGGCATGCTGCCATCCTGACAGAGCACAGGCACTCCCTGGTTGGACGACACACTGGCACTCGCACGGGGCAGCACTGCAGCATGCGGAGCAATCTGCTGAAGCACAGACTGCTGGCCTGCTGCGGCGCAGCGGGTGCCCCGGCAAATCCTGCCCGATCCAGCGAGGGTGGCAGCAGTCAGTGCTCGTGTGGCCCCAATCTGTGTCTGCATCAGACTAGCCACTGACTGCATGGCACCACTAAGCACGTGCGTGGAAGCCGCCTGTGCTGCACCAAAGTCCTGCAGGCTCCTTGCCCGTGCTGCACCAAAGTCCTGCAGACTCCTTGCCTGTGCTGCCCCGAATTCTTGTACACTCCTTGCCAGTGACTCTATGGAGTCAGGCATCCTTGCCACTGCAGCCATGAGCTCAGTGTGCCTGTGCTCCGCCTGGGTGCCCATTTCAGCGAGGAGCTGCACCTCCTCTGCGCTCACTGTAGCAGGACTGGAGGCCAGACTCTCCCTCCGGGGAGAAGGCCGCCGAGCTTCCCTACCCCCTGCCCCCACATTGCTGCAGCCCGCTGGGCCCCGGAGCTTCATCCTCCTCAGACCCTTCCCCCCTGCTCCCCTCCAGGGAAGACGTGTCCCCATTATGGCCATGGGCTGCCTCGGCTGAGGGTGGCACTGATGGTCCGGCTTCCTCTTCCTGCTCGCCTTCAGAATCACTCACAGTGGCAGCTTGAGGGCCCTCCTCTTCACCTGGCGATTCAGCATCTGAAAGCAGGGAGGTACAAGAGTTGCTTTAGTGTGAGGACAGGGCGGCAGCGAGGGACAGCACTGTATTGGCTCGATAGTGGCAAAGGATGCTGGTGTGAGGCACAAGTGGAAGGAGAGAGGTCAAAAAGGTGATGACCTTACCATTGCTGTCCAGAACGGGGTCGGCATCTCCAGTGGCGACGGGGCCAATCATCCGGCCTGCCATAATCCGTTCCACTCGCTGCTCCAGATCTCTGAGCTCTTTAAGGTCAGGCCAGCCTCCCCCGGTCTGTTGCTGCTGCCTCCTATTGTGCACCAGCTTGCCCTGCAAGAGAAAGGACGGGCTCTGGGTACAGTGTGAAGCCCTGATCTTGGCTGCACTGCCTCCCATGGTGGAATAGCCCTTACAGTGTGAAGCCCTGATCTTGGCTGCACTGCCTCCCATGGTGGAATAGCCCTTACAGTGTGAAGCCCTGATCTTGGCTGCACTGCCTCCCATGGTGGAATAGCCCTTACAGTGTGAAGCCCTGATCTTGGCTGCACTGCCTCCCATGGTGGAATAGCCCTTACAGTGTGAAGCCCTGATCTTGGCTGCACTGCCTCCCATGGTGGAATAGCCCTTACAGTGTGAAGCCCTGATCTTGGCTGCACTGCCTCCCATGGTGGAATAGCCCTTACAGTGTGAAGCCCTGATCTTGGCTGCACTGCCTCCCATGGTGGAATAGCCCTTACAGTGTGAAGCCCTGATCTTGGCTGCACTGCCTCCCATGGTGGAATAGCCCTTACAGTGTGAAGCCCTGATCTTGGCTGCACTGCCTCCCATGGTCGAATAGCCCTTACAGTGTGAAGCCCTGATCTTGGCTGCACTGCTTCCCATGGTAGAATAGCCCTTACAGTGTGTAAAGTGGTGAAAGTGCATGTGAGTTTCATGAAAGGTCCATAGGTGTTGGATGAGGGCTGGGCATTGGGGCTTTCAGGACCCTTTGGCCATAAAGTGAGGTGCACATGCAGGGATGAAGAGGATACTGGAAAGGGTACTCACCCTGACAACCCGAGTGAGGTCCTTGAACTTTTTCCTGCATTGCACAGGAGTCCTAGGTACCATGCTGCTGGAGATCACTCTGTCTGCCACCTCCCTCCAAGCTTTTTGATATTCGTTGGGCAGCGGCCTCCTGCCACTGTCCGGAAACAGGGTAGATCACCTGCGCTCCACTGCGCCAACCAGAACCTTCAGGGCCCCCTCACTGAACTGCTGCGCTCGCTCCCTGGCCCTTTCCATGGTCGTAGGCGTTAGAATGTCGCAGCAGGTCTGTCCAGGCCGAGAATCAGGGCTCCAATGTGCAGGGCGTGGCTGCAAGCCAAATCGACCCTCCCCCTTTAAGAGGTGACCGGCGCCAGCGTGTCTGCCTGCAATCACTAACTGGCCACACCTGCGCTGCGCCCGCCCTCGGTGGTAGCACCTCGCCTCTCCAGCTTAGCACCTTAGGACAGTCGTGCAGCGCCTGCTTTAGCGCACCAAGCACCTCCTGGGGTGAAGCAGGTCAATTTCGCTGAAGGTGGCGATAATTTGTGCCGGGCGCTAAATTTAGCGCACGCTCGACTATTAGTCCCCAACGTGGCAATACTGAATTCCTAGGCCTATATGTTTCACTTCAATCCACTTTGCTGACAAGTGATTCAAGATCACTGTCCAATCCAGGCCAGTAAACAAACCTTCTTGCAATTGATTTCATACTGACGATCCCTGGATGTTCAGTATGAGGTTCAGCCAGAATTCTATCTCTCAAAGAAGTAGGTACCACCACTCTGTTTCCCCACTTGATACAACCTTGCTCACAAGACAATTCAGTACGATGGTTATGGAATGGTTTCAACTCTGTGTCCAGACACTGATCAGTCCATCCATTCAAGGTGTTTTCATACATTTTTTTCAGCACTGAGTCCTTTTGAGTCTCATCTGCAATCTCAGTTGCATTCACGGGAAAGTCTTTGTCAACTGCACCTAGCATGAAAATAGTACCTTCACTCCCAACACATGAGTCCTCATGTGGCAACCGGGACATGGCATCTGTGACTGCATTTTGCTTTGAAGTGCGATATTCAATCGTGCAGTCATATTGTGTCAACAACACTGCCCAATGTTGCATTCTTGATGCAGCCACTGTAGGGATGGCAGATTTGGGCCCCAATATTGCTCAGAGCGGTTTGTGATCGGTTATCAGGGTAAACCTTCTGCCAATCAGGAACCATTGGAGTTTCTTGATTCCAAACAGGAGTGCTTCCTTTTCAATTTGCGCGTAGTTTCTTTCGCTCTTTGCGAGGGTTCGCGATGTGAACGCAATTGGTTTCTCTTGGCCGTCATCCATTACGTGGTTTATGACAGCTCCCACACTGTAGCTGGAAGCATCACATGTTAACTTAAGCTCACGCTCTGTGCCATAGTGCACAAGTAGAGTGTAGTGTATGTGCTTTAAGTCAGAACTACTTTTTACAGCTCCTGTATACTGTAGTACCGGCAGTAACCACACCGGTATATAAGCTGTGCGCATGCCTCTGTACCCCAGTCTAGAAATTACCCTCCTCCAGTAAAGACCTGTTATTTGTTTATGTACAGCATCCGTGTAATTATTTATCCACTGAATCACGGATCTAACAGTGGCGACGAGTGTTGATGCGAATCTACCTGCAACTTAAAAAAAATAAAAAAAATAGTTGAGTCCAGGAACACGGGCGTCGACCAAGAGCAACTGCCCAGCAGTCAGGCAGAGATCCAACTTCGCTGGGGAGGCTGTGGAGAGCCGGGCTTGGTTCCCCAGCCACAACGAGCAGTAAGAGACCGACGACAGGTCCAGAGCAGACACTTCCCGAGCAGCGGCGGCTGGAGCCGACCGACGGCAGAGAGAGAGCCGAGCAGCGTCGACGGGGTAAGAAAGAGGGTGAAGAGCGCAGGGCGCAGCCGGGGGTTGAACACCGAGCGGCGTCGAGGAAAAATACTGCAAACCGGAGAGAGAGAGGGTAAGAAACAGCCGGGTTCTAGACTGAGCGGCGTCGACAAATATCAAGAGAAGAACACGCAGAGCACAGCCAGGGATCACGGGCTGATCAGGGTCCGCGGGGCGAAGCAAGGGGAGACGCCATTGAGCCGCGGAGAAGCAGGGAGAGTGCGGGAGGCGCCATTGAGCCGCGGAGAAGAAGGAAGAGCGCGGGAGATGCCATTTTGCGAAGCCGCAGCGGAGAAGACGGGCGAGCGCGGGAAGGAAGGAAAGCGCGGGAGACGCCATTTTGTGCCAGCGGAGAAGAAGGGGAAGCACGGGAGGCGCCATTGGGGATAGTTAACGCACAACCAAGGATGCCGAAGAGTGGCAGTATCTCTACGTTCGACAATGAAGTCGAAGATTGGGCGACATATGTGGAACGCATTGAGGTGTACTGCAGGGTGAATGAAGTGCCAGATGCTAATAAAGCACTGGTTCTGTTAAATTCCATGGGTGCAAAAACTTATGGGTTACTGCGAAATCTAATTACCACAGAGAAGCCGGTAAACAAGAATTTTGAAAGCATAGTAGAAATCCTACAGGACCACTTAAACCCCACACCGCTGCTGATAGCAGAACGATTTAAGTTCCATAAAAGGAACCAACACAAAGACGAAAGCAATGCTGAGTACCTAACGGAACTGCGCAAGCTATCGAAATACTGCCAGTTTGGAGCGGGACTAGCAGACACGTTAAGGGACAAGTTTGTGTGTGGGCTACAAAGTGAAGGAACCCAGAAACGGCTTCTATCAGAAAAGGACCTTACGCTGGACAAAGCTTTCAATATGGCAGTATCACACGAAGCAGCCGCAAGGGGCACTGCAGAGATACAACGGAGACCGCAAGAATACGGCACCAACGAAATGACCTATGGAACAGGGAAGTGCTATCGCTGCGGCAGAACAACACATGACCAGAAAGATTGTTGGTTCAAGGACCAAGTGTGCAGACAGTGTGGGAAAGCAGGACACATAGCAAGAGTCTGCAGGTCTGGGAAGAAAACCAACAGTAAGAAATCTCCACAGGAGAAGTACAAAAAGGTACACCAGGTGATGGACAGTGGTTCAGACGAACAAAAAAGTGACACAGACTCCGGAAGCAAGGAGCTGGGTTGTCTGAAACTACATAATGTAACCGAAATGGAGGATCACCAGACTATCTGGGTTACACTCAAGATAGACGGAGTCCAAGTGGAAATGGAATTGGACACAGGGTCAGCTCTAACAGTCATAAATCAAAGAGACTACAAGCGGCTATTTTCACACATACCCTTGAAAGCTACAGAGATTGTCTTGAAGACGTATACGGGGCAAAAGGTCTACCCCAAAGGAAAAATAAGGGTGAAAGTGACATATAAAGGTCAGGAAATACCTAAAATGGATATATATGTATTGCCAAATGGAGGACCACCACTGCTAGGACGTGAATGGATCCGGAAGATACATTTAGATTGGCATTCCATACAGGCACTGAAGGTGGAGGCCAAAAAGGATGACGACGTCACACCTGGACGACTGTCAAAAATGCTAACTGACGCAAAAGAAGTGTTCCAGGAGGGACTAGGAAAACTAAAAGGAATAACAGCAACAATTAAAATAGAGGATAATGCAAGCCCAAAGTTTCTGAAGGCCAGACCAGTGCTTTATGCGATCAGACCAGCGGTTGAAGCAGAGCTGGAAGGGTTGGAACGTTCAGGAGTACTGTCCAAAGTGGACTGGAGCGAGTGGGCTACACCCATCATTCCTGTAATGAAGAGGTCTTGAGGAATACGCCTGGGGAACCAAAGAAGGTCTGCATCTGTGGGGATTTTAAGGTGACAGTGAACCCAGTCCTTCACACGGTGCAATATCCGCTTCCACGAATTGAGGATATTTTCGCCTCGCTATCTGGTGGTAAACGCTTCACCAAAATTGATCTAGCCCAGGCGTACTTGCAAATGGAGGTAGAAGAAGCTTCGAAACACTACCTTAGGATCAACACCCATAAAGGTCTCTATCAATACAACCGGCTGGTGTTTGGAGTAGCCTCGGCTCCGGCTATCTAGCAAAGGGCGATGGGTCAGGTCCTGCAAGGGATTCCAGGGGCCCAGTGTTATTTGGACGACACCTTGGTCACGGGCGAAAATGACGGTGATCACCTCGCTAACTTGGAGAAGGTGCTCACCAGATTAAATGAATATGGGCTACGAGCTAATTGCCACAAGTGCGAGTTTTTCCAGAGACAGATCTCGTATTGCGGCCACGTCATCGATGAAGAGGGGTTACATAAGTCCCCTGACAAGATTGAGGCAATAGTCAAGGCTCCAGCACCGGAAAATGTGTCACAACTGAGGTCGTTCCTCGGGCTGGTAAACTATTACCACAAGTTCTTACCAAATTTGTCTACGGTATTACACCCGCTGAACACCCTACTGCAAACAGGGGTACCATGGAAGTGGGATGACGAACGTAGACGAGCTTTCCAGAAGTGTAAAGAATTGATCACATCAAAAGAGGTGTTGGCCCATTTCAACCCAGCACTACCAATTCGTTTGGCATGTGATGCATCACCCTACGGCATTGGAGCGGTGCTGTCGCACAAATTCCCAGACGGGTTGGAGAGGCCAGTAGCCTTTGCGTCTCGGTCACTAACCTCAGCCGAGCGCAACTACGCCCAGATTGACAGGGAGGCCCTCAGCCTAGTATGGGGAGTAAAAAAATTCAACCATTATCTGCATGGGCAGAAGTTCACCTTGCTGACTGACCACCAACCACTTGTCTCCATCTTTAATCCTAAGAAGGGCGTGCCAGTAATGACTGCACAGCGGTTACAAAGGTGGTCCCTGTTTCTAGGGGCGAATCAATATGAAATAGAATATAAAGGCACGAAACAGCATGGGAACGCTGATGGGCTATCGCGCCTGCCACTGCTTACGGTGGAGGAAGCACCAGTAGTGGACCCTATCGAGATATTTTATTCATCGATAATTGAACGATTGCCAGTAACAAACGCGGATATAGAGAAGGAGACCCGCAATGATCCGACGCTGTCACGGGTATATGAATTGACGGTGAGGGGATGGCCAACACATGGTGACTCACTGTTGCCAGCATTCTCATCCAGAAGAGAACAGCTGTCAGTATGCCAGGGGACAGTGATGTGTGGATCCAGAGTGGTGATTCCACCCAAGTTATGGGAGAGAGTGCTAAAGGAGCTACATGAAGGTCATCTGGGGGGAGTGAAAATGAAAAGCCTTGCTAGGGCTTATGTGTGGTGGCCGGGAATCGATCAACAAATCGAAGACCTAACTAAGAGCTGCTTAGGATGCCAGAAGGCCCAAAATGCACCACCATATGCCCCTCTACACCCATGGGAGTGGCCCTCCTCTCCATGGCAACGGGTGCACATTGATTTCGCTGGTCCATTCATGGACTCAATGTTCTTAATAGCAGTGGATGCTCATTCAAAGTGGCCTGAGGTGATAAAGATGTCTTCAACCATTACAGAGAAAACGATTGCAGCCTTACGGACCATATCTGCCAGAAACGGTTTGCCAGAGCAGATCTGCTCTGATAATGGACCACAGTTTGTGTCCGACGAGTTCCAAAATGTCATGAAAAGGAATGGGGTAAGGCATTACACATCCGCCCTGTATCATCCAGCCACCAATGGATTGGCTGAGAGGTTCGGACAAACCTTTAAGAAGGCGATAAAGGCCATGTGCGATGAGGAAATTCCACTACAGCATAAGATGGACAATTTCTTATTAGCCTACCGAAACGCGACACATGCAGTTGCCAACCAGACCCCGGCCATGATGTTCTTTAACCGAAGGTTGAGATCTCGTCTGGACTTGCTCAGACCAAATGTGCGAAGAAATGTTGAGGACAAACAATTCCAGCACATCAACGAGAAGCCGACAAGGAGCTTCAATGTAGGGCAACTAGTCTTGGCCCGTGACTATTGAACAGAGAAGTGGCAACCCGGAACGATATGTACAAGGCAGGGGCCATTAATGTACACAGTGGATGTCGGGGAGAACATTGTGAGACGCCACGTCGATCAGATCTTAGCGTCACAGGAAGGCGTCAACCCGATGTCTCGAGTACCTGGGGATGAACCCGACATACCGGTAGCATCTACTTCAGACCCAGTAGCAGTGGAACCCGATGAACTACCCAATGAAAAGGGGTCAGAACCGCCTCTGCACCAAGAACAAGAACCTCCAGAAAGGCGCTATCCCGAAAGGGTCAGGAAGCCGCCCCAAAGACTGAATCTATAAATGGACTTCTGTTATTGAATGTACATGTAAAAATGTAATTGTTATTTGAATATTAAGGGGGTATTAATCTAAAAAGGGAGGAATTGTAGTGTATGTGCTTTAAGTCAGAACTACTTTTTACAGCTCCTGTATACTGTAGTACCGGCAGTAACCACACCGGTATATAAGCTATGCGCATGCCTCTGTACCCCAGTCTAGAAATTACCCTCCTCCAGTAAAGACCTGTTATTTGTTTATGCACAGCATCCGTGTAATTATTTATCCACTGAACCACGGATCTAACATAGAGCATCGCGAGAGAGACTTCTCTTACAAGCGTCATAAGCTTCCTGTTGCACTTTCGTCCACTTCCTCTGGACATCCTTCTTGAGGAGCTCGTGCAGTGGAGCTGACATGGTCGCTAACTCGGGTAAGAAACGTGCCTAGTACTGGACCATTACAAGGAAAGATCTCAACTCATACACGTTCTCTGACTTTGGAGCATTGATGACAGCATGAATCTTTTCCTTCACTGGTTACAAGCCATTTGCATCAACTTTCAGACCAATGTACACAACTTCGGGCTACACAAAAGCACATTTGTTCCTTTTCAATTTGACATTGTGGGCATTCAACCTTTGAAGCACTAAATCTAACACTTCTATATTTTCTTCCTCGCTGCTTGTTGTGATTAGCACATTGTCTTGATCTGGAATCGATTATGGAACAGTTTGAGGGTTGAACAAATGGAGAGTTACCTCTGGTTACCCTCATATTCCTCCTGGAGACTGGGTTTCAAAGTGGCTTTAGGGGAAGATCTAAACCCCCTTGGCTGTGGATTGTATATGGCCCAGGGAAAAGGAAGAAATATGAAAAAAATAAAGGTTTGCTCCACTAGATAAAAAAATGACAACCCTTCAGATATTGTGAACCAATTGTATGCACAGGTATAGCACTGATCTGTATTCTGCCTCTTCATGTAACTATATGATGGCACATCAATGTGCTGGGCTATGTGTCTGGCATATAACAAGGGTATAAAGGAAATGCAATGCATTTATTTACTGAGCTGTATCAATGATAATACTTGATAAATACATATTTTTTTCAAGGTTGATTTCAGTCAATTGTATTTGCATAAGTGACAAGCAAACTGACAAACACCCAGATTTGTCAACAACTCAAACAGAAATAATTGATGAGTAAATGTAACCAGATTTACTAAGGGCAGAGAGCACCTTTGGAGCATAGCATAGATCTGCTACATGCCCCTCGGCCTATAAAGTGTTGAAAGAGCTCAGTGTGGTGAGGTGCTTGGAGCAGGTGCATGGTGTTCTGCACAGGCAGCAAATAAGTTGATTTTGCTGATTTTGGAGTCTTGAGAACCTACGCTGCCTTTCTCACTGGGGCTGGTTAATGTCAGGACCTCATTATAACAGGACATTTTAGGGGTAAGGTTCAGTAGACATAAGTTATCCTACTGGCTCTGCGCTGCTTTTTTACATAGAATTTACATCACAGAAACAGACCATTCGGCCCAACTGGTCTATGTCAGTGTTCCTGAATTCTTCATTGAATTTCTTAGTGACTATCTTATATTTATGACCCCCAGTTTTGGACAAGTGGGAACATCTCTACATCTACCCTATCAAACTCCTTCATAATTTTAAAGACCTCTATTAGGTCACTGCTCAGCCTTCTCTTTTCTAGTGAAAAGCCTCAAACTGTTCAGTCTTTCCTGACAGTTATAACCTCTCAGTTCTGGTATCACCCTTGTAAATGTTTGTGCACCTTCTCCAGTGCCTCTATATCTTTTTTGTAACACTGAGAGCAGAACTGTGCACAGATTTCCCAGGGATAGTAGCCATTTGCCTCTACACTTACATTTAAGTGCTTAGCTCGATTCAGCACCATTAAAATTGCAGTTTATTTCAGTGTTAGTGAAGAACCACCTATCTCTTGGCTTTGCTAACATTAACAGTTACGTTTAAAAATCTCCAGGCAATTCAATAAACATTGACACATTTGGTAATGACAAAAAAGGCTTATATCGAAGAACAAAACCCACAGGCCTAGAAATTCATTGACGCCACTTTTGGGGCGCTAAAGTGGGGCGTCCGCTAAAGTTTGCGGCCGCCGCCAAATCGATGCCACTTCTCCGATATTCATTAGCTTCGCCCTAGGAATTCGGGCGAGCGCTAAAACTGCTGCTGGACGCCTCTCTTTGGGCGCTAAGCCGGAGGTGGTGATCAATAGCGCCGAGGCCGGGCGCAGCGCAGGTGCGGCCATCTCGTGATTGACAGCAGACACCCTGGCGCCGGCCAACTCTTGAGGGGGAAGGGTCGACTGTGTCTGCTGCCGCACCCTGGATAGTGGAGCCCTCCAGCTAGGCCTGAACACTGCTGCTGGACCCAAATAGCGCCTGAAGACATGGAGAAGGCCCGTGAACGTGCGCAGCGCTTCTCAGAGCGTGATCTGAGTGTGCTGCTTGCTGCTGTGGAGAAGAGGCGCCATGTTTTGTACCCGGACAATGGCAAGAAGGCGACGGTCCGCGTCTACAGGAGAGCCTGGAGGCATGTCGCCACCAAGCTGTCAGCCAACAGCGACGTCCCCAGGAGCGGTGCCCAATGCCGCAAAAAGTTAAATGACCTCACACGCATTGTCAGGGTGAGTACCCTTTCCAGTGTCCTCCTCATCCTTGCATGTGCACCTCACATTATGGGCAAAGGGACCTGAAAGCTCTAATGGCCAGCCTTCATCCAGCAGCTATGGGACAGGCATGAGCATCAATTGCACATTCTGCACTTAACACACTGGCCAGGCTATTCCACCATGGGAGGCAGTGCACACAAGATCACGGCGACACAC
The DNA here is from genome assembly GCF_052327205.1 of Somniosus microcephalus. NCBI lineage: Eukaryota > Metazoa > Chordata > Chondrichthyes > Squaliformes > Somniosidae > Somniosus > Somniosus microcephalus. Next base: position 36,514,509 of record NC_141003.1, on the reverse strand, counting down.
TGTACTTAGAGGCCGTCCTTTCTCTTGCAGGCCAAGCTGGCGAATAATCGCAAGAGCCGGACTGTGACCGGGGGAGGCCGACCCCATATCCAGCCACTCACCGACCTGCAACATCGCGTGGAGCGCCTCATGGGTGGCCGGGTGATTGGGCCCGTTGCATGTGGAGATGCCGACCCTGTTCTGGGCAGCAATGGTAAGGACATCACCTTTTGCAACTCTCTCGTCTCACTTGCGCATCAGATCTACATCCTTTGCCACTGTCCGACCAATGCGCTGAATGCCACCACTCATGCATCCCACACTGATGCCCTCTCCTCACTCTAAAGCTACTCTTGTGCCTTCCTGCTTTCAGATGGTGAAGAGGAGGTCCCTGAACTTGCCAGAGACAGACCCTCCGAAGAGGAGCAGGAGGAGGAGCAAGAGGAAGGCGGCCCATCAGGGGAACCCTCAGCCGTGGCCACACAGGCCAATGTAGGGGACACGTCTTCCCTGGAGGGCAGCGTGGCGGAAGTGTCGAAGGGGAGGGGAGCTCCTGGGACCTGCGGGCTGCAGAAAGGCGGGAGGGGGGTGGAAGCTCAGCGGCCTTCTCCCCAGAGGGGGGAAGCGTCGGAGGGGAGTCCAATTGCTGGGCCCAGTGGCCTCCAGCAACGCAGGAAGGGTCGGCCAGCTCGGCGGCCTTCTCCCCAGAGGGAGAGTCCGGCCTCCAGTCAGGAGATGCTCTTCGCCGAGGAGATGGAATGCCTCGAAGACTCGTCCGCGGACTCGGAGCGCCGGCACACGGAGCTCATGGCGGCAGTGGCACGGTTGCCTGCGTCCATCGATTCCCTCTCTCGGAGTGTGGCCGAGTTCGGGCCCTCAGAGGCCACCAGTCGGGCGGAATACCGGGCAGATCAGGCAGCGAGTCGGGCGGAATTCGGGGCAGCTCTGTCAGCGACTGGGCAGGTGATCAGTGGTGCCGTCCAGTCACTGGCTGCTCTGCTGCGGTCAGTGAACAGGTCAACACGGGCACTCACTGCTGCCACACTCGCTGTGTCAGCCAGGCATCGCCAGGGCACCCGGCGCGCTGCAGCAGCACAGCGGTCTGTCCCTCGGCAGATTGGTGCGCATGCTGCAGTGCTGGCCCGGGCGAGTGCCAGTGTCTCAGGCGACCAGCGAGCACCTGCCATCCGCCAGCTTGCCGCCATTCCTCCAGCCGCCACTGCCACTCCCCCAGTGGAGCTGCCAGGAGCTGCTGCAGCGACTGATGCTGGCCAGCCACAGCTGCAGCAATCAACAGCCGCCCGCTCGACGGCCAGACCTCGACTAGGCCGACCCCCAAGGGCATCTGCCGTCACGACATGTGCCCCTCAGGAGCCTGCCCCCAGCCTTGCAGCAGCCAATGGCCTTACTTTGAGGCGGAGCAGCAGGGCGGGCAGGGGCCACCCAAAGATGGCCAAGGCATCGCCCTAGTGGGCCAAATAGTCGAATGTGTGGCCATTTGTGTTTGTTTCTTGAGGCCGAGAATTGGATGTTTGTTTTTTGAAGGCCGATGATGTGATGTTTGTTTTTGACGAAGGCCGAGAATGACGGCCATTTTAGTTGCCCTATTTTGTTAATCCTCTCCAGGTTGTGGGAGCGAGTAATGTGTTTGAGTGTTTTTTGGGGGTTTCGTCTGTTTTTGGTTTTCATGTGGGAAGGGCCCAGAGTTTGTACAATAAACCATTTTATTTATTCACATTGTCCATGTTTGATCTTTGAAGTGTTTGTTGCCTTAACCGGCTGAGGGCTTGCGGAGCGGCTGCAATCATGTTCTATCATTGGCACAAGCCATTCCCTGACAGGGGGCCTAGAAGTGACGTTCAATAAGCCGCCGACGGGCGGCCCTTGGACCTTGTGCCTCCCTCCTGGGCTGGTACTCCTCGTCCTCGTCGTCCTCATGCTCCTCCTGCTCCTCCTCCTGAGGTGGTGGTCCAACGTGAGGTGGCAGTGCCTGAGTCCTGCGGATAGCCAGGTTGTGCAGCATGCAGCAAACGACGATGAATTGGGAGACTCGATCCTGCGAATACTGGAGGGCTCCCCCGGTGCGATCGAGACAGCGGAACCGTTGCTTGAGCACGCCAATTGTTTGTTCTATGAGGTTCCTCGTCGCTTGATGGCTCTCGTTGTATGCCTCTTCAGCAGGGGTCATGGGCGCGCGGAGCGGGGTCATGAGCCAGGTACACAAAGGATAGCCTTTGTCCCCGATAAGCCATCCTCTTGGGGGAGGCTGTGCCTGGAACATGTCAGCCACAGTTGTCTGTCGCAGGATAAAGGCATCGTGGCTGCTGCCTGGAAAGCGGGCATTGACAGCTAGGATGCGCTGCCTGTGGTCACACACCAGCTGTACATTGAGGGAATGGTAGCCCTTCCGGTTGCGGTAATCCTCGGCATGCTCAAGAGGTGCCCGCAAAGCCACATGCGTGCAGTCAATGGCGCCCTGCACCATGGGGAAGCCCGCTATTCTTGCAAACCCCACTGCACGCTGCTGCTGCTTGTCCAGGGTCATGGGGAAGGAGATGAATTGATGTCTCCTTCTGAAAAGGGCTTCGGTCACCTGGCGGATGCAGCAATGCACGGCGAACTGGGAGATGTTAGCGATGTCCCCAGTAGCGGATTGGAAGGAGCCGGAGGCATAGAAGTTGAGAGCCACCGTCACCTTCACTGCCACCGACAGAGACGTCCTGCGCATCAGCTGTGGCTGCAGATCTCTCTGAAGCAGCCGGCAGATGTCTGCAACCACCTCCCTTCGGAATCACAGCCTCCTAACACACATCGCGGCAGACATGGTCAGATAGGAGGTCTGCTGGCGGTATACCCTGCGTGGGTAAGGCCTCAGTTGGCGACGCCTGTTGCCCCCTCTGCGTCTAGCCAGGGCTGCCACTCTCTCACGGCGTCTGTAAGCCCTTCTGGCATAAGGCTGAAATTCAGCGTTGCCACCCAATGCAGCCCCCATTATATGCTGGCAAACACTGAGCTCTGAATGAAGGCAAAGATAATTGGTAAGCTCTGGCCTGAGCCAAAAATACCTGTCCAAGTGTTGGTCCAAACCAGTAAACTCTCCTCCTTGGTCTCTGTCCAAAAAACCGTTGCACAAGAGTGAATGCTGCAAAATGGCTGGCCTTTATACTGCTGGGTAAGTGCCCTTTAATTTGCGCTCCCCGCGGCCCGGCTGGGCTGTGTACCGTTCCACTTCACAGTCGCTCGGGCCGCCTGGCGCACAATGGGCCGGCGCGAGTGAAGTTCCGGTTCGGGGCGCACAAAAGGCGTTGCACTAGCAAATGACGTCATGATGTGCGCGCGCAGCAGGGCACGCGCTAAGACTTTGCGCCGGCGCTAAATGTGTACTGAAGTTGGGGCGAGGCGCAGATCGCGCTGCGCCCGGCCACTAAGCGCCTAGCGCTCGAAATCTACTCCTCCTAAGGCGCTAACGGCTGCCGCGCCCAACTGAATTTCTAGGCCACAATTTTCAAATGGTAAGATGAAATGTGAGCAGGTTGCACCATGTGGGATGGGCAGGCTTGATAGAACAGCTGGTCTTTTTCAGTCCTTCTTCATATGTTTGTACATCCATTAAAACTCAGGTGTCTTCAGTAATGGGTGTGATGACAGCTGCTTTGTAACAGGCAAATACATACCTTGAGAAGCTTTTTCTTGTGGGGTCAAGTAAATAAAGTTTTGATTGAGAGAACACTTCCAGGTGGAGACTGCAGCGACAGAGGCATAAGAACATAAGAAATAGGAGCAGGAGTAGGTCGTTCGGCCTTTCGAGCCTGCTCCGCCATTCAATAGGATCATGGCTGATCTGTAAAAGGTTTTAGATCGCTGAGGTTTCTCTCTCTAGAGGCCTCTCTTGCACAGTAAAACCTTGAGTGGTTCGACCCACTCGCCCCTTAGATTCTATACTCTGGACTTTGGGGCAGGAACTACAATGTAAAGAAAACTCTTGTAGACCAAGTTTGATGAAAACGAAATGAAATTTTATTGCATATGGAAAAATAAATCAAATGCAAGCAGATAAGGGAGTACATGGGAGGGAAAAACACAAACAAATCATAACGACACAATACTAACTAAGGCAAATACAGGCATCTTATACTCTACAAAAATCATCATGAAATAAGGAAACACACGGAATATCGAGGGACAACAACTCATGTTAATTGTACCCTTAAATCCACCCCCTTATTAAACCAATCTAGATCTGATTGTGAAGGGCCAGAAACATGCTCACCAATCCAACTAGGAAGTACCAGGTTTTGAAAGCAAGTCTGTGTTTTGATCCCTTCAGGCGCCCTGTCTCCTCGTGGATCGTGGAACCCCTGTGAGCTGCGCCACACCTCTCTCCTGAGGTGGGGGTCGGAGTGGCTGGACACCGGCGGGCCTGGATGTCGGCGGGGTCAAGGATCATCGGCTCGACCCTGGTCAGAGGAGCCTTGGGCTGGTCTCCATATAGGTTCCTTCAGTTTAATTTTCGTCTCTTCCTGAGCCGGAGTGGCTGGAAGGTTTCTTCCCTCGGGGTTTTATTTTTTTGTTTCTTCTCCCGAGTTGGGTCGATGGCCTCTTGTTTCGGCAACGGCCCGGGGATGGTCGATGATCTCCCGCTATTTTTCCCCGGGGCAGGACGCCGACTACAAACGACCTTCTTGATGTTGGCTTAATTCTTCTTCCTCCTCCGATGGTGGAGAGGAGTTTGCTGATCTTCTCCTGAAGCGACTCCTCTTCACCCACTGCCACTCGGTCGTGTGTCTCCTGCCACTGTAACTGTGTCTCTAACTGTAACTGTCCAACTCCTCCTCCTCCAATTATACCTTTTCTTCAGGAGCCTCCACTTCCCGCCCAAAATCAGGTTAGTCTTTGTTTAACTTTTGGCGGGCTGGGAGCACAGCGGGGTAGTTATTATATTTTAAAATGTTTTAGATGGCCGGTAAAGGCCCATCTCTGGTCTGGAATGACCTTCATTGTTTTTAATGTCCTGCTGATCTTGTTATCTAGTCCTTGGTGCTGTTCTCATGAATATGAAATTGTCCCCTTTTGTCTGGGTCAACATTTAGATGGCCTCTGTCTCCAGGCCGATCTTGACTGGATCTGCATCTAATCCATATGTATATGTGTGGGTCTGGTTTCGTTCTCTCAGAAACAGCTTCCAGAACTTACTGTGTGTTGAATCCACAAAGCTGTCTGAGGTTTCGCAGGAACCATTTTAAAATGTCCCAATAAGCTGGTCACATGGTATGGTGGTCATTTTGTATGCCCCTTTTTCTGGGCTCCTTTTAAAACAGTCTTTAAAACCATGGCCTCTTCTGCCATTTGACCCTTATTAATCCAAAGTCCAATTTTGCGAATCCTGCAGATCTTCTACCTCAACTACACCTTCCCGCACTATCCCCATATCCCTTGATTCCTTTAGTATCCAAAAATCTATCGATCTCTTCCTTGAATATACTCAATGATTCAGCATCCACAGCCCTCTGGGGTAGAGAATTCCTAAGATTCACCACCCTCTGAGTGAAGAAATTTCTCCTCATTTCAGTCCTAAATGGCTGTCCCCTTATCCTGAGACTATGGGCTGGATTTTCATTGAGGAGGCGGGTAGGAGGCGGGACTGCAATTTTCGGGGTTGTAGTCCCGCCTCCATCGAGTTCTAGCCAACCCACGCGATTTTGACTTGATTGACCTTGTTGAGCCCGCCCAGCGGGCTCAGCAGGCCAATTAAGGGCCACCCGACAACAGATGACGTCACAGATTGATATTTCAACTGTCAAGACTGTTTGACAGATGAAATATCAGTGTTTCACAGCTGTTTGAAGCTGTCAAACACTGACAATCTCTACTCCAGGTTAATTCCTTCCTCTCAGGATGATTTAGCGATCTCCCCGGAACAGAAAGCTGAATGCTGCAATTTTTGACAGATCACGGCCATTCTGCTTTCTGTGCTGGTGAGATGAGGGACTCCTGAGACCTGAAGGAAGGAAGGCTGTAAAGGTAAGTATATGTAAGTAAAACTTCTTTAAACACTTTACACACACCAAACACACTTACCTTTGCACTCATGCACCCATCACTCACCTGAACACCGGACATCTCGAATCCTCCAAGCCCTTCATCCCGATGGCCCGCCTCGCTAACTTGGCGTGGTTTGGAGCCGTCGGGAATCCCACATTTCACCAATGAAAATAGGGATTAAGCTAAAAACTGCCTGTTAACTACCTGTTAACAGGCAGTTAATTGGCACTAATCCCCTTCCTGCCTCGGGGAGGCGGGTCCCAGTGCGGGTCGGGTACCCGCCTCCTTTGAAACTGGCATGGAGGCGGGTTGGGGGCGGGATGGGTTCGTGGCCCCTGATTTCGGGATTTTAACCCCCCCACACACCTCCAATCCCGCCTCCATGGCCCAATGAAAATCCTGCCCTATGACTCCTAATTCTAGACTCCCCAGTCAGGGGAAGCAGCCTCTCAGCATCTACCCTGTCAAGCCCTTTAAGAATGTGTTTCAATGAGATCACCTCTCATTCTTCTAAAAACTAGTGAATATAGGCCTAGTCTATTCAATCTCTCATACTGCCTCGTGGGCACTGATGGCAAGCCATTCAAGAGCTTTAACAGTGTGAAAGGAAGGTCATAGTAAATGGCAAATATTCCCAGTAGAGTACTTTCTCTTATTCCTGAGTACTTTTACCTTGCCTGGCCTGATAAGATCATTGACCTACATTTTGCAGTGGGTAATGAGGGCAAACTGTCAGCATTCGCCATCATTACCCTTCTGAAACTGACCGCAACTTCAGGAGTTAGCGCATGCGCATCTAAACACAGAAATCCTGAAGCTGTGGTCAGTCATTCACTGCTCCGACACTGGCTGTGCTGTGGACTGCCCCCCCCCCACCCCGCCATAGCTGGCAATCAGTGAAATCAGTGAAACTGATGAAACTTGGTCTTTTCCACGCTAATATCGCTGTTAAATACCCCGTTAAATGTTAAGCCTTGTTGGAATAGGCGTAACTGGGGTTTTAACAAGGTATTGACTGCTGAACAAATGTTATGGCCCTGAAAAACGAATTTTTATATTTGTGGAGTGTCAAATTTCTAGATTATGATAAAAAAGACAATTTTCTAAAAACTTTTTAAAAAATTGTTTTGTTTTTTAAAGTTTGTTCCTGATATTTCAGCTCCTACCTTAACCCCATGTGAACGCCCTAGGCCCAGAAATTGGGCTACTTAGCGCCACCCATTTGCGCTCACTATCCTGGCCAAAAATGGCAGCTGCCACTCCAGCGCCCTTCTCTGGCGCAGGACTTGGCAGCCGCCATTTTGGGGAGGGCCTTAGCGTTGCCGATAGCAGTGCAGGCCCTGGAATTGTAAATGAAGAGAGCGTGACGTCAATTCAGCGCTAAGTCCTAAGCTCGCTCTGAACAGCGAGCGTTCAGCAGACTGACAGAGACGTTAGCAGCACTATTTAAAGGGACACACACATCTTTCAGGTAAGTTTGCATTTAAGTTTTTGGACTGGATTTATTAATTTTATTGAAGTAGTGACTTTGTGCAATACATGCTAAAAGTCTTTTAAGTGCGCAGGGGGTGCAGGGAGTGCTGCTGGATGCGTAAAAGGCCTTGGATAGTAAAGGAAGGCCTCTGAGAAGACAGAAAATGCTGGAAATACTCAACAGGTCAGGCAGCATCTGTGGAGAGAGAAATGGAGTTCATGGCTCAGGTCAAGGTGCGGCCTGACCTGCTGAGTATTTCCAGCATTTTATGCTCTTATTTCAGGTTTACAGCATCCACTCGCAGAGGGAAGAGGAAGACGCAGGTCGGGATATCCAAGATGGAATCATCCGCCTGCAGTACCAGTGACCACAACCCCAATTCCCCTTTCAATATTTGTCCCACGCCTTACCTTCCCTCTGTTACTGACCATCACAGCGTCCTCTTGGCTACAATGCTGAAATAAAGCAAACTTTCCGATCCAATTTTATACATCTATCCATCCAATATGATAGCAAGAAATCAACTCATCACTCTTATGCAGTCCCTTAGTGAATGTCTTGTGTGTGCCTTTGCCTATCCTAGTGATGTCACGCAGTGCTACCGCAGTGGCTGCAGCATGGCTGGTGGAAGGCTGCTGACTTTCAGTGGGGGACACTGCAGATGGCCTTGCTGGTTGACCTTGAGGAGCTGCTGGCTGGGAGTGTCAAATCGAGTGATGGTGTTTCTTCTTCTTCTTCTTCACTCTCCCTCTTCTTGGTAACTATTGGCTGGGCAGGCTGGATTTCTTGGGTGTGTGAAATGAGGAAGGCATGAGGGTGGAGTTGTGGTGGGGGAAGGGCGAGATTGCAAGAGGTGCATGTGAGAAGGAGGATAACGTATGAGGATACAAGCATCTTGTATCCTTTCAGCCCTGCCGCTGGTCAAGGGCTCAGCAATGCCTCTGCCAAGGATGGCCAGCACTGTCTCCTTCAAGGGCGTGATGTGAAGCTAGGAATGGGAGGTGTATCTCGTGCTTGGTACAGATTGTTGGTAGGTGAGTGATTGGTGCGGTGGGGGGTAGTCGTGCATTGAGCAGTGAGTGAGGCTAGTGATGCAGTTGGTAGGAGACTATTCACTGACCTTGACCAGTGGTCTGAGGTCATGAAACTTCTTTGGGCTCTGGAGCCAGGTGGTGGGGGCGGCACTGCTGGCAGTGACGGTCTCGGTGATCTACTCCCACATAGTTCTTTCTGGAGGGCCTCCTGGGCCCTGTGGGTAGAGGACCTCTCTTCCAGTGTTGACCCCCTGCACAAAGCTGGAGTGCTGCGTGCGAGACCCTGGGTGCCCCTTCCTTGGCTTGCTGAGCCATTTGTATTAATGCTGAAGCACTTTTCCCATTTTTTTAGGTGGGGAGGGAATTCAGCTTTAAGAGCTAAAGACTTCCTTTTGCGAATCCTTTTTAACGTTCATTTGCTTTACAGAAGGCAGTTAAGCTCTAAGAGCTAAAAACTGCCAATTTTAAGAGACTGAACTGCTTTCTAACATGACCGCCTCGCTTTCAGAGCAGGCTGTTCTTGCTGCAATGATGCTATGACCACACTACACTGGGGCCTCTTACTGGGACGAACGCCACCAGGATGGCATTGCACAGTGAGTTAAGCACTGGGTTAATGTTAACTGGTCCCGGGCGCCAATTTTTCGGTACTGCCAGTGCCATCATTTTCAGCAGCCGTTAACACTGCCCGCGGTGACACCAGCAGATTTTAGTGTTGTTGAAGTTTTCGTCCCTAATTTTTATTTTGCTCTCGGTAACATTTTTAAAAGGTGGGGGGATAAAAGCAGCTTTTTACTTCCTGGTTTGCTGTCTGTGAGAAATCTTCAATGTGATGGGCTGCTTAGACAGCTTGTTTATATCACTGCAGCTCTTCGCTGGGAATTCCCATTACACAGCGCTACAATCAATTGCACGTCGAGAAAGGCAAACTTCTCGACACAGAGATCGCGAGATCTCTGTGGGCAGCAATCTTCGGGGCCAGCAGCGAGCACCTTTGCTTCGCCCCTGACTGCAAATTATGGGCCATTATATGTTTCCCGTAGTGAGTGGCAGTGCGTTGGGTAGATGCATTAACTGCCTTGGGCACCCCAAATGTTCCCTCAAATATTTTTTTCGTGCGCGGCCCATTCAAATTTTCGCGAATGCGCGGTTTCATCCATGTAAAAGCCGGTGAACGGCCTGCGCGGGACCTCCAGACTGTTGCGCGCCCACGTGGCCATGCAGGTTAGCTGGAACATTAGCACCCCCCTCCACTGGCCCTCAATAGTTCCCCTTGGAGCCAAGCAGTGCCTCTCTCCTCTCCCCAACCTCTTGTAAAATCAATTGACGTTTGCATCTGTGAAGTGGGGCATTGCAGCAGATGAGCTGTTTGACACATTCCACCAGCAAACTTCCAGATTGGCAACAAAAGGTTCCCTTGATGATGCCAGACCCTTTAAAGCTGCCGCAGGTATTTCAATCCTGCAACAGCGTGCAAATTCCCAACCAAAACTGGCAACCCACCCTGCACCCCTCACAATGAGAAGCCTCACCAATGCTTGAAGCTCGCAGCATCATTCAAAATGAGCTGACCTGGAAACTAGGGTATTTGTGATTCCAGGTGGGTGGAGCTTCCGCACGACACACTTCCAGCAGGGATTATGCTCGCATTAAAAAAAATAGGCTTTTCCCTCTCTCCGTTATTAAACTTTCTGCATCTCTCTCACTTGCTTATTTCCAGTTTCTCACTTGCCATCTCTGTTCTTTACTGTATTTGGTTTGGGAAAGTTTACCAAACAACTATGCCCACTAATTATTTGATATTTAAGACACCTGCGATCATAAATGAAAGCTGAAGAATGGAAACAATGGGGCTCGATAGTTCAAACAAAGGCTCAAAGGCTGTATTCATGCATCACAACTGAAGACACAAGAATGTCATGGGAAATAATTGCATAGTCTGAAATATTTACTTTCCTGGTAAGCATCCTTGTTCTTATTTAATAAATGAAGTATCTTTGGTCATGCGCGTCAATAAGTTGAATTGAAACCGTGTGATGAAATGGTTGCCACATAAGCAAAGGTTTAGCACAGGTAATCCATAGAGTAAAAGAAAAACCAAGAGGCAGATTTAAATAGTTTGTTACAAAGTCTAAATGGTTCCTTATCAAGTAATATGTCTGAAGCAGCCCATTTAAATTTGTATTACTTCTAAAATTAACTGGCATCTTCGTTATGTTAAAAGTAAAAATCACCACAAGCTAGTTTTTAGATTTAATGGTTTATCTGGAAATACTTTAAAGAATGTGCAGTTTTCTTGCAAAATATTTAATATCGGTGTGGGGCTATTTGTGCACTTTTATTTTTTGGCTGTGATAAGGTAACTTTAAGTGATGTGTAGTATTGTAGGAGTGCTTGAACTCCTAACGTAAGTACTGAGACTGAAACTAGCAGTTAACCAAACGTGGTTTAATGCACTAGTAAATGTTACAAACAAAAACGCAGGAGAAACTCTATACAGGTCTGTACACTAACTGGTTCCACGAGGACAGAGAGGGAACGCCTCTCTCCTCTGACGTCATCACATTTCCTGCAGTTGGGAACGTCACGTGACCTGCGTGATGACGTCATCGCGCTGGATCGCCATTTTACCGAACCCGCGCTGTTTATACAGAGCAAACACTTAAAGGTAACAAGCCCCTGTTAAAGGCAATTATATACATTACTGCAAGAGTCTCTTGGTGGCTTTGCCACATACGCCCTCCCAGAATTGTCTTTAATAAGGAAAGTCAATCGCAGAGGAGGTCGGACAAGCCTGTTTGAACGAATCCTAAATTCCCGGAGAGGAAAACGCTGAGCAGCTGGTGAGCTGTAGGGGATAGCGGCCTGGTCAGGTGCGGCAGCAGCCGGCGGTCGACCCCTACGTGGTGGCTGAGTGGGCTCGACTGGCTGTTCAAGGTCCAAGTGCACGGGCTTGAGGCGATCGACGGAGATGTGATCCGGCCTGCCCCCGAGGTCGACCAAAAAAGTCTTAGCCCCTGTCTGTAAAACCCGGAAAGGACCCGTATACGAAGGCTGGAGCGGGCTGCGATGGGCGTCTTGACGAACGAACACGAATTTGGCCTTCATCAACTCCACTGGAATGTGGGAGGCAGGAAAACCATGTTGCGACGTTGGAACTGGCCGGAAGCACTGGGCCGCTTCCCGGTGGGCTTCCCGCTGAGTGGCTGCGGACCACGGCTGTGTAGGGGACGACAGGAATTCGCTTGGTGCCCGGAGCGGCTGACCATAAACCATTTCCGTGGCCGAAGCCTGCAGGTCCTCCTTTGGCGCCGTGCGCAACCCCAGCATAACCCAAGGCAGTTTATCAACCCATGCCACGTCCAGGAGGCTGGCCCTGAGCGACGCCTTCAATGAACGATGAAACGCTCACGCAGCCCATTCGCCTGCGGGTGGTAGGCCGTGGTGCGATGGAGTTTGGCGCCTAAGGCTGAGGCCACCGCGTTCCAAAGCTCAGATGAGAATTGTGGACAGCGGTCGGATGAAATATCCATCGGAACCCCAAAGCGTGCTACCCATGATGAGATAAAGGCTCGAGCGACATCCGCAGAGGTGGTAGACATCAGGGGAACCACCTCTGGCCATCTCGTGGTGCGATCTACCATCGTCAGAAGGTGTGTGAAACCCCGCGATGGTGGGAGTGGCCCCACAAGGTCGACGTGGACTTGGTCGAACCGACGTTCCGGTACCTCGAAGGTGGCCAAGGGGGCCCTGACGTGTCGTTGTACTTTGGCTTGTTGACAAACCACACGTGTTCGCCCAGTCGCGGATGTCCTTGCGCATCCCTCTCCAGATGAATTTGGATGCTAGCAACTTCTGCGGTGCCCTCACACCAGGATGCGAAAGTCCGTATATGGCGACGAAAAATTTCCGACGCCAGGTGGACGGAACGATCGGACGGGGGTCTCCCAAGGAGACGTCACAGAGTAAAGTGGTGCCCGCCGAATGGAACAGCACATCCTTCGGTTGAAGGCTGGCGGAGTCAGAACAAAAGGCTTGAGTGTCTGGGTCGGCAGCTTGGTCGGCCGCCATTCTCGCATAATCAATCCCCAACTGCACAGCTTGGACGGTGGCGCTGGAAAGGCAATCCGCTACCACGTTGTCCTTGCCAGCCACGTGCTGGATGTCGGTGGTAAATTCAGAAATAAATGTAAGCTGTCGTTGCTGTCGCGCCAACCACGGTTCAGCAGTCTTGGCCATCGCAAATGTCAGCGGTTTGTGGTCGACAAACGCAGTGAAGTGTCGCCCTTCGAGCAGAAAACAAAAATGGCGAATGGCCAAAAACAACGCCAACAGCTCCCTGTCAATGGTACTGTACTGGCGTTCATGCCGCCGCAGCTGGCGGCTAAAAACCGACAGTGGTTGCCACGTGCCGTCGACCCACTGCTCTTGGACGGCCCCTATGGCGTAGTCCGACGTGTCAGTCGTGAGAGCGATGGTGGCTCCAGGCAGGGGGTGTGCCAACATTGTCGCATTCGCGAGGGCGGTCTTCGTGTCCCCGAAACCGCGGTCCATTTCCGGCGTCCAAACTACGGGCTTCTTTCCCGGCTTCCCTCTGAGGGCTTCGTAGAGCGGCCGCATGAGCTGTGCAGCCCTGGGAACAAAACGATGGTAAAATTTTACCATACCCAGGAACTCCTGGAGTGCCTTCACGGACTGCAGCCGCGGGAATGCAGCGATCACCTCCACCTTAGCCCGAAGCGGCATTGCGCCCTCTGAAGTGATGCGGTGGCCTAAGAAGTCGATTTGCTGCAGGCCGAACTGGCATTTGGCCGGGCTGACAATGAGGCCGTGCTGCTGAAGGCGACGAAAGAAAATGCGCAGATGCTTGAGATGGCCCTCCTTTGTGGCGCTGGTGATCAGTATGTCATCCAGATAGACGAACAAAAATTTGAGATCCCGCAGCACCGAATCCATTAAGTGTTGGAATGCCTGCGCCGCGTTTTTAAGTCCGAAAGGCATGCGGAGGAACTCAAACAGGCCAAAAGGGGTGATGACCGCTGTCTTTTGGATGTCCTGGGGATGCACCGGTACCTGATGGTACCCATGGATGAGGTCGACCTTGGAGAAGATCGAATTCCCCGCCAAATGTGCGGAGAAATCCTGTATGTGCGGTATGGGGTGCCGGTCGGGGGTCGTGACATCATTGAGGCGGCGGTAGTCACCGCAGGGCCGCCATTCACCCCCGGGCTTAGGGATGATGTGGAGAGGCGAGGACCAGGGACTATTCGACCGGCGAATAATCCCCAACTTTTCCATGGCGGCGAACTCCGTCTTAGCAGCCGCGAGCTTGCTGGGCTCTAGCCGCCATGCCCTGGCATAGACGGGAGAGCCGGTCATCGTTATATGGTGCTCCACCCTATGTTTGGCGGTCGAAGCCGAGAAGGTGGGCTTAGTCAGCTCTGGAAAGTCCCCGAGGAGGCGGGAGAAAACGTCGGGGGGTGGCCGAGCGCAGGAGACCGAGTGCGGTGCGACCGTGCTGCGCACACAGGGCATACAGTTGAACGTGGCGGCGTGAACGAGCCGACGATTTTTTAAATCAACCAACAGGCCGTTGGCGCATAAAAAGTCGGCGCCTAGGAGTGCCTGTGAAATTTTGGCGGTGGCGAAGTCCTATATAAAGCGTTGGCCACTGAAGCAGACCTGGACCCGCCGTGTCCCACAAGTATGAATCGCACCCCCGTTGGCAGCTTGGAGGGGAGAACCACGCCTGCCGGACCGAAGGTCGTGGACTGACGCGGGAAGGATGCTGCACTGCGCCCCTGTGTCGCACAAAAAACGACGGCCCGAGATGGAGTCGGTTAAATAAAGTAGTTTCCCGGAATCGCCGATCGCCATCGTGGCCGTGGGGCATGCCCCGGAGTCGGTGTTCTTGACGCGCAGTTGCTTGTTCGGCGTTTTGGGCACGAAACTGCAAGGCGGACGGCAGCTTCTGGCCTTCACGCCAAACCGAGCATGGTAATAACAGAAACCGGTTGTTGGAGGCGTTGAGGCAGGGCCCTTTAGGGCGGGGCGTCTCGCGACGGCGCAGTCTTGTTGTCGGACCGCGTATATGTTATCCGCCTCTTCGGCGAGCGCTATGCAATCCCCGGCATCCGATCTGGCGAGGGCTGCCTGCACCTGTTCGGGCAGTTGACTGAGGAACAGTTCGCGGAACAGGAAACATTGCGGTTCAGACCCCAGGAGTGTGAGCATCTGGCTCATCAACTCCCAAGGTTTGGAGTCTCCTAACCCGGGCAGCGTGAGTAGGCGGCGTGCGCGTTCTGCCTTCGTAAGGCCAAATACCTGCATTAGCCGTGCCTTAATGGCAACATACTTGTCGGTGGCCGGGGGGTTCTCCGGTAGGCTGATGATCCTCGATGCCGTCGAACTGTCAAGTGCGGAGACCACGTAAAGATAATGGGTCTGATCCTGCACGACATTGCGGAGCTCGAACTGCGCCTCCGCTTGTACGAACCAGGAGGCCGCCTGTTGTTCCAAAAATTGGGGGAGCTTCAAAGCCACTGCGTTGGCTTCCATCATGGCCCTGTGTTCCGTTTCCGCCGCGAAGAACGTCCGCGAGGATTCTGGGTCACCGATGTAGGAGTGCTTGAACTCCTAACGAAAGTACTGAGACTGAAACTAGTAGTTAACCAAACGTGGTTTAATGCACTAGTAAAAGTTACAAACAAAAATGCAGGAGAAACTCTATACAGGTCTGTACACCGACTGGTTCCACGAGGACTGAGGCGGAACGCCTCTCTCCTCTGACGTCATGACGTCATCACGTTTCCCGCCGTTGGGAACGTCACGTGACCTGCGTGATGATGTCATCGCACTGGATCGTCATTTTTCTGAACCCGCGCTGTTTATACAGAGCAAACACTTAAAGGTAACAAGCCCCTGTTAAAGGCAATTATACACATTACTGCAAGAGTCTCTTGGTGGCTTTGCCACAGTATCACTTAATTGTGGGTCAGCTAGTTGAACTTATAGTCAAAGAATGAAATGCACTCATTACAGTTTCATCACTTTTTTGAGTGTTAAGGTTGTTGGCATTCTGAGGAACAGAATGAATCTCCACTTGGAGAGGCAGGGATTAATCAGGCTTTGTCAGGGGGAGATCATGTCTGACCAAATTGATTGCATTTTTCGAGGGAGTGACTAGGTGTGTGGATGAGGGCAGTGCAGTTTATGTAGTCTACATGGACTTCAGTAAGGCTTTTGACAAAGTCCCACATGGAAGACTGGTCAAGAAGGTAAGAGCCCATGGGATCCAGGGCAATTTGGCACATTGGATCCAAAATTGGCTTAGTGGCAGGAGGCAGAGGGTGATGGTCGAAGGTTGTTTTTGTGACTGGAAGCCTGTGTCCAGTGGTGTACCACAGGGATCGGTGCTGGGTCCTTTGCTGTTTGTAGTGTACATTAATGATTTAGATATGAATGTTGGAGGTATGTAGGGGGTGGTGGCGGGGTGGCGGTGTCACCTGGCACGTGCGTGCGCCCAGTCAGTTATGCCTCTGACTGTTTTGTGAGCGGTTCGAATTGCTCCCACACCCCTGGGTTCTAGACACTGGACTTAGGTACAAGGCGGCGGTACAGAGAAGACTCGAGTAGACAGGTGGTTGGATGCAAACAAAACCAAGATTTTATTGAAGAGGAAAACTTGATACAATCTTGTGGAAAAATTACTAGTGTACACTTCTACAGGCAAAAATTACAAAAGAGTCTTAATAATACTATCCTTATACAGGGAATGGGGAACACACGGCACATCGAGGGAAAACAACTATCTTAATAATCCCCTTATCCTTATCCCACCCCCTATACCTAACTAGGTTGAGTTATGAGGGGTCAGAATTCATGCTCACCAATCAAAAGGGTTTGTTAGACTCAAAACAGCGGTTGGGTTCAGGGTTCGCTCTTGGTGCTCTCTGGAGCCTGCTGTCGTCATGTGGTCTTCGGGCGCTGCAAGGGCGTTGTCCAGGTTCGAGTACCCCAAAGTTAAAGTCTCTGCTTGGGTACTTTACCTTGCAGGGATGATCCTTCATCGACAGCCGGCAGCTTGAGTTTGCATGAAGATAGTCGCAGGTTAGCTGAGGCTGAAGGCCCGATGATTCGAAGCCTACCTTCAGTTGGTCTTCCTCAGTTGGTTTTCCCTCCTCCCCTCGTCGTGTCCCGCCTCGTCTGGCCTGAATTTGTCCGTGTCTGCTCGATGTGATGCCAGGGCCGATGGAGTGGCAACAGGCATGGGCAAAGGCCAGGGGGTAAGCGCGGGACGGGGAAAGAGCGGTAGCCACGAGGGCGAGGGGCCGAAGAGCAGGGAGAACAGCAGCACCCGCACAGAGAGAGAGAGATTGCTACCCGGGGGCCTTCAACGTCGAAAACCCTTATCTGCGTGCCAAATCAGGTTAGTTCTTTGTTTTAATTTTGGCGGGCTAGTTAAAATAATGGTAGCAATTCATACTAACTGGTTTTTAGATGGCCGGTAATCACATCTACCGGCCCGATAATTGACTTGTATTGTCCTGAAAGTTCCTTGATGGGCCTGTCCAGCCTCAATGGCTGTGTTAATCTGTTTCCGATAATATATGCAGACTGTTGATGACCTTAACTGCAGGCCTAACTGAATTTAGACTTTGTCTCCAATTCGGTCTAATGCATAATTCAGAGTCCTGTCTGGTTCCAAAATACAAATGCCTTTCTTCACAGCAAAAAACCTGCAGCTTTGGTTTCGAGTTCTCCCAAGCTGTCTGCGTTGCGGAATCCATTTTGGAATCCCACAGGCTTTCTGCCACGAGGCACGGACGCCATCTTGGGTACCCTTTTTAATTCACTGTGTCCACTCAGGGTCCCGTTTATTAATAACAGTCTTCGGGGAAATGCAGAAATTTTGCGAATCTTACATTCCGCCCTGTGATACTAAAACTTGCTTGAAGTATCATACATTCAAAGTGAGCAAAGATTTTCTGACCTCCCATAGCCAACCTTCCCCTGTAATTATCTGTCTAATACACCCACGATACATGCACTTCCCATTCCGTGAAGATGTAGTGTACATCAGCATACAGAGAGTAAAAAATTACAGACTTTACAACACATCCAAGCATGGAGGGGGACCTACACCCCTGCACCACTTGGTACATATATCTTTATTAAACCGCATCGCAAAAAAACAACAAAAGAAAAATACTTTTAATTAAAAATAACAAGCACAAAGAAACAACAATCCTTTAATCAAAATACAGGGAAAAACTTAAACCGGCGTATCTTCCTCCACCTTTACATAATGTTCCTTCCAAAACCTCTGGTTCCGGAATTCTGACCACCGACCTTTTCCCTTACATTGGACACAAACTAAATACAACACTACCCCTAACTGACAAACCACGAGAATGTGGGAAGCCAGTCTGATCCACGGAGGGATCTCTACATTACTGAAAATGTTCCACCAGGGTGGAGTCACAATATCCAATATCTTAGTCCCTATCACTACTGTTTTCTGTTCGAGTGTATAAAAATGTGTCTGCGAGACTATAACGGCTTTGAGTATTTTGGTCAGATGTTCAGGGAGAGGGGGAATTTCGTAGCCAAAGTGCGCTATGTACTTTTGCAAGTTCGTAAAATTCTCCTTCACAGTGAGGTGAACGGTGGAGGGTTCAGGAATGGGGACAATTCGCTCCTGGGCCACTTCAACTTCTGCCTTGGGTTTAAAACAGAAACTGCTGTCACTAACCGGACACCAGCTATGCTGTCCATGCTGGTAGTGGGACATGCCAGTGGTGACACAATATGTCCCACCTCCTATATATGCTACCTGCGGGGGAACATGGCCTGTGCCATTGCCTACATGGTGCAATTTATAGGCTTTGTGTCAGCAGCTCTGAACCCACACTGCGGTCTTGAAAAGGCATTCAAGTGCTGGGGACACAGGATTATGTGTGCTCCCCGGCTCCGGCACCCTGAGAGGTCAGTACCTGTCATAGCATGCTCCCACTTAATGACGTAAGGTGGGACCGTTGTGAAACGAATGTGTGCACCCCCTTGAATGACTCCAATGTTCTCTACCCTGTATACCGATGCAGGTCAGGCTGTCCTACCCATGACCGGCATCCTAACTACTACTCCCATGATTGTGTGGTTGGACCGCCCACAATCCACGGGGACTGGATAGGCTTCGGAGGCTAGCCGGAGTTGGCACGGGCTCAATGCATTCTCAAAAGGGTGGAGGGCTGCGAGGTGTTTGATGCTAATCCAGGAGGGGACTAAACCTTGTTTTAAATCCTCCAGATTACTGCGGCCCTCACCCAGTAACCACGCCCCATATAACATGCACACCTCATTCTGCGCAGCCTGGTCAGAAGCATTTCTGTCCTCCGTTATGAGAGCATTTACCGTCTTTGCGTGCTTTTCCAACTCGGCTATGATTTCCTTTAAATGGACCATCATGGCCTTGTCCTCATGCAACTCCGAGCCCACTACCTTGTTCTCACCCAGTAATATCCTTTTTAACTGTGTTTTTAAACCGTTTATCTGGGTCTGCAGCTCTATGTCATCCAAACTGTTGATGACAGAGGACCCAGTATTAAACGCAGTAAAAACATCATTCCATACAGCCCTTCTTTATCTCCCTGCATTGCCCAAAAATTCTCAGCGTTTCGAATCGCTTCCCCTCTGGTTCTGACCACTGGACTTATTACGAGCAGCGATATAAACAAAACGAGACCAGTGGTTTGGTGCAAAGAAAACCAATGTTTATTAAAAATAGAGAAAAATAAACACTATCCAAAGAAAATCACTATGTATGTATCACAATTACACTTAACGGGGGAGGAGAAACGGACACATCGAGGGAAAATGACTCAAATGACAATTTTAGCAATCCCCTTAACTCCCACCCTTTACACCTATCTAAGTTGTCTTGCAATGGGCCAGAAAGTTTATGCTCACCAGTCTCCGATGTTAGAACGCCTGCTCCGTGCCCCGTTGCCTGCCGATGTCCTTAGGGTTTTCACCACCCAGAGCAGAGATACCCCAGTGATTTAAAATGTAACTGCGGGTATCCTGCTTCCCTTGGACGGGCTCTTTGTTCTTGATCTTCTTGATGGTAAGGCAGGGCACCGGAGTCCAGGCGAGAGAGAGAGAGATGGCTTCCCGAGGGACCACTTATACCCCTTTCTGGGAGCCCTTATCACCTGTCAGATCAGCTTGTTTCTTTGCCTGACCTGAACGTGTTGAAGATGACACAAAGGAAACCGGTCTGGGCCGGTTAATCGGTCTTTAAATGTCCCATAAGTGTTTTCCTTTGTGTAACTGGTCTTGTGATGGGGCCATTCCAGTTTTAATGCCCCATTGATCATTTCCAAACAGTGTTGAAGGCAGCTATCGAAGGTCTGAATGCAGCTATTACATGTTGATTGTCTGTGCAAACGGCCTTGATGGGTTTTAATCAGAGGCCCGAATGCCACTGTTTGCTTCTCATACATAAATGCAGAAGGCCTGTCTGCCTTCTAATTTCTGGAACATTCCTTCTTTGTCAGTCCAAACCTGAACTTTGCAGGCCTTGGCCATAAGGTTGACCGTAGCCATCTTGTTGGGCCCTGGAGCCCTGGATTTTAAACTCAGTCCAGCCAGGGTTTCTCCAATAAGCCAGAAGTAAATCTTCAGGGGAGACATGAAATTTGCGAATCCTTTCACTGTGTGGTGTAGAGTTCGGTCTTGTCCACGTGGGCAAAATCGAACTTGTAAAACTTCATGAACATATCCTTTAATAGGGCCTGGTATAACTGCTCTGTTTCTTTGGGGCACCAATCCGGTAAATGTACCTCCGTGAGATTTAAAATCACAGAGGCTACCACATAGTGTACCCTTGGTACAGCATCTGATTGGTGGGGACTTGTGAGGGTGCCGGTTAGTTCCCTCAGTAACCACTAGATGGCACCTTCACTTGTTTTTTTTCCCTTTGCTAATTGTTACTAGTTTCTCCTGTGTTTATTACTTAACTGCCTTTTATCAGGTTTATTGGTTTCACCTGTTTTTGCTTGTATTTAAGTTCTGTGGTTTCTTCCCTCTGTGCTCAGTCTTGACAAGCCATTTGCCTAGTGGTAGCTTGTCTTGAGCTCCTATGTTTGTAACTGTTTACCTGTGTGATTCTAGTAAAGTACTTTTATTTAAGACTGCATACCTGCTTCTCACCTCGTCTGTCTGCACTTGGGTCCAGAACCAGCCTCGCCCTGATAACAAGACTGAGCCAGTATGGACCCAGCAGTGATGGAGGAATTTTGTTCTATTCTCGCCCATCAAGGTGCTTTCCTCGGCCGCCTTGAGCAACTTCTCCAAAGCATTTCGGACAAGGTAAATACGTGGACTCAGACCATTCAACACCCAGCCGCTGTGGCTTCTGCTCAGGATGTTCCTCCTCAGTCAGTTCCTTTGGGTACTACCCCACCGGTCGCCGACCTCCAGACTTACCGAGAGCCTCGCCTACCCGCGCCAGAGCGCTATGACGGTCATCCGGGCAAGTGTCGCGGCTTCTTGGCCCAGTGCTTCCTAGTTTTTGAACTCCAACCCTCCATGTTCCTATCACCCCGCTCTAAGGTAGCGTTCATCATATCACTACTCTCGGGAAAAGCTCTCACCTGGGCTACCGCTATCTGGGAGCAGCAATCTTTCGTCTGCTCGGACATTCTCCTTTTCGCCGAAGAGATAAGCAAAGTCTTTGACCATCCTGTGAGTGGACGGGAGGCAGCTAAGAGACTTTTGAATCTCTGCCAGGGCAACTGCAGCATAGCCGACTTCACCATTGAGTTCCGCACACTCGCTGCGGAAAGTCGCTGGAACACCGAGGCCCTTCTCTCCACGTTTCTTCATGGCCTTTCCGAATCTATCAAAGATGAACTGGCGTCCAGAGAGGTTCCGGAGGACCTTGACACGCTCATCTGCCTTGCCATCAGAGTGGATAACCGCCTCCGGGAGAATGGTAGAGAGAGGAGATTCACTACTTCCACAGAGGTGAGATCTTCCGGTGTTTTGAATCTGACCAAGAGTTTCCAAGTACCCCCGAGTCCACCTGTTAGCACCGAAGAGGAACCTATGCAACTCGGCAGAACTCAGCTCTCCCAGTTTGAGAGACAGAGGAGATTGAGAGAGGGGCATTGTCTTTACTGTGGCCTGTCTGGCCATCAGGAAAAAGCCAGGAGGATTGGGAAAATACTGACAGATCAAATCCCTTCTCCTACCCCTTCTGTCTTCCAAACCCTGCTTCTCGCTCGTCTCTCTTGGGAGGGACAACAGTACAACCTCCAGGCGTTTGTTGACTCCGGGTCCACTGGCTGTTTTATCGATGCGACCCTTGTGCGCAACCTGAAAATTCCTTTCTCCCGCCTTGACAAGCCTTTACAAGTCATCGCCCTCAACGGCAGGCCCCTTGGTTCTGGGCGTATTCATCATATCAGCGGAGTATTACATGTCCAAGTAGGGGAGAGACATCAAGAGTTGCTGCAGTTTCACCTTATCGATTCACCTGAGCTCCCTCTCGTTCTTGGACATCCGTGGCTCTCTCTTCACAACCCTCACAGTGACTGGACTACCGGGACTGTGCTGGAGTGGGATCCTTCATGTCTAGCCAATTGTCTTAAGGTCTTCCCTAGTCTGCCCCATCCTTCCTCTCCTGAGCCAGCTGATCAGCTGGACCTTGCTCATGTGCCCCCTGAATATTTGGACCTCCATGCTGTGTTTAGTAAGAGGCGGTCCACTACACTCCCCCCACACCGGTCGTACGACTGTGCCATTGATCTCCTGCCTGGCACTAGCCCCCCTCGGGGTCGGCTCTACTCTCTCTTTGGCCCTGAGAATGTTTCCATGGAAGAATACATCAAGGAAGCCCTCGCTACAGGTTTCATTCGCCCTTCCACCTCCCCAGCGGGTGCTGGCTTCTTTTTTGTAAAGAAGA
Source organism: Somniosus microcephalus (assembly GCF_052327205.1). NCBI lineage: Eukaryota > Metazoa > Chordata > Chondrichthyes > Squaliformes > Somniosidae > Somniosus > Somniosus microcephalus. Next base: position 36,492,011 of record NC_141003.1, on the reverse strand, counting down.
AGGATGGTGGTCTCAGGCCTTGCATAGACTATCGGGGGCTTAACAAAATTACCATTAAGAACCGCTATCCTCTCCCTTTGATGTCTTCAGCGTTTGAGCAGCTGCAGGGAGCTACCATCTTCTTCAAACTTGACCTCCGCAACGCGTACAACCTGGTCCGCATTAAGGAGGGGGATGAATGGAAGACTGCCTTTATCACCCCTAGCGGTCACTGGGAATACCTCGTCATGCCCTTTGGTCTCACTAACGCTCCTGCTGTCTTCCAAGCTCTGGTCAATGACGTGCTCCGGGACCTGCTGAACCAGTTCATGTTTGTTTATTTGGATGACATTCTCATCTTCTCAAAGTCCCCCCAGCTGCATGTCCAACACGTCAGACGGGTGCTGCAGAGGCTCTTGGAGAACCGTCTCTTTGTCAAATCCGAGAAATGTGAATTCCACGTCTCTATGGTCACCTTCCTGGGCTACATCATCTCCTGTGGAAGCATCCAGATGGATCCTAGCAAGGTTCAAGCCGTCTTGAACTGGCCGCGTCCCATGTCGGTTAAGCAGGTTCAGCGGTTCCTGGGATTCGCCAACTTTTACAGACGCTTCATCCGCAACTTCAGCTCCCTTGCTGCCTCCCTCTCCGCATTGACCAAGGGCTCGTCTTTACGGTTCAGTTGGTCTTCTGAAGTGGAACGGGCCTTCCAGGAGCTCAAACAACGCTTCACCTCTGCTCCCATTCTGGTACACCCTGACACCACCCTGCCCTTTATCGTAGAGGTGGATGCCTCAGATATTGGAGTCAGGGCTGTCCTGTCCCAACGCTCCCCTAAGGACCAAAAGCTACACCCATGTGCCTTCTTTTCCCGTCGCCTGTAGCCAGCAGAGAGTAACTACGATGTCAGCAACAGGGAGCTCTTGGCAGTTAAGTTGGCCTTGGAGGAGTGGAGACACTGGTTGGAGGGAGCAGAGCATCCTTTTGTCGTCTGGACCGACCATAAAAATCTGACATATATCCAGGACGCCAAGCGCCTCAACCCTCAGCAGGCCAGGTGGGCTCTCTTCTTTAACCGGTTCAACTTTCTCCTGTCTTACCGCCCAGGGTCTAAGAACCTCAAACCGGATGCCCTTTCTCGCCAGTTTGACCCCTCGGAAAAGGACCGGACCCCGGAACCTATCAACCCCAGTTCCTGCATCATTGCTCCCGTCGCATGGGAGATTGAGACTGTGGTGTGAGGGGCCCAATGTCAGGAGGCTGACCCTGGAGGAGGCCCTCCTCATAGCCTTTATGTTCCCAGTCAGGCGCGCGCCCAGTTCCTTCAATGGGGCACTCTTCTCGATTGACTGGTCATCCTGGGATCCGTCGGACTCTCGAGTTCCTTAAGAGGAGGTTCTGGTGGCCCTCTATTGAAGCCGACACCCAGGCCTTTGTCTACGATTGTCCCGTCTGTGCCCAGAACAAGACATCCCACCAACCTCCGCTTGGTCTCCTGCATCCCTTGCCCATCCCCAGCCGTCCCTGGTCTCATATCGCCCTGGATTTCATCACCGGGCTACCTCCATCTGAGGGATTCACTACCATCCTAGTTGTGGTCGATCGCTTTTCCAAGGCTGCTCACTTCGTCCCTCTTGTCAAGCTTCCCTCTGCCAGAGAGACTGCCCAGCTGGTTGTCTAGCATGTCTTCCGCCTCCATGGCTTGCCCCTGGATGTCGTCTCTGACCGTGGTCCCCAGTTCTCATCCAGGTTCTGGAAGGCTTTTTGTTCCCTCCTGGGCGCTTCCGTCAGTCTCCCCTCTGGGTTCCACCCACAGTCTAACGGCCAGACTGAGAGAACCAACCAAGATCTGGAGAGGGTGCTAAGAAGCTTTGTGTCCTCCAATCCTTCCACCTGGAGCAAGTATCTGGTCTGGGCGGAGTACGCGCACAATACCCTTCAGAGCTCCTCCACTGGCCTCTCACCTTTCGAATGTCAATATGGCTTCCAACCGCCACTCTTCCCTGGACAGTAGAGGGAGATAGGAGTCCCGGCTGCCCAGGGGTTCGTCCAACGCTGCCGCCATACCTGGAGGAGGGTCCGATCTGCTTTGCAGCTCGCTTCTTCTCGGCAGAAAGTGCAGGCTGACCGACACCGCCGCCCAGCTCCTCGGTTCCGGACCGGAGAGAAGGTCTGGCTGCCTACCCGGAATCTTCCGCTCCATGTGGAGTCCCGCAAGTTGGCTCCCCGGTTCATCGGACCTTTTAGGATTTTGGAAAAAGTAAACCCTGTGGCCTACCGGCTCCTCCTTCCTCGGTCGATGAAGATACATCCCACGTTCCACATCTCTCACCTCAAGCCGGTACTTACCAGTCCCTTGGTTCCTGCTTCCAGACCTCCCCACCCCACCCCACATGATTGACGGTCAGCAAGCCTACACTGTCCGTCTCCTCCTTGGTAGTCGCCGGGTTAGGAGGAGCATTCAATACCTGGTCGACTGGGAGGGTTATGGTCCTGAAGAGCGTTCCTGGGTTCCGGCCCGGGACATTTTGGATCCTGAACTCATCAGGGATTTTTGCCATTGCCATCCTGATCATCCAGGAGGAACGTCAGGAGCCGTTCCTAGGGGAGGGTGTCCTGTGAGGGTGCCGGTTAGTTCCCTCAGTAACCCCTAGATGGCACCTTCACTTGTTTTTTTTCCCTTTGCTAATTGTTACTAGTTTCTCCTGTGTTTATTACTTAACTGCCTTTTATCAGGTTTATTGGTTTCACCTGTTTTTGCTTGTATTTAAGTTCTGTGGTTTCTTCCCTCTGTGCTCAGTCTTGACAAGCCGTTTGCCTAGTGGTAGCTTGTCTTGAGCTCCTATGTTTGTAACTGTTTACCTGTGTGATTCTAGTAAAGTACTTTTATTTAAGACTGCATACCTGCTTCTCGCCTCGTCTGTCTGCACTTGGGTCCAGATCCAGCCTCGCCCTGACAGTGACTAGTACCAAACCATTCCCTGGTCCCTTGGTGGCGGTGGGGCAATCTTCCCTGGATAACCTCACCGCCTGCGCCGTGGGCAGGGGCTTACGGGGGGCGGGTTACCAGCTCAGTGGCATTGACTGGGATCTGGGAGAATGGGACTGCGCACGCCTTCAGGCTGGTATCCCACCTCATCCCATCACCGGCGTCTTGCCATTACCGGTGGAAAATAATGGATATGCCTGCGGGGCAGACCTTCTCTGACCCCCACATACAGATGTAAATCCCTTGATCCGGTTCCCACCACTTGTCCCAACACACGCTTAGTCCTCCATGAGTCCCGGTAATTGTCCGATGGGTGTTACCCAATCGCTCCCATTCGACTTCAGGGTTCCTCATGTCCTTGTTCAACTTCCTGAGCCACCACCACCTATCCAGTGGAATGTGTCCTTTACACGTCAAACATATTCGCTTTCCAACAGTGACGCTGACCCTCGTGGTTGCCTCTTTTCGACGCTCTTTCGTTGCTTTGAAATTATTGTTGCCGCAGGGTACGATCGGACTCGTCGCCACTGTAAAGTCTGTGGGTTGTGCAGTTAATTACGACACAGACTTCAGGAGTAACATACAACAGGACTTTACTATTCGAAGGTCAGGGCGAATCTGCCCAATAAGTCATGCCACAGCACTTATATACCGGTGTGGTCATCGTCGGTATTACTGTATACAGAAGCCAAACAAGTAGTGCCACACCTAAAATAGTTCTCTTAAAGGTGAACGGTTACATACATAGTCTCTTAAAGGTAGACGGTTACATACACTACAGAAAACTTGATACAATCTTGTGGAAAAATTACTAGTGTACACTTCTACAGGCAAAAATTACAAAAGAGTCATAATAATACTATCCTTATACAGGGAATGGGGAACACACGGCACATCGAGGGAAAACAACTATCTTAACAATCCCCTTATCCTTATCCCACCCCCTGTACCTAACGAGGTTGAGTTATGAGGGGTCAGAATTCATGCTCACCAATCAAAAGGGTTTGTTAGACTCAAAACAGCGGTTGGGTTCGGGGTTCACTCTTGGTGCTCTCTGGAGCCTGCTGTCATCACGTGTGCTCCGGGTGCTGCAAGGGCGTTGTTCAGGTTCGAGTACCCCAAAGTTAAAGTCTCTGCTTGGGTACTTTTCCTTGCAGGGATGATCCTTTGTTGACAGCCGGCAGCTTGAGTTTGCATGAAGATAGTCGCAGGTTAGCTGAGGCTGAAGGCCCGATGATTCGAAGCCTACCTTCAGTTGGTCTTCCTCAGTTGGTCTTCCCTCCTCCCCTCGTCGCGTCCCGCCTCGCCTGGCCTGAATTTGTCCGTGTCTGCTCGATGTGATGCCGGGGCCGATGGAGTGGCAACAGGCACGGGCAAAGGCCAGGGGGTAAGCGCGGGACGGGGAAAGAGCGGTAGCCACGAGGGCAAGGGGCCGAAGAGCAGGGAGAGCAGCAGCACCCGCACACAGAGAGAGAGATTGCTACCCGGGGGCCTTCAATTATACCTTCGTCGAAAACCCTTATCTGCGCGCCAAATCAGGTTAGTTCTTTTTTTAAATTTTGGCGGGCTAGTTAAAATAATGGTAGCAATTCATACTAACTGGCTTTTAGATGGCCGGTAATCACATCTACCGGCCCAATAACTGACTTGTATTGTCCTGAAAGTTCCTTGATGGGCCTGTCCAGCTTCTGTAGGATTCGCAAAATTGGACTTTGCATTAATAAGGGTCAAATGGCAGAAGAGGCCATGATTTTAAAGACTGTTTTAAAAGAAGCCCAGAAAAAGGGGCATACAAAATGGCCGCCATACTATGTGACCTGCTTATTGGGATACTTTAAAATGGTTCCTGCGAATCCTCAGACAGCTTTGTGGATTCAACCCACAGCAAGTTCTGGAAGCCGTTTCTGAGAGAACGAAACCAGACCCACACATATACATACAGATTAGATGCAGATCCAGTCAAGATCGGCCCGGAGACAGAGGCCATCTAAATGTTGACCCAGACAAAAGGGGACAATTTCATATTCATGAGAACAGCACCCAGGATTAGATAACAAGATCAGCAGGACATTAAAAACAATGAAGGTCATTCCAGACCAGAGATGGGCCTTTACCGGCCATCGAAAACATTTTAAAATATAATAACTAACCCCGCTGTGCTCCCAGCCCGCCAAAAGTTAAACAAAGACTAACCTGATTTTGGGCAGGAAGTGGAGACTGCTGAAGAAAGGTATAACTGGAGGAGTTGGAGTTGTACAGACACTCAGGGGGGAAACTCTGAAGGAGACACCGGCGTTGTAGTTGCGGAGACAGCGGTGGGTAAAGAGGAGTCACTTCGGGAGAAGATCAGCAAACTCCTCTCCACCACCGGAGGAGGAAGAAGAATTAAGCCAACATCAAGAAGGCCGCTCGAGCCGGCGTCCCACCCCGGGGAAACACATCGGGAGGTCATCGACCATCCCCGGGCCATTGCCGAAAGGAGAGGCCATCGGCCCAACTTGGGAGAAGAAACAAAAAAAGTAAACCCCAAGAGAAGAAACCTTCCAGCCACTCCGGCTCGAAAAGAGACAATAACGAACTAAGGAAATCTATGGGAGCCAGCCCAAGGCTCCTCTGACCAGGGTCGAGCCGACGATCCTCGACTCCGCCGAGATCCAGGCCCGCCGGTGCCCAGCCGCCCCGACCCCCACCTCAGGAGAGAGGTGTGGCGCAGCTCGCAGGGGTTCCACGATCCACGAGGAGACGAAGCGCCTGAAGGGATCAAAACACAGACTTGATTTCAAAACCTCGCACTTCCTCGTGGGATTGGTGAGCATGTTTCTGGCCCTTCACAATCAGATCTAGATAGGTTTAATAAGGGGGTGGATTTAAGGGTACAATTAACATGAGTTGTTGTCCCTCGATGTTCTGTGTGTTTCCTTATTTCATGATGATCTTTGTAGAGTATAAGATGCCTGTATTTGCCTTAGTTAGTACTGTGTCGTTATGATTTGTTTGTGTTTTTCCCTCCCATGTACTCCCTTATCTGCTTGCATTTGATTTGATATTTTTTTCTTTATGCAATAAAATTTCATTTTGTTTCATCAAACTTGGTCTACAAGAGTTTTCTCTACATTGTAGTTCCTGCCGCAAAGTCCAGAGTATAGAATCTAAGGGGCGAGTGGGTCGAACCACTCAAGGTTTTACTGTGCAAGAGAGAGAGGCCTCTAGAGAGAGAAACCTCAGAGACATCTCTCAAGGAAAACCCCTTACATTTCGATGGCTGTGTTAATCTGTTTCCGATAATATATGCAGACTGTTGATGGCCTTAACTGCAGGCCTAACTGAATTTAGATTTTGTCTCCAATTCGGCCTAATGCATAATTCAGAGTCTTGTTTGGTTCCAAAATACAAATGCTTTTCTTCACAGAAAAAAACCTGCAGCTTTGGTTTCGAGTTCTGCCAAGCTGTCTGCGTTGCGGAATCCATTTTGGAATCCCACAGGCTTTCTGCCACGAGGCACGGACGCCATCTTGGGTACCCTTTTTAATTCACTGTGTCCACTCAGGGTCCCGTTTATTAATAACAGCCTTCGGGGAAATGCAGAAATTTTGCGAATCTTACAGGTATGATCAGTAAGTTCGCAGATGACAAGAAATTTGGTGGAGTGGTAAATAGCGAGGAGGGAAGCCTCAGGCTACAGGACGATATGGACAGGTTGGTTAGTTGGGCAGAACAGTGGCAAGTGGAATTTAACCCTGAAAAGTGTAAGGTGATGCATTTTGGGAGGACAAACAAGGCAAGGGAATACACAATGAATGGTAGGACCCTAGGAAGGACAGAGGGTCAGAAGGCCCTTGGTGTGCATGTATATAAATCCCTGAAGGCAGCAGGACAGGTAGATAAGGTGGTTAAAAATGCATATGGCATATTTGCCTTCATTAGCCGAGGCATACAATATAAGAGCAGGGAGGTTATGATGGAGCTGTACAAAACGTTAGTTAGGTCACAGCTGGAATACTGTGTGCAGTTCTGGTCACCACACTATAGGAGGGATGTGATTGCATTGGAGAGGGTGCAGAGGAGATTCACCAGGATGTTACCTGGGCTGGAGTGCTTCAGCTATGAAGAGAGACTGGACAGGCTGGTTGTTTTCCTTAGAGCAGAGAAGGCTGAGGGGGACCTGATTGAGGTGTACAAAACTATGAGGGGCATAGATAGGGTAGATAGAAAGGAACTTTGCCCCTTAGTAGACTGGTCAATAACCAGGGGGTATAGTTTCAATGTAAGGGACAGGAGGTTTAGAGGGGATTTGAGGAAAAACTTTTTCACCCAGAAGGTGGTTGGAATCTGGAACTCACTTCCTGAAAGGGTGGTAGAGACAGGAACCCTCACAACATTCAAGAAGCATTTAGATGAGCACTTGAAATGCCATAGCATACAAGGCTACGGACCAAGTGCTGGAAAATGGGATTAGAATAGACAGGGCTTGATGGCCGGCGTGGACACGATGGGCCGAAGGGTTTCTTTCTGTGCTGTATAACTCTATAACTCTATGACCCTCTGAGTGCAGTCCTGCTGAGTATCAATGATAATGGGGCAGTAATTCCTCCCCAAACGCGTGAGTACGGAAGGGGTACGCACGCGCCTGGCCGGAGGAAATGCCGGTTTTCAGCATGCACAGCGCATGCGCTGAAAACCGGCATTTCCTCTCCTCTAACCCAAGAGGTGAAGAGGCTAGCACGTGCGCTGTAGGGGGCAGCGCGTGCATCTTGGATTTCCTCTGTTTTGGGGGATTTGCGCATGTCTAAAGGCCTCCGGTCTTTACACTTGTAAAAAGCACACGTAAGTATTTATTTTTACAGGTAAGTAGTGTTTTAGTGTAATTTAGAATTTTTTTTCCCACAGGTTTATTATTTTAAAGAATCTACAATAAGGTAAGTTTAGTTTTAGACCCTTTTTATTAAAAATCTATTTTTTTCAAAAAAAAAAATTATTGTTTAAATTATTTTTTAAAACTTATTTATACTTAATTTAATGATTGGGATGTTTTTTAAAATTTTTATTTAAAGTTTAAATAGTGTTTTGGGCCCCTGTAGTTTTCATGAGTTTGACAGTTCTTACTCTCAAACTCATGAATGAACCTTCCCCTCCCCTGATTGGTTGTACAGTGCTCACCTGATCCCAGCCGGCACATCGCACTAACTACGCCGCTGGATCAGGTAAGCACTGCGCGCTGACATCTGAACCAGGCCTGTGACAGGAAATGCAAGTAGGCCCGGGCTTCAGATGTCAGTGCGCAGTGTGAGTCGGGGGCTTGCACGTGCGGCAAGCCCCCGACACCAAGTTCTGGGCCAATGTATTCCCTATTGCACATCTCATCATATGGAGAGGTGTTACCATGGAGTATGTAGATACAAGAGCCCAGTGTAATTCTTTGACAGAGCAGCTCAGTAGGCCCAGAACCTGAAGATATGACTGCTGACTAACTTGCACTGCTTAAAGCTAGCCTGCCCCATGAGTTCATTAGTAAAGTGTGACTACATGAAGATATAAATAACAGAAAAAGTTTATACATTGGAGAATCCTTTGCATAATTAGAATGTATCATACAGACATACAATAATTACAAGTCTGGCTTTCGTCACACATTTAACAAATCGGAAATTTAGGAGAGTCAACTAGAAAAACTGTAAATAAAAAATTTCATGGGATGTGGGCATCGCTGGCAAGGTCAGCATTTATTGCCCATCCCTCCTTGCCCTTGAGAAAGTGGTGCTGAGCCGCCTTCTGTGAACCATTGCAGTCCATGAGGTGAAGGCTTTCCTAGCAGTTTGATACAACTGAGTGGCTTGCTGGGCCATTTCAGCGGGCAGTTAAGAGTTAACCACATTGCTGTGGGTTCTGGAGTCGCATATAGGCCAGACTGGGTAAGGATGGCAGATTTCCTTCTCTAAAGGGCATTAGTGAATCAGATGGGTTTTCAACAACAATCCGATAGTTTCATGGTCACCATTACTGACTGATACTAGTTTTTTATTCCAGATTTATTTAATTAACTGAATTTAAATTCTACAGCTGCTGTGTTGGGGTTTGAACTCATATCTTCAGCTCATTAGTCCAGGCCTCATGGATTACTAGTCCAGTAACTAAACCACTATAATACCATTCCCATTAAATGTAGAGAGCAAAGGTGCAGAACAGATATAGAATTTTAAAATAATAACTTAAAGGCAGAAGTGAATGTTCCCAATCAATGTAATATTGTGATGTAAACAAATACCTAGAATTTTTCCTGGAGGTTACCACTGGGATTGAGACATGTACGGCACTTCAGTTACTTAAGTGAAAAAAGGACTTAAGAAACAAAGTGCAAAGGGAAGAATTTTTAGTGAAGAAATGAAATCAAATTAGAGACATTCTGATCAGGTATGTGAAGCATAGGGTAGGAGGAAGTAAGAAAACTTCTGTGAAATTGTTTAGTGTGTTTGTTTAATGGGCGAGTTTAACTAAAGGCATATTTAACTACCTTTTGCAATCTAAAGGCTTAACTATGTAGAGGGTGGCATGTGGTGGTGATTGGCGCGTGCGCCCAGTCAGTTATGCCTCTGACTGTTTTGTGAGCAGTTCAAATCACTCCCACGCCCCTGGGTTCTAGACACCGGACTTAGGTACAAGGCGGCGGTACAGAGAAGACTCGAGTAGACAGGTGGTTGGATGTAAACAAAAGCCAAGATTTTATTGAAGAGGAAAAACTTGATACAATCTTATGGAAAAATTACTAGTATACACTTCTACAGGCAAAAATACAAAAGAATAATAACTATACTTATACAGGGAATGGGGAACACACGGCACATCGAGGGAAAACAACTATCTTAACAATCCCCTTATCCTTATCCCACCCCCTACACCTAACTAGATTAAGCTATGAGGGGTCAGAACTTCATGCTCACCAATCAGAAGGTTTTTAGACTCAAAACAGCGGTTGGGTTCAGGGTTCGCTCTTGATGCTCTCTGGAGCCTGCCGTTGTCACGTGGCCTCTGGGCGCTGCATGGGCGTTGTCCAGGTTTGAGTACCCCAAAGTTAAAGTCTCTGTTTGGGTACTTTACCTTGCAGGGATGATTCTTCGTCACCAGCCGCCAGTTTGAGTTGGTGTACAGATATTCGAAGGTCGGCCGAGGCTGAAGGCCCGATAATTCGAAGCCTCCCCTCAGTTCATCTCCTCAGTTGGTCTTCTTCAGCCGGTCTTCCTCAGGTGGCCTTCCCTCCGGTGGTCTTCCCTCCTCCCCTCATCGCGTCCCGCCTCACCTGGCCTGAATTGTCCGTGTCCGCCCGACCCGGTGCCGGGGCGATTCCAGATGGAGTGGGGAAAAGGCACGGGCAAAGGCCAGGGGGTAAGCACGGGATGGGGAAAGAGCGGCAGCCACGAGGGCGAGGGGCCGAAGAGCAGAGAGAGCAGCAGCACCAGCACACAGAGAGAGCGATTGCTACCTGGGGGCCTTCAATTACACCTTTTTCGAAAACCCTTATCTGCACGCCAAATCAGGTTAGTTCTTTGTCTTAATCTTGGCGGGCTATTTTAAATAATGGTAGCAATCCATACTAACTGTTTTTAGTTGGCCGGTAATCGCATCTACTGGCCCGATAATTGAATTGTATTGTCATGAAAGTTCCTTGATGGGCCTGTCCAGCCTCGATGGCTGTGTTAATCTGTTTCCAATAATATATGTAGACTGCTTGATGACGTTAACTATAGGCCTAAACTGAATTTAGATTTGTCTCCAATTCGGTCTAATACATAATTCAGAGTCCTGCCTGGTTTCAAAATACAAAGTCTCTCTTCACAGACACTGCAGCTTTGGTTTCTATCCACAAGCTGTCTGCATTGCAGAGTCCATTGTAAAATCCCACAGGCTTTCTGCCACGAGGCACGGACGCCATCTTGGGTACCCTTTTTGATTTAAAATGTCCACGCAGGGTCCCGTTTATTAATAACAGCCCTCGGGGAAATGCAGAAATTTGGCAAATCTTACAACTAGGTGGATTAGTGTTTTGTTTTATTTGAGGATGGATTTATTTGCACGTGGTGGGGAAAGTATGGGCTGCACAAATCCTGAACAGAGTTTTGGAAGATTTTCAATAAAAGCAACAAAAACCATTAAAAAAAAGACAGATTTTTCTACTTGTTGGTAGTTTTGACAGCAACCTATCACCTTATAGAAAATGTGACGTATGAAGTCCTATTAGTGCGTCGTTGTTCCTGGTTCAATTGTCCAGACATGGATTTAAAACAGTAGTAAAGATTTTCTCCAGGTGGCTTATAATACACAATTGGGGTAGTTTTTCGACATTGTGCGTTAGTGTAAAATGCGTAATAGAGAATCGGCAGGAGGAAGTAAGAAAACTTCTGGGAAATTGTTTAGGGTGTTTGTTTAATGGGCGAGTTTAACTAAAGGCATATTTAACTACCTTTTGCAATCTAAAGGCTTAACTAGGTGGATTAGTATTTTGTTTTATTTGAGAATGGATTTATTTGCACTTGGCGGGGAATGTATGGGCTGCACAAATCCTGAACAGAGTTTTGGAAGATTTTCAATAAAAGCAACAAAAACCATTAAAACAAGACAGATTTTTCTACTTGTTGGTAGTTTTAACAGCAACCTATCACCTTATAGAAAATGTGATGTATGAAGCCCTATTTGTGCGTCGTTGTTCCTGGCTCAATTGTCCAGACATGGATTTAAAACAGTAGTAAAGATTTTCTCCAGGTGGCTTATAATACACAATGAACGTCATTGGGGTACTTTTTCGACTTTGTGCGTTAGTGTAAAATGCGTAATAGAGAATCGGCAGCCAGTTTTACATCTCTCAATTTTTATTTCCACTGAAGTCAATGGGAGAGATGTAAAACTGGCTGCCCACTCATCCGTTTTACACTATCGCACATAGTCAAGTTTTACCCCATGAAGTGAGTGGATCAACCTTATGCATCAGTCCAGTGTGACTTCTGGTATTGCTGCAGCTACTTAAAGGGAAGTATCCATTCAAAGGGGATGTTTCCTTTTGCCAAGTAAAGATTGTATTCAATTGGCCAACCTGTGGATGAATGGCAGCAAAAGCACCCTTCCTTCACAGATGCAGCTGTAGAATTGCTCCTTCTGGAGATGGGTGAAAGGAGGGTTGCCTTGTTTATCATCCCAGGGCACTCTCCCCAGCAGAGGGTGGTGCAGAGTGCTGGGCAGGAACTGATGCAAAGGATCAATGCATCTCCAATACCCAGGCCACTCAGAAGCAGCTGATAAAAAAGTTTGCTGGCTTGAAAAAATATGCCAAGATAAGGCCACCTACCATAGGAACAGCTAAACGAATAAAGACCATGGTCCATCTAGTTCAGCTTCTATCATCCTGGTAGTCAAATGATACAATGACAATGGAGGTTTTGACTAATCATAGCAATCAATCTATTTCAATTAGTCTACTAATGGCCCACTCTATGACTCTATGACATGATGAGAAAAACACAATAATGGAGAGTTTTGGGAACCATAGGTCCAAAGTCACCTTTTTCCACCCAAGCATGTCTCAAATTACTCATATAGTCCTCCTCATAACAAGTAAATCGGCAAACTATGTATACCAAAGGGGTTTCCAGTTACCTTTGCTGCTGCCTCATTAAAAGCACTGATTTGATCTTACAGGCATTTTGATTGCTGAACAAAGATGACCATTGTAAAAATATCGATATGTTGTCAGATTACTTTTATTTCTAACAAAGACAAAACATTAATGTAGACAGAATTAGTTTAAATCATGTTCTTGAAAAGCTTGGGGGCGAAATTGGGCTCCGTTTTTGAGTGCAACGAGGTCCCTTGAGTCAAGATGTTGCCCGTGGCAGCGCAGACATTCCTAACACGAAATGCCCAGCGCCATATTTGTAAAGGGGGTTAGCACACGCACCTAATGCCCAACGGAAGTATGCAGAGCAGGCAGACCAGGCGGTCAATCAGCATGCAACGCTGATTTGGTGCCAGCACTGCCATTTTGGAGCTCCACACTCCAGCCGACGTCCTTACTAAACCTCCCACAGCTGAACACGTGTTCAACAGCATGAAGGACACCCCCAACAGTGCTATTCAAAAGGATCATCAACTACTCACAGGTTAGTTGCTGAATTTGTTTTTCTGGCTGTTTCTATAATTCTACGCGTTTTGGGTGCTTTTCCATACCTGTTAAAAGTCTCAATAATCCACAGGGAGTGGTCTGACTGGTGCCAACGTACATTTTTGGTGACTTTAAGGCTTGTGCACAAACCAATTGCTTCCAGACATGGGTGGCCAAGTAGGGCTTCCTCTTGGCATGAAGCATGACTGGGAGAATGAGCAGAGGTCACGCAGAGCAGGACAAGCTGCTAGAAGAGGGAGGAGAAGGTGGTGGAGAAGGGGTCTCACCAGCAGGCCACATCTGCAGAGGGTCTTTAGGGAGCAGATCTGTTGGAAAACAGATTGCAGGAGTGCTGTGATGCCCTGGAAGCCACTTTGCACACTCGTATCCAGATCCATGATGGCAGCAGTCTGAGCTTCCATAGCAGCAAGTTGAGATTGCATGACAGCAGTCTGAGCTTCTACTGCAGCACCCAGAGATGCTGCTCGTGTTGCAGTGAAAGCTGAGACATTGGCCATTTGCATCATGGTTGGCTCCACAGGTGTGTTGAAAGGTTGCACTCCAAACTCTGCACAAAGCCCTGTGCCAAGTTGGTGCCGGACTCCTCCATTCTCCTTGACATTGAATGCAGGCTTTCTGGCAGGCTTTCCAGTGCACCAAACATTTGGGTGTGCACACCCTCAGCCTTCTTCTTTACCCTGGCTCATCGAAGTCATAATCTCTAATTCATCTGCAGCAGAACTAGTATGTGACCTCACCCTCCAGCGAGCTGGCACCTGGACTGTCTTTTCCCCCTGCCCTTTTTGCAGAGCAGTTGTGCCCGGTGTCTCACCATGTATATATCCTGCTTCTATCCTATCCTCTAAATGATGTGCTCTGTCAGTATGTGAGCTGGTGGCTGTGACTGTGCAATCGAGGGATGGTGTGTCTTCATCTTCCCTGTCTTCTTGCTCTTCCACCACTGCCTGGGCAGCTTGCAGTTCTTGGGTATATGAAAGGAAAAAGGGACAAGGGTAGGGTTGTGGTGAGGGGAGAGGAGCAGATTCAGGATTAGCAGCTTCTCAGTCAGAACAGACTGTGGAATGAGGAAGATGTGGGAGGAGAGAAGGATAATTAGGTTTGTGGATACTCTCATGTTTAATGGCTTTAGCCCCGCCAGTGGCCACAGCCTCAGCAATGGCCCTTCCCATCATGGTCAACATCATCTCCTCTATGGGGGTTAGAACATGCAGAGGTGCCTCCCCCGCCAGTTAGTTCCTGCTGCCTCCGGTTGTGCACCACCTTCTCCTGCGAGAGAGGGAAGAGTGTCAATGAGTGTCATCATGCAGTATGTTTGGGTGATGTGGCTGTCATGCTTGATTGGCTGCCAGTGTGTGCAAGCTGTGAGATGTGAGTTTGAGGCTCGCAGCAGTGCTAAGTGCGTGAGGGTGAGGCGAAGTATATGAATGTTAGGTATGATTCCTGATTGATAGAGACTTTTGGTAGGTGAGTGATTGGGGTGTGGTGAATTGAGCAGTAGCTGAGGCTAGTGGTGTAGTTGATCGGACATGGCATTTGAAGCAGAATTCACTAACCTTGACCACTCGTGTGAGATGATTAAACTTCTTCCAGCACTGCATCCAGGTCCTTGGGGCTATATTCCTGGCATTGACCTCATCGGCTATCTGTTCCACTGCCTTCTGAGCATGTGTCTGTAGGGCCTCCTGGCCCCCTGAGGATACAGGACACCTCTCCTCCTTTCCACCTCCTGCAACAAGACCTCCAGTGCAGCGTCTGAAAACCAGGCGCCCGCTCTCTCCCATGGTTAGCCATTGATCTCTCTTTCCCAGGTCAGCTTCAGTTGCAGAACGACTCCCAGCACCTGCTGCAGCCACATTGCACCTCCCCTTTAAGAGGTGCAGGCTAGCTTTAAGTATTGCAGGCGAGCTTTAAGAAGTGCAATTTACAAATGATATTGGGCCCCCTGCTGATGCGTGCAGCCAATGAACAGCGCGGGAAGTGCTGCTTGCTCGTAGAAATCTTTGGCCCGTAATTTGCGGTCAGCGGCGAAGCAAAGGCGTTCGCCACTGGTCCCAAAGAATGCTGCGCATAAAGAACTCGTGATCTCTGTGGCGAGAAGTTTGGCTTTTTGACGTGCAACTGAGATCAGTGCAGTTTAGTGGGAATTCCATCGGGAGAGCTGTTGTGATGTCAACAAGCTGTCGAAGCAGCCAATCACAATGCAGAATTCTCACAAACATGGAACCAGGAAGTGAAGAAACTCCTTTTATTCTGACTTTTTAAAATGTTATAAAGAGCAAAACAAAGAATGGCGCTCTCGCATGGGGAAAAGGTAAACCTGAAATAAATAGGAACAAACTTTTAAAAAATATAAATTTTTTAAAGTTTGTTAAAAATTTAAATTTTTATTTAATGGATAAATTTGACACTCCACAAAATCAAAATCAGTTTTTCAGGGCTGTAACATTTGCTTAGCAGGCAATACGCTGTTAAAACCCCAGTTACACCTAATCCAATGAAGTTTAACTTTTAATGGGATATTTAACAACGATATTACCAAAGCAAGTTTTCATCAGTTTCACTGATTTCCCCGATGACACTGATTGCCAGCTATGGGGCTGGGTGGGAACAGTGTCGGTGCAGTGAATGACTGACCACAACTTCAACATTTCCATGTTTGAATGCTCACGCGCTACATCCTGAAGTTGCAGTCAGTTTCAAAGGGGTAATAACCCCTTATTACTCCCTGTTATTACCCACTGCAAATTCTGGGCCATCATAATAAGCAGACAGCACGAAGTTGGCGCGCTACCTGCATTCCACTCAACGGGCGCGGGAATATCGTGCATCAGAATCTCCACATCCGTTTTCAGGGCCTAACCAATTTATCTCCTCCTGTCTTTTCCCCTCAATGATGCTGATAATATAAGCTTTGCAAACACAGGCTTTTCATCACAATCAGGGGTAGTGTAAGGGCAGGCACCATAAAAGGTAATGTGATGCTATGAGAAGAGCATCAAAGGTTGGTTTTAACAAAGCTATGGCTTGCGGAAAAACAATGATAGAAAGTAACAGTATGGTGCAAAAAGGCATGGTGCCTCTCATATCTGTTTGGCAATCGGTTTGAACAACTGGGTGGTCATAAAACATCAGCGTTTTGTATCCAGCAGGAAAAGAACCATAAAAGGAAATTATATAAAGAGATAAAGGGCTAGAAATTCATTATAGCCAAGGAATGGGCAGTGTTAGGACGAAAGGTGGTGAATTAGCATCAGGCGAAAATGCTCTAGACTGCACGCAAAGTTCATCCTCACTGCTCAATAAAATGATTGGAGTCTTAATTCAAGTCTAAAAACCCAAGCTCATTGGCATTACACTTAAAGGCTGGACCGATATTGGGTGCAGCCTAATCGCAACTCATGATTGCCACAGGCTTTGCTCACTACTTAAAGGGGAGGTTTATTGATGCTGTAGCACCTCATTCTCAGCATTGTTGACTGTGCAGCTGCTTCAACAACCATGAGGAGAAGGAGAAGGAGAAGGACAAGGAGAAAGGAGCACTTATTTCCAAATCCTCATGGCAGATCGCTGCCCCAGGGAGAGAGCCCACAGGTTTTTCATGAAGCTTTGGAGGCATTGGTTTTAGCACTGGAGAGAAGGCAAGCAAGCCTGTACCCACCAACTGTCAGGAGGCCCTCGCCACAAGTCTCCCGCACTATGTGGAGGAAGGTGGCACACCACATCATGGACCGCCAGTCTGGAAGCCCAATTGTCCAGCTGCCTCCTCCCTCCCTCCTGTTCATCATCTTCTTCCTCTTCATCTTCTTCCTCATCGTCTTCCTTCTCATCCTCGTTCTCCTCCCTCAGTGTACATATTCCCATCTTTCTCGCTGCCTATGTTCCCTCCATCGTAGATCCTGGAGGGCAAGGTGGCATGCCAGTGCAGCCCCCATTAATCTTACCAAGTGCTGCAGTTTGAATCTTTGAAGAATAAATGTAGCTACTTTGTACTTTCCACAAGACTACTGATAAAAAAGAACCTTGAAATTACTCAATGAACCTTGTAGCAACTGAAACTAACAAAAAGCCACTGAAACTGCCCTAACCTGACAGGTACAAGTGATTACTGATGATCCCTTTAAATAACGTCCCTGCAGCTGGCTTCCTGGTGCTGCATGACAGCTCTCCCTGTCGGTGTTTACTTGACGTGGTGAGGTAAGTGACTAAAAACAATTTGGGAAATCGGGTGTTCAGTGAGCATTGAACACCACTGACATCACGATCTCCCTGGCGTTCAGGTCCCTGGCTGCATTACAGGGGGTCCCAATTTGGCATGCGGTACTGGATTCACCTCACCCTGTCGGTACTGGTCTCACACCGCATTAGCGCCACCTACTGGCGCCAACAGGCAGCACTAAGGGGATGAATTTTCCCCCCGAAATGTTTTAACTCAGTTGGAAGGAAGAAAGGCCTTTTCTGCCTTCGAGACCCTTTGGCTTTTTAAAAATTTGTTCATGGGATGTGGGCGTCGCTGGCAAGGCCAGCATTTATTGCCTATCCCTAGTTACCCTTGAGAAGGTGGTGGTGAGCTACCTTCTTGAACCGCTGCAGTCTGTGTGGTGAAGGGACTGCCACAGTGCTGTTAGGGAGGGAGTTCAAGGATTTTGACCCAGCGACAATGAAGGAATGGCAATATGCTGCCAAGTCAGGATGGTTTGTGATTTGGAGGGGAACTTGGAGGTGATGGTGTTCCCATGCGCCTGCTGCCCTTGTCCTTCTAGGTGATAGAGTTTGCAGGTTTGGGAGGTGCTGCCGAAGAAGACTTGCCGAGTTGCTGCAGTGCATCTTGTAGATGGTACACAATGCAGCCACGGTACGCCGGTGGTGGAGAGAGTGAATGTTTAAGATGGTGGATGGGGTGCCAATCAAATGGGATGCTTTGTCTTGGATGGTGTTGAGCTTGTTGAGTGTTGTTGGAGCTGCACTCATCCAGGCAAGTGGAGAGTATTCCATCACACTCCTTACTTGTGCCTTGTAGATGGTGGAAAGGCTTTGGGGAGTCAGGAGGTGAGACACTCGCCACAGAATACCTAGCCTCTGTCCTGCTCTTGTAGCCACAGTATTTATGTGGCTGGTCCAGTTAGGTTTCTGATCAATGGTGAGCCCCAGGATATTGATGGTGGGGGATTCGGCGATGGTAATGCCGTTGAATGTCAAGGGGCGGTGGTTAGGCGCTCGCTTGTTGGAGATAGTCATTGACTGGCACTTCTGTGGCGCGAATGTTACCTGCCACTTATCAGCCCAAGCCTGAATGTCATCCAGGTCTTGCTGCATGCAGGCATGGACTGCTTCAATATCTGAGGAGTTGTGAATGGCACTGAACACTGCAGGCATCTGCAAACATCCCCACTTCTGACCTTATAATGGAGGAAAGGTCATTGGTGAAGCAGCTGAAGATGGTTGGGCCTAGGACACTACACTGAGGAACTCCTGCAGGAATGTCCTGGGGCTGTGATGATGGACTTCCAACCACCACAACCATCTTCCTTTGTGCTAGGTATGACTCCAGCCAGTGGAGGGTTTTCCCCCTGATTCCCATTGGCTTCAGGTTTACTAGGGCTCCTCGATACCAGACTCGGTCAACTGCTGCCTTGATATCAAGGGCTTGAACAGGCTTGGAGAAGCCACCTTCATGGGTCCTTATTAATATCCACACACGTAAGTTTTGGACGTGAGGCTAACGTGCGCTACTCTGTAGGGTTGTGTCTGGTGTTTAAGATGAATGTTTTGTCAATAATAAATGAAGTGAATTAGCAAACATATTACTGTATCTAGCCTTATGAATCTGTTTAATGGGTAAAGGACTTATCCTTATAACAACCATATGATAGCTACTGTACATTCCAGGCACAACTTACAAATGGGACTCTGGTCACACATACATCTTAAAGATATGCACACAAGTATGCCTTTCAACCAAACCCATCTGCATGATGCATGTTCATTTATTCACACGGATATTAGGTACTTGAGTATCACAGTCTATGGTCTTGATACAGCTAACATAATTTGAAGACACTGGGGGCTAAATTGGGCAGTGTAGCGCCATTTTTTAGGCGCTATGTTGCCACATAAGGATTGAAAATGGGGTCCACGATGTGCACGCAGGCTTCAGATGAGAAGTGCGTAGGACGCACTCACACCTAACAACTGCCGACAACATGTAAATCAGTGAGATGATGATGCAAATCAGTGTACAATGCAAATTTTATGCCAGTGCTGCCATTTTCAAACTCTGGGACGTGAACATGACTGGGAGAATGAAGAGAGGCCACACAGAGCAGGACAAGCTGCTAGAAGAGGGAGGAGGAGGATGGGGATAAGGGCTCTCAGCAGGTGGCCATATCCACCAAGGATCTTCAGGAAGCAATTCTCTTACCTCAACTTCAGCGAGGACCAATACACGAGACGTCTTCACTTCACAAAAGTGGTTGTGGCTGTAATCTGCCAACTGCTGCAGCCACGATTGCAGCCTCAAAGCAGGGCAAGGATCACATTGCCCGTGGCTGGCAAGGTGAATGTGTATCTTAACTTTTATGCATCTGGCTCCTTCCAGGCTATTGCTGCAGATATAAGCAACATCACACAGTTGGCAGTGCACTGCTAGATAAGGTAGGTCACTGAGGCTCTCTATACACAGAAAAACACTTTCATTTCATTCCCTCTTGCCAGAGACAAACAGGCAGAATGATTCCTCTTCCAGTTCTTTGCTGCTGCCTCCTGTTGTGCGCCTCCTTTTCCTGCAAGAAAGAGAGAAGTGTGTCAGTGAGTGTCCTGCAATATGTTTGGTGATGTGGCTGTCATGGTTGAATAGCTGCCAGTGTGTGCAAGCTGTGAGTTGTGGGTGCGAGGCTTGCAGCAGTGCTAAGTGTGTGAGAGTGAGGTAAAGCATATGAATTGAAGGACTGAGTACTGATTGATAGAGATTGTTGGTAGGTGGCTGATGGGGGTGTGGTGAATTGAGCAGTGGATGAGGCTAATGGTGCAGTTGGTAGGATATGCCATTTGAAGATTGAACTTACACACCTTGACAACTCGTGTCAGATTGTTAAACTTCTTTCTGCACTGCATCCATGTTCTTGGCTACTCTCCTGGCATTGGCCATGCTGCTACTTCTTCCCACTGCTCCTGAGCATCTGTCTGGTGAGCCTCCTGCCCCCCTGCAGATACAGGATGTCTCTTCTTCTCTCCACTTCTTGCACCAGGACCTCCAGTGCATTGTCAGAAAACCTTGGTTCACGCTCCCTTGCAGGTTCATCCATTCCTCAAAGTATCACAGCGCAGATTCACTTTTCAAAAACTCCCACCACTTCTGGCAGCCACAATGCGCCTCCCCTTTCAGAGGCGCAGGCTGCCTTCAAATAACGCTAGCCACCCGCGATATCAGGCCCCCTGCTGATGCGTGCAGCCAATGAACAGCCCAGGTAGTGCTGGCTGCACGCAGTAAACATGTAAAAGAGCGGGCAGCACCAATTTACCGCGTTGCCTGCATCACAATGAATGGGCATGGGTTAATCACATACCGTGATCCCCACGCCCGTTTTCAAGGGTTATCTAATTTAACCCCCATTTCTCTCCTTGCAGGACAAAGCGCCACACAACAGATCAGAGCAGAGCCTCGCAAGGTGGGCCCCAAAATGTTGGTAACAAGCCTTTTATGTGGCACTTCATCAAATACCTTCTAAATTTCCAAGTACATAACATCCACTGCATTCCCTATCTATACATTGAGTGATTTCCTCAAAAAATCAATTAAAATTCATTATATATGAAACACTTCAAGAGGTTTATGAAGGACAGACTGTGCTATATAAATGCAGCTTTTTTTTAAACCAAGCTTCCTCCAAATCCCCGCCCTATCACGCAATCTGGCCCAGCATCTGTTACCATGACGACAAGTTCACACTGGATTGACCAAGTGGGCTTCATATCAAGAGACCCCGGCAAAGACAAGCATCTCTTGTACTTTATAGGTCATGGACAGCAAGGAGGGCAAAATATTACTCAATTCAAGTCATCTTTGTTCCACCAAGGAATTCCCTGACATCTAAGCCCCGATTTTATCTCGGACTGGGAGTCTGGTGGGTGGGGCAGAGGTGATGCCCCCGGTCAGCTGTCCACCTGAGACCAGCAGGAAACAGCAGCTGGCCAGTGGACGGGAGCAGAATGTTGGGTGGCAGGATGCTACTGGTCAGGACCGAACAAATGAAGGGGAGGGGTGCGAAGGGAGCCCGGGGGGCTAAAACTTTCCTTTTCAAGGGTAAATGCAGGAATGCTCCGCTGGGAGCCATGACTAAAGTAATATGCTGTTTAAAAACTTACCTGCCTGGACCACCGGTTAAAATTGCAGAGGTGGCCCGATGATATCATCATACCCCAATCTGCATATTTAAGGAAGTTTCAGAATAGTGTTCGTGCTGCCTGTTCAGAAAGCTAAAATTAAAGAGAGCGGGTAAGTCTCCTGATGAATTTTAACTGCCTGCTGACCTCTGTGCATACATCCCTCTGTCTCTCTGGTATATATACAGTCCCCACTGCTTATGGCGGGCGGGTTTGTGCGAATGCAATTTTCCCGCTATACGTGATGGCTGATGTAACGTTTGACAGACTGGCAGATGAGCATCCAAAATAATGCCAGTGCCACCACTTTTAATAAAACATTATTGCAGGTGTAAGGAATATTGCCAAGATCTATGGGCCAGCTGTAGTGTATGTACATTTAAGACAGAACTACTTTTACAGCTCCTGTATACTGTAGTACCGGCAGTGACCACACCTGTATATAAGCCTTGCGCATGCCTCTGTACCCCCAGTCTTGAGACTACCCTCCACCAGTAAATACCTGTTGATTGTTAAGTTACAGCATCCGTGTGGTTATTGAAAAACATCATACTCTCAGAATCACGGATCTAACACCAGCATGGCACGTTTAAGCAACTTTGATTCGAAAGCCGCTGTGATCAGGAATGTCTTTCAGAACTGTCAATTTCTGATCAATTTCAAAGTCCCTGAATCACTGCTGCTGCATTTGTGGATCATTTAATAAGGGGATTATTAAAATCCATTAAAACCAAGTGCCGCAGAGCAAACGGCAGTGGACAGGGACGGGCGAAAGATGACCCGGAACAGCTGCTTAAACTGGCCAAAGTAGCCGGCCCGGTTAATACGGTTTAAGCACTGCCTTTGTAATAGACACCTATGGTAATAGCAAATGGTCAGCGGCATTTGCCCGATATAGGCGGCTGTCCAGAATAAACGTGGACGGTGTAAGTTGTGGGGACTTTAGCCATATACCTTTTAGTATAAATATTTTACAGGGTTCCAATCCCAGCATGGAGCCTGGCTGCTACATCTTGATCTTCTGAGCCAATATCACTTCGCACCACTACACTGATCCCATCCTTTACCAACAAAGCCACCCCATCTCCCTTTCCTTTCTGTCTATCCTTCCGAATTGTCAAATACCCTGGAATATTCAGTTCCCAGCCCTGGTCACTGTGGTAAACCACTGTATTGTATATTGCCACCTCTGGGTGGCGCTGTGTATGGAGGCATGCCTCAGCTGACTCCACCCACCACTGTGTGGGTTTCGTTCAGACTTGTTCAGTCACTCACGAAGAAGCATGGTCTCTTCTTAGCTAATAAAAGCCTTATTCATCTCTTCTTTCAACTCATCATCTCTTCTTCGACTCATCACCTTTTATGAAGTAATTGATAAGCGTATCAATTTTATTAGCTAAAAGTTAAATGGCGACACCTGAGGAGCAACAACAGCAACGGATACAGCAGACATTGCTGAGAGCCCTCAGACCACCACGCCTGGACCTCGACCCTCAAGATGTGGGTGCATCAGCCAAGTTTGAACACTGGCTGAGCTGCTTTGAATCCTTCCTCGCAATCTCACAGGTTACAGAGGAGGATCACAAACTGAAAATTTTGACCGCCCAGGTGAGCCATCAAGTATATATGCTAATCCGGGGACTCTAATATGTACGTGGCGGCCCTCGAGCTACTAAAAGGGCAATATACGCGCCCAGTGAACACAATTTACGCCCGACACCTCTTGGGATCCCGCAGGCAGCAACCGGGAGAATCGGTAGGGGCATTTGCACGGGCGCTACTGGCACTCTGCAGAGACTGCGATTGTAAAGCGGTAACGGCTGTGGAGCACGCGCAGGGACTCGCCTGTGATGCCTTCGTCAGGGGCCTCCAGTCAGACCACACCCGGCAGAGACTGTTAGAAAGCAAGGAACCCGACCTGAAGACGGCCATTGCCCTTGCGCTCTCGTTAGAGGAGGCCCACCGAAACCTCGAGGCATACCCCCGTAACGGCGCCGAGACATGGCAATCGAAACCGTGGGACACGGGACCGCCGCCCCCGGCACCAACCGCTGCAGCGACCCAACCGAGACAGCAGCCTCCGGTAAGAACTGCTTCGATGCCCAGTAACCAGGCCCAAAAATGCTATTTCTGTGGCCAGTTAAAACATCCCAGAGCGCACTGCCCAGCTAAGACAGCTACCTGCTCGGGCTGCGGGAAGAAAGGCCATTACGCTAACGCCTGCAAGGGGAAGCCAGCCAGCAGCGCAGCGTGCGGGCCGTGGGAGCAGCCATCTTATCCGCCATTTTGTGTACCCCCGGCCGCATGGCATCCGCCGCCATCGTATCCAACGCACTCAACCGCCATTTCGTCACCGGAACCGACCACCGTCTCGGCGGATGACTATAGTGACTCACTAAGCCACATACTGGCCTCCGTGACGCTGGATCAAGGCCACCCTCACCATCTATCCAGCTCCATGATGGATATCGCGGTAAACGGCCGCGCCACCAGTTGCCTGATCGACAGCGGGAGCACAGAGAGTTTCGTCCACCCCGACACGGTACGTAGCCACTCCCTCACGATTCTGCCAACGCACCATCGCATTTCTATGGCGTCCAAGTCCCAGTCAATGGACATCAGCGGCTACTGTGTGGTGACCCTGTCAGTAGGGGGCACTGAATATCAAAAATTTAAACTGCTAGTCCTGCCCCGTCTTTGCGCTGCCGTCCTGCTAGGGTTGGATTTTCAGTGCCACCTTAAGAGTGTCACACTAGCATACGGTGGACCCCTCCCCCCACTCACAGTCTGCAACCAACAACTTTTAAATCGCCCGCTGCAAACCACCTGCAGCCTTTCCACATTAAAAGTCCCCCCCCCCTCCCCTGTTCGCTAACCTCACCCGCGACTGTAAACCCATCGCTACCAAAAGCAGGCGGTACAGTGCCGGGGACAGAGCTTTTATCAGCTCTGAGGTGGAGCGGCTCTTGAAGGAGGGCATTATCGAAGGTAGCACTAGCCCCTGGCGAGCCCAGGTTGTAGTCGTTAAAACCACTGCAAAACGCCGCATGGTAATCGACTACAGCCAAACCATAAACCGGTACACCCAGCTGGACGCGTACCCCCTCCCTCGCATATCTGATATGGTCAATCAGATTGCGCAATACAAAGTATTCTCCACCATCGACCTTAAGTCAGCGTACCACCAGCTGCCCATCCGCCATGAGGACCGCCAGTATACTGCCTTCGAGGCAAACGGCCGCCTCTACCACTTCCTTAGGGTCCACTTCGGCGTCACCAACGGGGTTTCGGTCTTCCAAAGGGAGATGGACCGAATGGTTGACCAGAACGCGCTGCGGGCAACCTTCCCCTATTTGGATAACGTCACCATCTGCGGCCACGACCAGCAGGACCACGACGTTAATCTAGCAAATTTCCTCCGTACGGCCCAACGGCTGAACCTAACGTACAATAAGGAAAAATGTATGTTTCACACCAAGTGCCTGGCCATCCTCGGCTGCGTGGTGGAGAACGGAGTAATCGGGCCCGACCCCGACAGAATGCGCCCCCTAATGGAGCTACCCCTTCCCCACTGCCAAAAAGCACTGAAGAGATGCCTGGGGTTTTTCTCCTACTACGCCCAGTGGGTGCCCCTCTATGCAGACAAAGCCAGGCCCCTCATCAAAGCCACCTCCTTCTCCCTGACACCAGAGGCGTGTGCAGCCTTCACTCTTATCAAGAACGATATCGCGAAGGCCGCAATGCACGCGGTGGATGAGTCCATCCCCTTCCAAGTGGAGAGCGATGCCTCCGACTTCGCCCTAGCCGCGACCCTTAACCAGGCGGGCAGACCCGTGGCCTTTTTCTCAAGGACCCTCCAGGGCCCCGAGACGAGACACTCCTCCGTCGAAAAGGAGGCCCAGGCTATTGTAGAAGCGGTGCGTCACTGGAGGCATTACCTGGCCGGGAAACGATTTACCCTGCTCACTGACCAGCGTTCAGTAGCTTTTATGTTTAATAATAAGCAGAGGGGTAAAATCAAGAACGACAAGATCTTGAGGTGGAGAATCGAACTCTCCACCTACAATTATGATATCTTGTATCGGCCAGGGAAACTCAATGAGCCCCCAGATGCCCTATCACGTGGTACATGCGCCAACGCGCAGAGTGATAGGCTGCAGTCCCTCCACAATGACCTCTGCCACCCGGGGGTCACCAGGTTTTTCCATTTTATCAAATCCCGTAACCTGCCCTACTCCATCGAGGAGGTCAGGACCATGACCAAGAGCTGCCAAATCTGCGCCGAGTGCAAACCGCACTTCTATAGGCCGGACAGAGCAAGCCTGATCAAGGCCACCCGCCCCTTCGAACGCCTGAGCGTCGATTTTAAAGGGCCCCTCCCCTCCGCTGACCGCAATGTGTACTTCCTCAACATAGTTGATGAGTACTCCCGTTTCCCCTTTGCCATCCCTTGCCCAGACATGACCAGTACCACGGTCATCAAGTGTCTGAATGACATCTTCGCTCTGTTCGGGTTCCCCAGCTATATACATAGCGACAGGGGCTCATCGTTCATGAGCGACGAACTTCGGCAGTACCTGCTAACAAGAGGTATCGCCACGAGCAGGACCACCAGTTACAACCCCCGGGGGAACGGCCAGGTGGAAAGGGAGAACGCGACGGTTTGGAAGGCAGTCCTCTTAGCACTAAAATCTAAGGGCCTTCTGACCTCCCGCTGGCAGGAGGTCCTCCCTGCAGCGCTTCACTCCATTCGGTCACTGCTTTGTACTGCCACTAATGCGACCCCTCATGAGAAAATGTTCGTTTTCCCCCGGAAGTCTACATCGGGAACCTCGCTACCGGCATGGTTGACTTCTCCTGGGCCCGTCCTACTGCGGAGGCACGTGAGGACGCATAAAACGGACCCCCTGGTCGAGCGGGTGCACCTCCTACACGCCAACCCCCAGTATGCCTGGGTGACATACCCAGACGGGCGGGAGGACACGGTCTCCATACGAGATCTCGCACCCTCGGGTACCCCTGAATTACCACCGTTATCCCCCTTACCACCGTTATCCCCCTTACCACTGTTATCCCCCACCACCCCTCCCAACCCAACCCCTGCAGACGGCATGCCAAAGCCCCAGGAATCTTCGCCAACCACCCAGACACCAGACCCGACGTCGGATGCTGCAACACCACCGCCGCCACCACGACGATCAGGACGTCAGACAAGGCCTCCTGATAGACTTAACTTGTAGTACCCTTCACCCCGCCGGACTTCACATTAAACAAGGGGTGAATGTGGTAAACCACTGTATTGTATATTGCCACCTCTGGGTGGCGCTGTGTATGGAGGCATGCCTCAGCTGACTCCACCCACCACTGTGTGGGTTTCGTTCAGACTTGTTCAGTCACTCACGAAGAAGCATGGTCTCTTCTTAGCTAATAAAAGCCTTATTCATCTCTTCTTTCGACTCATCATCTCTTCTTCGACTCATCACCTTTTATGAAGTAATTGATAAGCGTATCAGTCACCTTGCAACCACGTCTCTGTAATGGCGATCAGATCATACCCATTTGTATCTATTTGTGTCGTCAACTCATCTATCTTGTTATGAATGCTGTGTGCATTCAGATATAGAGCTTTTAACTGGAAGAGCTCAAGCGTACCAGTGCACACCACATGCTCCCTCTGCAGGACCTGTTCATGATGAGATAAAGAGGATTGCTGGAATTTTTTCCTTTTCAGGATAACTCCAACAATAAAAAGTTCAACATACATGTTTCACAGATAAAGACACCAATAGAGCAAGAACTGGTTCACATCTGTATCCACCAGTCAAAACACCTGGATTTACTGTTTCTGAGTCAAAACTTAAAAAATGCAGCAGGTTTAAAAAAAGATATTTCCCCTAGATTTACATCACGTAACAATTGAAAAATAGAAACGCATGGGTTTTAATAATTAATTTCCAGGGATTTGTCTTCAAATATTGCCACAGTTTGTAAGGTTGACAGGGCCGGCTCCTTTCTGCTCTGGCCTTTCTGAAAGCTAGCAGAGAAGTAGCGAGCATGGCAGAAATGGGGGGGGGTTGGTTGGAGGGGGGAGAAATTCGACTCCACTGAGCATTTCTCTGCATATGCCCTTCCTTGGTATTGAGGAAGACAGCAAAGGGACCTGGGAGGGGTAAGTGGTTACCCAGCTACCACACTAAACAGAGCTCTTACTTTCAACTGTCCAAGGAACAATGCTTGAGGAGACTCAGACCTCCAAAGGCAGTGCGCATTTGGTCATGCAGGAGACTGAAACCCGAGCTGTAGCTATCTTTAAGGAATGCTACCGCTCTGTTCATGGATCTGAAGGTATACTTGCTGACATTTTATCCACTGGGATCCTTCATGTCAAGTGCAGGGTATCATCTCTGCAACATTTTGCAGTCAGTGGTTCACCATTGCATCAAGCATGTGACCAGTGGGCTGTTCAATAGAGACGGCCAGTTCATTTCACTTGCAATAGACTCGGCTTCTCAATACAAGAGGGCTTTGGGATTTATCAGGGTGCCAGGCTCCCTAGAGTAGAAGGGGTTGTGGACTGTACTCATATGGCTTTAACATAAGAACATAAGAAATAGGAGCAGGAGTAGGCCATTTGGCCCCTCGAGCCAGCTCTACCATTCAATAAGATCATGGCTGATCCGATTTTGGCCTCAACTCCACTTTCCCGCCCACTCCCCATAACCCTTGACTCCACTGTTGCTCAAAAATCTGTCTATCTCAGCCTTGAATATATTCAATGACTCCGCCTCCACAGCTCTCTGGGGTAAAGAATTCCAAAAATTCACGACCCTCTGTGAGAAGAAATTCCTCCTCATCTCCGTCTTAAATGGGCGACCCCTTATTCTGAGACTATGCCCCCTCACTCTAGATTCCCCCACGAGGGGAAACATCCTCTCAGCATCTACCCTGTCCACCCCCTCAGAATCTTATATGTTTCAATAAGATCACCTCTCATTCTTCTAAACTCCAATGAGTATGGGCCCAATCTGCTCAACCTTTCCTCATAAGACAACCCCTTCATCTCAGGAATCAATCTAGGTGAACCTTCTCTGAACTGCCTCCAATACAAGTACATCCCTTCTTAAATAAGGGGACCAAAACTGTACGCAGTACTCTAGGTGTGGTCTCAGCAGCGCCCTGTACAGCTGCAGCAAGACTTCCCTACTTTTATACTCTATCCCCTTGAAATAAATGCCTTTCTAATTACTTGTTGTACCTGCATGTTAACTTTTTGTGTTTCATGTACGAGGACCCCCAGATCCCTCTGTACCGCAGCATTATGTAGTCTCTCTCCATTTAAATAATATTTTTCTTTTCTATTCTTCCTACCAAAGTGGATAACCTCACATTTTCCCACATTATACTCCATCTGCCAAATTCTTGCCCACTCACTGAACCTCTCTATATCCCTTTGCAGACTCTTTGGGGATGATTTTGCCAGCCCTGAGGAGGAAGGTTTGGAGGCGGGACTGCCGGGAAAATGGCATAATCTGGGGACGGGTCCCCATCCTGCCCCCAACCCGCCTCCGTGCCATCTTCCTGGGAGGCGGGTAGCCGACCTGCGCCGGGTCCCGTCTCCTGGAGGCGGGAAGGGGATTACAGCCACTTAACTGCCTGTTAACAGGTAGTTAACAGGCAGTTAAGAGGATTATCCCCATTTTTCCACCAGAGGCGCGGGCTTCCCGACGTCAGGAAACCCCGCCAGGGTCACCGGGGCGAGCAGTGGGTCTGCGGGGTGCAAAAGTGCACTGTGGAGGTAAGTGATGGGTGCAAGTGTGGAGAGGTAAGTATGTGAGGTGAGTGAAAAGTGATAGAAAATGTTTACTTACCTTTGTTTCTTCCTGCAGGCTTCAACAGTTGGGGAACCGGAGACTCTCGCATCTCAATGGCAGAGATGACATTCTCCGATGCAACAGCCATCTGCTTTCTGTTCAGAAATGAGGTTTGAGGAGTCTTGAATACAAGGACTCATCAAACAACAGAGAATGTCAGTGTTTGACAGCTTCACAGAGCGGTCAAACGATGACAATTCATCTGTCAAAAATTGACAGATGAAACGTCATACGCTGACGTTCTCTGTAACTGGCTTCCCCTTAATTGGCCTGCTAAGCCCACTGGGCGGGCTTAACAAGGTCAATCAAGTGAAAATAGTGTGGGTTGGCCACAAGTCGATGGAGGCGGGACTAAGGGTGGATGCTGGGAGAATATTTCCCTTGGCTGGGGAGTCTAGAACCAGGGGCCTCAGGATAAATGGTAGGCCATTCAGGACTGAGATGAGAAGAAATTTCTTCACACAGAGGGTGGTGAATCTTTGGAATTCTCTACCCCAGAGGGCTGTGGAGGCTCAGTCATTGGGTATATTCAAAACAGAAGTCGATAGATTTCTGACTAGTAAGGGCATCAAGGGATATGGCGATAGGGCTGGTGAATGGAGTTGAGGCAGAAGATCAGCCATGATCTCATTGAATGGCGGAGCAGGCTCGAAGGGCCGAATGGCCTACCCCTGCTCCTATTTCTTATGTTCTTAAACCCGACAAGCAGCAGTCCCGCCTCCAACGCGCCCCCATTGGCAAAATCACCCCCAAAATTTATGTCCTCCTCACAACTTGCTTTCCCATCTTTCTTTGTATCGTCCGCAAATTTGGCTACAATACACTCGCTTCCTTCATCCAAGCCATTAATATAGATTGAAAATAGTTGAGGCCTCAGCACTGATCCCTGTGGCACTCCACTAGTTACAGATTGCCATCCTGAAAATGACCCATTTATCCCAACTCTCTGTTTTCTGTTAGTTAGCCAATCCTCTATCCAATCTAATGCATTACCCCCAACACCATGAGCTCTTACCTTATGCAGTAGAAGATACAGTGGCATATATTAAAAGAAAGGTATACCACTCCCTAAATATTCAACGAGTATGTAACGATAGGCATAAGATTCTGAGGCCATGATATTGACAGGGAGCCGGGGAGGGTGAGAGGGAGGCTGAAATTAACCAAAGAACCTGGCAAGGCCGGGGATATGGAGGCCCTGCTGGACTTCGCGGTGCCCTCATTAGCATAGTGATAGTCTGGCCGGCCGGCGAGAGGATTCACTAGCAGCAGGAGACAGCAGGGGTCATTAGGCTATGACTTTGGTATGTTAATTAGGCCTCCACCTGCCTATTACAGGAGCCTCATCCATGGCCTGATTTCTGCACTTAAAAATTTAAAGAGGTGGGAATGGGGTCAGGTTGCCCGATCCTGATATTGTAAGACCCCCTGACCCTCTCCCACCCATCGGGGGGTGGGGGGGGGGGGTTTAAAACTGAGGCCTGAACATCAACAAAGCATCCTAGCAGTTAACATGATGCAGTTATAATGAAGGTCTTTCTGCCAATCAAAGGCAGGTGTCCAGATGACTCCAGGTAGATGAGGTTTCACCCCAATCCTGGCCAATGACCCCAGTCAAGCTTGCTGAGGAGATAGACAACAAGGCCCATTTGGCCACCAAGGTCACAATAGATCACACCTGGAATGTTGAAAGAATGCTTCCCCTGTCGGGACAAGTCTGTTGATGCTCTACAAAATGATCCCATATTGCTGACTATATCTTGCTTGACTATCCACTAGTGAGTGGAGTCCAGCCGCAGGAAAGGCACCTTCATCTCAGCATTGGCGAAGTTGCGGGCGTTCGTTCCAGCAGCTCCTCTGGCTGCCGTGACTTTTCAGCTCCTCTTTTATGCTGTGATTGCTGCCAGAGGGTAATTGATGTACGGTTTCTGTCTAAGAATGTAGAGTAAATTTAGTGATCCCATGTACCCAGTGAGTTGTTTCGTTCAAAGGTAGCTTCAGGCTGGAGAACTGAAACTATAGTTGGGAGCGCGGAGCGGGTGAATTTAAATTGTAAACAAATCACATTTTTCTTTTATGTACATTTGAATTTAAAATAAAGTGAAACATATGACAACATACCATAGCAGAGATTCATTCATACAGAAAATGCTTTATTGATTATAATTTCCCACTGAACAAAAGATGAAAGGTTTGCAACATACTGAAGACATATTGCAAAGAGACCACAATCCCACAGTTTAAAAGTAGTTAGGAGTAAATGATACTTAGCAACATTTTCTTTTTCCCACCAAGTAACGTTGGCTTAAAAGCAATCAAATAGAGATTACAAATAGAGTAAAAATCATCTTTAAGTTTAGAATTTCATTTCATATTTCAGCATCAACTTATGTTGCCCAAATTCTGTTCAGTTGACTAGATGCCTGAGTGCAACGCTGCACAGGTTTTGCACCTGCACGACTTTGCAGAAATATAGTTGTACTGTTTAGCTTTTCCATTCGTGCACCTCAGCATTGCTATTTTTGTCTCAGATTCATTTTCTTGGCAGCACTGACAGGTGTACTTCATGCCATTTATCAAGGGATCAAATCTGAAAAATAACCAGATCACAGTGGAAGAATTCAGTCAACTTAATATATTATCTTATTATATTGTCCATTTTAATCACATCAAGCTAGAATGCAGCAAGTAGCATTGCCATCATGGTGTCAAGGCAGTTACCCATTGTGAAATACATCACATATATAAGAACAAAGTAATTCAAATTAAATAGCAATATATTTTATCTTAAGACATTGCATACTCTCAAAATAAAAGGAATTAGAAGAGCTCAAACTGCATAAAGTTGACCTCATATCCATTCATCAAATTCTATGGGTTTGCACTATCACTGGATGGCCACTACTAGGCTCGCAACCACCAAAAAGGCCTTTAGCTTTCTGCCACTGTCCCAGGAGGTACCTCCCCCCCTCCTCTCCTGCCAGTAGCTGGAGTAGGTGGCACCTGAGGCAGGAGGCAGGGCGTTTGGCCATTTTTCTGAGCCCTGCTTTCCCCACCTCAGTCAAGGGTCAACTGGCTGTGTTCCCTCGGGAAAGGGGAGGGGGAAAAAGGGAAATTCCCAATAGCACTCTGAGGGGAGGGGAATCCAGTAGTAGGCTTCTCCGCCCAGCTCCTGATTTGGGGCAGTAAACTCCATCCCTGAGTCTCTTCACAGACCCTTGGATCAATCGTATCGATGGGCTGAGATATGGCAGATATTAACGTGGCAGATTTTAACGTGAAAGTTCCTTTATGTAACAGGCTAATAGGTGGAGAAAGCCCCCCCCCCACCATGTTTAAAAGTAATCCTTTCAAATAGTGAAAGAAAGGTTGTAGACTCTGGCATTGTGCATACGTGTGGAACATGGACAAAAGGGGACATCAAGGGAGGAGTTGCAGAATGGCTCACAAGCCTGTTACAGGTATTAAAGACCTGCTTCTTTCCATAACTTGACCGAGATGATCCATTACATTATCCAACAATCATTCCATTCTCTGTGTTTCTTTGTTTTTCCCCTCCCCATTTTCTGATTCTATTTATATGTTTTTCATCTCTTAAAAGTGTACAAGCACAAACCACTGACTGTCCACTCACTACAGAGGTGCTGATTAACCTCCTGGATGTTCCCAGTATTTTTTGTTTGATTCATTTTTCTGGTTAAAGCCCAACAAAAATATTCAACCAAATTACTTACATGGCAAATGAGTTACAAATTCCTCCACATCCATTCACTTGAACATTTGCTGAACAGCCATCCTTGGTGATGTTAAGCTGTTTGTTTTGAACCTTACACTGATGCACTGTAGAAAAGAAAAGTGTGGAAATTGGGAGGAATCAATCAGAATATTTTAAAATCATTTTAAGTTGCCTTATAAAGAACTGTCAGCTCGTACAGATAAAACAAATGGACGCAAGAGATGAAGGAGGTGACATAAGAAAACTACTAGGCACTTGGTCTGAGAATTAAACAAGGCTTTAATCAACTGTTTTTCAACATGGAGATCTAGTTGTATCCTTCACTAGTTCCTGTTAAAGAATGTCCTGCACAAGCTGGGCCCATGCCCGAGTATTTATACTCTCCCTGGACTGCGCCACCAGCAGGTTGCCCAGTATTATTACATAAGTCATTTTCACATGAATGACAAGATTCATGTCAGGAGGCAACAGGTTTTCTTTCTTTTAAAGAATAAAATCTTGAAATTACTGACAAATGATACCAGCAGATGGAAGCTTCATATGGTTTTCCATTGCTATCTTAAAGTAAGCTTAAAGCATTTGTCTGCAAGGAAATAATTGAATAATAATGAACCTGTTGATTGGTATAAATATGCAAAACAATTTTTGAGCTGATGTTGTTAAAATAGGAATCCTGCTTAAGAATCATAGAAATTTATGACACAGAAGGAGGCCATTCGGCCCATCCTATACGTGCTGGTAAAGAGGCCAAGAACTACATTGTGACTTTGAAGTTTCCCGCTGGGTCTGTGCAGAGGTCAGAACGTCAACGGGGCAGAACCTCTGCCGGTGACGTGCGCTGCTGGCTCTGCCGCAATTCATTGGGTCAGCTCAGTAGCATATTACAATGTGGGTCAGATGCACAGGTCCTGTGCAAAATTGGAATCAAATGCTGGGAGGGTGAAGTGCTTGTGTCAGCATGTTGAACTGCACTGAATTCTCACCAAAACATTTTTGTGCTTCTTCAAGACTTTTGCAGATCAGGTAACAGAATGGTCTGGAGCACAATTACTTCATGGCAGCTTGATCATCTGACGTGCCAGTAGTAAAAGAGGGCCTAAGCACAGAGCTCACAATTTACAAATGGGGTGGAAATGTGTCAGGAACGTGCCCTGCCTCAACATGCGTTAATATAGAAAGACGGAACCAGCAGTTTTATAGTGCCTTTCATGACCTCAGGACACCCCAAAGCGGTTCATAGCTAAATTTTTGAAGTGTAATCACTGTTGTAAGGTAGGGAATTCATAACATATAAAGATGAGGAAATTTGGAACTGGAGCAACTTAAAGTTGCTATATGTACTGCAGGGAAGAATATATTCAAATAAATTGCAGTGCACTGAAACTAAGTGCTCACCTTGCAGGGAACATTTATAGCAGCAGTGATGTTCGTCCCATTGTTTCTCAGACTAAACACACAGAAAATATTGAATTATAATTGTTGTATACATATCGTTTAAATATCAATTGTTACACAAGTTATACCAGTGTTGATTGTGATACGTGTGCAAATTACACAGACAATCCAACTACAGATAATGGTTACAAATAAATTCTAGTTACATTTACCAGCGTGCCATTGAGATGAATAATCATATATTTTTCAAACATATTTGCTTTGAAGGTAGTTACAGGAATATTTGCTTCAGGTACATCAATGCATAGTAGTATATAGCAGGGTTATGGGAACAGGGTGGGTAATTATGATTAGAACTATTTGCCCGTGTGGAGGGTAAATGCCGGCACAGACTGGTTGGGCCAAATGGCTATACATTTCACAGCACTGTGTCTCTTTCACTGGGATTCTGCTGTACAATCTACATGAAATTATGATTACATTTTAGAATTCTATTTCAATGTTATCTTTCTTTCGACATTATATGGTCAATAACTTCTAACGTGTATTTTTAGTCAATTCTGCACACAGAGAGCAATGCTGCGGAATGAAATACTTTTCTGCCAGTGTCAGCTGTAATTACTCCCAGCTCAGGATGGCAGAGGATCATTGTAGAATAAAGCTCTGTCTCTTTAATCACGTCAAAGTATCTTTGCCCTAATTTCAGAATTGCACTTTACTACAACAATGTGCTGATTTGTGGAACATTGTGGTTAGTTTCGTATTGTGGACCCATATGGCCAGAATTGAGATGGCTGAAATAAATTTACATGAACTGCTATAGCTGGCAGAGAGAGGAGGCTGTCATTCACTCAGAATGGGTTGGACTTAGCACGAGGCTCTCCCAGGTCAACTATAGCACATCCAGATGTAGAGTAAAGCTCTCTCTATCCTGTCCCAACGAACTGCTTTAACTCCAACTTCACAATATCCTTTATTGCATCGGAGAGAATTTTTCCAATTTGGAGTTTCTCACACTAACCTCTCCAACAAGATTGCTAATTTAGTGTCAATCTGTGCCAAATTATGGATAGTTTTGTACTGTGGACCCAAACTCATGAGAAACTGTATTGAAACTGGCCAACCTTATATTGTGTAAAACCCTTATAGCAAGCAGAAGAAGGCGACATTTATTCCACCAGTCTGGGCTGAATTAAAAGCCTGGTCACAGCATGATGATTCATTGCACCATCCAGATCTTGAAAGCATAATGTGTTAACCCACTGTGCCACCCAATCCTCAATGTTAAGAATGATTTTTAAACGTTCTCTTCATGAAGGATAGAGTATTTTCCTACTAATTCAGATCTGTTTTCTTTTTTTACTGTTCTTCTAAGCATACCATCCATTGGTCAATTAATTACACACATAAGAATTATAGAAAAACAAATGAATACTTCAGTGTTATAATGCATCATGACAAAGGAAATCTACTAAAAACAAAGTACAGTACTGTACAAACCTCGGCACAGATTGGCTGAGATGAACATATTATTTTTGTCTCTACTACCACACCTTCTACACATCTGTAGTGAATACATGTATTATTGGGATGAGACCATTGTTCTCCTTCCTGGAAAAGAAAAGTAGAAATATTAACATAAAAGTGATTATAAAATAAAGAAGTTAGGAGCTACTCCCTAGATGGTTCAGCTGGTTATGGCAGTAAGTAGTCGAGTCATGCAGTCTAGGAAGGTCCAGTGTCTGTCGAGATAGCTGACCTCAGCTTGCGTAAATGTTGGATCATTACAATTGGCCTCAATGGCCCTGGGTTGGGAAGGGCAAAATCAGCTAAGATTCATAGCCACCCCTGCTGGACTGATGTGTGTGAATGTCAGGTGAGCTCTGATATCTCAGATGTAATTCCCCACACCCTCTCTGTTGACTACCTTGCAAACACTCAGTGTCAAGGCTCACACATGAATAATGGTGACTCCGAGGAGGTGCTGGAGGAAGGTCACTGGCTGTAAAATAATGCCCCAGCATAAATGAGTCCATTCTGAAAAGTTGACAGAAAGAGGAAGAAAAGAATTGCAGCATTTATTATACCCAATAAAAATTTCTAAAAAATGAATTAGTCATATGGATTTCTGATTTAATACGTGCTGAAAAATGACAGCACGCTCCAAAAATAATTCTCCTTTCTCTCCTGAAGGGCCCATTGCCATGGGAACAAGCTGGTTTGAATAGGCATGTATCGTCTGTGCCTCACCTGTCCGAAAGGTCACCAGCGGCACTGGTTCCAGAGTACTTGTGGAAGTGACCGTTCTTTATGCATGAGACAGGGCAGTGAGTGTCAGCAGGCCATTCACCGGTAGGACACCACTATAACCAAGTCTGAACCTGTCCTCCACGGATTTCCACCATGTGCACAGTCCAGAAGAAATCACTGGCTAACAACCGACAATGCGAAGCCTGCTTTATTTATTTTCCCCTTGTTTGTGCTAAGATCAGCTAACACAGCACAAGCCAGGGATTCAACCATGGAGTTTCTAGTTCTGTATGTCTCTGTGGTTAATCTAGGCTGAAGGGATTTACACAATGACGACCGCAGTTAAAACATTGACACTGATGCATTGCTTGAGGCAGCAACAGCAAGTACATAATGAGGTTATGCTGGGAAAACCTTTAGCAGATACACAGTGCTGAGTTCCTGTATGAATAACTAACTGAGAAGTAAAGGCAGTTTTGAGACTGATACCAAAAATGAGAAACCAAAGGCAAGTGAAGAAAGATGCAATATGTGATGATATAGGAAAGACAATGGAAGGAAAGGATGGATCTAGGCAAACTTTTGTAATAGGGACTCAATTGTGAGATATATATATATATAGCTTCAAAATGGAAATGAGTTAGACACTAGACAGAGTAACGTCCAAGGAGCACAAGATGGCCCCTGGGAGGGTGGGAGGTGGGTGGAGTTTCACACCGTTTGATTTTAGTGTATTCTGGAATCAGATTGAGAGCTGATCGCTGAGTTAAATTCTCACCTTTGTGTCGACACACAGCTGAAACTGCATTGCATCAATACAAAAGTGACATTATAACTACAACCTAATAAAATAAGAAAGGCGTTGATAGCGTAGATAGGGAGAAACTGTTTCCACTGGCAGGAAGGTCAGTAACCAGGGGACACAGATTTGAGATAATTGGCAATAGAACCAGGGGGGAAATGAGAATTATTTTATGCAGCAAATTGTTATGATCTGAATATATTACCTGAAAGGGTGGTGGAAGCAGATTCAATAATAACTTTCAAAAGGGAATTGACTATGTACTTGAAAAAGGAAAAATTTGCAGGGCTAGGGGAAAAAGCAGGAGAGTGGGGCTAATTGGATAGCTCTCTCAGAGACAATACAGTCATGATGGGCCAAATGGCCTCCTTCTGTGCTCTAAGATTCTAAGCCTTATTGTACACTTGTAATAGTGCAGTTTTACCATATTACCATGTAACACCACACTTTCATTGTTGAGGCTTTAAAAATATAATGGCCCAGAAATTCGGGTCTCCACGGGTGAGTACGCACGGGGTACTCACCCGTAAGCCCAATGGAAGTGCTGGTTTCCTGCATGCACTGCGCATGCGCGGGAAACCGGCACTTCCGATCCCCTAAAAGTAGGGGTTCAGAGGTCGAATGCGTGCGCGGGGGAGGCTGCGCGTGTGCATCGAACTTTGTT
Source organism: Somniosus microcephalus (assembly GCF_052327205.1). NCBI lineage: Eukaryota > Metazoa > Chordata > Chondrichthyes > Squaliformes > Somniosidae > Somniosus > Somniosus microcephalus. Next base: position 36,453,781 of record NC_141003.1, on the reverse strand, counting down.
TTTTTTTGCAGGTTTCCCGGGAAGGTAAGTCTCCAGAAGTTAGACATTTAAAAAGCAGGCGCAAGGCCTGCGTTTTACAAGGTAAGTGGTGAATTAATTAAAATTAAAAAAAAATTTCCACAGGTTTATTATTTTTAAATACTTTAAAGGTAAGTTTATTTTTAGCCCCGTTAGAAAATAAATTTATTTTTTTCAAAAATTTAAATTATTGTTTAAAATAGTTATTTCATGTAATTTATAGTTTATTTTAAAAATGTGATGTTTTTAAAAAATTTATTTGAAGATTTAGTGATGTTTTGTAAGAAGAAGGGGCCCGTAGTATTTCTAAGTTTGACAGCACTTCCTGTCAGACTTATGAATGGAGCATTCCCTGCTCCAATTGGCTCTCCATGGCCCAAGTGATCCCAGGGGACGCATTGAACTAACTGCGCCCCTGGGATACGCAAGGACTGCGCGCCGGCAGCTGGAGCAGGCCCAGGATCGGAATTCCACGGGGGCCCACAGCTCAACGGCCGACACGCTAGGTAAGTGCAGATCGGGGACTTGCACCCGCGGAAAGCCCCCAACCCGAATTTCTGGGCCATTATGGCCCCAGAACAATAAAATCCAGAAAAATGATTCAAGAGCTTAATGAATTGCAACTATCTTAATAAGAATGCTCCATTCTCTTGTGAAATTCTGGCTTGATGTTAGCAGTTTATTGTTATCGCAAGAGATAAGTTTACTTAAGAATATAGATATCAGTAAAGCAATAAAGATTTTTCAAGCACTCACATGTCTTAATCTTCCTGAATTGTCTTTGCATCCTGTGGAAAAGAGAGGTGTCATATTATTAAATGATATTGCTGCCTCTGCCAGTGGTGGCAATAGTGCAAAATGTTTATTAATATTTTAATTGTAATTTACAAATATTTGTATATTTTCATAGAAATATAGCAACTCACTGGTACATGAAGGAACACATTGGGACCCATCTTCAGATAGCATCATTTCATTTGGACAAAAGCAGCCTTCGACAGGTTTACTAAATTTCTCCCTGGGCACCATCATACTGAAAATAAAGATAGTAGTTATTTGTTACGTTTATTCAATATTATAGTAATGAAGGGCATGGTAATGATTATTTAAAAGAAAAACATTTATCAAAACTATTATTTCAAAATATTATAGACATTTGGATAATACAAAATATACCACAAAATACTTACTTGTGTTGACAATAATTGTGATTATATCTGGAACAGGCTTTGTAGATGAAACCTTTTGGACAGGTGTAGTCTTAAAATAAAAAAAAATATTAGGCATAGAGACATTCAAAATATCCACAATATTAAAATCTTCAGAGGCAGTCAGGCTGGTTCAATAAAAGTTCTATCTGGAATAAGTTTACTGTGATCAAAGCACATAACTGTCCCAATTTAAAAACACATTGGTCGCGATTTCCACTACCTGGGCGGGCGAGGTTGGTGGCGGGTCGCGGCCTCACTGCTGGCTCCATCCTGGCCTCCGACATGAGTTTCCCCTGATTGGGCTTGTTAAGCCCGCCCAGCACGTTTCCCGGCCAAATGAAGGAAGCGGGACTGATGACGTCATTTGATGACGGGTCATCAGCCGGTTTCCATAAAGGGACCATGCACAAATTAACTTTGACATTTGTGCTGTCAGTGCTCTACAGCATTGAGCTGCTGCAAACACTGACAAGCACTGCAAAAATGTGCACGGCTACCCCCTGGCACTCCCATGACCCCTCCATATGCTTATGGAGGGAGTCACAGTACACAGGGAGGTTCTATTCCCTTTCATTGGGTGGTAGAGACCTTCTCGGGACACCAACGCAGCCTGGTTGCATATTGCACAGGAGGACACAAGCAGGGATGTCGTCAGGAGGACCAGGCTGCAGTGGCGCAAACCTTTCAATTATCTCACTAAATCACGAAACTTTACTGCAAAGCCACACTCAACCTCATCCTGCGGTGCCACTCATCACATCCCCATCACTCTGCCTTTCCTACCCTACTCCTGCACATTCTTACTCACACCAACTTGCCTTGGGCCTCCACCCATCCCTCTCTATCTACATTATCACTTCCCCATCTCACTAGCACCCCTCACACTCACCCCATCCTAGTCCAATCATACCAGTTAACAACACACAAGGGTAGGCACTTGTGTGTTTTAGCCAATGTTCATGAGAAGTTTCTGTTACTGTGCTGTCAAACATTGGAATCTTTATTTTCAACACTTTACGTTCTTGGACAGATTTGTGTGCACCTTTAGAAGTGGCTTAGTGAGTTGCAGTGAATGGTGAGACATAATGGTACCCCCACAATGCTGAGGAGTGTGAAAGGAATGACTTGGATATTGTAGGGATGCTATGGGTGTTGGTGTTGGTATGGGGTGGTGCCAACCTGGTGCATCATGTGGCAGCCAGGGTGTGCAGCGTCAAGTGAAGTAAATCTTGCCATGGTGAGGCCATCCCTGGCATTCTTGGCAGCAATGTGGTCCGGTGCTGATGCCCTGTGTCCTATGCAGCATCAGGTGATTGTGGAGAAGGTTGGTGTGGTTGTTGGTGTTGCTGGTGAGCCTGGTAATGCTGCTGTTGTGGCTGATCATGGTCAGATTCTGAAGACCAAGGTGAGAGAGTATAAACTGTACCCATGCTGATGGAATAGATGGCAGGCCCAGCCGCTAAATTCGGTTTACCGCCCTAGTGAGGAAGCAGAGCACTATTTCAAGCGCTCCACTTCCTTTCGGGGCGGTGTCAGAGGCGCAAAGCGCGGTAGAGCCAGAGTGCTACATGCCCACTCCGCGTAGCGTTGACACGTTTCAGCACCCCTACACTTCTGTTAAAGAGCTCTGCAGGGCCTCCGATGGTCCACACTAACTCACCAGGGGAGCCCCCGCCCAGGTGATAAGCCCTTTGTGCCCCATTAGCCCCCACCTCCCCCGGAGGCGCTAACAGCAGGTGCAAAGGAGCCGAATTTCGCGGCCTGTATGTACAAAACTATGGCCTAGAAATTCGTTACCTGAGCGCCGGCCATTAATGCTGGTTTGCTGGAAAAAAATGGCCGCTGCCTCGCTTCCGGATGCCTCCGGCGCGGGACACAGCAGCCGCCATGACAGCGCTGGCTGCTGAAATGCAAATGAGCAGATCGTGACGTCAATGGTTGTGAATCGCCTGACTTGATGCCACGTCTGCAAACTTGGACGTTCTCGCTCTGTTTAATGCTCAGTCCTAAGCACGCACAGAAAGGCGTGCATGAAGCAGCCCTGCAGAGATGCTGTCAGCGCTTCTTAAATGGACACACACATCTTTCAGGTAACTTTGCTTTTGAGCTTTTGGACTTTAAAAAAAATATTTTATTGAAGTAGTGGCCTGGTGCAATAGATGCTAAAAGATTACAAAGTGTGCGGGGAGTGCTGGTGGATGCTTACAAGGCTTCGGATGGTAAAGAAAGGCCTCTGAGAAGACAAAAAATACTGGAAATATTCAACAGGTCAGGCAGCATTCGTGGAGAAAGAAACAGAGTTAATGTCTCAGGTCGAGATGCTGCCTGACCTGCTGAGTATTTAAAGCATATTTTGCTTTTATTTCAGATTTCCAGCATTCACTTGCAGAGAGAAGAGGAAGACGCAGAAGAGGAGGAAGTGGAAGGAAGGATGCAACCCAGACAGCCCCTTTCTGGTCGGGATATCCAGGATGGAATTATCCGCCTGTGGTACCAGTGACCACAACCCCAATTCCCCTTTCAACATTAGTCCCACACCTTACCTTCCCTCTGTTACTGACCATCACAGCGTCCTCTTGGCTACAATGCTGAAATAAAAGCCACCACAAAGCAAACTTTCCGATCCAACTTTATACATCTATCCATCCAATATGACATCAAGAAATCAACTCATCACCCTTATGCATTCCCTTAGTGACTGTCTTGCATCTGCCTTTGCCTATTCTAGTGCTGTTATGCAGTGCTACCCCACTGGCTGCAGCATGGCTGATGGAAGGCTGCTGACTTTCATTGGGGGGCACTGCAGATGGCCTTGCAGGGCAACCTTGAGGAGCTCATGGCTGGGAGTGTGAAATCGAGAGATGCTGTTTCTTCTTCTTCTTCACGCTCCTCTCCCTCTTCTTGGTCAACCACTGGCTGGGCAGGCTGGATTTCTTGGGTGTGTGAAATGAGGCAGGCACAAGGGTAGAGTTGTGGTGAGGGGAGGACTGGAAAGCAAGAACTGCATGCTTACGCCATGTACACCTTGTAAATCAGAAGATATTGTGGGATGAGGGGAAAGTGGGATGTGAGAAGGAGGATAAGGTACGAGGATACCGGCATCTTGTATTCTTTCAGCCACACCACTGGCCAAGGCCTCAGCCATGCCCTGCCAAGGATGGGAGGTGTGCCTCGTGTTTGGTACAAATTGTTGGTAGGTGAGTGATAAGGTGGGGGGGGGGGTGGGGTGGGGGCTGGTGGTGGTGGGGTTCATGCATTGAGCAGTGTGTGAGGCTCATGATGTAGTTGGTAGGAGAGGGCTTTTGAAGCTGCAGTGACTTTGGCCACTGGTCTGAGTTCATGAAGCTTCATTGGGCACTGGAGCGAGGTCATGGAGGCGACACTGCTGGCAGTAAGGGCCTTGGTGATCTGGTCCCACATCATTCTTTCTGGAGGGCCTCCTGGCCCCTGTGGGTAGAGGACCTCTCTTGCAGTGTTGACCCCGGCACAAAGCTGGAGTGCTGCGTGCGAGACCCTGGGTGCCCCTTCCCTGGCTTGTTGAGCCATTTGTGATAGTGCTGAAGCACCTTTACCATTTTTTTTTCATGCATAAGGCAGTTCAGCTTTAAGAGCTGAAGACTGCCATTTTGGAATTCTTTTTAATTTTTTTCACAAGGCAGCTGAGCTCTAAGGGCTAATGACTGCATATTTTTTAATGATTTTTATTTTTTTCATTTTAGAAGGCAGTTCCCCTTTAAGGGATCGACACTGCTTTCTAAAATGACAAGCTAGCTTTAAGATAACTCTGCTCTTGCTCCAAGGACACTACGGCCACGCTACATTGGGCCTCCTGCTGAAACTGCCACCAGAAAAAGTGTGTTACACTACAGGTTTTGCGTTGCACTAATTTAAATTAGCAGGCAGCACCAAAATACCGGTGATGCCTGTGCTATTATTGCGGGCGGCTGTTAACTTCGGCCCGTGGTGGCACTGGCATGTTTCTGACCTTCTTAAATTTCTACACCTATACTTTTTTTAATCCTTAAAAATCATCCTATAGTTTCACAACACTCACTGCATAATCCATTTGTAGAGTTTCTCCAATCAGTACATGACCCTGCTGCATTACATGCCATGGCAGCAGCTTCCAGGCTGGAACAGTCCATTGCTGCAGACTTCTTCCCACAGTGGTCATAACGACACGCCTCGTGGTAATGTTTAAGTTCCATCTTGTTTCTGCATATGTAGAATGAACTGCAGAATGGGAATGTAAAACAGTTTAAATACTAGTAACATAACAAAAAGCCAAAATGATTTCCCTTCTAAGAAAACTTCAAAGTTTTACAATGACCATAAAATTACAACGTGAGGAGCATAAGAAATTCCTTTCTCTGCTATTTTGACAGGCATTAGACTATATTTAAAAGGATTAATGCCCGTGTTAAAATAGACGAGGGAAGAATTCTAAGAAATCATATCCTATGATGTAATTTCACAACCATTGTCTCATATCTAATATCATGAAGTTAGTATAATTTTTTATGTATACTAAAAATATTAAGCAATATTGGTGTAAGAGAATTATCAAGAAACCATCTACAATAATGCTTTGATAAGTTTCTTCCATCTCCCACTGGGAGTGCTGCCCATGATTTTCCATCCACTAATTTTAATGGGCCGGATATTCCGATCCCTATGGATGGGTGCGCGCTGTGTACCCACCCGTAGGACATCGGAAATGCCGGTTTCAGGCATGCACTGCGCATGCGCTGAAAACTGGCATTTCCGATCTGTCAAGAATGCTCTTGACAGATCCTCCGGCTGCCCTGGAGAAGGGCCTCTGCGGGCGGATAGTTCTGCTTTTTGGAGACCCTCCGCCCACAGAAAACCCTTACAATTCTTGCGCCTGGTAAAAGCAGGAGTAAGGCCTGCTTTTACCAGGATTAGAGTTGAAAAAAGTTTTTTAAAAATGTTTTCACTGATTTATCATTTAAAAATACTTTTAAAAAAGTTATGTTTATTTTTAGCCCCGTAAAAAACTTTAATTATTTTTTTCAAAAATTTAAATTTTTGTTTAAAATTGTTAATTTATCATAATTTCAAGTCATTTTAAAAATGTGATTAAAAAAAAAAATTATTTAAAGTTTTACTATGTTTTGGGGGTGATCTCCATTCATATATTTGACAGGTCTTCTTGTCAAGTGTATGAAGGGAGATTCCCTTCTGTGATTGTCTCCCCATGGCCCATGTGATCCCAGGGATGCTGCGAACTACTCTGGGATACGTGGGCCCTGCGCACCGACAGTTTGGAGAGGCCCCGCATCGGAATTGTGCGCGTCCCGGGTGCCCTCAGGTAAGGGCGCAGATTTTTCCAGTTCGCAGTCCTCCACCCGCGACAGGCCTGCAATCGGAATATCTGGGCCAATGAAAATAATGGGGATTGACCCATAATCTCCAGATATGCACAACCAGCAGATGAGGTTCCATGCTGGGAGCACATTTCAGAAAATTGGCACTTCTTTCTTGAGACCACATTACTCAACTAGTAAGGTTGGCCCTTCAGGTATATTGTCACTTTTAATACTTCTTGTACATCTACTATATATAACGTGCAGATGATAATGGGCCAATTAATAGTACTCGAAGTTTTAAGAATAATAACATAAATGAAACTCAGATATAGTTCAGAGTTAAGCGATATCCTTTTAGATGGTGGCAAAAATATGTAACATGTATTTAAATGCTTCTTAGCTAGAACCTATAACTAATATGTAGAAAATCTAAGCACTGGCTTTAATTTTTTTAATGTATGTTCAGCAATCTTACATTGGCACAAAAAACAAATTATTTGAGCAATGGCGGCAGTGAATTATTCCAATTTGATTCCCACGCTCTTTCCTTGTATCTTTTAAGAATATTTCTCTTCAAGTGTTTATCTAATTCCCTCCAATGCCCTGACCTAATTGTGTCTTCCTATAGGCTCTTGTTGCCATGCAACCCGAATTTGATGATATCAGCATATTTTGGCATAAGTCCCTCTATGCCCATTTGCAAATGATTTATGTAGATGGAGAATGTGAGGTAAGCTATTCTTTTATAGATAACTTTTAAATATACAGTACTTCTATCACTATGTGAGCTGTGTTAGTCTAAACTATATCTCTTGGAAGTTCTAAACTGACTTAAAATTTCCAACAGATACAGCTTCTTGAATATCTCTAAAAGCATTTATTGGGATTTTCTGGACATTAATAACTTTTGACCATATCAGAAAATCGCTGCCCGTCTTATACGCAGTTGAACAAATCACTCAGTCGATGTTTGTTCAAAAGTATCGTGGCTCCTTCAACCAACCTTTGCAAGACAACCGACAAATAAACTGAGTTAAGATTGGGACAAGATTTTGACTATAGCTAGTTTTTCTTTCACATGCCTTCTGACTGGTGCTGGTGATTGAATTAAAGAAACTACTCAACAAAACTACAACAGGACAGAGCTGCTTTGTTTTTGTCACTGTTGGCAACAGCAAATACAATTTCCATAAAGGAGCCACAAATGAGCTTTAAACTGAAGCGTATCAGTGATGCTGCTAAGCTCTTTCAATTCTCTGCCACCTTTTCACCAGTGCCAAGCAACTTTGGATGCTTTTCTTATATGGATGAGAAGAGGAAATAACGCAAATAGGCCGCAAATGGAAAATGGGATGGCTGACATCATTTTTGTCTCATTTGCACAGAACCACTCAAAAATGGGCAGGTGTTTCTGTGGCCATCAGAAATTTGGGGCAGGTGGAAAAGTGGACAGTTATCCAGCACAATGGAATTTTATCACATTTTCTCAACTAATTAGAAAATACATACTTTTTAATCTAAAGCATGAAAAAAGTATAACATTCTTGCTGACTTTATAACTATATATTTTTTTTAATTATGTGAAATAAAAGTGTAGATAGACTTTGCTATTTATTTTCAAAGAAATGACACAAAAAGTACATACTCTCCCAATATGGCATCACACAGAGTTTTCCCAAATTCACATGGTGGAACGGTAGGAGGCACAGCACAAGGCACATTTGTAGGAGCTGCTTTACAATGCGGCTTATTAGGGTCGTCAACCTTCCAGTCAAGTGCAGTTTTGTGACAACAGTCAGAAGGCTCTATTTGTCCATTCCTTCTTACACATTCATCCTTTATATTTCTAGAACAAGAACCTATGAAACGGAAATATTTTGTGACAGTGAACAAAATCTATTACTCTAATAGTACAAAATTCATGTTTTAAATCTTAATTGTCTTTTCCAAAGGCTTTAACAGGCTAAACTCCACGTACTCAAGAACTTAAGGCTACAATGATACAAGCAAGGGAGAAGGATTTGGAAACACACTGGAAGCGGACAAGTGGTTCCACAGCATGAAGAAAACAAGTTGCCCCATGTTAATGCTCATCTATGTGTGTCATAAATGTAATAGCTAGAGAAAATTTCAGAGTTAAATCTACAGATTCTTGGAGGTTTACAGCACAAAAGGGGGTCATGCAGCTACTGTGTCTGTACCAGCCATTTGCTAGAGCAATCCAGAAATGAATTGCACTGCCACGTGCTCTTTCCAAATTGTAACCCATTAAATTAGTACAGTAGATAATGTAGCTTACACTATCATATCATCATTTATTAACAATAACATATCTCATACCACATTGTCCTTGGGTATTATCTAGGAAGTACTGTTCTGGCACTTGGATCTTGAAGTTGTTTCGGAAACCAATAATGGTGGTTCGAATGTCAGGAATAAAAATGTATACACTGACACCCACTTTTGAAATGTTAAATCCCTCTGCATCATATGGAAAGCTCACAGCTACTCCATTGACTGTTACCTGTAAGAGAATTGATAGAAAACACGTTAAACATCATTTGCGAACTCCATCCTTGAGGAATTTATTACCAAATCGTGTCACGGGAATGATAATAATTAGATCTTTCCAGCCAGTGATCAACAACATTTTTGAAGAATGTGATATTGCCCCAATTTTAACTGGGGACTAGTTTTTGTTGAGTGAGTTTTGGAGCTAGTTCAAATTTCACCCGCTGCAGCAAAAATAAAGGTCCTGCATATTTTAATCCCCGGGCCGGATTTAAAAGCTGCCGGCGGACTCTCACACTATCAGGACCCGACATGCCTACACTAAAAAGGACCCTGCTGGCTTTGGGCGGGCGTCCTTGCCACTTGCTGAGTGGAGCATGTGAAGAGTGTGGCAGGTTAGCTCCCAGTGGTTCCAGGGCGGGTAAGTGACCAGGGGAATTTTAATTACCCCCCGCCCACCCTGATTTCTGCTGGGCAGGTAGGCTTAAAATCACCCCCACATGTTACTTTTTTAAAATCTTATTTGTAATTTTTTTCTACTATTCCTGTGCTCTTATTTCTCATTTAAACTCGGACACCTCTGGGAAAGATGTCAGTTAGAGCACAAAATGTATGGACTCCATCCAGAACGTGGAACATGTCAGGCAGTCTGTCCCTTCCTGCAAACTTATACAACAAGTTCCCTCTCACAAATCTCAACACATCCCTACAGAGGGATGAGTTAATGCCAATGAGAACACACCACTAGTCCCCAGCTGTACAAGAAAAGTGAAAGCCAACCCAGAAACACCCTTGGAGGAGTTGGAATAGACCCTATGCTGGCAGCCATGTCAACCTTGGACCTGAAGTGTGTTAAATCACTGTACATATGAGACTATCAAAGCATCCTCCTGTAAGTGCTGGGTTGTGAGTATGCATCAATACTCGATCAGTGTGAAAACCAGTGTACAATTTTCCCATTGTTAAAAAAAATGGTGAAAATTTCTTCTTGCATAATTACTTTTTTAAAGTTTGCCAGTTTTCCTGCTTCAACTTGTAATCTGCTTGTTTGTGTTCAGTTTCTTGAAATAAAACGCGAGGGGGAGAAAAAGGCCAAAAACCTTAACCCCCTCCCCCCCCAAAAGATTATTGACTATGCTGGATGAAGATGCAGTATAGATAAGTGTGGATGTCATGGGGTAGATCTTCAAGCTGCCGCTCAGGCATAAAACCCGGGTTTCACGGTTAGTCGCCCATTATAGAAACCGCCTGATATTCATTATGATTGATTTCAGTCTGGCCAATCCGTAATGCCACTTCTATGCCACGTTGAAAATCTATCCCATGTTAGGATTGGCTAGACCCCATCTCTACCAATGTACCATGGACAGTAATGGTCAGCATACAATAGGAAGGATATTATTGCCCTTGTGATTTCACTTGTGAGGAAAGGCAAGTCATTTTTGTTCTTCTGTTACTAAAACTCACTATATTTCTAACTTGAATTGAAATAGAAGAGGAAAAATTATGCATAACAGGTATAGTAACCTATAGTATAAAATATACTTTAAAATATCTTTGAATTCAATAAAGTAAGGGCTGTCAGTGCTGTGAAAAGGTTCACGTCACTGACTAATAATTATGTAGTACTACTATGCATGTGTAAACAGACATTAGTACTTACCATTGCTCCATTTGCAGCTGAAAAATGTATGACATTTCCGTTGTAATTAATAATTAGCGTTTGGGAGCAGGATTCGTGTATTGGTGATAAGCAATAATATTTATCAAGTATCACAGAAAAGTTGTATTTTGGGACTATTTCTTGCACAAGAACGTGTGTACAATTTTCAAAGAAGTTATAGAAAAGCCCATCGAAGGTACGATAATGTGGATCACCCCATACTTGACATTCACCTAAAATTTAGGGAAAAAAATGCTATTTAGATTCGGATAACAAAACAGTAAGTAATCGGAATATTTTTTCCATTTGGGGTTTAATATAAGATGAATTTGAATCGATTAAAAAGGTACCTACAGTCACAGTCCCATGTTGAACAGCAGCCGCCTTCAGTTGTGACTCGGACAGGCGCTAACCCACTGTAACAAGTAGGTTTCACAGGCAGTGCACAGGCAACGTGCTCAATTTCATACGTTTGTGCTACAACACAAGTATAGGTCGCACAGTCCTCTTGCCATGTTTCATTGCACTAGGAGAGGGTGACAAACAAATGAATACATCAGCAAGCATTAAAATTAGCTTAACTGTTCCAATATGTTATTGCATATGAAAAAAACCCATCTTTCTGGTTGGCTTGGTTGAACGCATCTAACTATAACAATTCAAAGAAGCCACAGCATCACATCAGTTCGGTTTCTATGAATCGTACACACCTCTTATTATAATGTCATTCTTGGGCAGCAAGCATTGTGTTTGCTATTTTAATATTTGGGTTTTACTGAACATGTCATAGTGAAGTATAAAATGTAAAACAAAAGTGCCAGTAGACATGCACCCCTATATTGCCCTCACCCACCCAGGGACTGAGCAAGTGAGGCACGCTGGTAGTGCAACTATCAAAGCATCCTAATTTGGTAGGTTTGGTCATCAGCATAGCCCTGTTGCACACTCAGGAGCGGGCAGGGAGCGTGGGAGGGGTAGAAAAGGGAATCAAGCTGAAAGGTTTGGGCTTACACTGGGGGGTAGGCAATTTTGGGGCCAAGATCAAGGAGGGTCAGGCTGCAAAGTGGTGCGGCACATGTTTGTCTTCAATCTCCTGTCAATATATGTTTAAATGGTTTTAAGAGATGATTACATGTGTATTTGGAGAGAGTGGGCATCAAAGTGGCATTGCTTCCGCTGCTGGAAATGACATGTCAAATACAACAACAGCAACAACAACTTGCATTTATAAAGCATCTTTAATCTAGGAAAATGTTCCCAGGCTCTTCACAGGAGGAGCGTAATTAGACAAAAATTTACATTGAGCCAAAGAAGGGGTGACTGAAAGCTTGGATAAAGATGTAGGTTTTAGTGAGGGTCTTAAAGGAGGACAGTGAGGCAGCAAGCTTTATGGAGGGAATTCTAGAGTTTAGGACCTAGATGGCTAAAAGCACAGCTGCCAATGATGGGGCAAAGGGAGTGGGGGGTGTGTAAGAGCACAGAGTTGGAGGAATGCAGAGTCCTCAAGTTGGTGTAGGGCTGGAGGAGGTTTCAGTGATAGGAAGGGGCGAGCCAGTGAGGGATTAGAACACAAGGATGAGAATTTTAAAACGGAGGCGCTGGTGGACCAGGAGCCTATGTAGGTCAGCAATCACAGGGTGGTTGGGTGAGCAAGACTTGGTGCGGGTTAGGATACAGGCAGTAGAGTTCTGGATGAGTTCAATTTATGGAAGGTGGAAGATGGGAACCTGGCCAGGAGAGCGTTGGAATAGTCAAGAGGTAACAAAAGCATGGGTGAGGGCTTTGGCAGCCAAAGAGCTGGAACAGACAGGTAATGTTTCAGAGGTAGAAGTTAGCGGTCTTGGTGATGGAGGGGAAATGGGGTCGGAAGCTCATCTCAAGGTCAAATAGAACGCCGAGGGTGCAAACAGTCTGATTCAGCCTGAGACAATGACAAGGGACGAGCATGGAATGGGCATGGAAATGGCAACAAATTGAAAAATAAGGTGAATCACTTATTTTAAATATAATGTTTTGAGTATTAATTTACTGCAACGTCAAACTTACGAGTAATTAGGTGAAGCTTGATTACCTTTCTTGGTGGGTCTGAATTACAGAAACATTCTTCAGGTGTGGCAGTCATGGAGACAGTCGTAGTCTTGCTTGGAGGGGTTGTGCTTGCACTTGACAAACCTACTGAAGCAAGAAACATGCCATCAAATGACTAAAATTTGGGAAGCGGGAATCTGAAATACTGCAGCCATTCAACATATCTCGGTGCACAAATCCTTACAACAAGTGTAGAGTGCAGATGTTGATGTATACGCACAGATTGAGAGAGACAGGTAAAGAGAGTACAAGAAAGACATTTTATAGCTAAAAAATTAAACTGTTCTACCCTTAAGTCAGGGCAAGCATTTAGAGGCATCCCGTATCTGCTGCCTGCATCACTGACCCCACCAGATATCCCAGGGTCAGTTCATTTTACTATTGCTCATGGCCCAAAGGATGTTCTGCCAAGAATAGATTATTTATAATGAGGGAGGACTTCCCAGAAGAATTATTGGGGGTGGGGCGGAAGTAGACTTTGCGTTCATCTAAAGGCAGCCTGCACTTAAAAAGAGACAAGGTAACTCAGCAGGAAGTGAATGTGGTACCAGTGAATACGAGCGAACTGAGAACCGCAAACATTACTGAGAGCAGAACCGATGTGCTTTTGGGGTTAGGAGGCAAAAAGCCTGTCAACTGTGCAGCTCAATCAATTTGGTAGGATGTGATATTGGTAGGAAGCACAATGATCACAAGGAATCCCCTGCAATGTAGGAAAAAGTTCAATGATCTGACAAGGGCAACATAGGTTGGTGCTACAAGAGCTGTGTGCCAATTTGTACCACAGACACAGGGGAATGTGTGTTCAACATAGCATAAGTATTTCTACACTACCCAATAGCGTGCCGCAGTGATCAAGGAATTCACAGATGCAGTTACTCTGTCGCCAGGATACCTCCAGAATCATCACATGTACCCTCTCTCCCTCTCTCCCCCCGCAAAATCCAACACTCCATAGATACGTTCACTGAGATTCTGCCCTACCGAACCATCACATTTCTAGGCTAAAGTTTTTATGGAGCTGATTTTCCAATTTTTGTGTGAACGTCATATCTTGCTGAATAAGTCACATGAAAATGACTTAGGGGTGACCAATGTTTGCTTCAGAAGAAAACCGGTTCTCTGAAAATTGGTAGGCTTCCTCAGGAAATGAATAGTGCCTATGTTACCTCTAGAAATAAGGAAGGATATTCTAACACAGGCCACATAGAGAAGGTTTCTGAAAAGGCTGCCAATCTGATGACAAAGTGGCATAAAGGTGAAAGTGGACAAATCACTCATGTCAAACATCATACTGCTTTATAGAGATATACTTTAAAAAAATCACTTGCCGGTAGTGGAGATGGCAGTAGACCCAGTTGTGGTGCTTGTCCCTGTTGTTGCAGTTATTTCTCCTAAAGAGTAGAGAATCGTTCAAATTATAACAGTATTCCCTGAAATATACCCATTTATCTATAACTCCTCAAATAAACTGCAGGTGTTGAAAAAACTCCTGTCCTTGTTCCACAACAAGTGTGTGCTGAGGCAGAGTTTCCAGCTGCTGACTGTTCAGAAGCTGACCCTGTTGGAATTCCTGCTCTAGCATATCAACATATCGTTGGATGAGCTAGGAGCTTATTCCAAACTTCCTTAGGTTGGGAACACTTGTGTGTGTTGGGGGAAGGGGTGGGTGAGTGGGGGGCACACCCATAACAACATGAATAACCCATTCAGCCACTCAAGCCTATTCCACCAGTTAATTAGATTATGGCTGATCTGTACCTCAGCTCTATTTACCCACTTTTGCTCCATATCCCTTGATACCCTTACTCACTATGAAATTTCTACAATTCTAGAAAACTACAGGAACTCTAATACCCAACACTCAAAAGGCATCATGAGTCAAATTGTTTTCTGCTGCAATACTGGAGCTTTAACATCAGTCATGCGCTGATCTCATTAAAGTTAGGAATTACTACAAAGCATCTCTGAACATGTGGCAGCAAACATTAATGAGAAATAAAAGCAACTCAAACTTTTACTTCCTCAACTAAAATCTTTCAAATGCGCCAAAGTCAAAATCGAACACAGTTTCTATTGAAGTCAATAGAAAGAAAATTGGGCGAGGTAATAACATAGATGCATTTTAGGGGAAGCATATGAGGGTGAAGGGAATAGAGGGTTATGCTGATAGAGTTAGATGAGGGAGGATGGGAGGAGGCTCGAGTGGAGCATAACGTCAGCATGGACTGGTTGGGCCGAATGGCCTGTTTCTGTGCTGTATATTCTCTGTAATTCTAGGAGGTATATAATGTGAGATAGATCTGCAAACACCCAGTTTCCATGCCCAACAAGTTGAATTTTATCCCCATTATTTCTGCTCAAGCTGAAACTCTGATCTAGCTTTATTCAAATATTGAAACTATCGACCAGTGAGTGGGCTAAATAGCTACAAGGGTGAAGTAATGGATGTCTACTGTCTTGGTGCTGAAGTTGAAAAACAACACTTATGTTAAAAGACATGTTAAAAGACACACTAATGTACAATGAAAGAGCCAGTTGTGTTTGCTATCACTTTTGTAGTCATTCCTTCTAAAGAACAATAAAGATATTCAAAACATAACCCTTTGACTGAATTTCTAAACCACTCCTGGACAGATAGCATTAAACTATTACAAGTCTGTTCACACAAAAGTAATGATAATGAACACATTAAATTCAGATTCACAATAGCTTAACCTCTCAACCATTTTCGCCAAAAAAGGAAATGACTAAGGGTCACCAAGCATTGAGGAACGGACTTCCGTTGTGTAAAAGCAAGAAGTTGTATAAATACATTTTGTCAAAGACCCTGCCAACATATATTGAAGAAATCTATAACTTACTGGTTGTGGAACTAGTGGTGAAACCTGGTGTAGTTGGTTTCACTGTTGTAGTTGTCCCTTCTGAAGCAGAATAAAAATTAAAATATTCAAAATGAGTACATTAAATGTTGCTTTTGGAATAAGTCGTAACAAACTTTGCTCAATATTTAGGCCATTAACCACCGCACTCCAACAGGAATGGACAAATTTATGAGAATACGAAAGGAATGGACTTTTACTGCCAAGGAGCTGATGTTGAAAAGGAACACTTATATCTTAGGCCTTGCAATTATATATTGAAAGAAGCCATCACTCACCAGTTGTGTAGGAGGTGGTCGAGCCAATTGTAGTTGCTGTCTCTGTTGTAGATGATCCAACTGAAAAATATTAAACACATTGAAAACCACAAGATTCCAAATCAATTCCTAAATTACACCAGTCGTGTTTCACCGTGAGATGATGTGATTTGTGTTGGGCAAAGATATGCTAAAAATGAAATGTAGATACACATTGCACCCCCTAAAAGGAATGGGCCAATTATCTTGGAGAACAAAGTAATGGGTTTTCACTGTCAAGGAGGTAAATCTGAAAGAGCACTGTTGTGTTAAAAGGCTTGCTAATGTTTATTGAAAGAAGACATCACTCACCTGTTGTTGAACTGGCAGTAGACCCAGTTGTGGTGGTTGTCCCTGCTGTTGTAGTTGTTTCTGCTGAAGAAAAGCAAAAGCATTCACAACTATTACATCCAACTTGAACTGGGACAGCATTGAGAGAGTTTCAACATGAATCAGCAATTACTGCATAAATGAAAAGAGAGTGTGCAAAAGCGTTTTAAAACCCAACACTACCGGTGCCAAATCAGACTGTGTCCAGCCTTAATTTTAGTTGTGTCTTCCATCTGTGTCACTGACAAACTCTCCATCAAGTGAGTGACATTTGGGAAGCTCGATTTTCGGACAGTTAATCCATTCAGCATAGCTTGGTCTAAGACTGCACTGACATTTAGTATACAGAGGGTACATTGAAAACAAAAAGGTGACTTTGGCAAGAAAATAATACTATCATTCACAAAACGAGTATCACAGTTTGAGATGGAGATACAACAACATTGTGGAGTCCCACAGCAGTTCCTCTCAGTGATTCAACAGCTGAATCCTGCAGTTCCATCTGGAGCGATTCCCTGTATATCAAGATACTTGATGCAGAACTGAAGGAAGCTCATCACCGTATTACTGACTGCCCACGACAAACTCTATTGTGCTGCTACTTTCAGCATGATAATTTCAGTTGCATGATCTCATTATCCTTTTGGATCATGTTCCATTCACTAAGATAGGACAGGCTGATTTTAAAGGTTTACATTTAAGGAAGATGGGTGTTCAAATGTGCCTATTGAAACAGGTTGTAACAAGCTTTATTCAATATTTAAGCCATTAACTATTGCCCAGCAGCAGGATGGACTAATTTGTTAGAAGAGCAAAGGAATGGACTTTCACTGATAAGGAGCTGGAGTTGATAAAGAACACTTGTATCTAAGGACAGAAAACGCTGTTAAAACTCAGCAGGCCAGGGCAGCATCCGTGGAGAGAGAAATAGAGTTAACGTTTCAGGTTGATGACCTTTCGTCAGAACTGGAAAAAAGCAGGAAATGGAAAGTAGGTTTAGGGGCTGGGAAAAGGGTTTGGGGATGAAAGAACCCATCTCCATCTCTGGGGATAGGTTATTGACTAACATTCACTTCAAGCCCAGTGACTCCTACAGCTACCTGTACTACACTTCCTCCCATCCCGCCTCTTGTAAGGACTCTATTCCATTCACCCAGTTTCTCCATCTCCGCCGCATCTGCTCCGACGATGCCACCTTCCATACCAGTGCTTCCAACATGTCTTCCTTTTTCCTCAACCGAGGATTCCCCTCTAATGTGGTTGACACGGCCCTCAACCGTGTCCGTTCTATCTCCCGCACTTCTGCCCTCACACCTGCCCCTCCCTCCCGGAACCATGATAGAGTTCCCCTTGTCCTCACCATTCACCCCACCAGCCTCCACATTCAACGGATCATCCTCCGCCATTTCCGCCACCTCCAGCGGGATCGCACCACCAGCTATTCACAATATATATTAATGATCTAGACAAGGGAACTAGATGTAATATCTCCAAGTTTGCAGATGACACAAAGCTGAGTGGGCGTGTGTGCTGTGAGGAGGATGCCGAGAAATCCAAGTATGATTTGGACAGGTTGGGTGATTGGGCAGAAGCATGGCAGATGCAATATAACGTGGATAAATGCGAGGTTATCCACTTTGGTGTCAAAAACAGGAAGGCAGCTTATTATCTGAATGGCAATAGATTGGGAGAAGGGGAAGTGCAACGAGACCTGGGTGTCCTTGTGCACCAGTCGCTGAAGCTAAGCATGCAGGTGCAGCAGGCGGTTAAGAAGGCAAATCGCATGTTGGCCTTCGTAGCGAGAGGGTTTGAGTATAGGAACAAGGATGTCTTGCTGCAGTTGTACAGGGCCTTGGTGAGACCACATCTTGAGTATTGTGTGCAGTTTTGGTCGCCTTATCTGAGGAAGGATGTGCTTGCCATGGAAGGAGTGCAGCGAAGATTCACCAGGCTGATACCTGGGATGGCAGGAATGACATATGAGGAGAGATTGGGTTGACTGGGCTTATACTCGTAGGAGTTTAGAAGAATGAGAGGGGATCTCATTGAAACTTATAAAATTCTGACAGGACTGGACAGACTAGATGCAGGAAGGATGTTCCCGATGGTCGGGGAGTCCAGAACCAGGGGTCACAGTCTAAGGATAAGGGGTAAGCCATTTAGGACAGAGATAAGGAGGAATTTCTTCACTCAGAGAGTGGTGAACCTGTAGAATTCTCTACCACAGAAGGCAGTAGAGGCCAATTCATTAAATATATTCAAGAAGGAGTTGGATATATTTCTTAAGGCTAAAGGGATCATGGGATATGGGGAGAAAGCAGGGACAGGGTACTGAATTTGGATGATCAGCCATGATCTCATTGAATGGCGGAGCAGGCTTGAGGGGCCGAATGGCCTACTCCTGCTCCTATCTTCTATGTTTCTATGTTTCTATGTAAATGCATCTTCCCCTCACCTCCCCTTTCAGCATTCCGTAGGGACCGCTCCCTCCGCGACACCCTAGTCCACTCCTCTACCACCACCAGCACCCCTTCCCCTTTGCCCGGCACCTACCCGTGCAAGCGCAGAAGATGCAACACATGCCCTTATACCTCCCTGCTTCCCAGTGTCCAGGGCCCCAGACACCCCTTCCAGGTGAAACAGCGATTTACTTATACTTCTTGCAATTTAGTATACTGTATTCGCTGCTCACGATGCGGTCTCCTCTACATTGGGGAGACCAAACGCAGATTGGGTGACCGCTTTGCGGAACACCTCCGTTCAGTCTGTAAGGGGGACCCCGAGCTCCCGGTGGCCTGTCACTTTAATTCACTGCTCCATTCCCACTCAGACCTCACCGTTCTCGGCCTCTTGCACTGTTCCACGGAAGCTCAGCGTAAGCTCGAGGAACAGCACCTCATCTTTCGATTAGGCACTCTACAGCCCTCTGGACTCAACATACAGTTCAACAATTTCAGATCATAACCTCGGCCCCTATCACATATATATATTTTCATCTTTTTATCTTCCCTCCCACATGGCAGCTGTCCTTCATTCTGCCAGCAATTCACACCCCATCTAGAGCCATCCTTTGTTCCTTAACCTGTCCCATTACCACCTCCTCTCACCTTGAATATCTCTTAATGTCTCTCAGTGTCTCTTAGTGCTCCTGTTTTCTATCCTATCACTGACCTTCCCTTTTGTTCTTTCATCCCCTCCCCCTTTTCCCAGCCCCTAAACCTGCTTTCCATTTCCTGCTTTTTTCCAGTTCTGAGGGAAGGTCATCGACATGAAACGTTAACTCTGTTTCTCTCTCCATGGATGCTGCCATGGCCTGCTGAGTTTTCCAGCGTTTTCTGTTGTTGTTTCAGATTTCCAGCATCTGCAGTATTTTGCTATCGTACTTGTATCTAAGGCCTTGATATTATATATTGATAAAAGCCGTCATTCACCAGTTGTGAAGGAGGTGGTCGAGCCAATTGTAGTTGGTGTCTCTGTTGTAGTTGTTCCTTCTGAAAAATATTAAAGACTTTGAACACCACAAGGCACCAACTCAGTTCAGAGACTACTCCAGTTGAGTTTCACCATGAGATGATCTGATTTGTGTTGGGCAAAAAATATGCTGAAAATGAAATGTAGATACACATTGCAACCCCTAAAAGGAATGGGCCAATTATCTTGAAGAAAAAAGTAATGGGTTTTCACTGTCAAGGAGGTAAATCTGAAAGAACACAGTTGTGTTAAAAGGCTTGCTAATGTTTTTTGAAAGAAGACATCACTCACCAGTTGTGGAACTGGCAGTAGACCCAGTTGTGGTGGTTGTCCCTGCTGTTGTAGATGTTTCTGCTGAAGAAAAACAAAAGCATTCACAACTATTACGTCCAACTTGAACTGGGACAGCATTGAAAGCGTTTCAACATGAATCAGCAGTTACTGCACAAATTAATAGAGAGTGCAAAAGCATTTTAAAACCATCACTACCGGTGCCAAATCAGACTGTGTCCAGCCTTAATATTAGTTGTGTCTTCCATCTATGTCACTGACAAACTCTCCATCAAGGAAGTGACATTAGGGAAGCTCGATTTTCGGACACTTAATCCATTCAGCATATCTTGTTCTAAGACTGCACTGATATTTAGTATACAGAGGGTACATCGAAAACATAAAGGGGACTTCGGCAAGAAAATAACACTATCCTTCACAAAATGAGTATCACAGTTTGAGATGCAGATACAACAACACTGTGGAGTCCCACAGCTCTTACTCTCAATTAGTCAACAGCTGAACACTGCAGCACATCTGGAGCGATTTCCTGTATATCAAGATAGTTGATGCAGAACTCAAGGAAGCTCATCACCATATTATTAACTGCCCATGACAAACTCTATTGTGCTATTACTTTCGGCATGATAATTTCAGCTGCATGATCTAATTATCCTTTTGGGTCATGTTCCAAAAGGCGTTTGATAAAGTGCCACATAATAGGCTGGCTGGCAAAGATGAAGCCCATGGAATAAAAGGGACAGTGGCAGCATGGATACGAAATTGGTTAAGTGATAGGGGCAGAGAGTAATGGTGAACGGTTGTTTTTCGGACTGGAGGGAGGTATACAGGTGTGTTGCCCAAGGGTCGGTACGAGGATCACTGCTTTTCTTGATATATATTCATGAATGGAGTTGGGTGTACAGGGCACAATTTCAAAACTTGCAGATGACATAAAACGTGGAAGTATAGTGAGCAGTAAAGAGGTTAGTGATAGACTTCAAGAGCACATAGACAGGCTGGTGGAATGGGCGGACACGTGGCAGATGAAATTTAATGCCGATAAGTGTGATGTGATACATTTTGGTAGGAAGAATGAGGAGAGGCAATGTAAACTGTAGGGTACAATTGTAAAGGTGGTGCATGAACAGAGAGACCTGGGGGTATATGTGCACAAATCGTAGAAAGTGGCAGAGCAGGTTGAGAATGCAGTTAAAAAAGCATACGGGAACCTGGGCTTGATAAATACAGGCATAGGGTACAAAAGCAAGGAAGTTATGATGAACTTTTATAAAACAATGGTTCGGCTTCAACTGGACCATTGTTTCCAATTCTGGGCACTGCACTTCAAGAAGGATGTGAAGGCCTTAGAGCTGGTGCAGAAACGATTTACAAGAATGGTTCCAGGGATGAGGGACTTCAGATATGTGAAGAGACTGGACAAGCTGCGGTTTATATCTTTAGTGCAGAGAAGTTTGAGAAGAGATTTGATAGACGTGTTCAAAATCATGAGGGATCTTGACAGAGTAGATAAAGAGAAACTGTTCCCGTTGGCGGAAGGGTCGAGAACCAGAGGACACAGATTTAGGGTGATTGGCAGAAGAACCAAAGGCGACATGAGGAGAAGCTTTTTTACGCAGCGAGTGGTTATGATCTGGAATGCACTCCCAGAAAGGGTGGTGGAGGTAGAATCAATCGTGGCTTTCTACAGGGAATGGGATAAGTAACTGAAGGAAAAACATTGGCAGGCTACGGGGAACGGGCAGGGGAGTGGAACTAGAGGAAGTGCTGTTGCAGAGACTCGGCACGGGCTCGACGGGCTGAATGGCCTCCTTCTGTGCTGTAACCATTCTATCATTCTATCATTCTATGATGTTCCTTTCACTAAGACACGACTGGCTGATTTTAAAGTTCCTCATTTAAGGAAGATTTAAAGTGCCGATTGAAATAAGTCGTAACGAGTTTTATTCAGTATTTAAGCCATTAAATATTGTCCTACTGCAGGAATAGACTAAGTTGCTACAAGAGCAAAGGAATGCAATTTCACTGACAAGGAGCTGAAGTTGAAAAAGAACACTTGTATCTAAGGCCTTGATATTATATATTGAAATGAAGCCATCACTCACCAGTTGTGGAGCCAATGGTAGAGCCAGTTGTAGTTGGTGTCTCTGTTGTCATTGTTCCTTCTGAAAAACATTAAAGACATTCAAAGTCACTTAAACTCCAAGACAGTTCCTAAACTACTCCAGTCGAGTTTCACCGTGAGATGATGTGATTTGTGTTGGGTAAAAACATGCTAAAATTGCATCCCTTAATCAGAATGGGCCAATTATCTTGAAAAAACAAGTAATGGGGTTTCACTGTCAAGTAGGTAAATCTGAAAGAGCACAGTTGTGTTTAAAGACTTGCTAATGTTTATTGAAAGAAGACATCACTCACCTGTTGTGAAACTGGCAGTAGACCCAGTTGTGGTGGTTGTCCCTGCTGTTGTAGTTGTTTCTGCTGAAGAAAAACAAAACATTCACAACTATTACATCCAACTTGAACTGGGACAGAATTGAGAGAGTTTCAACATGAATCAGCAATTAATGCACAAATTAAAAGAGAGTGTGCAAAACATTGAAATCCAACACTACCAGTGCCAAATCAGACTGTGTCCAGCCTTAATATTAGTTGTGTCTTCCATCTGTGTCACTGAAAACTCTCCATCAAGTGAGTGACATTTGGGAAGCTCGACTTTGGGACATTTAATCCATTCAGCATATCTTGGTCAAAGACTGCACTGACATTTAGTATACAGAGGGGACATTGAAAACATAAAGGGGACTTCGGCAAGAAAATAATACTATCATTCACAAAATGAGTATCACGGTTTGAGATGGAGATGCAACAACATTGTGGAGTCCCAAAGCTCTTACTCTCAGTGATTAAACAGCTGAATACTACAGTCCCATCTGGAGCGATTCCCTGTATATCAAGATACTTCATGCAGAAGTGAAGGAAGCTCATCACCGTATTACTAACTGCCCACGACAAACTCTATTGTCCTGCTACTTTCAGCATGATAATTTCAGTTGCATGATCTCATTATCCTTTTGGACATGTTCCATTCACTAAGACAGGACAGGCTGATTTTAAAGGCCTACATTTAAGGAAGATTCGTGTTCAAATGTGCCTATTGAAGCAGCTCATAACGAGCTTTATTCAATATTTAAGCCATTAACTATTGTCCTACAGCAGGAATGGACTAAGTTGCTAGAAGAGCAAAGGAATGGACTTTCACTGACAAGGAGCTGAAGTTGAAAAAGAACACTTGTATCTAAGGCCTTGATATTATATATTGATAAAAGCCATCACTCACCAGTTGGGTAGGAGGTGGTCGAGCCAATTGTAGTTGTTGTCTCTGTTGTTGTGGTTCCTTCTGAAAAATATTAGACGTTGAAAACCACAAGACCCCAATTCAATTCCTAAACTACTCCAGTCGAGTTTCACCGTGAGATGATGTGATTTGTGTTGGGCAAAAATGATGCTAAAAATTAAATGTAGATACACATTTCATCCCCTAAAAGGAATGGGCCAATTATGTTGAAGAACCAAATAATGGGTTTTCACTGTCAAGGAGGTAAATCTGAAAGAGCACATTGTGTTAAAAGGCTTGCTAATGTTTATTGAAAGAAGACATCACTCACCTGTTGTGAAACTGGCAGTAGACCCAGTTGTGGTGGTTGTCCCTGCTGTTGTAGTTGTTTCTGCTGAAGAAAAGCAAAAGCATTGACAACTATTACATCCAACTTGAACTGGGGCAGTATTGAGAGAGTTTGAACAGGAATCAGCAGTTACTGCACAAATGAAAAGAGAGTATACAAACGCGTTTTAAACCCAACACTACCGGTGCCAAATCAGGCTGTGTCCAGCCTTAATATTAGTTGTGTCTTCCATCTGTGTCACTGACGAGCTCTCCATCAAGTGAGTGACATTTGGGAAGCTCGATTTTGGGACACTTAATCCATTCAGCATATCGTGGTCAAAGACTGCACTGGCGTTTAGTATACAGAGGATACATTGAAAACACAAAGGGGCCTTCGGCATGAAAGTAATAATATCCTTCACAAAACGACTATCACAGTTTGAGATGGAGGTGCAACAACATTGTACAGTCCCACTGCTCTTACTCTCAGTTAGTCAATAGCTGAACACTACAGTCCCATCTGGAGCGATTCCCTGTATATCAAGATACTTGATGCAGAACTCAATGAAGCTCATCACTGTATTATTAACTGCCCACGACAAACTCTATTGTGCTATTACTTTCAGCATGATAATTTCAGTTGCATGATCTAATTATCATTTTGGGTCATGTTCCAAAGGGCGTTTGATAAAGTGCCACATAATAGGCTTGCCAGCAAAGATGAAGCCCATGGAATAAAAGGGACAGTGGCAGCTTGGATATGAAATTGGCTAAGTGACAGGAAACAGAGAGTAATGGTAAACGGTTGCTTTTCGGACTGGTGGAAGGTATACAGTTGTGTTCACCAGGGGTCAGTACGAGGACCACTGCTTTTCCTGATATATATTAATTACTTGGACTTGGATGTACAGGGCACAATTTCAAAATTTGCTGATGACACAAAACGTGGAAGTATAGTGAACAGTAAGGAGGATAGTGATAGACTTCAAGAGCACATAGACAGGCTGCTGGAATGGGCGGACACCCGGCAGATGAAACTTAATGCTGATAAGTGCGATGTGATACATTTTGGTAGGAAGAATGAGGAGAGGCAATGTAAACTAAAGGGTACAATTCTAAAGGGGGTGCATGGACAGAGAGACCTGGGGGTATATGTGCACAAATCATTGGGAGTGGCCGAGCAGGTTGAGAAAGCGGTTAAAAAAGCGTATGGGATCCTGGGCTTAATAAATACAGGCATAAGGAACAAAGCAAGGAAGTTATGATGAACTTTTATACAACAATGGTTCGGCTTCAACTGGAATATAGTGTCCAATTCTGGGCACCGCACTTTAAGAAGGATGTGAAGGCCTTAGAGAGGGTGCAGAAACGATTCACAGGAATGGTTCCAGGAATGAGGGATTTCAGTTATGTGAAGAGACTGGAGAAGCTTGTGTTGTTCTCCTTAGTGCAGAGAAGGTTGAGAGGAGATTTGATTGAGGTGTTCAAAATCATGAGGGATCTCGACAGAGTAGATAGAGAGAAACTGTTTCCATTGGCGGAAAGGTCGAGAACCAGAAGACACAGATTTAAGGTGATTGGCAGAAGAACCAAAGGCGACATGAGGAAAAACTGTTTTACGCAGCGAGTGGTTATGCTCTGGAATGCACTCCCAGAAAAGGTGGTGGAGGCAGATTCAATCATGGCTTTCAACAGGGAATGGGATAAGTAACTGAAGGAAAAACATTGGCACAGCTATGGGGAAAGGGCAAGGGAGTGGAACTAGATGAAGTGCTGTTGCAGAAACCCGGCACGGGCTCGACGGGCCAAATGGACTCATTCTGTGCTGTAACCGTTCTATCACCCTATGATTCGATGATGTTCCGTTCACTAAGACAGGACTGGCTGAATTTACAGGTCTTCATTTATAGAAGATGTGTTATTTAACGTTCCCATTGAAATAAGTCGTAACGAGCTTCATTCAATATTTACGCCATTAACTGTTGTCCTACAGCAGGAATGGACCAAGTCGCTAGAAGAGCAAAGGAATGGAATTTCACTGACAAGGAGCTGGAGTTGGAAAAGAACACTTGTATCTAAGGCCTTGATATTATGTATTGAAAGAAGCCATCACTCACCAGTTGTGGAGCCAGTGGTAGAGCCAGTTGCAGTTGGTGTCTCTGTTGTCGTTGTTCCTTCTGAAAAATATTAAAGACATTCAATACCACAAAACTCCAAGACAGTTCCTGAACTACTCCAGTCAGTTTCACCGTGAGATGATGTGATTTGTGTTGGGCAAAAATATGCCAAAAATGAAATGTAGATACACATTGCATCCCTGAAACAGAATGAGCCAATTATCTTGAAGAACCAAGTAATGGGTTTTCACTGACAACGAGATAAATCTGAAAGAGCACAGTTGTGTTAAAATGATAATGGCCCAGAAATTTGGGTCGGGGGCTTCCCACGGGTGCAAGCCCCCGACCTGCACTTACCTAGCGCGCCGGCAGTTGAGCTGTAGGGCCCCGTGGAATTCCGACCGGGGCCTGGTCCAGCTGCCGATGTGCAGTGCTTGCGTATCCCAGGGGCACAGTTAGTTCGATGCGTCCCCTGGGGTCACGTGGGTCATGGGCAGCCAATCGGAGCAGGGAATGCTTCATTCATAAGTCTTGACAGGAAGTGCTGTCAAGACTTATAAATACTACGGCCCCAAAATAGCACTAAACCTTCAAATAATTTTTTTTTTTTAAATAAACTATAAATCACATTAAATAACTATTTTAAACAATAATTTAAATTTTTGAAAAAAATAATTTTATATTCTAAGGGGCTAAAAATAAACTTACCTTGCTTTAAATTATTTAAAAATAATAAACCTGTGGAAAAAATGTTTTAATTTTAATTAATTCACCACTTACCTTGTAAAAAGCAGGCCTTACGCCTGCTTTTTAAATGTGTAAATTCTGCAGGCTTACCCTCCCGGGAAAACCTGTAAAAAAAAACTAAGTTTGATGCGCACACGCAGCCTCCCCTGCGCACGCGTTCGACCTCTGAACCTCTTCGTTCAGGGGAACGGAAGTGCCAGTTTCCCATGCATGCGCAGTGCATGCAGGAAACCGGCACTTCCATCGGGTCCACGGGTGAGTAGTCAGCGCGTACTCACCCGTGGAGACCCGAACTTCTGGGTCATTATATACTGAATAAGGCCATCACTCACCAGTTGTGTCGGAGGTGGTAGAGACAATTGTAGTTGGATGCCTCTGTTGTAGTTGTTGCTTCTGAAAAATAGGGTCTCCACAGGTGAGTACGCATGGGGTACTCGCCTGTAAGCCCAATGGAAGTGCCGATTTCGTGCATGCACTGCGCATGCGCTGGAAACCGGCACTTCCGTTCCCCTGAAAGAAGGGGTTCAGAAGTCGAACGCGTGCGCAGGTTTTCTCGGGAGGGTAAGTCTCCAGAAGTTAGACATGTAAAAAGCAGTCGCAAGGCCTGCCTTTTACAAGGCAAGTGGTGAATTAATTAAAATTAAAACATCTTTTCCACAGGTTTATTATTTTTAATACTTTAAAGAAAGGTAAGTTTATTTTTGGCCTTGTTAGATAATAAAATTATTTTTTTCAAAAATTTAAATTATTGTTTAAAATAGTTATTTCATGTAATTTATAGTTTTTTTTTTTAAATGTGATTTTTTTAAAATTTATTTGAAGATTTAGTGATGTTTTGGGGCTTTTGTATTTATAGGTTTGACCGGTCTTCCTGTCAAACTTATGAATGAAGCATTCCCTGCTACCAGTGGCTCTCAATGGCCCACGTGATCCCAGGGGATGCATCGAACTAACTGCGCCCCTGGGATATGCAAGCACTGCGCGCCGGCAGTTGGAGGAGGCCCAGGATCGCGATTCCACGGGCGTGGGCCCACAGCTCAACAGCCGGCGTGCTAGGTAAGTGCAGGTCGGGGCTTGCACCCGCGGGAAGCCTCCGACCCGAATTTCTGGGCCATTAAAGACATTCAAAACCACAAGACTCCAAGACAGTTCCTGAACTACTCCAGTCGAGTTTCACTGTGAGATGATGTGATTTGTGTTGGGCAAACAAGATGCCAAAAATGAAATGTAGATACACATTGCATCCCCTAAAAGGAATGGGCCAATTATCTTGAAGAACCAAGTAATGGTGTTCACGGTTCAAGGAGGTAAATCTGAAAGAGCACAGTTGTGTTTAAAGACTTGCTAATGTTTATTGAAAGAAGACATCACTCACCTGTTGTGGAACTGGCAGTAGACCCAGTTGTGGTGGTTGTCCCTGCTGTTGCAGTTGTTTCTACGGAAGAAAAAGAAAAGCATTGACAAGTATTACATCCAACTTGAACTGGGACAGCATTGAGAGAGTTTCAACATGAATCAGCAATTAATGCACAAACTAAAAGAGAGTGCAAAACGTTTTAAACCCAACACTACCGGTGCCAAATCAGACAGTGTCCAGCCTTAATATTAGTTGTGTCTTCCATCTGTGTCACTGACAAACTCTCCATCAAGTGAGTGACATTCGGGAAGCTTGACTTTGGGACATTTAATCCATTCAGCATATCTTGGTCTAAGACTGCACTGACATTTAGTATACAGAGGGTACATTGAAAACATAACGGTGACTTCGGCAAGAAAATAATACTATCATTCACAAAATGAGTATCACAGTTTGAGATGAAGATGCAACAACATTGTGGAGTCCCAAAGCTCTTACTCTCAGTGATTCAACAGCTGAATACTACAGTCCCATCTGGAGCGATTCCCTGTATATCAAGATACTTGATGCAGAACTGAAAGAAGCTGATCACCGTATTACTAACTGCCCATGACAAACTTTATTGTGCTGCTACTTTCAGCATGATCATTTCAGTTGCATGATCTCATTAATCTTTTGGCACATGTTCCGTTCACTAAGACAGAACAGGCTGACTTTAAAGGCCTACATTTAAGGAAGATGGGTGTTAAATGTGCCGATTAAAACAGGTCGTAGCGAGCTTTATTCAATATTTAAGCCATTAACTATTGTCCTACAGCAGGAATGGACTAAGTTGTGAGAAGAGCAAAGGAATGGACTTTCACTGACAAGGAGCTGGAGTTGAAAAAGAACACTTGTATCTAAGGCCTTGATATTATATATTGATAAAAGCCATCACTCACCAGTTGGGTAGGAGGTGGTCGAGCCAATTGTAGTTGTTGTCTCTGTTGTTGTGGTTCCTTCTGAAAAATATTAGACGTTGAAAACCACAAGACCCCAATTCAATTCCTAAACTACTCCAGTCGAGTTTCACCGTGAGATGATGTGATTTGTGTTGGGCAAAAATGATGCTAAAAATTAAATGTAGATACACATTGCATCCCCTAAAAGGAGTGGGCCAATTATGTTGAAGAACCAAATAATGGGTTTTCACTGTCAAGGAGGTAAATCTGAAAGAGCACAGTTGTGTTAAAAGGCTTGCTAATGTTTATTGAAAGAAGACATCACTCACCTGTTGTGAAACTGGCAGTAGACCCAGTTGTGGTGGGTGTCCCTGCTGTTGTAGTTGTTTCTGCTGAAGAAAAGCAAAAGCATTGACAACTATTACATCCAACTTGAACTGGGGCAGTATTGAGAGAGTTTGAACATGAATCAGCAGTTACTGCACAAATGAAAAGAGAGTATACAAACGCGTTTTAAACCCAACACTACCGGTGCCAAATCAGGCTGTGTCCAGCCTTAATATTAGTTGTGTCTTCCATCTGTGTCACTGATGAGCTCTCCATCAAGTGAGTGACATTTGGGAAGCTCGATTTTGGGACACTTAATCCATTCAGCATATCGTGGTCAAAGACTGCACTGGCGTTTAGTATACAGAGGATACATTGAAAACACAAAGGGGCCTTCGGCATGAAAGTAATAATATCCTTCACAAAACGACTATCACAGTTTGAGATGGAGGTGCAACAACATTGTACAGTCCCACTGCTCTTACTCTCAGTTAGTCAATAGCTGAACACTACAGTCCCGTCTGGAGCGATTCCCTGTATATCAAGATACTTGATGCAGAACTCAATGAAGCTCATCACCGTATTATTAACTGCCCACGACAAACTCTATTGTGCTATTACTTTCAGCATGATAATTTCAGTTGCATGATCTAATTATCATTTTGGGTCATGTTCCAAAAGGCGTTTGATAAAGTGCCACATAATAGGCTTGCCAGCAAAGATGAAGCCCATGGAATAAAAGGGACAGTGGCAGCTTGGATATGAAATTGGCTAAGTGACAGGAAACAGAGAGTAATGGTAAACGGTTGCTTTTCGGACTGGTGGAAGGTATACAGTTGTGTTCACCAGGGGTCAGTACGAGGACCACTGCTTTTCCTGATATATATTAATTACTTGGACTTGGATGTACAGGGCACAATTTCAAAATTTGCTGATGACACAAAACTTGGAAGTATAGTGAACAGTAAGGAGGATACTGATAGACTTCAAGAGCACATAGACAGGCTGCTGGAATGGGCGGACACCCGGCAGATGAAACTTAATGCTGATAAGTGCGATGTGATACATTTTGGTAGGAAGAATGAGGAGAGGCAATGTAAACTAAAGGGTACAATTCTAAAGGGGGTGCATGAACAGAGAGACCTGGGGGTATATGTGCACAAATCATTGGGAGTGGCCAAGCAGGTAGAGAAAGCGGTTTAAAAAAGCGTACGGGATCCTGGGCTTAATAAATACAGGCATAAGGAACAAAGCAAGGAAGTTATGATGAACTTTTATACAACAATGGTTCGGCTTCAACTGGAATATAGTGTCCAATTCTGGGCACCGCACTTTAAGAAGGATGTGAAGGCCTTAGAGAGGGTGCAGAAACGATTCACAGGAATGGTTCCAGGAATGAGGGATTTCAGTTATGTGACGAGACTGGAGAAGCTTGTGTTGTTCTCCTTAGTGCAGAGAAGGTTGAGAGGAGATTTGATTGAGGTGTTCAAAATCATGAGGGATCTCGACAGAGTAGATAGAGAGAAACTGTTTCCATTGGCAGAAAGGTCGAGAACCAGAAGACACAGATTTAAAGTGATTGGCAGAAGAACCAAAGGCGACATGAGGAAAAACTGTTTTACGCAGCGAGTGGTTATGATCTGGAATTCACTCCCAGAAAAGGTGGTGGAGGCAGATTCAATCATGGCTTTCAACAGGGAATGGGATAAGTAACTGAAGGAAAAACACTGGCACAGCTATGGGGAAAGGGCAAGGGAGTGGAACTAGATGAAGTGCTGTTGCAGAAACCCGGCACGGGCTTGACGGGCCAAATGGACTCATTCTGTGCTGTAACCGTTCTATCACCCTATGATTCGATGATGTTCCGTTCACTAAGACAGGACTGGCTGAATTTACAGGTCTTCATTTATAGAAGATGTGTTATTTAACGTTCCCATTGAAATAAGTCGTAACGAGCTTCATTCAATATTTACGCCATTAACTGTTGTCCTACAGCAGGAATGGACCAAGTCGCTAGAAGAGCAAAGGAATGGAATTTCACTGACAAGGAGCTGGAGTTGGAAAAGAACACTTGTATCTAAGGCCTTGATATTATATATTGAAAGAAGCCATCACTCACCAGTTGTGGAGCCAGTGGTAGAGCCAGTTGCAGTTGGTGTCTCTGTTGTCGTTGTTCCTTCTGAAAAATATTAAAGACATTCAATACCACAAAACTCCAAGACAGTTCCTGAACTACTCCAGTCAGTTTCACCGTGAGATGATGTGATTTGTGTTGGGCAAAAATATGCCAAAAATGAAATGTAGATACACATTGCATCCCTTAAACAGAATGAGCCAATTATCTTGAAGAACCAAGTAATGGGTTTTCACTGACAACGAGATAAATCTGAAAGAGCACAGTTGTGTTAAAATGATAATGGCCCAGAAATTCGGGTCGGGGGCTTCCCACGGGTGCAAGCCCCCGACCTGCACTTACCTAGCGCGCCGGCAGTTGAGCTGTAGGGCCCCGTGGAATTCCGACCGGGGCCTGGTCCAGCTGCCGATGCGCAGTGCTTGCGTATCCCAGGGGCGCAGTTAGTTCGATGCGTCCCCTGGGATCACGTGGGTCATGGGCAGCCAATCGGAGCAGGGAATGCTTCATTCATAAGTCTTGACAGGAAGCGCTGTCAAGACTTATAAATACTACGGCCCCAAAATAGCACTAAACCTTCAAATAATTTTTTTTTTTTAAATAAACTATAAATCACATTAAATAACTATTTTAAACAATAATTTAAATTTTTGAAAAAAATAATTTTATATTCTAAGGGGCTAAAAATAAACTTACCTTGCTTTAAATTATTTAAAAATAATAAACCTGTGGAAAAAATGTTTTAATTTTAATTAATTCACCACTTACCTTGTAAAAAGCAGGCCTTACGCCTGCTTTTTAAATGTGTAAATTCTGCAGGCTTACCCTCCCGGGAAAACCTGTAAAAAAAAGCTAAGTTTGATGCGCACACGCAGCCTCCCCTGCGCACGCGTTCGACCTCTGAACCTCTTCGTTCAGGGGAACGGAAGTGCTGGTTTCCCATGCATGCGCAGTGCATGCAGGAAACCGGCACTTCCATCGGGTCCACGGGTGAGTAGTCAGCGCGTACTCACCCGTGGAGACCCGAACTTCTGGGTCATTATATACTGAATAAGGCCATCACTCACCAGTTGTGTAGGAGGTGGTAGAGACAATTGTAGTTGGATGCCTCTGTTGTAGTTGTTGCTTCTGAAAAATAGGGTCGCCACAGGTGAGTACGCATGGGGTACTCGCCTGTAAGCCCAATGGAAGTGCCGATTTCGTGCATGCACTGCGCATGCGCTGGAAACCGGCACTTCCGTTCCCCTGAAAGAAGGGGTTCAGAAGTCGAACGCGTGCGCAGGTTTTCCCGGGAGGGTAAGTCTCCAGAAGTTAGACATGTAAAAAGCAGTCGCAAGGCCTGCCTTTTACAAGGTAAGTGGTGAATTAATTAAAATTAAAACATCTTTTCCACAGGTTTATTATTTTTAATACTTTAAAGAAAGGTAAGTTTATTTTTGGCCCCGTTAGATAATAAAATTATTTTTTTCAAAAATTTAAATTATTGTTTAAAATAGTTATTTCATTTAATTAATAGTTTTTTAAAAATGTGATGTTTTTTAAAAATTTATTTGAAGATTTAGTGATGTTTTGGGGCTTATATTATTTATAGGTTTGACCGGTCTTCCTGTCAAACTTATGAATGAAGCATTCCCTGCTACCAGTGGCTCTCCATGGCCCACGTGATCCCAGGGGATGCATCGAACTAACTGCGCCCCTGGGATACGCAAGCACTGCGCACCGGCAGTTGGAGGAGGCCCAGGATCGCAATTCCACGGGCGGGGGCCCACAGCTCAACAGCCGGTGCGCTAGGTAAGTGCAGGTCGGGGCTTGCACCCGCGGGAAGCCTCCGACCCGAATTTCTGGGCCATTAAAGACATTCAAAACCACAAGACTCCAAGACAGTTCCTGAACTACTCCAGTCGAGTTTCACTGTGAGGTGATGTGATTTGTGTTGGGCAAACAAGATGCCAAAAATGAAATGTAGATACACATTGCAACCCCTAAAAGGAATGGGCCAATTATCATGAAGAACCAAGTAATGGTGGTCACGTTTCAAGGAGGTAAATCTGAAAGAGCACAGTTGTGTTAAAAGGCTTGCTGATGTTTATTGAAAGAAGACATCACTCACCTGTTGTGGAACTGGCAGTAGACCCAGTTGTGGTGGTTGTCCCTGCTGTTGCAGTTGTTTCTTCGGAACAAAAACAAAAGCATTGACAAGTATTACATCCAACTTGAACTGGGACAGCATTGAGAGAGTTTCAACATGAATCAGCAATTAATGCACAAACTAAAAGAGAGTGCAAAACGTTTTAAACCCAACACTACCGGTGCCAAATCAGACTGTGTCCAGCCTTAATATTAGTTGTGTCTTCCATCTGTGTCACTGACAAACTCTCCATCAAGTGAGTGACATTCGGGAAGCTTGACTTTGGGACACTTAATCCATTCAGCATATCTTGGTCTAAGACTGCACTGACATTTAGTATACAGAGGGTACATTGAAAACATAATGGTGACTTCGGCAAGAAAATAATACTATCATTCACAAAATGAGTATCACAGTTTGAGATGAAGATGCAACAACATTGTGGAGTCTCACAACTCTTCCTCTCAGTGATTTAACAGCTGAATACTACAGTCCCATCTGGAGCGATTCCCTGTATATCAAGATACTTGATGCAGAACTGAAGGAAGCTGATCACCGTATTACTAACTGCCCATGACAAACTTTATTGTGCTGCTACTTTCAGCATGATCATTTCAGTTGCATGATCTCATTAATCTTTTGGCACATGTTCCGTTCACCAAGCAGAACAGGCTGACTTTAAAGGCCTACATTTAAGGAAGATGGGTGTTAAATGTGCCGATTAAAACAGGTCGTAACGAGCTTTATTCAATATTTAAGCCATTAACTATTGTCCTGCAGCAGGAATGGACTAAGTTGTGAGAAGAGCAAAGGAATGGACTTTCACCGACAAGGAGCTGGAGCTGAAAAAGAACACTTGTATCTAAGGCCTTAATATTATATATTGATAAAAGCCATCACTCACCAGTTGGGTAAGAGGTGGTCCAGCCAATTGTAGTTGGTGTCTCTGTTGTAGTTGTTCCTTCTGAAAAATATTAAAGACGTTAAAAACCACAAGACTCCAACTCAGTTCAGAGACTACTCCAGTCGAGTTTCACTGTAAGATGGTGTGATTTGTGTTGGGCAAAAATGATGTTAAAAATGAAATGTAGATACACATTGCATCCCCTAAAAGGAATGGGCCAATTATGTTGAAGAACCAAATAATGGGTTTTCACTGTCAAGGAGGTAAATCTGAAAGAGCACAGTTGTGTTTAAAGACTTGCTAATGTTTATTGAAAGAAGACATCACTCACCAGTTGTGGAACTGGCAGTAGACCCAGTTGTGATGGTTGTCCCCGCTGTTGTAGTTGTTCCTACTGAAGAAAAACAAAAGCATTCACAACTATTACATTCAACTTGAACTGGGACAGCATTGAGAGAGTTTCAACATGAATCAGCAGTTACTGCACAAATTAAAGAGAGGATGCAAAAGCGTTTAAAACCCAACACTACCAGTGCCAAATCAGACTGTGTCCAGCCTCAATATTAGTTGTGTCTTCCATCTGTGTCACTGACAAGCTCTCCATCAAGTGAGTGACATTTGGGATGCTCGATTTTGGGACACTTATTCCATTCAGCATATCTTGGTCGAAGACTGCACTGGCGTTTAGCATAAAGAGGATACGTTGAAAACACAAAGGGGCCTTCGGCAAGAAAATAATAATATCCTTCACAAAACGAGTATCACAGTTTGAGATGGAGATGCAACAACATTGCAGAGTCCCAGACCCCTTCCTCTCAGTTAGTCAATAGCTGAACACTACAGTCCCATCTGGAGCGATTCCCTGTCTATCAAGATACTTGATGCAGAACTCAATGAAGCTCATCACCGTATTATTAACTGCCCACGACAAACTCTATTGTGTGATTACTTTCAGCAAGATAATTTCAGTTGCATGATCTGTAGTGTATGTACCTTTAAGGGGAGAACTACTTTTTACAGCTCCTGTATACTGTAGTACCGGCAGTGACCACACCTGTATATAAACCCTGAGTAGGGACCTGTACAGTTAATTTTAGATTAACCCTCATCCAGTAAACACCTGTTGATTGTTCCCTGCAGTCTCTTGTCTCATTATTGAAGGAAACACAACATCAAGATACACGGATCTAACAGTGGCGACGAGACGATTCAAACCTACCTGCAACTCTGCATCACCTCCCAGGGATTCGTTCCTGGAGAACAGTGAAAGAAGAAGGCCGAGTCCAGAAGCACGGGCGTCGACCGTCCAGCGGAGATTTGAGCATCGCAGGGGAGGCTGTTGAGAGCTGGGCTTGGTTCTCCAGTCACGGTGGTCCAGCTAAACGGGCTGGCAACAGGTACAGCGCAGACCCTTCCCGGACAGCAGCGGCTAGAGCCGACCGACGGCACAGAAAAGGCCGAGCAGCGTTGACGGGAGGAGAGGGTAGAGCGCACAGGGCGCAGCCGGTGTTCAGCACCGAGCGGTGTCGACGGGAGAAGAGAGAGGGTAGAGCGCAGCCGGTGTTCAAGGGCCGAGCAGCGGCAACGAGAGAGAGAGGCGCGCAGGAAAATGCGCAAGCCGGTGTTCAAGGGCCGAGCCGCAGCGGAGAAGAAGGGAGAGCGCGGGAGACGCCATTAAGAAGGGAGAGCGTGGGAGACGCCATTTTGAGCCGCAGCGGAGAAGAAGGGAGAGCGCGGGAGACGCCGTTTTGAGCCGCAGCGGAGAAGAAGGGAGAGCGCGGGAGACGCCATTTTGAGCCAGTCTAACCACACCCAAAAATGCCGAAGAGTGGCAGTATCACAGCGTTCGACAATGAAGTCGAAGATTGGACGACATATGTCGAACGCATTGAAGTATACTGCAAGGCGAATGAAATGCCAGATGACAAGAAAGCGCTGGTATTGTTGAATTCAATGGGTGCAAAAATGTATGGTTTACTGCGAAACCTAGTAAACCCAGAGAAACCAGCAGAAAATAATTTTGAAAACACGGGGCTAGATTTTCAGTATAGACAGTTTTGGGGCGCTAACGTAAGCGCCCGCCCCAAAGTAGCGCCCCGTTGCCGGAAATTCAGTGGCTTCGCCCTAAGAGGTTGGTGAAGCGCTAAAAGAGGCGTTCCACTACTATCTTTAGGCGCTAAGCCGGCGGTGCAGAGCGCAGCGCCCGAGCTCGGGCGCAGCGCACGGCAGACACTCTGGTGCCAGTGAGCTCTTAAAGGGGAAGGATGCATGTGTTTTTTGAGGAGGAGGAGGAGGAGGACATAAATACACCGTTCACAACAACACACTGGATCCTTCCACACAACACATGCAGACTGCCGTTTATAGTGCAGGAGGAGTGCCCTTTAATTTGCGCTCCCCAGGGTGTGTTGCGTTCCATTTTACAAACGCTCTGGACGCCAGCCGCACAATGGGGCGGTCCGACTGAAGTTTGGATTCGGGGCGGCCAAAGGGCGTTGCACGAGGATGTGACGTCATTTTCTGCGCGCGCATCCGGGCGGCCGCTAAACTTTGCGCCGGCGCTAACGGGCAACTTAATTTGGGGCGGGGCGCAAACTGCGCTGCGCCCGGGCGCTACACGAATTGCGCCCGAAAATCACTTCTCTTAAGGCGCTAACTGCTGGCGCAAGCAACTGAAAATCTAGCCCATAGTGTCAATCCTACAGGACCACTTAAACCCCACACCGCTGCTGATAGCAGAAAGATTTAAGTTTCACAAAAGGAACCAGCATAAAGATGAAAGTAATGCTGAGTATTTAACGGAACTGCGCAAGCTATCGAAACACTGCCAGTTTGGAACGGGACTAGCAGACACTTTAAGGGACAAGTTCGTGTGTGGGCTGCAAAGTGAAGGAATCCAGAAACGGCTTCTATCAGAAAAAGGATCTTACGCTGGACAAGGCTTTCAGCATGGCAGTATCACACGAAGCAGCAGCATGGGGCGCAGCAGAGATACAACGGAGACCGCAAGAATATGGCACAAATGAAATGTCATACGGAACAGTGAAGTGCTATCGCTGCGGTAGAACAACACACGACCATAAGGATTGCTGGTTCAAGGACCAAGTGTGCAGACAGTGTGGAAAAGTAGGACACATAGCAAGAGTCTGCAGGTCGGAAAAGAAAACCAGCAGCAAGAAATCTCCACAGGAGAAGTACAAGAAGGTACATAAGGTGACGGAGAGTAGTTCAGACGAACAGAAAAGTGATACAGACTCTGGAAGCAAGGAGCTGGGTTGTCTGAAACTACATAATGTGATCAAAACGGAGGATCACCAAACTATCTGGGTCACGCTCAAGATAGCCGGAGTCCAAGTGAAAATGGAATTGGACACAGGATCAGCCCTAACAGCCATAAACCGAAGGGACTACAAGCGGCTATTCTCACATATACCCTTGAGAGATACAGAGATCGTCTTGAAGATGTACACGGGGCAAAAACTCTACCCCAAAGGAAAAATAAGGGTGAACATTATATATAACGGCAAGGAAACACCAAAAATGGACCTATATGTATTGCCAGAGGGAGGACCACCACTACTAGGACGTGAATGGATCTGGAAGATACAGCTAGATTGGCATTCCATACAAGCACTGACTGTAGATGCCAAAAAGGATGACGACGTCACACCTGGACGACTGTCAAAAATGCTAACTGACGCACAAGAAGTGTTCCAGGAGGAACTCGGAACACTAAAAGGCATAACAGCGATGATCAAAATAGAGGAAAATGCAAGCCCAAAGTTTTTTAAGGCCAGACCGGTGCCTTATGCGATCCGCCCAGCCGTCGAAGCAGAGCTGGAAGGTTTGGAACGTTCAGGAGTACTGTCCAAAGTGGACTGGAGCGAGTGGGCTACACCCATCGTTCCTGTAATGAAGAGGTCATTGAGTAATACACCTGCGGAAACAAAGAAGGTTCGCATCTGTGGGGACTTTAAGGTGACAGTGAACCCAGTCCTTCACACGGTACAATATCCGCTTCTGCGGATTGAAGATATTTTCGCCTCGCTATCTGGAGGGAAATGCTTCACTAAGATTGATCTGGCCCAGGCGTACCTGCAAATGGAGGTAGAAGAAGCCTCGAAACAGTACCTCACGAGCAACACTCATAAAGGTCACTACCAATACAACCGGCTGGTGTTCGGGGTAGCATCAGCTCCGGCTATTTGGCAAAGGGCAATGGATCAAGTCCTGCAAGGGATTCCAGGGACCCAGTGTTATTTGGATGACATCCTGGTCACGGGCGAAAATGACAGTGATCACCTCACCAACCTGGAGCAGGTGCTCACTAGATTGAAGGAATATGGGCTCCGAGCTAATCGCCACAAATGCGAGTTTTTCCAGAAGCAGATCTCGTATTGTGGCCACGTTATTGATGAAGAGGGGTTACATAAGTCCCCTGAAAAGATTGAGGCAGTAGTCAAGGCTCCAGCACCGGAAAATGTGTCACAACTGAGGTTGTTCCTCGGGCTGGTGAACTACTACCATAAGTTCTTGCCAAATCTGTCTACCGTACTACACCCACTGAACACCCTACTGCAAACGGGGGTACCATGGAAGTGGAATGGCGAATGTAATTGAGCTTTCCAGAAGAGCAAAGAATTGATCACATCAAAAGAGGTGTTGGCTCATTTCAACCCAGCACTACCAATTCGGTTGGCGTGTGATGCATCACCCTATGGCATTGGAGCGGTGCTGTCGCACAAATCCTCGGACGGCTCAGAGAGGCCAATAGCCTTTGCGTCACGATCACTAACCTCAGCCAAGCGTAACTACGCCCAGATTGACAGGGAGGCCTTCAGCCTAGTGTGGGGAGTGAAAAAGTTCAACCACTATCTGCACGGGCAGAAGTTCTCCTTGCTGACTGACCACCAACCACTTGTCTCCATCTTTAATCCAAAGAAGGGCGTTCCGGTGATGACTGCACAACGGCTACAAAGATGGTCCCTTTTTCTAGGGGCGAACCAATATGAAATCGAGTATAAGGGCACGAAACAGCATGGAAACGCTGATGGGCTATCACGCCTGCCACTGCCTACTGCGGAGGAAGCACCAGCAGTGGACCCTGTCGAAATATTTAATTCGACTATAATTGAACGCTTGCCTGTAACTAACGCTGATATAGAGAAGGAGACCCGAAATGACCCGACACTGTCTCGGGTATATGACTTGACGGTGAAGGGATGGCCAACACATGGCGACTCACTGTTGCCAGCATTCTCATCCAGAAGAGAACAGCTGTCAGTATGCCAGGGGACCTTGATGTGTGGATCCCGAGTGGTAATTCCACCCAAGTTAAGGGAGAGAAGGATGTGAAGGCCTTAGAGATGGTGCAGAAATGATTTACAAAAATGGTTCCAGGAATGAGGGACTTCAGTTATGTGAAGAGATTGGAGAAGCTGGGGATGTTCTCCTTAGTGCAGAGAAGTTTGAGAGGAGATTTGATTGAGGTGTTCAAAATCATATTTGATCTCGGCAGAGTAGATAGAGAGAAACTGTTTCCATTGGTGGAAAGGTCGAGAACCAGAAGACACAGATTTAAGTTGATTGGCAGAAGAACCAAAGGCGACATGAGGAAAAACTGTTTTACGCAGCGAGTGGTTATGATCTGGAATGCACTCCCAGAAAGGGTGGTGGAGGCAGATTCAATCGTGGCTTTCAACAGGGAATGGGATAAGTAACTGAAGGAAAATCATTGGCAGAGCTATGGGGAAAGGGCAGGGGAGTGGAACTAGATGAAATGATGTTGCAGAGACACGGCACGGGCTCGACGGGCCGAATGGACTCATTCTGTGCTGTAACCGTTCTATCACCCTATGATTCTATGATGTTCCATTCACTAAGACAGGACTGGCTGAATTTAAAGGTCCTCATTTAAGGAAGATGTGTGATTTAACGTTCCCATTGAAATAAGTCATAACGAGCTTTATTCAATATTGAAGCCATTAACTATTGTCCTACAGCAGGAATGGACCAAGTCGCTAGAAGAGCAAAGGAATGGAATTTCACTGACACGGAACTGAAGTTGAAAAAGAACACTTGTATCTAAGAAATAACAACAGAAAATGCTGGAAAAACTCAGCAGGCCAGGCAGCATCCATGGAGAGAAATTAGAGTCAAAGTTTCGGGTCAAAACCCTGTGTCAAGACCCGAAACGTTGACTCTAATTTCTCTCCACGGATGTTGCCTGGCCTGCTGAGTTTTTCCAGCATTTTCTGTTGTTATTTCGGATTTCCAGCATCTGCAGTATTTTGCTATCGTACTTGTATCTAAGGCCTTGATATTATATATTGAAAGAAGCCATCACTCACCAGTTGTGGAGCCAGTGGTAGAGACAACTGTAGTTGGTGTCTCTGTTATCGTTGTTCCTTCTGTAAAATATTAAAGACATTCAAAAACACAGGACTCCAAGACAGTTCCTGAACTACTCCAGTCGAGTTTCACTAAGGTGATGTGATTTGTGTTGGGCAGAAATATGCCAAAAATCAAATGTAGATACACATTGCATTCCCTAAAAGGAATGGGCCAATTATCTTGAAGAACCAAGTCATGGTTTTCACGGTTCAAGGAGGTAAATCTGAAAGAGCACAGTTGTGTTAAAAGGCTTGCTAATGTTTATTGAAAGAAGACATCACTCACCTGTTCTGGAACTGGCAGTAGACCCAGTTGTGGTGGTTGTCCCTGCTGTTGTAGTTGTTTCTTCAGAAGAAAAAGAAAAGCATTGACAAGTATTACATCCAACTTGAACTGAGACAGCATTGAGAGAGTTTCAACATGAATCAGCAATTAATGCACAAATTAAAAGAGAGTATGCAAAATGTTTTAAACCCAACACTACCGATGCCAAATCAGACTGTGTCCAGCCTTAATATAAGTTGTGTCTTCCATCTATGTAACTGACAAGCTCTCCATCAAGTGAGTGACATTTGGGAAGCTCGACTTTGGGACACTTAGTCCATTCAGCATATCTTGGTCTAAGACTGCACTGACATTTAGTATACAGAGGGTACATTGAAAACATAATGGTGACTTCGGCAAGAAAATAATACTATCATTTACAAAATGAGTATCAGCTTGAGATGGAGATGCAACAACATTGTGGAGTCCCACAGCTCTTACTCTCAGTGATTCAACAGCTGAATACTGCAGTCCCATCTGGAGCGATTCCCTGTATATCAAGCTATTTGATGTAGAACTGAAGGAAGCTCATCACCGTATTACTGACTGCCCACGACAAACTCTATTGTGCTGCTACTTTCAGCATGATAATTTCAGTTGCATGAGCTCATTATCTTTTGGGACATGTTCCGTTTACTAAGCCTGGACAGGCTGATTATAAAGGCCTACATGTAAAGAAGATTGGTGTTTAAATCTGCCTATTGAAACAGCTCGTAACAAGCTTTATTCAATATTGAAGCCATTAACTATTGTCCTACAGCAGGAATGGACTAAGTTGCGAGAAGAGCAAAGGAATGGACTTTCACTGACAAGGAGCTGGAGTTGAAAAAGAACATTTGTGTCTAAGGTCTTGATATTATATATTGATAAAAGCCATCACTCACCAGTTGGGTAGGAGGTGGCCCAGCCAATTGTAGTTGGTGTCTCTGTTGTAGTTGTTCCTTCTGAAAAATATTAAAGACATTAAAAACCACAAGACCCCAACTCAGTTCAGAGACTACTCCAGTCGAGTTTCACTGTGAGATGATGTGATTTGTGTTGGGCAAAAAATATGCTGAAAATGAAATGTAGATACACATTGCTGTAAAGTCTGTGGGTTGTGCAGTTAATAAATACACAGACTTCAGAAGTAACAACAAACAGGTCTTTACTATTCGAAGGTCCGGGCGAATCTGCCCCAGTTATCCTGTCACAACACTTATATACTGGTGTGGTCACTGTCGGTATTACAGTATACAGAAGCCAAACAAGTAGTGCCACACTTAAAGTAGTTCCCTTAAAGGTGAACGGTTACATACAATAATTTCCTTAAGGGTAGACGGGTACATACACTACAATCCTCCTTTTTTAGCTTTCAACATACTGAGTCCATAGTGGACATACATTATCACATATATATATATATACAGATTTATTTAAGACAGTTCATAGATTCAGTCTTTCGGGAGGTTTCCGGATTCTGTCCGGGTAACGCCGCAGTGGTGTCGTCATTCCAAGCGGGCTAGTAGGTGTTTCTGGTAAAGTTGAATCGGCTCGAAGCACAGTGTCAGGTTCCTCTGACTCCAGAACTACCAGATCGGACGTAGGTGTTCTGGGTAACTCAGTCTCAACCTTATCCGGGTAAGGTGGTGAAGTCGGGGGCCCATTTGTGGCGGACCCTATGATCTGGTCAACATGGCGCCTTATTATATTGTCTCCAATGTCCACAGTGTACATCAACGGGCCTAGCCTTTTTCCAATCGTTCCAGGCTGCCATTTCTCAGTACGATAGTCCCGGGCCAAAACTCGTTGACCGGTCTGGAAGGATCTAGTGGCCCTTTCGTTCGTGCTCTGGAATTGCCGGTTCTCTACGTCCCTTCTGACGTTTGGTTTGAGTAAATCCAGCCGACATCGTAGGCGTCTATTACAAAACATCATCGCGGGAGTTTGATTCGTGACCGCATGGGTTGCATTTCGGTATGCCAACAAAAAACTATCCACCTTATGCTGTAAACTTATGTCTTCATTACTCATGGCCTTTACGGCCTTCTTGAAGGTCTGGACAAACCTTTCAGCCAATCCATTGGAGGCGGGATGGTATGGGGCTGACGTGTAATGTTTAACCCCATTGCTCTTTAAGAATTTCTTAAATTCCTCAGATACAAATTGCGGTCCATTGTCAGAACAGATCTGTTCTGGCAGGCCATTCCGAGCAAACATAGTCCTTAACACCGTGATGGTTTTTTCCGTCGTGGTGGTGGTCATCTTAATTACTTCTGGCCACTTGGAGTGGGCATCTACCGCTATTAGGAACATCGAGTCCATAAATGGACCAGCAAAGTCGATGTGTACTCTTTGCCAGGGAGATGAGGGCCACTCCCATGGGTGCAGAGGAGCCTGTGGTGGCGCATTCTGAACCCTCTGACATCCTAGGCAGTTCTTCGTGATCTCCTCTATGTTTCTATCAATGCCTGGCCACCACACAAACGCTCTTGCTAGATTTTTCATCTTTACTCCCCCCAGATGTCCTTCGTGCAGCTCCTTTAGTACCTTCTTTTGGAGTTTGGGTGGAATCACCACTCGAGATCCACACATCAGGGTTCCTCGACACACTGACAGTTGTTCTTTCCTCTGTGCAAATGCTTGCAGTGTTGGTTCGCTCTGTGCTGGCCATCCCTCCACCGTTACATCATAGACTCGTGAAAGAGTCGGGTCATTCCTTGTCTCATTCTCAATCATTGAGTTTGTTATCGGTAGACACTCCACTATGGATGAGTGGAACAACTCTACTGGGTCCACCATACTCGCTTCTTCTACCATCGGCAATGGCAAGCGTGACAACCCATCAGCATTTCCATGCTGTTTAGACCTTTTGTACTCAATTTCGTATTGGTGTGCCCCAAGTAACACGGACCACCTTTGTAACCTTTGTGCTGTCATGGTGGAAACGGCCTTATTTGGGTTGAATATGGACACCAACGGCTGGTAGTCTGTCAGCAATGTGAACTTTTTACATTGTAGGTAATGGTTGAATTTCTTCACGCCCCACACAAGACTGAGGGCCTCCCTATCTATTTGGGCGTAATTTCGCTCCGCGGGTGTCAATGATCGGGATGCGAAAGCCACTGGCCTTTCCGAGCCATTTGGTAGCCTATGCGAGAGTACTGCCCCAATTCCGTACGGGGAAGCATCGCAAGCTAGACGAAGGGGTAATGCTGGGTTGAAATGAGCCAACACTTCTTCAGAGGTAATCAACTCCTTGCTTCTGTGAAAAGCCTTTTTGCATTCCTCACTCCACTTCCATGGTGTTTCTTTCCGCAACAGGTCATTCAGCGGATGCAGTACCGTGGATAAATTTGGCAGAAACTTGTGATAGTAATTAATCAACCCCATGAATGATCTTAACTGTGATACGTTTCCTGGGGCGGGGGCCTTCACAACCGCTTCTATCTTTTCGGGTGACTTATGCAGTCCCTCTCGGTCAATGACATGACCGCAGTATGAGATCCGTTTTTGGAAGAACTCACACTTCTTGCGATTAACCCGAAGGCCATACTCCTTCAACCTGGTGAGTACCAGTTTCAAATTCGTGAGGTGTTCTTCCT
The DNA here is from genome assembly GCF_052327205.1 of Somniosus microcephalus. Classification (NCBI taxonomy): domain Eukaryota; kingdom Metazoa; phylum Chordata; class Chondrichthyes; order Squaliformes; family Somniosidae; genus Somniosus; species Somniosus microcephalus. Next base: position 36,409,070 of record NC_141003.1, on the reverse strand, counting down.
CATCTTTTCCCGTGATTATAATGTCATCTAAGTGGCACTGCGTGCTTGGAATTCCTTGTAACACCTGTTCCATGGCCCTCTGCCAAATTGCTGGCGCCGAAGCTACCCCAAAGACCAGTCTATTGTAGCGATACAAGCCTCTGTGAGTGTTGATGGTGAGGTACTGGCGTGACTCTTCCTCGACCTCCATCTGTAGATATGCTTGAGCCAGATCTATTTTCGTGAAATGTTTCCCTCCAGCCAACGAAGCAAAGATATCTTCAATCCGCGGAAGCGGGTATTGTACCGTGTGAAGCACCGGATTCACAGTAATCTTGAAATCTCCGCAGATACGGACCTTCCCCGGTCCCCCAGGCTTATTACTCGGTGAGGACTTCATGACGGGAACAATGGGCATGGCCCACTCACTCCAGTCCACTTTTGACAGAACCCCTGATCGTTCAAGTTCTTCCAGTTCTGCCTCCACCGCTGGTCGTATTGCGTAAGGAACTGATCTGGCCTTAAAAAACTTTGGGCTTGCATTTTCTGCAATCTTAACCTTTGCTTTAATACCTCGCAGCATTCCCAGTCCTTGCTGGAATACCTCCTTAGCTTCGTCCAATATCCTGGACAACCGTTCAGGTTTGACATCCTCTTTTTCGGAATCCACCGTCATGGTGTTTAGGGACTGCCAGTCCAATTTTATTTTTCGGATCCACTCCCGTCCCAGGAGTGGTGGTCCTCCCTCAGGCAATACATACAGGTCCAACCGGTGATGATCTTTATCCTTGTATCTCACCTTGACTTCTATCATTCCGATGGGGAATACTTTGTGCCCCGTGTATGTCTGTAGTACTAGTTCTGTATCCCGTAGTGGAATATGCTTGAAAAATTTCTTATAGTCATGCTTATTCATGACTGTCAACGCCGATCCGGTGTCCACTTCCATTTTTACTTGGACCTTTGCAATCTGTAGCGTTATCCAGATAGTTTGTCGGTCAGCTTCATTGCTCACGTTGTGGATTCTCAGACTGTCCAGTCCTTTGCATTTGGAGTGTGAGTCCGACTTCTGTTCCTTCAGACTCTTCCTAGTCGCCTCTTGTACCTTTCTGTACCATTTTTGTGAGGACTCGTTATTGCTGTACGTCGTTCCTGACCGGCACACTTTAGCTATGTGCCCGATCTTGCCACATTTCCGGCATTCTTGGTTTTTACCCCAGCAACGCTTCTGGTCGTGTGTTGTCTTCCCACAACGATAGCATTTCGTAGTCCTCGAGGTGATGTGGTCCACCCCTAGTGCCACCGCCTTCCGCTGCATTACCGCCGTTCCTTTTGCTGCGGCTTCGTATGATGCGGCTATAAGGACAGCCCTGTCAAGTGTGAGGTTGTTCTCTTCCAGTAGTCGCTTTTGCGTCCCTTCTTTGGACAATCCACATACGAACTTGTCTCGCAGTGCCTCTGTCAGATTCCCTCCGAACTGGCAGTGTTTCACTAGCCTCCGCAGTTCGACCAAGTATTCCGCGTTGCTTTCGTCTTTCTTCTGCGTTCTCGCATAGAATCTGAATCGTTCAGCCAGCTTCAACGGTGTGGGGTTCAAGTGATCCTTCAGCACCGCTACTATATCCTCGAAAGTCTGATCCGCCGGTTTAGCTGGAGAGAGAAGATGTTTCAACAACCCGAATGTTTTCGCACCCATCATGTTAAGTAAGGTTACAGCTTTTTCCTCCTTAGCTATTTTGTTAGCCTTACAATGTATCTCAATACGTTCCACGTACGTGGGCCAGTCTTCTATTTCGGAGTTAAAATCGTTGCTGTCCCCACGCTTAGGCATCTTCCTTTCTTTGGGTACAACACAAATATTTCTTAAAAATTTTTTTTTTTTTTTCCTAAGATGGCGGCTTTTCCCGCGAATTTGGCGGTTTCCCGCTCTTCCTTTCTCTCCCCGCCCACTTCAATGGCGGTTTCCCGCTTCTGTCAGCTCCTCCGCCTAATGGCGGCTTCCCGCGTTTCTTCCTGGTGGAAGGGGTACGCTTTCCCCGCAGCGGACAGGTTCAGCCGCTGGGCTGGCTCTCGCACAGCTCCCCCTACTCGGCTCTGTCTTCTCCTCCCGCCCGCACGGCTCTACCGGCGCTGGGTACACCCCGTTAACGGAGGACAGTTCAGCCGCTGGACTGGCTCTCGCGCAGTCTCTCACCCCGTTTTCGGCTGTGTCTCTCTCCCACTCCCGTACGTTCGGTTTTGCCGGCTCTGAGTACCCCGTTGGTGGAGAACAGCTCAGCCGCTGGACTGGCTCCTCGCAGTCTCTCTCCCCGCACCCGGCTCTCACCCGCACGGTTCCCGTTCGCCTCCCCAGCCCTCTCGCAGACCGGTGTTCCCCTCCCCGGCTGCGGCTGGGTTTCTCTTCCTGTGCCTACTCACAGGCTCAGCGCTTCGTGGCTGCGGTCGCTGCCCGGATTTTTCCCGCCGATCGCGGTCCGGCTGTCACCCGACGCCGTTGGACCCGACTTTTGACCGGCTCAGCTCCCCCTCGACCGAGGTCGAGTGCTCTGCCCTTATCCTCCGGATATTCTCTACACCTTCCCCTACTCGCAGTCTCTTCGGCCGCCTTGTTCCCTGCTGATCGGCTCACTCCGCACCGTGGTAGAAGGGTAGTCAGTGCCTGTTGCAGACGGAAGCTTTTGTTGCTAAAGTCTTCCACCTTTCTCCTGCTGCAGCCTCGTGTTTTCTTCCAGCAGCACGAGGAGGGCGGTTGCCTCTCTTCGACGCTCTTCTTGCTTTGGTAATCTTGCCGCAGGGTACGATCGGACTCGTCGCCACTGTAAAGTCTGTGGGTTGTGCAGTTAATAAATACACAGGCTTCAGAAGTAACAACAAACAGGTCTTTACTATTCGAAGGTCCGGGCGAATCTGCCCCAGTTATCCTGTCACAACACTTATATACTGGTGTGGTCACTGTCGGTATTACAGTATACAGAAGCCAAACAAGTAGTGCCACACTTAAAGTAGTTCCCTTAAAGGTGAACGGTTACATACAATAATTTCCTTAAGGGTAGACGGGTACATACACTACAATTGCGTCCATTAATCAGAATGGGCCAATTATCTTGAAGAACCAAGTAATGGGTTTTCACTGTCAAGGAGGTAAATCTGAAAGAGCGCATTTGTGTTAAAAGGCTTGCTAATGTTTATTTAAAGAAGACATCACTCACCTGTTGTGAAACTGGCAGTAGACCCAGTTGTGGTAGTTGGTCCTGCTGTTGTAGTTGTTTCTGCTGAAGAAAAAGAAAAGCTTTCACAACTATTAATGGGCCAGAAATTCGGGTCCCCACGGGTGAGTATGCGCTGGGTACTCACGCGTAGGCCCAACGAAAGTGCCGGTTTCGTGCATGCACTGCGCATGCGCGGGAAACCGGAACTTCCGTTCCATTAAAGGAAGCGGTTCACAGGTCGAACGCGTGCGCCGGAGAGGCAGCACGTACGCCTGGAACTTCTGTTTTTTTTGCAGGTTTCTCCGGGAGGATAAGTCTCCAGGAGCTACGCTTTTAAAAAGCAGTGGCAAGGCCTGCTTTTAACAAGGTAAGTGGTGAATTAAGTAAAATTAAAACATTTTTCCACAGGTTTATTATTTTTAAAAACTTTAAAGAAAGGTAAGTTTATTTTTAGCCCCGTTAGAAACTGTAATTAATTTTTTCAAAAATTTAAATTATTGTTTAAAATAGTTATTTTATGTAATTTATAGTTATTTTAAAAATGTGATAAAAAAAAAATTATTTGAAGTTTTAGTTATGTTTTGGGGCTGAATTGTATTCATAGATTCCTGTCAAATCTATGAATACAGATTCCCTGATACCATTGGCTCTCCATGGCCCACGTGATCCCAGGAGACGCTTTGAACTAATGCGCCCCTGGGATATGCAAGCACTGCGCGCCGACAGTTGGAGCCGGCCCAGGATTGGAATCCCATGCAGGCCCACAGCACAACGGCCGGCGCGCTAGGTAAGTGCAGGTCGGAGGCTTGCACCCGCGGGAAGCCTCCGACCCGAATTTCTGGGCCATTCCATCTAACTTGAACTGGGACAGCATTGAAAGCATTTTGACATGATTCAGCAGTTAATGCACAAATTAAAAGAGAGTGTGCAAAACGTTTTAAACCCAACACTACCGGTGCCAAATCAGGCTGTGTCCAGCCGTAATATTAGTTGTGTATTGCATCTGTATAACTGACAAGATCTCCATCAAGTGAGTTTTATTTGGTAAGCTCGAATTTGGGACGCTTAATCCATTCAGCATATCTTGGTGTAAGACTGCACTGACATTTAGTATACAGAGGGTACATTGAAAACATAAAGGTAACTTCAGCAAGAAAATAATACTATCCTTCACAAAACGAGTATCACAGTTTGAGATGGTGATACAACAACATTGTAGAGTCCCAGACCCCTTGCTCTCAGTTAGTCAACAGCTGAACACTGCAGTCCCATCTGGAGCGATTCCCTATATACCAAGATACTTCATACAGAACTGAAGGAAGCTCATCACCATATTACTGACTGTCCACGACAAACTCTACTGTGCCACAGGTCCACAATCCCTTATCCGCAATTCCAAAATTCGAAAAGCTCTGAAAACCGAAAGTTTTTCGTGGAGCGTCACTCGTGTGCACGACATGACCCGAGTGGCGCCAAACATGACCTGACGCGGCCGATGCTTGACCCACGCAGGTGTGAGGCGTCAGTTGTGTCTCAGCGCTGCTACCAGTCACACGTGCGTCTGCTGCTCTCTGATATGTTTTGTTATTTTGTGATTTTGAGTTTAATTTCACTGTGAAAATGTCAAAAAGAGCTGCAGATACCTCTACCGTTCTGAAATCCGAAAAATTCCGAATTCCGAAACACATCTGGCCCCAAGGGTTTCGGATAAGGGATTAATAACCTGTATTACTTTCAGCATGATAATTTCAGTTGCATGATCTCATTATCCTTTTGGGTCATGTTCCAAAAAACGCTTGATAAAGTGCCACATAATAGGCTTGCCAGCAAAGATGAAGCCCATGGAATAAAAGGGACAGTGGCAGCATGGATACGAAATTGGCTAAGTGTTAGGAAACAGAGAGTGGTGGTGAATGGTTGCTTTTCGGACTGGAGGAAGGTATACAGTTGTGTTTCCTGTTGTGTATGTACCTTTAAGAGAATAACTGGTCTCAGACTGCAGTACCGGCAGTGACCACCCCTGTACAAAAGGCGCTAGAGAGCCTCGGTTGTTTAGATTCGTTATGGACTTCCACCAGTAAACATCTCTTTGTTTTCACTCCTGCTAGTCCGTGTTTAAATCATTCACGGACTTAAAACTGGCGACGAGTAAAGAAACGAACTTACCTGCAACTCAGCAGCAGCTCCGACGACGTTGTTGAAGGTTGGAGCCAGAAGAAAGAAAAAAAAATAGAGGCCATTGAAACTCGAGAAACGGGCGTCGACCGTCAATCATCGGGTTCAAGGCTTTGCAGGAGCGACTTTCCAGAGCCAGGCTGGGTTCCTCGGTCCGTGGTTTCCCAGCTAATCGGGCTGGCGGCAGGTAGTGCTCTGATCCTTCCTGGGCTGCGGCGGGCTGAGGCTCGATCGGGTGGCCTTTCAACGGGGCCGGGCAGCGTGTCGGGAAGCAAGGAGAGAGAGAGAGGGTGGAGCATACAGGGCGCGGCTGGTGTTTCGAAGCTGGGCAGTGTTCGGACCTCAGAAGAGGGCGGGAAGTGTCCCAGAGGGTCCGCTCCACAATGGGAAAATAAAAAATAAAAAGAATACGCGCAAGAAACCGTGGAAAGCAGCACTAACAACAGTGGGGAAGAAGACAAAGCGCGGGAGGCGCCATTTTGTTAAATCGGAGAAGAAGGCAAAGCGCGGGAGGCGCCATTTTAGATTTGCAAGATGCCGAAGACTGGCTGTATCACTGCTTTTGATAATACATTAGAGGACTGGACCACGTATGTGGAAAGAGTAGAGGTATATTTCGAGGCAAACGATATAGCGGAGGGGAAAAAGGCATCGATATTGTTAAACTTAATGGGCGCTAGAACGTACGGCCTATTGCGGGATCTGATTACTCCAGCCAAACCGAAGGCGAAGAGTTTTAACGAAATTGTTGCTGTTCTACAGGAGCACTTAAACCCTGCACCGCTGTTGATAGCAGAAAGATTTAAATTCCACAGGAGAACTCAGCACAAAGATGAGAGCAATGCTGAGTATCTTACGGAACTACGCAAGCTATCAAAGCACTGCCAGTTCGGAGCAGGACTGGCAGATACCCTACGGGACAAATTTGTCTGTAGACTCCTGAGTGAAGGAACACAGAAGAAGTTACTCACAGAAAAAGAGCTGACGCTAGATAAGGCTTTCAGCGTGGCAGTATCATATGAAGCAGCAGCCAGGGGAGCTGCAGAAATTCAACAAAAACCACAGGAATACGGCACCCACGAAATGACACGGGGATTTGCAAAATGTTATCGCTGCGGCAGAACTAACCATGACCAGAAGGACTGCTGGTCCAAAGACAAAATATGCAGACAATGCGGGAAGATTGGACACATTGCACGAGTTTGTAGGTCTGGGAAGAAGACCAGCGAGAACAAAAAGGCTACTAAGGAACCGTACAAGAAAGTACAAAAGATGACGGACAGTAGTTCCAAAGACCAGATGAGCGATAGTGAATCCGGAAACAGGAGACTAAGCTGTCTCAAACTTCACAATGTAATCGCAAAAGAGGATCACCGAACCATTTGGGTCACTCTCACGATAGCAGGGTCCCAAGTTAAAATGGAATTGGATACAGGATCAGCGCTAACCGTCATGAATCGACGAGACTACAAGCGGCTATTTACACACATACCCTTGAGAGAGACATCCATCGTCTTGACGACGTATACGGGGCAAAAAGTATACCCCAGAGGAAAAATAAGGGTGCCTGTCGAGTACAATGGCAAGAAAATACGGAAATTGTATCTCTACATACTGCCAAATGGTGGACCACCGTTATTGGGACGGGAATGGATCAGGAAGATAAACTTAGATTGGCATTCCATTCATGCAATGACGGTGGACGGTAAAAAAGATGAAGACGTCACTCCTGGACGATTGTCAACAATCTTAGCTAACGCCAAAGAGGTATTTCAACAAGAACTGGGCACGCTTAAAGGCGTAACCGCCTCGTTAAAAATAGAAGAGAATGCAGTTCCCAAGTTTTTCAAAGCGAGACCGGTACCATATGCAATTCGCCCAGCCGTCGAGGCAGAGCTGGAGAATCTGGAGAAGGCGGGCGTGTTGTCTAAGGTCGACTGGAGCGAGTGGGCGACACCCATCATTCCTGTCATGAAAAAAACGTTAAGCAATAAGTCCGGAGAGCCAAGGAAGATTCGCATCTGTGGGGATTTCAAGGTGACGGTGAACCCTGTCCTTCACACAGTACAATATCCTCTTCCAAGGATAGAAGACATCTTCGCCTCACTGTCTGGAGGGAAGCGTTTTACAAAAATTGACCTAGCACAAGCATATTTGCAGATGGAGGTTGAAGAGTCCTCTAGGAAGTATCTCACGATAAACACTCACAAAGGTCTTTACCAGTATCATCGATTGGTATTCGGAGTAGCATCGGCTCCGGCGATATGGCAAAGAGCGATGGAACAAGTCCTGCCAGGGATTCCGGGGACTCAGTGTTACTTGGACGACATCCTTGTAACAGGTGAAGATGACAGTGAACACCTTAACAACCTAGAACAGCTGCTCACTAGACTACGGGAACATGGGCTGCGAGCCAACCGCCCCAAGTGCGAATTTTTTAAGAAACAGATATCGTATTGTGGCCACGTGATTGATGAAGAGGGGTTACATAAGTCCCCTGACAAAATTGAAGCGGTTGTTAAGGCCCCAGCGCCTGAAAATGTGTCGCAACTGAGGTCATTCCTCGGGTTGGTGAATTACTATCATAAGTTTTTGCCGAATTTGTCGACAATTCTGCACCCACTGAACGCCCTTCTACGAACGGGGGTAGCAAGGAAATGGAGCGATGATTGTATACGTGCTTTTCAGAAGAGTAAGGACTTAATCACTTCGAAGGAAGTATTGGCTCACTACAACCCAGCACTGCCAATCAGGCTGGCATCTGATGCGTCTCCCTACAGCATTGGGGCGGTACTGTCACATAAATTCCTTGATGGTTTGGAGAGGCCGATAGCTTTTGCGTCACGCTCGTTAACTTCTGCCGAGCGTAACTACGCCCAGATTGACAGAGAGGCCCTCAGCCTAGTGTGGGGGGTGAAGAAGTTCAATCACTATCTGCACGGTCAAAAATTTACTCTACTAACCGATCATCAACCTCTTGTCTCCATTTTCAACCCTCAGAAGGGCGTACCGATAATGACAGCACAACGGCTGCAGAGATGGTCCCTTTTCCTAGGGGCACACCAATATGACATTGAGTACAAAGGAACTAAACAGCATGGAAATGCTGATGGATTGTCATGTCTACCGTTGCCGACGGTGGAAGAAGAAGACCTTGCAGTGGATCCAATGGAGTTATTCCACTCGACCATAGTCGAATGTCTCCCTGTGACGAATGCAAACATAGAAAAGGAGACACGGAATGACCCGACACTATCACGGGTCTATGATTTAACGGTGAAGGGATGGCCAGCACATGGTGAACCACTGCTGCCAGCATTCTCGCCGAGAAGAGAACAGCTGTCAGTGTGCAGAGGAACCTTGATGTGTGGATCCAGAGTAGTAATTCCACCTAAGTTGACAGATAGAGTGCTCAATGAGCTTCATGAGGGTCATCTGGGTGCGGTAAAAATGAAGAGCTTAGCCAGAGCGTTTGTGTGGTGGCTGGGAATCGATAGAGAAATCGAAGAGATGACCAAGAGCTGTGCAGGATGCCAGAAGGTCCAAAACGCCCCACCACAAGCTCCTCTGCATCCATGGGAGTGGCCCTCATCTCCATGGCAAAGGGTGCACATTGATTTTGCTGGTCCCTTCATGGACTCGATGTTTTTAATTGCGGTGGATGCACATTCAAAGTGGCCAGGGGTAATAAAAATGTCCTCAACCACCACGGAAAAAACTATCACAGTTTTACTAACCATATTCGCCAGGAATGGGCTGCCTGAACAGATTTGCTCTGACAACGGACCACAGTTTGTGTCTGAAGAGTTCCGGAGGTTCTTAAAGAACAATGGTGTTAAGCATTACACATCTGCCCCATATCATCCAGCCACTAATGGATTGGCCGAGAGGTTTGTCCAAACATTCAAGAAGGCTATCAAGGCAATGTGTAATGAAGATATACCCCTACAACATAAGGTGGACAACTTCTTGTTTGCCTACCGGAATGCGACACATGCGGTTACCAACCAAACTCCAGCCATGATGTTCTTCAATCGAAGACTACGATGCCGCTTGGATTTGGTTAAGCCAAACGTTCGAAGAGATGTGGAGAACAGGCAGTTTCAGAATATGAATGAAAGGCCGACCAGGAGTTTTAAGATAGGTCAACCAGTTTTGGCCCGGGACTACCGCACTGAGAAATGGCAGCCAGGAACGATTTGTACACGACAAGGACCTCTCATGTATACCGTGGACGTTGGGGAGAGCATTGTAAGACGCCATGCTGACCAGATTCTAGAGTCACTGGAAAACGTCAACTCCACACCACGATCTGATACACCTGGTAATGAAATCGACGTTGCAATTGCAGCTACCGCAGAACCGGTAATATTGGAAGCAGATGAACCAAACAACGACATTGATTCCGACTCAACATTGCCAGAAGAACCTGTTACCCCAAAGAGGCGTTATCCAGACAGAATCAGGAAGCCTCCTCAAAGACTGAACTTATAATTGCTTAAACTTAACCACTGTATCTAGTAACAGTAATTGTGATTGTAATTCGTTATCATTTAGTTGTTAAATGAATGTTATGTACTGTTTATCTAAAAGGGGAGGAATTGTTGTGTATGTACCTTTAAGAGAATAACTGGTCTCAGACTGCAGTACCGGCAGTGACCACCCCTGTATAAAAGGCGCTAGAGAGCCTCGGTTGTTTAAATTCGTTATGGACTTCCACCAGTAAACATCTCTTTGTTTTCACTCCTGCTAGTCCGTGTCTAAATCATTCACGGACTTAACATTTCCCAGGGGTCGGTATGAGGACTACTGCATTTCCTGATATATATTAATCACTTGGACTTGGGTGTACAGGGCACAATTTCAAAGTTTGAAAATAACACAAAACTTGGTAGTGAACAATAAGGAGGATAGTGATAGATAAGGAGGATAGTGATAGACTTCAAGAGCACATAGACAGGCTGGTGGAATGGGCGGACACGTGGCAGGTGTAATTTAATGCAGATAAGTGTGAAGTGAAACATTTTAGGAGGAAGAATGAGGAGAGGCAATGTAAACTGAAGGCTACACTTCTAAAGGTGGTGCATGAACAGAGAGACCTGGGGCTACATGTGTACAAATCATAGAAAGTGGCAGAGCAGGTTGAGAAAGTGGTTAAAGAAGCATACAGGATCCTGGGCTTAATAAATACGGGCATAGGGTACAAAAGCAAGGAAGTTATATTGAACCTTTATAAAACAATGGTTCGGTTTCAACTGGAGCATTGTGTCCAATTCTGGGCACTGCACTTTAACAAGGATGTGAAGGCCTTAGAGAGGGTGCAGCAATGATTTACAAGAATGGTTCCAGGAATGACAGACTTCAGTTATGTGAAGAGACTGGAGAAGCTGGGGTTGTTCACCTTAGTGCAGAGAAGGCTGAGAGGAGATTTGATAAACATGTTCAAAATCAAGAGGGATCTCGAAAGAGTAGATAAAGAGAATCTTTTCCCATTGGCGGAAGGGTTGAGAAGCAGATGACACAGATTTAGGGTGATTGGCAGAAAAAACCAAAGGCGACATGAAGAAAAACTTTTTTACACAACGAGTGGTTATGATCTGGAATGCACTCCCAGAAAGGGTGGTGGAGGCAGAATCAATCATAGCTTTCAACAGGGAATGGGATAAGTACCTGAAGGAAGAACATTGGCAGGGCTATGGGGAAAGGGCAGGGGAGTGGAACTAGAGGAAGAGCTGCTGCAGAGACACGGGATGGGCTCGACGGGCCAAATGCTTTACTTCAGTGCTGTAACCATTCCATCATTCTATCATTCTATGATGTTCCGTTCACTAAGACAGGACTGGCTGATTTTAAAGGCCCTCATTAAGGAAGATGTGTGATTTAACGTGCCTATTGAAATAAGTCATAACGAGCTTTATTCAATATTTAAGCCATTAACTATTGTCCTACAGCAGGAATGGACTATGTCGCTAGAAGAGCAAAGGAATGGAATTTCACTGACAAGGAGCTGAAGTTGAAAAAGACACTTGTATCTAAGGCCTTGATATTATATATTGAAAGAAGCCATTACTCACCAGTTGTGGAGCCAGTGGTAGAGCCAGTTGTAGTTGGTGTCTCTGTTGTCATTGTTCCTTCTGAAAAATATTAAAGACATTCAAAATCACAAAACTCCAAGAGAGTTCCTAAACTACTCCAGTCGAGTTTCACCGTGAGATGATGTGATTTGTGTTGGGTAAAAATATGCTAAAAATGAAATGTAGATACACATTGCATCCCTTAAAAAGAATGGGCCAATTATGTTGAAGAACGAAGTAATGGGTTTTCATGGGCAAGGAGGTAAATCTGAAAGAGCACAGTTGTGTTTAAAGACTTGCTAATGTTTATTGAAAGAAGACATCACTCACCAGTTGTGGAACTGGCAGTAGGCCCAGTTGTGGTGGTTGTCCCTGCTGTTGTAGTTGTTTCTGCTGAAGAAAAACAAAAGCATTCACAACTATAACATCCAACTTGAACTGGGACTGCATTGGGAGAGTTTCAAAATGAATCAGCAGTTACTGCGCAAATTAAAAGAGTATGCAAAAGCGTTTTAAAACCAACACTACCGGTGCCAAATCAGACTGTGTCCAGCCTTAATATTAGTTGTGTCTTCCATCTGTGTCACTGACAAACTCTCCATGAAGTGAGTGACATTTGGGAAGCTTGACTTTGGGACACTTAATCCATTCAGCATATCTTGGTCTAAGAGTGCACTGACATTTAGTATACAGAAGGTACATTGAAAACATAACGGGGACTTCGGCAGGAAAATAATACTATCCTTCACAAAACGAGTATCACAGTTTGAGATGGAGATACAACAACATTGAAGAGCCCCACAACTCTTACTCTGTTAGTCAACAGCTGAACACAACAGTCCCATCTGGAGCGATTCCTATATATCAAGATACTTGATGCAGTACTCAATGAAGCTCATCACCGTATTACTGACTGCCCATGACAAACTCAATTGTGCTGCTACTTTCAGCATGATAATTTCAGTTGCATGATCTCATTATCGTTTTGGAACATGTTCCATTCAGTAAGACAGGACAGGCTGAATTTAAAGGCTTACATTTAAGGAAGAATGGTGTTCAAACGTGCCTATTGAAACAGGTCGTAACGAGCTTTATTCAATATTTAAGCCATTAACTATTGTCCTACAGCAGGAATGGACCAAGTTGCTAGAACAGCAAAGGAATGGACTTTCACTGACAAGGAGCTGGAGTTGAAAAAGAACACTTGTATCTAAGGCCTTGATATTATATATTGATAAAAGCCATTACTCACCAGTTGTGTAGGAAGTGGTCGAGCCAATTGTAGTTGTTGTCACTGTTGTAGTTGTTCCTTCTGAAAAATATTAAAGACATTGAAAACTACAAGACTCCAAATCAGTTCCGAAACTACTCCAGTCGAGTTTCACCGTGAGATGATGTGATTTGTGTTGGGTAAAAATATGCTAAAAATGAAATGTAGATACACATTGCATCCCTTAAATAGAATGGGCCAATTATCTTGAAGAAGCAAGTACTGTAATGGGTTTTCACTGTCAAGGAGGTAAATCTGAAAGAGCACAGTTGTGTTAAAAGACTTGCTGATGTTTATTGAAAGAAGGCATCACTCACCTGTTGTGGAACTGGCAGTAGACCCAGTTGTGGTGGTTGTCCCTGCTGTTGTAGTTGTTTCTGCTGAAGATAAACAAAAGCAATCACAACTATTACATCCAACTTGAACTGGGACAGCATTGAGAGAGTTTCAACATGAAATCAGCAGTTACTGCACAAATTAAAAGAGTATGCAAAACATTTTAAAACCAACATTACCGGTGACAAATCAGACTGTGTCCAGCCTTAATATTAGTTGTGTCTTCCTTCTGTGTCACTGATAAGCTCTCCATCAAGTGAGTATAATTTGGGAAGCTCGATTTTGTGACACTAAGTCCATTCAGCATATCTTGGTCTAAGACTGCACTGGCGTTTAGAATACAGAGGGTATGTTGAAAACATAAAGCTGACTTTGGCAAGAATATAATACTATCATTCACAAAAGGAGTATCAGTTTGAGATGAAGATGCAACAACATTGTGGAGTCCCACAGCTCTTACTCTCAGTTATTCCACAGCTGAATACTGCAGCCCATCTGGAGCGATTCCCTGTATATCAAGATACTTCATGTAGAACTGAAGGAAGCTCATCACCGTATTATTGACTGCCCATGACAAACTCTATTATGCTATTACTTTCAGCATGGTAAATTCAGTTGCATGATCTGATTATCCTTTTGGGTCATGTTCCAAAAGGCTTTTGATAAAGTGCCACATAATAGGCTTGCCAGCAAAGATGAAGCCCATGGAATAAAAGGGACAGTGGCAGCATGGATACGAAATTGGCTAAGTGATAGGAAACAGAGAGTAATGGTGAACGGTTGCTTTTCGGACTGGAGGAACGTATACAGTGGTGTTCCCCAGGGGTCGGTACAAGGACCACTGCTTTTCCTGATATATATTAATGACTTGGACTTGGGTGTACAGGGCACAATTTCAAAATTTGCAGATAACACAAAACTTGGACGTATAGTCAACAGTGAGGAGGATAGTGATAGACTTCAAGAGCACATAGACAGGTTGGTGGAATGGGTGGACACATGGCAGATGAAAGTTAACGCAGATAAGTGCGGAGTGATACATTTTAGTAGGAAGAACGAGGAGAGGCAATTTAAACTGAAGGCTACAATTCTAAAGGTCGTGCATGAACAGAGAGACCTGGGGTTTATATGTGCACAAATCATTGAAAGTGGCAGAGCAGTTTGAGAAAGCGGTAAATAAAACATACGAGATCCTGGGCTTCATAAATACAGGCACAAGGTACAAAATCAAGGAAGTTATGATAAACCTTTATAAAACAATGGTTCGGCTTCAACTGGAGTATTGTGTCCAATTCTGGGCACTGCACTTTAAGAAGGATCTGAAGGCCTTAGGGATGGTGCAGAAATGATATACAAGAATAGATCGAGGAGTGCCAATCACCCTAAATCTGTGTCCTCTGGTTCTCGACCCTTCTACCAATGGGAAAAGTTTCTCTTTATCTACTCTGTTAAGAATCTTCACGGTGTTGAACACCTCTATCAAATCTCCTCTCAACCTTCCCTGCTCTAAGGAGAACAACCCCAGCTTTTTCAGTGTCTCCTCATAACTGGGACTTCAGTTATGTGGAGAGACTGGAGAAGCTGGGGTTGTTCTCCTTAGTGCAGAGAAGGCTGAGAGGAGACTTGATAAACATGTTCAAAATCATGAGGGATCTCGACAGAGTAGATAAAGAGAAACTGTTCTCATTGGCGGAAGGGTCGAGAACCAGAGGACACAGATTTAGGGTGATTGGCAGAAGAACCAAAAGCGACATGAGGAGAAGCTTTTTTACGCAGCGAGTGGTTATGATCTGGAATGCACTGCCAGAAAGGGTGGTGGAGGTAGATTCAGTCGTGGCTTTCAACAGGGAATGGGATACGTACCTGAAGGAAAAACAGTGGCAGAGCTACAGGGAAAGGGCAGGGGAGTGGAACTAGAGGAAGTGCTGCTGCAGAGACCCGGCACGGGCTCGACGGGCCGAATGGCGTCCTTCCGTGCTGTAACCATTCTATCATTCTATGATGTTCTGTTCACTAAGACAGGACTGGCTGATTTTAAAGGCCCTCATTTAAGGAAGATGTGTGATTTAATGTTCCCATTGAAATAAGTCGTAACAAGCTTTATTCAACATTTAAGCCATTAACTATTGTCCTGCAGCAGGAATGGACCAAGTCGGCAGAAGTGCAAAAGAATAGTATTTCACTGACAAGGAGCTGAAGTTGAAGAAGAGCACTTGTATCCAAGGCCTTGATATTATATATTGAAAGAAGCCATCACTCACCAGTTGTGGAGCCAGTGGTAGAGCCAGTTGTAGTTGGTGTCTCTGTTGTCGTTGTTCCTGATGAAAAATATTAAAGACATTCAAAACCACAAAACTCGAAGACAGTTCCTAAATTACTCCAGTCGAGTTTCACCGTGAGATGATGTGATTTGTGTTGGGTAAAAATATGCTAAAAATGAAATTGCATCCCTTAATCAGAATGGGCCAATTATCTAGAAGAACAAAGTAATGGGTTTTCACTGTCAAGGAGGTAAATCTGAAAGAGCACAATTGTGTTAAAAGGCTTGCTAATGTTTATTGAAAGAAGACATCACTCACCTGTTGTGGAACTGGGAGTAGACCCAGTTGTGGTGGTTGTCCCTGCTGTTGTAGTTGTTTCTGCTGAAGAAAAACAAAAGCATTCACAACTATTACATCCAACTTGAACTGGGACATCATTGAGAGAATTTCAACATGAATCAGCAATTAATGCACAAATTAAAAGAGAGTGTGCAAAAATGTTTTAAACCCAGCACTACCAGTGCCAAATCAGACTGTGTCCAGCCTTAATATTAGTTGTGTATTGCATCTGAATTACTGACAAGCTCTCCATCAAGTGAGTGTTATTTGGTAAGCTCGAATTTGGGAACCTTAATCCATTCAGCATATCTTGACCGAAAACTGCACTGACATTTAGTATACAGAGGGAACATTGAAAACATAAAGCTGACTTTGGCCAGAATGTAAGCTCATGGAACAGTTTGGCCCAGTGGTAATGGCATGAAACGGTTAAACTTCAAGGCACAGAAAAGGGGCCAGTCATCAAAGTCTGCAGTTCACGATCGACTTCCTGACATGAATGGAAGATACAAAAGTCCCGAGCAGACAATCAGCCAACCGCCCATTAACAGTAATAGAAATCATATTGAATATGCGTTACAGAAAGTGGGAGAGGAGATAAAGACTTATCTTCGATCTCACAACTCTGTACACCTCCGGTGATTGAATTACAGGTTGACGAGGTGTGAATGTCGGACAGTTCAGCAAACCGACAACCGAAACTGGTTGGGGGAGGCCCAGCATGGAGCCAGGTGACTAAAAGAACTATAAGAAGGACCACACCCACAGTTCACTCTCTCTCTCTCGGAATTTCTCTCTCTGGGAAGCTTTCTCTCGGAGGCTCTCTCCCTCAGAAGTTAACTCTGACTACAGCAACTGCCAGGTGTAAGAAGGAAGGAAAGACGGTCATTTCGAGCTCCCAGCCTGCAATCGACGTCGGCCACGAGCAGGCGGACGAGTGACTGTAAGTATCAGTTGACTCTACAAGGGGTTTGCGCTGCGTAGGTAGCTGCAGTCAGATAAAGGAGGACGGGGACAGGTCATCTCCAAATCACGCCTACAATCCACAACAGTAACGACCGGCCGTATGGGTGATAGTAAGTTTCAGCCAAATCTCAACAGGTTTTTGTCTGTGTTTTGTTGGTTTTAATAAACTAACAGTTTTGCGTTGAACCTAAACCTTTGTGTCACCTACCATTTTGTTCCTGTAAAACCCAGAGTCAAAGAATCCTTGTAAGGGCGAGGAAACCAAACACCATACAGAAAATAATACTATCATTCACAAAATGAGTATCAGTGTGAGAATGAAGATGCAATAAAACTGTGGAGTCCCACAGCTCTTACAATCAGTGATTCAACAGCTGAATACTGCAGTCCCATCTGCAGCGATTCCCTGTATATCAAGATACTTGATGCAGGACTGAAGGAAGCTCATCACCGTATTACTGACAGCCCACGACAAACACTATTGTGCTGCTACTTTCAGCATGATCATTTCATTTGCATGATCTCATTATCCTTTTGGGACATGTCCTGTGAATTAAGACAGGACAGGCTGATTTTAAAGGCCTACAGTTAAGGAAGGTTGGTGTTCAAATGTGCCTATTGAAACAAGTCGTAGCGAACTTTATTCAATATTTAAGGCATTAACTATTGTCCTACAGCAGGAATGGACTAAGTTGCTAGAAGAGCAAAGGAATGGATTTTCACTGATAAGGATCTGAAGTTGAAAAAGAACACTTGTATCTAAGGCCTTGATATTATATATTGAAAGAAGCCATCACTCACCAGTTGTGTAGGAGGTGGTTGAGCCAACTGTAGTTGGTGTCTCTGTTGTAGTTGTTGCTTCTGAAAAATATTAAAGACATTGAAAACCACAAGACCCCAACTCAGTTCCCAAACTACTCCAGTCGAGATTCACCGCGAGATGATGAGATTTGTGTTGGGTAAAAATATGCTAAAAATGAAATGTAGATATACATTGCATCCCTCAAAAAGAATGGGCCATTTATCTTGAAGAACAAAGTAAAGGGTTTTCACTGTCAGGGAGGTAAATCTGAAAGAGCACAGTTGTGCTAAAAGACTTGCTAATGTTTATTGAAAGAAGCCATCACTCACCTGTTGTGGAACTGGCAGTAGACCCAGTTGTGGTGGTTGTCCCTGCTGTTGAAGTTGTTCCTTCTGAAAAATATTAAAGACATTGAAAAGCTCAAGACTACAACACAGTTCCCAAACTACTCCAGTCGAGATTCACCACGAGATGATGTGATTTGTGTTGGGTAGAAATATGCTAAAAATGAAATGTAGATACACATTGCATCCCCTAAAAGGAATGGGCCAATTATTTTGAAGAACAAAGTAATGGGTTTTCACTGTCAAGCAGGTAAATCTGAAAGAGCACAGTTGTGTTTAAAGACTTGCTAATGTTTATTGAAAGAAGACATCACTCACCAGTTGTGGAACTGGCAGTAGGCCCAGTTGTGGTGGTTGTCCCCGCTGTTGTCGTTTTTTCTGCTGAAGAAAAACAAAAGCATTCACAACTATTACGTCCAACTTGAACTGGGACACCATTGAGAGAGTTTAAACATGAATCAGCAGTTACTGCACAAATTAAAAGAGAGCATGCAAAAGCGTTTAAAACCCAACACTACCGGTGCCAAATCAGACTGTGTCCAGCCTTAATATTAGTTGTGTCTTCCATTTGTGTCATTGACAAACTCTCCATCAAGTGAGTGACATTTGGGAAGCTTGACTTTGGGACACTTAATCCATTCAGCATATCTTGGTCTAAGACTGCACTGACATTTAGTATACAGAGGGTACATCGAAAACATAAAGGGACTTCGGCAGGAAAATAATACTATCCTTCACAAAACAAGTATCACATTTTGAGATGGATATACAACAACATTGAAGAGCCCCACAGCTCTTACTCTCAGTTAGTCAACAGCTGAACACTACAGTCCCATCTGGAGCGATTCCCTATGTATCAAGATATACTTGATGCAGAACTCAATGAAGCTCATCACCGTATTACTAACTGTACATGACAAACTCTATTGTGCTGCTACATTCTGCATGATAATTTCAGTTGCATGATCTCATTATCTTTTAGGGGCATGTTCCGTCCACTAAGACAGGACAGGCTGATTTTAAAGGCCTACATTTAAGGAAGATGGGTGTTCAAATATGCCTATTGAAACAGGTCGTAACGAGCTTTATTTAATATTTAAGCCATTAACTATTGTCCAACAGCAGGAATGGTCTAAGTTGCTAGAAGAGCAAAGGAATGGACTTTCACTGACAAGGAGCTGGAGGTGAAAAAGAACACTTGTATCTAAGGCCTTGATTTTATATATTGAAAGAAGCCATCACTCACCAGTTGTGTGGGAGGTGGTCAAGCCAATTGTAGTTGGTGTCTCTGTTGTCATTGTTCCTTCTGAAAAATATTAAAGACTTTGAACAACACAAGACTCCAACTCAGTTCAGAGACTACTCCAGTCGAGTTTCACCGCGAGATGATGTGGTTTGTGTTGGGTAAAAATATGCTAAGAATGAAATGTAGATGCACATTGCATCTCTTAAAAAGAATGGACCAATTATCTTGAAGAACAAAGTAGTGGGTTTTCTCTGTCAAGGAGGTAAATCTGAAAGTGCACATTAGTATTAAAAGGCTTGCTAATGTTTATTAAAAGAACACAGCACTCACCTGTTGTGGAACTGGCAGTAGACCCAGTTGTGGTGGTTGTCCCTGCTGTTGTAGTTGTTTCAGCTGAAGAAAAGCAAAAGCATTCACAACTATTACATCCAACTTGAACTGGGACAGCATTGAGAGAGTTTCAACAGGAATCAGCAGTTACTGCACAATGTTACGTCTTCAACTGGAGTACTGTGCCCAATTCTGGGCACTGCACTTTAAGAAGGATGTGACGGCCTTAGAGATGGTGCAGAAAAGATATACAAGTATTTTTCAAGGAGTGAGAGACTTCAGTTATGATGAGACACTGAAAAGGCTGGGGTTGTTCTCTTTAGAACAAAGAAGGTTGAGAGGAGATTTTATAGAGGTGTTCAAAATCATGAGGGATCTCGACAGAGTAGATAGAGAGAAAGGCCTAGAAATTCACTAGCTTTAGCGCCGCTTTTGAGGCGCTAGAGGGACTAGCGCCAGAGTTATGGCCAGTTGAAAAATTCCCTGGGGCCCTAAAGCGGCGTTGCACCGGTAGCACTGCGCCGGCACCGATGACGTCATCGGTGTGCGCAGCGTCCCGGTTGCCATGCCGACGGGCCCCAGCGCCGAAATTCAGTTGCGGCCGCCTCGCCCGTGGCAGCCGCAACTAAGACTCTGGCAACAGAGTCCAACATGTGTTTGCGCCGGCGCATTAAAGGCCCCGCGGCGGCCGGCCGCTTTCCCGCCGGCCGCCTGCCCGCAGCTCCCTCCCCGGACTTCTCCCCCCCCCCACCCCGCGGAACAGATGCAAGCCCGGCACTTGTCCGAGGTGCCGGGCTCATTTTTAAACAGATTTGCGCAGGCCGCGGCCGGGTGCAGGCAGCTCCTCCTTAACGGAAGGAGGAGGCCTGCACTTCCCCAGCCTGCCGCACCGCATCGGGTGCCGCAGCGCCGGAATTGCGGCGCTAAACGGCAGTTAGCGCCCTTTTCCAGGCGCTAAGACCCTTCAGTAGCGCCGGCAGCCGTTTGGGCGCGGCGCTACTGAATTTTTGGCGCACGCAGAGGGACTTAGCGCCGGCACTAACTTCCGGCACTAAAGCCCTGGCTAAGCCAAAACCCAATTTCTAGGCCAAACTGTTCCCATTGGCAGAAGAATTGAGAACCAGAGAACACAGATTTATGGTGATTGGCAGAAGAACCAACGGCGACATGAGGAAAAACTTTATTACGCAGCGAGTGATTATGATCTGGAATGCACTCCCACAAAGGGTGGTGGAGGCAGATTCAATCGTGGCTTTCAACGGGGAATCGGATAAATATCTGAAGGATAAAACTTTGCCAAGGCTACGGGGAAAGGTCAGGGGAATGGAACTAGATGAATTTCTGTTGTAGAAATCCGGCACGGGCTCGATGGGCCAAATGGCCTCCTTCTGTGCTGTTAACATTCTAGCATTCTATGATTCTATGATGTTCTGTTCACGAATACAGGACTGGCTGATTTTAAAGGTCCTCATTTAAGGAAGATCTGTGATTTAACATTCCTATTGAAATAAGTCGTAATGAGCTTTATTCAATATTTAAGCCATTAACTATTGTCCTACTGCAGGAATGGTCTAAATCACTAGAAGAACAAAGGAATGGAATTTCACTGACAAGGAGCTGAAATTGAAAAAGAACACTTGTATCCAAGGCCTTGATATTATATGTTGAAAGAAGCCATCACTCACCAGTTGTGGAGCCAGTGGTAGAGCCAGTTGGAGTTGGTGTCTCTGTTGTCGTTGTTCCTTCTGAAAAATATTAAAGACATTCAAAAACACAAGACACCAACTCAGTTACTAAAACTACTCCAGTCGAGTTTCGCCGTGAGATGAAGTGATTTGTGTTGGGAAAAAATATGCTAAAAATGAAATGTAGATACACATTGCAACCCTTAATCAGAATGGGCCAATTATCTTGAAGAACAAATTAATGGGATTTCACTGACAAGGAGGTAAATCTGAAAGAGCACAGTTGTGTTTAAAGATTTGCGAATGTTTTTTGAAAGAAGACATCACTCACCAGTTGTGGAACTGGCAGTAGACCCAGTTGTGATGGTTGTCCCTGCTGTTGCAGTTGTTTCTGCTGAAGAAAAACAAAAGCATTCACAACTATAACATCCAACTTGAACTGGGACTGCATTGGGAGAGTTTCAAAATGAATCAGCAGTTACTGCACAAATTAAAAGAGTATGCAAAAGCGTTTTAAAACCAACACTACCGGTGCCAAATCAGACTGTGTCCAGCCTTAATATTAGTTGTGTCTTCCATCTGTGTCACTGACAAACTCTCCATCAAGTGAGTGACATTTGGGAAGCTCGACTTTGGGACACTTAATCCATTCAGCATATCTTGGTCTAAGAGTGCACTGACATTTAGTATACAGAGGGTACATTGAAAACATAACAGGGACTTCGGCAGGAAAATAATACTATCCTTCACATAACAAGTATCACAGTATGAGATGGAGATACAACAACATTGAAGAGCCCCACAACTCTTACTCTGTTAGTCAACAGCTGAACACTACAGTCCCATCTGGAGCGATTCCTATATATCAAGATACTTGATGCAGTACTCAATGCAGCTCATCACCGTATTACTAACTGTCCACGACAAACTCTATTGTGCTGCTACATTCTGCATGATAATTTCAGTTGCATGATCTCATTATCTTTTTGGGACATGTTCCGTTCACTAAGACAGGACAGGCTGATTTTAAAGGCCTACATTTAAGGGAGATGGGTGTTCAAATGTGCCTATTGAAACGGGTGGTAACGAGCTTTATTCAATATTGAAGCCATTAACTATTGTCCTACAGCAGGAAAGGACTAAGTTGCTAGAAGAGCAAAGGAATGGACTTTCACTGACAAGGAGCTGGAGTTGAAAAAGAACACTTGTATCTAAGGCCTTGATATTATATATTGATAAAAGCCATCACTCACCAGTTGTGTGGGAGGTGGTCAAGCCAATTGTAGTTGGTGTCTCTGTTGTAGTTGCTGCTTCTGAAAAATATCAAAGACATTGAAAACCACAAGACTCCAACTCAGTTCCCAAACTACTCCAGTCGAGATTCACCGCGAGATGATGAGATTTCTTTTGGGTAAAATTTTGCTAAAAATGAAATGTAGATACACATTGCACCCCTTCAATAGAATGGACCAATTTTCTTGAAGAACAAAGTAGTGGGTATTCACTGTCAAAGATGTAAATCTGAAAGTGCACAGTTGTGTTAAAAGGCTTGCTAATGTTTATTGAAAGAATACAGCACTCACCTGTTGTGGAACTGGCAGTAGACCCAGTTGTGGTGGTTGTCCCTGCTGTTGTAGTTGTTTCTGCTGAAGTAAAAAAAAACATTCACAACTATTACATCCAACTTGAACTGGGACAGCATTGAGAGATTTTCAACATGAATCAGCAGTTACTGCACAAATTAAAAGAGAGTGCAAAAGCGTTTTATACCCAACACTACCGGTGCCAAATCAGACTGTGTCCAGCCTTAATATTAGTTGTGTCTTCCATCTGTGTCACTGACGAGCTCTCTATCAAGTGAGTGACATTTGGGAAGCTCGACTTTGGGCCACTTAATCCATTCAGCATATCTTGCTCTAAGATTGCACTGACATTTAGTATACGGAGGGCACATTGAAAACATAAAGGGGACTTCGGCAAGAAAATAATACTATTCTTCACAAAATGAGTATCACAGTTTGAGATGGAGATACAACATCATTGAAGAGCCCCACAGCTCTTACTCTCAATTAGTCAACAGCTGAACACTACAGCCCACCTGGAGCGATTCCCTACATAAAAAGATACTTGATGCAGAACTCACTGAAGCTCATCACCGTATTACCGGCTGCCCACGACAAATTCTATTGTGCTCATAGAATCATAGAATCATAGAAAGTTACAGCACGGAAGGAGGCCATTTCTGCCCATCGTGACCGCGCTGGCCAACAAAGAGCTATCCAGCCTAATCCCACTTCCCAGTTCTTGGTCCGTAGCCCTGCAGGTTAGAGCATCCCAAGTGCATATCCAAGTACTTTTTAAATGTGGTTAGCGTTCCTGCCTCTACCACCTTTTCAGCAGTGTGTTCCAGACCCCCACAACCCTCTGGGTGAAGAAATTTCCCCTCAAATCACCTCTAAACCTTCCCCAGTTTCTTTAAATCTGTGCCCTCTGGTTTTTGACACCTCTGCTTAGGGAAATAGGTCCTTTCTATCCACTTTATCTATGCCCCTTGTAACTTTATACACCTCAATAAGGTCTCCCCTCAGCCTCCTCTGTTCCAAGGAAAACAGAAATCCAGTCTTTCCTCATAGCTAGGATTCTCTACTCCCGGCAACATCCTTGTAAATCTCCTCTACCCTCTCTAGTGCAATCACATCTTTCCTGCAATGTGGTGACCAGAACTGCATGCAGTACTCTAGCTGAGGCCTAACTAGTGTTTTATACAGTTGAAGCATAACCCCCCTGCTCTTGTATTCTATGCCACGGCTAATAAAGTCAAGCATTCCATATGCCTTCTTAACCACCTTATCTACTTGGCCTGCTACCTTCAGGGATCTGTGGACATGCACTCCAAGTTCCCTTTGTTCCTCTTCACTACTTAGTGTTCCACCATTTAATGTGTATTCCCTTTCCTTGTTAGCCCTCCACAAATGCATTACCTCACACTTCTCCAGATTGAATTCCATTTGCCACTGTTCTGCCCACCTGACCAATTTATTGATATCTTCCTGCAGTCTACAGCTCCCGCGAGGATATTGGTCCTGTTCCCGTTGAGGTGCAAACCATCTGGCTTGTAGAGCTCCCACCTCCCCCAGAAACAGTTCCAATTCCTCAGGAATGTAAAGCCCTCCCTCCTACACCATCTCTCCAGCCACACATTCATCTGCTCTATCTTCCTATATCTGAACTCACTAGCACGTGGCACTGGTAGTAATCCAGAGACTACTACCTTTGAGGTCCTGCTTTTTAACCTCTTTCCTCGCTCCCTAAACTCTGCCTGCAGAACCTCATCCCTCTGCTATTACTTTCAGCATGATAATTTCAGCTGCATGATCTAATTATCCTTTTGGGTCATATTCCAAAAGGCGTTTGAAAAAGAGCCACATAATAGGCTTGCCGGCAAAGATGAAGCCCATGGAATAAAAGGGACAGTGGCAGCATGGATATGAAATTGGCAAAGTGACAGGATCAGAGAGTAATGGTGAACGGTTGTTTTTCGGACTGGAGGAAGGTATACAGTGGTGTTCCCCAGGGGTCAGTACGAGGACCACTGCTTTTCTTGAAATATATTGGCCCAGAAATTCGGGTCGGGGGCTTGCCGCGCGTGCAAGCCCCCGATATGCACTTACCCGACGCGCCGGCCGTTGAGCTTCAGGGACGCCTGGAATTGGTGTTTTAAAATGTTGACTCCCGGGCAGCGTCTGACGTCACGCCGCCCAGGAGTGCAGCCAGCGCGAAGCCTGTAGCGCGCTGTGCAACTGAGACACGCCCCTTGAGGTCTCAGTTTAATAGGACACACCCCCAATGTTTCTCACAAGCTGCTAAGCATTTTTACATGCAAAGCAGCATTTTAAATAGGTTTTGGGTATTTTTATGAAGCTTTTGGTAACTTTTATAAACTTTTAAAAACGTTTACATTATTTTGAAGAATCTGAAGTAGTTTTAAACAGAATTAAAGCAATTTAAAGACTTTTAAAAGCCCTAAAAGAATTTTTTTAATTCCATTTATTTATTTAGCAATGTCATCGTCATACGTGTCTTCACACTGTTCCCTTTGGGGAACTGTATGAAGTGGTGGAAGGATTTATGGCCGTGATTAATGCTCATGCCGTGACCGTAACCATCTTTGAACCAGCCATTAGGGTGGTTAGTCCTATGGCGGGAGGGTTTTACGGGCTCCCACAAGCTATACAAGGAGGGGGGCCACCCACACCCACGGACGCAAATATCCCACTGGATGTCAACCCAGAATTTAGAGCCGGAGCTCCGACTCCACTTGCCGGGACTGTCTGGAGCGGGGTTCGAAACCCTACCCCGTCTGGCCCAGCAGCGGGGATCCTACCGCTACGCCAAAGGCCCAATCCGATTAGCAACGTGAAATGGCTGGAATGAGCACAATTCACGGCATTAAAAGAACTCACAATTGAACTGATGATGACCTCAGCAATCTCCTCAACGAGGTGGAGGCGCAGCGCCTGCTCATCATTGGTAATGAGAAGTCAAAGGCGCCGCAAAAAGGACAGATGATAGCTTGGTCTTTCAAGTGGCAGCATAGGGCTCCAGTCACGGGGAGGGAAAAGGCGCAGGAAATGTATGGGTGTCACCTTTTGCGCGGAGTGGGCCTTTTGCGTAGCGGTAAGCATCCCCGCCGCTGGACCAGAAGGAGTTGGGTTTCGAACCCCGCTCCAGACAGTCCCGGCAAGTGGAGTCGGAGCTCCAACTATAAATTCTGGGTGGACATCCAGCGGGATACTTGCGTCCGCGGGTGTGGGTGCCCCCCCCCCTCAGATGGGTTGTGGGAGCCCGTAAAACCCTCACGCCATAGGACTAACCACCCTAATGGCTGGTATGAAGATGGTTATGGTCACGGAAGGAGTGTTAACGTGGCCAGAAATCCTTCCACCACTTCATACAGTTCCCGAAAGGGAAGAGTGTGAGGATATGTACGACGATGACCTGTTGCGCAATGCACCTCCTTGGACCCTCAGTCGCAGTTGCGAGGGGGCAAATCATGCAATTGTTAAATTTTTCATTTTATTGACATGTAAAATGTTGGCCCAGTAATTCCCTTCCAAACGCACGAGTACGGTCGGGGTACTTACGCGTCTGTCCGGAGGAAATGCCGGTTTTCAGCATGCACAGCGCATGCGGGGAAAACCGGCATTTCCTGTCCTCTGAACGAAGGGGTTCAGAGGCAGAACGCGTGCGACTGTACAGGCAGCGCGTGCGCAGTAAAATTCGCCGCTTTCATTCATGCTTTCAGGGAGGGCAAGTCCCTACAACTTACACATGAAAAAAGCATGAGTACAGTTGCTCCAGAGGCTGCGGTTGTTTGGGAAAGGGATAAAGGTATTTTAAGAAATGCTGAGGTAAGTTTTAAAGTTTATTTTTGTTTTTTAAAACGGATTTTCAGTACTGTAGGTAGAAGGATCAATTGTGGCTATGTGAATTGAATTTGCTGTGTTTATTAAATGTGAAAATGACTCCAACATTTTTAAGAAAGAAACTTTTCATCAGTAATATATTCTTTTAAGTAATTATGTATGTATGTCTGTATATATTCCTTTGCGTGTATGTATATATTCCTTTACTTATGTGTATGAATGTATGTATTTAATTATGACTTTCAGAGAAAGTAACTTATTGGAAAATCATAATTAAAAACATACATTCATACACATAAGTAAAGGAATATAAAACATACATACATATACGTAAAGGAATATATGCGGACATACATACATAATTACTTATTACTGATGAAAAGTTTCTTTCTTAAAAGTGTTGGAAATATTACATTACTCATTTTAGAACACTCATTCTCACATTCAATTCACACAGCCACAATTGCTCCTTCTACCTACCGTACTGAAAACCCGTTTAAAAAAAAAAAATTAAACTTTAAAACTAACCTCAGCATTTCTTAAAATAACCTTCCTCACTTTCCCAAACAAAAATATTGCCTTTCAGAAGCTCCACGATAAAATATATCTTCCTCCGCAGCCTTGGAACAACTTTACACATGCTTTTTTCAAGTGTAACATGTAAGGACTTACCCTCACTGAATCCATGAATGAAATCGACGAAGTTCACTGCGCACGCGCTGCCTGTGCAGTCGCACGCGCTGTGCCTCTGAACCCCTTCGTTCAGAGGACCGGAAATGCCGGTGTTCTCCGCATGCACGGTGTTTCCTGAACGCCGGCATTTCATCCGGCCAGATGCGTGAGTACCCAGACCATACTCACGCATTTGGACCCGAATTACTGGGCCATTAATGACTTGGACTTGGGTGTACAGGGCACAACTTCAAAATTTGCAGATAACACAAAACTTGGAAATATAGTCAACAGTAAGGAGGATAGTGATAGACTTAAAGAGCACATAGACAGGCTGGTGGAATGGGCAGACACCTGGCAGATGAAATTTAATGCAGCCAAGTGCGAAGTGATACATTTTGGTAGGTAGAATGAGGAGCGACAATGTAAACTGAAGGCTACAATTCTAAAGGGTGTGCATGAACTGAGAGACCTGGGGGTTGTATGAAAGGCTGATATTTAGAGATATTTAGTAGACAAGAATCATATATGTATAACTGCAAGTGTAGCCATTGACCAAATAATATTACCCATAATGTAGCTGCAGACAGTCAAAAGCAGTTTTGACTAAGGTTTGATAACAAACAGCCACAGACTGCGAGTGAAGGTTAAATCATTAAATAAAATATTACAATGCTGTATAGAACTTAGAATTTGCTTAAAAAATCTAATTGCAACAAGGTTTAAAGGATAATTAGTATAAGGACATAAAATGAGAGAGTCAATGAAGATAAGGTATTTATCTGGTAGTTTAAAGTGAGATAGTTTGAATAGCTCAAGACTACTGAAACAGCGTTGATAAGGGCCCTTGGTATAAAGGCCTTGTACCAGGGAAGCTAGAAATGAAAGAGATAAAGTAAATTCCAATGGGGTGAAAAACTATAAACAAGATAACACTGAACATGGTAAAGTTGGTGGAAAAATACTGGAAAGGCGGGATGCTACCTTAGTCTGAGTGACAATGGTATTTTGGCTATTAGAACCAATTTAAAAAAGGTGATTTTATTAAAGGCCACATACGGATACTGGCCAAACGAACAGTTGATAAGAAAAGTGTAAAGTCTGTGGGTTGTGCAGTTAATAAATACACAGACTTCAGAAGTAACAAACAAAACAGGTCTTTACTATTCGAAGGTCCGGGCGAATCTGCCCCAGCAATCCTGCTACAACACTTATATACTGGTGTGGTCACTATCGGTATTACAGTATACAGAAGCCAAACAAATAGTGCCACACCTAAAGTAGTTCCCTTAAAGGTGAACGGTTACATTCAATAGTTCCCTTAAAGATAGACGGGTACATACACTACAAAAAGGGTTAAAACCTCGATACTCAAAGGATAACTTTACACAGACGTACTGCGAGAACAAAGGAACAGACTTAAGACAACCTCATCTGTGTCTGAGAGGTTCCAGAGACAAAGGGTTGCGAGCTACTCGTTAAAACTATCGCCTATTATGAAGTATTAATTACGCTGTAAGCTTAATAAATCTTGATCTATTGCTCAAACATACTGGCTGCTGCCTATTGGTGTCTTGTCCAAGAACTCAGAGTTCATTAAGATCATACAAATTGGCATCCCAGATGGGATAAGACAAAACGGCTAGTATTGTGTAATAGATCAGAACTCGAAAGTAGCTTCCTGATCAGCTGCTGCTCTTGAGGAGGGGTAAACCCCATGGGGAGTGGGGAGTGCCCGTGAATTGCGCGCCGATAGTTATTGATGTTAGTGGTCTGTTAGGAAAATCACCAAATGGTTAGTAAAAGTTGTGTTAATGCATATAAGAGTAAGTTAGACAGAGGCGCCTGTGCAGAGGAAGTGCAGGTATTATTGACGGAACGTTTAATCAAAGGAGACAGAGTCCTCTTTGAAAAAGTGATAAACTTTATTCCGGAAAGTCTGTCTCAGAAAAAACACGAGTTAAGAGAAAAACATAGCCAGGTGGTTAATCATAAAGTGCAGGAGAGAGAGGGAGAGAAAAAGAAGGAAAAAGATCTAATTTGCAGGCTAACCAATCTGAAAACTCAGCAAAGAAAGGGAAAAAACATGGATTTGGAAAGCCAGGAAAAGCTGCTGAGACACCGATGTAAAAAAGGAAAAAAAAAGTGAAATTTAAAATTTACCGACATGGAAGTTATTAACATCTGTGCCGAAACAAATAAAACAGAAGATTTGCTGAGTGAAAGGAACCTTAAAAAATGCTGGAATTTCAGTTTGTGCGAAAGTGTGTGTTAAAGTGTGAAAGTTTTCCTGACTATGAATGTTTAAGAAGTTACAGTATTTCTTTTGTCTAAAAGTCTGTCTTTAATAGAAAGATTCTGTTTTAGCTCCACCCACTTCTCTGTGTTAAAAGCATTTAAAACTTTTGTCTTGTCTTGGATTTTGGAAGTTTTAAGAATGTGCGAATAAGATTGTGCCCCAAGAATTGAAATAAAATCTTTGAACTACAATTTTAGTTAAGCTGGTGTGTAAAAACTGAGAAGAACAACAAAAAGTTTGTTTAACAAAAGTTCAGTTTCAGGCTAAGATTTAACCTTGGAGTCACGGTTGCTATGGTGAAATTTTCCAAAGCAGTTTGATTTGATTTGTTTAAATGTGAAAAACAAATTTTTCTCCAGTTGTATTCAATGTTTTTACAGTATTTTGGAAAGGCGTTGTTTTGTTTTATCTGTTCTGTTCATGTTTAGTTAAAGTGTGAAAACACAACTGTCTTTTTAGATCTGGAAAGGTTTTTTTAATTTACGTGAAGTGAGGCAATTGCGTGCGCCTGACAATGTTTTGCTCCACTTTCTTAAAAACCTGCCAAGTAGTTAACCCTTTCCACTGACAGCTGTTTAAGTTCACCAAGCAAAAACTTTAGTATGAAATTTAAAGATCTTGGACATTATTAAATTTAAGTTTCTTAATTTTAAGTTAAAATTTCCCCACAGTGACAGAAGGAAAATTATGATTTGATAAAAGAACCCCTTGGGCTCTTAAGCAGAGTCACAATGGATTCTCTTCTTTCTTTTGTTATATGAAAATTACCTTGTAAACTAATTGCAACACTTCTGTCTCTGATGTTAAAGCACTGTGTAAGACACCTAGCCTGAGAATCACTAATTTCTGAAATTGGAAATGGAAGATAAAGTGATAGAAATGAAATTGAACATTGACAAAACCTGTCAGTTCAACAGTACTGCTGTTTGGATTTTGGGATAATTTTGAAATAACAAAATGGACTTTTGGGAAAATAAAAGATTGTCTAAAATAATGATAAATAAAAAGTGTTAATAACTTGGACCAAGTGAGAATGTTTGATCTATGTTTTCAATCTTAAATATTGTATTGGACAGTAAAGTTCCTCCAGGGCTCATGAATGAGATATGAATGATAATTAATGGGATGTGTAAAATGGAGAGAGGAAGTTTTTGAGGGTGTGAGATAGAAACAGGAGAATTACATCACCAATTGGGAATATTCCAAACTTTCTAGTGAAAGTCAGGAAAGTGTAGTTAGGAATAGTAAATTGATAGCTTTCTCTTGGAGACATTTGTGTCCCTGCCTATAATGAACTATTTAAGAAAACTGAATTTGATAGCCTGGCCACTACCCAAGACATCAGAACCATGTGGTGGAAGATGAACAAAGACCTCCAGACAATCTTTTGATAGGATCATCTGAAAGCCCGAGAAGGCTTGTATCGGATGGCATGGAGATACTAATTTGAGTGTGCAAATGTGACTTGTTACGTTTGAAGCAATTACCATCCACAAATGCGTGGTGAATCTGCACTGAAGAACGGGTCTCAGACATGCTCAGTTACTTGACAACAGCAAGACATGAAATAGTTAATGTGGCCCAGGAGAGTGAGACAACTTTTAAAGCATTGACACATACTCCATCAAGAAACTATCTAGAGTTAAATACACTGGTACCCGTTAGAGGGATTGAAATTGAAGTTGAAGTGGAGAGTTACATGGAATTTGGATTGGGACAATTGAGGGCCAAGGAGAAATCATGTTTAGCAAGAATTATCCACAAGATTGATACAAGTAAAAGAGAGATCTGGGGAATCTTTTAAGTCCATGATTTGTTGATTAGATGTTAAACTGTAATGTCGCTTGAAATAATTATAAACTGTGACTGTAATAATTGTGTTTTGTATGTAACAGAGCATGAGAAAAACCAGTCCGAATCCAGTATGAGGTGGTTTTGGTGGTGCCTCCTGTGTCACTAATAACGCAACTACCATGCTTTACGGGTCTAACAGGACCAGTCCCAACAATCAACAGGTTTTACTCAATATCAAAACCTATGCTCAAGTGAAACTGACAGTAAATGAGATACTTAATTATGAGCTGCACAATTATGTGGCACAATTCGGATACAACATTCCTCTGTTGTCTAAGGGTTTCAGTGAGCTCGTGATGTGACTGAACTCCTCCCTAAAGCAATTTTATGTATTGGAGCAAGACAACTCGAGAATAGAACTTGTAATTGACAGCATAGGGGACAACTCACACTGGTGGGATATTAGGCTTAATATATCAGCATGCCCTTAGGTTCGTATTATTTCACACACTCTGGTAGTTCTCCAACTTATAATGATAGTGTATTTGATTTATGTATACCCCATGTAGTAAGACTTTGATACATAAGCCAATTGTGCACTCATGTGTATGACTAACCAGCACGAAGAAATTAGTTGAGCACACCGAAAGAGAAGATCAGAAGCAACATAGAGGAGACCCCAGGCAGGGGGTAACAACAGGAAAGACAGAAGAAACAGAGGATACCCCATGTCGGGCGGAATTGGAACACTGGAACAGTGAATTGAATTTAAGTAAGGGGTCAGATCAGGGCCATTACTGCCAGATCGTGTGATGCAGCAATAGGAGCAGCTGGCGGAGGAGAAAGATAGACTGGGATGCACTAGAAGGCAAGACATATCAGCACGGCCGACATGATGGTTGGGGAGACCCCGGGGTGTCCCTCAGCCATAAGGATAGGCGGTCGGCCCCTGTGAGTGTCACAGGCAGCACCCAGGCCTATAATGAAAAGGGGGGTAAAACCTCACTTGAGAAGCGCTCCGTTCCCCTCAATTAGAGGACTCCAATTTGCAGCAACGCTAGTCAGAGAATAGATTGAAGTAGTCGAGGAATCAATGTTTAAAACATTTCATCCTCGAGGATTGGCAGAAGAACCAAAGGCGACATGAGGAGAAACTTTTTTATGCAGCGAGTGGTTATGATCTGGAATGCACTGCCAGAAAGGGTGGTGGAGGCAAATTCAATCGTGGCTTTCAACAGGGAATGGGATAAGTATCTGAAGGAAAAACATTGGCAGAGCTACAGGGAAAGGGCAGGGGAGTGGAACTAGATGAAGTGCTGCTGCAGAGACACGGCATGGGCTCGACGGGCTGAATGGTCTCCTTCTGTGCTGTAACCAATCTATCATTCTATCACTCTATGATGTTACGTTCACTAAGACAGGACTGGCTGATTTTAAAGGCCCTCATTTAAGGAAGATGTATGAATTAACGTTCACATTGAAATAAGACGTAACGAGCTTCATTCAATATTTAAGCCATTAACTATTGTCCTACAGCAGGAATGGACTAAGTGACTAGAAGAGCAAAGGAATGGAATTTCACCGACAAGGAGCTGAAGTTGGAAAAGAACACTTGTATCTAAGGCCTTGATATTGGGCCAGTAATTCCGGTCCCAACGCGTGAGTACGGACGGTGTACTCATGCGTGGGCCCGTTGGAAGTGCCGGATTTCAGCATGCACAGCGCATGCGCGGGAAACCGGCATTTCCTCTCCATCGAACTAAGGGGTTAAGAAGTCCAACGCGTGCGCGCAGGACTCTGCGCGCAAGCGTTGAACTTCCTTCATTTTGACAGGTTTGCACGTGTGCAAGGGCCTGGATTTTTTAGAAATGAAAAAGGAGGCGTAAGGAGTGGATTCTTGAAGGTAAGTGGTCTATTATTTAAAATTATTACATTTTTTCCACAGCTTCATTGTTTTTAAGGACTTTACAGTAAGGTAAGTTTATTTTTAGACCCGATTTCGTAAAAAATTATTTTTTTCAAAAATTTTGTTAATTGTTTTAAATAGTTTTTAAAAGTTATTTATGGTTTATTTAATTATTGGGATGTTTTTTAAAATTTTAATTAAAGTTAAACTAGTCTTTTGGGTGCCCGTGCTTTTCATGAGTTTGACAGTCTTTACTATCAAACTCATGAATGAGTTTCCCCTCCCCTGATTGGCTGCAGAGTGCTCACCTGATCCCAGCCGGCACATCGCACTGACTACACCGCTGGATCAGGCAAGCACATCGCGCCGACATCTGAACCGGGCCAGTGACAGGAAATGCAAGCAGGCCCGAGCTTCAGATGTCAGCGCGCAGGGTGAGTGCAGATCGGCGGCTTGCATGCGCGGCAAGCACCCGATCCTAATTTCTGGCCCATGATATATTGAAAGAAGCAATCACTCACCAGTTGTGGAGCCAGTGATAGAGCCAGTTGTAATTGGTATCTCTGTTGTCGTTGTTCCCTCTGAAAAATATTAAAGACTTTCAAAACCACAAAACTCCAAGACAGTTCCTAAACTACTCCAGTCGAGATTCACCGTGAGATGATGTGATTTGTGTTGGGTAAAAATATGCTAAAAATGAAATGTAGATACACATCGCATCCCTTAATCAGAATAAGCCAATTATGTAGAAGAACAAAGTAATGGCTTTTCACTGACAAGGAGGTAAATCTGAAAGAGCACAGTTGTGTTAAAAGGCTTGCTAATGTTTATTGAAAGAAGACATCACTCACCTGTTGTGGAACTGGCAGTAGACCCAGTTGTGGTGGTTGTCCCTGCTGTTGTAGTTGTTTCTGCTGAAGAAAAACAAAAGCATTCACAACTACAGGTATTACATCTAACTTGAACTGGGACAGCATTGGGCGAGTTTCAACATGAATCAGCAATTAATGCACAAATTAAAGGAGAGTGTGCAAAAACGTTTTGAAATCAACACTACCGGTGCCATATCAGACTGTGTCCAGCTTCAATATTAGTTGTGTATTTCATCTGAATAACTGACAGGCTCTCCCGCAAGTGAGTGTTATTTGGTAAACTCGAATTTGGGACACTTAATCCACTCAGCATATCTTGGTCTAAGATTGCACTGACATTTAGTATACAGAGGGTACATTGAAAACATAAAATTGACTTCGGCCAGAATGTAAGTTTCATGGAACAGTTTGGCCCAGTGGTAATGGCATGAAATGGTTCATCTTCGAGGCACAAAGAAGGGGCCAGTCATCAAAGTCTGCAGTTCTTGGAGAACACATTGATACTGGACAATGAAAGCTTTGACTCATGATTAACTCTGAAAAGGACATTGACATTGAACTGTGAGGCCTTGAATCATGATTGGTTTCGACGGGAAAAATTAACATCTGGACAATGCTCTGAGTTTAACTGAAACAATGGGGGTCACGATCGACCTCCTGACATGAATGGAAGGTACACAAGTCCCAAGCAGACAATCAGCCAACCACCCATCAACAGTAATAGAAATCATTGAATATGATTTATTACAGAAAGTGGGAGAGGAGATAAAGACTTATCTTCGATCTCACAACTCTGTACACCTCCGGTGATTGACTTACAGGTTGACGAGGTGTGAATATCAGACAGATCAGCAAACCGACAAACAGAACTGGTTGGGGGAGGCCCAGCATGGGGCCTGGTGAATAAAAGAACTATAAGAAGGACCACACCCACAGCTCACTCTCTCTCTCTCGAAATCTCTCTCTCTGGGAAGCTCTCTCTGGGAAGCTCTCTCCCTCAGAAGCTAGCTCTGACTACAGCAACTGCCAGGTGTAACAAGGAAGGAAAGACGGTCATCTCCAGTACCCAGCCTGCAATCGATGTCGGCCACGACCAGCCGGACGGGTGATTGTAAGTATCAGTTGACTCTACAAGGGGTTTGCGCTGTGTAGGCAGCTGCAGTCAGATAAAGGAGGATGGGGACAGGTCATATCTGAACCACGCCTACAATCCACAATGGTAACGAACGGCCGTATCATGATAGTAAGATTCAGCCAAATCTCAACACGTTTTTGTCTGTGTTTTGTTGGTTTTAATAAGCTAACAGTTTTGGGTTGAACCTAAACCTTTGTGTCATCTACCATTTTGTTCCTGTAAAACCCAGAGGCAAAGAACCCTTGTAAGGACGAGGAAACCAAACACCTTACAGAAATTAATACTATCATTCACAAAATGAGTATCAGTTTGAGATGAAGATGCAACAACATTGTGGAGTCCCACAGCTCTTGCTCTCAGTTATTCAACAGTTGAATACTGCAGTCCCATCTGGAGCGATTCCCTGTATATCAAGATACTTCAAGCAGAACTGAAGGAAGCTCATCACCGTATTACTAACTGCCCACGACAAGCCATATTGTGCTGATACTTACAGCATCATAAATTCAGTTGCATGATCTCATTATCCTTTTGGGACATGTCCTGCTCACTAAGACAGGACACGCTGATTTTAAAGGCCTACATTTAAGGAAGATTGGTGTTCAAATGTGCCTATCGAAACAGGTCGTAGCGAACTTAATTCAATATTTAAGCCATTAACTATTGTCCTACAGCAGGAATGGACCAAGTTGCTAGAAGAGCAAAGGAATGGATTTTCACTGATAAGGAGCTGAAGTTGAAAAAGAACACTTGTATCTAAGGCCTTGATATTATATATTGATAGAAGCCATCACTCACCAGTTTTGGAGGAGGTGGTCGAGCCAATTGTAGTTGGTGTCTCTGTTGTAGTTGTTGCTTCTGAAAAATATTAAAGACATTGAAAACCACAAGACTCCAAGTCAGTTCCCAAACTACTCCAGTCGAGATTCACCATGAGATGATGTGATTTGTGTTGGCTAAAAATATGCTAAAAATGAAATGTAGATACACATTGCATCCCTCATAAAGAATGGGCCTATTACCTTGAGGAACAAAGTAATGGGTTTTCACTGTCAGGGAGGTAAATCTGAAAGAGCACAGTTGTGTTAAAAGACTTGCTAATGTTTATTGAAAGAAGACATCACTCACCTGTTCTGGAACTGGCAGTAGGCCCAGTTGTGGTGGTTGTCCCTGCTGTTGTAATTGTTTTTGCTGAAGAAAAACAAAACCATTCACAACTATTACGTCCAACTTGAACTGGGACAGCATTGAGAGAGTTTCAACATGAATCAGCATTTACTGCACAAATTAAAAGAGCTTGCAAAAGCGTTTTAAAACCAACACTACCGGTGACAAATCAGACTGTGTCCAGCCTTAATATTAGTTGTGTCTTCCATCTGTGTCACTGACAAACTCTCCATCAAGTGAGTGACATTTGGGAAGCTCGACTTTGGGTCACTAAATCCATTCAGCATATCTTGGTCTAAGAGTGCACTGACATTTAGTATACAGAGGGTACATCGAAAGAAAAAGAGACTTAGGCAGGAAAATAATACTAACCTTCACAAAACAAGTATGACAGTTTGAGATGGAGATACAACAGCATTGAAGAGCCCCACAGCTCTTGCTCTCAATTAGTCAACAGCTGAACACTACAGCCCCATCTGGAGCGATTCCCTACATATCAAGATACTTGATGCAGGACTCAATGAAGCTCATCACCGTATTACGAACTGGCCACGGCAAACTCTATTGTGCTGCTACATTCTGCATGATAATTTCAGTTGCATGATCTCATTATCTTTTTGGGACATGTTCCGTTGACTAAGACAGGACAGGCTGATTTTAAAGGCCTACATTTAAGGAAGATTGGTGTTCAAATGTGCCAATTGAAACAGCTCGCAACGAGCTTTATTCAATATTTAAGCTACTAACTATTGTCCTACAGCAGGAATGGATTAAGTTGCTCGAAGAGCAAAGGAATTGACTTTCACTGACAAGGAGGTAAATCTGAAAGTGCACATTTGTGTTAAAAGGCTTGCTAATGTTTATTGAAAGAATACAGCACTCACCTGTTGTGGAACTGGCAGTAGACCCAGTTGTGGTAGTCGTCCCTGCTGTTGTAGTTGTTTCTGCTGAAGAAAAGCAAAAGCATTCACAACTATTACATCCAACTTGAACTGGGACAGCATTGAGAGAGTTTCAACATGAATCAGCAGTTACTGCACAATGTTACGGCTTCAACTGGGGTATTTTGCCCAATTCTGGGCACCGCACTTTAAGAAGGATGTGACAGCCTTAGAGATGGTGCAGAAAAGATATACAAGAATAGTTCGAAGAGTGAGAGGCTTCAGTTATGAGGAGACACTGAAAGAGCTAGGGTGGTTCTCCTTAGAACAGAGAAGTTTGAGAGGAGATTTTATAGTTGTTCAAAATCATGAGGGATCTCAATAGAGTAGATAGGGAGAAACTGTTCCTATTGGCGGAAGAGTTGAGAACCAGAGAACACAGACTTATGGTGATTGGCAGAAAAACCAAAGGTGACATGAGGAAAAAGTTTATTACGCAGCAAGTGATTATGATCTGGAATGCACTCCCAGAAAGGGTGGTGGAGGCAGATTCAATTGTGGCTTTCAACGAGGAATCAGATAAGTACCTGAAGGATAAAACTTTGCCAGGGCTACGGGGAAAGGGCAGGGGAGTGGAACTAGATGAAGTTCTGTTGTAGAGATCCAGCATGGGCTCGATGGGCCGAATGGCCTCCTTCTGTGCTGTGACCATTCTATCATTCTATGATTCGATGATGTTCTGTTCACGAATAAAGGACTGGCTGATTTTAAAGGTCCTCATTTAAGGAAGATGTGTGATTTAACGTTCCTATTGAAATTAGTCGTAACAATCTTTATTCAATATTTAAGCCATTATCTATTGCCCTACTGCAGGAATGGTCTGAGTCGCAAGAAGAGCAAATGATTGGAATTTCTCTGACAAGGAGCTGAAGTTGAAAAAAAATACTTGTATCCAAGGCCTTGATATTATATATTGAAAGAAGCCATCACTCACCAGTTGTGGAGCCAGTGGTAGAGCCAGTTGTAGTTGGTGTCTCTTTTGTCGTTGTTCCTGCTGAAACATAGAAACAGAGAAGATAGGAGCAGGAGTAGGCCATTTGGCCCCCCTAGCCTGTTCTGACATTCAATGCGATCATGGCTGATCATCCAAGTTCAGTACCCGGTCCCTGCTTTCTCCCCATACCCCTTGATC
The DNA here is from genome assembly GCF_052327205.1 of Somniosus microcephalus. Lineage (NCBI taxonomy): Eukaryota > Metazoa > Chordata > Chondrichthyes > Squaliformes > Somniosidae > Somniosus > Somniosus microcephalus. The sequence goes on along the minus strand of NC_141003.1, from coordinate 36,370,710 downwards.
CCTTTAGCCTTAAGAAATATATCCAACTCCTTCTTGAATATATTTAATGAATTGGCCTCTACTGCCTTCTGTGGTAGAGAATTCCACAGGTTCACCACTGTCTGGGTGAAGAAATTCCTCCTCATTTCTGTCCTAAAAGGCCTACCCCTTATCCTAGACTGTGACCCCTGGTTCTGGATACCCCGACCATCGGGAACATCCTCCCCGCATCTAATCTGTCCAGTCCTGCCAGAATTTTATAAGTTTCAATGAGATCCCCTCTCATTCTTCTAAACTCCAGCAAGTACAAGCCCAATCGACCCAATCTCTCCTCATACGTCATTCCTGCCATCCCAGGTATCAGCCTGGTGAATCTTCACTGAACTCCTTCCATGGCAAGAATATCCTTCCTCAGAAAAGGCAACCAAAACTGCACACAATACTCAAGGTGTGGTCTCACCAAGGCCCTGTACAACTGCAGCAAGACATCCTTCTTCTTGTACTCAAACCCTCTCACTATGAAGGCCAACATACCATTTGCCTTCTTAACCATCTGCTGCACCTGCATGCTTACCTTCAATGACTGGTGCACAAGGACACCCAGGTCTCGTTGCACTTCCCCTTCTCCCAATCTATTGCCATTCAGATAATAAGCTGCCTTCCTGTTTTTGACACCAAAGTGGATAACCTCACATTTATCCACGTTATATTGCATCTGCCATGCTTCTGCCCAATCACCCAACCTGTCCAAATCATCCTGTAGTTTCTTGGCATCCTCCTCACAGCACACACGCCCACCCAGCTTTGTGTCGTTTGAAAATTTGGAGATATTACATCGAGTTCCCTTGTCTAGATCATTAATATATATTGTGAATAGCTGGGGTCGAAGGACCGATCCCTGTGGTACCCCACTAGTCACTGCCTGCCACTCAGAAAAAGACCCGTTTATTCCAACTCTTTGCTTTCTAGCTGCCAACCAGTTCTCTATCCAAGTCAATACCTTGCCCCCAATCCCATGTGCCTTAACTTTACACGCTAATCTCTTATGTGGGACCTTATCGAAAGCCTTCTGAATGTCGAAATACACCATATCCACTGGTTCTCCCTTATCTATTTTACTAGTTACATCCTCAAAAATTTCCAATAGATTAGTCAAGCACAATTTACCTTTTGTAAATCCATGTTGACTTTGTCTGATCCTGTCACTGTTTTCCAAGTGCTCTGCTATTACATCTTATTTAATGGACTCTAGCATTTTCCCCACGACCGATGTCAGGCTTACCGGTCTGTAATTCCCCATTTTCTCTCTACCACCTTTTTTGAATAGTGGGGTAACATTAGTTATCCTCCATTCCATGGGTACTGTTCCAGATTCCATCGAATGTTGGAAGATGATCAGCAATGCATCTACTATTTCTAGGGCCACTTCCTTAAGTACCCTAGGATGTAGATTATCAGGCTCTGGGGATTTATTGGCCTTCAATCCCATCAATTTCCCTAACACCATTTCCCTACAAATACTGATTTCTTTCAGTTCCTTCCTTTCATCAGACCCTATGTTCCCTGACATTTCTGGGAGGTTATTTGTGCCCTCCTTTGTGAAGACAGAACCAAAATATGTGTTTAATTGGTCTGCCATTTCTTTGTTCCCCATTATAAATTCCCCTGATTCTGACTGCAAGGGACCTATGCTTGACTTCACCAATCTTTTTCTCTTCACATAGCTATAAAAGCTTTTACAGTCAGTTTTTATGTTCCCTGCAAGCTTACTCTCATATTCTATTTTCCCTTTCTTAATTAATCCCTTTGTTCTCCTTTGTTAAATCCTAAACTGCTCCCAATCCTCTGGATTACTGCTTTTTCTGGCCAATTTATATGTCCTCTCTTTGGATCTTATGCTATCCCTAATTTCCCTCGTTAACCACGGTTGAGTCACCTTTTTTGTTTTATTTTTATGCCAAACTGGGATGAACAAATTCTGTAGTTCATCCATGCAGTCTTTGAAAGTTTGCCATTGCCTATCCACCGTTAACCCTTTGAGTGACATTCCCCAATCAATCCTACCCAATTCGCGCCTCAGACCATCGTAGTTTCCTTTATTTAAATTCAGGACCCTAGTCTCTGAGTCAACTACTTCATTCTCCATCTTAATGATGAATTCGATCATATTATGATCGCTCCGACCCAAGGGGCCTCGTACAACAAGATTGCTAATTAATCCTTTCTCATTACATAATACCCAGTCTAAGATGGCCTGATCTCTGGTTGGTTCCTTGACATATTGGTCCAGGAAACCATCCCGTAAATACTCCAGGAATTCATCCTCCACAATATTGTTACTAATTTGGTTAGCCCAATCTATATGTAGATTAAAGTCATCCATGATGACTGCTGTGCCCTTTTTGCACGCTTCTCTAATTTCCCTTTTAATGCCATCCCCAACCTCTGCATTACTGTTTGGAGGTCTATATACCACTCCCACTAATGTTTTCTGCCCCTTGGTATTTCTCAGTTCTACCCATACAGATTCCACATCATCAGAGCTAATATCCTTCCTTACAATTGTGTTAATCCCTTCTTTAACCAGTAATGCTACCCCACCTCCCTTTCCTTTTTGCCTATCTTTCCTGAATATTGAATACCCCTGGATGTTGAGTTCCCAGCCTTCGCCACCCTGGACCCATGTTTCCGTAATCCCAATCAAATCATATTCGTTTACCTCTATTTGCGCAGCTAATTCATCCACCTTTTTACGAATGCTCCTCGCATTAAGACACAAAGCCTTCAGGCTTGTTTTTTCAATGCTCTTAGACCTATTAGAATTATTATTTACTGTGGCCATGTTTGATTTAAACCATTGATTTCTCTGACTGCCACTTTTGTTTTTCTCCTTCCTATCTTTTGCATTTATCCTTGTTTCCCTTTCCTCTGTCCCCCTGCTCAGGTTCCCAATGCCCTGCCATTTTAGTTTAAACCCTCCCCCAGAGCACTGGCAAACACTCCCTCTAGGAGATCGGTCCCGGCCCTGCCCAGGTGCAAACCGTCTGGTTCGAACTCGTCCCACATCCCCCAGAACTGGTTCTAATGTCCCAGGAATTTGAATCCCTCCCCCTGGCACCATTCCTCTAGCCACGTATTCATCTGAAATATTCTTCTATTTCTACTCTGACTAGCACTTGTAGCAATCCTGAGGTTACTGCCTTTGAGGTCCAATTTTTAATTTACCTCCTAACTCCCTATATTCAGCATTTAGGACCTCATCCTGTTTTTTACCTTATTATTAAAATATTAAAGACATTCGAAAACACAAAACTGCAACTCAGTTACTAAAACTACTCCAGTCACGTTTCACCGTGAGATGAAGTGATTTGTGTTGGGAAAAAATAGGCTAAAAATGAAATGTAGATACACATTGCAACCCTAAATCAGAATGGGCCAATTATCTTGAAGAACAAAGTAGTGGGTTTTCACTGTCAAGGAGGTAAATCTGAAAGAGCACGATTGTGTTAAAAGGTTTGCTAATGTTTTTTGAAAGAAGACATCACTCACCTGTTGTGAAACTGGCAGGAGACCCAGTTGTGGTGGGTGTCCCTGCTGTTGTAGTTGTTTCTGCTGAAGAAAAACAAAAGCATTCACAACTATTACATCCAACTTGAACTGAGACAGCATTGAGAGAGTTTCAACATGAATCAGCATTTACTGCACAAATTAAAAGAGAGTATGCAAAAGTGTTTTGAACCCAATACTACCGGTGCCAAATCAGACTGTGTCCAGCCTTAATATTAGTTGTGTCTTCCATCTGTGTCACTGACAAACTCTCCATCAAGCGAGTGACATTTGGGAAGCTTGACTTTGGGACACTTAATTCATTCAGCATATCTTGGTCTAAGACTGCACTGACATTTAGTATACAGAGGGTATATCAAAAACATAAAAAGGACTTTGGCAGGAAAATAATACTGTCCTTCACAAAACGAGTATCACAGTTTGAGATGGAGATACAACAACATTGAAGAGTCCCACAGCTCTTCCTCTCAATTAGTCAACAGCTGAACACTACAGTCCCATCTGGAGCGATTCCCTGTATATCAAGATATACTTGATGCAGAACTCAATGAAGCTCATCACCGTATTACTAACTGCCCACGACAAACTCTATTGTGCTGCTACATTCTGCATGATAATTACAGTTGCATGATCTCATTATCTTTTTGGGACGTGTTCCATTCACTAAGACAGGACAGGCTGATTTTAAAGGCATACATTTAAGGAAGATGGGTGTTCAAATATGCCTATTGAAACAGGTCATAACGAGGTTTATTCAATATTTAAGCCATTAACTATTGTCCTACAGCAGGAATGGACTAAGTTGCTAGAAGAGCAAAGGATTAGAATTTCACTGACAAGGAGCTGGAGTTGAAAAAGAACACTTGTATCTAAGGCCTTGATATTATATATTGATAAAAGCCATCACTCACCAGTTGTGTGGGAGGTGGTCGAGCCAGTTGCAGTTGGTGTCTCTGTTGTAGTTGTTCCTTCTGAAAAATATTAAAGACTTTGAACACCACAAGACTCCAAGTCAGTTCCGAAACTACTCCAGTCAAGTTTCACCGTGGGATGATGTGATTTGTGTTGGCTAAAAATATGCTAAAAATGAAATGTAGATACACATTGCATCCCTTAAAACGAATGGACCAATTTTCTTGAAGAACAAAGTAGTGGGTTTTCACTGTCAAGGATGTAAATCTGAAAGTGCACATTTGTGTTAAAAGGCTTGCTAATGTTTATTGAAAGAATACAGCACTCACCTGTTGTGGAACTGGCAGTAGACCCAGTTGTGGTGGTTGTCCCTGCTGTTGTAGTTGTTTCTGCTGAAGAAAAACAAAAGCATTCACAACTATTACATCCAACTTGAACTGGGACAGTATTGAGAGAGTTTCAACATTAATCAGCAGTTACTGCACAATGTTACGGCTTCAACTGGAGTATTGTGCCCAATTCTGGGCACCCCACTTTAAGAAGGATGTGACGGCCTTAGAGATGGTGCAGGAAAGATATACAAGAATAGTTCGAGGAGTGAGAGACTTCAGTTATGAGGAGACACTGAAAAAGCTGGGGTTGTTCTTCTTAGAACAGAGAAGGTTGAGAGGAGATTTTATAGAGGTGTTCAAAATCATGAGGGATCTCGACAGAGTAGATAGAGAGAAACTGTTCCCACTGGCGGAAGAATTGAGAAACAGAGAACACAGATTTATGGTGATTGGCAGAAGAACCAAAGGTGACATGAGGAAAAACTTTATTACGCAGCGAGTGATTATGATCTGGAATGCACTCCCAGAAAGGGTGGTGGAGGCAGATTCAATTATGGCTTTCAATGGGGAATGGGATAAGTACCTGAAGGCAAAACATTTGCAGAGGTACGGGGAAAGGGCAGGGGAGTGGAACTAGATGAAGTGCTGCTGCAGAGACCAGGCATGGGCTCGACGGGCCGAATGGCCATCTTCTACCAATCACCGTACACCTGTGTCCTTTAGAAGAATGAGAGGGGATCTCTTTGAAACTTATAAAATTCTAACAGGAATAAACAGACTAGGTGCAGGAAGGATGTTCCCGATGGCAGGGTAGTCCAGAACCAGGGGTCACATTCTAAGGATAAGGGGTAAACCATTTTGGACTGAGATGAGGAGGACCTTCTTCACCCAGAGAGTGGTGAACCTGTGGAATTCTCTACCACAGAAGGCAGTTGAGGCCATCTTATTAAATATATTCAAGAAGGAGTTAGATATATTTCTTAAGGCTAAAGGGATCAAGGGATATAGGGGAGAAAGCAGGGACAGGATACTGAATTTGGACGATCAGCCATGATCTCATTAAATGGCGAAACAGGCTCGATGGGCCGAATGGCCTACTCCTGCTCCTATCTTCTAAGTTTCTATGCTTCTGTGCTGTAACCATTTTATCAATCTATCACTCTATGATGTTCCACTCACTAAGACAGGACAGGCTGATTTTAAAGGTCCTCATTTAAGGAAGATGTGTGATTTAATTTGTCGATTGAAATAAGTCATAACAAGCTTTATTCAATATTTAAGCCATTAACTATTGTCCTACAGCAGGAATGGACTAAGTTGCTAGAAGAGCAAAGGATTAGAATTTCACTGACAAGGAGCTGGAGTTGAAAAAGAACACTTGTATCTAAGGCTTTGATATTATATATTGATAAAAGCCATCACTCACCAGTTGTGTGGAAGGTGGTCGAGCCAGTTGTAGTTGGTGTCTGTGTTGTAGTTGTTCCTTCTGAAAAATATTAAAGACTTTGAACACCACAAGACTCCAAGTCAGTTCCGAAACTACTCCAGTCGAGTTCCACTGTGGGATGATGTGATTTGTGTTGGCTAAAAATAGGCTAAAAATGAAATGTAGATACACATTGCATCCCTTAAAACGAATGGACCAATTATCTTGAAGAACAAAGTAGTGGGTTTTCACTGACAAGGAGGTAAATCTGAAAGTGCACATTTGTGTTAAAAGGCGTGTTAATGTTTATTGAAAGAAGACATCACTCACCAGTTGTGGAACTGGCAGTAGACCCAGTTGTGGTGGTTTTCCCTGCTGTTGTAGTTGTTTCTGCTGAAGAAAAGCAAAAGCATTCACAACTATTACATCCAACTTGAACTGGGACAGTATTGAGGGAGTTTCAACAGGAATCAGCAGTTACTGCACAATGTTACGGCTTCAACTGGAGTACTGTGCCCAATTCTGGGCACCACACTTTAAGAAAGATGTGACGGCCTTAGAGATGGTGCAGAAAAGATATGCAAGTATAGTTTGAGGAGTGAGAGACTTTAGTTATGAGGAGGCACTGAAAAAGCTGGGGTTGTTCTCCTTAGAAAAGAGAAGGTTGATCGGAGATTTTATCGGGGTGTTCAAAATCATGAGGGATGTCGACAGCGTAGATAGAGAGAAACTGTTCCCATTGGCAGAAGAGTTGAGAACCAGAGAACACAGATTTATGGTGATTGGCAGAAGAACCAAAGGCGACATGAGGAAAAACTTTATTACGCAGCGAGTGATTATGATCTGGAATGCACTCCCAGAAAGGGTGGTGGAGGCAGATTCAATTGTGGCTTTCAACGGGGAATCGGATAAGTACCTGAAGGATAAAACTTTGCCAGGGCTACGGGGAAAGGGCAGGGTAGTGGAATTAGATGAAGTTCTGTTGTAGAGATCCGGCACGGGCTCGGTGGGCCGAATGGTCTCCTTCGGTGCTGTGACCATTCTATCATTCTATGATTCTATGATGTTCTGTTCACGAATACAGGACTGGCTGATTTTAAAGGTCCTCATTTAAGGAAGATGTGTGATTTAACGTTCCAATTGAAATAAGTCGTAACGAGCTTTATTCAATATTTAAGCCATTAACTATTGTCCTACTGCAGGAATGGACTAAGTCGCTAGATGAGCAAAGGATTGGAATTTCTCTGACAAGGAGCTGAAGTTGAAAAAGAACACTTGTATCCAAGGCCTTGATATTATATATTGAAAGAAGCCATCACTCACCAGTTGTGGGGCCAGCGGTAGAGCCAGTTGTAGTTGGTGTCTCTGTCTTCGTTGCTCCTTCTGAAAAATATTAAAGGCATTCAAAAACACAAGATACCAACTCAGTTAATAAAACTACTCCAGTCACGTTTCACCGTGAGATGATGTGATTTGTGTTGGGAAAAATATGCTAAAAGTGAAATGTAGATACAAATTGCAACCCTCAATCAGAATGAGCCAATTATATTGAAGAACAAAGTAGTGGGTTTTCACTGTCGAGGAGGTAAATCTGAAAGAGCACAGTTGTGTTAAAAGGCTTGCAAATGTTTATTGAAAGAAGACATCACTCACCAGTTGTGGAACTGGCAGTAGACCCAATTGTGGTGGTTGTCCCTGCTGTTGTAGTTGTTTCTGCTGAAGAAAAAGAAAAGCATTCACAACTATTACATCCAGCTCAAACTGGGACAGAATTGAGAGAGATTCGACATGAATCAGCAATTAATGCACAAAATAAAAGAGAGTGTGCAAAACGTTTTAAATCCAACACTACCGGTGCCAAATCAGACTGTGTCCAGCCTTAATATTAGTTGTCTTCCATCTGTGTAACTGAAAGCTCTCCAACAAGTGAGTGTTATTTGGTAAACTCGTATTTGGGACACTTAATCTATTCAGCATATCTTGGTCGAAGACTGCACTGACATTTAGTTTACAGAGGGTACATTGAAAACATAAAGCGGACTTTGACAAGAAAATAATACTATCATTCACAAAATGAGTATCAGTTTGAGATGAAGATACAACAACATTGTGGAGTCCCACAGCTCTTACTCTCAGTTATTCCACAGCTGAATACTGCAGCCTATATGGAGCGATTCCCTGTATATCAAGATACTTCATGCAGAACTGAAGGAAGCTCATTAACGTATTCCTGACTGCCCACGAGAAACTCTATTTTGCTGCTACTTTCGACATGATAATTTCAGTTGCATGATCTAATTATCCTTTTGGGTCATGTTCGAAAAGGTGTTTGATAAAGTGCCACATAACAGGCTTGCCAGCAAAGAGGAAGCCCATGGAATATAAGGGACAGTGGCAGCTTGGATACGAAATTGGCTAAGTGATAGGAAACAGAGAGTAGTGGTGAACGGTTATTTTTCGGACTGGAGGAAGGTATACAGGTGTGTTCCCCAGGGGTCGGTACGAGGATCACTGCTTTTCCTGATATATATTAATGACTTGGACTTGAGTGTACAGGGCACAATTTGAAAACTTGCAGATAACACAAAACTTGGAAGGGGGATAGTGATAGACTTCAAGAGCACATAAACAGGATGGTGGAATGGGCGGTCACTTGGCAGATGAAATTTAATGCAGATAAGTGCGAAGTGATACATTTTGGTAGGAAGAACGAGGAGAGGCAATGTAAACTAAAGGGTACAATTCTAAAGGTGGTGCATGAACAGAGAGACCTGGGGGTATATGTGCACAAATCGTAGAAGGTGGCAGAGCGGGTTGAGAAAGAGGTTAAAAAAGCATACGGGATCCTGGGCTTCATAAATACAGACATAGGGTACAAAATCAAGGAAGTTATGATGAACCTTTATAAAACAATGGTTCGGCTTCAACTGGAGTATTGTGCCCAATTCTGGGCACCGCACTTTAAGAAGGATGTGAAGGCCTTAGAGAGGGTGCTGCAAAGATATACAAGAATGGTTCCAGGGATGAGGAACTTCAGTTATGTGAAGAGACTGGAGAAGCTGGGGTTGTTCTCCTTTGTGCAGAGAAGGTTGAGAGGAGATTTGATAAATGTGTTCAAAATCATCAGAGATCTCGACAGAGTACAGAAAGAGAATCTTTTCCCATTGGCAGAAGGGTTGAGAACCAGAGGACACAGATTTATGGTGATTGGCAGAAGAACCAAAGGCGACATGAGGAAAAACTTTTTACGCAGCGAGTGGTTATGATCTGGAATGCTCTGCCAGAAAGGATGGTGGAGGGAGATTCAATCATGGCTTTCAACAGGGAATGGGATAAGAATCTGAAGGAAAAACATTGGCAGGGCTTTGGGGAACGGGCAGGGGAGTGGAATTAGATCAAGTGCTGTTGCAGAGACTCGGCATGGGCTCGACGAGCCGAATGTTTTCCTTCTGTGCTGTATCCATTCCATCATTTTATCATTCTATGATGTTCCCTTCACTAACACAGGACTGGCTAATTTTAAAGGTCCTCAGTTAAGGAAGATGTGTGATTTAATGTGCCTATTGAAATAAGTCGTAATGAGCTTTATTCAATATTTAATCCATTAACTGTTGTCCTACAGCAGGAATGGACCAAGTCGCTAGAAGAGCAAAGGAATGGAATTTCACTGACAAGGAGCTGAAGTTGAAAAAGAACATTTGTATCTAAGGCCTTGATATTATATATTGAAAGAAGCCATCACTCACCAGTTGTGGAGCCACTGATAGAGCCAGTTGTCATTGGTGCCTCTGTTGTAGTTGTTCCTTCTGAAAAATATTAAAGACATTGAAAACTACAAGACTCCAAGTCAGTTCCAAAACTACTCCAGTCGAGTTTCACCGCGAGATGATGTGATTTGTGCTGGGTAAAGATCTGGTAAAAATGAAATGTAGATACACATTGCATCCCTTAATCAGAATGGGCCAATTATCTTGAAGAACAAAGCAGTGGGTTTTCACTGTCAAGGAGGTAAATCTGAAAGAGCACAGTTGTGTTAAAAGACTTGCTAATGTTTATTGAAAGAAGACATCACTCACCAGTTGTGGAACTGGCAGTAGACCCAGTTGTGGTGGTTGTCCCTACTGTTGTAGTTGTTTCTGCTGAAGAAAAACAAAAACATTCACAACTATTACATCCAACTTGAACTGGGACAGCATTGAGAGAGTTTCTGCATAAATTAAAAGAGAGTATGCAAAAGCGTTTTAAACCCAACACTACCGGTGCCCAATCAGACTGCGTCCAGCTTTAATATTAGTTGTGTCTTCCATCTGTGTAACTGACGAGTTCTCCATCAAGTGGGTGACATTTGGGAAGCTCGACTTTGGGCCACTTAATCCATTCAGCATATCTTGGTCTAAGACTGCACTGACATTTAGTATACAGAGGGAACATTGAAAACATAAAGGGGACTTTTGCAAGAAAATAATACTATTCTTCACAAAATGAGTATCACAGTTTGAGATGGAGATACAACATCATTGAAGAGCCCCACAGCTCTTACTCTCAATTAGTCAACAGCTGAACACTGCAGCCCACCTGGAGTGATTCCCTACATAAAAAGATACTTGATGCAGAACTGATGGAAGCTCATCACCGCATTACCGGCTGCCCACGACAAACTCTATTGTGCTCATACAATCATAGAATCATAGAAAGTTACAGCACGGAAAGAGGCCATTTCTGCCCATCGTGTCCGCGCTGGCCAACAAAAAGCTCTCCAGCCTAATCCCACTTCCCAGCTCTTGGTCCGTAGCCCTGCAGGTTAGAGCATCCCAAGTGCACATCCAAGTACTTTTTAAATGTGGTTAGGGTTCCTGCCTCTACCACCCTATCAACAGTGAGTTCCAGACCCCCACAACCCTCTGGGTGAAGACATTTCCCCTCAAATCCCCTCTACACCTTCCCCAGTTACTTTAAATCTGTGCCCCCTGGTTTTTGACACCTCTGCTTAGGGAAATAGGTCCTTTCTATCCACTTTATCTATGCCCCTCATAACTTTATACACTTCAATAAGGTTTCCCCTCAGCCTCCTCAGTTCCAAGGAAAACAGAAATCCAGTCTTTCCTCATAGCTAGGATTCTCTACTCCCGGCAACATCCTTTTAAATCTCCTCTGTAACCTCTCTAGTGCAATCACATCTTTCCTGCAATGTGGTGACCAGAACTGCACGCAGTACTCTAGCTGAGGCCTAACTAGTGTTTTATACAGTTGAAGCATAAGCCCCCCATGCTCTTGTATTCTATGCCACGGCTAATAAAGGCAAGCATTCCATATGCCTTCTTAACCACCTTATCTACCTGGCCTGCTACCTTCAGGGATCTGTGGACATGCACTCCAAGGTCCCTTTGTTCCTCTACACTACTCAGTGTTCCACCATTTAATGTGTATTCCCTTTCCTTGTTAGCCCTCCCCAAATGCATTACCTCACATTTCTCCAGCTTGAGTTCCATTTGCCACTGTTCTGCCCACCTGACCAATTTATTGATATCTTCCCGCAGTCTACAGCTCCCGCAAGGATATTGGTCCTGTTCCCGTTGAGGTGCAAACCATCTGGCTTGTAGAGCTCCCACCTCCCCCAGAAATGGTTCCAATTCCTCAGGAATGTAAAGCCCTCCCTCCTACACCATCTCTCCAGCCATGCATTCATCTGCTCTATTTTCCTATATCTGAACTCACTAGCACGTGGCATTGGTAGTAATCCGGAGATTTCTACCTTTGAGTTCTTGCTTTTTAACCTCTTTCCTAGCTCCCTAAACTCTGCCTGCAAAACCTCATCCCTCTGCTATTACTTTCAGCATGATCATTTCAGCTGCATGATCTAATTATCCTTTTGGGTCATGTACCAAAAGGTGTTTGATGAAGTGCCACATAATAGGCTTGCCGGCAAAGATGAAGCCCATGGAATAAAAGGGACAGTGGCAGCATGGATTTGAAATTGGCTAAGTGACAGGATCAGAGAGTAATGGTGAATGGTTGTATTTCGGACTGGAGGAAGGTATACAGTGGTGTTCCCCAGGGGTCAGTACAAGGACCACTGCTTTTCTTGAAATATATTAATGACTTGGACTTGGGTGTACAGGGCACAATTTCAAAATTTGCAGATAACACAAAACTTGGATGTATAGTGAACAGTGAGGAGGATAGTGATAGACTTCAAGAGCACATAGACAGGCTGGTGGAATGTGCGGACACCTGGCAGATGAAATTTAATGCAGCCAAGTGCGAAGTGATACATTTTGGTAGGAAGAATAAGGAGAGGCAATGTAAACTGAAGGCTACAATTCGAAAGGGTGTGCATGAACAGGGAGACCTGGGGGTTGTACGAAAGGCTGATATTTAGAGATAATAAGTGGACAAGAATCATATATGTATAACTGCAAGTGTAGCCATTGACCAATTAAGAATACCCATAATGTAGCTGCAGACAGTCAAAAGCAGTTTTGACTAAGGTTTGATAACAAACAGCCACAGACTGCGAGTGAAGGTTAAATCATTAAATAACATATTACAGTGCTTTATAGACCTTAGAATTTGCTTAACAAAACTAATTGCAACAAGATTTAAAGGATAATTAGTATAAGGACATAAAATGAGAGAGACCATGAACATAAGGTATTTATCTGGTAGTTTAAAGTGAGATAGTTTGAATAGCTCAAGACTACTGAACCAGCGCTGATATGCGCCCTTGTTATACCAGGGAAGCTAGAAATGAAAGAGATAAAATAAATTCCAATGGGGTGAAAAACTATAAACAAGATAACACTGAACATGGTAAATTTGGTGGAAAAATACTGGAAAGGCGGAATGCTACCTTAGTCTGAGTGACAATGGTATTTTGGCCATTAGAACAAATTTAAAAAGGTGATTTTATTAAAGGCCATATACGGATACTGGCCAAAAGAACAGTTGATAAGAAAGGGGTTAAAACCTCGATACTCAAAGAATAACTTAACACAGACGTACTGCAAGAACAAAGGAACAGACTTAAGACAACCTCATCTGTGTCTGAGAGGTTCCAGAGACGAAGGTTTGCGAGCTACTCATTAAAACTATCGCCTATTATGAAGTATTAATTACACTGTAAGCTTAATAAATCTTGATCTATTGCTCAAACATACTGGCTGCTGCCTATTGGTGTCTTGTTCAAGAACTCAGAGATCATTAAGATCTTACAAATCGGCACCCCAGATGGGACAAGACAAAGCGGCTAGTATTGTGTAATAGATCAGAACTCGAAAGTAGCTTCCTGATCAGCTGCTGCTCTTGAGGAGGGATAAATCCCATGGGGAATGGGGAGTGCCCGTGAATTGCGCGCCGATAGTTATTGATGTTAGTGGTCTGTTAGGAAAATCACCAAATGGTTAGTAAAAGTTGTGTTAATGCATATAAGAGTAAGTTAGACAGAGGCGCCTGTGCACAGGAAGTACAGGTATTATTGACGGAACATTTAATCAAAGGAGACTGAGTGATAAACTTTATTCTGGAAAGTCTGTCTCAGAAAAAACACAAGTTAAGAGAGAAACATAGCCAGGTGGTTAATCATAAAGTGCTGGAGAGAGAGGGAGAGAAAAAGGAGGGAAAAGATCTAATTTGCAGACTTACCAATCTGAAAACTCAGCAAAGAAAGGGAAAAAAACAGGGATTTGGAAAGCCAGGAAAAGCTGCTGAGACACCGATGTAAAAAGGGGAAAAAAAAGTGAAATTTTAACTTTTACCGACATGGAAGTTATTAACATCTGTGTGAAGACAAATAAAACAGAAGATTTGCTGAGTGAAAGGAACCTTAAAAAATGCTGGAATTTCAGTTTGTGTGAAAGTGTGTGTTAAAGTGTGAAAGTTTTCCTGACTATGAATGTTTAAGAAGTTACAGTATTTCTTTTGTCTAAAAGTCTGTCTTTAAAAGAAAAATTCTGTTTTAGCTCCACCCACTTCTCTGTGTTAAAAGCACTTAAAACATTGGTCTTGTCTTGGATTTTAGAAGCTTTAAGAATGTGCGAATAAGATTGTGCCCCAAGAATTGAAAAAAAATCTTTGAACTACAATTTTAGTTAAGCTGGTGTGTAAAAACTGAGAAGAACAACAAAAAGTTTGTTTAACAAAAGTTAAGTTTCAGGTTAAGATTTAACCTTGGAGTCACGGTTGCTATGGTGAAATTTTCCAAGCAGTTTGATTTGAATTGTTTAAACGTGAGAAACTAATTTTTCTCCAGTTGTATTCAATGTTTTATCTGTTCTGTTTGTGTTTAGTTAAAGTGTGAAAACACAACTGTCTTTTTCGATCGGGAAAGTTTTTTTAATTTACGTGAAGTGACGCAATTGCATGCGCCTGACAGTGTTTCGCCCCACTTTCTTAAAAACCTGCAAAGTAGTTAACCCTTTCCACTGACAGCTTTTTAAGTTCACCAATCAAAAACTTTAGTATGAAATTTAAAGATCTTGGACATTATTAAATTTAAGTTTCTTAATTTTAAGTAAAAATTTCCCCATAGTGACAGAAGGACAATTATGATTTGATAAATTAACCCCTTGGCCTCTTAAGCAGAGTCACAATGGATTCTCTTCTTTCTTTTGTATATGAAAGTTACCTTGTAAACTAATTGCAACACCTCTGTCTCAAATGTTAAAGCACTGTGTAAGCCACCTAGCCTGAGAATCACTAATTTCTGAAATTGGAAATGAAAGATAAAGTGATAGAAATTAAATTAAACATTTACAAAATCTGTCAGTTCAACAGTACTGCTGTTTGGATTTTGGGATAATTTTGAAATAACAAAATGGACTTTTGGGAAAATAAAAGATCCTCTAAAATAATGATAAATAAAAAGTGTTAATAACTTGGACCAAGTGAGAATGTTTGATCTATGTTTTCAATCTTAAATATTGTACTGGACAGTAAAGTTCCTCCAGGGCTTATGAATGAGATATGAATGGCAATTAATGGGACGTGTAAAATGGAGAGAGGAAGTTTTTGAGGGTATGAGATAGAAACAGGAGAATTACACCACCAATTGGAAATTTTCCAAACTTTCTAGTGAAAGTCAGGAAAGTGTAGTTAAGAATAGTAAATTGATAGCTTTCTCTTGGAGACATTTGTGTCCCTGCCTATAATGAACTATTTAAGAAAACTGAATTTGATAGCCTGGCCACTACCCAAGACATCAGAACCATGTGGTGGAAGATGAACAAAGACCTCCAGACAATCTATTGATAGGATCATCTGAAAGCCCGAGAAGGCTTGTATCGGATGGCATGGAGATACTAATTTGAGTGTGCAAATGAGATTTGTTACGTATGAAGCAATTACCATCCGCAAATGCGTGGTGAATCTGCACTGAAGAATGAGTCTCAGACATGCTCAGTTACTTGACAACAGCAAGACATGAAATAGTTAATGTGGCTCAGGAGAGTGAGACAGCATTTAAAGCATTGACACATACTCCATCGAGAAATTATCTAATTAATGAAACAATCAGAATAGAGTTAAATTCACTGGTACCTGTTAGAGGGATTGAAATTGAAGTTGAAGTGGAGAGTTACATGGAATTTGGATTGGGACAATTGAGAGCCAAGGAGAAATCATGCTTAGCGAGAATTATCCACAAGATGGATACGAGTAAAAGAGAGATCTGGAGAATCTTTTAAGCCCATGATTTATTGATTAGATTTTAAAATGTAATGTCGCTTGAAATGATTGTAAGACTAAATTATGACTAGTGACTGTAATAATTGTGTTTTGTCGGTAACAGAGCATGAGAAAAACCAGTACGAATCCAGTATGAGGTGGTTTTGGTGGTGCCTCCTGCGTCAATAATACCACAACTACCATGCTTTACGGGTCTAACAGGACCGGTCCCATCAACCAACACGTTTTACTCAATATCAAAACCTATGCTCAAGTGAAACTGACAGTAAATGAGATACTTAATATGAGCTGCACAATTATGTGGCACAATTTGGATACTACATTCCTCTGTTGTCTAAGGGTTTCAGTGAGCTCGAGATATGACTGAACTTCTCCCTAAAGCAATTTTATGTATTGGAGCAAGACAACTTGAGAATAGAACTTGTAATTGACAGCATAGGGGACAACTCACACTGGTGGGATATTGGGCTTAATATATCAGCATGCCCTTAGGTTCGTATTATTTCATACATAAGCCAATTGTGTACTCAGGTGTATGACTAACCAGCACTAACAAATTAATTGAGCACACCGAAAGAGAAGATCTGAAACAATGTAGAGGAGACCCCAGGCGGGGGGGTAACATCAGGAAATATAGAAGAAACAGAGGAGTCCCCAGGCAGGGCAGAATTGGAACACCGGAACAGTGAATTGAATTTAAGTAAGGGGTCAGTTCAGGGCCGTTACTGCCAGATCGTATGATGCAGCAATAGGAGCAGCGGGCGGAGGAGAAAGATAGACTGGGATGCACTAGAAGGCAAGACATATCAGCACGGCCGACATGATTGTTGGGAAGACCCCGGGGTGTCCCTCAGCCATAAGGATAGGCGGTCGGCCCCTGTGAGTGTCATAAGCAGCACCCAGGCCTATAATGTAATGGGGGGTAAAGCCTCACTTGAGAAGCACTCCGTTCCCCTCAATTAGAGGCTGGGTTTGCTGTTGTCATTGTCAGTGCCGGGTGGTCTGTCTGGTTTTATTCTTATTGTTTTTTGTAGCGGTTGTTTACAACTGAATGGCTTGCTCGGCCATTTCAGAGGGCATTAAGAGTCAACCACATTGCTGTGGGTCTGGAGTCACATGTAGGCCAGACCAGGTAAGGTTGGCAGATTTGCTTCCCTAAAGGACATTAGTGAACCAGATGGGTTTTTGCAATAATCGACAATGGTATCATGGTCGCCATTACTAAGACTAACATTTAATTCCAGAATTAAATTAAATTGAATTGAATTTAAATTCCACCAGCTGCCGTGGTGGGAATTAAACCCATATTCTCAGAGCATTACTAGTCTAGTGACATAACCACTATGCCACCGCCTCCCCCTAGTGATAGTGATAGACTTAAAGAGCACATAGACAGGCTGGTGGAATGGGCGGACACCTGGCAGGTGAAATTTAATGCAGCTAAGTGCGAAGTGATACATTTTGGTAGGAAGAAGGAGAGGCAATGTAAACTGAAGGCTACAAATCTAAAGGGTGTGCATGAACAGAGAGACGTGGGGGTTGTACGAAAGACTGATATTTAGAGATATTTAGTAGACAAGAATCATATATGTATAACTGCAAGTGTAGCCATTGACCAAATAAGATTACCCATAATGTAGCTGCAGACAGTCAAAAGCAGTTTTGACTAAGGTTTGATAACAAACAGCCACAGACTGCGAGTGAAGGTTAAATCATTAAATAACATATTACAATGCTTTATAGAACTTAGAATTTGCTTAACAAAATTAATTGCAACAAGATTTAAAGGATAATTAGTATAAGTACATAAAATGAGAGAGACCATGAAGATAAGGTATTTGTTGTGTTTTGAGCTTTGCTTCAATTAAGTTTGTCCCAGTTCCCGGGTGTTACCTGAAGGGGGTGCTGGGGGGCTCAGTTTTACTTTGTCGTTCACTTTCAGTTTCGGGATCTGCCATGCAGACAATGTGCTGTAATGTCCACCCATTTACTCAGTAAATAGTAAAAGGTACATTCCGTCTCCTCTATTCATTACTGTTCGGTCAAGATGCAATAGTATTTATCTGGTAGTTTAAAGTGAGATAGTTTGAATAGCTCAAGACTACTGAAACAGCACTGATATGCGCCCTTGGTATAAAGGCCTTGTACCAGGGAAGCTAGAAATGAAAGAGATAAAGTAAATTCCAATGGGGTGAAAAACTATAAACAAGATAACACTGAACATGGTAAAGTTGGTGGAAAAATACTGGAAAGGCGGAATGCTACCTTAGTCTGAGTGACAATGGAATTTTGGCCATTAGAACCAATTTAAAAAGGTGATTTTATTAAAGACCATATACAGATACTGGCCAAATGAACTGTTGATAAGAAAAGGGTTAAAACCTCGATACTCAATGTTATAAATCTCATCATCAAAAAACTACTTATGAAATAACGCTGGACGGCCAGCTGGTGGCGCCATCCAAGGAGTATAAATACTCGGGCGTGGGCCCCAGCTTTCCAGGGACATTTTGAAAGACAAGGGGCTAGTGAAATACAACTAGACCTCCATGTTCTGAAACAAGTTGATTAAAGCCTTGCTCTATGCTCAAACCAAGTGCGTAGTGAGTTTTATTACGTCAATTTAATCCACTTGATATCGACTCCACGCTTTGGGTGATTTCGGGAACAGCCAGCTACGACTCGAACTGTAGAAGGGAACTCAGACAAGTAATAGATCCATCATGGAGAAACTTTTCAGCCCCGCCCGTCTCGACCTGGTCCCGAATTAACTTACAGCTACTAAGGTATGGAAACACTGGCATCGTACTTTCAGCAACTTCCTCCGGGTGTGTGGTGAAAATGTTCCTGATAAATTAGAGATACTTGCGAATTATGTATCCCCTCATGTGTTTGATTATATTGAAGACTGTGTAGACTATGACGCCACTATCCAAATACAACAGCAGCTATATGTCAAGTCCCCAAATGAAATTTTTGCTCGGCATCTACTGGCCACAACTCGACAACAACCCGGGGAATCACTTGACGAATTCCTTCAGAAACTTTGCAGGCTCAGCAAGGATTGTAATCTTAAAGCTGTTACAGCTGAGCAGTACCAGGAGGAGTTAATTTGTGATTCCTTTATTAATGGGATTGCGTCTCCCTTCATACGGCAGCGTCTGTTGGAGAATAAAACCCTCAAGTTACAGGCTGCCTATGACCAGGCATGTTCTCTGGACTTAGCAAAGAGGAATGCAGATACCTATCTTTCACCACGTGCACGGGCTGCTGCTATCACTTTTAGTGACTCCTTCGATAGGCCTCGGGCAGAAGCCCTCACGGATGACAACTCCAACCTGGCTGATGGCAACCCTACCCTAGAAACCTACACTGATGACGACCCCGCCCTAGCGGCATCTTGGCAATCCGGAAGGAAGCGTTTCTTCTGTGGAGGTGCATTCCATTATAGGAAATTTTGTCCTGCTCGTAACGCAACTTGCAATCATTGCAGCAAGAAAGGTCACTTTTCTAAGGTATGCTAGTCTAGAGCTATTGTAAGTAAGAAAGGCCACTTTTCTAAGGTATACCGGTCGAGAGCTCCTGTTAGTTTTGCAGCTACTATCTATAAAACTGCTCCTCCCCCAAGAGCCACTGCTAAGGTTGCAGCTACAACCTATAAAACTGCTCCTCCCCCAAGAACCACTACCAAGGTTACAGCTGTCAAGGGTAAAACTGCCCCTCCTCCCATCACAGCTGTTTTCCCCCAAAGTCTTTCCCATGCAGCCACGAAGGTTTCGGTAAATGGACACATTTTGAGTGCACTAATCGACTCATGCGGCTCTGACAGCTTCATTAGTGAGCGGGCTGTCAGTAAGTTAAAACTGCATATTTACCCCTCGGACAGGGAAATTGCAATGGCTCTGACGACACTGACCACCAATTCTTCCGGCTTTTGTCTTGTCGACCTTATCCTCAATGGCCGCACTTATTTCTCCACCCGGCTCGGGGTGCTCAAGAACCTATGCCGTGCTCAAGAACCTATGCCGTGATGTGCTCCTGGGACAGGATTTCCAGAAACAACACAGAAGACTCACTTTTGAGTTTGGAGGGTCAAAGCCAGAGCTTACTATTTCCAAAGTACTGTTTTGTGCGCTTTTGGCGGCTTGCTCGACGAGCCCTCCTTGTTTGCCAATCTTTCCCCCCGATGTAAGCCCATAGTCACTAAATCACGACATTTCAGCCAAGATGATCAAGCCTTTATCGAGGCAGAAATCTCTCGCCTTCTAGCTGACGGTATTGTTGACCCATGTTCATCTTCCTGGCGGACTCAAGTCGTCATTGTTAAAAATCCTCTGAAGCAACACAAGAAACGTCTTTGCATCGATTACTCACAAACTATTAACCAGTATACCGACCTGGATGCCTACTCACTACGATGCATCGATGACATGGTCAATAACCTTGCCAACTACAAGGTATTTTCAACTTTTGATTTAAAGAGCGCATATCATCAAGTACCGTTAAAGGACTCTGACAAAAGTATACAGCCTTTGAGGCCAATGGTCGGCTTTACCAGTTTTGTCGTCTTCCATTTGGGGTCACCAATGGGGTGGCCGTCTTTCAACGGGCAATGGATAGCCTAGTCAAACAGGAGAACTTAACTGACACTTTTCCATATCTGGATAATATCACCATTGCTGGTCATGACCAGTAGGAGCACGATGCCAACCTCCAGAAATTTTTTGACGTTCTCCGTCGTCGCAACTTAACCTTAAATGAGTCCAAATCTGTGAAATCAGTACCATCAGTCAACATCCTTGGCTACTGGGTGGGCAACGGTGTCATCAAACCGCATCTGGAGCGACTTCGTCCGCTTCAGGAGCTCCCTCCCCCTACGAATCTCGGCTCTCTTCGTCGGGCACTCGGCATGTTTGCCTATTATGCGAAATGGATACCCCACTTCTCCGACAAGATCCAGCCCCTGCTTCATGCTAAGTCATTTCCATTGGAGCCAACGGCTATTTCAGCTTTCAACCTCCTCAAGCGACAACTGGAAAAAGCCACACTTCGTTCCATTGATGAAAATCTTCCTTTCGTGGTCGAGTGCGATGCATCAGATGTGGCGATCTCTGCTACCTTGAATCAAGGTGGTCGACCTGTTGCATTTCTGTCCAGAACTTTGCAGGGTAGCGAGCTCCATTATCCTCCTGTCGAGAGGGAGGCTCCGGCCATCATCGAAGCGGTACGTAAATGGAGTCATTTTCTCGCTTGTCGCCATTTCACACTTATAACCGATCAGCGCTCCATGGCCTTTATGCTAGATAACCGGAAATGCACTAAGATCAAGAATAACAAAATACAACTCTGGAGGATGGAATTGGCTGCCTTTGGATACACCATACATTATCGACCCGGCAAAGAGAATGTGGCCCCAGATACCCTCACGCGGGCATTCTGCTCTTCTATGTCAACTTCGACTCTGGCGGATCTTCATATTGACTTATGCCATCCTGGCGTTACCCGTATGTTGCACTTTGTGCGATCTAAAAATCTCCCATTTTCTACGGAAGATGTGAAAAGAACGTGCTCCTCCTGTAAAATTTGTGCGGAGTTAAAACCGCAATTCTTCCGTCCATCGGATGGCTCGCTCATACACGCTATACAGCCTATGCAGCGACTCAGCATTGACTTTAAAGGGCCATTGCCTTCCTCAACGCGGAACACCTACTTACTGACTATGGTGGATGAATATTCATGCTTTCCCTTTGCTTTCCCCTGTCCCAATGTGCTTACTTCCACAGTGATCAAATGTCTTGATCAAGTCTTTTCCCTTTGCGGTACGGCCAATTTCATCCAGGCTGATCGGAGTCCCTCCTTCATGTCAAGTGAACTCAAAAGTTATCTCTCCCAATGGGGAATCGCCACAAGTAAAACAACACCGTACCATCCCATCGGTAACGGACAGGTTGGGAGATACAACGCTATCGTTTGGAACGCTGTTCGTCTTGCGCTGAGGTCACGCAATCTACCGGACCAGCAGTGGGAAACTATGCTCCCTGACGCGTTACATTCCATCAGGTCTCTCCTTTCTACTTCTACCAATGTCACACCTCACGAGCGATTCTTCAGCTTCCAGCGTCGCTCCACCCATGGGACGTCTCTACCGTCATGGTTGGCAGCTCCTGGCCCCGTGCTGCTCCGAAGTTTCGTCCGATCGTCGAAAACCAATCCTCTAGTCGACGAGGTAGAACTTACGGATGTCAACCCCACGTACGCCCACGTGCAGTACCCGGATGGCCGGGAGTCCACCGTTTCGCTCCGGGACCTGGCTCCCTGTCCGGCCGGTTCCGCGGACCCAACTGATGGAGGGACCCGCGTGGATGAGGCCGACACTCTGCGCTCCCCCGAGGATGACGCCCTACCTTGGACATCGAGGGATCTGCCGGCTGCCCCGCCGGATCTGCCCGGGAGCCAAGCGCTCCACGTGGGATGGCCACCCCGGGCCAGGATGCCTGTCAATCCCCGGCTAACCAACGGGACGAAGCCAGTTCTGTGCCTGTGGGGACCCGCACCCGGAGTCATGATCTCCCCAGTCTCCCTCGGGTCGATCAGAACAACACGGGCCCTGTCGATCCACCGGTACGGATCAAGCGGCCCAGGGACCAAGACACGGTCTGGGGAGACGTGCCTTCTGGCCATAAACAAAAATCTAAAAGACTGCGGCTATTCGTGGTCCGCCTAATCCGTTAAGAGGAAGTCGTCGGACTTCCAAATCTTTTAGGCAGGAAGAATGTTATAAATCTCATCATCAAGAAACTACTTATGAAATAATGCTGGACGGCCAGCTGGTGGCGCCGTCCAAGGAGTATAAATACTCGGGCGTGGGCCCCAGCTTGCCAGGGACATTTTGAAAGACAAGGAGCTAGTGAAATACAACCAGACTTCCATGTTCTGAAACAAGTTGATTAAAGCATTGCTTTATGCTCAAACAAAGTGCGTAGTGAGTTTTATTACGTCACTTAAAGAATAACTTTACACAGACGTACTGCGAGAACAAAGGAACAGACTTAGGACAACGTCATCTGTGTCCAAGAGGTTCCAGAGATGAAGATTTGCGAGCTACTCATTAAAACAATCGCCTATTATTAAGTATTAAATACGCTGTAATCTTAATAAATCTTGATCTATTGCTCAAACATTCTGGCTGCTGCCTATTGGTGTCTTGTCCAAGAACTCAGAGATAATTAAGATTGTACAAATCGGCACCCCAGATGGGACAAGACAAAGCGGCTAGTATTGTGTAATAGATCGGACCTCGAAAGTAGCTTCCAGGTGAGCTGCTGCCCTTGAGGAGGGATAAACCCCATGTGCAGTGGGGAGTGCCCGTGAATTGCGCGCCGATAGCTTTTGATGTTAGTGGTCTGTTGGAAAATCACCAAATGGTTAGTAAAAGTTGTGTTAATGCATATAAGAGTAAATTAGACAGAGGCGCCTGTGCGGAGGAAGTGCAGGTATCATTGATGGAATGTTTAATCAAAGGAGAGCGAGTCCCCTTTGAAAAAGTGATAAACTTTATTCCGGAAAGTCTGTCTCAGAAAAAACACGAGTTAAGAGAGAAACATAGCCAGGTGGTTAATCATAAAGTGTAGGAGAGAGAGGGAGAGATAAAGAAGGGAAAAGATCTAATTTGCAGGCTTACCAAACTGAAAACTCAGCAAAGAAAAGGAAAAAACTGGGATTTGGAAAGCCAGGAAAAGCTGCTGAGACACCGATGTAAAAAGGGAAAAAAAAGTGAAATTTAAACTTTTACCGACATGGAAGTTATTAACATCTGTGCCGAGACAAATAAAACGCAAGATTTGCTGAGTGAAAGGAACCTTAAAAATGCTGGAATTTCAATTTGTGTGAAAGTGTGTGTTAAAGTGTGAAAGTTTTCCTGACTATGAATGTTTAAGAAGTTACAGTATTTCTTTTGTCTAAAAGTCTGTCTTTAAAAGAAAGATTCTGTTTTAGCTCCACCCACTCTCTGTGTTAAAAGCATTTAAAACTTTTGTCTCGTCTTGGATTTTGGAAGTTTTACGAATGTGCGAATAAGATTGTGCCCCAAGAATTGAAAAAAATACTTTGAACTACAATTTAAGTTAAGCTGGTGTATAAAAACTGAGAAGAACAACAAAAAGTTGTTTAACAAAAGTTAAGTTTCAGGCTAAGATTTAACCTTGGAGTCACGGTTGCTATGGTGCAATTTTCCAAAGCAGTTTGATTTGATTTGTTTAAATGTGAAAAACTAATTTTTCTCCAGTTGTATTCATTGTTTTATCTGTTCTGTTCATGTTTAGTTAAAGTGTGAAAACACAACTGTCTTTTTTGATCGGGAAAGTTTTTGAAATTTACGTGAAGTGACGCAATTGCGTGCGCCAGACAATGTTTCGCTCCACTTTCTTAAAAACCTGCAAAGTAGTTAACCCTTTCCACTGACAGCTGTTTAAGTTCACCAAGCAAAAACTTTAGTATGAAATTTAAAGATCTTGGACATAATTAAATTTAAGTTTCTTAATTTTAAGTTAAAATTTCCCCATAGTGACAGAAGGACAATTATGATTTGATAAATTAACCCCTTGGCCTCTTAAGCAGAGTCACAATGGATTCTCTTCTTTCTTTTGTTATATGAAAGTTACCTTGTAAACTAATTGCAACACTTCTGTCTCTAATGTTAAAGCACTGTGTAAGCCACCTAGCCTGAGAATCACTAATTTCTGAAATTGGAAATGGAAGATAAAGTGATAGAAATTAAATTAAACATTTACAAAATCTGTCAGTTCAACAGTACTGCTGTTTGGATTTTGGGATAATTTTGAAATAACAAAATGGACTTTTGGGAAAATAAAAGATCCTCTAAAATAATGATAAATAGAAAGTGTTAATAACTTGGAATGTTTGATCTATGTTTTCATTCTTAAATATTGTACTGGACAGTAAAGCTCCTCCAGGGCTCATGAATGAGATATGAATGGCAATTAATGGGATGTGTAAAATGGAGAGAGGAAGTTTTTGAGGGTGTGAGATAGAAACAGGAGAATTACACCACCAATTGGAAATTTTCCAAACTTTCTAGTGAAAGTCAGGAAAGTGTAGTTAAGAATAGTAAATTGATAGTTTTCTCTTGGAGACATTTGTGTCCCTGCCTATAATGAACTATTTAAGAAAACTGAATTTGATAGCCTGGCCACTACCCAAGACATCAGAACCATGTGGTGGAAGATGAACAAAGACCTCCAGACAATCTATTGATAGGATCATCTGAAAGCCCGAGAAGGCTTGTATCAGATGGCATGTGTGGCATGATATGGAGATACTAATTTGAGTGTGCAAATGTGAGTTGTTACATATGAAGCAATGACCATCTGGGAATGTATGGTGAATCTGCACTGAAGAACGGGTCTCAGACATGCTCAGTTACTTGACAACAGCAAGACATGAAATAGTTAATGTGGCTCAGGAGAGTGAGACAACTTTTAAAGCATTGACACAAACTCCATCAAGAAACTATCTAATTAATGAACAATCAGAATAGAGTTAAATACTCTGGTACCTGTTAGAGGGATTGAAATTGAAGTTGAAGTGGAGAATTACATGGAATTTGGATTGGGACAATTGAGGGCCAAGGAGAAATCATGTTTAGCAAGAATTATCCACAAGATGGATACGAGTAAAAGAGAGATCTGGAGAATCTTTTAAGTCTATGATTTGTTGATTAGATGTTAAACTGTAATGTCGCTTGAAATGATTGTAAGACTAAATTATAACCTGTGACTGTAATAATTGTGTTTTGTAGGTAACAGAGCGTGAGAAAAACCAGTACGAATCCAGTATGAGGTGATTTTGGTGGTGCCTTCGGTGTCACTAATACCGCAACTACCATGCTTTACGGGTCTAACAGGACCGGTCCCATCAACCAACACGTTTTACTCAATATCAAAACCTATGCTCAAGTGAAACTGACAGTAAATGAGATACTTAAGTATGAACTGCACAATTATGTGGCACAATTCGGATACTACATTCCTCTGTTGTCTAAGGGTTTCAGTGAGCTCGTGATGTGACTGAACTCCTCCCTAAAGCAATTTTATGTATTGGAGCAAGACAACTCGAGAATAGAACTTGTAATTGACAGCATAGCGGACAACTCACACTGGTGGGATATTGGGTTTAATATATCAGCATGCCCTTAGGTTCGTATTATTTCACACGCTCTGGTAGTTCTCCAACTTATAATGATAGTGTATTTGATATATGTATAACCCACGTAGTAAGACTTTGATACTCATGTGTATGACTAACCAGCACTAACAAATTAATTGAGCACACCGAAGAGAAGATCCGAAGCAACGTAGAGGAGACCCCAGGCGGGGTAACATCAGGAAATACAGAAGAAACAGAGGAGACCCCAGGCGGGTCAGAATTGGAACACCGGAACAGTGAATTGAATTTAAGTAAGGGGTCAGATCAGGGCCATTACTGCCAGATCGTGTGATGCAGCAATAGGAGCAGCGGGCGGAGGAGAAAGATAGACTGGGATGCACTAGAAGGCAAGACATATCAGCACGGCCGACATGATTGTTGGGGAGACCCCGGGGTGTCCCTCAGCCATAAGGATAGGCGGTCGGCCCCTGTGAGTGTCACAGGCAGCACCCAGGCCTATAATGAAAAGGGGGGTAAAACCTCACTTGAGAAGCGCTCCGTTCCCCTCAATTAGAGGACTCCAATTTGCAGCAACGCTAGTCAGAGAATAGATTGAAGTAGTCGAGGAAACAACGTTTAAAACATTTCATCCTCGAGGATTGGCAGAAGAACCAAATGTGACATAAGGAGAAACTTTTTTACGCAGTGTGTGGTTATGATCGGGAATGTACTCCCAGAAAGGATGGTGGAGGCAGATTCAATTGTGGCTTTCAACAGGGAATGGGATAAGTACCTGAAGGAAAACATTGTCAGAGCAACGGGGAAAGGGCAGGGGAGTCGAACTAGATGAAGTGCTACTGCAGAGACACGGCATGGGCTCGACGGCTTCCCTCTGTGCTGTAATCATTCTATCATACAATCACTCTATAATGTTACGTTCACTAAGGCAGGACTGGCTGATTTTTAAGGCCGTCATTTAAGGAAGATGTATGACTTAACGTTCCCATTGAAATAAGTCGTAAGGAGCTTTATTCAATATTAAAGCCATTAACTATTGTCCTACAGCAGGAATGGACTAAGTCGCTAGAAGAGCAAAGGAATAGAATTTCACTGACAAGGAGCTGAAGTTGAAAAAGAACACTTGTATCTAAGGCCTTGATATTATATATTGAAAGAAACCATCACTCACCAGTTGTGGAGCCAGTGGTAGAGCCAGTTGTCGTTGGTGTCTCTGTTGTCGTAGTTTCTTCTGAAAAATATTAAAGACTTTGAAAACCACAATACTCCAAGGCAGTTCCTAAACTACTCCAGTCGAGTTTCACCGTGAGATGATGGCAGTTGTGTTGGGTAAAAATATGCTAAAAATGAAATGTAGATACATATTGCATCCCTTAATCAGAATGGGCCAATTATCCAGAAGATCAAAGTAATGGCTTTTCACTGACAAGGAGGTAAATCTGAAAGAGTCTGAAAGAGCACAATTGTGTTAAAAGACTTGCTAGTGTTTATTGAAAGAAGACATCACTCACCTGTTCTGGAACTGGCAGTAGACCCAGTTGTGGTGGTTGTCCCTGCTGTTGTAATTGTTTTTGCTGAAGAAAAACAAAAGCATTCACAACTATTACATCCAACTTGAACTGGGCAGCATTGAGAGAGTTTCAACATGAATCAGCAGTTACTGCACAAATTAAAGGAGAGTGTGCAAAAACGTTTTAGACCAAACACTACCGCTGCCAAATCAGACTGTGTCCAGCCTTAATATTAGTTGTGTATTGCATCTGAATAACTGACAAGCTCGCCATCAAGTGAGTTTTATTTGGTAAACTCGAATTTGGGACACTTAATCCATTCAGCATATCTTGATCGAAGACTGCACTGACATTTAGTATACAGAGTGTACTTTGAAAACATAAAGCTGACTTCGGCCAGAATGTAAGATTCATGGAACAGTTTGGCCCAGTGGTAATGGCGTGAAACGGTTAAACTTCGAGGCACAGAAAAGGGGCCAGTCATCAAAGTCTGCAGTTCTTGGAGAATGATACTGGACAATGAAAGCTTTGACTCATGATTAACTCTGAAAAGGAAATTGACATTGAACTGTGAGGCCTTGAATCATGATTGGTTTCGACGGGAAAAACTAACATCTGGGTTTAACTGAAACAATGCGCGTCACAATCGACTTCCTGACATGAATGGAAGATACACAAGTCCCGAGCAGTCAATCAGCCAACCGCCCATCAACAGTAATAGAAATCATATTGAATATGCGTTACAGAAAGTGGGAGAGGAGATAAAGGCTTATCTTCGATCTCACAACTCTGTACACCTCCGGTAATTGAATTACAGGTTGACAAGGTGTGAATGTCAGACGGTTCAGCAAAACGATAACCGAAACTGGTTGGGGGAGGCCCAGCATGGGGACAGGTGACTATAAGAACTATAAGAAGGACCACACCCACAGCTCACTCTCTCTCTCTCTCGGAATCAGTCTCTCTGGGAATCTCTCTCTGGGAAGCTGTCTCTCGGAAGCTCTCTCCCTAGGAAGCTAGCTCTGACTACAGAAACTGCCAGGTGTAAGAAGGAAGGGAAGGCGGTTATCTCCAGCTCACAGCCTGCAATGGACATCGGCCACGGCTAGCCGGACGGGTGATTGTAAATAACAGTTGTCTCTACAAGGGGTTTGCGCTGTGTAGGCAGCTGCAGTCAGATAAAGGAGGACGGGGACAGGTCACCTCCGAACCACGCCTACAACCCACAACGATAACGACCGGCCATATGGGTGATATTAAGTTTCAGCCAAATCTCAACAGGTTTTTGTCTGTGTTTTGTTGGTTTTAATGAACTAACAGTTTTGGGTTGAACCTAAAACTTTGTGTCATCTACCATTTTGTTCCTGTAAAACCCAGAGTCAAGGAACCCTTGTAAGGACGAGGAAACCAAACAACTTAGAGGAAATAATACTATCATTCACAAAATGAGGAGCAGTTTGAGATGAAGATGCAATAACACTGTGGAGTCCCACAGCTCTTACTCTCGGTGATTCAACAGCTGAATACTGCAGTCCCATCTGGAGCGATTCCCTGTATATCAAGATAATTCATGCAGAACTGAAGGAAGCTCATCACCGTATTCCTGACTGCCCACGACAAGCTCTATTGTGCTGCTACTTTCAGCATGATAATTTCAGTTGCATGATCTCATTATCCTTTTGCGACATGTCCTGCTCACTAAGACAGGACAGGCTGATTTTAAAGGCCTACATTTAAGGAAGATTGGTGTTCAAATGTGCCTATTGAAACAGGTCGTAGTGAACTTTATTCAATATTTAATCCATTAACTGTTGTCCTACAGCAGGAATGGACCAAGTTGCTAGAAGAGCAAAGGAATGGATTTTCACTCACAAGGAGCTGAAGTTGAAAAAGAACATTTGTATCTAAGGACTTGATATATATTGAAAGAAGCCATCACTCACCAGTTGTGTAGGAGGTGGTTGAGCCAATTGTAGTTGGTGTCTCTGTTGTACTTGTTGCTGCTGAAAAATATTAAAGACATTAAAAACCAGAAGACTCCAACTCAGTTCCCAAACTACTCCAGTCGAGATTCACCGCGAGATGATGTGATTTGTGTTGGATAAAAATATGCTAAAAATGAAATGTAGATACACATTGCATCCCTCAAAAAGAATGGGCCAATTATCTTGAAGAACAAAGTAATGGGTTTTCATTGTCAAGGAGGTAAATCTGAAAGAGCACAGTTGTGTTAAAAGACTTGCTACTGTTTATTGAAAGAAGACATCACTCACCTGTTGTGGAACTGGCAGTAGACCCAGTTGTGGTGGTTGTCCCTGCTGTTGTAATTGCTCCTTCTGAAAAATATTAATGATATTCAAAAACACAAGACACCAACTCAGTCACTAAAACTACTCCAGTCACGTTTCACCGTGAGATGATATGATTTGTGTTGGGAAAAAATATGCTAAAAATGAAATGTAGATACACATTGCAACCCTTAATCAGAATGGGCCAATTATCTTGAAGAACAAAGTAGTAGTGGGTTTTCACTGTCAAGGAGGTAAATCTGAAAGAGCACAATTGTGTTAAAAGTCTTGCTAATGTTTATTGAAAGAAGACATCACTCACCTGTTGTGGAACTGGCAGTAGACCCAGTTGCGGTGGTTTTCCCTGCTGTTGTAGTTGTTTCTGCTGAAGAAAAACAAAAGCATTCACAACTATTACATCCAACTTGAACTGGGACAGCATTGAGAGAGTTTCAACAGGAATCAGCAATTACTGCACAAATGAAATTAGATTATGCAAATGCATTTTAAAACTAACACTACCGGTGCGAAATCAGACTGTGTCCAGCCTTAATATTAGTTGTCTTCCATCTGTGTAACTGAAAGCTCTCCAACAAGTGAGTGTTATTCGGTAAACTCGTATTTGGGACACTTAATCCATTCAGCATATCTTGGTCTAAGACGGCACTGACATTTAATATACAGAGGGTACATTGAAAACATAAAGCTGACTTCGGCAAGAAAATAATACCATCATTCACAAAATGAGTATCAGTTTGAGATGAAGATGCAACAACACTGTGGAGTCCCACAGCTTTTACTCTCAGTTATTCCACAGCTGAATACTGCAGCCCATCTGGAGCGATTCCCTGTATATCAAGATACTTCATGTAGAACTGATGGAAGCTCATCACCGGATTATTGACTGCCCACGACAAACTCTTTTGTGCTATTACTTTCAGCATGATAATTTCAGTTGCATGATCTCATTATCCTTTTGGGTGATGTTCCAAAAGGCTTTTGATAAAGTGCCACATAATAGGATTGCCAGCAAAGATGAAGCCCATGGAATAAAAGGGACAGTGGCAGCATGGATACGAAATTGGCTAAGTGATAGGAAACAGAGAGTAATCATCAATGGTTGCTTTTCGGACTGGAGGAAGGCATACAGTTGTGTTCCCCAGGGGTCGGTACGAGGACCACTGCTTTTCCTGATATATATTAATGACTTGGGTGTACAGGGCACAATTTCAAAATTTGCAGATAACACAAAACTTGGAAATATAGTCAACAGTAAGGAGGATAGTGATAGACTTCAAGAGCACATAGACAGGCTAGTGGAATGGGCGGACACGTGGCAGATGTAATTTAATGCAGGTAAGTGTGAAGTGATACATTTTAGTAGGAAAAACGAGGAGAGGCAATATAAACTGAAGGCTACACTTCTAAAGGTCGTGCATGAACAGAGAGACCTGGGGTTGTATGTGCACAAATCATAGAAGGTGGCAGGGCAGGTTGAGAAAGCGGTTAATAAAGCATACGGGATCCTGGGCTTCATAAATACAGGCATAGGGTACAAAAGCAAGGAAGTTATGATGAATCTTTATAAAACAGTGGTTCGGCTTCAACTGGAGTATTGTGCCCAATTCTGGGCACCGCACTTTAAGAAGGATGAGAAGGCCTTAGAGAGGGTGAAGCAAAGATTTACAAGAATGGTTCCAGGGACGAGGGACTTCAGTTATGTGAAGAGACTGGAGAAGCTGGGGTTGTTCTCCTTAAAGCAGAGAAGGTTGAGAGGAGATTTGATAAATGTGTTCAAAATCATGAGGGATCTCGACAGAGTAGATAAAGAGAATCTTTTCCCATTGGCGGAAGGATCGAGAACCAGAGGGCACAGATTTAGGGTGATTGGCAGAAGAACCAAAGGCGACATGAGGAAAAACTTTTTACGCAGCGAGTGGTTATAATCTGGAATGCTCTGCCAGAAAGGGTGGTGGAGGGAGATTCAATCATGGCTTTCAACAGGGAATGGGATAAGTACCTGAAGGAAAAACATTGGCAGGGCTTTGGGGAAAGGGCAGGGGAGTGGAACTAGATGAAGTGCTGTTGCAGAGACCCGGCACGGGCTCGACGGGCCGAATGGCCTCCTTCTTTGCTGTAACCATTCCATCATTCTATCATTCTATGATGTTCCGTTCACTAAGACAGGACTGGCTGATTTTAAAGGTCCTCATTTAAAAAAGGTGTGTGATTTAACGTGCCTATTGAAATAAGTCATAACGAGCTTTATTCAATATTTAAGCCATTAACTATTGTCCTACTGCAGGAATGGACTAAGTCGCTAGAAGAGCAAAGGATTGGAATTTCACTGACAAGGAGCTGAAGTTGGAAAAGAACACTTGTATCCAAGGCCTCGATATTATATATTGAAAGAAGCCATCACTCACCAGTTGTGGAGCCAGTGGTAGAGCCAGTTGTTGTTGGTGTCTCTGTTGTTGTTATTCCTTCTGAAAAATATTAAAGACATTCAAAAACACAAGACTCCAACTCAGTTATGAAAACTACTCCAGTCGCGTTTCACTGCGAGATGATGTGATTTGTGTTGGGAAAAAATATGCTAAAAATGAAATGTAGATACACATTGCAAACCTTAATCAGAATGGGCCAATTATCTTGAAGAACAAAGTAATGGGTTTTCACTGTCAAGGAGGCAAATCTGAAAGAGCACAGTTGTGTTAAAAGACTTGCTAATGTTTATTGAAAGTAGACATCACTCACCTGTTCTGGAGCTGGCAGTAGACCCAGTTGTGGTGGTTGTCCCTGCTGTTGTAGTTGATTCTGCTGAAGAAAAACAAAAGCATTCACAACTATTACATCCAACTTGAACTGGGACAGCATTGAGAGAGTTTCAACATGAATCAGCAATCAATGCCCAAATTAAAAGAGAGAATGCAAAAGTGTTTTAAATCCAACACTACCGGTGCCAAATCAGACTGTGTCCAGCCTTAAATTTAGTTGTGTCTTCCATCTGTGTCACATGACAAACTCTCCATCAAGTGAGTGACATTTGGAAAGCTCGACTTTGGGACAATTAATCCATTCAGCATATCTTGGTCTAAGACTGCACTGATATTTATTATACAGAGGGTATATGAAAAACATAAAGGGGACTTCGGCAGGAAAATAATACTATCCTTCACAAAATGAGTATCACAGTTTGAGATGGAGATACAACAACATTGAAGAGCCCCACAGCTCTTACTCTCAATTAGTCAACAGCTGCACACTACAGTCCCATCTGGAGCGATTCCCTATATATCAAGATACTTGATGCAGAACTCAATGAAGCTCATCACCATATTACTAACTGTCCACGACAAACTCTATTGTGCTGCTACATTCTGCATGGTAATTTCAGTTGCATGATCTCATTATCCTTTTCGGAGATGTCCTGTTCACTAAGACAGGACAGGCTGATTTTAAAGGCTTACATTTAAGGAAGATGGGTGTTCAAATATGCCTATTGAAACAGCTCGTAACAAGCTTTATTCAATATTTAAGCCATTAACTAATGTCCTACAGCAGGAATGGACTAAGTTCCTAGAAGATCAAAGGACTGGACTTTCACTGACAAGGAGCTGGAGTTGAAAAAGAACACTTGTATCTAAGGCCTTGATATTATATATTGATAAAAGCCATCACTCACCAGTTGTGTAGGAGGTGGTCGAGCCAATTGTAGTTGGTGTCTCTGTTGTAGTTGTTCCTTCTGAAAAATATTAAAGACTTTGAAAACCACAAGACTCCTAGTCAGTTCTGAAACTACTCCAGTCGAGTTTGACCGTGGGATGATGTGATTTGTGTTGGGTAAAAATATGCTAAAAATGAAATGTAGATACACATTGCATCCCTTAAAAAGAATGGACCAATTTTCTTGAAGAACAAAGTAATGGGTTTTCACTGTCAAGGAGGTAAATGTGAAAGTGCACATTTGTGTTAAAAGGCTTGCTAATGTTTATTGAAAGAATACATCACTCACCTGTTGTGGAACTGGCAGTAGACCCAGTTGTGGTGGTTGTCCCTGCTGTTGTAGTTGTTTCTGCTGAAGAAAAACAAAAGCATTCACAACTATTACATCCAACTTGAACTGCGACAGCATTGAGAGTGTTTCAACATGTATCAGCAGTTACTGCACAATGTTACGGCTTCAACTGGAGTATTGTGCCCAATTCTGGGCACCGCACTTTAAGAAGGATGTGAAGGCCTTAGAGATCGTGCACAAAAGATATACAAGAATAGTTCGAGGAGTAAGAGACTTCAGGTATGAGGAGACACTGAAAAAGCTGGGGTTGTTCTTCTTAGAACAGAGAAGTTTGAGAGGAGATTTTATAGAGGTGTTCAAAATCATGAGGGGTCTCGACAGAGTAGAGAGAGAGAAACTCTTCCCACTGGCGAAAGAATTGAGAACCAGAGAACACAGATTTATGGTGATTGGCAGAAGAACCAAAGGTGACATGAGGAAAAACTTTATTACGCAGCGAGTGATTATGATCTGGAATGCACTCCCAGAAAGGGTGGTGGAGGCAGATTCAATTGTGGCTTTCAATGGGGAATCAGATCAATTCAATTCAATTCAATTTTATTTGCCATATGTAACCAGTACAAGTACAATTACAATGGAATGCTTACTCCCCGTAGGGTTACGTCAGCTATTCATACAGCGCGTGTTCAGAAAGTCAATACAATGGCTTCCAGTGGCAGTGGGAGCACGATGTCTCTCAGCCGCTCCGTCCTCCTCGTCTCCGCGGCCTCCTCCTCACTGTTGCCGGCTACCAAGTGGTGGCCTGCTTCTCCCGCTCACGATCTGACCTCTGGCCGCCATGCCCGGCTCCCGTCCTCCCAGTCGGACTGCGAGCTTCCCGCAATGGGGCTGCTGGCTGACGTGCTGCAGCGGGTCGTCGTGGCTGCTGCTCATTGCGCTGCACTGCCTCCGCCTGGCTCGCCGAATACATCGTCAGGATGTGAATGCTCCAGTCGCCGTGGCCTCCTCCTCACCGTCGCCGGCTCCACGGTCCGACGGCCCGGGGTCTGCTTCTCCCTTTCACGGCTCGGCCTCTGGCCGCCATGCTCGGCTCCCCTCCTCCCAGTCGGAATGCGTTCCCGCCGAGGAGCTGCTGGCCGACGTGCTCCAGCGGGACGTCGTGGCTGCTGCTGCTGCTTGCCGCGCTGCGCTGCCTCTGCCCGACTCGCCGAACACTTCGCTCCGGTTGCGGGAGCGAGTGGCAAGAGCTGGCCGCCCGAAGTAGGGACAGCGTGCTCAGCACCGGACCGTCTCGGCCGCCTACCTGAAGTACCTGAAGGAAAACCATTTGCAGAGCTATGGGGAAAGGGCAGGGGAGTGGAACTAGATGAAGTGCTGCTGCAGAGACACGGGATGGGCTCGACGGGCCGAATGGCCGTCTTCTACCAATCACCGTACACCTGTGTCCTTTAGAAGAATGAGAGGGGATCTCACTGAAACTTATAAAACTCTAACAGGACTAGGCAGACTAGATGCAGGAAGGATGTTCCCGATGGTGGGGTAGTCCAGAACCAGGGGTCACAGTCTAAGGATAAGGGGTAAGCCATTTAGGACTGAGATGAGGAGGAATTTCTACACCCAGAGTGTGGTAAACCTGTGGAATTCTCTACCACAGAAGGCAGTTGAGGCCAACTTACAAAATATATTCAAGAAGGAGTTAGATATATTTCTTAAGGCTAAAGGGATCAAGTGACATAGGGGAGAAAGCAGGGACAGGGTACTGAATTTGGATGATCAGCCATGATCACATTAAATAGCAGAACAGGCTCGATGGGCCGAATGGCCTAATCCTGCTCCTATCTTTTAAGTTTCTATGTTTCTGTGCTGTAACCATTTTATCATTCTATCACTCTATGACGTTCCGTTCACGAAGACAGGACTGGCTTATTTTAAAGGTCCTCATTTAAGGAAGATGTTTGATTTAACCTACTCATTGAAATAAGTCGTAACGAGCTTCATTCAATATTTAAGCCATTAACTATTGTCCTACAGCAGGAATGGACTAAGTCACTAGAAGAGCAAAGGAATGGAATTTCACTGACAAGGAGCTGGAGTTGAAAAAAAAACACTTGTATCTAAGGCCTTGATAATATATATTGATAAAAGCCATTACTCACCAGTTGTGGAGCCAGTGGTAGAGCCAGTTGTAGTTGGTGTCTCTGTTGTAGCTGTTGTTTCTGAAAAATATTAAAGACATTGAAAACCACAAGACTCCAACTCAGTTCCCAAACTACTCCAGTCGAGTTTCAATGTGAGATGATCTGATTTGTGTTGGGCAAAAATGCTAAAAATGAAATGTAGATACAAATTGCATCCCTTAAAAAGAATGGGCCAAATACCTTGAAGAACAAAGTAATGGGTATTCACTGTCAAGGAGGTAAATCTGAAAGAGCACAGCTGTGTTAAAAGACTTGCTAATGGTTTTTGAAAGAAGACATCACTCACCAGTTGTGAAACTGGCAGTAGACCCAGTTGTGGTGGTTGTCCCTGCTGTTGTAGTTGTTTCTGCTGAAGAAAAACAAAAGCATTCACAACTATTACATCCAACTTGAACTGGGACAGCATTGAGAGTGTTTTAACATGAATCAGCAGTTACTGCACAAATTAAAAGAGTATGCAAAAGCGTTTTAAAACCAACACTACCGGTGCCAAATCAGACTGTGTCCAGCCTTAATATTAGTTGTGTCTTCCATCTGTGTCACTGACAAACTCTCCATCAAGTGAGTGACATTTGGGAAGCTCGACTTTGCGACACTTAATCCATTCAGCATATCTTGGTCTAAGACTGCACTGACATTTAGTATACAGAGGGTACATTGAAAACATAAAGGGGACTTCGGCAGGTAAATAATGCCATCCTTCACAAAACGAGTATCACAGTTTGAGATGGAGATACAGCAACATTGAAGAGCCCCACAGCTCTTACTCTCAATTAGTCAACAGCTGAACACTACAGTCCCATCTGGAGCGGTTCCTTATATATCAAGATACTTGATGCAGAACTCAATGAAGCTCATCACCGTATTACTAACTGTCCACGATGTAATGTATATACCTTTAAGGGGGGAAGTACTTTTACAGCTCATGTATACTGTAGTACCGGCAGTGACCACATCTGTATATAGCACTGAGTAGCAATCTGTACAGTTCAGTTCCAGAGTGAGCCACGTTGAGTAAACACCTGCTGTACCGTTCTCCTGCAGTTTGTGTCTTTCTACTGACGGACACAACATTGGCGACGTGGCAAATTCGATCCTACCTGCAACTCTGCATCACCTCCCAGGGATTCGTTCCTGGAGACCAGTAGATTGGAATTCAAGGCCAGAGACACGGGCGTCGACCACGGGCAACCGCCCAGTCATCCAGCAGAGACTCGAGAATTGCTGGGGAGGCTGTTGATAGCCAGGCTTGGCTCTCCAGTCGTGGTGGTCCAGCGAAACGGGCTGGCAACAGGTCGTGTGCAGACCCTTCCCGGACAGCGGCGGGCTAGAGCCCGACCGAGCGGCACAGCAAAGGGCCGAGCAGCGTCGACGGGAGAGAGAGAGAGAGAGAGAGGGCAGACTGCACAGGGCGCAGCCAGTGTTCAGGGGCCGAGCAGCGTCGAGGAGAGGGAGAGAGACGCGCAGAAACCCGCGAGGTGCCGCCATTGCCACGAGGACCGCCAGTATCTGCCAGTTTGGAACGGGACTGGCAGATACCTTAAGGGACAAGTTTGTGTGTGGGCTTCAAAGTGAAGGAACCCAGAAACGGCTTTTATTTGAAAAGGACCTTACGCTGGACAAGGCTTTCAGCATTGTGGTATCATATGAAGCAGCAGCACGGGGCGCTGCAGAGATACAACAGAGACCGCAAGAATATGGCACAAACAAAATTTCTTACAGAAAATAGAAGTGCTATCGCTGCGGCAGAACAACACACGACCACAATGATTGCTGGTTCAAAGACAAAGTGTGCAGACAGTGTGGAAAAGTAGGACACATAGCACGAGTCTGCAGGTCGGGAAAGAAAACCAGCAATAAGAAATCTCCAAAAGAAAAGTACAAGAAGCTACATAAGGTGACGGAGAATAGTTCAGATGAACAAAAGAGTGATACCGACTCCGAAAACAGGGAGCTGAGTTGTCTGAAACTACATAATGTGATCAAAACGGAGGATCACCGAACCATTTGGGTCACTCTCAAGATAGCAGGAGTCCAGGTAAAAATGGAATTGGACACAGGATCAGCCCTAACGGTCATAAACCGACGGGACTACGAGCGGCTATTCTCACACATACCCTTGAGAGACACAAAAATTATTTTGAAGAAGTACATGGGGCAAAAAGTCTACCCCAAAGGAAAAATAAGGGTGACCGTTATAAATAACGGTAAGGAAACACCAAAACTAGACCTGTATGTATTGCAAGATGGAGGACCACCATTACTGTGACGTGAATGGATCCGGAAAATACAGCTGGATTGGCATTCCATACAAGCACTAACTGTGGCTGCCAAAAAGGATGACGACGTCACACCTGGGCGACTGTCAATCCTAACCGACGCACAAGAAGTGTTCCAGCAAGGGCTCGGAGCACTAAAAGGCACGACAGCAACAATTAAAATCGAAGAAAACGCAAGCCCAAAATTTGTTAAGGCCAGACCGGTACCTTATGCGATCCGCCCAGCTGTCGAAGCAGAGCTGGAGAGTTTGGAACATTCAGGAGTACTGTGCAAGGTAGACTGGAGCGAGTGGGACACACCCATCATTCCTGTGATGAAAAAGTCATTGAGCAGCACGCCTGGGGAACCAAGGAAGGTTCGCATCTGTGGGGACTTTAAGGTAACAGTGAACCCAGTCCTTCACACCGTGCAATATCTACTTCCGCGGATTGAAGATATTTTCACCTCGCTATCTGGAGGGAAACGCTTCACTAAGATTGATCTGGCCCAAGCGTATCTGCAAATGGAGGTAGAAGAAGCATCAAAAAAATACCTCACAATCAACACCCATAAAGGTCTCTACCAATACAACCGGCTGGTATTCGGGGTAGCATCAGCTCCGGCTATTTGGCAAAGGGCAATGGAACAAATCCTGCAAGGGCTCCCAGGGACCCAGTGTTATTTGGACGACATCCTGGTCACGGGCGAAAATGACAGTGATCACCTCGCCAACCTGGAGCAGGTGCTCACTAGATTGAAGGAATATGGGCTCCGAGCTAACCGCCCCAAATGCGAGTTTTTTAAAAAACAGATCTCGTATTGTGGCCACGTTATCGATAAAGAGGGGTTACATAAGTCCCCAGAAAAAATTGAGGCAGTTGTCAAGGCTCCAGCATGCTATTACTTTCAGCATGATAATTTCAGTTGCATGATCTCATTATCCTTTTGGGTCATGTTCCAAAAGGCTTTAGATAAAGTGCCACATAATAGGCTTGCCAGCAATGATCAAGCCCATGGAATAAAAGGGACAGTGGCAGCATGGATACGAAATTGGTTAAGTGACAGGGAACAGAGAGTAATGGTGAATGGTTGCTTTTCCGTATGGAGGAACATATACAGTTGTGTTCCCCAGGGGTGCGTACGAGGACCACTGCTTTTCCTGATATATATTAATGACTTGGGTGTACAGGGCACAATTTCAAAATTTGCAGATAACCCAAAACTTGTAAATATAGTTAACAGTAAGGAGGATAGTGATAGACTTCAAGAGCACATAGACAGGCTGGTGGAATGGGCGGAAACGTGGCAGATGAAAGTTAACGCAGATAAGTGCGATGTGATACATTTTGGTAGGAAGAACGAGGAGAGTACAATTCTAAAGGTGGTGCATGAACAGAGAGACCTGGGTTATATGTGCACAAATCGTTGAAAGTGGCAGACCAGGTTGAGAAAACAGTTAATAAAGCATATGGGATCATGGGCTTCATAAATACAGGCATAGGGTAAAAAAGCAAGGAAGTTATGATGAACCTTTATACAACAATAGTTCGGCTTCAACTGGAGTATTGTGACCAATTCTGGGCACCGCACTTCAAGAAGGGTGTGAAGGCCTTAGAGATGCTGCAGAAAAGATATACAAGAATAGTTCGAGGAGTGAGAGACTTCAGTTATGAGGAGACACTGAAAAAGCTGGGGTTGTTCTCCTTAGAGCAGAGAAGGTTGAGAGGAGATTCTTAGAGGTGTTCAAAATCATGAGGGATCTCGACAGAGTAGATAGAGAGAAACTGTTCCCATTGGCGGAAGAGTTGAGACCCAGAGAACACCGATTTATGGTGATTGGCAGAAGAACCAAAGGCGACATGAGGAAAAACTATTTTAGGCAGCGAGTGATTATGATCTGGAATGCACTCCCAGAAAGGTTGGTGGAGGCAAATTCAATTCTGGATTTCAACGGGGAATCGGATAAGTACCTGAAGGATAAAACTTTGCCAGGGCTACAGGGAATGGGCAGGGGAGTGGAACTAGATGAACTTCTGCTGTAGAGATCAGGCGCTGGCTCGATGGGCCGAATGGCCTCCTTCTGTGCTGTGACAATTCTATGATTCTATGATATTCTGTTCATGAATACAGGACTGGCTGATTTTAAACATCCTCATTTAAGGAAGATGTGTGATTTAATGTGCCTATTGAAAGAAGTCTTAAGGAGCTTTATTCAATATTGAAGCCATTAACTATTGTCCTACAGCAGGAATGGACTAAGTTGCTAGAAGAGCAAAGGAATGGACTTTCACTGACAAGGAGCTGGAGTTGAAAAAGAACGTTTGTATCTAAGGCCTTGATATTATATATTGATAGAAGCCATCACTCACCAGTTGTGTAGGAGGTGGTCGAGCCAATTGTAGTTGGTGTCTCTGTTGTAGTTGTTGCTTCTGAAAAATATTAAAGACATTGAAAACCACAAGACTCCAACTCATTTCCCAAACTACTCCAGTCGAGTTTCAATGTGAGATGATCTGATTTGTGTTGGGCAAAAATGCTAAAATTGAAATGTAGATACACATTGCATCCCTTAAAAAGAATGGGCCAATTATCTTAAAGAACAAAGTAATGGGTTTTCACTGTCAAGCAGGTAAATCTGAAAGAGCACAGCTGTGTTAAAAGGCTTGCTAATGTTTTTTGAAAGAAGACATCACTCACCTGTTGTGAAACTGGCAGTCGACCCAGTTGTGGTGGATGTCCCTGCTGTTGTAGTTGTTTCTGCTGAAGAAAAGCAAAAGCATTCACAACTATTACATCCAGCTTGAACTGGGACAGTATTGAGTGAGTTTCAACATGAATCAGCAGTTACTGCACGATGATACGGCTTCAACTGGAGTATTGTGCAGAATTCTGGGCACCCCACTTTAAGAAGGATGTGACGGCCTTAGAGTTGATGCAGAAAAGAAACACAAGAATAGTTCGAAGAGTGAGAGACTTCAGTTATGAGGAGACACTGAAAAAGCTGGGGTTGTTCTCCTTAGAACAGAGAAGGTTCAGAGGAGATTTTATACAGGAGTTCAAAATCATGAGGGATGTCGACAGCGTAGATAGAGAGAAACCTTTCCCATTGGCAAAAGAGTTGAGAACCAGAGAACACAGGTTTATGGTGATTGGCAGAAGAACCAAAGGCAACATGAGGAAAAACTTTATTACGCAGCGAGTGATTATGATCTGGAATGCACTCCCAGAAAGGGTGGTGGAGGCAGATTCAATCGTGGCTTTCAACGGGGAATCGGATAAGTACCTGAAGGATAAAACTTTAATAATAATAACAATCAAATTTATTGTCATTGTTAGTGCACAAGTGCAGTACAAC
This sequence comes from Somniosus microcephalus, assembly GCF_052327205.1. Lineage (NCBI taxonomy): Eukaryota > Metazoa > Chordata > Chondrichthyes > Squaliformes > Somniosidae > Somniosus > Somniosus microcephalus. Next base: position 36,329,002 of record NC_141003.1, on the reverse strand, counting down.
GAAATGTAGGCTTGCGGCTCCCGAGAGTGTACATTTAGATTAAGACATTTAAACATTCAACATTCATTTGGCTTGTAATACATTTACATAAACAGAGCCATAATAAAGTGCATTGGCAGATGTGCAGGCTTTAGAGTTTATTTGTGGAGTTCAGTAGGATGACAGCCCTGGGAAAGAAGCTGTTCCTAAATCTGGTCGTTCGGGTGCGAATGCATCTGTAGCGTCTCCCAGATGGCAGGAGGGCGAACAGACTGTGGCTGGGGTGGATAGGGTCTTTGATGATGGTCCATGACCTCCGTAAATAGCGTTTCTGGTTTATGTGCTCTATGGTCGGTAGCCGGGTGCCGGTAATGCGTTGGGCAGTTTTGACTACCCGCTGCAGGGCTTTCCGGTCATAGTAGCTACAGCTGCCATACCATACTGTGATACAGTTCGTCAGGATGCTCTCTATTGTGCAGCGGTAAAAGTTAGAGAGGATCAGGGGTGACAATTTACATCCCTTCAGCCTCCTTAGGAAATATAGGCGCTGCAGGGCCTTCTTCACCAGAGAGGAGGTATTGAGGGACCAGGAGAGGTCTTCCGTGATGTGGACTCCAAGGAACTTAAAGCTATCCACCCTTTCCACCACAGCCCCATGGATGTGGATGGGGGTGTGACTTCCGCCTTTAGACTTCCTGAAGTCCACAATGATTTCTTTGGTTTTCTTGATGTTAAGGGCCAGGTTGTTATCGGCGCACCACTTCACGAGATGCTGGACCTCCTCCCTGTAGGCTGACTCATCGTTGTTGGTGATCTGGCCTACTACCGTGGTGTCATCCGCAAACTTGATGATGGTGTTGGAACCATGAACAGCCACACAGTCGTGGGTGAAGAGGGAGTAGAGGAGGGGGCTCAGCACACATCCTTGTGGGGCCCCCATGTTCAGGGTCGGCGGGGGGGAGGTATGGTTACCTAATTTGACAGACTGGGGTCTGTTTGTTAGAAAACTTTGCCAGGGCTACGGGGATAGGGCAGGGGAGTGGAACTAGATGAAGTTCTGTTGTAGAGGTCTGGCACGGGCTCGATGGGCCGAATGGCCTCCATCTGTGCTGTGACCATTCTATGATTCTATGTTTCTATGATGGTCAGTTCACGAATATAGGACTGGCTGATTTTAAAGGTCCTCATTTAAGGAAGATCTGTGATATAACGTTCCGATTGAAATAAGTCGTAACGAGCTTTATTCAATTATTAAGCCATTAGCTATTGTCCTACTGCAGGAATGGACTAAGTCGCTAGAAGAACAAAGGATTGGAATATCTCTGACAAGGAGCTGAAGTTGAAAAAGCACACTTGTATCCAATATTATATATTGAAAGAAGCCATCACTCACCAGTTGTGGAGCCAGTGGTAGAGCCAGTTGTAGTTGGTGTCTCTGTTGTCGTTGTTCCTTCTGAAAAATATTAAAGATATTCAAAAACACAAGACACCAACTCAGTTACTAAAACTACTCCAGTCATGTTTCACCGTGAGATGATGTGATTTGTGTTGGGAAAAAATATGCTAAAAATGAAATGTAGATACACATTGCAACCCTTAATCAGAATGGGCCAATTATCTTGAAGAACAAAGTACAGTAGTAGTGGGTTTTCACTGTCAATGAGGTAAATCTGAAAGAGCACAATTGTGTTAAAGGCTTGCTAATGTTTATTGGAAGAAGACATCACTCACCTATTGTGGAACTGGCAGTAGACCCAGTTGTGGTGCTTTTCCCTGCTGTTGCAGTTGTTTCTGCTGAATAAAAACAAAAGCATTCACAACTATTACATCCAACTTGAACTGGGACAGCATTGAGAGAGTTTCAACAGGAATCAGCAATTACTGCACAAATTAAAAGAGATTGTGCAAATGCATTTTAAAACTAACACTACCGGTGCGAAATCAGACTGTGTCTAGCCTTAATATTAGTTGTCTTCGATCTGTGTAAATGAAAGGTCTCCAACAAGTGAGTGTTATTTGGTAAACTCGTATTTGGGACACTTAATCCATTCAGCATATCTTGGTCTAAGACTGCACTGACATTTAGTTTACAGAGGGTACATTGAAAACATAAAGCTGACTTCGGCAAGAAAATAATACTATCATTCACAAAATGAGTATCAGTTTGAGATGAAGATGCAACAACACTGTGGAGTCCCACAGCTCTTACTCTCAGTTATTTCACAGCTGAATACTGCAGCCCATATGGAGCGATTCCCTATATATCAAGATACTTCATGTCGAACTGATGGAAGCTCATCACCGGATTATTGACTGCCCACGACAAACTCTTTTGTGCTATTACTTTCAGCATGATAATTTCAGTTGCATGATCTCATTATCCTTTTGGGTCATGTTCCAAAAGGCTTTTGATAAAGTGCCACATAATAGGATTGCCAGCAATGATCAAGCCCATGGAATAATAGGGACAGTGGCAGCATGGATACGAAATTGGTTAAGTGACAGGAAACAGAGAGTAATGGTGAACGGTTGCTTTTCCGTATGCAGGAAGATATACAGTTGTGTTCCCCAGGGGTTCGTATGAGGACCACTGCTTTTCCTGATAACAAGGGATATACAAAAATGCATTTGGAAAAAAAGGGGGGCTTTTGGCAATTACAAAAGACTAAAGACGGTGGAAGCCCTAGAGGAGTATAAAAAGTGCAGGGGCATACTTAAAAGAGAAATTAGGAGGGCAAGGAGGGGCCATGAAATAACACTGGCGAGCAAAATAAAGGAAAATCCTAAGATGTTTTATAAGTATATTAAGGGCAAGAGGATAACTAGGGAAAGGGTTGGCCCATTAGGGACCAAAGTGGCAATCTGTGTGTAGAGCCAGATGATGTAGGCGGGGTTTTAAATGAATTTTTTGCATCTGTGTTCACTATGGAGAAAGACGATGTAGACATAGAAATCGGGCAAGGGGACTGTGACATACTTGAACATATTAGCATCGAGAGGGAGGAGGTACTAGCGGTTTTAGCAGGCCAAAAAGTGGATAAATCCCCAGGCCCGGACGAGATGTATCCCAGGCTGTTGTGTGAGGCAAAGGAGGAGATTGCAGGGGCTCTGACACAAATTTTCAGAACCTCTCTGGCCACAGGGGATGTACCAGAGGACTGGAGAACAGTTAACGTAGTACCATTATTCAAGAAGGGTAGCAGGGATAAACCAGGGAATTACAGGCCAGTGAGCCTAACATCTGTGGTAGGGAAATTATTGGAAAAAATTCTGAGGGACAAAATTAGTCACCACTTGGAGAGGCAAGGATTAATCGGGGATAGTCAGCATGGCTTTGTCAAGGGTAAATCATGTCTGACCAATCTGATTGAATTTTTCGAGGGGGTGACTAGGTGTGTGGATGAGGGAAATGCTGTGGATGTGGTTTACATGGACTTCAGTAAAGCTTTTGACAAAGTCCTGCATAGGAGACTGGTCAAGAAGGTAAGAGCCCATGGGATCCAGGGTGCCTTGGCGCGTTGGATCCTAAACTGGCTGAGTGGCAGGAGGCAGAGGGTGATGGTCGAAGGTTGCTTTTGTGACTGGAAGCCTGTGTCCAGTGGGGTACCTCAGGGATCGGTGCTGGGTCCCTTGCTGTTTGTGATCTACATAAATGATTTGGATGAGAATGTAAAAGGTATGATCAGTAAGTTCGCAGATGACACGAAAATTGGTGGGGTGGTAAATTGCGAGGAGGAAAGCCTCAGGCTACAGGACAATATAAACGGGTTGGTCAGGTGGGCGGAAAAGTGGCAAATGGAATTTAACCCTGAAAAGTGCGAGGTGATGCATTTTGGATGGACAAATAAGGCAAGGGAATACACAATGAGTGGTAGGACCCTAGGAAGTACAGAGGGTCAGAGGGACCTTGGTGTACATGTACATAGATCCCTGAAGGCAGCGGAACAGGTAGATAAGGTGGTTAAAAAGGCATATGGGATACTTGCCTTCATTAGCCGAGGCATAGAATATAAGAGCAGGGAGGTTATGATGGAGCTGTACAAAACGCTGGTGAGGCCACAGCTGGAGTACTGTGTGCAGTTCTGGTCGCCTCACTATAGAAAGGATGTGATTGCTTTGGAGAGGGTGCAGAGAAGATTCACCAGGATGTTACCTGGGATGGAGCACCTCAGCTATGAAGAAAGGCTAAACAGGCTGGGGTTGTTTTCCTTGGAGCAAAGAAGGCTGAGGGGGGACCTGATTGAGGTGTACAAAATGATGAGGGGCATCGATAGGGTGAATAAAGAGGAACTTTTCCCCTTAGTAGGGGGGTCAATAACAAGGGGGCATAGATTCAGGGTAAGGGGCAGGAGATTTAGAGGGGATTTGAGGAGGAACTTTTTCACCCAGAGGGTGGTTGGAATCTGGAACTCACTGCCTGAAAGGGTGGTAGAGGCAGGAACCCTCACAACATTCAAGAAGCATTTGGATGAGCACTTGAAATGCCACTGCATACAAGGCTATGGACCAAATGCTGGAAAATGGGATTAGACTGGACAGGGATTGATGGACGGCGCAGACATGATGGGCCGAAGGGCCTGTTTCTGTGCTGTAAAGCTCTATGGGCTGAAAATTCAGTTGGGTTAGCGCCCATTTTGCGGCGCTAGAGGGCCTAGCGCCGCAATGATAGCCGTTTCTGAAATTCACTTCGGCGCTGCCATCGGCATTAGCCGGTTGCGCTGCGCCGGCACCGATGACGTCATCGGTGTGCGCAGCGTCCCGGTTGCCGTGGCAACGCGCCCGAACGCCGAAATTCAGTTGCGGCCGCCTCGCCCGTGGCAGCCGCAACTAAGACTCTGGCAACCGAGTCTTACACAAGTTAGCGCCGGCGCATTAAGGTCGCGCTGCGGCCGGCCGCTTTCCCGCCGGCCGCCTGCCCGCACCTCCCTCCCCGGACTCCTCCACCCCCCCCCCCCCGCGGAACAGATGCGTCTGGCCTGCAAGCCCGGCACTTGTCCGAGGTGCTGGGCTCATTTTTGAAAAAATCAAACGGCCAGCGATCGGGTGAAGGCAGCGCCTCCTTAACGGGAGGAGGAGGCCTGCACTTCCCTAGCCTGCCGCACCGCATCGGGTGCCGCAGCGCCGGATTAGCGCCGCAATGCGGCACTCAGCGCCCATTGGGAGGCACTCACGCCCGCCAGTAGCGCCGGCAGCCGTCTGGGCGCGGCGCTACTGAATTTTTGGCGCGCGCAAGGGAATTAGCGCCGGCGCTAAATTTCCGGCGCTAAAGCCCTGGCGCGGCGTCAACTCAATTTCTAGGCCTATGACTCTATGACTCTATATTAATGACTTGGGTGTACAGGGCACAATTTCAAAATTTGCAGATAACACAAAACTTGTAAATATAGTCAACAGTAAGGAGGATAGTGATAGACTTCAAGAGCACATAGACAGGCTGGTGGAATGGGCGGACACGTGGCAGATGAAAGTTAATGCAGATAAGTGCGATGTGATACATTTTGGTAGGAAGAACGAGGAGAGGCAATGTAAACTAAAGGGTACAATTCTAAAGGTGGTGCATAAACAGAGAGACCTGGGGTTATATGTGCACAAATCGTTGAAAGTGGCAGAGCAGGTTGAGAAAGCGGTTAATAAAGCATATGGGATCATGGGCTTCATAAATACAGGCATAGGGTAAAAAAGCAAGGAAGTTATGATGAACCTTTATACAACAAGAGTTCGGCTTCTACTGAAGTATTGTGACCAATTCTGGGTGTTGTATCCGTGTGTTAATGGAGACACGGAAGGCAGGAGTTGGTTTCACAGGTGTTTACTGAACAAAGTCTGGAGGTGAACTAACAGGTACAAGACACTATACAGGCTTATATAGCCCGAGTGGCCATTACCGGCATTACAGTACACAGGGGGCTCTTAAAGGCACATACACCACAATTCCTCCCCTTTTAGACAACCTGTACATAATATTTTAAGTAATCATTAATTAACATGTTACAAGAACAATAATCTACACATTTGCTGCAGTTAATCAATTATAAGTCAGTCTCTCTGGAGGCTTCCTGACTCGGTCCGGATAACGCCTCGGTGGTGTAGTAGTTTTTGGTGGTGTAGTAGGTTCTTTTGACAAGGTCGATTCGGCTTGAATGCCAGTGTCGGGTTCATCTGGTTCCAGTATCACCGGATCGGAGGTAGATACTATGGGTATCTCTACTTCATCATTAGGCGTATAGAGTTGTGGTGTAGGTTGTCCCTTTTCGGATGACTCTATGATCTGGTCAGCATGGTGCCTTATTATGCTTTCTCCAATGTCCACGGTATACATCAGCGGTCCTAGTCATGTGCAAATAGTTCCAGGCTGCCATTTCTCGGTACGGTAGTCCCGGGCCAAAACTTGTTGACCTATCTGGAAGGTTCTAGTTGGCCTTTCATTCATGCCTTGAAATTGCCGGTTCTCCACGTCCCTTCTGATGTTTCAGCCGGCATCTTAGGCTTCTATTGAAGAACATCATGCGGGAGTTTGGTTTTTAACCACATGTGTTGCATTCCTGTATGCAAACAAGAACTTGTCTACCTTATGCTGTAGATTTATGTCTTCATTACCCATGGCCTTTATGGCCTTCTTGAAGGTCTGGACAAACCTTTCAGCCAACCCATTGGTGGCGGGATGGTATGGGGCGGACGTGTAGTGCTTAACCCCATTGTTTTTTTAAGAACTTCCTGAATTCTTCGGACACAAATCGTGGTCCATTATCAGAACAGATCTGTTCAGGCAGCCCATTCCTGGCAAATACAGTCCTTAATACTGTGATGGTTTTTTCCGTGGTGGTGGAGGACATCTTTATTACCTCCGGCCACTTGGAGTGTGCATCAACCGCGATTAAGAACATTGAGTCCATAAATGGACCAGCAAAGTCGATGCGTACCCTTTGCCATGGAGATGAGGGCCACTCCCATGGATGTAGAGGGGCTTGTGGTGGGGCGTTTTGGACCTTTTGGCATCCTAGGCAGCTCTTGGGCATTTCTTCGATGTCTCCATCGATACCTGGCCACCACACAAACGCTCTGGCTAGGTTCTTCATTTTCACTCCACCCAGATGCCCCTCGTGAAGCTCCTTTAGCACTTTATCCTGGAGTTTGGGTGGAATCACCACTCTGGATCCACACATCAAGGTTCCTCGGCACACTGACAGCTGTTCTCTTCTTTGTGAGAATGCTGGCAACAGTGGTTCGCCATGTGCTGGCAATCCCTTCACCGTTAAATCGTAGACTCGTGAGAGAGTCGGGTCATTTCTCGTTTCCTTTTCAATGGCAGAATTTGTTACTGGTAGACATTCCACTATGGTTGAGTGGAATATCTCCACTGGGTCTACTGTAGGTGCCTCTTCTACCGTTGGCAACAGTAGGCGCGATAAACCATCAGCATTCCCATGCTGTTTTGATACTTTGTATTCTGTGTCATATTGGTGTGCCCCTAGGAAAAGGGACCACCTCTGTAGCCTTTGCGCTGTCATAATGGGAACAGGGTTGAATATGGAGACGAGGGGTTGATGGTCAGTCAACAAGGTAAATTTTTGTCCGTGTAGGTAATGGTTGAATTTCTTCACTCCCCATACCAGGCTGAGTGCTTCCCTGTCGATCTGGGCATAGTTACGCTCAGCTGAGTTCAATGAGCGTGACGCAAAAGCTATCGGCCGCTCCGAGCCATCAGGGAATCTATGCGATAATACCGCTCCTACGCCATAAGGGGATGCATCGCACGCCAGTCTGATTGGCAGTGATGGGTTGTAATGAGCCAAAACTTCCTTGGACGTGATCAAGCCTTTGCATTTATGGAAGGCACATTTACAGTCTTCGCTCCATTTCCAAATTACTCCCGTTTGTAACAGTTCGTTAAGAGGGTGCAGAAGAGTTGACAAGTTCGGTAAAAATTCATGATAGTAATTTATCAATCCCAGGAACGACCTTAATTGTGAGACATTTTCAGGTGCTGGGGCTTTTATGACCGCTTCAATTTTTTCAGGTGACTTATGCAACCCTTCCTCATTAATTATGTGGCCACAATATGATATTTGTTTCTGGAAAAATTCGCACTTGGGGCGATTTGCTCATAGGCCCCGTTCTCTCAGCCTAGTGAGCACCTGCTCCAAATTGGCAAGGTGCTCATTGTCATTTTCTCCTGTTACAAGGATGTCGTCTAGGTAGCATTGAGTCCCCGGAATCCCTTGGAGGACTTGCTCCATAGCTCTTTGCCAGATAGCTGGAGCTGATGCTACTCCGAAAACCAGTCGATTGTACTGGTACAGGCCTTTGTGTGTATTTATCGTGAGATACTTTTTAGAGGCCTCTTCAACCTCCATCTGTAGATATGCCTGTGCCAAGTCAATTTTGGTGAAACGTTTCCCTCCGGATAGTGAGGCGAAAATATCTTCTATCCTCGGAAGAGGATACTGTACCGTGGGAAGGACCAGGTTTACAGTCATCTTGAAGTCCCCACAGATGCGAATTTTTCTCTGTTCTTCAGATTTATCATTATTCAACGTTTTCTTCATGACCGGGACGATGGGTGTTGCCCACTCACTCCAATCTATCTTGGATAATACGCCTGCCTTTTCCAAATTCTCCAGCTCTGCCTCGACTGCTGGACGAATTGCGTATGGCACCGGCCTTGCCTTAAAAAACTTGGGAATTGCCGCATCTTCCACTTTTATTGAGGCGGTAATGCCTTTCAAGGTTCCTAGTTCCTGTTGAAACACTTCCTTGGCGTTGGCCAAGATGTCTTTTAATCGTTCAGGTATGACGTCATCATCATTTTTTTTCTTACTGGTCACCGTCAGTGCCTGAATGGAGTGCCAGTCTAAACGTATCTTCCTGATCCATTCACGTCTCAACAGCGGTGGACCACCATCTTGCAGAACGTATAAATACAACTTCTGTATTTTCATGCCGTTGTATACAACAGGCACCTTTATTTTCCCTTTGGGGTATACTTTCTGTCCCGTATATGTTTTCAAGATAATGGATGTGTCTTTCAAAGGTATATGCGGAAATAGCCGCTCATAATCCCGTCGACTTATGACGGTCAGAGCTGATCCTGTATCTAGCTCCATTTTAACTGGGGACCCCGCTATCATGAGGGTAACCCAAATGGTCTGGTAATCTTCTTTGGCAATTACATTATGTAATTTGAGACAGCTTAGTCTCTTGTTTCCGGAGTCGCTATCGCTCTTCTGGTCTTCGGAGCTACTGTCCATCATCATTTGTACCTTTCTGTACTTTTCCTTATTGATTTTTTTCCTGTCCATGGATTTTTTGTGTCCAGATCAGCATACACGTGCAATGTGTCCAATCTTTCCGCATTGCCTGCATGCTTTGTCCTTGAACCAGCAGTCCCTCTGGTCATGGGTGGATCTGCCACAGCGATAACATCTCTCGAAACCCTGTGTCATTTCATGGGTGCCGAAGTCCTGTGGCTTTTGCTGCATCTCTGCAGCTCCTCTTGCGGCTGCTTCGTATGATACAGCCATACTGAAAGCCTTGTCCAGTGTCAAATTTTTCTCAGAAAGTAGCCTTTTCTGTGTTCCTTCACTTAGGAGACCGCAGACGAATTTGTCTCGAAGAGAATCTGCCAGTCCTGCCCCGAATTGGCAGTGCTTTGACAGCTTCCTTAATTCGGTGAGGTAATCAGCGTTACTTTCATTCTTGTGCTGATTCCTCTTGAAGAATTTGAATCGTTCTGCTATCAGCAGCGGTGTTGGGTTTAAGTGCTCCTGTAGGGTATGAACAATCTCCTTAAAATTCTTGTCCTTTGGTTTGGCTGGAGTGATTAAGTTTCGTAACAGCCCGTATGTCCTTGTGCCCATTAGATTTAGAAGTACTGATGCCTTTTTATCATCTTCTATTTCATTTGCTGTGCAATATACCTCCACTCTTTCCACATATGTGGTCCAATCCTCTATATCACTATCGAAAGCATTAATATTGCCAGCCTTAGGCATCTTGAAAAAAAATGGCGCCTCCCGCGCTATTCCTTCTTCCCTGCAGAAAAAAAATGGTGCTTCCCGCACTTTCCCGCCACTGCTGACAACGCTGTTCTCCGCGGTTTTTATTTATATAGGTTTTTTTTTTCAATAGGTGGAGACTCATTCCCGCCGGACTCTCTGGGACTTTTCCCTCCCTCTGCTTGGTCCGAGCGCCGACCTGCTTTGCAGCGCCGGCCTTCTCCTGAGTGCTCCCCCCCTCTGTCTCTGTTTGCTTCCGCCTTCGCTGCTCGGCCCCGCTGCAGAGCCAGCCGATGGAGCCCCAGCCCGCCGCCCAGGAGGGATTATTGCAGTACCTGCCACCAGCTCTGCTAGCTGGTGAAACCACAGTTTTTTTCTTGTTTTTTTTTTCTTGCATTTCTTCGACTTTCATCTGAGGAATCGATCTCCTTGAGGTGCTGCCGAATTGCAGGTAAGTCTGTTTCCAACTCGTCGCCACTATTGTATCCATGTGTTAATGGAGACACGGAAGGCAGGAGTTGGTTTCACAGGTGTTTACTGAACAAAGTCTGGAGGTGAACTAACAGATACAAGACACGATACAGGCTTATATAGCCCGAGTGGCCATTACCGGCATTACAGTACACAGGGGGCTCTTAAAGGCACATACACCAGACTGGGCACCGCACTTTAAGAAGGATGTGAAGGCCTTAGAGATGGTGCAGAAAAGATATACAAGAATAGTTCGAGGAGTGAGAGACTTCAGTTATGAGGAGACACTGAAAAAGCTGGGGTTGTTCTCCTTACAGCAGAGAAGGTTGAGAGGAGATTTTTAGAGGTGTTCAAAATCATGAGGGATCTCGACAGAGTAGATAGAGAGAAACTGTTCCCATTGGCGGAAGAGTTGAGAACCAGAGAACACCGATTTATGGTGATTGGCAGAAGAACCAAAGGCGACATGAGGAAAAACTATTTTAGGCAGCGAGTGATTATGATCTGGAATGCACTCCCAGAAAGGTTGGTGGAGGCAGATTCAATTGTGGATTTCAACGGGGAATCGGATAAGTACCTGAAGGATAAAACTTTGCCATGGCTACGGGGAAAGGGCAGGGGAGTGGAACTAGATGAAGTTCTGTTGTAGAGATCAGGCACGGGATCGATGGGCCAAATGGCCTCCTTCTGTGCTGTGACAATTCTATGATTGTATGATATTCTGTTCACGAATACAGGACTGGCTGATTTTAAACGTCCTCATTTAAGGAAGATGTGTGATTTAATGTGCATATTGAAAGAAGTCTTAAGGAGCTTTATTCAATATATGAAGCCAATAACTCTTGTCCTACAGCAGGAATGGACTAAGTTGCTAGAAGAGCAAAGGAATGGACTTTCACTGACAAGGAGCTGGAGTTGAAAAAGAACGTTTGTATCTAAGGCCTTGATATTATATATTGATAGAAGCCATCACTCACCAGTTGTGTAGGAGGTGGTCGAGCCAATTGTAGTTGGTGTCTCTGTTGCAGTTGTTGCTGCTGAAAAATATTAAAGACATTGAAAACCACAAGACTCCAACTCAGTTCCCAAACTACTCCAGTCGAGTTTCAATGTGAGATGATCTGATTTGTGTTGGGCAAAACTGCTAGGAATGAAATGTAGATAAACATTGCATCCCTTAAAAAGAATGGGCCAATTATCTTGAAGAACAAAGTAATGGGTTTTCACTGTCAAGCAGATAAATCTGAAAGAGCACAGCTGTGTTAAAAGACTTGCTAATGTTTTTTGAAAGAAGACATCACTCACCAGTTGTGGAACTGGCAGTAGACCCAGTTGTGGTGGTTGTCCCTGCAGTTGTAGTTGTTCCTTCTGAAAAATATTAAAGACATTGAAAACCACAAGATTCCAACACAGTTCCCAAACTACTCCAGTTGAGTTTCACCGTGAGATGATGTGATTTGTGTTGGGAAAGAAATATGCTAAAAATGAAATGTAGATACATATTGCATCCCCTAAAAGGAATGAGCCAATTATCTTGAAGAACAAAGTAATGGGTATTCACTGTCAAGCAGGTAAATCTGAAAGAGCACAGTTGTGTTAAAAGGCTTGCTAATGTTTTTTGAAAGAAGACATCACTCACCTGTTGTGAAACTGGCAGTAGACCCAGTTGTGGTGGGTGTCCCTGCTGTTGTAGTTATTTCTACTGAAGAAAAGCAAAAGCATTCACAACTATTACATCCAACTTGAACTGGGACAGCATTGAGAGTGTTTCAACATGAATCAGCAGTTACAGCACAAATTAAAAGAGTATGCAAGAGCGTTTTAAAACCAACACTACCGGTGCCAAATCAGACTGTGTCCAGCCTTAATATTAGTTGTGTCTTCCATTTGTGTCATTGACAAACTCTCCATCAAGTGAGTGACATTTGGGAAGCTTGATTTTGGGACACTTAATCCATTCAGCATATCTTGGTCTAAGACTGCACTGACATTTAGTATACAGAGGGCACATTGAAAGCATAAAGGGACTTTGGCAGGAAAATAATACTATCGTTCACAAAACGAGTATCACAGTTTGAGATGGAGATACAACAACATTGAAGAGCCCCACAGCTCTTACTCTCAATTAGTCAACAGCTGAACACTACAGTCCCACCTGGAGCGGTTCCTTATATATCAAGATACTTGATGCAGAACTCAATGAAGCTCATCACCGTATTACTAACTGTCCACGACAAACTCTTTTGTGCTGCTACATTCTGCATGATAATTTCAGTTAGTTGCATGATCTCATTATCCTTTTGGGACATGTTCCGTTGACTAAGACAGGACAGACTGATTTTAAAGGCCTACACTTAAGGAAGATTGGTGTTCAAATGTGCCGATTGAAACAGCTTGTAACAAGCTTTATTCAATATTTAAGCTACTAACTATTGTCCTACAGCAGGAATGGACTACGTTGCTAGAAGAGCAAAGGAATTGACTTTCACTGACAAGGAGGTAAATCTGGAAGTGCACATTTGTGTTAAAAGGCTTGCTTATGTTTATTGAAAGAAGACATCGCTCACCAGTTGTGGAACTGGCAGGAGACCCAGTTGTGGTGGATGTCCCTGCTGTTGTAGTTGTTTCTGCTGAAGAAAAGCAAAAGGATTCACAACTATTACATCCAACCTGAACTGGGACAGTATTGAGAGAGTTTCAACATGAATCAGCAGTTACTGCACAATGATACAGCTTCAACTGGAGTATTGTGCCCAATTCTGGGCACCCCACTTTAAGAAGGATGTGACGGCCTTAGAGATGGTGCAGAAAAGATATACAAGAATAGTTCAAAGAGTGAGAGACTTCAGTTATGAGGAGACACTGAAAAAGCTGGGGTTGTTCTCCTTAGAACAGAGAAGGTTGAGAGGAGATTTTATACAGGAGTTCAAAATCATGAGGGATGTCGACAGCGTAGATAGAGAGAAACTGTTCCCATTGGCAGAAGAGTTGAGAACCAGAGAACACAGGTTTATGGTGATTGGCAGAAGAACCAAAGGCAACATGAGGAAAAACTTTATTACGCAGCGAGTGATTATGATATGGAATGCACTCCCAGAAAGGGTGGTGGAGGCAGATTCAATCGTGGCTTTCAACGGGGAATCGGATAAGTACCTGAAGGATAAAACTTTGTCACGGCTACGGGGATAGGGATGGGGAGTGGAACTAGATGAAGTTCTGTTGTAGAGATCCGGCACGGGCTTGATGGACCGAATGGCCTCCTTCTGTGCTGTGACCATTCTATGATTCTATGATTCTATGATGGTCTGTTCACGAATTCAGGACTGGCTGATTTTAAATGTCCTCATTTAAGGAAGATCTGTGATTTAACGTTCCTATTGAAATAAGTTGTAACGAGCTTTATTCAATATTTAAGCCATTAGCTATTGTCCTACTGCAGGAATGGACTAAGTCGCTAGAAGAGCAAAGGATTGGAATTTCTCTGACAAGGAGCTGAAGTTGAAAAAGAGCACTTGTATCCAAGGCCTTGATATTATATATTGTAAGAAGCCATTACTCACCAGTTGTGGAGCCAGTGGTAGGGCCAGTTGTACTTGGTGTCTCTGTTGGCGATGTTCCTTCTGAAAAATATTAAAGATATTCAAAAACACAAGACACCAACTCAGTTACTAAAACTACTCCAGTCACGTTTCACCGTGCGATGATGTGATTTGTGTTGGGAAAAAATATGCTAAAAATGAAGTGTAGATACACATTGCAACCCTTAATCAGACTGGGCCAATTATCTTGAAGAACAAAGTACTAATGGGTTTTCACTGTCAAGGAGGTAATTCTGAAAGAGCACAATTGTGTTAAAAGGCTTGCTAATGTTTATTGAAAGAAGACATCACTCACCTATTGTGGAACTGGCAGTAGACCCAGTTGTGGTGCTTTTCCCTGCTGTTGTAGTTGTTTCTGCTGAAGAAAAACAAAAGCATTCACAACTATTACATCCAACTTGAACTGGGACAGCATTGAGAGAGTTTCAACAGGAATCAGCAATTACTGCATAATTTAAAAGAGATTATGCAAATGCATTTAAAAACTAACACTACCGGTGTGAAATCAGACTGTGTCCAGCCTTAATATTAGTTGTCTTCCATCTGTGTAACTGAAAGCTCTCGAACAAGTGAGTGTTATTTGGTAAACTCGTATTTGGGACACTTAATCCATTCAGCATATCTTGGTCTAAGACTGCACTGACATTTAGTATACAGAGGGTACATTGAAAACATAAAGCTGACTTCGGCAAGAAAATAATACTATCATTCACAAAATGAGTATCAGTTTGAGATGAAGATGCAACAACACTGTGGAGTCCCACAGCTCTTACTCTCAGTTATTCCACAGCTGAATACTGCAGCCCATATGGAGCGATTCCCTGTATATCAAGATACTTCATGTAGAACTGATGGAAGCTCATCACCGGATTATTGACTGCCCACGACAAACTCTTTTGTGCTATTACTTTCAGCATGATAATTTCAGTTGCATGATCTCATTATCCTTTTGGGTCAAGTTCCAAAAGGCTTTAGATAAAGTGCCACATAATAGGCTTGCCAACAATGATCAAGCCCATGGAATAAAAGTGGCAGCATGGATACGAAATTGGTTAAGTGACAGGAAACAGAGAGTAATGGTGAACGGTTGCTTTTCCGTATGGAGGAACATATACAGTTGTGTTCCCCAGGGGTCAGTACGAGGACCACTGCTTTTCCTGATATATATTAATGACTTGGGTGTACAGGGCACAATATAAAAATTTGCAGATAACACAAAACTTGTAAATATAGTCAACAGTAAGGAGGATAGTGATAGACTTCAAGAGCACATAGACAGGCTGGTGGAACGGGCAGAAACGTGGCAGATGAAAGTTAACGCAGATAAGTGCGATGTGATACATTTTGGTAGGAAGAACGAGGAGAGGCAATGTAAACTAAAGAGTACAATTCTAAAGGTGGTGCATAAACAGAGAGACCTGGGGTTTTATGTGCACAAATCGTTGAAAGTGGCAGAGCAGGTTGAGAAAACAGTTAATAAAGCATATGGGATCATGGGCTTCATAAATACAGGCATAGGGTAAAAAAGCAAGGAAGTTATGATGAACCTTTATACAACAATAGTTCGGCTTCAACTGGAGTATTGTGCCCAATTCTGGGCACCGCACTTTAAGAAGGATGTGACAGCCTTAGAGTTGGTGCAGAAAAGAAACACAAGAATAGTTCGAAGAGTGAGAGACTTCAGTTATGAGGAGACACTGAAAAAGCTGGGGTTGTTCTCCTTAGAACAGAGAAGGTTGAGAGGAGATTTTATACAGGAGTTCAAAATCATGAGGGATGTCGACAGAGTAGATAGAGAGAAACCTTTCCCATTGGCGGAAGAGTTGAGAACCAGAGAATACAGGTTTATGGTGATTGGCAGAAGAACCAAAGGCGACATGAGGAAAAACTTTATTACGCAGCGAGTGATTATGATCTGGAATGCACTCCCAGAAAGGGTGGTGGAGGCAGATTCAATCGTGGCTTTCAACGGGGAATCGGATAAGTACCTGAAGGATAAAACTTTAATAATAATAATAATAACAATCAACTTTTATTGTCATTGTTAGTGCACAAGTGCAGTACAACGAAATGTAGGCTTGCGGCTCCCGAGAGTGTACATTTAGATTAAGACATTTAAACATTCAACATTCATTTGGCTTCTAATACATTAACATAAACATAACCATAATAAAGTGCATTGGCAGATGTGCAGGCTTTAGAGTTTATTTGTGGAGTTCAGTAGGATGACAGCCCTGGGAAAGAAGCTGTTCCTAAATCTGGTCGTTCGGGTGCGAATGCATCTGTAGCGTCTCCCAGATGGCAGGAGGGCGAACAGACTGTGGCTGGGGTGGGTAGGGTCTTTGATGATGGTCCGTGACCTCCGTAAACAGCGTTTCTGGTATATGTGCTCTATGGTCGGTAGCCGGGTGCCGGTAATGCGTTGGGCAGTTTTGACTACCCGCTGCAGGGCTTTCCGGTCATAGTAGCTACAGCTGCCATACCATACTGTGATACAGTTCGTCAGGATGCTCTCTATTGTGCAGCGGTAAAAGTTAGAGAGGATCAGGGGTGACAGGTTACATCCCTTCAGCCTCCTTAGGAAATATAGGCGCTGCTGGGCCTTCTTCACCAGAGAGGAGGTATTGAGGGACCAGGAGAGGTCTTCCGTGATGTGGACTCCGAGGAACTTAAAGCTGTCCACCCTTTCCACCACAGCCCCATGGATGTGGATGGGGGTGTGACTTCCGCCTTTAGACTTTCTGAAGTCCACAAAGATTTCTTTGGTTTTCTTGATGTTAAGGGCCAGGTTGTTATCGGTGCACCACTTCACAAGATGCTGGACCTCCTCCCTGTAGGCTGACTCATCGTTGTTGGTGATCTGGCCTACTACCGTGGTATCATCCGCAAACTTGATGATGGTGTTGGAACCATGAACAGCCACACAGTCGTGGGTGAAGAGGGAATAGAGGAGGGGGCTCAGCACACATCCTTGTGGGGCCCCAGTGTTCAGGGTCGGCGGGGGGAGGTATGGTTACCTAATTTGACAGACTGGGGTCTGTTTGTTAGAAAACTTTGCCAGGGCTACGGGGATAGGGCAGGGGAGTGGAACTAGATGAAATTCTGTTGTAGAGATCTGGCACGGGCTCGATGGGCCGAATGGCCTCCATCTGTGCTGTGACCATTCTATGATTCTATGATGGTCTGTTCACGAATATAGGACCGGCTGATTTTAAAGGTCCTCATTTAAGGAAGATCTGTGATTTAACGTTCCTATTGAAATAAGTCGTAACGAGCTTTATTCAATATTTAAGCCATTAACTATTGTCCTACTGCAGGAATGGACTAAGTCGCAAGAAGAGCAAAGGATTGGAATTTCTCTGACAAGGAGCTGAAGTTGAAAAAGAACACTTGTATCCAGGGCCTTGATATTATATATACGGGCAGCACGGTGGCATAGTGGTTAGCACTGTTGCCTCACAGCGCCAGAGACCCGGGTTCGAATCCGGCCTTGGGCGACTGCCTGTGTGGAGTTTGCACATTCTCCCCGTGTTTGCGTGGGTTTTCTCCGGGTGCTCCGGTTTCCTCCCACAGTCCAAAGATGTGTGGGTTAGGTTGATTGGCTATGATAAATTGACCCTTAGTGTTAGGGGGATTAAATACGTGAGGTTACAGGGATAGCGTGGGATATGTGTTGGTGTAGGGGTTACGGGGATCGGGTGGGATATGTGTCGGTGCGGGCTCGATGGGCCGAAATGGCCTCTATCTGCACTGTGGGGTTTCTGTGATTCTGTGATTGAAAGAAGCCATCACTCACCAGTTGTGGAGCCAGTGGTAGAGCCAGTTGTAGTTGGTGTCTCTGTTGTCGCTGTTCCTCCTGAAAAATATTAAAGACATTCAAAATCACAAAACACCAACTCAGTTACTAAAACTACTCCAGTCACGTTTCACCGTGAGATGATGTGATTTGTGTTGGGAAAAAATATGCTAAAAATGAAATGTTGCAACCCTTAATCAGACTGGGCCAATTATCTTGAAGAACAAAGTAGTAGTGGGTTTTCACTGTCAAGGAGGTAAATCTGAAAGAGCACAATTGTGTTAAAAGGCTTGCTAATGTTTATTGAAAGAAAACATCACTCACCTATTGTGGAACTGGCAGTAGACCCAGTTGTGGTGCTTTTCCCTGCTGTTGTAGTTGTTTCTGCTGAAGAAAAACAAAAGCATTCACAACTATTACATCCAACTTGAACTGGGACAGCATTGAGAGAGTTTCAACAGGAATCAGCAATTACTGCACAAATTAAAAGAGATTATGCAAATGCATTTTAAAACTAACACTACCGGCGCGCAATCAGACTGTGTCCAGCCTTAATATTACTTGTGTATTCCATCTGTGTAACTGAAAGCTCTCCAACAAGTGAGTGTTATTTGGTAAACTCGTATTTGGGACACTTAATCCATTCAGCATATCTTGGTCTAAGACTGCACTGACATTTAATATACAGAGGGTACATTGAAAACATAAAGCTGACTTCGGCAAGAAAATAATACTATCATTCACAAAATGAGTGTCAGTTTGAGATGGAGATGCAACAACATTGTGGAGTCCCACAGCTCTTACTCTCAGTTATTCCACAGCTGAATACTGCAGCCCATATGGAGCGATTCCCTGTATATCAAGATACTTCATGCAGAACTGATGGAAGCTCATCACCGTATTATTGACTGCCCACGACAAACTCTTTTGTGCTATTACTTTCAGCATGATAATTTCAGTTGCATGATCTCATTATCCTTTTGGGTCATGTTCCAAAAGGTTTTTGATAAAGTGCCACATAATAGGCTTGCCAGCAATGATCAAGCCCATGGAATAAAAGGGACAGTGGCAGCATTGATACGAAATTGGTTAAGTGACAGGAAACAGAGAGTAATGGTGAACGGTTGCTTTTTCATATGGAGGAACATATACAGTTGTGTTCACCAGGGGTCGGTACGAGGACTGTAGTGTATGTACCCGTCTTCCTTTAAGAGAACTATTGTATGTAACCGTTCACCTTTAAGAGAACTATTTTAGGTGTGGCACTACTTTGTTTGGCTTCTGTATACGGTAATACCGACGGTGACCACACCAGTATATAAGTGTTGTGCCAGGAGTTATTGGGCAGATTCGCCCTGACCTTCGAATAGTAAAGTCCTGTTTTAAGTTACTCTTGGAGTCTGTGTATTAATTAACTAAACAACCCACAGATTTTACAGTGGCGACGAGTCCGATCGTACCCTATGGCAACAATAATTCCGAAGCAGTTAACGAGCGTCGAGAAGAGGCAACCGCCCTCGTCATTCTGCTGGGGAGAAAACTCGAGTCTGCAGAGCTGGAAAGGAGGAAGAATTCAGAGACAAAGACTTCCATCAGCAACAGGCACTGACTGTCCCTTCTGCCACGGTGAGGAGTGAGCCGATCAGCACGAGAAGCAAGGCGGCCACGGTGACTGTGAGTAAGGGAAAAGTAAAAAGAATAACCGGAGGATAAGGGCGGTGCACTCGACCACGGTCGAGGGGGAAAGGAGCCGGACAGAAGTCGGGCCCAGAGGCGCTGAGACTGGGGCAGCGTGGAGCCAGGAAGCCGCGGTACAGACAGGCTGGGGACGCAACGGCGTCGTGAGACAGCTAGCCCGCGACCGGCGAAAAAGGCCGGGCAGCGACCGAAGCCACGAAGCGCTGCGACCGGGAGCGTAGGCGCGGGAAGATATAAAAACTCAGCCGCAGCCGGGGAGGGAAGCACCGGACTGCGAGACGGCTGGGAGAGGCGTTTGGGAGCCGAGCGAGCGGGAGGGGCAGAGCCGACCAAGGGAGACTGCGCGAGAGCCAGTCCAGCGGCTGAAACTGTTCTCCGTCAACGGGGTGTACCCAGCGCCGGTAGAGCCGAGCGA
Source organism: Somniosus microcephalus (assembly GCF_052327205.1). Lineage (NCBI taxonomy): Eukaryota > Metazoa > Chordata > Chondrichthyes > Squaliformes > Somniosidae > Somniosus > Somniosus microcephalus. The sequence goes on along the minus strand of NC_141003.1, from coordinate 36,309,049 downwards.
GCGGGAGAGGCAGAGCCGACCAAGGGAGACTGCGCGAGAGCCAGTCCAGCGGCTGAAACTGTTCTCCGTCAACGGGGTGTACCCAGCGCCGGTAGAGCCGAGAGAGCGGGAGAGAGACCGAGCCAGAGCAAGGGGAACTGAGCGAGAGCCAGCCCAGCGGCTGAAACTGTTCGCCATCAACGGGGTGTACCCAGCGCCGGTTGCCCTGCCGAGAAAAGGGAAAGCACTGAAGCCGACGCGCAGGCTGTGAACCTGAAAGCCAGCGGCCGTCGCCCGTGGGGAAAGTGTACCCCTCCAGCCAGGGGAAGAAACGCGGGAAGCCGCCATTAGGCGGAGAAGAAGACAGAAGCGGGGAACCGCCATTGAAGTGGGCGGGGAGAGAAGATAAGCGCGGGAAACCGCCATTTTCGCGGGAACCGCCATCTTGAAAAAAAAAAAAATTTAAAGAAATAATTCGTGGTGTTGCCAGGAAGAGGGGAAGATGCCTAAGCGGGGTAACATCAACGATTTTAATTCCGAGGTAGAAGACTGGGCCACGTATGTGGAACGCATTGAGATCTATTGTGAGGCCAATAAAATAGAAGAAGATGACAAAGCTATAACCTTGCTAAACTCGATGGGCGCGAAGACATACGAACTCTTGAAGCATCTACTAGCACCAGCTAAACCGGCGGATCAGACTTTCGATGATATTGTGACTGTTCTGAAGGATCACTTGAACCCCACACCGTTGATGTTGGCGGAACGATTCAAATTCTATGCGAGAACGCAAAGGAAAGACGAAAGCAATGCAGAATACTTGGTCGAACTGCGTAGACTAGCGAAATACTGCCAGTTTGGAGGGAATCTGACAGAGGCATTGCGAGACAAGTTCGTGTGCGGGTTGGCAAAGGAAGGAACGCAAAAGCGACTACTCAAAGAGAACGACCTTACACTTGACAGGGCTGTCCTTATTGCAGCATCGCATGAAGCCGCAGCGAAGGGAACTGCGGAAATGCAGCTAAAGACAGCAGCACTAAGTGTGGATCAAATTACCTCGACAACAACAAAATGCTATCGTTGTGGGAAGACAACACACGACCAGAACCAATGCTGGTTTAAGAACCAGGAATGTAGGAAATGTGGCAAACTGGGTCACATAGCTAAGGTATGCCGGTCAGGGAAGAAGACCAACAACCAAAGGACCAACAACCAAAGGAAGCCATCACAGGAAAAGTACAACAAGGTACACAAGGTGGCTGAGAAGAGTGCAGACGAACAGAATTCAGACTCAGACCCAAACGGCCAGGAGCTGGGTAGTCTGAGAATTCACAATGTGAGTAAGGAAGCTGACCTACAAACTATCTGGGTCATGCTAAAAATAGCTGGAATCCAAGTGAAAATGGAGTTGGACACTGGATCAGCTCTATCAGTCATAAATCGAAGGGATTACCACCGGCTATTCTCACATATACCCTTAAGAGATACCAAGTTCGTATTGCAGACATACACGGGGCATAAAGTATACCCCATGGGAAAGATAAGAGTCAAAGTGAGAGATAGGGGTAAAGAACACCCAAGAATGAACTTATACGTACTACATGAGGGAGGACCACCACTTCTAGGACGGGAGTGGATCAAGAAAATAGACATGGAATGGCACTATCTAAAAGCCATAACGAGTGAGGACTCGGTGCAGACAATCAGCTCAGATTCTGAAACGGATGACGATAAGACCAACCCAAATATGAAAGACAAGGCTGAAATGGACTTGCCGACGAAGGTTGGAAAAACGAAGGCATGCATAAAGGCTTATGCTCCAGGGAAGAACAAAGTTTCAGAACAGAACTCCACCGAACGACGACAACCTAGTTTGACAGAAAATTCTGAGCCTGTTCAAGTTACGGACATATCCATGACGGAAGAACACCGAGCTCGGACTCAAACTTATTTCAAATTACGACAACAATTAGAACAATTGAGTTACCGTCTCGTACAAGAGATGAAAACAATGAAAAAGTTCTATGACACCGAATGGGAGAATCTGGAAAGACAACAGAAGCAGCTAGCTCAAGCAGAGAGCGACCATAGAGCCATCGTGACCAATTACCGATCACATCTCCCTTATGCTGTTCAGGAGTTAGAATATTTGCAGGAAGAAGCAAATGAAGAGGAATCTTCAGGAAGCCAGGATTTTATTCCAGTTCTTCTCTATGACTCCTTACAAGCAGAGTGTGAGAAGTTGAAAGAACAGTATGAACAGGCCCAGGCTACAATTCTGGAAGGGGTTAACTCGGCAACCTCCGAAAAGCTAGTTTCAGTGGAAGCATATGAGCAACTGAAGGTTGAACATGAGCAAGAAGTCCAAAGGCTGTAGGAAATTCTTGATGAGCTCAAGGCCAAGACAGACTCATCGGTAGAAGTTCCATCCATAGATGAGAAATTAGAGGTGAAAGACATGGCAGAACATGAAAGACAAGATGTACAAGAACTCATAAAAATATTAAAGGAAACCCAAGACAAATATGGGGCGGCAATGACCGAGATTCAACAACTTGAAGAACAGATTCAACTGGGAATCCGTTCAGTGGAAGAAAAGGGAACTGTAAGAAACACAAAGACTGTAAGAATGGCCTCTGAACATGAGCTAGAGAGCATCAAGGCGCAACTTCTCCGAGCGCTGGAAGCCAAAGTACAAGAGGAAAAGAAGGTGAAAGCATTGGAGGAAAAGGTGGATGAAATGGAGAAGACTCTGACCCACAGTGTTCCCGTGGAAGAGTTAACGGTCAGCCAACTCCTTCATATGCTGAAGGACAAGACTCTACAATGGGAACAATCTGAACACGAGCTTCAATCTTCAAAGGGAAGGAGTTCGGAGCTCTCAAAAGTTATGGAAATAGCTGAGGTTGCAACACAGATTTTACAGGGATGCCAAAAGTACGCTGAATCACGTCAATGTGAACAGCAGAATGTTGAAACAGCTGCTCCAGTAGAAGGATTGAATAGCCTGATCAATCAATCCCCGAGGGAAGGGGAAGTATTGAAATCACAAACGAGGTCATTAGTGAAGGATTTGCAGGAAACCCAGGAAGAGCGGGATGAATATGAACGCATGAAGAAGTCTCTTCAGGAAAGATGTCTAGGGAGGGAACAACAGTCGGCTAACGTCCAGTTGGGTACGGAAGAAGTAGCAGGCCCTCTCGCTAGACTAGCTCAGGACGACACCGAATATTACCATGACCTGTTGAGCGACACGGAATATTACGATGACTTGGTCTGCCCAGCTTGTGATGAAAACTCCCAAAGTGCAGAAATCAGGATGAAGCACTTAAAGTCTAAGGAACATAGGGAGATGGTGGCGCTACAGCTGGCAGCGGATAAGGGAGCCCCGAGAGTCTCCAAGAAGCAGAAAAGAAAAAGACGAAGCAGAAGACGATAACCATCTAAATCATTATCACTTCTATCAGATCATGCACGTGGGCCCCACGAAGGGGGCCAAATCAGTTGGAAAGTAGGAAAAATTACCAAGGCAGTCCAGCTGTTTGTAAAATCAGCACTGCTGGTTCAGCAGGACGGAAGTTCAAGCTGTTAAGCCAAGGGAAAGACTATTGGATGAGTCACGCTAGAAATGTGAACCGGCTACACCACAGAGATGTTGTTCGGACCGAGTCAAGACCAGAGACTGAATCTGTGAACTGTTCCCGCAGAGACTGAATCTGTGAACTGTTTCCCGCAGAGACTATATCTGTGAATTGTTTTACATGAAGTTGATTGTATGTTATGTTTAATGGGGAATAAGTATGTTGTAAGCTAAAAAGGGAGGATTGTAGTGTATGTACCCGTCTACCTTTAAGAGAACTATTGTATGTAACCGTTCACCTTTAAGAGAACTATTTTAGGTGTGGCACTACTTTGTTTGGCTTCTGTATACGGTAATACCGACGGTGACCACACCAGTATATAAGTGTTGTGCCAGGAGTTATTGGGCAGATTCGCCCTGACCTTCGAATAATAAAGTCCTGTTTTAAGTTACTCTTGGAGTCTGTGTATTAATTAACTAAACAACCCACAGACTTTACAAGGACCACTGCTTTTCCTGATATATATTAATGACTTGGGTGTACAGGGAACAATTTCAAAATTTGCAGATAACACAAAACTTGTAAATATAGTTAACAGCAAGGAGGATAGTGATAGACTTCAAGAGCACATAGACAGGCTGGTGGAATGGGCGGAAACGTGGCAGATGAAAGTTAACGCAGATAAGTGCGATGTGATACATTTTGGTAGGAAGAACGAGGAGAGGCAATGTAAACTAAAGAGTACAATTCTAAAGGTGCTGCATAAACAGAGAGACCTGGGGTTATATGTGCACAAATCGTTGAAAGTGGCAGAGCAGGTTGAGAAAACAGTTAATAAAGCATATGGGATCATGGGCTTCATAAATACAGGCATAGGGTAAAAAAGCAAGGAAGTTATGATGAACCTTTATACAACAATAGTTCGGCTTCAACTGGAGTATTGTGACCAATTCTGGGCACCGCACTTTAAGAAGGATGTGAAGGCCTTAGAGATGGTGCAGAAAAGATATACAAGAATAGTTCGAGGAGTGAGAGACTTCAGTTATGAGGAGACACTGAAAAAGCTGGGGTTGTTCTCCTTAGAGCAGAGAAGGTTGAGAGGAGATTTTTAGAGGTGTTCAAAATCATGAGGGATCTCGACAGAGTAGATAGAGAGAAACTGTTCCCATTGGCGGAAGAGTTGAGAACCAGAGAACACCGATTTATGGTGATTGGCAGAAGAACCAAAGGCGACATGAGGAAAAACTATTTTAGGCAGCGAGTGATTATGATCTGGAATGCACTCCCAGAAAGGTTGGTGGAGGCAGATTCAATTCTGGATTTCAACGGGGAATCGGATAAGTACCTGTAGGATAAAACTTTGCCATGGCTACGGGGAAAGGGCAGGGGAGTGGAACTAGATGAAGTTCTGTTGTAGAGATCAGGCACGGGCTCGATGGGCCGAATGGCCTCCTTCAGTGCTGTGACAATTCTATGATTCTATGATGTTCTGTTCACGAATACAGGACTGGCTGATTTTAAACATCCTCATTTAAGGAAGATGTGTGATTTAATGTGCATATTGAAAGAAGTCTTAAGGAGCTTTATTCAATATTGAAGCCATTAACTATTATCCTACAGTAGGAATGGACTAAGTTGCTGGAAGAGCAAAGGAATGGACTTTCACTGACAAGAAGCTGGAGTTGAAAAAGAACATTTGTATCTAAGGCCTTGATATTATATATTGATAGAAGCCATCACTCACCAGTTGTGTAGGAGGTGGTCGAGCCAATTGTAGTTGGTGTCTCTGTTGTAGTTGTTGCTTCTGAAAAATATTAAAGACATTGAAAACCACAAGACTCCAACTCAGTTCCCAAACTACTCCAGTCGAGTTTCAATGTGAGATGATCTGATTTGTGTTGGGCAAAAATGCTAAAATTGAAATGTAGATACACATTGCATCCCTTAAAAAGAATGGGTCAATTATCTTGAAGAACAAAGTAATGGGTTTTCACTGTCAAGCAGGTAAATCTGAAAGAGCACAGCTGTGTTAAAAGACTTGCTAATGTTTTTTGAAAGAAGACATCACTCACCAGTTGTGGAACTGGCAGTAGACCCAGTTGTGGTGGTTGTCCCTGCTGTTGTAGTTGTTCCTTCTGAAAAATATTAAAGACATTGAAAACCACAAGATTCCAACACAGTTCCCAAACTACTCCAGTTGAGTTTCACCGTGAGATGATGTGATGTGTGTTGGTTAAAAAATATGCTAAAAATGAAATGTAGATACATATTGCATCCCCTAAAAGGAATGAGCCAATTATCTTGAAGAACAAAGTAATGGGTATTCACTGTCAAGCAGGTAAATCTGAAAGAGCACAGTTGTGTTAAAAGGCTTGCTAATGTTTTTTGAAAGAAGACATCACTCACCTGTTGTGAAACTGGCAGTGGACCCAGTTGTGGTGGTTGTCCCTGCTGTTGTAGTTGTTTCTGCTGAAGAAAAACAAAAACATTCACAACTATTACATCCAACTTGAACTGGGACAGCATTGAGAGTGTTTTAACATGAATCAGCAGTTACTGCACAAATTAAAAGAGTATGCAAAAGCGTTTTAAAACCAACACTACCGGTGCCAAATCAGACTGTGTCCAGCCTTAATATTAGTTGTGTCTTCCATCTGTGTCACTGACAAACTCTCCATCAAGTGACTGACATTTGGGAAGCTCGACTTTGGGACACTTAATCCATTCAGCATATCTTGGTCTAAGACTGCACTGACATTTAGTATACAGAGGGTACATTGAAAACATAAAGGGACTTCAGCAGGAAAATAATACTATCCTTCACAAAACGAGTATCACAGTTTTGAGATGGAGATACAACAACATTGAAGAGCCCCACAGCTCTTACTCTCAATTAGTCAGCAGCTGCACACTACAGCCCCATCTGGAGCGGTTCCTTATGTTGTGTATGTCCCTTTAAGGGAATACCTGGTCTCAGACTGCAGTACCGGCAGTGACCATCCCTGTATAAAAGGCCCTGGCTGGCTTCTGTAGTTTCAGTATCCAGATTGTCTCCAGTCAGTAAAGACTTGTTAAACCAACTCCTGCATTCCGTGTCTCCATTAACTCACGGATTTAATACTGGCGACGAGTAAGAAACGAACTTACCTGCAACTCGACAGCACCTCAGACGACGTTATTGAAGGTCGAAGCCAGAAAAGAAAAAAAATAGAATCCAAAGAAACTCGAGAAACGGGCGTCGGCCGTGGGCAACCGCCCTCCAAATCATCGGATTGAAAACTTGCAGGGGAGACTGTCAAGAGCCAGGCTTGGTTCCCCAGTCTGTGGTTTCCCAGCTAATCGGGCTGGTGGCAGGTAGTGCACTGATCCTTCCTGGGCTGCGGCGGGCTAGAGCTCGATCGGGTGGCTCTGCAACGGGGCCGGGCAGCGAGTCGGGAAGCAAAGAGAGAGAGAGAGGGTGGAGCACACAGGGCGCGGCCGGTGCATCGCAGCCGGGCAGCGTTCGGACCTAAGAAGAGGGAGGGAAGTGTCCCAGAGGGTCCGCTCCACGACGGGAATGGTTAAAAATAAAAATACCGCGGAGAGCGGCGTTGACAGCAGCAGCAGCGGCGGGAAAGCGCGGGAGGCGCCATCTTAACTCGGCGGGGAAGAAGGAAAAGCGCGGGAGGCGCCATTTTGATCCATCGGGGACGAAGGAAAAGCGCGGGAGACGCCATCTTAGATTTTCAAGATGCCAAAGACTGCCTTCGATAATGCAATAGAAGACTGGACCACGTATGTGGAAAGAGTCGAGGTATATTGCGAGGCAAACGAAATAGCCGATGAGAAAAAGGCATCGGTATTGCTAAATTTAATGGGCGCAAGAACGTACGGCCTATTGCGGGACCTGATTACTCCAGCCAAACCGAAGGCGAAGAGTTTTAACGAAATTGTTGCTATCCTACAGGAACACCTAAATCCTACACCGCTGCTGATAGCAGAAAGATTTAAATTCCACAGGAGAAATCAGCATAAAAATGAGAGCAATGCTGATTACCTTACGGAACTACGCAAGCTATCAAAGCACTGCCAGTTCGGAGCAGGACTGGCAGATACCTTACGGGACAAATTTGTCTGTGGACTCCTGAGTGAAGGAACCCAGAAGAGGTTACTCTCAGAGAAAGAGCTGACGCTAGATAAGGCTTTCAGCGTGGCAGTATCGTACAAAGCAGCAGCAAGGGGAGCTGTGGAAATACAACAAAAACCACAGGAATACGGCACCCACGAAATGACACGGGGATTTGCAAAATGTTATCGCTGCGGCAGAACAAACCATGACCAGAAGGACTGCTGGTCCAAGGACAAAATATGCAGGCAATGCGGAAAGATGGGACACATTGCACGAGTTTGCAGGTCTGGGTAGAAGACCAACGACAACAAAAAGGCTACAAAGGAACCGTACAGGAAAGTACAAAAGGTGACGGACAGTAGTTCCGAAGACCAGATGAGCGATAGTGAATCCGGGAACAAGAGACTAAGCTGTCTCAAACTTCACAACGTAATTGCAAAAGAGGATCACCGAACCATTTGGGTCACCCTCACGATAGCAGGGTCTCAAGTCAAAATGGAATTGGATACAGGATCAGCTCTAACCGTCATGAATCGACGAGACTACAAGCGGCTATTCTCACACATACCCTTGAGAGAGACATCCATTGTCTTGAGGACGTATACGGGGCAAAAAGTATACCCCAGAGGAAAAATAAGGGTGCCTGTCGAATACAACGGCAAGAAAATACGGAAATTGTATCTCTACATTCTGCAAGATGGTGGACCACCGTTATTGGGACGTGAATGGATCAGAAAGATAAGTTTAGACTGGCACTCCATTCAGGTACTGACGGTGGCTGGTAAAAAGTATGACGACGTCACTCCTGGACGATTGTCAACAATCTTAGCTGACGCCAAAGAGGTATTTCAACAAGAACTGGGCACTCTTAAAGGCGTAACCGCCTCGATAAAAATAGAGGAGAATGCAATTCCCAAGTTTTTCAAAGCAAGACCGGTGCCATATGCAATTCGCCCAGCCGTCGAGGCAGAGCTGGAGAATCTGGAGAATGCAGGCGTGTTATCTAAGGTAGACTGGAGCGAGTGGGCGACACCCATCGTTCCTGTCATGAAGAAAACGTTAAACAATAAGTCTGAGGAGCCAAGGAAGGTTCGCATCTGTGGGGACTTCAAGGTGACAGTGAACCCAGTCCTTCACACAGTACAATATCCTCTTCCAAGGATAGAAGATATCTTCGCCTCACGTTTTACAAAAATTGACCTAGCGCAAGCATATTTGCAGATGGAGGTTGAAGAATCCTCTAGGAAGTATCTCACGATAAACACTCACAAAGGTCTTTACCAGTATATTCGACTGGTATTCGGAGTAGCATCAGCTCCGGCAATATGGCAAAGAGCGATGGAACAGGTCCTGCAAGGGATTCCGAGGACTCAGTGTTACTTGGACGACATCCTAGTGACAGGTGAAGATGACAGTGAACACCTTGCCAACCTAGAGCAGGTGCTCACTAGACTACGTGAACATGGGCTACGAGCCAATCGCCCCAAGTGCGAGTTTTTTAAGAAACAGATATCGTATTGTGGCCAGGTGATTGATGAAGAGGGGTTGCATAACTCCCCTGACAAAATTGAAGCGGTAGTTAAGGCTCCAGCGCCTGAAAATGTGTCACAACTGAGGTCATTCCTCGGATTGGTGAATTACTACCATAAGTTTTTGCCAAATTTGTCCACAATTCTGCATCCACTGAACACCTTACTACGAATGGGAGTAGCATGGAAGTGGAGCAATGAATGTAAGCGGGCCTTTCAGAAGAGTAAGGACCTAATCACTTCAAGAGAAGTATTGGCTCACTACAACCCATCACTACCGATAAGACTGGCGTGTGATGCGTCTCCCTACGGCATTGGGGCGGTACTATCACATAAATTCCTTGATGGTTCTGAGAGGCCGACAGCTTTTGCGTCATGCTCGTTAACTTCAGCTGAGCGTAACTACGCCCAGATTGACAGAGAGGCCCTCAGCCTGGTGTGGGGGGTGAAGAAGTTCAATCACTACCTGCACGGTCAGAAATTTACTCTACTAACTGATCATCAACCTCTCGTCTCCATTTTCAACCCTCAGAAGGGCGTACCGATATTGACGGCACAACGGCTACAGAGGTGGTCCCTTTTCCTAGGGGCACACCAATATGAGATCAAGTACAAAGGAACTAAACAGCATGGGAATGCTGATGGATTGTCACGCCTACCGTTGCCGACGGTGGAAGAACAACTGGCAGTGGATCCAGTGGAGTTATTCCACTTGACTATTGTCGAATGTCTCCCTGTGACGAATGCAAACATAGAAAAGGAAACACGAAATGACCCGACACTCTCCTGGGTCTATGATTTAACGGTGAAGGGATGGCCATCACATGGTGAACCACTGCTGCCAGCATTCTCGCCGAGAAGAGGACGGCTGTCAGTATGCAGAGGAACCTTGATGTGTGGATCCAGAGTAGTAATTCCACCCAAATTGAAGGATAGAGTGCTCAATGAGCTTCATGAGGGTCATCTGGGAGGGGTAAAAATGAAGAACTTAGCCAGAGCGTTTGTGTGGTGGCCGGGAATCGATAGAGAAATCGAAGAGATGACCAAGAGCTGTACAGGATGCCAGAAGGTCCAAAACGCCCCACCACAAGCCCCTCTACATCCATGGGAGTGGCCCTCATCTCCATGGCAAAGGGTGCACATTGATTTTGCTGGTCCCTTTATGAACTCGATGTTTTTAATTGTGGTGGATGCACATTCAAAGTGGCCAGAGGTAATAAAAATGTCCTCAACCACCACAGAAAAAACTATCACAGTCTTACGAACCATATTCGCCAGGAATGGGCTGCCTGAACAGATTTGCCCTGACAATGGACCACAGTTTGTGTCTGAAGAGTTCCGGAGGTTCTTAAAGAACAATGGTGTTACGCATTACACATCCGCCCCATATCATCCAGCCACTAATGCATTGGCCGAGAGGTTTGTTCAAACATTCAAGAAGGCTATCAAGGCAATGTGTAATGAAGATTTACCCCTACAACACAAGGTGGATAACTTCTTGTTTTCCTACCGGAATGCGACACATGCAGTTACCAACCAAACTCCAGCCATGATGTTCTTCAATCGAAGACTACGATGCCGCTTGGATTTGGTTAAGCCAAACGTCAGAAGAGATGTGGAGAACAGGCAGTTTCAGAATATGAATGAAAGGCCGACCAGGAGTTTTAAGATAGGTCAACCAGTTTTGGCCCGGGACTACCGCACAGAGAAATGGCAGCCAGGAACGATCTGTACACGGCAAGGACGTCTAATGTATACCGTGGACGTTGGAGAAAGCATTGTAAGACGCCATGCTGACCAGCTTCTAGAGTCACTGGAAAACCTCAACTCCACACCACGATCTAATACACCTGGCGATGAAACCGAAGTACCAATTGCATCTACCGCAGAATCGGTGATATTGGAAGCAGACGAACCAAACAACGACATTGATCCTGACTCAACCTTGCCAGAAGAACCTGGTATCCCAAAGAGGCATTATCCAGACAGAATCAGGAAGCCTCCTCAAAGACTGAACTTATAATTGCTTAACTTCAACTAATGTATCTAGCAACCGTAATTGTAATTGTAATTAGTTATTATTTAGTTGTTAAATGAATGTTATGTACTGTTTATCTAAAAGGGGAGGAATTGTTGTGTATGTCCCTTTAAGGGAATAACTGGTCTCAGACTGCAGTACCGGCAGTGACCATCCCTGTATAAAAGGCCCTGGCAGGCTTCTGTAGTTTCAGTTTCCAGATTGTCTCCATTCAGGAAAGACTTGTTAAACCAACTCCTGCATTCCGTGTCTCCATTAATACACGGATTTAATACCTTATATATCAAGATACTTGATGCAGAACTCAATGAAGCTCATCACCGTATTGCTAACTGTCCACGACAAACTCTTGTGCTGCTACATTCTGCATGATAATTTCAGTTAGTTGCATGATCTCATTATCTTTTTGGGACATGTTCCGTTGACTAAGACAGGACAGGCTGATTTTAAAGGCCTACATTTAAGGAAGATTGGTGTTCAAATGTGCCGGTCGAAACAGCTTGTAACGAGCTTTATTCAATATTTAAGCTACTAACTATTGTCCTACAGCAGGAATGGACTAAGTTGCTAGAAGAGCAAAGGAATTGACTTTCACTGACAAAGAGGTAAATCTGTGTAGTGTATGTACCTTTAAGAGAGAACTACTTTTACAGCTCCTGTATACTGTAGTACCGGCAGTGACCACACCTGTATATAAGCCTTGAGCATGCCTCTGTACTGTTAGTCTTTAGACTACCCTCCTCCAGTAAACACCTGTTGATTGTTAATTTACAGCCTCCGTCTAGTTATTGGAAAACATCATACTTTAAGAATCACGGATTCAAAAATCTGAAAGAGCACAGTTGTGTTAAAAGGCTTGCTAATGTTTTTTGAAAGAAGACATCACTCACCTGTTGTGAAACTGGCAGTAGACCCAGTTGTGGTGGGTGTCCCTGCTGTTGTAGTTATTTCTGCTGAAGAAAAGCAAAAGCATTCACAACTATTACATCCAACTTGAACTGGGACAGCATTGAGAGTGTTTCAACATGAATCAGCAGTTACTGCACAAATTAAAAGAGTATGCAAAAGCGTTTTAAAACCAACACTACCGGTGCCAAATCAGACTGTGTCCAGCCTTAATATTAGTTGTGTTTTCCATCTGTGTCACTGACAAACTCTCCATCAAGTGAGTGACATTTGGGAAGCTCGACTTTGGGACACTTAATCCATTCAGCATATCTTGGTCTAAGACTGCATTGACATTTAGAATACAGAGGGTACATTGAAAACATAAAGGGACTTCGGCAGGAAAATAATACTATTCTTCAGAAAACGAGTATCACAGTTTGAGATGGAGATACAACATCATTGAAGAGCCCCACAGCTCTTACTCTCAATTAGTCAACAGCTGAACACTACAGTCCCATCTGGAGCGGTTCCTTAAATATCAAGATACTTGATGCAGAACTCAATGAAGCTCATCACCGTATTACTAACTGTCCACGATGTAATGTATATACCTTGAAGGGGGGAAGTACTTTTACAGCTCATGTATACTGTAGTACTGGCAGTGACCACACCTGTATATAGCACTGAGTAGTAATCTGTACAGTTCAGTTCCAGAGTGAGCCACGTTGAGTAAACACCTGTTGTACCGTTCTCCTGCAGTCTTGTGTCTTACTACTGACGGACACAACATTGGCGACGAGGCAAATTCGATCCTACCTGCAACTCTGCATCACCTCCCAGGGATTCGTTCCTGGAGACCAGTAGATTGGAGGTCAAGGCCAGAGACACGGGCGTCGACCACGGGCAACCGCCCAGTCATCCAGCAGAAACTCGAGAATTGCGGGGGAGGCTGTTGAGAGGCAGGCTTGCCTTTCCAGTCGCGGTGGTCCAGCGAAACGGGCTGGCAACAGGTAGTGCGCAGACCCTTCCCGGACTGCGGCGGGCTAGAGCCCGACCGAGCGGCACAGCAAAGGGCCGAGCAGCGTCGACGGGAGAGAGAGAGAGCAAGGGCAGAGCGCACAGGGCGCAGCCGGTGTTCAGGGGCCGAGCAGCGTCGAGGAGAGGGAGAGAGACGCGCAGAAACCTGCGAGGCGCCGCCATTGCCACGAGGACCGCCGAGAGCGGTGTTGGCAGCAGAGCAGGAGAAGCGCGCGAAACCTACAGGGCGCCGCCATTGCCACGAGGACCGCCGAGAGCGGCTTTGGCAGCAACGGGGAAGGAAGGAAAGCGCAGGAGACGCCATTTTAAGCCATTTTAAACCACACCCAAAATGCCGAAGAGTGGCAGTATCACCGCATTTGACAATGAAGTCGAAGATTGGACTACATATGTCGAACGAATAGAGGTATACTGCAAGGCAAATGAGGTGTCAGATGACAAGAAAGCGCCGGTATTGTTAAATTTAATGTGTGCAAAGACGTATGGCTTATTACGAAATCTAGTAACCCCAGCGAAGCCAGTGGAAGAGAGTTTTGGAGACATAGTGACGATACTACAGGAACATTTAAACCCCACACCGCTGCTGATAGCAGAAAGATTCAAGTTTCACAAACGGAACCAGCATAAGGATGAAAGTAATGCTGAATATTTAACAGAACTGTGCAAACTATCGAAACACTGCCAGTTTGGAACGGGACTGGCAGATACCTTAAGGGACAAGTTTGTGTGTGGGCTTCAAAGTGAAGGAAGCCAGAAACGGCTTTTATCTGAAAAGGACCTTACACTGGACAAGGCTTTCAGCATTGCGGTATCATATGAAGCAGCAGCACGGGGCGCTGCAGAGATACAACAGAGACGGCAAGAATATGGCACAAACGAAATGTCATACAGAACAGAGAAGTGCTATCGCTGCGGCAGAACAACACATGACCAGAATGATTGCTGGTTCAAAGACAAAGTGTGCAGACAGTGTGGAAAAGTAGGACACATAGCATGAGTCTGCAGGTCGGGAAAGAGAACCAGCAATAAGAAATCTCCAAAAGAAAAGTACAAGAAGGTACATAAGGTGACGGAGAATAGTTCAGACGAACAAAAGAGTGATACCGACTCCGAAAACAGGGAGCTGAGTTGTCTGAAACTACATAATGTGATCAAAATGGAGGATCACCGAACCATTTGGGTCACTCTTAAGACAGCAGGAGTCCAGGTAAAAATGGAATTGGACACAAGATCAGCCCTAACAGTCATAAACCGACGGGACTACGAGCGGCTATTCTCACACATACCCTTGAGAGACACAAAAATTATTTTGAAGATGTACACGGGGCAAAAAGTCTACCCCAAAGGAAAAATAAGGGTGACCGTCATATATAACGGTAAGGAAACACCAAAACTAAACCTGTATGTATTGCAAGATGGAGGACCACCATTACTGGGACGTGAATGGATCTGGAAAATACAGCAGGATTGGCATTCCATACAAGCACTGACTGTGGCTGCCAAAAAGGATGACGACGTCACACCTGGGCGACTGTCAAAGATCCTAACCGACGCGCAAGAAGTGTTCCAGCAAGGACTCAGAACACTAAAAGCATGACAGCAACAATTAAAATCGAAGAAAACGCAAGCCCAAAATTTTTTAAGGCCAGACCGGTACCTTATGCGATCCGCCCAGCTGTCGAAGCAGAGCTGGAGAGTTTGCAACGTTCAGGAGTACTGTCCAAAGTAGACTGGAGTGGGCTACACCCATCATCCCTGTGACGAAAAAGTCGTTGAGCAGCACGCCTGGGGAACCAAGGAAGGTTCGCATCTGTGGGGACTTTAAGGTAACAGTGAACCCAGTCCTTCACACTGTGCAATATCCACTTCCGCGGATTGAAGATATTTTCGCCTTGCTATCTGGAGGGAAACGCTTCACTAAGATTGATCTGGCCCAGGCATATCTACAAATGGAGGTAGAAGAAGCATCAAAAAAATACCTCACAATCAACACCCATAAAGGTCTCTACCAATACAACCGGCTGGTATTCGGGGTAGCATCAGCTCCGGCTATTTGGCAAAGGGCAATGGAACAAATCCTGCAAGGGATCCCAGGGACCCAGTGTTATTTGGACGACATCCTGGTCACGGGCGAAAATGACAGTGATCACCTCGCCAACCTGGAGCAGGTGCTCACTAGATTGAAGGAATATGGGCTCCGAGCTAACCGCCCCAAATGCGAGTTTTTTAAAAAACAGATCTCGTATTGTAACCATGTTATCGATAAAGAGGGGTTACATAAGTCCCCAGAAAAAATTGAGGCAGTAGTCAAGGCTCCAGCACCGGAAAACGTGTCACAACTGAGGTCGTTCCTCGGGCTGGTAAACTACTACCATAAGTTCTTGCCAAATTTGTCTACAATACTACACCCACTGAACACCCTACTGCAAACTGGAGTGCCATGGAAGTGGAGTGACAAATGTAAACGAGCTTACCAGAAGAGCAAAACACTAATCACATCGAAAGAGGTATTGGCCCATTTCAACCCAGCAGTACCAATTCGGTTGGCGTGTGATGCGTCACCCTACGGCATTGGAGCGGTGCTGTCGCACAAATTCTCGGACGACTCAGAGAGGCCAATAGCCTTTGCGTCACGATCACTAACCTCAGCCGAGCGTAACTACGCCCAGATTGACAGGGAGGCCCTCAGCCTAGTGTGGGGAGTGAAAAAGTTCAATCACTATCTGCACGGGCAGAAATTCACCTTGCTGACTGACCACCAGCCTCTTGTCTCCATTTTTAATCCGAAGAAGGGCGTTCCGGTGATGACTGCGCAACGACTACAAAGATGGTCACTCTTTCTAGGGGCGCACCACTATGAGATTGAATATAAGGGCACGAAACAGCATGGAAATGCTGATGGGCTATCACACCTGCCACTGCCTACTGCGGAGGAAGCACCAGCAGTGGATCCTGTCGAAATATTTCATTCGACTATAGTTGAATACCTACCGGTAACTAACGCTTGTATAGAAAAGGAGACCCGGAATGACCCGACACTGTCTCGGGTATATGATTTGACGGTGAAGGGATGGCCAGCACATGGCGACTCACTGTTGCCAGCATTCTCGACAAGAAGAGAACAGCTGTCAGTGTGCCGGGGCACCTTGATGTGTGGATCCCGAGTGGTAATTCCACCCAAGTTAAGGGATAGAGTGCTCAATGAGCTTCATGAGGGTCATCTGGGAGGAGTAAAATGAAAAGCCTTGCCAGGGCTTATGTGTGGTGGCCGGGAATCGATAAACAAAATCGAGGACCTGACCAAGAGCTGCACAGGATGCCAGAAAGTCCAAAATGCACCACCACATGCCCCTCTACACCCATGGGAGTGGCCCTCATCTCCATGGCAACGGGTGCATATTGATTTTGCTGGTCCATTCATGGACTCAATGTTTTCAATAGCCGTCGATGCGCACTCGAAATGGCCTGAGGTCATCAAAATATCCTCCACCACCACGGAGAAAACAATTGCAGTCCTACAGACCATTTTTGCCAGGAACGGCTTGCCAGAACAGATTTGCTCCGATAACGGACCACAGTTTGTGTCCGAAGAGTTCCGCAGGTTTATACAGAAGAATGGGGTAAGGCATTACACATCCGCCCCATATCATCCAGCCACAAATGGATTGGCTGAGAGGTTCGTACAAACCTTTAAGAAGGCAATAAAGGCTATGTACAATGACAACATTCCGCTGCAGCATAAGGTGGACAATTTCCTGTTCGCCTACCGGAATGCGACACATGCAGTCACCAACCAAGCCCCGGCCATGATGTTCTTTAACCAAAGGTTAAGATCTCGCCTGGATTTGCTCAGACCAAACGTACGAAGAGATGTTGAGAGTAAGCAATTCCAGCACATCCATGAGAAGCCAACAGGGAGCTTCGATGTAGGGCAACCAGTCTTGGCCCGCGACTACAGAACAGAAAAATGGCAGCCAGGAACGATATGCACACGGCAGGGCCCACTAATGTACACAGTGGACGTTGGGGAGAACATCGTGAGACGCCATGCTGACCAGATCCTAGAGTCACAGGAACAAGTCAACCCCATGTCTCGCCCATACGTACCTGGTGAGGAACCCGATGTACAGGTTGCATCTACCCCAGAAACAATAGCATCGGAAGCTGATGACCCAACCGACGACAGGGTGCCAGAATCGCCTCCGCACCAAGAGCGAGACACTCGGGAAAGGCGCTATCCAGAAAGGATCAGAAAGCCTCCCCAAAGACTGAATATATAAATGGGCTATTTTCAGCTAACGTTGTATGTTAAAAGTGTTAATTGTAATTAGTTTGATACTTAATTGTTAAATGAGTGTTGTGGTACTGTTAATCTAAAAGGGGAGGAATTGTAATGTATATACCTTTAAGGGGGGAACTACTTTTACAGCTCATGTATAATGTTGTACCGGCAGGGACCACACCTGTATATAGCACTGAGTAGTAATCTGGACAGTTCAGTTCCTGAGTGAGCCACGTTGAGTAAACACCTGTTGTACCATTCTCCTGCAGTCTGTGTCTTACTACTGACGGACACAACACAAGACATGCTCTATTGTGCTGCAAAATTCTGCATGATAATTTCAGTTGCATGATCTCATTATCTTTTTGGGACATGTTCCGTTGGCTAAGACAGGACAGGCTGATTTTAAAGGACTACATTTAAGGAAGATTGGTGTTCAAATGAGCCTATTGAAACAGCTTGTAACGAGCTTTATTCAACATTTAAGCTGCTAAATATTGTCCTACAGCAGGAATGGACTAAGTTGCTAGAAGAGCAAAGGAATGGACTTTCACTGACAAGGAGCTGGAGTTGAAAAAGAACATTTGTATCTAAGGCCTTGATATTATATATTGATAGAATCGATCACTCACCAGTTGTGTAGGAGGTGGTCGAGCCAATTGTAGTTGGTGTCTCTGTTGTAGTTGTTGCTTCTGAAAAATATTAAAAACATTGAAAACCACAAGAATCAGACTCAGTTCCCTAACTACTCCAGTCGAGTTTCAAAGTGAGATGATGTGATTTGTGTGGGCAAAAATGCTAAAAATGAAATGTAGATACACATTCTATTCCTTAAAAAGAATGGGCCAAGTATCTTGAAGAACAAAGTAATGGGTTTTCACTGTCAAGCAGGTAAATCTGAAAGAGCACAGCTGTGTTAAAAGGCTTGCTAATGTTTTTTGAAAGAAGACATCACTCACCTGTTGTGAAACTGGCAGTAGACCCAGTTGTGGTGGATGTCCCTGCTGTTGTTGTTGTTTCTGCTGAAGAAAAGCAAAAGCATTCACAACTATTACATCCAGCTTGAACTGGGACAGTATTGAGTGAGTTTCAACATGAATCAGCAGTTACTGCACAATGATACGGCTTCAACTGGAGTATTGTGCCCAATTCTGGGCACCCCACTTTAAGAAGGATGTGACGGCCTTAGAGTTGGTGCAGAAAAGAAACACAAGAATAGTTCGAAGAGTGAGAGACTTCAGTTATGAGGAGACACTGAAAAAGCTGGGGTTGTTCTCCTTAGAACAGAGAAGGTTGAGAGGAGATTTTATACAGGAGTTCAAAATCATGAGGGATGTCGACAGCGTAGATAGAGAGAAACCTTTCCCATTGGCAGAAGAGTTGAGAACCAGAGAACACAGATTTATGGTGATTGGCAGAAGAACCAAAGGCGACATGAGGAAAAACTTTATTACGCAGCGAGTGATTATGATCTGGAATGCACTCCCAGAAAGGGTGGTGGAGGCAGATTCAATCGTGGCTTTCAACGGGGAATCGGATAAGTACCTGAAGGATAAAACTTTAATAATAATAATAATAACAATCAACTTTATTGTCATTGTTAGTGCACAAGTGCAGTACAACGAAATGTAGGCTTGCGGCTCCCGAGAGTGTACATTTAGATTAAGACATTTAAACATTCAACATTCATTTGGCTTGTAATACATTAACATAAACATAACCATAATAAAGTGCATTGGCAGATGTGCAGGCTTTAGAGTTTATTTGTGGAGTTCAGTAGGATGACAGCCCTGGGAAAGAAGGTGTTCCTAAATCTGGTCAATCGGGTGCGAATGCATCTGTAGCGTCTCCCAGATGGCAGGAGGGCGAACAGACTGTGGCTGGGGTGGGCAGGGTCTTTGATGATGGTCCGTGACCTCCGTAAACAGCGTTTCTGGTATATGTGCTCTATGGTCGGTAGCCGGGTGCCGGTAATGCGTTGGGCAGTTTTGACGACCCGCTGCAGGGCTTTCCGGTCATAGTAGCTACAGCTGCCATACCATACTGTGATACAGTTTGTCAGGATGCTCTCTATTGTGCAGCGGTAAAAGTTAGAGAGGATCAGGGGTGACAGGTTACATCCCTTCAGCCTCCTTAGGAAATATAGGCGCTGCTGGGCCTTCTTCACCAGAGAGGAGGTATTGAGGGACCAGGAGAGGTCTTCCGTGATGTGGACTCCGAGGAACTTAAAGCTGTCCACCCTTTCCACCACAGCCCCATGGATGTGGATGGGGGTGTGGCTTCCGCCTTTAGACTTCCTGAAGTCCACAATGATTTCTTTGGTTTTCTAGATGTTAAGGGCCAGGTTGTTATCGGCGCACCACTTCACGAGATGCTGGACCTCCTCCCTGTAGGCTGACTCATCGTTGTTGGTGATCTGGCCTACTACCGTGGTATCATCCGCAAACTTGATGATGGTGTTGGAACCATGAACAGCCACACAGTCGTGGGTGAAGAGGGAGTAGAGGAGGGGGCTCAGCACACATCCTTGTGGGGCCCCCGTGTTCAGGGTCGGGGGTGGGGGGGAGGTGTGGTTAACTAATTTGACAGACTGGGGTCTGTTTGTTAGAAAACTTTGCCAGGGCTACGGGGATAGGGCAGGGGAATGGAACTAGATGAAGTTCTGTTGTAGAGATCTGGCACGGGCTCGATGGGCCGAATGGCCTCCATCTGTGCTGTGACCATTCTATGATTCTATGATACTATGATGGTCTGTTCTCGAATATAGGACTGGCTGATTTGAAAGGTCCTCATTTAAGGAAGATCTGTGATTTAACGTTCCTATTGAAATAAGTCGTAACGAGCTTTATTCAATATTTAAGCCATTAGCTATTGTCCTACTGCAGGAATGGACTATGTCGCTAGAAGAGCAAAGGATTGGAATTTCTCTGACAAGGAGCTGAAGTTGAAAAAGAACACTTGTATCCAAGGCCTTGATATTATGTATTGAAAGAAGCCATCACTCACCAGTTGTGGAGCCAGTGGTAGGGCCAGTTGTAGTTGGTGTCTCTGTTGTCGTTGTTCCTTCTGAAAAATATTAAAGATATTCAAAAACACAAGACACCAACTCAGTTACTAAAACTACTCCAGTCACGTTTCACTGTGAGATGATGTGATTTGTGTTGGGAAAAAATATGCTAAAAATGAAATGTAGATACACATTGCAACCCTTAACCTGACTGGGCCAATTATCTTGAAGAACAAAGTAGTAGTGGGTTTTCACTGTCAAGGAGGTAAATCTGAAAGAGCACAATTGTGTTAAAAGGCTTGCTAATGTTTATTGAAAGAAGACATCACTCACCTGTTGTGGAACTGGCAGTAGACCCAGTTGTGGTGGTTGTCCCTGCTGTTGCAGTTGTTTCTGCTGAATAAAAACAAAAGCATTCACAACTATTACATCCAAGTTGAACTGGGACAGCATTGAGAGAGTTTCAACAGGAATCAGCAATTACTGCACAAATTAAAAGAGATTATGCAAATGCATTTTAAAACTAACACTACCGGTGCGAAATCAGACTGTGTCCAGCCTTAATATTAGTTGTCTTCCATCTGTGTAACTGAAAGCTCTCCAACAAGTGAGTGTTATTTGGTAAACTCGTATTTGGGACACTTAATCCATTCAGCATATCTTGGTCTAAGACTGCACTGACGTTTAGTATACAGAGGGTACATTGAAAACATAAAGCTGACTTCGGCAAGAAAATAATACTATCATTCACAAAATGAGTATCAGTTTGAGATGAAGATGCAACAACACTGTGGAGTCCCACAGCTCTTACTCTCAGTTATTCCACAGCTGAATACTGCAGCCCATATGGAGCGATTCCGTGTATATCAAGATACTTCATGTAGAACTGAAGGAAGCTCATCACCGTATTATTGACTGCCCATGACAAACTCTTCTGTGCTGTTATTTCCAGCATGATAATTTCAGTTGCATGATCTCATTATCCTTTTGGGTCATGTTCCAAAAGGCTTTTGATAAAGTGCCACATAATAGGCTTGCCAGCAATGATCAAGCCCATGGAATAAAAGGGACAGTGGCAGCATGGATACGAAATTGGTTAAGTGACAGGAAACAGAGAGTAATGGTGAGCGGTTGCTTTTCCGTATGCAGGAAGATATACAGTTGTGTTCACCATGGGTCGGTACGAGGACCACTCCTTTTCCTGATATATATTAATGACTTGGGTGTACAGGGCACAATTTCAAAATTTGCAGATAACACAAAACTTGCAAATATAGTAAAAAGTAAGGAGAATAGTGATAGGCTTCAAGAGCACATAGACAGGCTGGTGGAATGGGCGGAAACGTGCCAGATGAAAGTTAACGCAGATAAGTGCATGTGATACATTTTGGTAGGAAGAACGAGGAGAGGCAATGTAAACTAAAGAGTACAATTCTAAAGGTGGTGCATAAACAGAGAGACCTGGGGTTATATGTCATAGAGTCATAGAGTTTTACAGCACAGAAAGAGGCCCTTCGGCCCATCGTGTCTGCGTGCACAAATCGTTGAAAGTGGCAGAGCAGGTTGAGAAAGTGGTTAATAAAGCATATGGGATCATGGGCTTCATAAATACAGTCATAGGGTAAAAAAGCAAGGAAGTTATGATGAACCTTTATACAACAATAGTTCGGCTTCAACTGGAGTATTGTGACCAATTCTGGGCACCACACTTCAAGAAGGGTGTGAAGGCCTTAGAGATGGTGCAGAAAAGATATACAAGAATAGTTCGAGGACTGAGAGACTTCAGTTATGAGGAGACACTGAAAAAGCTGGGGTTGTTCTCCTTAGAGCAGAGAAGGTTGAGAGGAGATTTTTAGAGGTGTTCAAAATCATGAGGGATCTCGACAGAGTAGATAGAGAGAAACTGTTCCAATTGGCGGAAGAGTTGAGAACCAGAGAACACCGATTTATGGTGATTGGCAGAAGAACCAAAGGCGACATGAGGAAAAACTATTTTAGGCAGCGAGTGATTATGATCTGGAATGCAGTCCCAGAAAGGTTGGTGGAGGCAGATTCAATTCTGGATTTCAACGGGGAATCGGATAAGTACCTGTAGGATTAAACTTTGCCATGGCTACGGGGAAAGGGCAGGGGAGTGGAACTAGATGAAGTTCTGTTGTAGAGATCAGGCACGGGCTCGATGGGCCGATTGGCCTCCTTCTGTGCTGTGGCAATTCTATGATTCTATGATGTTCTGTTCACGAATACAGGACTGGCTGATTTTAAACGTCCTCATTAAGGAAGATGGGTGATTTAATGTGCCTATTGAAAGAAGTCTTAAGGAGCTTTATTCAATATTGAAGCCATTAACTATTGTCCTACAGCAGGAATGGACTAAGTTGCTAGAAGAGCAAAGGAATGGACTTTCACTGACAAGGAGCTGGAGTTGAAAAAGAACATTTGTATCTAAGGCCTTGATACTATATATTGATAGAAGCCATCACTCACCAGTTGTGTAGGAGGTGGTCGAGCCAGTTGTAGTTGGTGTCTCTGTTGTCGTTGTTCCTTCTGCAAAATATTAAAGATATTCAAAAACACAAGACACCAACTCAGTTACTAAAACTACTCCAGTCACGTTTCACCGTGAAATGATGTGATTTGTGTTGGGAAAAAATATGCTAAAAATGAAATGTAGATACACATTGCAACCCTTAATCAGAATGGGCCAATTATCTTGAAGAATAAAGTAGTAGTGGGTTTTTACTGTCAAGGAGGTAAATCTGAAAGAGCACAATTGTGTTAAAAGGCTTGCTAATGTTTATTGAAAGAAGACATCACTCACCTGTTGTGGAACTGGCAGTAGACCCAGTTGTGGTGCTTTTCCCTGCTGTTGTAGTTGTTTCTGCTGAAGAAAAACAAAAGCATTCACAACTATTACATCCAACTTGAACTGGGACAGCATTGAGAGAGTTTCAACAGGAATCAGCAATTACTGCACAAATTAAAAGAGATTATGCAAATGCATTTTAAAACTAACACTACCGGTGCGAAATCAGACTGTGTCCAGCCTTAATATTAGTTGTGTATTCCATCTGTGTAACTGAAAGCTCTCCAACAAGTGAGTGTTATTTGGTAAACTCGTATTTGGGACACTTAATCCATTCAGCATATCTTGGTCGAAGACTGCACTGACATTTAGTTTACAGAGGGTACATTGAAAACATAAAGTTGACTTTGGCAAGAAAATAATACTATCATTCACAAAATGAGTATCAGTTTGAGATGAAGATGCAACAACATTGTGGAATCCCACAGCTCTTACTCTCAGCTGAATACTGCAGTCCCATATGGAGCGATTCCCTGCATATCAAGATACTCGATGCAGAACTGACGGAAGTTCATCACCGTATTATTGACTGCCCACGACAAACGCTATTGTGCTATTACTTTCAGCATGATAATTTCAGTTGCATAATCTCATTATCCTTTTGGGTCATGTTCCAAATGGCGTTTGATAAAGTGCCACATAATAGGCTTGTCAGCAAAGAGGAAGCCCATGGAATAAAAGGGACAGTGACAGCTTGGATACGAAAATGGCTAAGTGATAGGAAACAGAGAGTAGTGGTGAACGGTTGTTTTTTGGACTGGAGGAAGGTATACAGTGGTGTTCTCCAGGGGTCAGTACGAGGACCACTGCTTTTCCTGATATATATTAATGACGTGGACTTGAGTGTACAGAGCACAAGTTGAAAAATTGCAGATAACACAAAACTTGGAAGTACAGTCAACAGTAAGGAGGATAGTGATAGACTTCAAGAGCACATAAACAGGATGGTGGAATGGGCGGACACTTGGCAGATGAAATTTAACACAGATAAGTGCGAAGTGATACATTTTAGGAGGAAGAATGAGGAGAGGCAATGTAAACTAAAGGGTACAAATCTAAAGGGTGCGCATGAACAGAGAGACCTGGGGGTATATGTGCACAAATCATTGAGAGTGGCAGAACAGGTTGAGAAAGTGGTTTAAAAAGCATACGGGATCCTGGGCTTCTTAAATACAGGCATAGGGTACAAAAGCAAGGAAGTTATGATGAACCTTTATAAAACAATGGTTCGGCTTCAACTGGCGTATTGTGCCCAATTCTGGGCACCTCACTTTAAGAAGGATGTGAAGGCCTTAGAGACGGTGCTGCAAAGATTTATTAGAATGTTTCCAGGGATGAGGGACTTCAGTTATGTGAAGAGACTGGAGAAGCTGGGGTTGTTCTCCATTGTGCAGAGAAGGTTGAGAGGAGATTTGATAAACGTGTTCAAAATCATGAGAGATCTCGACAGAGCAGAGAAATAGAATCTTTTCCCATTGGCAGAAGGGTTGAGAACCAGAGGACACAGAACATAAGAACATAAGAAATAGGAGCAGGAGTAGGCCAATCGGCCCCTCGAGACTGCTCCGTCATTCAATAAGATCATGGCTGATCTGATCCTAACCGCCAATCCACTATCACAGAACCATCTCCTGAATCTAACAGAATTAGACACACGAAATAGGAGCAGGATCAGGCTACACGGCCCCTGGGCCCGCTCCACTACCCACAGGGCCATGACCGATCCGAACCTAGACTCATGTCCAAATTCCTGCCCGCTCCCCGTAACCCTTAATTTCCTTTACTTCTAGGAAACTGTCTATTTCTGTTTTAAATTTATGTAATGATGTAGCTTCTACAGCTTTTTGGGGCAGCATATTCCATGGACCTACCACCCTCTGAATGAAGTAGTTCCTCCTCATCTCAGTTTTGAAAGAGCAGCCCCTTATTCTAAGACTATGCCCCCTAGTTCTAGTTTCACCCATCATCGAGAACATCTTCCCCGCATCCACCCGATCCAACCCCTTCACAATCTTATATGTTTCAATAAGATCGCCTCTCATTCTTCTGAACTCCAATGGGTAGAGTCCCAATCTACTCAACCTCTCCTCATATGTCCATCCCCTCATCCCCGGGATTAACCGAGTGAACCTTCTTTGTACTGACTCGAGAGCAAGTATGTCCTTTCATAAGTACGGACACCAAAACTGTACGCAGTATTCCAGGTGCGGTCTCACCAATACCTTGTACAACTGAAGCAATACCTCCCTATTTTTATATTCTATCCCCCTAGCAATAAAAGCCAACATTCCATTGGCCTTCTTAATCACTTGCTGCACCTGCATACTAACCTTTTGAGTTTCGTGCACCAGGACCCCCAGATCCCTTTGTACTTCAGTACTTTCCAGTTTCTTGCCATTAAGATAATAACTTGCTCTACGATTTTTCCTGCCAAAGTGCATAACCTCACACTTTCCAGTATTGTATTCCATCTGCCAAATCTCTGCCCACTTACTTAGGGTGATTGGCAGAAGAACCAAAGGCGACATGAGAAAAAACTATTTCACGCAGCGAGTGGTTATTATTATGTCCGTGTATAATTGAGACATGGACTGCAGGAGTTGATTATAACAAGTCTTTACTGAATGGAGAATGGAAACTGAAACTACAGAAGCCTTTGTTCTTTAAGAACACCATTGTTCTTTAAGAACCTCCGGAACTCTTCAGACACAAACTGTGGTCCATTATCAGAGCAAATCTGTTCAGGCAGCCCATTCCTGGCGAATATGGTTCGTAAGACTATGATAGTTTTTTCTGTGGTGGTTGAGGACATTTTTATTACTTCTGGCCACTTTGAAAGTGCATCCACCGCAATTAAAAACATCGGCCTAGAAATTAGGTATAGCCCCGCCAGGTCTTTAGCGCCCGAAATTTAGCGCGCGGCCGGATTCCCGTAGCGCCCGCCTGAAATTCAGTTGCGCCGCCCCAACACGGAGGCGGGCGCTATTGGAGGGTTTGGCCGCCTCGTTTGGGGCGAAGAATGTCAGTTTCAGGCATCCAGCTGCCGCTGCGGCACCCGATGCGGTGCGGCAGGCTGGGGTACTGCAGGCCTCCTCCTTCTCTTAAGGAGGAGCTGCCTGCAGCCATGAGATCGCCGCTGGATTCCCCCGGCAAATGAGCCCGGCACCACGGAGAAGTGCCGGGCTCGCGGGAGTCACACACCAATGCCGCGGGAGGGTGGTGCAGGAGTCCGGGGAGGGAGGTGCGGCCAGGCGGCCGCCGGGAAAGCGGCCGGCCGCCCCTCCACCTTTATGCGCCGGCCTCTCGGAGCTGCAAGGCACCGTTTCGCAAACGCTGTTTGCGGCCGCCACGGGAGAGGCGGCCGCAACTGAATTTGGCGGTCGGACCGGAATTGCATTGGAACCGGGGCGCTGTGCACACCGATGATGTCATCGGTGCCGGCGCAGCACTACCGGCTATCGTCGATGTTACGGACCAACTGAATTTCGGGCGCGAAAAAACTTCCGGCGCAAACCACTCTATAGCCCATAAGTGGGCGCAAACGCGACTGAATTTCTAGGCCATCGAGTCCATAAAGGGACCAGCAAAATCAATGTGCACCCTTTGCCATGGAGATGAGGGCCACTCCCATGGATGTAGAGGGGCTTGTGGTGGGGCTTTTTGGACCTTCTGGCATCCTGTACAGCTCTTGGTCATCTCTTCGATTTCTCTATCGATTCCCGGCCACCACACAAACGCTCTGGCTAAGTTCTTCATTTTTACCCCTCCCAGATGACCCTCATGAAGCTCACTGAGCACTCTATCCTTCAATTTGGGTGGAATTACTACTCTGGATCCACACATCAAGGTTCCTCTGCACACTGGCAGCTGTTCTCTTCTCGGCGAGAATGCTGGCAGCAGTGGTTCGCCATGTGCTGGCCATCCCTTCACCGTTAAATCATAGACCCAGGAGAGTGTCGGGTCATTTCGTGTTTCCTTTTCTATGTTTGCATTCGTCACAGGGAGACATTCGACTCTAGTCGAGTGGAATAACTCCACTGGATTCACTGCCAGTTCTTCTTCAACCGTCGGCAACGGTAGGCGCGACAATCCATCAGCATTCCCATGCTGTTTAGTTCCTTTGTACTCGATGTCATATTGGTGTGCCCCTAGGAAAAGGGACCACCTCTGTAGCCGTTGTGCCGTCATCATCGGTACGCCCTTCTGAGGGTTGAAAATGGAGACGAGAGGTTGATGATCAGTTAGTAGAGTAAATTTCTGACCGTGCAGGTAGTGATTGAACTTCTTCACCCCCCACACCAGGCTGAGGGCCTCTCTGTCAATCTGGGCGTAGTTACGCTCGGCTGAAGTTAACGAGCATGACGCAAAAGCTATCGGCCTCTCTGAACCATCAAGGAATTTATGTGACAGTACCGCCCCAATGCCGTAGGGAGACGGATCACACGCCAGTCTTATCGGTAGTGATGGGTTGTAGTGAGCCAATACTTCTCTTGAAGTGATTAGGTCCTTACTCTTCTGAAAGGCCCGCTTACATTCATCGCTCCATTTCCATGCTACTCCCGTTCATAGTAGGGCATTCAGTGGATGCAGAATTGTGGACAAATTCGGCAAAAACTTATGGTAGTAATTCACCAATCCGAGGAATGACCTCATTTGCGACACATTTTCAGGCGCTGGAGCATTAACTACCGCTTCAATTTTGTCAGGGGACTTATGCAACCCCTTTTCATCAATCACGTGGCCACAATACGATATCTGTTTCTTAAAAAACTCGCACTTGGGGCGATTAGCTCATAGCTCATGTTCAAGTAGTCTAGTGAGCACCTGCTCTAGTTTGGCAAGGTGTTCACTGTCATCTTCACCTGTCACTAGGATGTCGTCCAAGTAACACTGAGTCCCCGGAATCCCTTGCAGGACTTGTTCCATCGCTCTTTGCCATATCGCCGGAGCTGATGCTACTCCGAATACCAGTCGATTATACTGGTAAAGACCTTTGTGAGTGTTTATCGTGAGATACTTCCTAGAGAATTCTTCAACCACCATCTGCAAATATGCTTGGCTAGGTCAATTTTTGTAAAACGCTTCCCTCCAGATAGTGAGGCGAAGATATCTTCTATCCTTGGAAGAGGATATTGTACTGTGTGAAGGACTGGGTTCACCATCACCTTGAAGTCCCCACAGATGCAAACCTTCCTTGGCTCCTCAGACTTATTGTTTAACGTTTTCTTCATGACAGGAACGATGGCTGTCGCCCACTCACTCCAGTCTACCTTAGATAACATGCCTGCATTCTCCAGATTCTCCAGCTCTGCCTCGACGGCTGGGCAAATTGCATATGGCACCGGTCTTGCTTTGAAAAACTTGGGAATTGCATTCTCCTCTATTTTTATCGAGGCGGTTACGCCTTTAAGAGTGCCCAGTTCTTGTTGAAATACCTCTTTGGCGTCAGCTAAGATTGTTGACAATCGTCCAGGAGTGACGTCGTCATCCTTTGTACCAGCCACCGTCAGTGCCTGAATGGAGTGCCAGTCTAAACTTATCTTTCTGATCCATTCACGTCCCAATAACGGTGGTTCACCATCTTGCAGAATGTAGAGATACAATTTCCGTATTTTCTTGCCGTTGTATTCGACAGGCACCCTTATTTTTCCTCTGGGGTATACTTTTTGCCCCGTATACGTCCTCAAGACAATGGATGTCTCTCTCAAGGGTATGTGTGAGAATAGCTGCTCGTAGTTGCGTCGATTCATGACGGTTAGAGCTGATCCTGTATCCAATTCCATTTTGACTTGGGACCCTGCTATCGTGAGGGTGACCCAAATGGTTCGGTGATCCTCTTTTGCGATTATGTTGTGAAGTTTGAGACAGCTTAGTCTCTTGTTCCCGGATTCACTATCGCTCATCTGGTCTTCGGAACTACTGTCCGTCATCTTTTGTACTTTCCTGTACGGTTCCTTAGTAGCCTTTTTGTTGTCGTTGGTCTTCTACCCAGACCTGCAAACTCGTGCAATGTGTCCCATCTTTCCGCATTGCCTGCATATTTTGTCCTTGGACCAGCAGTCCTTCTGGTCATGGTTTGTTCTGCCGCAGCGATAACATTTTGCAAATCCCCGTGTCATTTCGTGGGAGCCGTATTCCTGTGGCTTTTGTTGTATTTCCGCAGCTCCCCTTGTTGCTGCTTTGTACGATACTGCCACGCTGAAAGCCTTATCTAGCGTCAGCTCTTTCTCTGAGAGTAACCTCTTCTGGGTTCCTTCACTCAGGAGTCCACAGACAAATTTGTCCCGTAAGGTATCTGCCAGTCCTGCTTCGAACTGGCAGTGCTTTGATAGCTTGCGTAGTTCCGTAAGGTAATCAGCATTGCTCTCATTTTTATGCTGATTTCTCCTGTGGAATTTAAATCTTTCTGCTATCAGCAGCGGTGTAGGATTTAGGTGTTCCTGTAGGATAGCAACAATTTCGTTAAAACTCTTCACCTTCGGTTTGGCTGGAGTAATCAGGTCCCGCAATAGGCCGTACGTTCTTGCGCCCATTAAATTTAGCAATACCAATGCCTTTTTCTCATCGGCTATTTCGTTTGCCTCGCAATATACCTCGACTCTTTCCACATACGTGGTCCAGTCTTCTATTGCATTATCGAAGGCAGTGATATCGCCAGTCTTTGGCATCTTGAAAATCTAAGATGGCGCCTCCTGTGCTTTGCCTTCGTCCCTGATGGATCAAAATGGCGCCTCCCGCGCTTTTCCTTCTTCCCCCGCCGAGTTAAGATGGCGCCTCCCGCGCTTTCCTGCCACTGCCGCTGCTGCCAACGCTGTTGCTGGCAATTATATTTATTTTTCTATCGCGCTTCAATATTTGCTCCGTTAATTGAAGAACCGTTCCCGTCGTGGAGCGGACCCTCTGGGACACTTCCCTCCCTCTTCTTAGGTCCGAATGCTGCCCGGCTTCGAAGCACCGGCCGCCCCCTGTGTGCTCCACCCTCTCTCTCTTTGCTTCCCGACTCGCTGCCCGGCCCCGTTGCAGAGCCAGCCGATTGAGCTCTAGCCCACCGCAGCCCAGGAAGGATCAGTGCACTACCTGCCACCAGCCCGATTAGCTGGGAAACCACAGACTGGAGAACCAAGCCTGGCTCTCGACAGTCTCTCCTGCACTTCTCAATTCGATGATTTGGAGGGCGGTTGCCCACGGTCGACGCCCGTTTCTCGAGTTTCTTTGGATTATTTTTTTTTTCTTTCTTCTGGCTTCGACCTTCAATAACGTCATCTGAGGTGCTGCCGGGTTGCAGGTAAGTTCGTTTCTTACTCGTCGCCAGTATTATGTCCGTGTATAATTGAGACACGGACTGCAGGAGTTGATTATAACAAGTCTTTACTGAATGGAGACAACCTGGAAACTGAAACTACAGAAGCCTGCTAGGGCCTTTTATACAGGGGTGGTCACTGCCGGTACTGCAGTCTGAGACCAGTTATTCCCTTAAAGGTACATACACAACAGTTATGATCTGGAATGCTCTGCCAGAAAGGATGGTGGAGGCAGATTCAATCGTGGTTTCAAACATTGGCAGGGCTACGGGGAAAGGGCAGTGGAGTGGAATTAGATGAAGTGCTGTTGCAGAGACCTGCCATGGGCTCGACGGGCCGAATGGCCTCCTTCTGTGCTGTAACCATTCTATCATTCTATCATTCTATGATGTTCCCTTCACTAAGACAGGACTTGCTGATTTTAAAGGTCCTCATTTAAGGAGGATGTGTGATTTAACATGCCTATTGAAATAAGTCGTAACGAGCTTTATTCAATATTTAAGCCATTAACTGTTGTCCTACAGCAGGAATGGACTAAGTCGCTAGAAGAGCAAAGGAATGGAATTTCACTGACAAGGAGCTGAAGTTGAAAAAGACACTTGTATCTAAGGCCTTGATATTATATATTGAACAAAGCCATCACTCACCAGTTGTGGAGCCAGTGATAGAGCCAGTTGTCGTTGGTGCCTCTGTTGTAGTTGTTCCTTCTGAAAAATATTAAAGACATTGAAAACCACAAGACTCCAAGTCAGTTCTGAAACTACTCCAGTCGAGTTTCACCATGAGATGATGTGGTTTGTGTTGGGTAAAGATATGGTAAAAATGAAATGTAGATACACATTGCATCCCTTAAAAAGAATGGGCCAATTATCTTGAAGAATAAAATAGTGGGTTTTCACTGTCAAGGAGGTAAATCTGAAAGAGCACAGTTGTGTTAAAAGGCTTGCTAAAGTTTATTGAAAGAAGACATCACTCACCAGTTGTGGAACTGGCAGTAGACCCAGTTGTGGTGGGTGTCCCTGCTGTTGTAGTTGTTTCTGCTGAAGAAAAGCAAAAGGATTCACAACTATTACATCCAACCTGAACTGGGACAGCATTGAGAGAGATTCAACGTGAATCAGCAGTTACTGCACAAATTAAAAGAGTATGCAAAAGCGTTTTAAACCCAACACTACCGGTGCCAAATCAGACTGTGTCCAGCCTTAATATTAGTTGTGTCTTCCATCTGTGTCACTGACATGCTCTCCATCAAGTGAGTGACATTAGGGAAGCTCGATTTTGGGACATTTAATCCATTCAGCATATCTTGGTCTAAGACTGCACTGACATTTAGTATACGGAGGGCACATTGAAAACATAAAGGGGACTTTGGCAAGAAAATAATACTATCCTTCACAAAACGAGTATCACAGTTTGAGATGGAAATACAACATCATTGAAGAGCCCCACAGCTCTTACTCTCAATTCGTCAACAGCTGAACACTGCAGCCCACCTGGAGCGATTCCTTATATAAAAAGATACTTGATGCAGAACTCAATGAAGCTCATCACTGTATTACCGACTGCCCACGACAAACTCTATTGTGCTCATACAATCATAGAAAGTTACAGCACGGAAGGAGGCCATTTCTGCCCATCGTGTCCGCGCCGGCCAACAAAGAGCTATCCAGCCTAATCCCACTTCCCAGCTCTTGGTCCATAGCCCTGCATGTTAGAGCATCCCAAGTGCACATCCAAGTACTTTTTAAATGTGGTTAGGGTTCCTGCCTCTACCACCCTTTCAGCAGTGAGTTCCAGACCCCCACAACCCTCTGGGTAAAGAAATTTCCCCTCAATCCCCTCTAAACCTTCCCCAGTTACTTTAAATCTGTGCCCCCTGGTTTTTGATCCCTTTGCTAAGGGAAATAGGTCCTTTCTATCCACTTTAACTATGCCCCTCATAACTTTATACACCTCAATAAGGTCTCCCCTCAGCCTCCTCTGTTGCAAGGAAATCAGATCCAGCCTATCCAGTCTTTCCTCATAGCTAGGATTCTCTACACCCGGCAACATCCTTGTAAATCTCCTCTGTACCCTTCCTAGTGCAATCACATCTTTCCTGTAATGTGGTAACCAGAACTGCACACAGTACTCTAGCTGAGACCTAACTGTATAGTGTTTTATACAGTTGAAGCATAACCCCCCTTCTCTTGTATTCTATGCCACGGCTAATAAAGGCAAGCATTCCATATGCCTTCTTAACCACCTTATCTACTTGGCCCGCTACCTTCAGGGATCTGTGGACATGCACTCCAAGGTCCCTTTATTCCTCTACACTACAGTGTTCCACCAATTAACGTGTATTCCCTTTCTTTTTTAGCCCTCCCCAAATGCATTACCTCACAATTCTCCAGATTGAATTCCATTTGCCACTGTTCTGCCCACCTGACCAATTTATTGATATCTTCCTGCAGTCTACAGCTTCCTACAGTCTACAGCACTACACTGATCTACCATCCTTGTTACCTCCTCAAAAAATTCAATCAAGTTTGTCAGACACGACGTTCCCTTAACAAATCCGTGCTGACTATCCTTGATTAATCTGTGTCTTTCTAAATGAAGATTTATCCTGTCCTTCAGAATTCTTTCCAATAATTTCCCCACCCCACCACTGAGGTTAGGCTGACTGGCCTGTAATTACTCGGTCTATCCTTTTCTCCCTTTTTAAACAAGTGTACCACATTAGCAGTCCTCCGGCACCACACCTGAAGCCAGAGAGGATTGAAAAATAATGGTCAGGGCCTCTGCTATTTCCTCTTTTGCTTCGCTTAACAGCCTAGGATACATTTCATCGGTGTCTGGGGATTTATCCACTTTTAAAGCTGCTAAGCCCCTTAATACTTCCTCTCTCACTATGCTTATTTCATCTAATATTTCACACTCCTCTCCCCCCCGATAGCAATGTCTGTTTTGTGAAAACTGACGCAAAATATTCATTAAGAACCCTACCGACGTCTCCTGCCTCCACACACAGATTACCCTCATGATCTCTAATAGGCCCTACCCTTTCTTTAGTTATCCTCTTACTCTTAATATATTTATGAAACATCTTTGGGTTTTCCTTGATTTTACTTGCCAAGAATTTTTCATGCACTCTCTTTGCTTTCCTAATATCATTTTTAATTGCACCCCTGCACTTTCTGTACTCCTCTAATGATTCTGCAGTATTTAGCCCTCGGTATCTGTAATATGCCTCCCTTTTTTCCTTTATCCTACCTGTATGTCCCTAGACATCCAGGGGGCTCTAGATTTTTTAGTCCCACCTTTTTTCTTTAATGGCACACGTTTGGTCTGAACCCTCCGGATCTCCTCCTTGAATGCCTCCCACTGCTCTGACACTGATTTACCTTCAAGTAGCTGTTTCCAGTCCACTATGGCTAAATCCCCTCTGAACTTAGCAAAATTTGCTTTACCACATTTTAGAATTTTTATTCCTGGTATATCCTTGTCCTTTTCCAAAACTATCTTAAATCATACACAATTATAGTCACTAGCACCAAAATGCTCCCCCACTAATACACCTTCTACCTGCTCAGCTTCATTCCCTAAAACTAGGTCCAGAACCGCCCCCCCCCTTATTGGGCTTGCTACATGCTGGCTAAAAAAGTTCTCCTGGATGCATTTTAGGAATTCCGCACCTTCTATATGCTTCACACTAATTTTATCCTAGTTAATATTGGGGTAGTTGAAATCCTCTACTGTTACTGTCCTATAGGTTTTGTACTTCAGAGATTTGTCGACATATTTGTTCTTCTATCTCCCTCTCACTGTTTGGATGTGTGCAGTACACTCCCAGCAGTGTGATCGCCCCTTTTTTGTTTTTCAATTTTGTTTGATGATCCCTCCAACATATCATCCCTCCTCACAGCTGTAATAGTTTCTTTAATCAATACCGCGACCCGCCCTCCCTTTTTACCTCCCTCTCTATCCCATCTGAAAATCCTGTAACCAGGAATGTTGAGCTGCCATACCTGCCCCTCTTTCAGCCATGTCTCTGTAATAACTATAATATCATTGTCCCAAGTATCTACCTGTGCCCTCAGCTCATCTGCCTTGTTCGCTATACTGCTTGCATTGAAGTACATTTAGTACAGGCAAACCTCCTTGTTGACTACTATCTAGCCCTTTATTCT
Organism: Somniosus microcephalus; assembly: GCF_052327205.1. NCBI lineage: Eukaryota > Metazoa > Chordata > Chondrichthyes > Squaliformes > Somniosidae > Somniosus > Somniosus microcephalus. The sequence continues at coordinate 36,274,260 of NC_141003.1, read as the reverse complement.
TCTGTCCTTCCAATTTACTTTCTATGTTTTTGTTATCCAATTCCAGTTTTTCTTCCCTGCCTATTGACTCTATACTTAGGTTCCCATCCTTTCGCCAAGCTAGTTTAAACCATCCCCAACAGCACTAGCAAACCCTCCCGTGAGGATATTGGTCCTGCTCCCGTTGAGGTGCAAGCCAACTGGCTTGTAGAGGTCCCACCGCCCCCCCAGAAACAGTTCCAATTCCTCAGGAATCTAAAGCCCTCCCTCCTACACCATCTCTCCAGCCGCGCATTCATCTGCTCTATCTTCCTATATCTGAACTCACTAGCACGTGGCACTGGTAGTAATCCGGAGATTACTACCTTCGAGGTACTGCTTTTTAACCTCTTTCCTAGCGCCCTAAACTCTGCCTGCAGGACCTCATCCCTCTGCTATTACTTTCAGCATGATAATTTCAGTTGCATGATCTAATTATCCTTTTGGATCATGTGCCAAAAGGCGTTTGATAAAGTGCCACATAATAGGCTTGCCGGCAAAGATGAAGCCCATGGAATAAAAGGGACAGTGACACAATTTCAAAATTTGCAGAAAACGCAATACTTGGAAGTATAGGGAACAGTGAGGAGGATAGTGATAGACTTCAAGAGCACATAGACAGGCTGGTGGAATGGGCGGACACCTGGCAGGTGAAATTTAATGCAGCTAAGTGTGAAGTGATACATTTTGGTAGGAAGAACGAGGAGAGGCAATGTAAACTAAAGGCTACAATTCTAAAGGGTGTGCATGAACAGAGAGACCTGGGGGTTGTACGAAAGGCTGATATTTAGTAGACAAGAATTATATATGTATAACTGCAAGTGTAGCCACTGACCAAATAATATTACCCATAATGTAGCTGCAGACAGTCAAAAACAGTTTTGACTAAGGTTTGATAACAAACAGCCACAGACTGTGAGTGAAGTTTAAATCATTAAATAACATATTACAATGCTGTATAGACCTTAGAATTTGCTTAACAAAACTAATTGCAACAAGATTTAAAGGATAATTAGTATAAGGACATAAAATGAGAGAGACCATGAAGATAAGGGTCTAGAAATTCAGTGGCCTGCGCCACCCGTTAGCGCCCTAAGAGGGCACTTAGTGGGTTTTGCGCCACTGGCCATGCCTCTCGCTAAATTTAGCGGGACGCTAATGGCGGCGCTAGCCGTTAGCGCTGCGCCGCTACCAATGACGTCATCGGTGTGCGCAGTGCCCCGCTACCGCCCCGATCACGAAATTTAGTAGCGCCCCCTGCTTTAACGCCGGTCGCAATTTGCAACCGGTTCAAGGGGGCCTACATGCGTCGGTAGAGGCGCTGAGGTGCGGGGCGGCCATTTCTTTTGCTGGCCGCCTGCCAGCACCTCTCCGCGCTGCCGTCCCCAGCCTCCTGAGCCCCCCGCCCCTCCGTGGAGTGCCGGCTGTGTCCCAAGAGCCCGGCACTTCTCCTCAGTGCCGGGCTCTTTTGCCAGCACTCACGCTCTTCGAGCGCGCTGCAGCAGGCCCCTCCCCTTTAAGGAGGGGAGGAAGGCCTGCAGTACCACAGCGCGCCGTGCCGCAGCGTGTGTCGCTGCGGTACGTTGCGCTGTGATTTTCAGTTGCAGCGCCCCAAGAGGGATGCAGGGCGCCTCGAGTAGCGCCACGCTTCCGTCTGGGGCACTGAAACTGAATTTGCAGCGGGCGGCCGCTTCCAGGGCGGTACTTTCGGTGCCCTGGCGAGGCTGGCGCCCCAAATGGGGCGCCAGTGAATTTCTAGGCCAAGGTATTTATCTGGTAGTTTAAAGTGAGATAGTTTGAATAGCTCAAGACTACTGAAACAGCGCTGATATGCGCCCTTGGTATAAAAGCCTTGTACCAGGGAAGCTAGAAATGAAAGAGATAAAGTAAATTCCAGTGGGGTGAAAAACTATAAACAAGATAACACTGAACATGGTAAAGTTGATGGAAAAATACTGGAAAGGCGGGATGCTACCTTAGTCTGAGTGACAATGGTATTTTGGCCATTAGAACCAATTAAAAAAGGAGATTTTATTAAAGACCATATACGGACACTGGCCAAACGAACTGCTATAAGAAAAGGGTTAAAACCTCGATACTCAAAGAATAACTTTACACAGACATACTGCGAGAACAAAGGAACAGACTTAAGACGACGTCATCTGTGTCCGAGAGGTGCCAGAGACGAAGGGTTGCGAGCTACTCGTTAAATCTATCGCCTAATATTATGTATTAATTACGCTTAATAAATCTTGATCTATTGCTCAAACATACTGGCTGCAGCCTATTGGTGTCTTGTCCAAAAACTCAGAGATCATTAAGATTGTACAAATTGGCACCCCAGATGGGACAAGACAAAGCGGCTAGTATTGTGTAATAGATCGGACCTCGAAAGTAGCTTCCTGATCAGCTGCTGCTCTTGAGGAGGGATAAACTCCATGGGGACTGGGGAGTGCCCCTGAATTGCGCGCCGATAGTTATTGATGTTAGTGGTCTGTTAGGAAAATCACCAAATGACTAGTAAAAGTTGTGTTAATGCATATAAGAGTAAGTTAGACAGAGGCGCCTGTGCGGAGGAAGTGCAGGTATTATTGATGGAACGTTTAATCAAAGGAGAGCGAGTCCCCTTTGAAAATGTGATAAACTTTATTCTGGAAAGTCTGACTCAGAAAAACACGAGTTAAGAGAGAAACATAGCCAGGTGGTTAATCATAAAGTGCAGGAGAGAGAGGGAGAGATAAAGAAGGGAAAAGATCTAATTTACAGGCTAACCAATCTGAAAACTCAGCAAAGGAAGGGCATAAACAGGGAATTGGAAAGCCAGGAAAAGCTGCTGAGACACCGATGTAAAAAGGAGGGAAAAAAGAGAAGTTTAAACTTTTACCGACATGGAAGTTATTAACATCTGTGCCGAGACAAATAAAACAGAAGATTTGCTGAGCGAATGCAACTTTAAAAAATGCTGGAATTTCAGTTTGTGTGAAAGTGTGTGATAAAGTGTGAAAGTTTTCCTGACTATGAATGTTTAAGAAGTTACTGTGGCGGTTCCACCGGGTGTCCCTTACATATATAATGTACATAATTCACTTTAACCTAACTGTATGTATATTACTTACCTGCTTGGGCTGTTGCCCCTTTAACTTACCTGTTTCGGCCGTTGCCCCTTTAAGACGCGCCCTAGTGCGCTCACATCACGTGACGCACCTAAACGCATCAGCCGCTGGCCTAGTTCGGCCATCCGCTCCCTCAACGGTCGCAATGGCCAGCCTCAGTGCCGGGTGCCTCTCGCGCTCGCGACTTCAGCTGCAATGGCCTGCCTCAGTGCCGGGTAAATGGGCCGACGTATCGGCGCGGGTCACGTGACCGCCCCAAGCGCGGGCAAACGCGCTAATGTCACGACGCGGTCACGTGACCACACAAACGCAGGAAAACATGGCCGAGCATGATGACGTCATCACGCTCTCCACAGGTCTGCGGACTCAGTCCTCGTGGCGTCGCCGCTGGGGAAAGACCTATATCGCGGTGCTCCTACATCCAGTCATCTTACCTGCTGTATTTCGTCTGTTCTTGTAAATAAACAACTTCTAGATTGTTCTCCTGAAGTCGAACTCGATTATTTAGTAGGCATTTGTCCAATGCCTGCTGAGGTCAACCCGAATTCCTACAGTTACAGTATCTATTTTGTCTAAAAGTCTGTCTTTAAAAGAAAGATTCTGTTTTAGCTCCACCCACTTCTCTGTGTTAAAAGTGTTTAAAACTTTGGTCTTGTCTTGGACTTTGGGAGTTTTAAGAATGTGCAAGTAAGATTGTGCCCCAAGATTTGAAAAAAAACTTTGAACTGCAATTTAAGTTACGCTGGTGTGTAAAAACTGAGAAGAACAACAAAAAGTTTGTTTAACAAAAGATTAAGTTTCAGTCTAAGATTTAACCTTGGAATCACGGTTGCTATGGTGAAATTTTCCAAAGCAGTTTGATTTGATTTGTTTAAATGTGAAAAACTAATCTTTCTCCAGTTGTAGTCAACGTTTTTACAGTATTTTGGAAAGGCATCTGAAGAAAGGACAATAAGAAATTTGACGTAATTTACTGTTTTCTGCAAGCATGAGCTATTTTGTTTTGTTTTATCTGTTCTGTTCATGTTTAGTTAAAGTGTGAAAACACAACTGTCTTTTTCGATCGGGGAAGTTTTTAAAATTTACGTGAAGTGACGCAATTGCGTGCGCCTGACAATGTTTTGCTCCACTTTCTTAAAAACCTGCAAAGTAGGTAACCCTTTTCACTGACACTGTTTAATTTCACCAAGCAACAACTTTAGTATGAAATTTATAGATATTGGACATTATTAAATTTAAGTTTCTAATTTTAAGTTAAAATTTCCCCACAGTGTCAGAAGGAAAATTATGATTTGATAAATTAACCCCTTGGGCTCTTAAGCAGAGTCACAATGGATTCTCTTTTTTCTTTTGTTGTATGAAAGTTACCTTGTAAACTAATTGCAAAACTGCTGTCTCTAATGTTAAAGCACTGTGTAAGCCATCTAGCCTGAGAATCACTAATTTCTGAAATTGGAAATGGAAGATAAAGTGATAGAAATGAAATTGAACATTGTCAAAACGTGTCAGTTCAACAGTACTGCTGTTTGGATTTTGGGATAATTTTGAAATAACAAAATGGAATTTTGGGAAAAGAAAAGATCCTCTAAAATAACGTTAATTAAAAAGCGTTAATAACTTGGACCAAGTGAGAATGTTTGATCTATGTTTTCAATCTTAAATATTGTACTGGACAGTAAAGTTCCTCGAGGGCTCATGAATGAGATATGAATGGTAATAACGGGATGTGTAAAATGGAGCGAGGAAGTGATTGAGCGTGTGAGATAGAAACAGGAGAATTTCACCAACAAACTTACCAGTGAAAGTCAGGAAAGTGTAGTTAAGACTAATAAATTGATAGCTTTCTCTTGGAGACATTTGTATCCCTGCCTATAATGAACTATTTAAGAAAACTGAATTTGATAGCCTGGCCACTACCCAAGACATCAGAACCATGTGGTGGAAGATGAACAAAGACCGCCAGACAATCTTTTGATAGGATCATCTGAAATCCCGAGAAGGCTTGTATCAGGTGGCACATGTGGCATGATATGGAGATACTAATTTGAGTGTGCAAATGTGATTTGTTACATATGAAGCAATGACCATCCGCAAATGCGTGGTGAATCTGCACTGAAGAACAGGTCTCAGACATGCTCAGTTACGTGACAACAGCAAGACATGAAATAGTTAATGTGGATCAGGAGAGTGAGACAACTTTTAAAGCATTGACACATACTCCATCAAGAAACTATCTTATTAATGAACAATCAGAATAGAGTTAAATACACTGGTACCTGTTAGAGGGATTGAAATTGAAGTTGAAGTGGAGAGTTACATGGAATTTGGATTGGGACAATTGAGGGCCAAGGAGAAATCATGTTTAGCAAGAATTATCCACAAGATAGATACAAGTAAAAGAGAGATCTGAAGAATATTTTAAGTCCATGATTTGTTGATTGGATGTTAAACTGTAATGTCGCTTGAAATGATTGTAAGACTAAATTATAACCTGTGACTGTAATAATTGTGTTATGTAGGTAACAGAGCGTGAGAAAAACCAGTACGAATCCAGTATGAGGTGATTTTGGTGGTGCCTCCTGTGTCACTACTACTGCAACTACCATGCTTTATGGGTCTAACAGGACCGGTCCCATCAACCAACACGTTTTACTCAATATCAAAACCCATGCTCAAGTGAAACTGACAGTAAATGAGATACCTAAGTATGAGCTGCACAATTATGTGGCACAATTCCGATACTACATTCCTCTGTTGTCTAAGGGTTTCAGTGAGCTCGTGATGCGACTGAACTCCTCCCTAAAGCAATTTTATGTATTGGAGCAAGACAACTCGAGAATAGAACTTGTAATTGACAGCACAGGGGACAACTCACACTGATGGGATATTGGGCTTAATATATCAGCATGCCCTTAGGTTGGTATTATTTCACACACTCTGGTAGTTCTCCAACTTATAATGATAGTGTATTTGATTTATGTATCCCCCATGTAGTAAGACTTTGATACATAAGCCAATTGTGTACTCATGCGTATGACTAACCAGCACGAACAAATTAATTGAGCACACCGAAAGAGAAGATCCGAAGCAATGTAGAGGAGACCCCAGGTGGGGTAACACCAGGAAAGGTAGAAGAAACAGAGGACACCCCAGGCGGGGCAGAATTGGAACACCGGAACAGTGAATTGAATTTAAGTAAGGGGTCAGATCAGGGCCATTACTGCCAGATCGTGTGATGCAGCAATAGGAGCAGCGGGCGGAGGAGAAAGATAGACTGGGATGCACTAGAAGGCAAGACATATCAGCACGGCCGACATGATGGTTGGGAAGACCCCGGGGTGACCCTCAGCCATAAGGATAGGCGGTCGGCCCCTGTGAGTGTCATAGGCAGCACCCAGGCCTATAATGATAAGGGGGGTAAAACCTCACTTGAGAAGCGCTCCGTTCCCCTCAATTAGAGGACTCCAATTTGCAGCAACGCTAGTCAGAGAATAGATTGAAGTAGTCGAGTAATCAATGTTTAAAACATTTCATCCTCGAGGATTGGCAGAAGAACCAAAGGCGACATGAGGAGAAACTTTTTTACGCTGTGAGTGGTTATGATCTGGAATGCACTGCCAGAAAGGGTGGTGGAGGCAGATTCAATTGTGGCTTTCAACAGGGAATGGGATAAGTACCTGAAGGAAAAACATTGGCAGAGCTACAGGGAACGGGCAGGGGAGTGGAACTAGATGAAGTACTATTGCAGAGACATGGCATGGGCTCAACCGGCCGAATGGTCTCCAGCTATTCACAAGATATATTAATGATTTAGTCAAGGGAACTAGATGTAATATCTCCAAATTTGCAGATGACACAAAGCTGAGTGGGCGTGTGTGCTGTGAGGAGGATGCTGAGAAACTACAGGATGATTTGGACAGGTTGGGTGATTGGGCAGAAGCATGGCAGATGCAATATAAGGTGGATAAATGTGAGGTTATCCACTTTGGTGGCAAAAACAGGAAGACAGATTATTATCTGAATGGCAATAGATTGGGAGAAGGGGAAGTGCAACGAGACCTGGGTGTCCTTGTGCACCAGTCACTGAAGGTAAGCATGCAGGTGCAGCAGGCGGTTAAGAAGGCAAATGGTATGTTGGCCTTCATAGCGAGAGGGTTTGAGTACAGGAACAAGGATGTCTTGCTGCAGTTGTACAGGGCCTTGGTGAGACCACATCTTGAGTATTGTGTGCAGTTTTGGTCGCCTTATCTGAGGAAGGATGTTCTTGCTATGGAAGGAGTTCAGCGAAGATTCACCAGGCTAATACCTGGGATGGCAGGAATGACGTATGAGGAGAGATTGGGACGATTGGGCTTGTACTCGCTGGAGTTTAGAAGAATGAGAGGGGATCTCATTGAAACTTATAAAACTCTGACAGGACTGGACAGACTAGATGCAGGGAGGATGTTCCCGATGGCCGGAGAGTCCAGAACCAGGGGTCACAGTCTAAGGATAAGGGGTAGGCCTTTTAGGACAGAAATGAGGAGGAATTTCTTCACCCAGAGAGTGGTGAACCTGTGGAATTCTCTACCACAGAAGGCAGTAGAGGCCAATACATTAAATATATTCAAGAAGGAGTTGGATATATATCTTAAGGCTAAAGGGATCAAGGGGTATGGGGAGAAAGCAGGGACCGGGTACTGAACTTGGATGATCAGCCATGATCGCATTGAATGGCAGAGCAGGCTCGAGGGGCCGAATGGCATATTCCTACTCCTATCTTCTATGTTTCTATGTTTCTGTGCCGTAACCATTCTATGATTCTATCGCTCTATGATGTTACGCTCACTAAGACAGAACTGGCTGATTTTAAAGGCCCTCATTTAAGGAAGATGTGTGATTCGACGTTCACATTGAAATAAGTCGTAAGGAGCTTTATTCAATATTTAAGCCATTAACTATTGTCCTACAGCAGGAATGGACCAAGTCGCTAGAAGAGCAAAGGAATGGAATTTCACTGACAAGGAGCTGAAGTTGGAAAAGAACACTTGTGTCTAACGCCTTGATATTATATATTTAAAGAAGCCATCACTCACCAGTTGTGGAGCCAGTGGTAGAGCCAGTTGTAGTTGGTGTCTCTGTTGTCGCTGTTCCTTCTGAAAAATATTAAAGACATTCAAAATCACAAAACTCCAACTCAGTTACTAAAACTACTCCAGTCACATTTCACCATGAGATGATGTAATTTGTGTTGAGAAAAAAAATGCTAAAAATGAAATGTAGATACACATTGCAACCCTTAATCAGAATGTGCCAATTATCTAGAAGAACAAAGTAATGGCTTTTCACTGTCAAGGAGGTAAATCTGAAAGAGCACAGGTGTGTTAAAAGGCTTGCTAATGTTTATTGAAAGAAGACATCACTCACCTGTTGTGAAACTGGCAGTGGACCCAGTTGAGGTGGTTGTCCCTGCTGTTGTAGTTGTTTCTGCTGAATAAAAACAAAAGCATTCACAACTATATCATCCAACTTGAACTGGGACAGCATTGAGAGAGTTTCAGCATGAATCAGCAGTCACTGCACAAATTAAAAGAGAGTGTGCAAAAACGTTTTCAACCCAACACTACTGGTGCCAAATCAGTCTGTGTCCAGCCTTAATATTAGTTGTGTATTGCATCTGAATTACTGACAAGCTCTCCATCAAGTGAGAGTTATTTGGTAAACTCGAATTTGGGACACTTAATCCATTCAGCCTATCTTGATCGAAGACTGCACTGACATTTAGCATACAGAGGGTACATTGAAAACATAAAGCTAACTTCGGCTCAGAATGTAAGTTTCATGGAACAGTTTGGCCCAGTGGTAATGGCATGAAACGGTTAAACTTCGAGGTACAGAAAAGGGGCTAGTTATCAAAGTCTGCAGTTCTTGGAGAACACATTGATATTGGACAATGAAAGCTTTGACTCATGATTAACTCTGAGAAGGGCATTGACATTGATCTGTGAGGCCTTGAATCATGATTGGTTTCGATGGGAAAAATTAACAGCTGGACAATGCTCTCAGTTTAACTGAAACAATGGGGGTCACAATTGACTTCCTGACATGAATGGAAGATACACAAGTCCCGAGCAGACAATCAGCCAACCGCCCATCAACAGTAATAGAAATCATATTGAATATGCGTTACAGAAAGTGGGAGAGGAGATAATATCTTCAATCTCACAACTCTGTACACCTCCTGTGATTGAATTACAGGTTGACGAGGTGTGAATGTCAGAGAGTTCAGCAAACTGAAAACCAAAACTGGTTGGGGGAGGGCCAGCATGGGGCCAGGTGACTAAAAGAACTATAAGAAGGACCACACCCACAGCTATCTTTCGCTCAGAATCTCTCTCTCTGCGAAGCTCTCTCTGGAAAGCTCTCTCCCTCGGAAGCTAGCTCTGACTACAGCAACTGCCAGGTGTAAGAAGGAAGGGAAGACGGTCATCCCCAGCTCCCAGCCTGCAATCGACGTCGGCCACAACTAGCCGGACGGTTGATTGTAAGTATCATTTGACTCCACAAGGGGTTTGCGCTGTGTAGGCAGCTGCAGTCAGATAAAGGAGGACGGGGACAGGTCATCTCCGAACCACGCCTACAATCCACAATGGTAACGACCGGCCGTATGGGTGATAGTCATTTTCAGCCAAATCTCAACAGGTTTTTGTCTGTGTTTTGTTGGTTTTAATAAACTAAGGCCTAGAAATTGAGTGGGCTTAGCGCCCATTTTGCGGCGCTAGGGGGCATTGCGCTGGACTTACAGCCGGTTTTGAAATTGACTAGGGCCCAACATCGGCGTTACACCGGTAGCGCTGCGCCGGCACCGATGACGTCATCGGTGTGCGCAGCGTCCCGGTTGCCGTGGTGACGGGCCCCAGCGCCGAAATTCAGTTGCGGCCGCCTCGCCCGTGGCAGCCGCAACTAAGGCTCTGGCAACAGAGTCTTGCACGACTTTGCGCCGGCGCATAAAGGTGGAGCGGCGGCCGGCCGCTTTCCCGCCGGCCGCCTGCCCGCACCTCCCTCCCCGGACTCCCCCACCCGCCCCCCCGCGGAACAGATGCTTCTCGGCTGCGAGCCCGGCACTTCCGAGGTGCCGGGCCCATTTTTGTGGCGATTTAACCGGCCAGCGGGCGGGTGCAGGCAGCTCCTCCTTAACTGAAGGAGGAGGCCTGCACTTCCCGAGCCTGCCGCACCGCATCGGGCGCCACAGCGCCGGAATAGCACCGCAATGCGGCGCGTAGCGCCAGTTTTCAGGTGCAAACAGCCTTCAGTAGCGCCGGCAGCCGTTTGGGCGCGGCGCTACTGAATTTTTGGTGCGCACAGCGCGACTTAGCACCGGCGCTAAATTTCCGGCGTTAAGCCCCGGCGCAGCGCAAACTCAATTTCTAGGCCTAACAGTTTTGGGTTGAACCTAAACCTTTGTGCCATCTACCATTTTGTTCCTGTAAAACTCAGAGTCAAAGAACCCTTGTAAGGACGAAGAAACCAAACACCTTACAGGAAATAATACTATCATTCACAAAATGAGTATCAGTTTGAGATGAAGATGCAACAACATTGTGGAGTCCCACAGCTCTTGCTCTCAGTTATTCAACAGCTGAATACTGCAGTCCCATCTGGAGCGATTCCCTGTATATCAAGATACTTGATGCTGAGCTGAAGGAAGCTCATCACCGTATTACTGACTGCCCATGACAAACCCTATTGTGCTGCTACATTCAGCATCATAATTTCAGTTGCATGATCTCATTATCCTTTTGGGACATGTCCTGTTCACTAAGACAGGACAGGCTGATTTTAAAGGCCTACATTTAAGGAAGATTGGTGTTCAAATGTGCCTATTGAAACAGCTCGTAACGAGCTTTATTCAATGTTTAAGGCATTAACTATTGTCCTACAGCAGGAATGGACCAAGTTGCTAGAAGAGCAAAGGAATGGATTTTCACTGATAAGGAGCTGAAGTTGAAAAAGCACACTTGTATCTAAGGCCCTGATATTATATATTGAAAGAAGCCATCACTCACCAGTTGTGTAGGAGGTGGTCGAGCCAATTATAGTTGGTGTCTCTGTTGTAGTTGTTGCTTCTGAAAAATATTAAAGACATTGAAAAGCACAAGACTCCAACTCAGTTCCCAAACTACTCCAGTCGAGATTCACCATGAGATGATCTGATTTGTGTTGGGAAAAAAATATGCTAAAAATGAATTGTAGATACACATTGCATCCCCTAATAAGAATGGGCCAATTATCTTGAAGAACAAAGTAATAGGTTTTCACTGTCAAGCAGGTAAATCTGAAAGAGCACAGTTGTGTTAAAAGGCTTGCTAATGATTTTTGAAAGAAGACTTCACTCACCAGTTGTGGAACTGGCAGTAGACCCAGTTGTGATGGTTGTCCCTGCTGCTGTAGTTGTTTCCGCTGAAGAAAAACAAAAGCATTCACAACTATTACATCCAACTTCAACTGGGACAGCATTGAGTGAGTTTCAACATGAATCAGCAGTTACTGCACAAATTAAAAGAGAGCATGCAAAAGTGTTTTAAAACCAACACTACCAGTGCCAAATCAGACTGTGTCCAGCCTTAATATTAGTTGTGTCTTCCATCTGTGTCACTGACAAGCTCTCCATCAAGTGAGTGACATTTGGGAAGTTCAACTTTGGGACACTTAATCCATTCAGCATATCTTGGTCTAAGACTGCACTGACATTTAGTATACAGAGGGTACATCCAAAACATAAAGGGACTTCGGCAGGAAAATGATACTATCCTTCACAAAACGAGTATCACAGTTTGAGATGGAGATACAACAACATTGAAGAGCCCCACAGCTCTTACTCTCAATTAGTCAACAGCTGAACACTGCAGCCTACCTGGAGCGATTCCCTGTATATCAACATACTTGATGCAGAACTGAAGGAAGCTCATCACCGTATTACTAACTGCCCACAACAAACTCTATTATGCTCATAGAATCATAGAAAGTTACAGCACGGAAGGGAGCCATTTCGGCCCATCGTGTCTGCGCCGGCCAACAAAGAGCTATCCAGCCTAATCCCACTTCCCAGCTCTTGGTCCGTAGCCCTGCAGGTTACAGCATCCCAAGTGCACATCCAAATACTTTTTAAATGTGGTTTGCGTTCCTGCCTCTACCACCCTATCAACAGTGAGTTCCAGACCCCCACAACCCTCTGGGTGAAGAAATTTCCCCTTTAAATCCCCTCTAAACTTCCCCCAATTAATTTAAATCTGTGGCCCCTGGTTTTAGACCCCTCTGTTAAGGGAAATTGGCCCTTTCTATCCACTTCATTTATGCCCCTCATAATGTTATACACCTCAATAAGATCTCCCCTCAGCCTCCTCTGTTCCAAGAAAAAGAGTCCCAGCCTATCCAATCTTTCCTCATAGCTAAGATTCTGCACTCCCGGCAACATCCTTGTAAATCTCCTCTGTACCCTCTCTAGTGCAATCATATCTTTCATGTAATGTGGTGACCAAAACTGCACACAGTACTCTAGCTGAGACCTAACAAGTGTTTTATACAGTTGAAGCATAACCCCCCTGCTCTTGTATTCTATGCCACAGCTAATAAAGGCAAGAATTCCGTATGCCTTCTTAACTACCTTATCTACTTGGCCTGCTACCTTCAGGGATCTGTGGACATGCACTCCAAGGTCCCTTTGTTCCTCTGCACTACTCAGTGTCCTACCATTTAACGTGTATTCCCTTTCCTTGTTAGCCCTCCCCAAATGCATTACCTCACAATTCCATATGCCACTGTTCTGCCCACCTGACCAATTTATTGATATCTTCCTGCAGTCTACAGCTTCCTTCTTCAGTTTCAACCACACAGCCGATTTTAGTATCATCTGCAAACTTCTTAATCATACGCCCTATATTCAAGTCAAGATCGTTGATACATACCACAAAAAGCAAGGGACCCAGTACTGAGCCCTGCGGAACCCCACTGGAAACAGCCTTCCAGTCACAAAAACACCCATCAACCATTGCCCTCTGCTTCCTGTCTCCGAGCCAGTTTTGAATCCAACTTGACACTTTGCCCTGGATCCCATGGGCTTTTAACTTCATGACCAGTCTGCCATGTGGAACCTTATCAAAAGCCTTGCTAAAGTCCATATACACTACATCAAATGCAGTACCCTCATCTACCCTCCTTGTTACCGCCTCAAAAATTCAATCAAGTTTGTCAGACACGACCTTCCCTTAACAAATCCATGCTGACTATCCTTGATTAATCCGTGTCTTTCTAAATGAAGATTTATCCTGTCCTTCAGAATTCTTTCCAATAATTTTTGCACCACCAAGGTTAGGCTGGCTGGCCTGTAATTACTTAGTCTATCCTTCTCTCCCTTTTTAAACAAGGGTACCACATCAAGGGTACCACATTAGCCGTCCTCCAGTCCTCCAGCACCACACCTGAAGCCAGAGAGGATTGAAAAATGATGGTCAGGACCTCTGCTCTTTCCTCTTTTGCTTTGCTTAACAGCCTGGGATACATTTCATCTGGGCCCAGGGATTTACCCACTTTTAAAGCTGCTAAACCCCTTAATATTTCCTCTCTCACTATGTTTATTTCATCTAATATCTCACACTCCTCCTCCCTGATAGCAATGTCTGCTTCGCCCCTCTCCTTTGTGAAAACAGACACAAAGTATTCATTAAGAACCCTACCGACGTCTCCCGCCTCCAATTTTTATTCCTGGTCTATCCTTGTCCTTTTCCATAATTACCTTAAATCTAACAGAATTATGGTCACGAGCACCAAAATGCTCTCCCACCGATGCGCCTTCTACCTGCCCAGCTTCATTCCCTAAAACTAAGTCCAGAACCGCCCCCTCCCTTGATCGACTTGCTACATACTGGCTAAAAAGGTTCTCCTGGATGAATTTTAGGAATTCCACACCTTCTATACCCTTCACACTAATTTTATCCCAGTTAATATTGGGGTAGTTGAAATCCTCTACTATTACTGCCCTATAGTTTTTGCACTTCTCAGAAATTTGTCTACATATTTGTTCTTCTATCTCCCTCTCACTGTTTGGGGGTCTGTAGTGCACTCCCAGCAGTGTGATCGCCCCTTTTTGTTTTTCAATTCGACCCATATGGCCTTGTTTGATGATCCCTCCAACATATCATCCCTCCTCACAGCTGCAATAGTTTCTTTAATCAATACTGTGACCTCCCTCCTTTTTTACCTCCCTCTCTATCCCATCTGAAAATCCTGTAACCAGGAATGTTGAGCTGCCATACCTGCTCCTCTTTCAGCCACGTCTCTGTAATAACTATAATATCATAGTCCCAAGTATCTACCTGTGCCCTCAGGTCATCAGCCTTGTTCGCTATACTGCTTGCATTGAAGTATATACCATTTGGTACAGGCAAACATCCTTGTTGACTACTATCTAGCCCTTTATTCCTCTGTCCTTCCAATTTAATTTCTACATTTTTGTTTTCCAATTCCAGTTTTTCTTCCCTCCCTATTGACTCTATATTTAGGTTCCCATCCTCTAGCCAAGCCAGTTTAAACCCTCCACAACAGCACTAGCAAACCCTCCCACGAGGACATTGGTCCCATTCCCGTTGATGTGCAAGCCATCTGGCTTGTAGAGCTCCCACCTCCCCCAGAAATGGTACCAATTCCTCAGGAATCTAAAGCCTTCCATCCTACACCATCTCGCCAGCTAGTCATTCATCTGCTCTATCTTCCTATTCCTGAACTCACTAGCACGTGGCACTGGTAGTAATCCGGAGATTACTGCCTTTGTGGTCTTGCTTTTTAATCTCTTTCCTAGCTCCCTAAACTCTGCCTGCAGGACCTCATCCCTCTGCTATTACTTTCAGCATGATAATTTCAGTTGCATGATCTCATTATCCTTTTGGGTCATGTTCCAAAAGGCGTTTGATAAAGTGCCACACAATAGGCTTGCCGGCAAAGATGAAGCTTGTGGAATAAAAGGGACAGTGGCAGCTTGGATACGAAACTGGCTAAGTGACAGGAAACAGACAGTTAAGGTGAACGGTTGCTTTTCGGACTGGAGGAAGGTATACAGCGGTGTTCCCCAGGGTTCAGTACGAGGACCACTGCTTTTCCAGATATATATTAATGACTTGGACTTGGGTGTACAGGGCACAATTTCAAAATTTGCAGTTAACACAAAACTTGGAAGTATAGTCAACAGTAAGGAGGATACTGATAGACTTCAAGAGCACATAGACAGGCTGGTGGAATGGGCGGACACCTGGCAGATGAAATATAACGCAGATAAGTGCGAAGAGATACATATTGGTAGGAAGAACGAGGAGAGGAAATGTAAACTGAAGGGTACTAAATTCTAAATTCTAAAGGTGGTGCATGAACAGAGAGACCTGAAGGAATATGTGCACAAATCAATGAAGTGGCAGAGCAGCTTGAGAAAGCAGTTAAAAAAGCATACGGGATCCTGGGCTTCATAAATACAGGCATAGGGTTCAAAAGCAAGGAAGTTATGATGAACATTTATAAAACAATGTTTCGGCTTCAACTGGAGTATTGTGCCCAATTCTGGGCACCGCAATTTAAGAAGGATGTGAAGGCCGAGAGAGGGTGCAGCAATGATTTACAAGAATGGTTCCAGGGATGAGGGACTTCAGTTATGTGAAGAGACTGGAGAAGCTTGTGTTGTTCTGCTTAGTGCAGAGAAGGTTGAGAGGAGATTTGATAAACGTGTTCAAAATCATGAGGGATCTCGACAGAGTAGATAAAGAGAAACTGTTCGCATTGGCGGAAGGATCGAGAAGCAGATGACACAGATTTAGAGTGATTGGCAGAAGAACCAAAGGCAACAAGAGGAAAAACTTTTTTACGCAGTGAGTGATTATGATCTGGAATGCACTCCCAGAAAGGTTGGTGGAGGCAGATTCAATCATGGCTTTCAATAAGGAATGGGATAAGTACCTGAAGGAAAAACATTTGCAGAGCTACGGGGAAAGGGCAGGGGAGTGGAACTAGATGAAGTGCTGCTGCAGAGACACGGGATGGGCTCGACGGGCCGAATGGCCGTCTTCTACCAATCACCATACACCTGTGTCCTTTAGAAGAATGAGAGGGGATCTCACTGAAACTTATAAAATTCTAACAGGACTAGACAGACTAGATGCAGGAATGATGTTCCTGATGGCAGGGTAGTCCAGAACCAGGGGTCACAGTCTATTGATAAGGGTAATCCATTTTGGACTGAGATGAGGAGCAATTTCTTCACCCAGAGAGTGGTGAACCTGTGGCATTCTCTACCACAGAAGGCAGTTGAGGCCAACTTATTAACTATATTCAAGAAGGAGTTAGATATATTTCTTAAGGCTAAAGGGATCAAGGGATATGGGGCGAAAGCAGGGACAGGGTACTGAATTTGGACAATCAGCCATGATCTCATTAAATGGCAGAACAGGCTCAATGGGCCGAATGGACTACTCCTGCTCCTATCTTCTAAGTTTCTATGGCCTAGAAATTCACTATGGCCCCGCCAGCTGGCTAACGGCCAAAAGTTAGCGCTGGGCGCGGAGCCATGTGCGACCGTCAAATATTCACTTTTTGCGCCCCAAGTCAGAACCGGGCGCTATTCCAGGGTGTGCCCGCCCCCGCTTGGGGCGCTGAAACTGAATTTCAGCGCTCTAAGTGCCGCTGCGCCACCCGATGCGGTGCGGCAGGCTGCGGTACTGCAGGCCTCCTCCTTCTCTTAAGGTGGAGGTGCCTGCAACGGGGAGATCGCCGCTGGATTGTGCCGGCAAATGAGCCCGGCACCACGGAGAAGTGCCGGGCTCGCGGAAAGCAGCCGGCAATGCCGCGGGGGGGTGGTGGAGGAGGCCGGGGAAGGAGGTGCGGGCAGGCGGCCGCCGAAAAAGCGGCCGGCCGCACCTCCACCTTTATGCGCCCCACTAAGGCTGCAGTAAGGCCCTGGTCTCCAGATGTTAGTAGCGGCCGCCACGGAGGAGGCGGCGGCAACTGAATATGGGCGTCGGGCCGGCCTCGGGGCGGAAACGGGGCACTGCGCACACCGATGACGTCATCGGTGCCGGCGCAGCGCTACCGGCTACCGCCGCCATTACCGCCGATCTCAATATCAGCGCAACCTCCTATACTGGCGCAGAAGCCCTCTTTAGGCGGTAACTGGGCGCAAAGCTTGCAGCGCCTTACTGAATTTCTAGGCCTATGTTTCTTTCCTGTAACCATTTAATCATTCTATCACTCTATGATGTTCCGTTCACTAAGACAGGACTGGCTGATTTTAAAGGTCCTCATTTAAGGAAGATGCGTGATTTAATGTGCCGATTGAAATAAGTCGTAACAAGCTTTATTCAATATTTAAGCCATCAACTATTGTCCTACAGCAGGAATGGACTATGTCGCTAGAAGAGCAAAGGAATGGAATTTCACTGACAAGGAGCTGAATTTGGAAAAGAACACTTGTATCTAAAGCCTTGATATTATACATTGAAAGAAGCCATCACTCACCAGTTGTGGAGCCAGTGATAGAGCCAGTTGTAGTTGGTGTTTCTGTTGTCGTTGTTCCTTCTGAAAAAATATTAAAGACATTCAAAAACACAGGACTCCAACTCAGTTACTAAAACTACTCCAGTCGAGATTCACCTTAAGGTGATGTGATTTGTGTTGGGTAAAGATATGCTAAAAATGAAATGCAGATACACATTGCATCCCTTAATCAGAGTGGGCCAATTATCTTGAAGAAAAAGTAATGGGTTTTCACTGTCAAGGAGGTAAATCTGAAAGAGCACAGTTGTGTTAAAAGGCTTGCTAATGTTTATTGAAAGAAGACATCACTCACCTGTTGTGGAACTGGCAGTAGACCCAGTTGTGGTGGTTGGCCTTGCTGTTGCAGTTGTTTCTTCGGAAGAAAAATAAAAGTATTCACAACTATTACATCTAACTCAAACTGAGACAGCATTGAGAGAGATTCGACATGAATCAGCAATTAATGCACAAAATAAAAGAGAGTGTCAAAACGTTTTAAATCCAACACTACCGGTGCCAAATCAGACTGTGTCCAACCTTAATATTATTTGTGTATACCATCTGTGTAACTGAAAGCTCTCCAACAAGTGGGTGTTATTTGGTAAACTCGTATTTGGGACACTTAATCCATTCAGCATATCTTGGTCGAAGACTGCACTGACATTTAGTTTACAGAGGGTACATTGAAAACATAAAGCTGACTTTGGCAGGAAAATAATACTATCATTCACAAAATGAGTATCAGTTTGAGATGAAGATGCAACAACATTGTGGAGTCCCACAGCTCTTACTCTCAGTGATTCAACAGCTGAATACTGCAGCCTATATGGAGCGATTCCCTGTATATCAAGATACTTCATGCAGAACTGAAGGAAGCTCATCACCGTATTCCTGACTGCCCACGACAAACTCTATTGTGCTGCTACTTTCAACATGATAATTTCAGTTGCATGATCTCATTATCCTTTTGGGTCATGTTCCAAAAGGCGTTTGATAAATTGCCACATAATAGGCTTGCCAGCAAAGAGGAAGCCCATGGAATAAAAGGAGAGTGGCAGCATGGATACAAAATTGGCTAAGTGATAGGAAACAGAGTAGTGGTGAACGGTTATTTTTCGGACTGGAGGAAGGTATACAGGTGTGTTCCCCAGGGGTCGGTACGATGACCACTGCTTTTCCTGATATATATTAATGACTTGGACTTGAGGTCACAGAGCACATTTTCAAAATTGGCAGATAACACAAAACTTGGAAGTATAGTCAACAGAAAGGAGGATAGTGATAGACTTCAAGAGCACATAGACAGTATGGTGGAATGGGCAGACACTTGGCAGATGTAATTTAATGCAGATAAGTGCGAAGTGATACATTTTAGTAGGAAGAACGAGGAGAGGCAATGTAAACTAAAGGGTACAATTCTAAAGGTGGTGCATGAACAGAAAGACCTGGGGGTATATGTGCACAAATCGTAGAAGGTGGCAGAGCGGGTTGAGATAGCGGTTAAAAAAGCATACGGGATCCTGGGCCTCATAAATACAGACATAGGGTACAAAAGCAAGGAAGTTATGATGAACCTTCATAAAACAATGGTTCAGCTTCATTTGGAGTATTGTGCCCAATTCTGGTCACTGCAATTTAAAAAGGATGTGAAGGCCTTAGAGAGGGCGCAGCAATGATTTACAAGAATGGTTCCAGGGATGAGTGACTTCAGTTACGTGAAGAGACTGGAGAAGCTGGGGTTGTTCTTCTTAGTGCAGAGAAGGTTGAGACGAGATTTGCTAAACATGTTCAAAATCACGAGGGATCTCAACAGCGTAGATAGAGAAAAACTGTTTCCATTGGCGGAAGGGTCGAGAACCAGAGAACACAGATTTAGGGTGATTGGCAGAAGAACCAAAGGCGACATGAGGAAAAACTTTTTTACGCAGCGAGTGCTTATGATCTGGAATGCTCTGCCAGAAAGGATGGTGGAGGCAGATTCAATCATGGCTTTCAACAGGGAATGGGATAAGTACCTGAAGGAAAAACATTGGCAGGGCTACAGGGAAAAGGCAGGGGAGTGGAACTAGATGAAGTGCTGCTGCAGAGACCCGGCATGGGCTCGATGGGCCGAATGGTCTCCTTCTGTGCTGTAACCATTCCATCATTCTATCATTCTATGATGTTCTGTTCACTAAGACAGGACTGGCTGATTTTAAAGGTCCTCATTTAAGGAAGATGTGTGATTTAACGTGCCTATTGAAATAAGTTGTAACAAGCTTTATTCAATATTTAAGCCATTATCTATTGTCCTACAGCAGGAATGGACTAAGTCGCTAGAAGAGCAAAGGAATAGAATTTCACTGACAATAAGCTGAAGTTGAAAAAGAACACTTGTATTGAAGGCCTTGATATTATACATTGAAAGAAGCTATCACTCACCAGTTGTGGAGCCAGTGGTAGAGCCAGTTGTAGTTGGTGTCCCTGTTGTAGTTGTTCCTTCTGAAAAATATTAAAGACATTCAAAACCACAAAATTCCTAGGCAGTTCATAAACTACTCCAGTTGAGTTTCACCGTGAGGTGATGTGATTTGTGTTGGGTAAAAATATGCTAAAAATAAAATGTAGATACACATTGCATCCCCGAAAAGGAATGGGCCAATTATCTTGAAGTACAAAGTAATAAGAACATAAGAAGTAGGAGCAGGAGTAGGCCATACGGCCCCTCGGGCCTGCTCCGCCATTCAATAGGATCATGGCTGATCCGAACTTAGACTCACATCCACTTCCCTGCCCTCTCCCCGTAACCCATTATTTCCTTATCAGCTAGGAAACTGTCTATCTCCGTTTTAAATTTATTTAATGTCGCAGCTTCCACAGCTCTCTGAGGTAGCAAATTCCATAGATTTACTACCCTCTGAGTGAAGAAGTTTCTCATTTCAGTTTTGAAAGGGCAGCCCCTTATTCTAAGATTATGCCCCCTAGTTCTAGTCTCACCCATCAGTGGAAACATCCTCACCGCATCCACCCGATCAAGCCCCCTCACAATCTTATATGTTTCGATTAAGATCGCCTCTCATTCTTCTGAATTCCAATGAGTAGAGGCCCAACCTACTCAACCTTTCCTCATAAGTCAACCCCCTCATCTCCAGAATCAACCGAGTGAACCTTCTCTGAACTGCCTTGAGAGCAAGTATATCTTTTCTTAAATATGGAAACCAAAACTGTACGCAGTATTCCAGGTGTGGCCTCACCAATACCCTGTATAACTGCAGCAAGAATTCCCTACTTTTATACTCCATCCCCCTTGCAATTAAAGCCAAGATTCCATTGGCCTTCCTGATCACCTGCTGTACCTGCATACTAACCTTCTGTGTTTCATGCACCAGGACCCCCAGATCTCTTTGTACTGTAGCACTTTGCAGTTTCTCTCCATTTAGATAATAACTTGCTCTTTGATTTTATTCTGCCAAAGTGCATAACCTCACACTTTCCAACATTATATTCCATCTGCCAAATTGTGTGGGTTTTCATTATGAAGGAGGTAAATCTGAAAGAGCTCAGTTGTGTTAAAAGGCTTGCTAATGTTTTTTGAAAGAAGACATCACTCACCAGTTGTGGAACTGGCAGTAGACCCAGTTGTGGTGGTTGTTCCTGCTGTTGTAGTTGTTTCTGCTGAAGAAAAACAAAAGCATTCACAATTATTATGTCCAAGTTGAACTGGGACAGCATTGAGAGAATTTCAACATGAATCAGCAATTAATGCACAAATTAAAAGAGAGTGCAAAACGTTTTAAACCCAACACTACCGGTGCCAAATCAGACTGTGTCCAGCCTTAATATTAGTTGTGACTTCCATCTGTGTCACTGACAAACTCTCCATCAAGTGAGTGACATTTGGGAAGCTCGACTTTGGGACACTTAATCCATTCAGCATATCTTGGTCTAAGACTACACTGATATTTAGAATACAGAGGGTACATTGAAAACATAAATGAGACTTCGGCAGGAAAATAATACTATCCTTCACAAAACGAGTATCACAGTTTGTGATGGAGATACAACATCATTGAAGAGCCCCACAGCTCTTACTCTCAATTAGTCAACAGCTGAACACTACAGTCCCATCTGGAGCGATTCCCTGTATATCAAGATACTTCATGCAGAACTCTATGAAGCTCATCACCGTATTACTAACTGCCCACGACAAACTCTATTGTGCTGCTACATTCTGCATGATAATTTCAGTTGCATGATCTCATTATCTTTTTGGGACATGTTCCGGTCACTAAGACAGGACAGGCTGATTATAAAGGCCTACATTTAAGGAAGATGGGTGTTCAAATGTGCCTATTGAAACAGGTCGTAACGAGCTTTATTCAATATTGAAGCCATTAACTATTGTCCTACAGCAGGAATGGACTAAGTTACTAGAAGAGCAAAGGAATGGACTTTCACTGACAAGGAGCTGGAGTTGAAAAAGAACACTTGTAGCTAAGACCTTGATATTATATATTGATAAAAGCCATCACTCACCAGTTGTAGAGGAGGTGGTCGAGCCAATTGTAGTTGGTGTCTCTGTTGTAGTTGTTCCTTCTGAAAAATATTAAAGACTTTGTAAACCACAAGACTCCAAGTCAGTTCCGAAACTACTCCAGTCGAGTGTCACCGCGAGATGATGTGATTTGTGTTGGGTAAAAATATGCTAAAAAATGAAAGGTACATACACATTGCATCCCTTAAAAAGAATGGACCAATTATCTTGAAGAACAAAGTAGTGGGTTTTCAGTGTCAAGGAGGTAAATCTGAAAGTGCACATTTATGTTAAAAGGCTTTCTAATGTTTATTGAAAGAATACAGCACTCACCAATTGTGGAACTGGCAGTAAACCCAGTTGTGGTGGGTGTCCCTGCTGTTGTAGTTGTTTCAGCTGAAGAAAAACAAAAGCATTCACAACTATTACATCCAACTTGAACTTGGACAGCATTGAGAGAGTTTCAAAATGAATCAGCAGTTACTGCACAATGTTACGGCTTTAACTGGATTATTGTGCCCGATTCTGGGCACCACACCTTAAGAAGGATGTGAAGGCATTAGAGATGGTGCTGAAAGGATATACAAATATAGTTCGAGGAGTGAGAGACTTCAGATATGAGGAGACACTGAAAAAGCTGGGGTTGTTCTCCTTAGAAAAGAGAAGGTTGAGAGGAGATTTTATAGAGGTGTTCAACATCATGAGGGATCTCGACAGAGTAGATAGAGAGAAACTGTTCCCATTGGCGGAAGAGTTGAGAACCAGAGAACACAGAATTATGGTGACTGGCAGAAGAACCGAAGGCGACATGAGGAACAACTTTATTACGCAGCGAGTGATTATGATCTGGAAAGCACTCCCAGAAAGGGTGGTGGAGGCAGATTCAATTGTGGCTTTCAACGGGGAATCGGATAAGTACCTGAAGGATAAAACATTGCCAGGGCTACGGGGAAAGGGCAGGGGAGTGGAACTAGATGAAGTTCTGTTGTAGAGATCCGGCACGGGCTCGATGGGCCGAATGGTCTTCTTCTGTGCTGTGACCATTCTATGATTCTATGATTGTATGATATTCTGTTCACGAATACAGGACTGGCTGATTTTAAAGGTCCTCATTTAAGGAAGATCTGTGATTTAACATTCCTATTGAAATAAGTCGTAATGAGCTTTATTCAATATTTAAGCCATTAACTATTGTCCTACTGCAAGAATGGACTAAGTTGCTAGAAGAGCAAAGGATTGGAATTTCACTGACAAGGAGCTGAAGTTGAAAAAGAACACTTGTATCCAAGGCCTTGATATTATATATTTAAAGAAACCATCACTCACCAGTTGTGGAGCCAGTGGTAGAGCCAGTTGTAGTTGGTGTCTCTGTTGTCGTTGCTCCTTCTGAAAAATATTAAAGACATTCAAAAACACAAGACACCAACACAGTTACTAAAACTACTCCAGTCGCGTTTCACTGCGAGATGATGTGATTTGTGTTGGGAAAAAATATGCTAAAACTGAAATGTTGATACACATTGCAACCCTTAAATCAGAATGGGCCAATTATCTTGAAGAACAAAGTAGTGGGTTTTCACTGTCAAGGAGGTAAATCTGAAAGAGCACAGTTGTGTTAAAAGGCTTGCTAATATTTATTGAAAGAATACAGCACTCACCTGTTGTGGAACTGGCAGTAGGCCCAGTTGTGGTGGGTGTCCCTGCTGTTGTAGTTGTTTTTGCTGAAGAAAAGCAAAATCATTCACAACTATTACATCCAACTTGAACTGGGACAACATTGAGAAAGTTTCAACATGAATCAGCAGTTACTGCACAATGTTACGGCTTTAACTGGAGTATTGTGCCCAATTCTGGGCACCGCACATTAGGAAAGATGTGAAGGCCTTAGAGATGGTGCAGAAAAGATATACAAGAATAGTTTGAGGAGTGAGAGACTTCAGTTATGAGGAGACACTGAAAAAGCTGGGGTTGTTCTCCTTAGAGCAGAGAAGGTTGAGAGGAGATTTTATAGAGGTGTTCAAAATCATGAGCGATCTCGACAGAGTAGATAGAGAGAAACTGTTCCCATTGGCGGAAGAGTTGAGAACCAGAGAACACAGAATTATGGTGATTGGCAGAAGAACCAAAGGCGACATGAGGAAAAACTTTATTACGCAGCGAGTGATTATGATCTGGAATGCACTCCCAGAAAGGGTGGTGGAGGCAGATTCAATTGTGGCTTTCAACAGGGAATCGGATAAGTACCTGAAGGATAAAACATTGCCAGGGCTACGGGGAAAGGGCAGGGGAGTGGAACTAGATGAAGTTCTGTTGTAGAGATCCGGCACGGGCTCGATGTGCCAAATAGTCTCCTTCTATGCTGTGACCATTCTATCATTCTATGATTCAATTATGTTCTGTTCATGAATACAGGACTGGCTGATTTTAAAGGTCCTCATTTAAGGAAGATGTGTGATTTAACGTTCCTATTGAAATAAGTCATAACGAGCTTTATTCAATATTGAAGCCATTAACTATTGTCCTACTGCAGGAATGGACTAATTTGCTAGAAGAGCAAAGTAATGAACTTTCACTGACAAAGAGCTGAAGTTGAAAAAGAACCCTTGTATCTAAGGCCTTGATATTATATATTGAAAGAAGCCATCACTCACCAGTTGTGGAGCCAGTGGGCAAGCCAGTTGTAGTTGGTGTCCCTGTTGCCGTAGTTCCTACTGAAAAATATTAAAGACATTAAAAACATAAGACTCCAACTCAGTTACTGAAACTTCTCCAGTCGCGTTTCACCGTGAAATGATGTGATTTGTGTTGGGAAAAAATATGCTAAAAATGAAATGTAGATACACATTGCAACCCTTAATCAGAATGGGCCAATTAGCATGAAGAACAAAGTAGTGGGTTTTCACTGTCAAGGAGGTAAATCTGAAAGAGCGCAGTTGTGTTAAAAGGTTTGCTAATGTTTATTGAAAGAAGACATCACTCACCTGTTGTGGAACTGGCAGTAGACCCAGTTGTGGTGGTTGGCCCTGCTGTTGTAGTTGTTTCTGCTGAAGAAAAACAAAAGCATTCACAACTATTACATCCAACTTGAACTGGGATAGCATTGAGAGAGTTTAAACATGAATCAGCAGTTACTGCACAAATTAAAAGAGTATGCAAAAGCGTTTTAAAACCAACACTACGGGTGCCAAATCAGACTGTGTCCAGCCTTAATATTAGTTGTGTCTTCCATCTGTGTCACTGACAAACTCTCCATCAAGTGAGTGACATTTGGGAAGCTCGACTTTGGGACACTTAATCCATTCAGCATATCTTGGTCTAAGACTACATTGATATTTAGAATACAGAGGGTACATTGAAAACATAAATGAGACTTCGGCAGGAAAATAATACTATCCTTCACAAAACGAGTATCACAGTTTGTGATGGAGATACAACATCATTGAAGAGCCCCACAGCTCTTACTCTCAATTAGCCAACAGCTGAACACTACAGTCCCATCTGGAGCGATTCCCTGTATATCAAGATACTTCATGCAGAACTCTATGAAGCTCATCACCGTATTACTAACTGCCCACGACAAACTCTATTGTGCTGCTACATTCTGCATGATAATTTCAGTTGCATGATCTCATTATCTTTTTGGGACATGTTCCGGTCACTAAGACAGGACAGGCTGATTATAAAGGCCTACATTTAAGGAAGATGGGTGTTCAAATGTGCCTATTGAAACAGGTCGTAACGAGCTTTATTCAATATTGAAGCCATTAACTATTGTCCTACAGCAGGAATGGACTAAGTTACTAGAAGAGCAAAGGAATGGACTTTCACTGACAAGGAGCTGGAGTTGAAAAAGAACACTTGTAGCTAAGACCTTGATATTATATATTGATAAAAGCCATCACTCACCAGTTGTAGAGGAGGTGGTCGAGCCAATTGTAGTTGGTGTCTCTGTTGTAGTTGTTCCTTCTGAAAAATATTAAAGACTTTGTAAACCACAAGACTCCAAGTCAGTTCCGAAACTACTCCAGTCGAGTGTCACCGCGAGATGATGTGATTTGTGTTGGGTAAAAATATGCTAAAAAATGAAAGGTACATACACATTGCATCCCTTAAAAAGAATGGACCAATTATCTTGAAGAACAAAGTAGTGGGTTTTCAGTGTCAAGGAGGTAAATCTGAAAGTGCACATTTATGTTAAAAGGCTTTCTAATGTTTATTGAAAGAATACAGCACTCACCAATTGTGGAACTGGCAGTAAACCCAGTTGTGGTGGGTGTCCCTGCTGTTGTAGTTGTTTCAGCTGAAGAAAAACAAAAGCATTCACAACTATTACATCCAACTTGAACTTGGACAGCATTGAGAGAGTTTCAAAATGAATCAGCAGTTACTGCACAATGTTACGGCTTTAACTGGATTATTGTGCCCGATTCTGGGCACCACACCTTAAGAAGGATGTGAAGGCATTAGAGATGGTGCTGAAAGGATATACAAATATAGTTCGAGGAGTGAGAGACTTCAGATATGAGGAGACACTGAAAAAGCTGGGGTTGTTCTCCTTAGAAAAGAGAAGGTTGAGAGGAGATTTTATAGAGGTGTTCAACATCATGAGGGATCTCGACAGAGTAGATAGAGAGAAACTGTTCCCATTGGCGGAAGAGTTGAGAACCAGAGAACACAGAATTATGGTGACTGGCAGAAGAACCGAAGGCGACATGAGGAACAACTTTATTACGCAGCGAGTGATTATGATCTGGAAAGCACTCCCAGAAAGGGTGGTGGAGGCAGATTCAATTGTGGCTTTCAACGGGGAATCGGATAAGTACCTGAAGGATAAAACATTGCCAGGGCTACGGGGAAAGGGCAGGGGAGTGGAACTAGATGAAGTTCTGTTGTAGAGATCCGGCACGGGCTCGATGTGCCAAATAGTCTCCTTCTATGCTGTGACCATTCTATCATTCTATGATTCAATGATGTTCTGTTCATGAATACAGGACTGGCTGATTTTAAAGGTCCTCATTTAAGGAAGATGTGTGATTTAACGTTCCTATTGAAATAAGTCATAACGAGCTTTATTCAATATTGAAGCCATTAACTATTGTCCTACTGCAGGAATGGACTAATTTGCTAGAAGAGCAAAGTAATGAACTTTCACTGACAAAGAGCTGAAGTTGAAAAAGAACCCTTGTATCTAAGGCCTTGATATTATATATTGAAAGAAGCCATCACTCACCAGTTGTGGAGCCAGTGGGCAAGCCAGTTGTAGTTGGTGTCCCTGTTGCCGTAGTTCCTACTGAAAAATATTAAAGACATTAAAAACATAAGACTCCAACTCAGTTACTGAAACTTCTCCAGTCGCGTTTCACCGTGAAATGATGTGATTTGTGTTGGGAAAAAATATGCTAAAAATGAAATGTAGATACACATTGCAACCCTTAATCAGAATGGGCCAATTAGCATGAAGAACAAAGTAGTGGGTTTTCACTGTCAAGGAGGTAAATCTGAAAGAGCGCAGTTGTGTTAAAAGGTTTGCTAATGTTTATTGAAAGAAGACATCACTCACCTGTTGTGGAACTGGCAGTAGACCCAGTTGTGGTGGTTGGCCCTGCTGTTGTAGTTGTTTCTGCTGAAGAAAAACAAAAGCATTCACAACTATTACATCCAACTTGAACTGGGACAGCATTGAGAGAGTTTAAACATGAATCAGCAGTTACTGCACAAATTAAAAGAGTATGCAAAAGCGTTTTAAAACCAACACTACGGGTGCCAAATCAGACTGTGTCCAGCCTTAATATTAGTTGTGTCTTCCATCTGTGTCACTGACAAACTCTCCATCAAGTGAGTGACATTTGGGAAGCTCGACTTTGGGACACTTAATCCATTCAGCATATCTTGGTCTAAGACTACATTGATATTTAGAATACAGAGGGTACATTGAAAACATAAATGAGACTTCGGCAGGAAAATAATACTATCCTTCACAAAACGAGTATCACAGTTTGTGATGGAGATACAACATCATTGAAGAGCCCCACAGCTCTTACTCTCAATTAGCCAACAGCTGAACACTACAGTCCCATCTGGAGCGATTCCCTGTATATCAAGATACTTCATGCAGAACTCTATGAAGCTCATCACCGTATTACTAACTGCCCACGACAAACTCTATTGTGCTGCTACATTCTGCATGATAATTTCAGTTGCATGATCTCATTATCTTTTTGGGACATGTTCCGGTCACTAAGACAGGACAGGCTGATTATAAAGGCCTACATTTAAGGAAGATGGGTGTTCAAATGTGCCTATTGAAACAGGTCGTAACGAGCTTTATTCAATATTGAAGCCATTAACTATTGTCCTACAGCAGGAATGGACTAAGTTACTAGAAGAGCAAAGGAATGGACTTTCACTGACAAGGAGCTGGAGTTGAAAAAGAACACTTGTAGCTAAGACCTTGATATTATATATTGATAAAAGCCATCACTCACCAGTTGTAGAGGAGGTGGTCGAGCCAATTGTAGTTGGTGTCTCTGTTGTAGTTGTTCCTTCTGAAAAATATTAAAGACTTTGTAAACCACAAGACTCCAAGTCAGTTCCGAAACTACTCCAGTCGAGTGTCACCGCGAGATGATGTGATTTGTGTTGGGTAAAAATATGCTAAAAAATGAAAGGTACATACACATTGCATCCCTTAAAAAGAATGGACCAATTATCTTGAAGAACAAAGTAGTGGGTTTTCAGTGTCAAGGAGGTAAATCTGAAAGTGCACATTTATGTTAAAAGGCTTTCTAATGTTTATTGAAAGAATACAGCACTCACCAATTGTGGAACTGGCAGTAAACCCAGTTGTGGTGGGTGTCCCTGCTGTTGTAGTTGTTTCAGCTGAAGAAAAACAAAAGCATTCACAACTATTACATCCAACTTGAACTTGGACAGCATTGAGAGAGTTTCAAAATGAATCAGCAGTTACTGCACAATGTTACGGCTTTAACTGGATTATTGTGCCCGATTCTGGGCACCACACCTTAAGAAGGATGTGAAGGCATTAGAGATGGTGCTGAAAGGATATACAAATATAGTTCGAGGAGTGAGAGACTTCAGATATGAGGAGACACTGAAAAAGCTGGGGTTGTTCTCCTTAGAAAAGAGAAGGTTGAGAGGAGATTTTATAGAGGTGTTCAACATCATGAGGGATCTCGACAGAGTAGATAGAGAGAAACTGTTCCCATTGGCGGAAGAGTTGAGAACCAGAGAACACAGAATTATGGTGACTGGCAGAAGAACCGAAGGCGACATGAGGAACAACTTTATTACGCAGCGAGTGATTATGATCTGGAAAGCACTCCCAGAAAGGGTGGTGGAGGCAGATTCAATTGTGGCTTTCAACGGGGAATCGGATAAGTACCTGAAGGATAAAACATTGCCAGGGCTACGGGGAAAGGGCAGGGGAGTGGAACTAGATGAAGTTCTGTTGTAGAGATCCGGCACGGGCTCGATGTGCCAAATAGTCTCCTTCTATGCTGTGACCATTCTATCATTCTATGATTCAATGATGTTCTGTTCATGAATACAGGACTGGCTGATTTTAAAGGTCCTCATTTAAGGAAGATGTGTGATTTAACGTTCCTATTGAAATAAGTCATAACGAGCTTTATTCAATATTGAAGCCATTAACTATTGTCCTACTGCAGGAATGGACTAATTTGCTAGAAGAGCAAAGTAATGAACTTTCACTGACAAAGAGCTGAAGTTGAAAAAGAACCCTTGTATCTAAGGCCTTGATATTATATATTGAAAGAAGCCATCACTCACCAGTTGTGGAGCCAGTGGGCAAGCCAGTTGTAGTTGGTGTCCCTGTTGCCGTAGTTCCTACTGAAAAATATTAAAGACATTAAAAACATAAGACTCCAACTCAGTTACTGAAACTTCTCCAGTCGCGTTTCACCGTGAAATGATGTGATTTGTGTTGGGAAAAAATATGCTAAAAATGAAATGTAGATACACATTGCAACCCTTAATCAGAATGGGCCAATTAGCATGAAGAACAAAGTAGTGGGTTTTCACTGTCAAGGAGGTAAATCTGAAAGAGCGCAGTTGTGTTAAAAGGTTTGCTAATGTTTATTGAAAGAAGACATCACTCACCTGTTGTGGAACTGGCAGTAGACCCAGTTGTGGTGGTTGGCCCTGCTGTTGTAGTTGTTTCTGCTGAAGAAAAACAAAAGCATTCACAACTATTACATCCAACTTGAACTGGGACAGCATTGAGAGAGTTTAAACATGAATCAGCAGTTACTGCACAAATTAAAAGAGTATGCAAAAGCGTTTTAAAACCAACACTACGGGTGCCAAATCAGACTGTGTCCAGCCTTAATATTAGTTGTGTCTTCCATCTGTGTCACTGACAAACTCTCCATCAAGTGAGTGACATTTGGGAAGCTCGACTTTGGGACACTTAATCCATTCAGCATATCTTGGTCTAAGACTACATTGATATTTAGAATACAGAGGGTACATTGAAAACATAAATGAGACTTCGGCAGGAAAATAATACTATCCTTCACAAAACGAGTATCACAGTTTGTGATGGAGATACAACATCATTGAAGAGCCCCACAGCTCTTACTCTCAATTAGCCAACAGCTGAACACTACAGTCCCATCTGGAGCGATTCCCTGTATATCAAGATACTTCATGCAGAACTCTATGAAGCTCATCACCGTATTACTAACTGCCCACGACAAACTCTATTGTGCTGCTACATTCTGCATGATAATTTCAGTTGCATGATCTCATTATCTTTTTGGGACATGTTCCGGTCACTAAGACAGGACAGGCTGATTATAAAGGCCTACATTTAAGGAAGATGGGTGTTCAAATGTGCCTATTGAAACAGGTCGTAACGAGCTTTATTCAATATTGAAGCCATTAACTATTGTCCTACAGCAGGAATGGACTAAGTTACTAGAAGAGCAAAGGAATGGACTTTCACTGACAAGGAGCTGGAGTTGAAAAAGAACACTTGTAGCTAAGACCTTGATATTATATATTGATAAAAGCCATCACTCACCAGTTGTAGAGGAGGTGGTCGAGCCAATTGTAGTTGGTGTCTCTGTTGTAGTTGTTCCTTCTGAAAAATATTAAAGACTTTGTAAACCACAAGACTCCAAGTCAGTTCCGAAACTACTCCAGTCGAGTGTCACCGCGAGATGATGTGATTTGTGTTGGGTAAAAATATGCTAAAAAATGAAAGGTACATACACATTGCATCCCTTAAAAAGAATGGACCAATTATCTTGAAGAACAAAGTAGTGGGTTTTCAGTGTCAAGGAGGTAAATCTGAAAGTGCACATTTATGTTAAAAGGCTTTCTAATGTTTATTGAAAGAATACAGCACTCACCAATTGTGGAACTGGCAGTAAACCCAGTTGTGGTGGGTGTCCCTGCTGTTGTAGTTGTTTCAGCTGAAGAAAAACAAAAGCATTCACAACTATTACATCCAACTTGAACTTGGACAGCATTGAGAGAGTTTCAAAATGAATCAGCAGTTACTGCACAATGTTACGGCTTTAACTGGATTATTGTGCCCGATTCTGGGCACCACACCTTAAGAAGGATGTGAAGGCATTAGAGATGGTGCTGAAAGGATATACAAATATAGTTCGAGGAGTGAGAGACTTCAGATATGAGGAGACACTGAAAAAGCTGGGGTTGTTCTCCTTAGAAAAGAGAAGGTTGAGAGGAGATTTTATAGAGGTGTTCAACATCATGAGGGATCTCGACAGAGTAGATAGAGAGAAACTGTTCCCATTGGCGGAAGAGTTGAGAACCAGAGAACACAGAATTATGGTGACTGGCAGAAGAACCGAAGGCGACATGAGGAACAACTTTATTACGCAGCGAGTGATTATGATCTGGAAAGCACTCCCAGAAAGGGTGGTGGAGGCAGATTCAATTGTGGCTTTCAACGGGGAATCGGATAAGTACCTGAAGGATAAAACATTGCCAGGGCTACGGGGAAAGGGCAGGGGAGTGGAACTAGATGAAGTTCTGTTGTAGAGATCCGGCACGGGCTCGATGTGCCAAATAGTCTCCTTCTATGCTGTGACCATTCTATCATTCTATGATTCAATGATGTTCTGTTCATGAATACAGGACTGGCTGATTTTAAAGGTCCTCATTTAAGGAAGATGTGTGATTTAACGTTCCTATTGAAATAAGTCATAACGAGCTTTATTCAATATTGAAGCCATTAACTATTGTCCTACTGCAGGAATGGACTAATTTGCTAGAAGAGCAAAGTAATGAACTTTCACTGACAAAGAGCTGAAGTTGAAAAAGAACCCTTGTATCTAAGGCCTTGATATTATATATTGAAAGAAGCCATCACTCACCAGTTGTGGAGCCAGTGGGCAAGCCAGTTGTAGTTGGTGTCCCTGTTGCCGTAGTTCCTACTGAAAAATATTAAAGACATTAAAAACATAAGACTCCAACTCAGTTACTGAAACTTCTCCAGTCGCGTTTCACCGTGAAATGATGTGATTTGTGTTGGGAAAAAATATGCTAAAAATGAAATGTAGATACACATTGCAACCCTTAATCAGAATGGGCCAATTAGCATGAAGAACAAAGTAGTGGGTTTTCACTGTCAAGGAGGTAAATCTGAAAGAGCGCAGTTGTGTTAAAAGGTTTGCTAATGTTTATTGAAAGAAGACATCACTCACCTGTTGTGGAACTGGCAGTAGACCCAGTTGTGGTGGTTGGCCCTGCTGTTGTAGTTGTTTCTGCTGAAGAAAAACAAAAGCATTCACAACTATTACATCCAACTTGAACTGGGACAGCATTGAGAGAGTTTAAACATGAATCAGCAGTTACTGCACAAATTAAAAGAGTATGCAAAAGCGTTTTAAAACCAACACTACGGGTGCCAAATCAGACTGTGTCCAGCCTTAATATTAGTTGTGTCTTCCATCTGTGTCACTGACAAACTCTCCATCAAGTGAGTGACATTTGGGAAGCTCGACTTTGGGACACTTAATCCATTCAGCATATCTTGGTCTAAGACTACATTGATATTTAGAATACAGAGGGTACATTGAAAACATAAATGAGACTTCGGCAGGAAAATAATACTATCCTTCACAAAACGAGTATCACAGTTTGTGATGGAGATACAACATCATTGAAGAGCCCCACAGCTCTTACTCTCAATTAGCCAACAGCTGAACACTACAGTCCCATCTGGAGCGATTCCCTGTATATCAAGATACTTCATGCAGAACTCTATGAAGCTCATCACCGTATTACTAACTGCCCACGACAAACTCTATTGTGCTGCTACATTCTGCATGATAATTTCAGTTGCATGATCTCATTATCTTTTTGGGACATGTTCCGGTCACTAAGACAGGACAGGCTGATTATAAAGGCCTACATTTAAGGAAGATGGGTGTTCAAATGTGCCTATTGAAACAGGTCGTAACGAGCTTTATTCAATATTGAAGCCATTAACTATTGTCCTACAGCAGGAATGGACTAAGTTACTAGAAGAGCAAAGGAATGGACTTTCACTGACAAGGAGCTGGAGTTGAAAAAGAACACTTGTAGCTAAGACCTTGATATTATATATTGATAAAAGCCATCACTCACCAGTTGTAGAGGAGGTGGTCGAGCCAATTGTAGTTGGTGTCTCTGTTGTAGTTGTTCCTTCTGAAAAATATTAAAGACTTTGTAAACCACAAGACTCCAAGTCAGTTCCGAAACTACTCCAGTCGAGTGTCACCGCGAGATGATGTGATTTGTGTTGGGTAAAAATATGCTAAAAAATGAAAGGTACATACACATTGCATCCCTTAAAAAGAATGGACCAATTATCTTGAAGAACAAAGTAGTGGGTTTTCAGTGTCAAGGAGGTAAATCTGAAAGTGCACATTTATGTTAAAAGGCTTTCTAATGTTTATTGAAAGAATACAGCACTCACCAATTGTGGAACTGGCAGTAAACCCAGTTGTGGTGGGTGTCCCTGCTGTTGTAGTTGTTTCAGCTGAAGAAAAACAAAAGCATTCACAACTATTACATCCAACTTGAACTTGGACAGCATTGAGAGAGTTTCAAAATGAATCAGCAGTTACTGCACAATGTTACGGCTTTAACTGGATTATTGTGCCCGATTCTGGGCACCACACCTTAAGAAGGATGTGAAGGCATTAGAGATGGTGCTGAAAGGATATACAAATATAGTTCGAGGAGTGAGAGACTTCAGATATGAGGAGACACTGAAAAAGCTGGGGTTGTTCTCCTTAGAAAAGAGAAGGTTGAGAGGAGATTTTATAGAGGTGTTCAACATCATGAGGGATCTCGACAGAGTAGATAGAGAGAAACTGTTCCCATTGGCGGAAGAGTTGAGAACCAGAGAACACAGAATTATGGTGACTGGCAGAAGAACCGAAGGCGACATGAGGAACAACTTTATTACGCAGCGAGTGATTATGATCTGGAAAGCACTCCCAGAAAGGGTGGTGGAGGCAGATTCAATTGTGGCTTTCAACGGGGAATCGGATAAGTACCTGAAGGATAAAACATTGCCAGGGCTACGGGGAAAGGGCAGGGGAGTGGAACTAGATGAAGTTCTGTTGTAGAGATCCGGCACGGGCTCGATGTGCCAAATAGTCTCCTTCTATGCTGTGACCATTCTATCATTCTATGATTCAATGATGTTCTGTTCATGAATACAGGACTGGCTGATTTTAAAGGTCCTCATTTAAGGAAGATGTGTGATTTAACGTTCCTATTGAAATAAGTCATAACGAGCTTTATTCAATATTGAAGCCATTAACTATTGTCCTACTGCAGGAATGGACTAATTTGCTAGAAGAGCAAAGTAATGAACTTTCACTGACAAAGAGCTGAAGTTGAAAAAGAACCCTTGTATCTAAGGCCTTGATATTATATATTGAAAGAAGCCATCACTCACCAGTTGTGGAGCCAGTGGGCAAGCCAGTTGTAGTTGGTGTCCCTGTTGCCGTAGTTCCTACTGAAAAATATTAAAGACATTAAAAACATAAGACTCCAACTCAGTTACTGAAACTTCTCCAGTCGCGTTTCACCGTGAAATGATGTGATTTGTGTTGGGAAAAAATATGCTAAAAATGAAATGTAGATACACATTGCAACCCTTAATCAGAATGGGCCAATTAGCATGAAGAACAAAGTAGTGGGTTTTCACTGTCAAGGAGGTAAATCTGAAAGAGCGCAGTTGTGTTAAAAGGTTTGCTAATGTTTATTGAAAGAAGACATCACTCACCTGTTGTGGAACTGGCAGTAGACCCAGTTGTGGTGGTTGGCCCTGCTGTTGTAGTTGTTTCTGCTGAAGAAAAACAAAAGCATTCACAACTATTACATCCAACTTGAACTGGGACAGCATTGAGAGAGTTTAAACATGAATCAGCAGTTACTGCACAAATTAAAAGAGTATGCAAAAGCGTTTTAAAACCAACACTACGGGTGCCAAATCAGACTGTGTCCAGCCTTAATATTAGTTGTGTCTTCCATCTGTGTCACTGACAAACTCTCCATCAAGTGAGTGACATTTGGGAAGCTCGACTTTGGGACACTTAATCCATTCAGCATATCTTGGTCTAAGACTACATTGATATTTAGAATACAGAGGGTACATTGAAAACATAAATGAGACTTCGGCAGGAAAATAATACTATCCTTCACAAAACGAGTATCACAGTTTGTGATGGAGATACAACATCATTGAAGAGCCCCACAGCTCTTACTCTCAATTAGCCAACAGCTGAACACTACAGTCCCATCTGGAGCGATTCCCTGTATATCAAGATACTTCATGCAGAACTCTATGAAGCTCATCACCGTATTACTAACTGCCCACGACAAACTCTATTGTGCTGCTACATTCTGCATGATAATTTCAGTTGCATGATCTCATTATCTTTTTGGGACATGTTCCGGTCACTAAGACAGGACAGGCTGATTATAAAGGCCTACATTTAAGGAAGATGGGTGTTCAAATGTGCCTATTGAAACAGGTCGTAACGAGCTTTATTCAATATTGAAGCCATTAACTATTGTCCTACAGCAGGAATGGACTAAGTTACTAGAAGAGCAAAGGAATGGACTTTCACTGACAAGGAGCTGGAGTTGAAAAAGAACACTTGTAGCTAAGACCTTGATATTATATATTGATAAAAGCCATCACTCACCAGTTGTAGAGGAGGTGGTCGAGCCAATTGTAGTTGGTGTCTCTGTTGTAGTTGTTCCTTCTGAAAAATATTAAAGACTTTGTAAACCACAAGACTCCAAGTCAGTTCCGAAACTACTCCAGTCGAGTGTCACCGCGAGATGATGTGATTTGTGTTGGGTAAAAATATGCTAAAAAATGAAAGGTACATACACATTGCATCCCTTAAAAAGAATGGACCAATTATCTTGAAGAACAAAGTAGTGGGTTTTCAGTGTCAAGGAGGTAAATCTGAAAGTGCACATTTATGTTAAAAGGCTTTCTAATGTTTATTGA
The DNA here is from genome assembly GCF_052327205.1 of Somniosus microcephalus. Lineage (NCBI taxonomy): Eukaryota > Metazoa > Chordata > Chondrichthyes > Squaliformes > Somniosidae > Somniosus > Somniosus microcephalus. Next base: position 36,237,533 of record NC_141003.1, on the reverse strand, counting down.
AAGAATACAGCACTCACCAATTGTGGAACTGGCAGTAAACCCAGTTGTGGTGGGTGTCCCTGCTGTTGTAGTTGTTTCAGCTGAAGAAAAACAAAAGCATTCACAACTATTACATCCAACTTGAACTTGGACAGCATTGAGAGAGTTTCAAAATGAATCAGCAGTTACTGCACAATGTTACGGCTTTAACTGGATTATTGTGCCCGATTCTGGGCACCACACCTTAAGAAGGATGTGAAGGCATTAGAGATGGTGCTGAAAGGATATACAAATATAGTTCGAGGAGTGAGAGACTTCAGATATGAGGAGACACTGAAAAAGCTGGGGTTGTTCTCCTTAGAAAAGAGAAGGTTGAGAGGAGATTTTATAGAGGTGTTCAACATCATGAGGGATCTCGACAGAGTAGATAGAGAGAAACTGTTCCCATTGGCGGAAGAGTTGAGAACCAGAGAACACAGAATTATGGTGACTGGCAGAAGAACCGAAGGCGACATGAGGAACAACTTTATTACGCAGCGAGTGATTATGATCTGGAAAGCACTCCCAGAAAGGGTGGTGGAGGCAGATTCAATTGTGGCTTTCAACAGGGAATCGGATAAGTACCTGAAGGATAAAACATTGCCAGGGCTACGGGGAAAGGGCAGGGGAGTGGAACTAGATGAAGTTCTGTTGTAGAGATCCGGCACGGGCTCGATGGGCCGAATGGTCTTCTTCTGTGCTGTGACCATTCTATGATTCTATGATTGTATGATATTCTGTTCACGAATACAGGACTGGCTGATTTTAAAGGTCCTCATTTAAGGAAGATCTGTGATTTAACATTCCTATTGAAATAAGTCGTAATGAGCTTTATTCAATATTTAAGCCATTAACTATTGTCCTACTGCAAGAATGGACTAAGTTGCTAGAAGAGCAAAGGATTGGAATTTCACTGACAAGGAGCTGAAGTTGAAAAAGAACACTTGTATCCAAGGCCTTGATATTATATATTTAAAGAAACCATCACTCACCAGTTGTGGAGCCAGTGGTAGAGCCAGTTGTAGTTGGTGTCTCTGTTGTCGTTGCTCCTTCTGAAAAATATTAAAGACATTCAAAAACACAAGACACCAACACAGTTACTAAAACTACTCCAGTCGCGTTTCACTGCGAGATGATGTGATTTGTGTTGGGAAAAAATATGCTAAAACTGAAATGTTGATACACATTGCAACCCTTAATCAGAATGGGCCAATTATCTTGAAGAACAAAGTAGTGGGTTTTCACTGTCAAGGAGGTAAATCTGAAAGAGCACAGTTGTGTTAAAAGGCTTGCTAATATTTATTGAAAGAATACAGCACTCACCTGTTGTGGAACTGGCAGTAGGCCCAGTTGTGGTGGGTGTCCCTGCTGTTGTAGTTGTTTCTGCTGAAGAAAAGCAAAATCATTCACAACTATTACATCCAACTTGAACTGGGACAACATTGAGAAAGTTTCAACATGAATCAGCAGTTACTGCACAATGTTACGGCTTTAACTGGAGTATTGTGCCCAATTCTGGGCACCGCACATTAGGAAAGATGTGAAGGCCTTAGAGATGGTGCAGAAAAGATATACAAGAATAGTTTGAGGAGTGAGAGACTTCAGTTATGAGGAGACACTGAAAAAGCTGGGGTTGTTCTCCTTAGAGCAGAGAAGGTTGAGAGGAGATTTTATAGAGGTGTTCAAAATCATGAGCGATCTCGACAGAGTAGATAGAGAGAAACTGTTCCCATTGGCGGAAGAGTTGAGAACCAGAGAACACAGATTTATGGTGATTGGCAGAAGAACCAAAGGCGACATGAGGAAAAACTTTATTACGCAGCGAGTGATTATGATCTGGAATGCACTCCCAGAAAGGGTGGTGGAGGCAGATTCAATTGTGGCTTTCAACGGGGAATCGGATAAGTACCTGAAGGATAATACTTTGCCAGGGCTACGGGGAAAGGGCAGGGGAGTGGAACTAGATGAAGTTCTGTTGTAGAGATCCGGCACGGGCTCGATGTGCCAAATAGTCTCCTTCTATGCTGTGACCATTCTATCATTCTATGATTCAATGATGTTCTGTTCATGAATACAGGACTGGCTGATTTTAAAGGTCCTCATTTAAGGAAGATGTGTGATTTAACGTTCCTATTGAAATAAGTCATAACGAGCTTTATTCAATATTGAAGCCATTAACTATTGTCCTACTGCAGGAATGGACTAATTTGCTAGAAGAGCAAAGTAATGAACTTTCACTGACAAAGAGCTGAAGTTGAAAAAGAACCCTTGTATCTAAGGCCTTGATATTATATATTGAAAGAAGCCATCACTCACCAGTTGTGGAGCCAGTGGGCAAGCCAGTTGTAGTTGGTGTCCCTGTTGCCGTAGTTCCTACTGAAAAATATTAAAGACATTAAAAACATAAGACTCCAACTCAGTTACTGAAACTTCTCCAGTCGCGTTTCACCGTGAAATGATGTGATTTGTGTTGGGAAAAAATATGCTAAAAATGAAATGTAGATACACATTGCAACCCTTAATCAGAATGGGCCAATTAGCATGAAGAACAAAGTAGTGGGTTTTCACTGTCAAGGAGGTAAATCTGAAAGAGCGCAGTTGTGTTAAAAGGTTTGCTAATGTTTATTGAAAGAAGACATCACTCACCTGTTGTGGAACTGGCAGTAGACCCAGTTGTGGTGGTTGGCCCTGCTGTTGTAGTTGTTTCTGCTGAAGAAAAACAAAAGCATTCACAACTATTACATCCAACTTGAACTGGGACAGCATTGAGAGAGTTTAAACATGAATCAGCAGTTACTGCACAAATTAAAAGAGTATGCAAAAGCGTTTTAAAACCAACACTACGGGTGCCAAATCAGACTGTGTCCAGCCTTAATATTAGTTGTGTCTTCCATCTGTGTCACTGACAAACTCTCCATCAAGTGAGTGACATTTGGGAAGCTCGACTTTGGGACACTTAATCCATTCAGCATATCTTGGTCTAAGACTACATTGATATTTAGAATACAGAGGGTACATTGAAAACATAAATGAGACTTCGGCAGGAAAATAATACTATCCTTCACAAAACGAGTATCACAGTTTGTGATGGAGATACAACATCATTGAAGAGCCCCACAGCTCTTACTCTCAATTAGCCAACAGCTGAACACTACAGTCCCATCTGGAGCGATTCCCTGTATATCAAGATACTTCATGCAGAACTCTATGAAGCTCATCACCGTATTACTAACTGCCCATGACAAACTCTATTGTGCTGCTACATTCTGCATGATAATTTCAGTTGCATGATCTCATTATCTTTTTGGGACATGTTCCGGTCACTAAGACAGGACAGGCTGATTATAAAGGCCTACATTTAAGGAAGATGGGTGTTCAAATGTGCCTATTGAAACAGGTCGTAACGAGCTTTATTCAATATTGAAGCCATTAACTATTGTCCTACAGCAGGAATGGACTAAGTTACTAGAAGAGCAAAGGAATGGACTTTCACTGACAAGGAGCTGGAGTTGAAAAAGAACACTTGTAGCTAAGACCTTGATATTATATATTGATAAAAGCCATCACTCACCAGTTGTAGAGGAGGTGGTCGAGCCAATTGTAGTTGGTGTCTCTGTTGTAGTTGTTCCTTCTGAAAAATATTAAAGACTTTGTAAACCACAAGACTCCAAGTCAGTTCCGAAACTACTCCAGTCGAGTGTCACCGCGAGATGATGTGATTTGTGTTGGGTAAAAATATGCTAAAAAATGAAAGGTACATACACATTGCATCCCTTAAAAAGAATGGACCAATTATCTTGAAGAACAAAGTAGTGGGTTTTCAGTGTCAAGGAGGTAAATCTGAAAGTGCACATTTATGTTAAAAGGCTTTCTAATGTTTATTGAAAGAATACAGCACTCACCAATTGTGGAACTGGCAGTAAACCCAGTTGTGGTGGGTGTCCCTGCTGTTGTAGTTGTTTCAGCTGAAGAAAAACAAAAGCATTCACAACTATTACATCCAACTTGAACTTGGACAGCATTGAGAGAGTTTCAAAATGAATCAGCAGTTACTGCACAATGTTACGGCTTTAACTGGATTATTGTGCCCGATTCTGGGCACCACACCTTAAGAAGGATGTGAAGGCATTAGAGATGGTGCTGAAAGGATATACAAATATAGTTCGAGGAGTGAGAGACTTCAGATATGAGGAGACACTGAAAAAGCTGGGGTTGTTCTCCTTAGAAAAGAGAAGGTTGAGAGGAGATTTTATAGAGGTGTTCAACATCATGAGGGATCTCGACAGAGTAGATAGAGAGAAACTGTTCCCATTGGCGGAAGAGTTGAGAACCAGAGAACACAGAATTATGGTGACTGGCAGAAGAACCGAAGGCGACATGAGGAACAACTTTATTACGCAGCGAGTGATTATGATCTGGAAAGCACTCCCAGAAAGGGTGGTGGAGGCAGATTCAATTGTGGCTTTCAACGGGGAATCGGATAAGTACCTGAAGGATAAAACATTGCCAGGGCTACGGGGAAAGGGCAGGGGAGTGGAACTAGATGAAGTTCTGTTGTAGAGATCCGGCACGGGCTCGATGGGCCGAATGGTCTTCTTCTGTGCTGTGACCATTCTATGATTCTATGATTGTATGATATTCTGTTCACGAATACAGGACTGGCTGATTTTAAAGGTCCTCATTTAAGGAAGATCTGTGATTTAACATTCCTATTGAAATAAGTCGTAATGAGCTTTATTCAATATTTAAGCCATTAACTATTGTCCTACTGCAAGAATGGACTAAGTTGCTAGAAGAGCAAAGGATTGGAATTTCACTGACAAGGAGCTGAAGTTGAAAAAGAACACTTGTATCCAAGGCCTTGATATTATATATTTAAAGAAACCATCACTCACCAGTTGTGGAGCCAGTGGTAGAGCCAGTTGTAGTTGGTGTCTCTGTTGTCGTTGCTCCTTCTGAAAAATATTAAAGACATTCAAAAACACAAGACACCAACACAGTTACTAAAACTACTCCAGTCGCGTTTCACTGCGAGATGATGTGATTTGTGTTGGGAAAAAATATGCTAAAACTGAAATGTTGATACACATTGCAACCCTTAAATCAGAATGGGCCAATTATCTTGAAGAACAAAGTAGTGGGTTTTCACTGTCAAGGAGGTAAATCTGAAAGAGCACAGTTGTGTTAAAAGGCTTGCTAATATTTATTGAAAGAATACAGCACTCACCTGTTGTGGAACTGGCAGTAGGTCCAGTTGTGGTGGGTGTCCCTGCTGTTGTAGTTGTTTCTGCTGAAGAAAAGCAAAATCATTCACAACTATTACATCCAACTTGAACTGGGACAACATTGAGAAAGTTTCAACATGAATCAGCAGTTACTGCACAATGTTACGGCTTTAACTGGAGTATTGTGCCCAATTCTGGGCACCGCACATTAGGAAAGATGTGAAGGCCTTAGAGATGGTGCAGAAAAGATATACAAGAATAGTTTGAGGAGTGAGAGACTTCAGTTATGAGGAGACACTGAAAAAGCTGGGGTTGTTCTCCTTAGAGCAGAGAAGGTTGAGAGGAGATTTTATAGAGGTGTTCAAAATCATGAGCGATCTCGACAGAGTAGATAGAGAGAAACTGTTCCCATTGGCGGAAGAGTTGAAAACCAGAGAACACAGATTTATGGTGATTGGCAGAAGAACCAAAGGCGACATGAGGAAAAACTTTATTATGCAGCGAGTGATTATGATCTGGAATGCACTCCCAGAAAGGGTGGTGGAGGCAGATTCAATTGTGGCTTTCAACGGGGAATCGGATAAGTACCTGAAGGATAATACTTTGCCAGGGCTACGGGGAAAGGGCAGGGGAGTGGAACTAGATGAAGTTCTGTTGTAGAGATCCGGCACGGGCTCGATGTGCCAAATAGTCTCCTTCTATGCTGTGACCATTCTATCATTCTATGATTCAATGATGTTCTGTTCATGAATACAGGACTGGCTGATTTTAAAGGTCCTCATTTAAGGAAGATGTGTGATTTAACGTTCCTATTGAAATAAGTCATAACGAGCTTTATTCAATATTGAAGCCATTAACTATTGTCCTACTGCAGGAATGGACTAATTTGCTAGAAGAGCAAAGTAATGAACTTTCACTGACAAAGAGCTGAAGTTGAAAAAGAACCCTTGTATCTAAGGCCTTGATATTATATATTGAAAGAAGCCATCACTCACCAGTTGTGGAGCCAGTGGGCAAGCCAGTTGTAGTTGGTGTCCCTGTTGCCGTAGTTCCTACTGAAAAATATTAAAGACATTAAAAACATAAGACTCCAACTCAGTTACTGAAACTTCTCCAGTCGCGTTTCACCGTGAAATGATGTGATTTGTGTTGGGAAAAAATATGCTAAAAATGAAATGTAGATACACATTGCAACCCTTAATCAGAATGGGCCAATTAGCATGAAGAACAAAGTAGTGGGTTTTCACTGTCAAGGAGGTAAATCTGAAAGAGCGCAGTTGTGTTAAAAGGTTTGCTAATGTTTATTGAAAGAAGACATCACTCACCTGTTGTGGAACTGGCAGTAGACCCAGTTGTGGTGGTTGGCCCTGCTGTTGTAGTTGTTTCTGCTGAAGAAAAACAAAAGCATTCACAACTATTACATCCAACTTGAACTGGGACAGCATTGAGAGAGTTTAAACATGAATCAGCAGTTACTGCACAAATTAAAAGAGTATGCAAAAGCGTTTTAAAACCAACACTACGGGTGCCAAATCAGACTGTGTCCAGCCTTAATATTAGTTGTGTCTTCCATCTGTGTCACTGACAAACTCTCCATCAAGTGAGTGACATTTGGGAAGCTCGACTTTGGGACACTTAATCCATTCAGCATATCTTGGTCTAAGACTACATTGATATTTAGAATACAGAGGGTACATTGAAAACATAAATGAGACTTCGGCAGGAAAATAATACTATCCTTCACAAAACGAGTATCACAGTTTGTGATGGAGATACAACATCATTGAAGAGCCCCACAGCTCTTACTCTCAATTAGCCAACAGCTGAACACTACAGTCCCATCTGGAGCGATTCCCTGTATATCAAGATACTTCATGCAGAACTCTATGAAGCTCATCACCGTATTACTAACTGCCCACGACAAACTCTATTGTGCTGCTACATTCTGCATGATAATTTCAGTTGCATGATCTCATTATCTTTTTGGGACATGTTCCGGTCACTAAGACAGGACAGGCTGATTATAAAGGCCTACATTTAAGGAAGATGGGTGTTCAAATGTGCCTATTGAAACAGGTCGTAACGAGCTTTATTCAATATTGAAGCCATTAACTATTGTCCTACAGCAGGAATGGACTAAGTTACTAGAAGAGCAAAGGAATGGACTTTCACTGACAAGGAGCTGGAGTTGAAAAAGAACACTTGTAGCTAAGACCTTGATATTATATATTGATAAAAGCCATCACTCACCAGTTGTAGAGGAGGTGGTCGAGCCAATTGTAGTTGGTGTCTCTGTTGTAGTTGTTCCTTCTGAAAAATATTAAAGACTTTGTAAACCACAAGACTCCAAGTCAGTTCCGAAACTACTCCAGTCGAGTGTCACCGCGAGATGATGTGATTTGTGTTGGGTAAAAATATGCTAAAAAATGAAAGGTACATACACATTGCATCCCTTAAAAAGAATGGACCAATTATCTTGAAGAACAAAGTAGTGGGTTTTCAGTGTCAAGGAGGTAAATCTGAAAGTGCACATTTATGTTAAAAGGCTTTCTAATGTTTATTGAAAGAATACAGCACTCACCAATTGTGGAACTGGCAGTAAACCCAGTTGTGGTGGGTGTCCCTGCTGTTGTAGTTGTTTCAGCTGAAGAAAAACAAAAGCATTCACAACTATTACATCCAACTTGAACTTGGACAGCATTGAGAGAGTTTCAAAATGAATCAGCAGTTACTGCACAATGTTACGGCTTTAACTGGATTATTGTGCCCGATTCTGGGCACCACACCTTAAGAAGGATGTGAAGGCATTAGAGATGGTGCTGAAAGGATATACAAATATAGTTCGAGGAGTGAGAGACTTCAGATATGAGGAGACACTGAAAAAGCTGGGGTTGTTCTCCTTAGAAAAGAGAAGGTTGAGAGGAGATTTTATAGAGGTGTTCAACATCATGAGGGATCTCGACAGAGTAGATAGAGAGAAACTGTTCCCATTGGCGGAAGAGTTGAGAACCAGAGAACACAGAATTATGGTGACTGGCAGAAGAACCGAAGGCGACATGAGGAACAACTTTATTACGCAGCGAGTGATTATGATCTGGAAAGCACTCCCAGAAAGGGTGGTGGAGGCAGATTCAATTGTGGCTTTCAACAGGGAATCGGATAAGTACCTGAAGGATAAAACATTGCCAGGGCTACGGGGAAAGGGCAGGGGAGTGGAACTAGATGAAGTTCTGTTGTAGAGATCCGGCACGGGCTCGATGGGCCGAATGGTCTTCTTCTGTGCTGTGACCATTCTATGATTCTATGATTGTATGATATTCTGTTCACGAATACAGGACTGGCTGATTTTAAAGGTCCTCATTTAAGGAAGATCTGTGATTTAACATTCCTATTGAAATAAGTCGTAATGAGCTTTATTCAATATTTAAGCCATTAACTATTGTCCTACTGCAAGAATGGACTAAGTTGCTAGAAGAGCAAAGGATTGGAATTTCACTGACAAGGAGCTGAAGTTGAAAAAGAACACTTGTATCCAAGGCCTTGATATTATATATTTAAAGAAACCATCACTCACCAGTTGTGGAGCCAGTGGTAGAGCCAGTTGTAGTTGGTGTCTCTGTTGTCGTTGCTCCTTCTGAAAAATATTAAAGACATTCAAAAACACAAGACACCAACACAGTTACTAAAACTACTCCAGTCGCGTTTCACTGCGAGATGATGTGATTTGTGTTGGGAAAAAATATGCTAAAACTGAAATGTTGATACACATTGCAACCCTTAATCAGAATGGGCCAATTATCTTGAAGAACAAAGTAGTGGGTTTTCACTGTCAAGGAGGTAAATCTGAAAGAGCACAGTTGTGTTAAAAGGCTTGCTAATATTTATTGAAAGAATACAGCACTCACCTGTTGTGGAACTGGCAGTAGGCCCAGTTGTGGTGGGTGTCCCTGCTGTTGTAGTTGTTTCTGCTGAAGAAAAGCAAAATCATTCACAACTATTACATCCAACTTGAACTGGGACAACATTGAGAAAGTTTCAACATGAATCAGCAGTTACTGCACAATGTTACGGCTTTAACTGGAGTATTGTGCCCAATTCTGGGCACCGCACATTAGGAAAGATGTGAAGGCCTTAGAGATGGTGCAGAAAAGATATACAAGAATAGTTTGAGGAGTGAGAGACTTCAGTTATGAGGAGACACTGAAAAAGCTGGGGTTGTTCTCCTTAGAGCAGAGAAGGTTGAGAGGAGATTTTATAGAGGTGTTCAAAATCATGAGCGATCTCGACAGAGTAGATAGAGAGAAACTGTTCCCATTGGCGGAAGAGTTGAGAACCAGAGAACACAGATTTATGGTGATTGGCAGAAGAACCAAAGGCGACATGAGGAAAAACTTTATTACGCAGCGAGTGATTATGATCTGGAATGCACTCCCAGAAAGGGTGGTGGAGGCAGATTCAATTGTGGCTTTCAACGGGGAATCGGATAAGTACCTGAAGGATAATACTTTGCCAGGGCTACGGGGAAAGGGCAGGGGAGTGGAACTAGATGAAGTTCTGTTGTAGAGATCCGGCACGGGCTCGATGTGCCAAATAGTCTCCTTCTATGCTGTGACCATTCTATCATTCTATGATTCAATGATGTTCTGTTCATGAATACAGGACTGGCTGATTTTAAAGGTCCTCATTTAAGGAAGATGTGTGATTTAACGTTCCTATTGAAATAAGTCATAACGAGCTTTATTCAATATTGAAGCCATTAACTATTGTCCTACTGCAGGAATGGACTAATTTGCTAGAAGAGCAAAGTAATGAACTTTCACTGACAAAGAGCTGAAGTTGAAAAAGAACCCTTGTATCTAAGGCCTTGATATTATATATTGAAAGAAGCCATCACTCACCAGTTGTGGAGCCAGTGGGCAAGCCAGTTGTAGTTGGTGTCCCTGTTGCCGTAGTTCCTACTGAAAAATATTAAAGACATTAAAAACATAAGACTCCAACTCAGTTACTGAAACTTCTCCAGTCGCGTTTCACCGTGAAATGATGTGATTTGTGTTGGGAAAAAATATGCTAAAAATGAAATGTAGATACACATTGCAACCCTTAATCAGAATGGGCCAATTAGCATGAAGAACAAAGTAGTGGGTTTTCACTGTCAAGGAGGTAAATCTGAAAGAGCGCAGTTGTGTTAAAAGGTTTGCTAATGTTTATTGAAAGAAGACATCACTCACCTGTTGTGGAACTGGCAGTAGACCCAGTTGTGGTGGTTGGCCCTGCTGTTGTAGTTGTTTCTGCTGAAGAAAAACAAAAGCATTCACAACTATTACATCCAACTTGAACTGGGACAGCATTGAGAGAGTTTAAACATGAATCAGCAGTTACTGCACAAATTAAAAGAGTATGCAAAAGCGTTTTAAAACCAACACTACGGGTGCCAAATCAGACTGTGTCCAGCCTTAATATTAGTTGTGTCTTCCATCTGTGTCACTGACAAACTCTCCATCAAGTGAGTGACATTTGGGAAGCTCGACTTTGGGACACTTAATCCATTCAGCATATCTTGGTCTAAGACTACATTGATATTTAGAATACAGAGGGTACATTGAAAACATAAATGAGACTTCGGCAGGAAAATAATACTATCCTTCACAAAACGAGTATCACAGTTTGTGATGGAGATACAACATCATTGAAGAGCCCCACAGCTCTTACTCTCAATTAGCCAACAGCTGAACACTACAGTCCCATCTGGAGCGATTCCCTGTATATCAAGATACTTCATGCAGAACTCTATGAAGCTCATCACCGTATTACTAACTGCCCATGACAAACTCTATTGTGCTGCTACATTCTGCATGATAATTTCAGTTGCATGATCTCATTATCTTTTTGGGACATGTTCCGGTCACTAAGACAGGACAGGCTGATTATAAAGGCCTACATTTAAGGAAGATGGGTGTTCAAATGTGCCTATTGAAACAGGTCGTAACGAGCTTTATTCAATATTGAAGCCATTAACTATTGTCCTACAGCAGGAATGGACTAAGTTACTAGAAGAGCAAAGGAATGGACTTTCACTGACAAGGAGCTGGAGTTGAAAAAGAACACTTGTAGCTAAGACCTTGATATTATATATTGATAAAAGCCATCACTCACCAGTTGTAGAGGAGGTGGTCGAGCCAATTGTAGTTGGTGTCTCTGTTGTAGTTGTTCCTTCTGAAAAATATTAAAGACTTTGTAAACCACAAGACTCCAAGTCAGTTCCGAAACTACTCCAGTCGAGTGTCACCGCGAGATGATGTGATTTGTGTTGGGTAAAAATATGCTAAAAAATGAAAGGTACATACACATTGCATCCCTTAAAAAGAATGGACCAATTATCTTGAAGAACAAAGTAGTGGGTTTTCAGTGTCAAGGAGGTAAATCTGAAAGTGCACATTTATGTTAAAAGGCTTTCTAATGTTTATTGAAAGAATACAGCACTCACCAATTGTGGAACTGGCAGTAAACCCAGTTGTGGTGGGTGTCCCTGCTGTTGTAGTTGTTTCAGCTGAAGAAAAACAAAAGCATTCACAACTATTACATCCAACTTGAACTTGGACAGCATTGAGAGAGTTTCAAAATGAATCAGCAGTTACTGCACAATGTTACGGCTTTAACTGGATTATTGTGCCCGATTCTGGGCACCACACCTTAAGAAGGATGTGAAGGCATTAGAGATGGTGCTGAAAGGATATACAAATATAGTTCGAGGAGTGAGAGACTTCAGATATGAGGAGACACTGAAAAAGCTGGGGTTGTTCTCCTTAGAAAAGAGAAGGTTGAGAGGAGATTTTATAGAGGTGTTCAACATCATGAGGGATCTCGACAGAGTAGATAGAGAGAAACTGTTCCCATTGGCGGAAGAGTTGAGAACCAGAGAACACAGAATTATGGTGACTGGCAGAAGAACCGAAGGCGACATGAGGAACAACTTTATTACGCAGCGAGTGATTATGATCTGGAAAGCACTCCCAGAAAGGGTGGTGGAGGCAGATTCAATTGTGGCTTTCAACGGGGAATCGGATAAGTACCTGAAGGATAAAACATTGCCAGGGCTACGGGGAAAGGGCAGGGGAGTGGAACTAGATGAAGTTCTGTTGTAGAGATCCGGCACGGGCTCGATGGGCCGAATGGTCTTCTTCTGTGCTGTGACCATTCTATGATTCTATGATTGTATGATATTCTGTTCACGAATACAGGACTGGCTGATTTTAAAGGTCCTCATTTAAGGAAGATCTGTGATTTAACATTCCTATTGAAATAAGTCGTAATGAGCTTTATTCAATATTTAAGCCATTAACTATTGTCCTACTGCAAGAATGGACTAAGTTGCTAGAAGAGCAAAGGATTGGAATTTCACTGACAAGGAGCTGAAGTTGAAAAAGAACACTTGTATCCAAGGCCTTGATATTATATATTTAAAGAAACCATCACTCACCAGTTGTGGAGCCAGTGGTAGAGCCAGTTGTAGTTGGTGTCTCTGTTGTCGTTGCTCCTTCTGAAAAATATTAAAGACATTCAAAAACACAAGACACCAACACAGTTACTAAAACTACTCCAGTCGCGTTTCACTGCGAGATGATGTGATTTGTGTTGGGAAAAAATATGCTAAAACTGAAATGTTGATACACATTGCAACCCTTAAATCAGAATGGGCCAATTATCTTGAAGAACAAAGTAGTGGGTTTTCACTGTCAAGGAGGTAAATCTGAAAGAGCACAGTTGTGTTAAAAGGCTTGCTAATATTTATTGAAAGAATACAGCACTCACCTGTTGTGGAACTGGCAGTAGGTCCAGTTGTGGTGGGTGTCCCTGCTGTTGTAGTTGTTTCTGCTGAAGAAAAGCAAAATCATTCACAACTATTACATCCAACTTGAACTGGGACAACATTGAGAAAGTTTCAACATGAATCAGCAGTTACTGCACAATGTTACGGCTTTAACTGGAGTATTGTGCCCAATTCTGGGCACCGCACATTAGGAAAGATGTGAAGGCCTTAGAGATGGTGCAGAAAAGATATACAAGAATAGTTTGAGGAGTGAGAGACTTCAGTTATGAGGAGACACTGAAAAAGCTGGGGTTGTTCTCCTTAGAGCAGAGAAGGTTGAGAGGAGATTTTATAGAGGTGTTCAAAATCATGAGCGATCTCGACAGAGTAGATAGAGAGAAACTGTTCCCATTGGCGGAAGAGTTGAAAACCAGAGAACACAGATTTATGGTGATTGGCAGAAGAACCAAAGGCGACATGAGGAAAAACTTTATTATGCAGCGAGTGATTATGATCTGGAATGCACTCCCAGAAAGGGTGGTGGAGGCAGATTCAATTGTGGCTTTCAACGGGGAATCGGATAAGTACCTGAAGGATAATACTTTGCCAGGGCTACGGGGAAAGGGCAGGGGAGTGGAACTAGATGAAGTTCTGTTGTAGAGATCCGGCACGGGCTCGATGTGCCAAATAGTCTCCTTCTATGCTGTGACCATTCTATCATTCTATGATTCAATGATGTTCTGTTCATGAATACAGGACTGGCTGATTTTAAAGGTCCTCATTTAAGGAAGATGTGTGATTTAACGTTCCTATTGAAATAAGTCATAACGAGCTTTATTCAATATTGAAGCCATTAACTATTGTCCTACTGCAGGAATGGACTAATTTGCTAGAAGAGCAAAGTAATGAACTTTCACTGACAAAGAGCTGAAGTTGAAAAAGAACCCTTGTATCTAAGGCCTTGATATTATATATTGAAAGAAGCCATCACTCACCAGTTGTGGAGCCAGTGGGCAAGCCAGTTGTAGTTGGTGTCCCTGTTGCCGTAGTTCCTACTGAAAAATATTAAAGACATTAAAAACATAAGACTCCAACTCAGTTACTGAAACTTCTCCAGTCGCGTTTCACCGTGAAATGATGTGATTTGTGTTGGGAAAAAATATGCTAAAAATGAAATGTAGATACACATTGCAACCCTTAATCAGAATGGGCCAATTAGCATGAAGAACAAAGTAGTGGGTTTTCACTGTCAAGGAGGTAAATCTGAAAGAGCGCAGTTGTGTTAAAAGGTTTGCTAATGTTTATTGAAAGAAGACATCACTCACCTGTTGTGGAACTGGCAGTAGACCCAGTTGTGGTGGTTGGCCCTGCTGTTGTAGTTGTTTCTGCTGAAGAAAAACAAAAGCATTCACAACTATTACATCCAACTTGAACTGGGACAGCATTGAGAGAGTTTAAACATGAATCAGCAGTTACTGCACAAATTAAAAGAGTATGCAAAAGCGTTTTAAAACCAACACTACGGGTGCCAAATCAGACTGTGTCCAGCCTTAATATTAGTTGTGTCTTCCATCTGTGTCACTGACAAACTCTCCATCAAGTGAGTGACATTTGGGAAGCTCGACTTTGGGACACTTAATCCATTCAGCATATCTTGGTCTAAGACTACATTGATATTTAGAATACAGAGGGTACATTGAAAACATAAATGAGACTTCGGCAGGAAAATAATACTATCCTTCACAAAACGAGTATCACAGTTTGTGATGGAGATACAACATCATTGAAGAGCCCCACAGCTCTTACTCTCAATTAGCCAACAGCTGAACACTACAGTCCCATCTGGAGCGATTCCCTGTATATCAAGATACTTCATGCAGAACTCTATGAAGCTCATCACCGTATTACTAACTGCCCACGACAAACTCTATTGTGCTGCTACATTCTGCATGATAATTTCAGTTGCATGATCTCATTATCTTTTTGGGACATGTTCCGGTCACTAAGACAGGACAGGCTGATTATAAAGGCCTACATTTAAGGAAGATGGGTGTTCAAATGTGCCTATTGAAACAGGTCGTAACGAGCTTTATTCAATATTGAAGCCATTAACTATTGTCCTACAGCAGGAATGGACTAAGTTACTAGAAGAGCAAAGGAATGGACTTTCACTGACAAGGAGCTGGAGTTGAAAAAGAACACTTGTAGCTAAGACCTTGATATTATATATTGATAAAAGCCATCACTCACCAGTTGTAGAGGAGGTGGTCGAGCCAATTGTAGTTGGTGTCTCTGTTGTAGTTGTTCCTTCTGAAAAATATTAAAGACTTTGTAAACCACAAGACTCCAAGTCAGTTCCGAAACTACTCCAGTCGAGTGTCACCGCGAGATGATGTGATTTGTGTTGGGTAAAAATATGCTAAAAAATGAAAGGTACATACACATTGCATCCCTTAAAAAGAATGGACCAATTATCTTGAAGAACAAAGTAGTGGGTTTTCAGTGTCAAGGAGGTAAATCTGAAAGTGCACATTTATGTTAAAAGGCTTTCTAATGTTTATTGAAAGAATACAGCACTCACCAATTGTGGAACTGGCAGTAAACCCAGTTGTGGTGGGTGTCCCTGCTGTTGTAGTTGTTTCAGCTGAAGAAAAACAAAAGCATTCACAACTATTACATCCAACTTGAACTTGGACAGCATTGAGAGAGTTTCAAAATGAATCAGCAGTTACTGCACAATGTTACGGCTTTAACTGGATTATTGTGCCCGATTCTGGGCACCACACCTTAAGAAGGATGTGAAGGCATTAGAGATGGTGCTGAAAGGATATACAAATATAGTTCGAGGAGTGAGAGACTTCAGATATGAGGAGACACTGAAAAAGCTGGGGTTGTTCTCCTGAGAAAAGAGAAGGTTGAGAGGAGATTTTATAGAGGTGTTCAACATCATGAGGGATCTCGACAGAGTAGATAGAGAGAAACTGTTCCCATTGGCGGAAGAGTTGAGAACCAGAGAACACAGAATTATGGTGACTGGCAGAAGAACCGAAGGCGACATGAGGAACAACTTTATTACGCAGCGAGTGATTATGATCTGGAAAGCACTCCCAGAAAGGGTGGTGGAGGCAGATTCAATTGTGGCTTTCAACGGGGAATCGGATAAGTACCTGAAGGATAAAACATTGCCAGGGCTACGGGGAAAGGGCAGGGGAGTGGAACTAGATGAAGTTCTGTTGTAGAGATCCGGCACGGGCTCGATGGGCCGAATGGTCTTCTTCTGTGCTGTGACCATTCTATGATTCTATGATTGTATGATATTCTGTTCACGAATACAGGACTGGCTGATTTTAAAGGTCCTCATTTAAGGAAGATCTGTGATTTAACATTCCTATTGAAATAAGTCGTAATGAGCTTTATTCAATATTTAAGCCATTAACTATTGTCCTACTGCAAGAATGGACTAAGTTGCTAGAAGAGCAAAGGATTGGAATTTCACTGACAAGGAGCTGAAGTTGAAAAAGAACACTTGTATCCAAGGCCTTGATATTATATATTTAAAGAAACCATCACTCACCAGTTGTGGAGCCAGTGGTAGAGCCAGTTGTAGTTGGTGTCTCTGTTGTCGTTGCTCCTTCTGAAAAATATTAAAGACATTCAAAAACACAAGACACCAACACAGTTACTAAAACTACTCCAGTCGCGTTTCACTGCGAGATGATGTGATTTGTGTTGGGAAAAAATATGCTAAAACTGAAATGTTGATACACATTGCAACCCTTAAATCAGAATGGGCCAATTATCTTGAAGAACAAAGTAGTGGGTTTTCACTGTCAAGGAGGTAAATCTGAAAGAGCACAGTTGTGTTAAAAGGCTTGCTAATATTTATTGAAAGAATACAGCACTCACCTGTTGTGGAACTGGCAGTAGGCCCAGTTGTGGTGGGTGTCCCTGCTGTTGTAGTTGTTTCTGCTGAAGAAAAGCAAAATCATTCACAACTATTACATCCAACTTGAACTGGGACAACATTGAGAAAGTTTCAACATGAATCAGCAGTTACTGCACAATGTTACGGCTTTAACTGGAGTATTGTGCCCAATTCTGGGCACCGCACATTAGGAAAGATGTGAAGGCCTTAGAGATGGTGCAGAAAAGATATACAAGAATAGTTTGAGGAGTGAGAGACTTCAGTTATGAGGAGACACTGAAAAAGCTGGGGTTGTTCTCCTTAGAGCAGAGAAGGTTGAGAGGAGATTTTATAGAGGTGTTCAAAATCATGAGCGATCTCGACAGAGTAGATAGAGAGAAACTGTTCCCATTGGCGGAAGAGTTGAGAACCAGAGAACACAGAATTATGGTGATTGGCAGAAGAACCAAAGGCGACATGAGGAAAAACTTTATTACGCAGCGAGTGATTATGATCTGGAATGCACTCCCAGAAAGGGTGGTGGAGGCAGATTCAATTGTGGCTTTCAACGGGGAATCGGATAAGTACCTGAAGGATAATACTTTGCCAGGGCTACGGGGAAAGGGCAGGGGAGTGGAACTAGATGAAGTTCTGTTGTAGAGATCCGGCACGGGCTCGATGTGCCAAATAGTCTCCTTCTATGCTGTGACCATTCTATCATTCTATGATTCAATGATGTTCTGTTCATGAATACAGGACTGGCTGATTTTAAAGGTCCTCATTTAAGGAAGATGTGTGATTTAACGTTCCTATTGAAATAAGTCATAACGAGCTTTATTCAATATTGAAGCCATTAACTATTGTCCTACTGCAGGAATGGACTAATTTGCTAGAAGAGCAAAGTAATGAACTTTCACTGACAAAGAGCTGAAGTTGAAAAAGAACCCTTGTATCTAAGGCCTTGATATTATATATTGAAAGAAGCCATCACTCACCAGTTGTGGAGCCAGTGGGCAAGCCAGTTGTAGTTGGTGTCCCTGTTGCCGTAGTTCCTACTGAAAAATATTAAAGACATTAAAAACATAAGACTCCAACTCAGTTACTGAAACTTCTCCAGTCGCGTTTCACCGTGAAATGATGTGATTTGTGTTGGAAAAAAATATGCTAAAAATGAAATGTAGATACACATTGCAACCCTTAATCAGAATGGGCCAATTAGCATGAAGAACAAAGTAGTGGGTTTTCACTGTCAAGGAGGTAAATCTGAAAGAGCACAGTTGTGTTAAAAGGTTTGCTAATGTTTATTGAAAGAAGACATCACTCACCTGTTGTGGAACTGGCAGTAGACCCAGTTGTGGTGGTTGGCCCTGCTGTTGTAGTTGTTTCTGCTGAAGAAAAACAAAAGCATTCACAACTATTACATCCAACTTGAACTGGGACAGCATTGAGAGAGTTTAAAATGAATCAGCAGTTACTGCACAAATTAAAAGAGTATGCAAAAGCGTTTTAAAACCAACACTACGGGTGCCAAATCAGACTGTGTCCAGCCTTAATATTAGTTGTGTCTTCCATCTGTGTCACTGACAAACTCTCCATCAAGTGAGTGACATTTGGGAAGCTCGACTTTGGGTCACTAAATCCATTCAGCATATCTTGGTCTAAGACTGCACTGATATTTATTATACAGAGGGTACATCGAAAACACAATGGGACTTCGGCAGGAAAATGATACTATCCTTCACAAAACGAGTATCACAGTTTGTGATGGAGATACAACATCATTGAAGAGCCCCACAGCTCTTACTCTCAATTAGTCAACAGGTGCACACTACAGTCCCATCTGGAGCGATTCCCTGTATATCAAGATACTTGATGCAGAACTCAATGAAGCTCATCACCATATTACTAACTGTCAACGACAAACTCTATTGTGCTGCTACATTCTGCATGATAATTTCAGTTGCATGATCTCATTATTGTTTTGGGAGATGTTCCGTTCACTAAGACAGGGCAGGCTGATTTTAAAGAAGATGGGTGTTCAAATGTGCCTATTCAAACAGCTCCTAATGAGCTTTATTCAATATTTAAGCCATTAACTATTGTCTCACAGCAGGAATGGACTAAGTTGCTAGAAGAGCAAAGGAATTGACTTTCACTGACAAGGAGGTAAATCTGAAAGTGCACATTTGTGTTAAAAGGCTTGCTAATGTTTATTGAAAGAAGACATCACTCAGCAGTTGTGGAACTGGCAGTAGACCCAGTTGTGGTGGTTGTCCCTGCTGTTTTAGTTGCTTCTGCTGAAGAAAAGCAAAAGCATTCACAACTATTACATCCTACTTAAACTGGGACAGCATTGAGAGAGTTTCAACATAAATCAGCAGTTACTGCACAATGTTACGGCTTCAGCTGGAGTATTGTGCCCAATTCTGGGCACCACACTTTAAGAAGGATGTGGCGGCCTTAGAGATGGTGCAGAAAAGATATACAAGAATAGTTCGAAGAGTGAGAGACTTCAGTTATGAGGAGACACTGAAAAAGCTGGGGTGGTTCTCTTTAGAACAGAGAAGGGTGAGAGGAGATTTTATAGAGGTGTTCAAAATCATGAGGGATCTCAACAGAGTAGATAGAGAGAAACTGTTCCCGTTGGCGGAAGAGCTGAGTACCAGAGAACACAGGTTTATGGTGATTTTAAGAACCAAAGGCGACATGAGGGAAAACTTTATTACGCAGCGAGTGATTATGATCTGGGATGCACTCCCAGAAAGGGTGGTGGAGGCAGATACAATTGTGGCTTTCAACGGGGAATCGGGTAAGTACCTGAAGGATAAAACTTTGCCAGGGCTACGGGGAAAGGGCAGGGGAGTGGAACTAGATGAAGTTCTGCTGTAGAGATCCGGCACGGGCTCGATGGGCCGAATGGCCTCCTTCTGTGCTGTGACCATTCTATGATTCTATGATGTTCTGTTCACGAATACAGGACTGGCTGATTTTAAAGGTCCTCATTTAAGGATGCTGTGTGATTTAACGTTCCTATTGAAATAAGTCATAACGAGCTTTATTCAATATTGAAGCCATTAACTATTGTCCTACTGCAGGAATGGACTAATTTGCTAGAAGAGCAAAGGAATGAACTTTCACTGACAAGGAGCTGAAGTTGAAAAAGCACACTTGTATCTAAGGCCTTGATATTATATATTGAAAGAAGCCATCACTCACCAGTTGTGGAGCCAGTGGGAAAGCCAGTTGTAGTTGGTGTCCCTGTTGTCGTTGTTCCTACTGAAAAATATTAAAGACATTAAAAACATAAGACTCCAACTCAGTTACTGAAACTTCTCCAGTCACGTTTCACCGTGAAGTGATGTGATTTGTGTTGGGAAAAAATATGCTAAAAATGAAATGTAGATACGCATTGCAACCCTTAATCAGAATGGGCCAATTAGCATGAAGAACAAAGTAGTGGGGTTTCACTGTCAAGGAGGTAAATCTGAAAGAGCGCAGTTGTGTTAAAAGGTTTGCTAATGTTTATTGAAAGAAGACATCACTCACCTGTTGTGGAACTGGCAGTAGACCCAGTTGTGGTGGTTGGCCCTGCTGTTGTAGTTGTTTCTGCTGAAGAAAAAAAAGCATTCACAACTATTACATCCAGCTCAAACTGGGACACAATTGAGAGAGATTCGATATGCATCAACAATTATTGCACAAAATAAAAGAGAGTGTGCAAAATGCTTTAAGCCCAACACTACGGGTGCCAAATCAGACTGTGTCCAGCCTTAATATTAGTTGTCTTCCATCTGTGTAACTGAAAGCTCTCCAACAAGTGGCTGTTATTTGGTAAACTTGTATTTGGGAGACTTACTCTATTCAGCATATCTTGGTCGAAGACTGCACTGACATTTAGTATGCAGAGGGTACATTGAAAATATATAGCTGACTTTGGCAAGAAAATAATACTATCATTCACAAAATGAGTATCAGTTTGAGATGGAGATACAACAACATTGTGGAGTCCCACAGCTCTTGCTCTCAGTTATTCAACAGCTGAATACTGCAGTCCCATCTGGAGCGATTCCCTGTATATCAAGATGCTTCATGCAGAACTAAAGGAAGCTCATCACCGTATTACTGACTACCCACGACAAACTCTATTGTGCTATTACTTTCAGCATGGTAATTTCAGTTGCATGATCAATCTATCCTTTTGGGTCATGTTCCAAAAGGCTTTTGATAAAGTGCCACATAATAGGCTTGCCAGCAAAAATGAAGCCAATGGAATCAAAGAGGCAGTGGCAGCTTGGATACGAAATTGGCTAAGTGATATGAAACAGAGAGTAATGGTGAATGGTTGCTTTTCGGACTGGAGGAACGTATACAGTTGTGTTTCCCAGGGGTCAGTACGAGGACCACTGCTTTTCCTGATATACATATTAATGACTTGGACTTGGGTGTACAGGGCACAATTTCAAAATTTGCAGATAACACAAAACTTGGAAATATAGTCAACAGTAAGGAGGATAGTGATAGACTTCAAGAGCACATAGACAGGTTGGTGGAATGGGCAGACACGTGGCAGATGAAATTTAATGCAGCTAAATGCGAAGTGATACATTTTAGTAGGAAGAATGAGGAGAGGCAATGTAAACTAAAGGGTACAATTCTAAAGGGTGCGCATGAACAGAGAGGCCTGGGGGTTGTACGAAAGGCTGATATTTAGAGATATTTAGTAGACAAGTGTCATATATGTATAACTGCAAGTGTAGCCATTGACCAAATAATATTACCCATAATGTAGCTGCAGACAGTTAAAAGCAGTTTTGACTAAGGTTTCATAACAAACAGCCACAGACTGCGAGTGAAGGTTAAATCATTAAATAACATATTACAATGCTGTATAGACCTTAGAATTTGCTTAACAAAACTAATTGCAACAAGATTTAAAGGATAATTAGTATAAGGACATAAAATGGTAGTTTAAAGTGCGATAGTTTGAATTGCTCAAGACTACTAAAACAGCGCTGATATTGGTCCTTGGTATAAAGGCCTTGTACCAGGGAAGCTAGAAATGAAAGAGATAAAGTAAATTCCAATGGGGTGAAAAACTATAAACAAGATAACACTGAACATGGTAAAGTTGGTGGAAAAAGACTGGAAATGCGGGATGCTACCTTAGTCTGAGTGACAATGGTATTTTGGCCATTAGAACCAATTAAAAAAGGTGATTTTATTAAAGACCATATATGGATACTGGCCAAACGAACAGTTGATAAGAAAAGGGTTAAAACCTCGATACTCAACGAACAACTTTACACAGACTTACTGCGAGAAAAAAGGAACAGACTTAAGACGACATCATCTGTGTTCGAGAGGTTCCAGAGATGAAGGGTTGCGAGCTACTCGTTAAAACTATCGCCTAATCTTAAGTATTAATTACGCTGCAAGCTTAATAAATCTTGATCTATTGCTCAAACATACTGGCTGCTGCCTATTGGTGTCTTGTCCAAGAACTCAGAGTTCATTAAGATCATACAAATTGGCACCCCAGATGGGACAAGACAAAGCGGCTAGTATTGTGTAATAGATCGGACCTCGAAGGTAGCTTCCTGATCAGCTGCTGCTCTTGAGGAGGGATAAACCCCATGGGGAGTGGGGAGTGCCCGTAAATTGCACGCCGATAGTTATTGATGTTAGTGGTCTATTAGGAAAATCACCAAATGGTTAGTAAAAGTTGTGATAATGCATATAAGAGTAAGTTAGACAGAGGCGCCTGTGCAGAGGAAGTGCAGGTATTATTGACGGAACGTTTAATCAAAGGAGAGCGAGTCCCCTTTCAAAAAGTGATAAACTTTATTCTGGAAAGTCTGTCTCAGAAAAAACACAATGAGTTAAGAGAGAAACATAGCCAGGTGGTTAATCATAAAGTGCAGGAGAGAGAGGGAGAGATAAAGAAGGGAAAAGATCTAATTTGCTAGATAACCAATCCGAAAACTCAGCAAAGGAAGGGAAAAAACATGGATTTGGAAAGCCAGGAAAAGCTGCTGAGACACCGATGTAAAAAGGGGGGGAAAAAAGAGAAATTTAAACTTTTACCGACATGGAATTTATTAACATCTGTGCCGAGACAAATAAAACAGAAAATTTGCTGAGTGAAAGGAACCTTAAAAATGCTGGAATTTCAGTTTGTGTGAAAGTGTGTGTTAAAGTGTGAATGTTTTCCTGACAATGAATGTTTAAGAAGTTACAGTATTTTTTTCATCTAAAAGTCTGTCTTTAAAAGAAAGATTCTGTTTTAGCTCCACCCACTTCTCTGTGTTAAAAGCATTTAAAAACTTTTGTCTCGTCTTGGATTTTGGAAGTTTTAAGAATATGCGAATAAGATTGTGCCCCAAGAATTGAAAAAAAAACTTGGAACTACAATTTAAGTTAAGCTGGTGTGTAAAAACTGAGAAGAACAACAAAAAGTTTGTTTAACAAAAGATTAAGTTTCAGTCTAAGGTTTAACCTTGGAGTCACGGTTGCTGTGGTGAAATTTTCCAAAGCAGTTTGATTTGATTTGTTTAAATGTGAAAAACTAATTTTTCTCCAGTAGTATTCAATGTTTTTACAGTATTTTGGAATGGCATCTGAAGAAAGGACAATAAGAAATATGACGTAATTTACTGTTTTCTGCAAGCATGAGCTATTTTGTTTTGTTTTATCTGTTCTGTTCATGTTTAGTTAAAGTGTGAAAACACAACTGTCTTTTTCGATTGGGAAAGTTTATTTACTTTACGTGAAGTGACGCAATTGCGTGCGCCTGACAATGTTTTGCTCCACTTTCTTAAAAAACCTGCAAAGTAGTTAACCCTTTCCACTGACAATGTTTAAGTTCACCAAGCAACAACTTTAGTATGAAATTTAAAGATATTGGACATTATTAAAGTTAAGTTTCTTAATTTTAAGTTAAAATTTCCCCACAGTGACAGAAGGAAAATTATGATTTGATAAATTAACCCCTTGGGCTCTTAAGCAGAGTCACAATGGATTCTCTTCTTTCTTTTGTTGTATGAAAGTTACCTTGTAAACTAATTGCAACACTTCTGTCTCTAATGTTAAAGCACTGTATAAGCCACCTAGCCTGAGAATCACTAATTTCTGAAATTGGAAATGGAAGATAAAGTGATAGAAATGAAATTGAACATTGACAAAACCTATCAGTTGAACAGTACTGCTGTTTGGATTTTGGGATAATTTTGAAATAACAAAATGGACTTTTGGGAAAATAAAAGATCCTCCAAAATAATGATAAATAAAAAGTGTTAATAACTTGGACCAAGTGAGAATGTTTGATCTATGTTTTCAATCATAAATATTGTACTGGACAGTAAAGTTCCTCCAGGACTCATGAATGAGATATGAATGATAATTAATGGGATGTGTAAAATGGAGAGAGGAAGTGATTGAGGGTGTGAGATAGAAACAGGAGAATTACACCACCAATTGGGAATTTTCCAAACTTTCTAGTGAAAGTCAGGAAAGTGTAGTTAAGAATAATAAATTGATAGCTTTCTCTTGGAGACATTTGTGTCCCTGCCTATAATGAATGAGTTAAGAAAACTGAATTTGATAGCCTGGCCACTACCCAAGACATCAGAACCATGCGGTGGAAGATGAACAAAGACCTCCAGACAATCTTTTGATAGGATCATCTGAAAGCCTGAGAAGGCTTGTATCAGATGGACACATACTTCATCGAGAAACTATCTAATTAATGAAACAATCTGAATAGAGTTAAACACACTGGTACCTGTTAGAGGGATTGAAATTGAAGTTGAAGTGGAGAGTTACATGGAATTTGGATTGGGACAATTGAGGGCCAAGGAGAGATCATGTTTAGCAAGAATTATCCGCAAGATGGATATGAGTAAAAGAGAGATCTGGAGAATCTTTTAAGTCCATGATTTGTTGATTAGATGTTAAACTGTAATGTCGCTTGAAATGAATATAAGACTAAATTATAACCTATGACTGTAATAATTGTGTTTTGTAGGTAACAGAGCGTGAGAAAAACCAGAACGAATCCAGTATGAGGTGGTTTAGATGGTGCCTCCTGTGTCACTACTACTGCAACTACCATACTCGTTAAAACTATCGCCTAATATTAAGTATTAATTACGCTGTAAGCTTAATAATTCTTGATCTATTGCTCAAACATACTGGTTGCTGCCGGTTGGTGTCTTGTCCAAGAATACAGAGATCATTAAGATCTTACAGGGTATATGTGCACAAATCATTGAGAGTGGCAGAGCAGGTTGAGAAAGCAGTTAAAAAAGCATACGGGATCCTGGGCTTCATAAATACAGGCATAGGATACAAAAGCAAGGAAGATATGATGAACTTTTATACAACAATGGTTCGGCTTCCACTGGAGTATTGTGTCCAATTCTGGGCACTGCGCTTTAAGAAGGATGTGAAGACCTTAGAGACGGTGCAGCAAAGATTTACAAGAATGGTTCCAGGAATGAGAGACTTCAGTTATATGAAGAGACTGGAAAAGCTGGGGTTGCTCTCCTTAGTGCAGAGAAGGTTGAGAGGAGATTTGATTGAGGTGTTCAAAATCATGTTTGATCTCGACAGAGTAGATAGAGAGAAACTGTTTCCATTGGCGGAAGGGTCGAGAACCAGAAGACACAGATTTAGGGTGATTGGCAGAAGAACCAAAGGCGACAGGAGGAAAAACTTTTTTACGCAGCGAGTGGTTATGATCTGGAATGCACTCCCAGAAATGGTGGTGGAGGCAAATTCAATCGTGGCTTTCAACAGGGAATGGGATAAGTACCTGAAGGAAAAACATTGGCAGAGCTACCGGGAAAGGGCAGGGGAGTGGAACTAGGTGAAGAGCTGTTGCAGAGACCCGGCACGGGCTCGAAGGGCCAAATGGCCTCCTTCTATGATTCTATGATGTTCCGTTCACGAATACAGGACTGGCTGATTTTAAAGGTCCTCATTTAAGGAAGATGTGTGATTTAACGTTCCTATTGAAATAAGTCGTAACGAGCTTTATTCAATATTGAAGCCATTAACTATTGTCCTACTGCAGGAATGGACTAAGTTGCTAGAAGAGCAAAGGATGGACTTTCACTGACAAGGAGCTGAAGTTGAAAAAGAACACTTGTATCTAAGGCCTTGATCTTATATATTGAAAGAAGCCATCACTCACCAGTTGTGGAGCCAGTGGTAGAGCCAGTTGTAGTTGGTGTCCCTGTTGTCATTGTTCCTTCTGTAAAATATGAAAGACATTCAAAACCACAAAACTCCAACTCAGTTCCTAAACTACTCCAGTCGAGTTTCACCGCGAGATGATGTGTTTTGTGTTGGGAAAAAATATGCTAAAAATGAAATGTAGATACACAGTGCAACCCTTAATCAGAATGGGCCAGTTATCTAGAAGAAAAAAGTAATGGGTTTTTACTGACAAGGAGATAAATCTGAAACAACAAACTTGTGTTAAAAGACTTGCTAATGTTTATTTAAAGAAGACATCACTCACCAGCTGTGGAACTGGCAGTAGACCCAGTTGTGCTGGTTGTCCCTGCTGTTATAGATGTTCCTTCTGAAAAATATTAAATACATTGAGATCCACAAGACTCCAACTCAGTTCCTCAACTACTCCAGTCGAGTTTCACCGTGAGATGATGTGATTTGTGTTGGGCAAAAAATATGCTAAAAAGGAAATGTAGATACATATTGCATCCCCTAAAAAGGAATGTGCCAATTATCTTGAAGAAAGAAGTAATGGGTTTTCACTGTCAAGGATGTAAATCTGAAAGAGCACAGTTGTGTTAAAAGGCTTGCTAATGTTTATTGAAAGAAGACATCACTCACCAGTTGTGAAACTGACAGTAGACCCAGTTGAGGTGGTTGTCCCTGCTGTTGTCGTTGTTTCTGCTGAAGAAAAACAAAGGCATTCACAACTATTACATCCAACTTGAACTGGGACAGTATTGAGAGAGTTTCAACATGAATCAGCAGTTACTGCACAAATTAAAAGTGCGTATGCAAAACGTTTTAAAACCAACACTACCGGTGCCAAATCAGACTGTGTCCAGCCTCAATATTAGTTGTGTCTTCCATCTGTGTAACTGACAAGCTCTCCAACAAGTGAGTGACATTTGGGAAGCTCGACTTTGGGACACTTAATCCATTCAGCATATCTTGGTCTGAGACTGCACTGACATTTAGGCCTAGAAATTCAGTATAGCCAGTTTTGGGGCGCTAAAGTCGGGCGGGCGCTAAAGTTTGCGCCCGGCGCAAAGTTGCGCCCCCTTAGCCGATATTCAGTAGCTTCGCCCTAAGAGGTTGCTGGAGCGCTAAAACTGGCGATGCACGACTATCTTTAGGCGCTAAGCCGGCGGTGTAGAGGGATAGGGCCGAGGCGGGGCGCAGCGCGGGTGCGGTAATTTTTTGATTGACAGCAGACATCGTGGCGCCGGCCAGCTCTTAAAAGGGTAAGGGTCGACTTGCTCTGCTGCCACGCCCTACACACTGCAGCTTTCCAGCTAGGCCTGAACACTGCTGCTGACCACAAGGAGCCATGGCAACGGTTCAACGGGCCCGTGAGCGTGCCCTGCACTTCTCAGCCCATGATTTGGGTGTCATGGTGAGGGCCTTGGAGAGGAGACGGCACATCTTGTTCCCGGACTCTGGCAGGAAGCCTACCATCAGCGTCTACACCAAAGCCTGGAGGGAGGTCGCCACCAGGGTGTCGGCCAGCGGCGATGTCCCCAGGGACAAGGTCCAATGCCGCAAGAAGTACAATGACCTGACCAGGATTGTCAGGGTGAGTACCCTTTCCAGTCTCCTCCTCATCCTTGCATGTACACCTGACATGATGGGCAAAGGGACCTGCAAGGCCTAATGGCCAGCCCTCAGCCAGCAGCTATGGGACATTCATGAGCATCAATTGCACATTCTGCACTTTACACACTGGCCAAGCTATTCCACCATGGGAGGCAGTGCACACCACATCAGGGCTACACACTGGCCAAGCTATTCCACCATGGGAGCCAGTGCACACCACGTCAAGGCTACACACCGTACTAAGAGGCCGTCCTTTCTCTTGCAGGCCAAACTTGCCAACAATCGGAAGCACCACGAGCAGACCGGGGGAGGGCGCCCCCAGATCCAGGAGCTCACTCCCCTGGAGGAGCGCGTGAGTCGCCTCATGGGAGCCCGGGTGATTGTGCCCATAGCGTGTGGAGAAGCCGACCCTCTTCCGGGCGACAATGGTAAGGACATCGCCTTTTGGCCCTCTCTCGTCGCACTTGCGCATCCGATCTACCTCCCTTGCCACTGTCCAACCAATGCGCTGAATGCCACCAGTCATGCCTCCCTGGCTGACGCCCTCTCCTCACTCTGAAGCTACTCTTGTGCCTTCCTGCTTTCAGCTGGTGACGAGGAGCTCCTTGAAGCTGCCAGTGACAGCCCCTCCGAAGAGGAGGAGGAGGAGGAGGAGGAGGAGGAGGAGGAGGAGGAAGAGGAAGGCGGACCATCAGGGCAGCACTCAGGTCCGGCAGCAGATCAAGAAGTGGTGGACACGTCTTCCCTGGAGGAGAGCCTGGAGGAAGTGTTGGAGGGGAGTGGAGCTGCTGGGACCAGTGGCGTCCAGCAACCCAGGAGGGCTGCGGTTGGTCCGCGGCCTTCCCCCCAGAGGGGGGAAGGATCGGAGGGGAGTGCAGTTGCTGGGGCCAGTCGCCGCCAGCAACGTGGGAAGGGTCGGGCAGCTCGGACCCCTGCTCCCCAGCGGGAGAGTCCGGCCTCAAGTCCGGCCACCTTCACCTCTGAGGAGGTGCGCCAGCTCGACCAAATGGCCCAGGATTCGGACCGCCGCCACACCGAGCTGATGGAGGTAGTGTCACGGATGCCTGAGGCGATCGAGTCGCTGGCGACCAGTGTGCGCGAGTTCGGGGCCTCAAATGCCGCGAGTGGCCGGCTGCTCACTGATGCCGTCCAGACAGTGGCTGCTCTGTTGCGGTCGCAGACCAGGGCAACAGGGGCACTCACTGCTGCCACATGCGCGGCCTCAGCCAGGCATCACCAGGACACCCGCCGCGCTGCAGCAGCACAGCGGTCTGCCCTTCGGCAGATTGGTGCGCATGCTGTAGTGCGGGCCCGGGCGAGTGCCAGAGTGCCACATCACCAGCCAGTGCCTCCCATGCGCCAGCTTGCCCAAATTTCCCCATTCGTCACCGCCACTCCCCCAGTGGAGCCTCAACGGCAAGCGGCTAGAGATGATGTTGGCCAGGCACATCTGCGCCAATCAGCAGGCGGCCCCTCGAGGGCCAAACCCCGTCTAGGCCGGCCCCCAAGGGCATCTGCCGGAAGGACATCTGACCCTCAGGAGCCTTCCCCCAGCCTCGCAGCAGCCACTTGGCAGAGCTTGCGGAGGAGCAGCAGGCCGGGCAGGGGCCCCAAAAGGCTGGACAAGGTCTCGCCCTCGCGGGCCACTAAGTAGAGGGTGTGGCCAACTTTTATTTTATATGGCGATGGCCATGTTTCTTTTACCCATGTTTGTTTTGTTTCTGGGGATGTTTTTTGTGTTAAGGCCGAGGATGAAGGCCAGTTTTGTTCAAATGTGGAGTTATTCCTCCCCAGGTTGTGGGAGTGAGTCGTTTGTTGAACTTTTTGTTGGGGCCGTTGATTGTTTTTGGGTTTCATGTGGGAAGGGGTTTCATTTGTGTCAAATAAAGATTTCTCTTTATTCAGAGAGTGTCCATGTTTGTTGTTGTAAGTGTTTGTTGGCTTCGCCGGCTGAGGGCTTGCGGAGCGGCTGCGTTCATGTTCCTTCATGGCCACAAGGCATTCCCTGACAGGGGGCTTAGAAGTGACGTGCAATAAGCTGCCGACGGATGGCCCTTGGACCTTGTCGCTCCCTCCTGAGAAGGTACTCCTCCTCCTCCTCCTCCTCATGCTCCTCCTCCCGAGGTGGTGGTCCAACGTGAGGTGGCAGTGCCTGAGTCCTGCGGAGAGCCAGGTTGTGCAGCATGCAGCAAACTACGACGAATTGGGAGACCCGATCCGGCAAATACTGCAGAGATCCGCCGGAACGATCAAGGCAGCGGAACCGCTGCTTGAGGACCCCAATAGTTTGCTCGATGATGTTCCTGCTCGTTTGGTGACTCTCGTTGTATGCCTCTTCAGCAGGGGTCCTGGGCGCGCGGAGCGGGGTCATGAGCCAGGTACACAAAGGATAGCCTTTGTCCCCGAGAAGCCATCCTCTTGGGGGAGGCTGTGCCTCGAACATGTCACGCACAGTAGTCTGCCGCAGGATAAAGGCATCGTGGCTGCTGCCTGGAAAGCGGGCATTGACAGCCAGGATGCGCTGCTTGTGGTCACACACCAGCTGCACATTGAGGGAATGGTAGCCCTTCCGGTTGCAGTAATGCTCGGCATGCTCCAGAGGTGCCCGCAAAGCCACATGCGTACAGTCAATGGCGCCCTGCACCGAGGGGAAGGCCGCGAATCTTGCAAATCCCACTGCACGCTGATGCTGGCTCTCCAGGGCCATGGGGAAGGAGATGAATTTGTGTCTCCTTCTAAAAAGGGCATCGGTCACCTGGCGGATGCAGCAATGCACGGCGAACTAGGATATGTTAGCTATGTCCCCAGCAGCGGATTGGAAGGAGCCGGTGGCATAGAAGTTCAAGGCCACCGTCACCTTCACTTCCACCGACAGAGACGTCCTGCACCTGAGCTTTGGACGCAGATCTCTGCGAAGCAGCTGGCAGATCTCTGCAACCACCTCCTTTCGGAATCTCAGCCTTCTTACACATCGCGCGCCACTCATGTTGAGGTAGGAGCGCTGCTGGCGGTATGCCCTGACTGGGTAAGGCCTATGTTGCCGACGCCTGTTGCCCCCTCTGCGAATAGCCAGGGCTGCCCCTCTCACACCGCGTCTGCGAGCCTTACGGACATGACGCTGAAACTCAGCGTTGGCACCCCATGCAGCCCCCATCAAATGCTGCCAAACAGTCAAATATCCAAGAGGCCACTTGCAACGCTCTGGCCTGATGCCAAAAATACCTGAGCTGTTGTTGGGCCAAACCAGTTAGCTCTCTTCCTTGTTGTGTCTCCAGAAATCCGTTGCACAAGAGTGTTTCCTGCAAAATGGCTGGCCTTTATACTGCAGGGTAAGTGCCCTTTAATTTGCACTCCCGGGGCCCGCGTCGGCTCTGTCGCGTTCCATTTAACAAGCGTTCGGGCCACCAGCCGCACAATGGGGCGGTCCCACTGAAGTTCGGGATCAGGGCGCGCAAAGGGCGTTGCACGAGGATGTGACGTCATTTTCTGCGCGCGCAGGTGAGCGCGCGCAAAGACTTTGCGCCGGCGCTAAAGGTCTACATAATTTGGGGCAAGGCGCAAACTGCGCTGCACCCGGGCGCTACACGCATAGCGCCCGAAATTCACTTCTCTTAAGGCGCTAACGGCTGGCGCAACCAACTGAATTTCTAGGCCTTAGTATACAGAGGGTACATTGAAAACATAAAGGTGACTTTGGCAAGAAAATAATACTCTCCTTCACAAAATGAGTATAACAGTTTGAGATGGAGATGCAACAACATTGCACAGTCCCACAGCTCTTACTCTCAGTTAGTCAACAGCTGAATACTGCAGTCCCATCTGGAGCAATTCCCTGTATATCAAGATACTTGATGCAGAATTCAATGAAGCTCATCACCGTATTACTGACTGCCCACGACAAACTCTATTGTGCTATTACTTTCAGCATGATTATTTCAGTTGCATGATCTAATTATCCTTTTGGGTCATGTTCCAAAAGTCGTTTGATAAAGTGCCTCATAATAGGCTTGCCAGCAAAGGTGAAGCCCATGGAATAAAAGGGACAGTGGCAGAATGGATACGAAATTGGCTAAGTGATAGGAAACAGAGAGTAATGGTGAATGGTTGCTTTTTGGACTGGAGGAAGGTATACAGTTGTGTTTCCCAGGGGTCGGTACGAGAACCACTGCTTTTCTTGAAATACGTTAATGACTTGGACTTTGGTGTA
This sequence comes from Somniosus microcephalus, assembly GCF_052327205.1. NCBI lineage: Eukaryota > Metazoa > Chordata > Chondrichthyes > Squaliformes > Somniosidae > Somniosus > Somniosus microcephalus. The sequence continues at coordinate 36,205,539 of NC_141003.1, read as the reverse complement.
CAGGGCACAATTTCAAAGTTTGCAGATAACACAAAACTTGGAAGTATAGTGAAAAATGAGAAGGATAGTGATAGACTTCAAGAGCATATAGACAGGCTGGTGGAATGGGCGTACACGTGGCAGATGAAATTTAACGCAGATAACTGTGAAGTTGTGGCAAAGCCACCAACGCACTCCTGTATAAATGTATAACTGCCTTTAACAGAGTGCTGCAGCACCTATGTTTGTTTACTGTATGTAAATAGCCGTTCTGGATAAGCCCCAGAACACCACATCGCGACGACCGGCCCCTCGGTTTATGCCCGGGCTCGACGGCTGGAGCCCAGTAAACTCGAGGCCGCGAAGGCGGAGTTCGCCACCATGGAGCGACTGGGAATCGTTCGCCACTCGGATAGTCCCTGGTCGTCGCCGCTTCATATCGTCCCTAAGCCCGGCGGTGGTTGGCGGCCCTGCGGCGATTATCGGCGCCTCAATGAGGTCACAACTCCCGACCAGTACCCAATACCGTACATCCAAGATTTCTCCGCTCATTTGGCAGGCAATTCGTTTTTTTCCAAAATCGACCTCGTCCGGGGGTACCATCAAGTGCCCGTCCACCCCCAGGACGTCCAGAAGATGGCGGTCATTACCCCTTTTGGACTGTTTGAATTCCTCCGAATGCCGTTCGGACTCAAAAATGCAGCGCAGACGTTCCAGTGCCTTATGGATTCAGTGCTGCTGGATCTTAAGTTTCTCTTTGTGTATCTCGATGATATCCTGGTCGCCAGTGCTTCGAAAGAGGAACATCTACAACACCTGTGCCTCCTTTTTCGACGCCTCCATCAGCATGGCCTTATAATCAACCCGAACAAATGTCAATTCGGACTGCGGCAGATAGACTTTTTGGACCACCGACATCCGGCACGTGGCCGGCAAGGACAACGCGGTCACCGATTACCTCTCGCGTGCGACTGTCCAGGCCATCCAGCTGGGACTCGATTATTCACTCATGGCTGCTGACCAAGCGGCTGATCCAGAAACGCAGGCTTTCTGCACTGACTCGTCCTGCCTGCAGCCAGCGGATGTGCTTTTCCACTCGGCTGGCACCTCCTTGCTCTGCGACGTCTCCTTGGGAGACCCCCGCCCGATCGTTCCGCTGTCCTGGCGTAGGAACGTTTTCGATGCCATTCATGGGCTTGTGTACCCGGGCGTGCGGGCTTCACAAAAATTGCTGGCGTCCAAGTTTGTCTGGAGGGGAATGCGAAAAGATGTCCGTGACTGGGGCAACACCTGCGTCGTGTGCCAGAGGGCTAAGGTGCAGCGCCACGTCAAAGCTCCCATCGCCGTATTCGAGGTACCGGAGAGGCGTTTTGATCATGTCCATGTCGACCTCGTGGGCCCACTACCGCTGTCACAAGGTTTCACACATCTTCTGACCATAGTCGACCATACCACCAGGTGGCCGGAGGCCATTCCTTTGACGTCCACCACCTCCGCGGATGTTGCCCGGGCGTTTCTTTCATCCTGGGTTGCACGTTTCAGCGTTCCGTCTGATATTTCATCGGATCGCGGGCCGCAATTCTCGCCTGCTTTGTGGAACGCCGTAGCCTTGGGTTTGGGCACCAAGCTCCATCGGACCACGGCTTACCATCCGCAGGCCAATGGATTATGCGAACGTTTTCATCGGTCCTTGAAGGCGTCGCTGAGGGCCACCCTCCAGGGGACCGCGTGGATGGACAAGCTGCCGTGGGTGATGCTCGGGTTACGCACAGCGCCTAAAGAGGACTTGCAGGCATCGGCCGCCGAACTGGTTTATGGCCAGCCACTCCGGGTGCCCGGCGAGTTTCTTCCATCACCAACGCGTCTTTGGTTGGCGGCAGAACAACTGGAGGCTCACCGGGCCGCAGCACAATCTTTCCAGTCCATTCCGACGTCGCATCACGGGTTGCCCGCGTCCCACGTTCCGCCGGAGCTTATGCGGGCTAAATTCGTTTTCATCCGGCATGACGCCCACCGTAGTCCTCTCACGCCTCCATATACAGGCCCTTTCCAGGTACTGCAGGCGGGCACCAAATTTTTTTAGTGGATGTCGGGGGCAAGCCTGACCACATTTCCGTGGACCGCCTCAAGGCCGCACACCTGGACCTTGAGCAACCGGTCGAGGCAGCGCAGCCACCGCGTCGTGGACGGCCGCCCGTGACCACCTCGCCTGACCCAACTGTTCCGCAGACCAGCTCATCGTCTGACCAGCCCATTCCTCTCCGGGAATATTGGAGTCGTTCGGACAGGCTTGTCCGACCTCCTCTGCGATTGACTTTTGAGGTTAAAGACACTTCTGGGGGGGCGCATGTGGCAAAGCCACCAACGGACTCCTGTATAAATGTATAACTGCCTTTAACAGAGTGCTACAGCACCTATGTTTGTTTACTGTATGTAAATAGCCGATCTGGATAAGCCCCAGAATCAACGCGATGACGTCATCACATTGGTCACGTGACGCCCCGAATGGCGGGAAACGTCATGACGTCAGAGAGTGGGAGGTTCCCAACTCAGACCTCGTGAAACCAGCACCAGAAAAGACCTGTTGATTATTTCTCCTGCATGCAATTGTTTGTTCTCTAGTTTCTATTAAACTTCGTTTTATTATCGGACTGACTCGACCTCAGTGCTTCAGTTAGGGATCTGACGATTCCTACGAAGTGATACATTTTGTTAGGAAGAATGAGGAGAGGCAATGTAAACTGGAGTCTACAATTCTAAAGGGGGTGCATGAACAGAGAGCCTTGGGGATATATGTGCACAAATCGTTGAAAGTGGCAGAGCAGCTTGAGAAAGCGGTTAAAAAAGCATACGGGATCCTGGGCTTCATAAATACAGGCATAGGGTTCAAAAGCAAGGAAGTTATGATGAACCTTTATAAGACAATGGTTCGGCTTCAACGGGAGTATTGTGTCCAATTCTGGGCACCGCACTTTAAGAAGGATGTGAAGGCCTTAGAGATGCTGCAGACAAGATAAAGAAGAATAGTTCGAGGAGTGAGAGACTTCAGTTATGTGGAGAGACTGAAGAAGCTGGGGTTGTTCTCGTTGGAGCAGAGAAGGTTGAGAGGAGATTTGATAATGGTGTTCAAAATCATGAGGTATCACGACAGAGTAGATGGAGAGAAACTGTGCTCTTTGGCGGAAGAGTCGAGAACCAGAGGACAATGATTTCGGGTTCTTGGCAGAAGAACCAAAGGCGACATGAGGAAAAACTTTTTACGCAGCGAGTGGTTATAATCTGGAATGCACTCCCAGAAAGGGTGGTGGAGGCAGATTCAATCGTGGCTTTCAACAGGGAATGGGATACGTACCTGAAGGAAAAACATTGGCAGGGCTACGGACAAGGGCAGGGGAGTGGAACTAGAGGAAGTGCTGTTGCAGAGACCCGGCATGGGCTCGACGGGCCGAATGGCCTCCTTCTGTGCTGTAACCATTCTATCATTGAATGATTCTATGATGTTCCGTTCACTAAGACAGGACTGGCTGATTTTAAAGGTCCTCATTTAAGGAAGATGTGCGATTTAACTTGCCTATTCAAATAAGTCGTAATGAGCTTTATTCAATATTTAAGCCATTAACTATTGTCCTACAGCAGGAATGGACTATGTTGCTAGAAGAGCAAAGGAATGGAATTTCACTGACAAGGAGCTGAAGTTGGAAAAGACACTTGTATCTAAGGCCTTGATATTATATATTGATGAAAGCCATCACTCACCAGTTGTGTAGGAAGTCGTAGGGACAATTGTAGTTGGTGTCTCTGTTGTAGTTGTTCCTTCTGAAAGATATTAAGACATTGAAAACCACAAGGCCCAGACTCAATTCCTCAACTACTCCACTCGAGTTTCACTGAGATTATGTGATTTGTGTTGGGTAAAAATATGGTAAAAATGAAAAATAGATACACATTGCATCCCCTAAAAGGAATGGGCCAATTATCTTGATGAACGAAGTAATGGTTTTCACGGTTCAAGGAGGTAAACATAGAAACATAGAAGATAGGAGCAGGAGTAGGCCATTCGGCCCCTCGAGCCTGCTCCGCTATTTAATGAGATCATGGCTGATCATCCAAATTCAGTACCCTGACCTTGCTTTCTCCCCATATCCCTTGATCCCTTTAGCCTTAAGAATTATATATCTAACTCCTTCTTGAATATATTTAATGAATTGGCCTCAACTGCCTTCTGTGGTAGCTAATTCCACAGGTTCACCACTCTCTGGATGAAGAAATTCTTCCTCATCTCTGTCCTAAATGGCTTACCCCTTATCCTTAGACTGTGACCCCTGGTTCTTGACTCCCCAGTCATCAGGAACATCCTTCCTGCATCTAGTCTGTCTAGTCCTGTTAGAATTTTATAAGTTTCAATGAGACCCCCTCTCATTCTTCTAAACTCTAGTGAATATAAGAATAATCGACCCTGGTGAACCTTCGCTGCACTCCTTCCATGGCAAGAACATCCTTCCTCAGATAAGGCGACCAAAACTGCACACAATACTCAAGGTGTGGTCTCACCAAGGCCCTGTACAACTGCAGCAAGACATCCTTGCTCCTGTACTCGAATCCTCTCGCTATGAAGGCCAACATACCATTTGCCTTCTTAACCGCCTGCTGCACCTGCTTACCTTCAGCGACTGGTGCACAAGGACACCCAGGTCTCATTGCACTTCCCCTTTTCCCAATCTATTGCCATTCAGATAATAATCTACGTTCCTGTTTTTGCCACCAAAGTGGATAACTTCGCATTTATCCACATTATACTGCATCTGCCATGCATCTGCCCAATCACCCAGCCTGTCCAAATCATACTGGAGTATCTCGGCATCCTCCTCACAGCACACACACCTACCCAGCTTTGTGTCATCTGCAAAATTGGAGATATTACATCTATATATTGTGAATAGCTGGGGTCCTAGCACCGATCCCTGTGGTACCCCACTAGTCACTGCCTGCCACTCGGAAAAAGACCCATTTATTCCAACTCTTTGCTTCCTGTCTGCCAACCAGTTCTCTATCCAAGTCAGTACCTTACCCCCAATCCCATGTGCTTTAACTTTGCATGCCAATCTCTTATGCGGGACCTTATCGAAAGCCTTCTGAAAGTCCAAATACACCACATCCACTGGTTCTCCCTTATCTATTCTACCAGTTACATCCTCAAAAAATTCAAGTAGATTAGTCAAGCACGATTTACCTTTTGTAAATCCATGTTCACTTTGTCCGATCCTGTCACTGTTTTCCAAGTGCTCTGTTATTACATCTTTTATAATGGATTCTAGCATTTTCCCCACTACCGATGTCAGGCTTACCGGTCTATAATGCCCGGTTTTCACACTACCACCTTTTTTAAATAGTGGAGTTACATTAGCTACCCTCCAATCCATGGGAACTGTTCCAGAGTCTATAGATCTGAAAGAGCACAGTTGTGTTAAAAGGCTTGCTAATGATTATTGAAAGAAGACTCCACCTGTAGTGGAACTAGCAGTAGACCCAGTTGTGGTGGTTGTCCCTGCTGTTGTAGTTGTTTCTGCTGAAGAAAAAGAAAAGCATTCACAACTATTACATCCAACTTGAACTGGGACAGTATTGAGAGAGTTTCAACAGGAATCAGCAATTAATGCACAAATTAAAAGAGAGTATGCGAAAGGTTTAAAACCAACACTACCAGTGTCAATCAGACTGTGACCAGCCTTAATATTAGTTGTGTATTCCATCTGTATAACTGACAAGCTCTCCATCAAGTGAGTGTTATTTGGTAAACTCGAATTTGGGACATTTAATCCATTCAGCATATCTTGGTCTAAGACTGCACTGACATTTAGTATACAGAGGGCACATTGAAAACATAAAGCTGACTTCAGCAAGAAAATAATACTATCCTTCACAAAATGAGTATCAGTTTGAGATGAAGATGCAACTGTGAGGGAATACGCCATATTTCAAAAAGATATACCATAATATGAACAGAATACTGATATTATTAATGCATGATATACTGGGTTTAAAAATCTAAAGCCTCGGAGACACAGGCTGCAAACAGAAAATAGGCTTTTGAGATAAAGATTAGTTCATAACACAAGTTGTAAAAACCAAACAAGCTTTGAAATGGGAATTAGTTAAATACACTAAAACAATGACTCCATTGAAATGACAGTTTGGTACTTCCAAAAAGTCAACGGTTTGCAACCAGCACAATGAGAAGACCCAGTTTAAGGTGTTACTAGCTAACACATTGAATTGAAACACACACATTAAAAGAGGCAAGTGCCTTTGAAAAGATAACATCAAGTAAAAGAAACACCTGCTGGTCAAATAGTTTTTATGTTAAACTTGGGAGACAGGGAACATGATTAAATATGCAACCAATTGAGATAGCTAGTTGAAGTGTCTTTAATATATACATAGTAAATATGATACCAACAAGAACACTTTGAAGATATGACTTCAATAGATGCACCAAGTTATTTGTATTGAACTTGGAGCAGTAAGGAGTCACAACAATGTCTACTAAAAACCAGTTAAGCCAATATTAAGAATTGAATGAAAGAATTTTGTAAGAATGACATCCAACAGAAACCATAGCTGTCATATTGTTTTTATGATGTTTTTTGAAACACCTAAAGGAAGAGACATAATTATGCATGCATTAGTTGAATTGACAGTAAGATAGAAAGCATTCAAACAGAGAGAATGAATAAGACAATTAGCTGACATCAGCAGAGAAGTTCAAAATATAAACCACTGCAGAAAGGGTATAAAAATAAGAGCTTTTCAAACAGAAAGTCAGAACTCGCTGGACAGGCAAAGCGTTTCTCAACTTCACAGACACGCTCTGGGTAATCAAAGTAATTGATTTTGGTGGATAATCTGGATTTAGAAATAAGTAAGAAATGTAGAAATGTAACGAAGTAAAGATTTGAAAATAAGGATCTCTGAGAAATAAGAAATGTAAGCTATCTGTATTTTGAATTGTTAATGTTGCGACTGATTCAAGAGCTGTTAAATGAAAGTCGGCTCTTAAATAAAACTATATATTTTTAGAATTGTCTCAAAGAGTAATTCTGTATAAACTCACGAACCCAATTTCTGTACACAATTTTGTAAGGAGTTGCAGAATTCTGGGGAGTATTCCGGACCCTCATAATATCCGGAAGTTACAGTCTAGTTTAACTTATTAAAAATGCTATCTGGAGGATGGTAACATCTTTAGTCATTCCTTTCCTTTAGGGAGAGATAGACTGAACCTTCAGACCCATTTAAGTGTCTTATGGCATTCGGCTATCTCTAACTTAAGTTGAAGGTGAACATCTGGGGAATACGCCTGATCTGGGGTAGCCCGAAAGAGCTAGGACTTGTAATTATTCCTTCACAACAACATTGTGGAGTCCCACAGCCCTTACTCTCAGTTAATCAACAGCTGAATACAGCAGTCCCATCTGGAGCGATTCCCTGTATATCAAGACTAGCTGGAGTGCCCGGCGGTGCCGAGGCTTTTTTGAGGGCATGTGGCTGTTGGAAGAGAGAGAGCGACTGGGGGGAAGAGAGAGAGCGACTGGGGGAAGAGAGAGAGCGACTGGGGGGAAGAGAGAGAGCGACTGGGGGGAAGAGAGAGAGCAACTGGGGGGAAGAGAGAATGACTGGGGGGAAGAGAGAGAGCGACTGGGGGGGAAGAGAGAGCGACTGGGGGGAAGAGAGAGAGCGACTGGGGGAAGAGAGAGAGCGACTGGGGGGAAGAGAGAGAGCGACTGGGGGGAGGAGAGAGAGAGACTGGGGGGAGAAGAGAGAGAGAGAGAGACTGGGGGAGAGAGAGAGACTGGGAGAGAGAGAGAGAGAGAGAGACTGGGGGAGAGACAGGGGGAGAGAGAGAGAGAGAGACTGGGGGAGAGAGAGAGAGAGACTGAGGGAGAGAGAGAGAGACTGGGGGGAAAGAGAGAGAGAGACTGGGGGAGAGAGAGAGACTGGGAAGAGAGAGAGAGAGAGAGAGAGACTGGGGAGAGAGAGAGAGAGAGACTGAGGGAGAGAGAGATAGAGAGACTGGGGGAGAGAGTTGGAAAACTGTACCTTTTTGCTATGTAAGCTTTGGCAATATGGTTCTCTGTAAACTTTCATGCCAATAAAGCATTTTAATTGGAATTGGAATTGGAATTGGAGAGAGAGACTGGGGGGAGAGAGAGAGAGAGAGACTGGGGGAGAGAGAGAGACTGGGAAGAGAGAGAGAGAGAGAGAGAGACTGGGGAGAGAGAGAGAGAGAGACTGGGGGGGGAGAGAGAGAGGAGGGAGAGAGAGAGAGAGAGGGGGGGAGAGAGACAGGGGGGAGAGAGAGAGAGGGGGAGGAGGGGGCAGAGAGAGAGGGGGAGGGGGGAGGGAGGGAGGGGGGAGGAAGGGAGGGAGGGGGAGGAAGGGAGGGAGGGGGAGGGAGGGGGCAGAGAGAGGGGGAGAGAGAGAGGGGGAGAGATGGTGAGGGAGGGGGCAGGGAGAGAGGGGAAGGGAGGGGGTGGGGAGAGAGGGGGAGGGAGGCGGCAGGGAGAGAGGGGGAGGGAGGGGGCAGGGAGAGAGGGGGAGGGAGGAGGGAGAGAGAGAGGGGGAGGGAGGGGAGAGAGAGGGGGGAGGGAGGGGGGAGAGAGAGAGGGGAGGGAGGGGGGAGAGAGAGAGGGGGAGGGAGGGGGGAGAGAGAGATGGGGAGGGAGGGGGGAGAGCGAGAGGGGGAGGGAGGGGGGCAGAGAGAGATGGGGAGGGAGGGGGGAGAGAGAGAGAGGGGGATGGAGGGGGCAGAGAGAGAGGGGGAGAGAGAGAGGGTGAGGCAGGGGGGAGAGAGAGGGGGAGAGAGGAGAGGGTGAGGCAGGGGGGAGAGAGAGGGGGAGAGGGGAGGGGTGGTGGGGGGAGAGGGGAGAGGGGGAGGGGGGGAGAGGGAGGGGGGAGAGGGGATGGTGGGAGGAGAGAGAGAGAGAGGGAAGGAGAGAGAGAGGGTGAGTGGCCCGTGGCCGCAAATGGAGCCAAGCCCGGGAAACGGGCGTGAGCCAGCTTGAGGCTGTGAGAGACGGCCGGGCCCGGTTGCCGGGGTAACCCTTCCCCCCCTTCCCGAGCCCCGCCCCCCCGCCCTCCCGAGCCCCACTCTCCGCCCTCCCGAGCCCCGCCCTCCCGAGCCAGCTTCAAGACCGCCGATTGCGGCTGGGCCTACGCTGGAGCCAAGCCCCGGGAATGGGCGTGAGCCGGCTTGAGGCTGAGAGAGGGGGCCGGGCCCAGTTGCCGGGGTAACCCTTCCCCCCCTTTCCGCCCTCCCGAGCCCCGCCCCCCGCCCGAGCCGGCTTCAAGACTGCCGATTCACTCACGCTCCGGGCCGACATTGACGCGCGCGCTGACTCCCGCCCCGCCCGCCTTTACTAAGATGGCGGCGATGGCTATGCTCGCCTCAGTCCCGCGCCACCAGCCTTTAGAAAGATGGCGGCGATCGCGGGCCGCTTGTTGAGCGGGACGGGAGGTGCATAGCTCGGGCGTGGCTGGGCAACAGAGGCCCAGGCTTCGATCTTGCCTGCAAAAACGGTGAAAGGTAGGAAAATTATAGAAGTTAGAGAAAAGATTTACAAATTAATTAACTTTTTTTAAAAAACAATTTGTGCTTTAAAAGCAACTTTTTTTTTGCTGGAAATCTAGATTTGAAAAGAAACATGCAGAAAGTGGGAAAAAGAAATGAAGAGTTTGGAATCAAGATGGCGGCCACTCACCTCAACTCAGAAGCATTAGGCCCGCCCACACACACACTGATTGGTCAACCGTCAGGTCACTGAACTGTAGGATTGGTCAATCGTCACATCACTCGACTCTAGGATGGCCCGCCCGCACACGCAATGAACCTTCACGTCACTCGATGCTAATGCTAATGAGCGGATAATGAGCAGGATTTTGAAAGTTTTTTGGATACCGTCGGCACAATTTTTGTCCGATCAAAAGGTAAATATGCCTATGAGAGTCCCCTAATGAAAAGCTTTCTTTTGATATAACATATGTGTAGGTACGCTCTATAACTTTTGATTGTATAGCCGGACAGACAGACAGAAAGACAGACAGACAGACAGACAGACAGACAGAGACATACTGTTTTATATATATAGATACTTGATGCAAAATTGAAGGAAGCTCATCACCGTATTACTAACGGCCCACGCGAAACCCTATTGTGCTGCTACTTTCATGATCGCATTAACCTTTTGGGACATGTTCCGTTCACTAGCCTGATTTTAAAGGCCTACATTTAAGGAAGATTGGTGTTCAAATGTGCCTATTGAAACAGGTCGTAACGAGCTTTATTCAATATTTGAGCCATTAACTATTGTCCTACAGCAGGAATGGACCAAGTTGCTAGAAGAGCAAAGGAATGGACTTTCACTGACAAGGAGCTGGAGTTGATAAAGAACACTTGTATCTAAGGCCTTGATATTATATATTGATAAAAGCCATCACTCACCAGTTCTGGAACTGGCAGTAGACCCAGTTGTGGTGGTTGTCCCTGCTGTTGTCGTTGTTCCTTCTGAAAAATATTAAAGACATTCAAAACCACAAAACTCCAACTCAGTTGCTAAACTACTCCAGGCGAGTTTCACCGTGAGATGATGTGATTGGTGTTGGGTAAAAATATGCTAAAAATGAAATGTAGATACACATTGCAACCCCTAAAAGGAATGGGCCAATTATCTTGAAGAACAAAGTAATGGTTTTTCATGGTCAAGGAGGTAAATCTGAAAGAGCACAGTTGTGTTCAAAGACTGGCTAATGTTTCTTGAAAGAAGACACCACTCACCTGTTGTGGAACTGGCAGTAGACCCAGTTGAGGTGGTTGTCCCTGCTGTTGTAGTTGTTTCTGCTGAAGAAAAACAAAAGCATTCACAACTACAAAGTCCAACTTGAACTGGGACAGCGTTGAGAGAGTTTCAACATGAATCAGCAGTTACTGCACAAATTAAATGTGAGTATGCAAAAGCGTTTTAAATCCAACACTACCAGTGCCAAATCAGACTGTGTCCAGCCTTAATATTAGTTGTGTCTTCCATCTGTGTCACTGCCAAACTCTCCATGAAGTGAGTGACATTTGGGAAGCTTGACTTTGGGACACTTAATCCATTCAGCATATCTTGGTCTAAGACTGCACTGACATTTAGTATACAGAGAGTACATTTTGAAAACATAAAGGGGACATTGGCAACAAAATAATAATATCCTTCACAAAACAAGTATCACAGTTTGAGATGGAGATGCAACAACATTGTAGAGTCCACTGCTCTTACTCTCAGTTAGTCAATAGCTGAATACTGCCGTCCCATCTGGAGCGATTCCCTGTACATCAAGATATTTGATGCAGAACTCAAGGAAGTTCATCATCATTATTAACTGCCCACGACAAACTCTGTTGTGCTATTACTTTCAGCATGATAATTTCAGCTGCATGATCTAATTATACTTTTGGGTCATGTTCCAAAAGGCATTTGATAAAGTGCTACATAATAGGCTTGCCAGCAAAAATGAAGCCCATGGAATAACAGGGACAGTGGCAGCATGATAATGAAATTGGCTAAGTGATAGGAATCGGAGAGTAATGGTGAATGGTTGCTTTTCGGACTGGAGGAAGGTATACAATTGTGTTCCCAAGGGGTCGATACGAGGACCACTGCTTTTCTTGAAATATATTAATGACTTGGACTTGGATGTACAGGGCACAATTTCAAAATTTGCAGATGACACAAAACTTGGAAGTATAGTGAACAGTGAGGAGGATAGTGATAGACTTCAAGAGCACATAGACAGGCTGGTGGAATGGGCGGACACCCGGCAGATGAAACTTAATGCAGGTAAGTGCGAAGTGATACATTTTAGTAGGAAGAATGCGGAGAGGCAATGTAAAATGAAGGCTACATTTCTAAAGTTGGTGCATGAACAGAGAGGTCTGGGGGCATATGTGTACAAATCGGTGAAAGTGGCAGGGCAGGTTGAGAAAGCGTTTAAAAAAGCATACGGGATCATGGGCTTCATAAATACAAGCATAGGGTACAAAAGCAAGGAAGTTATGTTGAACCTTTATAAAACAATGGTTCGGCTTCAACTGGAGCATTGTGTCCAATTCTGGGCACCGCACTTTAAGAAGGATGTGAAGGCCATAGAGAGGGAGCAGCAACGATTTACAAAAATAGTTCGAGGAGTGAGGGACTTCAGTTATGTGGAGAGACTGAAGAAGCTGGGATTGTTCTCCTTAGAGCAGAGAAGGTTGAGAGGGGATTTGATAGAGGTATTTAAAATCATGAGGATCTCAACAGAGTAGATAGAGAGAAACTGTTCCCACTGGTGGAAGGATCGAGAACCAGAGGACACAGATTTAGGGTGATTGGCAGAAGAACCAAATGCGACATGAGGAAAAACTTTTTTACGCAGCGAGTGGTTATGATCTGGAATGCACTGCCAGAAAGGGCGGTGGAGGCAGATTCAATCGTGGCTTTCAACAGGGAATGGGATAAGTAACTGAAGGAAAAACATTGGCAGAGATACAGGGAAAGGGCAGGGGAGTGGAACTATATGAAGTGATGTTGCAGAGACCTGGCACGGGCTCGACAGGCCGAATGTTTTCCTTCTGTGCTGTAACCGTTCTATCATTCTATCAATCTATGATATTCCGTTCACTAAGTCAGGACTGGCAGATTTTAAAGGCCCTCATTTAAGGAAGATGTGTGATTTAACGTGCTTATTGAAATAAGTCATAACGAGTTTTATTCAATATTTAAGCCATTAACGACTGCCGTACAGCAGGAATGGACTAAGTTGCTAGAAGAGCAAAGGAATGGACTTTCACTGACAAGGAGCTGAAGTTGAAAAAGAACACTTGTATCCAAGGCCTTGATAATGGCCCAAAACTTGGTGTCGGGGGCTTGCCGCGCGTGCAAGCCCCCGATGTGCAGTCACCCTGCGCGCCGACAGCTGAAACCTGGCCCGCAGTGGATTTCCTTTCAGTGGCCAGGTTCTGATGTCGGCGCGCTGTGCTAACCTGACCCAGCGGCATAGTTAGTGCGATGTGCCGGCTGGGATCAGGTGAGCACTGTTCAGCCAATCAGGGGCGGGGAAACTTCATTCATAAGCTTGAGTAAGAACTGTCAAACTCATGAGAAGTACTGCACCCCAAAACACTACTTAAACTTTAAATAAAATTTTAAAAAACATCCCAATCATTAAATTAAGTATAAATAAGTTAAAAAAAATAATTTAAACAATTTTTTTTTGAAAAAAATAAATTTTTAATAAAAAGGGTCTAAAACTAAACTTACTTTATTGTAGATTCTTTAAAATAATAAACCTGTGGAAAAAAAATTCTAAATTGCACTAAAACACCACTTACCTGTAAAAATAAATACATACGTGTGCTTTTTACAAGCGTAAAGACCGGAGGCCTTTACACATGCGCAAATCCCCCAAAACAGAGGAAATCCAAGACGCACGCGCTGCCCCCTACAGCGCACGCGTTAGCCTCTTCACCTCTTGGGTTAGAGGAGAGGAAATGCCGGTTTTCAGCGCATGCGCTGTGCATGCTGAAAACCGGCATTTCCTCCGGCCAGACACGTGAGTACCCCTTCCGTACTCACGCGTTTGGGGAGGAATTACTGCCCCATTATATATTGAAAGAAGCCATCACTCACCAGTTGTGGAGCCAGTGGTAGAGCCAATTGTAGTTAGTGTCTCTGTTGTCGTTGTTCCTTCTGAAAAATATTAAAGATATTCAAAAACACAAAACTCCAAGACATTCCTAAACTACTCCAGTCGAGTTTCACCGTGAGATGATGTGATTTGTGTTGGGCAAAAATATGCCAAAATTGGAATGTAGATACACAATGCAACCCTTAATCAGAATGGGCCAAATATTTGCTGAACAAAGTAATGCGTATTCACCGACAAGGAGATAAATCTGAATCAGCAAACTTGTGTTAAAAGACTTGCTCGTGTTTATTAAAAGTATCCATCACTCACCTGTTGTGTAGGAGGTGGTCGAGCCAATTGTAGTTGGTGTCTCTGATGTAGTTGTTCCTTCTGAAAAATATTTAAGACATTGAAAACCACAAGACTCCCACTCAATTCCTCAACTACTCCAGCTGAGTTTCACCGTGAGTTGATGTGATTAGTGTTGGGTAAAAATATGCTAAAAATGAAATGTAGATACACATTGCATCCCTTAAAAGGAATGTGCCAACTATTTTGAAGAACGAAGTAATAGTTTTCACGGTTCAAGGAGGTAAATCTGAAAGAGCACAGTTGTGTTAAAAGGCTTGCTAATGTTTATTGAAAGAATCCATCACTCACCTGTTGTGGAACTGGCAGTAGACCCAGTTGTGGTGGTTGTCCCTGCTGTTGTAGTTGTTTCTGCTGAAGAAAAAGAAAAGCATTCACAACTATTACATCCAACTTGAACTGGGACAACATTGAGAGAGTTTCGACAGGAATCAGCAATTAATGCAGAAATTAAAAGAGAGTATGCGAAAGGTTTAAAACCCAACACTACCGGTGCCAAATCAGACTGTGTCCAGCCTTAATATTAGTTGTGTCTTCCATCTGTGTCACTGACAAACTCTCCATCAAGTGAGTGACATTTGGTAAACTTGAATTTGGGACACTTAATCCATTCAGCATATCTTGGTCAAAGACTGCACTGATATTTAGTATACAGAGGGTACATTGAAAACATAAAGCTGACTTCGGCAAGAAAATAATACTATCATTCACAAAATGAGTATCAGTTTGAGATGAATATGCAACAACATTGTGGAGTCCCACAGCTCTTAATCTCATTGATTCAACAGCTGAATACTGCAGTCCCATCTGGAGCGATTCCCTGTATATCAAGCTATTTGATGCAGAACTGAAGGAAGCTCATCACTGTATTACTAACTGCCCACGACAAACTCTATTGTGCTGCTACTTTCAGCATGATCATTTCAGTTGCATGATCTCATTGGCCCAGAAATTCGGCTCTCCCCGGGTGAGTACGCACGGGGTACTCACCCGTAGACCAAATGGAATTGCCGGTTTCCTGCATGCACTGCACATGCGTGGGAAACCGGCACTTCCGATCCTCTGAACGAAGAGGTTCAGAGGTCGAACGCGCGCGCAGGGGAGGCTGCGCGTGCGTTTTGAACTTAGGTTTTTTTTACAGGTTTTCCCGGGAGGTTAAGCCTGCAGGATTTACACATTTAAAAAGCAGGCATAAGACCTGCTTTTTGCAAGGTAAGTGGTCAATTAATTAAAATTAAAACATTTTTTCCACAGGTTTATTATTTTTAAATACTTTAAAGCAAGGTAAGTTTGTTTTTAGCCCCGTTATAATATAAAATTATTTTTTTCAAAAATTTAAATTATTGTTTAAAATAGTTATTTAATGTAATTTATAGTTTATTTAAAAAGTGTGATTTAAAAAAAAAATTATTTGAAGGTTTACTGCTATTTTGGGCCCATAGTATTATAAGTTTTGACAGGTCTACCTGTCAATCTTATGAATGGGCTTTTCCCTCCTTCGATTGGCTGCCCATGGCCCACGTGATCCCAGGGGTGGCATCGCACCAACTACGCCCCTGGGACACGCAAGCACAGCGCGCCGGCAGCTGGGCCGGGCCCCGGAGCGGAATTCCACGGGGCCCTACAGCTCAACTGTCGGCGCGCAAGGTAAGTGCAGGTCGGGGGCTTACACCTGCAGGAAGCCCCCGACCCGAATTTCTGGGCCATTATCTTTTTTGACATGTTCCGTTCACTAAGACAGGACAGGCTGATTTTAAAGGTCCTCATTTAAGGAAGATGTGTGATTTAACGTGCTTATTGAAATAAGTCATAAGGAACTTTATTCAATATTGAAGCCATTAACTACTGTCCTACAGCAGGAATGGACTAAGTTGCTAGAAGAGCAAAGCAATGGACTTTCACTGATGAGGAGCTGGAGTTGAAAAAGAACATTTGTATCTAAGGCCTTGATATTATATATTGATAAAAGCCATCACTCACCAGTTGTGTAGGAGGTGGTCGAGCCAATTGTAGTTGGTGTCTCCGATGTAGTTGTTCCTTCTGAAAAATATTAAATACATTGAAAACCACAAGACCCCAACTCAGTTCAGAGACTACTCCAGTCGAGTTTCACCATGAGATGATCTGATTTGTGTTGGGCAAAAAATATGCTGAAAATGAAATGTAGATACACATTGTATCCCCTGTAAAAGGAATGGGCCAATTATCTTGAAGAACCAAGTAATGGTTTTCATAGTCATGAAGGTAAATCTGAAAGAGCACAGTTGTGTTAAAAGGCTTGCTAAAGTTTATTAAAAGAAGACATCACTCACCAGTTGTGGAACTGGCAGTAGACCCAGTTGAGGTGGTTGTCCCTGCTGTTGTAGTTGTTCCTGCTGAACAAAAACAAAGGCATTCACAACTATTACATCCAACTTGAACTGGGACAGCATTGAGAGAGTTTCAACATGAAATCAGCAGTTACTGCACAAATTAAAGGGGGTATGCAAAAGCCTATTAAACCCAACACTACCGATGCCAAATCAGACTGTGTCCAGCCTTAATATTAGTTGTGTCTTCCATCTGTGTCACTGACAAGCTCTCCATCAAGTGAGTGACATTTGGGAAGCTCGACTTTGGGACACTTAATCCATTCAGCATATCTTGGTCTAAGACTGCACTGACATTTAGTATACAGAGGGTACATTGAAAACATAAAGGGACTTCGGCAAGAAAATAATACTATCCTTCACAAAACGAGTAGCACAGTTTGAGATGGAGATACAACAACATTGAAGAGCCCCACAGCTCTTACTCTCAGTTAGTCAACAGCTGAATACTGCAGTCCCATCTGGAGCGATTCCCTGTACATCAAGATACTTGTTCCAGAACTCAATGAAGCTCATCACCGTTTTACTAACTGTCCATGACAAACTCTTTTGTGCTATTACTTTCAGCATAATAATTTCAGTGGCATGATCTAATTATCCGTTTGGGTCATGTGCCAAAAGGCATTTGATAAAGTGCCACATAATAGGCTTGCCAGCAAATATGAAGCCCATGGAATAAAAGGGGCAGTGGCAGCATGGATACGAAATTGGCTAAGTGACAGGAAACAGAGAGTAGTGGTGAACGGTTGCTTTTCGGACTGGAGGAAGGTATACAGTGGTGTTCCCCAGGGGTCGGTACGAGGACCACTGCTTTTCTTGATATATATATTAATGACTTGGACTTTGGTGCAGAGGACACAATTTCAAAATATGCAGTTGACACAAAACTTGGAAGTATAGTGAAAAATGAGAACGAAAGTGATAGACTTCATGAGGATATAGACAGGTTGATGGAGTGGGTGGACACGTGGCAGATTAAATTTAACGCAGATAATTGTGAACTGATACATTTTGTTAGGAAGAATGAGGAGAGGCAATGTAAACTGAAGGGTACAATTCTAAAGGGGGTGCATGAACAGAGAGACCTGGGGGTATATGTGCACAAATTATTGAAAGTGGCAGAGCAGGTTGAGAAAGCGGTTAAAAAAGCATACGGGATCCTGGGTTTCATAAATACAGGCATAGCATACAAAAGCAAGGAAGTTATGATGAACCTTTATACAACAATGGTTCGGCTTCAACTGGAGTATTGTGTCCAATTCTGGGCACTGCACTTTAAGAAGGGTGTGAAGGCCATAGAGCTGGTGCAGAAAAGGTTTACAAGAATGGTTCCAGGAATGAGGGACTTCAGTTATGTGGGAGACTGGAGAAGCTGGGGTTGTTCTCCTTAGAACAGAGAATGTTGAGAGGATGTTTGATAGGGGTTTTCAAAATCATGAGGGATCTCGACAGAGTAGATAGAGAGAAACTGTTCCCATTGAAGGATGGGCCGAGAACCAGAGGACACAGATTTAGGGTGATTGGCAGAACAACCAAAGGCGACATGAGGAAAATCCTTTTTACGCAGCGAGTGATTATGATCTGGAATGCACTCCCAGAAAGGGTGGTGGAGGCAGATTCAATCATGGCTTTCAACAGGGAATGGGATTCAATCATGGCTTTCAACAGGGAATGGGATAAGTAACTGATGGAAAAACATTGGCAGAGCTACGGGTAAAGGGCAGGGGAGTGGAACTAGATGAAGTGCTGCTGCAGAGACCCGGCACGGGCTCGACGGGCCGAATGGCGTCCTTCCGTGCCGTAACCATTCTATCGTTCTATGATTCTATGATGTTCCGTTCACTAAGACAGAACAGGCTGACTTTAAAGACCTACAGTTAAGGAAGATGGGTGTTCAAATGTGCCTATTGAAACAGGTCATAACGAGCTTTATTCAATATTTAAGCCATTAACTATTGTCCTACAGCAGGAATGGACGAAGTTGCTGGAAGAGCAAAGGAATGGACTTTCACTGACAAGGAGCTGAAGTTGTAAAAGAACACTTGTATCTAAGGCCTTGATATTATATATTGATAAAAGTCATCACTCACCAGTTGTGTAGGAGGTGGTCGAGACAATTGTAGTTGGTGTCTCTGTTGTAGTTGTTCCTTCTGAAAAATATTAAAGACATTCAAAACCACAAGACTCCAACTCAGTTCCTAAACTACTCCAGTCGAGTTTCACCGTGAGATAATGTGATTAGTGTTGGCTAAAAATATGCTAAAAATTAAATGTAGATACCCATTGCATCCCTTAAAAGGAATGGGCCAATTATCTAGAAGAACAAAGTACTGTAATGGGTTTTCACTGTCAAGGAGGTAAATCTGAAAGAGCACAGTTGTGCTAATGTTTATTGAATTCCAATTATCCTTTTGGGTCATGTTCCAAAAGGCGTTTGATAAAGTGCCACATAATAGGCTTGCCAGCAAAGTTGAAGCCCATGGAATAAAAGGGACTGCAGTTTTATTCTATTTGTGATGTTTTCTAAAAGTAGTACTTGCTTCTTATCATGGTATAAAACCAAATGTGCTATCATATATAAAGCACATAGTCAGATATTACAAAGACATTGAAATGTCAGGTAGAGTGGGACATATATCTCCTGATGTTGCAATTGGCAAATGCAGTTCATGCTGGGGCATTGAGCCATTCACATTATACATGTTGTGTATGTAACATGTATGTTACTTTAAACCTATGGCCAGGGCAGCACTACTTTGTAGGGCGTAGTGATACCGTAGTACCACCCCTGGCCATAGGGGTATAAATAGTACTGTGGGTACTGATCTCCCCTCAGTTCCCGCACGTGGGTATGAAGTAAAGACCTAAGTTAAACCCTTCCAAGCTGTCTCTTCCTTATTGTATTAAGTATATTCGCATACTTTACAATACAGGTCTCAGGTTTAATTCTGGTGTTAATGCTAGATGAATTAACTGAGTCAGCTGAACTTGGTCACAACAGCGTGACGTTACAATTGACTTCAGTGTGCCAAATGTATACGGGGGGGGGGAGGTAGGAATAATGTTCTACTGCTGAAAACTATTCAGTAAAGATGTGTGTGTGTGTGTGTGTGTGTGTGTGTGTGTGTGTGTGTGTGTGGCTGGATGTAATCCTGGAGGCTTTATCACAAGACCTCCTCCCTCCAACTGCCCAGTCCTCATGCTCCCCCAGCTGGTTGCCCAACATGTCTATTCTCATGGGGTGCTGCCTTCCCCACGGCCAATTGGAAAGCGAACAGACTCTTCATTACTCGATTGGATGATTCTTAACTGTCAGTCAAACAGCCTTTCCTTTCCCAACTTCAATATTTTTATAACTAATAAACAAAATGATTTTTTTGGAATGCCCCTCTGATTTTTATCCTGGGTTGCTCCCAGCAGTGTTCTGTAGATTAATCTGCAAACCATGGAAACTCCAGGACAATCCTGGCGGGTCAGCAACCCCACCCCTATGGTTTAGACTCACTGTTGAGCCTCATGCATAAAGAATGGCCACTCAGATCATATGTTGTGAGATTGGCAGAGTCAATGCAACTGCTCCATCATAAATCATTGAATTCAAGAGCAGAAATAATTTGTCGTGATTGAAGACTGCAGGCATCATATTAATGCTGCACCATTCAGAGCAATGGAGCAATAGTAACTGCTCAGCAGCAATATTAATGAACAATGAAATATTTAATTAGTTAAAACATTACCCTACATTTTTCATCAACCGTTGATAGTCAACCCCATTGGTGGTGAAACTCATCCGTCGTAACCTCAGCAGAAGAGCTATGGAAACCCTGGAAATCTAGTGTGAACACCGCTTGTGGCGTTTTTCCGGATTTTCCATGGATTTTCTGTTGAAGTTGTGGTGGGAGAGACGGAGAATCTACATGATATTTTGTTATGTAATTTTGAACCAAAATATAAGCCAGGAACTAAATGGAAGGATAGAACTAGAGCCAACCCTGGGAAATCTCAGGAGTTTGATCCAGTGAGAAATCAGTCAGCATTATGCTCACCAGACTCTGATTCTACCACTTTAGTGTCAGGACTAAACATTATACCAGCTGGCGTAATACCTACTCATTTGTACAACTAAACTATTCTTTGATGTTTTACTGTAGAATGAAGTATTTGAAGTTCAGGACTTGTACAGTGCTTTAAAAACATTAAATAAACTTGACTACAGCTGTTGGTACTATTAATATTGCACTGTTGAAAGGACAAGCTTTGTCCTGTAGTAACACAGAATAATCCATTACATATTCATTGTGCTAGCAACTGAAGGCTGAAAAGAAAAGTTACTTACTGCTACATTCAGGGATTCCATTGATGCACTTACTATAAATAAAAACAAATAAGATATTACAACAACAAACAGGTTTAACATGCTCCTCGTGTACAGAGGGACACCCTGGAGTGCTTTTCAGAATGGTGGACATCAAATGGACAATAAGCAGGAATGAGAAAGGGGAAAGAGTATGCAGGCTCTAAAATCACAGCCAAAGATAGGGGTCTTTAGGAGGCTTTTAAATACAGGGCAGAAGGTAACAAGGCGGAGCACTTGTGGGATGGACTTCCAGATGGCAGTGGCTGAAGGGTCAGCTGCTGATCATGGGGTGGAGGGAACAAGGAGCAAGTAGATTGCTGTTGGAGGAACAGAAAATAAGCAAAAGTAGATATTGCAGGAGGAAACCACAGAATAGGTAGGGGGAAACCATGGAGGAATTTGAAAGTAAGGGTAAGGATCTTAGTGTCAATTTTCTGGGCCAAAGACAGGGGTGATGGGCCTTAGTTCAATTGGGAGATTATCTTAAGATGTATTTTATGTTTTAATTATCAAAACATCTATTTTACAAGCTATTGTATCAATTTGAAATTCATAAAATTGTTTTTTATTTTATTTAAGGTGTATTGAAGTATCAAATGTTCATCTAAATCTGTAACAGGTCAAACACAAACATGTCAGAATTTGACTTGGCTTGTTTGTGGTTATAAGACAAACCTTCGCTGCCTTTGAAATAGAAGGAAACTTAGCTGATTGAGGATGGTTCATTAAAGCATTTATAAGTGAATGATTTAATCTCATAAGGATTCAAGACCCCACCTGCATTACAATTATAACTTTTATAACATTACAATTATAACTTTTGCTTTCAACACGAGAATGGTGATAGAAGAAATAGAATACATTGCTGTGGCTACTTTACCAATTTTCACAGTCATTCCATGTTGTTTCACCGGGTTGCAATATTCTTCCTTCATAATAACAAGTGCACTGAGGTAATGTAACGCACTTCATTAGATTTTCATCCAAATAAGGAGCATTCTCTGGGCATTTGGCATAACAACCTAAAACAGTGAGAAATAAAATCACCGTGAAGATAAACAGAAACTCTGTGAATGCTGGAAATCTTAATAAAAGCAGAAAATGTACATCACATCTGTCAGCACCAAAATGTTTCTGTGGTTTTAAATTCAGATCATTGACGAGCTTTTTTTTACAACACACTCAGATCTGAGAGAGATTTCCAGCATACACCGGAGCACAAATCAGGAGACTGCGGGGGCTGGGGTGTGCGACTTCTCGATTTGTGCTTCCTGCCTGTGCCGGGATCGCAAAAAGCAGAAAATCTCCCCTTTCATGTTTCACTGATTGTTGGAAAGTGTGATTCTTTATGAGCCTTCATCAAAAGGTACAGATATTTTCGGCGAGGAAACTTAATGAATCGATTAATATTACAACAGGGATCTCCGTTTGCCGATATTAAAATATATTTAAAAAAACGTTTTGGAAACACTTCTTAACATATCATCATTGAATATAATCTAAACAGCACCTTCAAGAACTGCAGAGTACTTCTTTCCAATGTAATGGTCCGAGCATGTTTTGGTTGTTAATGTTCCACATGGCTGATAGTGCCAGCTGCAGTCACCCGGAGCATTGTAATAGTCACAATACACAGCTGCAATGTAAAACAGAAACTGTTAAAAATGTGATCATCGGTCATTTATTCAGTTACTAAAGTAAACACAATTTGAATCATCCATGCCAAATACATACTGTATTAACATCTTAAACTTGTTGATCATTGATCCGGAGTGTTGGATTCTCGTGTTTGGGGCAGAGTCCCTACAATGACTGATACTCAGACTAAGTCATTCCCCCATTCCCAAAATATCTTATCCAGGTTGATAGATGGAGTATCTTATGGTAATGAGGTAGGCGAAGGAGAATTATCATGAAGACCAATACCATAATTCCACAAAGCATACTCCGGTTATTTAATGTGGAGCAGCAAGGACAATGACAGTTGTGATGAAGTGTACATCCACTCCCGATGTTATAGGGTACTAGGAACATGGGGAGTGGATGGTGGCAGCCATCTGGGTTCCAAATAAGTGTTAACAGAGGTCCCTGATTAAGCAAACAGACAAGGGGGGAGGAATTGGGTGAGTAGTGCCACCTGTTAGCGCCTGAAGAGGCAGTCAGTGGCTGTAGCGCCACTGGCTGCGTCTCCCGCGATATTCAGTAGGGGCGCTAATGGTGGCGTTAAGCATTTGTGCTGCGCCGCCACCGATGACGTCATCGGTGTGCGCAGCGCCCCATTCGTGCCCCGTTCGCGATATTTGGTAGCGAACGGCGCAGTTGCGCCGTTCGCTACCCACGCCCGGTTCACGGGGCCTTACTGTGCCGGCAGCGGTGCAAGTTAAGGTGGAGGTGCGGGGCGGCCGCTTTTTCGGAGGCCGCCTGCCAGCACCTCCGTCCCCGGCCTCCTAACCGCCCCCCCCGCGGCATTGCCGGCTGTTTCCCGAGAGCCCGGCACTTCTCCTTGGTGCCGGGCTCATTTGCCGGCACTCGCGAGCGGGGATCGCGCTGTTGCAGGCACCTCCCCCTTAACAGTGGGAGGAAGGCCTGCAGTACCGCAGCGTGCCGTGCTGCAGCGTGTGGCGCTGCGGCACGTTGCGCTGCGATAATCAGTTTCAGCGCCCTAAGAGGGACGCGGAGCGCCTCGAGCCTCGCCCCGTGTCCCTCGAGCGGCACTGAAACTGAATTTCTGGCGATCGGCATCACTCCGATCGCTGCGCTAAATCCTGCGCTCAGGCGACTTTTGCGCCACTTTGGCGCCCCAACCCAATTTCTAGGCCAAGGAGTTTTAAGAAAACCAATTCTAGGCCCAAATATTTTAGATTAGGCGCAGATCACCAGGGTGGACAGACACTGGTCTGTGACAAGATTTGAGTAAGAGTATTTTGTTTGGTGAATCTAACAATAAAAGTGCGCAGGAGTGCTGCACTGCCTTTGGTTGACTGGATTGCAATCGGTTTCGAGAACATAAAGAGGTGACAAGTGCTGGTCATCCTGAGACAAAGGACAACTGGTCACAAAGTGTACAAACAATTGCCCCCAAATATCCCACTCACCAGGCTCAAGTAGAAGATAGTGGCAGTTTTATGACAGAAAAGATGAGAATTTGAAGAGGGAAGCAAATGTGTTTTTAAATCTCGCTATTGTTACCAAATGACACAGCTTACAGACAACAGCAACAAGCATCTAATTTAAACACTTTGCGATGTTGCTCTGTGGCACATCGTGTTACATAACTATGAACCAACAAAAGTGTGCTTGATGAATGTTTACACTTTAATTCTTCATAACAAGGAATACAGAAATTTATACTTACGACACAGATCGGGGGTTCTCCAGCGAATACAAACATCAGCTTTATTACAAGCCTCTGCAAACACTGCTACAGCGGTACAGAAACCCAGATATTTTCCCTCCATATCGCAGGCACAAGCCTCTTGGATACAAGCATCGTAGTATGGGGTTGGGTCAACCTGATAAAGTACCACAGTATCAAGAAATCACGAGCGTGCTTTGTAAAAATGTTATATCGCTTTATATTTGTTTAGCATCTTACCTTTCTATGGCAGGCTTGAAAGACCGGGCCTTTAATTATGTTGCATCTCTTCTGAGCCCATGCTAAACAATATGGATTTCTATCACAAGGAAATGTTTGATTTACTGCATTAGAGCATGACTGCATAGACTTCCAACTGTTTCCAAACTCCATAGAGCTAGTCACCAAGCTGTTCCCCTTTGTTGTCAGATCATCTTCAATATCATCGTTGAAATTTCCACAAAGGCCACAAACTTTATTCTTAAGAGCGTAAAAGAGAATCAGAACAATGGTTACTATTCTAAAGGCACAATACACGTTTCATACTTTTTTCCCCAAGTAAACCCAAGAAGCCCCAGAATTGATCAGTCCTTCTGGCGGAATCCCACAATTCTGGTGGGAGACCCCTGGAATGGTGACAGATCCCGCAACACCCGCCCCTGGGCCTCACACTGCCGCTTCCAGTGGCCTTGTTTTGGGAGCAGAGCTGCCGCCTGTTCCAAAAAAAAATACCAGTGACATAGAACAGATGGAGCATCAGGAAGTTCTTACATTACAACAGTGACTGCACTTCAAAAAGTACGTCACTGGCTGTAAAGATCTTTGGGGCATCCTAAGGTTGTGAAAGGCGCTATACAAATGCAAGTTTTTTCTTTCTCCACGAGAGTGATCAAAATAGGGAACCAACTTGCCGACAGATTGGTGGTGGTGAAGCCTCTGGGTGTATTCAAGAAACAACTGGATGCTGCAATGAAGGGACTGTTGGGTGTTTGCGGGTGGATGAATTAATGTATTGGCCAAATGGTCTTCCTCATAAATAGAGCGTTACAACTTTACACAGGCAGCGTCCACTATAAATGTGGACATAGGAATTTAAAATGTAAATATAAGGACAAATGTATAACTTTAAAATGAGGAATGATTTGCGCCAGCACACCCTGTTCCAATTCTACCTCAACTGAGGCCTACACTTGCTCTTGCTTTTGACTCCTTGGGTGCAATGCGACAGGAGGTTGGCAAGTATTATATTCAAAATCTTGTGTATATACACACTCCCTATACAAACTTCTGTTGTCATGATTTTGTCTCACAGTTTTAGACCACATTACAACTGTCTCCATGAACATTTATAATTCAAAATCTTGTATATGAACAGTTGCCTGTAACTATGTAGGTGTAGACTCTTGCCAATAGATGGCAGCATGGGGTAGTTTTCTGTAAGTGTCCCTCTCTATGCTACCTGTCACCTGTTTTCCTGCTTTCAGGTAAGTAATTTAACTTTTTATGTAAAGCTTTTACCTATATTATATATATTTAAATAATGACTCATTGGTGACTTTGGGCAATGCTGTTTCCCACCCTAAAAATAATGGATCTGTTTTGCTCTACCACACTGCTGTTTCCAAGCCCTTAGCCTCAGGCCAAGCTCTTGAGTTGCCTGCCTTTGATCTGGCAATTTCCCACCTTGGCCGAATTGCACTCTGGATCACCGGCTTCCAGCCTTAGGTTCCCACTGCTCACTCCCAGTTCAACGAGTCCCAATTCTTACTCATCAAAAGAATTGTAAGAACATGTTATCCTTCACCCCCTGCCTCTGGCCCAACTCTGGCTCCCATAGTCAACATTCAGCCAGCCTTCCTTCTACTGTTGAATGATGCCGCTCCCCACCTCATATATAAGTGAATAAATAGTTCCCTGCTGCCATCTTTTCATCTTACAATTCAATATTGTCTCTCCACAGATAAATAGATAAATATTGCCCAGTTGTTTGCTAAAATTTTATAATGCTGCCTACTAGCCCAATAAATAAATTAATATCCAGCCAATTGGTTCCACCTCGCTGTTATTATCGACCCTATGCTGTAGTACTTCTGACAGCGTTTCTTCCCTTTCCCCAACAAACTGCTTCACTCCTCCCAGCAATTGCTCTCTGCTCTACCAAACATTTCTCCATCTTTCCTTATACTTTTTTCCACTGTGTTCTGGAACTTTAGAAAAACATATATCACAAAACATTTTTGTTTCTTAAATGAATCAGGCCTCACAGTTAATTCCAATTTCTGATTATATTTTCTCTATTGGTAAACAGATATGAGGGAAAGATCTTAATTTCCAAACCCTACTTACCTTCCATCTTGCATCCAATGTGACTGAAAGTCTTGTACGTTTGTCCCATATCACAGTGATCCCATCAGAAAATGTCATGACCAAATAGAGTCCGACAGTGTGAAGCGTATAGGAATTATCTGTGCACTGGGTCTGGCTAAGAGACACCTCAGTTACTCCATTCCCACTCAGTAGAATTAGTTCTTTACCCTGTAAGAATACATTTGAAAATAAAACCGTTTATAACACGCATAATAATTTCAGATTAGTCATTGCAAGTGTACATAGACAGGCTAAGTAAGTGGGCAGAGATTTGGCAGATGGAATACAATACTGGAAAGTGTGAGGTTATGCACTTTGGCAGGAAAAATCGTAGAGCAAGTTATTATCTTAATGGCAAGAAACTGGAAAGTACTGAAGTACAAAGGGATCTGGGGGTCCTGGTGCACGAAACTCAAAAGGTTAGTATGCAGGTGCAGCAAGTGATTAAGAAGGCCAATGGAATGTTGGCTTTCATTGCTAGGGGGATAGAATATAAAAATAGGGAGGTATTGCTTCAGTTGTACAAGGTATTGGTGAGACCGCACCTGGAATATTGCGTGCAGTTTTGGTGTCCATACTTAAGAAAGGACATACTTGCTCTCGAGTCAGTACAAAGAAGGTTCACTCGGTTAATCCCGGGGATGAGGGGATGGACATATGAGGAGAGGTTGAGTAGATTGGGACTCTACTCATTGGAGTTCAGAAGAATGAGAGGCGATCTTATTGAAACATATAAGATTGTGAAGGGGTTGGATCGGGTGGATGCGGGGAGGATGTTCCCGATGATGGGTGAAACTAGAACTAGGGGGCATAGTCTTAGAATAAGGGGCTGCTCTTTCAAAACTGAGATGAGGAGGAACTACTTCACTCAGAGGGTGGTAGGTCCATGGAATATGCTGCCCCAAAAAGCTGTAGAAGCTACATCATTACATAAATTTAAAACAGAAATAGACAGTTTCCTAGAAGTAAAGGGAATAAAGGGTTATGGGGAGCAGGCAGGAATTTGGACATGAGTCTAGGTTCGGATCGGTCATGGCCCTGTGGGTAGCGGAGCGGGCCCAGGGGCCGTGTAGCCTGATCCTGCTCCTATTTCGTGTGTCTAATTCTGTTAGATTCAGGAGATGGGTCTGTGATAGTGGATTGGCGGTTAGGATCAGATCAGCCATGATCTTATTGAATGGCGGAGCAGGCTCGAGGGGCCGATTGGCCTACTCCTGCTCTTATTTCTTATGTTCTTATGTTCTTATGTATGCATTTTAAAGTCTTGTACAAAAATACCAGATAGAACCACTTAATAGTTATAAATCAAAACAAATACCTCAAATAAAATTCTGATATTTCTTGAACACGTCACTCCATTTTCACAGCAGGGAACACTCTCTGTTAGTATTTGGAATGCACCAGTTGCTCGTTGATCTCGGCCCTAAAATTAAAATTACTTGAGTGAATTTATGTGGTGGAACCTCAACGTGTAATCTGGGATGACTCAGCCAGCTGAATAATTCCAATGCAATTTGTAGTTTGGCCAACATAAGAAACACTTTAATGACTACACTGCTCTCAAGTAGATGTAAGAACATAGGAATGGGAAAAGGCAGGGCTGTATTAAGAATTCTTGGGACCCTGAGCACAAAGTGGCAGCCAGCACCTTAAAAGTCACCAATATGTTTGCAGAAGAACTATTTTCACTTTAGAAGATCTGGTGATAGAAGATCTGATTGGTAGATTTTTGTTAGGCTTCATCTGCCCATCCCATTTGCATCCCAGCATCAGTTTGGGGCATGTCTGTCGGCATTCCTAGGCAGCATTACCACATGGACATCTGCTGGAAGTGGGTTTGTGTGAACATCAGCTGAGGACTGGATTGGACTCAGGTATAATACCCTGTGGTCACAAAGCCTGCTGATACTCCCTATCAAGGCTTACAAATGAATAATAGGCAGTTGGGTGAAGTACCAGAGAAGGCCCATTGAAACTTCACCCCAGTAAGGAGTCAATGTCTTCAGGAGTGATGGGGGAAAATCAGTGAGGTAAAAATGATGGAGCTTTGGGGTATTAAAACCTCAAGTTACCAACACATGATTCTGGTGTATCCATCATCATGATCATAACTTAGCCACAGTAATTGGACTTTAAGCAAAATAAGCTCTTCAATACATTGAGTCTAGTGCAAATGCAAAATGTGAGACATTTCTGATTACACTCAAAACATTTCTGCTGATAGAAATGTAGTGGTATAGCTCAGATTTATCATTTCTGCTTCAGAGAGTACAAGCCAATTCAAACTTTTTGAGATCCACTTAGAACTGCCACTGCATATTTATACAGTAGTTTCATATATAATAATTTCAAGGTCCCAAATCCACGGCCTTACCACCTAGAAGGACAAGGGCAGCTAGCGCATGGGAACACCACCATCTGCAAGTTCCCCTCCAAATCACACACCATCCTGACTTGGAATTATTTCGCCATTCCTTCATCATGGGTCAAAATCCTGGAACTGCCTCCCTAACAGCACTGTGGGAGTACTTTCACCACATGGACTGCAGCGGTTCAAGAAGGCGGCTCACCACCACCTTCTCAAGGGCAATTATGGATGGGCAATAAATGCTGTTCTTGTCAGCATCGCCCACATCCCAGGAACAAATAAAAAACAGTGCAGATATTCTGATGGTGAGTGAACAAGTGAATGTGTGAGCATGCTCAGCTGCAGTTAATTATTGTTCGCTTTGCTTCAACAGCCAAAAGTGGCAAGAACTCAGCAAAGGGCGACCTCGTGAAAGCAAAAAGTATTTGCCATGACCTTTCCTTCATCACTGAACAAGTCATTCATTAAGGAACATTTTGAGTAAATATTCCAATGGCATATTATAAATGCTTACCAACAATCACCATTTCAAAAAAATAGTATTTTTCATTTCTTCATGAACTCCAAAATTATGCAAGGATTTTGAATATAAGTAGATTGTGATTTGATTATTGATAACACACTTGATCTGATTCAAAGAATTTCTATCCCTGCCTACTAGTATATAACAATTTGTTTGCCCCTTTATCCTTTTGTCTCCCTCCCTACCCCCCGTACAACAGCTACTTACTGTACATTATTGAGTATTTAAAAGTCTATCTCCATCATTTTAATTTTACTTTATTTTCATTTCATGGCAAGGTGACTAAATAATTACAATGTTAGCCAGTGAGCGTCAATCACATAGCACCCATTTATTAAATTGCCAGAGCTTACCTATGACATTTTCCAATGGATTCATTCTGTAGAATGCAGATCTGATGGATCACCATATACATGTCAAACTAAGATAGAATTACCAGTGAAAACAGCCCTGTTAAATGTGACTCACTGTAACTTACCTCAACAAAGATATATTCACAGTTGCCATCATAGCTGTATCTTTTCCCATCAAAGGTTATGTAGTGACCATCTCCATAAACTAGGCAGGTCTTTGGGCATGGATTCTTGGTGCAGGTCCAGGTTCCACCCTGGCATGTGCTGCAATATACAGAGCGTAGAGTAATATTGTTCGACAATTTTGTACAGTCAGTGTTATATTATTTTAGTAGCATTATTCATTTTAATATTTGTTCAAGCTCACCAGTTATTGCAGCCACTTTTGATTGTTTCTCCAGAACCAAAGGTTTCACCACCAAATAAACAAGGACACTGTGCCGGTGCAATGCATTTTCCACTGGAATCTTCCACCAAACCGTTAGGACACACACAGCCAGGGACACACGGATTTGGCTTTATAAAAAAGAAAGCATTTTATCAATTGGAAGTATTGGTGATAAATCTTATAGATGTACAGCATCTATGGATTAATCATCACAAAGTTAAAATCTTATACACATCTCCATTATTGGCTTTGTAAAAAATTCTACAGACTGCGATGGCATCGAATCACACTCTCACTTGCTCTCTGTGTTATAAATTTAATTGGAAATCACAGAGTGTAATTCTAATCGGCATCGCAACTGGAATGGATCATTTCATTCATTATATAGTTGACCCTGTTATTGTTCAACCCACTGGCCTATAAATTAGGATACCTGAACACCAAAAAGGTATAGGTTTGTGGTCACTTACGCATGGTTTGCTTAGAGTTTCACACGTCTTCTTACATATACTGACAGTATTACAGTCTGAAAATTGTTTCCCTTTGCAATCTAAAGAAAAGCATAGGTTTTTTTTAAAGATAATTATTACTTATTAATTTGATTCTAAATTTAAATTTTGTATCTCAATGGCTTTAACAGAGATTGAAAAATTGTTTACCTTGTGGGATGGTTGGGCTAACTCCATTAGGGCAGGAAGGAACTCCATTTTCACAGAAACTGAGAGAAAAATTGCACTTCGTTATTTTACAGTTGGTTGTGCTTAATTGATACAAATTGTGCAGAGCAAAATAAAAGCACTCACCATGTCATTCCATTTATAGGAACAATCTGGTCTTTTTGTATAATCAAACCATCAACATAACACGGGCATTCTGATTTGCTCACACAGGTTGCCTTGTCATTCATGTACATTCCCTCAGGGCAGCCACAACCAGCAACTGGAACATCTTGAACCCCACATGTGAAATCAGTCGTTGACAGTTGTCTGCAGGTACGGTTACAAGCTCTCATATCATACTGAAAAACCTGAGTGTTGGGGCAGGTAACTTCTAAAAAACAGAAAGATTCCAGGTCAGCCATTTATTTTTTAGCCAAAAGTCCTGAATCCAAATAAATGCATTGCTAATTACTCGACATGTTTTATAACTGGTGAAGACTTAACCTAATCAGTTCACTGTCTGCAGACTAAACCACATGTTTTAAAAATGTAGGGCAGCAACATTTTTTATATTTCTGTGACAAGACTTTGATCTTGTTCTTTATTCTAAAACTGATTAAAATTGAAGTAAATCATTATAAATAATGAATGAACAAACTTTTCCAAGAATACTGCACAATTCAGGGAACGGTAGCACAGTGGTTATGTTACTGGACTAGTAATCCAGAGGCCTGGACTAATGATCCAGAAACACAAATTCAAATCCCACCACGGCAGCTGGGGAATTTAAATTCAGTTCATTAAATAAATTTAGAATAAAAAGCTAATATCAGTAATGGTGACTATGGGATTGTCGTAAAAACCCATCTGTTTCACTAATGTCCTTTAGGGAAGGAAATCTGCCGTCCTTACCTGGTCTGGCCTATATGTGACTCCAGACCCACAGCAATGTGATTGATTCTTAACTGCCCTCTGAAATGGCCTGGCAAGCCATTCAGTTGTACCAAAAGGCTACAAAGAAGTATACTGAGAATTAAACCGTATGGACCTCCCTGCATCAACGTAGACACTGGACTTGGCAATGACACACCCAGCCCAGTTGACCCTGCAAAGTCATCCTCACCAACATCTGGGGGCTTGTGCCAAAATTGGGAGAGCTGAGAGACAGGTCAAGCAACAGCCTGACATAGTCATACTCACAGAATCATAGCCAATGTCCCAGATTCCTTCATCACCATCCCTGGGTATGCCCTGTCCCACCAGCAGGACAGACCCACCAGCAGTGGCAGCACAGTGGTACACAGCCGAGAGGGAGTGAACTTGGGAGTGCTCAACATTGACTCCAGACCCCATGAAGTCTCATGGTTTCAGGTCAAGCACGGGCAAGGAAACCTCCTGCTGCTTACCACATACTGCCCTCCCTCAGCTGATGAATCAGTACTCTGTCATGTTGAACACCACTTGGAAGAAGCACTGAGTGTAGCAAGGGCACAGAATATACTCTGGGTGGGGGACTTCAATGCCCATCACCAAGAGTGGTTCGGTAGCACCGCTACTGACCGAGCTGGCCGAGTCAGGAATGACATAGCTGATATAGATAGGGTCTACGGCAGGTGGTGAGAGAACCAACGTGAGGGAAAAACCTAATTGACCTTGTTCTACCTGTCGCAGATGCATGACAGTATTGGTAGGAATGACCACTGCACAGTCAGGAGCAGCACCAGGCATACCTAAAAATGACGTGCCAACATAGGACTACATGCATGCTAAACAGCGGAAACAGCATGCTATAGACAGAGCAAAGCGATCTCACACCCAATGGATCAGATCAAAGCTCCGAAGTCCTGTCACATTCAGTCGTGAATGGTGGTGGACAATTAAGCAACTAACGGGACATCAAGGCAGCATTTGACCAAGTGTGGCAGCAAGGAGCCCTAGTAAAATTGAAGTCAATGGGAATCAGGGGGAAAACACTCCGCTGGCTGGAGTCATACCTAGCACAAAGGAAGATGGTTGTGGCTGTTGGAAGCCAATCATTTCAGCCCTAGGACATCGCTGCAGGAGTTCCTCAGGGCAGTGTCCTAGGCCCAACCATCTTCAGCTGCTTCATCAATGACCTCCCCTCTACCATAGGGTCAGAAGTGGGGATCTTTGCTGAGGTTTGCACAATGTTCAGTTCCATTTGCAACTCCTCAGATAATGAAGCAGTCCTTGCTCGCATGCAGCAAGATCTGGACGACATTCAGACTTAGGCTCATACGTGGTAAGTAACATTCGCACCACACAAGTGCCAGGCAATGACTATCTCCAACAAGCGAGAGTCTCACCACTGCCCCTTGACATTCAACAGCATTACCATCATCAAATCCCCTATCACAACATCCTGGGGGTCACCATTGACCAGAAACTTAACTGGACCAGCCATATAAATACTGTGGCAACAAGAGCAGGTCAGAGTCTGGGTATTCTGTGGCAAGTGTCGCACCTCCTGACTCCCCAAAGCCTTTTCACCATCTACAAGGCACAAGTCAGGAATGTGAAGGACTCTCCACTTGCCTGGATGTGTGCAGCTTCAACAACACACAAGAAGCTCGATACCATCCAGGACAAAGCAGCCCACTTGATTGGCACCCCATCCACCACCTTAAACATTCACTCCCTCCACCACCGGTGTACTGTGGCTGCAGTGTGTACCATCTACAAGATGCACTGCAGCAACTCGCCAAGGCTTCTTCGGCAGCACCTCCCAAACCCGTGACCTCTACCACCTAGAAGGACAAGGGCAGCAGGCGTATGCGAATATCGCCACCTGCAAGTTCTCCTCCAAGTTACACACCATCCTTACTTGGAAATATTTCGCAGTTCCTTCATCGTCGCTGGGTCAAAATCCTGGAACTTCCTCCCTAACAGCACTGTGGGAGTACCTTCACCACATGGACTGTAGCGGTTCAAGAAGGCGGCTCACCACAACCTTCTCAAGGGCAACGAGGGATGGGCAATAAATGCTGGCTTTGCCAACGATGCCCACATCCCAGGAATTAATTTAAAAAAAGTCACTTTCTTTCATGAAAGATGCCATAATATTAATAAAATATCATTAATCATACTTAGTAATTAGCAGAGAAGAAAGATGTCATACACTGTCCAGTGTTTCTTTTAAACTTTTTTCTTCCGTATTTGTCACATGTAGATCTGCTAAGTCCTGTAATCAATCCCGAGTGTGTCCCAAATACACCAACTTCAAGTCTTCATTTACCATTTCGTGTTTACACAACAGTTGCTAAGATTTCCTACTGGGGCTATGAGACTTACAGATTAGCCATGATTGAATTGAATGGTGGAACAGGCTGAATCGCCTACTCCTGTTCCAATGTCCACCTCTCCTTAGAGGTATATCTTCCTCTGGTTGCTAATTGTAGCAAAAGAGTAGTTTTGTGTTAACAGTGGTGCAACGCCAGTAGATTGCACTGGTGGTCTATTGTGATCACTGCTTTGAGGGCTGGTGCTATTCAGAAATGGATGGGGTTTAATGAGCAAATATTCTAAAAAAAAATGGCTTTCTGCTTGTTAAAATATTGTAAAGGCAATCATGAGGAATTCCTGCAGAATTACACAAGGGGGTGTAAAAAATAGAAGTTTGGAACTGGTAAGAATTGGTAGTAGTCGTATGAAAGAAGCAGCAATAGAAACGGAGCAGCATAGAGAAAGCTTCTGGTCCACAGCATAAGGGTATCACATACTCATCAAAAGATATGGCTTTAAAATTGTTGGGCATGTTAGATCACATCTAGAATATTTGCCCTGTTTCCAGTTCCTCTCTTTCAGAAGTGGTATTGTGTTATTGGAGAGAGTTCAGCAGAAGGTGACGACACTAATAACCAAACAGACTGTGCCACCAAGAGTGATTAGGTACCCTGGGGCTTCTTTTCCTTGAGAAAAGACTCAACTTGATAGAAGTTTTAAAGTTTTATGTGGGGCTTCAATAGGTTGGAAACAGCTACATTTTTCTGCTGTATATAGAATTTCAGAGCTAGGGGGCAAAGAGTTAAGATAAATAAGTTAGACTGCCATTAAAATAGTGGCGGAGCGTCATAAGAAAGCTAAAACTCTCTTCCACAAAAGGCTGTGGATGCGGGAGAATTGGAGCTTTCCGGACTGAGATCGATAGATTTTTGTTCGGCAAGGGTATCATGGGAAATGGAGCAAAGGCGGGAGAACTGAGTCAGGGTGCAGGTCAGCCATGAGGGGCTGAATGACATACTCCTGTTCCTAATGTACCTCTGTCACTTTTCTTTCTGTGATTATAATATAAAACGTGACCAAAAACCACATACTGCAAATTGATCTTCTCCAGTTGTTCACTATGATGCCATTTGCGGCACAAGCATGAGAATAGGCTTCCAGTGCAGCACACACGCAGTCGTTGACCTTCGCACAGTTACATGAGGCAACTTTACACATCTAAAAACACAACAAAATACGTATTGTTATAAAAGTCCACCTTTAAACATCTGTATTGTGGATATCATCATGACTTTAAAAACTATATAGAGAAACAATCATTCTTATTTAAATTGATTAATAGATTTCCATAAGCCTAAACCTATCAATACCCTGTAACCTTTACTGGAACAATTAAAGGAATGCAACTTTAAATTTCTGCCTAATAGCCTAAGATTATATCATTAAGATGATGGGTAGCTTGGTATATCTGAATGATTGGCAGCACAGTCTGACTTGTGCATCCAAACGATGTGAAATGCTTACTTTACTTGTGCTCTAATAAGCTATTTTTTGTCTTAATCTTTATTGTAAATGATACTTCATTCAAAATCGACATAAAGGAGGATAAGGTCCATGGTGGGTCTAAGCTATTTGAAACTCGCCCTAGATTTGGGGCATAAACAAAACCCTATTATAGTAACATACTGTGAATGTTAATTGTGTATAACTGAACATAATTTCGAAGGAAACTTTAACCTGTTAGTAGGATTATAACATATTTTCATTTGTAAAAGTTCATACAAAATTCTGACTTACTTCATAATATTTGTCAAACTCCACTGTAGCATGGCACTTGGAGAAATCTCCTGCAGGGTCTTTTAAAAACGCACAAAGTTCTTTGGCGTAGTTTTCTGCAAACAAATGTAAGATATAATTATATAAAATCTGAAGTGATTGGATCTGTGCTGAATTACCTGATTTCAGCCAGGATGTCACTAAAGACACTAAATTGTCCTCCGTTTCCTGACCAACAAGAAGAACAACAACTTACATTTATATGGCGCATTTAATGTAATAAAATGTCCCGAGGCACTTCAAGGAGAACTAGCAAGGAGACAATTCCACTCCTGGTCAGTGCAGTGACTACTGTTGACAGTGTGCCTCTGGGTTTGTCAGGCTAGGGCAGATATTCCACCCCCTGCCACCGCCCCCCTTCCGCCTTACCACACCTTACTCAAACTGTCAGAGTTCAAGATTCTTGCTTATTAGGCTTAGGAGGGATTCTGGGTTAATTTATATTGATGTTGCTATTGAGTTAAATTCAGTACTTGAGAGGTTAAATTCACATAACATATTTGAGAATGCGCATTCGATCCAGCAACCAGGATTAGCAAAGTGACTAGCAGAATTGTGTTTCTCATATACCATCTGAGTCTGAGACAGTGGAGATCATTAATACGTTTTAGCGAGATTCACATATATAATGCTGCTTCCTTTGTTTTGAGCACAGCAAGGGGTGACTGCTAGGGGACCCACACCCAGGAGGCCACTGGCAGCTTTCATTGCCAGCTCAACTAGCCATTCCCTTACATAGAGTTTGAGCAGGATTGCAGGTTGAGTCTGGTCAAGCTGGAACAGGAGTAGTCTACAGAAAAGTTTAGATTTAAAAGACACTCAGGGAACTCTCTTTTCCTAAAGTCAGAGCCAGTCAGTTCAGCAAATACTGACGTAATCTAAGCCTGTATCCGGGGTGAGGTTGCGTAATTTATTATTTGTGATGTTACAAGAAGCAATAGGAATTAGATTGAATTTCAATTAATTGCATTGAATATTCTGTTTGTTCACATAATACATGTAAAATAAACCAGATGATTTGGTTCTAGTTGGCCCCATTTCACTACAGTGTTTATCAATCTGCCTTCGAGAAGTTACAGATAGTAAAAAAAAACAAGAAATTTAGATCAATCTGCAAGAATTTAAAATATTTTCTTCAGAAAATGTTTCTTGCACAATCTGATAATCTACAAGAATTTTTGGAGGAAACCGTCTTTAATAGATTTCCCCTGCTATTGTACCAGCCCATGGAGTCTAAGTTCCAGTCCCAGAAACTGGAGAATGAACTAAAGAAATTGAGGAAAGACAGTAAAATAGCTTCCCAGGGCAACAAGCCCCTGAAATAAACAGCCTTCAAGCAATCTGGTTCAGGCTCACAATGGTACATCCTTTACAATCAAATCAGTTGATGAGACATGATTAACATTTGTTTTGACCATATATAAGTCAGGACAAAGCTTTTGCATTTTGTCTAATCTGTAGATCATAAAGCCTGTCTCCAGTTTAAAGAAAGCTGGTCTCCAGCCTCTATCATGCAGTTATTAAGGAAAGACAATTTCTATCTTAACTCTAGTTATATTTATCCTGTATGTCTATAGTCATCTATTTGACACAGAATAATAGCATTGCTTCCATCACATTCCTTATCATCCTATTCTCTCCTCAGCCCTATTCTCTCAATGTCTTTTATTTTAATATTTTTCTAAATAATATACTCTATTTTAGTTATCCTAGCAATTTATTCTTAAATTCTGAATCTTCCACTAACGTTTGTTCTTCAGCCTCCCAGGTCCCACTTTGATGATTGGAGCAAGCAGGGCTTCAGCCAACCAAAACTCTGATTCTAAAGATTTACATAAGAGCAACCAGATCAATCTTTAATGTGTATTAATGCGGGGGTGAGAGTGGCTGCTGTTCATGAGTGTACTGAACTCTGGCCAGATGAGGATTAAAAGCAATCAAGAGGAAAGAGAAGCTACTTTGAGCAGTTAAGTCCACAGAGTACACTGTCTGAAAAAAAACGAAACATTGCAAAGTAATGAGGAAGATTCTATTCAAAAGTTACCATTTTCTGAACTAATGCAGGTAGGATTCACTTTTGGTGAAGGGCATCCGGGACTGTCTTTCCAAGAATTAGAGAAAGTAACATGTGTGTACTCCACGATGCCCTGTGCAGATAGAAAGTCATCATCTGCATTGTCATTGAAGGTGCCGCATAAACCTAGGAAAAAGAACAGTACAGGTCATCACAAGAGACCAATTATGTTCACATGTAACCTTTTCTGATGGATGAATAAAATTGAGTTTATTTCATTAATAACCCACAGTTCATTAAAATGTTGTACAAAATATATTTGTTTTCTCTAAACAGGGAATTTTTACCTAAGCTGGCCATTTGAAAATTGACAGGATCGGGTGTAATGCTAGTTTTACACCTCACTCAATTTTACTCTCCAGTCACGTCAATGGAGCGTACTATTGAGCGGAGTGTAAAACCTGTGTTCTACCCAATCCCGTTAGTTTCCTGATAGGTGGGCTAGCTTAAAATTATCCCCAGTCTGTTTTGGGGATCTTTTACCCCTGCAAGATCAATCCAGCTCACAATATATATTAGAGACACATACAGCCATTGCCAAAATAAAGAGATCATGGGAATAATCCCAAGTCTTATTCTAACAGACAGTTTAATGCGGTTTTAGGAGTGGTTCTACAAAAACAACTGGCCCATGGGTGTGAACAGTGATACTGATGTACATATTCAAAGTATTTTCTGCTGAATGTGCATACTGTCTGCGTCACCTGGAGGGAAATCAACTGATAATTAGAGGAGCCTTTAAAAGAGCTGATGTAAGGATATGTATTATGAATTCTGAAGCTATTTTTTCTAGTAAACATGAAATTTTATATATATTTAACTTCAAAATTTCAATGGCAATATGAAAAATATCACAGCACATTTTCTTATATTCTGGAGTATTCTGGAAGGCGTACTTAACACATGGGTGCAGCAATGTTGCTTTAGTAATCTTACTCATTGCTTTAATTGTTCCTTTTTATCCAACCTGTGCACAAGGTCAACAGAGCAAACTAATAAACTAAGGAAAGAAGGGGAGTTGATGAACTCTTTAACTGAAAAACAGGATTGGTGCAATTCTTCATGAAGCTATAAAGGGCAAAAAAGACTGGACACCATCAAGAGAATTCAGATACAGTCCGGAGCTCCTTTTGTCCCCAATTACTTTAGATACAACAGCGCAGATCTAGTTTAACACATTGATCACACAATCAATGTAGTAATTGTTGTTCCCACAAAAGTGCACTGTTAGCTGTACCTTTTGTGCTTCCCTTGGCACTTTTGGGCAGTGAGATGTAAAGCTGCATCATGGGAGATATCTGTATTTGCATTTTCAGCCCAGACTTCGTTATTACTTGAAGGTACATTGAAGTTTGTTGAAATATTATTATATCACCTGGAAAATTAAAAAAAATCAGGTTAACTTCATTTTAATCATCATTTGTCTGGTTGTTTGATAGGTTGATTGATTGACAGGTAATTTACCATTTGCTAGAGGAATTCCCACTGTATTTCCATTATGGTCGACAGTGCCATCATTATTGAATATGTAGGTGTTCTAGAATGAAAAAAAATCAATGTTATAGCATTTAGAAAAAAAACTGCAACACAAAGTGCCTAAATGAATAATATCCCAAAATCTTACCTGATACTTTGTGTACGTAACTCGCTGTAAACATGTCTGTCTATATGCTGCTTGACATGGATGCATTTCAATTTTTACTGACCAGTCTTTTGCCTGTGAAAAACAATTTGAAATACATAACTCAGCAATGCATTTGACAGACAAGGTGAATAATATTACAGCAAAATGCCTCTTTGAAAAACTAAGTTACAAACAGCAAAAGCTCACGTACAACAACAGCATAGTATGAGCAATCTCCGATCAAATTATAGTATTTGCCATCAAATGTTGTGATATGAGTTCCTTCTTCAATTTTGCATATTTCAGGGCAATTAAGATCGGAGCACTCCCACATTCCACTTTGGCAGGTGCTAAAAGCATTAAAAAATACATTTATAGCAAGGTGTTTTTGCTGAAAGGTTTGAACATTAATTTATTGACATGTATATGACTTGAACTGGTAACATTACCATGACTGGCAGAAAGTGTTTCTCTTTTCCCCAGATTTATAAATTGCTCCACCGAATTCACAAGGACATTCCATCTTGCTGATGCATCTGTCGCCTCCTCTTAAGTTATCAAGCATAGTGCCTGCAGTACAGTAAAATAAATACCTAAGTACATCTATTCAGAACAAAAACAAAGCACATGGCTTTCATCTGAAGATATTCAACTTATTTTGACTTTTTTTGGCAATGTTTTATTCAAGAATAGTTCAAACCCCCAATGGAAGTGGGAACCCTCCAGGCACACACATTACAGAATTACCAAATTAATTGAACCCATGGCAATTTAAAAGAAAACAACCTTATTGTAGGGCTGCACACTCCCACAACTTGTTCCCATTTCCATAAATACTTAGGGCTATTTCCACTCGCTTTAACAAATCTACCCAGAATGTGAACAACTGATTACTCTTAGTTAAAAAGTTACACCTGTTACAGAAGAATATTGTGTCATTAAAGGGGAAATACATAGCTTCATCTCAAAAAAAAGTAAATTGTCCGAGGATTGCCTATTGTAAACTTGATTCAGTCCTTTCAAAGTTTTTAAAGGAAACCTCTTTGCTGTACTTGATCACAGTGCAGTCATGTTAAACAATGAATGTGTTTCACTTCAACAGTTCATTCAAAAAGAGAAATGAGAAACAAAATCATGGATGTCAAGGGGCAAATGGAAGATGGATTCAACCATTTTCTTCTTGTCATCCTTTTGTTAAACTTACCCTTTCATTCCAAACCAAGCAGTTTAAAAAGATTTTCAGTTTGTGAAAATGTATTGGTGCAACCATTGAATAATATTAGGTACAAAGTATTCTAAAAGAAAGTTGAACCATCGATAACTATTAAACATAATTACCTTCTGGACAGTCACAAGTATTCACACACTGATCGCACTGTTGTTGAGGATTTGGATCGGTACAGGTTTGAATACAGGCAGGACCACACTCCTTGTAAATCTGATTCCCAGGACAGGTGGGCGGTGCTGAGAAGGAAAAGTTGATGATTTTATAATTTGACCTACACAATGCTCTTAACCATCAAAAGGTAATTACAAAAATCTTGTTTGTCGGTTAATTCAAGAGATTGAAAAAAATATAGTAGTCCTATTAACTTTTAAAAGAGTTTGGTTCAATTTCTGACTGTCCTCCGCAGAGATAACTTACTACAATTTGCAGGTCCCCTCCATGTATCCCAGCGTGAAGATTCTATATGTGTGCACTGACGTGAGAGTTCTTTAAAATGAGCACATTTACATTGCCCTGCTCCTTTACAAGCGCAAACATCCTTCTTACACATCTCCACGTATTTATAAATAGTGGCATTGGGAGCACACGAGAGGAAATAGGTTGATATTCCGAAACAGTCCTGAAAATTAAAAAAATAAAATGAGAGTTGGAAAGGTAATTAAATGAACAGATTCCAAATCAGCGTTCTTGGGCTGCAATAAACAGAATGAGAGCAGAGTCATTATGGGCTGGATTTTGCGGGGGGGGGGGTGGTCAGCGGGCGGGATCTGTGGTGGGTCAGGTGGGAAAGTGTTTTTTTTCCCCAGCGGGTTGGGACCCTGCTGTGAACCCGTCGCCACACGCCTTTACCAAATGTCGGGTCTGCCAGCGCTGAGCAGAGACAACATGCAGCAGCGGGAGAGGCAATTGAAATCATTAGTGGCTTGTTTACAGCCACTTAACAATGCTTTTCCCCCAACTTTTTGAATTTGACACGTTGCCCACTGGTTTCCCGCTGTGCCTAGAACTCATCTGTGAAGCTGAGGCGGGAGGTCAGTGGCCATTGAATCAGCTGATGAGTTGACAGCTTTAGATGTCAAGTCAAAGCTCCCAGCTGATTGAGAAATGTTCCCTTAGCCCCTAGCTTCTCTAAACTGCATTTCCACTACAGATTCAGATTGCTGCAAGTCTTTACACAAGTCTCCATCTGGTCTGACCTCATTACCTCTCCCACCATTGAAAGATCGCTTCTGTCATCTCTACTTCACCTGCCATCTATTCCAACAGCATGGGTACACTTTATACTCTCTCACCTTGGTACTTAGAATCCCACCACGATCAGCCCAAACACCAGCGTCACCAGGCACAGCAGCATCACCAGGCACACCAGCAGCACCAACAACAACACCAACCTTCTCCACAATCAACTGATGCTGCATCGGACACAGGGCATCAGCACCTGACCACATTACTGCCCGGGACGCCAGGGATGGCCTCACCATGGCCAGATTTACTTCACTTGGCGCTGTGCACCCTGGCTGTCACATGATGCGCCAGGTTGGCACCACCATACACCAACACCATAAAGCATCCCTAAAATGCCCAAGCCAGTCCTTTCACACTCATTGCGGAGGTAATGTTATGCCTCACCATTCACTGCAACTCACTAAGCCACTTCCAAAGGTACGCACAAATCTGTCCAAGAACACAAAGTGTTGAAAATAAAGGGTTCAATGTTTGACACCACATTAACAGAAACTTTACATGAACATTGGATAAAGCACCCAAGTGGCTACCCTTGTGCGTTGTTAGTTGGTATGATTGCACTAGGATGAGGGTGAGTGTGAGGGGTAGCTAGCGAGATGGGGATGTGATAATGTAGATGGAGAGGGATGGATGGAGGTGCAAGGTAAGTTGGTATGAGTAAGGATGTGCAGGAGTAAGATAGGGAAGGCAGAGTGATGGGGATGTGATGTGAGGCACAGCAGGATGAGGTTGAGTGTGGCTTTGTACTAACGTTTCATGATCTAATGAAATCATTGAAACGTTTGTGGCACTGCACCCAGGTCCTCCTGCTTGTGCCCTCCTGTGCAATGTGCAACCAGGCTGCGTTGGTGTCCTGGGGAGGTCTCTTCCGCCCATGGGAAGGGAAGAGAACCTCCTTGTGTGCTGTGACTCCCTCCATAAGCATATGGAGGGAGTCATGGGAGAACCTGGGTGCAGCCTTTGTGCAGTGATTGTCAGTGTTTGCAGCACCTCAATGATGTAGAACACTGACAGCACAAATGTCAATTAAAGTTGGCTATCGTCCCTTTAAGGAATCCGACTGATGGCTTCTCATCAAATGACTTAAGTCAAAAGCCCAATCACAGAAAATTCATACTACAGGGCAGGTTGGAGCCTGCAGTGGGGTTGGGACACGCCAGCGATGTTGCCCACCACGGATCCACTGAGGTTCGTAAAATCCAGCCCATTGAATTTGCTAAAGCCTGTCGCCCACACAGAGGATAGATGGGAGAAACAAATTAGCAACATTTTCCTGTTGGAAGGGCGATTATTGATCAGCAACAAGGCTACATCAGCCACAGTAACACTGAATTTTAGTGCTGCAACAATATATGGGGACTAAATTTGATAGCTCCCAAAAACAGGCGCGAGGATCACGATGTGCGATTAACCTACGCCCATTGATTGCAATGCAGGCAGCATGCCAACTTCGTGCTGCCTGCTCGTTTCCATGACGGCAGCATGCAGCCAGCACTAACCACACTGTTCCTTGGCTGCACACATCAACAGAGGGCCCAAAATCGTTAGTTGCTAACACCAGTTAAAGCTAGCCTGCAGTGCTTAAAGCTAGCCTGCAGCTCTTAAAGGGGAGATGCTTAGTGGCTGGAG
The DNA here is from genome assembly GCF_052327205.1 of Somniosus microcephalus. Classification (NCBI taxonomy): domain Eukaryota; kingdom Metazoa; phylum Chordata; class Chondrichthyes; order Squaliformes; family Somniosidae; genus Somniosus; species Somniosus microcephalus. The sequence goes on along the minus strand of NC_141003.1, from coordinate 36,161,869 downwards.
AAGGTACTGGTAGTCATTCAGGAAGTGAATCTGACCTGGGAAACAGTGAAGAATGGCACAACATGGGAGAGAGCGGGCTCCAAGGCTGTCGGACGCTGCACTGGAGGCCTTGGTGGAGGAGGTGAAACATAGGTGAGATGTCCTGTATCTGCAGGGGGCCCGGAGGCCCTCCAGACACATGTTCTGAAGGCAATGGGAGCAGATAGCCATGGGGGTCAATGCCAGGAGTCAAGCCTGAGGACCTGGATGCAGTGCGGCAAGAAGTTCAATGACCTCACACGAGTGGTAAAGGTGTGTAAGTTCAATCTTCAAATGCCATATCCTACCAACTGCACCACTAGCCTCAGCCACTGCTCAATTCACCACACCCCTGCCACTTGCCTACCAACAATCTCTATCAATCAGGACTCATGCCGAACATTCATAGTTTCACCTCACCCTCACACACTTAGCACTGCTGCAAGCCTCATCTTACAGCTTGCACACACTGCCAGCTATTCAACTATGACAGCCATATCACCCAAACAGATTGTACGACACTCACTGACACACTTCACTCTCACTTGCAGGAGAAGGTGGCACACAACCGGAGGCAGCAGGAGTTAACCTGCTCTTGCATCTCCTAACCCCCATGGAGGAGACGGTGCTGGCCATTATTGGAATAACTAACAGCTCAGCTGGTTCACTAATGTCCTTCAGAGAAATAAACCTGACTCTTAAGGCCATCTGAAGTTGCTTAGCAAGTCACTTGGTTGTAAAATAAATCGATAGAAGTAGCTCCACCATCAGTTTCTCGGGGTGACCGGGGATGGGCAATAAATGCTTTGTGTCACCCGCAACCCAAAAGCAAATTTAAAAAAACATAAAAATAAAGCAGCTAAGCTACAACCCAGGCCACGTTCAACACTTCAGCCAGCTTCTGTCCATCATGATACCAGCGTACTCTGTTGTCCTGGACTGTCACCCCCTCACTCTACACAAACAAAAGGAAATACTAACAAAGATTTAACCTGAGTTCTCAGTCAGTTCACACTTGTATTTTAGTCTACTGCCATTCCTGAAGTACTCAGTGACTTACAGAAGCTGATGCACACCCAATTTCTTCTGAGAATGTGGTGGTACAGGCACTATTCAAAGTATTCAGCTTGTGTCGTCGGGTAAAATCCAAATCTACACCAAATCCAAAGAGAAAGTGAACTTAATTTTTTTTCCCATTCATCAATGACTTAAATAATATGTTCTGTAAATTGAAATATAGAAGAGCTGGACAGAATCTTAAGAAAGATTAAGATTTATTTTATAGAGTAGCATAAAGAGCATTTATTTATTTTTTTACCATATGTTGAGTCACTTTTATCAAAAGCTCCACAAAGGCCGCATAGTTGTCCTTGGTATTGAACATCAACTGTTATCTGAAAATGAAAGAGAGACATTTTAAATATAAAAACAACAAATGGAAATCTTTACATGGTTTGGCCAATTTATCTCCATCACATTAAACAAGTATATACTTCAGAGAAAATTAAACCTGTTCTTTCAAAGAGATTTTTCATTAAAATTGAAGAGAAAGGTCCCTCTGATCATGGTGTGTCAGTGACATTGAACATAGAGGGAAGGTCCCTCTGATCACTGTGCGTCAGTGACATTGAACATAGAGGGAAGGTCCCTCTGATCACTGTGTGTCAGTGACATTGAACATAGAGGGAAGGTCCCTCTGATCACTGTGTGTCAGTGACATTGAACATAGAGGGGAGAGTTTAAATCAATCTTAAAAACCCTTTAAATCAATCTATTGATTCTACATTAAAAATGAATGGTGCACTGCAAACTTTCTTACCGATAGTGCATCTTGATAATCCCAGATCAGAAATATAGTATGCTTTCTGTTCGAAAAGCGTACATTAACTCCATATTGCTGAATATTAATCACTTTGTCATCATATGGCAATGAAACTCTATAAAGAGAAAGCAATAATGAATGAAAGAAATATTGAGACCCAAAACATTGATATGCATCAATATATTAATGTTTTATGCAGTAGTATTATATTGAGCAGTGTTAGGGTCTATATTTACACTGAAATCTTTACATTGGTACAAATGAAGTAAATATAGCCAATTGTAATTCTTCCTCATTCAAAACGAAGAGTTTTAATGAAATTACCCGAAGGAATTCTCATACTGAGCTATCTAGCTGCTGTAAGTGAAATAGGGGTGGACACCAAGACAACTATTTGAAAAAGAGTGGAAAATAACAGAGACAGAAATTCCTGGGGCATTGAGGGCAGAGAGCAGGTGCTGTCTGGGTTTGCGGGGTGGAGGGGGCGGGCTGGAACATGGGGCAATGTCGGGTGCTGCCAGCTTAGGTGACAGGCAGATGGTAGTCATTTCCCTAAAGATGGGTCTTGCAATTAATATCAATATCAATCCTATTAAACATAACTTACACAGCGCCTTTAACCGTGATTTTCCCATTCACCACCACAATCCTAGCACCTTCGATTTTCATGAAAATGTGTTCCAAATTGCCATCTGAGCCTCGGCGAATGTCCACATTAAAATCTTCTGTGCTGCCTGTGCATTGGCGACTCAGAATGTAGTTGCAGGTTGATGTAAAATGGTAAAACTTGTCATCAAATGTCCTGAATGCTCCATTTCCCCACGTGCTACAGGTACCTGAAGAAATATAAAGAAAGCAAGCCCTTCCATTATAACAGCTGTCTGAACATTATTATTTTGATAGGCTCTGTGTCGTCTTGCAATGTAAGAAGACTCATATATCTCGGAATGAAACAAATATGTACTTACGAGGTCCTTCATCTGATGTGGCTGAAACATCCCTTGCAAATCTAAAGGTTTGTGTGACAGCAGACCCATCCAATTCTAGCAGAAAATATGTTTAAATCTGAGTTAGTTCATACAAAACATGGGAGTTTGGAAGCTTTTATCTTCTAAATCAATTATTATTCCTTTACAAACAACACTTGTCTTGCTTGTAGTAATTTCGCTAAGTAACTGTGGCTACAATAATAATCAAGATATTATATGTTAATAATAAACAAAACCATTACTATGTGGTCACATGATGGCATTTATATGAAGAGCATCATGTCTCATATTTGATATAAATATAATTGTCAAGTGTACATTAATTTATTTTAAGTTTCCATCAGAATTGAAGATTTTATGTTGGAGTCGTTGATGCTATTGGAAATGAGTCAATGTCCTTGAGTTAATCTTTGCTCTGCTGCATGCAAAGTATAGACTTTGTATTGGTTGTTTGATATCCTAATGCTTTGTTTTGCTGGGCTTCTTATCTCATGAAAAAGGAAACATATTATACTGTTATTCAGTCTTAAGTGAACCATGGCTCATGTAGGAAGATACAAACTGAACTCTGCCTACCCATTCTAAAATCTATGCGGGCAATTCCCTTTAATTGCTGTATGCAGGGACCTGTTTACTATTTAGCTTAAAGTAGCAACCAAATGTTCCTATCTTTGTTAATAATGTTGGTACATATATTAACTCGCCAAAATCATCCCCACTGATTTCCTTCCTATTTATGCGGGTACAGAGATAGAGACAAAATCTTGGTGCCAATTTTCCTGGCCCGCTCAGCCAGTGTGCAAATAATGCAGCATGCACTAGAAGTGTACTTTGCTTGGAATCACCTGAACCTAGCTGTAAGTTAGGTTCAGGTGCATTGCTTTACTGGCTGGAGCTGTTGCACACTACTCTTGGGTTGGTCTCGATTACATGGAGGAAATTGGAGTGCTTCTACAGCACTTAAAGGCTTACAGCAGCTTCAAGGTGCTGTTGTTTTGGGTGCAGAGTTGCTGACTGCTTTGGAAATTATTTATTTTGGCTCCGGATCTGGTTACTAATTTCCTTTCTGGAAGCCTTGTAGCTTCCGTTTGTAGCAATCCTTGACAGTCAGCATATTGGCAATTTTTGGTGTGTGTTTCTTCACCTATTCAGCCTGTACTTGGGGTGTTGGGGTGGGGGGGATGGTGTTATCCCTATGGAGTTTGGCAGTCACATTTGTCCAGCAAGAATCAGTGGTCCCAGTTTCGAGGATTGAGCCAAGATGGTAGGCAGAACAGCACGGTATGGGGTGGCAGAAAGTATTAGAATTGGCAGCTATACACATGCCACTGTGACCCAAGTAGCATGATTTTTAATCTCCCAAATATGCAGTTCCTCACTTTCTCCACTACTTCCCATGAATGCCCATGAGACATTAGCCCTGTTGATGTCGTGTTCTATTTCAGCATTCTGAATGTTAACTTACCATAGCTGTTCATTGAATAGTCCCGTTTAATTCGCTGGTGGGCAAATACATCGTCTGTGTTAAACAAAAATCAGTTTTATTCAAATGATCTAACACATTTGAAATTCTTACATTTAGAACATAATCAGAGATAGCTTTTGATATTTTCTACAGTGTTATACAGGTTTTGATATCCAAGCACCAGTAGGCAAATACACTTTATTAAAGATAAAACAATATTTGCTTTAAAAGAGGGAAAGTAAAAATCATTAAAACATACTAATTGAGAAACTCTACCAACCAGCAGGCTCGAGGGGCCAAGTGGCCTATTCCTGCTCCTATTTCTTCTGCTCTTATGTTTCCAGTTACATGTTCCTGTATAGTTACTGACTAGAGGTCCCTGCTAAATCTCTAGCAGTCATTCATGACAACCAGAGGTAACACCCTGAGAATACATCAGTTTTATCCTAACAATAGGTTACTATGAAGAGTGAAAATTAATAGACAGCATAGAATCTGTGATGAAATATAAGCTGAGTTATTAACAAAAATGTACTTTTTGACTACTACCTAGCTAACAAAAAGCAAATCTCAAAAATGACACTTTCTTTGGAATCCATAATGGGCACTTGACTGATACCAACTGGAAACTTGACTGTATAACACATCAGTGGCAAAGCCATGAATGCATTATAATGGTCAGATTGTAAATAAATGGTACCACACACATTGCAGTCCTATATTGAAAATTACCATGATATTTTAGAATTGTTCAGGAGGTTTTTAAATTAACATTTTCTACTCTAAAACATTTTACGTGAATGTGAGCATTGCACAAAACAAGACATATCAGTTATGGTAACAAGTCTGGCAAATCATCATACATTTCTCTTCCTATTTGTCATTAAACAACTAAAATGAGAGCTAATCTACACTATAAGTAGATTTAAAGTGGGTACTCCAATGAAGTCTATCACACATAAAATAACACATTCAAAAATCTCATCAGCTGCATGCTGGCGAATATCCACATCCATGTCATTCAGAGATGTGGGAGCTTATTGTAAAGTATTGGCACAATTAACTGAACCATTTGAAGAGGAATATTTCGAGTGCCATGGAACTACTGACAGTAATCACTGGCGATTTGATCCATATTTGTTGTATATACCTGCAAACATTTTTCAGTCTCGTAAAGAAAATTAATTCCAAGATCCTACAGCAACTTTGCAAGGACCAATTGGTTTAGAACTGGCAAGACAGCATCTTTTGTGGAGCAGGGTCAATGAGAACTCTAATGCCATAGGGCCTGAAATTATGCCAAGCGATACTAGCATATCAATTCATATATATTCATTTAAACATAAAATTCTCTGCTGCTATTTTAATGGAGACATTAACCATAAATGGGTTAAAATAACAGAGGAAGACATTTCATTTGAAGACATTAAAAGAGTAATATCAGGGCCATAAAATACAAGGGCCTAGAACAACACAGGCAATGCAGAAATCACTAAAATGGCATTTAATGTAAACAAAACTGTAAAATTAGAAGTATCCATATCAAAGATTAAGTCATATTCTTTTGTATTGTGAGAAAAAATATGTTTGCACCCCAAAATGTGACACAAGTGTGTTATTATGTTGAGGTACTTCAAGATGGGGAGTATAGAGTCTTTCATGGAGCCCTTTACAATGTGGTCTATAGACTCTGGTTGAAGGGAATGGTGTGACCATTCCCTTCCACCAGAGTCTATAGACCACATTGCTCCTTTGAAAATGCCTCAGAAGAGATCTGCTTCAGGGAGCAATGGTTGGTTAGAGGCATAGAAGGAACTGTGTGTCCCATTGCAAACTGACCTCCAAACACACACAAAACCCAAAGAGCAGAGATAAGTCACAATACTGGACTTGATATCACAAAGTGCTTTTACTGTGCATGTATATATTTACAGTGGCAGTAATGGCCTGGAATTTCCTGGAACGGCGCATTTGGCCCCCAACACCATAAGTTAGACCGTTTTGCTCCCCAATCTCCAGTGGTGATCTTTTGCCAAATTTGCCGGTGAACTGACTGGCCCGGATTGTGCGGTGGATAATGATGGCGAACTGTCAACGTTCACCGTCATTACCTCTCTGAAACTGACCGTAACTTCAGGATTTAGCACATGCATAGCTAAACGTGGAAATCCTGAAGTTGCGGTCAGTCATTTCCTGCTCCGGCACTGGCTGCGCTGTGGAAACCACCCCTCCCCACCTTCCCCACAGCCGGAAATCAGTGAAATCAGTGGCACCGACAAAATCTTGGGCTTTTCCATGCTAATATCGCTGATAAACATTCCATGAAATGTTAAGCCTTGTTGGAATAGGTGTAACTGGGCTTTAAATAACCTATTGACTGCTAAACAACCATTCTGGCCCTGAAAAACTAATTTTATATTTGTGGAATGTCAAATTTCTCCATAATGATAAAAATGAACAGATTTTTAAAAATATATTTTTTATGCTACCTCTCCCATTGCAGCCTTTTGCTGTCTGATATCGGTCATTGATGGCAAATGCCATCACCAATTAGGAGGAAGCATGTGCCCCCTTCCAAAAGGGGCACAACTAATAAAACTGAAACAAACAAAAATTAAAGGAAACTTAACAAATTAAATTAAAATTCTATTTTCCGGGGTGATGAAATACTCGAGTCCCTGCGGTGCCCACCGGTCACGGAAGGCCTCGCGTGTGCTGGTGGACACCGCGTGCTCCATCTCCAGGGACACCCGGGCGCAAACGTAACCACGGAAGAGAGGCCGGCAGTCGAGCCGAACGGCCCCCTCGACCGCCCGCTGCCTGGACCTGTTAATGGCCACCTACGAGGAGGTCCTCCGACTTGCCCGCTTCCCCCCCGCACCGGGTGACCAAAAATCAGGAGCATGGGACTGAAGTGCAACCAAAAATTTAAGAGCAGCCCTTTCAAATAGTGGAAGAGGGGCTGCAACCTCTCACACTCTGTGCATACATGGAACACGGACTCCCCCAGGCCGCAGAAAATGCAGGCGGCCTGGGAGTCCGTGAACCGACTTAAAAACTAATTGCATGGGACTGCCCCGTGCAACACCCTCCAGGCCAAGCCCCCAATAGATAAAGGGAGGACTCCCGCGTAGATTGCCCCACTCCCATTGCAACTCTTACTTAGACCCATTATTAGCCCCACCTCTTCCCCTTTGAACTATCCACTGAGCTCCTGTAACCTCTTCTCTACTATGACTCACTTCATGATTAACACATCTATCCACTTCCCTTCATTTCCCCCGCCCACCCCACCCCTGAACAGTTGGCAAGACCATCACACTTTTTCTTTATATAGTGACAGGTGTCAGTTCATATGAGGGCTTTGCAATTTAAAATATGGAATTAAATATAAGACATTATGTTGAAAAAAGCTGACACAAAAGTGTGACGGGTCAAGAAGAAGGCCCACCTTCTCAGGGCATCTAGGGATGGGCAGTAAATGCCAGTCTTGCCTGCTACACTCACGCTTTGAGAATCAGTTAAGAAAAGAATCTCATGGTCAATCTTCTTTGGGTGCCTCTGCCAAGTTCTCCAGTTGAAGACATACTTTAAAAGTCTCACGTGAGTCTGTTACACATACCCGACTGTTACCTCTGTCTTGCAAGATGTTCACTGCTTGCCTGCTGCTGCAACCTTCAGCCATTCCAGGCTTTTTAATAGTGGAAGAGGGGCTGCAACCTCTCACACTCTGTGTATACATGGAACATGGACTGCCCCCCCTGCACCTTTCCCTCCCAGCACAGAAATCCCGTGCTACATGGGAGTTGTGCTCAGTCAATGCCAGCGGGTATGCAAATAGGCGGACCCCATGATTTACAGCAGGGTCGGTGCTGGAGAAGATCGTTGGGCAGGAGAGTTATCTCCAGGGTGTAAAGGCCCTGTCCATTTTGGGGGTCATACGCTCTTAATTCATTTTGCTTACAAAGATGCAATTTAAAAAGGTTAGGGAAAAAATAAAGAAACCAAACAGCAAATACTTTGTTAATTAGTTACATTGATAATGGTGTATACTGAATCATATAACCTTGGAGGGTCCTCATTTCAATCCCTGATCTGTGCTATGATATCTGGTCTCAATCTGACCAGTACTTGGGCGTCACAATTAGCCTTAGTGCTTGTAGGACTGGGAAGGAGAAGAATCGGCCAGGCTCATGGCTCATTTTTGCTTTCTGTTGACCCCCCTGGACTGTGTGTTTATAGACACATGTGTAGAAACAGGTTGATCTCTGCTGTTTTCCACAGTCAGATAGCCTGCTGACACTCATTGCCTAGCCTCACACACGAATAATGGCCCCTTGAGTAAAGTATCAGAGGACACTGTACCGATTTAGAGGTGTTGGCCTCAGGAGCAAAGCAAACATTTAAATTTAAAAACAAATAAAAGACATTATAATTACATACTTTAGAAGTGTAAAGAAAAATTATCTTAAAATATTCTCTTGGACTTTACATGGGTGGGGCTTCTGCTCTCCCATCAGCGCCAGATAGGTGAAACCCCAGGAGATATGGTATAAACAGCCAAAAATAACATCTGCACCCTTTTCCCAGGAGCTTTGCTGATCTTTCCCAGAAGTTTCAGCAGGAAATTGGGAGAACTCCGTGGAAATTCTACCCCCTTTCGTTATGCTTTTTAAAAATATATATTTTTTACTGAATAGAAAGTATTTAATTTAAAAGAAAATACATCAGTGGCCTCAAAAAGGGGAGGAAATCAAATTCATAGTGCTGACATAAAACATGCATTCCAAATCTCATCTTAAACCTTTTTGTTGCTAAGCCAATTTTGTGTTAAGAATGAGAATTCATTTTTTTTTAATTCATTCACGGGATGTGGGCATCACTTCCAAGGTCACCATTTATTGCCCATCTCGAATTGCCTTTGAGAAGTTGGTGGTGAGCCACCTTCTTGAATACAACTGAGTAGCACAGGGCAGTTAAGAGTCAACCATATTGCTGTGGGTCTGAAGTCATTTACAGGCCAGACCAGGTACGGGTGGCAGATTTCCTACCCTAAAGGACATTAGTGAACCAGATGGGTTTTTATGACAATTCTGGCAGATTCATGGTCACCATTATTGGTGCTAACTTTTTATTCCAGATTTATTTAATTAATTGAATTTAAATTCCCCAGCTGCTGTGGTGGGATTTGAATTCATGTCCCTTAGATCATTAGTCCAGACCTCTGGATTACTAGCCCAGTAACATAACCACTATACTACCATACCCCATGTAGCATTCAAATAGTCGCTATTCTGTAAATTTGTTTAATTGTGGCTGACATTTGAAGTTGTGCATGACTGTAATAGCAACAGCAACTGAAGTAAAAACACTTTTCTTTATATTTCTTTTTGATTCCACTGTGTTATGCAGAATGCAGTCCAGTTCTAATCTTGATAAAATTGTATCTGTAAACAGTAGTACTGTATGCTTTACAGCAGTGCTGTGATCTTAGCTATCAACCTGAGAAATTGTATACATTGGATTCTCAGCTTAGAAGCCTTGCTACAGTAATTTACTGTATATGATAAATCCAGTCAAAATCACATGTAATTTAATTATTTGCTTAAAGTGAGTTAAATTAAATTCTTGGAAAGTGATTTCTATTTCAAAAATATTGTAAGTTATTTGCCATATTATATAGTAAAAATCTTACCTTTCAAAAGGGACAAAGCCCAGAGAATCAGAAATATGGAATATTTCATTGTACTGGTCTACGATGGATCAGATTACAATCTCACTGCAGTGAGTCCTGCAGACTACTGGATGTTCAATTTCACAACTGTTTTATACCTTCCCTTTGAATGGGCACATTAGAATGGTATGAGGAAATTCATGTCTGCTGGCAATTTTTCTTAATTCAACAGGTATTTTAACCATTTCAGGATTGAAAGGATTTTAATATGCAGTGAACCCTCCCTTAAACTGATGGGTGATTGAGAATCCATGGATTCTGATTTTACAAGTGTGAAACAGCAATACACCTGACACAGATAAATACAACTTACTTGTATATAACAACTTTAATGTAAAAACATCCAAGATGCTTCACAAATCAGATCAGAAAGGGAAACAGATATCAACCTATGGAGGGAAAGATTAGGAACCCTGAACTAAAAGGTGGGTGTTGAGCAAGGAAGATTGGGTGGTGGAAGGTCGAGGGTCAGGACAGCTAAAGGCTCTGCCACCAATGGTGGATGGGCTGGAGGAGGTAAAAGAGAGAGGGTTGTGCAAGGCTGTGGAGGCATATGAAGGTGTTAACGAGGAGTTTAAACAATAGGTTGAGGGTCAGGAAGCCCATGTAGGTCAGCAAGGATAGGGGTGATGGACAAGCAGGTCTTATTGTGGGACAGGATATGGGTTGCTGCATTTCGCACCAGGTGGAGTTTGTGACGAGGGGAAGGTGGGAGGTTAGAAAGCAGGACACTGGAATAATTGAGGCTAGGGGTGAGCAAACATATTGCAGCAAGGTCAGAGTCACAGTGGAGGGTTCTGATTTGGCCAGCACCATCTTGGTGCTGAGAGGGCAGAAGCTGGCTAGCAGGGATTCAAAAAGAGAGTTTTGAGAGAGTTGAGAAGGGAGCTTGAAAGCAGCAACACATATTCAACAACCTGAGAGAGAAAAGGGAGGTAAAAGTCAAGGTGCATTCAGAGCAGGAGTTTTTGAGGAGGGGGTTAATGACAGGGGAGGGGCAGTCACTGAGGAAAGGCAACCACTATCAATGTCAGTCAGTATGGGTGCCAGGAGCAGAAATGGAGTGCTCAGCAGTTGAGTAGGACAGGATCAAAGAGGTAGGAGGTGGGGCTCATGGAGGAACTGAACAAGGGGTTAGCACTTAGGAGAAGATGCAAGAGAAAGACAAGAGCTCAGGGCTAGAGTGGGTGGAGGACTGGGGGGAGGTTAGGAGTGGGTGTGAGGATGGGTAGGTTGTAGTGGGTGTGAGGATGGGTAGGTTGGAGTGGGTGTGAGGACGGGGGTTGGGAGTGGGTGTGAGAGGATGGGGAGGTTGGAGTGGGTGTGAGGATGGGGAGGTTGGAGTGAGTGAGAGGACGGGGATTGGGAGTGGGTGTGTGAGGATGGGTAGGTTGGAGTGGGTGAGAGGACGGGCAGGTTGGAGGTGGGTGTGAGAGGACGGGTAGGTTGGAGGTGGGTGTGAGGATGGGGATTGGGAGTGGGTGTGTGAGGATGGGGAGGTTGGAGTGGGTGTGAGAGGACGGGGAGGTTGGAGTGGGTGTGAGAGGACGGGGAGGTTGGAGTGGGTGGAGGACTGGGGGGAGGTTAGGAGTGGGTGTGAGGATGGGGATTGGGAGTGGGTGTGAGGATGGGGATTGGGAGTGGGTGTGAGGATGGGGAGGTTGGAGTGGGTGTGAGAGGACGGGGAGGTTGGAGGTGGGTGTGAGAGGACGGGGAGGTTGGAGGTGGGTGAGAGGACGGGGAGGTTGGAGGTGGGTGTGAGGACAGGGAGGTTGGAGGTGGGTGTGAGGACAGGGAGGTTGGAGGTGGGTGTGAGGACGGGGAGGTTGGAGGTGAGTGTGAGGACGGGGAGGTTGGAGGTGGGTGTGAGAGGATGGGGAGGTTGGAGGTGCGTGTGAGAGGACGGGGAGGTTGGAGGTGGGTGTGAGGACGGGGAGGTTGGAGGTGGGTGTGAGGACGGGGAGGTTGGAGGTGGGTGTGAGAGGACGGGGAGGTTGGAGGTGGGTGTGAGAGGACGGGGAGGTTGGAGGTGGGTGTGAGAGGACGGGGAGGTTGGAGGTGGGTGTGAGAGGACGGGGAGGTTGGAGGTGGGTGTGAGGACGGGGAGGTTGGAGGTGGGTGTGAGAGGACGGGGAGGTTGGAGGTGGGTGTGAGAGGACGGGGAGGTTGGAGGTGGGTGTGAGAGGACGGGGAGGTTGGAGGTGGGTGTGAGGACGGGGAGGTTGGAGGTGGGTGTGAGAGGACGGGGAGGTTGGAGGTGGGTGTGTGAGGACGGGGAGGTTGGAGGTGGGTGTGAGAGGACGGGGAGGTTGGAGGTGGGTGTGAGAGGACGGGGAGGTTGGAGGTGGGTGTGAGAGGACGGGGAGGTTGGAGGTGGGTGTGAGAGGACGGGGAGGTTGGAGGTGAGTGTGAGGACGGGGAGGTTGGAGGTGGGTGTGAGAGGACGGGGAGGTTGGAGGTGAGTGTGAGGACGGGGAGGTTGGAGGTGGGTGTGAGAGGACGGGGAGGTTGGAGGTGGGTGTGAGGACGGGGAGGTTGGAGGTGGGTGTGAGAGGACGGGGAGGTTGGAGGTGGGTGTGAGGACGGGGAGGTTGGAGGTGGGTGTGAGAGGACGGGGAGGTTGGAGGTGGGTGTGAGGACGGGGAGGTTGGAGGTGGGTGTGAGAGGACGGGGAGGTTGGAGGTGGGTGTGAGAGGACGGGGAGGTTGGAGGTGGGTGTGAGGACGGGGAGGTTGGAGGTGGGTGTGAGAGGACGGGGCGGTTGGAGGTGGGTGTGAGAGGACGGGGAGGTTGGAGGTGGGTGTGAGGACGGGGAGGTTGGAGGTGGGTGTGAGAGGACAGGGAGGTTGGAGGTGGGTGAGAGAGGACAGGGAGGTTGGAGGTGGGTGTGAGGACGGGGAGGTTGGAGGTGGGTGAGAGGACGGGGAGGTTGGAGGTGGGTGTGAGGACAGGGAGGTTGGAGGTGGGTGTGAGGACAGGGAGGTTGGAGGTGGGTGTGAGGACGGGGAGGTTGGAGGTGAGTGTGAGGACGGGGAGGTTGGAGGTGGGTGTGAGAGGACGGGAAGGTTGGAGGTGCGTGTGAGAGGACGGGGAGGTTGGAGGTGGGTGTGAGGACGGGGAGGTTGGAGGTGGGTGTGAGGACGGGGAGGTTGGAGGTGGGTGTGAGAGGACGGGGAGGTTGGAGGTGGGTGTGAGTGGACGGGGAGGTTGGAGGTGGGTGTGAGAGGACGGGGAGGTTGGAGGTGGGTGTGAGGACGGGGAGGTTGGAGGTGGGTGTGAGAGGACGGGGAGGTTGGAGGTGGGTGTGAGGACGGGGAGGTTGGAGGTGGGTGTGAGAGGACGGGGAGGTTGGAGGTGGGTGTGAGGACGGGGAGGTTGGAGGTGGGTGTGAGAGGACGGGGAGGTTGGAGGTGGGTGTGAGAGGACGGGGAGGTTGGAGGTGGGTGTGAGAGGACGGGGAGGTTGGAGGTGGGTGTGAGGACGGGGAGGTTGGAGGTGGGTGTGAGAGGACGGGGAGGTTGGAGGTGGGTGTGAGAGGACGGGGAGGTTGGAGGTGGGTGTGAGAGGACGGGGAGGTTGGAGGTGGGTGTGAGAGGACGGGGAGGTTGGAGGTGGGTGTGAGAGGACGGGGAGGTTGGAGGTGAGTGTGAGAGGACGGGGAGGTTGGAGGTGGGTGTGAGGACGGGGAGGTTGGAGGTGGGTGTGAGAGGACGGGGAGGTTGGAGGTGGGTGAGAGGACGGGGAGGTTGGAGGTGGGTGTGAGGACGGGGAGGTTGGAGGTGGGTGTGAGAGGACGGGGAGGTTGGAGGTGGGTGTGAGGACGGGGAGGTTGGAGGTGGGTGTGAGAGGACGGGGAGGTTGGAGGTGGGTGTGAGAGGACGGGGAGGTTGGAGGTGGGTGTGAGGACGGGGAGGTTGGAGGTGGGTGTGTGAGGACGGGGAGGTTGGAGGTGGGTGTGAGAGGACGGGGAGGTTGGAGGTGGGTGTGAGAGGACGGGGAGGTTGGAGGTGGGTGAGAGGACGGGGAGGTTGGAGGTGAGTGTGAGAGGACGGGGAGTTTGGAGGTGGGTGTGAGGACGGGGAGGTTGGAGGTGGGTGAGAGGACGGGGAGGTTGGAGGTGGGTGTGTGAGGACGGGGAGGTTGGAGGTGAGTGTGAGGACGGGGAGGTTGGAGGTGGGTGTGTGAGGACGGGGAGGTTGGAGGTGGGTGTGAGAGGACGGGGAGGTTGGAGGTGGGTGTGAGGACGGGGAGGTTGGAGGTGGGTGTGAGAGGACGGGGAGGTTGGAGGTGAGTGTGAGGACGGGGAGGTTGGAGGTGGGTGTGAGAGGACGGGGAGGTTGGAGGTGAGTGTGAGGACGGGGGGTTGCAGCAGAGCGAGTTGCAGAGCTGATCTCAATATTCACAATGTGGATCTTGCCCCAAAGTATAATACAAATAACTGTTAATTATATTAACTAGGAGAGTATGTTTCCCGTTCACCTTTTTCATTTATTGTTCCTTTAATGTGCATTTTCTGCCATGTTGTAGGTTTCTGAGTTAAGCATCTGTCTGTGCAGGTCTTAATTTAACAGCTGGGAGGTGTACGAGAACAAGGCAGGTGGAGGGATCTCTGATTTCTTTCATTCACCTTGAGTAATGCTTTGCCTCCTCCTGGCACTCCAAGTTCACAAATTATACATATAAATCCCTGAAGAAAGGCACTGCTTGATGATTCACCATTGCTCTGAATTCATGGATGCCCGATAATCCATGTGAGTTTTTAGGCAGTCAATTATGCTGAGTAATGCAACGAAACTCTCTCTCTCATTACATGATTCCAAATGGCCAATCAAATAAACTTTCAAACATATTTTGATCTTTTGAATGTAAGAAAAGGATTCGAACCACATCTGCCTAGCACAGGAGTAAAAGAAGAAAGAATACATTGGATTGTGAATCTTATCTCCAACTTCAAATTGATAATAGTTTGAATTAGATTGAATGGTTGATGTGGAAATAAACACCCGAATAGTTAAAACTATGTTGTTACTGCCAGGATTGCGTGCAGATAAACATTCTGCATGTTGAGCTACTTACTGACTTGCCTTCGACTGTCTAATAACCCCCTCGGGCCGCACTTGCACTCGCACTGCACACTGCACCTTCGCCCCTTGAACACTGACATGCGGCGGGAGGGTCCACCTCCTCCTCGCTGGCGGACCCCTTGAAAATTTCTTGCAGACTCCTAGGTGGCCGCAGACCACCGGTTGAGAACCCCTGCTGTAGAGGATCGGTTAGAGGCGGGATCTGCATGTAGTGAGGCACTGGAGTGGGCTACCGCCAGGGCAGGGGGAAAGGATAGCGCAGGTGCCAACTCCCCATAGGTGAGATCGCACATGAGTTCTGCTGAAGAGGACTCAGATGAGGACTTCGATGGGGCAACATACAGAAGACCGCTGATGGGTATGCACAAAGAAATGTTTAGTGCATTGACAGACCTGCCAGGAAGTCTGAGTGCAATGACAAGGACCGTGGAGGAGTCCAGCACCAACCTTGCACAGGGCTTTGTGCAGAGCTTGGAGCCCATGATTTTCAGCATGATTGCTAAGGCACCACCCTGAGGGAATGGCAGTGGCTCCGTGGAGCAAGAACCTGCTGTCCTCTCTCAGGATGACAGCATTCGTCCTCCCACCACTGCCATCCGCCAGTGCCCTTGCTGTTGCCTGTCAGCCATCCAGCCCAGACTGCTGCCGCCCATGCCGAGGTGGTGCAGTCTAAAGCCGGACCTTCTAGGCCCAGAGATGCTCGAGGTTGTCCTCCAAGGCCACCTGGAGTCCCCTCCACTGAAAGTCAGCAGCCTTCCACCAGCCATGCTGCAGTCACTGGGGTAGCACTTTATAGGAGCACTAGGACAGGCAAAGGCACACGGAAGACAGGCACTAAGGGAATGCACAAGGGTGATTAGTTGGCTTTGTTACGTAATATTGGACGGATTAATGTATAAAGTTAGATTGGAATGTTTCTTTTGTGGTAGCTTTTATTTCAAGCATTGTGGTCCGGAACAGAGGAATGGTAAGGTGTGTGACTGTTGTATAATGGAGATTTGGGGTTGTGTTCAGTGATAGTCGGATGAGGCGATCACGGACAGCCCGGCTGCAGATGGGATATGCTAGTTGCTCCTCCCTTCCTCCTGCTCCTCCTCTTCCTCCTCCTCCTCCTCCCTCTGCGAGCAGCTTGTCCTCTTCTTTGCTGCCTCTGCTCCATCTCCCTGTCATGCTGCAGGCCCAGGGGGATGACAACTAGAGCACCCATGATTGGGAGCAGGTGGTCTGACCAGAATCCTTGAAGTCAGAACCAAGGCCTTCTCCACTTGCAGCACCACACCCTGTCACCTCACCAACTTTAAACAACTCTGGAAAGCACCAAACACTTCTACAAATTTACACAGAGCCAATAGAAATTAATCAGCAACTAACCTGAGAGTGGTTGTTGATCCCTTTAAATATCACTGGTCCAGGAAGGGGTCTTTGCTGCTGCTGAACACATGTTCAGCTGTGCGAGGTTAAGACAGGGCTCAAATCAGCATTGCACTCTGATCAACGTCATGATCTGCCTACTCTATATACTTCCGGCATACGCTAATGCCCGCCCTTCTGCCCTCACCAAAATGTCGTCTGCAGCAGCCCACACCAGAAGTGTGTGCACTTGTCCCCTAGTTCCCCACTAAAGATACCAGAAAAAGTTAGGGCTTGTGCATTCAGGAGTAAGTGAATTTTTAATGTAGTGATAAGTGATAATTACTGCCAAACATCCTCCCTGGCCCAGAAAATATAATTTTACAAGTGTGAAGTCTCATTCCTTCAGAAATTAATTAGTGTTAGAGGTTATAAAATAAATAAAAATATAAATAATTTTTTATTTTGACTTTTTCTGTCTATCTCTTTTATCTCTCTCTAAATCCCATCTGTCTTTCCCAATTTTTGTTTTGCTTTTTGTACTTGATTTAAATCTAATTTATATTTCCTGCTTTATACTTCCTGGTTTAGACACTGCGGGGGAAACTTAACCCCCAAAAACGGGTGGGTTGGGGTCGGGTGGGCCTCTGATCCCCCCCTCCCCCGATTGCCTTCCCAGCCTCCGACCTCCCTACTCCGGCCCCGATCGCCTCCCGGCCTTCCATCCCCCAGCCTCGATGCTCCTCCGGCCCTGATCGTCCTCCAGCTCCTGACCTCCCCCATCCCAATGCTCCTCCAGCCTCTCCCCTTAGGCCCCTACCATCCTCCATCTCAGCCCCCCAATGCACCCCGGATCATTCTCCAACCTCTGACCACCCCCGTGATCCTCCCCCACCCCCGATCCTCCCCCGGACCTGATTTTCCCCGCTCCCCAATCATCCTCCAGCCCCGACTACATCCCCCAGCCCCGATTCACCCCCGAATCCTCCTCCGGCCCCCGATTCACACCTCCATCCCTCCCTCCCTCCTCTAGTGCATAGAAACAGAGGGAAATAGAGCTTTGAAATGTTAATCATGCCCTGCCATTAAATTCGACTGGGCCTGTAGGAAACCTGTTCTCCTGGGTTTCCTGAATATAAGCACCCCACCCCGACCCCCGCTCCCGAGCTGCCTTCAGATTAAAATTCCGGCCTGCGTGTCTCAGTGAGGATTCTTCAATCTGATTGGTTGAAATGCCTCGTTGTTTCTTGGCCTGCTCACAGATGCCACAGATGTCCTGTAGTGTGCGCCGCGCTGAAACAGACACCAGACTGGAGCATGTGCCTGAGAAAACTTTGTGGGCAGCTGTCGACGATGTCAGCAGTGAGCGCCATTCCTTTGCCACTGACCACAAAATCTGGGCCATATGGAACCCAATATTCTGTGTGTTCAATATTTTTTAGTGTAAGGCAGAGTAAGGGGCAGGTAAGGCAGAGTGTCAATAATTTAACTTTTTTGGGAGGAGAGGAAATTGCACCCTATTTCCCCACAATGATTTCCTCAGCATTGTTGCTAGGTAGCTGGCAAATAGACAAGGGGCGCTTGCGCAGAAGCGAAATAATTGTGTTAACATGCATCCCTTCCCAGATTTCCCTTGAATGGTTTACTAAGTTTATTTAGTCAGTAATTGATGTAAGAAGTAGAAAAGTCCCAGGTTTGATTCCAGTTTGAGCCAGATTAGCTGGTCTCAGCCAGGGGATTGGAAGGGATGCTACAATTGGCTGCAGATACAAAGGGGAAAATTAGCTAGAGTTCCTACTCCCGATCGCTATTTGGAAATGCACATATGTGGACTTGATCGGGGCTTGGCTAGTTCTGATCCATACGGTAGAATGACACGTCAACATTCATTTTTATGTCTCACAAGTGAATCATGGTCTCTTGGAATAAGTGACCACCGGCCATGAAATTGTAACCCAGTAAGGATTCAATATCTTCAGGAAAGGAAAGGAAAATGGAAGTGGAAACATGGTGTGAAATAAAGCATACAACCTCCCACCCTTTGAGGGTGTCTGTCCTTCTTTTATGATCAAGGATAACTTTCAGTAGCATACATACAAAACAAACAGATAACCCTGTTTGGTAATTAGTGGTAGGTACTAGGCTATAAGATTTCACTTCAGTCTTCAAAAGCAGAAGAGCGTCACCGTAGATGTCATCTTTAATGTTTAAAATATAAAGCAAATTTATTACACAAATAATCTAATAATAAAAACAGCTGTATAGCACTTTGAGATGTCCTGAGGTCGTAAAAGGCATTATATAAATGCAAATCTTTCTTTTTTATTTGCAGTAGGCAACCTTTTGTTTAACTCCTTGAATGGACAAAATAACAAAGAGACTGCAGTTCTAGGAACTAATCTAATCTTTTAGAAAATGTCTCTTGAGTACATACAGAGTTTTTCTTATCTTTCAGGAATATGAACGGTCTCTTCTGAGGTTTTCAAACTGTCCCTTGACTACTCCAACTAACTGTCTTTTTCCGAGGATCTTCCAACTTCAACTTGCCTTTTATTCAAATAAAATTGTCCCTTTTATATCCTAGAAAAGAGTTACCAGGTCATCCTGGATTTTATATATTATGCCAGTCAAATTTAAAAAGTAATTGACAGTCAAATACAAACTGAAGTAATCATGAAGCACATATATATATTTGGAAACTGATAAATCCATGTAGTGAAACAAGGAACTCGAAGAGGCGAGATATTAGAATTAGTCTGTGTACTTTATTAAACAACTGCGTAACAAATATACAGGCCTGCATCCTCCCATTCCACCTTCGCTGACCTTAACTAGCAGCAGCACTAGCTACCTGGTGGATAACCTTAATCATAACATCCCAGATTATTATATTCCTCCCCCCTTAAGATTTCAGTATGAATTTCTTAACAAACAACCATTCCTAAGGGTCACATAAGAAGTATCCATTCATTATGTTCAATACTTGATGAATCTAACATGTCAGTACCAACCTCTCTGGTGGCTTGCGAGGCCTTTGTGAATGTCTAACAGTAAAGTCCCTGCTTGTTTGTGGTGAAGCCACCAGCTGCTCCTGAGCAGTGCCCAGAGTATCTGACTCTGCAACGATGGTTTCCTCTTGACGAATGGGTTTCTGTGGAATTGTCTCTGTCCATGGTGGTGGCACCACAGATGCACTTGGATAACTGGGGGCCAACCTGTCCTCAGCCATTGCATCTGGAACCTCAATTTCAATTTACCCTTGTCTGGTAAGTATCTGATCTACATGTCTGCGTACTACCCTAACATCTCCCAACATGACCTTGTATGATACTGGAGCTGTCATTGAGTCTATGAAGCCAGGAATCCACTTTGGTCCATAACTGAAATTCTTGGTAAGGACCGCATCTCCTTCTCCAAAACTTCGGCTCTTTGTTCTTTTGTCATGGTTCTCTTTTTGTTTGTTTTGCCTGTTTTCCATTTTCCTTTTTAGGTCTGGGTGGACAAGGTCAAGAGTGGAGCGTAGTCTACGACCTAATAACATCTCAGCAGGAGAGAGTCCTGTGGTGGATTGAGGTGTTATTCTGTAGCTGAACAGAACCCGTGACACTTTGGCTGCTAAACTCCCTTCTGCACTTTTTTTTATCATCTCTTTAAATGTTTGTATGGCTCTCTCCGCAAGTCCATTTGAGGATGGATGATATGGAGCCGAGGTCACCTGCACTATGCCATTGTTTCTCATGAACTCTTTTGTCTCTGTACTCACAAAACAAGTGGCATTGTCACTTACCATGATCTCCGGTAGCCCTTGATTACTGAAGCTCTGACGCAGGCAGTCTATAGTAGTAGTGGAGGAAGCAGAATTAACAGGATAAACATCCATCCATTTGGAATGTGCATCAATGATTATGAGGAACATCTTCCCATGAATGGACCCGCATAATCTAAGTGCAATCTTCTCCATGGTTTATCCGGCCACTCCCAGGGGTGGAGAGGAGCCACTGCTGGTGCCTTCCTGTGTACCTGACAAGTGCTGCATGTCTTGACTAGGTTTTCTATCTCCTCATCTAGCTTTGGCCACCACAAGTAACTCCTAGCCAAGGCTTTCATACGCGAGACCCCAGGATGACACTGATGTAGTTGCTCTAGGATAGACTGTCGTGCTGGCTGTGGAATAATCACTTGTGCTCCCAACAACGTGCAACCATCCTGCACACTCAGCTCTGTTTTCCTGACATTGTAGGATGTGAAGTCAGTCCCTTCCGGATGCTGTGGCCATCCCCTCACCATATATTCTCGAACTCTAGACAGTACTGGATCTTTACCTGTCCATGTTCTTACTTGCTCTGCAGTCACAAGTGCCGTGTCCATGACCTCCAACATCAAAACTCTGTCCTCTGGAGCTGCAAGGATAGGTGTGCCTGGCAGTGGAAGATGGCTCAAGGCACCTGCGTTCCCATGGTACTTGCCCGCCTTGTAGACGATGACATATTCATATGCCCTCAACGTCACTGCCCACCTCTGGATCCGGGGTGACACCATCTGTGGAACTGCTTTCATTTCATTGAAAAGAGACAGAAGAGGTTTATGATCGGTGCATATGGTGAACTGCCTGCCATATATGTACTTGTGGAACCTCTGTAACCCAAACATTACTGCTAACCCCTCTTTGTCTAACTGGGAATAGTTTTTTTTCCGCTGGTGTTAGAGTTCAGGACATAAACCCTATTGGTCTTTCAGTTCCATCTTTCATGCGGTGTGAAAGAACTGCCCCCACCCTGTAAGGTGAAGCGTCACAAGAGAGAATTATGTCTTTCTCTTCATTGTAGTGAACCAGCACATCCGACGACAGCATCAGTTTCTTGGACTGTTCAAATGAAACCATCTGCTCCTCTCCCCACTGCCACTGTGTCTCCTTGCGCAGTAGTTTGTGAAGAGGTGCTAACACTGTTGACAAGTTTGGTAAAAACCTGTTATAATAGTTTAGCAGTCCCAGGTAAGCTTTTAACTCAGCCACATTGGTAGGAGCAGGGACGTCCTGCAGTGCTTGTACCTTCTCCTTGATTGGATGGAGCCCGGTGGCGTCCACTCTGTGTCCCAGGAACACTGCCTCATTCCCCAGGAAAGTGCACTTACTCCTCTTGAGCCATAACCCTGCCCTCTCCAATCTCTGTAGTACCTCTCTCAGAGTGCTCAGGTGCTCCTGGTCGGTTTTTCCCGTCACCAGACTGTCATCCAGATAGATGGAAACATGTGGAATCCCTTGCAGTACACCTTCGATTGTCCTCTGGAAGATAGCTGGACTAGATGAGACACCAAATGGTAAGCGGTTATATGTAAACAAGCCCTTATGTGTATTTATGGTAACATACTTCTTTGATTCATCATCCAGTGTAATCTGCAAGTATGCATGACTCATATCCAACTTTGTGAATTTCTTTCCTCCAGCCAGGTTTGCAAAGAGATCCTCTGTTTTGGGAATAGGATACTGCTCTAGTTTGGACACCCGATTGACTGTCAATTTATAATCTCCACAGAGTCTTACTGAATTGTCCGGTTTTAATACAGGTACTATGGGAGCTGCCCATTCTGAACATTTCACTGGCTCCAGTATGTTCTCTCTCAATAGACGGTCAAGCTCACCCTCTACTTTTGGTTTCATGGCAAAAGGCACAGGTCGTTGTTTAAAAAACCTTGGCAGTGCCTCCTTGTCTACATAAATCTTAGCTGGGGGGCCATTAAATGTGCCAAGTTCCTCCTTGAACACATTCTCATGTTCACTCAACACTTCTTGCAAAGTCAACTGTTTGCCCTCATCTATTTGATTTACTGCTCCCCAGTCTAATTTAAGTTCTTTTATCCAGCCCCGACCTAACAGGTTTGGTCCAGTACTCGATACTATAACTACTGGTAGCTGTTCCACTGTGTCCCTGTGTTGCACAGTTACATTAGCTGCACCTAATGTTGCTACACGTTCACCTGTATATGTTTAAGATGCAGAGAGCAAGACTTTAACTCTGGAACTTTTGCACGGTTCCACAATTTTGAGTATTCTGCCCTGTTCATTATGGTTACACCGCACCCTGTATCAACTTCAAAGTTCACCTTAGATTCATTTACTGTCAGTTGCAATGTGATAGGAGCCACTTTTGGAATGTTGTCTAACATGCTATACATTATGAACATGTCCTCTTCTTCCTCAGCTTCCCCGCTGATGCGGTGTGCTCCATGTTTTTTCACTTCTCTTCCTTGGTTTTGCTTTCCTCCCCCTTTTGGTTTGGATCCCTCCACAGGTGATTTTACCCTGCATGCTCATTTTATGTGTCCTTGTTTCCCACACTTGTGGCACTTTTCCTCCAAAAACCGGCATTCACTCACCAGGTGATCGCCCTTGCATCTATAACATGCCTTCACATGCTCACGTTGTGGTTTCTGATGCATGTTTAACTTGTGCACAATAACCTGACCTGCAACTTGCTTAGCATTAGCCCTGTCTGAACCCTGTATTTCTTTTACATCTCGGTTCGCTGTCTCTATGGCTTGAGCAAGTTCCAATGCTTTTTCATAAGTAAGCCCAGTCTCGGATAATGATCTATGCTGCATTCGGTCATCCATTATTCCACAAACTAGCCTATCTCTCAGCATTTCCTTCAGGTTGTTCCCATAATTGCAATCTTGTGCTAATTTACGCAACACCGCTACATAGTCCATTACACTCTCTTCCTCTTTTCTGTTCTTTGAATTAAACTTGAACCGCTGTACAATCTCACTAGGCTTAGGGTTGAAATGTTCTTTTAGCAAGGCCACTAATTCAACAATTGATTTGTCTCCAGGCTTTTCAGGACGGGGCAGATTCTTCATCAAACTGTAGGTTTGGCTTCCCACTGAACTAAGCAGAATGGCTTTCCTTTTTCCGGCATCATTTATTTCATTTGCTTCGAAGAAATAACTCAACACTTCACAACATTCCTCCCAAGTTTGTGCTTGAATATCAAAAGTGGAGACCGTTCCTACCATGGCAGCCATGCTCTCGTCCAATTGGTAGCTAACTTTAGCTTGTGAGTTTGTTTTTTAAAAGTCCCGGCAGACTTCTCTTCTTTATTCAGTGTCCTTTTACCTCATCGCCAAATGTGATAAATCCATGTAGTGAAACAAGGAACTCGAAGAGGCCTGATATTAGAATTAGTCCGTGTACTTTATGAAACAACTGCGTAACAAACATACAGGCCTGCATCCTCCCATTCCACCTTCGCTGACCTTAACTAGCAGCAGCACTAGCTACAGCACCACCTGGTGGATAACCTTAATCATAACATCCCAGATTACTATAGAAACTGTGTCAGACTCCCTGTTGGTAGGGAGAATACAACAGCAGTATTGTATTGGGATAGGCCAGGTGAATGACTTTGGTTTTAGCTGACTGTTAAACAATCTGTACAATGACTGAGTCTAATAAGGGCAACTACCACAAAAATAACATCAGATAAAAACACACTTGAACTGAAATTCCTGGGACCAGGGAGGATGGTGTCAGCTGGGGCGGTCCGGAATCTGGGGCAGAACCCAGATCCACCAGCATTCCACTTAATTTTAGCCCCATTGCAAATGCTGGGACTTTCAGAGGCAAGTCCATAGTGCACCCTTCAACTAATGGGCAGTGAAATTATAATGTGATGCAAATGAGGGTATTGTGTCATATGGCATATTATCCTCCTGTACACCCTTAGCAACATTGGATGCCATGGATGCCTGTGAGCCGTTGGGATCTAGCATTGCTAGGGCCATAGTTAGGGGGAGCTTTAAGAAATTACCAGATTGGTATCAGCCAATTGAGCATTGCCAAAATGTGTAGAAGAGAGCAGAGGAGTTTTTCAAATCTTTTTGCTCCCTCCTAGACACTCGCAGGACCACGATCAAAGCTGCAGCAATGTACCGCAGCAAAATCCCTCTTCGCTGATTAGGTGAGTGCCCCAGTTGTGTGGGAAATGGTGCTGGTTCCCAGCCTTGACATTTAAATTACTCAGGCCTTGCAATTTCAGACAAGATCAGCACTCAGGAGAGAGAGAATTTTACTCCACCACAGATCCGCCTCCCCTAAGGCCTTTTCGGGAATTTTGGTACCATAATTTACGTCACAAGACTAAGGAGTATGAACTCCTGATCAGTGCAAGTAACTGAATCTTTGTTTGCTCATGATATGTTCCAGCAGTATTCGGGTAGAGGCATGAGCTTCGCTGAATCTACTGCTGCCACCTTTCCATGGGATGAAAGTACTTCCCCTAGCAAACAAGAGTTTGGTCACTTGTTTGATACATCAATGCACTTAAGGCTGACTGGTTTGTCAAATGACTTTAGTTGTGGTTTGAAAAGATCTGATGAGGATGAGGTAGGAATTTAATCCTATGGTCACGTTCACAACCACAGGCAGAACTTCCCAGTTTCTTTTTATTCATTCACGGGATGTGGGCGTCGCTGGCAACGCCAGCATTTATTGCCCATCCCTAATTTCCTTCAAATGTGGCATTTCAGAGGGCAGTTAAGAGTCAACCACATTGCTGTGGGTCTGGAGTCACATATAGGGCAGCCCAGGTAAGGACGGCAGATTTTCTTCCCTAAAGGATATTAGTGAACCGGATGGGTTTTTAATATGGTGGAAGTGTCTCATGATACATAGAAGCTGAAGTGGGGGGTGGGAGGGTTCTTCTGCCATATCCTAATCTGTATGCCTAATTCTGAATACATGGTTCAGGGGCAAGAGTAAGTGGGTGTCAAATACTTCAGGCCCATTCTTTATTAATTTACTACTGTACATGAACTCATCCAGTCTGTCCATTGGGATATATTCCATTATTTTACCTGGCATTGATCTTAGGCTTCTGAGTCTGTACTTACCTGGGTCAGTTTTGTTGCCCCATTTAAATATATTTCTACTTGCTTTCAATCCCACAGAATAACACACCCTAACTAAGTACCTCTATCAAGTTGACTTTCTGTACTACAGAAATTGGACAGAAAGTTACTCTGAATCTTTCAGTGAATATTATATTTAATATTTCAACTATTTTATCTTCCTTAATAATGTCACTGCCATTTTTCTTTTTTTAGAGTTCCAACTTCCTCTCTAACCTTTCACTTACTGTAATGATACTGGAAGAACCATATGAACATTTTTAAGCTATATCATTTCTAAGGTTGACTTTGCACTTTTAATGTCCTTTTTTATGACCTTTTTTAACACATTTCTAAATTCTCCTCCCATTTTTCCTGTAGTCTTTCGATAGTGTGTTTTGCCTTTTTATTCTCATTTTAATTGAACTATTCATCCATTTTGGAAATTGTTTATATGTCAATTATTTTCTATGGGTATATATTTATCTTGCATTATCAATGTTATTGTTTTAAAAGTGTCCACTTCTTTCTCAATTGTAATGACCCAGATTTTGCTGTGGTAGGGCATCTATTGGCATCTGCCGTTGGTTAGACTTGCCCTTGCACTATTAGGTTTTAATGTTTGTTTTGCCTGGCAAGCAACGTTCCCTCTAAGCTGTGCGGCCGTGTGCCCAGGACCGGCTTTTCCTGTGTTAAATTTCATGCACGCGCAAAACCATGCAACCCCTTAAAGGAGCCGTGCACCCAAAAAAAAATTGGGGAGAACATTGGTGGCAAGTTGCTGGAAGTGTGAACTGGGAAACAGGGCAACTGGGACCTGAGTCAGCAGGGAAAGCAACTGTGTATCTCCTTAACCAATCAGATTGAAGGAGTGTGAAATAAACAGAGGAATGACGGGGAAGGAGGGTGAATGAGAATGGGTGATTTCAATGTCATTTCAGGTACAGAAAGAGAAATAAAGAGAGGGAAAGATTGGATTACGAGAAAGAGAAAAAGGAGCCAGAAGGGAAAAGTTATAAAAGATTTAAATTTTAAATTTGACATTTTAAAAATCTCCAACAAAAACTACCCTGAAGGAATGAAACCCGACACTTGTAATAGTTAGTTTTCAGTGCCAGGGAAGTTGATTGGCAGAATTTAACACTTATCATGTTGTTAAAAGGGTACTTACACTTGTAATGACGAGACTTAACATTCTGTGATGGGTTCAGTTTGGATCTACCGCACAAATACAGCAACTTCACGCCATTCAATGCATTTCAATAGTGAGACAGACAGCGTTTTCACAAAGTTAACAGCTGAGAGGTGCAATTTGGACAGCAACTTTTGGACATTGACATTTAACCACGCATCTGCTCCTCACCTGAAGTTGCTGCGCCATTTACGCATAAATAACGGAGACAGCAAAATCTGGGCCAATATCTCTCAGTAACATTTCCCAATTAATTTTGCTTAGTTCTCTGCTTATACGTTAAAGTTTGCCTTTTAAAGTTAAACATGTTTCCTCTCGTACTTACTGGAACTGTTAGTCATATGAAATTAGCTTTACTCACATTGTGTGTTTTATTTGTTCTTGGAATATGGTTGACAGTGACAAGGCAATGTTCATTGCTCAACCCTCACTGTCCTGAGGGCATGAAGAGTCAACCCCACAGTGTGGAACTCGAGTCACATGTACACCAGAATAGAATGGGCTGCTTCCCTTCCCTGAAAGGTATTAGTAAACTGATTGGTTTTATATAACAATCCAGCAGCTTTCATGGTCATTTTTTGGTGGCAGCCCACAAATTACCAACTTTATTAACTGCAGATCCACAAGTTGCCATGTTGACATTTGAACTCTCCATCTCTGGGTTACTACTGAAGTACGATAGCCACCAGGCCACTGTACCCAAATACAGTAGCGGTCACTTCCATTAAAGAATTCCCAGTTTACTTTGGGTTGATTAAAGTCACCCATTGTTATAGCTTCATTGTCTTCACATATGCTTTTTATCTCATCCTCATCGTACCCAAGGTATGTGTTGGAGACCCATATTGTGAATCTTATATTATTAATCTGGTCATCCACCTGCTTGTTAGCTCAAGTCAAGGTATCATGATGACCGAAACCATCTGACTCTTAAGAATAACGTTTGATTCTATAGAGGCTTCAGTGGCAGAATTCAGTTACGGTACAGAGGAAGACAGTTAGATTCCCTGGTTAGACAACATAAGAACATAAGAAATAAGAGCAGGAGTAGGCCATACGGTCCCTCGAGCCTGCTCCGCCATTCAATAAGATCATGGCTGATCATCGACCTCAACTCCACTTTCCCGCCCGATCTCCATACCCCTTGATTCCCCTAGAGTCCAAAAATCTATCTATCTCAGCCTTGAATATACTCAAAGACTCAGCATTCACAGCCCTCTGGGACAGAGAATTCCAAAGATTCCCAACCCTCTGAGTGAAGAAATTCCTCCTCATCTCAGTCTTAAACAGCCTACCCCTTATCCTGAGACTATGTCCCCTAGTTCTAGACACTCCAGCCAGGGGAAACAACCTCTCAGCATCTACCCTGTCCATCCCCTTCAGAATCTTGTATGTTTCAATGAGATCGTCTCTCATTCTTCTAAACTCCAGAGAGTATAGGCCCATTCTACACAATCTCTTATCATACGACAGCCCTCTCATCCCAGGAATCAATCTAGTGAACCTTCGTTGCACCGCCTCCAAGGCAAGTATATCCTTCCTTAGATAAGGAGACCAAAACTGTGCACAGTACTCCAGGTGTGGTCTCACCAAGGCCCTGTACAATTGTAGCAAGACTTCCTTACTCTTATACTCCAACCCCCTTGCAATAAAGGCCAACTTGCCATTTGCCTTCCTTATTGCTTGCTGTACCTGCATGCTAGCGTTCTGTGTTTCTTGCACGAGGACAGCCAAATCACTCTAAACACCAACATTTGAAAGTCTCTCACCATTTAAAAAATATTCTGTTTTTCTATTCTTCCTACCAAAGTGAATAACCTCAGACCTGTGAGGGAGCAGTGACCAGCGGCAGTTTAAAAGCAGCAGCTGATTCAGCGAGGCGAGGCCCGACCAGAGCATCGGACCTGTGAGGGAGCAGTGACCGGCGGCAGTTTAAAAGCGGCGGCTGATTCAGGAGGCGAGGCCCGACCAGAGCATCGGACCTGTGAGGGAGCAGTGACCGGTGGCAGTTTAAAAGCGGCGGCTGATTCAGCGAGGCGAGGCGCACAAATTCAACAGCAGGGGAGAGAGGTAAAAAGTAATCCAAGTGTGATGTCACCAGGAAGCAGGTAAGTGATTGGTTGGTGAGTATTTCTTTCTCCTTTTCATTACAAGCTTAAATTCTGCGGTTTATATTTTCTTGGGTCTCTGTGGTGTAGTGGGGACAGTTGGTAAATAAGCGCCCTAGAGTATATCTTTAACTAGTGGTATTGAATTAATTTAAATTAATTAAAGGGGTAAGGCATGCCAGGAGAGCCCAGCCCCGTGTTATGCTCCTCTTGCTCTATGTGGGAATTCAGGGATGCTGCCAGTGTCCCTGACGACCACGTGTGCCAGAAATGCATCCAGCTGCAGCTACTAACGGGCCGTATTGAGGTGCTGGAGCTGCAGATGGATGGGTTGTGGAGCATTCACGATGCTGAGAGGGTCGTGGATTACACGTTTGATGAGTTGGTCATGCCGCAGGGTAGGGCTGCACAGGCAGAAGGGAAATGGGTGACCACCAGGTGGAGCAATAGAAGCAGGCAGGTAGCGCAGGGGACCCCTGTGGCCATCCCCCTTTCAAACAGGTATACCAATTTGGATACTGTTGAGGGGGATGACTCACCAGGGGAAGGCAGCAGCAGCCAACTTCCTGGCACCAGGGGTGCTTCTGCTGCTCAGGAAGGAACGGAAAAGAGTGGAAGAGCAATAGTGGTTGGGGATTCTATCGCAAGGGGAACAGATAGGTGTTTCTGTGGCCGTAGACATGACTCCAGGATGGTTTGTTGCCTCCCTGGTGCCAGGGTCAAGGATGTCACTGAACGGCTGCAGGGCATTCTGAAGGGGGAAGATGAACAGGCAGCGGTCATGGTTCACATTGGGACTAACGACATAGGTAGGAAGAGGGATGAGGTCCTGCAGCAAGAATTTAGGGAGCTAGGTAGCAGATTAAAGAGTAGGACCTCAAAGGTTGTAATCTCTGGATTACTCCTGGTGCCACGTGCTAGTGAGTATAGGAATAGGAGGATAGAGCAGATGAATGCGTGGCTAAAGAGTTGGTGCAGGAGGGAGGGCTTTAGTTTCCTGGATCACTGGGCCTGCTTCTGGGGAAGGTGGGACTTGTACAAGTCGGACGGGTTGCACCTGAACCAGAGCGGGACAAATATCCTTGCGGGGAGGTTTGCGAGCACTGTTCGGGGGGGTTTAAACTAAAATGGCAGGGGTTTGGGAACCTGAGCAGGGAGACAGAGGAAAGGAAAACAGGGATAAAAGCAAAAGATAGAAAGGAGAAAACAAAAGTGGCAGTCAGAGAAATCAACGGTTTAAATCGAACGTGGCCACAGTAAATAATAATTCTAATAGGTCTAAGAGCGTTAAAAAAACAAGCCTGAAGGCTTTGTGTCTTAATGCAAGGAGCATTTGTAATAAGGGGGATGAATTGGCTGCGCAAATAGAGGTAAACGAATATGATTTGATTGGGATTACGGAAACGTTGCTCAATGATGGCCAAGACTGGGAACTCAACATCCAGGGGTATTCGATATTCAGGAAAGATAGGCAAAAAGGAAAGGGAGGTGGGGTAGCATTACTGGTTAAAGAAGGGATTAATACAATTGTAATGAAGGATATTAGCTCTGATGATGTGGAATCTGTATGGGTAGAATTGAGAAATACTAAGGGGAAAAAAACATTAGTGGGAGTGGTATATAGACCTCCAAACAGTAAGGCGGAGGTTGGGGATGGCATTAAAAGGGAAATTAAAGAAACGTGCAATAAGGGCAGAGCAGTCATCATGGGTGACTTTAATCTACATATAGATTGGGCCAACCAAATTAGTAACAATACAGTGGAGGAGGAATTCCTGGAGTGTTTATGGGACGGTTTCCTGGACCAATACGTCGAGGAACCAACCAGAGATCAGGCCATCTTAGACTGGGTATTATGTAACGAGAAAGGATTAATTAGCAATCTTGTTGTACGAGGCCCCTTGGGTCGGAGCGATCATAATATGATCGAATTCTTCATTAAGATGGAGAATGAAGTAGTTGACTCAGAGACAAGGGTCCTCAATTTAAATAAAGGAAACTACAATGGTCTGAGGAGCGAGATGGGTAGGATTGATTGGGTAATGGCACTCAAAGGGTTGACGGTGGAAAGGCAATGGCAAACATTCAAAGACCGAATGGATGAGCTACAGAAATTGTTCATCCCAGTTTGGCATAAAAATAAAACAAAAAAGGTGACTCAACCGTGGCTAACAAGGGAAATTAGGGATAGCATAAGATCCAAGGAGAGGACATATAATTTGGCTAGAAAAAGCAATAATCCTGAGGATTGGGAGCAGTTTAGGAGTCAACAAAGGAGGACAAAGGGATTAATTAAGAAAGGGAAAATAGAATATGAGAGTAAGCTTTCAGGGAACATAAAAACTGACTGTAAAAGCTTTTATAGATATGTGAAGAGAAAAAGATTGGTGAAGTCAAGCGTAGGTCCCTTGCAGTCAGAATCGGGGGAATTTATAATGGGGAGCAAAGAAATGGCAGACCAACTAAATACATACTTTGGTTCTGTCTTCACAAAGGAGGACACAAATAACCTCCCAGAGATGTCGGGGAACATAGCATCTGATGAAAGGGAGGAACTGAAAGAAATCAGTATTTGTAGGGAAATGGTGTTAGGAAAATTGATGGGACTGAAGGCCGATAAATTCCCAGGGCCTGATGGTTTACATCCCAGGGTACTTAGGGAAGTGTCCCTAGAGATAGTAGATGCATTGCTGGTCATCTTCCAGAACTCAATAGACTCTGGAACGGTACCCATGGATTGGAGGGTAGCTAATGTTACCCCACTATTCAAAAAAGGTGGTAGAGAAAAAGCGGGGAATTATAGACCGGTAAGCCTGACATCGGTAGTGAGGAAAATGCTAGAGTCAATTATAAAAGATGTAACAGCAGAACACTTGGAAAGCAGTGACAGGATCGGACAAAGTCAACATGGATTTACAAAAGGTAAATCATGCTTGACTAATCTACTGGAATTTTTTGAGGATGTAACTGGTAAAATAGATAAGGGAGAAACAGTGGATGTGGTGTATTTGGACTTTCAGAAGGCTTTCGATAAGGTCCCACATAAGAGATTAGCGTGCAAAATTAAGGCATATGGGATTGGGGGCAAGGTACTGACTTGGATAGAGAACTGGTTGGTGGACAGAAAGCAAAGAGTTGGAACATAAGAACATAAGAACATAAGAAATAGGAGCAGGAGTAGGCCAATCGGCCCCTCGAGCCTGCTCCACCATTCAATAAGATCATGGCTGATCTGATCCTAACCTCAAATCTACTATCACTCTCCATCCCACCCGAACCCATGTGATCTCCTGGGAGAGGCGAAAAACCAAATAAAAACCCAATGGACAATTTGGGAGAAAAAAATTTGGGAAATTCCTCTTCGACCCATCTAGGCAATCGAAACTCGTCCAGGAGATCACTCTGTCCCTGTATTTTCTACATTATTTACCTTCTGTAAAGGCGATCTCCACCCCAGCCAGGAACAGGAATAAAACCATCTCCTGAAATCTAACACAGAATTAGAACACAAGAAGTAGGAGCAGAACCAGGCTACACGGCCCCTGGGCCCGCTCCACTACCCACAGGGCCATGACCATTCCGAACCTAGACTCATGTCCAATTTCCTGCCTGCTCCCCGTAACCCTTAATTCCCTTTACTTCTAGGATTCTATCTATTTCTGCTTTAAATTTATTTAATGGTGTAGCTTCCACAGCTTTCTGGGGCAACAAATTCCACAAACCTACCACCCTCTGAGTGAAGAAGTTTCTCCTCATCTCAGTTTTGAAAGAGCAGCCCCTTATTCTAAGATTATGCCCCCTAGTTCTAGTTTCACCCATCATTGGGAACATCCTCACCGCATCCACCCGATCAAGCCCCTTCACAATCTTATATGTTTCAATAAGATCGCCTCTCATTCTTCTGAACTCCAATGAGTAGAGTCCCAATCTACTCAACCTCTCCTCATATGACCACCCCCTCATCCCCGGGATTAACCTAGTGAACCTTCTTTGTACTGACTCGAGACCAAGTATGTCTTTTCTTAAGTATGGACACCAAAACTGTATGCAGTATTCCAGGTGCGGTCTCACCAATACATTGTATAACTGCAGCAATACCTCCCTGTTTTTATATTCTATCCCCCTAGCAATAAAAGCCAACATTCCATTGGCCTTCTTGATCACTTGCTGCACCTGCATACTAACTTTTTGAGTTTCATGCACCAGGATCCCCAGATCCCTTTGTACTACAGTACTTTCCAGTTTCTTGCCATTAAGATAATAACTTGCTCTATGATTTTTCCTGCCAAAGTGCATAACCTCACACTTTCCAGTATTGTATCCCATCTGCCAAATCTCTGCCCACTTACTTAGCCTGTCTATGTCCCTTTGCAGGTTTTTTATGTCCTCCTCACTCACTACTTTCCCTCCCATCTTTGTATCATCTGCAAACTTTGATATGTTACACTTGGTCCCCTCCTCCAAATCATTAATATAGATTGTAAAGAGTTGGGGACCCAGCACTGACCCCTGCGGAACAACACTAGTTACTGATCGCCAGTCTGAGAATGAACCATTTATCCCAACTCTCTGCTTTCTGTTAGAGAGCCAATCCTCCACCCATGCCAGAATATTACCCCCAATCCCGTGATTCTTTAGCTTGAGAAATAATCTTTTGTGTGGCACCTTGTCAAATGCCTTTTGGAAGTCTAAATACACTACGTCCACTGGTTCCCCTTTATCCTCCCTGTATGTTACTTCCTCAAAGAACTCAAGCAAATTTGTCAAACATGACTTCCCCTTCATGAAACCATGCTGAGTTTGTCCTATTAAATTATGTTTATCCAAATGTCCCGTTACTGTCTCCTTAATAATGGACTCTAACATTTTACCAACCACAGATGTTAGGCTAACTGGTCTATAGTTTCCAGCCTTCTACCTACTACCCTTTTTAAATAAGGGTGTTACATTAGCAGTTTTCCAATCTGCCGGGACCTTTGCTGAGTCCAGGGAGTTTTGGAAAATTATTACCAATGCATCCACAATCCCTAACGCCACTTCCCTCAAGACCCTAGGATGTAAGCCATCAGGTCCAGGGGATTTATCTGCCTTGAGTCCCATTATTTTACCAAGTACCACTTCCTTAGTGATTTTAATCATATTTAGGTCCTCCCCCCCTCGAGCCCCCTGTTTGTCCAGTGTTGGGATATTCTTAGTGTCCTCTATCGTAAAGACTGATACAAAATATTTGTTCAGCGTTTTTGCCATCTCCAGGTTTCCCACCATTAATTTCCCAGTCTCATCCTCTAAGGGACCAACATTTACTTTAGCCACCCTTTTTCTTTTTATATAACTATAGAAACTTTTGCTATCTGTTTTTATATTTTTTGCTAATTTACTTTCATAATCTATCTTCCCTTTCTTAATCAATCTTTTTGTTATTTTTTGCTGTCTTTTAAAGACTTCCCAATCTTCTATCCTCCCACTAGATTTGGCTACCTTATATGCCGTTGTTTTCAGTCGGATACTATCCTTAATTACTTTACTTAGCCACGGATGGCTATCTTTTCTTTTACGCCCTTTTTTCCTCAGTGGAATATATTTTTTTTGGAATTGGTAAAATAACTCCTTAAATGTACACCACTGATCATGTACCGTCTTACCCTTTAATCTATTTTCCCAGTCCACTCTAATCAATTCCGCTCTCATACCTTCATAGTCTCCTTTATTCAAGCTCAGCACACTTGTTTGAGATCCAACCTTCTCACCCTCTAATTGAATATGGAATTCAACAATGTTATGGTCACTCATTCCAATGGGATCCTTTACTAGGACATTTTTAATTAATCCTGTCCCATTACACAGGACCAAATCTAACGTTGCTTGCCCCCTGGTCGGTTCAGTTACATACTGCTCAAGAAACCCATCCCTAATACACTCAATGAATGGGTTGTTTTCCGAGTGGCAGGCAGTGACTAGTGGGATACCGCAAGGATCGGTCCTAGGACCCCAGCTGTTCACAATATATATTAATGATCTGGACGAGGGAATTGGATGTAATATCTCCAAATTTGCAGACGACACAAAGCTGGGTGGGAGGGTAAGCTGTGAGGCGGATGTCGTGAGACTCCAGTACGATTTGGACAGGTTGGGTGATTGGGCAGAAACATGGCAAATGCACTATAATGTGGATAAATATGAGGTTATCCACTTTGGTGGCAAAAACAGGAAGGCAGATTATTATTTGAATGGCAATAGATTGGGAGAAGGGGAAGTGCAAAGAGACCTGGGTGTTATTGTGCACCAGTCGCTGAAGGTAAGCATGCAGGTGCAGCAGGCGGTTAAGAAGGCAAATGGTATGTTGGCCTTCGTAGCAAGAGGGTTCGAGTACAGGAACAAGGATGTCTTGCTACAGTTGTACAGGGCCTTGGTGAGACCGCACCTTGAGTATTGTGTGCAGTTTTGGTCACCTTACCTGAGGAAGGACGTTCTTGCCATGGAGGGAGTGCAGCGGAGATTCACCAGGCTGATACCTGGGATGGTAGGAATGACGTATGAGGAGAGATTGTGTCCATTGGGTTTATACTCACTGGAGTTTAGAAAATTGAGAGGGGATCTCATCGAAACCTATAAAATTCTGTCGGGTCTAGACAGACTAGATGCAGGAAGGATGTTTCGGATGGCCGGGGAGTCCAGAACCAGGGGTCATAGTCTAAGGATAAGGGGTAAGCCATTTAGGACTGAAATGAGGAGGAATTTCTTCACCCAGAGAGTGGTGAACCTGTGGAATTCTCTGCCACAGAGGGCGGTGGAGGCCAGTTCATTAAATATATTCAAGAAGGAGTTGGATATATTTCTTGAGGCTGAAGGGATCAAGGGATATGGGGAGAAGGCAGGGACAGGGTACTGAATTTGGATGATCAGCCATGATCTCATTGAATGGCGGAGCAGGCTCGAAGGGCCGAATGGCCTACTCCTGCTCCTATCTTCTATGTTTCTATTTCCCTACATTATACTCCATCTGCCACCTTACTGCCCACTTACTCAGTCTATCTATATGCCTTTACAGACTCATTGTGTTCTCCTTACAGCTTACTGTCCCACCTAACTTTGTATCATCAGCAAACCTGGATACATTACACTTGGTCCCTTCATCTAGGTCATTAATATAGATTGTAAATAGCTGAGGCCCCAGCACTGATCCCTGTGGCACCCCACTAGTTACAACCTGCCAACCTGGAAACCATTTATCCCTACTCTCTGTTTTCTGTCCGTTAAGCAATCCTCTATCCATGCTATTATATTACCCCCCACCCCATGAGCCCTATTCTTGTGTAATAACCTTTTATGTGGCACCTTATCAAATGCCTTTACGAAATCCAAATATACTACATCCACTGGTTCCCCTTTATCTACCCTGTTAGTTACATCCTCAAAAAACTCTAATCAATTTGTCAAACACGATTTCCCTTTGATAAAACCATGTTGACTCTGCCTTATCATGTTATGATTTTCTAAGTGATTTGATACCATTTCCTTAGCAATGGATTCCAGCATTTCCCCGATGACTGATGTCAGGCTAACTAGCCTGTAGTTCCTTGTTTTTTCTCTACTTCCTTTCTTGAATAGTGGTGTTACAATTGCGACTATCCAATCCGCTGGGACCATTCCAGAATCTAGGGAATTTTGAAAGATCAAAACTAATGCATCCATTATCTCTTCAGACACCTCTTTTAGAACCCTAGGATGTAGGCCTTCAAGTCTAGGGTATTTGTCGGTTTTTAGTCCCACTAGTTTCTCAATACTTTTTCTCTACTTATATTAATTATGTTAAGTTCCTCACCCTCATTAGACCTTTGGTTCCCCACCATTTTTGGTATGCTTTTTGTGTCTTCTACTGTGAAGACAGATATAAAATATTTGTTTAACGTTTCTGCCATTTCCTTATTCCCCATAATAATTTCTCCTGTCTCAGCATCTAAGGGACCAACATTTACTTTTGCTACTCTTTTCCTTTTTACATACATGTAGAAACTCTTACAATCTGCATTTATATTTCTTGCTAGTTTTCTCTCATATTCTATTTTTTCCCTTTTTATCAAATTTTTGGTCAACCTTTGCTGATTTCTGAAACTCTCCCAGTCCTCAGGCTTACTATTATTCTTTGCAAAATTATAAGCTTCTTCTTTCAATCTAATGCTATCTTAACTTCTTTAGTTAGTCACGGTTGGATCACTTTTCCTGTGGAGTTTTTGTTTCTCAATGGAATGCATTTTTGTTGAGAATTATGAAATATTTCTTTAAATGCTAGCCACTGCTTATCTACCGCCATACCTTTTAATCTATTTTTCCAATCTACCTTAGCCAACTTGCCTCTCATACCTATGCAATTGGCTTTATTTAAGTTTAAGACTCTAGTTTTGGACTTAGGCAAGTCACTCTCAAAATTAACGTGAAATTCTATCAGATTATGATCACTCTGAGATTGCTAATTAACCATGTCTCATTACAGAATACAAGATCTAAAATAGCCTGTTCCCTGGTTGGTTCCATGACATATTGTTCTTGGAAACTGTCCTGAATGCATTCCATGAACTCGTCCTCCAGACTACCTTTGCCTATTTGATTTGTCCAGTCTATATGAAGATTAAAGTCCCCCAATATTATTGCATTACCTTTGTTGCAAGCTCCTACTATTTCTTGATTAATATTCTGTCCAACGGTATAGCTACTGTTAGGGGGCCTATATACTACTCCTACCAGTGTTTTCTGCCCTTTGTTATTCCTTATCTCCACCCTGATTCTACTTCCTGATCTTCCGAGCTGAGATCCTTCCTCGCTACTGTCCTTATGTCATCCTTTATTATCAGGGCTACTCCCCCTCCTTTTCCATTCTGCCTGTCTTTTCAAAACGGCAAGTACCCTGGAACATTTAGGGGGAAAAATTCAGTATCGCCCCATTTTGGGGCGCGATTATCGGCCGTGCGCAAAGTTTAGCGCCTGGCGCTAATTATCGCCTCCAACTGCAAACTTGGCTTTTATCGCCCCCGGAGTTGATTGGAGTGCTAAACCAGGCGCTACACACCTCTCTTAAGGCTCAAAGGCCGAGGAGCGAGGCGTTACCTCAGAGCGCTGGCGAAGCTCATCTGATGTCAGTCAGTAATGGAACACAGACACAATGGCGCTGGCCAGTTCTTAAAGGGGAGGGTTGATCTTGCTCTCCATCCACATCCTGCTCATTGCAGCCTTGAATCTCGGCCTGGAGAGACCTGTGCATCAAATCTGCTGGAAAGAACAATGGAGAGGCCCAGGGAAAGAGCTCAGAGTGCAGCCCCCACAATCTCTTCTAAATCGATACAAGGAAGGGCAAATCAAAATGAACCTGCAAAGTGCTGCTCAGTACCCAAAACTCCTTCACACAGCGTTGAATCTCTCCAGAAGTCTCTCTCTCTCTCTCTCTCTCAGAATGCGTGGTGCAAAAATGTCACCAACAAAAAAAGGCAGGAATCGGTCGCCTTTAAATAGCGCTCCCCCAGTCCCTTCCTGACTGCAAAACGCTCCCCTCAACCTGTCGTTGCTAGCGGCAGGCGGTAAGTCAGGGGGCGCCACTCAATATCCAGTCCGGGGCGCTACTGGGGCAT
Source organism: Somniosus microcephalus (assembly GCF_052327205.1). Classification (NCBI taxonomy): domain Eukaryota; kingdom Metazoa; phylum Chordata; class Chondrichthyes; order Squaliformes; family Somniosidae; genus Somniosus; species Somniosus microcephalus. The sequence goes on along the minus strand of NC_141003.1, from coordinate 36,123,601 downwards.
TGCACACTCGACTGACGTCACGATCTGCCAGCGCAGGAGATCATGGCGGTAGTGTTTAGTGCTGCCGCAAAATATCTAGTTAATTTCACGAGCGACACAAACAACGCCGTACATGGGCGCTAGTTGCTTTGCGCCCCATTTGCACCCTCTTAAGGCGCTAACAGGAGGTGCAAACCAACTGAATTTTTCCCCCTTAGTTCCCAACCTTGGCCATCTTGCAAACATGTCTCTGTAATGGCTATTAGATCAAACCCATTTATCTCTATTTGTGCCGCTAGTTCATCTATCTTGTTACGAATGCTACGTGCATTCAGATAAAGTGCCATTAATTTAAATTTTTTACCATTATTTCCTGCTTTGTACTTAATCTCTGCTGCACTGCTACCATTAAACTCTCTGTCCCTTCCTGTCACACTCTGCTTATTTTTACCCAAATCACTACACTGCTCTATTGCCTTGACCTTTCTCTTTAGGTTTCTAAATTTCCCCTCACCTGACCCCTCCCCCCCTTTTTTAGTTTAAAGCCCTATCTACAGCCCTAGTTATTCGATTCACCAGGACGCTGGTCCCAGCCCGGTTAAAGTGGAGCCCGTCCCGACGGAACAACTTCCTCTTTCCCCAGTACTGGTGCCAGTGCCCCATGAATTGAAACCCCTTTATCCCACATCACTCTTTGAGCCACACATTTAACTCTCTGATCTGCGTGACCCTATGCCAATTTACACGTGGCTCAGGTAGTAACGCAGAGATTGTTACCCTTGTGAGTCTGCTTATTAATTTAGACCCTAGCTCCTCAAACTCCCTCAGCAGAACCCCATTCTTAGTTCTACCTATGTCATTGGTTCCTACATGGACCACAACAACTGGGTCCTCCCCCTCCCACTCCAAGTTCTTCTCCAGCTGTAAGGAGATATCCTTAACCTTGGCACCGGGCAGGCAACACAGCCTTCGGGACTCTCTTTTGCGGCTGCAGAGAACAGTATCTATCCCCCTGACTATACTGTCCCCTACTACTACCACATTCCTTCCTTCTCCCCCCACTTGGATGGCCCCCTGTACAACAGTGCCGTGGTCAGTTTGCCCATCCCCCCTGCAGTCCTTTTCCTTATCCATACAGGTAGAAAATACCTCGTACCTGTTGGACAAGGTCCAGGGCTGAGGCTCCTCCATCACTACATCCTGGGTCCCCATACCTTCCTGACTCACAGTCACATCCTCCTGTCCCTGACCACTGAAGAATTCTAAAGTACGACTTAACCTAAAGGGTTTGACTGCCTCCTGGAACAAAGTGTCCAGGTAACTCTCCCCCTCCCTGATGCATCACAATGTCTGCAGCTCGTACTCCAGGTCAACAATTCTGAGCCGAAGTTGCTCGAGTTGCAGACACTAGTGTTGTGTATGTAACCTGTTCCACCTTAAGAGAGCTTAAGCCTGTTCCACCTTAAGAGATGTACTACTTTCTCAGGCTGCTGTAGACGTAATACCGGGGGTGAACACACCGGTATATAAGCACTGTGCAGTAATCTTGTATTCAGAATAGTCCCTACCTCCAACCAGTAAAGACCTGTTTTATTGTTACTGATTAAGTCTGAGTATTAATTACTTGAACAACTCACAGACTTAACACTGGCGACGAGTGTTAAGTCTGTGAGTTGTTCAAGTAATTAATACTCAGACTTAATCAGTAACAATAAAACAGGTCTTTACTGGTTGGAGGTAGGGACTATTCTGAATACAAGATTACTGCACAGTGCTTATATACCGGTGTGTTCACCCCCGGTATTACGTCTACAGCAGCCTGAGAAAGTAGTACATCTCTTAAGGTGGAACAGGCTTAAGCTCTCTTAAGGTGGAACAGGTTACATACACAACACTTTACTGCAGATGTGGTTGCTCGTGATCGTGATGCTCTCCACAGACTCCCACATGCTGCAGTTACGACACACCACCTGCCCTGCCATCTCTAACATTGTTTATTTATTAATTAATTAGTTAAAGATTTTATTCAATCGATATTTTAGGTTTATTGTTTGATTATTTTATTTAGTTTAAGTTATTAATTTAATAAGTACTAACAAGTTAGTTTCTCAGCTCTTAATTTAACCCCCTTCCCTAACTTAGAGAGCAAAAATTGCTGTGATAGTCACCAACCAATCACCTACTTGCTCTCCTGTGACATCACTCCTTGATGTTGTTTTTGAATCGGAGCCTCGTGCTGCCGCTGCTTTAATTCAGGTCCACTCTCAGGCCGCTCTTTATCCTCTCGCCGCTGCCGCTGCTTTAATTCAGGTCCGCTCTCGGGCCGCTCTTTATCCTCTCGCCGCTGCCGCTGCTTTAATTCAGGTCCACTCCCGGGCCGCTCTTTATCTTCTCGCGCTGCCGCTGCTTCAATTCAACTCCGCTCTCGGGCCGCTCTTTATCCTCTCGCCTCTGTCACTGGTTTAACTCAGCTCCGTTCTTGGGCCGCTCTTTATCCTCTCACCTCTGTCACTGGTTTAGCTCAGCTCCGTTCTCGGGCCGCTCTTTATCCTCTCACCTCTGTCACTGGTTTAGCTCAGCTCCGCTCTTGGGCCGCTCTTTATCCTCTCGCCTCTGTCACTGGTTTAATTCAGCTCCGCTCCCGGGCCGCTCTTTATCCTCTCGCCTCTGTCACTGGTTTAATTCAGCTCCGCTCCCAGGCCGCTCTTTATCCTGTCGCCTCTGTCACTGGTTTAATCCAGCTCCGCTCCCAGGCCGCTCTTTATCCTGTTGCCTCTGTCACTGGTTTAATCCAGCTCCGCTCCCAGGCCGCTCTTTATCCTCTCGCCTCTGTCACTGGTTTAATTCAGCTCCGCTCCCAGGCCGCTCTTTATCCTCTCGCCTCTGTCACTGCTTTAACTGAGCTCCGCTCCCGGGCCGCACTTTATCCTCTCGCCTCTGTCACTGCTTTAATTCAGCTCCGCTCCCGGGCCACACTTTATCCTCTCACCTCTGTCACTGCTTTATTTCAGGTCCGCTCTCGGGCCGCTCTTTATCCTCTCACCACTGCCACAACATCTGGAATACTGTGCATAGTTCTGGGCAACACACCTTAGAAAGGATATATTGGTCTTGGATGGAGTGCAGCGCAGATCACCAGAATGTGACTAGGGCCCCAAAGGTTGGATTATGAGGAGAGCTTACATAAACTAGGTTTATATTCCCTGGAATATAGATGGTTAAGGGGTGATTTGATTGAGGTTTTTAGGATTTTGAAATGAATTGATGTGGTAGATAGAGAGAAACTTTTTACGTTGGTGGGGGAGTCTGGGACAAGGGGACTGAATGTTAAAACGAGTGCCAGGCCATTCAGGAGAGAAGTTAGGAAACACTTCTTCACACATAGGGTGGTAGAAATGTGGAAACCTCTCCCACAAAAGCAGTAAATGTTTGCTCAATTAATAATTTTAAATCAGACATCGATAGATTTTTGCTAACCAAGGATATGGAGTCAAGGCGTCTGGATGGATTAGGATATAGATCAGCCATGATCTCATTGAATGGTAGAACAGGTTCAGGGGGGGCTGAACGTCCGACTCCTGTTCTAAAGGCCTAGAAATTGGGCAGCTTACTGCCACCCGTTTGCGCCGCTGTCCTGATGAAAAATGGCAGCCGCCACTCTAGCACCCTTCTCTGGCGCGGAACTCAGCAGCTGCCACCATTTTGGTGAGGGCCTTAGCGCTGCCGATAGCTGCGCTGGCCCTGAAAATATAAATGAAGAGTGGGCGGTATCAGTCAGCATCCAACACCAACTTAACATCACCTTTGCGAACTTCGACCTTAGCGTTGAGTTCAGCGCTGAGTCCCAAGTTCACTTTGAAAACCGAGCATTCAGCAGACTGTCTGAGATGCTGGCAGCACCTCTTAAAGGGGCATTCACATCTTTCAGTTAAGTTTGCATTTAAGCTTTTGGATTGGATTTTTTTTATTTTATTGAAGTAGTGGCTTGGTGCAATACATGTTAAAAGTTTTTTAAGTGTTCAGGGAGTGGAGAGTGGGTTGCTGGACGCTTGCAAGACCTCAGATGGTAAAGGAAGGCCTCTGAGAAGACAGAAAATGCTGGAAATACTCAGCAGATCAGGTAGCATCTGTGGAGAGAGAAACAGAATTAATGTTTCAGGTTGAGATGCTGAGTATTTCCAGCATTTTATGCTTTTATTTCAGATTTCCAGCATCCGCTCGCAGATGGAAGAGGAAGACGCAGAAGAGGAGGACACAGATGAGAAAGATGCAGAAGAGGAGGAAGCAGAAGGAAGGATGCATCCCAGACAGCCCCTTTCTGGCCGGGATATCCGGGATGGAATCATTCGCCTGCGGTACCAGTGACCACAACCTCAATTCCCCTTTCAACATTTGTCCCACACCTTACTTTCCCTCTGTTACTGACCATCACAGTGTCCTCTTGGCCACAATGCTGAAATCAAAGCCATTGCAAAGCAAACCTTCCAATCCAACTTTATACATCTATCCATCCAATATGACATCAAGGAATCAACACATCACCCTTATGCATTACCTTAGTGACTGTCTTGTGTGTGCCTTTGCCTGCCCTAGTGATGCCGCACAGTGCTACCCCAGCAGCTGCAGCATGACTGGTGGAAGGCTGCTGACTTTCAGTGGTGGACACTGCAATTGGCTTTTCTGGTCGACCTTGAGGAGCTTGTGACTGGGAGTGTGAAATCAAGTGACAGTGTTTCTTATTATTATTCACTCTCCCTCTTCTTGGCCAACCACTGGCTGGGCAGGCTGGATTTCTTGGGTGTGAAATGAGGGAGGCACAAGGATGGAGTTGTGGTGGGGGGAGGGCGAGAACGCAAGAGGTGCATGTGAGAAGGAGGATAACGTATGAGGATACAAGCATCTTGTAACCTTTCAGCCCCACCGATGGTCAAGGGCTCAGCCATATCCCTGCCAAGAATGGCCAGCACCATCTCCTTCAAGGGGGTGAGGTGAAGCTAGGAATCGGAGGTGTGCCTTGTGTTTGGTACAGATTGTTGGCAGGTGAGTGATTGGTGCGGCTGGGGGGAGTAGTGCATTGAGAAGTGTGTGAGGCTAGTGGTGCAGTTGGTAGGAGATGGCTTTTGAAGATGCATTCGCTGACCTTGACCAGTGGCCTGAGGTCATGAAGCTTCTTGAGGCACTGGAGTCAGGTGGTGGGGGTGACACTGCTGGCAGTGACGGCCTCAGTGATGTGATCCCACATCGTTTTTTCTGGAGGGCCTTCAGGCCTCTGTGGGTAGAGGACCACTCTTGCAGTATTGACCCCCTGCACAAAGCTGGAGTGCTGTGTGCGAGACTCTGGGTGTCCCTTCCCTGGCTTGCTGAGCCATTTCTGTAGTGCTGAAGCACTTTTCCCATTTTTTTGGGTGCGATAGGGAATTCAACTTTAGGAGCGGAAAACTCCCATTTGGGAATTCTTTTTAATGTTAATTTTTTTTTCAGAAGGCATTTGAGCTGTAAGGGCTCAAAACTGCAAATTATTACATGAGTTTTATTTTCTTTCATTTCAAAAGGCAATTCCCCTTTAAGAGGCTGTCAATGCTTTCTGAAATGACAGCCTCGCTTTCAGAGCAGGCTATTGTAGTTGCAATGACACTACGGCTACGCTACATTGGGGTCTCCTACTGGGACCAACACCACCAGGATGGCATTGAACAGTGAGTTTAGCGCTGGGCTAATGTCAATTAGTCCCCAGCACCAATTTTTCGGTCCTGCCAGTGCCACCATTTTCGGCGGCTGTTAACAGCCGCTCACAGTGGCACCGGCAGCTTTTGTGGCATTCACGAATTTCTAGGCCTATGTTCCTATGATTTGTAGATTTGTATGAGCACGCACAATACACTGATTAAACAGCCTGTTATATCATGAAACAGTTCCCAATGTGTTCATGTCAACAAGCTGAATGATGTCCTGCCTGCCATCTCCCATTATTGAGATTATTGAGACAGAAAGGACATCAGAGGGTAGCTTTTCCTCTTTGCTGCACGTGAAGTGTCCCAGGCCTAGTGAAGATGAAAAGGGGGCAGAGGCCGGTTACATTGGGTCTCTTCTCCTCCGGTGTGCTGCCCCAAGGTATCCTCAGTGGACGGGGCTGAGTCTACGCTTGCAGTTGATGCAGGCCCAGTGTTAACATTTAATTGAAGCAGGAGGCGGCATTCCCAACTGTCCCACCTCACTGTCCTCTCCATCCACCTGTGGGGCTTTCGCTGAGACCCTCCACAGGCCAGAGGGTCTGCAGGGATTCCCCGAGTACCCCGAAAGTGAGGTTTGGCTGAAAGCGTTTTAGTCCTAACTTTTTCTTTTGTTTGCAGTATGATCTTTGGGTTCCAAGGCTGGCCTCCATAGCACAGCTGAAGGTCTCTCAGGCTTACAGCTTGTGCTCCTGTTTCTGCCTCCTGTGCCTAACACAAGCCCAGACCAGGACATGGGCCTACATTGGGCGGACAGCTGAGCCAGGAAAATTGCCCACTCTGCTCTCTCAATAGAAGCAATGTACCAGTGGGCAATAAATGTGTCATTGCATCTCTCACCCACAGACACCAGCTCAGATACTGGCACTACGTGTTCTTTAGAGGCTAATATAGTCGTCATCTTCTCTTAGGTAGTCCCTCGGAACCGAGGATGACTTGCATCCACACTAAAAATGAGTTCTCAGGTGACTGATGAGTCCAATGTGGGACCTACAGTCTCTCTCACAGGTGGGGCAGACGGTGGTTGAAGGGGCGGCTGGGTGGGGTGCTTGGGTTGACGTGCGCTCCTTGCGCTGCCTGCGCTTGGCTTCCACTTGCTCCCGGCGAAGAGACTCGAGGTGTTTGGCACCTTCCCGGATGCTTCTCCTCCACTTTGTGCAGTCTTGGGCCAGGGATTCTCGATGTCGGTGGGGATGTTCCACTTTTTCAAGGAGGCTTTGAGGGTGTCCTTGAAGTGTTTCCTCTGCCCACCTGGGTCTCTCTTGCCGTGTCGGAGCTCCGAGTAGAGCGCTTGTTTTGGAAGTCTTGTATCGGGTATGTGGACGATGTAATTCAAGACCCTGTGAAATGGGCATCTAGGGTTGCTGTGTTCTGAAGGCCACACTCCTGACTTGTGCCTTGTAGATGGTGGGAAGGCTTTGGGGAGCCAGGAGGTGAGACACTCATGCAGAATACCCAGCCTCTGACCTGCTCTTGTTGCCATAGTATTTATGTGGCTGGTCCAGTTAAGTTTCTGGTCAATGGTGACCCCCCAGGATATTGATGGTGGGGGATTCGGCGATGGTAATGCCATTGAATGTCAAGGGGCGGTGGTTAGACGTTTGCTTGTTGGAGATAGTCATTGTCTGGCACTTGTGTGGCGCGAATGATACCTGCCACTTATCAGCCCAAGCCTGAATGTCATACAGGTCTTGCTGCATGCGGGCACAGACTCCTTAATTATCTGAGGAGTTGCGAATGGCACTGAACACTGTGCAGTCACCAGCGAACATCCCCACTTCTAACCTTATGTTGGAAGGAAGGTCATTGATGAAGCAGCTGAAGATGGTTGGGCCTAGGACACTGCCCTGAGGAACTCCTGCAGTGATGTCCTGGGGCCGTGATGATTGACCTCCAAACACCACAACCATCTTCCTTTGCGCTAGATATGACTCCAGCCAGTGGAGAGTTTTCCCCCCTATTCCCATTGACTTCAGTTTTACTAGGGCTCCTTGATGCCACACTAGGTGAAATGCTGCCTTGATGTCAAGGGCAGTCACTCTCAACTCACCTCTGGAATTCAGCTCTTTTGTCCATGTTTGGACCAAGGCTGTAATGAGGTCTGGAGCCAAGTGGCCCTGGCAGAACCCAAACTGGGCATCAGCGAGCAGGTTATTGGTGAGTAAGTGTTGCTTGATAGCACTGTCAATGACACCTTCCGTCACTTTGCTGATGATTGAGAGTAGACTGATGGGGTGGTAATTGGCCGGATTGGATTTGTCCTGCTTTTTATGGACAGGACATACTTGGGCAGTTTTCCACATTGTCGGATAGATGCCAGTGTTATAGCTGTACTGGAACAGCTTGGCTAGAGGTGCGGCTAGTTCTGGAGCACAAGTCTTCAGCACGACAGCCGCGATGTTGCCGGGGCCCATAGCCTTGTACCAATAGACAGGAAGGGTGAGGATTACAAACAGGAGGCCATGGCAAATTCTGTGAAACAGCCAGACTTCTTGTCAATCATTTAAAAAAATCTGGTGCTTTAAAGATATATCCCAATATTCTAATTGGGCAGGCACTTTCCCCCGCCCCCCTACATACAACCTTCTGATTGAAAATTGAACCAAAGAAAAATTGCTTTCTCACATCATTTGTTTTACTTTGCTTACAGCTTTGTTCAAGGTGGAACTGAGGAATTTGCAAGCTTTGGCGAACTTGGAAAGTTTGGTTACTGGTATCTGTTGTTATGGAGCATTTTGTCGACTTTATCTTTGATTTGTTGCTACGAAGACTTGGGCTTGATTTTAATTGGCTGCTACTTGGTAAGTCCACCTGAAGATTTTCAGACGCCCCCCACCCCTCCTATCCCTTCCCCGTTACATTCAGAACCTCTCAGATATGGCTTTTCCCCTGGGCATTTCACTGCATGCCATTATTGTGGAGGAGGAAGAGCAGTGCAGCTTGCAAGAAAGGAGAGTCAGGCAGCATGCCAGAAGACTGTGGTCAGCCATATATTAGCAACCCCACCCCCCCTCCCCACCACCCCTCTGCCAAGAATTTGCAGGCATAACAGGTCCTTTGTGGACCTCTCTGAGGAGCTCTGCATCAGAAGAGTTCACTTGCAACATTTCAAACAAAGAGTTCCAACATTTATCCCTCAACCAAATTATCTGGTCATTGCCTGCTTGCTGTTTCTGGGATCTTGCTGTGCACAGATTTCCTGCAATGCAACAGCGACTACACTTCAAAAAGTACTTCATTGGCTGTGAAGTGCTTTGGGGTGCCCTGAGGTTTTGAAAGGTGCTATATAAATGCATGTGTTTCTTTCCCAAAAGCTGCAATGGGAGTATCTCTGTGACTTACTGCATGAAGATCACAAGCAACACTCACCTACCAGACCCTTCAGCAAAAAACAAAGTTCAGTGACATCCTCACATGTGGAGCAATATTTGTGTACATTAATACAATGATTTAATAAAAGGTGTGGGCCCAATTAAACTGTCCATAGTTGCACCCTCAGGGAAATCACCTGTCAAACTAGCACCCAGCATTGTTTCCTTTGTGCAACACACCTTAAATCTATTGAATTAATATGACACGTCAGTGGGAGATGGGAGGGGAATCATTTCTGGCTCCTTGCAGATCAACCACAAAAAAGTTGTGCTTGGAAAATCCCTGTGCAAAATCATGGGAAAAATCAGAGCCCGAGAGGGACGTGGTTAGTGCACAGGATATCTATTTCCTCTGCTTTGATACTTGCTAACATGCTTATTTATGCGCTCTGCTTAAAGACCAAGGCTGCCCACAATGAATGGCAGATTTACCAAATGGTGAGAAACTAGGGACTGTCGAGAAGCAAAGAGATTTGGGAGTCCCAGTACTCAAGTCACTAAAAGCCAGTAGACAGGTACAAAAAGCAATCAAAAAGATGAATTGAATGTTGGCCTTTAACTCAAGGGGGTTGGAATACAATCATGGAATCAAAGACTGATACAGCACAGAAGGAGCTATCCAATTAGACCCACTGCCCTGCTCTTTCCCCATAGCCCTGCACATTTTTCCACTTATAGTATTTATCCAATTTCCTTTTGAAAGTTATTATTAAATCTGCTTCCATTTTCCTTTAAAGCAGTGCATTCTGTAATGTATATACCTTTAAGGGGGGAACTATCTTTTACAGCTCATGTATACCGCAGTACCGGCAGTGACCACACCTGTATATAACACTGAGTAGTAATCTGTACAGACCAGTTCCAGTGTGAGCCACGTTGAGTAAACACCTGTTGTACCGTTCTCCTGCAGTCTGTGTCTTATTATACATGGACACAACATTGGCGACAAGGCAAGTTCGAACCTACCTGCAACTCTGCATCACCTCCCGGGGATTCATTCCTGGAGATCAGTGGATTGGAGGTCAAGGCCAGAGACTCGGGCGTCGACCATGGGCAACCGCCCAGTCATCCAGCAGAGACTCGAGAATTGCGGAGGAGGCTGTCGAGAGCCAGGCTTTGCTTTCCAGTCAAGGTGGTCCAGTGAAACGGGCTGGCAATAGGTAGTGCGCAGACCCTTCCCGGACAGCGGCGGGCTAGAGCCCGACCGAGCGGCACAGCAAAGGGCCGAGCAGCGTCGATGGGGGAGAGAGAGAGAGGGCAGAGCACACAGGGCACAGCCGGTGTTCAGGGGCCGAGCAGCATCGAAGAGAGGGAGAGAGAGATGCGCAAAAACCCGCGAGGCGCCGCCATTGCCACGAGGACCGCCGAGAGCGGCGTTGGCAGCAGCGCAAGAGAAGCGCGCAAAACCTACAGGGCGCCGCCATTGCCACGAGAACCGCCAGGAGCGGCGTTGGCAGCAGCGGGGGAGGAAGGAAAGTGTGGGAGATGCCATTTTAAGCCATTGGGAGCCGCCATTTTAAACCACACCCAAAATGCCGAAGAGTGGCAGTATCACCGCATTTGACAATGAAGTCGAAGATTGGACTGCATATGTCGAACGAATAGAGGTGTACTGCAAGGCAAATGAGGTGTCAGATGACAAGAAAGCGTCAGTATTGTTAAATTTAATGGGTGCAAAGACGTATGGTTTATTATGAAATCTAGTAACCCCAACGAAGCCAATGGAAAAGAGTTTTGAAGACACAGTAACGATACTACAGGAACATTTAAACCCCACACCGCTGCTGATAGCAGAAAGATTCAAGTTTCACAAACGGAACCAGCATAAGGATGAAAGCAATGCTGATTATTTAACAGAACTGCGCAAACTATCGAAACACTGCCAGTTTGGAGCGGGACTGGCAGATACCTTAAGGGACAAGTTTGTGTGTGGGCTTCAAAGTGAAGGAACCCAGAAAAGGCTTTTATCTGAAAAGGACCTTACGCTGGAAAAGGCTTTCAGCATTGCGGTATCATATGAAGCAGCAGCACGGGGCACTGCAGAGATACAACAGAGAACGCAAGAATATGGCACAAACGAAATGTGATGTGGAACAGAGAAGTGCTATCGCTGTGGCAGAACAACACACGACGAGAATGATTGCTGGTTCAAAGACAAAGTGTGCAGAGAGTGTGGAAAAGTAGGACACATAGCACGAGTCTGCAGGTCGGGAAAGAAAACCAGCAATAAGAAACCTACCAAAGAAAAGTACAAGAAGGTACATAAGATGACGGAGAATAGTTCAGATGAACAAAAGAGTGATAACGACTCCGAAAGCAGGGAACTGAGTTGTCTGAAACTACATAATGTGATCACAACAGAGGATCACCGAACCATTTGGGTCACTCTCAAGATAGCAGGAGTCCAGGTAAAGATGGAATTGGACACAGGATCAGCCCTAACAGTCATAAACCGACGGGACTACGAGCGGCTATTCTCACACATACCCTTGAGAGACACAAAAATTATTTTGAAGACGTACACGGGGCAAAATGTCTACCCCAAAGGAAAAATAAGGGTGACCGTTATATATAACGGTAAGGAAACACCAAAACTAGACCTGTATGTATTGCAAGATGGAGGACCACCATTACTGGGACGTGAATGGATCCGGAAAATACAACTGGATTGGCATTCCATACAGGCACTGACTGGCTGACAAAAGGGTGACGACGTCACACCTGAGCGACTGTCAAAGATCCTAACTGCCACGAAAGAAGTGTTCCAGCAAGGACTCGGAACACTAAAAGGCATGACAGCGATGATTAAAATTGAAGAAAACGCAAGCCCAAAATGTTTTAAGGCCAGACCGGTACCTTATGCGATCCGCCCAGCCGTCGAAGCAGAGCTGCAGAGTCTGGAACGTTCAGGTGTACTGTCCAAGGTAGACTGGAGCAAGTGGGCTACACCCATCGTCCCTGTGAGGAAAAAGTCGTTGAGCAGCACGCCTGGGGAACCAAGGAAGGTTCGCATCTGTGGGGACTTTAAAGTAACAGTGAACCCGGTCCTTCACACCGTACAATATCCACTTTCGCGGATTGAAGATAGTTTCGCCTCGCTATCTGGAGGGAAACGCTTCACTAAGGTTGATCTGGCCCAGGCGTATCTGCAAATGGAGGTAGAAGAAGCATCAAAAAAATACCTCACAATCAACACCCATAAAGGTCTCTACCAATACAACCGGCTGGTATTCGGGGTGGCATCAGCTCCGGCTATTTGGCAGTGGGCAATGGAACAAGTCCTGCAAGGGATCCCAGGGACCCAGTGTTATTTGGACAACATCCTGGTCACGGGCGAAAATGACAGTGATCACCTTGCCAAACTGGAGCAGGTGCTCACTAGATTGCAGGAATATGGGCTCCGAGCTAACCGCCCCAAATGCGAGTTTTTTAGAAAACAGATCTCGTATTGTGGCCACGTTATCGATAAAGAGGGGTTACATAAGTCCCCAGAGAAGATTGAGGCAGTAGTCAAGGCTCCAGCACCGGAAAATGTGTCACAACTGAGGTCGTTCCTTGGGCTGGTAAACTACTACCATAAGTTCTTGCCAAATTTGTCTACAATACTACACCCACTGAACACCCTACTGCAAACTGGGGTGCCATGGAAGTGGAGTGACGAATGTAGATGAGCTTTCCAGAAGAGCAAAACACTAATCACATCGAAAGAGGTATTGGCCCATTACAGCCCAGCGTTACCAGTTCAGTTGGCATGTGATGGGTCACCCTACGACATTGGAGCGGTGCTGTCGCACAAATTCTCGGATGGCTCAGAGAGGCCAATAGCCTTTGCGTCACGATCACTAACCTCAGCCGAGCGTAACTACGCCCAGATTGACAGGGAGGCCCTCAGCCTAGTGTGGGGAGTGAAAAAGTTCAATCACTATCTGCACGGGCAGAAATTCATCTTGCTGACTGATCACCAGCCTCTTGTCTCCATTTTTAATCTGAAGAAGGGCGTTCCAGTGATGACTGCGCAACGACTACAAAGATGGTCACTTTTTCTAGGGGCGCACCACTATGAGATTGAATATAAGGGCACGAAACAGCATGGAAATGCTGATGGGCTATCACGCCTGCCACTGCCTACTGCGGAGGAAGAACCAGCAGTGGATCCTGTCGAAATATTCCATTCGACTATAGTTGAATACCTACCGGTAACTAACGCTTGTATCGAAAAGGAAACCCGAAATGACCCGACACTGTCTCGGGTATATGATTTGACGGTGAAGGGATGGCCAGCACATGGCGAATCACTGTGGCCAGCATTCTCGACAAGGAGAGAACAGCTGTCAGTGTGCCGGGGGACCTTGATGTGTGGATCCCGAGTGGTAATTCCACCCAAGTTAAGGGATAGAGTGCTCAATGAGCTGCACGTGGGTCATCTGGGAGGGGTAAAAATGAAAAGCCTAGCCAGGGCTTATGTGCGGTGGCCGGGAATCGATAAACAAATCGAGGACCTGACCAAGAGCTGCTCAGGATGCAAGAAAGTCCAAAATGCACCACCACAGGCCCCTCTACACCCATGGGAGTGGCCCTCATCTCCATGGCAACGGGTGCATATTGATTTTGCTGGTCCATTCGTGGACTCAATGTTTTTAATAGCCGTGGATGCGCACTCGAAATGGCCTGAGGTCATCAAAATGTCCTCCAGCACACGGAGAAAACTATTGCAGTCCTACGGACCATTTTGAGAGTAAGCAATTCCAGCACATCCATGAGAAGCCAACAAGGAGCTTCAATGTAGGGCAACCAGTCTTGTCCCGCGACTACCGAACAGAAAAATGGCAGCCAGGAACGATATGCACATGGCAGGGCCCACTAATGTACACAGTGGACGTTGGGGAGAGCATCGTGAGACGCCATGCTGACCAGATCCTAGAGTCACAGGAACAAGTCAACCCCATGCCTCACCCATACGTACCTGGTGATGAACCTGACGTACAGGTCGCACCTACCCCAGAAACAGTAGCATTGGGCGCTGATGAACCAACCGACGACAGGGGGCCAGAATCGCCTCCGCACCAAGAGCAAGACAATCGGGAAAGGCGCTATCCAGAAAGGATCAGGAAGCCTCCCCAAAGACTGAATATATAAATAGACTATTTTCAGCTAATGTTGCATGTTAAAAGTGTTAATTGTAATTAGTTTGATATTTAATTGTTAATGAGTGTTATGGTACTGTTAATCTAAAAGGGGAGGAATTGTAATGTATATACCTTTAAGGGGGGAACTATCTTTTACAGCTCATGTATACTGCAGTGACAACACCTGTATATAGCACTGAGTAGTAATCTGTGCAGACCAGTGCCAGTGTGAGCCACGTTGAATAAACACCTGTTGTACCGTTCTCCTGCAGTCTGTGTCTTATTATACATGGACACAACACATTCCACATCGTAGCAACTCGTTGCAAAAAAAAATCCTCATGTCGCCTCTGATTCTTTTACCAATTACCTTAAACCTGTGTCCCCTTCTGCCACAGGAAGAAGTTTCTCCTTATTTACTCTATCAAAACCCTTCATGATTTTGAACACTGCTATCAAATCTCCCATTAACCTTCTCTGCTCCTGGTAGAACAAGCCCAGTTTATCTAGTCTTTCCACATAACTGAAGTACGGTACACTATCCCTTATCTGAAAGCCTTGGGACCAGCTGAGTTTCGGTTTTTGGAATTTTTCAGATTTCAGAAGGTATTATTATAAGACTGGAAAATTTGTATTTAATATAAATTTTAAAAGTTCAGGCTACCTCTTGCAACTGTTCCGTGTTTCATTCCCCTTCCTGCTTCTCTGGAAAGCCGGATATCGGCTGACTCCTACTAAGCTGGCCCGCAAATCAGGTCGGGGGTCGGGTGGGGGGGAGAAAAGAATATCGGACGGGCCGCGGCTCAGGTCGGGGGGGTCGTCGGGGGTCGGGGGGGGGGGTCGGGGGGAGAAAAGAATATCGGACGGGTCGGGGGGGGGAAGAAAAGAAAATCGGATGGGCCGCAGTTCGGGTCGGGTCGGGGGGGGGCTGGAGAAAGAATATCAGACGGGCCGCTGCAGCTATCGGATGGGCCGCTGTATTGGTGGGTTCACACTCCCAGTACCTCCTTCACACTGCCCGGCTCGGCCTGCAATCTCCTACCCAGGAGGGAACTCTGTGACCCTCTGCCCTGCTCAGCGTAAGTCGTGCGCCACTCTGGTCATGTTGTGTACATGACTTACACTGAATGAAAAAACATTTGGTTTTTAGAGGTTTTCGGTTTTCGGAAGTTCGGGTAAAGGATAGTCTACCTGTATTTCATCCGTGTTTCCATTCTAGTAAATCTCCTCTGCCTCCTTTCTAAGGCCTTGACATCCTTCCTACAGTGTGGTGCCCAGAATTGGACACAAAGCTCCAGTTGAGGCCTAATCAGTATTTTATAAATGTTCAGCATCACTTCTTTGCCTTTGTACTGGTGGAATTTTAACCCCCAAGAACAGTTGGGTTGGGAGGTTAAAATTTTTGAATTTTCGATCAGGAGCGCAACCCGGCTCCAGAGCAGCTGCTTCCGTGTTTAATGGACATGTGTTTGGAGCCTGATGAGAAACCCACTTGCTGAAGTCGGGGGTTTAATTATTGCAGGCAGGCTGATAGTTTTTGTTGTAATTAACGTCCATAGGAGACGTCTTTGCAAATTGCTTTCAACTGTGCTCCAATATTCTGCTCTTCTCATTGGCGGGCTCCCTCTTGATGGAAGGAATCCAACCAGGAACACATTGTGCATCTCTGATGGCCCCAAACCCAAGGAAATGGGTTGGGCCTGAAGTGGATACAGAGGTGTGGGTGGAAGTCCCCACCGCCAGAACTCTGCCTCAAAGAAGGGAATCACAGCCAGTGTCTTTGTTGCTATCATTGGCCGAGTGTTGAGGGGGTAGGGGCAGTGTTAAATAGAGGATGAATTAATGTTCCAGTCAGAAAAACTATTGACAGCTCATTTACCTAAAAGCTTATCCCAGCCAGACAACAGTAGTTCTGTCAATTTGCAGTGGTCCAACAAACACCATGCCCACCGTTATCACCTACCCTACTTCTATTACCATGCATGTCCATCCTTCCATCTCCTGATACCCTATTCTGCCCCATCAGAAATGAACTCTCCAAACAAAGCTGAAATAAAGTGCAACCATTTTGGCTCCCTACAAGTTTCATTAATGTTTCTTATCCAAGTACTAACCTTTGGCGACAGTGTATGCTTTACAACCTAATCTAATGCTTCCTCTGGTGCTTCCCCAGTGAGAAGAGTAAATATGGTGACCAGTGACTAGATGTCTGTGTGTGTCCACTGAGAAACTAGTGCTCTATCTCTTTGTGCAAGGTCATGAGATGGCCCTGCAACTGTTGACACCATGACTGATAATACGATGGCTGTCCTGAACCTCCCTACTATCTGGTCCTCTGTCCTGTGTCTGGATAAGTCAGATGTGGCCTTATTTGGAGAGACAGCTCCTACATCCATACCTACTCCTGCCATGTCCGTGCTGCTGGACACTCTCTTAGCAATTTGCATGGGAGCAGACCGCTGAATCTATGAAGCCCTACCACCAGGCTCTCTTAATCCAATTCCCCAGCATGTTGAATCCAGATCAGATTCCTGTACATTGAATCTCAAGGTCTCAATAGCTCCAGTTGGAGCACTCAGGTAAGGTGGTGTGACTGGCTTCAATACCTCTGACACCGAAGCTCCAAGTAGATAAATATTGAGTTGCCGCATGCTTCGCAATGGCCTGCAGTTCTGTAAACCAGTCAATTCACACTTCACACATTGTGGGTAGTGAACCCCTCCACACCTTGCACAGAGCTTCGCACATTCACAAATGACTGCATGATGTGTTGACATTTAGATAGCTGTCCTCCTCTATATCCCTGCCCCACAGGGTACCAGCCTCTAGCCTTGGCCAGGTGTTTCCTGTTCCTTTGCTGCCACCTGTGCTTGCTCCTCCTCGCTCATGTTCAGAGCTTCATCTGGTGCACCCTCCCCATCCTGACTTGCTGAATCCCTCAAGATGGATGTACTTGAGCTAGGGCCTGTGGCAGATGCAGGGCTTGACACAGGCTTCTGTGACAAGCAGGCTGGCTTTTTAGGGACTGAGCCACCATCTCCAGAGATCCCAGTAGCACTTGCTACTGCCTTATTCTGCCCCATTGGAAATGAACTCTCTCGACAAAGCCAAAATAAAGTCCAGCTTGTGCTAAAATGGTAACAGTATGGAATCCCTTCGAACCATGTGTAGGATTCGCAAAATTGGACTTTGTATTAATAAGGGTCAAATGGCAGAAGAGGCCATGATTTTAAAGACTGTTTTAAAAGAAGCCCAGAAAAAGGGGCATACAAAATGGCCGCCATACCACGTGACCAGCTTATTGGGACACTTTAAAATGGTTCCTGTGCAACCTCAGACAGCTTTGTGGATTCAACCTACAGCAAGTTCTGGAAGCCGTTTCTGAGAGAACAAAACCAGACCCACACGTATGCATATGGATTCGATGCAGATCCAGTCAAGATCGGCCTGGAGACAGAGGCCATCAAAATGTTGACCCAGACAAAAGGGGACAATTTCATATTCATGAGAACAGCACCGAGGACTAGATAACGAGATCAGCAGGCCATTAAAAACAATGAAGGTAATTCCAGACCAGAGATGGGCCTTTACCGGCCGTTTAAGACATTTTAAAATATAATAACTACCCCGCTGTGCTCCCAGCCCGCCAAAAATAAAACAAAGACTAACCTAATTTTGGGCGGGAGACGGAAGTTTCTGGAAGAAAGGTATATCTGGAGAGACTTTTCGGCAGTTGGGGCAAGCTGGAACACAAGCAAGCTTGGAGAGTTACTGAGTTGAAAAGAAGCTTGGAGACAGAGAGAGCTTCAGCTTGAGGAGAGTTTGAATCACAGCCAGAAGAAGAAGCAGGCACTCGCAGGAGGAAGAAGAAAGCCAACATCGAGAAGGCCGTCTCGAAGCCGGCGTCCCGCCCCGGGGAAACACATCGGGAGATCATCGACCATCCCTGGGCCGTTGCCGGAACGAGAGGCCATCGACCCAACTTGGGAGAAGAGACAAAAAATAAAGGTCCCAAGAGAAGAAACCTTCCAGCCACCCCGGCTCGGGAGAAGAGATAAAAAACTGAAGAAGCGATGGGAGCCAGCCCAAGGCTCCTCTAACGAGGGTTGAGCTGACGATCCTCGACCCCGCCGACATCCAGGTCCGCCGGTGTCCATCCGCCCCCGACCCCCACTTCAGGAGAGAGGTGTGGCACAGCTCGCAGGGGCTCCACGATCCACGTGGAGACGAAACGCCTGAAAGGATCAAACACAGACTCGATTTCAAAACCTTGCACTTCCTAGTGGGATTGGTGAGCATGTTTCTGGCGTTTCACAATCAGATCTAGATAGGTTTAATAAGGGGGTGGATTTAAGGGTACAATTAACATGAGTTGTTGTCCCTCGGTGTTCCGTGTGTTTCCTTATTTCATGATGATCTTTGTAGAGTATAAGATGCCTGTATTTGCCTTAGTTAGTACTGTGTCGTTATGATTTGTTTGTGTGTTTTTCCCTCCCATGTACTCCCTTATCTGCTTGCATTTGATTTGATGTTTTTCCTTATGCAATAAAATTTCATTTTGTTTCATCAAACTTGGTCTACAAGAGTTTTCTCTACATTGTAGTTCCTGCCCCAAAGTCCAGAGTATAGAATCTAAGGGGCGAGTGGGTCGAACCACTCAAGGTTTTACTGTGCAAGAGAGAGAGGCCTCTGGAGAGAGAAACCTCAGGGAAACCTCTCAAGGAAAACCCCTTACACATGATGATACGCAAATATACTGTGTGCCATGCTGAAGTTGTGCAGTGTATACATGTTTTACTGAGCAAGTGATTGGGTAGAGCAAGGAGGATACATAAGAAAGGGATGATATTAGCACTGAGTTTTGGAAAAACTTCCAAGATCTCCCTCATCCACACAATCTATGGCCTTCAGTTCCATTACAATTTCCTACATTGCAACAGTGCCTAAACTTCAAAAAGTACTTAATTGGCTGTAAAGTGCTCTGGACATCCTGAGGTTGTGAAATACACTATAGAAATGCAAGTCTTTCTTCTCTTTTCCACGATTTGAGCAGTCCTCTTGAATTGAGTGAGAGGCTGGTAGTTTGGAGTCCTGCCCGCTCCAATACCCCTTTGTTTCTGTCTGCTTTGTGCAGCCTTTTCCTGTAAGAAAATTAAAAACATACATATGTTGGAATTTAGAGGAGTGTAAGAAGCAGGGCTAATAATGTGATGGCTGGGGCCTGTTCTGCATCAGGCACTGGCTCTGCATATTGTATTGATTTCTTTGTGGGTTCAATGACGAGACATTTATGAAAGAGAATGTCTTTTAATCTAAAGTCTGTTCAACTCTTTATACAGCTTTACAGGAGACACGATGCTGGTGATGCATCTAGAACGAAACTGAAACCAAACTAAACTGCCTTGCTTGTCTCGGTCACATGCCCTCTGCTGGTCAGGCACAAGCAATCAATACATGCAATTATGCTGGTAAGGCATGATAATCAAACAGGCAAATAACATCACTAGTTGCTGATATCATGACACATATTACTTAGTGTGGTGACTTGAGACCGATTCCATGCTCAATGTGCCCAGCACGCCACAATGCAGCTGACATACTTGGAATCTCGCCTAACCTGTGTGTAAGACTGATAGCCTGTTAATATTTAACCAAGGGACAATGTAATCTAGAGGCAGAAGCAGTGTTGGATATAAAACAGATATTGCTAGGGAGGCCTCTAACTTTCAGACGGATTATTTTTGTTCATTATGGCCTAGAAATTGGGTTGGTAGCACCGGCGCTGAGCGGCTAAAGAGACCTAGAATTGGGGCGATGCTCTATGTTGGGGCGGACGCTATGAAGATAGCGACAACTCAGATATTGACTATACATTTAGCGTCTGCGCTAAGTGTTTGCGCGCGCCCGCGAGCGCAAGCAGTTCATGACGTCATTTCAGTGTGCAATGCCTTCTAGGAGCGCCTGAGCGCATATTGGGTGGCGCCCGGAGCCTTAGCGCCCAGCGCTATTAGTGACAGTTCGAAGGAGGGCTAACAGGCCCTTCTCGGAGTAGGGGGGCGCTATTTAAAGGGGACAGCTTTAGTGCAGAATCTTCTGCCACTTGGCCTGCTCATTGCGATCGTTGCTAGAGAGAGTTGGCGAGCTAATGTGGAGCGGTGTTCTGGGAATTTAGCTTTACAGTACTTGGGTCCTTCAAACCCGTCCAAAGCACTTGCAGCACTACACCTAAAAGCCTTTTGACCAGCTGGCATCGGAATGAGAGCTTGTTTGGAGGGCGACGGCCTCATCGCCCAACACTGTGAAGGGGCAGAGAGACGGCGGGAGAGAGGGCCGGGATTGGCCAGAAGGAGGAGGGGCAATGGAGGTCGGCCAATCCGATGGGAAGCTGCGAGGGTCTTTAGGCAGCAGGTGACAAGCCTTGACATGTCGGAGGAGCAGTGTTTGGGAAGGCTCTGATTCTGGAGGGACATTGTTACTGATCTGTGCCACCTGTTTGGTCAGGATCTGCAGCCGCGTGAACGCTGCAGAACCTCTCTGTCCGTGATGGCTACACTGACTGATGGCCTCCATTTTTATGACAACGGATCCTTTCAGTCAGCCATTGGGGACATTGCGACAGTCGCTCAGGTTGCAGTCCACTGTTGCATCCGGCAAGTTACAGAAGCCCTTTATAGGCGAAGGCGTCAAATCATTACCTTCCCTCGGACCCTGCACAAGCAGGCGGAGGGCGCGTAGGGTGTTGCTTCTATTGTGGACTTCCCCATGGTGCAGGGGGCGAGTGACAGCACACACGTGGCTTTGAGGGCGCCATGCCATCATCCTTAGGACTTCCGCAACTGCAAGGGGTTGCACTCCCTCAACATGCAGCTGGTCTGTGACCACCGCCAAATCATCATGGCAGTCACCGCGCATTTCCCAGGGTGAAGCCACGATGCCTTTATCCTGCAGTTGACCTCAGTTTGTAACCTTTTTGAGGGGCTGCCTCGAAGACGAGGCTGGCTTACTGGGGACAAGGGCTATCCTCTCTGGCCATGGCTGATGACAACACTCTGTGTGGCTGACACCCCAGCAGAAAAGCTGATCAGCAGCGGCCATCAGGCGACCAGGCACAGTAAACAGCACACTATTGGTGTTGTCAAAAAGTGTTTCCAATGTCTGGAAGATTCAGGGGATCCCTGCAGTACTCGCCGCAGCAAGTGGGACACACCGTCATCGTCTGCTGCATGCTCCACAACTTGGCGAATCGACGCACCCAGCCAATTCCAGCTGTCCCTCAATGACCAGCAGAGCAGGCGGAGGAGGAGGAGTATGAGGAGGAGGAGGAGGAGGAGGAAGAGTAGGCGGAGGAGGAGGAGGAGGAGGAGGAGGAAGAACAGGCGGAGGAGGAGGAAGAGCAGGCGGAGGAGGAGGATGAGGAGGAGGAGGAGGAGGAAGAGCAGGCTGAGGAGGAGGAGGAGGAGGAGGAAGATGGAAGGGCTGCTGAAAGTGGAAGGGCCATACGTCAGAGGCTCATCTGGACTCGTGTCGAGACCCCTGTGGCGGAATGATGAGAGTCTTAACTCATGCGCACTTTGGATGTTTGAGGGCCTCTGAATGCCAGCATCACTGAAACTAGTCACATGCACCATGCCACATTGAAACTTCTGTTTATTGGCACAAAAGTCTTTCATTACAGCTAAACAACGTAATGTCAACAGAAACCATAACTTTCAAAATAACTGTGAACTGTTCGGCAAAGCCGCAAAACTCAACAAACCTTCTGCAAATATAACAACAGGTGAGGGTGTCCTTGAATTTGGACAAACAAACGTCTCAGCACCTCCCTCTACAACTGGCCCCTTGAGGGAGAACGACTTCTCTTTCGCGGCCGGCCCCTTCCCTCCCTGCTGCTCCTACGTAATTGGACCCCAGTGGCGGCCTCAAGGCTGGGGGACGCCCGCTGACTGTCTGGAAGCGCAGAAGCCCCTGAGGGACGGCCTGGCCGACCTCTGGGCTTGGAGGGTGCGGACGCAGGATGCTTGATGTAACCATGGCTGGAAGCAGTGTGGCCTGCAGATGGTGGCAGCTGCAATGCAGGCGTCCCAGCGCTGGCATGTGCAGTGGTCTCCTGCCGAGAGAGGACACCTGCACCATGGTCGGACGACACACTGGCTATCTGAGGGGAGTGGCTCGGCTCATCCGCCACAATCGCAGGCTCCACTGATTGATGGCCTTGTATGGGACTGGAAGGGCCCGGGGTGATCCTAACTGATGCAGAGAGGGTGGCTACAGTGAGAGATCGCGTTGCGTCAATCTGGCTGTGGAGGAGCCCAGCAAGTGACTGCATGGCAACAGTGAGGGCCTGTGTGCCAGGTACCAGTGCTTCGGAGAAGGCCTGGACAGTTCTTCCCATTGCTTCGGACAAGCCAGGTGCCGACCGCTCCACTGCCTCGGACAAGCCCTGCACAGACCTTTCCAGGGATTGTCCGAAGCCCTGAACAGTCCTTTCCATTGCCGACTCAAAGTCGTGGACAGTCCTCTCCATTGTTGGGCCGAAGCCCTGGATAGTCCTGTCCATTGTTGCCCCGAAGCACTGGATAGACCTGTCCATTGTTGCCCTGAACACCTGCAGAGTCCTGTCCATTGTTGCCCCAAAGCCCTGGAGAGTCCTCTCCATTGTTGCCCCGAAGTCCAACATACTCTTAGCCAATGAATCTATTGACTCAGGCATCTTCTCGACTGCAGCCATCAGCTCCGTGTGTCTGACCCGGGTCTGTTTGCTCATCTCAGCCAGACGACGCACCTCATCTGCACTCTGTGCAGCAGTCATCACGACCTGCCTTGCCCTCCGGGTAGACGGTGGCCGAACTTGCCTATCCCCCGTGCGTTGCTGCATGCCGCTTGGTCCGGCAACTGGTTCATCCTCAGAGCCCCGCCCCCTCCCCTCCAGGGGACTGCTATCCCCAGTCTGTAGATGTGTCAGCTCCCCGGATTCTGCAACGGCTGGTCCGGATTCCTCCTGGTCCTCACCTCCGGTGGCACTGGCACTGGCAGCTTCAGCGCGTTGAGCCCGAGTTGGTGCTGCTTCATCTGAAAGTGGGAGGTGGAAGAGTGGCTTTAGCAAAAGGACAGGTTTGCTGAAAGGCATGCCAGATTGCGGCAAGGCTCTGACATGGCTGCAGACTGAGGAAGCATGCTGGCGGGGGGACCAAGTGGAAGGCAACAGGTGAAAAAGGTGAGAGTCTTACCCTCGCTGTCGGTAATGGGGTCGGCAGATGCAGTGGTCACAGGACCAGACAGACGTCCTCCAAGTATCTGGTGCACTCTCTCCTCCAGATCCGTCAGAGTGACCACTTGTGGAGGTCCGCCACCGGTTCGACGCTGCTCCTTTCGGATCATCGCCAGCTTGGCCTGCAGGGGAAAGAAGGGGAAGTTCTGTAACATGATGCCTTGAGAGATCATCGCATGCCCCCCATGGTGCAAGAGCCCTTACATGATGCCTTGAGAGATCATCGCATGCCCCCCATGGTGCAAGAGCCCTTACATGAGGCCTTGAGAGATCATCGCATGCCCCCCATGGTGCAAGAGCCCTTACATGAGGCCTTGAGAGATCATCGCATGCCCCCCATGGTGCAAGAGCCCTTACATGAGGCCTTGAGACATCTGTCCATGTGTGTGCCCAGAAAGGGCCATGGGTGCATGCTGACAGATGGCCATTGGGGCATCATTGCAGCAGGGTGCCCGAAGTCAGCTGCAGATGGAGGGAATCAAAAGATTGCTAAACCATCACTCACCCTAACGATCCGTGTGAGTTCGTTGAATTTCTTCCTGCACTGAACAGGGGTCCTGGTCGCCATGCTGCTGGAGTTGACCCTCACAGCAACCTCCCTCCAAGATCGTCGGTAAGCCTTCTGATTCGGCCTCTTGCCATTATCCGGATACAGGACCTCTCAACGGCGTTCAACTGCAGCCACCAACTGGTCCAGAGCCTCAGTGCTGAAGCGCTCTGCTCTCTGTCTAACCTTCTCCATGCTGAACAAGTTTGTACCGCCAGACAAGGGCGAGCGCCGAATCTGAGGCCTACAGGGCGTTGGGTGTTGAAGTTCAGGCTGACTGACCCACCCCTTTAAGAGCCGGCCGGCGCCTGGAGGTCTCGTGGTTTCCCGTAATTGAGATCACCTGCGCTGCGCCCGTCCGCGTCGATATTGAGTAGCGCCTGAACTTTTGCGCCTTAAGAGCACCGTGCAACGGCTGAATTAGCGCCTCAATCCCCTTTGGGGGTGATGCAACCCAATATCTCGTCAGGCAGCGATAACTTTCGTCTGGCTATAAACTTAGCGCTCTGCCAGTTCTAACGCCTCAAGCGAGGCTATACCCAATTTCTAGGCCTATATCTCTTAGCAACTGATTGTTTTGGTCTTGTTGCACAATGCAGAAACAAAAGACATAATTGAAACATTTAAGGGCTGAATTTGAACCCCGGCATGGGATGGTTGCCTGCCCCAGGTAAGTGGGGGCCTAATTTAAATGCCTTGTGTCATGTCCCAATGTCATTGGGGTGCACAGGCCAATTTAACTGCAGGCCTGACTAAGGCCCACACAGTCTCCAGCCTGTCAGCAAAAGCAAAAGCTGGCAGCTGAAGAGATCGCAAAGTCTCTGAAGAATGGATTCAGTCAAGAATATTTTTTTTGGACTTTATGGGATTTTTCTGAGGGTATTTTCCCTGTTATGGGATTGCCCTGTGCAGATACGTGAAAGACTGGTTTGTTAAAACTCCAGAGAACACATGGCAGTTGGTTGTGACAAAAGAACTGTCCATCATGTATGGGTCCGCCCGACAGTCCTGGAAAAAGGAAGGGGGCCATTGAACTTGATTAGAAAGCCACTCTAATATGCAAAGCACTTCTCACCTCCATCTCAGAAGAGAAGCAGAACAATGAACCCACTGGCCTCACCCAGCCAGAAGGGAGCCAGTTTTTCCAACACAAAGACCGAAAGATATGTCCCAGACTTAGGGCCATTAACCCAATACGGGTGGGTCTGATGATGACCCATCACTGGTTAAGCACCAGAGTGCTCAGAAGCAAATGGATTTTTAAGATTGGTGGGAAAAGACAGGCAGACTGTCTATAAAGACAGATTCTTTTCCACCATTCACTCTCTCTCTCTCACTCCTGCTCCAACAAGACAAGAAGTACCAGAAAAGCCGACGAGCAGAGCGATCGAAACCGGGGTAAGCATAGTCTCTCAGAAGTGAAGTTTTTGGGCTATTCCGAGGGGGGAGCTTTGTTTGGTTCAGCCAGGTGAAAGGGGTTTATGCGAGTGGGTAATTCATTGATATGGGTGGAATTAGCGTCCACCATAGCAATAAGGGAATTACTGCTTGTTATAGTCTCCAGTTTTGTACTGTATGTATGTTGATTTTAATCTGGATTTTATTCTCCACAGAGACAGTGATTTCGTTTAGTAGTGCATGTTTTAGCCAGTGTATGTTAGACCAAATAAATACAAGTTTGATTTTTCACCGAAGCATTCCTGTCCGTGACTTATTTCATTTACACTCTGAATAATAATTCCCGGGCATAGAACTTTCGTAAGGCGAGGGTGATTTGAACCGTCCGTCTAGCAATTGGGCTAGGATCAAAACCGTTTACATCTCTTGGCGACCAGCGGCAGGATCTGGGTTAAAAGAGTGTAAAAAACCGCCTACACAGCAGCAAGGATCCAGGCAACAGGAGGACTAGGTAAGAGCTTTTATTAATCCCTAAAGTTTCCATGAGCAGCGCTCCTGATCCTCCTGGCCCCACAAGGATACCTTGGGCCTCCTGAGCTCCCCCAGTCCATAATTACCTTGCCGGGGTCCGTTTCAATGGGTCACCAGAGGTGGCCCGGCCCCCCCCCCCCCCCCCCACCATTTTGGGGCTGGATGGTTTTCCGCCCACTTCGGCCCCCGCAGCACTGATTCCCACCCTGAGTTAAAATCTTCCCCTTAAGATTTCCTGGAAGCTATTTAAAGCTGTGTGGTATCTTTCATTTGTGATTGTGCAACTGTGACAGAAAGCTCATCAGCATCTATTGCGATAGGCATTCTTATCTATTTGCAGCTTCTGCCAGAGGAGAAGGAGGATCAGTAGGAAGAAGATCACCGGAGAATACCAGACCGGTGAAATGGCATGTTAGGCACTCTATTTGGACACTCCCTTACATTGAGGCTTCTAAAATAGAAACTTCTGGAAAAAAAAACAGCCAATGCTGCTTAGGATTCCTGCAGGAAATCATTTCCGAGCTCTGCACACTCCTGAGCTGGAACTTATAGACCCCTCCACAGGGACTGCTCTGTTACTGGCTGTCAAGAATCTAGGTGCCAAGGGGTCAGGCCACACTAGATTTAATAATGAGGTTTGAGACAGATTTAGTTAACAGCCTAATGGTGCGTGAACATTTATCTAATACCAATCATAATATGATCGAGTTCAATGCTGTGTTTGAAAGGGAGAAACGCAAAACAGCTACTAAGATTCTAGGTTTAGGTAAGATGGTCTTCAAAGAGATGAGACAGAGACTGTCCACAGTAAACTGGGCTAATGTGTTAATGGGTAGAACGAGGAGGTGTTCAGAAAAGAATTTAACGTGATACAGAACAAGTTTATATCCCGAAAGGGAACAAACTCCACTTGCCACAAATAACAGTCATGGACAACAAAAGAGGTAAAGGGACAACATAAAACTAAAAAACCCATAAAAAGGTGCAAAGACTAGCACAGATCCAGGTAACTAGGAGAGATACAAAGAACAACAAAAGGTGACAAAACAGATAGTAAGAGCTACAAAAAGGGAGTATGGAAAGAAACTTGCAAGGGATATCAAAATCAAACCTTTTGTTTACAATTATATTAGGAAATAGAGGGTAGTCAGGAGCAATGTGGGCCCTTTGAAAACTGACATTGGTGATATAAATGAAAATAAAGAAATGGTGAACATGTTGAATAATTACTTTACATCTGTATTTACAGTAGAGGAAGAGGCTAGCATGCCGGTCATCCCAAGGAAAGTAATCTTATTGAATCAGCGATGGGGACTCACCAAAATTAACGTAAGAAAAATAACAGTATAATGAAAATAATGGCACAAAAGAGTGACAACGATCCAGGACCAGATCGTTTCCATCCCATGATTTTAAAGGACGTATGTGAGAACATTGCAGATGCCCTAACTATATTCTTCCAAAGTTCTCTCGTTTCAGGACCTGTTCCTTTAGATTGGAAAATTGCGCATGTCACACCGCTATTTAAGAAAGGTGAGAGACGGCAACCAGGGAATTATAGACCAGTTAGCCTAACACCTGTTGTTGAGCAATTACTAGAGTCTATAATTAAGGATAGTGTGACTTGAACATTTTCAGCTGATCAGAGAGAACATAAGAACATAAGAAATAGGAGCAGGAGTTGGCCATTTGGCCCCTCGAGCCTGCTCCGCCATTCAGTAAGATCATGGTTGATCTTCTACCTCAACTCCACTTTCCTGCACTAAGCCCACATCCCTTGATTCCATTATTATCCAAAAATCTATCGACCTCTGTCTTGAATATACTCAACGACTGAGCCTCCACAGCCCTCTGGGGTAGAGAATTCCAGAGATTCACCACCCTCTGAGTGAAGACATTTCTCCTCATCTCAGTCCTAAAAGGCCGTCCCCTTATTCTGAGACTGTGACCCCAGTTCTAGACTCCCCAGGCAGGGGAAACATCCTCCCTGCATCTACCCTGTCAAGCCCTGTAAGAATTTTGTATGTTTCAATGAGATCACCTCTCATTCTTCTAAACTCCGGAGAATATAGGCCTAGTCTACTCAATCTCTCCTCATAGGACAATCCCCCCATCCCAGGAATCAGTCTGGTGAACCTTCGTTGCACTCCCTCTATGGCAAGTATATCCTTCCTTGGGTAAGGAGACCAAAACTATACACAATGGGAGCAATTTTCCCACTGGAGGCGAGATGGATTTGTTTGGGTGGGTTTGAAACTTGCCTCCACTGATAGGTTGCAAAAATTTGCGATTTTCCCACGATTGGCCACTTGATTTCAGAGGTGTGGGATGCCCTTGCTCAATTAGTGTTTTGGGACTGAAACTCGCCTCTGTTGACAGCACTTTTCCAGTCTGATTTTATGACTTCCTGCTCCCTTGGCTCATTCCACAGCATTTCTGCATCTCCTGCACCGCGTCCAATATCTTTTGAGAAACGACTATGTCCAATTCCAAGGCAAGGGCCTACCCGAGGCTCTCGGATGAGACGCTGCAAATGCTGTTTGGAGGGGGTGACAGCTAGCATGGAGGTGCTCTTCCAATCGTCTCGGAGGAAGGGGCCTGCCAAAGAAACCAAGGCTGTGTGGCTACAGCTGGCAAGGGATATAACCTCCAGATCTGTGTGCAGATTAGGAAACTGTTTCTGTGTATTGATGAAATGTCATTCCTGTTGGAAAGTATTAAAATGATTTGAAGCCAAAATGTTGGCGTTATGCCATCTGTTCTTTCACCTCAGGCAGCTCCACATTGCGGGCACTGGCACACCTGTGTTGTCAAGTTGGTGGCCTGAGTGAAAGGAGGCCAGAGAGTCATGTCCATTGTCAATGATGTCCTAGGATGGAGCCAAGGACATGTGCCAACTTGGGCAAACTATGCAAATCTGGCCATGATAAGTTAATCCCTTGCATCCTGGGCAGCCATGTGCTCGCGTGCTGCCGTTGCCGCTGGTCGATACACCGGCGCTCTGACCTCCTCCTCCTCCAGATCCTCTTCCTCCTCCTCCTCCTCATCCTCATCTGAGGTCGATGCAGAAAGAAAACGAATGGTTACCATGCTGCTTGTAGATGTCTCCTTTGGGGAAGTGCTTATTGCAAGCAGGGAGAGGGTCTTCCAAGGAGGTCCCACAGTAGATGGAGTCAAGCTGCAGCACCTCCGACTTAGGAAGGCCTTCTAAAAGTGCTCAGAAACTGTTTAAAGCCAAGGTCTGGCACCTGCAAGTAATCCTTGCTGCAATAAACGATGTCTTGTTAGACCTGCAGCAGTGAGGAGGCCACCCACGAGTCAACCCGCCAGGTTTACCTGGCGTGGTTTAGGAGGTGCGTGGAGCCCGCCAAAATGCTGGAAAAATCAGGAGAACCTCTCAAAATAGGCTTAGAGAAGCCCTAAACAAGCATTTAAGGAGGTTAAATAGCGGATTGGCCAGCTGGAGACAGGACGGAGACAGGATCAGAAACCACGCATTTGGGAAAATTGCTTGGAGACGGGATGGAGGTGGGGTCGGGCCAGCCCACGACTTTTTGCAATTTTAACATCCCACACGCCTCCATTCCCGCCTCCTCGGGCCTGGCAAAATCGAGCCCATTATCTCTATAGACAACTCTTTCAAATCCCGAGGATGTAGGCCATCATGTCATGGGCATTTATCGGCTTTCAGTCCCATTAATTTCTCCAGTACTTTTTTTTACTAATACTAATTTCTTTCAGTTCCTCATTCTCGCTAGACTGTTGGTTCTCCACTATTTCCGGGAAGTTTTTCTGTCTTCTTCTGTGAAGACAGACACAAAGGGTTGGATTCTACCAGCCCTGGGGAGGCGGGTTTGGAGGTGGGACTGCCGGGAAAATGGCAGAATTTGGGGGCGGGTGCCCAACCCGCCCCCAACCCGCCTCCATGCTATCTTGCCAGGAGGCGGGTAGCCGACCCGCGCCGGGTTCCGCCTCCTCGAGGTGGGAAGGGGATTAATGCCAATTAACTGCCTGTTAACAGGTAGTTAACAGGCAGTTTTTTGGCTAATCCCTATTTTGAGCCCTGAAGTGTGGGCTTACCGACAGCTCTGAACCTCGCCAGGGTCAGCGAGGCGGGCCGTCGGTCTGTGGGGGTCGGAGGGGCCGAGATGTCCGGTGTGCAGGTGAGTAATGGGTGCATGTGTGCAGAGGTAAGTGTGTGAGGTGCGTGTAAAGTGTTTTAATAAGTTTTACTTACCTTTACTTCTTCCTCCAGGCTTCCTCCCTTCAGGTCTCGGGAGTTCCTCAGCTCGCCGGCACAGAAAGCAGAATGACCGCTGAACTGTCAAAAGCTGCAGCATTCTGCTTTCTGGTCTGGAGAGATCTCTAACTGAGTCTTGAGTAAAGACACAACTTAGAAGACAGATTGTCAGTGTTTGACAGCTTCACAGAGCTGTCAAACGATGACATTTCATCTGTCAAAAGCTCTTGACAGATGAAACGTCACTCGCTGACGTCACTTGTAACTGGCTTTCCCTTAATTGGCCTGCTAAGCCCGCTGGGCGGGCTTAACAAGGTCAATCAAGGGAAAATAGCGTGTGTTGGCCACAAGTCAATGGAGGCGGAACTAAAACCCAACAAATGGGAGTCCCGCCTCCAAAAGCTCCCCATTGACAAAATCGAGCCCAAAGTATTTGTTTAATTTCTCTGCCATTTCCTTATTTCCCATTATAGTTTCTCCTGTAAGGGACCTACTTTAGCTAATCTTTTCCTTTTTACATATGTATAGAAACATTTACAGTCTGTTTTTAAGTCTCTTGCTAGTTTACCTTCATATTCTACTTTCCCTCTCTTTATCTATTTCTTGGTCCTCCTTTGCTGAATTCTAAAATCCTCCCAATCCTCAGGCTTACTACTCTTTTTGGCAACATTATAAGCCTCTTCCTTTGATCTAATACTAGCTTTAATTTCTCTTGTCAGCCACAGTTGGACCACTTTCCCTGTGGGGATTTTGTGCCTTAAAGGAATGTATATTTGTTGTAAATTATGTATTAATTCTTTAAATGCTAGCCATCGCTTCTCTACCGTCATACCTTTTAATGTAGTTTCCCAATCTACATTAGTCAACTCGCTCCTCAAAGTTTGCTTTGTTTAGATTTAAGACCCTAGTTTCGGATTTAACTACATCATTTTCAAATACAATATAAAATTCTGTCATATTATGGTCACTCTTCCCTAAAGGCCCCTTTACTGTTAGGTTAATAATTAACCCTTTCTCGTTGCACAATACTAGATCGAAAATAGCCTGTTCCCTAGTTGGTTCCTCAACATACTGATCTAGAAAACTATCTTGCATACATTCCATGAATTCGTTCTCCACACTATTACTGCAAATTTGGTTTGCCCAGTCTATATGTAGATTTTAAAGTCCCTCATGATTACTGTATTATCCTTGTTACATGTGCCTCTAATTTCCTGATTTATACTCTGTCCTACATTACAACTATTGTTTGGGGGCCTATAAACAATTCCCACCAATGTTTTCTGTCGCTTACTGTTTCTTAGCTCCACCCAAACTGATTCTACTTCTTGATTTTCGGAGCTAAGATCCTTTCTCTCTACTGTCTTTATCCCATCCTTTATTATCAGGGCTACCCCTCCTCCTTTTCTATTTTGCCCATCTCTATCACTCTGACCACCATACTGACAATTCCAAGTCGCCCTGAGCCCTCAATGTGGAAGTCCCATTTGCGAAATGACACAGCCCACAACTTCACCAGTTTACCATCAAATCATTTTATAACCTTAATTCACGGATGGCATTTCACAATTAAACACAACAGAACACCCAAGTGACTACCCTTGTGACTACTTGTGCTTTATCTTCCTCTTACGCGTGCTCCTACGTGGTGCTTCCCCTGTGTCTTCAGCAGATGTGGAGGCCCCTTGCTCACTTTCATGCTGCTCCTGCCTCGACACCTTTGGCGGGCGTCCTCTGGGGTTGCGAACTTGTGAGGGCTCGCCAACAGTCTGCTGCTCCTATGGCTGTGCAGGGGCTGAGATGACGATCTCAGTTGGGTGAGGACTCTGCTGGGGATCTGACCGAGGGCTCGGCAGTGGCATGTTCATGTGAGCGCTTGGAGAGGAGCCCACATTTCCTTGTTGTCTGCCACCAACATCCCTCTCATGGATCAGCCCCACTTCAAAGCTAGCAAGTGGCTTGACAGCATCTTGCTGCACTTCAGGGGGGCCATGAGGACATGTTTCTGCACTGGAGGTCCTAATCCAGAGGACTTCCATGAAGGTCTGGTTTCTCTGCTCAATATCTGACCATCGCTCCTCCAGAGATGTCAGTCTATTCTGAGCAATGACCATGTTTTCAAGACCCTGACGACTTAGCTCCTCCATGGCCATAGCCATCCTCTCTTCTACCGTAGCCATCCTCTCCTCTACGGTAGCCATCCTTACCATGGAGGTAGCCATCCTTTCAACGGAGGTTGCCATCATTTCCATGGTGATGCGTTCATGCGCTAATGCCTCCACAAAGGCTCTGCTCATGTTAGCGATGGACTCCTCCATCCACTCCACACTTGCAGTAATCCTGGAGACAAAACCTGCCAGAGACTCCTGCACCTGTTCCTGGAGTTCCAGCACCTCTCTCCTTCTGGATTGACCCGGAGGCACAGGGTGGGCATGCAGCTGAGCCGAGCTGGGAGCGTCCTCTGCCCTCCGACGAGGACTCTTCACTGCAGTCCCTGTCTCCACAATCTGCTGATGCTCACTTGTGAGCTGTGATACACCAGGTGACAACGCTACTCTATGCCCCGAAGTTCCCACCGAGGTGTGAGTGTCTGCGCTGGTGCTGGGTGCGCTTAATTCTGGTGACGCTGCACCCTCAGAGGTTGCAGCTTCCTCTGAGGAGTCTTGTGGCTGAGGCTATTCCTCCTGGACAGTGGGGAGGGGGGCTGTCGATGGTCCTGTGGGGGAGTAAAGGAAAGAGTTAGACATGTGAGATAAATATTGCATGCACATGGAATTGTGCAGATGATCATAAGTCAATCTGTTAGAGCATCAGAATCATTATCAGCCACTCATGCAATTTCAATGAGAGAGATGAAAAACTATTCTGTCACCAGCTTGCTCTGATGCGCCCGTCTGTCCGTCCCCCACTTGCGCATCCTCCTCGACTCCCACGATCTCGAGGGCCACCTCCTCTGTGCTGGTGTGCTGGGCTATTGAGGGTGGCCCTCCTCCGGTCATGGCTCTTCCCCTCTTATTGTTGGCTCTCTTTTGCTGCAATGAGGGTCACAAGTGGAGTTTGAGTGAGAATGAAGGAGTGAGTGTAGAGAATCCATAGCATAGATGCTTAGAAGGACATAAAGATGGAGTGAGGTCCCAAGACCAAGGGCCCTGCCTGTGTGTTGTAAGTTGTTGTCATAGCATCACAGTGATAGGGAGTGCGAGGGCTGCATAGTCGAATAGTTAAGTGAATATGAACATATAGAGAGAGGGAATGGTTAAGGGTGCAGGGATGTAAGGGTGAAGTGGGATGTGGAGGAGGAGGTTGACAATGAAGAGTGCTGGTGATGAGAGACAATGGGGAGCAGATTGAGGGTCATGGTAATGTAATACTCACTTTTCCTGTGCGGAGAAGGTCATGAAAGCTCTTTCTGCACTGCAGCCAGGTTCTGCTACACATTGAGATGGCACTGACCTCCTGTGCCACTTGCAGCCACACAGCTTTGGTCTGTTGGGGAGGCTTTTTCCTCCCAGACGAAGGAAACAACACTTCCTTCTGAGCTCTTGCTCCCTCCACCAGAGCTTGGAGGGAGTCCTGATCAAAGTGGGGTGCGGCCTTGAGTTTGCCATGTTGGCACCACTAATCCCTCAGAAGTCTCAGCAAAAAGGTTATAAGGCAGAAAATGAACCAAGGCCGCTTGCAGCCCTTACATGCAGCTGCATAGATGACATCATCAGAGACGAGCTTCAGGACCAAAAGGCTCATTGGGCCAGGTAACCCACACACTGGAAATCAAGTGCCCAATTAGGGCAAAATCGCTAAATTGTCCCGCCTCACGTCGGAGGCGGGGGCGGGATCCACCGACCACCTGACCCACCCCCCAACCCACCCCCGATGACAAAACCCAGCCCATTCTGTATCCACTATATCAACATTTTTCATGATTTTAAAGACCTCGATTAGGTCACCTCTCAGCCCTCTTTTTTCAAGAGAATAGAGACCCAGCCTGTTCATCTTTTCCTGATATATATACCCTCGCATTTCTGATATCATCCTTGTAAATCTTCTCTGCATCTCCCCAGTGCCTCTATTTCATAAGAGCATAAGAAATAGGAGCAGACGTAGGCCATTCGGCCCCTCGAGCCTGCTCCACCATTCAATAAGCTCATGACTGATCTGATCTTGGCCTCAACTCCACTTTCCTGCCTGTTCCCCATAACCCTTGACTCCCCTGTCGTTCAAATATCTGTCTATCTCCACTTTGAATATATTCACTGACTCAGCCTCCACAGCTCTCTGGGGTAGAGAATTCCAAAGATTCATGATCCTCTGAGAGAAGAAATTCCTCCTCTTCTCCATCTTAAATGGGCGACCCCTAATCCTGAAACTATGCCCCCTGACGTAATAAAACTCACGACACACTTGGTTTGAGCATAAAGCAAGGCTTTAATCAACTTGTTTCAGAACATGGAGGTCTAGTTGTATCCATTAGCTCCTTGTCTTACAAAATGTCCCTGGCAAGCTGGGGCCCACGCCCGAGTATTTATACTCCTTGGACGACGCCACCAGCTGGCCGTCCAGCGTTATTTCCTAAGTAGTTTCTTGATGATGAGATTTATAACACCCCCTAGTTCTAGATTCCCCACGAGGGGAAATATCCTTTCAGCATCTACCCTGTCAAGCCCCGTATAGCACGCACACCTCATTCTGTGCAGCTTGATCCAAAGCATTCCTGTCCTCCCGTATGAGTGCATTTACTGTTTTAGCGTGTCTTTCCAGCTCAGCTATTATCTCTTTTAAATGGACTGTCATAGCCTGGTCCTCATGTAGCTCTGAGCCAACCACTGTGTTCTCCTCTGTTAGGATTTTTCTTAACTGGGCCTTTAAACCATTTATCTGAGTTTGTAACTCTATATTGTCTAGGCTGTTTATTACTGAGGAGCCTGTACTATAAGCAGTGAAAATATCATTCCAGGTTCCCCTCCTTTGTCTCCCCCCGCCCATATTATGCTCAGGATTTAAACTGTACAGTTTTGCTTTGTCTACACTGGCAAAGTCGAATTCATAAAATGTCTTAAACATTTCCTTCAGCAGGTCTTGGTACAACTGTTCTGTCTCCTTAGGGCACCACTCAGGTAAGTGTACCTCGGTCAGGTTCAGGATCGCTGAGGCCACTGCATAGTGTACCCCCTGGTACAGCAACTTATCGGTTGGCACTAGGACTAACCCATTCCCTGGTCCATTGGTGGTGGTAGGACACCTCTGCACTATAGTCCGTGATGTTGTAGTCGTGGGCAGCCCCTTTCGGGGGCGGGTTACGAGTTCGGTGGCATTGACTGGAACTGGGGAGTGTGGGATCGCGCACGCATGCAAGCTGGAATCCCACTCCATCCCCTCCCCAGCATCTTGCCATTACCGGTGGAAAATGATGGATATGCCTGTGGGGCAGACCTTCTCTGACCCCCACATACAGACATAAATCCCCTGATCCGGCTCCCACCACTTGTCCCAGCACACACTCACTCCCCCTTGGGTCCCTGTAATCGTCCGATGGGTATTGTTCCCCAATCGTTCCCAATCGACTGCAGGGTTTCCTATATCTTTGCTCAGCTTTCTGAGCCACCACCACCTATCCAAAGGAATCTGTCCCTTACATGTCAAACACACACGTTTCCCCTCGGTGACACTGACCCTTGTAGCAACGACCTGTACCCTGGGGCATGGGATGGAGGCCTCCCCGTACGTGAACCCGGTCTGGCTGGAGTACTGTGTTGAGTTAGACCCCAACCACCCTGGCCACCTTCCCTTGTGGAAGTAGATGGCGAGCTCCGCCACACCCCGTTCGCCACCCCATGCGGTAACGATTGGTGCTCTCTCTCCCGAGCACCCATAGGTGTGGGAGTTCTCCACGTCTCCTCAGTCACCGATGCTCACCCCTACCAGGGCGAGCAGGAGCAGAACCTTTCCCATGCCGATTTCCTTTCTGTAGGGACACACAAACAAAATAGCCATGTCCAGAGAAGGTTCTCTGGCCTGACACTGTTATCAAAATTTCCAAAACTTAACATATCCTAAACTAAAATTAAACAATAATTCCAAAACTACCAAACTGTAAAAAAACACACTTAAACTAAAAGTTATATACATTTGCCGCCCGTCTCCGGACGGCCAGGCTAATCCCTGTTAGGCCTCTGCCTTTCGTGGAATCTGGGCAGCTTGTACGCCTGGGCGTAAGGTGACCTGTGCCACCGGACCTGGAGAGTCCTTCTTAAAACACCTGGGAGTTTCCCTGAATCCCAGTTAATCGGGGGAGTGTGTCCTCCTGTGCTGCAGCACACTACCCCTTTCTGTGTGGCTGCCGAGTCCCTGTCCTGTCCTGTGGGTTCCGCGCAGTCTGATGCCGCAGGCTGGGGACCTTTCTGTTGTGTATGTAATATGTGTGCTACTTTGAACCTATGGACAGGACTGCACTACTTGTTGGGCGTAGTGATACGCAGTACCACTCCTGGCCATAGGGGTATAAATAGTACTGTGGGTACTGATCTCCCCTCAGTTCCCGCCTGTGGGCATGAAGTAAAGACCTATGTATAGTCCCTACCTCCAACCAGTAAAGACCTGTTTGAGTTATATGTTTAAGTCTTTGTGTTAATTGTTCAATACAATACACATACTTAACACTGGCAACGAGTCAGGTTCTTACCCTGCGGCAGTTGAAGAGAGGTTTCAAACATCACCACCCCACTAGAAGCGACAGGCTTTAGGACTCTGAAGCCTCCATCAGCGACTGAGCACTGGAGTGCAGCAAACATCCTGACAGCTTCCAGCGACTGACAGAAGTCTTTCTGCAGTTTCCTTGTTCAACCTAGGTGGTGGGGTAAGCCGTGCAGTGTTGGCTGCAAAGACAGGGCTGGGGAAGTTGGAGAAGATAAGGGCGATCGCAATCCCTGATAAGAGCCGCGGTGAAAAGCGCGAGCGGGTAAGCCAGAGGCCGGGAGCCGCTTCAAGTGCGAGGCGCAGTGCGGGCCAGCGATCGGAACCAAAGATAAGGGCCGCACTCGGGGGCTGAAGGGAGACGGCGTCGGGGGACGGGTGAAGACCGCCAAGCGCGGGAAAACTGCCATTTTGTGGGCGGAGGACGACGGCAAGAGCGGGAAGCCGCCATCTTTGATAACAAGTAAACAAAATAAAATCTGAGAAATTGCAAATCTACAATGCCTAAACACGGGAATATTAGCACCTTTGATAGTGACCTCGAAGATTGGGCCATATATGTTGAAAGAGTAAAAAATTATTGTAAGGCCAATAAAATTCGTGACCAAGATAAAGCTCTAACATTATTAAATTTAATGGGTGCGAAGACATACGGGCAATTGAAACACCTGTTATCACCAGATGAATCGGCGGATAAGACGTTCGATGAGATTGTTACTGTCCTGAAAGATCATCTAAACCCCACGCCGCTGATGCTAGCGGAACGATTTAAATTTTACGACAGAAGGCAGCTACAGCATGAAAGCAATGCTGATTATTTGCTGGAATTGCGTAAATTAGCGAAATATTGCCAGTTTGGAACGGGACTGACAGAGGCACTTCGAGACAAATTTGTGTGTGGTTTATTTAAACAGGATACACAAAAGCGACTGCTCGAAGAGAATGAGCTGACGCTTGAGAAGGCGGTCACTATGGCAGCAGCACACGAAGCCGCAGCGAGAGGCACGGCAGTAATGCAGCTACGGTCACCGGAGCTCAGTGCACACAAATTGGGTGTGAGTTCTGGCAAATGTGATCGTTGTGGAAAGACAACGCATGATCAGAACCAGTGTTGGTTTAAAAACCAAGAATGTAGAACTTGTGGTAGGCTTGGACATATAGCTAGAGTATGCAGCTCAGGGAAGAAGACCAGCAACAAGAAGTCACCGCAAGGAAAATACGCAAAGGTACACAAGGTGACCGAACAGGAGTCCGATTCAGACGCTAGCAGTAATGAACTGGCTAGCTTAAGCTGTAATGAACTGGCTAGCTTAAGAGTACTCAACGCTGGTAAGGGTGCAGACCTCCAGACAATTTGGGTCACTCTTCAGATAGAAGGAGTCCAAGTAAAACTGGAATTGGACACTGGATCGGCATTGACGGTCATAAATAAGAAAGATTACGGAAAGTTATTCCAACATATTCCCCTACAGGATACGGGGATTATATTGAAAACATACACGGGGCAAAGAGTGTACCCCATCGGGAAAATAGAGGTTGCAGTGGTCCACAAGGGCGAAGACAGTCAAATAATGGACTTATATGTGATATCTGAAGGAGGTTCTCCACTACTAGGACGGGAGTGGATTAGGAAAATGAATATGGACTGGCATTTCCTACAAACAATAACGAGTGAGAACTCGGTGAAGATAGTCGGCCCAGACTCTGGAACGGATGATGGTAAGCCCAACTCAGGTGCAAAAGACAAAGTTTCAGCACAGAATTCCACTGAGCAACAACAACATAGTTTAACTGTGGATTCTGAGTCTGGCAAGTCTACTGATGTGCCCATTTCTGAGGGACACCGGGCTCGAACTCAACTCCATTTCAAACTACAACAGCAATTAGAACAAATGCTTCGCCGTTGTGAGCAAGAGTTGAATGCAACGAAAGAGTTCTTTGATATAGAGTTGGAGAATCTGGAAAGACAACAGAAGCAGCTGATGGAGAAAATGGAGCAGGAGCACACAAAACGTCTGATGTCAGAGGAGTTAACGGTCAGCCAACTCCTGCATATGCTGAAGGACAGGACTCTGAAATGGGAAAAACTTGAACACGAACTTCAATATTCAAACGAAAGGGGTTCGGAGCTCTCAAAGGTTATTGGAAGAGCTGAGGTGGCAACACAGACTGAGATGACTGCAACAGAGCAGCCCTTGGATGCCAAAAGTACGCTGACTCACGTCAACGTAGAACAACAGACCGCTGAAACAGCTGCTCCGGTAGAGGGATTGAATAGTCCGATCAATCAATCTCCAAAAGAAGTTGAAGTAGTAAAATCTCAAATGAGGTCATTAGTAAACGACTTGCTGAAAGCCCAGAAAAAGCTGGATGAAGAGGTACGCATGAAGAAGTCTCTTCAGGAAAGATGTCTGGACTTGGAACAAAAGCTGGCTAACGCCCAGCTGGGTATGGAGGAAATAGAAGACCCTCTCGCTGGCCTAGATCAGGACGACACCGAATATTACTATGTCCTGTCCTGCCCAACTTGTAACTTCGACTCCCACCATACAGAAATCATGGAGGAGCACCGAAAGTCTACGGAACATCGGGAGAAGGTGGCTCTACTACGGAAAAAGGAGGGAGAGAAGGAGGAACTGCGCATGCAGCTGGCAGCTGACAGTGGAGCCCAGAGAGTCTCCAAGAAGCAGAAAAGGAAAAGTCGAAACAGAAGATGACCCATCTGAACCATTATCACCTCTACCAGATCACACACGTGGTCCCTCCGAACGGAGCCAATTCAGTTCGGAAGTTCAAACTGTTAAATCCATGGAAGGACTATTGAATGAGTCACTCCAGCAACGTGAACCGACTCCACCACAGAGATTGAATCTGTGAACTGTTTTCCGCAGAGACTGAATCTGTGATCTGTTTTGACATGAAGTTATCTATGTATCTATGTTATTCTGTTATGTAAACCTGAAGTTATATATGTATATATGTTATTACGTTATGTTAAATGGGAAGATGACTGTAAAGCTAGGAAGGGAGGAATGTTGTGTATGTAATATGTGTGCTACTTTGAACCTATGGACAGGACTGCACTACTTGTTGGGCGTAGTGATACGCAGTACCACTCCTGGCCATAGGGGTATAAATAGTACTGTGGGTACTGATCTCCCCTCAGTTCCCGCCTGTGGGCATGAAGTAAAGACCTATGTATAGTCCCTACCTCCAACCAGTAAAGACCTGTTTGAGTTATACGTTTAAGTCTTTGTGTTAATTGTTCAATACAATACACATACTTAACACTTTCTCTCTCTCTCTGCCCAATGCTACCTCTCCTGTGAGCCCCTCACCTTTGGAGGCAGCAGGCTGGGGATCCGTGTCCTGAGACTTGTCCCTGACCTTGGTTTTTCCCTTTCTGTTAAGGGCTCTCCTGGGGCTGGACCGTTTAAAGTGATACTCGGGTGACCACGATAGTTTAGGCTGAGGTATGTGAGGAGACCTTCTTAAGGCTCCGGCTACTGGGGGTGTATCTGAGTCCCACTTAATTGGTGGGAGGGCCTCTCCAGTCACACACATTACTGCCCCTGCCTTTGCGGTCTGTGAGTCTGCCACAGCTGCAGGCTGATGCTCTCTAGCTTTAGGGCGGTTCACCCTTGCTGGCCGTTCCCCTTTCTCGGGTTTAAACAGTTTACACTGGATAATGTAACTAGCAGCCTGTTTTAAAGTCTCGTCCGCTGCCCCGAATGGGCCTTCTATGGATTCCCCACTCTGTCTCTTTACCAGGTCGGCCTTAAGGACGGAATCCTGGGCTTGGACCTGCTTTAAGTCTGGGGCCAAAGCTACCCCCTGTGTGCCTCCCTTGTCCCAGATTGCGGCTACTGGACCTGCTCTACAGGGATCCCAGAACTCTCCTTCCCTGGCCCCTGCTTGGCCACCTCGTCGGTCTTTTGGTTACCCTCCCATGTGGTATGGAGGGATCCTAAATCTATGGCCAGAGGTTTGGACATTTCCCCAGCCTGCTCGTTCCCAGTGAATCCCATTAGGCTAAATGGGACCTTGTTAGACCTGGGTGAATTGGTCGGGTCACCGTGCTGGAAGCTCCAGTGTCCACCAAATATCTCCCCTGCACCGTTTCCACCCCTATCTTAACACAGGGCCTGCCCCCTCATCGTATTCAAGGGGACACAAGTCGACAGGCTGCGCTGGTTCTAGTCATAGGTCTGGGTTGTATGGGGCAGATGGGGGTAAAGCACCCATGGCTGCGGCTACCTTCCCTGGGCCAGCCAACAAAACTCGAAGTGCAGCTACTATTGAATCAAGCGTGGGGGGAGAGATCAGTGTCTCTGTCTTTGGGGCAGGAGCTGGGAAGTTTTTCCCCACATTATCCTTCCAAGGATTTCTACAGTTCCTTCTCCAATGCCCACTTTTCCCGCACCCAAAGCAGTTACGCCTCGTATCGGAAGGGTTACCCCCTTCCTGGTGCCATTCTTTCTTACTCTGGCTAGGTTTTATTTCATATACTTCTCCTTTTGGTGGGTGCTCTTCTATCCCTCTACCGTTCCGGTAAGACAGGGACAGTTGTCTGACCACTGTCTCCTCGGTGACCCGGGGGTCTTTCGGATCAAACCAAAGCTCAGCCTTGGCTCTGATCCGCGGCAGACCTGGAAGTAGAAGTAGAAACTGTTCAGACGTCACCTGTGGCGCCGGGGAACAACTCAGTTGGGCAGCAGGAGGGACAAGCAATCTATAGGGAGGACAGGGAGGAGTGCACACCACCACTACCTGTGGTGCCGGGTTTTGACTCAGTTTGGCAGCAGGCAGAAGTGGGCAAACAAATGTAGGAAAGGTCGGAGCCAAGGCCGATGTGCCCGGCTCAACAGCAAACGTTTGGCCCGCCCGGGGGTGGTGGGGGCCTGGGGCCCCTTGAAAGCCAATTCGTGATTCCCCACGGGACCCAACAGCTTAGGGCTACGGTAAGCCACCTGAACAAACTCACCCACAAGGGAGACCCCTCAGTCCACTTTATGGAAGTGGAACAAGCAGCAGGCATTAATGAGTGCGACGATTCAGAGATGGCCAAGATGCTTCTGTTCACCTTAGATGGCAAGCTGTACCAGTCCCTCTCTGCTGACCAGGCTTCAGAGCCAATGGGCCAGCTCGTTCTGGTTCAAGTTAGTCCGGTCGAGATCCCCATTACAGGCACTCCTGTACACAGGCCACAGCCTGTCTGCGAAAGCCTGTGGGATCTCCCCGGCTAACTGGGTAGTCTTCTCCACTCGGGAGAAAGGACTACCATCATTCATTCCCATTGCCTCCAGAACTTGCTCCCGGATGGCAGCGTACCCTCACTGTCCCTTCTTGCACTCAACAAAAAAAGAACAATGATCTAAGAGTATGCATGGATCCAAAGGACTTAAGTGCAAACATAAAACGTGAACACTACCAGATTCCCAAGCGAGAAGAAATCACCAGTGAAATATCAGGTGCCAGATACTTCACAAAGCTCGATGCCTCACGAGGATTTTGGCAACTAAAACTGGATGAAGAGAGCACCAAATACTGTACCTTCAACACACCATTTGGCAGGTATTGTTTCCTCAGAATGCCTTTCGGGATAATATCTGCATCTGAAATCTTTCATAGAGCGATGGAACACATATTGAAGGTCTGGAAGGAGTTTGGGTCTATGTTGATGACATCATCATCTGGGGCTCCACACTGAAAGAACACAATGAGAGACTGATTAAAGTGCTACAGAGCATACGCCGGAATGGACTGAAGCTCAACAAAGCCAAGTGTCAGTTTGGCGTCCAGGAAGTCACTTTCCTAGGAGATAATCTATCTGGTAAAGGAATAGAGCCAGATGTGGAAAAAGTAAATGCCATACTCAACATGCCCCGACCCACTGACAAAAAAGGAGTGCTATGCATCATGGGGATGATAAACTTCATTGGAAAGTTCATTCCTAACTTGTCAGCCAAGACAGCCTGTCTGCGAGACCTGCTACATAAAACAAATGAGTTCGCATGGACAGAAAGACATGAACAAGAGTGGATGAACCTCAAAACAGTGCTGACAACCACACCTGTACTCACCTTCTTTGACCCAACAAAGAGAATCAAAGTGTCAACGGATGCATCAAAAGATGGCCTAGGCGCGGTCTTGCTACAAGCAGAGGGTGAAGATTGGAAGCCTGTTGCCTATGCCTCCAGGTCTATGACTGATTCTGAGTGTCGATACGCCCAGATTGAAAAGGAATGCCTAGGCTTGGTAGTTGGACTAGAAAA
Organism: Somniosus microcephalus; assembly: GCF_052327205.1. Lineage (NCBI taxonomy): Eukaryota > Metazoa > Chordata > Chondrichthyes > Squaliformes > Somniosidae > Somniosus > Somniosus microcephalus. The sequence goes on along the minus strand of NC_141003.1, from coordinate 36,080,447 downwards.
GTTCCATGGCTACATATATGGACTTCCTACCTTCACAGTTGAGACAGACCACTGCCCACTGGTTGCCATCATAAACAAAAACCTGAATGAGATGTCTCCAAGGATTCAACGACTCATGATGAAGCTGCAAAGATATGACTTTGAACTGATCTACACACCAGGCAAACACATAGTGTTAGCAGATGCACTATCCCGAGCACCCACAATGAGTCATGTGAGCTCTACTGAGGAAGACGTGGATGTTCATGTGAGTATGGTCACTGCTGCGCTGCCTGTGTCAGACACAAAATCAAAGCAATTAGCAGAAGCAACAGTAAAAGATACAGTGTTACAAACAGTAATAGAGAACATTCATCATGGTTGGCCAAAAGGTTCCTGTCTAAAGTACTATCACATCAGGTCAGAGTTGAGTGTCGCAAGTGGACTATTACCAAGACAGAACAGAATATTAATTCCACAGGCTTTACGTCGAGACATGCTCAAAAGGATTCATGAGGGACACCTCGGAATTGAAAAATGCAAAAGGAGAGCAAGAGATACTGTTTATTGGCCTGGCATAAATAAGGACATTGAGAACATGATAGGCAAATGTGAGACATGTCAGAAACACCAAAACAAACAAGCAAAGGAACCAATGATAGTAGCTGACTTACCAACAGCACCATGGCAAAAGGTTGGTATGGACCTTTTTCATTTGAATGGTAAAGACTATCTATTAGTGATTGACTACTATTCTAATTATCCTGAGATGGCGCTGCTCTCAAGCACATCAGCAAGCAGTGTCATAATGCATGTTAAATTCATCTTCGCCAGACATGGGATTCCCAGGATCGCCGTTAGCGACAATGGTCCGTGCTTCAACTGTAAGGAGTGGCAACAGTTTGTAGCACATTATGACTTTCAGCACATCACATCCAGTCCTCTGTATGCTCAGTCGAATGGTAAGGCAGAGAAAGGTGTTCAAGTTCTCAAACAGCTACTGAAGAAAGCAACAGAAAGCAAGTCTGATCCTTATCTCGCCCTGCTGAGCTACCGAGCCTCCCCTTTAGACTGTGGTTCTTCACCTGCTGAACTTCTAATGGGTCGCAAGTTGCACACCACGCTACCCTGCTGTGCAAAAGAAAAGCAGAGTAAGGAACTGAGACAGAGACTTCAACTGTTAAAGCTGAAACAGAAATCACACTATGACAAGTCATCTAAAACTAGATACTCAGGAGGAACCGCCGTTCCCTCCTGAAAACACAAGAAACTATCCAAGAGCAAATCGATGACAATGCCGCAACTGAATCTTGTCACTCACCACCAGAACAATCTAACACAAACACACATACAGGCTCTCATGCAAACACATCAGGCTTACCTGTGCTGAGAAGATCCACACGTGAAGTAAAAAAGCCCGATAGACTTAATCTTTGAGTACAAAGAAAACTATAATAAAAGAATGAAAAGCTTCGAGTTCATAAAGTAAAGCTTTGAAGGTGTGTTGACTGTTGTGAAGATTTTTTTTAAAATGTTTGTGTCGTTATGTAAAAAAAAACAAGTTCATTCGTAGGCTTATAGAGCATTAACAAAAGTGTTACTGATATCATCTTTATCGTTTTTCTTGAAAGTTGATTGATATTGATTTTGTTTAACCTCAAAGGAAGGGGGATGTAATGATATGCAGTAACATGTCATTCTAGAATGGTACACTAGGTGTAGCTGTATGTTTTAGTAGTGGGCTACATCTATATGGGTTGTCTTGTTTAGCAGGAGGTGTAGGATTCGCAAAATTGAACTTTATATTATAAAGGGTCAAATGGCAGAAGAGGCCGTGATTTTAAAGGCTGTTTTAAAAGAAGCCCAGAAAAAGGGGCATACAAAATGGTCACCATACCACGTGACCGGCTTATTGGGACATTTTAAAATGGTTCCTGCAAAACCTCAGACAGCTTTGTGGATTCAACCCACAGTAAGTTCTGGAAGCCGTTTCTGAGAGAACGAAACCAGACCCACAGATATACATATGGATTAGATGCAGAGCCAGTCAAGATTGGCCTGGAGACAGAGGCCATCTAAATGTTGACCCAGACAAAAGGGGACAATTTCATATTCATGAGAACAGCACCAAGGACTAGATAACGAGATCAGCAGGACATTAAAAACAATGAAGGTCATTCCAGACCAGAGATGGGCCTTTACCGGCCATCTAAAACATTAAAAAATATAATAACTAACCCCGCTGTGCTCCCAGCCCGCCAAAAGTTAAACAAAGACTAACCTGATTTTGGGCGGGAAGTGGAGGCTCCTGAAGGAAAAGTATAATTGGAGGAGTTGAAGTGGAATTAAAAACGGTTACAGTTGGAGGGGAGACAGACACAGTTGCAGTGGTCGGACAGTTGAGTCGTTGGAGAGTCGAATTCGAGGAGTGGATTCCAGCGGTTGTTGAGCTGGGTAAAGAGGAGCTGGTTTGGGAGAAGATCAGTGAATTCCTCTCCACCATCGGAGGAAGACGAAGAAGACTAAGCTGCCATCAAGAAGACCGTTAGAGCCGGCATCCCGCCCCGGGGTCACACATTGGGAGATCATCGACCAACCCCGGGCTGTTGACGAAAACAAGAGGCCCTCTCCCAACTCGGGAGAAGAGACAAAAACAAACTGAAGAAACGATGGGAGCCAGCGCAAGGCTCCTCTGACCGGGGTCGAGCCAACGATACCCGACCCCGCTGACATCCAGAACCAGCCGGTGTCCAGCTGCTCCCGACCCCCACCTCAGGAGAGGTGTGGCGCAGCTCGCTGGGGCTCCACGATCCACGTGGAGACGGAACGCCTGAAAGGATCAAACGCAGCCTGGTTCAAAACCTTGCACTTCCTACTTGGATTGGTGAGCATGTTTCTGGCCCTTCACAATCAGATCTAGATAGGTTTAAGGGGGTGGATTTAAGGGTACAATTAACATGAGTTGTTGTCCCTCGATATTCCGTGTGTTTCCTTATTTCATGATGATTTTTGTAGAGTGTAAGATGCCTGTTTTTGCCTTAGTTAGTATTGTGTCGTTATGATTTGTTTGTGTTTTTCCCTCCAATGTACTCTCTTATCTGTTTGCATTTGATTTATTTTTCCATATGCAATAAAATTTCATTTCGTTTTCATCAAACTTGGTCTACAAGAGTTTTCTCTACATTGTAGTTCCTGCCCCAAAGTCCAGAGTATAGAATCTAGGGGGTGAGTGAGTCGAACCACTCAAGGTTTTACTGTGCAAGAGAGAGAGGCCGCTAGAGAGAGAAACCTCTGCGATCTAAAACCCCTTACAGAAAATGGCAACCGCGGCAGGACTCTGGCAGCAGGATTGCAATGTAGTAGATCCAAGTTTGAATGGTCGAAATGCAATGGATGAGAGGATAGCGGATTATGTCTTTGGCAAGGTAAATCTCACTAAGCAGTGGATTTCTGATCTCTTACTGGATGGGCGTCCGGTGGACGCAGCCATCAGATGGACAGAGAGCAAAGAGCATAAGAAGTCAGTGGAGAAGGCAGTGTGGCTGATGTGTTACAAGAAGCAGGTCCAGATCTTGGACCGGGTCGTTGCAGCACAGGCAGCCAGGATCGCAACCCAGGCAGCAGAGATAGAGGAAAAGGCCATGGGTGGGGAAAAACTCATCACAGCGCTTCAAGCGCTAAATCAGGAACGCCAAGTGGTAGCTAGTCAACATCAGGCTAGGATAGAGTACCTGGAGTGCCAGGTTACTGAGGCAAAGATCAATGAAACGAGGATACAGGAGAAAAACGCCTGCCTCGCACAACAGCTAAGAGCGCAGGAGGAGAGAGTAGTGGAGGTTAAGGCAGCTTACAAGCTAGCCCTCGAGCACGGGTTTGAGAGCACAGACCACGGCCCCTGCCAAAAGACCATAGAGGACCTAAGAACGGCCCTGGTTAAGGCAAAAGGCATGGTGTGTCTCGTCAGCCCGAAAGCCAGTCACATGGACTTTTTGAAGGAATCAAAACAGCCGATTCCAGCTGAAGTAGTTGTGGTACCAGCCACCGAGCCCTCAGCACCGCCAAGCTATAGTGAGACTCGGCCGGAAAAACAGGGGGTGGTAAAAGAGGTGGAATGTGAGAAAGAACAGCCACTGGTAGCAAAGCCGGGACCGGCACCAATGTGTCCCGCTCAGCACCATAGGTTCGGTCCCAACGCCACCAATGGCGATGTCGGACCCCACCAGAACCAACTCGTGGTGCCCTACGCTGCCCCGCAATTAAGGTCCATGGTGAGCCACCTCACACGACTCACAGTAAAGGGAGATCCCTCGATTCATTTCAGGGAGATAGAGGAAACAGCAGCCATTAATGACTGTGATGAGCAGGAACAGGTGAAACTGTTGCTTTTCTCCCTGGATTGCACAATCCTTCAGTGCCTCTCAGATGAAAGTAAGAGGGGACGGAAAGGGTATATGGATCTCAGGGAGGAAGTTTTAGAAGTGATGGGAGTGGACGACGGTAGTCCGTTCAACCATGTGGAAGGGACCGTGCAGCTATCTGGAGAACCTCCATGGGTTTTCGCAGAAAGGCTGTGGCCAGTGTATCGACACAGCTGTCCGGGTATGCTTGAACGGGCTGCAATGAACGACGAACAGTGGGTTCATTGGCTCCGTTGCTTGGTTACCAACAGCTTGCCAGAGATAGGGGCCTAGCCAGGTCATGGTTTGATCCCCAAGGTCCCGGTGTCACGGAGGAGACGGTACTCTGTCAGCTAAATGTTGCATATAAGAATTGTAGAGGTCAGGAAAAACCTCCTCAGAAGGGAAAGGTGCATGAGGCAAAACCCGCAGCCCCAAGCAAGAAGGAGTGGCATCAGGAGGGGAATCGCCCTGTCCAAGCCAAGCTCAATTGCTACGGGTGTGGGAAGGATGGACATTGGCGCAAGGACTGTAGAAATCCGTGGAAGGGTAATAAAGGGAAATTTCCCGCAGCCCAAGCCCAAGCCCAGACCGCTGCCCCAGCACCAGCCCAAACCCAAGCCGTAGCTCCTGCCCCAGCACAAGGAGCTGGTGCAGTTACGGATCCCGCTGCGATTGAATCAATCATAGAGACAATGCGGTCTCTGATGATTTCACAGGGGAAAATAGCTCTCACCACCGGTCTTGTCGTGCCCGAAACCCCGACCATTGTGCCCAAATGAATAGAGTCGGCGCTGCGATATGATGTATGGAGACGACCCCTCATGGAGATGGAAGTGGAGGAGGTAAAAGGGACCTATCAGTTGGATACGGGAGCATCATGCACCGTAATCCACGCAGATAACCCCACCGTTTCGCCTCTGTCCACCGGGGTCCAATACCTCCTGTCGGGCTTCACGGGCGAAGAACAGGCTGGCGCACATTCCCTTCCCCTCTCCATTCGTTTAGGACCACTCCACACCACGTGGAAGTGTACACTAATGAAGTGGGAGGTGGAACGGGAATCCTGGGGTCTGATTTCTTGGTGGCCCACGGGATCCACATGGACCTGAGAAATCATTGTCTCTGGGGAGCGGGTAAGAATGTGGAAGAGATAGAGAGTGTTAAGGAAAATCCAACGAAGGCGCGGGTTGGCCGGCGAGAAGTAAAATTCTTGGGTCTAACCCTATGCGCTGGCGAGAGAGCCGTAGACCAGGAGGATAGGCCGGAATCGGTGAAAAATCCACCGGTCCGCGCCAGTCGCGCAGTACAGGTGTCCCAACGCAACAAGTGGTTTCACTTAAGACGGTGCAAACTGTTTAAACCAGGTGCAAGAGCATCAACAACCGAAGCCAGGTCTGAGGGTAAAGATCCTCAGCCTGAGGCGTGCGATGAGTCACAGACCACACAAGCTGGCGTTGTAGCCTGCTTGGAAGGAGAAGCTGTCCCGCCCACCTGGGGGGAGGCTTCCCCTATGGCCTGGGACTCGGACGAGGAGGGGCCCGAACAACAAGGTCCTGCCCTCGACACGATTCTGGAGGAGGTGGAGTCAGAGGACAGAGATCCCGCCCTCGACTCAAGCGTGGGGGAGGTAGAAATTGGGGGCGGAGATCCTCCACCTGTAGGGACAGGTGAGGAGGAGTCGTCTGCCACAGACCCAAATCCCAAAGGGCGGAGCCTGAGGGGAGGGAGCCGAAGCCCACAGTCGTGGAAGAGCCACGGGCTGTGAGAGCTAAGGTCCCACCCGAAGGTCACTCGCTAAGGGAGCCACGCCCAAAGTACCTTTTCGCAGGTCGACTCGAACGCCTCAGCCAGTAAAACCTTGGCCCGAGTCCCCAGCTCCCAGTAAACGCCGACTTGAGAAATCCTTGACAAAACGCAGTTCCCGATTAACAGCAAAAGGCTGTGGGGAACCCAAGCCACAGGTCACTGCAGCCCCGACACAGGGAGCGGCGAGCTGCAGTCCAATCAGGGATTAGGCAAGCCGCCCGGGGACAGGCGGCGCTGTACATAAATTAAGTTTAAGTTTACGTTTAAGTTTTAAGTTTTAAGGTGTGTAAATATTAAAATGATTAGAGTTTAAGTAGTTTTGAAATCTGCCCAGTATGTGTGTATTTTTGGATCGAGGTCGAAAGACCCGATCATGCCGTCACCTAAGCCAGAATCTCTCGGGAGCCTGGCTATATTGTGTGATCTGTTACAGGAGACAGAAAAGCTGAGAGGGATCCTCGTCGCGTTCATAACGATCGGATGGAGCTGGGCCTATCGGGGCCGCACTAAGGACTCCACCATCTATGGGTGCTCTGGCAACAGAGGCCCCATCACGACTGATGGAACCGGCCCACGGGACGCTGAAGAGACTGCTGTCTACTTCCATGAAGGAAGATGGCCAGGCTGGCTGGGGTCGAACTCTACTGAATACTCCAGCCAGATGGGGTTCGCATACAGAGAAATGTCTCTGATGTGCCCCAGGGTGCGGATCATTGCACCCAGGATCAGCGTCACCGCGGGAAAGAAGATTTGTTTGACCTGTCTGGGACATGTACCTTTGGATCATTGGTGGTGGCTGCGCAAGTTGAGCAGCACCATGAAGAACTCCACTGTGGAGTGGGAGAGACTGGGTAACAACACCCATCGGACTATTACGGGAACTCATGGGGGGTTGAGTGTCTGTTGGGACAAATGGTGGGAACCAGATGAGGGGATTTACATCTGTATGTGGGGTTCGGAACGCGCTTGCCCCACAGGCGTCTCCATCTTTTTCCAAAGACAGTGGCAGGATGCTGGACAAGGAATGAGGTGGGATGTCAGCACACGGGCGTGCGGAGTCCCATACTCTCAGATTCCAGTAAACGCCACTGAGCTCATCACCCGACCCCGCAAGCCCCTGCCCACAGTTCCGGTAGCAAAAGCCCTCAAGGAAGGGTGCCCCACCACAACAAAGGGACCCGGGAACGGATTGGTATTGGTACCCACAGGTCAGGTGCTGTACCAAGGGGTGCACTACGCGGTGGCTTCGGTGATTTTAAACCTCACCAAGGTGCGATTGCCACAGTGGTGCCCCAAGGAAACGGAGCAATTATACCAGGTCCTGCTAACAAACATGTTTAAACAGTTTTACGAATTCGACTTTGCCGATGTCGACAGAGCCAAATTGTACACCACACCACACGAGGTCTTGGACAGAGTAGGGAGACAAAGAAGGGGTGCAGTGAATGATATTTTCACAGCTTTTAATACAGGAACTTCCGTCATCAACACACTGGATGACGTGGAGCTGCAAAGCCAGATCAATGGTTTGAAAACACAGTTAAGAAAGATACTGACTGATGAGAATAAGGTAGTGGGTTCTGAGTTACATGAGGACCAGGCTATGACACTGCACTTAAAAGAGATAATAGCTGAGCTGGAGAAACACGCCAGAACGGTAAATGCTCTCATTAGGGAGGATCGGAACACGTCCAATCAGGCTGCGCAGAACGAAGCTTGTGTGCTATACGGGGCGTGGTTGCTGGGCGAGGGCTGCAGTAACCTGGAGGATTCAAAACAAGGTTTAGTCCCCTCCTGGATCAGCAGCAAGCACCTTGCAGCCCTCCACCCTTTTGAGAATGCATTGAGTCCGTGCCAGCTCAGACTATCTTCAGAGGCCTACTCAGTCCCAGTAGACTGTGGACGGTCTAATCACACCATTATGGGTATAGTGGTAAGAATGCCGGTGATGGGAAAGACAGCTAAACCCGCCCCGGTATACAGGGTGGAGAACATTGGAGTCATTCAGGGGGGTGCGCACATTCGCTACACAGGGGTCCCACCTTACGTCATTCGATGGGAGCATGCAATGACGGGTACTGACCTCTCGGGGTGCCGGAGCCGGGGAGCACACATCATCCTGTGTCCCCAGCACTTGAATGCCCATTCAAAACCACAGTGTGGGTTCAGAACTGCTGGCGCGAAGCCTATAAATTGCACCATGGAGGCAATGGCACAAGGCCATGTGCCCCCGCAGGTGGCATATATAGGTGGAACAGACTGTATCACCACTGCAGTGCCCCACCACCAGCATGGACAGCACAGTTGGTGTCCGGTCAGTGACAGCAGCTTCTGTTTCAAGCCCAGGGCAGAGGTTCAAGTGGCCCAAGAGTGAATTGTCCCCATCCCTGAACCTTCCACTGTTCACATCACTGTTAAAGAGAATTTCACCGATCTGCAGCGATTCGTTGCACATTTTGGGTATATCATTCCCCCTCTCCCTGAACACCTCACCAAGATATTAAAAGCCATTGTTGTTTCACAGAAACACTTCTACACACTGGAGCAGAAGACTTTAGAGATAGGGGCAGACATATTAGACATAGTGACCCCACCGTGGTGGGACATGTTCACTAATATAGAAGTCCCTTCTTGGATTAGGATAGCCTCCCACATTCTTGTAGTGTGCCAGGTTGTCATTGTAGTTTATTTACTGTTTGTGCACTGTAAAAAGGTCAAACATTCGCAAAAGTATGAGAATAGAGGGGAATGGAGGGAGCATTATGTGCGGGTAGAAGAAGAGACACCCGTTTAGATTTTTGCTGCTGTGTATAAAGTTAAAGTTTTCCCTCCCTCCTCTGGATTATTTTTGACATGTATTCATGTGCATTTTTGATTTTTCGTGTGTGTACTTTATTTTTCTTATTGCATTTGAATTAGATGTGTTATTATTAAAAGGGTAATGTGCATGCAGTAGGTGATGTAGGGGTATAAGGCCCCCCTCCACGCCTGGAAGTAAGTTGTCAGATTTTAACTCCACGGTATTGCTACCTATAGATGCTTAATGTACACTACTTTTTTCTGAAATGGGAAATGCATGTGTCGTGGGGTCATAGATAGGTAAATACTGGAGATGGTTTGATTGTGGAAAATTTTGCTCGCCCAGAATTATGATACTTCAAACAAGTTACACTATCATCAGGGGGGAGTGTAGGATTCGCAAAATTGAACTTTATATTATAAAGGGTCAAATGGCAGAAGAAGCCGTGATTTTAAAGACTGTTTTAAAAGAAGCCCAGAAAAAGGGGCATACAAAATGGCCACCATACCGCGTGACCAGCTTATTGGGACATTTTAAAATGGTTCCTGCAAAACCTCAGACAGCTTTGTGGATTCAACCCACAGTAAGTTCTGGAAGCCGTTTCTGAGAGAACGAAACCAGACCCACACATATACATATGGATTAGATGCAGATCCAGTCAAGATCGGCCTGGAGACAGAGGCCATCTAAATGTTGACCCAGACAAAAGGGGACAATTTCATATTCATGAGAACAGCACCAAGGACTAGATAACGAGATCAGCAGGACATTAAAAACAATGAAGGTCATTCCAGACCAGAGATGGGCCTTTACCGGCCATCTAAAACATTAAAAAATATAATAACTACCCCGCTGTGCTCCCAGCCCGCCAAAAGTTAAACAAAGACTAACCTGATTTTGGGCGGGAAGTGGAGGCTCCTGAAGGAAAAGTATAATTGGAGGAGTTGAAGTGGAATTAAAAACGGTTACAGTTGGAGGGGAGACAGACACAGTTGCAGTGGTCGGACAGTTGAGTCGTTGGAGAGTCGAATTCGAGGAGTGGATTCCAGCGGTTGTTGAGCTGGGTAAAGAGGAGCTGGTTTGGGAGAAGATCAGTGAACTCCTCTCCACCATCGGAGGAAGACGAAGAAGACTAAGCCGCCATCAAGAAGACCGTTCGAGCCGGCGTCCTGCCCCGGGGTCACACATTGGGAGATCATCGACCAACCCCGGGCTGTTGACGAAAACAAGAGGCCCTCTCCCAACTCGGGAGAAGAGACAAAAACAAACTGAAGAAACGATGGGAGCCAGCGCAAGGCTCCTCTGACTGGGGCCGAGCCAACGATACCTGACCCCGCTGACATCCAGAACCAGCTGGTGTCCTGCCACCCCTGACCCCCACCTCAGGAGAGGTGTGGCGCAGCTCGCTGGGGCTCCACGATTCACGTAGAGACGGAACTCCTGAAAGGATCAAACGCAGACTGGTTCAAAACCTTGCACTTCCTACTTGGATTGGTGAGCATGTTTCTGGCCCTTCACAATCAAATCTAGATAGGTTTAAGGGGGTGGATTTAAGGGTACAATTAACATGAGTTGTTGTCCCTCGATATTCCGTGTGTTTCCTTATTTCATGATGATTTTTGTAGAGTATAAGATGCCTGTTTTTGCCTTAGTTAGTATTGTGTCATTATGATTTGTTTGTGTTTTTCCCTCCCATGTACTCTCTTATCTGTTTGCATTTGATTTAGTTTTCCATATGCAATAAAATTTCATTTCGTTTTCATCAAACTTGGTCTACAAGAGTTTTCTCTACATTGTAGTTCCTGCCCCAAAGTCCAGAGTATAGAATCTAGGGGGTGAGTGGGTCGAACCACTCAAGGTTTTACTGTGCAAGAGAGAGAGGCCTCTAGAGAGAGAAACCTCAGCGATCTAAAACCCCTTACAGAGGCACTGGTCGAGAGAGTCAACATGGCTACTGTATACAAGTCAACATGGCTGAATAAATGACTAGCACAAGCTAGCTGTTCATGATAAAAACGTCTATTTATTTATGAACATAGCACCAGGTATCAGCCTGGTGAATCTTCGCTGAACTCCTTCCATGGCAAGAACATCCTTCCTCAGATAAGGCGACCAAAACTGCACACAATACTCAAGATATGGTCTCACCAAAGCCCTGTATAACTGCAGCTAGACATCCTTGTTCCTGTACTCAAACCCTCTTGCTACGAAAGCCAACATACCATTTGCCTTCTTAACCGCCTGCTGCACCTGCATGCTTACCTTCAGCGACTAGTGCACAAGGACACCAAGGTCTTGTTGCACTTCCCCTGCTCCCAATCTATTGCCATTCAGATAATAATCTGCCTTCCTGTTTTTGACACCAAAGTGGATAACCTCACATTTATCCACGTTATATTGCATCTGCCATGCTTCTGCCTAATCACCCAACCTGTCCAAATCATCCTGGAGTTTCTCGGCATCCTCCTCACAGAACAGACGCACACCCAGCTTTGTGTCGTCTGCAAATTTGGAGATATTACATCTAGTTCCCTTGTCTAGATCATTAATATATATTGTGAATAGCTGGGGTCCAAAGACCGATCCCTGCGGTACCCCACTAGTCACTGCCTGCCATTCGGAAAAAGACCCATTTATTCCAACTCTTTGCTTTCTGTCTGCCAACCAGTTCTCTATCCAAGTCAACACCTTGCCCCCAATCCCATGTGCCTTAATTTTGCATGCTAATCTCTTATGTGGAACCTTATCGAAAGCCTTCTGAAAGTCCAAATACACCACATCCACTGGTTCTCCCTTATCTATTTTGCCAGTTACATCCTCAAAAAATTCCAGTAGATTAGTCAAGCACGATTTACCTTTTGTAAATCCATGTTGACGTCTCTGAACTTTTCCTCCTGTTCTTTTAGCTGTCTGGTTAGGCGAGCATTCTCCTCTTTCAATACTAGATCATTGCTTTTTGCCTCGGTAACTTGACACCAAAAATACTCATGCCTGTTCCTGTGTTTCTCCACTAGCTGTAATTTCTCCTGACTTTGGGCCTGTAATTCCTGCAATAATCCTTCCCCTGCTATAGCTCTTGCCTGAGACAGTTTGGCTGCCTCCTGCAGCTCTTCTGTCAACGCTTTAATATGCTGATCTAAAAGCTGGATCTGTCGTAGGGCGCAGACCAACCAGATGGCCTTCTCCACCAAATTTTTATGATCCTTGCTCTCAGTCCATCTGGCTGCATGTGCAACAGACTGGTCACCCATTTCTTGGTGATATTCACCTTCTCAAAACCATAAGAGGAGTGCAGTGAGCAGCGACGCCCGACCAGAGCGGACCTGCGTGAGGTAGAGGCAGCGCGGCAACTTTGAAAGGAGGGGCGAGGCGAGGCCCGACCACAGCGGCTGACCTAGGAGCGCAGTGAGCAGCGACGCCCGACCAGAGCGGACCTGCGTGAGGTAGAGGCAGCGCGGCAACTTTAAAAGGAGGAGCGAGGCGAGGCATCCCAATTCAACAGCAGGGGAGAGAGGTAAAAAGTAATCGAAGTGTGACGTCACCAGGAAGGAGGTAAGTGATTGGTTGGATTGGTTGGTGAGTATTTCTTCTTTTTATTACAATCTTAAATTCTGCAGTTTTTTTCTAGGGTCTCTGTGCTGTAGTGGAGACAGTTGGTAAACCATTTAACTGGTGTAATTAGAGGGATTGATTTAATTTAAATCCAATTAATTAAAGGGGATACTAGCATCTATAATCGGGAAGAGGGTGTCCATAACTAACAATAAAAATTTTTTAAATTAATTACATAGAATGGAGCAGGTGATGTGTTACTGTTGCGAGATGTGGGAGCCGGTAGACCCCATTGAGGCTAACGGTGAGTACATCTGTGACACGTGTCTGCTGCTACAGGATCTCCAGCTCTGTGTTGATGAGCTGGAGTCTGAGCTTCAGATACTGCGACACATCAGGGAGGGGGAGAAGTACCTGGACTCTGTGTATCAGGAGGTGGTCACACCTATGAAGTTAATTAATTCAGATGTAGCCCATGGCCAGGGTCAGGACGGTGTGACTATGAGTGAGGCAGGTATGGGGAACCAGGAGGTAGTGTTGGAGGAGCCGCAGCCCTTGCTCTTGATCAACAGGTTCGAGGTTCTTACTCCCTGTGGGGACGGGAGCAGGGGCTGCAGGGAGGATGAGCAACCTGGCCACAGCACCGTAGAACAGGGGGCCATTCAAGAGGGGGGAGTAAATAGAAATGTTGTAGTGGTAGGGGATAGTATTATTAGGGGGATAGATAGAGTTCTCTGCAGCCAAGAGCGAGAGTCCCGTAGGCTGTGTTGCCTACCCGGTGCCAGGGTTAAGGACATCTCCTCTGGGCTGGAAAGAAACTTGCAGTGGGAGGGGGTGGATCCAGTCGTCGTGGTCCATGTTGGTACAAACGACATAGATAGGACTAGGAAGCCGGTTCTGTTAAAGGAGTATGAGCAGCTAGGGGTCAAATTAAAAAACAGAACCTCAAGGGTAATAATCTCTGGATTATTACCTGAGCCACGAGCGAATTTGGCTAGGACAAATAAAATCAGAGAGTTAAATGCGTGGCTCAAAGACTGGTGTGGGAGAAATGGGTTTTGCTTCCTGGGACACTGGCACCAGTGATGGGGCAGGAGGGAGCTGTTCCGTTGGGACGGGCTTCACTTGGCCAGTGCTGGGACTAGGGTCCTGGTGGATCATATAACTAGGGCTGTAGAGAGGGCTTTAAACTAACTAGTGGGGGGGAGGTTCCTAGAGAACAAATAATAAAAACGACAACAGAGAAGGTCATAGACTTAGGTAGCAGTGGGGAAATGAAAAACCAGAGCGTGTCAGGAAGGGGCAGAAGGTATGGATTAAAAGGTAAAGTAATAAAAAGGGCAAAAGCAGGAACTAAGTGTCAAAAAACACATTTGAAGGTTCTCTATCTGAATGTACGTAGCATTCGTAACAAAATAGATGAGTTAATGGCACAAATAGCTACATATGGGTATGATCTTGTGGCCATTACAGAAACATGGCTGCAGGGTGACAATGCCTGGGAATTAAACATACCAGGTTATTTAATGATCAGGAAGGACAGGCAGGAAGGAAGGGGAGGTGGGGTGGCTATGTTAATAAAGGAAGGAATCACTGTAATACAGAGAAATGATATTGGGTCAAAAGATCAGGATAATGAAACAGTTTGGGTGGAGATAAGGAATAATAAGGGGAAAAAAACACTAGTGGGCGTAGTCTATAGGCCTCCGAACAGTTGCAACTTGGTTGGACGGAGTATCAATCAGGAAATAGTTGAGGCTTGTAATAAGGGAACATCTATAATTATGGGGGATTTTAACTATCATATTAACTGGACAAATCAAATTGGGCAGGGCTGCCTTGAGGATGAGTTCATTGAGTGTATTAGGGATGGGTTTCTTGAGCAGTATGTAACTGAACCGACCAGGGGGCAAGCAACCTTAGACCTGGTCCTGTGTAACGAGACAGGATTAATTAAAAATGTCCTAGTAAAGGATCCCCTTGGAATGAGTGACCATAACATGGTTGAATTCCATGTTCAATTAGAGGGTGAGGAGGTTGTATCTCAAACAAGCGTGCTAAGCTTGAATAAAGGAGACTATGAAGGTATGAGAGCAGAATTGAGCAAAGTGGATTGGGAAAATAGATTAAAGGGTAAGACGATACATGATCAGTGGTGTACATTTAAGGAGTTATTTTACAGCTTCCAAAAAAAGTATATTCCACTGAGAAGAAAAGGGTGTAAAAGAAAAGACAGCCATCCGTGGCTAAGTAAAGAAATTAAGGATAGTATTCGACTAAAAACAAGGGCATATAAGGTAACCAAATCTAGTGGGAGGATAGAGGATTGGGAAAACTTTAAAAGACAGCAAAAAATAACAAAAAGATTGATTAGGAAAGGGAAGATAGATTATGAAAGTAAATTAGCAAAAAATATAAAAACAGATAGTAAGAGTTTTTATAGTTATATAAAAAGAAAAAGGGTGGCTAAAGTAAATGTTGGTCCCTTAGAGGATGAGACCGGGAAATTAATGGTGGGAAATATGGAGATGGCAAAAACACTGAATGAATATTTTGTATCAGTCTTTACAGTAGAGGACACCAAGAATATCCCAACACTGGACAAGCAGGGGGCTATAGGGGGGGAGGAGATAAACACGAGCAAAATCACTAAGGAAGTGGTACTCGGTAAAATAATGGGACTCAAGGCAAATAAATCGCCTGGACCTGATGGCTTACATCCAAGGGTCTTGAGGGAAGTGGCAGTAGGGATTGTGGATGCATTGGTAATAATCTTCCAAAACTCCCTGGACTCAGCAAAGGTCCCAGCAGACTGGAAAACTGCTAATGTAACACCCTTATTTAAAAAGGGCAGTAGACAGAAGGCTGGAAACTATAGACCGGTTAGCCTAACATCTGTGGTAGGTAAAATTTTGGAGTCCATTATTAAGGAGACAGTAACAGGACATTTGGATAATCATAGTTTAATAAGACAAAGTCAGCATGGTTTTATGTTTGACAAATTTGCTGGAGTTCTTTGAGGAAGTAACATACAGGGTGGATAAAGGTGAACCAGTGGACGTAGTGTATTTAGACTTCCAAAAGGCATTTGACAAGGAGCCACACAAAAGATTATTGCTTAAGATAAAAAATCACGGGATTGGGGGTAATATTCTGGCATGGATAGAGGATTGGCTATCTAACAGAAGGCAGAGAGTTGGGATAAATGGTTCATTCTCAGACTGGCAATCAGTAACCAGTGGTGTTCCGCAGGGGTCAGTACTGGGTCCCCAACTCTTTACAATCTATATTAACGATTTGGAGGAGGGGACCGAGTGTAACATATCAAAGTTTGCAGATGATACTAAGATGGGAGGGAAAGTAGTGAGAGAGGAGGACATAAAAAACCTGCAAGGGGACATAGACAGGCTAAGTAAGTGGGCAGAGACTTGGCAGATGGAATACAATACTGGAAAGTGTGAGGTTATGCACTTTGGCAGGAAAAATCGTAGAACAAGTTATTATCTTAATGGCAAGAAACTGGAAAGTACTGAAGTACAAAGGGATCTGGGGGTCCTGGTGCACGAAACTCAAAAGGTTAGTATGCAGGTGCAGCAAGTGATTAAGAAGGCCAATGGAATGTTGGCTTTCATTGCTAGGGGGATAGAATATAAAAATAGGGAGGTATTGCTTCAGTTGTACAAGGTATTGGTGAGACCGCACCTGGAATACTGCATACAGTTTTGGTGTCCATACTTAAGAAAAGACATACTTGCTCTCGAGTCAGTACAAAGAAGGTTCACTCGGTTAATCCCGGGGATGAGGGGATGGACATATGAGGAGAGGTTGAGTAGATTGGGACTCTACTCATTGGAGTTCAGAAGAATGAGAGGCGATCTTATTGAAACATATAAGATTGTGAAGGGGTTGGATCGGGTGGATGCGGGGAGGATGTTCCAGATGACGGGTGAAACTAGAATTAGGGGGCATAGTCTTAGAATAAGGGGCTGCTCTTTCAAAACTGAGATGAGGAGGAACTACTTCACTCAGAGGGTGGTAGGTCCATGGAATATGCTGCCCCAAAAAGCTGTCGAAGCTACATCATTACATAAATTTAAAACAGAAATAGACAGTTTCCTAGAAGAAAAGGGAATTAAGGGTTACGGGGAGCGGGCAGGAATTTGGACATGAGTCTAGGTTCGGATCGGTCATGGCCCTGTGGGTAGCGGAGCGGGCCCAGGGGCCGTGTAGCCTGATCCTGCTCCTGTTTCGTCTGTCTAATTCTGTTAGATTCAGGAGATAGTCCTGTCATAGTGGATTGGCGGTTAGGATCAGATCAGCCATGATCTTATTGAATGGCGGAGCAGGCTCGAGGGGCCAATTGGCCTACTCCTGCTCCTATTTCTTATGTTCTTATGTTCTTATGTTCTCTCTTCCATCTTCGTTCTTTCATCAAATACAGGGTCTATTGCATTACATCCTTTTTGCCAAAGTCCTGCCACGATCGCCATTTTCTGTAAGGGGTGGTGTGTGTGGTCAGCTTTGCCTCTGACTCCCTGAGCGGTTCGAATCGCTCCCACTCCCTTGGTTTTGAGGCCTGGCTTATCTGACCACCAAATCCCCTCTGGCCCATTGTTAATTTTGGCGGGCTCGTTAAGTTTAATAGTTTTAAAATTCTTATCGAGTTTCGGGCTAGTCCCATCTATTTTTACTTGGCTTTAACTGGTTTCGGGATTGCTTCAAAATCAGTTTAAGTGTGCAAAGTGGTTTTCGAAATCTTTCTGAGTGGTTTTAAACTGTTGTTTGATTGTCTTCTCCTGCTGGGGCCAGGGTCTCTTTTGTTGGTTAGTGGCATGTATTGTATTATTCATGTTCTTGATGGCCCTGTAGGTTTCGGCAGGAACTGTCCTTCCGTGGGCCTATTGTCTTTACGTAGAATGACTGGGATGGCCCAGAACATTCTCAGACAATCTGGCCTTTTGACAGACTCAAACTGTCTGTCCCACAGTGCCCAACCCAGTTTCTTTGTTTAGCTTTTCCACAGGCCTGAACATGTCTTTTAAAATAGCCAAATCTCCTGGGGTTTTGAATTTAAGTCCCTTTTGGCCCAATATTATTTAAAACAGTCCAAAATCTCTCCTTTTCTTGGTTTGGGGGAACCTGTAGAATTTTGCGAGCCTTACACCTAGGAAGTACAGAGGATCAGAGGGACCTTGGTGTGCATGTACATAGATCCCTGAAGGCAGCAGGACAGGTAGATAAGGTGTTAAAAAAGGCATATGGGATACTTGCCTTCATTAGCCAAGGCATAGAATATAAGAGCAGGGAGATTATGATGGAGCTGTACAAAACGCTAGTTAGGCCACAGCTGGAATACTGTGTGCAGTTCTGGTCGCCACACTGTAGGAAGGATGTGATTGCATTGGAGAGGATGCAGAGGAGATTCACCAGGATGTTACCTGGGCTGGAGCGCTTCAGCTATGAGGAGGGACTGGACAGGCTGGGGTTGTTTTCCTTAGAGCAGAGAAGGCTGAGGGGGGATCTGATTGAGCTGTACAAAATTATAAGTGACATAGATATGGTAGATAGAAAGGAACTTTTCCCCTGTAGTAGAGGGGTCAATAACCAGGGGGCATAGTTTCAAGGTAAGGGGCAGGAGGTTTAGAGGGGATTTGAGGAAAAACTTTTTCACCCAGAGGGTGGTTGGAATCTGGAACTCACTGCCTGAAAGGGTGGTAGGGGCTGGAACCCTCACAACATTCAAGAAGCATTTATCTTGACTTTGTGGGATTGTGTAAAACGGGTGATAGCGAATCGGCAGCCCATTTTACAAATCTCCCTATTTCTATTTCTATTTCCATTTGGTCGATAGCAAAAACCATTACAGTTGCTTCTTACTTCATTGTCTTGCATTATGTCATTCTTTTAGTCTAAACGCTCAAGCTGCTAAGGATCACAGGGACTTTTACTTACGTCTCTTCACTATTATGTTCCTACATCTCATTGCAATCACTGGTTTATTTTGCTCTTAAATTACAAACTATAGGAATTTATCAAGAACAAACAAGGATACAGTAGGGTCAAATTCATTTATTTTCCTTAACATTTTAAAACATCTTTTCTTTGGTAGCAGAAGAAAGAAAAAGATATTTTTAGGAAAAATCTTTGTATAGAAATAAAGGATTTGAACCTTTATCTTATGTATCCATGAGTGTGTCTCCCATATTTTCTTCCCTGATGCAAATTTGATATATAAAGCGGTTTGGGCTTTTTCCCCTCTGACTAACCATTCTCCCTCCTGAAGCCATTGACTCCTTGCTGGGTTTCGGTTCCACAGGTACTGGTACTGTTTGCCCTCAGCTACTTTGCCCAAATGTGAGCCTCAACATTGAATTTCAGCAAAGCTTTGACTGTGGAAGGCATCAGAACCAAAGTTGATGTTGCCCTCACTTCATAACCACACACAAACTTCCAGGAGAGGCCGCCGGGTGGTGATTAGAAGCAGGGACCCTGGGTAATGTTCCTCTCCTTTGTTTCATGGCACTCGGGGCAATTACACTGACCCAATCACGGAAGCTTAAATCAACTAATTCAGCCTAGGTTGGCTATTGAACTTGGGAACTTCCTGTTCAATATTACTCAGCTTCTTTAAATAAATTCACTGAGCTGTTGAGAGAGACACTGTCAGTGTTCTGTACAGAGATCCAGATTTACATTTTGACCTTACAAGATAAATGAAGTGTCCCATAGAGATGATGGTCATATATTCTGAAATGACTAAATTTGCTTTGCTTATAGCTGTAACTAGGTTTGAATCCTACATTTTGTGCTAATTATAAACAGGAACAAGAAACACCATAAGAAGTAAAATACATACCTAGACACAAGATACTGGCATAAAGCCAGAAATCAGTCATTCAGCCATGCAAGCAAACACTATGATAAAAAATATGTTTTTATAATGCAATCAAACAAAATGTAATGGATTAAGGAGTTAAGGCGTGACACATTCTCACTGAATCAAGGGTTGTATTTGTTTAAAACATAGAAAAAGGGTGGTAGAGGCAGGAACCCTCACAACATTCAAGAAGCATTTAGATGAGCACTTGCAACGCCATAGCATACAAGGCTACGGACCAAGTGCTTGGAAAACGGGATTAGAATAGACAGGGCTTGATGGCCAGTGCAGACACGATGGGCTGAAGGGCCTCTTTCTGTGCTGTATATCTCTATGACTCTATGATTACCAGCTACCGCCCTCCCTCAGCTGATGAATCCTCCATTTTGAACACCACTTGGAAGAAGTAGCAAGGGCATAGAATGTACTCTGGGTGGGGGACTTCAATGATCATCACCAAGACGGGCTCGGTAGCACCATTACTGACCGAGCTGGCCTTGTCCTGAAGGACATGGCTGCCAGACTGGGACTGCAGCAGGTGATGAGAGAACCAACATGAGGGAAAAACCTACTTGATCTCGTCCTCACCAATCTACCTGTCACATCTGTCCATTACCGCATTGGTAGCAGGGACCACCACACAGTCCTTGTGGAGACAAAATCCCGTCTTCACAACGAGGACACCCTCCATTGTGTTGTGTGGCTCAAAAGAGGGCATCCATGAGGCGCTGTGGGCCATCAGCAGCAGCAGAATTGCATTCCAACACAATCTGTAACCTCATGGCCTGGCATGTTCCTCACTCTACCATTACCATCAAGCCAGGGGACCAACCCTGGTTCAATGAGGAGTGCAGAAGAGCATGCCACGAGCAGCACCAGGCATACCTAAAAATGAGGTGCCAACCTGGGGAAGCTGCAACACAGGACTACATGCATGCTAAACAGCAAAAGCAGCATGCTATAGACAGCTAAGCGATCCCACAATCAACGTATCAGATCAAAGCTCTGCAGTCCTGCCACACCCAGTCATGACTGGTGGTGGACAATTAAACAACAAACGGGAGAAGGAGGCTCCGTCAATATCCCCGTCCTCAATGATGGCGGAGCCCAGCACGCGACTGCAAAAGACAAGGCTGAAGTGTTTGCAACCATCTTCAGCCAGATGTGCTGAGTGGATGATCCATATTGACCCCCTCCTGAGGTCCCCACCATCACAGAAGCCAGTCTTCAAAAAATTCGATTCACTCCAATGATAAAGAAGTGAAGGGTTATGGGGAGCGGGCTGGGAAGTGGTTTTGAGCCCTAGATCAGCCATGATCTTATTGAATGGCGGAGCAGGCTTGAGGGGCCAAGTGGCCTATTCCTGCTCCTATTTCTTATGTTCTTATGTTCTAATGATATCAAGAAACGGCTCAGCGCACTGGAAACAGCAAAGGCTATGGCCCTGACAACATCCCAGCTATCGTGCTAAAGACTCGTGCTCCAGAACTAGCCGCAACTCTAGCCAAGCTGCTCCAGTACAGCTACAACACTGGCATCTACCCGACAATGTTGAAAACTGCCCAGGTATATCCTGTCCACAAAAAGCAGGACAAATCCAATCCGGCCATTACTACCCCATCAGTCTACTCTCAATCATCAGCAAAGTGATGGAAGGTGTCATCAACAGTGCTATCAAGCGGCACTTACTCACCAATAATGTGCTCACCAATGCTCAGTTTGGGTGCCACAAGGACCACTCGGCTCCAGATCTCATTACAGCCTTGGTCCAAACATGGACAAAAGGCCAGCATTTATTGCCCATCCCTAATTGCCCTTGAGAAGGTGGTGGTGAGCCGCCTTCTTGAACCACTGCAGTTCGTGTGATGACTGTACTCCCACAGTGCTGTTAGGGAGGGAGTTCCAGGATTTTGACCCAGCGACAATGAAGGATCGGCAATATACTTCTAAGTCAGGATGGTGTGTGACTTGGAGGGGAACTTGGAGGTGGTGCTGTTCCCATGCGCCTGCAGCCCTTGTCTTTCTAGGTGGCAGAGGTCGCGGGTTTGGGAGGTGCTGCCGAAGAAGCCTTGGCGAGTTGCTGCACTGCATCTTGTATATGGTACACACTGCAGCCACGGTATGCCGGTGGTGGAGGGAGTGAACGTTTAAGGTGGTGGATGGGGTGCTAATCAAGCGGGCTGCTTTGTCCTGAATGGTGTCGAGCTTCTTGAGTGTTGTTGGAGCTGCACTCATCCAGGCATGTGAAGAGTATTCCATCACACTCCTTACTTGTGCCTTGTAGATGGTGGAAAGGCTTTGGGGAGTCAGGAGGAAATGTCGTTGAACGTCAAGCGGAGTTGGTTAGACATTCGCTTGTTGCCTGGCACTTGTGTGATGCGAATGTTACCTGCCGCTTATCAGCCCAAGCCTGAACGTCGTCTAGGTCTTGTTGCATGCAGGCATGGACTGCTTCATTATCTGAGGAGTTGTGAATGGCGCTGAATACTGTGCAGTCATCAGCGAACATCCCCATTTCTGACCTTATGTTGGAGGGAAGGTCATCGATGAAGCAGCTGAAGATGGTTGGGCCGAGGACACTGCCCTGAGGAACTCCTGCAGCGATGTCCTGGGGCTGTGATGATTGACCTTCAGCCACCCAACAACCATCTTCCTTTGTGCTAGGTATGACTCCAGCCAGTGGAACGTTTTCCCCCCGATCCCCATTGACTTCAGTTTTACTTGTGCTCCTTGATGCCACACTCGGTTAAATGCTGCCTTAATGTCAAGGGCAGTCACTCTCACCTCACCTTTGGAATTCAACTCCTTTGTCCATGTTTGGACCAAGGCTGTAATAAGGTCAGGAGCCGAGTGGTCTTGACAAAACCTAAACTGGGCATCAGTGAGCAGGCTATTGGTGAGTAAGTGCCGCTTGATAGCACTGTCGATGACACCTTCCATCACTTTGCTGATGATTGAGAGTAGACTGATGGGGCGGTAATTGGCCGGGTTAGATTTAACATGCTTTTTGTGGACAGGGCATAACTGGGCAGTTTTCCACATTGTTGGATAGATGTCAGTGTTGTAGCTGTACTGGAACAGCTTGGCTAGGCGTAGGAGGCTCCATGAATATCCCCATCCTCAATGATGGCGGCGCCCAGCACGTGAGTGCAAAACACAAGGCTGAATCATTTGCAACCATCTTCAGCCAGAAGTGCTGAGTGGATGATTCATATCGGCCTACTCCTGAGGTCCCCACCATCACAGAAGCTAGTCTTCAAAAAATTCGATTCATTCCACGTGATATGAAGCAATGGCTGAGTGCACTGGATACAGCAAAGGCTATGGGCCCCGACAACATCCCGGCTATCGTGCTGAAGACTTGTGGGCTGCCAATTCGCTATCGCCCATTTTACATTATCGCACAAAGTCAAATTACCCCCAATGTGTGGTAGCTGTTTATACTCTTGGAGTTATCTCCTGTTAAACTGTCATTCATTAGTCATTAGTAGAGTTAAGCCATTCATGGGCTGGTACAGTTTAGAGAATTATGTTGTGATGTATAATTATATTCATGCTTTTGATTGCCAAATGCAATTGTATTTTGTTTGGCATGCCTCAATTTTAAAATTTTCATCCTTGTTTTCAAATCCCTCTGTGGCCTCACCCCGCCCTATCTCTGTAATCTCCAGCAGCCCTGCAACCCTCCGAGATCCCTGCGCTCCTCCAATTCTGGCCTCTTGTGCATCCTCGACTTTCATCGCTCCAGCACTGGTGATCATGCCTTCACTTGCCAAGGCCCTAAATTCTGGAATTCCCTCCCTAAACCTCTCTGCGTCTTTCCCCTCCTTTTAAGACGCTCCTTAAAACCTAGTTCTTTGACCAAACTTTTGATCACCTGACCTAATATCTCCTTATGTGTCTCAGTATCAAATTTTGTTTCATAATCGCTCCCGTGAAGTGCCTTGGGACATTTTACTAGGTTAAAGGCGCTATATAAATGTTGTATCAACTAATATAGTTTTGTTACGGTAATTATGCATTGCAAGAATCTAGTAAAACCGATGACCTATAAAGCTTTCTAGAAATATCTTTGAAGGGAAAAACTGAAGCCATGATTTAATTAAAAGGAATTTCAGCAGATATTATGAGTGGCACTGCTGAGTGGAAACCCCTGAAATGGTGAGGTGAACTTACTGCCTCATTGCTGCTGCCTGTCCAGCTGATGCCCGCCTGGCCTACTGCTGGGCAGCCAGAGTGCCCACCTGCTTCTGGTGATGGGCCCTTTTAATATGCAAATCAGGGCCCTATGATGTACATAAGACCCAATTGCCATTTTAGGAGAGAACCAGGTGGAGCATGCGTCACTCTGCCCAGTTTCAGGTAGCAATCCAGCCGAAGAGGAGCACAAAAGGTAAGTTAATCATTATTTTTGTGGAGCCAGGAGAAGCATAAATGCTACTATGGGCTCCATAAGAATGACCTGGGCTGCTGCTGCACTGGGTACCCCTCACCCCTCCATGACTGGACCCTCCTGGACCTACCCTTTTACAGGCTGAGTCGACCTGCGGGCCACCTGATATTGCACGGGCTCAGAATCAGCGTGCTGCAGTGGGTGCCCATTTGGTGCCGGCGGTAGGGTGACGCGACCCGGCTCTGAAAATGGACTGGGCCTCCCGTCGGCACCATCAAGCGGGCAGCCAGCGTGCTTTACCAATTGGTCACTCAATATTTAAAATCTACCCACTTGAGAGTGACTAACAAGGAAGAAGGATGGTTCTGTTGTGAATGTCTGTGTTGAGCTGAGTCCCAATGTTGAATCAGTGATAATTAGAACCTGTACATTTGCGCTGAGAAAGAGCAGATAAGACGATCTATGTTGGCAGAACTTTGTAATAAACAAATGGGATATAAATAGAGCAAGCCTTCTAACTTAAAGCTGCTGAGCTCCAGACCCACTGAAGGAAGAACCATCCAACGATCACATCCTAGCCCAAGAGTAGAAGGTACACCAAACAAAGCTGGAAGATAGACTTCTCTTCAGTTTAAACCAACCACTGCTATTGTGAGTTCTCTCTTTATTAACTAATGAAACAAATTATGATACAAAGCTGGGTGGGAATGTAAGTTGTGAGGAGGATGCAAGGAGTCTTCAAGGGGATATGGACAAGCTAAGTGAGTGGGCAAGAACATGGCAAATGGAATATAATGTGGAGAAATGTGAAATTATCCACTTTGGTAGGAACAATAAAAAAGCAGCGTATTTTTTAAATGGTAAGAGATTGGGAAATGGTGGTGTTCAGAGGGACCTGGGTGTCCTTGTACACAAATCACAGAAGGCTAACATGCAGGTACAGCAAGCAATTAGGAAAGCAAATGGTATGTTGGCCTTTATTACAAGAGGATTTGAGTATAAGAGTAAAGACGTCTTATTGCAATTATATAGGGCCTTGGTGAGATCACACCTGGAGTATTGTGTACAGTTTTGGTCTCCTTACCTAAGGATGGATATACTTGCCATAGAGGGAGTGCAACGAAGGTTTACCAGACTGAATTGCCCTATGGGGAGAGATTGAGTAGACTAGGCCTATATTCTCTAGAGTTTAGAAGAATGAGAGGTGATCTCATTGAAACATACAAAATTCTTACAGGGCTTAACCGGGTAGATGCAGGGAGGATGTTTCCCCTGGCTGGGGAATCTAGAACCAGCGGTCACAGTCTCAGAATAAGGGGTCGGCCATTTAGGACTGAGCTGAGGAGATGGTGAATCTTTGGAATTCTCAACCCACAGAGGTGCTGTAGAGGCTCAGTCGTTGAGTATATTCAAGACAGAGATCAATTGATTTTTGGATATTAAGGGAATCAAGGGATATGGGGATAGTGCAGGAAAGTGGAGTTGAGGTAGAAGATTAGCCATGATCTGATTGAATGGCGGAGCAGGCTCGATGGGCCAACTGGCCTACTCCTGCTCCTATTTCTTATGTTCTTTCTTATGTAAATGTACCTATCCAATAATCGAATAAGCATTACATATATAAAGGAAAAGCAAAAGTCTCCTCTGTTCTCAGGATACCTTTTTCGAAACCTTTGTTTAGCACCCAACAATTGTATAATATTCGTTGGCATGGGGTGTGTGGTTTTAGATGTGTACACGTAGATTGTCTATGATAATGAAACCTAATAAAATCTTCTTCGACAATCTATGGTACTGATTTAAGCTCTATGAAAATGCACTAAATTTAATTGCATGACTTTGTGAATCTCCTATGCTGTCATTCTGGCCAAGCCAGTTTCCACAGTTAAATTATTCAGCTAGCCTGGGGAAATGAAATTATTAAAATAACAAGTGTCAACTGTTCTGTTGCAACATATATTATGTTGCAACGCATGTCCTCAGGCCATCCTGTGTTTCTCAGCCAGTGTGCCATTTATACAATGGCCCAGAAATTCGGGCCTCTACGGGTGAGTACGTACGGGGTACTCACGCGTGGGCCCGATGGAAGTGCCGGTTTCGTGCATGCACTGCACATGCGCGGGAAACCGGCACTTCCGTTCCTCTGAACGAAGGGGTTCAGAGGTCAAACGCGTGCACGGGGGAGGCTGCGCGTGCGCTTTGAACTTAAGTTTTTTTTACAGGTTTCGCCGGGTGGGTAAGTCTTTAGAATTTAGAAACGTAAAAAGCAGGCGTAAGGCCTGCTTTTTACAAGGTAAGTGGTCAATTAATTAAAATTAAAACATTTTTTCCACAGGTTTATTATTTTTAAATACTTTAAAGCAAGGTAAGTTTATTTTTAGCCCCGTTAGAATATAACATTATTTTTTACAAAAATTTAAATTATTGTTTAAAATAGTTATTTAATGTAATTTATAGTTTATTTAAAAAGTGTGATTTAAAAAAAAAAATATTTGAAGGTTTACTGCTATTTTGGGGCAGTTGTATTTATAAGTCTTGACAGGTCTTCCTGTCAAGACTTATGAATGGGCTTTTCCCTCCTCCGATTGGCTGCCCATGGCCCACGTGATCCCAGGGGACGCATCGAACTAACTGCGCCCCTGGGACACGCAAGCACTGCGCGCTGGCAGTTGGAGGAGGCCCCGGATTGGAATTCCACAGGGCCCTACAGCTCAACTGCCGGCGCGCTAGGTAAGTGCAGGTCGGGGGCTTGCACCCGCGGGAGGCCCCTGACCTGAATTTCTGGGCCAATATTCCAATAGGCAGTTCTCGACTCTCTTCAAGACCCACGTAACAAAGATTGGATATTATCCTCTACGATTGTTTCGGCCAACTCGTATTGCCAAATCTATAAAGAACAAATATTTCTGATTTCCTTTGATACTGAGGATGAAGTTATTGAGGAACAGCACCTCATCTTCTGATTAGGCAATTTGCAGCCTTCCGGACTCAATATCGAGTTCAACAATTTCAGATCATAACCTCGGCCCCCACTACATATTACTTATATTTTTTATCCACCCCTTTGTTTCGGTTTTTCCCTCCCCCCGCCTTCCCTTTTTTTTCTCTCTCCCACATGGCAGCTGTTTCCCATTCTGCCAGATCATTTCACACCTAATCTGAGCCGTCTTTTGTCTCCACTAGTCCCCTATCACCATCTCGTCTCATTTTGAATACCTCTTAATGTCTCTCCACTTCTTTTGTTCCCTCCCAGTCCTGCCTTTCGATCTAATTCATTTCCCTTCCAGTTTTGAAAAAGGGCTAGACCCGAAACGTCGACTGTAATTTCTCTCCATGGATGTTGCCTGGCCTGCTGAGTTTTTCCAGCATTTTCTGTTGTTATTTTGGATTTCCAGCATCTGCAGTATTTTGCTATCGCATGAAGTTATTGGTGGTTGTTTTAGACTTTCGTGTCATTTTTATGTAATTTCTGTCGAACAATTGCACAAAAATAGAAAAGCTCAGGGGACTAGGTAGTGCAGTCAGTTAGGATCTTGGACCCAGGTTTGAATTGAACCCAGAATGACGCGATCAAAGGGCTCTCTGTGGGTCATAGTGAAATTAGTTTTGCAGTCTTAACACTCGTATCTGGGTACAGTTCCATAGAGCAAATTTAACCAACCTTTAGCACACTAGTGTGATGGTCATGGTATTGTACTAGTAACCCTCAAAGTTATGAGTTCAAATCTCACCGTTGACAAGTTGTAAAATTGAATTCAATATATTTGGTAATTTATGGGATAGCACCAGTAGAAAAAGACCAGACTGTTGTAAAATGGATTCACTAACATCCTTCAGGGTAAGCAGCTGGCCCGGCAGTGTTCAAGGCAGACCAATTTCAGGAAGAGGACCTTAAACAGGCGTTCAGCCCCTTGTTTACATATGCAATACTGTGGAGGAGGAATTCCTGGAGTGTATACGGGATGGTTTCCTGGACCAATATGTCAAGGAACCAACTAGAGATCAGGCCATCTTAGACTGGGTATTATATAATGAGAAAGGATTAATTAGCAATCTTGCTGTGCGAGGCCCCTTGGGTCAGAGCGATCATAATATGAAAGAATTCTTCATTAAGATGGAGAGTAAAGTAGTTGACTCAGAGACTAGGGTCCTGAATTTAAATAAAGGAAACTACGATGGTATGAGGTGCGAGTTGGGTAGGATTGATTGGGGAACGTCACTCAAAGGGTTGACGGTGGATAGGCAATGGCAAACATTCAAAGATCGCATGGATGAACTACAGAATTTGTTCATCCCAGTTTGGCATAAAAATAAAACAAAAAAGGTGGCTCAACATTGGCTAACAAGGGAAATTAGGGATAGCATAAGATCCAAGGAGAGGACATATAAATTGGCCAGAAAAAGCAGTAAACCTGAGGATTAGGAGCAGTTTAGGATTCAGCAAAGGAGGACAAAAGGGATTAATTAAGAGGGGGGAAATAGAGTATGAGAGTAAGCTTGTAGGGAACATAAAAACTGACTGTAAAAGCTTTTATAGATATGTGAAGAGAAAAAGATTGGTGAAGTCAAGCGTAGGTCCCTTACAGTCAGAATCAGGGGAATTTATAATAGGGAACAAAGAAATGGCTGACCAATTAAATACATACTTTGGTTCTGTCTTCACAAAGGAGGACACAAATAACCTCCCAGAGATGTCGGGGACCATAGGATGTAATGAGAGGGAGGAACTGAAAGAAATCAGTATTTGTAGGGAAATGGTGTTAGGGAAATTGACAGGATTGAAGGCCGATAAACCCCCAGGGCCTGATAATCTACATCCTAGGGTACTTAAGGAAGTGGCTCTAGAAATAGTAGATGCATTGCTGGTCATCTTCCAAAATTCGATAGACTCTGGAACAGTACCCATGGATTGGAGGGTAGCTAATGTTACCCCACTACACAAAAAAGGTGGTAGAGAGAAAAGGGGGAATTATAGACTGGTAAGCCTGACATCGGTAGTGGGGAAAATGCTAGAGTCCATTATAAAAGATGTAATAGCAGAGCACTTGGAAAACAGTGACAGGATCGGACAAAATCAACATTGATTTACAAAAGGTAAATCATGCTTGACTAATCTACTGGAATTTTTTGAGGATGTAACTGGTAAAATAGATAAGCGAGAACCAGTGGATGTAGTGTATTTGCACTTTCAGGAGGCTTTCGATAAGGTCCCACATAAGAGATTAGTGTGTAAAGTTAAGGCACATGGGATTGGGGGCAAGGTATTGACTTGGATAGAGAACTGGTTGGCAGACAGAAAGCAAAGAGTTGGAATAAATGTTTTTTTTTCCGAGTGGCAGGCAGTGACTAGTGGGGTACCGCAGGGATCGATCCTAGGACCCCAGCTATTCACAATATATATTAATGATCTAGACGAGTGAACTAGATGTAATATCTCCAAATTTGCAGACGACACAAAGCTGGGTGGGCGTGTGTGCTGTGAGGAGGATGCCGAGAAACTCCAATATGATTTGGACAGGTTGGGTGATTGGGCAGAAGCATGGCAGATGCAATATAACGTGGATAAATGCAAGGTTATCCACTTTGGTGTCAAAAACAGGAAGGCAGATTATTATCTGAATGGCAATAGATTGGGAGAAAGGGAAGTGCAACGAGACCTTGGTGCCCTTGTGCACCAGTCGCTGAAGGTAAGCATACAAGTGCAGCAGGCGGTTAAGAAGGCAAATGGTATGTTGGCCTTCGTAGCGAGAGGGTTTGAGTACAGGAACAAGGATGTCTTGCTGCAGTTGTACAGGGCCTTGGTGAGACCACACCTTGAGTATTGTGTGCAGTTTTGGTCGCCTTAGAGTCATAGAGTCAAAGAGTTATACAGCACGGATAGAGGCCCTTCGGCCCATCGTGTCCGCGCCGGCCATCACGCCCTGTCTAATCTAATCCCATATTCCAGCATTTGGTCCGTAGCCTTGTATGCTATGGCATTTCAAGTGCTCATCCAAATGCGTCATGAATGTTGTGAGGGTTCCAGCCTCCACAACCCTTCCGGGCAGTGAGTTCCAGACTCCAACCACCCTCTGGGTGAAAAAGTTCTTTCTCAAATCCCCTCTAAACCTCCCGCCCTTTACCTTGAATCTGTGCCCCCTAGTTATTGACCCTTCTACTAAGGGAAAAAGCTCCTTAGTATCCATCCTATCTATGCCCCTCATAATTTTGTACACCTCAATCATGTCCCCCCTCAGCCTCCTCTGCTCCAAGGAAAACAAACCCAATCTGCCCAGTCTCTCTTCATAGCTGAAGCATTCCAGCCCTGGTAGCACCCTGGTGAATCTCCTCTGCACCCTCTCCAAAGCCATCACATCCTTCCTGTAGTGTGGCGACCAGAACTGCACACAGTATTCCAGCTGTGGCCTAACCAGCGTTTTATACAGCTCCATCATAACCTCCTTGCTCTTATATTCTATGCCTCGGCTAATGAAGGCAAGTATCCCATATGCCTTTTTTACCACCTTATCCACCTGTTCCGCCGCCTTCAGGGATCTGTGTACTTGCACACCCAGATCCCTCTGACCCTCCGTCTTGCCTAGGGTCTTAACCATTCACTGTGTATTCCCTTGCTTGTTAGTCCCCCCAAAGTGCATCACCTCGCACTTTTCCAGGTTAAATTCCATTTGCCACTGTTCCGCCCATCTGACCAACCCATCGATATCGTCCTGCAGACTGAGACTACCCTCCTCGCTATTTACCACCCTACCAATTTTTGTATCATCCGCGAACTTACTGATCATACCTTTTACCTTCATATCCAAGTCATTAATATAGACCACAAACAGCAAGGGACCCAGCACCGATCCCTGTGGTACCCCACTGGCCACAGGCTTCCAGTCACAAAAACAACCTTCGACCATCACCCTCTGCCTTCTGCCACTAAGCCAGTTTTGTATCCAACGTGCCAAGGCACCCTGGATTCCATGGGCTCTTACCTTCTTGACCAGTCTCCTGTGCGGGACTTTATCGAAGGCCTTACTGAAATCCATGTATACCACATCCACTGCGTTACCCTCATCCACACACCTAGTCACCCCCTCAAAAAATTCAATCAAATTAGTCAGACATGATCTTCCCTTGACAAAGCCATGTTGACTATCCCTGATTAATCCTTGCCTCTCCACGTGGAGACTGATTTTGTCCCTCAGAATTTTTTCCAATAATTTTCCCACCACTGATGTTAGGCTCACTGGCCTGTAGTTCCCCGGTTTTTCCCTACTCCCCTTCTTGAATAATGGAACTACATTAGCGGTTCTCCAGTCCTCTGGCACATCCCCTGTGGCCAGAGAGGTTCTGAATATGTGTGTTAGAGCCCCCGCAATCTCTTCCTTTGCCTCACACAGCAGCCTGGGATACATTTCGTCCGGGCCTGGGGATTTATCCATTTTTAGGCCTGCTAAAGCCGCCAATACCTCCTCCCTCTCGATGTTAATGTGTTTGAGCATATCACAGTCCCCCCGCCCTATTTCTATGTCTACATCGTCCCTCTCCATAGTGAAAACAGATGCAAAAATTCATTTAGAACCCCTCCTACATCTTCCGGCTCCACACACAGATTGCCACTTTTGTCCCTAATGGGCCCTATTTTTTCCCTAGTTATCCTCTTACCCTTAATATACTTATAAAACATCTTAGGATTTTCCTTTATTTTGCTCGCCAGTGTTATTTCATGGCCCCTCCTTGATCTCCTAATTTCTTTTTTAAGTATCCCCCTGCACTTTTTGTACTCCTCTAGGGCTTCCTCCGTCTTTAGCCTTTTGTATCTGCCAAAAGCCCTTTTTTTTCTAATCCATTCTCGTATATCCCCTGACATCCACGGTTCCCTGTGGTTTTTGGAACCACCCTTGACCTTTACGGGAACATGTATGATCTCAATCTCCCTTCTGAAAGCCTCCCATTGCTCCGATGCGGATTTTCCTACCAGTAGCTGATCCCAGTCCATTTTGGCCAGATCCTGCCTTATCCTATTAAAATCGGCCTTCCCCCAATTTAGAACCTTTATTTCCGGCCCATCCCTGTCCTTTTCCATGACCACCTTAAATCTCACCATATTATGGTCACTGTCACCAAAGTGCTCACCTACTAGCACTTCTTCCACTTGGTCGGCCACATTCCCTAGAATTAGGTCCAGTACCGCCCCCTCTCTTGTAGGACCTTCTACATGCTGGCTCAAAAAGCTCTCCTGGATGCACTTTATGAATTCTACACCCTCTGTGCCTTTCACACTCTGACTATCCCAGTTAATATTGGGGAAGTTGAAATCCCCCATTATTATTACCCTATTATTTGCACATTTCTCTGAGATTTGCCTACATATCTGTTCCTCTATCTCCCCCTGACTGTTTGGAGGCCTATAGTACACTCCCAGCAAAGTGCTTGCCCCCTTCTTGTTTTTAAGCTCCACCCATATGGCCTCATTAGAGGAACCTGCTAATATGTCATCCCTCCTTTCTGCAGTAATTGACTCCTTAATTAATATTGCTACACCCCCTCCTCTTATACCCCCCCCTCTGTCTCGCCTGAAGATTCTGTACCCTGGAATATTGAGCTGCCAGTCTTGCCCCTCCCTCAACCATGTCTCCGTGATAGCAACAATATCATACTCCCATGTGTTTATCAACACCTTCAGTTCATCCACCTTATTTGCAAGACTCCTTGCATTAAAATAGATGCCATCCAGCCTTGCCCTTGTATATTTGCCCTGTCTACCAAGCTGACTTGTTTTTTTCTCTATAATTGGCAGCACATCACCCCCTCTTTCAGCTCCCCTCTGTATCCCATCCCCCTGCCAAGTTAGTTTAAACCCCCCCCAACAGTGCTAGCAAACCTCCCCGCAAGGATATTTGTCCCGCTCTGGTTCAGGTGCAACCCGTCCGACTTGTACAAGTCCCACCTTCCCCAGAAGCAGGCCCAGTGATCCAGGAAAGTAAAACCCTCCCCCCTACACCAACTCATTAGCCATGCATTCATCTGCTCTATCCTCCTATTCCTACACTCACTAGCACGTGGCACTGGGAGTAATCCAGAGATTACAACCTTTGAGGTCCTGCTCTTTAATCTGTTACCTAGCTCCCTAAATTCTTGATGCAGGACCTCATCCCCCTTCCTACCTATGTCGTTGGTCCCAATGTGGACCACGACCTCTGCCTGCTCACCCTCCCCCTTAAGAATGCCCTGTAGCCGCTCAGTGACATCCATGACCCTGGCCCCAGGGAGGCAACAAACCATCCTGGAGTCACGTTTGCGGCCACAGAAATGCCTATCTGTTCCCCTTACGATAGAATCCCCTACCACTATTGCTCTCCCACTCTTTTTCCTCCCTTTCTGAGCAGCAGAAGCGTCCCTGGTGCCAGGAAGCTGGCTGCTGCTGCCTTCCCCTGGTAAGTCATCCCCCTCAACAGTATCCAACTTGGTATACTTGTTTGAAAGGGGGATGTCCGCAGGGGGCCCCTGCACTTCCTGCCTGCCTCTGTTGCTCCGCCTGATGGTCACCCCCTGTGCAGCCCTACCCTGAGGCGTGAACAACTCGCTAAACGTGCTATCCACGAGCCTCTCAGCATCGCGCATGCTCCAAAACTCATCCACCCGCAGCTCGAGCGCCACAATGCGGTCTACAAGTAGCTGCAGCTGGATGCATTTCCTGCACACATGGTCGCCAGGGACACTGGCAGCGTCCCTGACTTCCCACATAGAGCAGGAGGAGCAGAACACGGGTCTGAGCTCTCCTGCCATGACTTACTCCTTTAATTAATCTAAAAATTTATTCAGTACCCCAGTTACAGGTATACTCTAGGGCGCTTTATTTAGCAACTGTCCTCACTACAACACAGAGCCCCTAGAAATTTAACACCACAGAATTCAAGCTTGTAATGAAAAGAGAGAAATACTCACCAACCAATCACTTACCTGCTCCCTGGTGACGTCACACCCCGATTACTTTTTACCTCTCTGCAACTTCCGAGCTCGCAGACTGGAGTTTGGTATGCCTCTCCTGGCCCTGCTGCCGCCTTTTGTACCTCGCCGCCGAGTCTCCCACAGGTCCCGCCTCTCGCTGCCTGCCGCCGCTGCTCTGAGGCCTCTCCTGGCCCTGCTGCCGCCTTTTGTACCTCGCCGCCGAGTCTCCCACAGGTCCCGCCTCTCGCTGCCTGCCGCCGCTGCTCTGAGGCCTCTCCTGGCCCTGCTGCCGCCTTTTGTACCTCGCCGCCGAGTCTCCCACAGGTCCCGCCTCTCGCTGCCTGCCGCCGCTGCTCTGAGGCCTCTCCTGGCCCCGCTGCCGCCTTTTGTACCTCGCCGCCGAGTCTCCCACAGGTCCCGCCTCTCGCTGCCTGCCGCCGCTGCTCTGAGGCCTCTCCTGGCCCCGCTGCTGCCTTTTGTACCTCGCCGCCAAGTCTCCCACAGGTCCCGCCTCTCGCTGCCTGCCGCCGCTGCTCTGAGGCCTCTCCTGGCCCCGCTGCCGCTTTTATTACCTCGCCGCCGAGTCTCCCACAGGTCCCGCCTCTCGCTGCCTGCCGCCGCTGCTCTGAGGCCTCTCCTGGCCCCGCTGCCGCCTTTTGTACCTCGTCGCCGAGTCTCCCACAGGTCCCGCCTCTCGCTGCCTGCCGCCGCTGCTCTGAGGCCTCTCCTGGCCCCGCTGCCACCTTTTGTACCTCGCCGCCGAGTCTCCCACAGGTCCCGCCTCTCGCTGCTTGCCGCCGCTGCTCTGAGGCCTCTCCTGGCCCCGCTGCCGCCTTTTGTACCTCGCCACCGAGTCTCCCACAGGTTCCGCCTCTCGCTGCCTGCCGCCGCTGCTCTGAGCCCTCTCCTGGCCCCGCTGCCGCCTTTTGTACCTCGCCGCCAAGTCTCCCACAGGTCCCGCCTCTCGCTGCCTGCCGCCGCTGCTCTGAGGCCTCTCCTGGCCCCGCTGCCGCCTTTTGTACCTCGCCGCCGAGTCTCCCACAGGTCCCGCCTCTCGCTGCCTGCCGCCGCTGCTCTGAGGCCTCTCCTGGCCCCGCTGCCGCCTTTTGTACCTCGCCGCCGAGTCTCCCACAGGTCCCGCCTCTCGCTGCCTGCCGCCGCTGCTCTGAGGCCTCTCCTGGCCCCGCTGCCGCCTTTTGTACCTCGCCGCCGAGTCTCCCACAGGTCCCGCCTCTCGCTGCCTGCCGCCGCTGCTCTGAGGCCTCTCCTGGCCTTATCTGAGGAAGGATGTTCTTGCCATGGAGGGAGTGCAGTGAAGATTCACCAGACTGATACCTGGGATGGCAGGAATGACGTATGAGGAGAGATTGGGTCGATTGGGCTTATACTCACAGGAGTTTAGAAGAATGAGAGGGGATCTCATTGAAACTTATAAAATTCTAACAGGACTAGACAGACTAGATGCAGGAAGAATGTTTCCGATGGCCGGGGAGTTCAGAACCAGTGGTCACAGTCTAAGGATAAGGGGTAAGCCATTTAGGACAGAGATGAGGAAGAACCTGTGGAATTCTCTACCACAGAAGGCAGTAGAGGCCAATTCATTAAATATATTCAAGAAGGAGTTAGATATATTTCTTAAGGCTAAAGGGATCAAGGGATATGGAGAGAAGGCAGGGAGAGGGTACTGAATTTGGATGATCAGCGACGATCTCATTGAATGGCGGAGCGGGCTCGCGGGGCCGAATGGCCTACTCCTGCTCCTATCTTCTATGTTTCTATGTTTCAAAAATGCTAATGCCTGTTTCAGGTGTGGGCCCTGGACACTTTATCTGCTTTCACCAATACAGTGGGCGGCACATCTCCGGCATGGAATATGCCCACACATGCTGCCCACCATAATGAATGCTTAGACATCCATTTTATGCCTGTAAAATGGGTGCGCCATCAACCAATTTCTAGCCATTGAGTCTGGCGGGCAAGCAATTTTAGATTATGTGTCTACATGGCCTACATCCAGCAGATGCACTACTTATCCTAGTGTACCTTCAGCGGTATGTAGCATCAACGTATCCAGGGATGCTACTTACAATGAATTCTCTCAAGTATTCAACAGTATAGGTAAGCTGATGGACATGTAGGTCAAACTGCATAGTGAATCTGATATTTCTGTTGCTCTGCATAATGGCAAGCAAACATTTCCCCTATGAAACATGATGGAAGCAGCGTTAAAAGAGTTGGAGGATAGTGGTTAGAACAGAAGGCACAGATGACCCTACACCTTGGGTCTCGCCTTCAGCAATCATCCTTATGCTGAAGAACCCTGGCAATATATGCCATTGTGCCAAAATGTGAGCAGCAAACAAAGTAATAAAGTTTGAAGGACATGACACTCCAACTCCGGATGAGATTTCCACAGAGGTAAAGAGGTCATCGGGACATATCTCTAGGAGTAGCTCTTATTATGTAAGTGTATGATTGAGACACGGACAGCAGGAGTTGAACAAAACAAGTCTTTACTGAAAGGAGTCAATCGGGAAACTGAAACTACAGAGGCTTACTAGCGCCTTTTATACAGGGGTGGTCACTGCCGGTACTGCAGTCTGAGACCAGTTATTCTCTTAAAGGTACATACACAACAATTCCTCCCCTTTTAGATAAACAGTACATAACATTCATTTAACAACTAAATGATAACTAATTACAATCACAATTACGGTTGCTAGGTATATTGGTTAAGTTTAAGCAATTATAAGTTTAGTCTTTGAGGAGGCTTCCTGATTCTGTCTGGATAACGCCTCTTTGGGGTATCAGGTTCCTCTGGCAAGGTGGAGTCGGGATCAATGTCGTTGTTTGGTTCATCTGCTTCCAATATCACCGATTCTGCGGTAGCTGCAATTGGTACGTCGATTTCATTACCAGGTGTATCAGATCGTGGTGTGGAGTTGACGTTTTCCAGTGACTCTAGAATCTGGTCAGCATGGCGTCTTACAATGTTCTCTCCAACGTCCACGGCATACATGAGAGGTCCTTGCCGTGTACAAATTGTTCCTGGCTGCCATTTCTCAGTGCGGTAGTCCCGGGCCAAAACTGGTTGACCTATCTTAAAACTCCTGGTCGGCCTTTCATTCATATTCTGAAACTGCCTGTTCTCCACATCTCTTTGGACGTTTGGCTTAACCAAATCCAAGCGGCATCGTAGTCTTCGATTGAAGAACATCATGGCTGGAGTTTGGTTGGTAACCGCATGTGTCGCAAACAAGAAGTTGTCCACCTTGTGTTGTAGGGGTATATCTTCATTACACATTGCCTTGATAGCCTTCTTGAATGTTTGAACAAACCTCTCGGCCAATCCATTAGTGGCTGGATGATATGGGGCAGATGTGTAATGCTTGACACCATTGTTCTTTAAGAACCTCCGGAACTCTTCAGACACAAACTGTGGTCCATTGTCAGAGCAAATCTGTTCAGGCAGCCCATTCCTGGCGAATATGGTTCGTAAAACTGTGATAGTTTTTTCTGTGGTGGTTGAGGACATTTTTATTACATCTGGCCACTTTGAATGTGCATCCACCGCAATTAAAAACATCGAGTCCATGAAGGGACCAGCAAAATCAATGTGCACCC
Organism: Somniosus microcephalus; assembly: GCF_052327205.1. NCBI lineage: Eukaryota > Metazoa > Chordata > Chondrichthyes > Squaliformes > Somniosidae > Somniosus > Somniosus microcephalus. The sequence continues at coordinate 36,043,080 of NC_141003.1, read as the reverse complement.
TTTGCCATGGAGATGAGGGCCACTCCCATGGATGTAGAGGGGCTTGTGGTAGGGCGTTTTGGACCATCTGGCATCCTGCACAGCTCTTGGTCATCTCTTCGATTTCTCTATCGATTCCCGGCCACCACACAAACGCTCTGGCTAAGTTCTTCATTTTTACCCCACCCAGATGACCCTCATGAAGCTCATTGAGCACTCTATCCGTCAACTTAGGTGGAATTACTACTCTGGATCCACACATCAAGGTTCCTCTGCACACTGACAACTGTTCTCTTCTCGGCGAGAATGCTGGCAGCAGTGGTTCGCCATGTGCTGGCCATCCCTTCACCGTTAAATCATAGACCCGTGATAGTGTCGGGTCATTCCGTGTTTCCTTTTCTATGTTTGCATTCATCACAGGGAGACATTCGACTATGGTCGAGTGGAATAACTCCATTGGATCCACTGCAAGGTCTTCTTCTTCCACCGTCGGCAACGGTAGGCGTGACAATCCATCAGCATTCCCATGCTGTTTAGTTCCTTTGTACTCGATGTCATATTGGTGTGCCCCTAGGAAAAGGGACCACTTCTGCAGCCGCTGCGCTGTCATTATCGGTACGCCCTTCTGAGGGTTGAAAATGGAGACAAGAGGTTGATGATCGGTTAGTAGAGTAAATTTTTGACTGTGCAGGTAGTGATTGAACTTCTTCACCCCCCACACTAGGCTGAGGGCCTCTCTGTCAATCTGGGCGTAGTTACGCTCGGCAGAAGTTAACAAGCGTGACGCAAAAGCTATCGGCCTCTCTAAACCATCAAGGAATTTACGTGACAGTACCGCCCCAATGCCGTAGGGAGACGCATCACACGCCAGTCTGATCGGCAGTGCTGGGTTGTAGTGAGCCAATACTTCTCTTGAAGTGATTAAGTCCTTACTCTTCTGAAAGGCCCGCTTACAGTCATTGCTCCATTTCCATGCTACTCCCGTTCGTAGCAGGGCGTTCAGTGGGTGCAGGATTGTCGACAAATTCGGCAAAAACTTATGGTAGTAATTCACCAATCCGAGGAATGACCTCAGTTGCGACACATTTTCAGGCGCTGGGGCCTTAACAACTGCTTCAATTTTGTCAGGGGACTTATGTAACCCCTCTTCATCAATCACGTGGCCACAATACGATATCTGTTTCTTAAAAAACTCGCACTTGGGGCGGTTGGCTCGTAGCCCATGTTCCCGTAGTCTAGTGAGCACCTGTTCTAGGTTGTTAAGGTGTTCACTGTCATCTTCACCTCTCACAAGGATGTCGTCCAAGTAACACTGAGTCCCCAGAATCCCTTGCAGGACTTGTTCCATCGCTCTTTGCCATATCGCCGGAGCCGATGCTACTCCGAATACCAATCGATGATACTGGTAAAGACCTTTGTGAGTGTTTATCGTGAGATACTTCCTAGAGGATTCTTCAACCTCCATCTGCAAATATGCTTGTGCTAGGTCAATTTTTGTAAAACGCTTCCCTCCAGACAGTGAGGCGAAGATGTCTTCTATCCTTGGAAGAGGATATTGTACTGTGTGAAGGAAAGGGTTCACCGTCACCTTGAAATCCCCACAGATGCGAACCTTCCTTGGCTCCTCAGACTTATTGCTTAACGTTTTCTTCATGACAGGAACGATGGGTGTCGCCCACTCGCTCCAGTCGACCTTAGACAACACGCCTGCCTTCTCCAGATTCTCCAGCTCTGCCTCGACGGCTGGGCGAATTGCATATGGTACCGGTCTTGATTTGAAAAACTTGGGAATTGCATTCTCTTCTATTTTTATCGAGGCGGTTACGCCTTTAAGAGTGCCCAGTTCTTGTTGAAATACCTCTTTGGCGTTAGCTAAGATTGTTGACAATCGTCCAGGAGTGACGTCTTCATCTTTTTTACCGTCCACCGTCATTGCATGAATGGAGTGCCAATCTAAGCTTATCTTCCTGATCCATTCACGTCCCAATAACGGTGGTGCACCATTTTGCAGTATGTAGAGATACAATTTCCGTATTTTCTTGCCGTTGTACTCGACAGGCACCCTTATTTTTCCTCTGGGGTATACTTTTTGCCCCGTATACGTCGTCAAGACGATGGATGTCTCTCTCAAGGGTATGTGTGAGAATAGCCGCTCGTAGTCTCGTCGATTCATGACGGTTAGCGCTGATCCTGTATCCAATTCCATTTTAACTTGGGACCCTGCTATCGTGAGGGTGACCCAAATGGTTCGGTGATCCTCTTTTGCGATTACATTGTGAAGTTTGAGACAGCTTAGTCTCCTGTTCCCGGATTCACTATCGCTCATCTGGTCTTCGGAACTACTCTCCGTCATCTTTTGTACTTTCTTGTACGGTTCCTTCGTAGCCTTTTTGTTGTCGCTGGTCTTCTTCCCAGACCTGCAAACTCGTGCAATGTGTCCCATCTTTCCGCATTGCCTGCATATTTTGTCCTTGGACCAGCAGTCCTTCTGGTCATGGTTAGTTCTGCCGCAGCGATAACATTTTGCAAATCCCCATGTCATTTCGTGGGTGCCGTATTCCTGTGGCTTTTGTTGAATTTCCGCAGCTCCCCTGGCTGCTGCTTCGTACGATACTGCCACGCTGAAAGCCTTATCTAGCGTCAGCTCTTTCTCTGAGAGTAACTTCTTCTGTGTTCCTTCACTCAGGAGTCCACAGACAAATTTGCCCCGTAGTGTATCTGCCAGTCCTGCTCCGAACTGGCAGTGCTTTGATAGCTTGCGTAGTTCCGTAAGGTACTCAGCGTTGCTCTCATCTTTATGCTGAGTTCTCCTGTGGAATTTAAATCTTTCGGCTATCAACAGCGGTGCAGGGTTTAGGTGTTCCTGTAGGACAGCAACAATTTCGTTAAAACTCTGCGCCTTCGGTTTGGCTGGAGTAATCAGGTCCCGCAACAATAGGCCGTACGTTCTAGCGCCCATTAAGTTTAGCAATACCGATGCCTTTTTCTCATCGGCTATTTCGTTTGCCTCGCAATATACCTCGACTCTTTCCACATATGTGGTCCAGTCCTCTGTTGTATTATCAAAGGCAGTGATACAGCCAGTCTTCGGCATCTTGAAAATCTAAAATGGCGCCTCCCATGCTTTGCCTTCTTCCCCGATTTAACAAAATGGCGCCTCCCGCGCTTTGCCTTCTTCCCCGCTGATTAAGATGGTGCCTCCCGTGCTTTTGCCTTCCTCCCCGCTGTTGCTAGCGCTGCTTTCCGCGGTTTCCGTTGCAACCTGCAGCTCCTCGTGGTTTCCTGCGCATTTAATATTTCTTTTTTTTTTTTATTTTCCCGTCGTGGAACAACCCTGTGGGACTCTTGCCTCCCTCTTCTCGGGTCTATACGCAGCCCGGCTTCATAGCACCGGCTGCGCCCTGTGTGCTCCACCCTCTCTCTCTCCTCTTCCCGACAACGCTGCTCGGCCCCGTTGCAAGCCACCCACTCGAGTTCGCGACCGCTGCAGCCCAGGAAGGATCAGTGTACTACCTGCCACCAGCCCGATTAGCTGAAGCACCGTCGACAGGAACCAGGCCCCGCTTTCGACAGCTTCTCCAGCAATCTTCAACTCCGCTAACACAGGGGCGGATGCCCATGGTCGACGCCCGTTTCTACTGCTTCTTTCTTCCTTCTGTCCTCGACCTCTGCTCACTTCGCTGCAGGAATGGATCCCAGGAGGTGGTGCAGACTGTAGGTAAGTTTGTATCTGCTCGTCGCCAGTATTATGTCCGTGTATGATTGAGACACGGACAGCAGGAGTTGAACAAAACAAGTCTTTACTGAAAGGAGTCAATCGGGAAACTGAAACTACAGAGGCTTACTAGCGCCTTTTATACAGGGGTGGTGACTGCCGGTACTGCAGTCTGAGACCAGTTATTCTCTTAAAGGTACATACACAACAGCTCTCAATCCACTGCCATAATTTTGTTGGAAGTGTGGCACGTCTGGCAAAGTTACGTCGCTGTCGGAGTGGGAGAGCCCCAAGGAAATTCCTGGCCCATGTGTTTCCTGAAAGCTGAACTTGGAATCTGGGTATCAACTGTTAGAGTTTGACAAGCTGTTACATCGCAACACCTGTAACACATTGGTCTGAGGTGATATAAAAGGCTAAGTTTCAATATATTTTCTTCAGCAGAGGTACTTCAACATACCATCCAACAGTAACTGCTGATTGGCCTACTCCTGCTCCTGTTCTTATGTACTTCCCATCATGCCCATGTGTTACCCAGCAGAGTTGAGTACAGTATCATGCAAGGAAAGTGCTGTGCAAGAGAAATTCTAAGCCGGTTTTGGATTGCAGTCATGAGCTGTCTGTGTATTGTCTGAGCATACATAGCTGAAATTTTTCTCTACTGCGGTCCCCAGCTTGCCAAAAATTGGATTTCCATCTGACTCGCAGGACAATTAAAAATGAACAGTGACAGCCCCGCAATTAAATATTTATAATTAATGGTGTAACCATTGCAACAGCAATATTTCATTGTTAAAGTGATACAAGTTGAAAGAAGGTATATCTATGTGGAAGGCGATTAAGCAAGGGAACCAGATGGTTTTAGAGGAGGTCAGTGGCCTCACCTTTCCCTTCTGCCCCTATGCTTTTATTTGCCTCCTCCAAGGGATGTCACGATCTTATGATTGCTGAGCCTTACTCAAGTTCAACTTTGTTTCCTTACATTAGGTGCCATCTTGTTGTGCGAGCAGAAAAGTAAGTCTGGATCTACCTTTAGTTGGTGGGAAAGTGTCAGTTTCACCCCACTGTAACCACAACCTATTTTCAGTCAGGACTCATTAGGTATGCCGATCGGGATCCTGCTGGTATCCTTATCACCAAGAGGAAGCCTGCTGCTTTGGAAGAATCATAGAATCTTAGAATCTTACAGCACAGACGGAGGCCATTCGGCCCATCGTGCCTGTGCCGGCTCTTTGAAAGAGCTGTCCAATTAGTCCCTCACCCCAGCTTTCTCCCTATAACCCTGAAAATTAGTTCTCTTCAAGTACATGTACAAGAGGCAAATAAGGCAATGCTGAAGCATGAGGCTCACTGCAGTAAGTGGTGAAAGGATCTTAAAGGGGGAGTAGAGCCCCTAAGATTTTGGAATGGTTTGTACTAAAAGCCTTGGACTGGACTGAGGCCTTACAGCAGGTAATTTTCTGGAGCTATTATGGACAGAGTAGAAGCCACTACTAGGCTCTTTAACTCTGTTCAGCAACCTAGGGGCCTTGCTACCTCTACCCCAGGGCCTAGCGCCACCCAATCCTGGCAGTCATTGGGGTCAACGAGACAGCCGCAGCAAGAAGGAACATTATCTGGAAACACAGGCCCTGATTCTCTGACAACATTTCCATGCAGCAGGTAGTGAAGGGGTGACCTGCAGCCTTCTAAATGGGATGGGAGAGGGTCCTTAAGTTGAGAGTAGGGATGCTACCCAATTTTACACCATTTTCTACACTATCCTGCCCAATTGGGGTAGGATCGCGTAGCAAAATGCACCCCGTAGCCTTCAGATGCTGTGAATTGAAGAAGCACATACACAGTGGCAGGCATGTGCTCAACCTGCACCCCATTGTATATGTCAATAAGTGGCCATACATCATGTAAACTGGTTGTGTTGCAATGCTTTTGTGTGTGAAGCCCTACGCAAGTGTGAATGTACCAAGTATTTCTTGCATTTTGAGTGTGTTCCCTGCGGAGTATTAGCCTCTGCCACTCCCCTCCCTACCCCTAGCCCACCAAGCCAAACTTCCCCAAAGGTTCCCCCCTGCCCGTGCCCTGAATTCACATCTTCCTCTAGTTTTTCTTCTATCTCTCCTCATGCCCTCTCTGAGCTCATCTTGCCGATGAGACCCACCTCCTGCTCCCTTGACCCTATTCCTACCAAACAGCTGACCACCAAACTTCTCTTCCTGGCTCCCATATTAGCTGATATCGTCAATGGTCCCCTCTCCTTAGATACTGTCCCTTCCTCTTCAAATCTGCCGTCATCACCCCCCCTTCTTAAAAAACACACCCATGGTACCTCTGTCCTTGCAAACTATCGCCACATCTCCAACCCCTCTTTCCTCTCCAAAGTCCTTGGCTCCTAAATCCATGCCCATCTTTCCCGCAACTCCATATTTCAACCCCACAGCACAGAACAGCCTTTATCAAAGTCATAAATGACATCCTCTGTGACTGTGACCATGGTAACTTACCGCACCTCATCCTGCTCGACCTAAAGATGGGAGGCTAGCCAGGAGAACATCCTCCGCCAATGCCTCTCCTCCGTCATCCAGCTGGGTGGGACTCCCTCAACTGGTTCCATTCCAATCTATCCAGTCTTAGCCAGGGAATCATCTGTACTGGTTTCACTTCCAGCTCCATTACCTCTGAAGTCCCCCAAGCTCTACCTCACCAACACCTCTCTTGACCCCTCCACTGTCTCTGATTTGTCATGCAGCTTGTCCGACATCAATATTGAACGAGCAGCAATTTCCTCCAATCAAATATAGGGAAGACTGAAGCCATTGGGCTCGATTTTAACTCAGGTGCAGGGAATTGTCGGGTTCCCCGAATTTGGTGTTTCCCACACGAATCTAAATGGGTCTGTGAGATTGATGCAATTTTAACTCAATTGGCCAATTTATTTCCAAAGTGTGGGAAGCCTTGGCAATTGAGTATTTCCAGTCAGAAAGTCGCAGAATATGACGTCATTATTGCTGCTGCTTTTAGGGCCCACAGCAAGCCTTGTGCAGTGTATGTACTTTGCAGAAGGAACTATATTCTGCAGCCCCTGTATACTGCAGTACCAGTAGTGACCACCCCTGTATATAAGCCTGTGTAGTAACTTTTGCATAGTAGTTCCAGGTTGTTTCCACTCAGTAAAGACCTGTTATAACCAACTCCTGCAGTCCGTGTCTCAATTACACACGGACATAATACTGGCGACGAGCAGATCCGAACTTACGTACAGTCTGCACCATCTCATGGGGATCCATCCCTGAAGCGAAGTTATCAGAGGTCGAGGCCAGAAGGAAGAAAGAAAAATAAATAAATAAATAAAACGAACAGAAGAAACGGGCGTCGACCGTGGGCATCCGCCTCTGATTCATCGGAGTTGTAGATTTGCAGGAGAGGCTGTCGAGAGCGGGGCTTGGTTATCCTGTTGATGGTGTTTCAGCTAATCGGGCTGGTGGCAGGTAGTACACTGATCCTTCCTGGGCTGCAGCGGTCTAGAGCTCGATCGGGTGGCTTTTCAATGGGGCCGAGCAGCGTTGTCGGGAAGAGGAGAGAGAGAGAGGGTGGAGCACACAGGGCGCGGCCGGTGCTACGAAGCCGGGCAGCGTACAGACCCGAGAAGAGGGAGGCAAGTGTCCCGCAGGGTTGCTCCGACGACGGGGAAATAATTTTAAAAAAATAGAAGTGCAGAAAGCCGCGAGGAGCTGCAGTTTGCCACGGGAGCCACGGAGAGCGGCGTTAGCAGCAGCGCGGGGGAAGTGCGCGAAGACCATAGGGCATCACCATCAAGGCATAAAATGCCAGCAACAGCGCTAGCAGCAGTGGAGGAGACAGAAGGCGCGGGAGGCGCCACCTTAATCCAGCGGGGAAGAAGGCAAAGCACGGGAGGCGCCATTTTGTTAAATCGGGGAAGAAGGCAAATTTCCAAGATGCCGAAGACTGGCAATATCACTGCCTTCGATAATGCAATAGAAGACTGGACCACGTATGTGGAAAGAGTCGAGGTATATTGCGAGGCAAACGAAGTAGCCGATGAGAAAAAGGCATCGGTACTACTAAACTTAATGGGCGCAAGAACGTACGGCCTATTGCGGAACCTGATTACTCCAGCCAAACCGAAGGCGAAGAATTTTAACGAAATTGTTGATATCCTACAGGAACACCTAAATCCTACACCACTGCTGATAGCAGAAAGATTTAAATTCCACAGGAGAAATCAGCATAAAGATGAGAGCAACGCTGATAACCTTACGGAACTACGCAAGCTATCAAAGCACTGCCAGTTCGGAGCAGGACTGGCAGATACCCTAAGGGACAAATTTGTCTGTGGACTCCTGAGTGAAGGAACCCAGAAGAGGTTACTCACAGAGTCACAGAAATCACAGAAACCTCACAGTGCAGATAGAGGCCATTTCGGCCCATCGAGCCTGCACCGACACATATCCCACCCGATCCCCGTAACCCCTACACCAACAGTCATAGAGTCATAAAGTTATACAGCACAGAAAGAGGCCCATCGGCCCATCGTGTCTGCGCCGACCATCAATCCCTGTCCAGTCTAATCCCATTTTCCAGCATTTTGTCCATAGCCTTGTATGCAATGGCATTTCAAGTGCTCATCCAAATGCTTCTTGAATGTTATGAGGGTTCCTGCCTCTACCACCCTTTCAGGCAGTGAGTTCCAGATTCCAACACCCTCTGGGTGAAAAAGTTCCTCCTCAAATCCCCTCCAAACCTCCTGCCCCTTACCTTGAATCTATGCCCCCTTGTTATTGACCCCCCTACTAAGGGGAAAAGTTCCTCTTTATCTACCCTATCTATGCCCCTCATCATTTTGTACACCTCAATCAGGTCCCCCCTCAGCCTTCTTTGCTCCAAGGAAAACAACCCCAGCCTGTTTAGTCTTTCTTCATAGCTAAGGCGCTCCATCCCAGGTAACATCCTGGTGAATCTTCTCTGCACCCCCTCCAAAGCAATCACATCCTTCCTATAGTGAGGCGACCAGAACTGCACACAGTACTCCAGCTGTGGCCTCACCAGCGTTTTGTACAGCTCCATCATAACCTCCCTGCTCTTATATTCTATGCCTCGGCTAATGAAGGCAAGTATCCCACCCTATCCCCGTAACCCCACGTATTTAATCCCCCTACCACGAAGGGTCAATTTTATCATAGCCAATCAACCTAACCCGCACATCTTTGGACTGTGGGAGGAAACCGGAGCACCCGGAGGAAACCCACGCAAACACGGGGAGAATGTGCAAACTCCACACAGACAGTCACCCGAGGCCGGATTCGAACCCGGGTCCCTGGCGCTGTGAGGCAACAGTGCTAACCACTATGCCACCGTACTCTCAGAGAAAGAGCTGACGCTAGATAAGGCTTTCAGCGTGGCAGTATCGTACGAAGCAGCTGCAAGGGGAGCTGCGGAAATACAGCAAAAGCCACAGGAATACGGCACCCACGAAATGACACGGGGATTTGAAAAATGTTATCGCTGTGGCAGAACAACCCATGACCAGAATGACTGCTGGTCCAAGGATAAAATATGCAGGCAATGCGGAAAGATGGGACACATTGCACGGGTTTGCAGGTCTGGGAAGAAGACTAACGACAACAAAAAGGCTAATAAGGAACAGTACAGGAAAGTACAAAAGATGACGGACAGTAGTTCCGAAGACCAGATGAGCGATAGTGAATCCGGGAACAAGAGACTAAGCTGTCTCAAACTTCACAACATAATCACAAAAGAGGATCACCGAACCATTTGGGTCACCCTCACGATAGCAGGGTCCCAAGTCAAAATGGAATTGGATACAGGATCAGCTCTGACCATCATGAATCGACAAGACTACGAGCGGCTATTCTCACACATACCCTTGAAAGAGACATCCATTGTCTTGAAGACATATACGGGGCAAAAAGTATACCCCAGAGGAAAAATAAGGGTGCCTGTCGAATACAACGGCAAGGAAATACAGAAATTGTACCTGTACATACTGCAAGATGGTGGACCACTGTTATTGGGACGTGAATGGATCAGAAAGATATGTTTAGACTGGCACTCCATTCAGGCACTGACGGTGGCTGGTAAAAAGGATGACGACGTCACTCCTGGACAATTGTCAACAATCTTAGCTAACGCCAAAGAGGTATTTCAACAAGAACTGGGAAATCTTAAAGGCATAACCACCTCGATAAAGATAGAAAAGAATGCAATTCCCAAGTTTTTCAAAGCAAGACCGGTACTATATGCAATTCGCCCAACCGTCGAGGCAGAGCTGGAGAATCTGGAGAATGCAGGCGTGTTATCTAAGGTAGACTGGAGCGAGGGGGCGACACCCATTGTTCCTGTCATGAAGAAAATGTTAAACAATAAGTCTGAGGAGCCAAGGAAGGTTCGCATCTGTGGGGACTTCAAGGTGACGGTGAACCCTGTCCTTCACACAGTACAATATCCTCTTCCGAGGATAGACGATATTTTCGCCTCACTACCTGGAGGGAAGCGTTTTACAAAAATTGACCGAGCACAAGCATATTTGCAGATGGAGCTTGAAGAATCCTCTAGGAAGTATCTCACGATAAACACTCACAAAGGTCTTTACCAGTATAATCGACTGGTATTCGGAGTAGCATCAGCTCCAGCGATATGGCAAAGAGCGATGGAACAAGTCCTGCAAGGGATTCCGGGGACTCAGTGTTACTTGGACGACATCCTAGTGACAGGTGAAGATGACAGTGAACACCTTAACAACCTAGAACAGGTGCTCACTAGACTAAGAGAACATGGGCTACGAGCCAATCGCCCCAAGTGCGAGTTTTTTAAGAAACAGATATCGTATTGTGGCCACGTGATTGATGAAGAGGGGTTACATAAGTCCCCTGACAAAATTGAAGCAGTAGTTAAGGCTCCAGCGCCTGAAAATGTGTCGCAACTGAGGTCATTCCTCGGATTGGTGAATTACTACCATAAGTTTTTGCCGAACTTGTCCACAATTCTGCACCCACTGAACGCCCTACAACAAACTGGAGTAGCATGGAAATGGAGCGATGAATGTAAGCGGGCCTTTCAGAAGAGTAAGGACCTAATCACTTCAAGAGAAGTATTGGCTCACTACAATCCATCACTACCGATAAGACTGGCGTGTGATGCGTCTCCCTACGGCATTGGAGCGGTACTGTCACATAAATTCCTTGATGGTTCAGAGAGGCCGATAGCTTTTGCGTCATGCTCGTTAACTTCAGCCGAGCGTAACTACGCCCAGATTGACAGAAAGGCCCTCAGCCTGGTGTGGGGGGTGAAGAAGTTCAATCACTACCTGCACGGTCAGAAATTTACTCTACTGACTGATCATCAACCTCTTGTCTCCATTTTCAACCCTCAGAAGGGCGTACCGATAATGACAGCACAACGGCTGCAGAGGTGATCCCTTTTCCGAGGGGCACACCAATATGACATCGAGTACAAAGGAACTAAACAGCATGGGAATGCTGATGGATTGTCGCGCCTACCATTGCCGACGGTGGAAGAAGCACCTGCAGTGGATCCAGTGGAGATATTCCACTCGACCATAGTCGAATGTCTCCCTGTGACGAATGCAAACATAGAAAAGGAAACACGAAATGACCCGACACTCTCCTGTGTCTATGATTTAACGGTGAAGGGATGGCCAGCACATGACGAACCACTGCTGCCAGCATTCTCGCCGAGAAGAGAACAGCTGTCAGTGTGCAGAGGAACCTTGATGTGTGGATCCAGAGTAGTAATTCCACCCAAATTGAAGGATAGAGTGCTCAATGAGCTTCATGAGGGTCATCTGGGAGGGGTAAAAATGAAGAACTTAGCCAGAGCGTTTGTGTGGTGGCCGGGAATTGATAGAGAAATCGAAGAGATGACCATGAGCTGTACAGGATGCCAGAAGGTCCAAAACGCCCCACCACAAGCCCCTCTACATCCATGGGAGTGGCCCTCATCTCCATGGCAAAGGGTGCACATTGATTTTGCTGGTCCCTTCATGGACTCGATGTTTTTAATTGCGGTGGATGCACATTCAAAGTGGCCAGAGGTAATAAAAATGTCCTCAACCACCACAGAAAATACTGTCAGTCTTACGAACCATATTCGCCAGGAATGGGCTGCCTGAACAGATTTGCTCCGACAATGGACCACAGTTTGTGTCTGAAGAGTTCCGGAGGTTCTTAAAGAACAATGGTGTTAAGCATTACACATCCGCCCCATATCATCCAACCACCAATGGATTGGCTGAGAGGTTCGTTCAAACATTCAAGAAGGCTATCAAGGCAATGTGTAATGAAGACATACCCCTACAACACAAGGTGGATAACTTCTTGTTTGCCTACCGGAATGCGACACATGCGGTTACCAACCAAACTCCAGCCATGATGTTCTTCAATCGAAGACTACGATGCCGCCTGGATTTGGTTAAGCCAAACATCAGAAGAGATGTGGAGAACAGGCAGTTTCAGAATATGAATGAAAGGCCGACCAGGAGTTTTAAGATAGGTCAACCAGTTTTGGCCCGGGACTACCGCACAGAGAAATGGCAGCCAGGAACGATCTGCACACGGCAAGGACCTCTAATGTATACCGTGGACGTTGGAGAGAGCATTGTAAGACGCCATGCTGACCAGATTCTAGAGTCACTGGAAAACATCAATTCCACACCACGATCCGATACACCTGGCGATGAAACCGAAGTACCAATTGCATCTACCTCAGAATCTGTGATATTGGAAGCAGACGAACCAAACAACGACGTTGATCCCGAATCAACTTTGCCAGAAGAACCTGATACCCCAAAGAGGCGTTATCCAGACAGAATCAGAAAGCCTCCTCAAAGACCGAACTTATAATTGCTTAACTTCAACTAATGTATCTAGCAACTGTAATTGTAAATATGTTATTTAATTATTAATCGAATATTATGTACTGTTTAGCTAAAAGGGGAGGAATTGTAGTGTATGTACTTTGCAGAAGGAACTATATTCTGCAGCCCCTGTATACTGCAGTACCAGTAGTGACCACCCCTGTATATAAGCCTGTGTAGTAACTTTTGCATAGTAGTTCCAGGTTGTCTCCACTCAGTAAAGACCTGTTATAACCAACTCCTGCAGTCCGTGTCTCAATTACACACGGACATAATACCTTGCTTCTTCTGCAGGCTTCCAAGCTTCACCATTGAGGTGGCACAGGAGCCTGCAGGAGTAATGGCCAGCGGGAGGGCAAGAGCTACCCCCAAATTTGATGAGGCTTCACTCCAGGCATTGCTGGATGGTGCTAGGGCCCACAGGGAGGTCCTGTTCCCTTCTTCAGGGAGGAAGAGGCCTCCCAGTCAGACCAAGGCTGTGTGGCTACAGGTGGCTGGTGAAGTCAACTCCTTGGGGCTCACATGGCGCACCTGGATACAGTGCAGTAAAAGAATCCATGACCTTCATCGCTCTGGAAAAGTAAGTACTGTATGAAGTTTCCATCACCCTCAATCTGATCTCCATTGCCTTTCCTCACCAGCACTCAGCTTTAGCAATCTCTTCCTCCACATCCCACTTGACACTCACGTCCATGCACCCTTACCCATTCCCTCTCTCTCTATGCTCACATTCACTTAACTATTCCACCATGCAGCCCTCACACTCCCTCTCAACTCTGATGCTTTGAATACAACTGACAACACACAGGGAGGGCCCTTGGTATTGCAACCTCACTCCACCTTTGTCTCCTTCTAAGTATCTATGCTATGCAATCTCTGCACTCACTCCTTCATTCTCACTCAACCTCCACTTGTCTCCCTCATTGCAGGAAAAGAGAGCTCACAACAGGAGAGAGTGAGCCAGGACAGGAGGAGGGCCACCCTCATCAGCCCAGCTCACCTCCTGGGAGGAAAGCGTCCTGGAGATTGTCGGGGCTGACATAGATGCGGAAGTTGGGGAAGGAGAGACAGGTGCATCCCCGCAAGCTGGTGCCAGAATAGTTTTCCATCTCTCTCATTGGCATTGCATGAGTCGCTGATAATGATTCTGAAGCTACATCATATAGACTTATGATCATCTGCACAATGCAATGTGCATGTAACCTTGGCATCACATCTCTAACTTTTTCCTTGACTCCCCCACAGGACCATCGAGAGCCCCCGTCCCCAGTGTGCAGGAGGAAGAGGCTGAGCAGCCAGACTCCTCAGAGGAATCTACAACCTCTGAGGGCGCAGCGTCAGCAGAAATAATTGCACCCAGCACCAGCACAGACACTCACACCTCGGTGGGACCTTTGGGACATAGAGTAGAGTTGTCACCTGGTGTATCACAGCTCACAAGTGAGCATCAGCAGATTGTGGAGCCAGGGACAGCAGTGGACAGTCCTCTGCCAGCTCGGCTCAGCTGCATGTTGACCCTCTGCCTCTGGGTCCATCCGTAAGATCAGAGGTGATGGAACTCTAGGCACAGATGCAGGAGTCTCTGGCAGGTTTTGTCTCTAGGGTCGCTGTGAGTGTGGAGCGAATGGAGGAGTCCATCGCTAACATAAGCAGAGCATTTGTGGAGTCATTGGCGCATGAGCGCATCAACATGGAAAGGATGGCTACCTACGTGGAAATGATTGCTGCCTCCGTGGTAAGGCTGGCTACGATAGAGGAGAGGAGGGCTACGGCCATGGAGGAGGTTAGTCGCCAGGGTATGGAAAACATAGTGGCCTAGAAATTCAGTAGGCTTTGCGCCCAGTTTTCACCCAAAGAGGGCTTTTGCGCCACTAGCTGAGCTTTCGCCGATATTCAGCGCTGCGGTAATGGCGGCGTTAGCCAGTAGCGCTGCGCCGCCACCAATGACGTCATCGGTGTGCGCAGTGCCCCGCTACCGCCCCACTACCAGCCCGACCGCCATATTTAGTTGCGGCCGCCTCTTCCGCAACGGCCGCAAACAGCGATCAGAAAACGGGGCCGTACTGTAGCCTTAGTAGGGCGCTTTAAGGTGGAGGTGCGGCCGGCCGCTTTTTCGGCGGCCACCTGCCCGCACCTCCTTCCCCGGCCTCCTCCACCTCCCCCCCCCCCCGCGGCATTGCCGGCTGCTTTCCGTGAACCCGGCACTTCTCCGTGGTGCCGGGCTCATTTGCCGGCACTATCCAGCGGCGATCTCCCCGTTGCAGGCACCTCCCCCTTAAGAGAAGGAGGAGGCCTGCAGTACCGCAGCCTGCCGCTCCGCAGCGGGTGGCGCAGCGGCGCCTAGAGCACTGAAATTCAGTTTCAGCGCCCCAAGCGGGGGCGGGCACACCCTGGAATAGCGCCCGGTTCCGACTTGGGGCGCAAAAACGGAATATCTGACGGGCGCAACTGGCTCCGCGCTCAGCGCTAACTTTTGGGCGCACGCCAGCTGACGGGCCCAAAGTGAATTTCTAGGCCCGTGAGTTTTCAGAATAGAATGGCATCTCTTGAGGAGCGATGGGCATCTATTGAACAGAGAAACCAGACCTTCATGGAAGTCCTTCTGAGTAGGACTGCCATTGCAGATACGGGTCCCCATGGCCCCCCTGATGTGCAGCAAAGTGCTCTCAAGCCACTTGCAGGCGCGGAGGGGGAGCTGACCCATGAGAGGGAGGTTGGTGGCAGACCTCAAGGAAGTGGGGGTTCCTCTCCAGGCGAGATAGATGGCTCAACCCCTGCACAGCCGCAGGAGCAGCAGACTGTTGACATGCCCTCACAGGCTCGCCACCCCAGAGGACGCCCGCCAAAGGTGTCGAGACAGGAGCAGCAGGAAAGTGAGGAAGGGGCCTCCACATCTGTTGAAGCCACAGGGGAACCAGTACATAGGAGCACGCGTAAGAGGAAAATAAGGCACAAATAGTCACAAGGGTAGTCACTTGGGTGAAATGTGTATTCTGTAAAAATGCCATCAGTTGTTTGTTTTGCATAAAAATTCTGATGACAACTTCTGCAGTTGTGGCGTGTGTCATTTCGCGAATAGGGCTGGAGGTCCTCTAATGCCAAGAAGGGAAGGAAAAAAAGGCCTCCCATGCTTCTGGTAGATGCCTCAGTTGAGGAAGCGCTGAGTGAGGGTGGCGAGAGGGGTTTCGCAGGAGGCCACACTGGAGAAGTGTGTGAGGCTCCAACCTTCCACAGGTGTGGTTAAGCCTGGTAAAAGTTGCCCCAGGCCTGAAACAACAAAGTCCTGCCACCTGCAAATGATGGCTGATCAAATCTCCTCTTTAATGGTTGACCTGCAGCTGATAGTCAGCAAGCCAATAGTGCTCACTCCAGGTTTCACAGGCATGATCCCCACCAGGCGTGTTTTACGTGGGAAAAGGGTTAAAAATGCAAGGGCCTGTCAGACACACCTGGGTTAAAATGGCTAGGTGTCGGGAACCAGGCGGGGGGTGGGGGGGTGGTCCCGACCCCCAGGTTTTGCGATTTTAACCCCCCACACGCCTCAAAGCCCGCCTGACGGTTGAGTTAAAATCGAGCCCATTGTCTTCCATCCTCGCCACAGACTCCGTTCCCTAGCCATTGACTCCATCCCTCTCCCTGGCATCTGTCTGATGCTGAACCAGACCATTCGCAACCTTGTTGTCATATTTGACCCTGAGATGTGCTTCCAACCCCATAGCCGCTCCATCACCCATCTCCGCCCCTGCCTCAGCTCATCTGATGCTGAAACCCTCATTCATGCCTTTGTAACATCTAGACTTGACTATTCCAATGCTCCTGTGGCCGGCCTCCCAGCTTGCACCCTCTGTAAACTTGAGCTCATCCAAAACTCTGCTGCCCTATCCCAGCTTGCAGGAAGTCCCGTTCATATGCCAACCCATGCCTCCTAACCTACATTGGCACCCGGTCTGTCAACACCTCGATTTAAAAATCTCATCCTTATTTTCTAATCCCTCTATGGTCTCGCTCCTCCCTATCTCTGTAACCTCCTCCAGACCTACAACCCTCCAAAACCCCTGTGTTCCTCCAATTCTGGCCTTTCGCGTCTCCAATTTTCATCACTCCACCATTGGTGGCTGTGCCATAAGCTCTGGAATTCTCTCCCTAAACCTCTTTGCATCTCTATCTCTCTTTTCTTCTTTAAGTTGCTCCTTAAAACCTACCTCTTTGACCAAACATTGGATCACCTGTCCTAATATCTCCTTATTGAACCAGGGGACCAACCCTGGTACAATAAGGAGTGTAGAAGAGCATGCCAGGAGCAGCACCAGGCGTACCTAAGAATGAGGTGCCAACCTGGGGGAAGCTGTAACACAGAACTACATGCATGCTGAAAAGCAGAAGCAGCATGCTATAGACAGGGCTAAGTGATCCCACAATCAACAGACCAGATCAAAGCTCTGCAGTCCTGCCACATCCAGTCGTGAATGGTGGTGAACCATTAAACAACTAACAGAAGGAGGAGGCTCCATAAATATCCCCATCCTCAATGATGGTGGAGCCCAGCACGTGAGTGCAAAAGACAAGGCTGAAGCATTTGCAACCATCTTCAGCCAGATGTGCCGAGTGGATGACCCATATCGGCCTACTCCTGAGGTCCCCACCATCACAGAAACCAGTCTTCAGCCAATTTGATTCACTCCACGTGATATCAAGAAATGGCTAAGCGCACTGGACACAGCAAAGGCTATGGGTCACTGGTAAGGCCAGCATTTATTGCGCATCCCTAATTGGTCTTGAGAAGGTGGTGGTGAGTCACCTTCCTGAACCGCTGCAGTTCCTTTGGTGAAGGTACTCCCACAGTGCTGTTAGGGAGGGAGTTCCAGGATTTTGACCCAGCAACGATTAAAGAACGGCGATATACTTCCAAGTCAGGATGGTTTGTGACTTGGAGGGGAACTTGCAGGTCATGGTGTTCCCAAAGTGCCTGCTGCCCTTGTCCTTCTAGGTGGTAGATGTCGAAGACGCTTTGGCGAGTTGCTGCAGTGCATCTTGTAGATGGTACACACTGCAGCCACGGTGCGCCGGTGGTGGAGGGAGTGAATGTTTAAGGTGGTGGATGGGGTGCCAATCAAGTGGGCTGCTTTGTCTTGGATGGTGTCGAGCTTCTTGAGTGTTGTTGGAGCTGCGCTCATCCAGGCAAGTGGAGAGTATTCCAGCATGCTCCTAACTTGTGCCTTGTAGATGGTGGAAAGGCTTTGGGAGTCAGGAGGTGAGACACTCGCTGCAGAATACCTAGCCTCTGACCTGCTCTTGTAGCCACACTATTTATGTGGCTGGTCCAGTTAAGTTTCTGGTCAATTGTGACCCCCAGGATGTTGATGGTGGGGGATTCAGTAATGGTAATGCTGTTGAATGTCAAAGGGCGGTGGTTAGACTCTCTCTGAATGTCATGCAGGTCTTGCTGCATGCGGGCATGGACTGCTTCATTATCTGAGGAGTTGCGAATGGAACTGAACACTGTGCAATCATCAACGAACATCCCCACATCTGACCTTTGATGGAGGGAAGGTCAGCAGTTGAAGATGGTTGGGCCCAGGACACTGCCCTGAGGAATTCCTGCAGTGATGTCCTGGGGCTGTGATGCTTGGCCTCCAATAACCACAACCATCTTCCTTTGTGCTAGGTATGACTCCAGCCAGTGGAGAGTTTTCCCCCTGATTCTCATTGACTTCAATTTTACTAGGGCTCCTTGATGCCACAGCCAATCAAATGCTTCCTTGATGTCAAGGGCAGTGACTTGCTGCCAGGTATGCTGCACTGTTCTCCCCTTTGCACCCAACTCATGCAACAGCAAATCTACTTTGACAGCAAACAAACAGAGTGTTGAGGTTTTGCCCCACATTGTCACTTGCTCACAGACTTTTGAAAAGTAGAAAAATACATTTTAAATAGGCTCCAATTATTTTTTTTGCCCCTACAAATAGTAAATTACCTTTTAGTGATCCAATCCTTTAAATTTTATGAACAGCTCTTTAAGGATCTTATGACAAGCAATTGTCAATCCCACCTTTGGCAACCTCCCAGCTCAACACCCAATATGAGCTGAGAGCTGAGAATGCCTAATAAATCAGTGCCAACTGTGGAAAATCTCAATGGGAAGTTGGCAAAGATAAAACCTGCTCTAGTCCTCATGATTTGGTGCCAGACTGGAAAATGTACACTTTGGCATTGAAGTTTCTGTGTAAGCAGCTGAAAACTGGACTGTGTGAGAAAACATCAGCTGGGTGACAAGTGTAAAGTGTACACATAATGCAGATAACATGCTGTATGAATGCTTTCATGTTACTAAGTATAATGTAATTACAATTGGATTGAAAGTTTAGAACCACGCCAGCGGCATTAGGTACAAGAAAGGAACAGAATACAAATAATTACCATGAATAAATCTGTGCTGACAGATGTGGAAAGGTGTGGTGCAGAATTGCCCAAAGCATTCACCAGAGGTGCATTTTAATGTTCAGATCCAATAATTTCGCAACTTCTGTAGAAAGTGCTTAATCATTATTTGGTAACTAATAGATTTCAGAATTTAAATGTTGGCAAGCACTGAGGATTTTGATATTGTGCTGCACCAATAGAACTATAAAGAGCCACAATAATGGCTCAGTGGGGAAATCACATGATGTGAGGCTGAGCCACACAGGCCAGGAATGTATTAGGGAGCTAAAACTCCATTCCCACTGCACTGGCGATGCTGGCAGGCTTTCCCAGCACATTGTGCACTGT
Source organism: Somniosus microcephalus (assembly GCF_052327205.1). Classification (NCBI taxonomy): domain Eukaryota; kingdom Metazoa; phylum Chordata; class Chondrichthyes; order Squaliformes; family Somniosidae; genus Somniosus; species Somniosus microcephalus. The sequence goes on along the minus strand of NC_141003.1, from coordinate 36,023,707 downwards.
TGATGCATGAAGGGGATTTACCCAGGCTTTTCATTATCTCTGCATTTAAATGCAGCTGGTGTGCTCCCAGTGTAATTAACGGCACGCTGAAAGGAGAGATGATCAAGACTTCCTCGGTAGGAGCAGAACTGTGCTGTTGCAGCTCCTTGAAGGTGTAGGGTTCTCAAAATTCCCACATTCCCAAAAGTTATTAATAAGGGTACCCTAAAGGAAATGGCTTCTGGACCTTGTGGCAGAAACCTGCAAGATTGAAAGCAGGACCCTGCAAAAAAGGCAGGTCAAGTTCAAAAAGGCTTTGAAAAACCTGACATGCCTGGGCCTGTGGGAGACTTGTTATTTTTGAAGCCAGACAACTAGATAATACAGAATACGCATTCTTCATTTTGAAACAAATCAACTCAGGAAAGACTTAATCTTGAACCCATCAAACCTTTGCATAAATAATCGCTTACTGTTTAAACTGGCTACCAAGCCAGGAAGATACCGATTCACATTATGCATAACAAACACCGAGATATTAAAGACCATTTAGCAACGGGGCAACCACCCAAAAAGCAATTAAGGTGAACGACTATAATCACCTTAGACGAGCCCGCCAAAATTAGACAAAGAACTAGCCCTGATTTGGCGCGCAGATAACAACCTCCAAAAGAGTATAATTGTAGGCCCACCGGTAACCGAAAAAGGAGGCAAGGGGAGACGAACTGCTACGGAGATGAGCAAGCAGAGAAGGGTAGTGTGGTGAAGCATTGGGGACAAGCAGACACATGCTCAGGTCCAGGTTTACTCGAAACTCAAAGAAGCAGCACGGAACATCGCGACGAGGAGGCACGGTGGGGCAGGCTCGACCGAAGATGACTAGGCCGCAACTGCAGCCTTACACAGGGAACGACCACGAGCACCACGGTAACAAAGGGCCGGGTAAACCATACCTTCAGATCATTACCACTGCACAGGTAACGATTTAGGCCACCGCGACCGAGCCGACACCGAAGACCGCCAACCGAGCCCCAACCACAACAAAGACTCGACGACTAGACCACCACCAGAAGAACAAAACCCAAAGTTTTCCACTCTGCAAGCTAAAGTACCCAACAAAGACTTTACTCCCTATCTCTAACGGAGAAAAGAAGGTACCTACTCGGACAAATCCACAACCGCGCCCTTACCGCATCTGTGGACTCCACCCAACTGAAGAATCTTCGCAGATTCTAAGACTGGGACCAGGTGGCAACAGCAGGCCCCAAAGGACATAAAGAGCGAATCCCAAAACGCAACCGGCTTAATTGACAGGATTCGAACTGTCAAGAAACCCCTATTGGTGAGCATAATCCCTGGCTCTTGTAGTGTAATTTAGCTAGGTATTGGGGGTGGGACAAGGGTAGGGGGATTATTAATGTGATTTTCCCTCGTTGTGCCGTGTGTTCCCCATTCTTAATTAAGTGTACTTTGTATGCCTGTAATCACTCCAGTAATTTAAGTGTGTAATTTTTATTGTGCCTTTAATAAAATACAGTTTTTTTGCACCAAAACCAGTTGTCTACTCCAATTTGTATCGCAGCCTGTACCTAAGTCCAGGGTCTAGAACCACAGGGGTGTGGGAGCGATTCAAACCGTTCAAAAACAGTCAGGGGCAAGCTGACTGCGTACACCAAAACCCCTACACAGGAGTGCCTGCACTTCCTGTTGGCAGCCAAACTTGCAATTGGCCATTTTCTGTGCTGTGATGAGGCAGGAGGCTGCTAACGCCCAGGGACCAGGGAGGATGGCCTACATCAGGCAATGTATTTCGGATAGTGGAATCTAGCAGTAAAGTTGAAAACGAATAAAAGGGAATGACTAACCATCCAATAAGGAGAGGGCTGGGCCTATTTGGATGACCCCTCTGTTTGAACAGCTTGTTGGCATTCTGTGTGTGGGTTCACATAGGATGACTTGCCCATTTGGGTAAAGTACTGAGTGGTTGCTAGTGCTCTTGGAACTGTATCCCAGTGGGAGCCATTCTTTTTGTTAAGATAAAGAAAGAAGGCAGAGTTTAAACTTCATTCATTCTGAAAGTTTTCCATCTCTTATCTCGACAACATTTTCTGCCATTTCTTTTCCTTCCCCTCCTTGCTTGCAGGTGGTGCCCAGCAGGACTTTATCCATGTTATTATTTTTCACATGTGAGCATTGACATCCATCAGTGGAAGGCTATTACCCCATTTGATGGAGCATCACATGGAGCCTGAACCCGTCCTTAATTGGCGTACCCATACAGCAACAGGAACAATGCACTGGTAAGTCATCAAATAAAGAAAAATACAGAAATCTGAAGACATTGTGGATCCCCTGAGCCATCCTCACAGACCCCAATTTGAAAACCTACAAAGTAGGGACATTGGGGCAGATCTTGACTTTGTGGGATAGTGTAAAACGGGTGATAGTGAATCGGCAGCCCATTTTACAAATTTCCCTATTTCAATTTCTATTTCCATTTGGTCGATATCAAAAACCATTACAATTGCTTCTTACTTCATTGACTTGCATTATGTCATTCTTTTAGTCGAAATGCTCAAGCTGCTAAGGATCACAGGGATCTTTACTTACGTCTCTTCACTATTATGTTCCTACATCTCATTGCAATCACTGGTTCATTTTGCTCTTAAATTACAAATTATAGGAATCTATCAAGAACAAACAGATACAGTAGGGTCAAATTCATTTACTTTCCTTAAAATTTTAAAACATCTTTTCTTCGGAAGCAGAAGAAGTAAAAAGATATTTTTAGGAAAAATCTTTATATAGTAATAGGGGATTTGAACCTTTATCTTTGTATCCATGAGTGTGTCTCCCATATTTTCTTCCCTGATGCAAATTTGATGTATAAAGCGGTTTGGGCTTTTTCCCCTCTAACTAACCATTCTCCCTCCTGAAGCCATTGACCCCTTGCTGGGTTTCGGTTCCACGGGTACTGGTACTGTTTGCCCTCAGCTACTTTGCCTAAATGTGAGCCTCAACAGTGAATGTCAGCAAAGCTTTGACTGTGGAAGGCATCAGAACCAAAGTTGATGTTGCCCTCACTTCATAACCACACACAAACTTCCAGGAGAGGCCGCCGGGTGGTGATTATGACCCTGGGTAATGTTCCCCTCCTTTGATTCATGGCACTCGGGGCAATTACACAGACCCAATCACGGAAGCTTAAATCAACTAATTCAGCCTAGGTTGGCTATTGAACTTGGGAACTTCCTGTTCAATATTACTCAGCTTCTTTAAATACATTCACTGAGCTGTTGAGAGAGACACTTGTAATGTATATACCTTTAAGGGGGGAACTATCTTTTACAGCTCATGTATACTGCAGTACCGGCAGTGACCACACCTGTATATAGTACTGAGTAGTAATCTGTACAGAGCAGTTCCAGTGTGAGCCACGTTGAGTAAACAACTGTTGTACCGTTCTCCTGCAGTCTGTGTCTTATTATACACAGCCACAACATTGGCGACGAGGCAAGTTCGAACCTACCTGCAACTCTGCATCACCTCCCGGGGATTCGTTCCTGGAGATCAGTGGATTGGAGGTCAAGGCCAGAGACTCGGGCGTTGACCACGGGCAACCGCCCAGTCATCCAGCAGGGACTCGAGAATTGCGGGGGAGGCTGTCGAGAGCCAGGCTTGGCTTTCCAGTCGAGGTGGTCCAGCGAAATGGGCTGGCAACAGGTAGTGCGCAGACCCTTCCCGGACAGCGGCGAGCTAGAGCCCGACCGAGCGGCACAGCAAAGGGCCGAGCAGCATTGACGGGGGAGAGAGAGAGAGGGCAGAGCGCACAGGGTGCAGCTGGTGTTCAGGGGCCAAGCAGCGTCGAAGAGAGGGAGAGAGAGAAGCGCTGAAACCCGCGAGGCACCGCCATTGCCACGAGGACCGCCGAGAGCGGCATTGGCAGCAGCGCAGGAGAAGCGCGCGAAACCTACAGTGTGCTGCCATTGCCACGAGAACCGCCGGGAGCGGCGTTGGCAGCAGCGGGGGAGGAAGGAAAGCACGGGAGACGCCATTTTAAGCCATTGGGAGATGCCATTTTAAACCACACCCAAAATGCCGAAGAATGGCAGTATCACCGCATTTGACAATGAAGTCGAAGATTGGACTACATATGTCGAACGAATAGAAGTATACTGCAAGGCAAATGAGGTGTCAGATGACAAGAAAGCGTCGGTATTGTTCAATTTAATGGGTGCAAAGACGTATGGTTTATTACGAAATCTAGTAACCCCAACGAAGCCAATGGAAAAGAGTTTCGAAGACATAGTAACGATACTACAGGAACATTTAAACCCCACACCACTGCTGATAGGAGAAAGATTCAAGTTTCACAAACGGAACCAGCAAAAGGATGAAAGCAATGCTGATTATTTAACAGAACTGCGCAAACTATCGAAACACTGCCAGTTTGGAGCGGGACTGGCAGATACCTTAAGGGACAAGTTTGTGTGTGGGCTTCAAAGTGAAGGAACCCAGAAATGGCTTTTATCTGAAAAGGACCTTACGCTGGAAAAGGCTTTCAGCATTGCGGTATCATATGAAGCAGCAGCACGGGGCGATGCAGAGATACAACAGAGACCGCAAGAATATGGCACAAACGAAATGTCATATGGAACAGAGAAGTGCTATCGCTGCGGCAGAACAACACATGACCAGAATGATTGCTGGTTCAAAGACAAAGTGTGCAGACAGTGTGGAAAAGTAGGAGACATAGCACGAGTCTGCAGGTCGGGAAACAAAACCAGCAATAAGAAACCTACCAAAGAAAAGTACAAGAAAGTACATAAGATGACGGAGAATAGTTCAGACGAACAAAAGAGTGATAACGACTCCGAAAGCAGGGAACTGAGTTGTCTGAAACTACATAATGTGATCACAACAGAGGATCACCGAACCATTTGGGTCACTCTCAAGTTAGCAGGAGTCTAGGTAAAGATGGAATTGGACACAGGATCAGCCCTAACAGTCATAAACCGACGGGACTACGAGCGGCTATTCTCACACATACCCTTGAGAGACACAAAAATTATTTTGAAGACGTACACAGGGCAAAAAGTCTACCCCAAAGGAAAAATAGGGGTGACCGTTATATATAATGGCAAGGAAACACCAAAACTAGACCTGTATGTATTGCAAGATGGAGGACCACCATTACTGGGACGTGAATGGATCCAGAAAATACAACTGGATTGGCATTCCATACAGGCACTGACTGTGGCTGACAAAAAGGATGACGACGTCACACCTGGGCGACTGTCAAAGATCCTAACTGACGCGAAAGAAGTGTTCCAGCAAGGACTCGGAACACTAAAAGGCACCCAGCGACGATTAAAATTGAAGAAAACGCAAGCCCATAATTTCTTAAGGCCAGACCTTATGCGATCCGCCCAGCCGTCAAAGCAGAGCTGGAGAGTCTGGAACGTTCAGGTGTACTGTCCAAGGTAGACTGGAGCGAGTGGGCTACACCCATCGTCCCTGTGATGAAAAAGTCGTTGAGCAGCACGCCTGGGGAACCAACGAAGGTTCGCATCTGTGGGGACTTTAAGGTAACAGTGAACCCGATCCTTCACACCGTACAATATCCACTTCCGCGGATTGAAGATATTATCGCCTCGCTATCTGGAGGGAAACGCTTCACTAAGATTGATCTGGCCCAGGCGTATCTGCAAATGGAGGTAGAAGAAGCATCAAAAAAATACCTCACAATCAACACCCATAAAGGTCTCTACCAATACAACCGGCTGGTATTCGGGGTAGCATCAGCTCCGGCTACTTGGCAGAGGGCAATGGAACGAGTCCTGCAAGGGATCCCAGGGACCCAGTGTTATTTGGACGACATCCTGGTCACGGGCGAAAATGACAGTGATCACCTTGCCAACCTGGAGCAGGTGCTCACTAGATTGCAGGAATATGGGCTCCAAGCTAACCGCCCCAAATGCAAGTTTTTTAGAAAACAGATCTCGTATTGTGGCCACGTTATCGATAAAGAGGGGTTACATAAGTCCCCAGAGAAGATTGAGGCAGTAGTCAAGGCTCCAGCACCGGAAAATGTGTCACAACTGAGGTCATTCCTCGGGCTGGTAAACTGCTACCATAAGTTCTTGCCAAATTTGTCTGTAATACTACACCCACTGAACACCCTACTGCAAACTGGGGTGCCATGGAAGTGGAGTGATGAATGTAGACGAGCTTTCCAGAAGAGCAAAACACTAATCACATCGAAAGAGGTATTGGCCCATTACAACCCGGCATTACCAATTCGGTTGGTATGTGTTGGGTCACCCTACGACATTGGAGCCGTGCTGTCGCACAAATTCTCGGACGGCTCAGAGAGGCCAATATCCTTTGCGTCACGATCACTAACCTCAGCCGAGCGTAACTACGCCCAGATTGACAGGGAGGCCCTCAGCCTAGTGTGGGGAGTGAAAAAGTTCAATCACTATCTGCACGGGCAGAAATTCACCTTGCTGACTGATCACCAGCCTCTTGTCTCCATTTTTAATCCGAAGAAGGGCGTTCCAATGATGACTGCGCAACGACTACAAAGATGGTCACTTTTTCTAGGGGCGCACCAATATGAGATTGAATATAAGGGCACGAAACAGCATGGAAATGCTGATGGGCTATCACGCCTGCCACTGCCTACTGCAGAGGAAGCACCAGCAGTGGATCCTGTCGAAATATTCCATTCGACTATAGTTGAATACCTACCGGTAACTAACGCTTGTATCGAAAAGGAAACCCGAAATGACCCGACACTGTCTCGGGTATCTGATTTGACGGTGAAGGGATGGCCAGCACATGGTGACTCACTGTTGCCAGCATTCTCGACAAGGAGAGGAACAGCTGTCAGTGTGCTGGGGGACCTTGATGTGTGGATCCCGAGTGGTAATTCCACCCAAGTTAAGGGATAGAGTGCTCAATGAGCTTCATGAGGGTCATCTGGGAGGGGTAAAAATGAAAAGCCTAGCCAGGGCTTATGTGTGGTGGCCGGGAATCGATAAACAAATCGAGGACCTGACCAAGAGCTGCTCAGGATGCCAGAAAGTCCAAAATGCACCACCACAGGCCCCTCTACACCCATGGGAGTGGCCCTCATCTCCATGGTAACGGGTGCATATTGATTTTGCTGGTCCATTCATGGACTCAATGTTTTTAATAGCCGTGGATGCGCACTCGAAATGTCTTGAGGTCATCAAAATGTCCTCCACCACCACGGAGAAAACTATTGCTGTCCTACGGACCATTTTTGCCAGGAATGGCTTGCCAGAACAGATTTGCTCCGACAACGGACCACAGTTTGTGTCCGAAGAGTTCCGGAGGTTCTTGAAAAGGAATGGGGTAAGGCATTACACATCCGCCCCGTATCATCCTGCCACAAATGGATTGGCTGAGAGGTTCGTACAAACCTTTAAGAAGGCAATAAAGGCTATGTACAATGACAACATTCCGCTGCAGCACAAGGTGGACAATTTCCTGTTCACCTACCGGAATGCGACACATGCAGTCACCAACCAGGCCCCGGCCATGATGTTCTTTAACCGAAGGTTAAGATCTCGCCTGGATTTGCTCAGACCAAACATATGAAGAGATGTTGAGAGTAAGCAATTCCAGCACATCCATGAGAAGCCAACAAGGAGCTTCAATGTAGGGCAACCAGTCTTGGCCCGCGACTACCGAACAGAAAAATGGCAGCCAGGAACGATATGCACACGGCAGGGCCCACTAATGTACACAGCGGACGTTGGGGAGAGCATCGTGAGACGCCATGCTGACCAGATCCTAGAGTCACAGGAACAAGTCAACCCCATGCCTCGCCCATACGTACCTGGTGATGAACCCGACGTACAGGTCGCATCTACCCCAGAAACAGTAGCATCGGAAGCTGATGAACCAACCGACGACAGGTGGCCAGAATCGCCTCCGCACCAAGAGCAAGACCCTCGGGAAAGGCGCTATCCAGAAAGGATCAGGAAGCCTCCCCAAAGACTGAATATATAAATAGACTATTTTCAGCTAATGTTGCATGTTAAAAGTGTTAATTGTAATTAGTTTGATATTTAATTGTTAAATGAGTGTTATGGTACTGTTAATCTAAAAGGGGAGGAATTGTAATGTATATACCTTTAAGGGGGGAACTATCTTTTACAGCTCATGTATACTGCAGTACCAGCAGTGACCACACTTGTATATAGCACTGAGTAGTAATCTGTACAGAGCAGTTCCAGTGTGAGCCACGTTGAGTAAACACCTGTTGTACCGTTCTCCGCAGTCTGTGTCTTATTATACACAGACACAACAACACTGTCAGTGTTCTGTATAGAGATCCAGATTTACATTTTGACCTTACAAGATAAATGAAGTGTACCATAGAGATGATGGTCATATATTCTGAAATGACTAAATTTGCTTTGCTTATAGTCCTAAATAGATTTGAATCCTACATTTTGTGCTAATTATAAACAGAAACAAGAAACACCATAAGAAGTAAAATACATACCTAGACACAAGATACTGGCATAAAGCCATTTGACCCTTCGAGCCTGCTCTGCCATTTAATATGATCATGGCTGATCCTCTATCTCAATACCATATTCCCCCTCTTTCCCCATACCCCTTGATGCCCCTTGTGTCGAGAAATCTATCTATCTCCTTCTTAAATATATTCAGTGACTTGGCCTCCACAGCCTTCTGTGGTAGAGAATTCCACAGGTTCACCACCCTCTGAGTGAAGAAATTTCTCCTCATCTCGGTCCTAAATGTCCTACCCCGTATCCTGAGACTGTGACCCCTCATTCTTGACCCCCCAGCCAGATGAAACATCTTCCCTGCATCCAGACTGTCTAGCCCTGTCAGAATTTTATACGTTTCAATGAGATCCCCTCTCATTCTTCTAAACTCTAGTGAATACAGGCCTAGTCAACCCAATCTCTCCTCATACGACAGTCCTGCCATCCCAGGAATCAGTCTGGTGAACCTTTGCTGCACTCCCTCTATGGCAAGTATATGCTTTCTTAGGTAAGGAGACCAAAACTGCACACAGTACTCCAGGTGTGGTTTCACCAAGGCCCTGTATAACTGTAGTAAGACATCCTTGCTCCTATACTCAAATCCCCTTGCATAGAAGGCCAACATACCATTTGCCTTCCTAACTCCTTGCTGCACCTGTATGTTTGCTTTCATTATTCTTGGTTACCCTTTATAAAAAATGATAACCTACGATTAAAATTGTTACCTATTATAATAATCGATACTGTACCTCCTTAGCCATGTGGTAGTAAGCTCTTCTGTGTATGATATTTACTGTAGGTGCTTGTGGCAATTTGACATCTGTTCAGAAATAATAAGCAATGTGCAAATGTGCGGTGGTATTGAGAAATAAAATTAATTCTGCGACACATATTTAACCTTTACAAACAAGTAGATTCCTGTTATTATGTGGGCTGGGAAGCTCCTGGAGAAATTATTGCCTTAAGAAAGTTGCACTACTATGGGCAAGTGATCTTTCCCTACTTTGTAACACCTTTTAAGGGATATGAAAAAATATCAATCACTTTGAGTAAAAAAAAATAAGCAAAAAAAAAATTGAATTTATTTTGCGCCATTCACGACCACCGGACATCCCAAAGCGCTTTACAGCCAATGAAGTAATTTTTGAAGTGTAGTCACTGTTGTAAGAAAGGATGAAGTGAGGAGATTAATTCCTTCCAAAGACTATTTGTAATCCATTCTATCCTGAACTGCACCCAGGTCATCTCTCAAGGCTAGGTTCTGCAAAATGTCTCCCTGTTCCAGAGGTAGATAAGACAATACTCCAGGATACCTGTTCGATTTAGATCGTGTTTTATATATCCTAGGCTGAATTTCTTGGCAAAACACTTAAGGTTACATGAAGCGCAAAAGGGAGGTTAAGTTAGTTGAGCCAGCATGGTGGGAAATTCACCATCTAGAGGTATTTGAGAAAAGGCCTGAAACAACTTTTGGGGTTTGCCACAGATTGGCAGGCCAATAAAAGGAAACAACCCATTAAAGTATCAGAAGGGTAAGTGAAAAAAGGCAGATTGTATTGATCAGGAACTTGAATCAGTCAAACATAAACTAGGAATGTCCCAGTGAGCATAGTGAGTATGGTAGTGTAGTTTAGTGGTAATGTTACTGGACGAGACACACCAGATTGGTCCTCAACTAGTAATCTTGTAGAATATGAGTTCAAATCCCACCAGGAGAATTTGAATGCAGTTTTAATTAAAATCTGGTATCGAGAAGCTACTGGATTGTCATAAAAACCCAACTAGTTCATTAGCTTTAGCAAAGGAAACCTAGGGCTAGAAATTCCGAACCAGGCCGCTAAATTTTGAAAAGTAGAAAAAGTAGCGCCAGGTGCTAATGATTCTCTCCTGCTGGGAAATTCAGCTTCAGCGCTCCAAGAGGGAAGTGAGCACTAAATCAAGCGCTAACCATTTCTCTTAGGGCGCTAAAGTCCAAGAGCAGGGCGTAGCAGCAGAGCACTGAACAATTTGGAGCACATTGCTAACTGCATCAGAGGCTGCTTCCCTTGCTTAAAGGGAAGGGCCAATGCTGGTGCACAACCTACTTGTCGGCAGTTCTGCGATGCAAGGCGACCTGCGTGACTGCCGTTACAGCCCCAAACACTCTCACAAAGTGGAGGGCTGGACATCTTGAGCAATAAAACATCAAAAACTTTGAGCAGGCACTAGAGGTGCAAATAATAAAGGTCGGCCTACCTGAAAACCATTCCCTTTAACTAGCGTCCCCAAAGCGGCCAGCCGAGCTGACAACGCCTCCTCCTTTTTTTTCTATTCATCTATGGGATCTGGGCGTCTCTGGCAAGGCCAGCATTTATTGCCCATCCCTAGTTGCCCTTGAGAAGGTGGTGGTGAGCTGCCTTCTTGAACCGCTACAGTCCGTTTGATGAATGTACTCCCACAGTGCTGTTAGGGAGGGAGTTCCAGGATTTTGACCCAGCGATGATGAAGGATCAGCGATATACTTCTAAGTCAGAATGGTGTGTGACTTGGAGGGGAACTTGGAGGTGGTGGTGTTCCCATACGCCTGCTGCCCTTGTCCTTCTAGGTGGAAAGGTCACGGGTTTGGGAAGTGCTGCCGAAGAAGCCTTGGCGAGTTGCTGCAGTGCATCTTGTAGATGGTACACAATGCAGCCACGGTACGCCGGTGGTGGAGGGAGTGAATGTTTAAGGTGGTGGATGGGGTGCCAATCAAGCGGGCTGCTTTGTCCTGGATGGTGTCGAGCTTCTTGAGTGTTGCAGCAGCTGCATTCATCCAGGCAAGTGGAGAGTATTCCATCACACTTGTGCCTTGTAGATGGTGGAAAGGCTTTGGGGAGTCAGAAGGTGAGACACTCACCGCAGAATACCCAGCCTCTGACTGGCTCTTGTAGCCACAGTATTTATGTGGCTGGTCCAGTTAAGTTTCTGGTTAATGGTGACCCCCAGGATGTTGATAGTGGGGGATTCGGCGTGGGTAATATCATTGAATGTCAAGGGGAGGTGGTTAGACTCGCTTGTTGGAGATAGTCATTGCCTGGCACTTCTATGGCGCGAATGTTACCAGCCACTTATCAGTCCAAGCCTGAACATCGTCCAGGTCTTGTTACATGCGGGCATGGACTGCTTCATTATCTGAGGAGTTGTGAATGGCACTGAACGCTGTGCAGTCATCAGCGAACATCCCCATTTCTGACCTTATGTTGGAGGGAAGATCATTGATGAAGCAGCTGAAGATGGTTGGGCGTAGGACACTGCCCTGAGGAACTCCTGCAACATTGTCCTGGGGCTGTGATGATTGACCTTCAACCACCACAACAATCTTCCTTTGTGCTAGGTATGACTCCAGCCTTTGGAGCGTTTTCCCCCTGATTCCCATTGACTTCAGTTTTACTAGGGCTCCTTGATGCCAGACTCGGTCAAATGCTGCCTTGATGTCAAGGGCAGTCACGCTCACCTCACCTCTGGAATTAAGCTCCCTTGTCCATGTTTGGACAAAGGCTGTAATGAGGGCGGGAGCTGAGTTGTCTTGGCGGAGCCCAAACTGGGCATCAGCGAGCAGGTTATTGGTGAGTATGTGCCGCTTGATAGCACTGTCGATGACACCTTCCATCACTTTGCTGATGATTGCGAGTAGACTGATGGGGCGGTAGTTGGCTGGGTTGGATTTGCCCTGCTTTTTGTGGACAGGACATGCCTGGGCAGTTTTCTACATTGTCGGATAGATGCCAGTGTTGTAGCTGTACTGGAATATCTTGGCTAGAGGTGCGGCTAGTCTTATCTGCTCTTCCTCAGCGCAAATGTATAGGTTCTAATGACCATTTTTTCAACATTGGGACTCAGCTCAACACAGCTATTCACAACAGAACCATCCTCCTTCCTTGTTAGTCACTCTCAAGTGGGTAGATTTTAACTATTGAGTGACCAATTGGTAAAACACGCTGGCTACCTGCTTGATGGTGCCGACAGAGCGCCCAGTCCATATTCAGAGCCGGGTCGCGTTACCCAAATGGGCACCCATGGCAGCACGCTGGCTCTGAGCCAGAGCAAGATCAGGTGGCCCACAGGCCGACTCAGCCTGTAAAAGGATAGGTCCCGGAGGGGTCCAGTCATGGAGGGGTGAGGGGTACCCAATGCAGCAGCAGGCCAGGCCATTCTTATGGAGCCCATAGTAGCATTTATGCTTCTCCTGGCTCCACAAAAATAATGATTAACTTAACTTTTGTGCTCCTCTTCGGCTGGATTGCTACCTGAAACTGGGCAGAGTGACGCACGCTCCACCTGGTTCTCTCCTAAAATGGCAATCGGGTCTTATGTACATCATCGGGCCCTGATTTGCATATTAAAAGGGTCCATCATCTGAAGCAGGTGGACACTCTGGCTGCCCAGTAATAGGCCAGGCGGGCATCAGCTGGACAGGCAGCGGCAATGAGGCAGTAAGTTCACCTCACCATTTCAGGGTTTCCACTCAGCAGTGCCACTCATAATATCTGCCGAAGTTCCTTTTAATTCAATCATGGCTTCAGTTTTTCCCTTCAAAGATATTTCTAGAAAGTTTTATAGGTCACCGGTTTTACTAGATTCTTGCAATGCATAATTAGCGTAACAAAACTATAGCAAGCAAATACTAAACAAAACTATATTATTTGAAACAACATTTATATAGCGCCTTTAAACTAGTAAAACGGCCCAAGGCACTTCACGGGAGTGATTATCAAACAAAATTTGATACTGAGACACATAAGGAGATATTAGGTCAGGTGATCAAAAGTTTAGTCAAAGAGCTAGGTTTTAAGGAGCATCTTAAAAGGAGGGGAAAGATGCAGAGAGGTTTAGGGAGGGAATTCCAGAATTTAGGGCCTTGGCAGGTGAAGGCATGATCACCAGTGCTGGAGCGATGAAAGTCGAGGATGTACAAGAGGCCAGAATTGGAGGAGCGCAGGGATCTCGGAGGGTTGCAGGGCTGCTGGAGATTACAGAGATAGGGCGGGGTGAGGCCACAGAGGGATTTGCAAACAAGGATGAGAATTTTAAAATTGAGGCATGCCAAACAAAATACAATTGCATTTGGCAATCAAAAGCATGAATATAATTATACATCACAACATAATTCTCTAAACTGTACCAGCCCATGAATGGCTTAATTCTACTAATGACTAATGAATGACAGTTTAACAGGAGATAACTCCAAGAGTATAAACAGCTACCACACATTGGGGGTAATTTGACTTTGTGCGATAATGTAAAATGGGTGATAGCGAATTGGCAGCCCACAAATCTTCAGCACAATAGCCGGGATGTTGTCGGGGCCCACAGCCTTTGCTATATCCAGTGCGCTCAGCCATTTCTTGATATCACGTGGAGTGAATCGAATTGGCTGAAGACTGGCTTCTATGATGGTGGGGACCTCGGGAGTAGGCCAATATGCATCATCCACTCGGCACATCTGGCTGAAGTTGGTTGCAAACGCTTCAGCCTTGTCTTTTGCACTCACGTGCTGGGCTCCACCATCATTGAGGATGGGGATATTCATGGAGCCTCCTCCTCCTGTTAGTTGTTTAATGGTCCACCACCATTCACGACTGGATGCGGCAGGACTGCAGAGCTTTGATCTGATCCGTTGATTGTGGGATCACTTAGCCCTGTCTATAGCATGCTGCTTCTGCTTTTTAGCATGCATGTAGTCCTGTGTTGCAGCTTCCCCAGGTTGGCAGCTCATTTTTAGGTACGCCTGGTGCTACTCCTGGCTTGCTCTTCTACACTCCTTGTTGAACCAGGGTTGGTCCCCTGGCTTGGTGGTAATGGTTAAGTGAGGGATATGCTGGGCCATGAGGTTACAGATTGTGGTGGAATACAAGTCTGCTGCTGCTGATGGCCCACCAGCGCCTCATGCATACCCAGTTTTGAGCTGCTAGATCTGTTCTGAATCTATCCCATTTAGCACGGTGGTAGTGCCACACAACACAATGAAGGGTGTTCTCAGTGTGAAGACGGGACTTCGTCTCCACAATGACTGTGCGGTGGTCACTGCTACCAATACTGTCATGGACAGATGCATCTGCGACAGGTAGATTGGTGAGGACGAGATCAAGTAGGTTTTTCCCTCTTGTTGGTTCACTCACCACCTGTCGCAGGCCCAGACTGGCAGTTATGTTCTTCAGGACTCGGCCAGCTCGGTCAGTAGTGGTGCTTCCGAGCCACTCTTGGTGCTGGACTTTGAAGTCCCCCACCCAGAGTACATTCTGTGCCCTTGTTACTCTCGGTGCTTATTCCAAGTGGTGTTCACCATGGAGGAGTACTGATTCATCAGCTGAGGGAGGGCGGTAGGTGGTAATCAGCAGGAGGTTTCCTTTCCCATGCTTGACCTGAAGCCATGAGACTTCATGGGGTCCGGAGTCAATGTTGAGGACTCCCAGGACCACTCCTTCCTGACTGTATACCACTGTGCCACCACCCCTGGGACAGGACATACCCAGGGATGGTGATGGAGGAGTTCGGGACATTGGTTGAAAGGTATGATTCTGTGAGTATGACTATGTCAGGCTGTTGCTTGACTAATCTGTGGGACAGCTCTCCCCTGATGTTGGTGAGGAGGACTTTGCAGGGTTGACTGGGCTGGGTGTGCCGGTGCCGTGTCCGTAGCCGGTGCCGAGTTCGATGCCGGGTGGTCTGTCCGGTTTTATTCTCATTATTGTGTTTCGTAGCGGTTAGTTATAACTGAGTGGCTCGCTAGGCCATTTCAGAGGGCAGTTAAGAGTCAACCACATTGCTGTGGGTCTGGAGTCACATATACGCCAGACCAGGTAAGGACGGCAGATTTCCTTCCCTAAAGGACATTAATGAACCAGATGTGTTTTTACGACAATCCGATAGTTTCATGGTTACCATTACTGATACTAGCATTTTATTCCAGATTTATTTAATTAACTGATTTTAAATTTCCCAGCTGCCGTGGTGGGATTCGAACTCACGTCTCTGGATCATTAGTCCAGGCCTCTGGCTTACTAGCCCAGAGACATTACCACTACACTACTCTTCCTGCCATTGTTCATACCTGGCGATACAGCAGCGGGCGGAAGGCAATTTCACATCCGGGGCGATAATGGGGCACTGCGCACTTTATGATGTCATGATCTGCGAGGCGCTGAGGCTCAGGTGGTATGAGTTACCGGCACTGAAGTTCACAGGAGTCGCTGCATTCGCCACACCCGGTCGCTAACCCCTTAGCGCCCTGTTAGCGCCACCCCACAGGCACTAATGGGAGGCACTAACCAACCGAATTTCTCCCCACTAGTGTCCTTACCCAGTCTGGTCTATATGTGACTCTTGTCCTGACAGATGGCAATATCAAGCAGGTGGACTGCAACCATCAGGCAACCATCAGGTAGACATAGGTAGAACTAGGAATCAGGAGGAGGAAGAGGGAGAGGAGGAGGAGGCGGCGGAGGAGGATGAAGAGGAGGACGAGCAGCAACTACGTGGGAGGGAGGCGTTCAATGTTGCCTCTTCAAGGGCCGTTCGTGAATGCCTGATAAGACACCACTTCAGACGAATGACAGAGAAAATGGCTTTTGGGATGAACAAGCACATCATCACAACCATCCCGCAGCCCCTATTACTGGGCAAAGCTCCAATGAGTAAAATGAGCAAAGTTGTCAAGTTTCAATAAAAACATTTATTTTTCTGACAAACTGTCTTATTAAGCACAACCAATAATAAACAAACACAACAATTCGTTAACAAACAAAAATGGTTCTTACCACATCAAGATAAGCGTTAACAGAGTGAACAATATATTAACATAAACATCCAACTTTGGGGCAAACATATCCCCATTTGTTTGAGAATTTCTAGTTATTTGTCCTTCGAGGGTGATCTCTTTCCCTTCGCACTTCCCCCCTTTCCACCCTACTGTTCCCCCATAATGTGGCCCCAGTGGCTGCAGCAAGGCTGGTGGAAGACTGCTCAATGTTGGATCCAGAGACTGCACATGGCATTGAAGGACGCCCTCGACCAGCTCTGGGCCTGGAGGGCCCGGCTGCAGACTGCACCAACACTGCATAGGCGGCAGCAGTCTGGGCTGGCTGGGTTACAGGCTGTGGCAAGTGCAATGGCGGAGTGGCAGGGGTGGCAGCAGGAATGATGTCATCCTGAGAGAGGACTGCACCTTCCTGCTCGACCCACACACTGCCACTCCCACGGGGCAGGACCTCAGCATCCGGAGCAATCTGCTCGAGCACAGATTGCTGGCCTGCTGCATCACTGTGAGATCCCCGGTGGACAGTGGGTGACCCAGCGACAATGGAGCAGTCAGCGCTTGCGTGACATCAATTTGAGACTGCATGAGAGCAGTCTGACATTGGATGGCACCAACCAATGACTTGATTCCAGCACTAAGCCATTGCATTGCCTCGATCTGTGCTGCAATAGATGCTGCCACCTCACCCATTACATGCGGCATGGGGTCTGGGTCCCCACGGTCTCCCTGCAATTCAACCATCCTCTGCAATGAGGCAAGGATGGGTTCAAGGGTTTGCGCACAGATGACAGCTGTGCTAGCGGCAGACTCCTCCACACTCCCAACCAGTGCATCCATGCTGTCGGGCACCCTTGCCTTTGCACCCATGAGCTCAGTATGCATGCTCGTTGCCTGAGTATTCATCGCCGCGATATCGAGGTCCTCATCCCAGTCCTGTGCAGCAGAACTCATGCGCGCACTCACCCTCTGGGGAGATGACCCCCAAGCTTCCCTTCCCCCATGGCATTGCTTGCAGCCTCCCTTCCCCCATGACATTGCTGCAGCCCGCTGGGTCCCGGAGCTTCACCCACATCAGATCCAAATCCCCTGCTCCTCTCCAGTGAACGTGTGGCCCCAGTATCGGATGTCTCACCCTCGGGTGACGCGGGCGGTGAGGCGCGGGCTTCGTGTTCCTCCTCCTCTTCCACATCGCTGCTACTGGGAGGTTGAGGGACAGGCTGATCATCTGGTGGCTCGCTATCTGAAAGCAGCAAGGAATCGAGACAGTATAGTTAGATGGAAAGTGTAAAAGACTGGTGTTGTGAGGGAGAAGTGGTATGAGAGAGGAGATAAAGCTGATGAACATACCGTTGTTGTCCCCAAGGGGGTCAACCTCTCCAACTGCCACAGTGCCCACAACATGACTGGCAATGAGTGTGTGGACTCACTCCTCCAGTTGTGCGAGGGGTGCAGCTCCGCCTGTTCTTCTCCTGTGTGTTGTTGCTCCCTCCGGTTATGTGAAAGCTTGGCCTGCAAGAAAAAGGACAGCGTCTGAGTGAGTGTGCAGCCATGTTTTTGGCAGATGTGCCTCCCATAGTTGAATAGCCGTCAATGTCTGCAAGGTGTGGGATGTGGATGTGACTTTTATTAGATAGGCATAATTGTTGGGTGAGTGTTGGGGATTTGGGATTTCACACCGTCTGTGCAGAGTGAGGTTGAGATGGTGGGATGTAGAGGTTTTTCAAGCATGTGCTCACCCTGACCACCCGAGTGAGGTCGTTGAACTTCTTGCGGCATTGGGTGTGAGTCCTTTGGACCAGGCTCCTGGATGAAATGTACTGGGCCACCTCCCTCCACACCCTTGTGAACTCCCGGGGCAATGTCCTCCTGCCAGTCTCTGGGAACAGCACTGCCCGTCGGTGTTCCACAGCGCCAACCAGAGCCTCCAATGCCTGGTCACTAAACCGGCGAGCTCTCTCCTTGGGCCTCTAAGTAGCCATCATGAATCTGTGGTGAAGATTTGCACCTGCTTGCAGGCTGAGGTCAAACGCTGCAATGATCAGGGTGAGGCTGTGCAGCATGATGGACCCTCCCCTTTAAGAACTGGACGGCACCAGCCTGTCTGAGTACAAGGTAATTGACTCGCCTGAGCTTGAGTAGCGCTCTGAGGTAACGCCTCATTCCAACAGTAGTGCCCGAAGAGAGGTGTGTAGCGCTTGATTTAGTGCTCCAATCACCTCCAGGGGCACTGCAAACTAATTTCACGGTCACCGGTGATAATTTGCGCAGGCGCTAAAATTTCCGCCAGGCCGATATTAGCACCCCAAAATGGGCAATACCGAATTTTTCCCACTTTGTGTCTGTCTTCACAGAAGAAGACGCAAAAAACTTCCCGGTCTAGCGAGAATGAAGAACTGAAAGAAATTAGTATTCGTGAAAAAACGTACTGGAGAAATTAATGGGACTGAAAACCAATAAATCCCCATGACTTGATCGCCTACATCTTAGGGTTTTGAAAGAGGTGCTTATAGCGATAGTGGATACATTGGTTGTAATTTTTCAAATTTCCATAGATTCTAGAATGGTTCCTCTGGATTGGAAGGTAGCAAATGTGACCTCACTATTTAAGAAAGGAGGGAGAGAGAAAACAGGGAACCTCAGACCAGTTAGCCTGACATCAGTAGTAGGGAAAATGCTAGAATCTATTATTAAGGACGTGGTAACAGGACACTTAGAAAATAATAATAGGATTGGGCAGAGTCAACACGGATTTATGAAAGGGAAATCGTGTTTGACAAATCTGTTGGAGTTTTTTGAGGTTGTAACTGGCAGAATAGATAAGGGGGAACCAGTGGATGTAGTGTATTTGGATTTTCAGAAGGCATTCG
Organism: Somniosus microcephalus; assembly: GCF_052327205.1. Taxonomy (NCBI): domain Eukaryota; kingdom Metazoa; phylum Chordata; class Chondrichthyes; order Squaliformes; family Somniosidae; genus Somniosus; species Somniosus microcephalus. Next base: position 36,004,535 of record NC_141003.1, on the reverse strand, counting down.
ATAAGGTGCCACACAAAAGGCTATTAAACAGAATTAGGGCTCATGGGATTGGGGGTAATATACTAGCATGGATTGAGGATTGTTAGCGGACAGAAAACAGAGAGTGGGAATAAATGGGTCATTTTCGGGTTGGCAGACTGTAACTAGTGGGGTACCGCAAGGATCAGTGCTTGGGCCTCAGCTATTCACAATCTATATCAATGATTTAGATGAGGGGACCAAATGTAATATATCCAAGTTTGCTGATGATACAAAGTTGGGTGAGAATGTAAGTTGTGAGGAGGATGCAAAGAGGCTTCAGGGGGATATAGACAAGCTAAGTGAGTGGGCAAGTAAATGGCAAATGGAATAAAATGTGAAGTTATCCACTTTGGTAGGAACAATAGAAAAGCAGAGTATTTTTTTAAATGGTGAGAGATTGAGAAATATTGGTGTTCAGAGGGACCTGTGTGTCCTTGTACACAAATCACTGAGAGTTAACATGCAGGTACAGCAAGCAATTAGGAAAGCAAATGGCATGTTGGCCTTCATTACAAGAGGATTTGAGTATAAGAGTTATTTACTGCAATTATATAGGGCCGTGGTGAGACCACAACTGGAGTATTGTGTACAGTTTTGGTCACCTTACCTAAAGAAGAATATACTGGCCACAGGGAGTGCAACAAAGGTTCACCAGACTGAGTCCTGGGATGGGGGGATTGTCCTATGAGGAGATTTTGAGTGGACTAGGCCTACATTCTCTAGAGTTTAGAAGAATGAGCGGTTATCTCATTGAAACATACAAAATTCTTACAGGGCTTGACAGGGTAGATGCAGGGAGGATGTTTCCCCTGGCTGGAAGGTGGAGTTGAGGTAGAAGATCAGCCATGATCTTATTGAATGGCGGAGCAGGCTCAAGGGGCCTAATGGCCTACTCTTGCTCCTATTTCTTATGTTCTTATCATTATTCCACTGGGCCCAGGATCTGTTGCCCCAATGATCACCGGCGTGATTGGTCTGATGATAGCTATCAGATCCTGAAAGCTTGGAGACACAGCACTTGCCATGGTCTGGAAGCCACGATTCATGCTGCGCGCCATTCTGTCTTCTATTGATTTCAGAGTTACAGTCTATGCTTCCTTGGAGGTGGAGGCAGCAATTGGTCCTTTGCCACTTCTTCGCTGTTGATCTGGGGGAGGATTCCAATGAAGCTGCCACATACTCTATTGGTGAAATCTTCCATGATGTTGCCATGAAGGACAACTGTAGACTCGACAGTCATACCTGCCAGTTGATGCACATACTCGGAGTCTGACCTCTGAGCCTGCACGTAGGTACAATGGTTCTCAGACATCCTTCTTTTCAGTTCCCATGAATTCTCGGTCGCATGATTCCGAACCTTCTGCCTGGCCTTCATTGGGAAGGTGGAACTTCCTCACCGACTCTGTGCTCTGTGAATCAGCCCATTTCCTCACTTCCACCATCTATTCTCCTGGGTCAAAGTCTCTGAGCTGGTGCCTGGGAGAGAGGAAACAACTGCTGCAGGTGGTGAGTTGGAAGGGGATGGGGCAGGCTCACAGAGCTGTACAAGGAAGGTGTCCCAAGTTCTCATACTCCTCTTCCTCTTCATCGTTATCATTATATGGTGCAGGTGAGAACTACCTCCCAGATCCTCCTCCTCCTCCTCCCGTGCCCCCATTGCTGTGATGGATCAGCAGGAAGAGAGGATAGAAGCTCAGAATGGGTGAGCATTACCCCTTTAAGCTTGAGACAGAGAAAGGGGGTGGAAGGTTATGTCTTTGTAGTGCTACCTGGTTGTCCTCCCATCTGATGCTGAAGAGTGCAGGCTGAACTGTCTTTTGAAAGACTGCACAGAGGTTCCATATAGTTCAGCTGCTTACACCTGTTTTACACGGGTTTTAAGCCTATGTGTGCACCAACGGTAAGCAATTGAGAAGACCCAGGAAACCCACGTATAACATCCTCTGCAGCTATTTTGTTTTTACAGTGGTAACAGTGGCGTCACTCACTTCGAAGAAACTCCAGGCCAATGTGTGCCAACTTGCTCTTGTACACGGTTCAGTCACTCCCCAGGAGCCAGCAGTAGATTGTGTTTACAACAAAGGAACAAGAGTGCCTACTTGAACAATGAGCATCAACTATCTGAACCAGGATCGTTGAAATTGAACAATCGCTGCACTCTTGGAAAAGACCACAGTATGGTGAAATTTGAATGACTTTGAGTTTGGTTTAGTACATATCCTTATCAGCGGAATGATGGCACAGAAAAGTGAAAATCATCTAACTACGTAGGATTGTACAGCATGTTACAGCTGGATCTGTATGCTTGAGTAATTTAAATAAAATGGAGCTATTAACCTTTGAGGATAAAACCTAATTTAGAAATTAAAATGTTCCATGGTATTTCCACACATTTTTCTTCACACTCCAGTATTAAATAGTCTGAGAGCTCATTTAGAGAAGATCAATTCTGATTTGAGTGACTGGAGCTCCTTCTTTTACGGATTAACAGCGTTAGTCATACAGTCAGTGAGAATAGGGTTTTTATTGTTCAAATAAGTCATTAATATGCAGTAAAAGTTATAGAAAAACAGCAATTATTTTTGGTTTCAATGGAAACAATGGTTAGTATTATTTTTAAATCTAGGTTGCTGGTGACTCCTATGAATGGAATGACAACAGTCATTATGCTGCATCTATCAATCAACATATTTAGATATACAGCAGCTAAACTTGAAGTATGGGCCATACTGTGTGATATACCTATCAATTCCTCCAATAAAAGGCGAAGAGTTACGAAGGTGACTAAAGGTTTTTATTGACTAAATAACAGAGCCCACTCTCGTGGGTGATCCGATCCAAGCAGGAGGAATACCAGCCAGTCGCTCACCTTTATACCTGGCCTGGTGGGTGGAGCCAAGGCGGAGTCGGCAGTGGTCATCCCAGGTATAGCAGTGTGGCAAGAGGCGACCTCGTACCGTGATACAATAGTGGTCAGTGATACAGTTATAACGAACAGTGGTGAACAGTGCTAACTACTAACAGTGATACAATAGTGAACGTGGTTTACCACATTCACCCCTTGTTTAGAATTAAGTCCGGCGGGGTGAAGTGTACTACCAATTCTGGTAGGTCAGTCTGTCCGGAGGCTTCGTAAGCCTCTCCGATCGCCGCAGCGGTGGTGTTGCCTTATCCGGTGCTGGTGCCTTATCCGGTGTTGATGCTGGTGTTTGCGTGGTCGGCGAGGGCTCGTGGGGTTCCGGCATGCCGTCTACCTGGACTGAGGTTGGGGGGGGTGGTGGCGGTGTTTCCGGATCGGCTGAGGGTGCGAGGTCTCGTAGGGAGACAGTGTCCTCCCGCCCGTCTGGGTACGCCACGTAGGCGTACTGGGGGTTGGCGTGCAGGAGGTTCACCCTCTCGACCAGGGGGTCCGTTTTATGGGTCCTCACGTGTTTCCGCAGCCAGACCGGCCCCGGGGCGGTCAGCCAGGTTGGTAGAGTGGTTCCCGTAGTCGACTTCCTGGGGAAAACGAACATTCGTTCATGGGGGGTGGTGTTAGTGGCCGTGCAAAGTAATGACCGGATGGAGTGCAGCGCTGTCGGGAGGACTTCTTGCCAGCGGGAGGTTGGGAGGCCCTTAGACTTTAAGGCTAAGAGGACGGCCTTCCATACCGTCGCGTTCTCTCTTTCCACCTGACCGTTACCTCTGGGGTTGTAGCTGGTGGTCCTGCTTGCTGCAATACCTCTCTCTAGGAGGAATTGCCGGAGTTCCTCGCTCATGAAGGAGGAGCCCCGGTCGCTGTGTATATAGTTCGGGAACCCGAACAAGGCGAAGAGGGCATTCAGGCACTTAATGACCGTGCTACTGGTCATGTCGGGGCAGGGGAAGGCAAAGGGGAAACGGGAGTACTCATCAACGATGTTGAGGAAGTACACATTACGGTCAGAGGACGGGAGGGGCCCCTTAAAGTCGATGCTCAGGCGCTCGAAGGGGCGGGTGGCCTTGATCAGGCTTGCTCGGTCCGGCCTATAGAAGTGCGGTTTGCACTCCGCACAGGTCTGGCAGTTCCTGGTCATGGTCCTGACCTCCTCGATGGAGTAGGTCAGGTTGCGGGCCTTAATGAAATGGTAGAGTCTGGTGACTCCGGGGTGGCAGAGCTGGTCGTGGAGGGTCTGAAGCCTATCGATATGCGCGCTGGCGCATGTCATTCGTGAAAGGGCATCAGGGGATTCGTTCAGCTTGCCTGGCCGGTACAAGATCTCATAATCGTAGGTGGAGAGCTCGATTCTCCATCTCAAAATCTTGTCATTCTTGATTTTGCCCTTCAGCTTGTTATTAAACATGAAAGCCACCGAACGCTGGTCGGTGAGGAGGGTAAATCGTTTGCCTGCCAGGTAGTGCCTCCAGCGCCGTACTGCCTCCACGATCGCCTGGGCCTCTTTCTCGACCGACGAATGTCGGATCTCGGGGCCCTGTAGGGTCCTTGAGAAGAAGGCCACTGGCCTCCCCTCCTGGTTTAGGGTGGCGGCTAAGGCGAAGTCGGATGCGTCGCTCTCCACCTGAAAGGGGATGGACTCGTCCACTGCGTGCATCGTGGCCTTGGCTATGTCTCCCTTAATGAGGGAGAAGGCCGCGCACGCCTCCTCCGTGAGGGGGAAGGAAGTGGCTTTCAGGAGGGGTCTGGCTTTGTCCGCGTAATTGGGTACCCATTGGGCATAGTAGGCGAAAAGCCCCAGGGTTCTCCTAAGTGCTTTAGGGCAGTGGGGGAGGGGTAGCTCCATGAGGGGGCGCATTCTTTCTGGGTCGGGGCCGATGATTCCGTTCTCCACTACGCAGCCGAGGATGGCAAGGCGCGTGGTGTTAAACACGCATTTCTCCTTATTGTAGGTGAGGTTCAGCCGTTGGGCCGTACGGAGGAATTTCTCCAGATTCGCGTCATGTTCCTGCCGGTCGCGGCCGCAGATAGTGACGTTATCTAGGTAGGGGAATGTAGCCTGCAGTTCGTTCTGGTCAACCATCTGGTCCATCTCCCTTTGGAAGACCGAGACCCCATTAGTGACACCGAAGGGGACCCTAAGGAAGTGGTATAGGCGCCCATTCGCCTCGAAGGCGGTATACTGGCGGTCCTCAGGGTGGATAGGGAGTTGGTGGTAGGCCGACTTCAGGTCGATGGTCGAGAATACTTTATACTGTGCAATCTGATTGACCATGTCAGATATGCGGGGGAGGGGGTATGCGTCCAGCTGGGTATATCTGTTTATGGTCTGGCTGTAGTCGATGACCAGGCGGTTTTTATCGCCGGTCTTTACGACTACGACCTGGGCACGCCAGGGGCTGCTGCTCCCCTCGATAATGCCCTCTTTCAGGAGGCGCCGCACCTCAGAGCTAATGAAGGCTCTGTCCCCGGCGCTATACCGCCTGCTTTTGGTAGCGACGGGTTTGCAGTCAGGGGTAAGGTTAGCAAACAGAGAGGGTGGCGGGACCTTGAGGGTGGAGAGGCTGCAGGTGTTACGCGGTGGGCGGTTTAACGTTTGCTGGTTGTTGACTGTGAGTGGGGGGAGGGGTCCACCGTATGCTAGGGTTACGCTTTGGAGGTGGGATTGGAAGTCCAGCCCTAGTAGGACGGCAGCGCAGAGATGGGGGAGGACGAGGAGTTTAAAGTTTTTATACTCCGTGCCCTTAACCGACAGGGTCACGACACAGTAGCCGCTGATGTCCGTGGCGTGGGACCTCGATGCCATCGAGATTCGGCTGCGCGTTGGTAGGACAGAGAGGGAGTAGTGGCTCACCGTGTCTGGGTGGATGAAGCTCTCCGTGCTTCCGCTGTCGAACAGGCAGGTCGTGGCGTGGCCGTTCACTTTGATGTCCATCATTGACTTGGACAGATGGTGCGGGCGGGCTTGGTCCAGGGTGACGGAAGCTAGTGTGTAGCCGAGCGAGTCGTTGTCATCTGCGGGCGAGGCGGTCGGGCGTGGTGAGTAAAATGGCGTCTCCCACGAGGTAGGGCCCCATGAGGCACTATTGGGGTCGGTTGCCTTAATCAAAGATGGCCGCCCCCATGACTCATGTGTGGGGATGCTGGCCTCAGTTGCCCTAAACAAAGATGGCCGCCCCCATGACTCATGTGTGGGGATGCTGGCCTCAGTTGCCCTAAACGAAGATGGCCGCCCCCATAGTTCGCATGCGGCACTGCTGGCCTCTGAGGATCCGCTCCTGCAGGCCTTGGAGAAGTGGCCTTTCTTCAGGCAGGTTTTACATATGGAGTTCTTGGCTGGGCAGCGCGACCTCGGGTGCTTCTCCTGGCCACAAAAAAAACAGCCGGCGGCCCGATCGCGGATGCCCGATGTCGGGGCCGGTGCCGGGGGTGGCGGGGCCGGTCGGGTCCGGGACGCCGACGCAGAGGTAGGTCCCGGGGGCGGCGCTGGGAAGGGTGCTGTGGTAGGGGTCGGGCCCGAGTCCCAGGGTCGCGAGCAGTACCTGGTGAATGCTTCCTGATCTTGGTGGGCCACTTCCAGGGAGATAGCGAGGGCTTCAGCTTTTTCCATGCTGAGGTCTTTAGCTTCCAGCAGTCTTTGCCGTGAGTACTCGGACCGTAGGCCTTTCAGGAATGCGTCGCGGATATTATCTTCAGTATTTTCGGCTGCCGACACCGATTTAAACTCACAGTTCCTGGCGAGTGCATATAGCGCCTGTGAGAATTCGGCTACTGATTCTCCTGGCTGTTGCGGCCGTGATCTTAGGAGGTGCCTAGCGTACATGTAGTTTACCGGGGTCCGGTACTTCTGTTTCAGCAGGTTGATGGCGGTCTCGTAGGTAGTCATGTCCTCGATGAGAGTGTATACTCTCGGGCTCAGTTGTGCCTGCAGGACACTTAGTTTGGATGCCTGAGGGACGCTGGATTCTCTCAGGTATGATTCGAAGCAGACCAGCCAGTGTTTAAAGTCTGCGGCTGAGTTTGCTGCTCGTGGGTTCAGGTCCAGGTACGGCGGTCTGAGGGCTCGCAGCCAAGCTGGCTGGTGTGGCTGTGCTCCTGGGAGCTGCGCTGGTGGCTCCTCCGCCGGTTGTGACTCGTTGTTGGACATCATTAAATTTAGTCAATAAAATTGATATACCTATCAATTCCTCCAATAAAAGGCGAAGAGTTACGAAGGTGACTAAAGGTTTTTATTGACTAAATAACAGAGCCCACTCTCGTGGGTGATCCGATCCAAGCAGGAGGAATACCAGCCAGTCGCTCACCTTTATACCTGGCCTGGTGGGTGGAGCCAAGGCGGAGTCGGCAGTGGTCATCCCAGGTATAGCAGTGTGGCAAGAGGCGACCTCGTACCGTGATACAATAGTGGTCAGTGATACAGTTATAACGAACAGTGGTGAACAGTGCTAACTACTAACAGTGATACAATAGTGAACGTGGTTTACCACACTGTGACTATAACATTAAAGGAATACTCTATGGTAAAATCTCTGACAATGGCCATATCTGTCAGCACTGCTATAAAACACATTAAAAAAAATTTTTTTTTGCTTCCCATTTCCACCCTTCCCTCACCTTCACATGGTCCATCTCCGACGCTTCACTTCCCTTCTTCAACTTCTCTGTCTCCATTTCTGGGGATAGGTTATCGACCAACATCCACTATAAGCCCACTGACTCCCACAGCTACACTTCCTCCCACCCCACTTCTTGTAAGGACTCTATTCCATTCTCACAGTTTCTCCGTCTCTGTCGCATCTGCTCTGACGATGCCACCTTCCATACTAGTGCTTCAGACATGTCTTCCTTTTCCATCAACCGAGGATTCCCCTCTACTGTGGTTGACATGGCCCACGACCGTGTCCGTTCCATTTCCCATACTTCTGCTTTCACCCCTTCCCCTCCCTCCCGGAACCACGATAGGGTTCCCCTTGTCCTCAACTTTCACCCCACCAGCCTCCACATTCAACGGATCATCCTCCGCAATTTCCACCACCTCCAGCGTGATCCCACCACCAAACACAACTTCTCCTCCCCTTTCAGCATTCTGAAAGGACCACTCCCTCCGCGACACCCTGGTCCACTCCTCAATCACCCCCAACACCCCCTGCCCTTCCCACAGTACCTGCCCGTGCAAGCGCAGGAGGTGCAACACCTGCCCTTTTACCTCCTCCCTTCCCACTGTCCAGGGCCCCAAACACTCCTTCCAGGTGCAACAGAGATTTATTTGTACTTCTTGCAATTTAGTATACTGTATTCGCTGCTCACGATGCGGTCTCCTCTACATTGGGGAGACCAAACGCAGATTGTGTGACCACTTTGTGGAACACCTCCGTTCAGTCCGTAAGCATGACCCCTGAGTTTCCAGTCGCCTGTCACTTTAATTCTCCACTCCACTCCCACTATGATCTCTCCATCCTCGGCCTCTTGCACTGTTTCAACAAAGCTCAACATAAGCTCAAGGAACAGCACCTCATCTTTTGAATAGACACTTTACAGCCTTCTGGACTCAACATCGAGTTCAACAATTTCAGCCCATAACCTCTGCTTATTTTTTCACATGGCAGCTGTTGATTATTCTGATTTACACCTCTTCTGGACTCATTTTTTGTTTCTTAACTTGTCCCATTACCATCTCATTTTGCCTTGACCCATCATCCCTTTTGTCATTTAATCTCTCCTGCCTTCCACCCTATCCCAGACCTTCCCTTTTATTCCTTCCTCCCCTCCCCCCTTTCCCTGCTCCTGCACCTGCTTAGAATCTGTTACATGCCTAACTTTTTCCAGTTCTGACGAAGGGTCATCGACCTGAAACGTTAACTCTGTTTCTCTCTCCACAGATGCTGCCTGACCTGCTGAGTGTTTCCAGCATTTTCTGTTTTTATTTCAGATTTCCAGCATCCACAGTATTTTGCTTTAGTTTTTTTAAAACTGTGGTTCTTTTCAAGTTGAATGCTGATCTTTTTAACCTGCATCTGCATATATCCCATGACAATATTAGGTCATATTTGTTAAGTCTGTGTGTTCCAGTTATGGTTAATATGAATCACTGCACACAGACCACAAGAATAACTTTAACAGGTCTTTACTAGTCGAAGGTCAGGGCTGAACTGAACATAATATTATTACACTGTGCTTATATACCGGTGTGGTCACCACCGGTATTACGTATACAGCAGCCAAAGAAAGTAGTACCTTTCTTAAGGTGGACCAGGCTTAAGTTCTCTTAAGGTGAAACAGGTTACATACACCACAATCCTCCCTTTTTAGCTTAACAGTCATATCCCCAAATAAACATAACATATATACATATATATAACTTCAGGTATAACAGTTCAAAGGTTCAGTCTCTCAGGAGGCTTTCTGATTCGGCTTGGATAACGCCTTTCAGTGGTCTCTGATTCTTGTTGTTGAGGTGCCTCCTCTAGTTGGTTGCCAATGTATTGGGTGTCATCATCATCAAATACATTCTCGGCCGAGGTAGATGCTTCAGGTTCATGAACATCTTCCACAGCTGTCTCTGTCACAACCATGGGTTTGACCCTTGCTCTCGACTCTACCAGTTGATCCGCATGACGCCTTATCACATGATGACCAATATCTACGGTGTACATCAGAGGTCCTTGTCTGGCCCGGATTGTTCCGGACTGCCATTTGTCGTTTCCATAGCCCCTTGCCATCACTGGTTGTCCTACGTCGAAAGTTCGAGTGGTCTTGCTGTTAATATGCCGAAACTGTTTGTTTTCCACTTCCCTCCGCACATTTGGTTTTAACAAGTCCAACTTGGACCGCAACCTCCTGTTATAAAACATCATAGCAGGACTTTGGTTAGTCACGGCATGATCAGCGTTTCTATATGACATCAGGAACTTATCGACCTTGTGTTGCAGCGGAATCTGATCATCATTCATGGCCTTAATAGCCTTTTTGAATGTCTGGACAAATCTTTCAGCCAACCCGTTTGTCGCCGGATGATATGGGGCAGAGGTATAATGTTTAACTCCATTCTTCTTTAAGAATTGTTGGAATTCTTCCGATACAAACTGTGGTCCGTTGCCCGAACAGATCTGTTCTGGCAATCCGTTCCTTGCGAATATTGTTCTTAACACCGCAATTGTCTTTTCTGAAGTAGTGGTATTCATCTTGATGACTTCTGGCCATTTGGAATGTGCGTCCACCGCGATTAGGAACATGGAGTCCATGAATGGACCAGCAAAGTCAATGTGTACGCGTTGCCATGGGGCTGAAGGCCATTCCCATGGGTGTAGCGGTGCAATCGGAGGTGCATTTTGCACTTCTTGACACCCAGCGCAGCTTTTCGTTAACTCCTCAATCTGTTGGTCAATACCCGGCCACCATACGTAAGCCCTAGCAACACTTTTCATTTTAACTCCCCCCAGATGACCTTCATGTAGTTCTTTTAAAACTCTTTCCCTTAACTTGGGAGGAATAATCACTCTTGTCCCGTACATCAAAGTACCATGGCAGACGGACAGCTGGTCTCGCCTTGCCGAGAATGCCGGTAACAGAGGATCACCCCGTGTTGGCTATCCTTTCACTGTCACCTCGTAGACTCTGGACAGTGTCGGGTCGTTCCTGGTTTCTCTTTCAATACTTGCGTTGGTGACAGGTAAACACTCGATAATGGTCGAATGAAATAACTCAACAGGGTCAACTTCCATCGTGTCTTCATCTTCAGGTAGTGGCAGGCGCAACAGGCCATCAGCATTGCCATGCTGTTTCGTACCTTTGAATTCTATCTGATATTGATGTGCCCCTAAGAAAAGAGACCATCTCTGGAGACGCTGTGCTGTCATCACCGAAACACCCTTCTTAGGGTTAAAAATGGACACCAACGGTTGATGGTCCGTCAGAAGTGTGAATTTTTGGCCCTGTAGGTAATGATTAAACTTCTTCACTCCCCATACAAGGCTAAGGGCCTCCCTATCGATCTGCGCATAGTTGCGCTCAGCGGAGGTCAATGATCTGGATGCAAACGCGACTGGCCTTTCCGTGCCATTTGGCAACTTATGTGAGAGTACGGCCCCAATACCATATGGAGAAGCATCACAAGCCAACCGAATAGGCAGTGTCGGGTTGAAGTGAGCCAACACTTCCTCTGAGGTGATCAATTCTTTGCTTTTGCGAAATGCCTTCTTACAGTTTTCGCCCCAGTCCCATGGTACCCCTTTCTGTAAAAGAGCGTTCAACGGATGCAGCACCGTGGATAGATTTGGCAGAAATTTATGGCAGTAGTTAATTAATCCTAGAAACGACCTCAACTGAGAGACATTCTCCGGAGCGGGAGCCTTTACAACTGCCGCTATCTTGTCAGGAGACTTATGAAGCCCCTCCCGGTCAATGACATGACCACAGTATGAGATCCGCTTCTGGAAGAACTCACATTTCTGCCGATTTACCCTAAGTCCATACTCTTTCAGTCTGTTGAGCACCAGTTCCAAGTTAGTGAGATGCTGTTCATCACCATCACCTGTGATCAGAATGTCATCCAGGTAACATTGTGTGCCTGGAATTCCCTGTAATACCTGCTCCATGGCCCTCTGCCAAATTGCTGGAGCTGATGCCACACCAAAAACCAGCCTATTGTACCGGTACAACCCTCGATGCGTGTTGATCGTGAGGTATGTTAAGTCTGTGTGTTATAGAGTCATAGAGTCATAGAGTAATACAGCACGGATAGAGGCCCTTCGGCCCATCGTGTCCGCGCCGGCCATCAAGCCCTGTCTAATCTAATCCCATATTCCAGCATTTGGCCCGTAGCCTTGTATGCTATGGCATTTCAAGTGCACATCCAAATGCTTCTTAAATGTTGTGAGGGTTTCTGCCTCCACAACCCTTTCAGGCAGTGAGTTCCAGACTCCAACCACCCTCTGGGTGAAAAAGTTATTTCTCAAATCCCCTCTAAACCTCCCGCCCTTTACCTTGAATCTATGCCCCCTAGTTATTGACCCCTCTACTAAGGGAAAAAGCTCCTCAGCATCCATCCTATCTATGCCCCTCATAATTTTGTACACCTCAATCATGTCCCCCCTCAGCCTCCTCTGCTCCAAGGAAAACAAACCCAATCTGCCCAGTCTCTCTTCATAGCTGAAGCGCTCCAGCCCTGGTAACATCCTGGTGAACCTCCTCTGCACCCTCTCTAACGCGATCACATCCTTCCTGTAGTGTGGCGACCAGAACTGCACACAGTATTCCAGCTGTGGCCTAACCAGTGTTTTATACAGCTCCATCATAACCTCCTTGCTCTTATATTCAATGCCTCGGCTAATGAAGGCAAGTATCCCATATGCCTTTTTTACCACCTTATCCACCTGTTCCGCCGCCTTCAGGGATCTGTGTACTTGCACACCCAGATCCCTCTGACCCTCCGTCTTGCCTAGGGTCTTTCCATTCATTGTGTATTCCTTTGCCTTGTTAGTCCCCCCAAAGTGCATCACCTCGCACTTTTCCGGGTTAAATTCCATTTGCCACTGTTCCGCCCATCTGACCAACCCATCTATATCGTCCTGCAGACTGAGGCTACCCTCCTCGCTATTTACCACCCTACCAATTTTTGTATCATCCGCGAACTTACTGATCATACCCTTTACATTCATATCCAAGTCATTAATGTAGACCACAAACAGCAAGGGACCCAGCACCAATCCCTGTGGTACCCCACTGGCCACAGGCATCCAGTCACAAAAACAACCTTCGACCATCACCCTCTGCCTTCTGCCACTAAGCCAGTTTTGTATCCAATGTGCCAAGGCACCCTGGATTCCATGGGCTCTTACCTTCTTGACCAGTCTCCTGTGCGGGACTTTATCGAAGGCCTTACTGAAATCCATGTATACCACATCCACTGCGTTACCCTCATCCACACACCTAGTCACCCCCTCAAAAAATTCAATCAAATTAGTCAGACATGATCTTCCCTTGACAAAGCCATGTTGACTATCCCTGATTAATCCTTGCCTCTCCAAGTGGAGACAAATTTTGTCCCTCAGGATTTTTTCCAATAATTTTCCTACCACTGATGTTAGGCTCACTGGCCTGTAGTTCCCCGGTTTTTCCCTACTACCCTTCTTGAATAATGGTACTACATTAGCGGTTCTCCAGTCCTCTGGCACATCCCCTGTGGCCAGAGAGGTCCTGAATATATGTGTTAGAGCCCCCGCAATCTCCTCCTTTGCCTCACACAGCAGCCTGGGATACATTTCATCCGGGCCTGGGGATTTATCCATTTTTAGGCCAGCCAAAACCGCCAATACCTCCTCCCTCTCGATGTTAATATGTTCGAGCATATCACAGTCCCCCCGCCCTATTTCTATGTCTACATCGTCCTTCTCCATAGTGAAAACAGATGCAAAAAATTCATTTAGAACCCCTCCTACATCTTCCGGCTCCACACACAGATTGCCACTTTTGTCCCTAATGGGCCCTTATATTGAGAATTACTACACAGACCACAAGAGTAAACTTTAACAGGTCTTTACTAGTCGAAGGTCAGGGCGGAACTGCCCAATAAATCATTACACAGCACTTATATACCGGTGTGGTCACCCCCAGTATTACAGTATACAGCAGCCAAGATAAAGTAGTGCAACTCTTAAAATAGTTCTCTTAAAGGTGAAACGGTTCTCTTAAAGGTGGAACGGTTACATACACTACAATCCTCCCTTTTTAGCTTAACAGTATATATTCCCCATTAAACATAACATACTAACATATATACACAACTTCATGTAAAACAGTTCACAGATTCAGTCTCTGAGGCGGCGCCTCCTGCGCCTCCTGACTCGGTCCGGATAACGCCTCGGTGGTGTAGTAGTTTTTGGTGGTGTAGTAGATTCTTGTTGCTGGGGTGACTCATCTAATAGTCCTTCACTGGACTTAACAGCTTGAACTTTCGTAACTGCAGAACCAGCATTGCTGATTTCTAAAGGCTCGAGTACCTTGGGAAGTTTTTCTGCTTCCAGACTGATTTGGCTCAGTTCGGAGGGACCACGTGCATGACCTGGTAGGGGTGATAATGGTTCAGATGAGTCACCATCTTCATCATCATGGGACAACTCACATGAATATACTAGATTGCTGTCCTCCTCAGTATCTACGTCCTCCAAATGTTTTATTATTTCTATTTTTGGAGCTTCAACTGTGAGTGCGGCTGTGGTCTGTGCATTACTTGATTTGTAGCTATATTCACCAGAGTCTTTGGGTGTGAGATTTGTAATGGTAAGTTCTATCACATTCTTATTTTGTTTAAATTTGTATCGGTCAGAAGATTCGATTAAGCTCTGGTCTTTGTACCATCTGACCATCTTGGAAGTAGGTGTAAACTCACAGCTCAAAGTAGCAGAATGCTTCTCTTCCACTGTAATGTTCTGTAGTTCTTTGACTACCTTTGACGGAGGCTCTTTAATAGTCAGCCTCGCCTCAGATTTTGATTTCCCTGCGATAAACTGCAGCAAGCCGGTCATCTTACAAGTTGTTTTTTTCAGAGTGAGACGATGAATAGTGCCACGATGCTCCATGTCCACATCTTCAGAAGCATGAAGAATTTCACCATTTAGTATCCATTTTGGAGGCTTCACGTCAGCAACTGAAAGCTCACACTCAAGAATGGCGTCACTTGGCTCTGTCACTTCCACATCCCACATGGGTTTAATGATGGCAATTGATTGCTCTGCTACATATAACTTTGCTGTGCTTTGGTCATCCATGGCATCGCACATGTAGTTGCCTTCATCTTCAAAAGCGACATTATTAATAACAAGCTTCCTGTACACATCTTCACTCACAATCTCATATTTATTACTGGGATGAATCTCTTTGTCTTTGTAATACCACTTGACAGCAGCATTTGGCCTGGAAACCTTGCATTCGAAAATGACACGATGTTTCTCCATGCCAATCTTCTCTCTTAAGGGTTTCACAATTTTAACTGGCAATTCTTTAATTCGAAGCAAAGCTCTGGAAGTAGCGCTTTCAGCAACAAACTTGATCTCTGCAGCATCTTCAGTTTTTGCCTCTGCCACCAATTCCCTGAGTGGCTTATTACTGCTGACACTGCTCACAAAAGGGTGCTCTTTCTTCTTAGCTTTCAACTGATCGATGAATTTGACATATTCCCTTTCATGCTCAGCTTTGATTCGTTTGGCCTCATCGCACAGACGGTTTGTGTGTTCCTGTTCCATTTTCTCAATCAGCTGCTTCTGCTGTCTTTCCAGATTCTCCCACTCTGTGTCAAAGAACTTTTTCTTTGCATTCATCTCTTGCTCAAAACGGCGAATCATTTGTTCTAATTGCTGTTGTAGTTTGAAATTGAGTTGAGTTCGAGCCCGGTGTTCCTCAGAAATGTGCATGTCTGTAGACTGGACAGACTCAGAATTCTCTGTCAAACCATGTTGTTGTTGTTCAGTGGAATTCTGTTCTGATACTTTGTTCTCTTCTGAAGCATTTATGCACTCCTTCGTTTTTCCATCATTAGTCTGCAAGTCCATTTTAGACTTGTCTTTTGCACATGGGCTGGTCTTACCATCATCAGTTCCAGAGTCTGAGCTGATTATCTTCACCGAGTTCTCACTCTCTGCTTTGTCACTGTCACTGCTGCATATGCCCTCATCCAATATTCTGGACAATCGTGCAGGTTTGACATCTTTGTTTTTTCCGGAAACTACCGTTATTGCTTTTAGGGAGTGCCAGTCCATATTTATTTTCCTGATCCACTCCCGTCCCAGAAGTGGTGGACCTCCCTCAGGTAGTACATATATGTCCATTCCTTGGTGTTCTTTACCCTGGTGTACCACCTTGACTTTTATCTTTCCGATGGGGTATACTCTTTGCCCCGTGTATGTCTGCAATACTATCTTCGTATCCCGTAGGGGAATATGTTTGAATAACCTTTTGTAATCTTGCTTATTCATGACCGTCAACGCCGATCCGGTGTCCAATTCCATCTTCACGTGGACTCCTGCTATCTGCAGTGTGACCCAGATAGTTTGTCGGTCAGCTTCCTTACTCACATTGTGAATTCTCAGACTACCCAGTTCCTTGCTGTTGGAGTCTGAATCCGAATTCTGTTCATCCGAACTCTTCTCAGCCACCTTATGTACCTTTCTGCACTTTTCCTGCGGTGACTTTTTGTTGCTGGTCTTCTTTCCTGACCGGCATACTTTAGCTATGTGACCAAGCTTGCCACATTTTCTACATTCCTGGTTTTTAAACCAGCATTGATTCTGATCGTGTGTTGTCTGTCCACAATGATAACATTTCGTTGTACCCGAAGCCATTTGATCTACGCTGAGTACCGCTGCCTTCAGCTGCATTTCCGCAGTGCCTCTCGCTGCGGCTTCGTGCGATGCTGCAATAGAGACAGCCTTATCAAGTGTAAGATCATTCTCTTCAAGCAGCCGCTTTTGTGTTCCTTCTTTCGACAATCCACACACGAATTTGTCTCTCAGTGCCTCTGTCAGACTTTCCCCAAACTGACAGTATTTCGCTAGCTTACGCAGTTCAATTAAATACTCCACGTTGCTTTCCTCTTTCAGTTGCGTTCTCGCATAAAATTTAAATCGTTCCGCTAACATCAGTGGTGTGGGGTTCAAATGATTTTTCAGGACAGCCACCATTTTAGCGAAAGTCTGATCCGCCGGTTTAGCTGGTGATAGAAGATGCTTCAATAGCCCGTATGTCTTCGCACCCATTGAGTTTAGTAAGGTTAGTGCTTTATCTTCATTTGATATTTTATTTGCCTTACAATATATCTCTATGCGTTCTACATACGTGGCCCAATCTTCAACATCGGGATCGAAATCGTTGATGTTACCACGCTTAGGTATCTTCGCAACCTTCTTGAGAACAAAAAGAATTATTTTTTTCTTTTACAAAATGGCGGTTTCCCACGCTTGTCTTCATCCCCCGCCTACGAAAATGGCGGCTTCCCGCGTTTTGCCTTTCTCCCCCGCTGGCTGTAATGGCGATTGCCGAATTGCTGCGTTCGCCCTCCCCCAGCGGTTTTCAAATCGTGCCTCCCAGCCCCTCTTGCAGTCCGGTCCTTTCCCCCCCCGGCTGCGGCTGAGTTCTCCGTGGTTTGTTTCTTTTTTGTTTTTTTCCCCGTGCTTACGCTGCCCCGGTCGCTGCGCCTCGCGGCCTCGGTAGCTGCCCGGCCTTTTTCACCGGTCGCGGTCGAGCTCTCTCTCGACGCTGTTGCATCTCCCAGCCCGCTATTTTCTCCCGCGCCTTACGCTGTCCCGGTCGCTGCGCCTCGCGGCCTCAGTAGCTGCCCGGCCTTTTTCACCGGTCGCGGTCGAGCTCTCTCTCGATGCTGTTGCGTCTCCCAGCCCGCTTGTAGACCGGTCTCTCACACCGGCTGCGTTTGCATTCACCGCGGCTTCCGTGCCTTACGCTGCCCCAGTCTCAGCGCCTCTGGCCCCGACTTCTGTCCGGCTCTTTTCCCCGGCCGTGGTCGAGTTCTCCGCCCTTATATCCTCCGTTTTTTTTTTTCTCCCCTCCTTCACAGCCAATGTGGCCGACTGGCTGCTCGTCGCTGATCGGCTTACCCACCACCGTGATAGAAGGGATGATCACTGCTTGTTGCTGATGGAAGGCTTCGTGTCAGAATTCTTCCTTTGCTCTGCAGACCCGAGTCTTATCTTAGCAGAATGATGAGGGCGGATGCCTCTTCTCGACGCCCGTTAAACTGCCTTGGATGTATCTCTGCCGCAGGGTAAGATCGTACTCGTCGCCACTGTTAAGTCTGTGTGTTATATTGAGAATTACTTCACAGACCACAAGTGTAAAGTCTGTGGGTTGTTTAGTTAATTAATACACAGACTACCAGAGTAACTTAAAACAGGACTTTACTATTCGAAGGTCAGGGCGAATCTGCCAAATAAATCCTGACACAGCACTTATATACCGGTGTGGTCACCGTTGGTATTACAGTATACAAAAGCCAACAAAGTAGTGCCACACCTAAAATAGTTCTCTTAAAGGTGAACGGTTACATACAATGGTTTTCTTAAAGGTAGACGGATACATACACTACAATCCTCCCTTTTTAGCTTACAACATACTTAGTCCCCCATTAAACATAACATATATTCAACTTCATGTAAAACAATTCACAGGTGTAATCTATGCGGGAAACAGTTTACAGATTCAGTCTCTGCGGGAACAGTTCACAGATTCAGTCTCTGGTCTTGACTCGGTCCGAACAACATCTCTGTGGTGTAGCCGGTTCACATTGCTAGCGTGACTCATCCAATAGTCTTTCCCTTGACTTAACAGCTTGAACTTCCATCCTGCTGAACCAGCAGTGCTGACTTTTACAAACAGCTGGACTGCCTTGGTAATTTTTCCTACTTGCCAACTGATTTGGCTCCCTTCATAGGGCCCACGTACATGATCTGGTAGAAGTGATAATGATTTAGATGGTTATCACCTTCTGCTTCGTCTTTTTCTTTTCTGCTTCTTGGAGACTCTCGGGGCTCCCTTATCCGCTGCCAGCTGTAGCGCCACCATCTCCCTATGTTCCTTAGACTTTAAGTGCTTCATCCTGATTTCTGCACTGTGGGAGTTTTCATCACAAGCTGGGCAGACCAAGTCCTCGTAATATTCCGTGTCACTCAACAGGTCATGGTAATATTCGGTGTCGTCCTGAACTAGTCTAGCGAGAGGGCCTGCTACTTCTTCCTTACCCAACTGGACGTTAGCCGACTGTTGTTCCCTCCCTAGACATCTTTCCTGAAGAGACTTCTTCATGCGTTCATATTCATCCCGCTCTTCCTGGGTTTCCTGCAAATCCTTCACTAATGACCTCATTTGTGATTTCAATACTTCCCCTTCCATCAGGGATTGATTGATCGGGCTATTCAATCCTTCTACTGGAGCAGCTGTTTCAACATTCTGTTGTTCACATAGACGTGATTCAGCGTACTTTTGGCATCCCAGTAAAATCTGTGTTGCAACCTCAGCTATTTCCATAACTTTTGAGAGCTCCGAACTCCTTCCCTTTGAAGATTGAAGCTCGTGTTCAGATTGTTCCCATTGCAGAGTCTTGTCCCTCAGCATATGAAGGAGTTGGCTGACCGTTAACTCTTCCACGGGAACACTGTGGATCAGAGTCTTCTCCATTTCATCCACCTTTTCCTCCAATGCTTTCACCTTCTTTTCCTCTTGTACTTTGGCTTTCAGCGCTCGGAGAAGTTGCGCCTTGATGCTCTCTAGCTCATGTTCAGGGGCCATTCTTACAGTCTCTGTGTTTCTTACAGTTTCCTTTTCTTCCACTGAAAGGATTCCCAGTTGAATCTGTTCTTCAAGTTGTTGAACCTCGGTCATTGCCGCCTCATATTTGTCTTGGGTTTCCTTCAATGTTTTTATGAGTTCTTGGACATCTTGTCTTTCATGTTCTGCCATGTCTTTCACCTCTAATTTCTCATCTGTGGATGGAACTTCTACCGATGAGTCTGTCTTGGCCTTGAGCTCATCAAGAATTTCCTGCAGCCTTTGGACTTCTTGCTCATGTTCAACCTTTAGTTGCTCATATGCTTCTACTGAAACTAGCTTTTCGGAGGTTGCCGAGTTAATCCCCTCCAGGATTGTAGCCTGGGCCTGTTCATACTGTTCCTTCAACTTCTCAAACTCTGCTTGTAAGGAGTCGTAGAGAAGAACGGGAATAAAATCCTGGCTTCCTGAAGATTCCTCTTCATTTGCTCCTTCCTGCAAATATTCTAACTCCTGAACAGCATAAGGGAGATGTGATCGGTAATTGGTCACAATGGCTCTATGGTCGCTCTCTGCTTGAGCTAGCTGCTTCTGTTGTCTTTCCAGATTCTCCCATTCGGTGTCATAGAACTTTTTCATTGTTTTCATCTCTTGTTCGAGACGGTAACTCACTTGTTCTACTTGCTGTCGTAATTTGAAATAAAGTTGAGTCCGAGCTCGGTGTTCGTCAGTCATGGATATGTCCGTAAACTGAACAGACTCAGAATTCTCTGTCAAACTATGTTGTCGTTGTTCGGTGGAGTTCTGTTCTGAAACTTTGTTCTTCTCTGGAGCATAAGCCTTTATGCATGCCTTCGTTCTTCCAACCTTAGTCGGCAAGTCCATTTTAGCCTTGTCTTTCATATTTGGGTTGGTCTTATCGTCATCCGTTTCAGAATCTGAGCTGATTGTCTGCACCGAGTCCTCACTCGTTATGGCTTTTAGATAGTGCCATTCCATGTCTATTTTCTTGATCCACTCCCGTCCCAGAAGTGGTGGTCCTCCCTCAGGTAGTACGTATAAGTTCATTCTTGGGTGTTCTTTACCCCCATCTCTCACCTTGACTCTTATCTTCCCCATGGGGTATACTTTATGCCCCGTGTATGTCTGCAATACGAACTTGGTATCACTTAAGGGTATATGTGAGAATAGCCGGTGGTAATCCCTTCGATTTATGACTGATAGAGCTGATCCAGTGTCCAACTCCATTTTCACTTGGACTCCAGCTATTTTTAGCATGACCCAGATAGTTTGTAGGTCAGCTTCCTTACTCACATTGTGAATTCTCAGACTGCCCAGCTCCTGGCCGTTTGGGTCTGAGTCCGAATTCTGTTCGTCTGAACTCTTCTCAGCCACCTTGTGTACCTTGTTGTACTTTTCCTGTGATGGCTTCCTTTGGTTGTTGGTCTTCTTCCCTGACCGGCATACCTTAGCTATGTGACCCAGTTTGCCACATTTCCTACATTCCTGGTTCTTAAACCAGCATTGGTTCTGGTCGTGTGTTGTCTTCCCACAACGATAGCATTTTGTTGTACTCGAGGTAATTTGATCCACACTGAGTGCCGCTGCCTTTAGCTGCATTTCCGCAGTTCCCTTCGCTGCGGCTTCGTGCGATGCTGCAATAAGGACAGCCCTGTCAAGTGTAAGGCCGTTCTCTTCGAGTAGTCGCTTTTGCGTTCTTTCCTTTGACAACCCGCACACGAACTTGTCTCGCAATGCCTCTGTCAGATTCCCTCCAAACTGGCAGTGTTTCGCTAGTCTACGCAGTTCAACCAAGTATTCTGTGTTGCTTTCGTCTTTCCTTTGCGTTCTCGCATAGAATTTGAATCGTTCCGCCAACATCAACGGTGTGGGGTTCAAGTGATCCTTCAGAACAGTCACAATATCATCGAAAGTCTGATCCGTCGGTTTAGCTGGTGCTAGTAGATGCTTCAAGAGCCCGTATGTCTTCGCGCCCATCGAGTTTAGCAAGGCTATAGCTTTGTCATCTTCTTCTATTTTATTGGCCTCACCATAGATCTCAATGCGTTCCACATACGTGGCCCAGTCTTCTACCTCGGAATTAAAATCGTTAATGTTACCACGCTTAGGCATCTTCCTCTCTTCCTGATAACAGCACGGATTATTTCTTTAAATTTTCTTTTTTTTTTCATGATGGCGGTTCCCGCGAAAATGGCGGTTTCCCGCGCTTATCTTCTCTCCCCGCCCACTTCAATGGCGGTTCCCCGCTTCTGTCTTCTTCTCCGCCTAATGGCGGCTTCCCGCGTTTCTTCCCCTGGTGGGAGGGGTACACTTTCCCCACGGGCGACGGCCGCTGGCTTTCAGGTTCACAGCCTGCGCGTCGGCTTCAGTGCTTTCCCTTTTCTCGGCAGGGCAACCGGCGCTGGGTACACCCCGTTGACGGCGAACAGTTTCAGCCGCTGGGCTGGCTCTCGCTCAGTTCCCCTTGCTCGGGCTCTGTCTCTCTCCCGCTCGCTCGGCTCTACCGGCGCTGGGTACACCCCGTTGACGGCGAACAGTTTCAGCCGCTGGACTGGCTCTCGCTCAGTCTCCCTTGGTCGACTCTGCCTCTCCTGCTCGCTCGGCTCCCAATCGCGCCTCCCAGCCCTCTCGCAGTCCGGTGCTTCCCTCCCCGGCTGCGGCTGAGTTTTTATATCTTCCCGCGCCTACGCTCCCGGTCGCAGCGCTTCGTGGCTTCGGTCGCTGCCCGGCCTTTTTCGCCGGTCGCGGTCTAGCTGTCTCACGACGCCGTTGCGTCCCCAGCCTGTCTGTACCGCAGCTTCCTTGCTCCACGCTGCCCCAGTCTCAGCGCCTCTGG
Organism: Somniosus microcephalus; assembly: GCF_052327205.1. Taxonomy (NCBI): domain Eukaryota; kingdom Metazoa; phylum Chordata; class Chondrichthyes; order Squaliformes; family Somniosidae; genus Somniosus; species Somniosus microcephalus. The sequence continues at coordinate 35,982,474 of NC_141003.1, read as the reverse complement.
GCCCGACTTCTGTCCGGCTCCTTTCCTCCTCGACCGTGGTCGAGTGCACCGCCCTTATCCTCCGGTTATTCTTTTTACTTTTCCCTTACTCACAGTCACCGTGGCCGGCTTGCTTCTCGTGCTGATCGGCTCACTCCTCACCGTGGCAGAAGGGACAGTCAGTGCCTGTCGCTGATGGAAGTCTTTGTCTCTGAATTCTTCCTCCTTTCCAGCTCTGCAGACTCGAGTTTTCTCCCAGCAGAATGACGAGGGCGGTTGCCTCTTCTCGACGCTCGTTAACTGCTTCGGAAGTATTGTTGCCGCAGGGTACAATCGGACTCGTCGCCACTGTAAAGTCTGTGGGTTGTTTAGTTAATTAATACACAGACTACCAGAGTAACTTAAAACAGGACTTTACTATTCGAAGGTCAGGGCGAATCTGCCAAATAAATCCTGACACAGCACTTATATACTGGTGTGGTCACCGTCGGTATTACAGTATACAGAAGCCAACAAAGTAGTGCCGCACCTAAAATAGTTCTCTTAAAGGTGAACGGTTACATACAATGGTTTTCTTAAAGGTAGACGGATACATACACTACAACAAGAGTAAACTTTAACAGGTCTTTACTAGTCGAAGGTCAGGGCGGAACTGCCCAATAAATCATTACACAGCACTTATATACCGGTGTGGTCACCCCCGGTATTACAGTATACAGCAGCCAAGATAAAGTAGTGCAACTCTTAAAATAGTTCTCTTAAAGGTGAAACGGTTCTCTTAAAGGTGGAACGGTTACATACACTACAAGGTATTGGCGTGACTCTTCTTCAACCTCCATCTGCAAGTATGCCTGCGCCAGGTCTATCTTGGTGAAGTGTTTCCCGCCAGACAGTGAAGCGAAAATATCCTCAATCCGTGGAAGCGGATACTGCACCGTGTGAAGCACCGGATTAACGGTGATCTTGAAATCGCCACAGATGCGAACCTTCCCTGGATCTCCTGGCTTATTGTTCGCAGGACGTTTCATAACGGGAACAATGGGCATAGCCCACTCACTCCAATCTACTTTAGACAGTACCCCTGAACGTTCTAGTGCTTCCAGCTCCGCTTCAACCGCAGGTCGTATTGCATAGGGTACCGGTCTGGCTTTAAAAAATTTTGGTTGTGCATGTTCATCAATCTTGATGTTTGCCGTAATTCCTCTCAGTGTTCCCAGTCCCGGCTGGAACACCTCTTTAGCCTCATCCAATATTCTGGACAATCGTTTAGGTTTGACAGCTGTTTCCCCGGAATCTACCGTTAGTGCTTTCAAGGAGTGCCAGTCCATATTCATTTTCCTAATCCACTCCCGTCCTAGTAGTGGTGGACCTCCTTCAGGTAGCACATATAAGTCCATTACTTGGCTTCCTTCACCCTTGTGGACCACTTCTACCTCTATTTTTCCGATGGGGTACACTCTTTGCCCCGTGTACGTTTTCAATATAATCTCCGTATCCTGTAAGGGAATATGTTGGAATAACCTTCTGTAATCTTTCTTATTCATGACCGTCAATGCAGATCCAGTGTCCAATTCCATTTTTACTTGGACTCCTGCTATCTTAAGAGTGACCCAAATTGTCTGGAGGTCTGTATCCTTACCAACGTTGTGTATTCTTAAGCTATCCAGTTCATTACTGCTAGCGTCTGAATCTGACTTCTGTTCAGTCAAACTGTTCTTTGTCACCTTGTGTACCTTTGCATATTTTCCTTGCGGTGACTTTTTATTGCTGGTCTTCTTTCCTGACCGGCATACTTTAGCTATGTGGCCAAACCTGCCACACATTCTGCATTCTTGGTTTTTAAACCAACACTGGTTCTGATCGTGCGTTGTCTTTCCACAACGATAACATTTGACAGAACTCAAACCCAATTTGTTTGTACCGAGTTCCGGTGGCCGTAGCTGCATTACTGCCGTGCCTCTCGCTGCGGCCTCGTGTGCTGCTGCCATAGTGACCGCCTTCTCGAGAGACAGCTCATTCTCCTCGAGCAGTCGCCTTTGTGTATCCTGTTTAAATAAACCACACACAAATCTATCTCGAAGTGCCTCTGTCAGTCCCGTTCCAAACTGACAATATTTTGCTAGCTTACGTAATTCCATCAAATATTCAGCATTGCTTTCATTTTGCCGCTGTCTTCTATCGTAAAATTTAAATCGTTCCGCTAGCATCAGCGGCGTGGGGCTAAGATGATTTTTTAGGACAGTAACAATCTGTTCGAACATCTTATCCGCCGGTTCATCTGGTGATAACAGGTGTTTCAATTGCCCGTATGTCTTCGCACCCATTAAGTTTAGTAATGTTAATGCTTTATCTGTCTCAGGAATTTTATTTGCCTTACAATAGTTTTGTATGCGTTCTACATACATAGCCCAGTCTTCTATATCACTGTCGAAGGCATTAATGTTCCCATGTTTAGGCATCCTTGCAATCTTCTTGAGAAACAAAAAAAAATTCTCTTTTATTTTAAAATGGCGGTTTCCCGCGCTTGTCTTCTTCCCCTGCCTACTAAAATGGCGGCTTCCTGCGCTTGTCTTCTTCCCCCGCCTACGAAAATGGCGCCTTCCCGCGTTTGCCTTTCTCCCCTGCTGGCTGTAATGGCGATTGCCGTATTGCTGCCGTTCGCGCCTCCCCAGCGGTTCTCAATTCGTGCCTCCCAGCCCCTCTTGCAGTCCGGTCCTTTCCACCGGCTGCGGCTGAGTTCTCCGCGGTTTCTTTTTATTTTCTCCCGCGCCTTACACTGTCCCGGTCGCTGCGCCTCGTGGCCTCGGTAGCTGCCCGGCCTTTTTCACCGGTCGCGGTCGAGCTCTCTCTCGACGCTGTTGCATCTCCCAGCCCGCTTGCAGCCCGGTCTTTTACACCGGTTGCGTTTGCATTCACCGCGGCTCCCGTGCCTTACACTGCCCCAGTCTCAGCACCTCTGGCCCCGACTTCTGTCCGGCTCTTTTCCCCGGCCGTGGTCGAGTTCTCCGCCCTTATATCCTCCGTTTTCCCTCCCCTACTCCACAGCCAACGTGGCCGACTTGCTGCTCGTCGCTGATCGGCTTACCCACCACTGTGGTAGAAGGGATGATCACTGCCTGTCGTTGATGGAAGGCTTCGTGTCAGGATTCTTCCTTTGCTCTTCAGACCCGAGTCTTTTCTCAGCAGGATGATGAGGGCGGATGCCTCTTCTCGACGCCCGTTAAACTGCCTTGGATGTATCTCTGCCGCAGGGTAAGATCGTACTCGTCGCCACTGTTAAGTCTGTGTGTTCCAGTTATGGTTAATATGAATCACTGCACACAGACCACAAGAATAACTTTAACAGGTCTTTACTAGTCGAAGGTCAGGGCTGAACTGAACACAATATTATTACACTGTGCTTATATACCGGTGTGGTCACCACCGGTATTACGTATACAGCAGCCACAGAAAGTAGTACCTTTCTTAAGGTGGACCAGGCTTAAGTTCTCTTAAGGTGAAACAGGTTACATACACCACAATATTGCCCTCTTTTTAGGAAAGTGGGATAAAGCCACTTTTTCCATTGTTATTTGCAATCCAGAAACTCACAGCTTTGAAACATGCAGACTCACTCAATACAATTTTGTTAATGGGAACAAAATAAACAGCTATAACAGAGATCCCTTAAAACTTCTCATGCAACCATTAAGCCATTGTTAGGTATAAGTAATTCAATATTTCCAGTTGTGTAATGTGCTGAAAAATAAGCCTGCTTTTCCAACAATGCCCTATTCATCCTTGTTAGCTGGGCATGCAAAAGGATTTAGCTAGCACTAGGGAACCTAGAACTAGGGGACATAGTTTCAAGGGGTCGCCCGTTTAAGATGGAGATGAGGAGGAATTTCTTCTCTCGGGTCGTGAATCTTTGGAATTCTCTTCCCCAGAGAGCTGTTGAGGTTGAGTCAGTGAATATATTCAAGGCGGAGATAGAGAAATATCTGAGGGGAGTCAAGGGTTATAGGGAAATGGCAGGAAAGTGGAGTTGAGGCCAAGATCAGATCAGCCATGACCTTATTGAATGATGGAGCAGGCTCAAGGTGCCGAATGGCCTACTCCTGCTCCTATTTCTTATGTACTTTTGTTCTTATGGACATTAATGCACCCTTCTCAGGGAGTACACTTGATACTTTCATTCTCAGGCAGCTCCATGACATATAGTTCTTTGAAGAAGAAGGAAAATAGATAGTGGTTGGGCTACGTAGTGCAGCCATGGCTGATGATACCTCTGCACAATCTCTGTACTGAGCAGGGATCAAATAATAATGGAGATGTGAAAATCAGGACCCAATAGAGTAAGCATTAGAGGTGCTAAACCAACATGTGTGGACCAGTTTGAAGCCCACCCCCAACCCAGAAATGGCTGCAATATTCCTCAATGAAGTTACGAAAAAGGTACTACAGTCATAGACATAGGCTTCACCTTGGATTTGGATGAGGATAGAGCATAGAAACTCTGGTGTGCAAAAAATGTGCCATTGTGTCAGGAGGCTATCATCCAAAAGTTTGATTGAGCTCTAAAATTATCCACTATGACATTTTATTGGATAACTTTTATAACCAAGACTTGTTATTTGATTTTACGTGTTTATTTTTGCCTCAGAATGTTTGCATTTATCTACTTTAGAATAATAGAATCATAGAAACTTACAGCACAGAAGGAGGCCATTCGGCCCGTCATGCCTGTGCTGGCTCTGAAAGAGCAGTCGTGCTTAGTCCCACAGCCCCTCTTTTTGTCCGTAACCCTGTAAATTCCTCATCCAACCTGTCCAACTCCCTTTCAAAATAATTTATGGAACTGGCCTCCACCACCTTTTCAGGTAGAGCATTCCAGGTCCCGATAGCTCTCTGAGTGCAGTGCTAATGAGAAACGCCGGTTCGAAAGTGTGGATTTAGTACGCAACTTTCAGGCTAATTGATGATTACCATGATTTAAACGTGCCTGCAGGTGCTGAAACCGACAACTGCAGGTTTAGCACGCAAGCGTTGATTAGGCGCAATTTTCCTGGAGCTAGACATAGCCTGCGCTCACCCACTTCCACTGAAGGTGTAGAGTGCGCTGACTGGGAGAGAAGCCAACGTGGAACAATGTCTCAAGGACCTAGAGAGAGAGTGCCCAGGTTGTCCAACGTGATATTAGAGATCCTGGTGGAGGAGATACAGAGGAGGAGGGATGCGCTCTATCCACAGGGGGGAAGGAGGTCACAGAGGCAGCTAATGTGATGCACGTGGGAGGAGATCACCCGGGAGGTGACAGCCAGGAGCTCTGGCCCCAGGATATGACTCCAGTGCCGCAAGAAATGTAATGACTTGACACGCGTTGTCAAGATAAGATCCCATCTCACAAATACACTTCTCAATAACTGCACCAGCACCGGCACTAACGTCACAACCTCAACACACTTCATCACCATCTTAGTATATACTGACATTCACACACACCACAGTATTGCTTCCTTCACAAGCACTACTCACACCTCAGACACATCTCCTCACACTGCTTCAACCATTTGAGGCATCACACAAACACACTTGTCAATACACTCATTCACAATCACCACTCTTTCTCTTCCAGGAAAAAACAGCACACAACAGGCAGCAGCAGGACCTGACCAGGGGAGGACAACCATGCCTGCATGACATCATTCCTCTTGAGGAGGCAGTGTTGGCCATGATCGGGAGGGGAGTGGGAGATGCCGTGGCCGGAGGCAGAGCAGCGGGAATGTCGACTAGTGGTATGTGGCCACTACAGCTTCCTTACAGATGCACAACTATTCCTGATCCCTAACCCCCAAAGCTATCCTCGCTCCCAAGCTCCATATGGTCTCATCACACACATCCTCCTATATGAGGCTGCACCCTAACCCTTCCAGCATTATCATTGCAAGCTCCCAGGAGCAAGATCCACCTCGCCCCCCCTAGAGAAAGTGCAAGACGAGTAACAGCCATCTTGCCCTCCAGAGGAAGAGGAGAACGAGGAAGAATGAACCGCGTCAATGGCTACCACTGTCACAGGCACCAGCTCAGAGACCGGCACCACACATAACTTAGAGGCTAGGCTAGAAGAGGGATGCACTGGGCACTAGTGGGCAGCAGTCCCGCAGGGTGGAAGGGACACCACAGGTGCCACCTTTCCGGGGGTTCAAAGTCACATGCTAGTTCTGCTGTAGAGGGGTCCGTGAGGACCTTGCAGGGCCAAGCTTTAGAAGAAGGCTGAAGATGCAACAAAGCAAATGCTTGGTGAAATGGAGAGTTTGCCTGAAAGCTTAAGGGTTGTGGCTACAGGAATGGAGGAGCTGGCCTCCACCTTGGTACGTGGTTTGACGCAAACTCTGGAACTCGTCCTCTCCAACATGGAAAGGCTGGTCAATTGCAGCCAGCGACCTGTGGAGGCCGACATCATGCAGCGTCTGATGACTGAGGTCGCAGCTTCCACTGTAGTCATTGCAGCTTGCATGGAACGACAAAGTGCTGCAATGGAAGCTCAGGCAGCTGCTATGGTGCCTCTGGGCTCCTTGGTTGAAAAGGGCTTGCGGAGTCTCTCCGGTGGCCAGAGATCTGTCCTGCACCAGATCACTGGGTAGACTGTACAGAGGCCCCTAGGTAGAGGCATGGGAATCATGGAGCAGGAACCTACTGGCCTCTCTCTGGATGCCAGCATTGTTTCTCCCTCCCCATCACTGCATCATTGCTCTTGCTGTTGACTGTCAGCCAGGCGGTCCAGACTGCTGAAGCCCATGGTGAGATGGTGCAGTCAGAGGCAGGGCCATCACGACCCACAGCCTCTCAAGGACGTCCCAGGAGGACATCTGAACTGCCCTCTTCAGAATCTCAGCAGCCATCCACCTCACCTGTTGCTGCCACTGAGGTTGCATTTCATAGAAGCACTAGATTATGCAAGAGCACGTATAGATAGCCACTAAGGGTAAGCACCAAGGTGAATAGTTTAATATTTGTAAGTTCTGTTGGTTGTGTTATGTTTCCATTGTTTGTTTTTGATGTAGGTAAAAATGATGATGGTAATTGGGTAGTGGTGGAATCGGTAGTCTTTTTTGTTGTGATCTTCATGGGGATGTAGTTGAAAGGATTGAATGCAGATGATGGATTGCCTGATGGATCCTAAGTCATGGAAGGTCTGATGGTGGAGCAAGTCTCTCAAAAGTGCTCTTCAATTAGATGGTAGCGAGCAGCCCTCCCAGGTGCGGGCGGTCTACCTGGAAGCCTCTGCTGCTCCCCCGGTCCCCCTCCTCTTCCTCTTCCTCCTCTTCCTCTTCCTCATCCTCTTGTGACTGCTGAGCTTGATCCTCTGGCACAATTGCTGGTGGTAACGACTGGTCTCTCATGATAACCACGGCCGAGTACTGCAGGGCACCCCCTGACCGGTCAAGGCATTTAACCTCTGCTTCAGGACCCCAATGGTCTGCTTAATGATATTCCTGGGGGCTGAGTGGCTCTTATTCTGTGAGTGCTCAGCTGGTGTCTGGGCTTTCTCAGGGGATTCCAGAGCCATGGCATCAGAGGGTATCCCTTGTCACCTAGTAGCCAGCTCTGCTAAAAGCTGACAAATCCCCTGGACCTGATGGCCTACATCCTAGGGTTCTAAAAGAGGTGGCTACAGAGGTAGTGGATGCATTGGTTGTGATCTTCCAAAGTTTCCTAGATTCAGGAAAGACCCCAACAGATTGGAAGGTAGCAAATGTAACACTGCTATTTGTTGTATGAACGCATTAAAGCATAGAACCAGGCAGACAGGCTTACAACTACGATGTTCTCTTTATTCTCTAAAATGGCTGACTGCTGCTTTCCCGGGTAATTCCCATAATGCAATGCACATTACATTACCGTATTAACTGGTGTTAAACTCGCACATTACATTACCGTATTGACTGGTGTCAAACTCGCAATCAATACACGACATCCCCCTTTTCCTTGGAAACAAACTTGCAGTTTACAAACAGTTGCTTACAATAACACAGCATAACTTATTTGGTTTATAAACTTTTTACAAACTTGTGTCTTACCACACAACTAAATAATTCCCAGGTTTAAACATTTAACATCACCCATGCAGTTCTCGCACAGTTTATGTTGTGACATAATCAGACAGTCTTTGGGGTTTTCTTTTAACACTTTGAGGTCTGGCTGTATTGGGTATGTCTGACATGTTGGTGTCAGTGGGTATTGCCTGTGTCACAGTGGTATGTGTGTCAGGGTCTACTATACTGTCCTCAGTCCCTTGTGTTTCCTCCTGCTCATGGAATGTCTCCTTTGGTCCATTGGTTCTGTATTTCTTCACAAACGTAGTGTTTCTCGAGTAGCATGCCCCGTCTGGAGATTCTACTACTACTTGACTCCCTGTTTTACTCAAAACTTTGTGGGGTGTGGCAGTAAAAGGAGTGGTGAACTTGTCCACTTTGTCCTGCCGTACCAGCACCGTGTCGCCAACTTCCACCTCTGAGTATTGTGTCCTCCGCTGTTCATCTGCGTACAGTTTGGACTTGCCTTTTTGTTCTGCGTCCCTGTCACGTAGTTACATGTCTGCGCGCGACTCTGTGATGTCTGGCAGCTTTCCTCTCATTTTCCGTTTAAAGAGCAGCTCTGCCGGGCTCTCTCCTGTCGTGGCATGGTCAATGCTCCTGTACACAGTCACATATTTTCTAAGTTCACGTTTCCAATCTAGTCCTTCTGACTGAGCAATTCTGATTCTCTTCATCAGTGATGCATTCTGGCGCTCGACTTCTCCGTTAGCCTGAGCCCATTTTGCTGTCGTTTTCAGGTGTTTGATCCCGTTGTTTTCACAGTATCCTTTGAATAATTCAGATCTGAATTGGGGACCATTATCAGATTTGCAGGTGATTGGCAAACCATGACGGCTAAATTGACTCTAAACTATCAATAACCTTCTCTGTTGTTGTGGAGGTCATGATGTCGTATTCATAGTAGCGACTATAATAATCAACTACCACAAGAATGGAGTGGTTGGATGGCAAGGGTCCCAGTAAGTCTATAGCTACATCCTGCCAGGGGCCCTCCGGTAATGGTGTTGGTCTCAACGGTTCAGGTGGGTCGGGTCTGGCTACTATCTGACAGCCGTGGCACGCTTTACAGTGTTTTTCAGCTGCCTTGTCCATGCCAGGCCACCAAACCTTGGTTCTGAGATGTTGCTTTGTTCCAACTATTCCCAAGTGTCCTTCATTTGCTAACACCAGAGCTCGTGCGTGTAACACTGTGGGTAGCACGATGCGTGTTCCCCGAAGAACTAGGTACCCCACTACGCACAGCTCGTTTGCAATTGCTGCATAAGCTTTACAGTTCTCAAAATGTCTGTTTGTGATTGCCTTCCGTACCTCAATCAGCTCTGGGTCGGTAGCAGAGGCTTCCTCCACCTCTCTAGTAGTGAGTGTTTTTGGGGTCGCACTCACAGCTACAAATCTCACGTATTCATCTGAGCCATGAGAATGTCTCTCCTGTTTTGCTGTCTCACCCAGCAATCGTGACAGTGGGTCTGCAATGTTTTGCTTGTGTCACCTTAAAATCGTACGGCTGTAATCTAAGTACCCATCTCTCTATACGGGCACAAGGTTTAGAGTGTGGGCCGTATATCACTTGTAATGGCTTATGGTCAGTTACCAAGTTAAATTTTCGGCCATACACATATGGATGCAGCCTCTCACAAGCCCATACAAGAGCTAAGGCCTCTCTGTTTGAGAGTATTTCCTCTCACAGTCTGTTAAACTATGACTTACATAGCATATTGGCACCTCTTGTCCCTGTTGGTCCTGAACTAGTACTGCGCCTAAACCTACAGGACTGGCATTTGCTATCACCTTGGTTGGTGCGTCCTTATCAAAATATGCTAAAGTGCCGGCTCTGGCCAACTCTTCCTTGAGTGCACTGAATGACTGTCTCTGTTGTGATCCAAATTTAAATGGTGTGTCTTTTCTTGTTAGGCGTCGCAGTGGCTCTGTTAGCGTTGCGAACTGCGGGATGAATCTGCTACTGTAACAACGAGTCCCAAGAAACTCCTCACGTCTGTAGCATTCTCTGGTTCCCGAGCTTCTGCCACCGCTCGCACTCTCTCTGCTGTTGGTCCGATGCCCTTTTCAGACAACAGGATTCCCATGAAAATCAATCGGTCCATGTTGAATTGGCACTTCTCTGAGTTTAGTGTCAGTCCACTTTCCATTAGTCTGGTCATGACAGCGTGCAGGCGTCTGTCGTGCGTTTCCTGGTCGTGTGCATGCACGATAATGTCGTCTGAGATGTTTTCAACACCCTCTATTCCAGCTAAGGCATTAGCTATCTCGTGCTGATATTGCTCACTAGCTGAAGATACACTGAATATCAGCCTCTTTTACCTGTATACTCCGTTATGTACTGCAAACGTTGTGATTTCTCATGACTCCGGGGTCAGTTCTAGCTGGTGATAACCCCATTTCAGGTCTAGCTTACTAAACACCGTCGAGCCGTTCATACCTTGGAGTATCTCATCAACGGTGGGGATTGGATATCGTTCCCTCACTATTGCCTGGTTTGCTCATCTCATGTCTAGGCATAACCTTACATCCTTATCTGCTTTTGGTACAATAACCACAGGATTTACCCATGGGGTGGGACCAGTTACAGGTTCAATAATGTCCATGTCCCTCAATTGTTTTATTTTGGCCTCTACTGTCCCCCTTAAGTTGAATGGTATACGCCTGAGTGGCTGGGCCACAGGCTTCACTTGTGGGTCGATATACAAACTGATCTGTTTTGTGTTCAGCCTTCCTACTCCCTGGAACACCTTTGGATACCGTTGTTCTAGTAGCTGTCTTACATCTACCACAGCTGAGACATCTGCGCCTATTTTTAAAACTCCCAGTTTCATAGCTGTCTCCCTTCCTAGCAACGGCTCTCCATGGCCTTTAACCACAATGAACTCTGCCTGCTCAGTTCTCTTACCTATTGTAATCCCACATGTGAATACATCTTTAACTGACAGTGGTCAGCTAGAAGCATAAGAGAATAACTTTCTCTCTGTCTTAGGGACATGTGACTGACACTTAATGTGTTCTGACTTTAATCCTTCCCATGTATTCTCATCTATCACATTACTAGTTGCACCCGAATCAATTAACATTCTCAGGTTTACTCCCCCCACACAAAAGGTAAGTCTCTCTGTCACGTTATTTCCAGTAACAGCCAATGCAAAGTAATTTTGTTCCTCTACATTGTTCACACTATGTTTCTTTGTACCCTTTGTGCGGCATACTTTGGAGAAATTATCCTTTCCCTTGCACTTATGACACGTTTGTCCGCGTGCTGGGCATTTCGGATCTCTGCCCATGTGGTCTATGTGTCCACATCTGTAACATTTCCTTTTGTTCCTCTTGCCATTTCCCTTTGGTTTCTCTGTCGAGCTTTTCGCATAATACCCTCTTTTCTGTGTAACACGACGAACAGTATCTGTCTCCGCCTTCTCTGTACATGACATGGCTGACATCTGCTCCTCGACGTTTTCACATTGCGAGGCCAATTGTAACGTGCGGGCGAGCGTTTGACCTTGCCCTTCCTCTAGCAATTTCTTCCGCACATAGGCTGACGTGCACCTACTCAGGATAGCGTCTCTTATTTGATTATCCGCATCCCCCCCAAAAGCACAGTCTTTAGCAGCCTGCCGCAAGTGAGTAGCAAATTGTTGCACAGTCTCACCTGCCTTCTGGGACAACTTATGAAAAGTCTGTCTAGCAAACGCTGCGTTGACCTGGGGCACGAAGTAGTGATTCAAAGCACTAACCGCCGCCGTGTAGTCTGCTGGTTCTCCTGTGTCCGGTAGAGTCGAAAAGATATCCTGGACATCTGGTCCTGCTAGGTGTAGAAGTAGAGCTCTTCTCCTCTGCTTTGTGGCAGCTGTAGAGGTATCGTCGATAATGAGTCCTTTGCCATTGGCATAAAGCTCAAAAGACGTTAACCACCTTGACCATCTTGGACCCAACGTGGCTGGCTCGGCGAAGCAAGCAAAATTTTGAATGCTGGTCTTCTCCATCCTAGCTAACTAAAACTTGGACAACTACCTATTTAAAATGATTCCTGTTCGTTATCCTCGTCGCCAATGTTGTATGAACGCATTAAAGCATAGAACCAGGCAGACAGGCTTACAACTACGATGTTCTCTTTATTCTCTAAAATGGCTGACTGCTGCTTTCCTGGGTAATTCCCATAATGCAATGCACATTACATTACCGTATTAACTGGTGTTAAACTCGCACATTGCATTACCGTATTGACTGGTGTCAAACTCGCAATCAATACGCAACACTATTCAAGAAAGGAGGGAGAGAGAAAACCGAGAACTACAGGCCAGTTAGCCTGACATCAGTCGTCGGGAAAATGGTGGAATCCATTGTTAAGGAAGTGGTAACAGGATACTTAGAAAATCATAATATGATTAGGCAGAGTCAACATAGTTTTATGAAAGGTAAATCGCGTTTGTCAAATTTATTAGAGTTTTTTGAGGATGTAACTAGCAGGGTAGATAAAGGGGAACCAGTGGATGTAGTATATTTGGATTTCGAAAAGGCATTCAATAAGGCGCCACATAAAAGGTTGTTAAGCAAGATAAGGGCACATGGAGTTGGGGGTAAGGTATTAGCATGGATAAAGGATTGGTTAACAGACAGAAAACAAAGAATAGGGATAAATGGGTCATTTTCAGATTGGCAGGCTGTAACAAGTGGGGTGTCGCAAGGATCAGTGCTTGGGCCTCAGCCGTTTACAATCTATATTAATGACTTAGATGAAGGGACTGAGTGTAATGTATTCAACTTTGCTGACGACACAAAGCTAGTTGGAAAAGTAAGCTGTGAGGAGGACGCAAAGGTGCTGCAAAGGGATATAGACAGGTTAAGTGAGTGGGCAATAAGGTGGCAGATGGTGTATAATGTGGGGAAATGTGAGGTTGTTTGCTTTGGTAGGAAGAATAGAAAAACAGAATATTTTTTAAATGGTGAGAAGCTATTAAATGTTGGTGTTCAGAGAGATTTGGGTGTCCTAGTACAAGAAACACAGAGAGTACCGCCTCTAAGGCAAGTATATCCTTCCTTAAATAAGACAACCAAAACTGTGCACAGTACTCCAGGTGTGGTCTCACCAGAGCCCTGTACAATTGTAGCAAGACTTCCTGACTCTTGTACTCCAACCCTCTAGCATTAAAGGCCAACATGCCATTTACCTTCTTAATTGCTTGCTGTACCAGCATGTTAACTTTCAGTAATTTGTATACAAAGACACCCAGGTCCCTCTGAATACCAACATTTCCCAATCTCTCACCATTTAAAAAATACTTTGCTTTTCTATTTTTCCTACCAAAGTGATAACTTCACATTTCTCCACATTATATTCCATTCGCCATGTTCTTGCCCATTCACTTAACCTGTCTATATATGTGCGCAGTCAAAGCTCCCTGGACCACGAGGAATCCCACAATCCTGTCAAATCCTAGAGCGCTCTGGTCTTCTCTGGCAATACGGAATGATATATAGTCATTTCTCAGAGTGCATAGAGCTGCAGAGACCTCCCTTATGCAGAAGTGCACAGCGGATTGTGATATGTGACACATATCAACTGTGGCAGTCTGGCTACTGTGACCTTGACTGCCACAGGCAATGCATTCCTGGCTGTGCTGCGACATCTGACTCTTTGTTCCATGAGGCCACAGGTCACTGTTACGACCTCCTTGGTAAAGCGCAGCCTCCTCATGGACTGGTCTTGGGTCATGTGAATGTAGGAGTAGTGCTCTCTGAAGACCCTGGGTGGATAGGACCTCCTGCTGAGAGCCCGCCTCGCCCTCCTGTCTCTCTCTCCTGCAGCAGCTAATGCTGCTCTGCCTGGCATCATCTCCTCCTCCAATTCCTCATGTAGAGCAAGGGGGACACTAGCAAGATCCCCATGACCAATCACACCTGGTGACTTCTATCAGGTGTCCAATAAGGTGGAGTAGTACAGCGCTCAATCATTTTAGGTGAAGTCCTGGGAGAATTTCCGGGAAAAATGTTGATAGAGAGTGCTGGTGAAGTGTTGAAAAAGTGTCCTCTTCAAACGCAGTGTAGTCAGTCGATCTCAATCAGCAAGTGAACATTGTAAACTGAGCATGGCTTTAAGTAACCTTCAAAATCCTCAGCAACGACTTGTTTACTTGTTTACTCCAGTTCAGCTGGTTGTTGTCAGGAGAGGTCGATAAATGAAGTGTTACCCACCACAATGACATGCAGCCTCTTTAATGAGCGCTAGCAGGCAATATAATTATCAATCAGCCCCTTAATGATCCTCTGGGTGGCCGTTCCTAGCACAGGATTCACCTCCTTTACAGGTTAAACACCATATTGGCCACCTCCGAGGCTCTTTAGTGCCTAAAGTATCCAAGGAAAATCGCCCTCCTACTCTTTAGTTTTCCCCTGTGTGCAGTCAAATTTCCCGTGGTGTAAGGGGTGGCGTGTGCCCAGTCAGCTCTGCCCCTGACTGCCTCTGAGCGGTTTGAATCGCTCCCACACCCCTGAGTTCTAGACACTGGACTTAGGTACAGGCGGCGATACAGAAATAGAGTAGACAATTGGTTTGGTACAAGAAAACCGTAATTTTATTAAAAGGCACAACAATATTACAACACTGGAAAAATCACTAGAATAATTACAGGCATACAAAGTTACACTTAGTTGGGAATGGGGAACACATGGCACAACGAGGGAATAGTCACGTTAATAATCCCCCTACCCTTGTCCCACCCCCAATACCTAACTAGATTGAGCTAAGAGGGGCCAGGGATTTATGCTCACCAATGGGGTTTCCTTGACAGTTCGAAACCTGTCGATTAAGCCGGTTGTGGTTTTGGGGTTCGCTCTTTGTGTTCTTTGGGGCCTGCCATTGTCACGTGGTCCCAGGGCGCGGCGGTGGAGTCGTCTGGGTGAAGTACCCCCTTTTTCCTCAGTTTGCAGAGTAAAGTCTTTATTGGGTACTTTACCTTGCAGGATGGTTGTTCTTCTGGTGGTGGTCGTTGGATTTCGTTGCAGCTGGGCTCGGCTGGTGGCCTTCGGGGTCGGCTCAGTCGTGTAAGGCTGCGGTTGTGGCCTAATTGTCCTCCGTTATTGCCTCGAACTTGCTATTTGGCTCTATTCCTCAACGTACCCCGATGGCTGGCTCTCTTCTGCCGTGCTGAAACCTCGATCTTGCTGTTTAGCTCTATTCGTCAACGTACCCCAAGTGCATACCTCCTGATCTACCGGTGGGCCTATAATTATACCACGGCCTCCATTCCCTTATCTGCGCGCCAAATCAGGTCAGTTCTTTGTTTAATTTTTGGCGGGCTCGTCTGAAGTGTTTATAGTCATTCACCTTAACGGCTTTTGGGGCGGTTGTCTCCTGGTTTTAACGGCTTCAATATCCTGGCTGTTTGTCATTTATGAATGTTTATTCGTCTTTTCCTGGCTTGGCGGCTCCTTTGAGCGGTTACCGATTATGTATGCAAAAAGTTAATGGCCTCAAGATTATGTCTATCCTGAGTTAACTGTTTCGAGATGAAAGATGCATATTCTGTGTTTACCTAGCTGTCTGGTTTTAGGAAAATGACAAAGTCTTCCACACAGATCCATGCATATTAGGTTTCATTTCAGGATTTGAATGGGCCTGCCTTTTGCAGGGCCTTGCTTTCTAAAATCCTGCTGGCCTCGGTCACGAGGTTTCAGAAGCCATTTTCTTTCGGGTACCCTTTTTAATAACATGTCCAAACAGGGTCCCTTTATCCATAACTTTTGGGGAATGTGGGAATTTTGAGAACCCTACACTGGTGCCGGGGTTTTGATTCTTATTGCATTCCTCCAATAAGTCGTCACCCTCCCCGGAGATCAAAACTGAAAATTGGTTAGCGAGTGACATTGGCTTGGGGGATTCCTGCACTACCTGTGTCTTCCTCCTACCATGTCTGGTGGTCATCCATTCCCTCACCTCCTGCACCTTCTGTAGCTGTGAGGTGCCCACCTCCTGGAACGTATGTTGGAGGAAACTCTCAGACTCCCGGATGCACTGCAGTGACTCCAGTTGCTCCTCAAGCTCCAAAACTCAGAGCTTGAGCTTGAACAACTGGTGGCACTTCCTGCGCACAAGGTTATCCAGGACTCATGAAGTGTCCTGGAGTTCCCATGTAGAACAGGATGCACATGCAAAGGGTCCCTGTTGGTCTGCCATGGTAGTCAATCCACTGACCTCTAAATCACGGAGACCCTGACCACTAAAACATTTGACACTGAACTCTAAAAATCTAGGACACTTAAACCTAAGACACTGAGACACTGACCTATAAAACTCTAACAAACTCTGAAAGACATTGGCCTAGAAATTCTCCTACCCTGTCTTCTACCAGCATGTTAGTAGTAAGCGGGTAGTAAGAGGCGGGGGGGGGTGCCTATTAGGGACAAAGAAGGTGATATATGCTTAGAGGCACAGGGCAAGGCTAGAATACTCAATGAGAATTTTGTATCGGTGTTTACTAAGGAGGTGGATGCTGACAAAATATCGGTAGAAGTGGAAAAGGTAGAAGCAATGGAAGGGGTAAAAATTGATAGACAGGATGTACTAGAAAGGCTGGGTATGCTTAGAGTGGATAAGTTGCCTGGTCCAGATGGCTTGCATCCCAGGTTGCTAAGGGAATTGGGGGAGGAGATAGTGGAAGGGCTTGCCATAATTTTCCAATCTTCCCTAGATGCGGGGGAGGTGCCTGAGGATTGGAAAGTGGTAAATGTGACACCATTGTTCAAGAAAGGGTGTAAGGACAATCCTAGTAACTACAAGCCAGTCAGTTTAACATCAGTGGTGGGTAAAGTTTTAGAAACAATAATCAAGGAAAAAATTAACGGGCACTTGGAGAGGTTTAAGCGAATTAAGGAGAGCCAACACGGATTTGTAAAAGGTGCACCTGGGGCCTCATCATTCAGGTGTGACCGAATTTCTAGGCCTATATCTTTTCCTTGAAATTCCTGCCACTGTGGGCACTGACATGCATCAAACTGATTCTTGGAAATTGAAACTGATTTCTCCCAAACAAGAGTTTCAAACTGAAATGAAAACAGAAAATGTTGTAAAAACTCAGCAGGTCAGACAGCACCTGTGGAAAGAACGGATAGGGTGATGTTTCAAATGTGGACCATTCATCTGAACTGGAGGATATTAGAGATGAACAGCAAGATCATGAAGTTCCAATGAAGAGTTTTGAACATGTGCAATTTTATGGACGATGGAGGATGGGAGAGCAGTAAGAAGAGTAATTAGGAGTAGATGTGACAAAGGCATGTATAAGGGTTTCAACGATGGAGGAGCTGAGATAAGGGTGGAGGCAGACAATGCTGTGCGTAATATTGCAAATGAAAATAAGGAAATGGCAGACTTGTTGAATAATTACTTTTTGTGTCAGTAATCACAGTAGGGGAAGTGGATAATATACCTGTCATTCTAGGGAAACTAATAATGAATCAAGGACTGAAACTCACTGAAGTTAATGTAAGCAAAAAAACAGTATTCAAGAAAATAATGGCACTAAAGACTGACAAATCCCCAGAACCTGTTGGCTTCCACCCCAGGGTTTTAAAGGGAGTAGGTGAGGAAATTCCAGATGCTTCAGCCATAATCTTCCAAAGCTCTCTCGATTTAGGAATTGTCCCTTTAGTTTGGAAAATTGCAAATGTAACTCCATTATTTAAGAAAAAATGAGAGATAAACCAGGAATTTATAGATCTGTTCGTCTAACATCTGTTGTGTGGATGGTATTGGAATCTATAATTAAGGACAGAGGCCTAGAAATTCAGTATAGCCACTTTTGGGGCGGTAAAGTCGGGCGGGCGCTAAAGTTTGCGCCCGCCGGAAAGTGGAGGCCACTTCGCCGATATTCAGTAGCTTTGGCCAAGGAGTTTGCTCGAGCGCTAAAACTGGTGTTGCACCCCTATCTTTAGGCGCTAAGCTGGCGGTGCAGACTGATACCGCCGAGACCGGGCGCAGCGCAGGTGCGGTCATGTTTTGATTGACAGCAGACACCCTGGCGCCGGCCAGCTCTTAAAGGGGGAAGGGTCGACTTGGTCTGCTGCCACGCCCTGGATACTGCAGCCCTCCAGCTAGGCCTAAACACTGCTGCTGGAGAGAAATAGCGCCAGCAAGGATGCAGAGGGCCCGTGAGCGAGCGCAGCGCTTCTCTGCCCATGATTTGAAGGTGCTGGTTAGGGCTTTGGAGAAGAGAAGAGATATCTTGTTCCCGGACAGTGGCAAGAAGGCTCCCAAGAGGCTGTACAGGAGAGCCTGGAGGGAAATCGGCCAGAGGGTCACAGCCAACAGCGATGTCCCCAGGACTGGTGACCAATGCCGGAAAAAGTTTAACGGCCTCACTCGGTTGGTCAGGGTGAGTACCCTTTCCAGTGTCCTCCTCATCCTTGCATGTGCACCTCACATTATGGGCAAAGGGACCTCAAAGGCCTAATGGCCAGCCCTCCTCCAGCAGCTATGGCACTGGCATGAACATCAATAGCACTTTCTGCACTTTACACACTGGCCAAGCTATTCGACCATGGGAGGCAGTGCACACAACAACAGGGCACCACACTGTACTTAGAAGCCGTCCTTTCTCTTGCAGGCCAAGCTGGCCGAGAATCTGAAGAGCCGGACTGTCACCGGGGGAGGCCGTGCCCAGTTCCAGGAGCTCAGTGACCTGGAGGAGCGCGTGGGTCGACTCATGGGTGCCCGGGTGATTGGCCCCGTTGCAATTGGAGATGCCGACCCTGTGCTGGGCCCCAATGGTAAGGACATGACCGTTTGGACCTCTCTCGTTCCCCTTGCGCTTCAGATCTACATCCTTTGCCACTGTCCGACCAATGCGCATAATGCCACCACTCATGCCTCCCTCGCTGACGCCCTGTCCTCACTCTAAAGCTACTCTTGTGCCTTCCTGCTTTCACCTGGTGAGGAGGAGGTCCCTGAAGCTGCGAGTGTCAGTCCCTCGGAAGAGGAGGACGAGGAGGAGCAAGAGGAAGGCGGCACATCGGGGGAACCCTCATCCGTGCCAGGGGATGGCAATGGAGGGGACACGTCTTGCCTGGAGGAGAGCCAGGGGGAAGTGTTGCAGGGGGGTGTAGCTCCTGTGCCCAGTGGCGTCCAGCCACGCGGGAAGGGTCGGGCAGCACGGCTGCCTTCTCCCCAGAGGGGGGAAGTGTTGCAGGGGAGTGTAGCTCCTGTGCCCAGTGGCATCCTGCCACGCGGGAAGGGTCGGACAGCTCGGCGGCCTTCTCCCCAGAGGGGGGAAGTGTTGCAGGGGAGTGCAGTTGCTGGGCCCAGTGGCGTCCAGCCACGCGGGAAGGGTCGGGCAGCTCGGCGGCCTTCTCCCCAGAGGGAGAGTCCGGCCTCCAGTCCGGAGACGGTCCTCGCCCAGGAGGTGCGCCTCCTTGATCAAATGTCCGCGGACTCGGATCGTCGCCACACCGAGTTCATGGGTGTTGTGGCACGGTTGCCTGAGGCCATTGAGTCCCTGGCTCATAATGTGGCCGATTTCGGGGCCTCACAGGCCAGGGGTTTCGAACAACTCGCGGCAGCACAGGCCAGGGGTCTCGAACAATTCGGGGCATCACAGGACGCGAGTCGGGCAGAATTCAGGGCATCACAGGACGCGAGTCGGTCCGAATTCAGGGCAGCACAGGCAGCGAGTGGAGAGTTGACGAGTGGTGCCGTGCAGTCACTGGCTGGTCTGATGCGGGCACAGACCAGGGCAGTACGGGCACTCACTGCTGCCACACTCGCTGTGTCATGCACGCATCGCCAGGGCACCCGCCGCGCTGCTGCAGCACAGCGGTCTGGCCTTCACCAGATTGCTGCGCTTGCTGCAGTGCCAGCCCGGCCGACTGCCAGTGTCTCTGGCGACCAGCGAGCGCCTGGCATCAGCCAGCTTGCCCCCATTGCTGCAGCCGCCACTGCCACTCCCCCAGCAAAGCTGCGACGAGCTGCTGGAGAGACTGATGCTGCCCAGCCACAGCTGCAGCAGTCAGCAGCCGGCCCCTCCAGGGCCGGAGCTCGTCTAGGCCGACCCCCAAGGGCATCTGCCGTCACGCATTGTGCCCCTCAGGAGCCTTCCCCCAGCCTTGCAACACCCACAGGGCCCAGGTTGAGGCAGAGCAGCAGGTCGGCCAGGGGCCGGAAAAGCGTGGACAAGGACTCGCCCTCTCGGCACACAAAGTAGAGTGTGTTGCCAAATGTTTTTTTATATGGGGGTGTTTGTGTTCTGTATGGGGGGGTTTGTCTTGGTAAGGCCGAGGATGAAGGCCATTTGGATGGACAAGTTTTGTTATTCCTCCCCAGGTTGTGGGAGTGAGATATGTTTTTGACTGTTTTTTGGGGGTCTTGTCTGTTTTTGGGTTTCATGTGGGAAGGGCCCTGAGTTTGTTCAATAAAGCTTTTTATTTATTCAGCTTGTCCATGTGTGATGTTTCAAGTGGTTGTTGCGTTAACCGGCTGAGGGCTTGCGGAGCGGCTGCATTCATGTGCCTTCATTGCCACAAGCCATTCCCTGACAGGGGGCCTAGAAGTGTCGTTCAATAAGCCGCCGACGGATGGCCCTTGGACCTTGTGGCCCCCTCCTGGGCTGGTACTCCTGCTCCTCCTCCTCCTCCTCATGGTCCTCCTGCTCGTCCTCCTGAGGTGGTGGTCCAACGTGAGGTGGCAGTGCCTGAGTCCTGCGGATAGCCAGGTTGTGCAGCATGCAGCAAACAACGACAAACTGGGAGACTCTATCCGGCGAATACTGTAGAGATCCGCCGGAACGATCCAGGCAGCGGAACCATTGCTTGAGGACGCCAATCGTTTGCTCTATGATGTTCCTTGTGGCTTGATGGCTTTCGTTGTATGCCTCCTCAGCAGGGGTCCTGGGCGCGCGGAGCGGGGTCATGAGCCATGTACACAAAGGATAGCCTTTGTCCCCGATAAGCCATCCTCTTGGGGGAGGCTGTGCCTGGAACATGTCAGCCACAGTAGTCTGGCGCAGGATAAATGCATCGTGGCTGCTGCCTGGAAAGCGGGCATTGACAGCTAGGATGCGCTGCCTGTGGTCACACACCAGCTGTACATTGACGGAATGGTAGCCCTTCCGGTTGCGGTAATCCTCGGCATTGTCGATAGGTGCCCGCATAGCCACATGCGTGCAGTCAATGGCGCCCTGCACCATGGGGAAGTCGGCGATCCTCGCAAATCCGACTGCACGCTGCTCCTGCCTCTCTAGGGTCATGGGGAAGGAGATGAATTGGTGTCTCCTTGTGAAAAGGGCATCGGTGACCTGCCGGATGCAACGATGCACGGCGAACTGGGAGATGTTCGCTATGTCCCCAGCAGCGGCTTGGAAGGAGCCGCTTGCATAAAAGTTCAGAGCCACCGTGACCTTCACTTCCACTGACAGAGACGTCCTGCACATCAGCTGTGGACGCAGATCTCTGTGAAGCAGCTGGCAGATCTCTGCAACCACCTCCCTTCTGAAGCGCAGCCTCTTAACACAATGCGCGGCAGTCATGGTGAGATAGGACACCTGCTGGCGGTATTCCCTGAGTGGGTAAGGCCTACGTTGCCGACGCCTGATGGCCCCTCTGCGTCTAGGCATGGCTGCCCCTCTCACACAGCGTCTGCGAGCCCTTCGTACATAATGCTGGAACTGAGGGTTGGAACCCCATGCAGCCCCCATAATATACTTGCAAACAGTGAAATCACAATGAGTCAAATTTCCAAGCTCTGGCCAGAAGCCAAAAATACCTCTCCTATGTTGGCCCAAATCAGTAAGGTCTCTTCCTTGGTCTCTGTCCAGAAATCTGTAGCACTAAAGTCATTGCAGCAAAATGGCTGGCCTTTATAGTTCAGTCTAAGTGCCCTTTAATTAGTGCTCCCCGAGGCCCGCAGGGCCTCTGCTGCGTTCCACTTCACAGTTCTTAACAGCGCCACACCCACATTGGGCAGGCGCCACTGAAGTTCCGGTTTGGGGTGCACAAACGGCGTTGCACGACGAAATGACGTCACAAGCTGCGCGCGCAGCTGAGCGCGCGCAAACACTTTGCGCCGGCGCTAAATGTCAACTGAAGTTGGGCGTAGGCGCAGGTCGGTCTGCGCCCGGGCGCTAAGTGCCTAGCGCTCGAGATCTACTCCTCTTATGGCGCTAACGGCTGGCGAACACAACTGAATTTCTAGGCCAGAGTGACTGAGCAGTTAGAGAAATTTAAGCTGATTAGAGAGAGCCAACATGGATTTGTAAGGGTAGGCCATGTCTAACGAGCCTAGTTGGACTTTTTGAGAAATTAACTACAATATTAGACAGGGAAATGAATGTCTATGGGTGTAGTTTATATGAACTTCCAGAAGGCATTTGTTAATGTTCCACGTAAGAGACTGTTAGCTAAAATTAAAGCTCATGGAATTGAAGGCATATTAATGACCTGGTTAGGAGATTGGTCAGGCGGTAAAAGACAAAGGGGGTGATTTTCATTCAGAAGTCGGGAAGGAGGCGGGACTACAACTTTTGGGGTTGTAGTCCCGCCTCCATCGAGATGCAGCCAATCCACGCGATTTTAACTTGATTGACCTTGTTGAGCCCGCCCAGCGGGCTCAGCAGGCCAATTAAGGGCCACCCAGCAACAGGTGACATCACAGACTGAAATTTCATCCCTCATGTGAAATTTCATCCTCCCCATCCCCCACCCACCCATGCCCCACAATTGGCGGCCGTGCTTTCAACCATCAGAGGCCCATGCTCTTGAATTCCCTCCCCAAAGTCTCCGCCTCTACACCAACCCCATCTCCCTTAAGGCCTCCTTAAAACCCATCTCTTTGTTCAAACTTTTGGTCACCTCTCCCAATATCTTCATCTTTATCTTTGTGTACATTTCTGTCTGATTACACCTCTGTGAAGAGTCTTGGCATGTTTTTCTACATTGAAGGATTTATTAAAATGCAAGTTGTTGTTTATCTCAATCTTCCTAAATGGTCACTGACCCAATACTTTCTATCCTTAACTATTCACTGCCATGCCCTTCTATTCCAAGTACATATTACCTCCAAATCCTCATTCGTTTTCCCCCCACCAACTCATCACCCTCACCAATCTACTCACTATTCTCACACAATTGCTTAATTCCCCACTCTATCACTGCTTCCACTATCCCCCTGAATTGTTCAGAGCCTCTTTCTAGCACCTTTATCTCAAATAACATATCCAATCACTTACTGTGAGCAATATCACAGAAGAAACACAGGGCACAAAATTCTGATCCAGGCCAAGGGTGAAGAGCAAAGCTTATCTGCCTGCAGCCAGAATTTGGGGTGGAACCCTGTTCCGCTGGATGTCGACCTCATTTCCTCTGTCCTACATTTTGTTGTTAGACATAAGAGGCTCTTCTACCTGCTCTCCCCACATTGAGAGCACACATGTGGCATAGATCTCGGGTTACCTCTGGAATTCCTCCCCATACACCCTTGCAAGGCTGAGGCTTGGCGCAAGTTCCTTTGAGGGCCTCACTAAGATTCTTACTAAGATTGAACTGACCCTGTTGGATCTTCCAGAGTTGGCCCTCATTTATTGTTCAAACTAATGGCTAGGATTGGGTTTGATGCTGGGAGCTAAGTAAGGAAGGAGGATTGTTGGTGGTGGGAAATTGCAGATGCCATCAGTCCATTGAGTTAAGATCAGGGTTGAAAAGTACTTCAAGATTACAGACAGTCTGCCTCATCCTGGGAGAGTGGCCGGGAAAGGAGCAGTAGTTGTGGCAGGATCTGAAAATAAAGAGGATGAGAAAATGTTGGCTTCAGTTGCCTCCTTCCTGTCTCCTCCCCCAATCAGTTCTTACTATAATTATTGCAACAACAAGAAGTATTTATATAGCACCTTTAATGTAGTAAAACACCCCAAGGCACTTCACAGGAGTGGTATGAAGCCAAAGTTGATAGCGAGCCAGATAAGGAGATAGTAGGGCAGAGCTCGGTCAAAGAGGTAGGTTTTAAGGAGAGCCTTAAAGGAGGCAAGAGAGGGGGAGAGGTTTAGAGAGGGAATTCCAGAGCTTAGGGCCTTGGCAACTGAAGGCATGGCCAACAATTATTAAAATCAGGGATGCTCAAGGGGCCAGAATTAGTGGAGCGCAGATATCTCGGAGGGTTGTGGGGCTGGAGGAGATTAGAGAGATAGGGAGGGGCAAGGCCATGGAGGGCTTTGAAAACAAGGATTGAATTTTAAAGTCGAAGCGTTGCTTAACCGGTAGCCAATGTAGGTCAGCGAGCACAGGGGTGATGGGTGAATGGGACTTGGTGCGAGTTAGGACACCGGCAGCAGAGTTTTGGATGACCTCAAGTTTACGGAGGGTAGAATGTGGGAGGCCAGCCAGGAGTGCAATGGCATAGTCCAGAGGTAACAAAGGCATGGATGAGGGTTTCAGCTGCAGATGCGGGGCGGGGCGGAGTCGGGCGATGTTTCGAAGGTGGAAATAGGCGGCCTTAGTGATGGTGTGGATATGTGCTCAGAAGCTCATTTCGGGGTTAAATATGTCACCTGGGTTGTGGACAGTCTGGTTCAGCCTCAGACAGATGCTAGGGTGCAGGATGGATTTGGAGACTAGGGAACGGAGTTTGTGGCGGGTACCTAAGACAATGGCTTCAGTCTTTCCAATGTTTAGATGGAGGAAATTTCTGTTCACCTAGTACTAGATGTCGGGCAAGCAGTCTGACAATTTAGAGACAGTGGAAGGGTCGAGGGAAGTGGTGCTGAGATGGAGCTGGGTGTGTCAGCGTACATGCGGAAACTGACGCCGTGTTTTCGGATGATGTCGCTGAGGGGCAGCATGTAGATGAGAAATAGGAGGGGACCAAGAATAGATCCTTGGAGGACACCAGAGGTAATGATGCGGGAGTAGGAAGAGAGGCCATTGCAGGTGAATCTCTGGCTACAATTAGAATGGAACCAGGCGAGTGCAGTCCCACCCAGCTTGATAACAGTGAAGAGACGTTGGAGGAGGATGGTGTGGTCAACTGTGTCAAAAGCTGCAGACAGGTCGAAAAGGATGAGGAGGGATAGTTTACTTTTGTCATAGTCACATAGGATGTCATTTGTGACTTTGATAAGAGCCGTTTTGGTACTGTAGGAGGGGCGGAAACCTGATTGGAAGGATTCAAACATGGAGTTCCGGGAAAGATGGGCACGGATTTGGAAGGTGACAACACGTTCAAGGACTTTGAAGAGGAAAGGAAGGTTGGAGATAGGATTTATTCCAGCTCACTGCCATGTGAACTGCTCAAAAAAGTGGATAGCCAGGGAGCACTGTATACACTGGAGCTGGCCACAGTCTTAGGGTAAAGTTTTAATTAAATTTACTCCTATTTTCATATTGTTTCATTCTTAAATGTAGTACTAGTAGTGAAACTCTGCTTAGTCTCTTTCTTTGATCTGTTTTCCAGAGTTGTCAATGTTGAGTTAATGTCTGGAGTGATGTTTGTGAACATCAAAAGTCTCGCAAATCCATTAAACAAAGAAATGAATTTATTTTAAAAGCAAAATGTGTAATTATCACTCAACGAGCAGCACTCGACAGTCCTGGTGTTTTCTCAGGCAACTAAGATGCGGATTTTACGAGATGACAACAACTTGGGGGCAGATTTTCCTGTTGCTGCCCCTGGCTGTTTTGGATTGTCTAGGTGCAGTGCATAGAGGAAAACCAGGCAGGGAGGATCGCATGGCAGTGTGAAAGCCTGCCCTGTTTAAGTTAATGAACAGGAAATCTGGCCGGGCACCCATATTGAAGTGCAACCTTCCTCAGCCACACCCAGGGAATCCATACGTCCAGGTGCAGGAACAAGAAAAACTGCATTGTCATGTTGACCATTGAAATTACACAAGTGTACTTTGGCTGTGTCAAAACTTGCCACCACATTACTGATGACAAGAAGGAAGGTGATGTGGGGAAAGGGAGTTTTATTCTTGTACAGAAAAGTAGGTTACATACTCCAGAATTTTTATTTGCTTGGAGTAAGGCATCATTGCAGGGATAAGTTGCGAGAGGGGTATTGATAATGGAAGCAGATTCCTGCCTCTAAACCCCCTCACCTGCTGTTTCATTAAGCAATGTGAAGTGTGCTTTTCAGGTGTGACTGTGGATGCAGATAGAATAGTTGTACAGATTAACCCAAAACTAATTTTTTTCCTTTTCACATCCGAGGGGAAAATGTCATAGGTAGAACCAAAAGTTTACGTGCAAATTTATTGGACTATATGGGGAGAGTCTGTTTTCTGCCAGCGCCAGTGGGAACCAATGATCTACAGGAAACATACCTTGGGAAATTGTGAATACGCAGGCCATGATTTGCAATCTGTTCATGTCACTAGATGGGAAATCATGGGCGACATGATAACCCAAAATGCACATGCTGCGAGTGCTTCTCCCCACTAGAAGCAGACAGATCATGGAATTACCCCTATAGGTTCAACCTGGAACATTTGGTTTGATACACAGTATAGCTTGCCTCTGCATCTCTGTGCTAGGAGGAGGGGGGGGTAATAGCCAGGTTTTCCACTCTCAATTGCTATTCAATGAACCCTGTACAAAAGTACATATGTGTGAACGTTGAATGAGGATTAGATTGGGCTTGGGTGGGATGTCCCCACGGTTGAATAGCCGATTGATCCCCACTAGGCTCACACCTAATATTGGACACTTAGTCATGGTACCCTAGGGTACTTGGGACATGAGGGAGAAAGGAATAGAAAGGATATGCTGATAGTGCGAGATGAAGTAGAATGGGAGGAGGCTTGTGTGGAGTTTAAACGCCAGCTCAGAGTAGTTGGGCTGAATGGCCTGTTTCTGTACTGTAAATTCTATGTAATTCTTCATAAGTTTTAGGAGAGGAAGGGAGAAACAAGATAACAAAATATAGATTCCCATAATTATTTCTCAGTCTGTGCGTTGGATTTTTCTCCAATTGACGGGTTAGTGGCAAGGTGGAACTCCTGCCCACCCACGTGACTCCGCCAGGAACTTGCCATTTTTTTCTCCCAGGGCCCTCACTAGCTACGCGGGCCAGGTTTGGAGTTGTAATACCACCCCCTCATTGGTTTACTGCCACTGGGAAGGTGGCAAATTTAGTGCTTTAACATTTAAAACACAGCCGGCAATTAAAGAGGCGTATATGTTTTTGGAGAACAGGAGGCCAGCATGGCTAATATTTCAGGGAGAGCAGTAGCCTTCGGGGTGTGAGCAGCAGGAAGGGCCCCAGATTTTCAGATGCATCTGTGGAGCATCTTTTGACGGAAATGAGGGCAAGATGGATAAGGCTGTTATGAGGTGTCCTGTCCTCAGTCCCTAAGAGGTGTTTAAGGCAGTAAGGAGGGAGATTGCAGTAGCAGTCAAAGCAGTTTCCACCGCCCCATGACTACCACACAGTGTCGGGAAAGAGTTCAATGACCTCACAATGGTAGTCAAGGTAAGTCAAAGGCGCTGATATCAAGAAATGGCTGAGCACACTGGATAGAGCAAAGGCTATTAGCCCCAACAACATCCTGGTATCTATCCAGCAATGTGGAAACTGGCCAGGTATGCCCTGTCCACAAAAAGCAGGATAAATCCAATCCGGCCAATTACCACCCCATCAGTCTACTCTCAATCATCAGAGAAGTGATGGACGGTGCCATCAACAGTGCTATCAAGCAGCACTTACTCACCAATAACCTGCTCACTGATGCCCAGTCTGGGTTCCGCCAGGACCACTCAGCACCAGACCTCATTACAGCCTTGGTCCAAACATGGACAAAAGAGCTGAATTCCAGAGGATAGGTGAGAGTGACTGCCCATGACATCAAGGCAGCATTTAACCGAGTGTGGCATGAAGGAGCCCCAGTAAAACTGAAGTCAATGGGAATCGGGGGGAAAACCATCCACTAGCTGGAGTCATACCTAGCACAAAGGAAGATGGTTATTGTTGTTGGAGGCCAATCATCTCAGCCCCAGGACATCGCTGCAGGAGTCCCTCAGGGCAGTGTCCTAAGCCCAACCATCTTCAGCTGTTTCATCAATGACCTTCCCTCCATCATAAGGTCAGAAGTGGGGATGTTCGCTGATGACGGCATAGTGTTCAGTGTCATTCACAACTCCTCAGATAATGAAGCAGTGCATGCCCACAGCAAGACCTGGACGACATTCAGGCTTTGGCTGATAAGTGGCAGGTAACATTCGTGCCACACAAGTACCAGGCAATAACTATCTCCAACAAGTGAGTGTCTAATCACCGCCCCTTGACATTCAACGGTATTACCATCGCTGAATCCCCCATCATCAATATCCTTGGGGTCACCATTGACCAGAAACTTAACTGGACCAGCCACATAAATACTGTGGCAACAAGAGCAGGTCAGAGGCTAGGTATTCTGCAGCAAGTGTCTCACCTCCTGACTCCCCAAAGACTTTCCACCATCTACAAGGAACAAGTCAGAAGTTTAATGGAATACTCTCCACTTGCCTGGATGAGTGCAGCTCCAACAACACTCAAGAAGCTCGACACCATCCAGGGCAAAGCAGCCTTCTTGATTGGCACCTCATCCACCAGCTTAAACATTCACTTCCTCCACCACCAGTGCACTGTGGCTGCTGTGTGTATCATCTACAAGATGCACTGCAGCAACTCGCCAAGGCTTCTTTGGCAGCACCTCCCAAATCCGCGACCTCTACCACCTAGAAGGACAAGGGCGGAAGGCCCATGGGAACACCACCACCTCCAAGTTTCCCTCCTAGTCACACACCACCCTGACTTGGAAGTATATCACTGTTCCTTCATCATTGCTGGGTCAAAATCCTGGAACTCCCTCCCTAACAGCACTGTGGGAGTACCTTCACCGCACGGACTGCAATGGTTCAAGAAGGCGGCTCACCACCACCATTTCAAGGGCAACTAGGGATGGGCAATAAATGCTGGCCTTGCCAGCGATGCCCACAGCCCATGAACGAATAAAAAAAACTTACAGGATGTTGCCTGGAAGGATCCAGTGGCAAAGAAATTCAAGCAGCTGTGACCTTGACTGGAAGAGACAGTGCTGCTCTCCTGATGGAGGTGGTCTTCAGCCAGCAGCTGGTATATTTCCCCAATTGCCCTGATGGAAAGCACAGCCTTCTCAGGCAGTGATGTGCAGAAAAATCCAAGTAAGACCTTCTTGGTCTATAAACCTTATTGAGTATCAACATGGAAGAAACAAACATCTTTTATGTTGCCTCACTCCAATCCAGCCACTTACATATCCTCGTCCTCCGCTTTACAACATAGAATAGAGGGTTTCCCATTTGGAAATCCATGTCTCCCGCCCAAAGCTGACTAAAATGAACAGAACCTCCAAAGTACCAAAATCATTTAATAGGCAGGCAAAGTGGCACCAACCTTCAGTTGGAGCAAATAAAGTGACCTCAACACATTTCTCGCTTCAGGAATACTTTAGCAGTGTTCATGCCATCATTACATAGTGGCAGTAATAATTTGGGATAGACGGTGGGGAATATTAGTCGACGAGGTTAATCACACCAACACAGCGCCATTCAAATGCAACAGAGCAGTCCCCTGGCAGCTCTTAAAGGGGACTGGCAAATGTTTGGGAGGATATTCTGGTGCAATATAGAATGGCAGTTTTAAGACAAGTAGACATTTCTGACCCATTTCAGTCCATTTACTGCCTCAAAACTGGCAGAAAACAGGTGGTAATTTAGAGGAGGTTTATGGGGGTGAAATTGGGTGCCTTTGTGCCTCCGGTTAGTGCCCCTGGGGGACGCTATCGGGGCGCAAATGGCTTTGCGACCGGGCACGACGCTGACATCGACTCCCGCCATATTCGGCCGGAGATCGTGCCGTTATCGCCGTGCGCATCGCCCTGGTAGCGCCCCAGACCCGAAATTGACTTCTGCCCCCTGCAGCAGCGCCAGTCGCAAACACTGACAACTGCAGGAGGCGTGCATTGTGCGGCCGGCCATTTCGGGGGCGATGATTAAAGGCGAGGTGGCCAAGGTATGTAAAAAAAACTTACCTTTCTTGTTCTAGTTTTTTTCATGGGTTCATGGCTGCCTTGGTGGTCCAGGTAGGTACTTTTTAAATTGCAGAGCCTGCAGTGATGGCCCTTCTCTTTAAGGGAGGGAAGGAGCCTTTGAACGCGGCAGCGCTGCACGGCCCAGTGTGCAGCGCTGCTGAAGTCTCCACCCTGCTCGCCGACATTAGCGCCCTAAGGAGTGAGTGGAGTGCTTGATTTAGCGCTCCACTTCCCTCTTGGAGCGCTAAAACTCAATTTCGTGGTCGCCAGCGCTAATTAGCACCGGGCGCTAAAGTTAGCGCCCAGGAAATGTTAGCGCCCCAAAATGGTCGATACTGAATTTTTCCCCCTTAGGGTCTAAAGGTGAATAGGCTGTTCATTTATTGCCTCTACATTTTAGAAATGAAAAAAATCTAATGGCTAATAATTGACTTTAGAGAGTTCAGTTGCTTGCAGTTATTTATTGATATTCATTTGTGATTATGAAAAAGTAGACAGTTTATACAACAAAGTAAAAATGTTGCAAAGATTCCATTATATCCCATTTTGAAAAGCAATTAAAAGTAACTTATTTCTAATGACATTTTGTATAATATTTGGCTAAAAGCAATGAATTGGAAATTACTTTCCAAAGATAATTGTAAATTGGATTTAACTGTAGTTTGCAAGATCTAGATAGGTGTTACAGATTGTGGTGTTTATGAAAATGCTGTAGGACAGACAATATCATTGCAGCCACATGACATGATGGAAGTATAGTTGTACCATTCAGTTCCTCCGTTTAGACAGTTAAGTTTCACTTTCTTTTCTTCAGTCTCTTTTTCTTGGCAGCATTCACAAATATGATCCATGGTGTTTGATTGGGTGTTAAATCTGGAAAATAAAAGGTTGCATGTTGTAGCGGTGTAAATGTAGAAACAATGTGACAAAATTATATAGTTTTGATACCAGGTTACAACAAAGATAGACTTTGGTTTTATACAGTGCCCGATTCTGTCTGAAATATCTAAAAGTGCTTCACATATCGTGAATTGTGCAATGACTTATGTTGGGTTAGAGAACATCTTACCACATTCAGAATATGATCAGATATCAAACAACATTAGAATAACTTACAGCTACATACAGAGAGATAAGATGCAGAGTGAACGACAAACACTCAAAATAGGTAAACTGCAACAGTTTGGTTATGTTAGTTATTTGGAAGCTGTCAGCATGGAAGGGGCACTGAAAGAATTAATGAACATCTTGGCAATGAACATTTGGGATATAAACAGAAACAAAAGTATAGTGAGCAACTACACAAAGTCTAATGTATATTTAACAGCAACTTGTCTCAAACACTCCACCACTGTAGCCACCAGTTGGCTGACTGAGGTTTGTATATGGCCATTTTTAGTTGTACATTGCTGTCTTTAATTCTATATTCACTCAAAATCCAATCAAAAATGATTTCTAAATGCGGAAACAATTTTTCTAGTTCCAAGCTCAGTAAAGACATATTCTTCGTTATGAGATAATATTTAATGATTCTTATTTAAATCACAATTAAAAACATAAAGGAAAAATACTTACTGAGCTGACCCAGGACAAGTGCCGACACATATGCTCATCTTAATTACTTCTGAACAGATTGTATCGTTCACTTCTTTTGTGACATTTACTGTACGGGTCAGCTGCTTACAATTGCCTATTGGAACTAATAAAATGAACAACACAGTTTAAAACTTCAGCTACAATTGAATATAGAAAACTTTTTTAAAATTTGCATTATTAGGAACTTGGATGGTTCAGGCACAAGGTAGTCATAGATTTTATCAGATTCATCTCTACTGAGTTATTTTAACTTATATTCAAAGTTTTTGTTCTCCCAGAATGCCTGTATCTGCATAATAACTATTAATACCAAGTACCTCCAGGGAAAACAAAAACAAAGCACTCAAAAGAACTTTACTAATTCTGTGATTTGAAACAGGGATTCCACATGATCCTCTGCAGCTCACCACATTGTGACTTTTTAAGGTGATTTTGTGTGCTCGAGGTGAGAGTTGATAGGGCTGGGGAATGGTCAACATCGAGCACACCTAGGTCAGGTATAGGATAGATAGATGCAGAGTGAAGCTCCTAATACTCTGCTCCAATAATGACCCTCAACACCTGTTTAGAAAGCACTCCTTGCTACACAAGTGTGGTATTTTCCATTGTATCCCTTTCCCAGTCCAGCATCTTTAGTGTCAAGTAGTATTGAATTAGGGTGGGTTTTGTGGCATGAGCGCATGCCCTCAAAAGCTGATTGCCCAAACTCCTTTCAGATTGGATCCTTAGAGTCATTAAAGAACTCGGGCACTATTCGAAGAGGAGCAGGGGAGTTCTCCCAGTGTCCTGGCCAACATTTATCCTTCAACCGACACCAAAAACAAATGATCTGGTCATTTATTTCATTGCTGCTTGTGGGACCTTGCTGTGCGCGAATTGGTTGTGGCGTTTCCTACTTTACAACAGTGACGACATGTCAAAAGTACTTTATTGGCTGTAAAACAAAGCGATTGGTACTGAGCCATAGAGACCAGGGTGGTAATAGAGCTGCTACAGCTGGCCTTGGTACATCTGAACTAGGAAGGGGAAAAATCAACTGGGTTCGTGCTTTTGATGGCTAGTTAGTGAAACCTACTGAAAATGCAGATGTTAGGTAGGAACAAATTAACAATGGACTGTGATGCACAACATGACTAAATAGCCAACTGACACTTGGGTTGAAATTTTTCTCCACGAGCCTATCCAAAATTGGACGCAACAGAGAATGTTGAGTTTGGGTGGTGAGTCATATGATTCATCTGTGATGTTAAATAAAGTTTAACCTTTTGACTACTGTTTACATTCTTTTTCCTAATGCATTCCTCTATTTATTACTTTTTTCTAAGTTTTCACTCTTTCACATTCCTGTCTTTCTACAACTTAATTTCTTTGATACACTAAACCACTACACGTCATCGCTGCGCTCCACCAAGTGGTTTGTGACGGTAGTTGTCCGATCAGCTGTAGCCAGGTTACATGAACACATTCTCAGCTCACTCGAATGGAGAAATGCGACAGTGGCCTGAGGCACCAACTGCAATGGGTTGAGCACAAAGGGTTTGCACACCTATTGTTAGTGACCGTCGATAATGGTGCCTGTGTGAATTATTTGGGACAGTCAGTAAGGTGCACAAGATATTTCTCTTTTTTTTGATGTCTATATAAATCTCCAAAACCCTAAAGAGTTTTTTTGGATGAGGCCAGCAACTTCTCCCACCATGCTGTGCACAACCTGGAGAGAGATAACCAGCATGGAATCAGGAAGAGAGGACACACATAACTAACCTCTGATGAAAGGTCACCCACCTGAAACATTAACTCGGTTTCTCTCTCCTAGATGCTATTTGATCTGCTGAATGTTTCCAGCTTTTTCTGTTTATATTTCATACATAACTAACTTGGAGATTTTCCAAAGACATAACTCCCCTGGCACACAAGACAAAACATTCCATTTCTAATTTCCTCAATGACAATTTGAAATGTCATGGACATCTATTTAAAGATTGTTTGAGGCACAAATCTCACAGGAAAAATATACTAGAATGTCACAGCAATGAGCTTTTATTTTCCTCCTCACTAACCTAGAGGACACTGAAACCAATTGTACCCTGAATTATACTGAGTGAAATCAGTCAGCTCCACACAGACCAAGATCAGAACCTGGAACCTTCTTGATCTATATAGATCAGCACCACACCACGTGATGCACTTATCTCAATAGGGACCTTACTTTTATTTAAATACTGACTCAATATTGCTTTAAGGAAGAATCACCATTTATTTGTATATTACAAATGGTAGGTAGACCACAACAGTCCATTTCAAAATGCATTGAAACACCCACTGTCAATCTGGTCCAATGGAAAAGCCCATTTATAAAAGTGTCCACATTTATCTGCAATACTTGTTACTTCTGTAGGTGACACTGTAATCAGGAGTTTCAGTGTAGAGGTTTGCTATCAATGCCAGTAATGCCAGAATGCCTTAAACCATTATACTTTGTGTCAGGAACAAACCTGAGGAATTCTTGCCAGTTCTGAAATTAATGCAGCCATCTCTGGGTTTTTTAAAAAGAAACAGGATCTTTTCAAAACTAAAGTACAGGAATCCCTTCAATGTTTGCAAAATCTGGACCTATTCACTAAAATAAATTCAGTGCCTATTACTGTAAAAGCAAAAATATTGGAATATGTTTTTAAAATATCAACCCCTTCAATGTTCAAAAAAACTTGAGGCCTCCTCATTTGGTGAAAAGTCAGAAACTTTATTCATTGGAAAATCAGGGCAACCCTCACCCCGAGGTACTTTTCCAACAGCCCTGCTGAGATATTTTTCTAACCCCCACCCCTCTTCATTGAGCTACTTTTCCTACTCACAGACTCCCCCACCATGCACTGCAGCAGTTTGGTCTTGACTACTCATGTGCAACACCACAAGAGATCGACTCGTATATTAATGAATTTGAGTGTAACATAATTAAATGGTTACCTGGAGTTGGGCACTTATAGCAGCAGTTATCTTCATCCCATTTTCTCTCAGACTAAACAAAGAGAATTAACAGTAAAGAGTTAATATCGTACATGCTCTTTGAATATATAGCGATAAGACTTTAAGAATGTAGAGATGATCATAT
The DNA here is from genome assembly GCF_052327205.1 of Somniosus microcephalus. NCBI lineage: Eukaryota > Metazoa > Chordata > Chondrichthyes > Squaliformes > Somniosidae > Somniosus > Somniosus microcephalus. Next base: position 35,947,678 of record NC_141003.1, on the reverse strand, counting down.
GTGTTAATGTATGACTGAAAAAAGGAAGAAATTAAGACTTCTATTTATATTCTGTTCATGTCTTTCAGAAATGCCTCAAACCACTTCACAAACAATGTGCTCAATTTAAAATAAATTCTATGACACATGGGAGAATTACCATCCATTTTTAAGAACTGTTATTCAGTAACCTGTTTCTGCGGCTCAGAGTCCCCACTGATGTATTTCTCTTTTCATCACTTTTATGACATCTATTTTTGCTGCCTGTTTGAATTGTTGAAAGTCCCAGCCACCAATTTTATATATTTTTTAAGAGAAGGAAAGAGTAGTGACATACAGAAAAGAAAGAAAAAGAGAAACACACGCACAAAGAATTGTAGAATTTAAAGGGGGAGATTTTGCTCTCCTTTGTGCCGAGGGAATGTTTCGTTTCTAGCCAGGAGACAGAAGGCTGCACAGTTGGCAGTCAGTACTGCTACTACAGGCCTACACTAGGTGAACACTGGGGCTTAATGACCTGTACCCAGAAATATGTGCAGATTCAGACATGCCGGGATGGATTTTCTCAATGGGGGCGCGTTGGGGGCGGGACTGCTGGTTGTCGGGTTTCAGTCCCACTCCCAACGACGTCTGGCCAACCCACGCTGTTTTTCCTTGATTGACCTTAGCTGGCCAACTAAGGGAAAGCCGGTGACAGAGGACGTCAGCGTATGACGTTTCACCTGTCGAAAACTTTTGACAGAGGAATTGTCAGCGTTTGACAGCTTTGAGAAGCTGTCAAACACTGACAATCTCTGTTCTAAGGTGAGTCCTTGCACAAAGACTCACCAAAACCTCTTTCCTCAGCAGAAATCAGATGGCTGCTGCATCTGAGAATGCAGCAGCCATTCTGTCATCCCTGCCGTTGAGATGGGGCACCTCCAATCCCCAAGGGTTGAAGCCTGCAGGAAGAAACAAAGGTAAGTATACTTTTTCTAACACTTTACACTCACCTCTCATACTTACCTCTGCACACTTTCACCCATCGCTCACCTCCACAGCGGACTTTTCGATCCCTCTCACCCCTGCAGACCCACTGCTCGCCTCGCTGACCCTGGCGAGGTTCGCAGCTGTTGGGAAGCCCGCACTTGCAGGGGTAAAATGGGGATAAGCCTCAAAACTGCCTGTTAACTCCCTGCCCGACTTTGGGACCCGCCTCCCGGGAAGATGGAGGCAGGTTGGGGGCGGGTTCGGTATCCGCTCCCAGTTTCTGCCATTTTCCCGGAAGTCCCGCCTCCATAGGGCTGGGAAAATTCCCCCCACCATGTGGAGTGCATTTCTGGTGTGCTCTGCCTGACTCCTGCTCATGCAGCAGAGTTTCGGGGTGGGGAGGGGAAGTCAAAGGACAAAAATCAGGCCCAATGTACGATAGGAATACAGGGAGACGGTAAGGCACAATAAAAAAGTTAGAGACAAACGGAAACAATGATGGCCCAGAGTTTGCGGCCCTGATGCCAGTGAAAGGGCAGCGTTCGCCATCATTGTGCCTTTGAAACTGATCGCAACTTGAGGATTTAGTGCACGCGCAGCGGAATGTGGAAGTCGTGGAGTTGTGGCCTGTCATTCACTGCTCCTCCACAGGCAGCACTGCGGACCCCCCACAGAGCCGCAATCAGTGTCATCACTCACGTCATGGAAACTGATGAAAACTTCAGCACATCCGTGGTAATTACACTGTTAAATACCCGGTTAAAAGTTAGACCCAAAGGAATTAGGTGTTGTTAGATTCTCAAAATTTACAGATCCCCCAAAACGAAAAGGATAACCCTATTAAAATGACACTGGACCCTTGCTAAAACCATCAGGAGTCATAAAAGGGCATGTTGGGCCTAACGAGGAGATTCAAGGTCAGAAACAGACTTGGCATTTTAAAAGGACATGTTCAGGCATGTTTGGGAAAAAGGCTGCAACAAAGAAATGGGATCTTCCTCTGCAGTAGACAGTTTGGGTATTCGAGATAGTCAAACTGTCTGGGGGAACTATAAACATCACAGCCCCTATCAAGAAATTTACATGCTAACAATAGACCCACGGAAGAACAGCCTCACAAGACCCATCCAAAAACATGCATAAAACAAATCGTTTAGCCAACCTACAAAGAATCTCAGGCCCCACAGTAAACTCAAAGCTTGAGGACAATTCAATACAATTAGATAAGAGCTCAACAGCTCAAGAAAACCATCCCGAAACTACTTCTCACATTTTTAAACTACTTCAACAACTCAGGAAGCCATCCTGAAACCGATTAAACAATTTAAGATTAGGAGGCTCCAATTAGTATAATTGAAAGCCTGTTTTCTAAAGACAGAGAAGTCAATAAGTTCGAAAGACTCGTTCAGCAGTTCAGTTCAGCAGTTACACAGTTACAACAAGTTCTCTACAAGCTCTACAGTTCTCAGGATTTCATCGAGTTCAAAGAAGTTCACAGTTCTGGAAGCAGGTCAACACACAAGAAGAAACCAGAGCAACAGTTTCAGTGACCATCAGACACCTCGCGGCAACAAGGGCCTTACGAAACAACCAACTGGGATACGGCAGGCACCAACCAACACATCTAGCGAACCCTGAAACCGCGAACCAGCTCAACTGTCAAGGAGTCGCTTTGATGAGCATTATCCCTGGTCCTTCAGAGCCTAACTTAGCTAGTAAGATGGGATTGGGAGGGGTGAGATATTGGTCTACTGTAATTTTTCCCTCGTGTATGTCGAAGTGTTTTCCCCATTTTATTAGAGTATTATTATTGTGTTGTATTTTCTTTCTCAAATAAAAATCCAAGTTCTTACACCAAAATCAGTTGGCTGCTGCCCCTTTATCACAACCCCCAAATAAGTCCAAGGTCTAGAACCAAGGGAGTGGGAACGATTCGAACCGCTCATAAGTCAGAGGTGAAGCTGACCCCAAATACCACCCCTTACAGTGTAACTGGGGTTTTGACAATGTATTGACTGCTAAACAAAGGTTATGGTCCTGAAAAACTCATTTTAATTTTGTGCGGTCAAATTTATCCATTTTAACAAAAATTGAAATTAAGAAACTTAAAAAATATATATTTTTTAAAGTTTGTCCATTTTTATTTCAGGTTTGCCTTTTCCCCACGTGAGAGTCCCAATTGTTGTTTTGCTCTCTCTAACAGTTTTAAAAATGTAGAATATTGGGAGCTTACCCACTTCCTGGTTCGCTGTCTGAGAATTCTGTATTTTGATTGGCTGCTTAGACAGCTTGTTGCGGTCACAGTAACTCTTCACTGGGAAACCCCATTAACTTGCGTTGATTTGAATTACGTGTCAGAAAATCCGAAATTCTCGACACAGAGATCATGAGATCTTTGTGCAAAGCTTACTTCGGGGCCAGCAGTGGACGCCTTCGCTTCGCCACTGACCATAAATTCCAGGCTAATGAAAATATGTGACAGCCACATATAAACCAAGAAAGTGGGAAATGGAGGTGGGAGTGGCCACAGAAAGATGGAGATGGGGAAAAGAAAATTAGAGAAGAGGTCAAGCAAAGAGACAATTACAGGTAGAGAAAGAAGTTTGTCTGTGCGCATTGGCACAGGAGATCAACCAGTGACTATAACCTGCAGATGCAACACCTGTAATAACTACAAGTCTGCAAATCATATGGATAATTTCAGTAATATTCATAAACACCTTGCAGTTATTAAGTTTTCTACTGAAATATACTATTGTATGATTAAGTTCTGCATCATCATAAACTGAGCAGAAAAATCAATTCTACATCCTACAGTAATATTAATCCTGACATGGAGGCAATAGCAAAGTAACAGTTTCCTGTTTCGATATCTGATGGATAATCAAACTATACTGACCAGGCTTAGCAATAGTTGGTGATACAAATACCTGCATTCTATAACCCACATTTTTAAACCGTTTTATATATTTAAACAGAATATTGTGGTACATATTTTGTTTCAGATGTTCAAAAATTAAATAAAGCGTCTCAGTTCATGCTAGATTATTTTCTACATTTAAAATTCTTTTGCAATTTTTAATGCTCTAAAATGTCATGTTTATTCACCAAGAAATAATGTTTATAGTAATTGTATTTAAACAATAGTTTACATCCAACCATTTATCTGTTCTTGATTAAGATCCCCCACGATGAGGAAACGTCTGGTAAATAGAAACAATGTACTGTACAAACCTCTTTGCAAGTAGGCTGAGTGACGCACGTCTTTTTCTGTGTTACTACCTCAGATTTAAAACATGTGTAGGAAGTACAGTTATTGTTGCGATCAATCCACCTTGCACCATTCTAGGAATGAAAGATACAAAGTAATAAAATAAGTAAATTCAACTGATGTTTTCCAAACAAATTAAACAAACAATGTAATGTCACCAGTTCTTGCGTTAAGGGGACAGTTTCCACAATTAACACTGTAAATAATCTCAATATACAGTACTTGTTTTGTTAAATATAATGGTCCTGAAGATTCACAGAGAGTGTGCATCCCAGTGGGACTTCCGTTGCTGACCCTACCAAGGTTTGCGAGGTTAGGGATGGATCCCGTCAGTTCCACACTCATGGCACTCAAGAGGTGCATTTTGGACGCCCGCCCACTGAAGAGGCTGGAAAGTCTTTGCCTGTATGCAAAAGTACTGCGTGTAAAAGTATTTTAAAAATACTTCACCCTTTTCAGGGTTCCAGGCCCTGATCTTGGCCTCACATCCACCATTTGGTATGCCTGGTCTCACCAAGTGAAGGGAACTCTGATGTCCAGAGTCTCTGCCCCAGCCCTGCTTTCTCTTACACCTTGTAAGAGGTGGGCTGAGGCTCCACCCCGTTACCCGGCCCAGCTGGAATTTTTGCACCAGGCTGAGTCCCAGCCTAACTTCCAAACCTTCTGGTGGACTCCTCCAGGGAGTATATTGGAAGGGCTGTGAATTTTCAGGACCAATGTCCTGGTTACACGTAAAACAAACATTGACAACTATTGCAGGAGAATAACAATTATTAACCTCAAAGTAGTGAAGCAGAGTTACAACTGTGGTTGAATAGAATTGCTTGCCTGGAATTTTCACAGGGGGTATCCAGCAGGAGATCAGTGAAAGCCCCGGAGAAATGACATAAATGGCCATTTACACAATTTATCTGGGGTTTCTGCTGAAGTCATGACAGAAGTTGGGGAGAAACACAAACATTCTCCTCTGTCATGTTTAGGTTTGTGTTTGTTCGCAGGTAGAAATTACAGCTGTTGTAGAAAACTAAGTGTAATTGCATTTAAATGGTTGTTTCTTTATTTGGTTGTACTCAAACCTACAAGCCTGGAAGCTGCCATCAAAGTAAAGTCTTAAAGCAGCAATATCCAGAGTTATGACTCTTGTGCACTTCCCACCTGCTGCAAGCCAGTCTTCAAATTACTGCAGGTCTTTTCACCAGGTGCCGCACTTTCTCAACAAAACTGTGCAGTAACAGCGTTAGCAATCTGGGCAATATTGACACTTAAAGCAGTACAGTAAATCGCCATTTTAGTGCATTGTTTTCACCGTTTGGTATGTCTGGTTGAGATGTGCAACTTTCAGCCAAGTACTTGTATTTCGGAAATCAAGGCAACTGCTGCATTTCATTTATTGAACATATTTGGCCCAGAAATTCGGGTCTCCACGGGTGAGTACGCATGGGGTACTCACCCGTAGGCCCAATGGAAGTGCCGGTCTTCTGCATGCACTGTGCATGCGCAGGAAACCGGCACTTCTGATCCACTGAACGAAGAGGTTCAGAGGTCGAACGCGCGCGCAGGAGAGGCTGCGCGTGCGCTTTGAACGTAGGTTTTTTTTGCAGGTTTTCCCGGGATCGTAAGCCTGCAGTATTTAGAAATGTAAAAAGCAGGCATAAGGCCTGCTTTTTACAAGGTAAGTGGTGAATTAATTAAAATTAAAACATTTTTTCCACAGGTTTATTATTTTTAAATACTTTAAAGCAAGGTAAGTTTATTTTTAGCCCCGTTAGAATATAAAATTATTTTTTTCAAAAATTTAAGTTATTGTTTAAAATAGTTATTTAATGTAATTTATAGTTTATCTAAAAAGTGTGATTTAAAAAAAAATTATTTGAAGGTTTACTGCTATTTTGGGGCCGTAGTATTCATAAGTTTTGACAGGTCTTCCTGTCAATCTTATGAATGGGCTTTTTCCTCCTCCGATTGGCTGCCCATGGCTCACGTGATCCCAGGGGACGCATCGCACTAACTACGCCCCTGGGACACGCAAGCACAGCGCACCGGCAGCTGGGCCAGGCCCCGGAGCGGAATTCCACGGGGCCCTACAGCTCAACTGCCGGCGCGCAAGGTAAGTGCAAGTCGGGGGCTTACACCCGCGGGAAGCCCCCGACCCGAATTTCTGGGCCATTAGATGTAGAACACCTTACAGTTAATAGAAGGCACCACTGGTCAAATGTAATAAAATGACACGATTGTGAAAGGCAGATAATTGCTTTGAGCCCATTTTCTTTTCCAAATATATCCTCCATAACTGATCAAAGGTCCCAACGTCATTGTTCCAGTGGGAGTGAAGAGAAAGATTGTCTATCCCTGATATCACAAGTGTACCACAGTTAATAAATGTGTTTACAAATATATTCTGCATAAAAATATTAAATTCTGAATCACTTACCTCTCTCCGTTTTCCTGTACTGTCCAGGCAACCTGTTGTTTTAAAAAAAAACTTCATCAGTTCTGTGATTTTAAATGACACAGTGTTCAAAACTGATCATTAATACCTACTATTTTTATTAACTAAAAAACTATCAAGAGGATTTCCTATTGAGTTAAGGTAAATAAACTTACATGTATGAACACAGGTGGTCTTGTCTTCAGATAGCTTCATTCCACTTGGGCAAAAGCAGCCTTCCTCAAAAGAGGTCAACTTCAACCCCTCTTTCACTGTACTGAAAACGAGAATGAACAGTTAGGGGGAAAAATTTGTCCCCTTAGCACCTCCCGTTAGCACCAGAGCAGTATCGCCAGGGCGAGCCGAATCCAGCACCACATGCTAAATCCGGGCCCCCCCCCCCCCATATGGATTGGAAACTGAGTATTGCCGGGAGCGTCAACACCAGGTAGATCATGATGTCAGTGAGTGTGCAACGCTCACAGCCCGATTTGCTAAATTGATTGTCGCCACCTACCTCAGCACCTGGAGTAAACACTGACAGGGAGAGCTGGCGTTCAGCACTAGGAAGCCGGCTCCAGGGACGTTATTTAAAGGGATCATCAGTAATCACTCGCAGCTGTCAGGTGAGTGCAGTTTCAGTGGTTTCTTGTCAGTTTCACCCACTGCAACAGTTTCATTCAGTAATTTGCAGGTTCTTTTGTATCAGGAGTCTTCTGGCAAATTAAAAGTAGCTACATTTATACTACAAAGTAGCTACATTTATTCTTCAAAGATTCAAACTGCTACACTTGACAACATTAATGGGGACTATACCTCGGCCTCCAGGATCTATGGCGGAGGGAATGTAGGCTGCGAGAAATACAGGAACAAGTGCGCAGAGGGATGAGGAGGGACATCAGGGCTTTCACCAGGAGGCTTTACCCTCTGAGGGTATTCAGAGAGCACTTCTCCTACCTTCAATTAGGTGAGGAGCAGTGTATTAGACAGCTCTGCCTCACCAAGGAGGTGGTTACAGAACTCTGCCACCTCCTCCAAACAGACCTCCAGCCTCACACTAGGATGACTTAAAGCCCAGATCCCCTTTGCTCACCAAATCCCCATCATTCCATCCCTCTCGCAGGCCACATCACACCACAAAGCTGAAATGAAGGGCAGCACGGTGGCATAGTGGCTAGCACTGTTGCCTCACAGCGCCAGGGACCCGGGTTCAAATCCGGCCTCGGGTGACTGTCTGTGTGGAGTTTGCACATTCTCCCCGTGTTTGCGTGGGTTTCCTCCGGGTGCTCCGGTTTCCTCCCACAGTCCAAAGATGTGCGGGTTAGGTTGATTGGCTATGATAAAATTGACCCTTAGTGTTAGGGGGATTAAATACGTGGGGTTACGGGGATAGGGTGAGATATGTGTCGGTGCAGGCTCGATGGGCCGAAATGGCCTCTATCTGCACTGTGGGGTTTCTGTGATTCTGTGACAGACACCACAAAAGAATGGCAAGTGAACTAATAAATTTATCAAAAAATAGTGAACACATATTTACACCAAAAATATTAACTATTCACCCTTGTGCAATCCCTTAGTGCCTATCATTACTGTGCTTTTGCCTACTCTAGTGCTCCTATGAAGTGTTGGCCCAGTGGCTGCAGCATGGCTGGTGGAAGGCTGCTGAGTGTCTGTGCGGGAGACTTCAGATGGCCTTGCAGGATGCCCTCGACCAGCTCTGGACCTGCAAGGCCCGGCTCTAGACTGCACCACCTCAGCATAGGCAGCAGCAGTCTGGGCTGGCTGGATGACAGGCAGCGACAAGGGCAATGGCAGAGTGGCACTGGTGGGAGCAGGAATACTGTCATCCTGAGAGAGGACAGCAGGTTCCTGCTCCACTGACCCACTGCCACTCCCCTGGGGCAGCACCTCAGCATCACTAGCAATCTGCTGGAGCAGAGATTGCTGGCCTGCTGTGACACCATGAAAGCCCCGGTGGATGGTGGTCGACCCAGCCACGATGGCAGCAGTCAGAGCTTGCGTGGCATCAAGCTGAGACTGCATGAGAGCAGCCCGAGATTGGATGCCACCAAGCATAGACTGCATTACAACACTAAGACGTTGCGTCACTTCCGCCTGTGCTGCAATGGAAGCGACCAGATCGCCCATCACAGGCAGCATCACGTCTGGGTCGACACAGTGTCTCTGGGAGTCTACCATCCTTTGTGGACTGGAAATGATGGGCTTCATGGTGTGCGCAGAGCCTTGTGCAATGTTGGAGGCGGACTCCTCCAGGCTCCTTATCATTGCCAAGAAGCGCTTGGGCACTCTTGCCATTGCAGCTAACATCTCCCTGTGCATGACCATCACCCTTCTTCTAAATGCCGCCCCATCAAGGTCCTCATCGGAGTCCTGTGCAGCAGAACTCGCGCGCAAACTTACCCTCCTGGGAGCTGGCCCCTGAGCTACCCTTTCCCCCTGCCTTGCTGCAGCCCACTCGTCCCCGGTGCCTCACCCTGTGCAGGTCCCGCTACTATACTAGCCTTTCCAGAAGAAGGTGTGCAAGGTGTGAGATGTGGGTGAGAGTGTTGGTAGGTAGAGATTGTTGGTGGGTGAGTGCTGGGGGTGTGGTGCTTTGGGCAGTGTGTGAAGATTGTGGTTTGATGATGGTATGTAGCATTTGTTGAAGCATAGACTCATCCTGACCACCCGAGTGAGGTCGTTAAATTTCTTCCTGCACTGTATGTGGGTCCTGGGGACCACAGTGCTGCCCAAGACCGCACAAAGTGGAGGAGAAGCATCCGGAAAGGCGCCGAACACCTCAAGTCTCTTTGCTGGGAGCAAGCAGAAGCCAAGCACAAACAGCGGAAGGAGTACACGTCAACCCAAGCATCCCACCCACCTGCCCCTTCAACCACCGTCTGCCCCTCCTGTGACAGAGACTGTAGGTCCCACATTGGACTCATCAGTCACCTGAGAACTCATTTTTAGTGTGGAAGCAAGTCATCCTCGGTTCCGAGGGACTGCCTAAGAAGAGAAGAAAACGACTATACTAGTCTCTAAAGAACGTGTAGTGCCAGTTTCTGAGCTGGTGTATGCGGGTGAGAGGTGCAATGACGCAGTGTGTTCTTCCTCCTCTTCTCCTGCCTTGCTCTCTACAGTGCCCTCAGGGACAGGCTCCTCAGTTGCTTGCTCATTATCTGAAAGTATAAAGGCACAAGAGTCGGGTTGTGAAGCGAGGGGGGTACAGGAAGGGAGAAATGCATGCATACAGCATGATTAGCTGGAAAGTGCGAAATGCTTGTGGGGTGAGGGGGAAGTGGGATGTGAGAAGGAGTAGGGATGAACATACCGTTATTGTCCCCAAGGGGATCAACGTCGCCGGTGGCCACAGCGCCCACCACCAGGCGCCCAATGATCTGCAGCACTCGATTCTCCAGCGCAGACAGTGGTTGGGTATCGGCTTGTCCCCCGCCTGTGCGCTCCTGCTCCCTCCCGTTGTGAGCCACCTTGGCCTGCAAGAGAAAGGAAAGTATGTGAGTGAGTGTGGAGCAATGTGTTTGGAAGATGTACCTGCCATAGTTGAATAGCTGTCATTGTGAGCAACGTGTGAGATGTGGGTGTGAGTGTTGGTAGGTAGTGATTGTTGGTGGGTGAGTGCTGAGGGTGTGGTGCTTTGGACAGTGTGTGCAGACTGAGATTCAGATGATGGCATGCAGCATTTGTTGAAGCATTGACCCACCCTGACCACCCGAGTGAGGTTGTGAAATTTCTTCCTACACTGTGTGTGGGTCCTGGGGACCACAGTGCTGCCCGAGGCCTGCTGTGCTACCTCCCTCCACATGTTGCGGAAGACTTGCAGCGAGGGGCTCCTGCCACTTGTCGGGTAGAGCACCGCCCTCCGTCTCTCGACAGCGAAAACCATTGCCTCCAATGCTTCACTAGAGAATCTGCAGGCTCTCTCCCTGGGGTGTGGATCTGCCATGAGCACACCTGATTCAGTCCTCGAGCTCCTTGTTCTGCTGCTGCTTGCTGAGGCAGCTGCACAGCCAGCAATGCTGAGAATGAGGAGCTGCAGCATCAGTGAACCTCCCTTTTAAGAAGTGAACAAAGCTCCTGGCAATTCTGACTTGCGATTAGACTGCACCTGCCCACTTCCCCCTCATCCCACAATCTTTTCTCACTTTCAAGCTACTCATGGTATATGCATGCATTTCTGCCTTCCGACCACCCTCCCCTCACCATAACCCGACTCGTGTGCCTTTCTGCTTTCAGATAATAAACAAGCACCAGAGCAGCCTGTCTCCGATGTCATCGAAGAGAGCGAGGCGGGAGAAGAGGAGGAGGAAGACGACACCACAACACTTCATAGAAACATAGATAAATAGGAGCAGTAGGCCATTCGGCCCTTCGAGCCCGCTCCGCCATTCAGTATGATCATGGCTGAACCTCTATCGCAATACTATATTCCTGCTCTCTCCCCATACCCCTTGATGCCTTTTGTGTCTAGAAATCTACCTATCTCCTTCTTAAATATATTCAGTGACTTGGCCTCCACAGCCTTCTGTGGTAGAGAATTCCACAGGTTCACCACCCTCTGAGTGAAGAAATTGCTCCTCATCTCAGTCCTAAATGTTCTACCCCATATCCTGAGACAGTGACCCCTCATTCTCGACCCCCAGCCAGGGGAAATATCCTCCCTGCATCCAGTCTCTCTAGCCCTGTCAGAATTTTATACGTTTCAATGAGATCCTCTCTCATTCTTCTAAACTCTAGTGAATACAGGCCTAGTCGACCCAATCTCCCCTCATACGACAGTCCTGCCATCCCAGGAATCAGTCTGGTGAACCTTCGCTGCACTCCCTCTATGTCAAGTATATCCTTTCTTAGGTAAGAAGACCAAAACTGCCCACAGTACTCCAGGTGTGATCTCACCAAGGCCCTGGATAACTGTAGTAAGACATCCTTGCTCCTGTATTCAAATCCTCTTGCAATAAAGGCCAACATACCATTTGCCTTCCTAACTGCTTGCTGCACCTGCATGTTTGCTTTCAGTGACTGGTGTACAAGGACACCCAGGTCCCTTTGTACATCAAGATTTCCCAATCTATCACCATTTAAATAATACTCTGCCTTTCTGTTTTTTCTACCGAAGTGGATAACTTCACATTTATCCACGTTATACTGCATCTGCCATGTATTTGCCCACTCACTCAACTTGTCTAAGGCACCTTGAAGCCTCTTTGCATTCTCCTCACAACTCACAATCCCACCTAGTTTCGTGTCATCAGCAAACTTGGAAATATTACATTCGGTTCCCTCATCCAAATCATTGATATATATTGTGAATAGCTGGGGCCCAAGCACTGATTCCCTGCGGTTCCCCACTAGTCACCGCCTCCCACCCCAAAAAAGACCCATTTATTCCTACTCTCTGTTAACCAATTTTCAATCCATGCCAGTATATTACCCCCAATCCCATGTGCTTTAATTTTGCACACTAACCTCTTATGTGGGACTTTATCAAAGACCTTCTGAAAATGCAAATACACCACATCCACTGGTTCTCCCTTATCTATTCTACCAGTTACATCCTCAAAAAACTCCAGTAGGTTTGTCAAAAACGATTTCCCTTTCATAAATCCATGGTGACTCTGTCTAATCCCATTGATATTTTCTAAGTGTCCTGTTATCACATCCTTTATAATAGACTCTAGCATTTTCCCTACTACTGATGTTAGGCTAACCGGTCTGTAGTTTCCTGTTTTCTCTCTCCCTCCTTTTTTAAATAGTGGGGTTACATTTGCCACCCTCCAATCTGCAGGAACTGTTCCATAATCTATAGAATTTTGGAAGATGACAACCAATGGATCCACTATTTCCATGGCTACCTCTTTTAGTACTCTGGGATGCAGATTATCAGGCCCTGGGGATTTATCGGCTTTCAGTCCCATTAATTTCTCCAGCACTATTTTTTTAATAATACTAATTTCCTTTAATTCCTCCTTCTCACTAGACTCTTGGCCCCCTAGCATTTCTGGGAAGTTATTTGTGTCCTCTTCCGTGAAGACAGAACCAAAGTATTTGTTTAATTGCTCTGCCATTTCCTTGTTCCCCATTATAAATTCTCCCGTTTCTGACTGTCACTCACAGACACCAGCTCAGAAGCTGGCACTACGTGTTCTTTAGAGGCTAGTGTAGAAGCAGGATCTGCACAGGGTGAGGCACCAGGTGTCACTCACAGACACCAGCTCAGAAGCTGGCACTACATGTTCTTTAGAGGCTAGTGTAGAAGCAGGATCTGCACAGGGTGAGGCACCGGGCACGAATGGGCTGCAGCAAGGCCAGGGGGAAAGGGTAGCTTGGGGCCAGCTCCCCGGAGGGCGAGTTCACATGCGAGTTCTGCTGCACAGGACTCAGATGAGGACCTCGATGGGGCAGCCTTCAGACAAAGGGTGATGGGCATGCACACCAAATTAATGGGTGCATTGGCAAGCCTGCCAGTGTGCATCTCGGCAATGTCTGCCTCCAACATTGCACGGGAATCTGCGCAGAGCATGGAGCCCAGGATTTCCAGCCTGGCAATGATGGTACACTCCCAAAAAGACCGTGTCGACCCAGACATGATAGGCGATTTTGCAGCTTTCATTGCAGCACAGGCGGAAGCGATCCAATGTCTTAGTGCTGCAGCAGGAGTTCAGACTCCTCTCATGCAGTCTCAGTGTGATGTCACCCAAGCTCAGATTGCTCTTATGCAGTCTCAGCTTGAAGCTACCCAAGCTCTGACTGCTGCCACCATGGCTGGGTCTACCACCATCGACTGGGGCTTGCAGGGTGTCACAGCAGGCCAGCAATCTGTGCTCCAACAGATTGCTAGGAATGCTGAAGCGCTGCCCCAGGGGAGTGGCAGTGAGTCAGTGACCCTGCTGCCCTCTCTCAGGATGACAGTATTCCTGTTCCCACCTCTGCCATTGCCCTTGCCGCTGATTGTCAGCCAGCCAGATTGCTGCCGCCTATGCGGAGGTGGTGCAGTCTACAGCCGGGCCTTCTAGGTCCACAGCTAGCTGCTCGAGGTCATCCTGCAAGGCCATCTGAAGTCTCCCGCATGGAAACTCAGTAGCTTTCCACTAGCCATGCTGTAGCCATTGGGGGAGCACTTCGTAGGAGCTCTAGATTAGGAAAAGGCACACGAACGACAGGCACTAAGGGACTGCACAAGAGTAAATAGTTAATACTTTTCCTGTAAATGTGTGTGAATTGATTTTTGATAAATTTATTAATTTTGCTTGGAATCTTTTGTGGTGTCTCTCATTTTAGCTTTGTGCCCAGGAAGACGCTGTGATATTCCGTGAGACAGGGATGGTATGATGGGGTAGTGGGGAGCAACAGGAATCTGCAGTTCCATTCACTGGAATTGGAGTCTGATGAGCCGTTCACGGACAGCCCATCCAGAAGGACGAATGGCTGCCTGCTGCCTCCTCCCTCCCTCGTGTTCATCCTCCTGCTCCTCGTCCTCATCCTCCTCCTCCTCTCACTTGTCCTCCCTCCTGAGATGGTGCTGCAATCCTTGGTGGCAAGGGCTGCGCCCTCATGATGGCCAAGTTGTGGAGCATACAGCAGATCACCACGAAACGAGACACCCGTTCCGCCGAGTACTGGAGGGCTTCTCCCGAGTGGGCAAGGCAGCGGAACTGTTGATTCAGTAGCCTGATGGTCTGCTCGATGATGTTCCTGGTGGAAGCATGGCTCTAATGATATGAGTGCTGGGCACGAGTGTTGGGGTTGCGGAGGGGAGTCATGAGCCAGGTGGAGAGCGGCTAACCCTTGTCTCCAAGCAGACACCCTCGAGTTTGCTGGAAGATTGCTGGCACACCGGATTGACACAGAATGAAGGCATCATGGCTGCTGCCAGGATAGTGGACACTGACATGAGGAATCGCTGTGCGTGGTCGCACACCACATGCACATTAAGTGAGTGGTAGCCTTTGCGGTTACGGACGATCTCAGGATTGTTATGTGGCGCCCGCAAAGCCATGTGTGTGCAGTCGATGGCGCCCTGCACCATGGGGAAGCCCGTTATTCTGGCAAAGCCACATGCGCACTCGTCCCGCTTCTCTCTGAGATGTTAGCTATGTCTCCTGCTGCAGACTGAAAGGATCTGCTGGTGAAGAAATTGAGGGCCATGGTGACCTTGACTGCCACTAGGAGAGCAGTGGTCGCCCTGCTCTCAGGCTGCAGGTCTGGTTGCAGGAGGTGGCAGAGTTCTGTAACCACCTCCTTGGTGAAGCGTAACCTCCGAATACACTGCTCCTTGCTTAAGTGGAGGTAGGAGAAGTGCTGTTGGAAGACCCTAGGTGGGTAAGGCCTCCTGTTGAGAGCCCTTATGGCCCTCCTCCTCCTCTTCCTCCCTCTGCGCGAATGTTCCCATCTTCCTCGCTGCTTCCACTCCCTCTGCTGAAGATCCTGGAGCACGAAGCTGCCTGCCAGTACAGCCCCCATAACTGTGAGCAAGTGTTGTGAGCAGAAGCCTTTAAAAATAATGAAGGTATTCTGCACTTGCAACAACACTCCCGGTTACCTTGGAACCTTGAAAGAAGTTAATAAAGCTGGTGGAGTGGCAAAAAGTAGCACAGAGCCAGTCAAACTGCATAAACAAGTCACATCCAAGTGATTGCTGATGATGCCTTTCAATACTGCTGCTGCCTCCTTCCTGCTTCTGAATGCTTGCTCTGCCTGTCGTTGTTAAGTGCAGCGGCAAAATCCATGTCACAGATCGGGCACCAAGTGAGCGTTGCACACTCACTGACGTCACAATCTGCTTAACTTCAATGCTTCAGCGATTACTGACATCTGCAGGGCATCCGGTCATCGCAAAATGGCAGCTGTCGCATGATGCACCACCAGCTGGCGGAAGAACGGAAGCCATTTTTCGCTCGATTGTGGCAGTAACGGGTGGAGCTAAATACCCAAATTTTTAGCCCTAATAAGAGATCGCAAAATCTCTGTTTGAAGAATGAACTCAGTCGAGAATATTTTGTGGACTTTATGGGATTTTTCTGAGGGTATTTTCTCTGTGATGGGATCGCCCTGTGCAGATATGTGAAAAACTGGTTTGGTAAAACTCCAGAGAACACATGGCAGTTGGCTGTGACAAAAGAACTGTCAGTCATCCAGAATGTATGGGTTTACCCGACAGCCCTGGAAAAAGGAGGGGGGGCATTGACGAAGGGGCTGAGGACCCTGAGGCACCCGTTGAACTTGAACCTACTGGAAAGCCACTCTAGTATGCAAAAGCACTTCTCACCTCCATCTCAGAAGAGAAGCAGAACAATGAACCCACTAGCCTAGCCAGCCAAAGAGGAGCCAGTTTTTCCCAACACAAAGACCGAGAGATGTCCCAGACTTAGGGCCATTAGTCCAATCACGGAATACTCATGGGTCTGATGATGGCCCATCACTGACTAAAGCACTGGAGTGCTTAGAAACAAAAGGATTTTAAAGATTGGCGGGAAAAATAGGGGTAGCAAGACTCCTTTAAATACTTTTCCACCATTTTCTCTCTCTCGCTCCACCAAGATCGACCTAACAAGAAGTAGTACCAGAGGAAGAAGCCGCTGAGCGGAGTGATCGAGGCCGACTGTGTGTGATGGTAAGCATGGTCTCAAGTGTCCCAAGCCGGTAAGCAGATATCCCAGGCGAGCTGGGTGAGGTGTAAGGGCTCAGGGTTTTTCTCAGAAGTGAAGTTTTTAGGCTATTCTGGGGTGGAAGCTTCGTTTGGTTCAGCCAGGCGAAGGGGTTTATGCGACTGGGTAATTTGTTGGTAGGGGTGGAATTAGAGTCCACCATAGCAACAAGGGAATTACTGCTTGTTATAGTCCCCAGTTGTGTACTGTATGTATGTTGTTTGTAATCTGGATTTTATTCTCCACAGAGACAGTGGTTTTGTTTAGTAGTGCATGTTTTAGCCAGTGTAGGTTAGACCAAATAAACATAAGTATGATTTTTCACAAAAGCATTCCTGTCTGTGACTTATTCCATTTACACTCTGAATAATAATTCCCGGGTATAGAACTTTCGTAAGGTGGGGGCGATTCGAACGCCCGTCTAGCAATTGGGCTAGAATCAAAACCGCTTACACTAAGTATGCTTAAGATAATATTTTCAAAAAGCGATCTTAAACCTAGTTGGGTTACATTACTGGTGCAATACAATGAACATTTGGTTGTCAACCATTATTTCGAACATAACTACTTGCTGATCTTATGCCCTAGTTATATTGCATGCTTGACATGACTTTTTGCATTTGTTAACATTACAGGACCACCTGGAAGAATTGGTATTGCACTGTGATTGCCACACTTGGGTTACAGTGTAGCTTCAAGAGTTTTACTCTAATCATTCAAATAGGACCTACTGGTTCAGTATGAGGGGCATTAGTCATGCTGTCTGGGCAAGCAACTGAGCAAGGCGCAATGAGTCATTTTATGAATTTGTGTAACTGCAGAGCACAGCTTCATGAGTCAGGAGCAACTGGGTTTAAGATCAATTTTAAATGTTATCTTTGGCATACTAAATATTATTAAATTTCCTCAGGAGTTTCACAAGACTCCGGCTGTGACTCCAGACTGCGCAGGGTGAAATGTGATTCTGGTGCACAAAGGCCTGTGGCAGGAGGGCAAATTGGTAAATTCCACTCGCCAGTTTGTTTGCTTGTTGTACTCAAACTGGTGAGGAGAAAATAATTTTAATGCTAATTATTTATAAGCATAATGTAATATAAAAATCAGAATCAAACTGGAATTGTGTAAAAAAATAATGCACCATTACTTACTTGTCCTCACAATAATCATCCTTCTTCGATTCACAAGGCTTATAAACAAAAGTTTCATTGCAGGTAAAATCTATTTAAAAAAAAGTGTAAAAAAATTATAAAATACACAAAACACTGTAATTACGCAGTTAGATAAACCATCAGAGGTGAAAGAAATCATGGCCTAATTTTAAATGAAGTGAAACTAGAAATGCCAATGTTCTGCCAGAAACACCAACATGCACTCCTACTAAGACATTTCAAAACTTTGAAATTAAAGTCATTCGTATTATCAATGAATTTTCTGCAATGTGTAGTTTTTCTATTCCTTGTCTGTTGTTCAACAGGAGAAAATCAAGAGAAACGTGACCCTTTAAGAAGTTCATGGTATCCTTGGAAGTGAGGACTAATATTCCACACTCCCAAACTATGTAAGAGCCATGGAGAATGATTTTGGTCTCCCTGCGTAGAATGGGTGGGAGCTGGACGGAGCAAAATTAATGGCCAGTGTTGAAGTCGGGGGGAGAAGCCAATAAAGAGTTGCATGCCTTTGCCCAGGGTGCGTGTTTACCCATTTCTGCCCTTCTTGCAGGAGGGAGACAACTAACACTAAGTATCATCCTGCCATTCTACAGAGACTACAAAAGAGGCTGCCACTGACATCTTAGGATCAGACACGACAGTCAGCACTGGAGAAGGTGAACCTCGAGGTAGGGTCTCTACCTCTTCTCTTCCTGCTCTCTCACCCACCTTCTGAACATAACTTTGTGTGGCATACTGCTACTAGTGGCCTGACAAGTGCTTGGCATCAATACAGGATCCCAATCCTTGTCCCTCTCTCTAATTTAACTAGATCCAAGATGCTGTGGTGTTGTTTACATACCAGCTGCACACTGTGACTGGAAGCACTTTCTATTTAGATGATGAGGAGGATTGATAAATGGTGCCCAGAAAGGCACATGTACTATTTATAAACCCCTTACACCTTGAGAAAGTCAGCCACTCTGTAAAATTTGATCGCACCATCTTTCTGATGCTGGGAAATCATTCCAAGTGAAACAAGCTGGTCTGCCTTGGTGGAAAAGGCTCCAGTTACTGTCGTAGGCTGGTCCAACCTGCATACTGATTAAAGTTCCCCTGTAGGACCCTGGAATGGTCCAATCATGAAAATGTTGAGAGCTACGCTGACTATTATGGGCACTGTCAGAATGGTGGAGGCGGGCTGGAGGTTTGGTCACAGCAGGAAGCATATTTCATCCAAGGCTTCTGTGTTGAAGCACAGTGTTCTCAGACAGAGCTCACAGTACCACAGAACCAAAGAAGCTTACAGCACAGAAGGAGCACCAGAGCTAGTAAAATCCAACTAGTGGGCACCAGTGGGAGGGCCTCAGCCTCCTCTGGTGAGCATTCCATTCCTCTTCTTCCTCCTCCACCGATTCTTCCTCCAGATACATTATAAACAAAGGGATTCACAGAGGGAAATCTATACTGTTGCCTAGTCCATCGCTTTATAACAGAAAAAAATTCAAATCAAAGCTAATTAAGGAGAGCCAACACAGATTTGTAAAAGGTAGATCGTGTTTGACTAATCTAATTGAATTTTTGATGAAGTAACAGGGAGGATTGATGAAGGGAATGCAATGGATGTTGTCTACATGGATTTTAGGAAGGCGTTTGACAAAGTACCACATAGAATGCTGGTTAACAAAGTTGAGGCTCATGGAATAGGTGGGTCAGTGGCAGCTTGGATAAGGAATTGGCTTAAGGACAGAAAGCAGTGAGTTGTGGTAAATGGCTGTTTTTCAGACTGGAGGATAGTAGACAGTGGTGTTCCCCAAGGGTCTGTGCTGGGGCCACTGCTTTTTTTGATATATATGTAAATGACTTGGATATTGGAATACAGAGTAGAATTTCTAAATTTGCCGACGACACCAAACTTGGGGGTGTAGCAAACAGCGAGGATGATGCCAATCGACTGCAACAGGACATAGAAAGGCTAGCAGAATGGGCAGACAAGTGGCAGATGGAATTTAATACAGAGAAGTGTGAGGTGATGCATTTTGACAGAGGGAACAGGGAGAGGCAATATACACTTAATGGCATAGTTTTAAAGAGTGTGCAGGGACAGAGGGACCTGGGAGTTAATGTGCATAGGTCCCTGAAGGTGGCAGGACATATTGAGAGAGTGGTTAGCAAAGCATGTGGGATCTTGGGCTTCATAAATAGAGGTATTGAGTAAAAAAGTAGAGAAGTTATGCTGAACCTTTATAAAGCGTTGGTTAGGCCACAACTGGAGTATTGCGTCCAGTTCTGGTCACCACACTTTAGGAAGGATGTGAAGGCCCTTGAGATGATGCAGAGGAGATTTACCAGAATGGTTCCGGGGATGGGGGATTTTAGCTACAAGGACAGATTGGAGAAGCTGGATTTGTTTTCATTAGATCAAAGGAGGCTGAGGGGTGATTTGATAGAGGTGTACAAGATTATGACCGGTTTGGATAGGTTAGCCGGGGAAAGGCTGTTCCCACTAGTTGATGGTACAAGGACCAGAGGACACAGATTTAAGGTTTTGGGCAAGAGATACAGGGGGGATGTGAGGAGAAACCTTTTATACGCAGCGAGTGGTGAGGACCTGGAACTCGCTGCCGACGGAAGTGGTGGAAGTGGAGACACTCAATGTTTTCAAGGGGAGACTGGATAGGCACTTGTGGGAAATAAACTTGCAGGGCTACGGGGATAGAGTGGGAGAATGGGACTGAATGGATTGCTCTACAGAAAGCCGGCACGGATTCGAAGGGCTGAATGGCCTCCTTCTGTGCCGTTATGACTCTATGACAAAGCAGTAATAAAGAAGTTATAACCAAAAGTTCCAATCCAATGAGCGTTCCTTCAAGAAACCACTTCTGTCTTGATCAGCTGGTCCTGGTAAGTACACCCGATTGATGCAGTCTGTAATTTACACTTAGGGCAAGACAGATGCAAATGGTGGAATTAGGTCATTCTGTCATTATCCTGTGCCAGCACAGAGGGAGCAGGGAGCACTTCTTCCATCCACCCTCACTTTCAGCAGCAAGTACAATGAATGTAAAAGAGGGCAGAGACCAGCCTCAATGAGGTCCCACCCAAATTCTGCTCCCACCAGAAAAGATGATGCAAATTATGCATTTCCAGATCCAGCTCAAAGTACCAAATTAACCCTCTGTGGATAACTTTTAAATAATAGCGTTTCCTTTCCCTTAAGTTTCTTCCTGCTGTGGCAATCGAATTAATCTGAACTGTTTCTGGAAACTAAAACCAATTTTTCTCTCTTTAAGAAGCTTCAAAGTGATCGGTTCCTTCTCTGAAAATTTTAAGTAGCTTCCTTGATTTGAATAGAGTAGCTTTTTTCATATCCCAGAAAAGTTCCTGGAGACTTCCTGAATTTTGAATATTCCAACAGTCAATCGTACCTAAACTGAAATCATCACGCAGTATTGTTTAAGCTTGAACTATTCCTCTCTACAAAACCTAGTAGATTGTACTGAAATAAGCTTGGATATGGGATCTGAACTACAGTCTTTTTTTAAATTGCTTATATATGACTGTATTTAAAAAGGCTGCCCCTAAATCATACCAGACAGAAATCTACATTATTTTTATTTGTAATTGTATTGTAACTTTGTAACAACCTATAGTCAAATTTAATATAAGCCCAGACATAGGAGTCAATTCTAATCCCATGCACGTCTCCCGATATTTATTTCCAAAGGGAGCAATGTAAAATGGGCTGCCGACTCGCTATCGCCCATTTCACACTATGGCACGAAGTCAAGATCTAGCTTCTCATGTGCAGGAAAATGTCTTAGCGCTCTTAATGATGAAACACACCCCCTTGTGGTTTTTACACACATGCAAGGAGAGAAAGAACTTGCATTTATATACCACCTTTCACTTCCTCAGATATCCAAATTGTTTTAGAGCCAAAACTTACAGTCACTGTTATTTTGTAGACAAATAAAGCAGGCAATTTGCACATAGGAAGGTCTCACAAACAACGAGGAGATAAGTTGCTCGACAGTCTGTGTTTGTGATGGCATTAGTTGAGGGATGAGTTTCGACCAGGTCATGACCTGAACAGGCAGACGGAGCCTCATCTGAAAGACTACACCTCCAAAAATGCAGCATTCCTGCAGTGCTGCATTGAAGTCTCACCCTAGATTATGTACACAAGTCCTGTAGTGGGCCTTCAACCCAAAACCATGGAGCTGAGTTGACACAATGATGTGATGTTGAATTTGTACAAGACATTGGTTAGCTTACAGTTGAGTATTGCATATGGTTCTGGTCACCCATTATAGGAAAGGAAAGGTTACAATAAAGATTCACTTGGCTGATAGAAGGAATGGAAGGTTATGAAAAAGGTTTAAAAATTGGGTCTTTTTTCATTGGAACAGAGAAGGTTGGGTGGGTGGGAGGATTCCGAATGGAGGATGTCAAAATGATGGTGTGAATTTTATCCCAACACACCCAGCAGCAACTGAGCGTTGGGTGGGAGTGTGGCCTTTAAAATGGAGCATTCAGCCTTTCCACCCCATTCCCAGTGGAATCCCGCTGGCCACCATGTTAACTGCTCAGTGCAGTTCAGTAGCTGAGGCTCTCACTGGAAGCAGGCCGCAGCCTCATACATTTATGCTAATTGGGCTCCCGATATGTCAATGGGACCCCGATTGGAGTTTAAGGCGTGCCTGAGTGGGGAAGTCGCCACAACTTTCCGGCCAGGCTGAAACAGTTGTCAGAAGGAGGAAGAGGCTCTCCAAGGAAAGTTGAAAACTTTCCTTTATTGGGCCAGGAGGGGCAGGAGTGCTCCCCCGCGGGCTCCCCTGCCCTGGACTCCACCCTCACCCCTCGCTCCCAAGAGTTCATCCTGAAACCGCCTCCCTGCAACTTACCTGCTTGTCCCCATGCTTTCCTTTGCTCCAAACCTGTGTCCTCTGTTCGCCCAAACTTCTCCCACCCGCCGGCCAGTTGTAGCTTTCCGCCCGTTTCAGGCTGATCGGCGGCTGCGTGCTGGTCAGGCCCAGGAGTTAAAATACCCTGGGCCGGAAATCTGGGCCAGGAACTTGCTCCATCACCCCACACCCAACCTGAATCCCGCGCAGGATTAAAATCAACCCCTATGTCTCTGCATATTTTAAATTGGATTATAGGTTTTTATTAAATTATAATGCAAATCGATATAGAATATCGACATGAAATTTATAATAAAGTAAGATTTGACTGTTTCCTAGACTTAGAGTCCTTACCACATCCGTCTACAGAAGATCTCCAGTCAACACATGCATTTTCTCTACAGCTGTCAGCAGCAGCTTTTACGTTGCTGCAGTCAAGTTCTGTGGAATTGGTTTCACAATGGTCATCGATACAGCTTTTATGGTAAGGCTTAAGCTGAGTACTGCTGCAGTTTTCAAATGGTCTGTAAGGAGGGGAAAACACAAATATCACTAAAGGAAAGCCTCAATACCTTATCTAACACCTTATTAAATTTCAAACTTTATTTTTGATAAATTTTAAGCCTAAATCAGCAGTTTATTTTGGTTAGATCTAATGTTAAATAAAATTACATTGTTCTAAATTTTTATGATCAATACAATAGTAGAGCGAAAACCACCTCTATATTTTACATATCAATATATATCTATACCTTATTAAACAGCTTACAGATGTGTGTGCAGTTGCAAGTTAATATATTACCAGTGAATCTCCCATTGTGCTTCTCATTCCAAGGATGGGGAAGTGGTGTCTGTGGAGCAGATTGGCAAGGGAAGGACACGAGGTTGAGCTGGTAAAGGAAAGGTTTAGAAGCCAGGAAGAACTGTTTTTAGAACGCTAGTAGATAATGTGTCCTGGTGAGCAGGGTAGAGAGTTCCAGTCTGTAAATACTGGGTTAACACTCAACCGAATACTCACATCTGATGGGAGTCAAGTTCACAGAATCACAGAATCTACAGTGCAGATAGAGGCCATTTCGGCCCATCGAGCCTGCACCGACACATATCCCACCCTATCCCCGTAACCCCACGTATTTAATCCCCTAACACTAAGGGTCAATTTTATCATAGCCAAATCAACCTAACCTGCACATCTTTGGACTGTGGGAGGAAACCGGAGCACCCGGAGGAAACCCACGCAAACACGGGGAGAATGTGCAAACTCCACGCAGACAGTCACCCGAGGCCGGATTCGAACCCGGGTCCCTGCACTTCCCCACACCACCCCCACCCCCCGTATTGGATGGTATGAAGGCAAATGTAGTAGCTATTTTATGTCAGCAATGCCCAACAGACAGCAATGAGATGAATGAACGGTTAACGGTAGGAAAATTATTTACACTCAGTATTTCCCCACAATGGCATTGAGATTGGGAACCACCATCTGGGGAAATATAGAGGCCCAAGATTATACCTAATGCATTAGCTCTCAAAATTACCTTTTAAATGTATGGGAATAATTCCACAAGTGGGCACTTGTGGGGCTGGATTTTCCCTGCCGAAGCGGGATGGCGAGTTCCGGTCCCACTTCCGCCTGCAGCTGCTCTCTCAAAAAAGATTTTCCATAGATTGGCCTTGTTAAGCCCACCTTGCAGGGTTCCCAACCAATTAACAGGAAGCGGGTCTGATGATGTCATTTGACGACACGTCATCAGCCAATTTCCTTAAAGGGACCACGGCCACATTGATTTTGACAGTTGTGCTCTCGGTGTTCTGCAGCACTGAGGTGCTGCAAACACGGACAAGCACTACACAAAGGTGCACGTCTGCACCCAGGTTCACGCATGGAGATTCCCTTCCCTTCCCATGGGTGGAAGAGACCTCCCCAGGACACCAATGCAGGCTGCTTTCACATTGCACAGCAGGACACAAGCAGGGATGTCGCCAGGAGGACCAGGCTGCAGTGGCGCCAACCTTTCAATGATCTCAGTAGATCATGAAACATTACTGCCAAGCCACACTCAACCTTACCCTGCTGTGCCACTCATTGCATCCCCATCACTCTGCCTTCCCTACCCTACTCCTGCATATCCTTACTCACACCAACTTACCTTACACCTCCACCCATCCCTCTCTCTCTATCTACATTATCACTTCCCCATCTCAATAGCCACCCCTCACACTCAACTTCATCCTACTGCAAACAGACCAACTAACAACACACAAGGGTAGGCACTTGAGAGGTTTAGCCAATGTTCATGTGAAGTTTCTGGTAATGTGTTGTCATACAGTGAAATCTATATTTTCAACACTTCACCTTACTGGGCAGATCTGTGCGCACCTTGAGAAGTGTCTTATTGAATTCCAGTGAATGTTGAGACATAACGGCACCCCTGCTATAGTGATGAGTATGAATGGAATGGCTTGAACATTAAATGGATGCTTTATGGTGCTAGTGAGAGATGGTTTCCACCTGGCGCATCATGTGGCAGCCAGGGTTTACAGCGTCAATTGTTAATAAGCCATTTAATGATTTAAATTGTCTCTCCTGCCGCTTGGTGTCGGGTTAGTTCTGCGCAGACAGACCCGACACTTGGGAGACTCACGTAGAGGCGGGTTGACAGCGGGTTTCCTATCCACTGTCAATCTTTGCTATTTTGACAGCGGACCCTCCTCCAAACCTGCCCTCTGAGCGTCGGCAAAATCCAGCCCGTAGTGAGGACCAGTGCTCGGAGAGAGAGCAGGATAAATTAATGCATGGAAATCACACGTTAGGGGCTCCAAGACTTCCCCCTGCACTTTCTGCGAGCACCGCTCCCCACTGAAAGCGCCCAATCACAGAATCAATCTGAGTATATATATAATACACACACACATACACCTACACACATATTCACACTATACATAGACATTTGAAACTGATTTTGAAAGAAATTAAATGACAATTTAAAGCTTTACATACTCTTGTGAAATGATGTCACATACAGATGAGGTGCGAGAGCATGGCGTGGGAGTGGGTTCAGGAATACAAGGCTGATTTTGAGGAGCTGATTTACAATACGGCTTATTGGGGACATCAACCTTCCAATCAAATGCAGTTTTGTGGCAGCAATCAGGAGGCTCTATTATCCCATTTGGTCTCATGCAATCATCATCGGGAACATCTGTGCAAGAGCCTAAGAGAAAGGAAAGAACAATCTTTGTCCTTATTGCACGACAAACATCAAATCACCAGCAGTTTTACCTCTGCAATGAAACATAAAAGGGGCACACAACAAAATATGAAAACATGAAACCACATACCACACTGTCCTTGGGTATTATTGAAGAAAAATCTTTCTGCCACTCTGATTTTAAAACTGTTCAGAGCAGCAGTGATTGTTGTTTTAATGTCAGTAAAATAAATACGCACACTCCTGGTGTTCAGTTCAGTAATGCTTATTTCATCTGTGATGTAGGGAACGGTTTCCTGATTTCCATTAACCGTTAACTGTAAGATTGAAAACATAATTTTATTCAAACCATCAATGCCACAAACCAGCAACAGCCTCATAATTTTTGGAGATTATTGTCGACATTGTTAACTATGAGATGGTTATCTCTGTTCAAATGCCCCTAATGGGATATCATTTCTATTCTCTCCCCTACCCACTCTAAAGGCACTGACTCATTTTGAGTGCAATTCCATTGGTGCAAGTAGCTCTCTAATACAAGTAGCCATCTTTGTGTGTAATCTTAGTGCTATTATCAGGAGCTGATTCAATCACAGGGGAGGGAGCCACTGTAGGGGAGGGAGCATTTTACTTTTCTTTTTATTCCTTCATCCCTATCCCAGAGGTATGGGGGAGAAATTCAGTAGCACCCAGGAAGGGGCGCTAACCTTTGAGAAGTTGGAAGTCTAGCGCCAGGCGCTAATCAATCTCGCTGCCTGCTAAATCCAGTCTCAGCACTCAAAGAATGCAGGAGAGCACTAAATCAGGCGCTAATGGCATAGGTGAGTGGCATTAGGCTCCAAGTGGTAGCAAATATGAGGTGTTGCGTAATGGGAAGTGAGCATTGGTGCAGGCGCCTTCCAGCCATTAAAAGGGAGGGTCACTGGAGTCTGTACATCAGCCCCCAATGATTTAGGGAGTGCAGAACGGCAATATGTTGTGAGATGAAATGCAAAGTGCTTTAACAACCCACAACACTCCGGGGACTAAGCAGCCTTTATTTGGCTGCAGATACATCCTGCGCTTTCTGCCACTCATAACTGGCCTTTGGAACGGAAGTTCCTTGACAACTGGGGTGCATCCCTTTAAATAGTGCCCCGCCAGCCAGCTGGTTCACGCCGCCGTTCCCTGGCGTTGTTGGTGCGAGGCAGTAAGGCAGGGGGCGCAATTAAAGTTAGATCGGGTGCCCAGCGAGCGTTGCACACTCGCTGACGTCACGATCTGCATGGCGAAAGGGACTGAGGCGCTAACCGTTATCGCTGGTGCTACGGGGCCAGCGAATTTACCGTGCAGCGCGACTGCCTGAGCGCCCCATTGGTGCTCCCGCCAGGCGCTAACCTACTGAATTTCGCCCCCATATGGGATCCAATTGTTGTGCCCCCATCAGTCTAGCGAGCTCAGCACAGACCAGTAACTGCCTAGACTGTGCAGTTTATTATCAGACCGCACAATGCATTTGGATTCAATCAGTTATTGCCCTTTAAATGTTTTAGTGATATCTCGAACTAGTCAATCATTTGGCCAATTACATTGAGATAAGCAAGATGTTGGGCAGTAATACAAAAAAAAGTCAGAATACTTACCGCATAGTTATTATTAGTTGAAATTGTGATCTTAACTCCTTTGTAAAAAATGATTAGCCCTTTTGGACAAGAATAGGGTACAGAAGGAAAGCAGAAGTAATTATCTACTAGAACGCTGAAATTGTATTTTGGATCTCGTTCTTCCACAAGAACGTACGTGCAATTCTTGAAGAAATTATATGCTAGCCCATTGAAGGTAATATAGTGTGGGTCTCCCCATACGCTACATTCACCTAAAAAAGTAAGTAAAATACGGTTTGCATGGTATTTTTGTATTAATGCTACTAATAATGTCTAATGATATAGTCATTAGAACAGACGAAAGATACTAACATCCACATTCCCAAGACTGGCAGCCACATTCATTTATTACTTCGATGGGCTTTAAATTATTAGGACATTTAGGCTTTTCTTGTTTGCAGACTTTTAGTGTAACAGTAGTTCCATTCACACATTCTTTAATAGAACAGTCTTCTGTCCATGTTCCAGTGCACTAGGGTTAAAGGAAAGTTCATTAGATCAGTAACCATGTGGATTGCTTTAATAGTACTCATGTAACTCATGTCAATTCAATACAATAATGTCTCAGAAATTAGCTAACAAGAATGAAATAATTCCACAGCACTCAAGGACCACCTTTTACATTGATTTTAGCATTTGGGATTTTCACCCACTTCACCTGAATCCAAGGACCAATTCCCTGGTTGTCACAAAAAATGGCAGTAATCATAGCACTCCCTTGCAACTCGAGTGGCCTGCCAACTCAGTCAGATGTGACAGGGTCACTTAATTTACATAATCTCAATACACTCTTTGCGCATTTGCTACGACAACAGCTACTGTATAATGGAACCTGATTATTGTGAAAGGATGATGTCTACAAGAACTGGGAGAACCACGTTCTTCACTGAAAGGAAGCCTGGACATGCTGCTGCAGGAGGTGCAGTAAGGAAGCTGGATACTTTACGGACTGAGAAGAAACCTCTTACCTAACCAAAGTTCAGCAAACATGGTAGGGAGGTAGCCAGCCATCTAATCACAGACTTCTATGTCCATAACTCATGGGAGCAAGTGGAGAAAGAGGTTCACTGGGTTCAGGAAGAATACCTAACTGGGATTATTTTAAATTTGCCTGCTCAAAAGAAAGCCTTTACTACACTTGCATGAAGCACGGAGCCCATCAGCTGTGCAGCCGGAAGAACACTGGCCCCACCCCTCGCATCTTCCAGCCCCGAACTACTGTGTCTGTAAAACTGCAGCTACAACTCAGTGGCTGCCAAAGGGACAGGCATCCTTTGTCTCAGAAGAGCTCCACTTTGTGTTAGCGAATTAATGTGGCACTTGAAACTACTTGCATGCGATGTACTCATCCTTTCGCTCCATGTGGAATATAAGCTGACCATTGCGGTACCTGTCATGGAACATCCCAATGCTGAAAGTGTCTGTTTGGTTTCTTTTGAAAGGTGAAGCCAGCCCACAACTATTGGGAGAGAACCTGCACTGGTGGTGGACCAGCCAATCTGTGCCTCCTCACTCAGCATGAAGGCTTGGACCTCAAATTATTGGGTTGGTGACCATGGAGGGTGTGGAAGTGGGAGAACTTAGTAGCTTCATGGCAGCCCCACTAGACAGTGAGTCATGTGCAGACATATCTGGCCATCAGTAGCATGCACTGTATTGACCTTGCTACTGAGTGCACAAGTATTTGCCACACAGTTCATGTTGCCTTTCTCTTGGTCTAGGGGGCTCCCAAAATGACGTAGCTGGCCCCAGGAAAAACAAGAAGATGATCATATCAAAAATACTGGTGAAGTACTCTTCGGCACACAGGCATCAGCACAGAAACATGCACTTCAGGGGAAATCAGACAGAAAGAGTCAGGAGTAAGCACCTGGTGAAGCACTGGCGAGGAGCAGCAAGTAGAGGTGGCAGCAAGTGAGCAGCAACAAGAGGAAGGAAGAGGTAGAACCATCTGTGCAGCTGCCTGCTCCTTGAAATAGTGCTGGCACGATGGACTGGTTCAAAATGAAGGTGTTGTGACTGCTACCAATATCACATTCTCCTGCATTATTCTGTTTCTGTGGTTTGACATGACCCACATGTTGATGGAATGAAAGTCTTCCAGATTCAGAAACACAAGGTGGGTAATTGCCAACTGAATCTAGTGTCAAGATCAGACCTGACACCTGCACAAATTGTAGCAAGACACCCACAATAAGGAGTCTCATTCCACCTCACTCCAGAGCTAGTTTGGACATTAATATCTGATGTATACCGTACAAGTTTGAAGTTTGTGTGATGCCTTAACTGCTTTGCATCAATACCAAGCGTGTAGGCCCCGAAATTCCTGAGAGCCCTCTCTGCTAACGCAAGTGCAGCAGAATAAAACTCCTTTCCTGCCATTCCCCAAGATACAGATCATGTCCCAAATGGCAGCGCCAGGGTCATTTACATGGTCAGGGTGAACGCATTGCATCTGCAAAAATGCCAACCACAAAGTGTCAGTCAGGATGTTGGCGCAGAGCCATGCCACTCCGACAGCAGCAATGAGGCCCAGCAAGGATCCAGCAGAATAACTGCTCTAATACATAAGAACATATAAGAAATAGGAGCAGGAGTAGGCCAATCGGCCCCTCGAGCCTGCTCCGCCATTCAATAAGATCATGGCTGATCTGATCCTAACCGCCAATCTATTATCACAGAACCATCTCCTGAATCTAACAGAATTAGACACACGAAATAGGAGCAGGATCAGGCTACACGGCCCCTGGGCCCGCTCCGCTACCCACAGGGCCATGACCGCTCCAAACCTAGACTCATGTCCAAATTCCTGCCCGCTCCCCGTAACCCTTAATTCCCTTTACTTCTAGGAAACTGTCTATTTCTGTTTTAAATGTATGTAATGATGTAGCTTCTACAGCTTTTTGGGGCAGCATATTCCATGGACCTACCACCCTCTGAGTGAAGTAGTTCCTCCTCATCTCAGTTTTGAAAGAGCAGCCCCTTATTCTAAGACTATGCCCCCTAGTTCTAGTTTCACCCATCATCGGGAACATCCTCCCCGCATCCACCCGATCCAACCCCTTCACAATCTTATATGTTTCAATAAGATCGCCTCTCATTCTTCTGAACTCCAATGAGTAGAGTCCCAATCTACTCAACCTCTCCTCATATGTCCATCCCCTCATCCCCGGGATTAACCGAGTGAACCTTCTTTGTACTGACTCGAGAGCAAGTATGTCCTTTCTTAAGTATGGACACCAAAACTGTACACAGTATTCCAGGTGCGGTCTCACCAATACCTTGTACAACTGAAGCAATACCTCCCTATTTTTATATTCTATCCCCCTAGCAATGAAAGCCAATATTCCATTGGCCTTCTTAATCACTTGCTGCACCTGCATACTAATCTTTTGAGTTTCGTGCACCAGGACCCCTAGATCCCTTTGTAGTTCAGTACTTTCCAGTTTCTTGCCATTAAGATAATAACTTGCTCTACGATTTTTCCTGCCAAAGTGCATAACCTCACACTTTCCAGTATTATATTCCATCTGCCAAATCTCTGCCCACTTACTTAGCCTGTCTATGTCCCCTTGCAGGTTTTTTATGTCCTCCTCACTCACTACTTTCCCTCCCATCTTAGTATCATCTGCAAACTTTGATATGTTACACTCGGTCCCCTCCTCCAAATCGTTAATATAGATTGTAAAGAGTTGGGGACCCAGCACTGACCCCTGCGGAACACCACTAGTTACTGATTGCCAGTCTGAGAATGAACCATTTATCCCAACTCTCTGCCTTCTGTTAGATAGCCAATCCTCTATCCATGCCAGAATATTACCCCCAATCCCGTGATTTTTTATCTTAAGCAATAATCTTTTGTGTGGCACCTTGTCAATTGCCTTTTGGAAGTCTAAATACACTACGTCCACTGGTTCCCCTTTATCCACCCTATATGTTACTTCCTCAAAGAACTCGAGCAAATTTGTCAAACATGACTTCCCCTTCATAAAACCATGCTGACTTTGTCCTATTAAATTATGATTATCCAAATGTCCTGTTACTGTCTCCTTAATAATGGACTCCAAAGTTTTACCTACCACAGATGTTAGGCTAACCGGTCTATAGTTTCCAGCCTTCTGTCTACTGCCCTTTTTAAATAAGGGTGTTACATTAGCAGTTTTCCAGTCTGCTGGGACCTTTGCTGAGTCCAGGGAGTTTTGGAAAATTATTACCAATGCATCCACAATCCCTACCGCCACTTCCCTCAAGACCCTAGGATGTAAGCCATCAGGTCCAGGTGATTTATCCGTCTTGAGTCCCATTATTTTACCGAGTACCACTTCCTTAGTGATTTTGATCGTGTTTAGCTCCTCCCCCCCTATAGCCCCCTGTTTGTCCAGTGTTGGGATATTCTTAGTGTCCTCTACTGTAAAGACTGATACAAAATATTCATTCAGTGTTTTTGCCATCTCCATATTTCCCACCATTAATTTCCTGGTCTCATCCTCTAAGGGACCAACATTTACTTTAGCAACCCTTTTTCTTTTTATATAACTATAAAAACTCTTACTATCTGTTTTTATATTTTTTGCTAATTTACTTTCATAATCTATCTTCCCTTTCTTAATCAATCTTTTTGTTATTTTTTGCTGTCTTTTAAAGTTTTCCCAATCCTCTATCCTCCCACTAGATTTGGCAACCTTATATGCCCTTGTTTTTAGTCGAATACTATCCTTAATTTCTTTACTTAACCATGGATGGCTGTCTTTTCTTTTACACCCTTTTCTTCTCAGTGGAATATATATTTTTTGGAAGTTGTAAAATAACTCCTTAAATGTACACCACTGATCATGTATCGTCTTACCCTTTAATCTATTTTCCCAATCCACTCTACTCAATTCCGCTCTCATACCTTCATAGTCTCCTTTATTCAAGCTTAGCACGCTTGTTTGAGATCCAACCTTCTCACCCTCTAATTGAATATGGAATTCAACCATGTTATGGTCGCTCATTCCAAGGGGATCCTTTACTAGGACATTTTTAATTAATCCTGTCTCGTTACACAGGACCAGATCTAAGGTTGCTTGCCCCCTGGTCGGTTCAGTTACATACTGCTCAAGAAACCCATCCCTAATACACTCAATGAACTCATCCTCAAGGCAGCCCTGCCCAATTTGATTTGTCCAATTAATATGATAGTTAAAATCCCCCATAATTATAGATGTTCCCTTATTACAAGCCTCAACTATTTCCTGATTGATACTCCGTCCAACAGAGTTGCAACTGTTCGGAGGCCTATAGACTATGCCCACTAGTGTTTTTTTCCCCTAATTATTCCTTACCTCCACCCAAACTGTTTCATTATCCTGATCTTTTGACCCAATATCATTTCTCTGTATTACAGTGATTCCTTCCTTTATTAACATAGCCACCCCACCTCCCCTTCCTTCCTGCCTGTCCTTCCTGGTATGTTTAATTCCCAGACAGTCACCCTGCAGCCATGTTTCTGTTATGGCCACAAGATCATACCCATATGTAGTTATTTGTGCCATTAACTCGTCTATTTTGTTACGAATGCTACGTGCATTCAGATAGAGAACTTTCAAATATGTTTTGTGACACTTAGTTTCTGCTTTTGCCCTTTTTATTACTTTACCTTTTACTCCATACCTTCTGCCCCTTCCTGACATGCCTGGTTTTTAATTTCCCCACTGCTACCTAAGTCTATGACCTTCTCTGTTGTCATTTTTATTATTTGCTCTCTAGGAACCTCCCCCCCCCCACTAGTTAGTTTAAAGCCCTCTCTACAGCTTTGAGTGGAGTGAGCAGACCTATCAAAGGTTTGGGCCTTCTAAAGGCCCTGAACAGGACTTATGCCAAATCTCAGATACTGTGAGTTTCTGTGAGGCCTAATAAGGGCATAATGTGTACAATTTCCAGGGACAGCACAGCAACACCCAATGACACATAAGAACATAAGACGTAGGAGCAGGAGTAGGTCATTTGGCCCCTCGAGCCTGCTCCGCCATTCAATAAGATCATGGCTGATCTGATCCTAACCTCAACTCCACTTCCCTGCCCGCTCCTCATAACACTCGACTCCCTTACCGTTCAAAAATCTGTCTATCTCCACCTTAAATATATTCAATGACTCAGCCTCCACAGCTCTCTGGGGAAGAGAATACCAAAGATTCATGACCCTCTGAGAGAAGAAATTCCTCCTCATTTCCGATTTAAATGGGTGCCCATATTCTGAAATTACGCCCCCTTGTTCTAGATTCCCCCATGAGGGGAAACGTCCTCTCTGCATCTACCCTGTCAAGCTCAAGCCCCTTCAGAATTGTATATGTTTCAATAAGATCCCCTCTCATTCTTCTAAACTCCAATGAGTATAGGCCCAGCCTGCTCAACCTTTCTTCATAAGACAACCCCTTCATCTCCGGAATCAACCTCGTGAACCTTCTCTGAACTGCCTCCAATGCAAATATATCCTTCCTTAAATAAGGAGACCAAACTGTACACAGTACTCCAGGTGTGGTCTCACCAATGCCCTGCACAGTTGTAACAGGACTTCCCTACTTTTATACTCCATTCCCTTTGCAATAAAGGCCAACACTCCATTTGCCTTCCGAATTACTTGCTATACGTGCATGCTAACTTTTTGTGATTCATGTATACATCCCCTTGTTGTAAGGTGGGTGGATGGATGGAAGATCTGCCCATGGCCCGCACTGGAATTTAAAGGCCCAATGTAAACGGGATAGAACCCCAGATAAACCAGGTTCCAACCCAAATTCCTGCCAGGCCCTAAGCAGGAATCTTCCTTTCCATCTTCTTGGAGCCCAGGAATTTCAGGGCCATAGTGTAGATGCATCCTGAAATTCAATGCAAGAGCATTTTTTGTTATCACAATAGGTGAGCAGGTAATGACACTACCAACGTTTGGTCAACTAAGTCCCAAGTTTCCTGCACAGATTTTGGAAGCACTCAGAACTGTCATTTTGGTGACCATTAAGTGAATAGCCCTCTGTAGACAGCACTCCAAACAACATTAACCAGCAAAAATATTACAACCAACTCAAAGGGCAGTGGTTCAATAACAAAATAAACTTAATGGAGTTGGATGTTGAGGAAAGTATTTTTGAATGGAAACCAACAGCTGATGAAGGCTCATTGATGATATAGCACAATGGCCCTTTTTTAACAGCAGAACAACATAAAGAGCAGGAGAAAAGCAATGTATGAGCAACCGCTTGCTGAAGCTTTTAAACAGCGTAAGAGAGCAATTGACTAAAAGAGTGAGGAGAGAGGTTAAGAAAAATGTCTTTATGCAGAGAGCTTTTATTGAGGTAGAGGCCATTACATATTTCTACAGAAAGAGTAGATAAAGATTTAAAGCAGAGAAAGGTACAGGACTGTGGGGAGAGCCAGCACAGACATGTTTTATCGTTTTAAACAGATTCAATCATGGTCAGAAAGGGAACTGAAAGTGATATGGGTAAGACCGTCTCTCATGGGTTACATAAAGAGCCAGAGAAAAGCAATGCATGATCATCCCTACGTTGAAGCTTGGACGAGTTGATAGGTGGAGGGAAACAATTGAAAAAAAAATTCGTACAAACTGCTGTGAAGTAACATTTTTGTTGAGCAGGAGGAATATTTATTCCCTCTGGGGGTATATTCAAGTACAAAAACTAGTCCAAGAATCAAACTTGTACACTCCGCTTATGCAAAACACTTTGCATTCTGGTCTATTATGACATGCATTTTATACAAAAACTTACCACTTTAGATTCATTCACATTGCAATGACATGTGGGTGTGGGGGTGGTTGTGGGGGTGGGTGTGGAGGTGGTAGTGGGGGTGGATGTGGGGGTGGATGTGGGGGTGGATGTGGGGGTGGGGGTGGATGTGGAGGTGGGGGTGGATGTGGAGGTGGGTGTGGTTGTGGAGGTGGATGTGGAGGTGGTTGTGGGGGTGGGTGTGGAGGTGGGTGTGGGGGTGGATGTGGAGGTGGATGTGGGGGTGGGTGTGGGGGTGGATGTGGAGGTGGTTGTGGGGGTGGATGTGGAGGTGGGTGTGGGTGTGGATGTGGAGGTGGGTGTGGGGGTGGATGTGGGGATGGATGTGGAGGTGGGTGTGGATGTGGAGGTGGGTGTGGGGGTGGATGTGGAGGTGGGTGTGGGTGTGGATGTGGAGGTGGGTGTGGGGGTGGATGTGGAGGTGGGTGTGGGGGTGGATGTGGGGATGGATGTGGAGGTGGGTGTGGATGTGGAGGTGGTTGTGGGGGTGGATGTGGGGGTGGGTGTGGGGGTGGAGGTGGAGGTGGTTGTGGAGGTGGGGGTGGGTGTGGAGGTGGTTGTGGGGGTGGGTGTGGAGGTGGGTGTGGGGGTGGTTGTGGAGGTGGGTGTGGGGGTGGTTGTGGAGGTGGTTGTAGGGGTGGGTGTGGGGGTGGTTGTAGGGGTGGGTGTGGGTGTGGTTGTGGGGGTGGTTGTGGGGGTGGGTGTTGCGTTGGTTGTGGGGGTGGGTGTTGCGTTGGTTGTGGGGGTGGGTGTGGAGGTGGTTGTGGGGGTGGGTGTGGGGGTGGTTGTGGAGGTGGGTGTGGGGGTGGTTGTAGGGGTGGGTGTGGGGGTGGTTGTGGGGGTGGGTGTGGAGGTGGTTGTGGGGGTGGGTGTGGAGGTGGGTGTGGTTGTGGAGGTGGGTGTGGGGGTGGATGTGGATGTGGATGTGGGTGTGGGTGTGGATGTGGAGGTGGTTGTGGGGGTGGATGTGGATGTGGGGGTGGGTGTGGGGGTGGGTGTTGCGTTGGTTGTAGGGGTGGGTGTGGGGGTGGTTGTAGGGGTGGGTGTAGGGGTGGGTGTGGAGGTGGTTGTGGAGGTGGTTGTGGAGGTGGTTGTAGGGGTGGTTGTAGGGGTGGTTGTGGGGTTGGGTGTGCTGTTTATTGCACAACATACTCTAATTCTGTAGTCAAGACACATGAGGCTAGTAGCAGAAGGTGGTGGGGTGCATTTGAGTCCTTGTAAATCACATGTCACATTGTCAGTTGTTTCTGAGATTGAGATATGGGGGTATTTAAGGACTTCGCACTGAATGTTATTAAATGTATTATTGGAACCACATAGTTTCTCCGGTGATTCTCGATCTTCTCTGTCCAACGGGCTTGGTGTAAATGTATTGCTCCAGCTTGACCAATAACCATCACAAGGCCCCGCTTCAAAATAAAAAGAGAAAAACTGATCAACTTGTGTAAATGCGTAA
The DNA here is from genome assembly GCF_052327205.1 of Somniosus microcephalus. Taxonomy (NCBI): domain Eukaryota; kingdom Metazoa; phylum Chordata; class Chondrichthyes; order Squaliformes; family Somniosidae; genus Somniosus; species Somniosus microcephalus. The sequence continues at coordinate 35,911,219 of NC_141003.1, read as the reverse complement.
TTAGGAAAGAAAGACAGAAATGCATTGATAAAGTGCCTTTCATGACCTCAAGTAAAATAAAATAAAGTAAGTGACCAGATCCTCTGTTTTAGGTGTTGGTTGAGGGATAAATATTGGCCAGGACACTGGGAGAACTCCCCTGCTCTTCTTTAAATAGTACCTGAAGATCTTTTACATCCACCTGGGAGTCCACACTGGGCCTCGATTTAACATCACATCCATAAGACGGCACCTCCGCCAGTGCAGCACTCCCTCAGTACTGCACAGAGTCGCCAGACTAGATTATGTGCTCAAGTCTCAGGAGTGGGTATTGAACCCACAGCCTTCTGGTTCAGAGACAAGAGTGCGACCACTGAGCAAAGGTTGACAGATGGTGTTATGAAGATATTTCTAAAAATGACTGGATTTCTGAGGTAATGGTAAGTTCATGTCTCAGACATAAAATGTTGACAGTTGTATATTAACTGATCTAGCAACATTTTGCCCAAAATATTTCAGAAACTGGTGGATTGTAGTACTTTCGAAAAACAAACTTGTTAGTCTAATCATTACATCGGCAATCTTTTTGATTTTGAATGTCATATTTAACAACATGATTCAAAAATAAGAATGGCAATTACCTTTTAAAGCCAATTACCGAGGTTAATCATTTGGCCTCATCAGTTGCTGTCACTATTGTTTCCACATCAAGGTAATTATTTGAACCTGCTGCAGCAGTGGCATTTTGTGCTAAGGACAGGGTTAGTACTCCAGGTTAATTTAGAATATGTGCAGCTCAAATTCCTCATTGATTCCATGAGTAATAAACGTGTTTATTATAAAACTTTTTCTTTTAACTTTCCACCCAAGCATAATAAGCTGGCTATTGTCACTGATCAGTTTGGTTCCCTCTAAGTACAATCATGTTATAATGGTCTGAATTTTGCAGGGCCGAGTCCTCAGAATAGCCCCGCAAGTTCCGAGTCTCCGCATGTGCTGCGCATGCACAAAAACCCGGAACTTACAATCTGTCAAGTTTCGTATTGACTGATCCTTCGCATCTGCTGCAACAACACTTTTGCTGGCACAGAGCTGGGCTATTTGCCCAACTACTGCCCAGCGAATGCCCACTACGGGCCTTTTTTTTTAACCAGCATAAGGGTTAAAATCAATGTTAAAATAAAAATTTTCAAATGATTAAAACATACACATACATTTAAAATTCATTTAGGTAACTTTTTGGCCCGTTTTAAAATGTTTACATTTTTTTTCAAAAACTTAAATTTTTATTCTAAATGCTTAATTAAAAGGTTTGTTAATTAATTTTTTACATGGGAACATTTATTTTTATTTAAGTGGTGTAAATTCTTATTTATTTGGGGATTTCTAATATGCTTAGGGGGATTCCGTATATAAATGGAATCCCCATAAACATCATAGGAATCCCCCTTTTTGATTGGTTGACCGGGTCCACGTGTTCCCAGGGATGCTTGCGAACCGCGGGCGTCCCTGAGATGCGCGGGCCTTTAAGCGTACGCCTGCAGGCCCAGGACCCGAAGAGTCTGAAGCTCCGGAGACACCAGGTTCATTCGGATTTTTTTTTCGGTTTGGAGGCGTATTCTTCTGGTATGCCTCCGACCGCAAATTCAGGGCTATTGTGTTCGCTGGGTAGGAACTGGAAGTCCTCACATGTAGTATTGTGTGGCTCCTGTGCAGCATTTCCTGATGCTCTCTTATACATTACTGTTTCATATATTACAATGACCAAATCTTCCTTTGCTATCACAAGCAAGAAAACATTTAGGGGTCGGTTTTAGTTCAGGTGTGGGGAATTGGAGGTTTCCCCGAATTTAGTGATTCCGACACGATTGTAAATGGGTCTGTGAGATTGATGCAAATTTAACACAATTGGCCAATTGATTTCCAGCGTGTGGGAAGCCTTGGCAATTGAGTATTTCCAGTCAAAAAGTCGCGGAATATGACGTCATCATTGCTGCTGCTTTTAAGGTCCACAGCAAGCCTTACTTCCTCTGCAGGCTTCCAACCTTCAACATTAAGATGGCACAGGAGCCTGCAGGAGGAACGGCCAGCGGGAGGGCCAGATCTGCGCCCAAATTTGATGAGGCTTCACTACAGGCATTATTGGATGGTGCTAGGGCCCACAGGAAGGTCCTCTTCCCTTCTTCAGGCAGGAAGAGGCCTCCCAGCCAGACCAAGTGGCAGGTCAAGTCAACTCCCTGGGGCTAACACGAAGAACATGGTTGCAGTGCAGGAAAAGATTCCATGATCTTCTTCGCACTGGAAAAGTAAATACTGTATGATGTTTCCATCACCCTCAATCTGATCCCCATTGCCTTTCCTCACCAGCACTCAGCTTTAGCAATCTCTTCCTGCACATCCCACTAGACACTGACATCCATGCACCCTTACCCATTTTCCCTCTCTCTCTATGCTCACATTCACAGACCTATGCCACCATGCAGCCCTCACACTCCCTCTCACTCTGATGCTATGAACACAACTGACAACACACAGGGAGGGCCCTTGTTATTGCAACCTCACTCCATCTTTGTCTCCTTCTAAGTATCTATGCTATGCAATCTCTGCACTCACTCCTTCATTCTCACTCAACTTCCACTTGTCTCCCTCATTGCAGCAAAAGAGAGCTCGCAACAGGAGAGAACGAGCCAGGACAGGAGGAGGGCTGCCCTCATTAGCCCAGCTCACCCCCTGGGAGGAAGGCATCCTGGAGATTGCCGGGGCTGACCAAGATGTGGATGTTGGGGAAGGACAGGCAGGAGCATCCCCGCAAGCTGGTGACAGAATAGTTTTCCATCTCACTCATTGGCATTGCATGAGTCGCTGATAATGATTCTGAAGCTACATCATATGGACTTATGACCATCTGCAAAATGCAATTTGCATGTAACCTTGGCATCACATCTCTGACTTTTTCCTTGACTCCCCCACAGGACCATCGAGAGCCCCCGTCCCCACGGTGCAGGAGGAGAAGCTTGAGCAGCCGGACTCCTCAGAGGAATCTGCAACCTCTGAGGGCGCAGCGTCAGCAGAAATAAGCGCACCCAGCACCAGCGCAGACACTCACACCTCGGTGGGACCTTCGGGACATAGAATAGAGTTGTCACCTGGTATATCACAGCTCACAAGTGAGCATCAGCAGATTGTGGAGACAGGGACAGCAGTGGAGAGTCCTCGTCAGAGGGCGCAGGGCTCTGCCAGCTCGGCTCAGCTGCATGTCGACCCTCTGCCTCTGGGTCCATCCGTAAGATCAGAGGTGATGGAACTCCAGGCACAGATGCAGGAGTCTCTGGACGGTTTTGGCTCTAGGGTCGCTGCGAGTGTGGAGCGAATGGAGGAGTCCATTGCGAACATGAGCAGAGCCTTTGTGGAGTCATTGGCGCATGAACGCATCAACACGGAAAAGATGGCTACCTACGTGGAAATGATTGCTTCCTCCGTGGTAAGGCTGTCTACAGTAGAGGAGAGGAGGGCTACGGCCATGGAGGAGGTTAGTCGCCAGTTTATGGAAAACATGGTGAGTGTTCACAATAGAATGACATCTCTTGAGGAGCGATGGGCATCTATTGAACAGAGAAACCAAACCTTCATGGAAGTCCTTCTGAGTAGGACTGCCATTGCAGATACGGGTCCCCATGGCCCCGCTGATGTGCAGCAAGCTGCTCTCAAGCCACTTGCAGGCATTGAGGGGGACCTGACCCATGAGAGGGAGGTTGGTGGCAGACCTCGAGGAAGTGGGGGCTCCTCTCCAAGCGCTCACACTTCCATGCCACTGCAGAGCCCTCGGTCAGAGCCCCGCCGGAGTCCACACCCAATGGAGATAGAGGTCTCAACCTCTGCACAGCCGCAGGAGCAGCAGACTGCTGGTGAGCCCTCACATGCTCGCCATCCCAGAGGACGCCCGCCAAAGGTTTCGAGACAGGAGCAGCAGGAAAGTGAGCAAGGGGCCTCCACATCTGCTGACGCCACAGGGGAACCACTATGTAGGAGCACGCGTAAGAGGCAAATAAAGCACAAATAGTCACAAGCGTAGTCACTTGGGTGAAATGCTGTGTATTTTGTGTAAATGCCATCAGTTATGTGTTTTTCATAAAAATTCTGATGGCAACTTCTGCAGTTGTGGCGTGTGTCATTTCGCAAATGGGGCTGGAGGTCCTCTAATGCCAAGAGGGGAAGGAAAAAAAGGCCTCCCATGCTTCTGGTAGGTGCCTCAGTTGAGGAAGCGCTGAGTGAGGGTGGAGAGAGGGGTCTCGCAGGTCACACTGGAGATGGATGTCAGGCTCCAAACTTCCACAGCTGTTGTTATGCCTTCTAAAAGTTGCCCCAGACCTGAGGCAACAAAGTCCTGCCACCTGCAAATGATGACTGATCAAATCTCCTCTTTAATGTTGGACCTGCAGCTGATAGTCAGCAAGCCAATAGTGTTCACGCCAGGTTTCACAGGCGTCATCCCCACCAGGCGCGTTTTACATGGGAAAAGGGTTAAACAGGCAAGGGCCTGTTAAAATGGGATTATAACGGGTCAATCAGACACACCTAGGTTAAAATGGCGTGGAGGCGGGAACCAGGCGGGGGGGTCGCAACCCCTAGGTTTTGCGATTTTAACCCCCCGCATGCCTAAAAGCCCGCCTCACGGACCAATGAATATCGAGACCTTAGAGTCTTTTGCATTATTTCTAGAATAATGTTCCCATAAGGGGTTTGATTTTAACATGTATTGTCTGGCCTTAATGGGGAGATCATAATCTCACAATTGGGCCAGTAACCTTACTGCCCTGTTAAGGCCAACCAAGCAGCTGGTGCCATTTTGAAAGGGGACTACCGCTGAATGCCCGAAGAGCTTGTCTGTTTCAGGTATTAGGCCCATTTCAATATGCAAGTAGGACCCTGATTGCCAAGTTAGGTCGTAAATGGTTGGAGCGATCGCCAGTCACGCTCCGATCATTTCCATGGACGATGGAGCAGAAGGAACCCAGTCAAGGTAAGTTTGGTAATATTTTTGCAGGGCCAGTAGGAGCAGGAGTGCTGTTCCAGGCACCACAAAAAATAATCTGTGCCGCTGTCGCGCCATGACCCCCACCCTCCGCAATCTTCCCCCTGTCCACCCACCTTACCCCACACTTACATGTCATGGTTGGAGATGTTGTATATGTCGTGGTTGTCATGGTTGGAGATGTTGTCGATGTTGTGGTTGGAGATGTTGTAGATGTCGTGGTTGGAAATGTTGTATATGTCGTGGTTGTCGTGGTTGGAGATGTCGTGGTTGGAGATGTTGTAGATGTCGTGGTTGGAGATGTTGTAGATGTCGCGGTTGTAGATGTTGTAGATGTTGTGGTTGTAGATGTTGTAGATGTCGTGGTTGGAGATGTTGGAGATGTTGTGGTTGGAGATGTTGTAGATGTTGTGGTTGGAGATGTTGTAGATGTCGTGGTTGTCGTGGTTGGAGATGTTGTAGATGTCGTGGTTGGAGATGTTGTAGATGGCGTGGTTGGAGATGTTGTAGATGGCGTGGTTGGAGATGTTGTAGATGGCGTGGTTGGAGATGTTGTAGATGGCGTGGTTGGAGATGTTGTAGATGGCGTGGTTGGAGATGTTGTAGATGGCGTGGTTGGAGATGTAGATGGCGTGGTTGGAGATGTTGTGGTCGGAGATGTTGTAGATGTCGTGGTTGGAGATGTTGTAGATGGCGTGGTTGGAGATGTTGTAGATGGCGTGGTTGGAGATGTAGATGGCGTGGTTGGAGATGTTGTAGATGGCGTGGTTGGAGATGTTGTAGATGGCGTGGTTGGAGATGTTGTAGATGGCATGGTTGGAGATGTTGTAGTTGGAGATGTTGTAGATGGCGTGGTTGGAGATGTTGTAGATGGCGTGGTTGGAGATGTTGTAGATGGCGTGGTTGGAGATGTTGTAGATGTTGTGGTTGGAGATGTTGTAGATGTTGTAGATGGCGTGGTTGGAGATGTTGTAGATGGCGTGGTTGGAGATGTTGTAGATGGCGTGGTTGGAGATGTTGTCTCTGTCGTGGTTGTAGAGGTCGTAGTTGTTGGACTTGTCACACTTATACTTTCTAAGGAAGAAAAATGATTTTAGATCATTAAATCAGCAGAAAACTTTTTGATTTTGAGTATCAATCATGTTAAGCAACTAAATTACAACAATAACTCTACCACTACTATTATGATCAAGAGTATCTGTCCTTGCCTTAAGATCTAAGTCAGCTTTCTGTATTCCACCCAGGAGTTATCATATCTGGTAATTGCTTTTAGCTGCTGTCTTTGAGAACCATAGCACATCATATCAGACCTCATTTTAAGTAACCGATATCAACCAAATACATTTTACCCAAGTTAAACAAGCAGATAAGAAAGTTATATAATAATAATTATATATTAGCTCCAGGGATGTGGCTCTCAGTATTCCCCGAGAAAGTGGTAGTGGGCCACCTTCTAATTGTGCTTCATAGAAATTAATTGTATAATTAACTGGTTTGCCAGATCATTCAGAGGTCATTAAGAACCATGTAGTGTGGACTAGAGCAGGCCAGATGGGGTAGTGGTAGCAGGTTACCTTCCCAAAAGGACATTGGTGAACCTTTTTTTGACAACAATCCAGCAGCTTTCATGGTCCTTTTTCTGGTGCTAGCCCAATTAGCAGAGTTTTGGATTTTCAACCTCTCAGCTGCCAGCCCATACCATAAACATTACACTGCTGTACATATCTTTTATTTCTCGAGTAGACAATGAAAAAAATACAACCCCAAGAACTAAGCTAAACTAAATTTTAAATACACATAGTATTTCTTCTTTCTTTAAAGAATATCAAACTGACTGGTGTTTCTCTGAGATTTCAGTCTGTTTCCTCTCAGAACTTTCCAACCCCACTTTATATTCTGGAAAAAGGTTAGCACGACAACTGGAATTTGTATATCTGACCTCTTCAAAAAGGAACTGTCAGTCAAATATAAATGGAATCAATCACACAACATTATTTAAGTTTGAATTATATAGTTCTTAAATTTGTATTTGAAAAATCTTGTAAAACTGTATTGGAACATGCCCAATCTGGCTTTAGCTGGCTGATAAAGTCGTGAATGGTGGTGGACCATTAAACAACTAACGGGAGGAGGAGGCTCCATGAATATTCCCATCCTCAATGACGGTGGTGCAAAAGACAAGGTTGAAGTGTTTGCAACTATCTTCAGCCAGAAGTGCTGAGTGGATGATCCATATCGGCCTACTCCTGAGGTCCCCACCATCACAGAAGTCAGTCTTCAGCCAATTCAATTCACTCCATGTGATATCAAGAAATGGCTGAGCGCACTGGATACAACAAAGGCTATGGGACCCAACATCATCCTGGCTATCCTGCTGAAGACTTGTGCTCCAGAACTGGCCGCACCTCTAGCCAAGCTGTTCCAGTACAGCTACAACACTGGCATCTATCCGACAATGTGGAAAACTGCCCAGGTATGTCCTGTCCACAAAAAGCAGGACAAATCCAACCCGGCCAATTACCGCCCCATCAGTCTACTCTCAATCATCAGCAAAGTGATGGAAGGTGTCATCGACAGTGCTATCAAGTGGCACTTACTCACCAATAACCTGCTCACTGATGCCCAGTTTGGCTTCCGTCAAGACCACTCGGCTCCCGACCTCATTACAACTTTGGTCCAAACATGGACAAACGAGCTGAATTCCAGAGGTGAGGTTAGAGTGACTGCCCTTGACATCAAGGCAGCACTTGACCGAGTGTGGCATCAAGGAGCCCTAGTAAAACTGAAGTCAATGGGAATCAGGGGGAAAACGCTTCACTGGCTGGAGTCATACCTAGCACAAAGGAAGATGGTGGTGGTGATTGAAGGTCAATCATCACAGCCCCAGGACATTGTTGCAGGAGTTCCTCAGGACAGTGTCCTAGGCCCAATCATCTTCAGCTGCTTCATCAATGACCTTCCCTCCAACAGAAGGTCAGAAATGGGGATGTTCGCCGATGACTGCACAGTGTTCAGCGCCATTCACAGCTCCTTAGATAATTATCAGTCCATGCCCGCATGCAACAAGACCTGGACGACGTTCAGGCTTGGGCTGATAAGTGGCAGGTAACATTTGCGTCAGATAAGTACCAGGCAATGACTATCTCCAACAAGCGAGAATCTAACCACCTCCCCTTGACATTCAATGGCATTACCATCGCCAAATACCCCACCATCAACATCCTGGGGGGTCACCATTGACCAGAAACTTAACTGGACCAGCCACATAAATACTGTGGCAACAAGAGCAGGTTAGAGGCAGAGGCTAGGTATTCTGCAGCAAGTATCTCACCTCCTGACTCCCCAAAGCCTTTCCACCATCTACAAGGCACAAGTAAGGACTGCAATGGAATACTGTCCACTTGCCTGGATGAGTGCAGCTGCAACAACACTCAAGAAACTCAACACCATCCAGGACAAAGCATTCCGCTTGATGGGCACCCCATCCACCACCTTAACCATTCACTCCCTCCACCACCGGCGTACCATGGCTGCAGTGTATACCATCTACAAGATACACTGCAGCAACTCACCAAGGCTTCTTCAGCAGCACTTCCCAAACCCACAACCTCTCCCACCTAGAAGGACAAGGGCAACAGGCGCATGGGAACACCACCACCTCCAAGTTCTCCTCCAAGTTACACACCATCCTGACTTAGAAGTCTATCGCCGATCCTTCATCGTCGCTGGGTCAAAATCCTGGAACTCCCTACCTAACAGCAGTGTGGGAGTACCTTCACCACACGCACTGCAGCGGTTCAAGAAGGCGGCTCACCACCACCTTCTCAAGGGCAGCTAGGGATGGGCAATAAATGCTGGCCTTGCCAGCGACACCCAGATCCCATTAAGCGAATAAAGAAAAGGAAAAAGAAGTCCACTTGCAGTGTGACTGTGTTTAAAGGGGCAGCTACCAAACCAACACTAAGCAAACACTAAAGAACATCTTGGTCACAGCAGGAAGCACGCATTAACTATTACTGAGGTAGGAAAACATTTGGGGGTGATTTTCAAATGCCAGCTGCCGGTGCCTTGCCTGAAAAATGTGTGGCTACTGTTGAAGATTGGGGGAGGGGAGGGGGCACCTCGGCTGCCCAATTCATGCTCACATGGTGCAATTTTCAAGTGGGCCAAGTAAATGGGCGAGCAGCACACCCACCTGTTTCAGTAATGAGGCTGCTTAAATATGCAAATCAGAGACCGACAGAAACTGCAGGACCCTGTTTGCAACCTTCAGATACAAATGGGTGGAACATGCACTCGTCCTGAAAGGCCAAGCAGAAAGTTCTGGTGGAAAAGGATCTGTGCTCAATTTTCATGTCTATAGCATGCTGTTTTCAGGCTCTATATGAGTGCTAAGCACAGGAAAATCGACCCTCATATGTTTTCAGGTGTAATTAGGCTTTGGCCAGTTGTAAAGGCCGCCACTGCTTTTTTTCAGCCCACTTGGGAAATACCAGATTAGGTGATTTGGATGCAATAGACATATTTTCTGCCTCCTCTCCCCAGCCCATTAAATGTCTGTGTGATGAGCCCACTCCATCGGGAAATTCACTATATACACGTCAACACAAACAACGACCAATAACACTGACATTTATTTCTAATCATAGCCCAAAATTTTGTATCACACAGACACATGTTATTTACCTGTTGTGGTGGCAGTTGTTGTCGTAGATATTGTAGAGGTTGTTGTAGGTACTAAAGATGAAGATAGATAAGAATTACTTCAAATATCACATTATGGTTTGTCCTACCTTTCCTACGAGGGGGAACCAAAGCCAGAGCTCCCTGGATGACGAAAGAGATAGAGTGTAAGATGGAGCAGAAAAAGGGGGCGTATGACAGATGTCAGGTTGAGAATACAAGTGAGAACCAGGCTGAATAAAAAACGTTTAGAGGGGAAGTGAAAAAGGAAATAAAAGGAGCAAAGAGAGAGTATGAGAATAGACTGGCAGCTAACATAAAAGGGAATCCAAAGTCTTCCATAGGCTTATACAGTAAATAGTAAACGGGCCGATTAGGGACCAAAAAGGAGGCCTACGCATGGAGGTAGAGGGCATGGCTGAGGTACTAAATGAGTACTTTGCATCTGTCTTCACCAAGGAAGAACATGCTGCCAAAGTCAGTGAAAGAAGAGGTAGTTGAGATACTGGATAGGCTAAAAATTGATAAAGAGGAGGTACTAGAAAGGCTAGCTGCACTTAAAGTAGGTAAGTCACCAGGACCGGATGGGATGCATCCTAGGACGCTGAGGGAAGTAAAGCTGGAAATTGCGGAGGTACTGGCCATAATCTTCCAAACCTCCATAGATACGGAGGTGGTGCCAGAGGACTGGAGAATTGCAAATGTTACACCATTGTTCAAAAAAGGGTGTCAGGATAAATCCAGCAACTACAGGCCAGTCAGTTTAAACTCGGTGGTGGGGAAGATTTTAGAAACGGTAATCCAGGACAAAATTAACAGTCACTTGGACAAGTGTGGATTAATTAAGGAAAGCCAGCATGGATTTGTTAAAGGCAAATCGTGTTTAACTAACTTGATTGAGTTTTTTGATGAGGTAACAGTGAAGAGATCGCAAAGTCTCTGAAGAATGGACTCAGTTGGGAAAATTTTTGTGGACTTTATGGGATTTTTCTGAGGGTATTTTCCCTGTTATGGGATTGCCCTGTGCAGATACGTGAAAGACTGGTTTGTTAAAACTCCAGAGAACGCATGGCAGTTGGCTGTGACAAAAGAACTGTCCATCATGTATGGGTCCGCCCGGCAGTCCTGGAAAAAGGAAGGGGGCCATTGAGCCTGAATAGAAAAGCCACTCTAATATGCAAAGCACTTCTCACCTCCATCTCAGAAGAGGAGCAGAACAATGAACCCACTGGCCTCACCCAGCCAGAAGGGAGCCAGTTTTCCCAACACAAAGACCGAAAGATATGTCCCAGACTTAGGGCCATTAATCCAATACGCATGGGTCCGACGATGACCCATCACTGATTAAGCACCGGAGTGCTTAGAATTCCTCCCAACACAAAGACCGAAAGATGTGTCCCAGACTTAGGGCCATTAATCCAATACGCATGGGTTGGAGGATGACTCATCACAGATTAAGCACCGGAGTGCTCAGAAGCAAATGGATTTTATAGATTGGCGGGAAAAGATAGGGGAAGCCAGACCCCTATAAAGACAGAAATAACAACAGAAAATGCTGGAAAAACTCAGCAGGCCAGGCAACATCCGTGGAGAGAAATTAGAGCCGACGTTTCGGGTCTAACCCTTTTTAACATCCGTGGAGAGAAATTAGAGCCTATAAAGACAGACTCTTTTCCACCATTCTCTCTCTCTCTCTCGCTCCTGCTCCAACAAGACAAGAAGTACCAGAGAAGCCGACGAGCAGAGCGATCGAAACCGGGGTAAGCATAGTCTCTCAGAAGTGAAGCTTTTGGGCTATTCCGAGGGTGGGAGCTTCGTTTGGTTCAGCCAGGCGAAGGGGTTTATGCGACTGGGTAATTCATTGATATGGGTGGAATTAGTGTCCACCATAACAATAAGGGAATTACTGCTTGTTATAGTCTCCAGTTTTGTACTGTATGTATGTTGATTGTAATCTGGATTTTATTCTCCACAGGGATAGTGATCTTGTTTAGTAGTGCATGTTTTAGCCAGTGTATGTTAGACCAAATAAATACAAGTTTGATTTTTCACCGAAGCATTCCTGTCCGTGACTTATTTCATTTACACTCTGAATAATAATTCCCGGGTATAAAACTTTCGTAAGGCGAGGGCGATTTGAACCGTCCGTCTAGCAATTGGGCTAGGATCAAAAACCGTTTACATCTCTTGGTGACCAATGGCAGGATCTGGGTTAAAAGAGTGTAAAAAACCGCCTACATCAGAGAGGATTGATGAGGGCAATACGGCTGATGCGGTATACATGGACTTCCAAAAGGCATTTGATAAAGTGCCACATAATAGGCTTGCCAGCAAAGTTGAAGCCCATGGAATAAATGGGACAGTGGCAGCATGGATACAAAATTGGCTAAGTGACAGGAAACAGAAAGTAGTAGTGAACGCTTATTTTTCAGACTATAGGAAGATATATAGTGGTGTTCCCCAGGGGTCAGTACTAGGACCACTGCTCTTCTTGATATATATTAATGACTTGGACTTGGGTGTACAGGGCACAATTTCAAAATTTGCAGATGACACAAAACTTGGAAATATAGTGAACAGTGAGGAGGATAGTGATAGACTTCAAGAGGACATAGACAGGCTGGTGAAATGGGCGGACACGTGGCAGATGAAATTTAATGCAGAAAAGTGCAAAGTGATACATTTTGGTAGGAAGAACGAGGAGAGGCAATATAAACTAAAGGGTATAATTCTAAAGGGGGTTCAGGAACAGAGAGACCTGGGGGTATATGTGCACAAATCGTTGAAGGTGGCAGGGCAGGTTGAGAAAGCAGTTAACAATGCATATGGGATCCTGTGCTTCAGAATCATTTCATATCATTTCACTGGCAACTATCTTTTAATTTTGAGCAGCTCTTATTTGGTGGCACGTTAAAAATAGAAAGTTCAGTTAACTTGTGTAAACAGGAGGTTTAAAAAATACATTGGCTTCTAGTAATTTCCAATTTAAGACACAGATTCCTGTATTGTTCTGGCAGTGTTATTTGGATATCTTGAATAGGATATTTGCTTGGCAAATGGAATAATTAGTGGTGAATATCCCTTGTGAGCAACCAGGGTGTATTCTTGAGCATATAACGCAAAAACAGAGCCAGCGCTTTGAGCAGAAACTGCAATATTACACAAGGGAGAGGAACTGTTGTCACTATGTTAAGGGTTGGTAACAGAATATATTCAAAAACCTCAATGTCACAATTACTATGAATTTAAAATTGAGGGGAAGGTTGTCCTTGTTTTAAAAAACAAGTTCTTCTTTGCCCAATATGCAGTGAAAACAATTTTATATTAGAAAGTAGATTTATAAACTGTTTGACTTATCACAAGCGCTGCACAGAGTTCACACACCATATAGAGGGTTAAGTTGGGGAACATTACTTTGTAGATGTTAAAGGTCTTCACCCACAGTAACTGATACCAATATTTGCCTGTATAATGATTTACTGGGCTGTATGCATTACTGACAAATAAAGTTTACTTACCACAGCTGACAATTCCATCAATGCATGTACTGTAAAATATTAAATGTTCAGATAATTTATTTTTAGGAAATCAATTAAAAATAATCCTTAATCTACATATAGCTTCCATATCCTTTATAGTCATCTTTACACTACAGGTACCAGTTAGCAATCGGTACATTTGTAGAAGTAGATCAGAGTTATACTGCCAATTTTGCTTCATTCTCTGGTGAGGGAAAAATAGAGCTTTTTGCATGTCTACTCCCCAGGATCAAAAAGTCATTTACATTTTCACATTAATATAATGACTATTTGCTTTCAGCTGACATTGAAAGGATTAAAAATTACCTTTTAAAAATATTGCACTATTCTGAGACAGCGGCCTAGATTTTCCCATTTCTGACCTGGCCAGCGTGGGGGTTGGGATTGGGGCCAGCGGACTGCGGGAGACCAGAGTGTTCGGGTTTCCAAAACTCCACAGTGTGTGTGTGACGCAATGGGCGGGTTTCCTGCCCGGAAACCAGCCTGACGAATCCACGACTCCGATCCACGAACCCGGGGAGGGGTGGGCTACTGGTGGGTGAGCTTTTTGGCCATTTTAAACCCTGTCCCATTTACTTTTGCATTGACTTCAACCGAAAAAAAACTTCGGGCAAAGTGTAAAACGGGCTGTTGATTCGTTATTACCGAAGGACATTTTCACCCCTCCCCTATGTTTTAAATACCATTTAGACTATCAATATTCTGGTGATAAACTATTTTTTAAACAGTACATAAAACTGAAATTGGCCTTTTTTGAATGAATAAGAGGATTTGTTATTCTGTTCATGTGTTTAAAAGCAGGGTCAATCTAATGGTTACAATGTTGTGAAATACATCAGAATTTGCAAGACATTCAAAACAATGGGAATGAATCAGGTAACTTAACAATATTTATCATGACACCACATTCTGGTTATTTCAGAATACTGAATCACATTAACCATCGAATCTTTGAAATAATTGTTGATGATAAATAGTTAGATGCGTCCCAGTTAAATTTGGTCATGTACATCAAAACATGCTCATTGTAGCAAAGGATTTTCATGATTTCAAAGAATTGATGAAGCATGCAGCAATGATCTGGTATGGTCTGTACATCACTTGAAGCAGCAATCCTGTATCCTGAATTCTATAACTGACAGCGCTAAAACTTGACCAAACAGTGGAAACTGTGCTGGTAGGATGGATGCAAACATTACAGTACATATCACTTTCATAAGTAGAATAGCTGCACATAAATCTAACTTGGATGCTAAGCTTAGATGTTTCCTTATGTTTTTCCTTAATCTAGATTTGAGGATCAACCTCCTGAGTCAGTCTTCTCCAGCAGCCCTGGTAATAGTGACATGACATTTGGCATACAATGTGTGTTATTCCCTATAATATTTTACATCAGACGTCCTCATTCTCTTTTGAAGTAGTGTATAATAAATACACTTTAGGAAAAGATGGATGTAACAAATATATTCAACTCAGTTGGAAATATAAAGATTCAAACTCAGGTAGTTACTAATAAAGATTTTACAAACAGTGGGACAGCTGGTAGACAAACATGGTGCTGCCTGTTGGTTAATGGAGATGAGTCATCCATTTAAATGACTCACGATAAATTGGGCAGATCCTTCCCAAGCCCCATGTCCGTGGCAGATATTTGGACTGAGCAAGTGGCTTATATTGGAAAATCACAAGTGTGTTGTTTGTGACCTTCTGTCAGTGAATGTCAAGGGAGAGAAAATCACGAGCAAAGCGCCCCCCACTTCCTCCCGCACCCCCCCCCGCCACCACTGCCCACTGCCCACCCCACCACCCCCAGTGCATATGAAGCTCTGATTGTGGTTTAGGGTCTCAAAGTTGAACTGACTAATTTCAGCACAAGGCCTTTGTACGTTCAACCTAATTTAATTATAAGGGTGGCAATGTGCATTCGCCAATTTACTTACTGTCTCGTACGTTAATGCAAGTTTTAAAGAAGATGCCTATCTAGTTTTGAAATGGATTTTAGTTTAGGTATCAAGAGAAGATGGCCCTTTAGAAACTATAGCAACTGGTATCGTAATGTGAATGGGTCTAATAACAAAAGGTCATATTTAGCTTTAATATGACATATTACATAGAATTTACAGCACAGAAACAGGCTATTCGGCCCCAGGTCTATGCCGGTGTTTATGCTCCACATGAGCCTTCTACCAATCTATTTCCTTAATCAAAACCCATCAACATATCCATTATTCCTTTCTCCCTCATGTGTTCATCTAGCTCCCCCTTAAATGAATCTATGCTATTCACCTCAACTACTCCTTGTGGTAGCGAGTTCTGTATTCTAACCACTCTCTGGGTAAAGAAGATCTCCTGAATTCCTTATTGGTTTTATTAGTGACTATCTTATATATATGGCCCCTAGTTTTGGATTCTGCCACAAATCTTCTGTCTCTTCCTCTTAGGCAGTCCCTTGGAACGAAGGATGACTTGCTTCCACATTAAAAATGAGTTCTCAGGTGACTGATGAGTCCAATGCGGGACCTACAGTCTCTGTCACAGGTGGGGCAGACGGTGGTTGAAGGGGCGGCTGGGTGGGGTGCTTGGGTTGACGTGCGCTCCTTGTGCTGCCTGCGCTTGGCTTCTGCTTGCTCCCGGTGAAGAGACTCGAGGTGCTCGGCGCCTTCCCGGATGCTTCTCCTTCACGTTGTGCAGTCTTGGGCCAGGGATTCCCAGGTGTCGGTGGGGATGTTACACTTTTTCAAGGAGGCTTTGAGGGTGTCCTTGAAGCATTTCCTCTGCCCACCTGGGTCTCCCTTGCCGTGCCGGAGCTCCGAGTAGAGCGCTTGTTTTGGGAGTCTCGTATCGGGCACGCGGACAATGTGACCCATCCATCAGAGCTGATCGAGCATGGTTAAAGCTTCGATGCTGGGGATGTTGGCCTGAGCAAGAACACTGACGTTGGTGCGCCTATCCTGCCAATGGATTTGCAGGATCTTGCGGAGGCAGTATTGGTGGTACCTCTCCAGTGCTTTGAGGTGCCTGCTGTACATGGTCCATGTCTCTCAGGCATACAGCAGGGTGGGTATCACTGCTGCCACAAATATAAGTTTGTTGATTACACATTAGTAGTAATAACTAAAAATAAAACTACATGTTATGGATACTTTACCAGCTTCCACAGCCAGGTACGGTTTCAGTTGCATTATATATTTGACCATTGTAATAACAAGTACACTCCTCTAAGTTGACACATTTCATTGTATTTTCATCCAGATAAGGAGAACTCTCCGGGCACTTTGGATAGCAGCCTAATTATTAGAAAAAGTTATAAAATTAGTATGAGGCACTGATAATATCAGTACCATATTATCAATGGATTAAAACATAGTTTTATCAGAATTATATCACAGTAAATTATATCACAGTTTATTAGATATTAGACAAGTGTGGAATTTCATACTTATTTTGCCCATCTCCATTTTTTCTATTAATAATTCATTCTTTGAAACTCAAAGTAAATTAACTATGTAAATACCACTGGGCAATGAACTGCTGGAAACAGAACCTGTAGTCATGTGAGGGTGATATCCCAAACTGTAAATGTTAAGACACTTCAGGCAGTTGAGTGACAGCAAATGGCTTTGCTAACAGAAGCCCCTCAGATTACAATACACAGCAACTTAGGGAAGTCTCTCTGTTCAAAGCATTAAGCCCCATCAGCATCACCTCAATGTGATTCAATATGAAATACATTCATCGCCACTTGTGAAGCATCACATTTTCTGCTGCATGGATACCCACTCTTTCATAACTCCTTCCTGCTCAGCCACTCTGATGATGTAACTTGTGTGAGGGGTTGGGGGCGGGTGGGGGGAGAGGCCCATATATTCCACAGCAGTTTCATTCACTGCAATGAGAACTGACACTTTAAACTGGCCCATGAAGCCAATTGCAAGAGACATGACTGCAGGATGTTCAATACCAACCAGGTGTGCAGCAGTACCCAGCTGGCAGGACCTTTTCCGTGGTCAGGTAACTCCGAATTAACTCTCTTAGTCCATTAAACATGCCAGCTCCCACTACAATGAATACAGCTGCTGATGTCACTACAGCAGTCGAGTGCCTGAAGAGGGAAGGTGGTGTTAAGCGGCAGGTCTCAGGATGGCAACGTAAATTTTCTAACTTATCTTTTAAGGATGGAGCTGAGTCTTTACTTTGTAAAGAAATACGAACAACACAGCAAAAAGGTGCTGAAAAAAAATCACTTGGCCTGAAAATAGGATCGCCGAGCAGTTTCTTCTGCTCTATGAGGGAGAAAGTATTTCCCAAGAATCTGGGAGCTATTGAAACACACCGTACATTAAAGGTATTTTTCAAGATTTCAATCAGGTTGCCTTCAGTTGAATGCAATGATTTCATTAAATGTATTCAAAATTTGCATTATTACTGGAATTAATTGAATCTAACCTTCCCTGTCTGCCTCCTTCAAATTTGTTGACTAAGTTGATATTGAAATATATGCGCCACCATCACTATCACCCAGGTATCGATATTGCTATTCACTGACAGTTGGGAAATCCTTCTCTTAGTTCCTTGCAAACGATTAGAAAATAGCTTTTATTTTTATCAATGCATAAATAAACAAAATAGTTAAAAATAAATGATGTTTAATGATTGCTTTATCTGAAATTATTACTGTTTTTGGAACAAATTAAGAACTTATTATATTTATATAACGCCTTTAATGTAATAAAACGCCACAAGGCACTTCACAGGAGTGGTATTAAATTTTTTTTGACACTGAGCTATATAAGATGTTAGGGCAGATGACCTAAAGCTTGGTCGAAGAGGTAGGTTTTAAGGAACGTCTTAAAGGAGGAAACAGAAGCGGAGAGGAGGAGCGATTTAGGGAGGGAATTCCAGATCTTAGGACCTAGGCAGCTGAAGGCATGACCGCCAATGGTGGAGCATTTAAAATCAAGGATGTTCAAAAGGCCAGAATAGGCGGAGCGCAGAGGTCTAGGGGGAATTACAGAGCTGGAGAAGATTAAAGAGATAAGATGGGGCGAGGCCATGGAGCGATTTGAAAACAAGGATGAGTATTTTAAAATAGAGGTGTTCCTTAACTGGGAGCCAATGTAGGTCAGCAAGCACAGGGGTGATGGGTGAGCGGAACTTCATGCGAGTTAGCACACGGGCGGCAGAGTTTTGGATGACCTCAAGTTTATTGAGGGCAGAACTAGGGAGGCCGGCCAGGAGTGCTTTGGAATACTCAAGTCTAGAGGTGATAAAGACATAAATGAGGGCTTCAGCAGCAGATAAGTTGAGGTAAGGGCAGAGATGGGTGATATTACGAAGGTGGAAATGGGCAGTCTTGGTGATAGAACAGATATGAGGTAGGAAGCTCAATTTGTGATCAAGTATGACATCAAGGTTGCAAACAGACTTGGTCAGCCTTAGACAGTTGCCGGGGAGAGAGATCGAATCAGTGGAAAGGGAATGGAATTTGTGGTGTGAACCAAAAACAATGGCTTCGGTCTTATCGATGTTTAATTGGAGGAAATATTTACTCATCCAGTGCTGGATGTCGGACAAGCAGTCGGATAGTATAGAGATGGTGGAGGGTTCGAGAGAGGTGCAGCTGGGTATCATCAGCATACATGTGAAAACTCACATTTTGTTTTATTCGTTTGTGGGATGTGGGCATCGCTAGCAAGGCTAGCATTTAATGCCCATCCCTAATTGCCCTTGAGAAGGTGGTGGCGAGCTGCCTTCTTGAACCGCTGCAGTCCGTGTGGTAAAGGTGCTCCCACAGTGCTGTTAGGGAGGGAGTTCCCGGATTTTGACCCAGCGACAATGAAGGATCGGTGATATACATCTAAGTCAGGATGGTATGTGACTTGGAGGGGAACTAGGAGGTGGTGGTGTTCACATGCGCCTGCTGCCAATGTCCTTCAAGGTGGAAGATGTCATGGGTTTGGGAGGTGCTGCCAAAGAAGCCTTGGCGAGTTGCTGCAGTACATCTTGTAGATGGTACACACTGCAGCCACGGTACACCAGTGGTGGAGGGAGTGAATGTTTAAGTTGGTGGGAGGGTGTGCCAATCAAGCAGGTTGCTTTGTCCTGGATGGTGTGGAGCTTCTTGAGTGTTGTTGGAGCTGCACTCATCCAGGCAAGTGGAGAGTATTCCATCACACTCCTTACTTGTGCCTTGTAGATGGTGGAAAGGCTTTGGGGAGTCAGGAGGTGAGACACTCGCCACAGAATACCTAGCCTCTGACCTGCTCTTCTTGCCACAGTATTTATGCGGCTGGACCAGTTAAGTTTCTGGTCGACGGTGACCCCCAGGATGTTGATGGTGGGGGATTCGGCGATGGTAATGCCGTTGAATATCAAGGGGAGGTGGTTAGACTCTCACTTGTTGGAGATAGTCATTGCCTGGCACTTCTGTGGCACAATTGTTACCTGCCACTTACCAGCCCAAGCCTGAATGTCATCCAGGTCTTGTTGCATGCAGGCATGGACTGCTTCATTATCTGAGGAGTTGTGAATGGCGCTGAACACTGTGCAGTCATCAGCGAACATCCCCATTTCTGACCTTATGTTGGAGGGAAGTTCATTGATGAAGCAGCTGAAGATGGTTGGGCCTAGGACACTGCCCTGAGGAACTCCTGCAGCGATGTCCTGGGGCTGTGGTGATTGACCTTCAACCACCACAACCATCTTCCTTTGTGCTAGGTATGACTCCAGCCAAGTGGAGCCTTTTCCCCCTGATTCCCATTGACTTCAGTTTTACTAGGGCTCCTTGATGCCATACTCGGTCAAATGCTGCATTGATGTCAAGGGCAGTCACTCTCACCTCACCTATAGAATTCAGCTCCTTTGTCCATGTTTGGACCAAGGCTGTAATGAGCTCGGGAGCTGAGTGGTCTTGGCGGAACCCAAACTGGACATCAGCGAGCAGGTTATTAGTGAGTAAGTGCCGCTTGATAGCACTGTCGATGACACCTTTGCTGATGATTGAGAGTAGACTGATGGGGCAGTAATTGGCCGGGTTGGAGTTGTCCTGCTTTTTGTGGGCAGTTTTGCACATTGTTGGATAGATGCCAGTGTTGTTGCTGTACTGGAACAGCTTGGCTAGAGGCGCAGCTACTTCTGGAGCACAAGTCTTCAGCACGATAGCAGGGTATGTTGTCGGGGCCCATAGACTTTGCTGTATCCAGTACGCTCAGCTGTTTCTTAATATCACGTGAAGTGAATCGAATTGGCTGAAGACTGGCTTCTGTGATGGTGGGGGCCTCAGGAGTGGGCTGATACGGATCATCCATTCGGCACTTCTGGCTGAAGATGTTTGCAAACGCTTCAGCCTTGTCTTTTGCACTCACGTGCTGGGCTCCACCATAATTGAGGATGGGGATATTGATGGAGCCTCCTCCTCCTCCCGTTAGTTGTTTAATGGTCCACCACCATTCACGACTGGATGTGGTAGGACTGCAGAGCTTTGATCTGATCTGTTGATTGTGGAATCGCTTAGCCCTGTCTATTGCATTCCATTTCTGCTTTTTAGCATGCATGCAGTCCTATGTTGCCGCTTCCCCAGCACCTCATTTTTAGGTACACCTGGTGCTGCTCCTGGCCTGCTCTTCTACACTCCTTATTTAACCAGGGTTGGTCCCCTGGCTTGGTGGTAATGGTAGATTGAGCCATATGCCATGCCATGAGGTTACAGATTGTGGTGGAATACAATTCTGCTGCTGCTGATGGCCCACAGCACCTCATGGATGCCCAGTTTTGAGCTGCTAGATCTGTTCTGAATCTATCCCATTTAGCACGGTGGTAATGCCACACAACACGATGGAGGGTGTCCTCAGTGTGATGACGGGACTTCGTCTCCACAATGCGGTGGTCACTCCTACCAATACTGTCATAGACAGATGCATCTGCAACAGGTAGAGTGGTGAGGACGAGATCAAGTAGGTTTTTCCCTCGTGTTGGTTCTCTCACCACCTGTCGCAAGCCCAGACTGGCAGTTATGTCCTTCAGAATTTGGCCTGCTTGGTCAGTAGTGGTGCTACCAAGCCACTCTTGGTGATGGACATTGAAGTCTCCCACCCAGAGTACATTCTGTGCCCTTGCTACTCTCAGTGCTTCTTCCAAGTGGTGTTCAACATGGAGGAGTACTGATTCATCAGCTGAGGGAGGGCAATAGGTGGTAATCAGCAGGAGGTTTCCTTGCCCATGCTTGATCTGAAGCCATGAGACTTCATGGGGTCCGGATTCAATGTCGAGGACTCCCAGGGCCACTTCTTCCCGACTGTATACCACTGTGCCGCCACCCCTGGTGGGCTGTCCTGCCGGTGGGACAGAACATACCCAAGGATGGTGATGGAGGAGTTTGGGACATTGGCTGAAACTACTATACTTGTGTTGCCGGATGATGTCACTGAGGGACAGCATGTAGATGCGAAATAGGAGGGGGCCAATGATAGACCCTTGGGGGACACCAGAAGTGACAGTGCAGCATCGGGAAGAGGAGCCATTGCTGGTGATTCTATGGTCACGGCTGGAAAATTAGGAATGAAAGCAGGCGAGTGCAGTCCCATCCAGCTGGACTACGGTGGAGAGGTGTTGGTGCAGAATTTTGTGGTCAACCGTGTCAAAGGCTGCAAACAGGTCCAGAAGGACGAGAAGGGATAGATTACCTTTGTCAGTCAATTAGGATTTCATTTGTGGCCTTGGTAAGAGCTGTTTCAGTATTGTGGAAGGGGAGGCAGCCTGATTGGAGGGATTCAAACAAAGAGTTCTGGGAAAGATGGGCATGGATTTGGGAGGCGACAACACGTTCAAGAACTTTGGAGAGGAAAGCGAGGTTGGAAATGGGGTGATAGTTTGCAATGACAGAGGGTCAAGGGTTGTTTTTTTGAGGAGAGGGGTGATTACAGCAGATTTGAACAAAGCGGGACAATACTGGAGGAGAGAGAACTGCTAACAATATCCACTAAAATGAGAGCCAGGAAGGAAAGTTGGGTTGTCAGAAATTTAGTAGGAATAAGATCGAGAGAGCAGAAGGTCGGTCTCATTGACAAGATGAGCTTTGAAAGGGCAAGAGGGGAGACAGGAGAGAAATTAGAGAAATATGTAAATTTAGGGTTAGGGCAGGGGGGAAATGGAGAGGGAAGTAAGGTCTGGTGGGCTAGGGGAAAGGAGGGAATTGAAAGCAGAAGCAGTTGAACAGATGGTGTCAATTTTTTTGACAAAGAAGTCCATGAGCTCCTCACATTTATTGTTGGAGGTGAGGGAGGAGGAGGCAGGGGAGGGTGGTCTGAGAAGATGGTTAGTGGTGGTGAAGAGGAGCCTGGTGTTATTTTTGCGGTCCTGGATGATCTTAGAATAATGGACGGTTTCAGTGACGGAGAGCAGGACCCGGTAGTGCTTTAAACAGAATTATGGTCAATATCAATAACATATACAAATTAATGTGTGTAAAATATTGTCAGAATTAAAATATGACAGATTTATCTTTCATTCAGGTGGTATTCAGACGTTAAGTGACTACAGTAGTAAATTGTTTGTATAATTTATCTTGTGCATATGCTTAAATCATTCACTATAAACATGAATTTAGAGTCACCACAAAATAAATCTACTTTTCATTGAACTAATTTAATAAAAGTAGACAACCTGAAATTTCAGCACTGTGAATACTTGTTCTGCAGACAATTAATTCCTGATGTTTGTTTACTATAAAGCTATACTATACTGTGCTGCTGTTACAAAATCTATAAGGGTACTGGTAAAAATAGGTTGAGTTTTGAAGAATAAAATAACAAGAGGTAATACTTATCTTGGAAAATTTAAGATAGGAGTTTGTATGAACTTCTGTTGTATTTATGAAGATTTTTGACACTTGGTTCATAGAAATATTTATGAATAGATCTTTAAAAAATCCTAAAATGAACTTCAAAAAGCATGCTTAACAAGGAAAATATTGTGGCAAATAGGAGAAAGTGTGGGGTGCAATGTCTAAGAAATTAGAAAATGATGTAATAATATAGCAGTAAAGTGTTATCATGAAAACTAAGGTACAAATGTGTTATCATCAAAACAACAAACTAATAATACCTTTTGTATACTAATGAGAGATTAACAACATGTTCCTTATCTGAATCATTTAAAAATAAGGATAGCTCTTATAATAGGATTAGTTGTGATAGACTGATGTGTCTTTTTATTCTTATGTGCCAAACCATAACTTATCTCTTCTGACACATTTCATGATATTTGATGTATATATTCAAGAAAATTGTCATAAATATTTAGATAAAGTGTCACAAATTAGCGTAAATACAACAGACATTCACACAAACTTCCCATTGTACTACAGATTCCCAAATAAAATCAACGTCTTACTAGTTACGGCTAACCTCAATCATTGTGTACACATTCACTCAAATGTATTTGAACCCCAAATTATGTAGTTTCTTTTCTACAATTTTCTTCCTCCCTCTTCTGAAGGTAATGGCTTTTGCTGGGACACAATTTCACAGTTACCCTCAGTTACCTCTCTCAAGTGGCCAGTCATCTGTAATCCGAGATACTGAGTATTAGCAGGTTCTTTCACTGTAAGGGGACATCACAGTTAAGTCCGATCCTATCCTCACCTGCCGTCCACACACGATTTTTTGGGGCAAAACTTAACTGGTTCACTAATATCCTTCTGGGAAGGGAACCTGAGACCGCGACCCAAGTCTGGCCTACGTGTGAGTCTAGTCCCACAGTACATGATTAACTCTTAATGCAGTCAGGGCAAGTAGGGATTGGCAATAAATAGTGCCGTGCCAGTTGTCACCCACATTCCAAGAACAAAGAAAAAGCCAGCAGGTAATGATCAGGAGTGGAAACCCTGGATGGTTTTTCTACTCACTAGCCCAGGGAGATTGAGATCAATGCTGTACTCTCACATCCTCCCACTGCTGATCTGACCTAGTCACACAACATAACAAGAAACTGAATCTGGAATCTTGATGGGTGTGACTCATCACTACACCAGGTAGTGCACTGAATCATTAGTGGCAACAGAAAGAAGGACTCTTCACTTGCTTAATATTAAAATATACATGAAGAAAACAAATAGAGAAATGCCTTCTGGCATACCAAAACTATAGTAGAATTATGTAATAGTACCACCTTCAAGAACTGCAGAGAGCTTTTTTCGAATTGTATGGTCCGAGCATGTTTTTGCCTTTAATGTTCCACATGGCTGATAGTGCCAGCTGCATTCGCCGGGGCTGTTATAATAGTCACAATATACCGCTGCAATGTAAAATGGAAATAGTTCATATGTAATCACCAGTAATTGGTTCAACAGCCAAAGGGAACAGTTCACATAAAAGTCCAAATATTGTTGAAATAGATTGGAAATAATTATCACAACTCCAAAACCTTGCTACGATTGCCAGATGGATTATCTCATGGTGCAGTTCATCAGGGCAGACAGATCGACCTTACAAGGTCTGTGTACCAGCTAATGTAACGCATCACTGAAGGCTACTACCCAGAAGTCTGTGATTCAGACCATTCAGCATTCCAGGCCCAAGCAAAGTAGTAAAGAGGTGAGAAAATGGCAAAGATAGCAATTGAAAGAAGGATTCTTAAAAAGTAATTAAGGCTGTAATGTAAAACTAAATATCAGAAAGTTGCCACTTTACCTATTATTTTCACCCATAAACACTAATCTTTGCTAAATCCTGCAACTTTAAGATGACCCAACAAACTCTCCTGCATTTACTGAGAAGTTTCAATTAATATTTCTAATGAAACCAATAATTTAGACTTACGGCATCGTTCGGGGGTTCTCCAGCGAATACAAACACCAGCTTTGTTACAAGCTTCTGCATACACTGCTACAGCGGTACAGAAACCCAGATATTTTCCCTCCTTATCACAGGCACAAGCTTCTTGCATACAAGCAGCATAGTATGGTTCTGGGTTAACCTGATAAAGGTGGCACAACACAGTGTCAGAAAAGACATTAACATTTTGGAAGAGGTTTTACAATACTTCAATCAAACAACCAGAATGTTGACTACTATGTTTATTTTACAAGTGAAAGACTCAATTTATGAGTAGCACCCTTCCTGTGAACAAATTATGAGGTCTTTCATACAAGTGGAATAAGTTAGTAATGCACCATCCAACAGTAACACTTTCTGTCCCCTCTCCTCATGATGGTTTGATTCCTTGCTGTGGTATATCTCAACATCCAAAATCACAAAACACTACACACGGAGCACAGAGGAATTTGTCTGATCTCAGCCTCAATTCAACCCCCAAATCCCCACACCATCCCCAACAACTGAACAAAGTCCTTAAGAGACAATTGCAGGTCCTTAATGAGAAATACCAGTTCAGTTGAAGTAGCAAACCCGTTACACTACACTCCAAGCATTAACCACTTGCAAGCGTGGGAGATTTATATCCCACCCTCTGCCCTGCTTTTATCACTATGTTGTTGGTATGACTGGTTCACTTAAGATTCTGGTCAATGTTGCTGCTGGAGGGTTCAACAATGGTGGTGCTGTTGAAGGTTAGAGGGAGATGGCTGGAGCTTTTTTTGTTGGTGATGGTCACTGCCTGGCTTGTATGTAGCACAAATGATACCTGTCACTGCTCAGTCCAAACCTGGATGTAATTCAGGTCCTGTTATAGGCTGGCATAGGCTGCTTCATTATCAGGGGTTGTGAATGGAGAGGAACACTGGGCCAATGAACAGCCTTACTCTTGATGATATGAAGCAGAGAAGGTAATTGAGGAAGCAGCAGATGATCATAGAATCATGGAATGGTTACAGCACGGAAGGCGGCCATTCGGCCCGTCCACCTGTGCCGGCTCCCTGCAAGAGCACTTCAGCTCGTTCCACTCCCCCACCCTTTCCTGTAGCCCTGCAAATTTCTTTCCTTCAGATACTTATCCAACTCCCTTTTGAAAGCTGTGATTGAATCTGTCTCCACCACCCTTTCAGGCAATGCATTCCAGATCTTCACCACTCGCTGCGTAAAAAAGTTTTCTGTTACATCGTCTTTGGTTCATTTGCCAATCACCTTAAATCTGTGTCCTCTGGTTCTCGACCCTTCTGCCAATGGGAACAGTTTCCCTCTATCTACTCTGTCCAGACCCTCATGATTTTGAACACCTCTACCAAATCTCCTCTCAATCTTCTCTGCTCCAAGGAGAACAACCCCAGCTCCTCCAGTCTATCAACATAACTGAAGTCCCTCATTCCTGGAATCATTCTCGTAAGACTTTTCTGCACCCTCTCTAAGGCCTTCACATCCTTCCTAAAATGTGGTGCCCAGAATTGGACACAGTACTCCAGTTGGGGCCAAACCAGTGTTTTATACAGGTTCATCATAATTTCCACACTTTTGTACACTATACCTCTATTTACGAAACCCAGTATCCTGTAAGCCATTTTAACGGCTTTCTCAACCTGCCCTGCCACCTTCAACGATTTGTACACACATACCCCCCAGGTCTCTGTTCGTGCACACCCTTCAGGATTGTACCATTTCTCTCCTCATTCTTTCTACCAAAATGTATCACTTCACACTTTTCTGCGTTAAATTTCATCTGACATGTGGCCGCCAATTTCACCAGCCTATCTATGTCCTTCTGAAGTCTATCGCTATCGTCCTCACTATACTTCCAAGTTTTGTGTCATCTGCAAATTTTGAAATTGTGCCCTGTACACCCACGACCAAGTCATTAATATATATCAAGAAAAGCAGTGGTCCTAGAACCGACCCCTGGGGAACACCACTGTATACCTTCCTCCAGTCCGAAAGACAACCATTCACCACTACTCTCTGTTTCTTATCACTTAGTCAATTCCTTATCCATGCTGCCACAGTCCCTTTTATTCCATGGACATCAACTTTGCTGGCAAGCCTATTATGTGGCACTTTGTCGAAATCCTTTTGGAAATCCATGTACATTACGTCAACTGCATTACCCTCATCAACCCTCTCTATTACCTTATCAAAAAACTCAATCAAGTTAGTTAAACACCATTTGCCTTTAACAAATCCGTGCTGGCTTTCCTTAATTAGTCCACACTTGTCCAAGTGACTGTTAATTCTGTCCCTGATTACTGTTTCTAAAAGCTTCCCCATTACCAAGGTTAAACTGACTTGCCTGTAGTTGCTGGGTTTATCTTTACACCCTTTTTTGAACAATGGTGTAACATTTGCAATTCTCCAGTCCTCTGGCACCACACCCGTATCTAAGGAGGATTTGAATACTATGGCCAGTACCTCTGCGATTACCTCCCTCAATTTCCTCAGCATTCTAGGATGCATCCCATCTGCTCCTGGTGATTTATCTACTTTACGTACAGCCAGCCTTTCTAATACCTCCTCTTTATCAATTTTTATCCTATCACATATCTTCTCTGTTTCTATGGGGTATGGGTAGAAAGCAGGTACCGGGTATTGAACTTGGATGATCAGCCATGATCGCGTTGAATGGCAGAGCAGGCTCAAGGGGCCGAATGGCCTACTCCTGCTCCTTGTAAGGTTTTGCAAAATTTCAGAAAATTTCTGCAGCCCCCGAAGATTATTTGATTAAAAGAAAACCTGGTTGGAATGTACCTTAAAAACCCAGGGCATCAAAAATGGCTGCCAGGCCTCGTGGCAGAAGACAAAGACAGCCTGTCTGAACATCTCCCATCACTGGCTGAAGTACTTGAGGTACTTAAAACTGTCAATCAACTGCGGTTTAGGAAGTTCAACAGAGGAACAAAAGGATTGTTTGTTTACACGAGCTCTCTACAATGTTGGCAAATTGGCACAGCAGGCAGTGGAAACCAGTTTTCTAACCAATCAGCAGGGGTGACTCATTTGGCTGTAAACAAACAAACAGTATAAAAAGACCAGTCTTAGTGCGAGCAAGCACTGAGTGCGAGTCATCAAAGAGCGCTGTGAGTTTGGGTAAGTGTGAGTTAGGGTAAGTGGGGTGTTAGGTGCTCTTTTCAAACTTTAACTCTGTGGGTTGTAGTTAATAAGGCCTTTCTGGTGCAGAGTGACTGTTGGTAAACCATTTAACTGGTGTAACTAGAGGGATTGATTTAATTTAAATCCAATTAATTAAAGGGGATACGAGCATCTAAAATCAGGCAGAGGGTGTCCATAACTAACAATAAAAAATTTAATTAATTACATAGAATGGAGCAGGTGATGTGTTACTGTTGCGAGATGTGGGAGCCGGTGAACCCCATTGAGGCTCACGGTGATTACGTCTGTGACAAGTGTCTGCTGCTACAGGCACTCCAGCTCTGTGTTGATGAGCTGGAGTCTGAGCTTCAGACACTGCGACACATCAGGGAGGGGGAGAAGTACCTGGACTCTGTGTATCAGGAGGTGGTCACACCTATGAAGTTAATTAATTCAGATGTAGCCCATGGTCAGGGACAGGACGGTGTGACTACGAGTGAAGTAGGTACGGGGATCCAGGAGGTAGAGCTGGAGGAGCCGCAGCTCTTGCTCTTGTCCAACAGGTTCGAGGTTCTTACTCCCTGTGGGGACAGGAGCAGGGACTGCAGGGAGGATGAGCAACCTGGCCACAGCACCGTGGAACGGGGGGCCATTCAAGAGGGGGGAGTAAATAGAAATGTTGTAGTGGTAGGGGATAGTATTATTAGGGGGATAGATAGAGTTCTCTGCAGCCGAGAGCGAGAGTCCCGAAGGCTCTGTTGCCTACCTGGTGCCAGGGTTAAGGACATCTCCTCTGGGCTGGAAAGAAACTTGCAGTGGGAGGGGGTGGATCCAGTTGTCGTGGTCCATGTTGGTACAAACGACGTAGATAGGACTAGGAAGCCGGTTCTGTTACAGGAGTATGAGCAGCTAGGGGTCAAATTAAAAAACAGAACCTCAAGGGTAATAATCTCTGGATTATTACCTGAGCCACGAGTGAATTTGGCTAGGACAAATAAAATTAGAGAGTTAAATGCGTGGCTCAAAGATTGATGTGGGAGAAATGGGTTTTGCTTCCTGGGACACTGGCACCAGTACTGGGGCAGGAGGGAGCTGTTCCGTTGGGACGGGCTTCACTTGGCCAGTGCTCAGACTGGAGTCCTGGCGGATCATATAACTAGGGCTGTAGAGAGGGCTTTAAACTAACTAGTGGGGGGGAGGTCCCTAGAGAGCAAATAATAAAAATGACAACAGAGAAGGTCATAGACTTAGGTAGCAGTGGGGAAATTAAAAACCAGAGCGTGTCAGGAAGGGGCAGAAGGTATGGAGTAAAAGGTAAAGTAATAAAAAGGGCAAAAGCAGGAACTAAGTGTCACAAAACATATTTGAAAGTTTTCTATCTGAATGCACGTAGCATTCGTAACAAAATAGACGAGTTATTGGCACAAATAACTACATATGGGTATGATCTTGTGGCCATTACAGAAACATGGCTGCAGGGTGACAATGCCTGGGAATTAAACATACCAGGTTATTTAACGATCAGGAAGGTCAGGCACGAAGGAAGGGGAGGTGGGGTGGCTATGTTAATAAAGGAAGGAATCACTGTAATACAGAGAAATGATATTGGGTCAAAACATCAGGATAATGAAACAGTTTGGGTGGAGATAAGGAATAATAAGGGGAAAAAACACCAGTGGGCGTAGTCTATAGGCCTCCGAACAGTTGCAACTCTGTTGGACGGAGTATCAATCAGGAAATAGTTGAGGCTTGTAATAAGGGAACATCTATAATTATGGGGGATTTTAACTATCATATTAATTGGACAAATCAAATTGGGCAGGGCTGCCTTGAGGATGAGTTCATTGAGTGTATTAGGGATGGGTTTCTTGAGCAGTATGTAACTGAACCGACCAGGGGGCAAGCAACCTTAGATCTGGTCCTGTGTAACGAGACAGGATTAATTAAAAATGTCCTAGTAAAGGATCCCCTTGGAATGAGTGACCATAACATGGTTGAATTCCATATTCAATTAGAGGGTGAGAAGGTTGGATCTCAAACAAGCGTGCTAAGCTTGAATAAAGGAGACTATGAAGGTATGAGAGCGGAATTGAGTAGAGTGGATTGGGAAAATAGATTAAAGGGTAAGACGATGCATGATCAGTGGTGTACATTTAAGGAGTTATTTTACAACTTCCAAAAAAAATATATTCCACTGAGAAGGAAAGGGTGTAAAAGAAAAGACAGCCATCCATGGTTAAGTAAAGAAATTAAGGATAGTATTCGACTAAAAACAAGGGCATATAAGGTAGCCAAATCTAGTGGGAGGATAGAGGATTGGGAAAACTTTAAAAGACAGCAAAAAATAACAAAAAGATTGATTAAGAAAGGGAAGATAGATTATGAAAGTAAATTAGCCAAAAATATAAAAACAGATAGTAAGAGTTTTTATAGTTATATAAAAAGAAAAAGGGTGGCTAAAGTAAATGTTGGTCCCTTAGAGGATGAGACCGGGAAATTAATGGTGGGAAATATGGAGATGGCAAAAACACTGAATGAATATTTTGTATCAGTCTTTACAGTAGAGGACACCAAGAATATCCCAACACTGGACAAACAGGGGGCTATAGGGGGGAGGAGCTAAACACGATCAAAATCACTAAGGAAGTGGTACTCGGTAAAATAATGGGACTCAAGGCGGATAAATCACCTGGACCTGATGGCTTACATCCTAGGGTCTTGAGGGAAGTGGCGGTAGGGATTGTGGATGCATTGGTAATAATTTTCCAAAACTCCCTGGACTCAGCAAAGGTCCCAGCAGACTGGAAAACTGCTAATGTAACACCCTTATTTAAAAAGGGCAGTAGACAGAAGGCTGGAAACAGCCTAAAATCTGTGGTAGGTAAAATTTTGGAGTCCATTATTAAGGAGACAGTAACAGGACATTTGGATAATCATAATTTAATGGGACAAAGTCAGCATGATTTTATGAAGGGGAAGTCATGTTTGACAAATTTGCTGGAGTTCTTTGAGGAAGTAACATATAGGGTGGATAAAGGGGAACCAGTGGACGTAGTGTATTTAGACTTCCAAAAGGCATTTGACAAGGTGCCACACAAAAGATTATTGCTTAAGATAAAAAATCACGGGATTGGGGGTAATATTCTGGCATGGATAGAGGATTGGCTATCTAACAGAAGGCAGAGAGTTGGGATAAATGGTTCATTCTCAGACTGGCAATCAGTAACTAGTGGTGTTCCGCAGGGGTCAGTGCTGGGTCCCCAACTCTTTACAATCTATATTAACAATTTGGAGGAGGGGACCGAGTGTAACATATCAAAGTTTGCAGATGATACTAAGATGGGAGGGAAAGTAGTGAGTGAGGAGGACATAAAAAACCTGCAAGGGGACATAGACAGGCTAAGTAAGTGGGCAGAGATTTGGCAGATGGAATACAATACTGGAAAGTGTGAGGTTATGCACTTTGGCAGGAAAAATCGTAGAGCAAGTTATTATCTTAATGGCAAGAAACTGGAAAGTACTGAAGTACAAAGGGATCTGGGGGTCCTGGTGCACGAAACTCAAAAGGTTAGTATGCAGGTGCAGCAAGTGATTAAGAAGGCCAATGGAATGTTGGCTTTCATTGCTAGGGAGATATTGCTTCAGTTGTACAAGGTATTGGTGAGACCGCAGCTGGAATACTGCATACAGTTTTGGTGTCCATACTTAAGAAAGGACATACTTGCTCTCGAGTCAGTACAAAGAAGGTTCACTCGGTTAATCCCGGGGATGAGGGGATGGACATATGAGGAGAGGTTGAGTAGATTGGGACTCTACTCATTGGAGTTCAGAAGAATGAGAGGCGATCTTATTGAAACATATAAGATTGTGAAGGGGTTGGATCGGGTGGATGCGGGGAGGATGTTCCCGATGATGGGTGAAACTAGAACTAGGGGGCATAGTCTTAGAATAAGGGGCTGCTCTTTCAAAACTGAGATGAGGAGGAACTACTTCACTCAGAGGGTGGTAGGTCCATGGAATATGCTGCCCCAAAAAGCTGTAGAAGCTACATCATTACATAAATTTAAAAAAGAAATAGACAGTTTCCTAGAAGTAAAGGGAATTAAGGGTTACGGGGAGCGGGCAGGAATTTGGACATGAGTCTATGTTCGGATCGGACATGGCCCTGTGGGTAGCAGAGCGGGCCCAGGGGCCGTGTAGCCTGATCCTGCTCCTATTTCGTGTGTCTAATTCTGTTAGATTCAGGAGATGGTTCTGTGATAGAAACATAGAAACATAGAAGATAGGAGCAGGAGTAGGCCATTCGGCCCTTCGAGCCTGCTCCGCCATTCAACAAGATCATGGCTGATCATCCAAACCCTAGCATCCGGTCCCTACACCGACAGCCATCCCACCCAAGCCCTATCCCCGTAACCCCATGTATTTAATCCCCCCTAACACGAAGGGTCAATTTTTATCATGGCCAATCAACCTAACCTGCACATTTTTGGACTGTGGGAGGAAACCGGAGCACCCGGAGAAAACCCATGCAAACACGGGGAGAATGTGCAAACTCCACACAGACAGTCACCCGAGGCCGGATTTGAACCCGGGTCCCTGGCGCTGTGAGGCAACAGTGCTAACCACTATGCCACCGTGCTGCCACGTGATAGTAGATTGGCGGTTAGGATCAGATCAGCCATGATCTTATTGAATGGCGGAGCAGGCTCGAGGGGCCGATTGGCCTACTCCTGCTCCTATTTCTTATGTTCTTATGTATAATGTTGACTCAAGGGCTTAAGCACTTGAAGCTGTCAATCAGTTGCGGTTGGGCGGTGACCTCAGGACAATGGATTGTTTACAAAGCACTTGAGTGCTGTTGACTGAACATTTAAGGATTTGTTTGTCCAGCACTTGAGAAATCGGTGGGACATTTTAAACTGAGCACAAACCAGTTTAAACGAATGGGAAACACATTCAAACCCATTACAGTCAATGGGGACAGAGCGGTCCCTTTTGTATAGCCCAGATACATTCAGATTTGGCGCGAAGATAACGGCTCCCAATGGGGTATAAAGATAGCCCCTCAGGAAGCCACTCTCTCTCTCTCTGCCGCCTTGCCTCCGATGCCCTGCCTACAAGAGGAACAGCTCAGCAGCCCACCCAAAGAAGTGGAATACCAGCAGTTACTTTTGAATTACTGGGGTATCTCTATTTCGGGGCGGTGAAGATTCTAAGACAGACCGCAGGGGCACGGAGCAGGCGTTCACTGGTGAGCATCGATTTTCTGGCCCATTACAAGGCAACCTGGACAGGTATTAGGGGTGGGAATTAAAGGGGAATTTTGTTAAATTGTAATTTTAGTCAATTTTCCCTTGATGTGTCCGTTTCTCCTCCCCGTTAAGTAAAAGTGTGCTGTATTAAGTAAAAGTGTGCTGTATTCATAATTATTTTACTGTATAGCAATTTATCCTTTATTTCAATAAATACTGGTCTTCTTTGCACCCAACCACGAGTCTCGTTTTGTCTATATCGCTACTGAAATAAGTCCGGCGGTCAGAACCAGAAAAGGGAGTGATTCAAAACCGCACGGGGCCTGGAGCAGCTCAGATACTTCTGACTGGCCAGAGACAAACCCCAGGGGCAATCAAACCACACCCCACCAAAACCCCTTTTCTTCATCCTATCTTCTATGTTTCTATGTTTCACTACCTCCTCCTTTACTGTGTCTATGGCAGCATCCTCTTCCTTGGTGAAGACAGATGCAAAGTACTCATTTAGTACCTCTGCCATACCCTCTGCCTCCATGCATAGGTCTCATTTTTGGTCCCAAATCGGCCCACCCCTCCTCTTAATACCCTTTTACTATTTATATGCCGACAGAAGACTTTTGGATTACCTATTATGTTGGCTGCCATTCTATTCTCATACCCTCTTTTTGCCCCTCTTATTTTCTTTTTCACTTCTCCTCTGACCTTTCTATATACAGCCTGATTCTCAGATGTATTTGCAACCTGACATCTGTCATATGCGCACTTTTCGCCATCCAGGGAGCTCTGACTTTAGTTGCGCTGCCTTTCCCCCTAGTGGAAACATACCTCGACTGTACCTGAATTATTTCCACTTTAAAGGCAGCCCATTGTTCCATTACAGTTTTGCCTGCCAAGCTTTCATTTGACTTTACCCAGGCCAGATCTGTTCTCATCCCACTGAAATTGGCCTTCCCCCAGTTAACCATTTTTACTCTAGATTGCGCCCTGTCCTTTTCCATAGCTACTCTAAACCTATGATACTATGATCACTGTTGCCTAAATGTTCACCTACTGACACTTGCTCCATTTGACCTACCTCATTCCCCAGAACCAGATCCAGCAGTGCCTCCTCCCTCGTCGGGCCGGAAACATACTGATCAAGAAACTTCTCCTGAACACACTTCAGAAATTCTTCTCCTTCTCTGCCCTTAACATTATTATGATCCCAGTCTATATTAGGATAGTTAAAGTCCCCCATTATTACTACACTATAGTTCTTGCATCTCTCTGAAATTTCTCTGCAACTTTGCTCCTCCATATCTTTCCCACTATTTGGTGGTCTATAGAATACACCTAGTCGTGTAATGGCAGCTCTATTGGCCCAGTAATTCCGGGCCCAACGCGTGAGTACGGACGGGGTACTCACGCGTGGGCCCGATGGAAGTGTCAGTTTTCAGCATGCACAGCGCATGCGCGGAAAACCGGCATTTCCTGTCCTCTGAACCAAGGGGTTCAGAGGACGAATGCGTGCGCGCTGAAATTCCTTTTTTTCCACAAGTTTGCGCGTGTGTAAGGGCCTCTCCTTTGTACGAATGTAAAAAGGAGACGCAAGGACTTCATTCTTTAAGGTAAGTGGTCTATTACTTAAAATTATAACATTTTTTCCACAGCTTTATTGTTTTTAAGGACTTTACAGTAAGGTAAGTGTAGTTTTAGACCCGATTTTTAAAAAAATTATTTTTTTCAAAAATTTGATTAATTGTTTAAAATAGTTTTTTTAAAGTTATTTACAGTTTATTTAATTATTGGAATGTTTTTTAAAATTTTATTTAAAGTTAAACTAGTCTTTTGGGCACCCATACTTTTCATGAGTTTGACAGTTCTTACTATCAAACTCATGAATGAAGTTTCCCCTCCCCTGATTGGCTGCACAGTGCTCACCTGATCCCAGCCGGCACATCGAACTAACGACGCCGCTGGATCAGGTAAGCACAGCGCGCTGACATCTGAACCGCGCCAGTGACAGGAATTCCAAGCAGGCCCAGGCTTCAGATGTCGGCGCGCTGGGTGAGTGCACATCGGGGGCTTGCACGCGCGGCAAGCCCCCGAACCTAATTTCTGGGCCAATATTTCTTAACTCTAGCCATATAGATTCTGTCCTTGACCCCTCCAGGCCATTCTCCCTCTACAACACTATAACATTCTCCTGACCAATACTGCCACACAGCCTCCTATATTTCCTTCCCTATCTTTCCTGAACACTTTATAACCAGGAATATTTAATACCCAATCCTGATGATTGAAACGCTGCACTGAGGAATTCTTAGAGATGTTTTGGGGCTCCAGTGAATGGCC
Source organism: Somniosus microcephalus (assembly GCF_052327205.1). Lineage (NCBI taxonomy): Eukaryota > Metazoa > Chordata > Chondrichthyes > Squaliformes > Somniosidae > Somniosus > Somniosus microcephalus. Next base: position 35,875,431 of record NC_141003.1, on the reverse strand, counting down.
TCCAACAAACATGACCCTTACTTTGTATCCGGTATGGCTCCAGAAATGTGAGCATTTTCCACCTGACCCCCCCTCTGATCTCAGCGTGTTGGAACTCCTTGGTGCCATACTCAGTGAAGTGTTGCCTTAATGTCGAGGGCAGTTATTCTGACCTCTCCTCTGGCATTCAGCACATGTGGCCTAGGCTGGATAAAGTTTGTGATGGGAAGTGAAGTGGAAGTGAATCATTCTTTTAGAATCTGAACTGAGTGTCGATGAGGAGGTTGAGGGATGGGGGGCTAGTTGTTGTTTGATGGCACTCTAGATGATTTCTTCCCTCACCTTACTGATGATTGGGAGGGGACTAATAGGGCCATTAGATTAGGGCTGGATGAGATTTGTCCTGTTTCTTGTGGATTAGACACACCTAGGTAATTTTCTACATTGTTGTGTAGAAATCAATGTTATAGCAGCACTAGAATAGTTCGGCCGAAGGGCGGCTGGTTCTGGAACACAGGTCTTCAGCACTACAGCCAGGATGTTGTCAGGGTCCATAGCTTTTGCTGTGTTCAGTGCCAGCAGCCACTTTTTAATGTCAAGTGGAGTGAACCATATGGGTTGGATAATGGTATCTATGATGGTGGGAACCTCAGGGAGAGGCAGAGTAGGATCATCTACTTGCCACTTTTTGCCATAGACGTTTGCAAACATCAGCCTCATCCTTTGCACTCATGTGCTTTGCTCCACCATAGTTGAGGATGGGAATGTCCATGGAACCTCCTCCCCCAATTAGTTACGTGGTTTTCCATCACCATTCATGAATGGCTGTGGTAGGGCCACAGAGCTTGGCTCCGATGTGTAGGCTGTGGAAGCACTTCACTCTGTCTATACCCTGCTGCTTTTTTGTTTCTGTTGTAGCTTCACTAGATTGGTCTTTCATTCTTAGCTCTTTCGATTGCTGCTCCTGAACACCCTTCTACACTCCCAATTGAACCAGGGTTATTATTGTTTTGTTTAATCCCTTATTTTGAACATTAGAAATTTCAGTTACTGAGAAAAGAAAATGGTGGATGTAAAATGCAAATTAAACATTTTTGAAAAACATTTTTTGAGTGATTTATGAAGAAAAAATGATACAAAGACCTAGCTGGTGATCAGATTGTTAAATTACATTGGCAAGAATTTTTAATTTGTACGTGATTTTATGGAATGTGATAAAGGTTGGTTGCTACAATGATGACATTAGGATCTTTTAGTTTTCATCCCTGCGATGGCAAGATATGTGGGCGTGCTCAACTTCGAGAGTGGTTTAATGTGTGGAAGTGCACTCTCGTAGAGACTGAGGGCAGGATTTTCCCTGCAGAGGTGGGATGATGGCAGGAGAGCTGGTTGGCGGGTTCCGGTCCCGTTCCCGTCTGCAGCTGCTCTCTGAAAATGATTTTCCATAGATTGGCCTTGTTAATCCCGCCCTGCAGGGTTCCTGCCCAATAAACAGGAAGCGGGTCTGAGGATGTCATTTGATGACGCGTCATCAGCCGATTTCCTTAAAGGGACCACGGCCACATTGATTTTGACAGTTGTGCTGTCAGTGTTCTGCAGCATTGAGGTGCTGCAAACACTGACATGCACTGCACAAAGGTGCAAGACTGCACCCAGGATCATGCATGACTCCCTCCAGCATGCAGGGAATTTCTCTTCCCTTCCCATGGGCAGAAGAGACCTCCCCAGGAGGTCAACAGTCTGGTCGCACATTGCACAGGAGGACACAAGCAGGGATGTCGTCAGGAGGACCAGGCTGCAGTGGTGCCAACCTTTCAATGATCTCAGTAGATCACGAAATGTTACTGCAAAGCCACACTCAAACTCACTATGCCACTCATCACATCCCCATCACTCTGCCTTCCCTACCCTACTCCTGCACATCCTTACTCACATCAACTTACCTTGCACCTCCACCCATACCTTTCTAGCTACATTATCACTTCCCTATCTCACTAGCCACCCCTGACGCTCACCGTCATCCTACTGCAAGCAGACCAACTAACAACATACAAGGGTAGGCACTTGAGAGGTTTAGCCAATGTTCATGTGAAGTTTCTGTTAATGTGTTGTCAAACATTGAAATCAATATTTTCAACACTTCACCTTATTAGACAGATCTGTGTGCACCTTGAGAAGTGTCTTAGTGAGTTCCATTGAATGTTGATACATAACTCTCCCTCCCACTATTGTGATGAGTGTGAAAGGAATGGCTTGGACATTATAGGGATGCTTTATGGTGCTGGTGTGGGGTGGTGTCAACCTGGCGCATCATGTGGCAGTCAGGGTGCACAGCGTCAAGTGAAGTAAATCTGGCCATGGTGATACCATCACTGGCCTCCCAGGCAACAATGTTGTCAGGTGCTGATGCCCTGTGTCCTGTGCAGCATCAGGTGATGGCGGAGAAGGTTGGTGATGTTGTTGGTGTGCCTGGTGATGTTGGTGTTGGGGCTGATCGTGGAAGGATTCAGAGGACCAAGGTGTGATTTTTTCAAGGGCACCAATGTTGTTGGAATAGATGGTAGCTGCAGTTGAGATGACAGAAGCGATCTGTCAATGGTGAAAGAGTTTGCTCCAATGAGGTGCCACTGGATATAGATTTGGCTCTAAACATTTGCAAGCTAAAGAAATCTCTATATGTCTTATAGATACAGTAACCAACAGTTTCTGAGCTCTGAAACTGAACAGCTGCAACATGGTATCCTTTATACCACTTCTGCAGCTGTCAGGTAAATCAAAGCAGACCCAACTCATGGCAGGGTGAGCTGGCGTGTTCCCCGAGCAGCGGGTAACCTGTGGAGGAAGTACGTAAAATTACAAGGTAGGCTCAAAATAGCATTAAATTGGCTGTTAACAAGCCATTTAATGATCTAAATTGTCTCCCCCACCACTTGGCATCAGGTTAGTTCTGCACAGACACCCAACACCTGGGAGACTCGAGTGGAGGTGGGTTGACAGCGGGTTTCCTACCTGCTGTCAATCTTTGCTATTTTGACAGCGGACCCGCCTCCAAACTTGCACTCTGAGCGCTGGCAAAATTCAGCCCGGAGTGTTTTTTTATCACATAAGAAATAAGAGCAGGAGTAGGCCATTCGGCCCCTCGAGCCAGCTCTGCCATTCAATAAGATCATGGCTGATCTGATCTTGGCCTCAACGCCACTTTCCCGCCTGCTCCCCATAACCCTTGACTCCCCTGTAGCTCAAATATATATCTATCTCCGCCTTGAATATAATTAATAACTCCGCCTCCACAGCTCTCTGGGGTAGAGAATTCCAAAGATTCATGACCCTCTGAGAGAAGAAATTTCTCATCTCCGTTTTAAATGGGCGATCCCTTATCCTGAAACTGTGTCCCCTAGTTCTAGATTCCCCCACGAAGGGAAACATCCTCCCTGCATCTACCCTGTCAAGCCCCCTCAGAATCTTATATGTTTCAATAAGATCACCTCTCATTCTTCTAAACCCCATTGAGTATAGGCCCAACCTGCTCAACCTTTCTTCATAAGACAACCCCTTCATCTCAGGAATTAACCTAGTGAACCTTCTCTGAACTGCCTCCAATGCAAGTATATCCCTCCTTAAATAAGGAGACCAAAACTGCATGCAGTACTCCAGGTGTGTTCTCACCAGCGCCCTTTACAGTTGTAGCAAGACTTCCCTACTTTTATACTCCATCCCCCTTGCAATAAAGGCCAACATTCCATTTGCCTTCCTAATTACTTGCTGTACCTGCATGCTAACATTTTGTGTTTCATGTACGAGGACCCCGGATCCCTCTGTACCGCAGCATTATATCGTCTCTCTCCATTTAAATAATAATTCGCTTTTTTATTTTTCCTGCCAAGGTGGATAACCTGACATTTTCCCACATTATACTCCACCTGCCAAATTTTTGCCCACTCACTTAACCAATCTATATCCCTTTGCAGTCTCTGTGTCCTCCTCACAACTTGCTTTCCCACCTATCTTTGTATCATTAGCAAATTTGGCTACAGTACACACGGACCCTTCATCCAAATCATTAATATAGATTGTAAATAGTTGAGGCCCCAGCACTGATCACTGTGGCACCCCACTGGTTACATTGTGCCAATCGGAAAATTACCCACTTATCCTGACTCTTTGTTTTCTGTTAGTTAGCCAATCCTCTATCCATGCTAATATATTACCCCCAATCCCGTGACCTCTTATCTTGTGCATTAACCTTTTATGTGGCACCTTATCGAATGCCTTCTGGAAATCCAAATACACTACACCTACTGGTTTCCCTTTATCCACCCTGCTCGTTACATCCTCAAAAAACTCTAGTAAATTTGTCAAACACATTTTCCCTTTCATAAAACCATGTTGACTCTACTTGATTATATTATGATTTTCTAAATATCCTGCTATTACTTCCTTAATAATGGATTCCAGCATTTTCCCAATGACAGATGTTAGGCTAACTGGTCTATAGTTTTCTGCTTTTTGCCTCCCTCCTTTCTTGAAAAGAGGCGTTACATTTGCGGTTTTCCAATCCACTGGGACCTCTCCAGAATCCAGGGAATTTTGGTAGATTACAACCAACGCATCCACTATCTCTGCAGCCACTTCTTTTAAGACCCTAGGATGTAGGCCATCAGGTCATGGGGACATGTCAGCCTTTAGTCCCATTAGTTTGCCTAGTACTTTTTCTCTACTGATAGTCATTGTATTAAGTTCCTCCCTCCCTATAGCCCCTTGATTATCAATTATAATTGGGATGCTTTTAGTGTCTTCTACCGTGAAGACCGATACAAAATATTTGTTCAAAGTCTCTGCCAATTCCCTGTTTCCCATTATTAATTCCCCAGTCCCATCTTCTAAGGGACCAAGGTTTACTTTAGCTACTCTCTTCCCTTTTATATACCTGTAGAAGCTCTTACTGTCTGTTTTTATATTTTTTGCTAGTTTACTTTTTTGCTAGTATAATCTATCTTCTCCTTCTATTATTTTTTTAGTCGTCCTTTGCTGGTTTCTAAAAATTTCCCAATGCTCTGGCCTACCACTAATCTTCGCAACATTGAATGCCTTTTCTTTCAATTTGACACCATCCTTAACTTCCTTAGTTAGCCACGGATGGTTCATCCTTCTCGTAGAGTCTTTCTTTCTTACTGGAATAAACCTTTGCTGAGAGTTATGAAATATCTCCTTAAATGTCTGCCACTGCTTATCTACCGTCTTATCCTTTAATCTATTTTCCCAGTCTACTTTAGCCAACTCTGTCTTCATACCTTTGTAATTGCCTTTACTTAAGTTTAGGACACTAGTTTCAGACCCAAGTTTCTCACCCTCCAACTGAATTTGAAACTCTATCATGCTATGATCACACTTCCCTAGAGGATCCTTTACTATGAGATCATTAATTAATCCTGTCTCATTACACATTACCAGATCTAAAATAGCCTTCTCCCTGGTTGGTTCCACAACATATTGTTCTAAGAAACCATCCTGAATAAATTCTATGAGCTCGTCCTCAAGGCTACCCTTACCAATTTGATTTGTATATGAAGATTAAAATTGCCCATGATTATCGCAGTACCTTTCTTACAGGCCCCTATTATTTCTGGATTTATACTCTGTCCTACAGCATAGCTACTGTTAGGGGGCCTATAGACTACTCCTACCAGAGACTTCTTTCCCTTACTATTTCTTATCTCCACCCAAACTGATTCTACATCTTGATCTTCTGAACCAATATCATTTCTCACCACTGCATTGATCCCATCCTTTATTAACAGAGCTACCCCACCTCCTTTTGCTTTCCACCTATCCTTCTGAAATGTCAAATACCCCTGAATATTCAGTTCCCAGCCTTGGTCACCTTGCAACCACGTCTCTGTAATGGCTATCAAATCATACCCATTTATTTCTATTTGTGCTGTCAAGTCATCTATCTTGTTACGAATGCTGCGTGCATTCAGATAAAGAGCTTAAAAAAAATGTATATATCATTTTTACCTACTCTGAAACTATTTGCTGGTGCACGCTTTTGTTTGTAAGCTCTGTCTCCTCCTGTCACACTCTGGTTATCATTACCCCTATTGCTACCCTGCACTATTGCCTTCTCCTTTCTCTTTGACTTTCTAAGTTCCCCTTCACCTGAACCCTCCCCCCACTATTTAGTATATAACTAATTATGTTTTCACAGCTATAAAAATATCAAAATTTGTGAAAGTAGTAGCAATAGATTTGTAATAAAGTGCCTTACCTTATTGTGACAATTTTTAAACACTTCGTTTGCATCATTAATTATGGCACATTTTCTCTGTGCCCATGGAGAACAAAATGGGTTTTTCTCACAAGGGAATGTTTGATTCACGGCATTAGAGCAGGACTGTGTAGACTGCCAACTGTTTCCAAACTCAATGGGGCTGCTCACCACAGAGTTAAACTTTGTTGTTAGGTCATCTTCAGTGTCATCATTGAAATTTCCACAGAGACCACATATTTTATTCTGTTGTAAAAGTTACAAATAATCAAAAAATTGTTAAGGATACTAATCTGGCATTTCAAAATCAATCTTCAAAATAAACTAATTAGACTGATATTTATGATTTGCAGAACATATGTCCAACAAGTCTACAACTGAACACCAATTATCTGCGAAATAATTTAATAACTATTAATGTTGCATTTTCATTGGTCTGTTGAGTTAGTTCATCTCAGCTGAGGTGGCAACAAGTGACCTCAGCACTGCAGGACTATGCAAAGGGACAGGGAAGAAAATCAACTCAGATTCTCATTATTGACCATTAACTAATGACCACCGTTAGAATTGGCATATGTGAAAGAGGTGTCAGGACAGGATTGGACTGGGCTACAAACCTGCTGACCTTCCTATTTAGGGTCACATTTGAAGAATGGCCTATTGGCCAAAGCATTGGACGGCCACCAGTACCTGTGCAACCACACTCCAGCGTCCATCAACATCTTTGGGAAAGGGGGAAAATTGGTAAAAAAAAAATTGATCTCTCTGAGCTAGGTTATTCCTGGATGGTATTCTTGCCTCTTAGATGGTAATATACTGCCTGCCTACCCATTAGCATCTCCCTAATCTAGAAGAATCTGATACCATGCAGGGCAGGCTCATTTACTTGTGAGACAGTGCTACAAACTTGTAAGTTTCACAAAATTCAGGCAGTTCCCCGCCCCCCCCGAAGATTATTTAATTAAAAGAGACCCTGGTTGGACTGATTTTAAAAATCCAGGGGCACACAAAATGGCTGCGGTCAACCTCGTGACCAAAAGCCTGTAAGTTCCAATTGTGGACTCTGTGACAAGCTAACAGCTTGGGTATTTTTGATGTCTGCAAGATCACGAAACCAGACAGAACTTTTACATTTATGTATTGGGAGCAAACTCAGTTACATTCAGGCCCCTGTTTACAGGCCATCAAGCTTGTTTACTCAAAAATCCAAACGATCAGCGGAGCCATCCAGGTTAGGCTGGCCCCATCAAGGAATCTATTGAACAAAGGAGAGCAGTTATGGGACCGTTAGAAGCTATTACCAGCCATCTAAGTTGATGGGCCAAGATCGACACCTTTTGTTCAATTCCAACCCGCTCAAATCAGACAAAGGATGAGCTGATTTAGCGCGTGAGATAAGGGCTACCGAGAGGAGTATAACTATAGCCCCTCAGGAAGCCATGCTCTCTCTCTCTCCTCGCCTCCTGCCTACCACCACCCCAGGAAGAGGACCTACGAAGAAGAGCCTGTCCCGAGAAGTGAAATACCCTGCCAGAGACTATTTTATTACTGGGGCATTTTCACCTGGACGGTACCCTGTGCAGCATTGAAACCACGTGGCATCGAAAGGCAGCAGGGCAAAGCAGCAAGATTCTCATCTGTTTAAACGACTCGGACTGGTGAGCATGGAATTCTGACCCCTCATAAGATAGCCTAGCGAGGTTTAGAGGGTGGGAGTTAAGGGGATTGCTAAAATTGTCATTTTAGTCATTTTCCCTCGATGTGCCATTTATTTCCCATCCCTGTTAAATGTAAGTGTACTGCATCCATATTATCCTTTGTATAGAATCGTTCTCTGGTAATAAAATCTTGGTTTATCTTTGCACCAAACCACTGGTCTGTTCGTTTTCGATATCACTACCTGCAAATAAGTCCGGTGGTCAGAACTCAAAAGGGGGCGAGCGATTCGAGCCGCTCAAAGGGGGTAGTCAGAGGCATAACTGACGAACCCAAGACACCCACACAGTAAAACCCCTTGAATGGTATTTTGCTTCTTCAGTGCTTTACCTGGCAATTCACCTCTCAAATTTAATCAAGTCATACTGTTATTCCCCTTCCCCGAACTGGGAGGGCTACATTATACATTGGAGTATAAGAGCAAGGAAGTCTGGCTGCAAATATATAGGTATGGTGAGACCACACCTGAAGTACTGTGTACAGTTTTGGTCTTATCTAAGGAAGGATAAACTTGCCTTACAGGGGGTGCAACAAATATTCACTATATTGATTCTTAGGATGAGAGGGCTGTCCTATGAGGAGAGATTGTGTAGAATGGGTTTATATTCTCTGGAGTTTAGAAAAATGAGAGGTGATCTTATTGAAACATATAAAATTCTCAAAGGGCTTGACAGGGTAGATGCCGAGAGGTTGCTTTGCCTGGCTGGAGAGTCTAGAACTAGGGGGGTCATAGTCTCAGGATAAGGGGTCGGCCATTTTGGACTGGGATGAGGAGAAATTTCTTCACTCAGAGGGTTGTGAATCATTGGAATTCTCTACCCCAAAGGAGTGTGGATGTTGAATCATTAAGTATATTCAAAACTGATATCGATAGATGTTTGGGCACGAATGGAATCAAGGGATATGGGGATAGGGCTGGAGGTGGACTTGAGGTAGAAGATGAACCATAATCTTATTGAATGGCAGAGCAGGCTCGAGGGTCTATTCCTGTTCCTATTTCTTATGCTCTTATACATAGTATGTATGATTGCTTGGATAGAGAGGGACATATTAGGGACACCGAACATGGCTTCATAAAAAGGATTTCTTGCCTTACAAATCTAATTGTATTTTTTGAGGAGGTTATGAAGATGGTGGATGATGGAAACCCAGTAGACATTGTCTACTTAGACTTCCAAAAGACTTTTAATAAGCTACCGCACAAGAGGCTTCTCTACAAGATTAAAGCCTTTGGTATTAGTGGTAATATATTGAGCTGGATTGAGAAATGGCTGGCAGGACGTAGGCAAAAAGTAATTAACGATGGATTTGGATCTGTTTGGAGATCAGTCACCAGTGGTGTCCTGCAGGGATCGGTGTTGGGAACCGTTGCTACTTAGTATTTTTATTAATGACCTGGCTGTAGGTGTTGGGGGCACGATCTGCAAATTTGCAGATGATTCGAAGGTCTGTGCGAGTGTTAGGACTGTAGACAACGCTCAACTGCTTCAGATGGATCTTAATGTGTTGGGAGATTGGGCTCATGACTGGCAAATTATGTTTAATTTGGGTAAGTGCAGTGTTACGCATGTGGGCAGGGCAAATGCTCAACATTCATACACCCTTCAGAGAAAAGCATTAAAGAAGGTGGAGAAAGAAAGTGATCTTTGCATTCTCGTACTTGAGCAATGCCATGAAGCGATAGCTAGAGCAAATAGGGTGTTGGAGTGCATTCATTGGACAATTGATTATAAGACGAGACATACTATTTTGTCCTTGTACAAGACCCTGGTCAGGCCTCACTTGGAATACTGTGAGCAGTTTTGGTCTCCTCCCATGCTGGGTGATATTGAGGCTTTGGAAAGGGTGCAGAGAAAGGCCACTAGACTAATTCCCAGTATAAAGCATCTTAGTTAACAAGATAGGCTAAAAGAGTTGGGAGAGTTTAGAGAAGCATAGACTTAGGGGTGATCTGATTGAGGTTTATATGATAATGAAGGAAGGAGATTGTGTTCCAGTTGAGTTTGTTCCAATTAAATAGGTTAGGGAGGACCAGGGGTCACAATTTTAAGTGTGTAAGGTCAGATCTAGGTTAGATGTCAGGAGGTGGTTCTTTTCCCAGAGAATAGTGGACCTCTGGAACAGGCTGCCATTCATGCGGTAGACGCGAATTTGACAAATTCCTTCAAGTGAGAACTGGTCCTGGTTTTGGTCGGGGTGGACATCACCTCTTACAAAAGGTAGGTACTTTAAGGAATTCAGGACCAGAGTGATCTCCTGGGCTAGTTTTAATCGCCTAGATGGGTCGGAGAGAAATTTCCCAGATTTTCCCCCCCACAAATTGGCCTGGGTTTTTCGCCTCTCCCAGGAGATCACATGGATTTGGGTGGGATAGAGAGAGTATTTCTCGTGATACACAAGGTATCACAAATGTGTAGGACAGGCTGTATGGACCAGAGGGTCTTTATCTGTCCGTCATTGTTTGTATGTTCGTATAATAGAAAAGACTTTTGATCCTAATACACTCCAGTGTCTTTTAGGACTGACAAAGTCTCTAGGCGTGGGTACTGGCCACCTCACTAACTTCCTTCTGAATGTAAGAAGTCACACAACACCAGGTAATAGTCCAACAGCTTTATTTGAAATCACAAGCTTTCGGAGCGCTGCTCCTTCATCAGGTGAAGTGAAGAGTTGCATCTAAGCACAGCATATATAGTCAGAGAGTACTGCCAGATGATTACAGGTAATCTTTCTAACTGCCCTTTATCACACCTCAGCAGAGAGATAATCACAGCAATCACAGGTGTGAATGGAGTCCAAACAGGTCAGTCAGGAAAACATTACATCAAAGAACAATGAGGTGGGGTCACAAGGGGTCAAATGTTGCAGATGCTGGGGTCTGTATGAAAAACAAAAAACCATTTTTTTGCTGGAAATCACAGCAGGTCCGGCCGCATCTGTGTAGAGAGAACAAGCCAACGACGACTCGAGTCTGGATGTCTCTACGTCAGGTGGGGTTACATGTAGCGTGACATGAACCCAAGATCCCGGTTGAGGCCGTCCTCATGAGTGCGGAACTTGGCTATCAGTTTCTGCTCGATGATTTTGCGTTGTCGTGTGTCTCGAAGGCCGCCTTGGAGAATGCTTACCCAAAGATCGGAGGCTCAATGTCCTTGACTGCTGAAGTGTTCCCCGACTGGAAGGGAACACTCCTGCCTGGCGATTGTTGTGCGGTGTCCGTTCATCCGTTGTCGCAGTGTCTGCATGGTTTCGCTGATGTACCATGCTCCGGGGCATCCTTTCCTGCAACGTATGAGGTAGACAACGTTGGCCGAGTCACATGAGTATGTACCATGTACCTGGTGGGTGGTGTCCTCACGTGTGATGATGGTATCTGTGTTGATGATCTGGCATGTCTTGCAGAGGTTGCCGTGGCAGGGTTGTGTGGTGTCGTGGTCGCTGTTCTCCTGAAAGCTGGGTAATTTGCTGCGAACGATGGTCTGTTTGAGGTTAGGCGGCTGTTGAAGGCGAGTAGTGGAGGCGTGGGGATGGCCTTAGCGAGGTGTTCGTCGTCATCGATGACATGTTGAAGGCTGCGAAGAACATGGCGTAGCTTCTCCGCTCCGGGGAGGTACTGGACGACAAAGGGTACTCTGTTGGTTGTGTCCCGTGTTTGTCTTCTGAGGAGGTCTATGCGATTTTTCACTGTGGCCTGTCGGAACTGTCGATCGACGAGTCAAGCGTCATATCCCGTTCTTACGAGGGCGTCTTTCAGCGTCTGTAGGTGTCCATCGTGTTCCTCCTCATCTGAGCAGATCCTGTGTATTCGCAGGGCTTGTCCATAGGGGATGGCTCCTTTAACGTGGTTAGGGTGGAAGCTGGAGGAGTGGAGCATCGTGAGGTTGTCCGTGGGCTTGCGGTGGAGTGAAGTGCTGAGGTGTCCGTCTTTGATGGAGATTCGTGTGTCCAAGAATGAAACCGATTCTGAGGAGTAGTCCATGGTGCGTTTGATGGTGGGATGGAACTTGTTGATGTTATCGTGTAGTCTTTTCAGTGGTTCTTCGCCGTGGGTCCATAGGAAGAAAATGTCATCGATGTTTTCTTCCTATGGACCCACGGCGAAGAATCACTGAGAAGACTACACGATAACATCAACAAGTTCCATCCCACCATCAAACTCACCATGGACTACTCCTCAGAATCGGTTCATTCTTGAACACACGAATCTCCATCAAAGACGGACACCTCAGCACTTCACTCTACCGCAAGCCCACAGAAAACCTCACGATGCTCCACTTCTCCAGCTTCCACCCTAACCACGTTAAAGAAGCCATCACCTATGGACAAGCCCTGCGAATACACAGGATCTGCTCAGATGAGGAGGAACACGATGGACACCTACAGACGCTGAAAGACGCCCTCGTAAGAACGGGATATGACGCTTGACTCGTCGATCGACAGTTCCGACAGGCCACAGTGAAAAATCGCATAGACCTCCTCAGAAGACAAACACGGGACACAACCAACAGAGTACCCTTTGTCGTCCAGTACCTCCCCGGAGCGGAGAAGCTACGCCATGTTCTTCGCAGCCTTCAACATGTCATCGATGACGACGAACACCTCGCTAAGGCCATCCCCACGCCTCCACTACTCGCCTTCAAACAGCCGCCTAACCTCAAACAGACCATTGTTCGCAGCAAATTACCCAGCTTTCAGGAGAACAGCTACCACACCACACAACCCTGCCACGGCAACCTCTGCAAGACATGCCAGATCATCAACACAGATACCATCATCACACGCAAGGACACCACCCACCAGGTACATGGTACATACACATGTGACTCGGCCAACGTTGTCTACCTCATACGTTGCAGGAAAGGATGCCCCGGAGCATGGTACATCAGCGAAACCATGCAGACACTGCGACAACGGATGAACGGACACCGCACAACAATCGCCAGGCAGGAGTGTTCCCTCCCAGTCGGGGAACACTTCAGCAGTCAAGGACATTGAGCCTCCGATCTTTGGGTAAGCATTCTCCAAGGCGGCCTTCGAGACACTTGACAATGCAAAATTGTCGAGCAGAAACTGATAGCCAAGTTCCACACTCATGAGGACGGCCTCAACCGGGATCTTCAGTTCACGTCACGCTACATGTAACCCCACCTGATGTAGAGTCATCCAGACTCGAGTCGTCGTTGGCTTGTTCTCTCTACACAGATGCGGCCGGACCTGCTGTGATTTCCAGCAAAAAAAGTTTTTTGTTTGTTTTTTGTTTTTTTATACAGACCCCAGCATCTGCAACATTTGACCCCACCTCATTGTTCTTTGATGTAATGTTTTCCTGACTGACCTGTTTGGACACCATTCACACCTGTGATTGCTGTGATTATCTCTCTGCCGAGGTGTGATAAAGGACAGTTAGAAAGATTACCTGTAATCATCTGGCAGTACTCTCTGACTATATATGCTGTGCTTATATGCAACTCTTCACTTCACCTGATGAAGGAGCAGCGCTCCGAAAGCTCGTGATTTCAAATAAAGCTGTTGGACTATAACCTGGTGTTGTGTGACTTCTTACATTTGTCCACCCCAGTCCAACACCGGCATCTCCACATCATTCCTTCTGAATGTTACAGGATTGCGTATATTGATCATGTGACACCAAGCGCTGGCACATTATCCAGTCACAGAGATTGCTGTAACTCTCTGGCTAAATCAAGTGAAATTTCTCCAGATATATGATCTTCCTTATGTTTATTCACATGATAGCTGTGGAAATTTAAGTGATCTTGGGAATTCCCTAGAGGGAGCTAAATTGAGAGATGAAGGGGAAAATTAAGATTTACCAACTCCTTTTGATAGTTGGGCCAATCCCCTGGAGTTATATTAACACTCTTCACTTGATTGCGTTTATACACTCCCTCTTTTCTCTATCCTATTTGACCCATTATCGGTGCATATTTGATACTGTGCCACACTATGATAGCTTTCTTCTCTGTTGATGTCATTATGATGTGCTTTGGGCCCAGATACCGATCTATTTCATTTCCTTTTCAGTTTTGAAAAAGGGTTAGACCCGAAACGTCGACTCTAATTTCTCTCCACGGATGTTGCCTGGCCTGTTGAGTTTTTCCAGCATTTTCTGTTGTTATTACCGATCTTTTATATTGGTTTTACACAGAGACGTGTCTAATCAAGAACAATTATTTTTCTCTATTTGTATCACTCAGCTAACTACCTGCCTGGAAGATTTTCAGATTATAATCTTTTGTATCATTACAACTTCCACGTGACTATTTGCTTTCAGAAAAAGTGAAGAATCAAAAATCATATGTAAGAGAGAATATTTTAACCTAAAGCCGCACTTACCCTCCATTGTTCATCCAGTGTGACTGAAAGTCTTGTGTGTTTGTCCCAAATCACAGTGAGCCCATTGGAAAATGTAAGGATTAAATAGAGCCCAACAGTGTGAAACGAATAGGAAATATCTGTGCAATTTGTTACAGGATTTGTATCAGAAACTTCTACTTTCCCATCTTCCAAAGTTAGTTCTTTATCCTATAAGACACAAGTGGGTTTGAAAACAGAATGCTTTATAATGCATACGATCGTTAATAGTCCCAACTGAAATTGGTATTTTGAAAACTTCTAATAAAATGGCTACTAAACTAACATAGCTACCTAATAATTGTAAATTAGCATATATACCTGAAATATAATTTTGATATTTCTTGAACATGTCACGCCATCTTCACAGCAAGCAACATTTTCTGTTAGTATTTGGAATGTACCTGTTTTTCCTTCACAATGGTCCTAAAATGAAGATAACTTTAAATAAATATGTGAAACAAAATATAGTCTGTACACTTGTATATGGCTCAAACAGTTCAATAATTAATACCAGTGAGTAGTATATCAGTATAATCAGAAAAATACTCAGTACAATTTCAACTGTAAACCATTGATATGTTTTATTACATAGGGGATGAAACTGAACCTCATTGCGCCAGTTTTCAAGGCAGAAAATGGGTGCAGAGATCCAATATGGGGACCAAATTCCCGTGCCTGAACATCATATTGTTTTGGGCACTGTAGGGGCGTCCCTGGCGGCTGCATAAAATAGACGTTAGGTTCCTTGAATATGCTGCTAAGGTACCAAAAAGATACGTTTAAAAAATATTTACCTGAATGTGGATCCGGGTAAAGCAGGAGTGCTCCTCCCGGCTTCACCTTAAAAATGCTGGCTGCTGCCAGCCAACGCATGCCCCCTCCCGAACTCACCTGAGGCCCTCAGCCAGTGTCCCAGCCAGCCAAATACACTGCCCCACTCCCCCGCGACCAACGAGTTGCCTCTGGGGCTATGACTGTCACTTATGCCTCATCACATCCCCATTACTCTGCCTTCCCTACCCTACTCCTGCACTTCCTTACTCACACCAACTTACCTTGCACCTCCACCCATCCCTCACTATCTACATTATCACTTCCCCATCTCACTAGCCACTCCTTACACTCACCCTCATCCTAGTGGAAGCATACCAACTAACAACACACTTGGGTGTTTTAGCCAATGTTCATGTGAAGTTTCCGTTAATGTGCTGTCAAACTTTGAAACCTTTATTTTCAACACTTTGTGTTCTTGGACAGATTTGTGTGCACCTTTTAGAAGTAGCTTAATGAGTTGCAGTGAATGGGGAGACATAAGGGTACCCCCCCACCACCAGCCCCCACCGCAATGGCGAGGAGTGTGAAAGGAATGGCTTGGGCTTTGTAGGGATGCTTTATGGTGTTGGTGTGGGGTGGTGCCAACCTGGCACATCATGTGGCAGCCAGAGTGTGCAGCGTCAAGTGAAGTAAATGTGGCCAACCCTGGCGTCCTGGGCAGCATTGTGGTCGGGTGCTGATGCCCTGTGTCCGTTGATTGCAGAGAAGCTTAAAATAATGCTTAAATGCCTGTTAACAAACCAGCTAATGATCTAAGTTGCCTCCCCCGCCGTTTGGTGTCGGGTCTGTTCAGCGCTGACAGACCCGACACTTGGGAGGCTAGCATGGAGGCGGGTTGACAGCGGGATCTCAACCCGCTGTCAATCATTTCAAATTTCACAGCTGACCCGCCTCCGATCCCGTCTTCTCAGTGCCGGCAAAATTCCGGCCAGAATGTCACTGATAATGTGAGGTAATTGCCCAAGGAACCAGAAGGGGTGATGAGAAAAAATCGTTTTATGCAGCGAGTTGTGATGATCTGGAATGCACTGCCTGAAAGGCTGATGGAAACAGATTCAATAGTAACTTTCAAAAGGGAATTGGATTAATATTTGAAGAGGAAACATTTGTAGGGCTATGGCGAAAGAGTGGGGGAGTGGGACTAATTGGATAGCTCTTCCAAATGAATAGCCTCCTTCTGTACCATATGATTCTATGATGGATGAGAGATGTACACGACTTGAACTCAATCATTAGTTTGTTGCTCATGAATTCTGAAACATTTCAAACACGTACAAAAGTTAAATTTCATCCATCGAAGTGTGTAACCTTCAATTTAATTTTAATCATTAAAGCCTGTATACCAAGAACGGTGTGGATACACCAAGTGCTGTATAGGTCTTTATTGATGATCTAGTCATATCAAGGTCTCTATTTTTGTCTCTGCACCATATTATTATTCAGGTTTTGGGAAAGAATAATAAATAATGTTTCTGAATCTTCAGAAACTTGTAATATCTGTTTAGGACCTTAACTTATCCTCAAACAGAATAAATGCAAAGTTATGACTCATTTCCTATTTAGAGTAAATCAAATATTTAGTCATTTTAACTTACCTGAACAAATATATATTCACAGTTACCCTCATAGGTGTATCTCTTCTCATCAAAAGTTGTGTAATGACCTTCACCGTAAACCTTACAGGTCTTTGAACATAAACTCTTCGTGCAACTCCATGATCCACCCCGGCATGTGCTACAATATATGGAACGGTGAAGTTGTGTTCTATATTAGACAGCTTTTAATATATGAAATTTATCAATTTTGATATTTGTTGAATCTCACCACTTGTTGCAATCCTTTGTGATTACTTCTCCTTCAGTATAACTATCTCCTCCAAATAAACAAGGGCATTTTTCCAGCAAAACACAGTTTCCGCTGTTATCTTCAGCTTTGCCTTTAGGACAGACACAGCCAGGTACACATGGTTCCGGCTGTTATAAAAGAGAAAAGCTTCAGTGAATTGTCCAAAATATTTATCTATTGTTGTCTAACAACATGAAATAATATAAACTTCTGGTTACCAGTATTGCCATTCTCAGGCTATACATATTATTGGATTAGTAAAGAATTTAGACAGTAATTACTCAGTATGGATTTCTCTCTCTCACACACACACTTTATTGCTTTATGAACATAAGAACATAAGAAATAGGAGCAGGAGAAAGCCATACGGCTCCTCAAGTCTGCTCTGCCATTCAATAAGATTATGGCTAATCTTCTACCTCCAATTCACTTTCCCGCCCTATCCCCATATCCCTTGATTCCTTTGGTGCCCAAAAAACTATCAATCTCAGTCTTGAATATACTCAACGACTGAGCACCCACAGCCCTCTGGGGTAAAGAATTCAGAACAACCCTCTGAGTGAAGAAATGTCTCCTCATCTCAGTCCTAAATGGCCGACCCCTTATCCTGAGAGTCTGACCCCTAGTTCTAGACTCTCCAGCCAGGGGAAACAGACTCACAGCATCTACCCTGTCATGTCCTCTAAGAATTTTATACAATTCAATGAGATCACCTCTCATTCTTCTGAATTCAGAGACTATAGGCCCATTCTACACAATCTCTCCTCATAGGACAATCCTCTCATCCCAGGAATCAATCTAGGTGAACATTTGTTGCACCCCCTCTAAGACAAGTATATCCTTCCTTAGATAAGGATCCCAAAACCATACACAGTACTTCAGGTGTGGTCTCACCAAAACCCGATATAACTGCAGCAAGACATCCTTATTCTTGTACTCCAACCCCCTTGCACTACAGGCTAACCTATCATTTGCCTTCCTAATTGCTTGCTGTACCTGCATGTTAACTTTCTGTGATTCGTGTACAAGCACACCCAAATCCTTCTGAATCCCAACATTTACTAGTTTCTCACCTTTAAAAAATTCCTGCTTTTTTATTCTTTCCACCAAAGTGCATAATTTCACATTTCTCCACATTATACTCCATCTGCCAACTTCTTGCCCAATCATTTAACCGGTTTATATCCCATTGCAGCCTTTTTGCGTCCCTCTCACAGCTTACTTTACCAACTAGCTTTGTATCATCACCAAACTTCAATATATTACTCATGGTCCCCTCATCTAAGTCATTGATATAGATTGTAAATAGCTGAGGCCCAAACACTGATCCTTGCGGCACTCCACTGGTTATAGCCTACCAACCTGAAAATGACCCATTTATTCCTACTCTGTTTTCTGTCCGTCAACGAATCCTCAATCCAAGCTAATATATTATCCCCAATCCCATGGGCCCTAACCTTGTGTAACAAACTCTTCTGTGGCACCTTATCGAATGCCTTCTGAAAATCTAAATATACTACATCCACTGGTTTCCCGTTATCTACCCTGTCAGTTACACCCTCAAAAACTCCAATAGATTTGTCAAAGACGATTTCCATTTCCTAAAACCATGGTGACTCTGCCTAATGATATTATGATTTTCTCAGTGTCCTGTTACCACCATACATAATAATATGTTCGAGCATTTTCCCTACTGCTGATGGCAGGCTAACTGGCCTTTAGTTCCTTGTTTTCTCGCTTCCTCCTTTTTTCAACAATGGGGTTACATTTGCTTTCTTCCAATCCACAGAGACTGTTCTATAATCTAGGGACTCCTGGAAGATCAAAACCAATGTTCAAAGCTTCTTCAATTCTGTCTCCCATAAACCAAAAAGGGCAAAAACACTTGTTCCATGAGTGAAGTCAAAGAAAAAATATTTAGCAAAACTCCGCAATGTAGTGAGAGAATTTTTTATATCAAAATATATCCCCTATTGTTTAGAATGGCTTGTTTAATTATATTCTGTGTTTAACTTAAAACAGTCTATTTTGTGTGATTGCTCAATCTTCTGTGTTGCATGCAAGTTTGTAGAATTCCCACAATCTTGTAATGTTGGATATCACTTACACATGGTAAATTCAAGCTACTGCATTTCTTTCCACAGTGATTCTGATTTAAGTTCCCAGCTAGGAAACAATTAAAATGTTCCTTTTCCCCAAGACACCCTAATGGACAAAAAATGCATAAAGTTATTTCATACAGATTCCAATTCATGCTTCAGGTACTGACAGCTTTAGAAGCTACTAATAATTTACCTGGGGTTTGCGTAGTGGTAGTAACGGTAGTAGTCTCGCACAAAAGTGCTCCATTTATACAAAAGCTGAAGAGAGAAAAGAAAAGCTAAGGCTCTATTTTCATGTTTCATGATTCAACTTTGGTAGACTGTAATAAGTATGCTTACCAATTCCCAGCGCTCTCTCCAGGTTTAATATATGTGTCCCTGTAGTAACACGAGCAGTCTCCTTTATCAACACAGACTCCATTTTCATTCATGTACTTTCCCTCAGGACAGCCACAGCCATAAACTGGAACATCCTTAACTCCACAGGTGTAATCAGTTTTTGACAGTAATCTGCAGTTCCGGTTACAGGCTGTCATGTTATTGTC
Organism: Somniosus microcephalus; assembly: GCF_052327205.1. Classification (NCBI taxonomy): domain Eukaryota; kingdom Metazoa; phylum Chordata; class Chondrichthyes; order Squaliformes; family Somniosidae; genus Somniosus; species Somniosus microcephalus. The sequence continues at coordinate 35,855,767 of NC_141003.1, read as the reverse complement.
AAAAACCTGGTTCTTCTCACAGGTTGTATCTAGAAACAAAAACCACTGGCATCAGAATACAGTTGAATACTGATGAAAGCAAAAGACAAGGGCAAAGCATTCACAACTATCTTCAGCCAGAAGTGCGAGTGGATGATTCATCTTGGCCTCCTCCTGAGGTCCCCACCATCACAGTTGCCAGTCTTCAGCCAATTTGATTCACTCCATGTGATATCAAGAAACGGCAGAGCCCACTGGATACAGCAAAGGCTATGGGACTCAACAACATCCCGGCTGTAGTGCTGAAGACTTGTGCACCAGAACTAGCTGTGCCTCTAGCCAAGCTGTTCCAGTGCAACACTGGAATCTACCCAACAAACTGGAAACTTGCTCAGGTATTTCCTGTCCACAAAAAGCAGGAAAAATCCAATGCAGCCAATTACTGCCTCCCATCCACCTGCTCTCAATCATCAGAAAAATGATGGAAGGTTTTGTCAACAGTGCTATCAAGTGGCACTTACTCACCAATAACCTGCTCACAGATACTCAGTTTGGGTTTCGCTAAGACCACTCGGCTCCAAACCTCATTGCAGCCTTGGTCCAAACATGGACAAAAGAGCTGAATTCCAGAGGTGAGGTGAGAGTGACTGCCCTTGACATCAAGGCAGCATTAACTGAGTGTGGCACCAAGGAGCCCTAGTAAAATTGAAGTCAATGGAAATCAGGGAGAAAACTCTCCACTGGTTGGAGTCATACCTAGCACAAAGGAAGATGGTTGTGGTTGTTGAAGGCCAATCATCTCAGCACCAGGACATCACTGCAGGAGTTCCTCAGGGCAGTGCCGTAGGCCCAGCCATCTTCAGCTGCTTCATCAATGGCCGTCCCTCTCTCATAAGGTCAGACATGGGGATGCTCGCTGATGAATGCATACTGTTCAGTTCCATCCCCAATTCCTCACAGAATGTAGCAGTCCATGCACACATGCAACTAGACCTGGACACCATCTAGGTTTGGGCTGATAAGTGGCAAGTAACATTTGCACCACACAAGTGATAGGCAATGACCATCTCCAACAAGAGAGAGTCTAACTACCTCGCCATGACATTCAATGGCATTACTATCATCGAATCCCCCACCATCAACATCCTGGGGGTCACCATTGACCAGAAACTTAACTGGACTAGCTGCATAAATACTAATAAGAACAGGTCAGAGGCTGGATATTCTGCAGCGAGTGTCTCATCTCCTGACTCCCCAACATCTACAAGGTACAAGTCAGGAGTATGATGGCATACTCTCCACTTGCTGGATGAATGCAGCTCCAGCAACACTCAAGAAGCTTGACACCATCCAGGACAAAGCAGCCCGTTTGATCAGCACCCCAACCACCACCTTAAACATTCACTCCCGCCACCACTGGCGCAACAGTGTTTACCATCTACAAGATGCACTGCAGTAACTCACCAAGGCTTCGTCAGTAGCACCTCCCAAACCTACGACCTCTGCCACCTTGAAGGATAAGGGCAGCAGAGACGCATGCGAACACCACCACCTTTAAGTTTTCTTCCAAGTCACATTCCATCCTGACTTGGAAATATATCGTCATTCCTTCATTGTTGCTGGGTCAAAATCCTGGAACTCCCTACCTAATAGCACTGTGGGAATACCTTCACCACACGGACTGCAGCAGTTCAAGAAGGCGGCTCACCACCACCTTCTCAAAGGCAATTAGGGATGGGTAATAAATGCTTTCCTTGTCAGCGATGCCCACATCCCATGAATAAGTAAATGAAAAAGCATAAATAAGCAGTCAAATATTTCACTACTAAATGAAAATGTCTATGCATTATGACTGAAAGAGAACGGCACTTTCGATTGGCAGTTTAAATGCAGGTTACATTTGGTAATGTCTGCATTATCCAGGCTCCATTTTAGATAAGGATTCCCATCTAGCCAAATTAAATTTTTTGCCCTAAACCCTATTTTCTGTTATTTATAAGAGCTTCTCATATTTGCTGTTTATATCAATTCAGTCAATTGGTTAGTTTTCTTCTTAATTGTTGGGAGGTTGGAGATCGGGAGGGGTCGGAGATCGGGGGAGGGTGTTGGAAGGTCGGAATTGGGGTGGGGGGGAAAATTGGAGATTGGGCGGGGTGGGAGATTGGGGGGTGGGGTTGGAAGGCCGGGATTGGAGATCGGGGATGGGTCGGAAGGCCGGGATCGGTGGGCTGGGGGTGGGGGTTCGGGGGCCGGGGATCGCAAGGCTTGGGGGGGTGGGGGATCGGAGGCCTTGTGGGTGTTGGGGGGGGGGGGTGCAGTCGGAGGCCTTGTGGGGGAGATCGGAGGCTTCGGGGGCTGGGGTGGGGGAGTTCGGGGGGAGATCGGAAGGGTCTGATCGCGGGTTTGGGTGAGGCAAGGACACTGGTTCCAGCAGGTATGGGGAAATGCACTTACCTCCTGGATCCAGCAGTCCTTGCCTCCCTTTAGCTGCCAGGTTCCCCGAGGCCTGGGAAACTCGTCTACCCAGAGTTAATTTTAAAATGGAGATTCAAAATAAGTCACACAGCCTCATTAAAGTATTTGAAGAGCCAACCTGCATCCTGTCCTGCCTCCATTAAAATCGGAAGTGGGCAAGTTGCAGGCGGGTTGGGGTCGGAATTCAGATTTCTGCCACTTTAACCTTCCACCCGACCCAAACCCACCTGTTTTTGGGGTTATAATTCCTCCCATTGAGTTGAAATTGGTTGCGATATACCAATGGCAGTGGTCTCTACATTTTTTCCTCTGCTTTGCACCCAGGAACTAAGGCCGCTATTTTCCGAGTGGAGGTGGGTTGGAAGCGGCTTTGATGTTCGGTGGGTTCCGGTCCCACTGCCGGTTTCAGCCGCCCTGAAATTACGATTTTTGCTTAAGTGGGCTGATTAAGTCCGTCGTGCGCGCCACCCGGCCCAATCAGTGGGTTCAGGTCTGCTGCTCGCCTCTGCGGACGTCTTTCAGCCAGCTACTTTTAAGGGGCTCATGCAGCCTTGTTTTTGATCAATCCTATTCTGCTGCTTCTCGATGTGACACATCTCAAAATGACTGCTTCAAGACCAAAGGCATCTCCCAGATTTGATGATGACTCCCTCCATGCTCTTGTGGAGGGAGTGACAGGGCGTCAAGAGGTTCTGTTCCCCTCAAACGGACGGAGGAAGCCTCCTCAGCAAACCAAAGCAGCCTGGCTGCAAATTGCTGAGGGGGTGAGTGCCAGGACTTTGTGTTAACGCACCTGGGTTCAGTGCAGGAAAAGGTTCAATGACCTGCTACGCACAGCAAAAGTGAGTATAACATCACGCTTACCTTCAATCTGCTCCCCATCTCCTCTCATCACCAGCACTCTGCATTGTCAACCTTCTCCTGCACATCCCACTTTACCCATACATCCCTTGCACCCTTAACCATCCCTCTCTCTCTACGTACAGAATCACATAACTATTCGACTATGCAGCTCTCGCACTCCCCAACACTGTTATGCAATGACAACAACTAACAACGCACAGGGAGGGCCCTTGGTATTGGCACTTCACTCCATCTTTGTCTCCCTCTAAGCATCTATGCTATGGATTCTCTACACACACTCCAACATTCTCACTCAAACTCCACTTGTGTCCCTCATTGCAGGAAAAGAGAGCCCACAATAAGAGGGAGAGGGTCAGGACAGGAGGAGGGCCACCTTTGATTGCCCACTTGACCACCGCTGAGGAGGTTGCTCTCAACATCATCGGAGGTGCTGAGGATCTGGAAGTGGGGGACTTTCAGACGGGCACAGTAGAGCAAGCTGGTGACAGAATAGATTTGCAGCCCTTTCATTTAGATTGCATGAGTGACTGATATGGCATCTGATGTTCATACAGATTGAGTTCTGATCATCTGCATAATTCGATGTGCCTGCTACATTAATATCTCAAGGCTAACTCGTGCCTTTACTCCCCCACAGGACCATCGAGAGCCCTCATCCCCACTGTCCAGGAGGAAGAGCCGGATGGCTCCTCAGAGGAAGCTACAACCTCTGAGGGCGCAGCGTCAGCAGAATTGAGCGCACCCAGCACCAGCGCAGATACGCACACCTCGGTGGGTCATTCGCGAGATAGATTGGTGTGGTCACCTGGTGTATCACAGCTCACAAGTGAGTATCAGCAAATGGTGGAGACAGGGACAGCAGTGGGGAGTCCTCGTTGGAGGCCACAGGTCACTCCTAGCTCTGCTCAGCTGCATGTGGACCCTGTGCCTCTGGGGCCATCCAGAAAGAGAGCGGTGCTGGAACTTCAGCAACACGTGCAGGAGTTTCTGACAGGTTTTGCATCCACGGTAACTGCGAGTGTGCAGAGAATGGAGGAGTCCATCTCAAACATAAGCGATGCCATGGTGGAGGCAATGGCGCATGAACGTGCCACCATGGAGAGGGTGGCAACCTCCTTGGAGGACTTAACTCGCCAGACTCAACAGAGCATGGTGACCCTTCTAAATAGATGGTCTGCTATGGAGGATAGATGGGCAGCTATTGAGGAGAGACACCAGAGGTACATGGACGTCCCCATTATAAGGAGTGTCAGTACAGAGACGGGTCCTCATGGCTCCACTGATGTGCAGCAAGGTGCTCTCCAGCTACTTGCTAGCAGTGAAGTGCGGCCGACCCATGAGAGGGATGTTGGTGGTCGACAACAAGGAAGTGTGGACTCCTCTCCAAGCGCTCACACTCCCATGCCACCGCGGAGCCCTCGGTCAGAGCCCCAGATTCCTCACCCAACTGAGATGGCCGTCACAGCCCCTGCACAGCCGCAGGAGGAGCAGACTGTTGCCAAGCCCTCCCAGGCTCCAAAACCCAGAGGACGCCCGGCAAAAGTGTCGAAGCAGGAGCAGCATGAAAGTGAGCAAGGTGCCTCCACATCTGCTGAAGCCACAGGGGAAGCACGCATAAGAGAAAGTTAACGCACAAGTAGGCACAAGGGTAGTCACTTGGATGTTTTGATGTAATACAAATTGTAATAAAGAAATGCGATGGCAAACATTCAAAGAGTTGGCCTATGTGTGCCCAGAACTGGAAGTGTCACAGTGAAGTGTCAGGGCGCCTTTCATCTGTAATGATGGTGGTGAGAGTGATAGGAACCCACAGTTTATTGTACAGAGGGTATATGGTGTGTTAAGAAGGTGGCAGCCACATGTGTTTGCTTTGTAAACTTAAGCAAATCTGGCATGGATTAGGGCATCCCTTGCATCACAGCCAGCAATGTGCTCACGTGCTGGTGGAACTGGCACATCCGCCTCCGCAAGATGTTCCTCCTCCTCTGAAGAGGAGGCTGTGCGCTGCGTCACTTGTTCCTCAGGCAACGCTAAGCCATGCTGCTGTGCGATGTTGTGCAGTGCACAGCAGACCACAATGATTCTGGAGACCCTGGCTGGTGAGTACTGTAGGGCTCCACCTGGTCTGTCGAGGCATCTGAATCTCATTTTGAGCAAGCCGATGGCTTGCTCGATGATGGCTCTGGTGGAAATGTGGCTCGCATTGTAGCGCTCCTCAGCTTCGTTTGATGGCCTCCTCAACGGCGTCATTAGCCACGTCTTCAGGGGATAGCCCTCATCTCCAAGTAGACATCCGGAAAGTTGGGTTGGCGGATTGAAGAGCTGAGGCTCAGTAGACTGCCGCAGGATGAACAAGTCATGGCAACTGCCAGGGAACTTGGCGCAAACATGCATAATGTTCTTCCTGTGGTTACACACCAGCTGGACGTTAAGGGAGTGGAAGCCCTTGCGGTTGACAAATACAGCTGGGTTGTGAAGGGGTGCCCTAATAGCCACATGTGTGCAGTCTACGACGCCCTGCACCCTTTGCAAGCCTGCCATATTTGCAAAGCCAACCACACGCACAGTTACACTTGCTTCATCCGTGGAGAAATGGATGTAATTGGGTGCCTTTGCAAGGAGGGCATACGTAGCCTGTGTGATGCAAGTGTGTGCGGCCGACTGGGAGATGCCGCTGATGTCTGCTGATGATCCCTGGAAGGACCCTGAAGCAAAAAATTGAGGGCGGTGGTGACTTTGACAGCCACTGGTAAGGAGTGTCCACCCACTCCTCTGGGCTCCAGATGTTGGTGCAGCATTGTGCAGATGTCAGCGACTCCCTCTCACGAAAGTCTCAACCTCCTTTGGCACTGCTGCTCAGTCATGTTGAGGAAGCTCATCCTTGGCCTGTAAACCCTGTGTTGGGGTATTTCCTGTGGCGAGGTGCAGCCCTGCACTGACGCCCACTGTCCTGTGCAGCATCAGGTGGGTGAGGAGGAGATTGGCACTCCTGTTGTTGCTGCTGCTGTTGTGCCTGGCTCTGCTGCTGCCGCGGCTGCTCTTCCTCCAGTTCTGAGGACCAGGATGAGAGGGTATAAATGGTTCCCATTCCGCTGGTATATATCTCAGTTGAGGAATAGATGTTATAAGCGCTCAGGCAATGTGGGGAGAGGGTTTTCCAAGGGGGTCACAGTGCATATGGATCTCAGGTTAACCACTTACGAGCTCAATAGACCTGCAAAAAGTGTTCCAACACCTCAAAAAACAAAGTTCTGTCATCTGAAAGTCAACCATGTTACAGGTCCGCTTTTATGCTGCAGGTGCAGCTGTCAAGAATTCACGTTGTTGCTAAACCTGGCACAATCAGCTGGCTTGTTTTGCGGATGGCATGGAACACGCTAAAAATGTCGTAAAATGGGACGAGCCTACTAAAATGGGATTATGTAGGCAGTTAACAAGCTGTTAACTGCCTAAAGTGCCTCTCCTGCTGTTTGGTGGTGGGTTTGATCGGGACTCCCAGGCCCAACACTTTGCAAAGTTGCATGGAGGCGAGTTGACGGCGGGTTGGGCACCCACCGTCAATCAAAATGAATTTAACCTCTGACCCGCCTCCAAACCCACCCTCTGAGCGCCGGCAAAATCGCGGCCTAAGTGTCTCCAAGCACAATGAAGGAGACAAATGGTGCCTTTATTTTCTAAGCTCAAGATAGACAATCTTAAATGGTCTTCCACCTCCCTCCATCTTCATAATGTTAAAATGATGACTTGTTGCACAGTCTCTTTCTTGAAAGACTTAAAATGTGCAGAAGTCTGTCTTCCCCTCCTCTTACAATCTACAGGCATCTAAAACCCATCACCTAATCTTTATTATTTGATTTACCATTCCTTTTAGTCTGCTCTTTCCAACCTTGACGATGTCCTACACGAAGCCTCAATTTGAAGTCCCCCCCAGCCTGGTGGAAACTGGATGGTGGGGCAGTTAAAATAATGGCACCAACTTACCCCCTGGGATCCCAATGTTTTCAGCAGTTGCGCAGGACGCCCACCAGAAGGCATCAGGGTCCTGGTTTAAATATGCAGATCGGGTCCCAATGATATTATTGGGACTAAACTGCAATTTTAGCCTGAGGCCTGAGCGGGGAGCACTGGTGGTTTCGACAGGCCAAAACTGCCAGGAGCTGCATCGAGGGCTAGAAGAGGCCCAGCAAGGTTTACATTTTTTTAAACTTTCCTTATGGGCCTGGAGGAGCAGGATTATTCCTCCAGGCCCCACAAGGAAACATTGGGTCTCCTTTGCCTCGGGCTAACCTCTCATTCACTTAAAATCGAGGCCTGTTGGTCTTAGCCCATAATCTAGGTTTCTTCAAAAAGAGCAAAATCCTGACAAACATCTTATTCTGAGCACAATGGTGGACTCAAATGATCAGCCAAGATCTTACAAATAGAGCTTGATAGGTTTTGTACCTGTGCAAATGAAGTTCAATATTGAATAAAAGCAAGGTACTGTAGGTCAGAAATACAAACAGGAGGTACACACATTCCATGGATGAGATAGAAATTACCACAGGGATCTGAAATCATCCTCAAGAGGTTAGTTGACTCAATGCTCACTGTGGTAAACCACTGTTGTTAGTATTGTTGTTCACCACTGTTGTTAGTACTGTTGTTCACTGTTAGTACTGTTGTTCACTCTTGCATATTGTTGTACTTGTCTGTGCATGCCTCAGCTGACTCCGCCCCTGGCTCCACCCTCATGGCTGGGTATAAAGGTCGCTGCTCGGCAGCCTCCGGCCCTTTTGGATACCAGGCAACCACAAGAGGCATGCTCTGTTCTTTGGTAATAAAAGCCTGTTTATTACTTTCTCAATCTCCAGTCTTTTGTAGCAATTGATAGTGCATCAATTTTATTACCAAAGTTAAATGTTGGCTGCGGATGCTGATCAACCGATGGCACAAAACGCTGAGCAGCAGGTGCTGCTGCGAGCCCTCAGACCAACATGCCTGGACCTAGACCCCCAAGAAGCGGGTTCGTCGCCTAAATTCGCACAATGGCTGCGTTGCTTTGAGGCGTATCTGGAAGCCTCGACCGTGACTCTTGATGAAAATAAACTGGAAATCCTGGCCTCGAAGGTGAGCCACCAAGTCTATACTTTAATCCAAGATGCGACGACCTACGCGGCGGCTATCGACCTACTGAAAGGGCAGTATGCACGCCCGGTTAACACGGTCTATGCCAGGCACCTTTTAAGATCTCGCAGACAGCAGCCCGGGGAATCAGTGGAGGCCTTCCTACGGGCACTGCGGGTACTCGGACGCGGCTGCGACTGCAGGGAAGTATCGGCCGCGGCACATGCGGAGGGACTGATACGAGACGCTTTCGTTGCGGGTCTAAGGTCCGACTACTCCCGGCAGAGGCTGCTGGAGAAGGGTGAAATAGACCTGACAAAGGCAGTGTCCCTCGTGCTCTCGCTCGACGCGGCCCACAGAAATATGGACGCTTTCTCCCCTAATCGCCCCACGCCGTGGACGCCGCAATCTTGGGCCATGGGACCGCCACCTCCGACTGCTGCAGCGATGTCCAAGGCACAAAAATGCTATTTTTGTGGCCAAGCTACACACCCTAGAGCACGCTGCCCCGCGAAGAATGCTACCTGCTCCAGCTGCGGGAAGAAAGGTCACTACGTTAGCGCCTGCAAAGGGAAGACCGCTAACGCCAGCAGCGCCGCGTGCGAACCGTGGGCGCAGCCATCTTGCCTGCCATCTTGGGCTCCCCCAGCCACGTGGGGATCGGGACCGTGGGCGCCGCCATTTTGTCCGCCATCTTGGACGCCTCCGACTTCGGTTACGGGGGACCCGGACTCCACCACCGCCTCATCGGATGACCGCATCGACGCGCTTGAACATACGCTGGCTTCCGTGACGCTGGATCAATCTCTCCCGCATCAACTGTCCAGGTCCATGATGGACATTACGGTAAACGGCCGCGCCACTACCTGCCTTTTTGACAGCGGGAGCACGGAGAGTTTTATACACCCCGACACGGTGCGCAGTTACTCTCTCCCGGTCCTGCCGACGCGTCATCGCATCTCTATGGCTTCCAAAGCCCAGTCAGCGGAAGTCGGTGGCTACTGTATGGTGACTCTTTCAGTGCGAGGTACTGAATACAAAAATTTTAAACTTCTGGTCCTGCCCGATCTCTGCGCTGCCGTCCTACTGGGGTTGGATTTTCAGTGCCACCTTAAGAGTGTCACTTTAGCGTACGGTGGACCCCTCCCCCCTCTCACGGTCTGCAGCCAGCAGTTTTTAAATCGCCCGCCGCGCGCCATTTGCAGCCTCTCCACCCTTAAAGTCTCCCCCCCCTCCTTGTTCGCTAACCTCACCCGCGACTGTAAGCCCATCGCTACCAAAAGTAGGCGTTACAGTGCCGGGGATAGGGGTTTCATTAAATCCGAGGTAGCGAGACTCCTGAAGGGAGGGATTATCGAGAGCAGCAATAGCCCATGGCGAGCACAAGTGGTGGTGGTGAAGACTGGTGGAAAACAGCGCCTAGTTATTGACTACAGCCAGACGATCAATCGCTACACCCAGTTGGATGCATACCCACTCCCCCGCATATCTGACATGGTCAATCAGATAGCACAATACAAGGTGTTCTCGACGATTGATCTGAAGTCGGCATATCACCAGCTCCCCATCAGGGCTGAGGACCGCCAGTACACAGCTTTTGAAGCTGACGGTCGGCTCTATCACTTTCTCAGAGTTCCCTTCGGCGTCACCAACGGAGTTTCTGTCTTCCAACGGGAGATGGACCGGATGGTTGACCAGAACGCGCTCCAGGCCACTTTCCCATATCTAGACAACGTCACCATCTGCGGCCACGACCAGCAGGACCACGACGTTAATCTAGGGAAATTCCTCCGGACGGCCCAGCGGCTGAATCTCACATACAACAAAGACAAATGTATGTTTCGTACTAAGCGCCTTGCTATTCTTGGCTGCGTAGTGGAGAACGGAGTCATCGGCCCAGACCCCGATAGAATGCGCCCTCTTATGGAGCTCCCCCTCCCCCACTGCCAGAAAGCACTGAAGAGATGCCTGGGGTTTTTCTCCTACTATGCTCAGTGGGTGCCCAACTATGCGGATAAAGCCCGACCCCTCATCAAGTCCGCCTCCTTCCCCCTGACAGCAGAGGCCTGTGCAGCCTTCACTCTCATAAAAAGCGATATTGCAAAGGCCACAATGCACGCTGTGGATGAGTCCCTCCCTTTTCAAGTGGAGAGCGACGCATCCGACTTTGCCCTAGCTGCAACCCTTAACCAGGCGGGGAGACCCGTGGCCTTTTTCTCAAGGACCCTCCAGGGCCCCGAGATTCGACACTCCTCTGTCGAAAAGGAGGCCCAGGCCATTGTGGAAGCCGTGCGACATTGGTGGCATTACCTGGCCGGAAAACGATTTACCCTGCTCACTGACCAGCGTTCAGTAGCTTTTATGTTTCATAATAAGCAGCGGGGCAAAATCAAGAATGACAAGATATTAAGGTGGAGAATCAAACTCTCCACCTACAATTACGATATCTTGTACCGGCCCGGGAAACTCAATGAGCCCCCAGATGCCCTATCACGTGGTACGTGCGCCAACGCGCAGGTTGATAGATTACAGACCCTCCACAATGACCTCTGCCACCCGGGGGTCACCAGGTTCTTCCATTTTATCAAATCCCGTAACCTGCCCTACTCCATCGAGGAGGTCAGGACCATGACCAGGAACTGCCAGATCTGTGCCGAGTGCAAGCCGCATTTTTATAGGCCAGACAGAGCGAGCCTGATCAAAGCCACGCGCCCCTTCGAGCGGCTGAGCATCGATTTTAAAGGGCCCCTCCCCTCCTCTGACCGCAATGTGTACTTCCTCAATATAATTGATGAGTACTCCCGTTTCCCGTTTGCCATCCCTTGCTCGGACATGACCAGTGCCACGGTCATTAAATGTCTGAATGACCTCTTCGCATTGTTCGGTTTCCCTAGCTATATCCATAGCGACAGGGGCTCATCTTTTATGAGCGCCGAACTTCGGCAGTACCTGCTCGCGAGAGGCATTGCTACAAGCAGGACCACCAGCTACAACCCCCGGGGTAACGGCCAGGTGGAAAGGGAGAATGCGACAGTCTGGAAGGCAGTCCTTTTAAACTTAAAATCTAAGGGCCTTCCGACCTCCCGCTGGCAGGAGGTCCTCCCTGCGGCGCTCCATTCCATTCAGTCGCTGCTCTGTACACCCACCAATGCCACTCCTCACGAGAGAATGTTCTCCTTCCCCAGGAAGTCCACGTCGGGGATTTCGCTACCAACATGGCTGACTTCTCCAGGTCCCGTCCTACTGCGGAAGCACGTGAGGACCCATAAGGCGGACCCCCTGGTCGAGAGGGTGAGCCTCCTCCACGCCAACCCGCAGTATGCTTACGTGGTGTACCCGGACGGGTGGGAGGACACAGTCTCCATTCGAGACCTCGCACCTGCGGGTGCTCCTGAAACACCCTCTTCGCCACCCACCGCTACTCCTGCCTACCCCCAGGACACAGTCCCCGCACGAGACCTCACACCTTCGGGTGCCTCTGAGAGACCACCATCGCTACCTCCCATTACCCATGCTCTGACCCCTGTAGACGGCATGCAGCAGCCCCAGGGTCCGCCACCTGCTGCACCTCCTCTGAACGAGACACCGGGTTCAACGTTGGATGCTGCACCATCACCGCCGCTGCTGCGACGCTCAGGACGGCTTACAAGGCCTCCTGATAGACTTCAGTACACAAATTTTTAGTGCACTTCACCCCGCCGGACTCAATTCTAAACAAGGGGTGAATGTGGTAAACCACTGTTGTTAGTATTGTTGTTCACCACTGTTGTTAGTACTGTTGTTCACTGTTAGTACTGTTGTTCACTCTTGCATATTGTTGTACTTGTCTGTGCATGCCTCAGCTGACTCCGCCCCTGGCTCCACCCTCATGGCTGGGTATAAAGGTCGCTGCTCGGCAGCCTCCGGCCCTTTTGGATACCAGGCAACCACAAGAGGCATGCTCTGTTCTTTGGTAATAAAAGCCTGTTTATTACTTTCTCAATCTCCAGTCTTTTGTAGCAATTGATAGTGCATCACTCACCGTGTCCAATCAGTGTGAAGCAGCAATAAACAAAACAGATAAGATGCTGGGTTGATTTCAAATCTTCAGGAGTTGTGCTGATACACTTCCATTCATTTGTAAATTTTATAAACTGTTTTCAAGCAACTGATTCTGTCTGCAGAAAATAGTGTGAAATTCAATGAAAGGTAAAGATCTCAACTTACTGCAAACTCTTCCAGTCCATTTCCTCAGTATGACACCTCTTGCAGCACATGCATGAACGTATGCCCCCAATGCAGCACAGATACAGTGATCAATATTCTGACAGTTGCATACGGAATCCTTACACATCTTTAAAACAAGCACAATTAAAACAAGCATTTTCTTCATTAATCTTTGCTAAATTCATGTATATTTTGCAAACTGAAATCTAGAGATAACAATGGCAGAACATAAAAACAGAAAATGCTTGAAATACTCAGCAGGTCCGGCAGCATCTGTGGAGAGAGAAACAGAGTCAACGTTTCAGGTCGATGACCCTTCGTCAGAACTGGAAAAAGCTGGAGATGGAACAGGTTTTTAAGCAAGTGCAGGGGCAGGGAAAGGGGAGAGGGGAGGAAAGAACAAAAGGGAAGGACTGTGATAAGGGCCATGTCAACCACAGTAGAGGAGAATCCTCGGTTGAGGAAAAAGGAAGACATGTTGGAAGCACTGGTATGGAAGGTGGCATTGTCAGAGCAGATGCAGCGGAGACGGAGAAACTGGAAGAATGGAATAGAGTCCTTACAGGAAGCTGGGTGGGAGGAAGTGTAGTCTAGGTAGCTGTGGGAGTCAGTGGGCTTGCAGTGAATGTTTGTCAATAGCCTATCCCCAGAAATGGAGACAGAGAAGTCGAGGAAGGGAAATGAAGAGTCAGAGATGGACCATGTGAAGGTGAGGGAAGGGTGGAAATTGGGAGCAAAGTGAATGAAATTTTCTAGTTCAAGCGGGGGCAGGAAACAGCACCGATACAGTCATTAATGTACCGGAAAAAGAGGTGAGGGATGGGACCTGAGTAGGACTGGAACAAAGAATGTTGCACATATCCCATGAAAAGGCAGGTGTAGCTGGGACCCATGTGGGTTCCCAGAGCAACACCTATAATTTGGAGGAAGTGAGTGGAGTCAAAGGAGAAGTTGTTCAATGTGAGAATAATTGGACACCAACACCCCTCCGGAACCTTCTTCCCCTTCACTTTCCTCTGACCCCATCCCTTACTCCAATCTCACTCTCTGCCGCATTTTCACTATCCCTTCTGACCTTCCCCTCTCTGACCCTGAACGATCAGTCCTTAGCAAGGGCCTGAGGTTCATCCCCTTACGCCCCCATCTCAATGAATTTCGAGCTCGGCATGATGCTAAGCTCTTTTTCCGCCACCTTCGTCTCCGTGCCCACTTCTTTGGCCAGGAGTCTTCCCCCGCACAGCTGACCCTTTCTCCCATTTTCAGAATTCTCGTTCCACCTGGACCCCTCCCTCTGGCCTCTTAACCTCTCTAGATCTTTTTATTGCAAAAGTGTGACATCGGCCATCTCAATTTCTGTGCTCCCCTCACTCACTCCAACCTACCTCCCTCTGAACTTACAGCACTCCATTCTCTCAGATCTAACCCCAACATTGTCATTAAACCTGCTGACAAGGGTGGTGCTGTTGTTGTGTGGTGAACCGACCTCTACCTAGCGGAGGCTGAACGCCAACTCTCCGACACCTCCACCTACCTCCCCCTAGACCATGACCCCACTATTCTTCTTCTTAGGCAGTCCCTCGGAACCGAGGATGACTTGCTTCCAGATTTAAAATGATGAGTCCAATGCGGGACCTAGTCTCTGTCACAGGTGGGGTAGGCGGTGGTTGAAGGGACGGGTGGGTGGGGTGCTTGGGTTGACGTGCACTCCTTGCACTGCCTGCGCTTGGCTTCTGCTTGCTCCCGCGAAGAGACTTGAGGTGTTCAGCGCCTTCCCGGATGCTTTTCCTCCACTTTGTGTGGTCTTGGGCCAGGGATTCCCAGGTGTCGGTGGGTATGTTACACTTTTTGAAGGAGGCTTTGAGGGTGTCCTTGAAGCGTTTCCTCTGCCCAGTTGTGGCTCTCTTGCCGTGCCGGAGCTCCGAACAGAGTGCTTGTTTTGGGAGTCTCGTATCGGGCATGCGGACAATGTGACCCGTCCATCAGAGCTGTGGTCAAAGCTTCAATGGTGGGGATGTTGGCCTGAGCAAGAACACTGACGTTGGTGCGTCTATCCTGCCAATGGATTTGCAGGATTTTGCGGAGGCAGCGTTGGTGGTACCTCTCCAGTGCTTTGAGCTGCCTGCTGTACATGGTCCATGTCTCTCAGGCATACAGCAGGGCGGGTATCACTGCTGCTCTGTAGACCATGAGCTTAGTGCCGGTTTTGAGGTCCTGGTCTTCAAACACTCTCTTCCTCAGGTGACCAAAGGCTGCACTGGCACACTGAAGGCGGTGTTGGACTTCGTCATCGACGTCTGCCCTTGTTGACAGGAGGCTCCCGAGGTATGGAAAGTGGTCCACGTTGTCCAAGGCCTTGACCCCACTACTGAACATCAAGTCACCGTTTCCCAGACCGTCACTGACCTCATCTCCTCTGGAGATCTTCCCTCCACGGCCGCCAACCTCATAGTTCCCAACCCCGCACAGCCCGCTTCTACCGCCTTCCTAAGATCCACAAACAGGACTGGCCTGGTAGACCCATCGTTTCAGCCTGTTCTTGGCCCACGGAACTTATCTCTTCCTATCTCAACTCTATCTTTTCTCCCCTTGTCCAGTCTCTTCCCACCTACATGCGCGACTCTTCCGACGCCCTCCGCCACTTTACCAGATTCCTGGCCCCAACCGTCTGCTTTTCAGTATGGACGTCCAATCCCTCTACAACGCCATCCCCCACCAGGATGGCCTGAGGGCGCTCCGCTTCTTCCTTGAACAGAGGCCCAACCAGTCCCCATCCACCACCACCCTCCTCTGCTTGGCTGAACTTGTTCTCACATTGAACAACTTCTCCTTTGACTCCACTCACTTCCTCCAAATTAAAGGTGTTGCTATGGGAACCTGCATGTGTCCCAGCTATGCCTGCATTTTCGTGGGATATGTGGAACATTCTTTGTTCCTGTCCTACTCAGGTCCCCTCCCTCACCTCTTTTTCTGGTGCCATTTCCGCCACCTCCAGCGTGATCCCACCACTAAACACATCTTCCCCTCACCTCCCCTGTCAGCATTCCGAGGGGACCGCTCCCTCCGCGACACCCTGGTCCACTCCTCTATCACCCCCAACACCACTTCCCCTTCATCCGGCACCTTCCCGTGCAAGCGCAGGAGATGTAACACATGCCCTTATACCTCCACCCTTCCCACTATCCAGGGCCCCAAACACTTCTTCCAGGTGAAACAGTGACTTACTTGTACTTCCTGCAATTTAGTATACTGTATTCACTGCTCACGATGTGGTCTCCTCTACATTGGGGAAACCAAACGCAGACTGGGTGGCTGCTTTGTGGAACACCTCTGTTCAGTCCGTAAGGGTGACCTCGAGCTTCCGCTCGCCTGTCACTTTAATTCTCCGCTCCACTCCCACTCAGACCTCACCGTCTTCGGCCTCTTACACTGTTCCAATGAAGCTCAGTGTAAGCTCGAGGAACAGCGCCTCATCTTTCGATTAAGCACTTTACAGCCTTCTGGACTCAATATAGAGTTCAACAATTTCAGACCGTAACTTCTGCCACTATCATTTTTTTTCCATTTATTTATTTTTTCTCTCTTCCACATGGCAGCTGTCGATCATTCTACCAGAGCCATTTACACTTCATCTGGAGCCATCTCTTTTTTCTTAACTTGTCCTATTACCATCTCCTTTTGCCTTGCACCATCTCTTAATCTCTCCTGCCTTCCATCCTATCCCAGACCTTCCCTTTTGTTCTTTCCTCCCCTCCCCCCTTTCCCTGCCCCTGCACTTGCTTAAAAACCTGTTTCATCACCAGCTTTTTCCAGTTCTGACGAAGGGTCATCGACCTGAAACATTAACTCTGTTTCTCTCTCTACAGGTGCTGCCTGACCTGCTGAGTATTTCCAGCATTTTCTGATTTTATTTCAGATTTCCAGCATCCACAGTATTTTGCTTTTCTATTAATGCCAGCACATACTAGGAGTGAATAGGTCATAGCCTTTTAAAACACAAAGGAGTCGAATTCGACTATTGGGCAACCAATCAGTGGTGAAGAAGTCTCTGCGGTTTTGAGGCCCCGGCCTCATTTAAATTTTCCAGCTGAGCTGCTGGGCACCAATCAGGCGTCCCAATGCAACTCGCCAGATTGAGGCCTCAAGATCAGGCTGGGATGGCTGCCCGCAAGTTAAGTTGTGAGGGGGGTCACAATTATGGAGGGTGGGGGTCCCGGAACAGCAGCGGCCCAGATTATTTTTGTGAGCTCTCCTTCTCCTCAGGGGCCCACGAAAATAATACGACACTTACAGTGCAGGCTCTGACCAGTTACAACTTAAAATGGCAATCGAGGTCCTATTTACGTCATAGGGTCCTGATTTACATATTAAAAAGGGCCTATCGCTTGAAACAGGCGGGCGCTCTGGAGACCTCGCGGTAGGCCTCTTTCATTTTCTACCAGTTATTTTGTAGAGTTTTTGATTACTTCCATTCCATTTTTCCCCACAATCCATCCTGGTGTGGTATTCTGGGAGTCTTTTGTACCAGAATAATTACATTTACAGTAAATGTAACAGTGTGATGTGACTAACAAAGCAGGTCTAATTAGTTTGAAATAGGTTTATAATAAGTGAGTGATTTATTTTATCTCCCTTGAGTTCTTAGGAATTTTACTACTATTGCAGCTTTAGCTGGGGGGAAAATTAATTTTCAACATAGTGTCCTGAGTTTTTAGTTCAGTAAATTAACTGTCCTTATAGTTTGCCCTTTATGAGTTGCCCAAATATTTTAGCTGTTTCTGCATGATATTGTCTGCATAAAAACATTAGGGGCAGGATTTTCATTGGGCCGTGGAGGCGCGATTGGAGGCGTGTGGGGGGTTAAAATCACAAAATCGGGGGGCATGAACCAATCCCGCCCCCCAACCCACCTCCATGCCAGTTTCAAAGGAGCAGGATACCTAACTTGTGCTAGGACCCGCCTACCTGAGGTGGGAAGGGGATTAGTGCCAATTAACTGCCTGTTAACAGGTAGTTAACAGGCAGTTTTTAGCCTAATCCCTATTTTTATTCCTGAAGTGTGGGATTCCCAACGGCTCCAAACCACGCCAAGTTAGCGAGGCGGACCGTCGGGCTGAAGGGCTTGGAGGGTTTGAGATGTCCGGTGTTCAGGTGAGTGATGGGTGCATGAGTGCAGAGGTAAGTGTGTTTGGTGTGTGTAAAGTGTTTAAAGAAGTTTAATTCCTTTACTTACCTCTACAGCCTTCCTTCCTTCAGGTCTCGGGAGTCCCTTATCACATCGGCACAGAAAGCAGAATGGCCGCGAGCTGTCAAAAGTTGCAGCATTCAGCTTTCTGTTCTGGAGAGATCTCTAAATCAGCCTGAGAGGAAGGAATTAACTTAGTGTACAGATTGTCAGTGTTGACAGCTTCAAAGAGCTGTCAAACGCTGATATTTCATCTGTCAAAAAGCTCTTGACAGATGAAATGTCAATCTGTGACGTCACCTGTTGCCGGGTGGCCATTAATTGGCCTGCTGAGCCTGCTGGGCGAGCTCAACAAGGTCAATCAAATGAAAATTGAGTGGGTTGGCCACAACTCGATGGAGGCGGGACTACAATCCCAAAAGTTGTAGTCCCGCCTCCTACACGCCTCCAGTATCAAAATCCAGCCCTAGGAGTCTCAGTTAAATGCCTTTTTTTCTTGACTGGCACAATTCCTCATTTTATAAAAAAACATTCTCATTGAGTTTTAAGCAAATGGAAGTTTTATATTTGTAAATATATATATATTGTACATATCTATTACTAATCAAATATTTTTTTAATCCTGACTAAAAGCTTAATAATCATCCCATGAAGCATTTTTGATAATTGTATGACTAGATGATTTAATAGTGGTCCTAGCTCTAATAGACCAATAATTATATTAATGTGACTGAAGGAATATTGCCCCTTATACAATGAATGCTTGATTTTTTAAATTTTGTATATATCTTACTGCAAGTGATTTATGAAAGGATTATCAGACAGATTTTACCTTTAGTTTAATTCATGTCCCTATTAAATCTTCCACAGATGTTAAATATAGACTGCGTAACTTTTCATTTGACTTTGATTAGGAAAGGTTTCCATTTACACATGTTTGCAAAATATTCATACTTACCTCATAGTATTTGATGTAATCTACTGTAGAATGACAGTTAGCAAAAACACTATCGCGTTTTATCAGCTCGGAGCAATGTTCTTTTGCATAGTAATCTGTAATATAATTTGAAAATGTGATTGCTTATATTCAACAATTGAATACATTGCATTCAGATATTATCAGCAACTTAATTTAACACAGATATAGTGAGAATAAATTATGCCTGAGTCAATAATATTTTTGAGACGTAAATAAGGGAGAACCAGTGGATGTGGTGTATTTGGATTTTCAGAACGCCTTTGATAAAGTCCACATAAGAGGTTAGTGTGCAAAATTAAAGCACATGGGATTGGGGGTAATATACTGGCATGGATTGAAAATTGGTTAACAAACAGGAAAGAGAGAGTAAGAATAAATGGGTCTTTTTCGGGGTGGTAGGCGGTGACTAGTGGGGTACCGCAGGGATCAGTGCTTGGGCCCCAGCTATTCACAATATATATCAATGATTTGGATGAGGGAACCAAATGTAATATTTCCAAGTTTGCTGACGACACGAAACTAGGTGGGATTGGGAGTTGTGAGGAGGATGCAAAGAGGCTTCAAGGTGATTTAGACAAGTTGAGTGAGTGGGCAAATACGTGGCAGATGCAGTATAATGTGGATAAATGTGAAGTTATCCACTTCGGTAGGAAAAACAGAAAGTCAGAGTAATGGCCCAGAAATTCGGGTCCCAACGCGTGAGTACGCACGGGGTACTCACGCGAGGACCCGATGGAAGTGCCGGTTTCTTGCATGCGCGGGAAACCGGCACTTCCGTTCCTCTGAAAGAAGGGGTTCAGAGGTCGAACGCGTGCACGCGGGAGTCTGTGCGTGTGCTTTGAACTTACCCTCACGGAAAAACCTGTAAAAAAAAAGTAAGTCTTTAGATTTTAGAAATGTAAAAACCAGGCGTAAGGCCTGCATTTTAAAAGGTAAGTGGTCAATTAATTAAAATTAAAACATTTTTTCCACAGCTTTATTATTTTTAAATACTTTAAAGCAAGGTAAGTTTATTTTTAGCCCCTTTTTTTATAAAAAAATGTTTTCAAAAATTTAAATTATTGTTTAAAATAGTTATTTAATGTAATTTATAGTTTATTTAAAAAGTGTGATGATTTTTAACAATTTATTTGAAGATTTACTACTATTTTGGTGCCGGAGTACTCATAAGTTTAGACAGGTCTTCCTGTCAATCTTATGAGTGGGCATTTCCCTCCTCCGATTGGCTGCCCATGGCTCACGTGATCCCAGGGGACGCATCGCACTAGCTACGCCCCTGGGACACGCAAGCACAGTGCGCCGGCAGCTGGGCCAGGCCCCGGAGCGGAATTCCACGGGAGCCCAGAGCTCAACTGCCGGCGCGCAAGGTAAGTGCAGGTCGGGGGCTTGCACCCACGGGAAGCCCCCGACCCGAATTTCTGGGCCATTATTTAAATGGTGATAGATTGGGAAATGTTGATGTACCAAGGGACCTGGGTGTCTTTGTATAGCAGTCACTGAAAGCAAACATGCAGGTGCAGCAAGCAGTTAGGAAGGCAAATGGTATGTTGGCCTTCATTGTAAGAGCATTTGAGTACAGGAGCAAGGATGTCTTACTACAGTTATACAGGGCCTTGGTGAGACCACACCTGGAGTACTGTGTGCAGTTTTGGTCTCCTTACCTAGGAAAGGATATACTTGCCATAGAGGGAGTGCAGCAAATGTTCACTAGACTGATTCCTGGGATGGCAGGACTGTTGTATGAGGAGAGATTGGGTCGACTAAGCCTGTATTCGCTAGAGTTTAGAAGAATGAGAGGGGATCTCATTGAAACGTATAAAATTCGGACAGGGCTGGACAGACTGGATGCAGGGAGGATGCTTCCCCTGGCTGGGGGTCTAGAATAAGGGGTCACAGTCTCATGATACGGGGTAGGACATTTAGGACTGAGATGAGGAGAAATTTCTTCACTCAGAGGGTGGTGAACCTGTGGAGTTCTCTACCACAGAAGGTTGTGGAGGCCAAGTCAATGAATATACTTAAGAAGGAGATAGATAGATTTCTAGACACAAAGTGGATAAATGCGAGGTTATCCACTTCGGTGGCAAAAACAGGAAGACAGATTATTATCTGAATGGCAATAGATTGGGAAAAGGGGAAGTGCAACGAGACCTGGGTGTCCTTGTGCACCAGTCACTGAAGGTAAGCATGCAGGTGCAGCAGGCGGTTAAGAAGGCAAATGGTATGTTGGCCTTCATAGCGAAAGGATTCGAGTACAGGAGCAAGGATGTCTTGCTGCAATAACAACAGAAAATGCTGGAAATACTCAGCAAGCCAGGCAGCATCCGTGGAGAGAGAAATAGAGTTAACGTTTCAGGTCTGGGACCCTTCATCAGAACTGGAAAAAGCTGGAGATGCAACAGATGTAACAGCAGGTGCAGAGACGGGGGGGTGGTGGCGGCGGCGGTTAGGAGGGGAGGAAGGAATTGAAAGAACATCCTGTACTTTTGTAAGAGGCAGGAAAGATAAAATGTTGCAAATGGGAGTGGCAAAAATCATACTGCATGAAAAATGGGGGCAGGGATAATTATCTGAAATTGTTGTACTCAATGTTGAGTCCGGCAGGCTGTAAAGTGCCTAATCGAAAGATGTCTTGCTGCAGTTGTACAGGGCCTTGGTGAGACCACACCTTGAGTATTGTGTGCAGTTTTGGTCACCTTATCTGAGGAAGGATGTTCTTGCCATGGAGGGAGTGCAGCGAAGATTCACCAGACTGATACCTGGGATAGCAGGAATGACGTATGAGGAGAGATTGGGTCGATTAAGCTTATATTTGCTAGAGTTTAGAAGAATGAGAGGGGATCTCATTGAAACTTATAAAATTCTAACAGGACTAGACAAACTAGATGCAGGAAGGATGTTCCCGATGGCGGGGAGTCCAGAACCAGGTGTCACAGTCTAAGGATAAGGGGTAAACCATTTAGGACAGAGATGAGGAGGAATTTCTTCACCCAGAGTGGTGAACCTGTGGAATTCTCTACCACACAAGGCAGTTGAGGCCAATTCATTAAATATATTCAAGAAGGAGTTAGATATATTTCTTAAGGCTAAAGGGATCAAGGGATATGGTGAGAAAGCAGGGACAGGGTACTGAATTTGGATGATCAGCCATGATCTCATTAAATGGCGGAACAGGCTCGAGGGGCCGAATGGCCTACTCCTGCTCCTATCATCTATGTTTCTACAAGGGCATCAAGGGGTATGGGGAGAGAGCGCGGGAATATGGTATTGAGATAGAGAATCAGCCATGATCATAGTGAATGGCGGAGCAGGCTTGAAGGGCCGAATGGCCTACTCCTGCTCCTATTTTTCTATGTTTCTATGTTCGACACTGTAACTGAAGGATTTGGGCCCAAAATTCCTCCTTTGACTACAAATGAGAAAAAAGCATGTTTTCTCCAATGTTATTCAAATGCCAATGGCTGTTCTGGAACGTGTTGCTTTCAAACATTTGTTGTGTGAGAAAAGAATTTAATCAGAAAAATGAAAACTGAATTAGTCAATCACAATAGAAAAATGCAGTCATTCAGCTTCAGAGGGCACCATTGTTGGGAGAAAATATCTGAAAACAAGCTGAGCAAAAGCGGTCAATGCTGTTAAGCACAATAATGGAGCAGCTTTAGGCACTGCTCCTCACCTATGCCAGTGTAGCTGACTCTACTGTAGTGCATCTGCTGCCTGGAGCGGTACCTGCTCTGAGTTATGTGCCTGCTTATATCCTCTGTGCTCCTAGGCCCCCCTCTCTTGCTACAATGCAATAAAGCTGTCAATGCCTGCTGGACCCAAGGTCCTGGACAGAAAACGCCTCTCACTGCTGTGGTAATACTTTTACATCTTCCCTTTAGTTAAACTCACCAGCTGAGTCTGACATAAAGTAAAGTAATTCAGCAAATCATTTTATAAGCTAAATGAGCCAATTTGTCTCACTCTTCACTTGTGTGTTTTTTAAAAGTTTTTTCCAGTGTTTGGAATGCTCAGAACAGTGCAAAACATGGATCGATTGTCCTTCCAAGGTTAGTTCATTATCATAATTATGCACAGCTTCAGATACAGTTTTGGGCATGTAGAGGGAGTGCACCAAAGGTGGGAATGGAAAATTGCAGGTTGGTGAAATTGAAAGCGATACACGTTAAAGGGAAGGGATAGAATAAGGTGAGAAAAATCCTTACAGACATGGGAAAGGCTCAGAAGGCACTTCAACCCACTGGCAGCCTTTCCCATGTCTGAAGGGGAAGAGGCAAAGACATGTGACAGGCAAAAAATGAAAGGAAAAGAAACTCAAGATGCAGATACAAGTTGCAGGAAAGCAGTGCAGCCCAGCACCCGACTCCCTGTTTGATGGGCGTAGAAGTGGAGGTGGCGCTGCATGAGATGGTTAGAAGGACATTAGCGCATTCTCTGTGCTGCTCCGCTGCATCATCTCGATAGGACAGCCTTGCAGTGTGTCTTGCAAGAACATGGAGTCAAATATCAGGCCAGAGCTGACTGTTATCGTTACTGTCACTGGATGTGCCTGCCCTTTGCTGCATGGTGACCTCAGGTGTACTTGCAGCAGGTGGTAGACCCATTACATCAGGCTCTCCAATAACCTGTGAAGGTTGCTGCCACCATGACATACTGCAAAGTGGGTGCTCATGAGGAAACGTTGATCAGGCCTATCTTAGTGGTGCCAAAAGCAACGGGCCCAGATTCCTTCAGAAATAGGAGCCTCCGCACGCACTAATCAATTTCCAAAGTGAGGTAGGTTCACCTGTCCGCAGTGGGTTTTAGTCAATAGACACCGAACACCTTATGTGCAGCCTGATCTGTTTGGCACACCTTAGTTGGTCCTCCCCTTCTTCCAAACACCTTAAGCAGGGGATTTCCTATTGGGGAATGCATTGGTGCTAGTCACAGTGCAGAGGGAGGGGTGGGACAATTGGCACAAAGCCTCAAGAGAATCTATGTGCCAGACGGAAAAAAAAACAAAAGAAAAATTTGTCAAGAAATGGCTTTAAAGCGGCAGAATCAATTTATTTACTGTACGCTTGAAATCAACTACTGCTCACAACTGATTCCCTAGCAACCCTGGATGCCTATTTCACATGGTGCCATTTGGAACAAATGTCCTGTCTGCAGAATATCCCCACCAGCATTTTTTTTTAAATAGCCCTCTCCTGCTAAACATGGGAGTCCCATTTTCAATAAGGCATCAAATGACATGCTAGGGAGCCAGTAACCATAAGCTTTCATGTGTTGCCTCACCGCATCTTCCTCCGATGGCCATTCCGCCACTTTTACCACCATAGTTGGCCCTAAAATATTTCTATCATAATGGGAGAAGACAGCTTAGTGGAAATTAAATACTCATCAGCCATAATCTAATTGAATGGCGGAACAGACTCGATGGGCTGAATGGCCTACTCTTATTCCTATCTTCACAGCTGACCAGGAATAAAACTGTTGAGAATGGGCAGCAATGTATTTAGCACGAATGGCAATCCATCACTGCTGACACAGAGTGAGATCCAGGCCACTTACACACACTTTGTTGATCTTTTCCTCCCATAAAGGACTGATTGAGAATAAGGTGTTCTATTTTACAGTTAGGGTGGCATTTGCATGTTAGCAAAGATTAACAAGATATTTCTCATGATTTCATTAGAAATATACTGTAAAACAATTCTGCCCCAGTGGAAAATTCTTGCCAGAATTTGATCCTGTAGATGAAGCACTCGTGCCAGCAGAATGATCCAAGTCAACGGGGAAGGGATGTTAGGATAATGGTCTGTGACACAACCACACACTTACAAAACAAAATGAAACTACAATAACAGATCAGGTCCGAAACAGAGCATTACCTTTTTCTGAACTAACGCAAGTGGGAATTTCCGTTTCAGGAGGGCTGCATTTAAGGTCAGCTCGCCACGAGTGAGCAAAATTCACCTGCGATTGTTCCACCACATTTTGCCCAGACAAGAAGTCATCAGCGGCATTGCCATTAAAGTTGCCACATAAGCCTAGGAAATAAACAATTGCAAAACATCACAAAAATCTAATGTTTTGATTTGATTGAGCAGTTGTTTTAACAAGGCCAGATCATCAAATCATAGTCCAGTTTCTTTGAACAATTTTACAGACTTTGTTCCTCAGACAGTATTGAACAAAATGTGACATTAAGTATTTTATCACACTGATTGTTTTAATATTTGGCAGTGCCTCATGTCTAAACCATCCCTGTTATAGCCAATATCTGATGTACAATTGCCTTCAATTTCATTTCTATTATTAGTCCCTTTCTAAAATCACCGCTCCATCTCCAAACTCCCTTTCCTCTTCAAAGTCCTTGAACCATTGTCGTCCCCCAAATTCGTGCCCCCCATAATTCCATGTTTGAATTAGGCTCCTGTCCCTGCCACAGAGCTGAATTGGGCCCAACCAACGTCACAAATCACACCCTTTGTGACTGTGACTGTAGCGCATTTTACCTCCTTGTCCTCCTCAACCTCTCTGCAACCTGTGACATGCTTGGCCGCACCATCCTCATACAACGTCTCTGCTCCATTGTCCAGCTCAGTGGGATTGATCTCTGTTGGTTCCACTTTTACCTATCCGAGCATAGCTAGAGCATCTCCAGCAATAGATTCACTTCCTGCCCCTTCACCATTGCCTCTAATCACCCAAGGATCTATCCTTGGCCCCGCTCCACATTCTCATCTACATGCTGCCCCTTGGCGGCATCATCCAGACATGGGGTCAGCTTCTAAATGTATGTCAAACTTTACCTCTCCAACACCTCTCTTGACCCTCGCCTGACTCTGTGTTGTCAGACTGCTTGTCCAAAACCCAATCTACGAAGACCAAAGCCCATCATCTGTGGCCAATCCTTGTCAGCAGTTCTGCACCTGTCCCTGGCCATTGTATCAGGCTGCACCAGACTGTTCACAACTTTGGCATCCTCTTTGACCCGGAGCTGAGTTTCCAAACACCTACTTGCACCTCCATAACATCTCCCAGTCCACTTCTACCTCAACCCATCTGGTGCTGAAACCCTCGTCCGTGCCATTATGACCTCCACCCTCTGAAAACTTCAGCTCATTCTGAACACTGCTGCCCATATCCTATCCTGGATGGGTTTCCTCCCACTCACCCATGTCAATGACCTTAAGCGGAGCAAGGATGTCTAAGCTAAGGTCGTCCTGAATAGATTGTGACATTGATTAATTGCCCAGTAATATATGTTAAATGTTTCTTGCACTTGGGCCATTGCTTTTCCTCAGTCACTATGTCTGTTAGCAACCAACAGCTTGACTGGCTTTTGTTGATGTGCTTCAAGGATGGACATCACAGATACTGTCTACCACAAATGTAGCAAAGCCAAGGTCTTAGAATGCAGCAGCAGAAGGGTTTCTTTAACTATTTTATACAATACATAAAGACCTGTGGACAAAATCACTCAATTTTTGTCACAACAACTTACCTTGAAACTGCTATTGTGGGGTATACAGTTAATGGCCTAGAAATTCAGTTGGCTGCACCACCCATTAGCACCTTAAGAGGGCGCTAAGTGGGTCGCAAGCCACTGGCCACGCCTCCCACTAAATTCAGCAGGACGCTAGTGGTGGCGCTAGCTGTTAGCGCTGCGCCGCTACCGATGATGTCATCAGTGTGCGCAGCGCCCCGCTGACGCCCCGGCCGCGATATTTGGAAGCGCCCCCTGATTTACCACCGGACGCTATGTGCAACCGGTTCAGGGTGGCGTACCTGCGGCGGTAGAGGCGCAAATTAAAAGAGAGGTGCGGGGCGGCCATTTTTGTTGTTGGCCGCCTGCCAGTACCTCTCTGCGCTCCCGTCCCCGGCCTTCTGACCACCCCCCTCCCCCCGCGTCGTGCCGGCTGTGTTCCAAGAGCCCGGCACTTCTCCTCGCTGCTGGGCTCTTTTGCCGGCACTCGCGATCCTCGGGGGCCCAGCTGGGCCCCAGATCGCGCTGAACAAGGCCCCTCCCCTTTAAGAAGGGGAGGAAGGCCTGCAGTACCGCAGCGCGACGTGCCGCAGCGTGTGGAGCTGCGGCACGTTGCGCAATGATATTCAGTCGCAGCGCCCCAAGAGGGATGCGGGGCGCCTCCAGTAGCGCCGCGCTTCCCTTTGGGGCGCTCCAACTGAATTTCCGGCGGGCGGCCGCGAATGCTTCCGGGGCGCTACTTTTAGCGCCCTGGCGAGGCTGGCGCCCCAAACGGGGCTATAGTCAATTTCTAGGCCAATGAGTTTAAATGTTGTCTGCAGCCAAGTAATTATTTAGCCATACCTTTTACACTTCCTTTTTTATCTTCCAGCAGTGAAATGTAAAGCTGCATAGTGGGAGATGTCTGCACTTGCATTGTCAGCCCAACTGTTGTTGCAAATTGAATGAAGTGTGAAGACTGTTGAAATATTGTTATTCCATCTGTGCAATAAAAAACTCTAGTTTAATTTAAGATTGAACAATGTTAGTTTTTTGTTTAAGAGGAGAAATTAATTTTCTTCAATTTTGTTTTTACCCTGTTTTAGAGGAAGTGTAATTTCTTCTCCACCAGAATGAACATCACCATTGTTATTGAATTCATATGTGGTCTATAAGGAAAAAGATTAAGTTTTCTAGGATCATTCAAACAAGTAATATACAGCACTAAAAAAACCCATAAATTCTTACCTCATCCTGAGAATATATAACACGTTGTAAGCATATCTGTTTCACTGCCTTTTGACATATATGCATCTCAACCTTTACTGACCAGTTTCCTCCCTGTGGGGTTTTAAAAAAAGTTGGACTTTAAAATATAAAGCTTAAAATTCTGCCAAACAAGGATGGATATCATAGATACTGTCTACCACAAATGTAGCAAAAAATCTCACATACAATAACTGCATAGTATGAGCAATCTCCTCTCAAATTATAATATTTCCCATCAAATGTTGTAATATGTGTTCCTTCTTCTATTTTGCAACTTCTGGGACAGCTACGATGAGAGCACGCCCATAGTCCACTGTTACAAACACTAAAAAAGAAGAGACCAATGTTTTTAGTGAAATATTTGACAACACAGTTGATGAATGTTCTAGTGTGAGCTGAATTAGGAGCCATTACCATGTCTGGCAGGATGTCTGTCTGCTCTCTCCAACTTCATAAATCTTTCCACTGTATTCACAAGGACATTTTGATTTTTCGATGCATTTGTTGGTGCGTCTTATGTTATCAAGAACAGTGCCTGACGTAGAACAGAATAAATCTATATGTACATTGATTCATAACCAAGGCAAAGTTCAATGTTTTCATTTATAATTGTAGCACTGATAGTGATATTCTTGTTCTGGTACAGTCTCTTCCCTTGAACTGGGATTTTGGTGTTGGGTTTAGGCTGGGATTTTCAGATTTAGCTGATGAAGGACATTTCCAGTTTTAGAAGGTCAGTTGTTACTGATGAGTAATAGACTATTGTAGGCCCCTAGAGCCATGCTTGATTACCTTAGGGACTCAGAGAGGAATTTCCCAGAGTTTTTCCTAAATTGGCCACAGGTTGTTTCTCTGGTTATTTGGCTCCCCAGGAGATTGCATGGTTGAGGGCGAGTAAAGGGTGTGTGTGATTCCGCCACATTTGGATGGACAGACTCAATTTGCCAGATGGCCTGATCCGGTCCTTTTCATTTGAAAACTAATTGGGCCCCTTGGTTCTGTCAGACAGATTCATGAAATGAACTTCCTGGCTCAACAGATGTTTAACTTATCAATGTTTGGAAAACTACTGTGGAACTTTTAACTCACATGATCAGGTGCTGCCAATCAACTATACATATGCAAACATTGCAGCAATGATTGGAGGCTAAAGTGTGCTTTTTAATTTTAGTGTAACCAGTTACATTTCACTCTTTAGCTGGTAACATTCACAAGCAGACTTACTGTTCGCAAAATAATTGATTTACATTAAGGCAGTTGGGTGTTTACCAAACTTTTCCTCTCTGGTCGAACATGTGGACTATATCTGGGTAATGGCACTACTTAACTTTAATGTGGAAATGGCTCGAGCGTAACACAAACAGCAAGTTACATTTTCAGCTGCATCCCAGCACCTTCAGCACAGGAGGGGAGCAAAACATTTTTTATTTGTTCTTGGGATGTGGGCATCGCTGGCAAGGCCAGCATTTATTACCCATCCCTAATTGCTCTTGAGAAGGTGGTGGTGAGCCGCCTTCTTGAACTGCTGCAGTCGGTGTGGTGAAGGTACTCCCACAGTGCTGTTAGGGCGGGAGTTCTAGGATTTTGACCCAGCGACGATGAAGGAACGGCGATATATTTCAAAGTCAGGATGCTGTGTAGCTTGGAGAGGAACTTGCAGGTGATGGTGCTCCCATGCCTTTTCCTTCTAGGTGGCAGAGGTCGCAGGTTTGGGAGGTGCTGTCAAAGAAGCCTTGGCAAGTTGCTGCAGTGCATCTTGTAGATGGTACACACTGCAGCCACGGTGCGCCGGTGGTGGAGGGAGTGAATGTTTAAGGTGGTGGATAGGGTGCCAATCAAGTGGGCTGTTTTGTCCTAGATGGTGTCGAGCTTCTTGAGTGTTGCTGGAGCTGCACTCATCCAGGCAAGTGGAGAGTATTCCACCACACTCCTGACTTGTGCCTTGTAGATGGTGGACAATCTTTGGGGAGCTTTGAGACACTCGCCGCAGAATAGCCAGCCTCTGACCTGCTCTTGTAGCCACAGTATTTATGTAGCTGGTCCAGTTCAGTTTCTGGTCAATGGTAACCCCCAGGATGTTGATGGTGGGGGATTCGGCGATGGCAATGTCATTGAATGTCAAGGGGTGGTGGTTAGATTCTCTCTTGCTGGAGATAGTCATTGACTAGCACTTGTGTGGCATGAATGTTACTTGCCACTTATCAGCCCAAGCCTGAATGTTGTCCAGGTATTGCTGCATGCGGGCATGGACAACTTCATTATCTGGGGAGTTGCGAATGGAACTGAACACTGTGCAATCATCAGCGAACATCCCCACATCTGACCTTATGATGGGGGGAAGGTCATTGATGAAGCAGCTGAATATAGTTGGGCCTAGGACACTGCCCTGCAGCGATGTCCTGGGGCTAAGAGGATTGGCCTCCAACCACAAACATCTTCTTTTGTGCTAGGTATGACTCTAGCCAGTGAAGCATATTCCCCGATTCCCATTGATTTCAACTTTACTAGGGCTCCTTGATGCCAATCTCAGTCAAATGCTGCCTTAATGTCAAGGGCAGTCAGCCTCTGGAATTCAGCTCTTTTGTCCATGTTTGGGCCAAGGCTGTAATGAGGTCTGGAGCCGAGTGGTCTTAGCAGAACCCAAACTGAGCATCAGTGAGCAGGTTATTCGTGAGCAAGTGCCACTTGATAGCACTGTCGATGACACCTTCCATCACTTTGCTGATGATTGACAATAGACTGATGGGTTGGTAATTGGCCAAATTGGATTTGTCCTGCTTTTTGCAGACAGGACAGACCTGGGCAGTTTTCCACTTTGTTTTTTAGATGACAATGTTGTAGCTGTACTGGAACATCTTGGCTAAAGGCACGGCTAGTTCTGGAATGCAAATCTTCAGCACGTCAGCCAGGATGTTGTCGGCTGTTTCTTGACATCATTGGAGTGAATCGAATTGGCTGAAGACTGGCTTCTGTGATGGTGGGGACCTCAGGAGGAGGCCGAGATGAATCATCCACTCAGCACTTCTGGCTGCAGATGGTGGTAAACGCTTTAGCCTTGTCTTTTGCACTCGCGTGCTACGCTCCGCCATCATTGAGGATGGAGATATTCATGCAATCTCCTCCTCCCATTAGTTGTTTAATTGTCCACCGCCATTCACGATTCGATCTGGCAGGACTGCAGAGCTTTGATCTGATCCATTGATTATGCGATCGCTTAGCTCTCTTTATAGAAGGTTGCTTTCGCTGCTTAGCATGCATGCTGTCCTGTGATGCATCTTCCCCAGGTTGGCAACTCTTTTTTAGGTATGCCTGGTGCTGCTCCTGGCATGCTTTTCTACACTACTTATTGAACCAGGTTTGGTTCTCTGGCTTGATGGTAATGGTAGAGTGAGGGATATGCCAGGCCGTGAGGTTACAGTTTGTGGTGGTGTACAATTCTGCTGCTGCTGCTGCTGGCCCACAGCGCCTGAGGTATGCCCAGTTTTGAGCTGCTAGATCTGTTTTGAATCTATCCCATTTAATACGGTGGTAGTGCCACACAACGCAATGGAGGGTGTCCTCAGTGTGAAGATAGGTCTTCATCTCCACAAGTGCTGTGCGGTGGTCACTGCTACCATTGCTGTCATGGACAGATTCATTTGCGACAGGTAGATTGGTGAGGACGAGGAAAAGTAGGTTATTCCCTCGTGCTGATTCTCTCACCACCTGCTGCTGAGTCTGGCAGCTATGTCCTTCAGGACTCTGCCAGCTTGGTCAGTAGCGGATCTACCGATCTTGGTGATGGACATTGACGTCCCCTACCCAGAGTACATTCTGTGCCCTGGCAACCCTCAGTGCTTCTTCGAAGTGGTGTTCAACATGAAGGAGTACTGGTTCATCAGCTGAGGGAGGGCAGTAGGTGGTAATCAACAGGGGGTTTCCTTGCCCATGCTTGACCTGAAGCCACGAGACTTCATGGGATCCGGAGTCAATGTTGCGGACTCCCAGCGCCACTCCCTCCCAACTTTATACCACTGTACGCAACCTCTGGTGGCTCTGTCCCGCTGGTGGGACAGGACATACCCAGGGATGATGATGGAGGAGTCTGGGACATTGGCTGAAAGGTATGATTCTGTGAGTATGACTATGTCAGGCTGTGTGACAGCTCTCCCAATTTTGAGACAAATCCCAGTTAGTGAGGAGGACTTTGCAGGGTTAACTGGGCTGGGTGTCCCATTGTCGTGTCCGAAGTCAGTGCGAGGTCGATGCCGGGTGGTCGTCCGGTTATGTTCTTATTATTGTTTTCTGTAGCGGTTTGTTACAACTGAGTGGCTTGTTGGCCATTTCAGAGGGCAATTAAGAGTCAACCACATTGCTGTGGGTCTGGAGTCACATATAGACCAGACCAGGTAAGGACGGCAGAGTTCCTTCCCTAAAGGACACTAGTGAACCAGATGGGTTTTTACGACAATCCGATAGTTTCATGGTCAATGTAGGGAGAGTGAAAAGTGTGCTGCATATTTCCACAAATTATTAGTCGTGTTAGAACAGGCAATCACTAGGAGTCCACTGCTTTGATTTTAACATAGCAATATTAAATTTGAGTTCTTTTCCCATAAAATGTTGTTCTCGCAGATTGGAGACAATCTAATATTCTCATTCGATCGCTAAATGACTTTATTGAATGTTTCAAACCATTTACAACTTTGTATTAGTGGACACGCTGTGCTGCGATACAAGGGGCCATTACTGTTAGAACCGTGTATCTTAATGTTGTGTTCTTCAATAATCAGACAACAGACTGTAGGAACGATTCAACAGGTGTTTACTGAATGAGAGTTACTCTAGAACTAACTGTACAGATCACTACTCAGGGTTTATATACAGGTGTGGTCACTGCCGGTACCACAGTATACAGGAGCTGTAAAAAGTAGTTCTCCCCTTAAAGGTACATACATTACAATTCCTCCCCTTTTAGATTAACAGTACCATAACACTCATTTAACAATTAAATATCAAACTAATTACAATTAACACTTTTAACATGCAACATTAGCTGAAAATAGTCTATTTATAAATTCAGTCTTTGGGGAGGCTTCCTGATCCTTTCTGGATAGCGCCTTTCCCGAGTGTCTTGCAGCACGGTGGCATAGTGGTTAGCACTGTTGCCTCACAGCGCCAGGGACCCGGGTTCGAATCCGGCCTCGGGTGACTGTCTGTGTGGAGTTTGCACATTCTCACCGTGTTTGCGTGGGTTTCCTCCGGGTGCTCCGGTTTCCTCCCACAGTCCAAAGATGTGCGGGTTAGGTTGATTGGCTGTGATAAATTGACCCTTAGTGTGTTAGGGGGATTAAATACATGGGGTTACGGGGATAGGGTGGGATATGTGTCGGTGCAGGCTCAATGGGCCGAAATGGCCTCTATCTGCACTGTGGGGATTCTGTGATTGTGTGATTCTTGGTGCGGAGGCGATTCTGGCCCCCTGTCGTCGGTTGGTACATCAGCTTCCGATGCTACTGTTTCTGGGGTAGATGCTACCTGTACGTTGGGTTCATCACCAGGTACGTATGGGCGAGGCATGGGTTGACTTGTTCCTGTGACTCTAGGATCTGGTCAGCATGGCGTCTCACGATGCTCTCCCCAACGTCCACTGTGTACATTAGTGGGCCCTGCCGTGTGCATATCGTTCCTCATAGAATCATAGAATCAGAGAAAGTTACAGCACGGAAGGAGGCCATTTCGGCCCATCGTGTCCGCGCCGGCCAACAAAGAGCTATCCAGCCTACTCCCACTTCCCAGCTCTTGGTCCGTAGCCCTGCAGGTTACAGCATCCCAAGTGCACATCCAAGTACTTTTTAAATGTGGTTAGTGGTCCTGCCTCTACCACCCTTTCAGGCAGTGAGTTCCAGACCCTCACAACCCTCTGGGGGAAAGAATTTCTCCTCAAATCCCCTCTAAACCTCCGACCAATTACTTTAAATCTGTGTCCTCTGGTTATTGACCTCTCTGCTGAGGGAAATAGGTCCTTCCTATCCATTCTATCTAGGTCCCTCATAATTTTATACACCTCAATCACGTCTCCCTCAGCCTCCTCTGTTCCAAAGAAAACAGACCCAGCCTATCCAGTCTTTCCTCATAGCTGAGATTCTCTACTCCCGGCAACATCCTTGTAAATCTCCTCTGTACCCTCTCTAGTGCAATCGCATTCTTCCTGTAATGTGGTGACCAGAACTGCACGCAGTACTCTAGCCGAGGCCTAACCAGTGTTTTATACAGTTCAAGCATAACCTCCCCGCTCTTGTATTCTATGCCACAGCTAATAAAGGCAAGTCATAGAGTCATAGAGTTTTACAGCACAGAAAGAGGCCCTTCGGCCCATCGTGTCTGCGCCGCCCATCCATCCCTGTCCAGTCTAATCCCATTTTCCAGCATTTGGTCCATAGCCTTGTATGCAATGGCATTTCAAGTGCTCATCCAAATGCTTCTTGAATGTTGTGAGGGTTCCTGCCTCTACCACCCTTTCAGGCATTGAGTTCCACATTCCAACCACCCTCTGGGTGAAAAAGTTCCTCCTCAAATCCCCTCTAAATCTCCTGCCCCTTACCCTGAATCTATGCCCCCTTGTTATTGACCCCCCCACTAAGGGGAAAAGTTCCTCTTTATCTACCCTATCTATGCCCCTCATTATTTTGTACACCTCAATCAGGTCCCCCCTCAGCCTTCTCTGCTCCAAGGAAAACAACTCCAGCCTGTCCAGCCTCTCTTCATAGCTGAGGCGCTCCATCCCAGGTAACATCCTGGTGAATCTTCTCTGCACCCTCTCCAAAGCAATCACATCCTTCCTATAGTGAGGCGACCAGAACTGCACACAGTACTCCAGCTGTGGCCTCACCAGCGTTTTGTACAGCTCCATCATAACCTCCCTGCTCTTATATTCTAT
This sequence comes from Somniosus microcephalus, assembly GCF_052327205.1. NCBI lineage: Eukaryota > Metazoa > Chordata > Chondrichthyes > Squaliformes > Somniosidae > Somniosus > Somniosus microcephalus. The sequence goes on along the minus strand of NC_141003.1, from coordinate 35,821,329 downwards.
GCCTCGGCTAATGAAGGCAAGTATCCCATATGCCTTTTTAACCACCTTATCTACCTGCTCCGCTGCCTTCAGGGATCTATGTACATGTACACCAAGGTCCCTCTGACCCTCTGTACTTCCTAGGGTCCTACCACTCATTGTGTATTCCCTTGCCTTATTTGTCCGTCCAAAATGCATCACCTCGCACTTTTCAGGGTTAAATTCCATTTGCCACTTTTCCGCCCATCTGACCAACCTGTTTATATCGTCCTGTAGCCGGAGGCTTTCCTCCTCGCAATTTACCACCCCACCAATTTTCGTGTCATCTGCGAACTTACTGATCATACCTTTTACATTTTCATCCAAATCATTTATGTAGATCACAAACAATAAGGGACCCAGCACCGATCCCTGAGGTACCCCACTGGACACAGGCTTCCAGTCACAAAAGCAACCTTCGACCATCACCCTCTGCCTCCTGCCACTCAGCCAGTTTAGGATCCAATGCGCCAAGGCACCCTGGATCCCATGGGCTCTTACCTTCTTGACCAGTCTCCTATGCGGGACTTTGTCAAAAGCTTTACTGAAGTCCATGTACACCACATCCACAGCATTTCCCTCATCCACCCCACTAGTCACCCCCTCGAAAAATTCGATCAGATTTGTTAGACATGATTTACCCTTGACAAAGCCATGCTGACTATCCCCGATTAATCCTTGCCTCTCCAAGTGGAGATTAATTTTGTCCCTCAGAATTTTTTCCAATAATTTCCCCACCACAGATGTTAGACTCACTGGCCTGTAATTCCCTGGTTTATCCCTGCTACCCTTCTTGAATAATGGTACTACGTTAGCTGTTCTCCAGTCCTCTGGTACATCCCCTGTGGCCAGAGAGGTTCTGAAAATTAGTGTCAGAGCCCCTGCAATCTCCTCCCTTGCCTCCCACAGCAGCCTGGGATACATCTCGTCCGGGCCTGGGGATTTATCCACTTTTTGGCCCGCTAAAACCGCTAGCACCTCCTCCCTCTCGATGCTAATATGTTCAAGTATGTCACAGTCCCCTTGCCCGATTTCTATGTCTGCATCGTCTTTCTCCATAGTGAACACAGATGCAAAAAATTCATTTAAAACCCCGCCTACATCCTCTGGCTCTACACACAGATTGCCACTTTGGTCCCTAATGGGCTGCCATTTTTCTGTTCGGTAGTCGCGGGCCAAGACTGGTTGCCCTACATTGAAGCTCCTTGTTGGCTTCTCATGGATGTGCTGGAATTGCTTACTCTCAACATCTCTTCGTACGTTTGGTCTGAGCAAATCCAGGTGAGATCTTAACCTTCGGTTAAAGAACATCAAGGCTGGGGCCTGGTTGGTTACTGCATGTGTCGCATTCCGGTAGGCGAACAGGAATTTGTCCACCTTGTGCTGCAGCGGAATGTTGTCATTGTACATAGCCTTTATTGCCTTCTTAAAGGTTTGTACGAACCTCTCAGCCAATCCATTTGTGGCTGGGTGATACGGGGCGGATGTGTAATGCCTTACCCCATTCCTTTTCATAAATCTTCGAAACTCTTCGGACACAAACTGTGGTCCGTTATCACAGCAAATCTGCTCTGGCAAGCCGTTCCTGGCAAAAATGGTCCGTAGGACTGCAATAGTTTTCTCCGTGGTGGTGGAGGACATTTTGATCACCTCAGGTCATTTCGAGTGCGCATCCACGGCTATTAAAAACATTGAGTCCATGAATGGACCAGCAAAATCAATATGCACCCATTGCCATGGAGATGAGGGCCACTCCCATGGGTGTAGAGGGGCATGTGGTGGTGCATTTTGGACCTTCTGGCATCCTGAGCAGCTCTTTGTCAGGTCCTCGATTTGCTGATCGATCCCTGGCCACCACACATAAGCCCTAGCAAGGCTTTTCATTTTCACCCCTCCCAGATGACCTTCGTGAAGCTCATTGAGCACTCTATCCCTTAACTTGGGTGGAATTACCACTCGGGATCCACACATCAAGGTCCCCTGGCATACTGACAGCCGTTCTCTTCTGGATGAGAATGCTGGCAACAGTGAGTCGCCATGTGCTGGCCATCCCTTCATCGTCAAATCATATACCTGAGACAGTGTCGGGTCATTTCGGGTCTCCTTCTCTATACCAGCGTTAGTTACTGGCAAGCATTCAATTATAGTCGAATGAAATATTTCGACAGGATCCACTGCTGGTGCTTCCTCCGCAGTAGGCAGTGGCAGGCGTGATAGCCCATCAGCGTTTCATAGTAACATAGTAACATAGAGATAGGAACAGGAGTAGGCCATTCGGCCCTTCGAGCCTGCTCCGCCATTCAATGAGATCATGGCTGATCCTCGTCTGAGATCATAGCTGATCTTACCAGTTCAGTACCCCGTCCCCGCCTTTTCTCCGTAACCCTTAATCCCCTTAGCCTTCAGAAATATATCCAATTCTCTCTTGAAAATATTTATTGAATTAGCCTTCACAGCCCTCTGTGGCAGGGAATTCCACAGGCTCACCACTCTTTGAGTGAAGAAATTCTTCCTCATCTCTGTTTTAAATGATTTGCCCGCTATTTTTAGACTGTGGCCCCTGGTTCTGTGCTCCCTGGCCATTGGAAACATTCTCTCTGAATTCAGCCTGTCCAGGCCTGCCATAATTTTATATGTTTCGATGAGATCCCCTCTCAATCTTCTAAACTCCAGTGAGTACAAGCCCAAACTATTTAATCTCTCTTCGTAGGTCATTCCCGCCATTCCAGGTATCAGCCTGGTGAATCGCCGTTGCACTCTTTCCATGGCAAGAACATCCTTCCGCAGATGGGGCGACCAAAACTGTACACAATACTCCAGATGCGGTCTCACCAGCACCTTGTACAGCTGTAGTAAGGTATCCCTATTCCTATACTCGAACCCCCTTGATATGAAGGCCAACATACCATTTGCCTTCTTAATCGCCTGTTGCACCTGCATGCTCTCCTTCAGTGACTGGTGCACAAGAACACCCAGGTCCCTCTGCACTTCCCCATCTCCCAATCTATTGCCATTTAGATAATAATCTACCCTCCTGTTTTTACCCCCAAAGTGGATAACCTCGCATTTATCCACATTATAGTGCATCTGCCACGTATCCGCCCATTCCCCCAACCTGTCCAAATCGCACTGTAGCCTCCTGACATCCTCATCAGAGCCCACCCCTCCTCCTAGTTTAGTGTCGTCAGCGAATTTGGAAATATTGCATCCAATTCCCTGATCCAGATCATTTATATATATTGTGAACAGCTGGGGTCCCAGGACAGATCCTTGCGGCACCCCGCTGGTCACTGCCTGCCACTCTGAAAACGAGCCGTTTATTCCAACTCTCTGTTTTCTATCCGCCAGCCAGTTCTCTATCCACGTTAATACTTTGCCCCCAATCCCATGAGCCTTAATTTTGCATGACAATCTTTTGTGTGGAACCTTATCGAAGGCTTTCTGGAAGTCAAGGTACACCACATCCACTGGCTCTCCCCCATCTATTTTACCAGTTACTTCCTCAAAAAATTCCAGCAGATTAGTCAAACACGATTTACCCTTTGTAAATCCATGTTGACTCTGTCCGATCCTTTCCCCATTTGTCAAGTGCTCCGCTATTTTATCCTTAATAATGGACTCTAGCATTTTGCCCACAACCGATGTAAGGCTTACTGGTCTATAATTCCCTGCTTTCTCTCTACCCCCCTTTTTAAATATTGGGGTAACATTAGCTACCCTCCAATCCACGGGTACTGTTCCCGAGTCAATGGAGTTCCGGAAGATGATCCTTAGAGCATCTGCTATCTCCAGGGCCACCTCCTTAAGTACCCTAGGATGTAGTTTATCAGGCCCCGGGGATTTGTCGGCCTTCAGTCCCCTCAACTTACCCAACACCATATCCCTAGAGATACTAATTTCTGTCAGCTCCTCCCTCTCATTAGTCCCTATGTTTGCCGATATTCCTGGGAGGTTATTTGTGTCCTCCTTTGTGAATACAGAACCAAAGTATGAGTTTAATTGGTCTGCCATTTCCTTATTCTCCATTATATATTCTCCCGAATCGGACTGCAGGGGACCGACTTGGGATTTTACCAGTCTTTTCCTCCTGATATACCGATAAAAGCTTTTGCAGTCTGTCTTTATTTTTGCTGCAAGTTTACTTTCGTATTCTATTTTCCCCTTCCTGATTAATCCCTTTGTCCTCTTCTGCTGTATCCTGTACTGCCCCCAATCTTCCGGTCTGGTGCTTTTTTTTGCCAGTTGATATGCCCTTTTTTTTGATTTTATGCTGTCCCTAATTTCCCTCGTTATCCACGGTTGAGTCACCTTTTTAGGTTTATTTTTATGCCAAACCGGTATAAACATGTTCTGGAATTCTTCCATTCTATCTTTGAATGCTTGCCATTGTCTATCCACTGTCAATCCCCCCAGAAACACCACCCAATCAATCTTACCCAATTCCCGTCTCATACCCTCGTAATTCCCTTTATTTAAGTTCTGGACCTTAGTCTCTGATTCAATTTCCTCACTCTCCATCTCGACTGAGAGCTCGATCATATTATGATCGCTCTGACCCAAGGGGCCTCGTACAAGAAGATTGGTGATAAGTCCCTTCTCATTGCACAATACCCAGTCTAAAATGGCCTGATCTCGAGTCGGCTCCTCGACATATTGGTCCAGATAACCGTCCCGAAAACATTCCAGGAATTCCTCCTCCTCAGAATTTTTACTAATTTGGGTAGTCCAATCAATATGTAAATTAAAGTCACCCATGATGACAGCTGTGCTCTTATCGCACGCTTCTCTAATTTCCCTTTTTATGCCTTCCCTCACCTCCATATTACTATTTGGAGGCCTATATATCACACCCACTAACGTTTTTCTCCCCTTGCTATTTCTCATTTCTACCCATACAGATTCCGTTTCATCCGAGTTAATATCCTTCCTTTCCATTGCATTAATCCCCTCCTTTACCAGCAATGCTACCCCACCTCCCCTACCTTTTTGCCGATCCTTCCTAAATATTGTATATCCCTGGATGTTAAGTTCCCAGCCTTGCCCACCCTGCAGCCACGTTTCTGTAATCCCAATCAAATCATACTTGTTTACCTCTATTTCCACAACTAATTCATCCACCTTGTTCCTAATGCTTCTAGCATTAAGATACAAAGCCTTCAGGCTTGCTTTTTTCACACTCTCATTATGAATTAGTTTGGCCCTTTGTGTTTCTCTCCTTTGCTTATTGCTTCTCACCTTTCTACCATCTATTTCTGACTTCATATGACTTCCCTCTTTTCCACTACCTAGGTTCCCATCCCCCTGCCAAATTAGTTTAAATCCTCCCGAACCGTCCTAGAAAATATTACCCCGAGGACATCGGCTCCCTCACAGTTCAGGTGTAGACCGTCCCCTTGGTACAGGTCACTCCTCCCCAAGAACTGGTTCCAATGCCTCAAGAATTTAAATCCCTCTCCCTTGCACCACTGCTCAAGCCACATATTTAGCTTATCTATCTTACTCTCTCTAATCTTATTAGCTCGTGGCACTGGTAGCAATCCAGAGATTACTACCTTTGAAGTCCTACTTTTCAATTTAGCTCCTAACTCCCTAAATTCAGCTTGTAGGACCTCCTCCCTCTTTTTACCTACATCGTTGGTACCTACATGTACCACGACAACTGGCTGATCCCCCTCCCCCTTCAGAATGCTCTGCACCCGCTCCGAGACATCCTTGACCCTTGCACCAGGGAGGCAACATACCATCTTGGAGTCTCGGTCTCGGCCACAGAAACTCCTATCTATCCCCCTTACAATTGAATCCATGCTGTTTCGTGCCCTTATACACGATTTCATATTGGTGCGCCCCTAGAAAAAGGGACCATCTTTGTAGCCGTTGCGCAGTCATCACCGGAATGCCCTTCTTTGGATTAAAGATGGAGACAAGTGGTTGGTGGTCAGTCAGCAAGGTGAACTTCTGCCCGTGCAGATAGTGATTGAACTTTTTCACTCCCCACACTAGGCGGAGGGCCTCCCTGTCAATCTGGGCGTAGTTACGCTCGGCTGAGGTTAGTGATCGTGACGAAAAGGCTATTGGCCTCTCTGAGCCATCCGAGAATTTGTGCGACAGCACCGCTCCAATATCGTAGGGTGACGCATCACATACCAACCGAATTGGTAATGCCGGGTTGTAATGGGCTAATACCTCTTTCGATGTGATTAGTGTTTTGCTCTTCTGGAAAGCTCGTCTACATTCGTCACTCCACTTCCATGGCACCCCAGTTTGCAGTAGGGTGTTCAGTGGGTGTAGTATTGTAGACAAATTTGGCAAGAACTTATGGTAGTAGTTTACCAGCCCGAGGAACGACCTCAGTTGTGACACATTTTCCGGTGCTGGAGCCTTGACTACTGCCTCAATCTTCTCTGGGGACTTATGTAACCCCTCTTTATCGATAACATGGCCAGAATACGAGATCTGTTTTCTAAAAAACTCGCATTTGGGGCGGTTAGCTCAGAGCCCATGTTCCTGCAATCTAGTGAGCACCTGCTCCAGGTTGGCAAGGTGATCACTGTCATTTTCGCCCGTGACCAGGATGTCGTCCAAATAACACTGGGGTCCCTGGGATCCCTTGCAGGACTTGTTCCATTGCCCTCTGCCAAATAGTCGGAGCTGATGCTACCCTGAATACCAGCCGGTTGTATTGGTAGAGACCTTTATGGGTGTTGATTGTGAGGTATTCTTTTGATGCTCCTTCTACCTCCATTTGCAGATACGCCTGGGCCAGATCAATCTTAGTGAAGCGCTTCCCTCCAGATAGCGAGGTGAAAATATCTTCAATCTGCGGAAGTGGATATTGTACGGTGTGAAGGACCGGGTTCACTGTTACCTTAAAGACCCCACAGATGCGAACCTTCCTTGGTTCCCCAGGCGTGCTGCTCAATGACTTTTTCATCACAGGGACGATGGGTGTAGCCCACTCGCTCCAGTCTACCTTGGACAGTACACCTGAACGTTCCAGACTCTCCAGCTCTGCTTCGACGGTTGGGCGGATCGTATAACGTACCGGTCTGTCCTTAAAAAATTTTGGGCTTGCGTTTTCTTCAATTTTAATCATCGCTGTCATGCCTTTTAGTGTTCCGAGTCCTTGCTGGAACACTTCTTTCGCGTCAGTTAGGATCTTTGACAGTCGCCCAGGTGTGATGTCGTCATCCTTTTTGTCAGCCACAGTCAGTGCCTGTATGGAATGCCAATCTAGCTGTCTCTTCCGGATCCATTCACATCCTAGTAGTGGTGGTCCTCCATCTGGCAATACATATAGGTCCATTTTTGGTGTTTCCTTGCCGTTATATATAACGTTCACCCTTATTTTTCCTTTGGGGTAGACTTTTTGCCCCGTGTACGTCTTCAAGACAATCTTTGTATCTCTCAAGGGTATATGTGAGAATAGCCACTTGTAGTCCCTTCGGTTTATGACTGTTAGGGCTGATCCTGTGTCCAATTCCATTTTCAGTTGGACTCCTGCTATCTTGAGCGTGACCCAGATAGTTTGGTGATCCTCCGTTTTGATCACATTATGTAGTTTCAGACAACCCAGCTCCTTGCTTCCGGAGTCTGTATCACTCTTCTGTTCGTCTGAACTACTCTCCGTCACCTTATGTATCTTCTTGTACTTCTCCTGTGGAGATTTCTTGCTGCTGGTTTTCTTTCCCGACCTGCAGACTCTTGCTATGTGTCCTACTTTTCCACACTGTCTGCACACTTTGTCCTTGAACCAGCAATCATTCTGGTCGTGTGTTGTTCTGCCGCAGCGATAGCATTTCACTGTTCCGTATGACATTTCATTTGTGCCATATTCTTGCGGTCTCCGTTGAATCTCTGCAGCGCCCCGTGCTGCTGCTTCGTGTGATACTGCAATGCTGAAAGCCTTGTCCAGCGTAAGATCCTTTTCTGATAGAAGCCGTTTCTGGGTTCCTTCACTTTGAAGCCCACACACAAACTTGTCCCTTAAAGTATCTGCTAGTCCTGTTCCAAACTGGCAGTGTTTCGATAGCTTGCGCAGTTCCGTTAAATACTCAGCATTACTTTCATCTTTATGCTGGTTCCTTTTGTGAAACTTAAATCTTTCTGTTATCAGCAGCGGTGTGGGGTTTAAGTGGTCCTGTAGGATTGACACTATGTTTTCAAAATCCTTTTCTACTGGCTTCTCTGGGGTTACTAGGTTTCGTAGTAAGCCATACGTTTTGGCACCCATTGAATTCAATGCCAGCGCTTTCTTGTCATCTGGCACTTCATTCGCCTTGCAGTATACTTCTATGCGTTCGACATATGTCGTCCAATCTTCGACTTCATTGTCGAACACTGTGATACTGCCACTCTTTGGCATTTTTGGGTGTGGTTAGACTGGCTTAAAATGGCATCTCCCGCGCTTTCCTTTCTTCCCCGCTGCAGCTTAAAATGGCGGCTCCCGCGCTTTCCTTTCTTCCCCGCTGCCGCTTAAAATGTCGTCTCCCGCGCTGCTGCCAACGCCGCCCTCGGCGGTCCTCGTGGCAAATGGCGACGCCCTGTGGGTTTCGTGCGTTGCTCCTGCGCTGCTGCCAACGCCACTCTCTGCGGTCCTCGTGGCAATGGCAGCGCCTCGCGTTTTCCTGCGCGCCTCTCTCCCCCGTTGACGCTGCTCGGCCCTTGAACACCGGCTGCGCTCTGCTCTCTCTCGCCTCTGTCCCCTGTTGACGCCACTTGGTCCTGAACACCGGCTGCGCCCTGTGCGCTCTGCCCTCTCTCTCTCCCCCGTCGACGCTGCTCGGCCTTTTTCTGTGCCGCTCCGTCGGGCTCTAGCCCGTCGCTGTCCGGGAAGGGTTTCGCTGGAGCACCGTGACTGGAAAGCCAAGCCTGGCTCTCGACAGCCTCCCCTGCGATGCTCAAATCGCCGCTGGATGACTGGGCGGTTGCCCGTGGTCGACGCCCGTGCTTCTGGACTCGACCTTCTTCCACTGTTCTCCAGGAGCGAATCCCTGGGAGGTGATGCAGAGTTGCAGGTAGGTTCGAATCTGCTCGTCGCCAATGTTAGATCCGTGTATCTTAATGTTGTGTCCTTCAATAATCAGACAACAGACTGCAGGAACGATTCAACAGGTGTTTACTGAATGAGAGTTACTCTAGAACTAACTGTACAGATCACTACTCAGGGTTTATATACAGGTGTGGTCACTGCCGGTACTACAGTATACAGGAGCTGTAAAAAGTAGTTCTCCCCTTAAAGGTACATACATTACAATTACCTCTTGCCCTTGCCCTTTAATCTATATTATAGATCCCCAATCCTACTGAATGATTTCTATATTTTGCCATAAAAATTTGAGGAAATAAAGTAGGCATTCATACAAATAAATCTACTCAGAAAATTAGGATTGAACTGTTTGGTCCTGCAGTTCCCATAACAATCAGGATTCAAAGCAATTGCACACTTAAACTCGAAAGTTAGATTTCTATTTACTGCTGGCAGCCCGGGTGGTGTGAACTAATTTGCTATTTCAACGTGAATTCTGGTTGTGATAACCTCGAAAAATTTCTGGAGCTAGTGCTAATGTGTTTGATTCTTTGGAAAGGTGAACGGAATTAGGAATCAGCTTCGTGAGCACAGACAAGATCACCCAATGAGAGGAGCTCCCATTATTATTTTACTAAAATTTTGATGGGGTACAAATTGTTATGCGCTTGTTTTTTAGGCATAAAGCGGCCACAAAGCATAGCGATCTAGCAGTGGGACGACCTGCGCCAATCTGCGCAGGCATTGGCCACACTGCCAAATCTGTGGGGCCCAACGTTAAGGCATCCCAGGCTGACCAGCGCCAGCATCTCACCTCAATTATTGAGATGAGACCCAAGGACCGATTTCCATCAATCCTCAGGACTCTTGCTTCCACCACGTATTGTTTTCATACGCCGGGTCTGGACGGGCCCGGACTGATTCCTACCCATTTATTTCTGCTAGGTTGACTAACACTCTGACACATCCAGGCCCTGCACGTTAAAGAGCAGCCATGAGATGCTTCTGTTATACCTAGTTTTCTTTACCTATGACAGCGATTATACAAATTGCACCTTGTGGGAAATTTATGTTTTATCGGAGGATTTTCTTTTATTCTCCATCGAGTCTCTGATAGTGTTCCCTAATTTTACTTCCTCTACAAGACAACAAATGGCAAGGTCATCCTCAAAGTTCAGGCACCAAGACATAGCCCAGTGGAATGGAAAGAGACAATTTGCTGGTGTTGGCCATACTATTGTGCAGAAGTCCAAAAGAAAGTTACATGCAGTCCGTCACATAGAGGAAAAATAATAAAATGGGAAGTTCCACCTGCTGCATGCATGTGCCTCCAGACTGCCAACCAGAGCAAACTACTGTAAAGCCCCGCTACTGAGAAAGTTATCGGCAGTCAATCATTTCCCCCACGCCACCCCAGCAAAGATGAGTTTTGTCCTCAACCCCTGTGAGACTGAGATCCTGAATCTTACCCCCATTCCAAGTGAGATTTTGGTTCTCAACACCCCTCACCCCACATAGAGTGATATTTCAGCTGTGATCCACCCCTCCACCACATCCCAACACAGAGAAAGATTTTGGCACAAACCCTCCCCCCACACTTAACAAACAATGGGCATCACTTCCCCTTCTGATGAACAAGATGTAATCCCCCTTTCTCCCATTGGCTGCCAATCCAATACCACCCATGTCATAAATTGCAACTTCTACAAGGAAGTACTACTGAACGGCCAGCTGAGGGCGCCGCCCGAGGAGTATAAATACTAGGGCGAGGGCCCAGCTTGGCCAGAGACAGTCTGGAAACAGGAAGCTAGTGGCTACTAACTAGACCTCCATGTTTTGTTACAAGTCGATTAAAGCCTTGCTTTATGTACAACCAAGTGCGTAGTGAGTCTTTATTATGTCAACCCACAAATCCCCACTGACTCAGTTCCCCCTTACAAGTTACCGCTACCCCACTTCCTTTCTACTTTTACACTAACCCTCTCCCTGACTGCATTTCCCATCCATGGACCCTTCAACCTCTTGGTCCTATTTCGTCTCCCTTGATGGCTGGTTGTTGCATGCCTCATTCCATATTTCCTTTCCCCCTCCCCTCCCTGCTCCCCTTTCCCTCTCCTCACACATCCTCGATCCACTCCCCCAAATTGCTACCATTATCCCCCACCCTCCAAACCTGCTAGACTGGAAGAATTCGAATTGGTCTCGACTACCCATATGCAACATCACAGGAGGCTGGCATAATATATTAAAAACAACATAATGAATCTGTCTCAGTCAAAATAATATTGTTACCTTTTGGACATTCACAAGTATTTACACAAGCATCTTTCGGTTGTTGGGGCTTTGGATCAGTACAAGTTGGAATATTTGCTTGACCACAATCCATGTAAATCTGATTCTCAGGACAAACAGGCTTTTCTAGAAAGGAAAATTCATGCATTTCACATTTTGAGTTGTAATAAGTGCAAATGCACAAATATCATTGTTCTAGTTAAGAGTGAAAATATTTAGGAGTTTTAACCTTCAACTGTTTATTTGTTTTATTTTCTAGATATGCAGCAAAACATACCACATCCTGACGTGTCCCTCCAATTCTTCTGAGATGTTGGTGGTGGGCACAAGTTTGCAATTTCTGTTAAACTGAAACATTTGGCCTGATGTTTATTTGGAGAAGCACAGACATCCCTTTGGCATATGGTGAAATAGGATTTGTAGTCAGCACAGGATGTAAAATGCGTTGAGAAGGGCCCGATACAGCTCTGATGAAAATAAACACAAGTGAAAATTATATAAACACAGACCTACTGCAGAGTCTTCAAGCTGTGAAATCTACTACAACAGAATGTCACTAATTAAACTCAAATGTTTTTGCATCAGTTTTTAAACAATTATATTTAGCAAGTGATTCCCAGTTTTCCAAAGGGAGGCATGTACATTTAGTCAAGATTTAAAAGCACTTTTATTATTGTTATATCCAGGAGGCTGACTGTTTATAGAAGCAGCACTGCACAGAACACAACTTTAACATTTCCCAATTAAACTTTCAGGGTGGTCATAAATCAGAAACAACTAGTGGTGGCAGAAACTTTGGGGGTCGATTTTCAGCTTGCCGCCGCGATGTAAAAGCGACATTATGCATCAGCTGCCCATGAGAGATATTGCCCAATTTTCATTTCCATGCGGTTCCTATAATGGGCGATCAATCTGCAATGCCAGTTTTACGTGCTAGCTATGCCAGATAGCAAGTTGGAAATCTATCCATCTATTTCCCAACAACCAGAAACATTCGCTGAATTTGTCAGGAATGTTAAAATGACGTGTATGGTTGAGTGGATCAATGAAACACATTCTAATTTGATTCTCTGAGATCTGTTAAGTGAGAAGATAAAAGTTAATTTTCCTTTCCTGCCTGTGGTGAAGTGACCAGCCTCCCGTAATGAGATAGCCAGAACTGCAAACCTGCTGAATTTGGAGTCTGTTCGCCGCGCCTGCCTTAGATGCAGTTCATTGAATTTTCAATTAGATATTGAACTTTTCAACTGAAACTGACCTCTATAACACTGGCCACTTTAATTGTGTGAACGAATCACCTATTTGATGGTGTGCCCCTGTGATGTAGGTACTTGGATCATAAATGGAGTTGTATCTGTGTAAACTAATTGTCTAGTTTAGATTAGAACACATTAACTGAAATGCAGAATTAAAAACAGACTGTGGTCAGCAGATTCACATGGTTGAACAACAATTAACTGCAAGAAGTATTATGCTATAAAATAAAATCAGCCTTTATTACAAGGGGGTTGGAGTATAAGAGTAAGGAAGTCTTGCTGCAATTACATAGGGCTTTGGCTGGACCAAACCTGGAGCACTGTGTACAGTTTTGGTCTCCTTACCTAAGGAAGGATATACTTGCCATAGAGGGAGTCCAACAATGGTTCACTAAATTGATTCCTGGGATGAGAGGGCTGTCCTATAAGGAGCGAGGGAGTAGAATGGGCCTATATTCTCTGGAGTTCAGAAGAATGAAAAGTGATCTCCTTGAATTGTATAAAATTCTTAGAGGGCTTGACAGGGTAGATGCTGAGAGACTGTTTCTCCTGGCTGGAGAGTCTAGAACTAGGTGTCAGTCTCAGGATAAGGGGTCGGCCATTTAGGACTGAGATGAGACATTTCTTCACTCAGAGGTTGTTGAATCTTTGGAATTCTTTACCCCAGAGAGTATATTCAAGACTGATATCGATGGGATCTTGGGCACTAATGGAATCAAGGGATATGAGGATAGGGTGGGAAGGTGGAGTTGATGAAGAAGTTCAGCCATGATCTTATTGAATGGAGCAGGCTCGAGGAGGTATGGCTTACTCCTGCTCCTATTTTTTTATATTCTTATAACAGAAATAAGTACTGATCTCATTATCCTAACTGCAGGAAGTTATTTGTTTGTTTATTATTTAACTGCTCAATGTTCTGCACCATCATCATACCCAATTTAGAAATATTTATTACTGGAGCCCAAGTCAGGTTAACGTTGTACAAAATTAAATTGTAATTACAGTAATAAGGTCCTCTCTGGAAATAAGTAACTTACCCTGGCTGCCTCACAATTTCTGTCTTCAGATACTTTGATAGGACAGGAACCGGATGTAACAGAGTAGTCACGGAGCGAGACGTCACTCACTAGAAGAGAGAGAGAAAGTGACACTCCATGGTTTAGTAATTTGGTTAATACCATGTGTGCAGCAAATCCTTCAGTGAGCTTGGATTGTTTGAATAGAAAAATACAGCTCAAGTTCAAGGTAATGATAGCGAACTACACGCAGAACTTTTGAAAGTGCTCAAGCTGCAAAGTCACTTTGCAGCAAAACTCGGCTATTATCTCACTGGTTCATGTGCACAAATGCCATTTTCACCAAACTCTATGGCCCGGATTTTGTGTTAAGAATAATGTTGAGGCGAACAGCGTTCAAAGTTATAATGGAGTAAATCGGAGAGCAACTTCCAGAGTCTGCACATGCGCAGTTAAACGTGGGAATCCGGAAGCGGCTGTCTGATTTGCCCTGCTCCTCCACAAGCTTTGCTACACCAGTACCTTGCCAATAGACTCGGCATTGAAATCTATGTAAAGGCATGAAGTTGCTGTACTTACCCACTAATTACCCACTAAACACGCCAGAAAACGTTAGGCCCTGTGCATTCTCTCTCTTAATCCCATCTTTCTTTCCCTCTCTTTATTTATCTTTCTGTATATGATTTTACAATGAATTAAATATTCTAATTTATACTTCCTGGTTCAGACTCTGCGGGCTCGATTTTAACTCAGGTGCGGGCTGTTGTCGTGTTATCCGAATTTCTTGTTTCCCACATGATTCTAAATGGATGTGGGAGATTGATGCAATTTAAACTCAATTGGCCAATTGATTTCCAACTTGTGGGAAGCCTTTGCAAAAGGGTTTTTCATGACTGAAAGTCCCCTCCGATGATATCATCGTTGCTGCTGCATTTAAGGTCCACAGCAAGCCTTGCTTCTTCTGCAGGCTTCCAAGCTTTCTCCAATTGGTGTCAGAGGGACCTGCAGGAGAGATGACAAGTGGTAGGGCAAGAGCAACTCCTTGCTTTGACGAGGCAGCACTGGTGGATGGGGCTAGGGCTAACAGGAGGGTCCTGTTCCCTTCATGAGGGAGGAAGAGGCTGTTGTGTATGTACCTTTAAGAGAATAACTGGTCTCAGACTGCAGTACCGGCAGTGACCACCCCTGTATAAAAGGCGCTAGAGAGCCTCTGTTGTTTAGTTTCGTTATGGACTTCCACCAGTAAACATCTGTTGTTTTCACTCCTGCTAGTCCGTGTCTAAATCATTCACGGACTTAACACTGGCGACGAGGAAGAAACAAACTTACCTGCAACTCAGCAGCAGCTCCGACGACGTTGTTGAAGGTCGGAGCCAGAAAAAAAAAAGAGGCCATTGAAACTCGAGAAACGGGCGTCGACCGTCAATCATCGATTTAAAAAATTGCAGGAGCGACTTTCCAGAGCCAGGCTGGGTTCCTCGGTCCGTGGTTTCCCAGCTAATCGGGCTGGTGGCAGGTAGTGCTCTGATCCTTCCTGGGCTGCGGCGGGCTGAAGCTCGATCGGGTGGCCTTTCAACGGGGCCGGGCAGCGAGTCGGGAAGCAAAGAGAGAGAGAGAGGGTGGAGCATACAGGGCGCGGCCGGTGTTTCGAAGCCGGGCAGCGTTCGGACCTCAGAAGAGGGAGGGAAGTGTCCCAGAGGGTCCGCTCCACGACGGGAAAATAATAAAAGAAAAAGAATACGCGCAAGAAACCGTGGAAAGCAGCGCTAACAACAGCGGGGAAGAAGACAAAGCGCGGGAGGTGCCATTTTGTTAAATCGGGGAAGAAGGCAAAGCGCGGGAGGCGCCATTTTAGATTTGCAAGATGCCGAAGACTGGCTGTATCACTGCTTTTGATAACACATTAGAGAACTGGACCACGTATGTGGAAAGAGTCGAGGTAAATGAAATAGCGGAGGGGAAAAAGGCATCAATATTGCTAAACTTAATGGGCGCTAGAACGTACGGCCTATTGCGGGATCTGATTACTCCGGCCAAACCGAAGGCGAAGAGTTTTAACGAAATTGTTGCTGTTCTACAGGAGCACTTAAACCTTACACCGCTGTTGATAGCAGAAAGATTTAAATTCCACAGGAGAACTCAGCACAAAGATGAGAGCAATGTTGAGTATCTTACGGAACTACGCAAGCTATCAAAGCACTGCCAGTTCGGAGCAGGACTGGCAGATACCCTACGGGACAAATTTGTCTGTGGACTCCTGAGTGAAGGAACACAGAAGAAGTTACTCGCAGAAAAAGAGCTGACGCTAGATAAGGCTTTCAGCGTGGCAGTATCGTATGAAGCAGCAGCCAGGGGAGCTGCAGAAATTCAACAAAAACCACAGGAATACGGCACCCACGAAATGACACGGGGATTTGCAAAATGTTATCGCTGCGGCAGAACTAACCATGACCAGAAGGACTGCTGGTCCAAAGACAAAATATGCAGACAATGCGGGAAGATTGGACACATTGCACGAGTTTGTAGGTCTGGGAAGAAGACCAGCGACAACAAAAAGGCTACTAAGGAACCGTACAAGAAAGTACAAAAGATGACGGACAGAAGTTCCAAAGACCAGATAGTGAATCCGGAAACAGGAGACTAAGCTGTCTCAAACTTCACAATGTAATCGCAAAAGAGGATCACCGAACCATTTGGGTCACTCTCACGATAGCAGGGTCCCAAGTTAAAATGGAATTGGATACAGGATCAGCGCTAACCGTCATGAATCGACGAGACTACGAGCGGCTATTTTCACACATACCCTTGAGAGAGACAGCCATCGTCTTGACGACGTATACAGGGCAAAAAGTATACCCCAGAGGAAAAATAAGGGTGCCTGTCGAATACAATGGCAAGAAAATACGGAAATTGTATCTCTACATACTGCCAAATGGTGGACCACCGTTATTGGGACGGGAATGGATCAGGAACATAAACTTAGATTGGCATTCCATTCATGCAATGACGGTGGACGGTAAGAAAGATGAAGACGTCACTCCTGGACGATTGTCAACAATCTTAGCTAACGCCAAAGAGGTATTTCAACAAGAACTGGGCACGCTTAAAGGCATAACCGCCTCGATAAAAATAGAAGAGAATGCAGTTCCCAAGTTTTTCAAAGCGAGACCGGTACCATATGCAATTCGCCCAGCCGTCGAGGCAGAGCTGGAGAATCTGGAGAAGGCGGGCGTGTTGTCTAAGGTCGACTGGAGTGAGTGGGCGACACCCATCGTTCCTGTCATGAAGAAAACGTTAAGCAATAAGTCCGGAGAGCCAAGGAAGATTCGCATCTGTGGGGATTTCAAGGTAATGGTGAACCCTGTCCTTCGCACAGTACAATATCCTCTTCCAAGAATAGAAGACATCTTCGCCTCGCTGTCTGGAGGGAAGCGTTTTACAAAAATTGACCTAGCACAAGCATATTTGCAGATGGAGGTTGAAGAGTCCTCTAGGAAGTATCTCACGATAAACACTCACAAAGGTCTTTACCAGTATCATCGATTGGTATTCGGAGTAGCATCGGCTCCGGCGATATGGCAAAGAGCGATGGAACAAGTCCTGCCAGGGATTCCGGGGACTCAGTGTTACTTGGACGACATCCTTGTAACAGGTGAAGATGACAGTGAACACCTTAACAACCTAGAACAGGTGCTCACTAGACTACGGGAACATGGGCTGCGAGCCAACCGCCCCAAGTGCGAATTTTTTAAGAAACAGATATCGTATTGTGGCCACGTGATTGATGAAGAGGGGTTACATAAGTCCCCTGACAAAATTGAAGCGGTTGTTAAGGCCCCAGCGCCTGAAAATGTGTCGCAACTGAGGTCATTCCTCGGGTTGGTGAATTACTACCATAAGTTTTTGCAGAATTTGTCAACAATTCTGCACCCACTGAACGCCCTGCTACGAACGGGGGTAGCATGGAAATGGAGCGATGATTGTAAGCGTGCTTTTCAGAAGAGTAAGGACTTAATCACTTCAAAGGAAGTATTGGCTCACTACAACCCAGCACTGCCAATCAGGCTGGCGTGTGATGCGTCTCCCTACGGCATTGGGGCAGTACTGTCACATAAATTCCTTGATGGTTTGGAGAGGCCGATAGCTTTTGCGTCACGCTCGTTAACTTCTGCCGAGCGTAACTACGCCCAGATTGACAGAGAGGCCCTCAGCCTAGTGTGGGGGGTGAAGAAGTTCAATCACTATCTGCACAGTCAAAAATTTACTCTGCTAACCGATCATCAACCTCTTGTCTCCATTTTCAACCCTCAGAAGGGCGTACCGATAATGACAGCACAATGGCTGCAGAGATGGTCCCTTTTCCTAGGGGCACACCAATATGACATCGAGTACAAAGGAACTAAACAGCATGGAAATGCTGATGGATTGTCACGTCTACCGTTGCCGACGGTGGAAGAAGAAGACCTTGCAGTGGATCCAATGGAGTTATTCCACTCGACCATAATCGAATGTCTCCGTGACGAATGCAAACATAGAAAAGGAAACACGGAATGACCCGACACTATCACGGGTCTATGATTTAACGGTGAAGGGATGGCCAGCACATGGCGAACCACTGCTGCCAGCATTCTCGCCGAGAAGAGAACAGCTGTCAGTGTGCAGAGGAACCTTGATGTGTGGATCCAGAGTAGTAATTCCACCTAAGTTGACGGATAGAGTGCTCAATGAGCTTCATGAGGGTCATCTGGGAGGGGTAAAAATGAAGAGCTTAGCCAGAGCGTTTGTGTGGTGGCCGGGAATTGATAGAGAAATCGAAGAGATGACCAAGAGCTGTGCAGGATGCCAGAAGATCCAAAACGCCCCACCACAAGCTCCTCTGCATCCATGGGAGTGGCCCTCATCTCCATGGCAAAGGGTGCACATTGATTTTGCTGGTCCCTTCATGGACTCGATGTTTTTAATTGCGGTGGATGCACATTCAAAGTGGCCAGAGGTAATAAAAATGTCCTCAACCACCACGGAAAAACTATCAGTTTTACGAACCATATTCGCCAGGAATGGGCTGCCTGAACAGATTTGCTCTGACAATGGACCACAGTTTGTGTCTGAAGTGTTCCGGAGGTTCTTAAAGAACAATGGTGTTAAGCATTACACATCTGCCCCATATCATCCAGCCACTAATGGATTGGCCGAGAGGTTTGTCCAAACATTCAAGAAGGCTATCAAGGCAATGTGTAATGAAGATATGCCCCTACTCCAGCCATGATGTTCTTCAATCGAAGACTACGATGCCGCTTGGATTTGGTTAAGCCAAACGTCCGAAGAGATGTGGAGAACAGGCAGTTTCAGAATATGAATGAAAGGCCGACCAGGAGTTTTAAGATAGGTCAACCAGTTTTGGCCCGGGACTACCGCACTGAGAAATGGCAACCAGGAACGATTTGTACACGCCAAGGACCTCTCATGTATACCGTGGACGTTGGGGAGAGCATTGTAAGACGCCATGCTGACCAGATTCTAGAGTCACGGGAAAACATCAACTCCACACCACGATCTGATACACCTGGTAATGAAATCGACGTTCCAATTGCAGCTACCGCAGAACCGGTAATATTGGAAGCAGATGAACCAAACAACGACATTGATTCCGACTCAACATTGCCAGAAGAACCTGATATCCCAAAGAGGCGTTATCCAGACAGAATCAGGAAGCCTCCTCAAAGACTGAACTTATAATTGCTTAAACTTAACCAATGTATCTAGCAACAGTAATTGTGATTGTAATTCGTTATCATTTAGTTGTTAAATGAATGTTATGTACTGTTTATCTAAAAGGGGAGGAATTGTTGTGTATGTACCTTTAAGAGACTAACTGGTCTCAGACTGCAGTACCGGCAGTGACCACCCCTGTATAAAAGGCGCTAGAGAGCCTCTGTTGTTTAGTTTCGTTATGGACTTCCACCAGTAAACATCTGTTGTTTTCACTCCTGCTAGTCCGTGTCTAAATCATTCACGGACTTAACAGAGGACTCCCGCTCAGACCAAGGCTGTGTGGATGCAGGTGACTCCTTGGGAGTCACCCACAGAACCTGGATACAGTGCAGGAAAAGATTTCATGACCTTCAGCGCACTGGAAAAATTAGTATGAATTTCCCATCACCCTCAATCTGATCCCCATTGCCTTTCCTCACCAGCACTCAGCTTTAGCAATCTCTTCCTCCACATCCCACTTGACACTAACATCCATGCACCCTTACCCATTCCCTCTCTCTCTATGCTCACATTCACATAACTATTCCACCATGCAGCCCTCACACTCCCTATCACTCTGATGCTTTGAACACAACTGACAACACACAGGGAGGGCCCTTGGTCTTGCAACCTCACTCCATCTTTGTCTCCTTCTAAATATCTATGCTATGCAATCTCTACACTCACTCCTTCATTCTCACTCAACCTCCACTTGTCTCCCTCATTGCAGGAAAAGAGAGCTCACAACAAAAGAGAGAGGACAGGAGGAGGACAGGCGGAGGACAGGAGGCGTGGTGGTGGTGGCGGTGGTGGTACGGGACCTTATCGATAGCCTTCTGAAAGTCCAAATACACCGCATCCACTGGTTTTCCCTTATCTATTCTACCAGTTACATCCTCAAAAATTCCAGTAGATTAGTCAAGCAGGATTTACCTTTTGTAAATCCATGTTGACTTTGTCCAATCCTGTCACTGTTTTCCAAGTGCTCTGCTAGTACATCTTTTAGAATGGACTCTAGCATTTTCCCCACTACCGATGTCAGGCTTACCGGTCTATAATTCCCCGTTGTCTCTCTACCACCTTTTTTGAATAGTGGGGTTACATTAGCTACCCTCCAATCCATGGGAGCTGTTCCAGAATCAATAGAATTTTGGAAAATGACCATCAATGCATCTACTATTTCTAGGGCCACTTCCTTATGTACACTACGATGTACATTATCAGGCCCTGGGGATTTATCGGCCTTCAATCCCGTCAATTTCCCCAACACCATTTCCCTACAAATACTGATTTCATTCAGTTCCTCCCTCTCATTAGACCCTATGTTCCCCGACATCTCTGGCAGGTTATTTGTGCCCTCCTTTGTGAAGACAGAACCAAAGTATGTACTTAATTGGTCTGCCATTTCTTTGTTCCCCATTATAAATTCCCTTGATTCTGAGTGCAAGGGACCTACGCTTGACTTCACCAATCTTTTTCTCATCACGTATCTATAGAAGCTTTTACAGTCAGTTTTTATGTTCCATGCAAGTTTACTCTCATACTCTATTTTCCCCCTCTTAATTAATCCCTTTGTCCTCCTTTGCTGAATCCTAAACTGCTCCCAATCCTCAGGTTTGCTGCTTTTTCTGGCCAATTTATACGTCCTCTCCTTGGATCTTATGCTGTCCCTAATTTCCCTTGTTAGCCACGGTTGAGTCACCTTTTTTGTTTTATTTTTATGCCAAACAGGGATGAACAAATTCTGTAGTTCATCAATGTGATCTTTAAATGTTTGCCATTGCCTATCCACCATCAACCCTTTAACTAACGTTCCCCAGTCCAACCTAGCTAACTCACGCCTCATGCCATCGTAGTTTCCTTTATTTAAATTCAGGACCCTAGTCTCTGAGTCAAATACTTCACTTTCCATCTTAATGAAGAATTCTATCATATTATGATCGCTCCGCCCCAAGGGGCCTCGCACAACAAGATTGCGAATTAATCTTTTCTCATTACATAATACCCAGTCTAATATGGCCTGATCTCTAGTTGGTTCCTCGACATATTGGTCCAGTAAACCATCCCGTATACACTCTAGGAATTCCTCCTCCACAGTATTGTTACTAATTTGGTTAGCCCAATCTATATGTAGATTAAAGTCACCCATGATTACTGCTGTGCACTTATTGTACGCGTCTCTAATTTCCCATTTAATGCCATCCCCAACCTCAGCATTACTATTTGGGGGTCTGTATACAACTCCCACTAACGTTTCTGCCCCGTGGTATTTCTCAGCTCTACCTATACAAGCTCCACATCATCAGAACTAATATCCTTCCTTACTATTGTGTTAATTTCCTCTTTAACCAGCAATGCTACCCCACCTCCTTTTCCTTTTTGCCTGTCTTTCCTGGGATGTTGAGTTCCCAGCCTTGGTCACCCTGAGCCATGTCTCTGTAATCCCAATTATATCATATCCATTTACATCTATTTGCGCAGCTAATTCATCCACCTTATTACACCTCTTCCTTTCCCTGCACTGTCTCAGGTTGAAACAGACTGTTAGCAATCTTAGCATCCTATTCCACCCCTGGTTGAACTTCTAACCCCATATCTTCTCTATCACTAAGACCGCCTATTTCTACTTCGTTATTTTATCCTTTAATTCACCAATTCTCATCATGGAATTGCAATGTGGATTAAGGAAATCCAAATACTGTGCTGAAACACAAAGCAAGCCCAGAAGGGAAAATAGTTCAAAGTCAATCCAAAGACAACACAGTTTGGATTTTATTTACATAGAAGATACAGCACAGAAACAGGCCATTCGGCCCATCCAGTCTATGCTGGTGTTTATGCTCCACTCGAGCCTCCTCCCATCTTTCCTCATCTAACCCTATTAGCATAACTCTCTATTCCCTTCTCCCTCATATGCCTATCTAATCGCTCCTTAAATGCATCTGTACTATTCGCTTCAACCACTCCCTGTGGTAGCGAGTTTCACAGTCTCACCGCTCTCTGGGTAAAGAAGTTTCTTCTGAATTCCCTATTTGATTTTAAGATGACTCTCTTATATTGATGGCCTCTATTTTTGCTCTTCCCCACAAGTGGAAACACTCTCTCTGTATTTACTCTATCACAACCTTTCATGATTTTAAAGACCTGTATTAGGTCACCCCTCAGCCTTCTCTTTTCAAGAGAAAAAAGACCCAGCCTGTTCATCCTTTCCTGATATATATACCCTTGCATTTCTGGTATCATCCTTGTAAATCTTCTCTGCACCCTCTCCAGTGCCTCCACATCCTTTTTATAATATGGTGGCCAGAACTGCACACAATACTCCAAGTGTGGTCGAACCAGGGTTCAATACAGGTTTAGCATAACTTTACTACTTTTCAATTCTCTCCCTCTAGAAATAAACCCTAGTACTTGGTTTGCTTTTTTTATGGCCTTCTTAACCTGTGTCGATACTTTTAATGATTTGTGTATTTGTACTCCTAGATCCCTTTGTTCCTCTATCACATTTAGGCCCAGAAATTCAGTTAGGGGCGCCCAGCTCGCCTGGGCGCCGGAATTACCGCTGCGCACGGAGCCACTTGCGCCAGCGGGATATTCAGTTTCAGCGCCCCAAGTGGAAGCCGGCCGCTAAACAAGGGTTTCGGCGCCCCGAATATCGGCGTGCAAAGTGCCGCAGTGCCACCCGCTGCGGCACGGCAGCCTGTGGTACTGCAGGCCTTCCTCTCACTCTTAAGGGGGAGGTGCCTGCAACAGCGCGATCCCCGCTCGCGAGTGCCGGCAAATGAGCCCAGCACCAAGGAGAAGTGCCGGGCTCTCTGGAAACAGCCGGCAATGCCGCGGGGGGGTGGGTGTAGGAGGCCGGGGACGGAGGTGCGGGCAGGCGGCCGCCGAAAAAGCGGCCGGCCGCACCTCCACCTTAACTCGCCCCACTACCGGCACAGGTAGGCCCCGTGTACCGGTCGCTGTTTGCGGCCGGCGCGGGGGAGGCGGCAGCGACCAAATATGGCCAGCGGGGCGATAGCGGGGCGCTGCGGACACCGATGATGTCATCGGTGGCGGCGCAGCGCTACTGGCTAACGCCGCCATTAGCGCCCCGCTAAATATCGCGGTAGGTTTGCACAGTGGCGCAAAAGTCCTCTTTGGACGCAAACTGGTGGCGCAGGCCCTGAATTTCTAGGCCTTAGATTCTTATTTTCCAAGTAATATGTGACATCCCTATTTTTCTTACCAAAATGTAATACCTCACATTTATCTGTGTTAAATTTAATTTGCCAATTAAATGCCCATTCTGCAAGTTTATTAAACAAGATTTCCATTACCATGAAAAATTACATGTTCTGCACATTAGACATGAAAAATAGTTAAACGCAATAGGAAAATGGAATAGCAGGGTTTGGGTACCTGTACAGGGAGACAGAGGGAAGGGAAGCAAGGATTCAAGCAAAAGACAGGAAGGAGAAAAGCAAAAGTGGAAGTCAGAGAAATCAAGGGTGTAAATCAAACATGGCCGCAGTAAAGAATAATTCTAAAAGGTCTAAGAGTGTTAAAAAAACATGCCTGAAGGCTTTGTGTCTTGATGCGAGGAGCATTCGTAATAAGGTGGATGAATTAGCTGCGCAAATAGATGTAAGTGGATATGATATAATTGGGATTACGGAGGCATGGCTCCAGGGTGACCAAGGCTGGGAATTCAACATCCAGGGATATTCAATATTCAGGAAGGACAGGCAAAGGGGAAAAGGCAGTGGGGTAGCATTGCTGGTTAAAGAGGAGATTAACACAATAGTAAGGAAGGATATTAGCTCTGATGATGTGGAATCTGTATGGGTAGAGCTGAGAAATACCAAGGGACAGAAAATATTAGTGGGAGTTGTATACAGACCCCCAAACGGTAATGCTGAGGTTGGGGATGGCATTAAACGGGAAATTAGAGATGCGTGCAATA
The DNA here is from genome assembly GCF_052327205.1 of Somniosus microcephalus. Classification (NCBI taxonomy): domain Eukaryota; kingdom Metazoa; phylum Chordata; class Chondrichthyes; order Squaliformes; family Somniosidae; genus Somniosus; species Somniosus microcephalus. Next base: position 35,797,026 of record NC_141003.1, on the reverse strand, counting down.
AGGGCACAGCAGTTATCATGGGTGACTTTAATCTACATATAGATTGGCCTAACCAAATTAGTAACAATACTGTGGAAGAGGAATTCCTGGAGTGTATACGGGATGGTTTCCTGGACCAATATGTCGAGGAACCAACTAGAGATCAGGCCATCTTAGTCTGGGTATTATGTAATGAGAAAGGATTCATTAGCAATCTTGTTGTGCGAGGCTCCTTGGAGAGAAGCGATCATAATATGATCGAATTCTTCATTAAGATGGAGAGTGAAGTAGTTGATTCAGACTTGGGTACTGAATTTAAATAAAGGAAACTATGATGGCATGAGGCATGAGTTGGCTAGGATGGATTGGGGAATGTTACTTAAAGGGTTGATGGTGAATAGGCAATGGCAAACATTTAAAGATCGCATGGATGAACTACAGAATTTGTTCATCCCTGTTTGGCATAAAAATAAAACAAAAAAGGTGACTCAACATTGGCTAACAGGGGAAATTAGGGATAGCATAAGATCCAAGGAGAGGACATATAAATTGGCCAGAAAAAGCAGCAAACCTGAGGATTGGGAGCAGTTTAGGATTCAGCAAAGGAGGACAAAGGGATTACTTAAGAGGGGGGAAATAGAGTATGACAGTAAGCTTTCAGGGAACATAAAAATTGACTGTAAAAGCTTCTATAGATATGTGAAGAGAAAAAGATTGGTAAAGTCAAGTGTAGGTCCCTTGCAGTCAGAATCAGGGGAATTTATAATGGGGAACAAAGACATGGCAGACCAATTAAGTACATACTTTGGTTCTGTCTTCACAAAGGAGGACACAAATAACCTCCCAGCGATGTTGGGGAACATAGGGTCTAATGAGAGGGAGGAACTGAATGAAATCAGTATTTGTAGGGAAATGGTGTTAGGGAAATTGACGGGATTGAAGGCCGATAAATCCCCAGGGCCTGATAATGTACATCCCAGGGTACTTAAGGAAGTGGCCCTAGAAATAGTAGATGCATTGCTGGTCATCTTCCAAAATTCTATGGATTCTGGAACAGCTCCCATGGATTGGATGGTAGCTAATGTAACCCCAATATTTAAAAAAGGTGGTAGAGAAAAAACAGGGAATTACAGACCGGTAAGCCTGACATCGGTAGTGGGGAAAATGCTAGAGTCCATGATAAAAGATGTACTAGCAGAGCACTTGGAAAACAGTGACAGGATCAGAAAAGTCAACATGGATTTTTTTTATTTATTGATGGAATGTGGGCGTCGCTGGCTGGCTAGGCCTGCATTTAGTGCCCATGTCTAATTGCCCTTGAGAAGATGGTGGTGAGCTGCCTTCTTGAACTGCTGCTGTCCATATGGTGTAGGTACACCCACAATGCTTTTAGGAAAGGAGTTCCAGGATTTTGGCCCAGCAACAGTGAAGGAACGGCGATACAGGTCCAAGTCAGGATGGTGTGTGGCTTGGAGGGGAACTTGTAGGTGGTGATGTTCCCATGCGTCTGCTGCCCTTGTCCTTCTAAGTGGGAGAGGTCGCGGGTTTGGAAGGTGCTGTTGAAGGAGCTTTGGCGAGTTGCTCCAGTGCATCTTGTAGATGGTACACACTGCAGCCACAGTGCGCCGGTGGTGGAGGGAGTGAATGTTGAAGGTGGTGGATGGAGTGCCAATCAAGCGGGCTGCTTTATCCTGAATGGTGTCGAGCTTCTTGAGTGTTGTTGGAGCTGCACTCATCCAGGCAAGTGGAGAGTATTCCATCACACTCCTGACTTGTGCCTTGTAGATGGTGGAAAGGCTTTGGGGAGTCAGGTGGTGAGACACTCGCAGCAGAATTCCCAGCCTCTGGCCTGCTCTTGTAGCCACAGTATTTATATGGCTGGTCCAGTTCAGTTTCTGATCAATGGTAACCCCCAGGATGTTGATAGTGGGGGATTCAGCGATGATAATGCCATTGATTGTCAAGGGGAGGTGGTTAGAGTCTCGCTTGTTGGAGATGGTCATTGCCTGGCACTTGTGTGGTGCAAATGTTACTTGTCACTTGTCAACCCAAGTCTGAATGTTGTAAAGGTCTTGCTGCATATGGACACGGACTGCGTCAGTATCTGACGAGTCTCGAATGGTGCTGAACAGTGTGCAATCATCAGCGAACATCCCCACTTCTGACCTTATGATGGAGGGAAGGTCATTGATGAAACAGCTGAAGATGGTTGGGCCTAGGACACTGCCCTGAGCAACTCCTGCAGTGATGTCATGTGATTGAGATGAATGACCTCCAACAACCACAGCCAACTTCCTTTGTGCTCGGTATGATTCCAACCAATGGAGAGTTTTCCCCTTGATTCCCATTGACTTCAGTTTTGCTAGGGCTCCTTGATGCCACACTCGATCAAATGCTGCCTTGATGTCAAGGGCAGTCACTCTCACCTCACCTCTTGAGTTCAGCTCTTTTGTCCATGTTTCAACCAAGGCTGTAATGAGGTCAGGAGCTGAGTGGCCCTGGCGGAACCCAAACTGGGCGTCAGTTAGCAGATTATTGCTGAGTAAGTGCCGCTTGATAGCACTGTCGACGACACCTTCCATCACTTTGCTGATGATTGAGAGTAGACTGATGGGACGGTAATTGGCCAGGTCGGATTTGTCCTGCTTTTTGTAGACAGGACATACTTGGGCAATTTTCCACATTGCCGGGTAGATGCCAGTGTTGTAGCTGTACTGGAACAGCTTGGCTAGGGGCGCAGCTAATTCTGGAGCACAAGTCTTCAGTACTATTGGCGGAATGTTGTCAAGGCCCATAGCCTTTGCAGTATCCAGTGTCTTCAGCCGTTTCTTGACATCACGTGGAGTGAATTGAATGGGCTGAAGACTGGCATCTGTGATGCTGGGGACCTCAGGAGGAGGCCGAGATGGATCATCCACTCAGCACTTCTGCCGGAAGATAGTTGCAAATGCTTCAGCCTTGTCTTTTGCAAAAGGTAAATCATGCTTGACTAATCTACTGGAATTTTTTGAGGATGTAACTGGTAGAATAGATAAGGGAGAACCAGTGGATGTGGTGTATTTGGACTTTCAGAAGGCTTTCGATAAGGTCCCGCATAAGAGACTAGTGTACAAAGTTAAAGCACATGGAATTGGGGGTAAGGTACTGACTTGGATAGAAAACTGGTTGGCAGACAGGAAGCAAAGAGTTGGAATAAATGGGTCTTTTTCCGAGTGGAAGGCATGAATAGTGGGGTACGCAGGGATCGGTGCTAGGACCCCAGTTATTCACAAGATATATTAATGATCTAGATGAGGGAACTAGATGTAATATCTCCAAGTTTGCAGATGACACAAAGCTGGGTGGGCATGTGTGCTGTGAGGAGGATGCAGAGAAACTCCAGTACGATTTGGACAGGTTGGGCGATTGGGCAGATGCATGGCAGATGCAGTATAATGTGGATAAATGCGAGGTTATCCATTTGGTGGCAAAAATAGGAAGGCAGATTATTGGCCCAGAAATTCGGGTCGGGGGCTTCCCGCGGGTGCAAGCCCCCAACCTGCACTTACCTAGCGCGCCGGCCGTTGAGCTGTGGACCCGCGTGGGATTCCGATCCTGGGCCTCCTCCAACTGCCGGCGCACAGTGCTTGCGTATCCCAGGGGCGCAGTTAGTTCAATGCATCCCCTGGGATCACGTGGGCCATGGAGAGCCAATGGTAGCAGGAAGTGCTTCATTCATAAGTTTGACAGGAAGAGCTGTCAAACCTATAAATACTATAAGCCCCAAAACATCACTAAAACTTCAAATAAATTTTTTAAAAACATCACATTTTTAAAATAACTATAAATTACATGAAATAACTATTTTAAACAATAATTTAAATTTTTGAAAAAATTAATTACATTTTCTAACAGGGCTAAAAATAAATTTACCTTTCTTTAAAGTATTTAAAAATAATAAACCTGTGGAAAAACTGTTTTAATTTTAATTAATTCACCACTTACCATGTTAAAAGCAGGCCTTGCGCCTGCTTTTTAAAAGTGTAACTGCTGGAGGCTTACCCTCCCGGAGAAACTGCAAAAAAAATGTAAGTTCGATGCGCACGCGCTGCCTCTCCGGCGCATGCGTTCCACCTGTCAACCCCTTCTTTCAGGGGAATGGAACTGCCGGTTTCCCGCGCATGCGCAGTGCATGCACGAAACCGGCACTTTCGTTGGGCCTAAGCGTGAGTACCCAGTGCGCACTCACGTGTTGGGACCCAAATTTCTGGGCCATTATCTGAATTGCAATAAATTGGGAAAAGGGGAAGTGCAACGAGACCTGGGTGTCCTTGTGCACCAGTCGCTGAAGGTAAGCATGCAGGTGCAGCAGGTGGTTAAGAAAGCAAATGGTATGCTTGCCTTCATAGCAAGAGGATTCAAGTACAGGAGCAAGGATGTCTTGCTGCAGTTGTACAGGGCCTTGGTGAGACCACACCTTGAGTATTGTGTGCAGTTTTGGTCACCTTATCTGAGGAAGGATGTGTAGGGTTTCGCAAGAATTTTGAAAATCTCTACAGCCCCGAAGATTATATTTTTGATTAAAAAAAACCTGGGTAGAATATACCTTTAAAAATCCAGGGCATCAAAGCTGGTGTATAGGTAGCCTCTCGGGAAGCCATTCTCTCTCTCTCTCTGCCGCCTCGCTTCCGTGCTCTGCCTGCAAGGAAGAACAACTCAACAGCCCGCCCAAAGGAGTGGAATACCAGCAGTTACTTTTAAATACTCAATGATGGTAGCCCGTTCGCCCGGGTAGAAAGAACGATGCAGCTCCCAGAGGAGTCCCCGCAGACGTTCGCAGACAGGCTGTAGCCAGTCTACCAGACCGCGTGCCCAGGAATGCCAGGGCGGGCAGCACTGGCTCCATTGTCTCATGACAAACAGCCTACACCAGATCCAAGCCCAGGTCGTGGCTTGGTTTGACCCCCGAAACCCCCAGACTACCGAAGAAGCGGTGATCCGCCGGCTCACAGTAGCCTTCAGAAACATGAGGTGTATCGAGGCGCCCCAACCCAAGGGAAAAGTCCATGAGGTTAAACCTGGGAGCCAGGGTAAGAAAGAGTGGCACCAGGAGGGGAACCGTCCCTCCCAGACTAGGTTAAATTGTTATGGGTGCGGGAAAGACGGTCACTGGAGAAAAGACTGTAAGAATCCCTGGAAGGAGAACAAGGGAAAGTATCCCACAGCCCCAGCTCAAAAGGCAGGGCCAGACATCCCTCCCGCAGCGATTGAGTCATTTTTACAATCCCTACGGTCTCTTCTGATTGGCCAGGGGAGAGTAGCAGCCACCACCGGTGCTTTGACCCCATCTGCCCCACCTCTCTCCCAGCAATGACTAGAGCCAGCGCAACCAGTTGACCTGTGTCCCCGCGAAAATGCTGAGGGGAGCAGGCCCTATGTTAAGATAGGGGTGAAGATGGGGCAGGGGAGGTATTCGGTGGACACTGGAGCCTCCAGCACGGTGGTCCACTCAGAAGTCCTGACCAATTCACCCCGGTCTAACGAGGTTCCATTTAGCTTAATGGGACCCACAGGGAAACAGGCAGCTGGGAGTGAACCTGAGGTCAGAAATCCTCAGCCCACAGCGGGTACAAGCTCACAGGCTGCACAGGCAGGCGCTGTGGCTTGTGCTAGGGGAGGAGCCATTCATGACCAGTGTAAGTTGTTCAAGCAGGGGAACAGGGAAGGAGAGTTCTGGGACCCCTGTAGAGCAGGCCCGGTAGTAGCAATCCGGGACAAGGGAGGCACATAGGGGATAGCTTTGGCCCCGGACTAAAAGCAGGTCCGGGTCCAAGATTCCACATTTAAGGCCGCCCTGGTGAGGGAAAAGGATTTTGAACAGGATTACTGGCAGGCAACCAGTTATATTAAACAATGCAGGTTGTTTGAGCCGGGGGCAGGGAAACAGGCAGCTGGGATTGTACCCGAGATTAGAAATCCTCAGCCTGTAGCGCGTACACACACACAGACTGTACACGCAGGCGCAGTCGCGTACGTGAGAGGAGAAGTTCCCCAGCACTTGGCCCGAGCGATTCCCCCTCTCTTGTGGGACTCCGGGGAGGAGCCTGAACCAGGTTTTAGACCTGAAGGGGTAGGCTCTCAGCCACCTGCAGCCAGTGTCAAGGGATTGCCTGTCCCCAGCCCAGGTTTGGGAAGGGAGGGACCCGAAGGAGGAGGTCCCCAGCCAGCAAGGAGTGTGACCCGAGCTAAGGGTCTGCTCGCCGGGGTAGCCCCACCAGCGACACTCCCTAGGAGATCTCTTCGGGTACCCCAGCCCAAGAAGGTATGGTCACCCACTTTCCAGTGGAATAGGGTGGACTCCCGAGTCAGGGAGAAGCCAAAAGGCAGAAGTCCCCAACCAGCAGCCATAAGCTGCGAGGGACTTGAAGTTGGAATCAGTCCAGCCACGCCACAGGGAGCAGCCTGTGGCAGGCCAAACAGGGATTAGGCTGGCCACCCGGAGACGAGCGGTGCTTGTATATAGCTTTGTACAAGTAATGTGTATAAAGGATTAAGGTAGAACGTGTTAAGTTAAAATTTTATATTGCAATTCGGTAGTGTTAATTATTAGAGAATAAGTTTTAAGTATGGTACCGTTCCAGAGTTGTATTATGTGAGTCGAGGTCACAGGACCCGATCACATTCCCCCGAGCCAGGGGACCTGGCTAGATGTTTTTTTAGTCTTTTTCAGAGTTCCGGAAGGTACAGAGGACCATCGTGTCTTTGGATGCTCGAGGAAAGGAGCACCCCTAGCCCACGAAGGAAGGGGTCTGCAGGAGGCAGATGCCCACAACATTTAAACTGTTATTGGAAATTCGATTAAGATTAAGAATTTACAAAAAGCTTGTTAATTATTTCATATCTTGTATTAGGTACTGGTCCCAACTCCAAAGGAAATAATGTGTGAATTTAGTTCCTAACTTTGAGATTGTAATACTTGTTTGGAGTTAAGTGAACAAATTGCATATGCCTGTGAATTGTTGTGTTTACAGATTGTGAAAATTTGAAATACATCTATGGCTGTAGAATAGTGCCATTTATTAAAGTGTCAGGCTATTGCATTATATTAAAAAAAGGAAGAAAAAAAAGGGGAAGCTCGGCTCTTCCATTTGTATTTTTAACAGATATGTTTTGGCTTGGTGGTAATCCCATTGAAGATGTTGTATCGTGTTAAAACTATGTCACAAGTGATGCAGGGGCATTGGACCCCCTCCATGCTTGAATTATTGTGAATACTCAGTGGTGCAGGGGCTTTGGACCCCCTCCGTGTATTGATTATTTAACTAATCTTGTTTTTCTGTCGATAGATGCCTACCGTGTACTGCGATTCTCTCTGGGTAGGGGAGATGGAGGTGTCAGGAGATCAAAGATAGATATAGATAATTATAAGGGAAGGTTGTTTGTGGGTGGTCAGAAATTATTGCTCACCTTTGGACAGGATACTACAAGCAAGTTTTAGTATCCGATGGGGGACTGTAGGGTTTTGCAAGAATTTCGAAAATCTCTACAGCCTCGAAGATTATATTTTTGATTAAAGAAAACCTGGGTAGAATATATCTTTAAAAATCCAGGGCATCAAAGATGGCTGTCCGGCCTCGTGGCAAAAGACACAACACAGCCTGTGTGCATGTGGAAGGAAAATCAAAGATGGCTGACAAGAGATTTGAAAAAAAAACAGCCTCTGAAGTAATGAGGTTTTTAAACTGTCAATCAAATGCAGTTTGGGAAGCTGCAATGAACAAAGAACTTTGTTTACACAAACTCTTACAATGTTCACTCAAGTGTTTAAGTACTTGAGACTGTCACTCAATTGCAGCTGGGCGTGACCGCAGGACAATTGGATTTGTTTACACTAACATCCAAGGGCTGTTTACTCAGCACTTAAGGAAACAGACATGTTTTTTTCAAACTGAGACAGCTTTATTCAAACCAGTCAATGAATGGGGCAACGCATTAAAACCCATCACAATGAATGGGGACAGGTCGATTCCCTTTTGTATAGCCCAGATACATCCGGATTTGGGCGCGAAGATTTCGGTTCCCAATTGGGGTATATAGATAGCCTCTCGGGAAGCCATTCTCTCTCTCTCTGCCGCCTTGCCTCCGTGCTCTGCCTGCAAGGAAGAGCAACTCGACAGCCCGCCCAAAGGAGTGGAATACCAGCAGTTACTTTTAAATACTGGGGTATCTCTACTTCGGGGCGGTGAAGAATCTAAGACCGCAAGGGCACGGAGCAGGCGTTCTCTGGTGAGCATAGATGTTCTGGCCCATCACAAGGCAACCTAGATAGGTATTAGGGGTGGGAATTAAGGGGAATTTTTGTTAAATTGTAATTTTAGTCAATTTTCCCTCATTGTGTCTGTTTTCTCCTCCCCTATTAGGTAAAAGTGCTGTAGTAAGCAAAAGTGTACTGTTTTAAGTAAAAGTGCTGTATTAAGTAAAAGAGTGTTGCACTGGGTAAAACTGCTGTTTTTAAGTAAAAGAGTGTTGTACTAAGCAAAAGAGTGCTGTAGTAGACAAAAGTGTACTGTGTTAAGTAAAAGTGCTGTATTAAGCATAGGTGTGTTGTATTGATTATTTTCAATTTATTTCTTTTTTATTTCAATAAATACTGGTCTGTTTTGCACTCAACCATGAGTCTCATTTTGTCTACATCGCTACTGAATAAGTCCGGCGGTCAGAACCAGGAAAGGGGAGCGATTCGAAACCGCATGGGGCTCTGGAGCAGCTCAGATACTTCTGACTGGCCAGAGACAATAACCCCAGTTATTTATAACCCCCCTATAATTCCTACAGATGTTCTTGCCATGGAGGGAGTGCAGCAAAGATTCATCAGACTGATACCTGGGATGGCAGGAATGACGTATGAAGAGAGATTGGGTCGATTAGGCTTATATTCGCTAGAGTTTAGATGAATGAGACGGGATCTCATTGAAACTTACAAAATTCTAACAGGACTAGACAGACTAGATGCAGGAAGGCTGTTGCTGATGGCGGGGGAGTCCAGAACCAGGGGTCTCAGTCTAAGGGGTAAGCCATTTAGGACTGAGATGAGGAGGAATTTCTTCACCCAGAGAGTGGTGAACCTGTGGAATTCTCTACCACAGAAGACAGTTGAGGCCAATTCATTAAATATATTCAGGAAGGAGTTAGATATATTTCTTAAAGCTAAGGGGATCAAGGGATATGGGAGAAAGCAGGGACAGGGTACTGAATTTGGATGATCAGTCATGATCGCATTGAAAGGCGGAGCAGGCTCGAGGGGCCGAATGGCCTACACCTGCTCCTATCTTCTATGTTTCTATGTTCACTTAAAAATTGAGTGTTTATTCTTACCTTTTATGAATTTCCCATTTACAAGCCCTTTCTTTTCAAAGTTTCCACAAAGTCCCCAAACATTGCCACTGTATTTAGGGTGAAGTTTTAGCTTAAAAACAAAATGGATGCAATATTTAAAGTATGTACATAATCATTTTCATGGTTTGGTCATTTTAAATCTTATGGTAACAGTAGCACCCGCAAACCACATCACCAATAATTAATCTAAAATTAAATTTGTTCTTTCTTGGCCATTTACACAGTTCTCCACACAAAACATTGTCTGAATAGGAAGTATGAATTGTTTAGGACAAACCCATAAAATTGTATCAAATTATTTCAGAAGTATTTCTCAGAGACATCACAGAATAGTCATCAGTAAACATGGAAATGTCCGAGGCCTGGTGAAGTACAGTTAACATGCATGTAGACGGCAGAAGAAGACGACCAAGGTAAATAGACAATGGGTTTGAATGAGTAGGCACTGGGCTTCACAGGCGAGTTATAGAATCGAAAATACTGGACAGACAGCAATTTGATAACAACAACTTGCATTTATATAACACCTTTAACATAGAAAAACAGCCCAAGACACTTCACAGAGCTATAATCCAAAATAAATGGATGCTGAAGAAAAGGAGATTTTGCAAGGAGTGACCAAAGAATTAGGAACATGGGACCAGGAGTGGGCCATTTAGCCTTCAAGCTTCTTCTGCCATTCAATTACGTCATGGATGATCTGAACCTCAACTCCATTTATCTGCCTTTGCTCCATAACCCTTGATACCCTTACCTAACAAAAATCTCTCGATCTCAGTCTTGAAAATTTAAATTGACCCAGAATCTACAGCATTTGGAGAAGAGGGTTCCAGATTTCCACTACCCATTGTGTGAAAAAGTGCTTCCTGATTCCAGTCCTAAATAGCCAAGCTCTGATTTTAACATTATGCCCCTTGTTCTGGATTCTTGTACCAGAGGAAATAGTTTATCGGTATCATTTTAAAGACCTCGATTAGATCATTCCTCAATCATCTAAACTCAAGGGAATATAAACCAAGTCCATGCAACCTGTCCTAATAATTTAAACCTTTAGGCCCTGGTATCATTCTGGTGAATCTGCACTGGTTTCCCTCCAAGGCCAATAAATGCAAGTTGTTGTTGTTTGGAGCCCAAATCTGAAGACAGTATTCCAGATGGAGTCTGACCAAGCCTTTGTACAACTGAAGCATCACTTCCTCGCTGTTATATTCCAAATCCCTTGGGATAAATGGTAATATTCCATTAGCCTTTTTGTTTACTTTTGGTACCTGTGCACTTGCTATTAATGGTTTGTGTACATAGTTACCTACGTCCCTTTGCTTCTCTATAGCTCCTAATCTCTCACAATTAAGAAAATATTCTGATTTGTCTTTCTCGGATCCTAATGGATCACTTCCTCACATTGAAATCCAACTGCCATAATTTTGCCCACTCACTTAGTCCGTATGAAACTTCCTGTTCCCATCTACACAACTTACTGTGCCTCCTAACTTTTAGTGTCATCTGCAAATTTGGATGTACAAGTCTCTATTCCTATACAAGAATGGTATTAAAGGAGAGAGAGATGGAGGAGCATAGGAGCTTAGGCAGGAAATTACATTGTGGGGCCTAGGTGGCTGAAGGCACAGGTCGGAGATGCAAAAAAGACCAGGTTTGGAGGAACAGAGAATTCTGGAAGGGCGAGGGAGGGCAGTTGTAGTGCTAGAGGAGGTTACAGAGATAGGGAGGGGCAACGCCATGAAGGGACTTAAACACGGGAATGGGAATTATCAATTGGAGGTGTTGGGGAACCAGGAGCCAATGTAGGTCAGCGAGGACAGGAGTGATGGGTGAGCGGGACTTGGCGCAGGTTTGGACACGGGCAGTCGAATTTTAGATGAGCTGGAGTTTACGGCCAGGAGAGCTTTGGAACAGTCGAGTCTGGAGTGTCAACCCATGGCTCCTTTCCTGTAAGAAGATTTCCTAATTCTGCTGCGAGATTCTCCTCAGGTAGTCTCAGCAGAGCTGATGGAAGGCTGCGATTGCTCATACAATAGCAAAATACTGCGGATGCTGGAAATCTGAAATAACAACAGAAAATGCTGGAAATACTCAGCAGGCCAGGCAGCATCCGTGGAGAGAGAAACAGAGTCAACGTTTCAGGTCTGGGGCCCTTCATCAGAACTGGAAAAAGCTGGAAATGTAACAGATATTAGGCAGTTGCAGAGACAGGGGGGGGGGGGGGGGTTAGGAGGGGAAGAAGGAATTGAAAGAACATGCTGTGAAAATGTTGCAAATGGGAATGGCAAAATTATACTGCATGAAAAATGGGGGCAGGAATTATTATCTGAAATTGTTGAACTCTACGTTGAGTCCGGCAGGCTGCAAAGTGCCCAATCGAAAGATGAGGTGCTGTTCCTCGAGCTTACATTGAGCTTCATTAGAACAATGTAATAGGCCGAGGACAGAGAGATCAGAGTGGGAGTGAAGTGGAGAATTAAAGTGACAGGCGACCGGAACCTCAGGGTCACCCTCACGGACTGAACAGAGGTGTTCCGCAAAGCGGTCACCCAATCTGCGTTTGGTCTCCCCAATGTAGAGGAGACTGCATCGTGAGCAGCAAATACAGTATATTAAATTGCAAGAAGTACAAGTAAATCGCTGTTTGACCTGGAAGGGGTGTTTGGGGCCCTGGACAGTGGGAAGGGAGGAGGTAAAAGGGCAGGTGTTGCATCTCCTGCGTTTGCACGGGAAGGTGCCAGGTGAAGGAGAAGGGCTGTTGGGGGTGATTGAGGAGTGGACCAGGGTGTCGCGGAGGGAGCGGTCCCTTCGGAATGCTGAAAGGGGAGGGGAGGGGAAGATGTGTTTGGTGGTGGGATCACGTTGGAGGTGGCGGAAATGGCGGAGGATGATCCGTTGAACGTGGAGGCTGGTGGGGTGAAAGGTGAGGACAAGGGGAACCCTATCATGGATCTGGGAGGGAGGGGAAGGGGTGAGAGCAGAAGTGCGGGAAATAGAACGGACACGGTCAAGGGCCATGTCAACCACAGTAGAGGGGAATCCTCGGTTGAGGAAAAAGGAAGACATGTTGGAAGCACTGGTATGGAAGGTGGCATCGTCAGAACAGACGCGGCGGAGACGGAGAAACTGGGAGAATGGAATAGAGTCCTTACAGGAAGCGGGGTGGGAGGAAGTGTAGTCCAGATAGCTGTGGGAGTCGGTGGGCTTGTAGTGGATGTTTGTCGAAAGCCGATCGCCAGAAATGGAGACGGAGAAGTCAAGGAAGGGAAGGGAAGAGTCGGAGATGGACCATGTGAAGGTGAGGGAAGGGTGAAAATTGGAAGGAAAGTGAATGAACTTATCTAGTTCAGGGCGAGAGCAGGTTTGTTGTTTGGCGAACCGACCTCTACCGTGCCGAAGCTGAACGCCAACTCTCCAACACCTCCTCCTACCTCCGCCTGGACCATGACCCCACTAGCAAACATCAAGTCATTGTTTCCAAGTGTGTCACTGACCTCATCTCCTCTGGAGATCTTCCCTCCATGGCCGCCAACCTCATAGTCCCCCAACCCCACACAGCCCGCTTCTACCTCCTTCCCAAGATCCACAAACAGGACTGCCCTGGTAGACCCATCGTTTCAGCCTGTTCTTGCCCCACGGAACTTATCTCTTCCTATCTCAACTCTATTTTTTCTTCCCTTGTCCAGTCTCTTCCCACCTACATTTGCGACTCTTCTGACGCCCTCCGTCACTTTAACAGTTTCCAGTTTCCTGGCCCCAACCGTCTCCTTTTCACTCTGGACGTCCAATCTCTCTACACCTCCATCCCCCACCAGGACGGCCTTCGGGCGCTCTGTTTCTTCCTTGAACAGAGGCCCAACCAGTCCCCATCCACCACCACCCTCCTCCGCCTGGCTGAACTTGTTCTCACATTGAACAACTTCTCCTTTGGCTCCACTCATTTCCTCCAATTAAAGGTGTTGCTATGGGAACCCACATGGGCCCTAGCTATGCCTACCTGTTCATGGGATATGTGGAACATTCTTTGTTCCAGTCCTACTCCGGTCCCCTCTCTCACCTCTTTTTCCGGTATATCGATGACTGTATTGGTGTGGCTTTCCTGCTCTCGCCCTGAACTAGATAAGTTCATTCACTTTACTTCCAATTTCCACCCTTCCCTCACCTTCACATGGTCCATCTCCGATCTTCCCTTCCCTTCCTTGACTTCTCCGTCTCCATTTCTGGCGATCTGCTTTCGACAAACATCCACTACAAGCCCACCGACTCCCACAGCTACCTGGACTACACTTCCTCCCACCCCGCTTCCTGTAAGGACTCTATTCCATTCTCCCAGTTTCTCCGTCTCCGCCGCATCTGTTCTGACGATGCCACCTTCCATACCAGTGCTTCCTACATGTCTTCCTTTTTCCTCAACCGAGGATTCCCCTCTACTGTGGTTGACACGGCCCTTGACCATGTCCGTTCTATTTCCCGCACTTCTGCTCTCACCCCTTTCCCTCCCTCCCAGAACCATGATAGGGTTCCCCTTGTCCTCACCTTTCACCCCACCAGCCTCCACATTCAACGGATCATCCTCCGCCATTTCCGCCACCTCCAACGTGATCCCACCACCAAACACATCTTCCCCTCACCTCCCCTTTCAGCATTCCGAAGGGACCGCTCCCTCAGCGACACCCTGGCCCACTCCTCAATCACCTCCAACAGTCCTTCTCCTTCACCTGGCACCTTCCCGTGGTATGGCAGCTGTAGCTACTATGACCGGAAAGCCCTGCAGCGGGTAGTCAAAACTGCCCAACGCATTACCGGCACCTGGCTACCGACCATAGAGCACATATACCAGAAACGTTCCATCATCAAGGACCCTACCCACCCCAGCCACAGTCTGTTCGCCCTCCTGCCATCTGGGAGACGCTACAGATGCATTCGCGCCCGTACGACCAGATTTAGGAACAGCTTCTTTCCCAGGGCTGTCATCCTACTGAACTCCACAAATAAACTCTAAAGCCTGCACATCTGCCAATGCACTTTATATGGTTATATTTATGTTAATATACTACAAGCCAAATATATGTTGAATGTTTAAATGTCTTAATCCAAATGTACACTCTCGGGAGCCGCAAGCCTACATTTCGTTGTACTGCACTTGTGCACTAACAATGACAATAAAAGTTGATTTGATTTTGATTTGAAACGCAGGAGATGCAACACCTGCCCTTTTACCTCCTCCCTTCCCACTGTCCAGGGCCCCAAACACCCCTTCCAAGTGAAACAGCGATTTACTTGTACTTCTTGCAATTTAATATACTGTATTCGCTGCTCACGATGCGGTCTCCTCTACATTGGGGAGACCAAATGCAGATTGGGTGACCGCTTTGCGGAACACCTCCGTTCAGTCCGTAAGGGTGACCCTGAGCTTCCGGTCGCCGGTCACTTTAATTCTCCACTTCACTCCCACTCTGATCTCTCTGTCCTCGGCCTATTACATTGTTCTAATAAAGCTCAACATAAGCTCGAGGAACAGCACCTCATCTTTCGATTGGGCACTTTGCAGCCTGCCGGACTCAATGTAGAGTTCAACAATTTCAGATAATAATCCCTGCCCCCATTTTTCATGCAGTATGATTTTGCCATTCTCTTTTGCAACATTTTCACAGCATGTTCTTTCAATTCCTTTCTCCCCTCCTAAACCTGCCCCCCTCCCGTCTCTGCACCTGCTTAATATCTGTTACATTTCCAGCTTTTTCCAATTCTGATGAAGGGTCCCAGACCTGTTTCTCTCTCCACGGATGCTGCCTGGCCTGCTGAGTATTTCCAGCATTTTCTGTTGCTATTGCTCATGTTGGGGCTCTTGAGAAACTTGTGGCCGGTGATTTCTGGGTATTTGAGCCTGCGAAGGCCTGACAGCAGATTGCTGCACCGTGGCTGCTGCCGGGGCAGACATGCTGGCACGATTGTGGGTCCTGCCTCAGATTCCTGCTCCCCTTCTCCCCGCCCCCATGCTAAAATCACCACCATATAAAAACCTATTCCCATTGTTTTGAACATTAATGCAGCATCAAATTGTGAGGCCCAGAACTTTGTCTCAGGTGGTGGTGTATAATGGATGATATCGGATCGGCCGCCCATTATAAGCAGGGCCTGATATTCAGTTCCGTTGCAATTAATCTGATGCCGCCCATTTTGCGACACCGCCCGAGACGAAATTCTAGGCCTAAGTGTAAAACTGTAACAGTTGGAACTTCATTTATGAAACACTATTCATAAAAGAATGGCCCTGAATTTGCGGTCAGAGGCTTCCCGAGGGGAAATGCCTCCAATCCGCAAATAAAATGCCCGCGTACCTGGTGGTCCAAGAGTTACGGAGACTCACTGTCCTGGGCCTCTCTGGGAACCTGCGGGTAGAGGCTCACGTATCCCATGGGCGCACGCAGTTCACAAGCACCCCTGGAATCACGTGGGCCGGCCAAACCAATAAAAGAAGGGAATCCCCATTCATGCTTATGGGAATTCTATATGTACGGAATCCCCATATGTATAAACGGGAATAGCCCAAAAAATACATCTGAACATCAAATAAAAAAATTTAAAAATTACATATTTAAAATTAAAAATGCCATTTAATTAAATATTTAAACCAAAATTTTAATTTTTTGAAAAATAAATTTAAATGTTTTAAAGGGGCTAAAAATTAACTTACCTTTTTGCACAGGTGTTTTAATGTATAAATGTTTGATAAAAATATACTTTTATGTAGTTTAAAACTCTTACAGTCCTTATGCTTTCACCAGGCGTAAGAATTTCATGGGCATTCACTGGGCAGAAGTTGGGGAAATAGTCCAACTCCCCGCGCACAAATGCCCTTTTCCCGGGAATGCGTTGGATCTGTCAAGAGTTGACAGATCGTAAGTTCCAAGTTTTCGTGGATGCACTTCGCATACGACAACCCAGAACTTGTTCGGCCCTTACGGGCGTGTACACACCTCGTACGCGCCCGTAGGGGCCGCAAATTACAGCCCAATGTCTTTCTGATTCCAGATTTGCATCATCTTCATTTAAAATATTTTATTGCGTTATAATCTCGCATTCTTTGAGAAGACAGCTAATAGAGAACATTCTTTATCAAAAGATTATAGAAAGCAGGTTTTATAGTCAAAACGTGTAGTGACGTGCAAAGCAAACAGTTTCTAAAATAGCTATTGTTACTGGTCCAAATAGACCTCAATGTTAATCCCAAGAAGACAAGCTGCAACTGCAGAGGGAAAGATTCATGCTTGACTTTTTCCGTCACTGGAGCTCCCTTCTAGACAATTTCATCGAATAATCATTGCCTTTCATATACAGAAATTTAAACATAGATTTAACTATTAATTACTATATCAGGGTTGCAGAAGCCCCCATTATGTCACTGAAAAGTTGTGAGCTGCCCACTGGCATTCCACCATGAGCTCTCCATAGTTTTCAAGTCTCTCAGCATCAACTGCAGTGAATTGTGTGAAGCATATATTCTTGTTATAGATAAACCATGTTTTGTCACCAAATATATCAATGTGTGAAATTAGGCTCGACATTATTTCTGAAGTTCTGCACCATTACATCTTGCTTATATATAAAATATTATGTCCTATAATATTATCATTATTTGTGCTCATATATAAGAAATATCAGTTCTCCAAATGTAACTTAGAGTATTAAAAGCTCCATGACACTGACTTATAAATTGTTAATTTCTCTGATGATGCAGAGCCATTCTTGAGAAACATGATTTCACCAACATGCACCAACTTCTCATCTAGACAACACATATCACCCTTTCACTAAAGAAAGTTAAATCAATAAAATGTGTTGTCATTACTTTACTTCATTTGCAGAGTAAATAAAAATAAAAATAAAAAAGGAATACTACACTTAAAAGAAATAATCTCACCGACAATGCATCTTTACGGTTCCAGATCAGGGATACGGAATGCTTCTTGTTTGAAAACTTGATGTTAATTCCATTGCTACGAACATTGACCACCTTGTCATCATATGGCAAATTTATTCTATAAAATAATGGTGATATGGGAATTAAGTTGAAAAAATGTGAGCTTGTAATTAGAGGGGCTGTGATGAGAAAGGCACACTCATTTTGGTTATGCCCCAACATTTTGCCATTCTGGACAGTATTAAGGGAGGCCACAGGGAACAGAGCAGGACTCATTGCCCTCCCCCTTCCTCTGGTGGACGGTAACCCACCCCACAATAAAACCTGTGGAACAGAGGCCAGTTACAACATTTAGGGTATGGACTCTGCCTGGAAGTATCAGGCAGTTGGAAGTCCTTTTGCTAGTAGTCTACATGACTCAGACATCTCCCAAGCAGGTAACAATGGAGCAATTTACAACATGGGCAAAGCTAACATAAATAAGAAAACACCATGCATATGGTAAGGATCCAATCCTGAGAGACCCCTTTCAACATAGGCATGATCCTTGATATACTCATGAATCAAGTCTCACACCAGCGATGCCACCAAAATTATCCTGGGCTCTAAAAGTGTCTTACTCCCAGTGTGTATTCAATTGCACCAACAACCCCAATATGACAATTCATTCTCCTGTAAGTACTATGTGAAAAAAACTGTATCACTTCACAAAACATTAATATGCAATCTTTTCGATGATATTTTTACAACTGCTTTACAATCTTAAAGTGTTTTCACCTACGCTAATGTTAATAATTAAGAACCATCACCATTTAACAATGTATTGCTTGGATCAGACAACAGTATCACCATCTACCAGCCTTCCCACTAGGCTATCAAGTATCAGAAAGATGTCCAATACAAGTCACACTATTTACTCTCTCTTACTTGACTCAGCTGATGCACCTGAAGTTGTCCAATTGGAATTAATTGGGTTTTAATTCACTGTCAGTTTTGCTCCCAATTTTGTTTTCAAAAGCTCTACAAAGTATTAAGTTAAAACAAATCCAACAAAAGATGACCTACAAATATCCAATATAATGGGAATGGCCCAGCCTCAATGTCTTCATGACTAGAACAGTCTCAAGTAATTAGCATGTCCTCAGGAGAGGGGAGGAGAAAGCAAAAAAATAGTGGAAATGGTGTAGGTAAAGTCAAGATGGTGTCTACATGGTTGCCTTATCCACCCAGAAACAGACGAGTACAACTTCAAAAGGGCAGTACTTGGAGAGTTCATGTTTTCTACTGAAATGCCCTAATGTCAATCACACTTTAATCAGGGCAATAGGGGCCTGAATATTGACCACAGATATATTCCCACATAACCAAGGTTAAGTAGACAACAGCGAAACATGAATCTAAAGTACTAAGACTGCTGTGGCCAAAGTCGCCAGTAACAAAGTGTGATTGTGACCACTGTGTAATATTTATCCTCATCGACTCTGCCACCATAAAATCGGGGAATCGGTGAAAAATTGGTAGATGGAATTTAATGTCAAGAAGTGTGAAGTGATATGTTTTGGTTAAAAAAAAGTAATAGCTGTAATTAAACTGAATGGAAGGAGGCTTAGTGCTGTGGAAGAGCAGAGGGATTTGGGGTTATATGTGTATCAATGTGGAATTAGCATAGGTAATCAGAGATTATAGTAACCATAGAACTGTATTTGCCACATTAATTTAAGGATTATTAAATACAAAAGTTGTTTTGTTTTTCAGGTTCCCTTAGTGTCAGAAATCAGGAGTAAATCAGTGCGAAAAGTCGGACAATAAAAAACCTGTGTAAATTCAGAGAAAATCAGTAAAACCAAAATCGGTTTTGATTTGAACATAACTGAAAGTCAAGAAAACAGCTATTGGTTCTGATTTAACTAGGAATTTAAATAAAGGCACAGTTAACCCATCATTGTTCACGCGGTTCATGGACACCACTTTAATGGGCCTCAAAGGCAATTCAAAAAGTTCTGGCAAGTGTATGCTGGGAGCAAGAAAAGGACCACTAATCTATTCCTGCAGGGAGTCGAGCACAGTGCAACCTGCCTGTATACTTCAGTTACTTAAATGAAACACATTTTCAAATTCAAGTTATTTTCCTCTCTTTTTTCTCCTCATCTCCAGTACTTGTGTAAAATTATGTTTTGTACATAAATGAAAAAGGAATCTTCAGATAACCTCATGACGTGTAAGGGAAAAGACACCCAATAAATAGAATTAGACAATGCCCAGATGGCCAGCAGTTTGTTTGTGGATTTTATCAACCTTTAGTACTTTTATTATTAAGGATGGAGCTGTGAAAAATTACAAATAAGACAAATCCAGTAACGAGGAAGCACTAGGTTAAAGGGCATCCTCCTTAACATAGAAAACTATCCACCTCCGCCTGATATGACTATTGATCGGGAATCAATCTGTTAAATGAGTTCCAGTTCTCCCTGCTTAATAAGTCTGAACTCATCCCGTTTCCAAGGCACTATACTTGAAGAAATGTGATGCCGCAGCATCTCAGTATCTGATTTACAAGCTTCATAAAACACAAAATCAAGAGAGAATGTTAGTTTTCTACCAAGCCCTAAAAATCTAGGAATTTGTGGTTGAAAAACCAAGTTGATCCCGAGGTGAACGGTAACAGTATTAGATAGTGACTGATTCTGAGCAATTGTATAAATGCACTATATTTCTGCTAATGCTATTTCTACCTTCCTCTAAGATTTTACTCAGAATTTAACACGACAACACTTTCTAATCTATTCTGCCTTTAGCAGTGTTGCACTGCCATCCTGTGGTATACTAAGTAAGTGAGTGAATGGGCCACCTTGGGGGAAGATTTGCCCACATGAAGGGGTCGATTTTAACTCAGGTGCAGGGAATTGGCGGGTTCCCTGAATTTAGTGATTCCCACACGATTCTAAATGGGTCTGTGAGATTGATGCAATTTTAACACAATTGGCCAATTGATTTCCAGCATGTGGGGAGCCTTGGCAATTGAGTATTTCCAGTCAGAAAGTCGCAGAATATGAAGTCATCATTGCTGCTGCTTTTAAGGTCCACAGCAAGCCTTGCTTCCTCTGCAGGCTCCCAAACTTCACCGTTAAGATGGCACAGGAGCCTGCAGGAGCAACGGCCAGCAGGAGGGCCAGATCTGCCCCCAAATTTGATGAGGCTTCACTCCAGGCATTACTGGATGGTGCTAGGGCCCACAGGGAGGTCCTGTTCCCTTCTTCAGGGAGGAAGAGGCCTCCCAGCCAGACCAAGGCTGTGTGGCTACAGGTGGCAGGTCAAGTCAACTCCTTGGGGCTCACACGAAGAACGTGGTTGCAGTGCAGGAAAAGATTCCATGACTTTCTTCGCACTGGAAAAGTAAGTACTGTATGAAGTTTCCATCACCCTCAATCTGATCCCCATTGCCTTTCCTCACCAGCACTCAGCTTTACCAATCTCTTCCTGCACATCCCACTAGACACTCACGTCCATGCACGCTTACCCATTCCCTCTCTCTCTATGCTCACATTCACAGAACTATTCCACCATGCAGCCCTCACACTCCCTCTCACTTTGATGCTTTGAACACAACTGACTACACACAGGGAGGGCCCTTGGGCTTGCAACCTCACTCCATCTTTATCTCCTTCTAAGTATGTATGCTATGCAATCACTGCACTCACTCCTGCATTCACACTCAACCTCCACTTGTCTCCCTCATTGCAGGAAAAGAGAGCTCACAATAGGAGCGAGCGAGCCAGGACAGGAGGAGGGCCGCCCTCAGTAGCCCAGCTCACCCCCTGGGGGGAGGCGTCCTGGAGATTGCCAGGGCTGACCGAGATGTGGAAGTTGGGGAAGGAGAGACATCCCCGCAAGCTGGTGACAGAATAGTTTTCCATCTCTCTCATTGGCATTGCATGAGTCGCTGATAATGATTCTGAAGCTACATCATATGGACTTATGATCATCTGCAAAATGCAATGTGCATGTAACCTTGGCATCATATCTCTAACTTTTTCCTTGACTCCCCCACAGGACCATTGAGAGCCCCCGTCCCCACTGTGCAGGAGGAAGAGCCTGAGCAGCCGGACTCCTCAGAGAAATCTGCAACCTCTGAGGGCGCAGCGTCAGCAGAAATAAGTGCACCCAGCACCAGCGCAGACACTCACACCTCGGTGGGACCTTCGGGACATAGAGTAGAGTTGTCACCTGGTGTATCACAGCTCACAAGTGAGCATCAGCAGATTGTGGAGACAGGGTCAGCAGTGGAGAGTCCTCGTCGGAGGGCGCAGGTCTCTGCCAGCTCGGCTCAGCTGCATGTCGACCCTCTGCCTCTGGGTCCATCCGTAACATCAGAGGTGATGGAACTCCATGCACAGATGCAGGAGTCTCTGGCAGGTTTTGTCTCCAGGGTCGCTGCGAGTGTGGAGCGAATGGAGGAGTCCATAGTGAACATGAGCAGAGCCTTTGTGGAGTCAGTGGCGCATGAACACGTCAACATGGAAAGGATGGCTACCTACGTGGAAATGATTGCTACCTCCATGGTAAGGCTGGCTACGGTAGAGGAGAGGAGGGCTACGGCCATGGAAGAGGTTAGTTGCCAGAGTATGTAATACATGGTGAGTGTTCAAAATAGAATGACATCTCTTGAGGAGCGATGGGCATCTATTGAACAGAGAAACCAGACCTTCATGGAAGTCCTTCTGAGTAGGACTGCCATTGTAGATACGGGTCCCCATGGCCCCTCTGATGTGCAGCAAGCTGCTCTCAAGCCACTTGCAGGCACTGAGGGGGACCTGACCCATGAGAGGGAGGTTGGTGGCAGACCTCATGGAAGTGGGGGGTCCTCTCCAAGTGCTCACACTTCCATGCCACTGCAGAGCCCTCGGTCAGAGCCCCACCGGAGTCCACACCCAACTGAGATAGACATCTCAACCCCTGCACAGCCGCAGGAGCAGCAAACTGCTGGCGAGCCCTCACAGGCTCGCCACCCCAGAGGACGCCCGCCGAAGGTGTCGAGACAGGAGCAGCAGGAAAGTGAGCAAGGGGCCTCCACATCTGCTGAAGCCACAGGGGAACCACTACGTAGGAGCACGTGTAAGAGGAAATTAAAGCACAAATAGTCACAAGGGTAGCCTCTTGGGTGAAATGCTGTGTATTTTGTAAAAATGCCATCAGTTGTTTGTTTTTCATAAAAATTCTGATGGCAACTTCTGCAGTTGTGGCGTGTGTCATTTCGCGAATGGGGCTGGAGGTCCTCTAATGCCAAGAGGGGAAGGAAAAAAAGGCCTCCCATGCTTCTGGTAGATGCCTCAGTTGAGGAAGCGCTGAGTGAGGGTCGCGAGAGGGGTCTCGCAGGAGGTCACACTGGAGAAGTGTGTGAGGCTCCAACCTTCCACAGGTGTGGTTATGCCTTCTAAAAGTTGCCCCAGACCTGAGTCAAAGTCCTGCCACCTGCAAATGATGGCTGATCAAATATCCTCTTTAATGTTGGGCCTGCAGCTGATAGTCAGTAAGCCAATAGTGTTCACGCCAGGTTTCACAGGCGTGATCCCCACCAGGCGTGTTTTACATGGGAAAAGGGTTTAACAGCCTGTTAAAATGGGATTATAAAGGCCAATTAGTGCTGTTTAAGGGCCCTAAAGACCAGTCCCGCCGGGTCCATCAGACACACCTAGGTTAAAATGGCGTGGAGGCGGGAACCAGGCGGGGGGGGGGGCCCGACCCCCAGGTTTTGCGATTTTAACCCCTTACACGCCTAAAAGCCCGCCTGTTGGCTGCGTTAAAACCAAGCCCGAAATGTGTGACTAAATCGTAAATCCATTTATAGCTTGTTATTAGGCTGTTTTAATATTCTACAATTTAGCACAACTTTAGAAAGTAATATTTTGTAATACTGCATTCAATAGTTATCACCAAGTTACCCCACTTTATAGTAACTTGTTTGACTGGCCAAACCAGTCAATGTATCACCTGATAGAGTAAGTATAATATTATTCCGTTTTCAATATAGTTCCCATTTTCCCACTACAGCAATAGAGTCATTTTAAAGTTAATTCCTATTGAATATATTAAAAAGTTAGCTGCTGAGGGAATGGGAGCTGGAAGTATTCAGCAAGGATATAGTTACATAGAAGTCTTATAATTAATATCAAAAGCTGCTGAGGGAATGGGAGCTGGAAGTATTCAGCAAGGATATAGTTACATAGAAGTCTTATAATTAATATCAAAAGCAATCCTGCAGAATTTAACTTACATCTGGTCTTTAACCTTAATTGTCCCATTCGTCACAACAATCTCGGTGGTTTCAATTTTGATGAATATGTGTTCCAGAATCCCATCTGACCCTCGGCGGATTTTCACCTCATAATCATCAAGCCTACGTTTGTTTAGCTTGCTCATGATAAGGTCGCAGGTTGATGTAAAATGGAAAAACTCATTGTTAAATCTCTTGAATGCTCCCACTCCCCATGTGTTACAGGTATCTGGAAGAAAAGGACAATTCTCTCTGTTACAACAACTGAAGATTACTACTTTGATAGGATCAGTGTCATTTTACAACCTGCCTTAATGCATTTGGGCAATCAAATATATTCAACATAATGTACTCACGATGGTTTTGCTGCGATTGAGAGGAACCATCCACTGTACGCTTGAAGACTTGGGTAAGAGCAGCCTGGTCCAGGTCTAGTGCAAAATGATAGGTTTAAATCCAAGTTAACTATTTATGGAGTATATGGTACTAACTGATAGTTTAATTTCAAAATGTTATCTTTGTGCTTATACAATCATCTTTTGTTAAAAGAAACTAATTGCAATGAAAGAACTTGTGACCATTTTATTAACAAAAATGTTGCTTTTATCAGTTTTGTACAATTTGTCCTTAGTTTCTTTTGGACACTAACAGACCTAAAAAAATATACATATTAATAACATTTCAAGCAGATTCATAAGTTTTAAAAATTCTGAATGAGATTCAGGAAATTGATCCAAACATATTGGACACACTGATTAATTGTCCATGGATTAGAATGGTCACATTTTGTTTTTTTTTACGCTAGATATTTTATGGAGTTCAGTGCCACTGGCTATTTCCATAAGTGGACTTTTTATCCCCTATGATCTGGAGCATACCTCTTCCCATCCAGAGCTGAGAGTAACGATAGATAAATCTCTAATTGTTTAATATTAATATAATTTTTAGCTGCATTGTTTTGTAGTTTTCAGTGACACTGTACATTTTCTGTTCATCTTCAGTGTACACTGCTTCCATGTCTCACAAGGGAGGGATGAACTGGATGTAGACTGTGACGTTTTAACACATGCCTAGGAAAGGGTTTGAATTTCCCCGATGGACTGCTGGAAGCTCCAAGGAAACCCTGGAAAATGGCATAAAGGGGTGTCCAAAAGCTTAATCAAAGAGGTGGGTTGAAAGGAGAGCCTTAAAGGAGGAGAGGGAGGCAGAAGCAAAGTGGTTTAGGGAGGGAATTGCAGAGTGTGGGGCCTAGGTGGCAGAAAGAATGGTTGCCAATGGTGGGGTGAAGGGAAGGGGTGATGCACAAAAGGCCAGAGTCAGAGGAATGGAGAGTTCCGGGGAGAGGGTAGGGGATTGCAGAGCCAGTGAGGGGCAAGGCCATAAAGGGATTTAAACAGGAGGATGAGAATTTTAAATTGTAAATCAAACTCATTAATGAAAGCGAGCTAAGAACAGAACTTTGGATCATCATAATGTTGATTTTTTTTTAAAACAGCAAATTAAGGCTGAGTTAGACTTTGTAGACAGATGCCCACAAACAAATTTAAGCCAAGAAAAAACAAGGAAAATTTAATGACAGTACCTCACTAGACGTTTAGAATTTCATTAATAAATTTTATGCCTAAACTTTTGAGTTTAGTTGTATTTACTATATTATAGAAATGGCTGTGCTGCTTTTTGATATCAACTTACCAAAAGTGGACTCTGCATAGTCTTGGTTAGCCCACATGTTGGCAGAGACATGGCCTGTGATAGAACAAGATCAATTTTACTCGATAAAATAATCATGAGCAATCAACACATTTAGAACATAATCAGAGCCTTGATTTTACATTTCTGCAACCTTTCTGCAGGTTCTTGACATTCAAACATAAACAAAATGGGCCAGAATTTACTGTCAAAATAATGGGGAGACAAACAGTGCTCACTGTTATTTATGCGCAAATCACCCAAGTGCAGAAAATTCACGCTGTTCAATGTATTTGAATGGTGAGTCAGACAGTAACTTCAGGCGACGGCAGATGCATGGTTAAAGATGAAAATCAAAAAGCTGCTGTCTTGAGATGCGCCATTCCGCCGTTAGCTTCCCGAAAATGGCATCTCGCTGTCTGCCTCAACATTCAAATACATTGAATGGCGTGAATTTCCTGTACTTGGGTGATAGATACAAACTAAACTCACCACAGAATGTTAGGGGTTGTCCATTTCAGTCTAAGTCCCATTTTTAATGGCGTGGTAAATCTTAATTACTGGGAAACAACCTCTCTGGAACTGAAAATCAAATTTTACAAGCATGGAGTCTCATTCCTTCAGCTTTTAATTGTAGTTTGAGATTTAAAAATTTTTTTTTTTTTTTTTTTTTACTTTTTCTTCCACCTCTTTTTTTTCTCTCTCAAACAAAACTTTATTTCCCTTTCCTTATTTTGTTTTCTGTAACTGATTTGACATTGAAATCATTATTCGAACTTACACTTCCTGGTTCAGACTCTGCCCTGTTCACACTGGTCCCAGATGCCCATGGATTGGAGGGTAGCTAATGTTACCCCACTATTCAAAAAAGGTGGTAGAGAAAAAGCGGGGAATTATAGACCGGTAAGCCTGACATCGGTAGTGGGGAAAATGTTAGAGTCTATTATAAAAGATGTAATAGCAGAGCACTTGGAAAGCAGTGACAGGATCGGACAAAGTCAACATGGATTTACAAAAGGTAAATCATGCTTGACTAATCTACTGGAATTTTTTGAGGATGTAACTGGTAAAATAGATAAGGGAGAACCAGTGGATGTGGTGTATTTGGACTTTCAGAAGGCTTTCGATAAGGTCCCACACAAGAGATTAGCGTGCAAAATTAAGGCACATGGGATTGGGGGCAAGGTATTGACTTGGATAGAGAACTGGTTGGCGGACAGAAAGCAAAGAGTTGGAATAAACGGGTCGTTTTCCGAGTGGCAGGCAGTGACTAGTGGGGTACCGCAAGGATCGGTCCTAGGACACCAGCTGTTCACAATATATATTAATGATCTGGATGAGGGAATTGGATGTAATATCTCCAAATTTGCAGACGACACAAAGCTGGGCGGGAGGGTAAGCTGCGAGGAGGATGTCGGGAAAATCCAGTACGATTTGGACAGGTTGGGTGATTGGGCAGAAACATGGCAAATGCACTATAATGTGGATAAATGTGAGGTTATCCACTTTGGTGGCAAAAACAGGAAGGCAGATTATTATTTGAATGGCAATAGATTGGGAGAAGGGGAAGTGCAAAGAGACCTGGGTGTCCTTGTGCACCAGTCGCTGAAGGTAAGCATGCAGGTGCAGCAGGTGGTTAAGAAGGCAAATGGTATGTTGGCCTTCGTAGCAAGAGGGTTCGAGTACAGGAACAAGGATGTCTTGCTACAGTTGTACAGGGCCTTGGTGAGACCGCACCTTGAGTATTATGTGCAGTTTTGGTCACCATACCTGAGGAAGGACGTTCTTGCCATGGAGGGAGTGCAGCGAAGATTCACCAGGCTGATGCCTGGGATGGCAGGAATGACGTATGAGGAGAGATTGTGTCGATTGGGCTTATACTCACTAGAGTTTAGAAGATTGAGAGGGGATCTCATCGAGACCTATAAAATTCTGTCAGGTCTGGACAGACTAGATGCAGGAAGGGTGTTTCTGATGGCCGGAGAGTCCAGAACCAGGGGTCATAGTCTAAGGATAAGGGGTAAGCCATTTAGGACTGAAATGAGGAGGGATTTCTTCACCCAGAGAGTGGTGAACCTGTGGAATTCTTTGCCACAGAGGGCGGTGGAGTCCAGTTCATTAAATATATTCAAGAAAGAGTTGGATATGTTTCTTGAGGCTGAAGGGATCAAGGGATATGGGGAAAAGGCGGGGACAGGGTACTGAGTTTGGATGATCAGCCATGATCACATTGAATGGCGGAGCAGGCTCGAAGGGCCGAATGGCCTACTCCTGCTCCTATCTTCTATGTTTCTATGCCCTGTAGAGGGCGCTGCGCAGTTTCCATCTCCCACTTGCAGCAACTTGCCATGCAAAAGCTCACAGAAATGAAACAAGCAAGGGCAGGGCACTGTTCATCCGCAGGTTACAATAAATTCTGGCCCGTTATGTCATATACAGCAAATTAAAAAAGATCCATGAATTAAAGCAGGGCAGATTTTCCGCTGTCATAAATTTGTGGGTTGTAAATTGCAGGCCAGATAACTTAAATAGTGAGAGACATGCAGGCTGTGTAAACTCAGTCTGCAAAGCCCAGGTACACCTGGGATGGGGGCGGAAAAAAGGCAAAGAAGCAGAAAGCGAGTCCAAGCTGCACGCTGAATGCTGGCCAGATTGGGTGAGGGCAGAAAATAGGTAATGGAGAAGCACAGACCTGGTGCAACAAAATGTAAAACCCACTGTGGCTTAAAGGGGCTCTGGAGTGAAATTCATCTTGAAGTTAATGGAAAAGAAATTTAAGTGGAGTGTAAAACAGGCGGCCGATGCGCTATTGCCCATTCTGTATCCCAAGACTAATTTCACCCCCATTGGCTGCAGTGGAGGAAGCAGGCAACCTGAGCGAGGAGGATGACATCCAGCTCAAAGGGAAGAGCAGCAATCTTCAGAGAGCCAGACCTGAATGTCCTCCTCATGGAGCAGGAGCGACGGGATGTTCGGAGTTTCAGGCCAAAGACCGGCCAAGCCTTTGATACACACTTTGTGGACGGAGTTGGCTGTGACAGTGAGCGCCACCTCCTTGAACCTCAGAACTCCTTTGCAGTGTAGGAAATAGTTTAAACAACCTCACCAGAGCACCCAAGGTAAGCTATCTATCCCCACTGACCCTTCCTTGCAGTCTTTTTATATGTGTGGCACTCCTTCATTTATTACCTTCAGTGTTCTAGGACTGTACTCTGAACCTTTGATTTCTTCTCCCAACCTGGTCCACCTGTAACCTACAAATACACCTTCTCTCAATGGGCCATGAACGAGAAAACCTCATTAACTTACCACACCTGCCCTTTCTTGTTTTCTGCCCCTCTTCTAGCCTAATGTCTCAAACTGTTGTAATGTAAAATTCTGCCGAGTGTAATATTCATGTCTTTACTCGTATCCCTTACAGGAGAAAGTGACCTTTAACCATTGGGAAACTCAGGCCAGGTGGCGGTTCCCCCTGAGCACTCATGAGGAAAAAGACTTGGAGATACTGGGGAGCTATGATGGCAAACCTTTTGGGGGCAAAGATCACAGAAATCACAGAAATCACAGAAACCCCACAGTGCAGATAGAGGCCATTTCGGCCCATTGAGCCTGCACCGACACATATCCCACCCGATCCCCGTAACCCCACGTATTTAATCCCCCTAACACTAAGGGTCAATTAATCATAGCCAATCAACCTAACCCGCACACCTTTGTACAAGGGGCAGTGACATCTTCAGCTTGTCTGTACAATGGTTTGAGACAGCAAACACATTAACGAGAAATATGATTGGGTAACTTCAAAAAGTATAAAGGAACTGTAGGGGTCGCCACATAACATTGTAACATCTCTTTGTCTTCTTTTCCTTTAGATTATCCTTGCCAGGATGGCACTGAGGAGTAGCAGGAGGAGGAGGAAGAAAAAGGCGAATGGCTTTCCAACTGTGCCCAACCAGCCACAGCCTCACCCATAGAATCATTTACCCTTTCTCTCTCATTCACCAGCACAGGGAAATCCACCTATGGGAATGCAGATTATTGCAATAAGGTTTTTCACTGAATGAAACACAACATATGAGGGCACAAAGGAGTCAGAGGTAAAAATGGGGGAGCAGAGGCTCAGCAGATATCAGCCCCTGACACCGGAGCCTGAAAACCCAGTTCTCTGGAGTATTGCCCTAAAAAGGAGGATGTTGGATGAGCATCACACTCACATTGAGACACTGAGGACTATCTCGAAGACCTGAGACAGATGGAAGGGGTCAGCCTTCCTCTGAGAAAGACTCAATACAATGCAAACCTATCCAGAGTGAGTGTTGGCAGCACAAACATCCTCCACGACAGAGATTTTTCAAACAATTAGTGAATCCAACATAGATGCATTGCCCAGTGGTCTTCAGGCCTTGGGGGACCATTTGGAGAGAACAATGGCCCCCAGGTTCCCAGAGCTTCAGGGCACCATCTCTCAGGGTCTGCAGGGTATAACTGCGAAAATGGTTTAAAAGCTTCTGTGTGATCTTTGAAATAGAAGCTCCCACCAGTTAGCAGAAGACAGTTTTCACATGATTTGCCACATCTACCTTTGTTGGAAATGCAATTGATTTGTGGCTCTAAAGTAATGTCAATGTTAATCTGAATTCGTGACAATTTTGAATTCTTTTGACAAAAATGGACTTTAGTCCCATCTCTAGAGGTGCCCCCTCAAAAGAGTAAAGAATAATCATATGAACAGTAAATTAACCAGGAAAAACTGCAAATATTGGATATCTGAAATACCTGCTTTTGCAGAGTAACTTTCCTGGGTTCCACTTTGTTTCATAGCAGCTGAACAATACAGAGGGATTACGGCATTAATTAAAAAAAAAATAAAAGATAGAAAGTAAAAGAAAAGAAAGAAAATAAAAGAAAGAGAAAGGAAAAGAATGATAGCTAGAAAGGAAAAGAGAAAGATAGATAAAGGAAAAGAAAAGAACGATAGAAAGTAAAAGAAATTAAAGAAAAGATAGAAAGTAAAGTAAAAGAAAGATAGAAAAAGATAGAAAGGAAAAGAAAAGAAAGAAAGGAAAAGAAAAGAAAGATTGAAATGAAAAGAAAGAGAAAGGAAAAGAAAAGAAAGATAGAAAGGAAAAGAAAACTCCAGAGAGTACAGGCCCATTCGACTCAATCTCTCATCGTAGGACAGCCCTCTCATCCCAGGAATCAATCGAGTGAACCTTCGAAGAGGAAGATAGAAAGGAAAAGAAAGTAAAGAAAAGATAGGAAGTAAATGAAAAGGAAAGATAGAAAGGAGAAGAAAAAGAAAAGATAGATTGAACGGAAAAGGGATAAAAAGGAAAAGAAAATAAATATAGCAAGGAAAGGAAAAGATAGATAGAAAGGTAAAGAGAAGAATGATAGAAAAGAAAATAAAGATAGAAATAAAAGAAGGATAGATAGATAGATAGATAGATAGATAGATAGATAGATAGATAGATAGATAGAAAGGGACAGAAAAAATATATAGAAAGGAGTAGGAAAGAAAGAATGGCAGCTTTACATCTATATCGCGCCTTTTACGACCTCAGGACGTCCCAAAGCACTTTACAGATAACGAAGTACTTTTGAAGTGTAGTCACTGTTGTAATGTGTGTACATACACTGCTCATTTACCACAAAACACAGAATGGTGTGCGGGCCACAGCAGCTACAAAAATCATGAGTTGTGTCAGCTGCACTATGATCCTTCACATTCATTCTGATTCTAGAACACAGAAAACAAAATCTGTGTAGAGTTTAAGTTCATTTTTGGTTAGTTTTTCCACCAGTTTCAGCCAGATAACCAACAAAAAACTAAGGGGGAGAAATTCGGTATCGCCCCATTTGGGGCGCAATTATCGGTCGGGCGCAAAGTTTAGCGCCCGGCGCAAATTATCGCCACCTACTGCTAAATTGGTCTAAATTGGAGTGCTAAATCAGGTGCTACACAACTCTCTTAAGGCGCTAAGGCCGAGGAGCGAGGCGCTACCTCAGAGGGCGAGCGCAGCGCAGGTGCTGTCAGTTAGCGATTGCACACAGACACGCTGGCGCCGGTCAGCTCTTAAAGGGTAGGGTCGATCTTGAATTGCAGCCGCACCCTGCGCATCGGAGCCCTGAATCTTGGCCTGGACAGACCTGTTGTCAAATCCTGAAGCCAAGGATCATGGAGAGGGCCAGGGAGCGAGCGCAGTGCTTCAGCGAGGGGGCCTTGGAGGCTCTGGTTGACGTGGTGGAGTGCAGGCGATCTCTCCTGTACCCGGAGAGTGGCAGGAGGCCTCTACCCAGCGAGTACCGAAAAGCTTGGAGGGAGGTGGCTCACAGAGTGACCTCCAGCAGCATGGTGCCTAGGACCCCTGTGCAATGCAGGAAGAAGTTCAACGACCTCACTCGGGTCGTCAGGGTGAGTACCTTTTTCAGAAACCTCTTCATCCCTCCATCTCGACCTCGCTTTAAGGCCGAAGGGTCTTGAAAGCCCCAATGCCCAGCACTCATCCATCACCTATGGCCCTTTCAGGAAACTCACACACACATTCAGCACTTTGCATACAGTAAGGGCTATTCGACCATGGGAGGCATTTCAGCCAGGAGAACTTTGCATACAGTAAGGGCTATTCGACCATGGGAGGCATTTCAGCCAAGATCATGGCTGCATCTTTACTCAGACCCTGTCCTTTTTCTTGCAGGGCAAGCTGGCGCATAATAGGAGACAGCAGCAACGGACTGGGGGAGGCTGGCCTCACCTTCAAGCCCTGACCGATCTGGAGCAGCGAGTCCACCGGATTGTGGCAAGCCGGATGCTTGGCCCCGTCGCCACTGGAGACGCCGACCCCGTTATGGACAGCAATGGTAAGGTCATCACCTTTTTGATCACTCTCCTTCCACTTGTTCCTGACTACAGCATCCTTTGACACTTTCGATCCAAATCAGTACATCGCTGCACTCATGCCTCCCTTGCTGCCACCCTGTCCTCACGCTAAAACCACTCTTCAGATGCTGATTCACCAGGTGAGGAGGCAGGCCCTCAAGCTGCCACTGGGAGTGAATCTGAAGGTGACGAGGAGGAGGAAGCTGCACCATCAGCGCCACCCTCAACCGAGGCAGCCCATGGCCATACTGGGGATATGAATTCCCTGGAGGGGAGCAGGGGGGAATGGTCTGAGGAGGGTGAAGCTCCAGGACCCAGCGGGCTGCAGCAACGCGAGGGGGGTAGGGAAGCTCGGGGGCCTACTCCCCGGAGGGAGAGTATGGCCTCGAGTCCTGCTGCAGTGAGCGCAGACGAGGTGCGGGTCCTCGCTGAAATGAGCGCTCAGTCGGAGCAAAGGCACACTGAGCTCATGGCTGCAGTGGCAAGGATGCCCGAATCCACTGAGTCACTGGCAAGGAGTGTCCAGGACGTCGGCGCAGAACAGGCGGCTGCGAGGCAAATGCTAAGTGCTGCAATGCAGTCAGTGGCTGGTCTCATGCAGACGCAAATTGGGGACACGCGAGCACTAACTGCTGCCACCCTCGCTGGATCGGGCAGGTTTCACCGGGGCCCTCACTGCGCCACAGCAGGCCAGCAATCTGTGCTCCAGCAGATTGCTCCGCATGCTGAAGTGCTGCCCCGTGGGAGTACCAGTGTGTCGGTCGAGCAGGGAGTTGCTGTCCTCTTTCAGGATGACAGCATTCCTGCTGCCAGCACTGTCACTTCTCCACTGCAGTTGCCACCACCTGTAGGACAGACTGCTGCCGCCCATGCAGAGTTGGAGCAGTGATATACCTATCAATTCAGTTCATGAAAAGCGACGAGTTAAGTTAGTAACTATAGGTTTTTATTGGCTAAATAACAGAGCCCACCCTCGTGGGTGATCGGATCCAACAAGGAGGAATACCAGCCAGTCAACCACCTTTATACCTGGGCAAGCAGGCGGAGCCATGGGGCGGAGTCAGCTGTGGTCAGCCCAGGTATAACAGCATGACAAGAGGTGACCTTGTGTAGTGATACACTATGGTTATCACTGTTTACACTGTTGTAACGATATAAACAGTGATAACCATAGTGTAACGATAGTGAACGATAAAAGTGGTTTACCACATTCACCCCTTGTTTAAATTTGAGTCCGGCGGGGTGAAGTGTGCTACCAGTTCGGGTATGTCAGTCTGTCCGGAGGCCTCGTAAGCCTTTCTGATCAGCGCAGCAGCGGCGGCGGTGATGCAGTATCCGATGTTAATGCTGGTGTCTGCGTGGTCGGCGAAGGCTCGTGGGGTTCCGGCATGCCGTCTACCTGGGCTGGATTTGGGGGGGTGGTGGGGGGTAACGGTGGTGTCTCAGGGATGCCCGAGGGTGCGAGGTCTCGTAAGGAGACTGTGTCCTCCCGCCCGTCTGGGTATGCCACATAGGCGTACTGGGGGTTGGCGTGCAGGAGGTCCACCCTCTCGACCAGGGGGTCCGTTTTATGGGCCCTCACGTGCTTTCGCAGCAAGACGGGCCCCGGAGAACTCGGCCATGTTGGTAGCGAGGTTCCCGTAGTCGACTTCCTGGGGAAAACAAACATTCGTTCATGGGGGGTGGCGTTAATGGCAGTGCAAAGCAGTGACCGGATGGAATGCAGCGCTGCCGGGAGGACTTCCTGCCAGCGAGAGGTTGGGAGGCCCTTAGACTTTAAGGCTAAGAGAACGGCCTTCCAGACAGTCGCGTTCTCTCTTTCCACCTGGCCGTTCCCTCGGGGGTTGTAGCTGGTGGTCCTGCTTGCAGCAATACCTCTCGCTAGTAGGAACTGGCGAAGTTCCTCGCTCATGAAGGATGAGCCCCGGTCGCTATGTATATAGTTCAGGAACCCGAACAGGGCGAAGAGGTCGTTCAGGCATTTGATGACCGTGGTACTGGTCATGTCTGGGCAGGGGAAGGCAAAGGGGAAACGGGAGTATTCATCAATAATGTTGAGGAAGTACACATTACGGTCAGAGGACGGGAGGGGCCCCTTAAAATCGATGCTCAAGCGCTCGAAGGGGCGGGTGGCCTTGATCAGGCTTGCTCTGTCCGGCCTAAAGAAATGCGGTTTGCATTCGGCACAGGTTTGGCAGTTCCTGGTCATGGTCCTGACCTCCTCGATGGAGTAGGGCAGGTTGCGGGCCTTAATGAAGTGGTAAAGTCTGGTGACCCCGGGGTGGCAGAGGTCATTGTGGAGGGTCTGCAGTCTATCAATTTGCGCGTTGGCGCATGTACTTCGTGATAGAACATCTGGGGGTTCGTTCAGTTTACCAGGCCGGTACAAGATATCATAATCATAGGTGGAGAGCTCGATTCTCCACCTCAAGATCTTGTCGTTCTTGATTTTGCCCCTCAGCTTGTTATTAAACATAAAAGCGACCGAACGCTGGTCGGTGAGGAGGGTAAATCGTTTGCCTGCCAGGTAACGCCTCCAGCGTCGTACTGCCTCCACGATCGCCTGGGCCTCCTTCTCGACCGAAGAGTGTCGGATCTCAGGGCCCTGGAGGGTCCTTGAGAAGAAGGCCACAGGTCTCCCCTCCTGGTTAAGGGTTGCAGCTAGGGCGAAGTCGGATGCATCGCTCTCCACTTGGAAAGGGATAGACTCATCCACCGCGTGCATTGTGGCCTTAGCAATGTCTCCCTTTATGAGGGAGAAGGCTGCGCATGCTTCTGCCGTCAGGGGGAAGGAGGTGGACTTCATGAGGGGTCTGGCTTTGTCCGCATAATTGGGTACCCATTGGGCATAGTAGGCGAAGAGCCCTAGGGTTCTCTTCAGCGCCTTTGGACAGTGGGGGAGGGGAAGCTCCATGAGGGGGCGCATTCTTTCGGGGTCGGGGCCGATGACTCCGTTCTCTACTACGCAGCCGAGGATGGCAAGACGCGTGGTGTTAAACACACATTTCTCCTTATTGTAGGTGAGGTTCAGCCGTTGGGCTGTACGGAGGAATCTCTCCAGATTAACATCATGGTCCTGCTGGTCGCGGCCACAGATGGTGACGTTATCTAGATAAGGGAACGTGGCATGCAGCCCGTTCTGGTCAACCATCCGGTCCATCTCCCTTTGGAAGACCGAAACCCCGTTGGTGACGCCGAAGGGAACCCTAAGGAAGTGGTAGAGGCGGCCATTCGCCTCGAAGGCGGTATACTGGCGGTCCTCAGGGCGGATAGGGAGTTGGTGGTAGGCCGACTTAAGGTCAATGGTAGAGAATACCCGGTACTGTGCAATCTGATTGACCCTATCAGATATGCGGGGAAGGGGGTATGCATCCAGCTGGGTGTACCGGTTTATGGTTTGGCTGTAGTCGATGACCAGGCGGTTTTTATCGCCGGTCTTAACGACTACGACCTGGGCACGCCAGGGGCTGTTGCTCCTCTCGATGATGCCCTCCTTCAGGAGACGCTGCACCTCAGAGCTAATAAAAGCTCTGTCCCCGGCGCTGTACCGCCTGCTCTTGGTAGCGACGGGTTTACAGTCGCGGGTGAGGTTGGCGAACAGGGAGGGGGGCGGGACCTTGAGGGTGGATAGGCCGCAGGTGGTACGCGGTGGGCGGTTTAAAAGCTGCTGATTGTCGACTGTGAGTGGGGGGAGGGGTCCACCGTATGCCAAAGTGACACTTTGAAGGTGGGATTGGAAGTCCAGCCCTAGTAGGACGGCAGCGCAGAGCTGGGGCAGGACGAGAAGTTTAAAATTTTTATACTCCGTGCCCCTAACCGACAGGGTCACAACACAGTAGCCGCTGATGTCTGTAGAATGGGACCTCGACGCCATCGAGATCCGGTTGCGCGTTGGCCGGACAGTGAGGGAGTAGTGGCTCACCGTGTCTGGATGGATGAAACTCTCCGTGCTTCCGCTGTCGAACAGGCAGGTCGTGGCGTGGCCGTTTACTTTGATGTCCATCATGGACTTGGACAGGTGATGCGGGCGAGCTTGGTCAAGTGTGATGGAGGCTAGTGTATGGCTGAGCGAGCTGCTGTAGTCTGCGGGTGAGGCGGTGGTTGGGTCTGGAGACAAGGTGGCGGTCGAGTGTGGTGAACAAAATGGCGGTGCCCACGACGTTGAGTAAAATGGCGGAGAAGATGGCCGCCCCCACAATTCACATGAGGCACTGCCAGCGTCGGTGGCCTTGATCAAAGATGGCCGCCCCCACGACTCACACGAGGGGATACTGGCATCTGTGGCCTTGATGAAAGATGGCCGCCCCCACAACTCGCATGAGGCACTGCTGGCGTCTGTGGCTTTCCCCCTGCAGGCCTTCGCGAAGTGGCCTTTCTTGTGGCAGTCGGAGCAGGTCGCGTTTCTTGCAGGGCAGCGCGCCCTCGGGTGTTTCGCCTGGCCACAGAAGAAGCAGCCGGCGGCCCGATCGCGGGGCTCCGATGTCGCAGCCGGTACCGGGGGTGGCGGTCCCGATCGGTTCCGGGACGCCGACGCTGTGGTAGGTCCCAGAGGCGGCGGTGCGAGGGGTATTGCGGCCGGGGTCGGGCCCGAGTCCCAGGGACGCGCAGCACAGTACCTGGAGTACGCCTCGAGGTCCCGATGGGCCACTTCCAGAGAGCGAGCGAGGGCTGCAGTTGTATTCAAGTCGAGGTCCTTTGATTCGAGCAGTCTTTGCCGTGAGTAGTTGGACCGAAGGCCTTTCACGAAGGCATCGCGGATATTCCCTTCAGTATTTTCTGCAGCCGTTACAGCTTTAAAGTCACAGTCCCTGCCGAGTGTTTGTAGCACCCGTAAAAATTTATCTACAGACTCTCCTGGCTGTTGCGAGCGGGATCTTAGGAGATGTCTGGCATACATGGAATTTACAGGGCTCCGGTACTGCTCTTTCAGCAGGTTGAGGGCGTCCTCGTATGTAGCAAGGTCCCGGATGAATGCAAATACTTTAGGGCTCACCTGGGCGGTCAGAACTCTTAGTTTGGATCCCGGAGGCACGCCAGATTCTCCCAGGTAGGATTCGAAACAGCTCAGCCAGTGTTCGAAGTCGAGGGCTGAGTTCGCTGCCTGTGGGTTTAGATCCAGGTACGGCGGTCGGAGGGCTCGCAGCCAGGCCGGCTGCTGGGGCTGTTGTAGATGGCCGTTTGGCTGAGGCTGTACGTCTGGCTGGTTGTTTGGCTGCTCCGTTGAAGACATTTCAAAATTTAGCCAATAAAATTGATATACCTATCAATTCAGTTCATGAAAAGCGACGAGTTAAGTTAGTAACTATAAGTTTTTATTGGCTAAATAACAGAGCCCACCCTCGTGGGTGATCGGATCCAACAAGGAGGAATACCAGCCAGTCGACCACCTTTATACCTGGGCAAGCAGGCGGAGCCATGGGGCGGAGTCAGCTGTGGTCAGCCCAGGTATAACAGCGTGACAAGAGGTGACCTTGTGTAGTGATACAACAGTGTAAACAGTGATAACCATAGTGTAACGATATAAACAGTGATAACCATAGTGTAACGATAGTGAACGATAAAAGTGGTTTACCACAGTCAGCAGCCGGGCCCTCCAGGCCCAGAGCTGGTCCAGGCCGTCCCTCAAGGGCATCTGCAGTCTCAGTTTCTGACACTCAGCAGCATTCCCCCAGCCTTGCTGCAGCCACTGGGGTCCCATTGCGGAGGAGCTGCAGGGTGGGAAGGGGGCAATTTCACAAGGGAAGCAGATCACTCTCGAAGGGCAAAAAGTAGGAGGTGTGGCAAAATGTTGTTCATTGTTTTATTGAAGGCCGAGGATCGTGGTCATATTTTTGTTACTGTCTTGGACATTGTCTCCAGGTTGTGAGAGCCAGTTATGTGATTGACTGTTTTTTTTTGTGTTTCTTTCTATTACTTTGTCATGCGGGAAGGATACACAGTTTGGTAAATAAAGAAGTGTCTTTATTCAAAACGTGCATGTTTCCTCTTGGCACTCATTGTTGCCTTGACCGACTTAGGGATTGCGGCATGGTTCCATTCAGGTTCTTTGAATGGCAGAAGCCATTCCCTCTGAGGGGGCCTAGAAGCGACTTGCTATAAACCTTTGACGGGATTCCCTTGCACTTTGTGCCTCCCTCCTGTCTTGGTGCTCCTCCTCCTCCTCCTCCTCTGCTGGTGCTCCAATGTCTGGTGGCATTGGCTGGGTCCTGAGGATTGCCAGGTTATGCAGCATGCAGCACACAACAACGAAGTGGGAGACTCGCTCAGGCAAGTACTGCAGGGCTCCTCCAGAGTGGTCCAGAGAGCGGAACCGTTGCTTGAGCACGCCGATTGCGTGCTCAACGATGTTCCTGGTAGCTTGATGGCTCTCGTTGTATCATTCTTCAGCAGGGGTGCTGGGCGAACGTGGCAGGGTCATCAGCCAAGTGCACAGAGTATAGCCCTTGTCCCCGAGAAGCCAGCCTCCTGGGTGAAGCGGGGCCTCGAAAAGGTCTGCCACAGAAGTCTGGCGCAGGATGAAGGCATCGTGGCTGCTGCCTGGAAAGTGGGCATTGACAGCGAGTATCAGCTGTCTGTGGTCACAGACCAACTGGACGTTCAAGGAATGGAAGCCCTTTCGGTTGCGGAAATCCTCGGCATTTTCTTGCGGCGCCCGCAAAGCCACATGGGTGCAGTCAATGGCGCCCTGCACCATGGGGAAGCCTGCTATTCTTGCAAAGCCCGCTGCGCATTCTTGCTGCTTGTCCGGGGTCATGGGGAAAGAGATGTACTCTCGTCTCTGTTGTGTCTGTGTATAATAAGACACAGACTGCAGGAGAACGGTACAACAGGTGTTTACTCAACGTGGCTCACAATGGAACTGATCTGTACAGATTACTACTCAGTGCTATATACAGGTGTGGTCACTGCCGGTACTGCAGTATACATGAGCTGTAAAAGATAGTTCCCCCCTTAAAGGTATATACATTACAATTCCTCCCCTTTTAGATTAACAGTACCATAACACTCATTTAACAATTAAATATCAAACTAATTACAATTAACACTTTTAACATGCAACATCAGCTGAAAATAGTCTATTTATATATTCAGTCTTTGGGGAGGCTTCCTGATCCTTTCTGGATAGCGCCTTTCCCGAGTGTCTTGCTCTTGGTGCGGAGGCGATTCTGGATCCCTGTCGTCGGTTGGTTCATCAGCTTCTGATGCTACTGTTTCTGGGGTAGATGCGACCTGTACGTCGGGTTCATCACCAGGTACGTATGGGCGAGGCATGGGGTTGACTTGTTCCTGTGACTCTAGGATCTGGTCAGCATGGCGTCTCACGATGCTCTCCCCAACGTCCACTGTGTACATTAGTGGGCCCTGCCGTGTGCATATCGTTCCTGGCTGCCATTTTTCTGTTCGGTAGTCGCGGGCCAAGACAGGTTGCCCTACATTGAAGCTCCTTGTTGGCTTCTCATGGATGTGCTGGAATTGCTTACTCTCAACATCTCTTCGTACGTTTGGTCTGAGCAAATCCAGGCGAGATCTTAACCTTCGGTTAAAGAACATCATGGCTGGGGCCTGGTTGGTGACTGCATGTGTCGCATTCCGGTAGGCGAACAGGAAATTGTCCACCTTGTGCTACAGCGGAATGTTGTCATTGTACATAGCCTTTATTGCCTTCTTAAAGGTTTGTACGAACCTCTCAGCCAATCCATTTGTGGCTGGATGATACGGGGCGGATGTGTAAGGCCTTACCCCATTCTTTTTCAAGAACCTCCGGAAGTCTTCGGACACAAACTGTGGTCCGTTGTCGGAGCAAATCTGTTCTGGCAAGCCATTCCTGGCAAAAATGGTCCGTGGGACTGCAATAGTTTTCTTCGTGGTGGTGGAGGACATTTTGATGACCTCAGGCCATTTCGAGTGCGCATCCACGGCTATTAAAAACATTGAGTCCATGAATGGACCAGCAAAATCAATATGCACCCGTTGCCATGGAGATGAGGGCCACTCCCATGGGTGCAGAGGGGCCGGTGGTGGTGCATTTTGGACTTTCTGGCATCCTGAGCAGCTCTTGGTCAAGTCCTCGATTTGTTTATCGATTCCCGGCCACCACACATAAGCCCTGGCTAGGCTTTTCCTTTTTACCCTTCCCAGATGACCCTCATGAAGCTCGAGCACTCTATCCCTTAACTTGGGTGGAATTACCACTCGGGATCCACACATCAAGGTCCCCTAGCACACTGACAGCTGTTCTCTCCTTGTCGAGAATGCTGGCAACAGTGAGTCGCCATGTGCTGGCCATCCCTTCACCGACAAATCATATACCCGAGACAGTGTCGGATCATTTCGGGTTTCCTTTTCGATAGAAGCGTTAGTTACCGGTAGGTATTCAACTATAGTCGAATGGAATATTTCGACAGGATCCACTGCTGGTGCTTCCTCCGCAGTAGGCAGTGGCAGGCGTGATAGCCCATCAGCATTTCCATGCTGTTTCGTGCCCTTATATTCAATCTCATAGTGGTGCGCCCCTAGAAAAAGTGACCATCTTTGTAGTCGTTGCGCAGTCATCACCGGAACGCCCTTCTTCGGATTAAAAATGGAGACAAGAGGCTGGTGATCAGTCAGCAAGGTGAATTTCTGCCCGTGCAGATAGTGATTGAACTTTTTCACTCCCCACACTAGGCTGAGGGCCTCCCTGTCAATCTGGGCGTAGTTACGCTCGGCTGAGGTTAGTGATCGTGACGCAAAGGCTATTGGCCTCTCTGAGCCGTCCGAGAATTTGTGCGACAGCACCGCTCCAATGCCGTAGGGTGACGCATCACATGCCAACCGAATTGGTAATGCTGGGTTGTAATGGGCCAATACCTCTTTCGATGTGATTAGTGTTTCGCTCTTCTGGAAAGCTCATCTACATTCGTCACTCCACTTCCATGGCACCCCAGTTTGCAGTAGGGTGGTCAGTGGGTGTAGTATTGTAGACAAATTTGGCAAGAACTTATGGTAGTAGTTTACCAGCCCGAGGAACGACCTCAGTTGTGACACATTTTCTGGTGCTGGAGCCTTTACTACTGCTTCAATCTTCTCTGGGGACTTATGTAACCCCTCT
Organism: Somniosus microcephalus; assembly: GCF_052327205.1. Taxonomy (NCBI): domain Eukaryota; kingdom Metazoa; phylum Chordata; class Chondrichthyes; order Squaliformes; family Somniosidae; genus Somniosus; species Somniosus microcephalus. The sequence goes on along the minus strand of NC_141003.1, from coordinate 35,755,817 downwards.
TTACCGATAACGTGGCCACAATGCGAGATCTGTTTTCTAAAAAACTCGCATTTGGGGCGGTTAGCTCGGAGCCCACATTCCTGCAATCTAGCGAGCACCTGCTCCAGGTTGGCGAGGTGATCACTGTCATTTTCGCCCGTGACCAGGATGTCGTCCAAATAACACTGGGTCCCTGGGATCCCTTGCAGGACTTGTTCCATTGCCCTCTGCCAAATAGCCGGAGCTGATGCTACCCCGAATACCAGCCGGTTATATTGGTAGAGACCTTTATGGGTGTTGATTGTGAGGTATTTTTTTGATGCTTCTTCTACCTCCATTTGCAGATACGCCTGGGCCAGATCAATCTTAGTGAAGCGTTTCCCTCCAGATAGCGAGGCGAAAATATCTTCAATCCGCGGAAGTGGATATTGTACGGTGTGAAGGACCGGGTTCACTGTTACGTTAAAGTCCCCACAGATGCGAACCTTCCTTGGTTCCCCAGGCGTGCTGCTCAACGACTTTTTCATCACAGGGGCGATGGTTGTAGCCCACTCGCTCCAGTCTACCTTGGACAGTACACCTGAACGTTCCAGACTCTGCAGCTCTGCTTTGACGGCTGGGCGGATCGCATAAGGGCTGGCCTTAAAAAATTTTGGGCTTGCGTTTTCTTCAATTTTAATCATCGCTGTCATGCCTTTTAGTGTTCCGAGTCCTTGCTGGAACACTTCTTTCGCGTCAGTTAGGACCTTTGACAGTCGCCCAGGTGTGATGTTGTCATCCTTTTTGTCAGCCACAGTCAGTGCCTGTAAGGAATGCCAATCCAGTTGTATTTTCCGGATCCATTCACATCCCAGTAATGGTGGTCCTCCATCTTGCAATACATACAGGTCTAGTTTTGGTGTTTCTTTACCGTTATATATAACGGTCACCCTTATTTTTCCGTTGGGGTAGACTTTTTGCCCCGTGTACGTCTTCAAAATAATTTTTGTGTCTCTCAAGGGTATGTGTGAGAATAGCCGCTCGTAGTCCTGTCGGTTTATGACTGTTAGGGCTGATCCTGTGTCCAATTCCATCTTTACCTGGACTCCTGCTATCTTGAGAGTGACCCAAATGGTTTGGTGATCCTCCGTTGTGATCACATTATGTAGTTTCAGACAACTCAGTTCCCTGCTTTCGGAGTCGTTATCACTCTTTTGTTCGTCTGAACTATTCTCCATCATCTTATGTACCTTCTTGTACTTTTCTTTGGTAGGTTTCTTATTGCTGGTTTTCTTTCCCGACCTGCAGACTCGTGCTATGTGTCCTATTTTTCCACACTGTCTGCACACTTTGTCTTTGAACCAGCAATCATTCTGGTCGTGTGTTGTTCTGCCGCAGCGATAGCACTTCTCTGTTGTATATGACATTTCGTTTGTGCCATATTCTTGCGGTCTCTGTTATATCTCTGCAGCGCCCCGTGCTGCTGCTTCATATGATACCGCTGTGGTAAACCACTTTTATCGTTACACTATAGTTATCACTGTTGTATTGTTATCACCGTTATCACTGTTGCATCACGATACGAGGTCGCCTCTTGTCGCGCTGTTATACCTGGGCTGACCACCTCCGACTCCGCCCATGGCTCCACCTACCTGCCCAGGTATAAAGGTAGTCGACTGGCTGGTATTCCTCCTTGTTGGACCCGATCACCCACGAGGGTGGGCTCTGTTATTTAGTCAATAAAAACCTTTAGTTACGTTCCTAACTCGTCGCCTTTTATTGGACGAATTGATAGGTATATCAATTTTATTGACTAAATTTTAAAGATGTCTACTACTGGCCAGCCAGAAGCCCTCCCAGAAGCACAGCCACAGCAGCTTTCAGACACCGGGCTACGCCAGCCACACCAGCCGGCTTGGCTGCAAGCCCTCAAACCACCGTACCTGGATCTAAACCCACAGGCAGCAAACTCAGCCCTCAACTTCAAACACTGGCTGGACTGCTTCGAATCCTACCTGGAAGAATCCGGCGTCCCGCAGAGAACCAAACTAAGACTTCTGAACGCCCAAGCGAGCCCGAGAGTATACGCACTCATCCAGGACACGACTACATACGAGGCCGCTATCAACCTACTGAAACAGCAGTACCGCAGCCCGGTAAATTACATGTACACCAGGCACCTCCTAAGATCCCGCCCGCAACAGCCAGGAGAGTCTGTAGCTGAATTTTTACGGGCACTAAGAGCACTCGGCAGGAACTGTGACTTTAAAGCGGTGACGGCTGTTGAAAATACGGAAGATAATATCCGCGATGCCTTTGTGAAAGGCCTACGGTCCGACTACTCACGGCAAAGACTGCTTGAAGCTAAAGACCTCGACCTGGACAAAGCTGAAGCCCTCGCTCTCTCCCTGGAGGTGGCCCATCAGGACCAGGAGGCGTTTTCCAGGTACTGCTCGCGACCCTGGGACTCGGGCCCGACCCCTACCGCAATACCCTTCGCAGCGCCGCCCCCGGGACCTACCTCAGCGTCGGCGTCCCGGACCCAACCGGGCCCGCCACCCCCGGTACCGGCTCCGACATCGGGCACCTGCGATCGGGCCGCCGGCTGCTTCTTTTGCGGCCAGGAGAAGCACCCGAGGTCGCGCTGCCCAGCCAGGAACTCTACCTGCGCAACCTGCAGGAAGAAAGGCCACTTCTCTAAGGCCTGCAGGAGCAGATCTTCAGAGGCCAGCAGTGCCTCATGCGAACTGTGGGGGCGGCCATCTTCTTTCACGGCAACTGAGGCCAGCATCCCCACACGTGAGTCATGGGGGTGGCCATCTTTGATCAAGGCAACCGACCCCAATAGTGCCTCATGTGAGTTATGGGGGCAGCCATCTTCTCCGCCATTTTGTCCTACCTCGTGGGAGACGCCATTTTACCCACCACGCCCGACTGCCACCGGGCCCCCGGACCCGACGACCGCCTCGCCCGCAGACGACAACGACTCGCTTACCTACACACTAGCCTCCGTCACTCTGGATCAAGCCCGCCCACACCACCTGTCCAAGTCGATGATGGACATCAAAGTAAACGGCCACGCCACGACCTGCCTGTTTGACAGCGGAAGCACGGAGAGCTTCATCCACCCAGACACGGTGAGCCACTACTCCCTCCCTGTCCTGCCAACGCGCAACCGAATCTCGATGGCATCGAGGTCCCACGCCACGGACATTAGCGGCTACTGTGCTGTGACCTTGTCGGTTAAGGGTACAGAGTATAAAAATTTTAAACTCCTCGTCCTCCCCCAGCTCTGCGCTGCCGTCCTACTAGGGCTGGACTTCCAATCCCACCTCCAAAGTGTAACCCTAGCATACGGTGGACCCCTCCCCCCACTCACAGTCGACAACCAGCGAAGGTTAAACCGCCCACCGCGTAACACCTGCAGCCTATCCACCCTCAAGGTGCCGCCACCTTCCCTGTTCGCTAACCTCACCCCCGACTGCAAACCCGTCGCTACCAAGAGCAGGCGGTACAGCGCTGGGGACAGAGCTTTCATTAGCTCTGAGGTGCAGCGTCTCCTGAAGGAGGGCATCATCGAGGGGAGCAACAGCCCCTGGCGTGCCCAGGTCGTGGTCGTTAAGACCGGCGATAAAAATCGCCTGGTCATCGACTACAGCCAGACCATAAACAGATACACCCAGCTGGACGCATACCCCCTTCCCCGCATATCTGACATGGTCAATCAGATTGCACAATACCGCGTATTCTCGACCATCGACCTTAAGTCGGCCTACCACCAACTCCCTATCCACCCCGAGGACCGCCAGTACACCGCCTTCGAGGCGAATGGGCGCCTATACCACTTCCTTACGGTCCTGTTCGGTGTCACCAACGGGGTCTCGGTCTTCCAAAGTGAGATGGACCGGATGGTTGACCAGAACGGACTGCAGGCCACCGCCGCCTCTGGGACCTACCACAGCGTCGGCGTCCCGGAACCGATCGGGACCGCCACCCCCGGTACCGGCTGCGACATCGGAGCCCCGCGATCGGGCCGCCGGCTGCTTCTTCTGTGGCCAGGCGAAACACCCGAGGGCGCGCTGCCCTGCAAGAAACGCGACCTGCTCCGACTGCCACAAGAAAGGCCACTTCGCGAAGGCCTGCAGGGGGAAAGCCACCGACGCTGGCAGTGCCTCATGTGAATTGTGGGGGCGGCCATCTTCTCCGCCATTTTACTCAACGTCGTGGGCACCGCCATTTTGTTCACCACACTCGACCGCCACCTTGTCTCCAGACCCAACCACCGCCTCACCCGCAGACTACAGCAGCTCGCTCAGCCATACACTAGCCTCCATCACACTTGACCAAGCTCGCCCGCATCACCTGTCCAAGTCCATGATGGACATCAAAGTAAACGGCCACGCCACGACCTGCCTGTTCGACAGCGGAAGCACGGAGAGTTTCATCCATCCAGACACGGTGAGCCACTACTCCCTCACTGTCCGGCCAACGCGCAACCGGATCTCGATGGCGTCGAGGTCCCATTCTACAGACATCAGCGGCTACTGTGTTGTGACCCTGTCGGTTAGGGGCACGGAGTATAAAAATTTTAAACTTCTCGTCCTGCCCCAGCTCTGCGCTGCCGTCCTACTAGGGCTGGACTTCCAATCCCACCTTCAAAGTGTCACTTTGGCATACGGTGGACCCCTCCCCCCACTCACAGTCGACAATCAGCAGCTTTTAAACCGCCCACCGCGTACCACCTGCGGCCTATCCACCCTCAAGGTCCCGCCCCCCTCCCTGTTCGCCAACCTCACCCGCGACTGTAAACCCGTCGCTACCAAGAGCAGGCGGTACAGCGCCGGGGACAGAGCTTTTATTAGCTCTGAGGTGCAGCGTCTCCTGAAGGAGGGCATCATCGAGAGGAGCAACAGCCCCTGGCGTGCCCAGGTCGTAGTCGTTAAGACCGGCGATAAAAACCGCCTGGTCATCGACTACAGCCAAACCATAAACCGGTACACCCAGCTGGACGCATACCCCCTTCCCCGCATATCTGATAGGGTCAATCAGATTGCACAGTACCGGGTATTCTCTACCATTGACCTTAAGTCGGCCTACCACCAACTCCCTATCCGCCCTGAGGACCGCCAGTATACCGCCTTCGAGGCGAATGGCCGCCTCTACCACTTCCTTAGGGTTCCCTTCGGCGTCACCAACGGGGTTTCGGTCTTCCAAAGGGAGATGGACCGGATGGTTGACCAGAACGGGCTGCATGCCACGTTCCCTTATCTAGATAACGTCACCATCTGTGGCCGCGACCAGCAGGACCATGATGTTAATCTGGAGAGATTCCTCCGTACAGCCCAACGGCTGAACCTCACCTACAATAAGGAGAAATGTGTGTTTAACACCACGCGTCTTGCCATCCTCGGCTGCGTAGTAGAGAACGGAGTCATCGGCCCCGACCCCGAAAGAATGCGCCCCCTCATGGAGCTTCCCCTCCCCCACTGTCCAAAGGCGCTGAAGAGAACCCTAGGGCTCTTCGCCTACTATGCCCAATGGGTACCCAATTATGCGGACAAAGCCAGACCCCTCATGAAGTCCACCTCCTTCCCCCTGACGGCAGAAGCATGCGCAGCCTTCTCCCTCATAAAGGGAGACATTGCTAAGGCCACAATGCACGCGGTGGATGAGTCTATCCCTTTCCAAGTGGAGAGCGATGCATCCGACTTCGCCCTAGCTGCAACCCTTAACCAGGAGGGGAGACCTGTGGCCTTCTTCTCAAGGACCCTCCAGGGCCCTGAGATCCGACACTCTTCGGTCGAGAAGGAGGCCCAGGCGATCGTGGAGGCAGTACGACGCTGGAGGCGTTACCTGGCAGGCAAACGATTTACCCTCCTCACCGACCAGCGTTCGGTCGCTTTTATGTTTAATAACAAGCTGAGGGGCAAAATCAAGAACGACAAGATCTTGAGGTGGAGAATCGAGCTCTCCACCTATGATTATGATATCTTGTACCGGCCTGGTAAACTGAACGAACCCCCAGATGCTCTATCACGAAGTACATGCGCCAACGCGCAAATTGATAGACTGCAGACCCTCCACAATGACCTCTGCCACCCCGGGGTCACCAGACTTTACCACTTCATTAAGGCCCGCAACCTGCCCTACTCCATCGAGGAGGTCAGGACCATGACCAGGAACTGCCAAACCTGTGCCGAATGCAAACCGCATTTCTTTAGGCCGGACAGAGCAAGCCTGATCAAGGCCACCCGCCCCTTCGAGCGCTTGAGCATCGATTTTAAGGGGCCCCTCCCGTCCTCTGACCGTAATGTGTACTTCCTCAACATTGTTGATGAGTACTCCCGTTTCCCCTTTGCCTTCCCCTGCCCAGACATGACCAGTACCACGGTCATTAAATGCCTGAACGACCTCTTCGCCTTGTTCGGGTTCCCAAACTATATACATAGTGACCGGGGCTCCTCTTTCATGAGCGAGGAACTCCGTCAGTTCCTACTAGCGAGAGGTATTGCAGCAAGTAGGACCACCAGCTACAACCCCCGAGGGAACGGCCAGGTGGAAAGAGAGAACGCGACGGTATGGAAGGCCGTCCTCTTAGCCTTAAAGTCTAAGGGCCTCCCAACCTCCCGCTGGCAGGAAGTCCTCCCGACAGCGCTGCACTCCATCCGGTCACTACTTTGCACTGCCGTTAACGCCACCCCCCATGAACGAATGTTTGTTTTCCCCAGGAAGTCGACTACGGGAACCACTCTACCAACCTGGCTGACCTCTCCGGGGCCCGTCTTGCTGCGAAAGCACGTGAGGGCCCATAAAACAGACCCCCTGGTCGAGAGGGTGAACCTCCTGCACGCCAACCCCCAGTACGCCTACGTGGCTTACCCAGACGGGCGGGAGGACACTGTCTCCTTACGAGACCTCGCACCCTCGGGCACTCCGGAGACACCACCTTTACCCCCCCCCACCACCCCCCCAATTCCAGCCCAGGTAGATGGCATGCCGGAACCCCACGAGCCTTCGCCGACCACGCAGACACCAGCACTAACACCGGATAATGCAGCACCACCGCTGCGACGATCGGAGAGGCTTACGAGGCCTCCGGACAGACTGACATACCAAAACTGGTAGTACACTTCACCCCGCCGGACTCAAATCTAAACAAGGGGTGAATGTGGTAAACCACTTTTATCGTTACACTATAGTTATCACTGTTGTATTGTTATCACCGTTATCACTGTTGTATCACGATACGAGGTCGCCTCTTGTCGCGCTGTTATACCTGGGCTGACCACCTCCGACTCCGCCCATGGCTCCACCTACCTGCCCAGGTATAAAGGTAGTCGACTGGCTGGTATTCCTCCTTGTTGGACCCGATCACCCACGAGGGTGGGCTCTGTTATTTAGTCAATAAAAACCTTTAGTTACGTTCCTAACTCGTCGCCTTTTATTGGACGAATTGATAGGTATATCAACCGCAATGCTGAAAGCCTTTTCCAGCGTAAGGTCCTTTTCAGATAAAAGCCGTTTCTGGGTTCCTTCACTTTGAAGCCCACACACAAACTTGTCCCTTAAGGTATCTGCCAGTCCCGCTCCAAACTGGCAGTGTTTCGATAGATTGCGCAGTTCTGTTAAATAATTAGCATTGCTTTCATCCTTATGCTTGTTCCGTTTGTGAAACTTGAATCTTTCTGCTATCAGCAGCGGTGTGGGGTTTAAATGCTCCTGTAGTATCGTTACTATGTCTTCAAAACTCTTTTCCATTGGCTTCGTTGGGGTTACTAGATTTTGTAATAAACCATACGTCTTTGCACCCATTAAATTTAACAATACCGACGCTTTCTTGTCATCTGACACCTCATTTGCCTTGCAGTATACCTCTATTCGTTCGACATATGTAGTCCAATCTTCGACTTCATTGTCAAATGCGGTGATACTGCCACTCTTCGGCATTTTGGGTGTGGTTTAAAATGGCGTCTCCCAATGGCTTAAAATGGTGTCTCCCGCGCTTTCCTTCCTCCCCCGCTGCTGCCAACGCCGCTCCCGGCGGTTCTCCTGGCAATGGCGGCGCCCTGTAGGTTTCGCGCGCTTCTCCTGTGCTGCTGCCAACGCCGCTCTCGGCGGTCCTCGTGGCAATGGCGGTGCCTCGCGGGTTTCTGCGCGTCTCTCTCTCCCTCTTTTCGACGCTGCTCAGCCCCTGAACACCGGCTGCGCCCTGTGCGCTCTGCCCTCTCTCTCTCTCCCCCTTTGCTGTGCTGCTCGGTCGGGCTCTAGCCCGCCGCTGTCCGGGAAGGGTCTGCGCACTACCTGTTGCCAGCCCGTTTCACTGGACCACCTCGACTGGAAAGCCAAGCCTGGCTCTCGACAGCCTCCCCCGCAATTCTCGAGTCTCTGCTGAATGACTGGGTGGTTGCCCGATCTCCAGGAACGAATCCCCGGGAGGTGATGCAGAGTTGCAGGTAGGTTCGAACTTGCCTCGTCGCCAATGTTGTGTCTGTGTATAATAAGACACAGACTGCAGGAGAACGGTACAACAGGTGTTTACTCAACGTGGCTCACAATGGAACTGATCTGTACAGATTACTACTCAGTGCTATATACAGGTGTGGTCACTGTCGGTACTGCAGTATACATGAGCTGTAAATGATAGTTCCCCCCTTAAAGGTATACACATTACAGTCTCCTTTTAAAGAAGACATTTGTGACTTGACGGATGCAGCTATGCACCGCGAACTGGGAGATATTGGCAATGTCCCCAGTAGCAGATTGAAAGGAGCCGGTGGCATAAAAGTTGAGAGCCACTGTTATCTTCACTGCCACTGACAGACATCCTGCTCCTCAGTTGAGGCTGCAGATCTGGCTGAAGCAGGTGGCAGAGCTCAGTGACCACCTCCTTGCTGAATCGCAGCCTTTGCAAACACTGCTCCTCAGATATATTGATGTATGAGAACTGTTGGCGAAAAACCCTGGGAGGGTAAGGTCTCCTGTACCGACGCCTGTTGGCCCTCCTCAGTCTGGCCATGATTGCCACTCTCTCTCTGCGTCTCTGTGCCCTCTCAATGTGATGGAGAAGCACGACGTTCCCATCTGTTGCAGCCCCCATAGTATGTGGGCAATCAAAGTTATGCTGGTGAAAAAGCAAAACAACTACAAAGTTATGGTCAGAAGCCAAAACTACCTCAGCCAGCGTTGACTCAATGCAGAAGTCTCTCTTTCTCCCTTTGTCTCTCTGCAAATCTCTCTCTCTCTCTCAGAACGAGTGGTCCAAAAATGGCTACCACACAGAAGCCAGGAACAGTCCCCTTTAAATAGCAACCCCCCAGCCCCACAGCGACTGGGAAGCGTTCCAGTCAACCTGTTGTTGGTAGCGACAGGCGGAAAGAAGGGGGACGCCACTGAATATCCGGTCCGGGGCGCCCCAAGGGCATTGCACTCTCGAATGGCGTCAAGATTTGCGTGCGCAGGAGAGCGGGCAGTATGGTTTAGCGCCGCTGCTAAATGTCCGCTCAATTTCGCGAGAGGCGCAGGTATCGCCGCGCCCGGGCGCTAGTTGGTTAGCGCCCCACTTATCGCCCTCTTAAGGCGCTGATGGGTGGCGCTAACAACTGAATTTCTCCCCTTAATTCTCTAAACATTTTTGATTATAAATAAATGAAAATAAAGAACTCACACAAGGAAAGATTCCTTGTGTGAATTGTAAAAGTAAATTGGGCCGTTCTTTTCCTAACCATCAGCCTGTGCTAAAAAAAAAAACAATAAAATGGCGATGGACCGCTCCTTCTGCAGAAGAAACACTACGGGGGTGATTTTCACTCAGAAGTCGGGAAAGAGGCGGGACTGCAACTTTTGGGGTTGTAGCCCCGCCTCCATCGAGATGCGGCCAATCCACGCGATTTTAACTTGACTGACCTTGTTGAGCCCGCCCAGCGGGCTCAGCAAGCCAATTAAGGGCCACCCGGCAACAGGCGACGTCACAGACTGAAATTTCATCTGTCAAGACGTTTTGACAGATGAAATATCAGTGTTTCACAGCTGTTTGAAGCTGTCAAACACTGACAGTCTTACTTCTAACCTGAGTCCTTCTACACAGACTCAGTTAGAAATCTCTCCGGCACAGAAAGCTGCAGGCTGTCACTTTTGACAGTTCGCAGCCGTTCTGCTTTCTGTGCCGGTTAGATGATGGACTCCCGAAACCTAGAGAAAGGAAGGTTAAGAAGGTAAGTACAGGTAATTTAAACTTCTTTATACACTTTAGACACACCAAACACACTTACCTTTGCACTCATGCACCCATCACTCACCTGAACACCGACATCTCGACCCCTCCAAATCCTTCAATCCGAAGGCCCAACTCCTCTAACCTGGCGTGGTTTGGAGCCATCGGGAATCCCACACTTCAGCCTTGAAAATAGGGATTAGGCTAAAAACTGCCTGTTAACTACCTGTTAACAGGCATTTAATTGTCACTAATCCCTTCCTGCCTCGGGTCGGCGGGTCCCAGTGCGGGGCGGGTACCCGCCTCCTTTGAAACTTACATGGAGGCGGGTTGGGGGCGGGATGGTGTCGGGACCCCGAATTTGGGACGCCTCCAATCCCGACTCCACGGGTCAGTTAAAATCGAGGCCTACAACTCAACGCAGTTCATTCTGAAAAATTAGAATAATCGCCAACCCACTCTAAGTTGGTCTAAAGTGATTATTTTACCTACGTTAGTGTCAGCCTTCTCAAAACAAATTGCAGTTCCAGACTGGATCACTAACCTGTCTAAATTATTGAGTGACAACATATTCTTTGCTCTTGTGGACATTGATTACCAGGTTACCATTAGTTTCAGAGTCACTGGATATCTGGAAACGATAGTATTATCCCTTACATAAATGCAGTCATTGAAAGTAGATTAAGGCTGCTTTCTGCTTCTCAAATCTTGCCTTTCCATCAGCTGACGCTAAAAGCTGTGGTATCTTTTGTGCTTGTTTGTTGTTGTGCAGTCACATAGCAGTACTGCAAACAGCTCTGAAATTTAGCAGCCTGAGCTGGAGGTGGCTCCTGACAACTGCACTACCCTCATAGTGAAACAGAGCTAAATCCGCCAATAATTAAAGCTGCAGAGGAACATTACTCAACTTTAAATGTCCTCAGAGGGTTAGAATTAAATAAAATCTATAGGCCTAGAAATTGGGTATAGCCCCGCTTGGGGCGTTAGAATTGGCACAGCGCAAAGTTTATAGCCAGACGCAACTTATCGCCACCTGGCGCGATATTGGGTTGCATCGCCCCTAAAGGTGACTGAGGCGCGAATTCAGGCGTTACACGGGGCTCCTAAGGCGCAAAACTTCCAGCGCAACCCAATATCGGAGCGGACGGATGCAGCGCAGGTGCTCTCAATTACCGATGACCACGAGACTTCCAGGCGCCGGCCAGCTCTTAAAGGGGTGGGTCAGTCAGCTTCAGCATCCATACTCTGCGCCTTGCAGGCCTCAGAATCGACGCACGCCCTTCTCTGGCACTAAAAACTTGGACCAGATGGAGAAGGTGAGACAGAGAGCAGAGCGCTTCACCAATGAGGCTCTGGAGCAATTGGTGGCCGCAGTGGAGCGCCGGCGAGATGTTCTCTACCGACGAGCTTGGAGGGATGTATGCCAGAGAGTCAACTCCAGCAGCATGGTGACCAGGAGCCCTGTCCAATGCAGAAAGAAATTCAACGACCTCACTCGGGTCGTGAGGGCGAGTGTTGTTTCTGCAAACTTCTGCATCCCTTCATTTGCACCTGACTTTATGGCTACAGGGTGGGCTGTGCCCCATTGGCCATCTGCCAGCAAGCACCCATGGCCCTTTCTGGGCACACACATGCACATTTGACTCAAGGCGTCATGTAAGGGCTCTTGCACCATGGGGGGCATGAGATGATCACTCAGGGTATCATGTCACATAACTTCCCCTCCTTTCCCCTGCAGTCCAAGCTGGCGAGGATTGGCAAAGAACAGCTTCGCACCAGTGGATGACCTCCACAAGTGGTCACTCTCACGGATCTCGAGGAGAGAGTCCACCAGATTCTTGGAGGACATCTGAGTGGTCCTGTAACCACTGCAGATGCCGACCACATTGTCGACAGCGATGGTAAGGTTCTCACCTTTTACAACTGTCTCCTTCCATTTGTTCCCCCCGCCAGCATGCTTTCTCACTGTGGACCCATGTCATAGCCTTGCCGCAATCTGGCATCCCTTGCTGCCCAGCTGTCCTTTTGCTAAAGCCACTCTTCCACCTCCCTGCTTTCAGATGCTGCATCACCAGCTCGGGAGCCGGGCCCTCAAGCTGCCAGTGCCAGTGCCTCCGAAGGCTCAATGAGAAAATTACTGTCCAACAGAAGGTCAGGAACTCTCTCCAGCAACGATCAGAATGGCCAGCCCAAATGGCTGCAGCTTTTATAATAGTGCTGTCCCCTTTAAATAGCACCCCCGAGTCTGAGAAGGGCCTGGGAACGCTCCATCCAACTGTCACTAATAGCGCCAGGCGGAAAGGTTGTGGGCGCCACCGAATATCCGGTCCGGGGCGCCAAAAAGGCGTTGCACACTGAAATGATGTCATGATCTGCCTGCGCCCGCGGGCGCGCGCAAAGAGTTAGCGCTGGTGCTAAAAGGATACTCAATATGGGAGGTGGCGCTATATTCACTGCGCCCGCCCGAAAATTGGGTAACGCCCCAATTCTCGGGCTTTTTAGGCGCTAATCGCTGGCGCTACCAACCGAATTTCTAGGCCATAATGTTTTAAAAAACAAAATTAGAAAATGCAAAACTTCCTACTCTGGAAATGAAAAACTAACAATATACACTACACACTGGTCCATAAAATTGTTCAAACTAATTTTTAAAAATCAGTGAATTCATCTTTTTTTGTATGGGAAGAGAGTTTATTCTTCATTTTGCATACAAGTCTAAGCATCATCATAGTCCAGTTTTTCTAAAGGTCTATCCAAATCCCATGCATTTCACCTAGCACTCTGTCCATGCTGCTCACTGAAACGTAACTTAGAAAGCATTACAGCTAAAAGAAAATCAAAGAGTGAGAATGAGAAACTGTCTTTTAGAAAAATCTTCGGTTAATAAAAGCCCATGTGATTTTCTGCTATCAACGTGTATCGACAGCCATTACAACCGAAAACTTTGCAATAATTTTAAGCTACTTCAAACATCCGAATCATAATTTAGAAAAGAAAAATACTATTAACCTTAAAGACTTAATTTTGTATTATACTATAAATGTAATTCATATTATCTTAAATAAATAATCTATGATTTATTGATTTAACAAGTAAACCATTTACTCCCACAAAGTGTAAAATTATGTACAGTCCCCACCAATTATAGCGAGCGTTTGCCCACTATACACGGTGGACGGTGAAACCAGAAAATTTAATTTTTTTTTACATTAGTTGTCAGGATAACATTGGTTTTGGGCTGAATCCTTTGCTGGCTGCTTTATCTTAATGTATCTACTGTGGTGCAAGAGTGTACTCACCTCCTTCCAAAGGTAAAGTTTGTAGGAAAGCATTGGGGCAGGGTCCTCGAGTACCTGATGGCTGAGATCCTGGAGCCGACGGGCAACACAGTGCAGGACAAGTCGCACATCATCCCCTGCCACCTGCAGCTTCCATCCACAAGGACCTCAACGAGTTGGCAAGAAAACGGCTCGCAGCAGGCGCAGGAGCTCTAGAGGCCCCCAGGGTGGGGAGAGGGAACTGGAGGCGGCGGGGCTGCCTGATCCAAGTCACAGAAATCATGAAATGGCTTAATGGCAGACACATCACTAAGGTAATCGTACTTCAGCAAGATGTGAACAGCTGATTGAAGCTGCTTGAACTGCCCGAAATAGTCAGCACCCTTAATACGTTATAAGCGGTGCCTTTGTAATTGACACCTATGCCAATGACAAATGGTCAGCGCCATGTGTCCGATATAGGCGGCTGCCCGGGATAACACGAAAGGTGTAAGTGGTGGGGACTGTACTAAAGAAACTGTACTGATTTTCAATTGACATCTGCAATATGTTATTTCTTATCCATCGGCAATTTGGCAGTAAGTTAGCACAAAATAAAAGAACAAGTTCTCAGTTAAGAGCCTTAGGTAACTTGCACTGTAAAAGGAAAATATAATCAATTATTTGTTTATATCAGCTAATCTCAAGTTCTTCATAAATTGTTTTCAATTCTCATACACAATGATTCAATGAGTATATTTTAAATATATACATACCTCAGTACAAACAAAATGTGCAAACTTACAAAAATATCTAGAAAAGTCTTACCTTTAAAGAGGGCAAGAACCCAGATCACCGCTAATACAGAGTATTTCATTGTATTAGTTTGAGGCTAAACTAGAAACTCAATGTCATTCTAGTTAGTGCTGCTGGCTACCTGAGGTTCCCTTGAATGGCCTTACTTTTATATTGCAGATCAGTTTAAAGCTATTTAAATGGAATGAGGAAATGAAAATGAAGAATGTTGATTTCCTGTAATTAAACTTCTGGCAATTGTAACATACACATAGATCTCTACAGGTGTAAAAATTATTTTCTGTAAATTTTTAAAGTCAAAGGTTTCAATTTAAAGAACTGCACTGAACGGAAGATTACAGTTTTAATTTTTTTGTGCATTCACTTTCAATTATTCTTTGCGACTTTGGTGCAAAAATCCTCTCGCAATCGTCCTGAAGCAGCTACCTGAAAGCAGCACGTTTTATATTCATGATCCAAAAGCTTAAAGGCAATATAGGAGACATTATTTTTCTCTATTTAAGTGAGAATAACTGACTATACAAGGTAAGGAACCTTATTTCACCATCAGCCATAAACTAGAATTAGTGTCAATAGTTAACCATTGCATCACTGTGGCGAGACTATTTCACCCTTTTTCTAACTTTACATGAACTGTTAAAAAGCTGACTGATCTACCTGGAAGGAATTACATTTATCTTCTCTGAATTAACACAATTTCAAGTCATTAAGTTAACTAAGTGATTTTCTACTTTTTGATTGTAGGAAAAGCCTAAAGAAAATGGCATTAAGAAAGCAAGAATGAGCAAAAGAACACTACTCAAATAAAGACAATTTGTCTTTGTTTGGGAATGGAGCATTAACACTGCCAGGACTGAGCAGGAATATCCTACACACAGTGGAGAGAAACAGAAGTAAACCGATTCATTCTGAAAGACTGATCTTAAAATGGGAGCAAGTAATTATTCATGTATTCAGGATTATTACACTGCTGCACTAGAGTGTTTTTGACCAGGTAAGGTTCTGCTTCAAGACTCGATCATCTGTAGACCATTTCAGGCAATTTAAGGTATTTATATTGCATTAGTAAAGCCCGAAATGAGAAATTAATAAGCATGAGAATAATAGAAACATAGAAACATAGAGATAGGAACAGGAGTAGGCCATTCGGCCCTTCGAGCCTGCTCCGCCATTCAATGAGATCATGGCTGATCTTCGTCTGAGATCTTAGCTGATCTTACCAGTTCAGTACCCCGTCCCCGCCTTTTCTCCGTAACCCTTAATCCCCTTAGCCTTCAGAAATATATCCAATTCTCTCTTGAAAATATTTATTGAATTAGCCTTCACAGCCCTCTGTGGCAGGGAATTCCACAGGCTCACCACTCTTTGAGTGAAGAAATTCTTCCTCATCTCTGTTTTAAATGATTTGCCCGCTATTTTTAGACTGTGGCCCCTGGTTCTGTGCTCCCCTGCCATTGGAAACATTCTCTCTGAATTCAGCCTGTCCAGGCCTGCCATAATTTTATATGTTTCGATGAGATCCCCTCTCAATCTTCTAAACTCCAGTGAGTACAAGCCCAAACTATTCAATCTCTCCTCGTAGGTCATTCCCGCCATTCCAGGTATCAGCCTGGTGAATCGCCGCTGCACTCTTTCCATGGCAAGAACATCCTTCCGCAGATGGGGCGACCAAAACTGTACACAATACTCCAGATGCGGTCTCACCAGCACCTTGTACAGCTGTAGTAAGGTATCCCTATTCCTATACTCGAACCCCCTTGATATGAAGGCCAACATACCATTTGCCTTCTTAATCGCCTGTTGCACCTGCATGCTCTCCTTCAGTGACTGGTGCACAAGAACACCCAGGTCCCTCTGCACTTCCCCATCTCCCAATCTATTGCCATTTAGATAATAATCTACCCTCCTGTTTTTACCCCCAAAGTGGATAACCTCGCATTTATCCACATTATAGTGCATCTGCCACGTATCCGCCCATTCCCCCAACCTGTCCAAATCGCACTGTAGCCTCCTGACATCCTCATCAGAGCCCACCCCTCCTCCTAGTTTAGTGTCGTCAGCGAATTTGGAAATATTGCATCCAATTCCCTGATCCAGATCATTTATATATATTGTGAACAGCTGGGGTCCCAGGACAGATCCTTGCGGCACCCCGCTGGTCACTGCCTGCCACTCCGAAAACGAGCCGTTTATTCCAACTCTCTGTTTTCTATCCGCCAGCCAGTTCTCTATCCACGTTAATACTTTGCCCCCAATCCCATGAGCCTTAATTTTGCATGATAATCTTTTGTGTGGAACCTTATCGAAGGCTTTCTGGAAGTCAAGGTACACCACATCCACTGGCTCTCCCCCATCTATTTTACCAGTTACTTCCTCAAAAAATTCCAGCAGATTAGTCAAACACGATTTACCCTTTGTAAATCCATGTTGACTCTGTCCGATCCTTTCCCCATTTGTCAAGTGCTCCGCTATTTTATCCTTAATAATGGACTCTAGCATTTTGCCCACAACCGATGTAAGGCTTACTGGTCTATAATTCCCTGCTTTCTCTCTACCCCCCTTTTTAAATATTGGGGTAACATTAGCTACCCTCCAATCCACGGGTACTGTTCCCGAGTCAATGGAGTTCCGGAAGATGATCCTTAGAGCATCTGCTATCTCCAGGGCCACCTCCTTAAGTACCCTAGGATGTAGTTTATCAGGCCCCGGGGATTTGTCGGCCTTCAGTCCCCTCAACTTACCCAACACCATATCCCTAGAGATACTAATTTCTGTCAGCTCCTCCCTCTCATTAGTCCCTATGTTTGCCGATATTCCTGGGAGGTTATTTGTGTCCTCCTTTGTGAATACAGAACCAAAGTATGAGTTTAATTGGTCTGCCATTTCCTTATTCTCCATTATATATTCTCCCGAATCGGACTGCAAGGGACCGACTTGGGATTTTACCAGTCTTTTCCTCCTGATATACCGATAAAAGCTTTTGCAGTCTGTCTTTATGTTTGCTGCAAGTTTACTTTCGTATTCTATTTTCCCCTTCCTGATTAATCCCTTTGTCCTCTTTTGCTGTATCCTGTACTGCCCCCAATCTTCCGGTCTGGTGCTTTTTTTTGCCAGTTGATATGCCCTTTTTTTTGATTTTATGCTGTCCCTAATTTCCCTCGTTATCCACGGTTGAGCCACCTTTTTAGGTTTACTTTTATGCCAAACCGGTATAAACATGTTCTGGAATTCTTCCATTCTATCTTTGAATGCTTGCCATTGTCTATCCACTGTCAATCCCCCCAGAAACACCACCCAATCAATCTTACCCAATTCCCGTCTCATACCCTCGTAATTCCCTTTATTTAAGTTCTGGACCTTAGTCTCTGATTCAATTTCCTCACTCTCCATCTCGACTGAGAGCTCGATCATATTATGATCGCTCTGACCCAAGGGGCCTCGTACAAGAAGATTGGTGATAAGTCCCTTCTCATTGCACAATACCCAGTCTAAAATGGCCTGATCTCGAGTCGGCTCCTCGACATATTGGTCCAGATAACCGTCCCGAAAACATTCCAGGAATTCCTCCTCCTCAGAATTTTTACTAATTTGGGTAGTCCAATCAATATGTAAATTAAAGTCACCCATGATGACAGCTGTGCTCTTATCGCACGCTTCTCTAATTTCCCTTTTTATGCCTTCCCTCACCTCCATATTACTATTTGGAGGCCTATATATCACACCCACTAACGTTTTCCTCCCTAATATAAGGTAATATTATCAGGACCCTCCTGATATTTAGGTATCTCCTGTGACATTCCACACAGTGAGTAGAATAGGCTTTATTCTAACATGGGCCTTTAAGCCTCAACATCAACTGCTATTCATAGTTCCAGCAGAACCAGAGATACCCTTCTCTTGTAACGGAGTCTCTCCCCGTTCCTCGGCCCAAAAAAGTCTCAGTTCCTCTCCGCCACGCCTACACTTTCCAACAGGTTGTGCTTCAATTGTCACTGTATTCAACAGTCGTTCTGACACAATTCAAGGTTTTTTTTGCCTGTCCCTCTTTCTCCACCTAAAGTGGGTCTTCCTGCTTGTGTGTGTGTGTGTGTGTGTGTCTCGAGCTCTCTATCCCTCCTGCCCAGCCATACTATGCTCCCCAAACTAAAGTAGAAGTGAAGTAAATAAAGTCTGGAATTTGCTTAGCCTGATTACTTATTTACAAACATATTTCAGAAGCAATGAGTTCTGAGTTAAATAAATTCCGGATGAATGACTTGCCAACTTGAAGGATTTCCATGGTCCTGCAGGTTGAGGAATAAAGCAGAGGCAAAACTGAGGTACAGGTGCACGAGTGCAATGCCGAAAGACGGCAGGCTCGGTCTGGGGAGTGAAGTGGCAGGAGATGTCTGAATGTACAGGTTGAGTATAGTACATAGGTATCTACATGGAAAAACTGGTTGCTGGATTTAGTTTAGGGGGAAGTCACCTTGTACATTTCAACTAGGGTCTGTTACATGTCTAGGCTTATGGATGTTTAGGTTCTGTCACTTCTTTGCAGCTCATCAGTTGCCAGTTTTGGCAATAAGAAATGAGATCAGTAAAATTCAAGAAAGTTGACAGACGGATATAACATGACATGACAGAGAAAAAATCTTTCGTATACTATCACTTCTGAAATCGGTGCACTAGGGGGCACTAAAGTAGAATTATACATATCATTGTTGGGACTCCATTCTGACAGTTCCTTGTGTTGTACTCCCAATTCCAGAATCCATCTTTGCAGTGTCCCTTTAAATACTGCAGTTGAAATCGACTTATGCAGGTCGTCACCACGCCGGCGCTGCCTAATTGATCAGAAAACCTGGAAGTCAGATACAAATGCAATGGATGGGTCAAAAGGCCGCTGACAGACACACCGTGCTTACTTCCGGGTTTCCCATGCACTATCAGACCCCTGTTCCCAGCGCGTCGCCAAGTAAAAATTCCCCCTATAGTTTCTGCCGCAGCTACTAACCCTTGAAGTGAATTCCACAGCCTAAAAGCTTCCTGCGTGAAGAAGTTTCTCCCAGCCTCTATACTAAATCTCTTGCATTGAACTTTTTATCAACTGACCCTTGTTCTTGACCGCTCACCAATTGAAAACAGTCTGCTTCTATCTACCCTGTATCATCCTTTCATAATTTTAAATACTGTATTATCTTTTAAATGGTGAGAAACTATTAAATGTTGGTGTTCAGAGAGATTTAGGTGTCCTCGTACAGGAAACAAAGAAAGTTAGCATGCAGGTACAGCAAGCAATTAGGAAGACAAATGACATGTTGGCCTTCATTGCAAGGGGGTTGGAATACAAGAATAAGGAAGTTCGACTACAATTGTACAGGGCTTTGGTGATATAAAGTATGTGTCTATACTTAATCCAATAATGAAGAGACAGCTTGGAAGATTCAACGTAGGTCTTTACTTAATACCAACAGGCGGCAACTGAGGGGAGATCAGTACCCACAGTACTATTTATACCCCTATGGCCAGGAGTGGTACTACGGTATCACTATGCCCTACAAAGTAGTGCTGCCCTAGCCATAGGTTTAAAGTAACATACCTATTACATACACAACATTCCTCCCCTTTTAATTAAAACGTACCCGTGCAATTAAGTCAATAGATGCCCCATAACTAGGGCTAATAACATTTGGTAACACAATATACATAACATATTTACATCAAGAGTTGTCTACTTATATATATATATATATATATATATATATATATAAACAGAAACATGTTATAGATTCAGTCTCTGAGGAGGCCTCCTGTCTCGACTAGGATAACGTCTTTCTCTAGTCGGTCTCGGTGTAGGCGGCGGTACTTCCGTCACCCCTTCATCGCTGGACTCGTCGGTGTCTGATGGCACATCCTGTGCCGTGGAGATCACTGGAGTGCTGAACTCCTCGCAATCCTGAGACCTCTGTAACGACGAGCTGGGCCGTGATTCCGCTGTAACAATGTGCTGAGACGTTTGAGGTAGTGAATCAGTTGGGTTTCTGAACTCCACAAGTTGATCAGCATGTCGTCTGATTATGCCTTCCCCTGTCTCAACTGTGTACATCAAGGGTCCCTGGCGGGCCTTTATCGTACCAGACCGCCACTTTTCATTCCTATAATCACGGGCCAACACTTGCTGCCCCACCTCGAAGCTCCATGTCTGTCTGTCTGGAGCCCTACGAAATACTCGGTTTTCCACATCTCTCCGAATATTTGGTCTGAGCAATTCAAGGCAAGACCTTAACCTTCTATTAAAGAACATGACGGCGGGGGCCTGGTTGGTCACCGCATGTGCAGCATTACGGTATGTGAATAGGAAGTTGTCCACCTTGTGTTGTAGTGGCAACCTTTCCTCCCCCATCGCCTTGATGGCCTTTTTAAAAGTCTGTACAAATCACTCTGCCAACCCATTTGTAGCCAGATGATATGGTGCGGACGTATAATGTCGCACTCCATTCCTTTTTAGGAATGCTTGAAATTCTTCTGCCACAAATTGTGGCCCATTGTCCGAACAGACTTGCTCGGGCACCCCGTTTCGGGCAAAAATGGTCCTTAAGACTGCGACCGTCTTTTCGGCTGTCGTTGATGACATCTTTATGACCTCCGGCCATTTTGAATGGGCGTCCACTACAATAAGGAACATCGCATCCAGGAAGGGGCCAGCGAAGTCCACGTGGATCCTTTGCCACGGCGTTGAGGGCCACTCCCACGGATGTAGTGGGGCTTGTGGTGGTACGTTCTGTACCATCTGGCAACCTTGGCACGCTTTTGCTACTTCCTCAATGTCCCTGTCAATGCCGGGCCACCAGACGTAGGCTCTGGCGAGGCTTTTCATTTTGACACCCCCCAGATGACCTTCGTGTAAGTCCTGCAACACTTTATGTTGTAATTTTTGAGGGACCACCACCCTGGCTCCGCACATCAATGTGCCCCGGCAGACGGACAACTGGTCCTTCCTTGCCGAAAACGCCGGCAATGATGCGTCACCCTGCGCCGGCCAGCCTTTCACGGTTAATTCGTAAACCCTTGCCAATGTCGGGTCGTTCCGTGTTTCCCGCTCAATACATTGGCTGGTGATGGGCAAGTGTTCCATAACAACCGTATGATATATTTCCACGGGGTCCTGTACTATCTCTTCGATCTCGGCAGGCAAGGGTAGCCGCGACAGGCCATCCGCATTGCCATGCCGTTTGGTACCCTTATATTCGATAAGGTACTGGTGTGCTCCTAAGAACAGTGACCATCTCTGTAGCCTTTGGGCCGTCATCAGGGGCACCCCTTTTGTTGGATTAAATATCGACACCAACGGTTGATGATCCGTCAGTTGTGTGAAACGTTGCCCATGCAGGTAGTGGTGGAATTTTTTTACACCCCACACCAGACTGAGGGCCTCCCTGTCGATTTGTGCATAGTTTCTTTCGGCTGTAGTTGACGACCTTGAGGCAAATGCTATTGGCCTCTCCGTCCCGTTGGGAAATTTGTGTGACAACACTGCCCCTATACCGTACGGGGAGGCGTCACATGCCAACCTCATTGGCATTTTTGGGTCAAAGTGTGCGAGCACTTCCTTTGATGTAATGAGTTGTTTACCCTTTTTAAAAGCAGCCTCACACGCTTCGTCCCAATTCCAGGAGACTCCCTTTTGCAGCAATGAATTTAGTGGATGTAAAATGGACGCTAAGTTCGGGAGGAGCTTATGGGATTGATCCCTGAAATGAGAGGGTTGTCCTATGATGAGAGATTGTGTAGAATGGGCCTATACTCTCTGGAGTTTAGAAGAATGAGAAGTGGTTTCATTGAAACATATAAGATTCTGAGGGGGATTGATAGGGTAGTTGCTTAGAGGTTGTTTCCCCTGACTGGACAGTCTAGAACGAGGGGGCATAGTCTTAGAATAAGGGGTCAGCCATTTAAGACTGAGATGAGGAGGAATTTCTTCACTCAGAGGGTTGTGCATCTTTGGAGTTCTCTACCCCAAAGGATGCGCAGTCGTTGAGTATATTCAAGGCTGAGATAGATAGATTTTTGGACTCTAGGGGAATCAAGGGACATGGAGATTGGGCAGGAAAGTGGAGTTGAGGTCGAAGATATTGAACAGCAGAGCAGGCTCGAGGGGCCCAATGGCCTACTCCTGCTCCTAATTCTTATGCTCTTACTTTCTTATTATATAACCCCATAATCTGTGTTGTTCAAATGAAAAATGACCCAATTCTTCAAGTCTTTCATTATATTTATGTTTGAATGACACAATTGTGTGGCAAACAAAAGCAGCTGATTTAAAAGCACAAGGAAAGGAAGATATTCACTTTATGCATTTCCCAAACTACACTAATCATAAATATATGTTCAAAGACATTGACTTGTCTCATTACATCCTCATATAGCCAACATCCCTTTCAAACCTTTTTACAAATAGTAAAGAGTTCAATCATTACAGGCCCAGGATATTGCAGCCCATGTTCCTCAGGGCGTGCTCCTTGGTTCACCCATCTTCAGTTGTTAAAAGAGCTTCCTTCAGATATAAAAGCAAGAGTGAGGCTGTTCACCAATGATTTTACTGTGTTCAGCTCCATTTACAACTCCTCCAATAATGAAGCAGCCCATGCCCATCATCAATACCCTGGGCATCACCACTGAGCAGAAGCTTAACTGGATGAGCTAATCCACACGGTGGTTACAAGAGTAGACCAGAGACTGGGTATTCTACAACTAGTGGCTCACCTTCTGACTGCTCAATGCCTCACCACCATCAACAAAGTTCAAGTCAAGCATGTGATGTAATGCTCACTATTTATCTGGAAGGGTGCAGTCCTAACGAAAGAAACTCAACACCATTGAGGACAGGGTAGTTTTCTTGATTGTCTCCCCTGTCATTAAACTCAATATACACCTTCTCCATCACCAGTTCACTGTGACTGCAGTGCGCAGCTTTCACAGGATGCACTGCTTTCTCAACCTGCCCTGCCACCTTCAACAATTTGTGCACATTGACCCCCCGGTCTCTGTTCGTGCACCCACTTTAGGATTGTACCATTTAGTTTATATGTCCTCTCCTCATTCTTTCGACCAAAATGTATCACTTCACACTTTTCTGCGTTAAATTTCATCTGCCACGTGTCTGCCCATTTCACCAGCCTGTTTATGTCTTCCTGAAGTCTAGCACTCTACTCCTCACTGTTCACTATACTTCAAAGTTTTCAATTAAGGTTGTGTTTTAGGTGTGTCTTTTTAAATTCAGGGATGTCACAATAAAGCTACTCCAGGCATTCGAGTAGTTTTATTTCTGTAATATTAGTTTTTGTTTCAATGTCATGGTTTGTGAGTTAAATGCTTATGAAAAGATCTGGCACAGGGGGCAGTCCTGTTGATGATCTAATGAGCGGCTAGCTAAAATTTACAACACTTTAGCTAAACCATTATACATTTGCTCTTCTAGATCAACTAAACCCTTTCTTCCTGCATCTTAATCTCAAGAGCAGCTACTGAAAAATAAAACCCTTATGTTGAATATCGTTGCAAAACTCCTTTGCCCCACATCAATATATTTTCTATGTCAACATTACACTTCTATCCCCCACTGAGATTGCTTGTGATGCCATTATATGGGTCGTTTATTTACTTCCTTTATCCGAGCCTTCACTACAAATTTTATTTGTAGGTAAGTGATTGACTTTCCATCAAATTCCCCTTGTTAAAGGTTTCAAATATCGACAATTAAAACCAACAAAAAGGAGTCCAATTTCATTTGTGAAGAAACAAAAATAAAAAAGTCTCAATAGTTCCAGGTCATTTAAATGCATGAATCACCTTTTAAATCAATTTGACTAACATGCTAACAAAAAGCTTCATGTGAAATAATGAAGTTATAACCAGCTTTTCTGGTTTAAAAATGAATGCTTAGAATGTCAGATAAACAGAACTGCAGCTCATGGCATCAGAGACGTCATTTGAAGTTTCTAAGAGATCTTTCTTGTTATAGCATATCACAAATACAGTTCAAGAGGAAATCTTATACTATTCATACTGTTGCATTAATTACTACTATTCACAATAGAGCATATGTGGAAATATTTACTGTATAATTCACATTTTGAATTATTCCCAGAGCACTGGCAGTTTTCAAAAGAAAACATTCCAGAATAGAAAGCAAAGATTTTACCTTTCCAAATTCTACTGTCCCACCATAACTGTCCGCCATCTTAAAACTCCATGTGACTGGAGACTTATGGCCTTGGATAGCAAAACAGTAAGGTCTATTAGCTCAATTTTGTTTGTGAACGATAAATTGTTGTATTTTCCAACACTGCAATTCTGATGCTGAGAGGGATGATTATTCTGGCATTCCCTGTGCACCACATTACAGAATGAGGAGTACCTCGGAGTATTTCACAGCAAAGAAAGACAACCCAGTGTTATTTTACATCACAATGCAGGGGTTGTTTTTGTAGATGCTAAATTCAAGTATCTGCTTAACTGAGAATAAAAACATTCTTTGGAAAACTGAAATTGAGCAAAGTGATTTGATGTTTGCAGATTTGTACAGATAAGCCTGCTAAAGACATTATTACCATTAATTTCCTATCAAATTCCTGCAGCAGACACTCATAGAAACATAGAAGATAGGAGCAGGAGTAGGCCATTTGGCCCCTCGAGCCTATCCCGCCATTTAATGAGATTATGGCTGATCATCCAAATTCAGTACCCTGTCCCTGCTTTCTCCCCATATCCCATGATCCCTTTAGCCTTAAGAAATATATCTAACTCATTCTTGAATATATTTAATAAGTTGGCCTCAACTGCCTTCTGTGGTAGTGAATTCCACAGGTTCACCACTCGCTGGGTGAAGAAATTCCTCCTCATTTCAGTCCTAAATGGTTTACCCCTTATACTTAGACTGTGACCCCTGGTTCTGGACTCCCCTGCCATCGGGAACATCCTTCCTGCATCTAGTCTGTCTAGTCCTGTTAGAATTTTATAAGTTTCAATGAGATCCCCTCTCATTCTTCTAAACTCTAGCGAATATAAGCCTAATTGACTCAATCTCTCTTCATACGTCATTCCTGCCATCCCAGTTTGCAAACTTTGACATCAAAGCATCCACCATGCTATGACTCTCAGGCATTCTAAAACTGCTCACAATGGGTTGCTGGTATTCTGCCTATTACCAGGTTTCAATAATATTGTAGATGGTCAAGGTTTACCTATATTAGCTGGAAATAAATCATAGGGACTTATCTCCTGAAGCTCGTCTTGTGAGTTTAAAGTCATTAAAAATGTTCTTAATGGGTGTTTACGTACAGTAAATAAAGCAAAGACATAGATTTCCAAACTTACCTTTGGTAGTGCCACCCATGGTAAAATAGGCAGAAGACACATAACGACAAGTCTCATACATGAATAATCGTATTTGGGCAATGTGCAAGAGAGACAGAAATCACACCCCAGCAAGATGTTACCACTTCTGTAGAAGAGCAGAAAGTAAATCACAGAAGGAAAAAAATTATTCTTAGAGACATACGGATTAGTTATGATAACTTGCACTTGATACAATGATGACTACACTGAAAAGAGGTATCATCCTCATTCTCCACTTCATAAAGCTTGTGAAGTCTTGCAGAGCACTTTACCATAGAGCTGTCTGGTTATTGTTACGTGATCAATTTGCTTCATGCAGTTCAGGAAATGTTGCCTGTCAGAAATTCATTGGAGAGTGGTCTGCACAGTGATCCTAAATGGAGTGCTTCTAAACAGAGTGCTAGAGTTGGGAATTTGGAGAGAGTGGGAATTCGGAGCAGAGGGGGAAGGAGGAGAGAGTGAGAGGAGCGGCCAGATATAAACGTAGGCCCAAAAGCCCAGAGCCTGGAGGGAGCACAAACATCACGGAGCAAGGTAAGTGACGTCAGGACAAGGGAAGGAGCTGAAAAGAAAAGAAAAAAAATTGGTGAGTAGCTGGTGACTTTCTTTTTAAGTCTTGAGTTTATTTCTGTTAAGTTAGTTAATAGTCTATTAAATAGAGGTCTGGCAGAGCACCTCAGTCCTGTGAAAAGCACATCTTGTGCCATGTGGGAACTTCAGTATGCTTCCAGTGTCCTGGACAACCACATGTGCAGGAAGTGTTGTTAGCTGGAGGAGCTCAATCTCCAGGTTTCGGAGCTTGAACAGCAGCTGGCATCACTGCGCTGCATCCATGAGGCTGAGAGATAAGTGGATAGCACGTTTCAGGAGGTGGTCACCCTGTAGCGTAAGAGTGTGCAGGCAGAGAGGGAATGGGTGACCGCCAGACAGACAAGGAGGACCAGGCAGGTAGTGCAGGAGTCCCCTGAATGCATCTCAATCTCTAATTGGTATATACATGTGAGGGCGATGGTTCCTCTGGGGAGTACAGCCAGAGCCAAGTCCACGGCACCACGGGTGGCTCAGCTATACAAAGGGTGAAGAGGAAGATCGGGAAAGCAATGGTGATAGGACATTCAACAGTTAGGGGAACAGACAGGCATTTCTGCGGCCGCAGACGTGATTCCAGGATGGTATGTTGCCTCCATGGTGCCAGAGTCAAGTATGTCACTGAGCGGCTGCAGGACATTCTGAGGGGGCAGGGTGAACAGCCAGAAGTCGTGATCCATATCGGTATCAATGACATACATGCAGGCAGATTTTAGGGAGCTAAGAAAGGGATTAAAAAGCAGGCTCTCAAAGGTAGTAATCTCCGGATTACTCCCCATGCCATGAGCTAATTAGTATAGAAATAGGAGGATAAAGCAGGTGAATGCGTGGCTGGAGAGGTGGCTGCAGGAGGGAGGGTTTTAGATTACTGGGACATTGTCAGAGTACGAAAGGCTTAGAGGGTGTGGAATTCTTAAAGTGCATCCAGGAGAGCTTTTTGAGCCAGCATGTAGAAAGTCCTACAAGAGAGGCAGTGGTACTGGACCTAATTCTAGGGAATGTAGCCGGACTAGTGGTAGAAGTGTCAGTAGGAGAGCATTTTGGTGGCAGTGACCATATGTAGGATTCGCAAAATTGAACTTTATATTATATAGGGTCGAATGGCAGAAGAGGCCATGATTTTAAAGACTGTTTTAAAAGAAGCCTAGGAAAAAGGGGCATTCAAAATGGCCGCCAGACCCCGTGACCAACTTATTGGGACACTTTAAAATGGTTCCTGCAGTCCTCAGACAGCTTTGTGGATTCAGCCCACAGTAAGTTCTGGAAGCCGTTTCTGAGAGAACGAAACCAGACACCCACATATACATATAGATTGGATGCAGATCCAGTCAAGATCGGCCTGTAGATAAAGGCCATCTGAATGTTTAACCAGACAAAAGGGAACAGTTTCATATTCATGAGAAGAGCATCAAGGACCCGTTAAGGACATCACCAGGACATTAAAAACAATGAAGGTCATTCCAGACCAGAGATGGCCCGTTACCGGCCATCCAAGAACAGTTTAAAATATAATAACTACCCCGTTGTGCTCCCAGCCCGCCAAAAATAAAACAAAAGACTAACCTGATTTGGCGCGAGATAAGGGCTTCTGATGAGAAGTATATCTAGGAACCCAGGGGTAGGAAGAGAGGAGAAGCCATCGTGGTGCTACCATCGTATCGGTAGCATCATCGCTAGAAGAAGGCGAAGAAGACGGTTCGAGCCGGCGTCCCGCCCCGGGGTAAAACATCAGGAGATCATCGACCAACCCCGGGCCGTTGACGAAACGGGAGGCCATCGACCCACTCCGGCTCGGGAGAAGAGACAATAAGAAACTGAAGAAATGATGGGGGCCAGCCCAAGGCTCCTCTGACCGGGGTCGAGCAAACGATCCCCGACCCCGCCAACATCCAGACCAGCCGGTGTCCAACCATCCCCGACCCCCACCTCAGGAGAGAGGTGTGGCGCAGCTCGCTGGGGTTCCAACAACCACGTGGAGACGGGACGCCTGAAAGGATCAAACGCAGACCTGTTTCAAAACCTTACACTTCCTTGTTGGATTGGTGAGCATGTTTCTGGCCCTTCATAATCAGATCTAGATAGGTTTAAGGGGGTGGACATTTAAGGGTATAATTAACATGAGTTGTTGTCCCTCGATGTTCCGTGTGTTTTCCCCATTTCATGATGATCTTTGCAGAGTATAAGATGTATAGTATTTGACTTAGTTAGGATTGTGTCGTTATGATTTGTTTGTGTTTTCCCCTCCCATGTACCCTCTTATTTGCTTGCATTTTGATTTGTTTTACATTATGCAATAAAATTCCATTTCGTTTCATCAAACTTGGTCTATAAGAGTTTTCTCTACATTGTAGTTCCTGCCCCAAAGTCCAGAGTATAGAATCTAAGGGGCGAGTGGGTCGAACCACTCACGGTTTTACTGTGCAAGAGAGAGAGGCCTCTAGAGAGAGAAATCTCTGCGATCTAAAACCCCTTACACATAATTCGGTGAGATTTGAGGTAGTCATGGAAAAGGACAAAGATGGACCGGAAATAAAGGTTTTAAATTGGGGGAAGGCCGACTTTAATATGATAAGGCAAGATCTGGCCAAAGTGGATTGGGATAAGCTACTTGTAGGAAAATCCGCCTCAGAGCAGTGGGAGTCTTTCAGAAAGGAAATAGAGAGAGTACAACGCCAACATGTTCCCGTAAAGGTCAAGGGTGGGACCAACAAGCCCAGGGAACCCTGGATGGCAAGGGATGTACAAGAATGGATTAGGAAAAAAAGGGAGGCTTTTGGCAGATGCAAAGGACTAAAAACAGTGGAAGCCGTGGAGGAGTATAGAAAGTGCAGGGGGTACTTAAAAAAGAAATTAGGAGAGCAAAGAGGGGGCATGAAAAAACACTGGCGGGCAAAATAAAGGAAAATCCCAAGGTGTTTTATAAGTATATTAAGGGCAAGAGGAAAACCAGGGAAAGAGTAGGGCCCATTAGGGACCAAAGTGGCAATTTGTGTGCAGAGCCGGAAGATGTGGGTGAGGTTTTAAATGAATATTTTGCATCTCTGTTCACTATGGAGAAGGACGATGTAGGCATAGAAATCAGGCAGGGGGATTGTGATATACTTGAACAAATTAGTATTGAGAGAGAGGAGGTACTAGCGGCTTTAGTGGGCTTAAAAGTGGATAAATCCCCAGGCCGAGACGAGATGTATCCCAGGCTGCTCTGTGAGGCAAGGGAGGAGATTGCAGGGGCTCTGACACAAATTTTTAGAACCTCTCTGGCCAGAGGGGAGGTGCCAGAGGACTGGAGGACAGCTAACGTAGTACCATTATTCAAGAAGGGTAGTAGGGATAAACCATGGAATTACAGGCCAGTGAGCCTAACATCAGTGGTAGGGAACTTATTGGAAAAAATTCTGAGGGACATAATTAGTCTCCACTTGAAGAGGTAAGGATTAATCAAGGATAGTCAGCATGGCTTTGTCAGGGGGAGATCATGTCTAACCAATTTGATTGAATTTTTCGAGGGGGTGACTAGGTGTGTGGATGAGGGTAGTGCAGTTGATGTAGTCTACATGGACTTCAATAAGGCTTTTGACAAAGTCCCGCATGGGAGACTGGTCATGAAGGTAAGAGCCCATGGGATCCAGGGCAATTTGGCACATTGGTTCCAAAATTGGCTTAGTGGCAGGAGGCAGAGGGTGATGGTCGAAGGTTGTTTTTGTGACTGGAAGCCTGTGTCCAGTGGTGTACTGCAGGGATCGGTGCTGGGTCCTTTGCTGTTTGTAGTGTACATTAATGATTTAGATGTGAATGTAGGAAGCATGATCAGTAAGTTCGCAGATGACACGAAAATTGGTGGAGTGGTAAATAGCGAGGAGGGAAACCTCAGGCTACAGGATAATATAGACGGGTTGGTCAGATGGGCAGAACAGTGGCAAATGGAATTTAACCCTGAAAAGTGTGAGGTGATGCATTTTGGGAGGACTAACAAGGCCAGGGAATACACAATGAATGCTAGGATCCTAGGGAGGACAGAGGATCAGAGGGACCTTGATGTGCATGTACATAGATCCCTGAAGGCAGCAGGACAGGTAGATAAGGTGGTTAAAAAGGCATATGGGATACTTGCCTTCATTAGCCGAGGCATAGAATATAAGAGCAGGGAGGTTATGATGGAGCTGTACAAAATGCTAGTTAGGCCACAGCTGGAATACTGTGTGCAGTTCTGGTCGTCCACTATAGGAAGGATGTGATTGCATTGGAGGGGGTGCAGAGGAGATTCACAGAATGTTACCTGGGCTGGAGCGCTTCAGCTATGAAGAGAGACTGGACAGGCTAGGGTTGTTTTCCTTAGAGCAGAGAAGGCTGAGGGGGGACCTGATTGAGGTGTACAAAATTATGAGGGCATAGATAGGGTAGATAGTAAGGAACTTTTCCCCTTAGTAGAGGGGTCAATAACCAGGGAGCATAGTTTCAAGGTAAGGGGCAGGAGGTTTAGAGGGGATTTGAGGAAAAACTTTTTCACCCAGAGGGTGGTTGGAACCTGGAACTCACTGCCTGAAAGAATGGTAGAGGCAGGAACTCTCAACATTCAAGAAGCATTTAGATGAGCACTTGAAACGCCATAGCATACAAGGCTACGGACCAAGTGCTGGAAAATGGGGTTAGAATAGACAGGGCTTGATGGCCGGTGCGGACACGATGGGCCGAAGGGCCTCTTTCTGTGCTGTATAAATCGATGACTCTATGACTATTGGGACCGGTTCTGGGGGAGATGGGACCTGTACAGGTCGGACAGGTTTCACCTCAACAGAGCTGAGAATAATATCCTTGTTGGGGAGAGGTGGGTGGGGGGAGGTTTGCCAGTGCTGTTGAGGAGGGTTTAAACTAATTTGGCAGGGGGATGGGTGCCAGGATGTAGTATTAGAAAGGAGAAACAAGGTGCACATAGGATTGGGAGAGACAGATAGCACTAGAGTAAGAAATAGTACGGTATTAGGTGGGGTCAGACTAAAAGAGACTACAAGAAGGTCTGAGATAGGTTTACAATGCATGTGTGTAAACGCACGAAGCATGGTAAATAAGGTTGGTGAGCTGCAGGCACAAATAGCCACATGGGAATATGATGTTGTGGCGATAACGGAGACCTGGCTCAAAAAAGGGCAGAATTGGGCACTAAATATTGCTGGATATAAGATGTTCAGGAAAGATGGGAAAGGAAAGAAAGGAGGTGGTGTGGCAGTATTGATTAAGGAGAATATCACAGTGCTGGAGAGAGAGGACGTCCTGGAGGGGTCAAGAACAGTATCTATTTGGTTATAGTTAAGGAACAATAGAGGTGCCATTACACAGCTAGGTGTATTCAAGAGGCCACCAACTAGTGGGAAGGATACAGAGGAGCAAATGTGCAGGGCAATTACAGAGAGGTGCAAGAACTATAGAGTAGTGTTAATGGGAGACTTCAATTGTCCTAATATAGACTGGGATAGTAATAGTAATAGTGTAAAGGGCAGAGAGGGGGAAGAATGTTTAAAGTGTGTTCAGGAGAACTTTCTTGATCAGTATGTTTCCAGCAAAATGAGAAAGGAGGCATTGCTGGATCTGGTTCTGGGGAATGAGGTGGGTCAAGTGGAGCAAGTGTCAGTAGGGGAACATTTAGGGAACAGTGATCATAATATCAAAAGGTTTAGATTAGCTATGGAAAAGGACAAGGAGCAATCTAGAGTAAAAATACTTAATTGGAGGAGGGCCAATTTCAGTGGGTTGAGAATGGATCTGGCCCAGGTAAATTGGAATCAAAGATTGGCAGGCAAAACTGTAATCGAACAATGAGCTGCCTTTAAAGAGGAGATGGTTCGGGTACAGTCGAGGTACATTCCCATGAGAGGGAAAGGTAGGTCAACCAAAGCCAGAGCTACCTGGATGATGAAAGACATGGGGGAAAAATTTGGTTGGTTCGCACCTCCCGGGGGTGCTAATGGGGCGCTAGGAACTTAGCGCCCGAGCGCGGCGATTTTAGAGCTGCTCGCGAAATTGACCAGTCGTTTTGTGGCAGCGCTAATCACTACCACCATGATCTCCTGCGCCCACAGATCGTGATGTCAGTCGAGCGTGCAATACCCCGGTAGCACCCCAGAAATTGAGTCACGCCCCCTGTCTTAGCGCCTGTCAGTAGTGTACGAAAGGCTGATATTTAAATATATCTAGTGGACGAGAATCATTTCTGTATAAATTCAAGTGTAGCCATTGACCAAATAATATTACCCATAATTACTCCTGGGTAACTAGAACTTGTTCAAAATGTAGCTGCACAGTCAACAGCAGTTTTGACTAAGTTTTGATAACAAACAGCCACAGGCTGCAAATGAAGGTCCAATCATTAAATTGCTAAGAAAAACATATTATAATGCTGTTAGAACTTAGAATTCGCTTAACAAAACTAATTGCAACAATATTTGAAGAATAATTAGTATAAATTCCAATAAATGAGAGCGATCATGGAAGTTAAGGTATTTATCTGGCAGATTAAAGTGAGACAGTCTAGAAACATCAAGACTAATGAAACAGCGCTGAAACGATCTGGGCCCCTGGTATAGAAAGGCCTTGTACAGCTTGAGGCATGAAATGAAAGAGATATGGTAAATTCCAATGGGGTGAAAAGCTATAAACAAGATAACACGACAGCAGAACAGGGTTAATGGAAATGTACTGGAAAAGGAGTGGCCAGGTTACTAGCCTTAACCTGAGTGACAATTGTATTTTGACCATTAGAACCAATTAAAGACCATTTATGGACACTGGCCAACCAAACTGTTGATAAGGAATGGTTTAAAACCTCGATATTCAAAGAACAGTATCACACAGACGTAAAGCGAGGACAAAGGAACAGACTTAAGACAACATCATCTGTGTCCGAGAAGTTCCAGAGACCAAGGGCAGCGAGCTACTCGTTAAAGCTATCGCCTAATATTAAGTATATTATGCTGTATGCTTAATAAATCTTGATCTATTGCTCAAACATACTGGCTGCTGCCTATTGGTGTCTTGTCCAAGAACTCAAAGATCATTAAGATCTTGCACTAGGAACGACAGGTAGAGGGGAACATTTTCTAGTTGGCAAAATTTTCGGTACACGCAGGTTGAGTGGGAGAGAGATGTCTGGAGAGATTTAACGCTGTCTTAAGGAGTTTGGGTCCTCAGCACCACTTTCGAGCTTCCTAAACACCCAGCTCTTTCCCTGGGCTTATCCATTAGTGCTTCCAACACAATTGCTTTAAAGGTCTCTCCAGGCCGAGATTCAAGGCTGCAATGAGCAGGGCTGGCTGGCCAGCAAGATGGCCCCTCCCCTTTAAGAACTGGACGGCGCCAGTCTGTCTGGTTTCCATGGTAACTGACATTGCCTGAGCTTTGGTAGCGTTCTGAGGTAGCGCCTTTCTCCCCGACGTTAGCGCCTTAAGAGAGGTGTGTAGCGCTTGATTTAGCGCTCAAATCACCTCCAGGGGCGATAGAGGCGAATTTTGCAGTTGAAGGCGATAATTAGCGCTGGGCGCTAAACTTTGCACCCGGACGATATTAGTGCCCCCAAAATGTGTGATACCCAATTTACCCCCATACAGAGTAAGATGAAGCAGAAAAAGGGGGCATATGACAGATGTCAGGTTGAGAGTACAAGTGAGAACCAGGTTGAATATATTGGGGGGGAATTTAACTCAGGAGTCGGGTTGGAGGCAGGACTACAACTTTCGGGGTTGTAGTCCCGCCTCCATCGAGATGCGGCCAATCCACACGATTTTAACTTGATTGACCTTGTTGAGCCTGCCCAGCGGGCTCAGCAGGCCAATTAAGGGCCACCCAGCAACAGGTGACGTCACAGACTGAAATTTCATCTGTCAAGACGTTTTGACAGATGAAATATCAGCGTTTCACAGCTGTTTGAAGCTGTCAAACACTGACAGTCTTACTTCTAACCTGAGTCCTTCTCCACAGACTCAGTTAGAAATCTCTCCTGCACAGAAAGCTGCAGGCTGTCACTTTTGACAGTTCGCAGCCATTCTGCTTTTTGTGCCGGTGAGATGAGGGACTCCCGGAACCTAAAGGAAGGAAGGCTGAAAAGGTAAGAGAAGGTATGTAAAACTTATTTAATCACTTTAGACACACCAAACACACTTATCTTTGCACTCATGCACACATCACTCACCGACATCTTGACCCCTCCAAGTCCTGCAACCCGACGGCCCGACTCCTATAACTTGGCGTGGTTTGGAGCCATCGGGAATCCCACACTTCAACATCAAAAATAGGGATTAGGCTAAAAACTGCCTGTTAACTACCTGTTAACAGGCAGTTAATTGGCACTAATCCCTTCCCGCCTCGGGTAGGCGGGTCCCAGTGCGGGGCGGGCACCCACTTCCTCTGAAACTGGCATGGAGGCGGGTTTGGGTGCAGGAAGAGGTTGGGACCCCTGATTTCGGGATTTTAACCCCCCCGCATGGCTCCAAGCCCGACTCCACGGCTCAGTAAAAATCGAGCCCATTAAGTTCAGAGGGGAAGTGAAAAAGGAAATAAGAGGGACAAAGAGAAAGTATGAGAATAGACTGGCAGCTAACATGAAAAGGAATCGAAAAGTCATCTATAGTCATCATACAAATAATAAATGGGTAGTAAGAGGAGGGGTGGGGCTGATTAGGGACCATGGAGGCAGAGGGTATGGCTGAGGTACTAAATAAGTACTTTGCATCTGTCTTTACCAAGGAAGAAGATGCTGTCAGTCATAGTGAAAGAGGGGGCATTTGAGATACTGGATGGGATAAAAATTGATAAAGAGGAAGAAGTAGAAAGGCTGGCTATACTTAAAGTAGATAAGTCACCAGGACCGGGTGGGATGCATCCTAGGATGCTGAGGGAGGTAAGGGTGGAAATTGCGGAGGTACTGGCCATAATCTTCCAATCCTCCTCAGATACGGGGGTGGTGCCAGAGGACTGGAGAATTGCAAATGTTACACCCTTGTTCAAAAAAGGGTGCAAGGATAAATGCAGCAACTACAGGCCAGTCAGTTTAACCTCAGTTGTGGGGACGCTTTTAAAAACAATATTCTGGGACAAAATTATCAGTCACTTGGACAAGTGTGGATGAATTAAGGAAAGCTACCATGGATTTGTTAAAAGCAAATGGTGTTTAACTAACTTGATTGAGTTTTTTTAATGAGGTAACAGAGAGGGTTGATGAGGGCAATGTGATTGATGTGGTGTACAGGGGACTTCCAAAAGGGGTTTGATAAAGTGCCACATAATAGGCTTGCCAGCAAAGTTGAAGCCCATGGAATAAAAGGGACAGTGGTAGGATGGATACGAAACTGGCTAAGTGACAGGAAACAGAGAGTAGTGGTGAACGGTTGTTTTAAGAACTGGAGGAAGGTATACAGTGGTGTTCCGCAGGGGTCGGTACGGGGACCACTGCTTTTGTTGATATATATTAATGACTTGGACTTGGGTGTACAGGGCACAATTTCAAAATTTGCAGATGACACAAAACTTGGAAGTATAGTGAAAAGTGAGGATGATAGTGATAGACTTCAAGAGGACATAGACAGGCTGGTAGAATGGACGGACACGTGGCAGATGAAATTTAATGCAGAAAAGTGTGAAGTGATACATTTTGGTAGGAAGAATGAGGAGAGGCAATATGAACTAAAGGATACAATCCTAAAGTGGGTGCATGAAAAGAAAGACCTGGGGGTTGTAGGTGGCAGGGCAGGTTGAGAAAGCGGTTAAGAAAGCATACGGGATCCTGGGTTTTATAAATAGAGGCATAGGGGTCGATTTTAACTCAGGTGCGGAGAATTGTCGGGTTCCCCGAATTTGGGGTTTCCCACACGAATCTAAATGGGTGTGTGAGATTGATGCAATTTTAACTCAATTGGCCAATTGATTTCCAACGTGTGGAAACCCTTGGCAAATTAATATTTCCAGTCAGAAAGTCGCATAATATGATATCATTATTGCTGCTGTATTTAGGGTCTGCAACAAGCCTTGCTTCTTCTGCAGGCTGCCAACCTTTTGGCATTTGCTGATACACTGAGCTGGAAGCAGAATGGCAGGAGAAAGACCGAGGTCTGCATCCCGTTTTGACAACGTTGCCCTGCAGGCTTTAGTGGAGGGAGCAAGAGCTCACAAGGAGGTGCTCTTCCCTTCATCAGGGAGGAAGATGCCTCCCCAGCAGACAAAGGCTGAGTGGCTGCAAGTGGCAGAGGAGGTCAACTCCTTATCGGCTACCTGCAGAACCTGGATACAGTGCAGGAAGAGATTTCATGACCTTCAGAACACTGGAAAAGTGAATATGAAGTTCCTATCACTCTCAATCTGATCTCCATTGCCTCTCCTCACCAGCACTCAGCTTTAGCAATCTCTTCCTCCACATCCCACTTGACACTGACATCCATGCACCCTTACCCATTCCCTCTCTCTCTATGCTCACATTCACCTAACTATTTGACTATGCAGCCCTCACACTCCCTATCAATCTGATGCTATGAAAACAACTGACAACACACAGGGAGGGCCCTTGGTCTTGCCACCTCACTCCATCTTTGTCTCCTTCTAAGCATCTATGCTTTGGATTCTCTACACTCACTCCTTCATTCTCACTCAAACTCCACTTGTCTCCCTCATTACAGGAAAAGAGAGCTCACAATAAAAGAGAACGAGCGAGGACAGGAGGATGGCCACCATCAGTAGCCCACCTCACCCCCTGGGAGGAGGCGGTCCTGGAGATCGTAGGACTGGAGGATGAGGCGCAAGTGGGGGATGGACAGACGGGTGCATCACAGCAAGCTGGTGACAGAATAGTTTTCCATCTCTCTCACTGACATTGCATGAGTCGCTGATAATGATTCTGAAGCTATAACAGGTGGACCTATGATCATCTGCAATATGCAATGTGCATGTAACCTTGACCTCACATCTCTAACTCTTTCCTTGACTCCCCCACAGGACCATCGAGAGCCCCCGTATCCACTGTTTAGGAGGAAGAGCCTGAGCTTCCAGGCTCCTCAGAGGAATCTGCAACCTCTGAGGGCGTAGCATCAGCAGAATTCAGCGCACCCAGCACCAGCGCAGACACTCACACCTCGGTGGGACCTCGGGACATAGAGTAGTGTTGTCACCTGGTGTATCACAGCTCACAAGTGAGCATCAGCAGATTGTGGAGACAGGGACAGCAGTGGAGAATGCTAGTCGGAGGGCGCAGGACTCTGCCAGCTTGGCTCAGCTGCATGTCGACCCTCTGCCTCTGGGTCCATCCATAAGATCAGCGGGGCTGGAACTCCAGGAACAGATGCAGGAGTCTCTGGCAGGTTTTGTCTCCAGGGTCGATGTGAGTGTGGAGCGAATGGAGGACTCCATAGCGAACATGAGCAGAGCCTTTGTGGAGTCATTGGCGCATGAACGCATCACCATGGAAAGGATGGCAACCTCCATGGAGGAGATAAGTCACCAGGGTATGGAAAACATGGTGAGTGTTCATAATAGAATGACATCTCTTGAGGAGCGATGGGCATCTATTGAACAGAGAAATCGGACCTTCATGGAAGTCCTTCTGAGTAGGACTGCCAGTGCAGATACGGGTCCCCATGGCCCCTTGATGTGCAGCAAGGTGCTCTCAAGCCACTTCCAAGTGCTGGCCCCTTCTGGCCTGTGCAGCTTCAGGTGGGTGAGCAGCAGCCTGACGTTCCTGCTGCTGTTGCTGCTGTTGTTCCTGGTTCTGCTGCTGCCGCGGCTGGTGTTCGAGCTCATCTAATGCCCAGAAGGGAAGGAAATAAATGGCTCCCATGCTTGTGGTATATGCCTCCGTTGAGGAAGCGCTGAGTGAAGGTGGCGAGCGGGGTTTCCCAGGAGATCACACTGGAGATTTGTGTGAGGCTCCAACCTTCCACAGGTGTGGTTAAGCCTGGTAAAAGTTGCCCCAGGCCTGAAACAATAAAGTCCTGCCACCTGCAAATGTTGACTGATCAAATCTCCTCTTTAATGGTAGACCTGCAGTTGATAGTCAGCAAGCCAATAGTGCTCACGCCAGGTTTCACAGGCGTGATCCCCACCAGGCGTGTTTTACATGGGAAAAGGGTTAAAAATGAAAGGGCCTGTTAAAATGGGATTATAAAGGCCAATTATTGCTGATTAAGGGCCTTAAAGACCAGTCCCGCCTGTTGGAGGCGGGACTGATTCGGGACCAACAGACACGCCTAGGTTAAAATGGCTCGGGGTCGGGAACCAGGCGGGGGGGTCCCGGCCCCCAGTTTTTGCGATTTTAACCCCCCACACGCCTCAAAGCCCGCCTCACGGCTGAGTTAAAATCGACCCCATAGAGTACAAAAGCAAGGAAGTTATGATGAACCTTTATAAAATACTGGTTTGGCCTTAACTGGAGTATTATGTCCAATTCTGGGCACTGCACTTTAGGAAGGATGTGAAGGCCTTAGAGAGGGTGCAGAAAAGATTTACAGGAATGGTTCCAGGGATGAGGGACTTCAGTTATGTGAATAGAATAGAGAAGCTGGTATTCTCCTTTGAGCAGAGAAGGTTGAAAGGAGATTTGATAGAGGTGTTCAAAATCATGAGGTGTCTAGCCAGAAACTGTTCCCATTGGCGGAAGGGTCGAGAACCAGAGGACACAGGTTTAAGGTGATTGGCAGAGAACCAAAGGCGACATGAGGAAAAACTTTTTTATGCAGCGAGTGGTTAGGATCTAGAATGCACTGCCTGAAAGGGTGGTGGAGGCAGATTCAATCATGGCTTTCAAAAGGGAATTGGATAAGTACCTGATGGAAAAAGATTTGCAGGGCTACTGGGAAAGGGCGGGGGAGTGGGACTAACTGAAGAGCTCTTGCAGAGAGCCAGCATGAGCTCGATGAGCCAAATGGCCTCCTTCTGTGCTGTAATCATTCTATGTTTCTATATCTTCTGAATAATCTGATCAATATTGAGTATGTCTCTACCATGCAAAGATTGACTGTTCTGCCACTTCCTGGTTTCAAAGTTGCAGCTTAAGTAATTATTTTCAGTTTTCTAATAATGATAGTAGGTCTTGAATTCCAACCTTTCACCACATTTTTTTTAGCCTTTGTTAGTGGATTGGTGGAACAGTTTTTCCTCCTTTGGTGTCCAGGCCCATTTCCTTTGTTACTGACAAACTAACTACTGTTTGAAATTCAAATACAATAAACAAAATGGAAGAGTCTATGCAATAAAGGTGGCCTTGTGGTGTGTACTTTTATTCCTTGAAATGTTTTGTCACTAATCCAAGGCACCTTTGATCTGTGGCCATAGCAAACTGGCTAGCAGAGATATTTGCACTTGAATACATTTATTCTCATCACTCTCTGTGTAAAGAAATTCCTCCGAACCTTTTTATTTGATCTGTTGGTGGTCATCTTATATTTATGCCCCTTCTTCTGGACTCACCCACAAGTGGAAATAGTTTCTCCCTGTCCACCCTATTAAAACCTTTCATAATTTAAAAGACCTCTATCAAGTCTTCTCTTCATCTTCTTTTCCAGAGAAAAGAGCCCCATCCTGCTCAATCTTTCCAGATAGTTGCATCTGCACTTGCTCCAGAGCTTCAATATCCTTTTTTGTAGTACAGAGACCAGAACTGTGCACAGTCCTCAAAGTGTGGTCTAATAAAAGTTCTATCTAAAGTTAACATTACCTCCCTGCTTGTGTATTCTATTCCTCTAGAAATGAGCCCCAATACTTTGCATGTACTCTTTAGGCCTCATCAGCTTGTTCTACTACTTTTAGCGAGTGATGTATCTGACCTCTTTGCTGTTCGACCCCATTTAGTTTCTGACCTTCGAAGTCTCCTTATTCCTCCTACCAAAATGAACCACCGCACACTTCAAAATCTTGAATTTAATTTGCCATTTATCTGTTCACTCTGCAAGCCTGTTTATGTCTTCCTGCTTTTTAGTGCAATCCTCTACATTATTAGCTATATCCCCAATCTGCAAATTTCAACACCATACTTCCAATTCTTGAGTCCAAATTGTTTATGCCTATGGTGAACAACAGTGGTTCCAGCATGGATCTCTGCAGGACACCACTTACCACTTCCTGCCAGTGTGAGAATCTTTCCTTAATGCCTACCCTCTCTTGTTCTGTAGCCATCTTTCAATCCATTCTGCTAATTGGCCCGACTCCACATTCTGTGACATTTATCAACATTTTTCCATATGGTACCTTATCGAAGGCCCTCCTAAAGTCCATGTATACCACATCCACTGCACACCACATCTCGTTCCCCATGGACAGAGTGAAGCAGGACAAGAAAGTACTAGGCTTCACCCACAGGAAGGCTTCCCCAGGGTGCAAGGTGCCATTGACTGCACACACATTGCCTTGCAGCTCCCCCTGCCTGTGGTGACCAGCTTTCTTCAAGGGGGGAGGGGATGTGCAGGTGCTGGTAGGTTAGTGAGGACGAGATCAAGTAGTTTACTTCCTCATGTTGGTTCCCTCACTGCCTGGCTTAGAATCATGGGGGGAGAAATTCGGTATCGCCCCGTTTGGGGCGCAATTATCGACCAGGCACAAAGTTTAGCGCCTGGCGCTAATTATCGCCTCCGACTGCAAACTTGGCTTTTCTCGCCCCTGGAGGTGATTGGAGCGCTAAATCAGGCGCTGCACACCTGTCTTAAGGCGCAAAGGCCAAGGAGTGAGGCAATACCTCAGAGCGCGGGCGCCGCGCAGGTGATGTCAGTTAGCGATGGAACACAGACACACTGGCGCTGGCCAGTTCTTAAAGGGAAGGGTCGATCTTGCTCTCCAGCCACACCCTGCTCATTGGAGTCTTGAATCTCGGCCTGGAGAGACCTGTGCCTACATTTTCCAGCCATGGACAATGGAGAGGGTGAGAGAACGAGCTCAGCACTTCAGCGAGCGGGCCTTGGAGGCTCTGGTTGGCACGGTGGAGCACAGAAGATCGATACTCTACCCTGAGAGTGGCAGGAGGCCTTTGCCGTGTGACTACAGAAGAGTGTGGAGGGAGGCGGCTCAGCACGCCTCCTCCAGGAGCATGGTGCCCAGGACCCATACTCAATGTCGCAAAAAGTTCAACGACCTCACTCGGGTCATCAGGGTGAGTGGCTTTTTTTCCAATACCTCTCCATCCCTCCATTTCAACCTCACTCTAAGGCTAAAGGGTCTTAAAACCCCAATGCCCAACATGCATCGAACACCTATGGCCCTCTCATGAAACACACACGCACATTCCACACCTTGCATACAGTAAGGGCTATTCAACTATGGGATGCACATCAGGCAAGACCATGACTGTCTATTGTAAGGGCTATTCAACT
The DNA here is from genome assembly GCF_052327205.1 of Somniosus microcephalus. Lineage (NCBI taxonomy): Eukaryota > Metazoa > Chordata > Chondrichthyes > Squaliformes > Somniosidae > Somniosus > Somniosus microcephalus. The sequence continues at coordinate 35,714,280 of NC_141003.1, read as the reverse complement.
ATGGGAGGCACATCAGGCAAGACCATGACTGTATATTTACTCAGACGCCGTCCTTTTTCTTGCAGGCCAAGCTATCTCATAACAGGAGACAGCAACAATGGATGGGTGGAGGGCCACCTCAGCTGCAACCCCTCAGCGATCTTGAGGCATGCGTCCACAGGATTGTGGCAAGCCAGGTGATCGGTCCCATCGCCCCTGGAGAGGTCGACCCCGTTTGGGACAGCAATGGTAAGGTCATCAGCTTTCTCTTCTCTCTCATTCCACTTGTCCCTCACAACACCAGCCTTTGACACTTTCAATCCAACTTACTAAATCGCTCCACTCCTTCCTCCCTTACTGCGCCCGTCCTCACGCTAAAGCCACTCTTGTACCGTAGCAAAATACTGCAGGTGTTGGAAATCCGAAATAACAACAGAAAATGCTGGAAAAACTCAGCAGGCCAGGCAAGATCCGTGGACAGAAATTTGAGTTGGCGTTTCGGGTCGAACCCTTCTTCAAAACTGGAAAGAAAAGATAGATCGGAGGCAGGGCTGCGATTGGACACAAGAATAAAAGAAACAAAGGAAGTAAAAAAGAGACAATAAAAGGTATTAGAAGCTAGACGAGATGGTAATAGGCTGAGATTAGGTGTAAAGTGTACTGGCAGGGCAAGAGATAGCTGCCAGGTGTGAGAGAGAAGCAAAAGGAAAGGGGGGGGGGGAAAGGAGTGGAAAAATTACAAGAAAAAATGAAATAGGGGCCGAGGTTATGATCTGAAATTGTTGAACTCGATATTGAGTCCGGAAGGCTGCAGAGTGCCTAATCAGAAGATGAGGTGCTGTTCCTCGAGTTTACGTTGAGCTTCCGTGGAACAATACAAGAGGCCAAGGACGGTGAGGTCCGAGTGGGAATGGAGCTGTGAATTAAAATGACAGGCGACCGGAAGCTCGGGGTCACCCTTACGGACTGAACGGAGGTGTTCCGCAAAGCGGTCACCCAATCTGCGTTTGGTCTCCACAATGTAGAGGAGACCGCATCGTGAGCAGCGAATACAGTATACTAGATTGCGAGAAGTACAAGTAAATCGCTGTTTCACCTGGAAGGGGTGTTTGGGGCCCTGGACAGTGGGAAGGGGGGAGGTATAGGGGCAGGTGTTACATCTCCTCCGCTTGCACGGGAAGGTGCCAGGCGAAGGGGAAGGGCTGTTTGGGGTGATAGAGGAGTGGACTAGGGTGTCTCGGAGGGAGCGGTCCCTGCGGAATACTGAAAGGGGAGGGGAGGGGAAGATACGTTTGGTGGTGGGATCACTTTGGAGGTAGCGGAAATGCCGGAGGATGATCCGTTGAATGTGGAGGCTGGTGGGGTGAAAGGTGAGGACAAGGGGAACCCTATCGTGGTTCCGGGAGGGAGGGGCAGGGGTGAGGGCAGAAGTGCGGGAGATAGAACTGACACGGTCGAGGGCAGTGTCAACCACAGTGGAGGGGAATCCTCGGTTGCGGAAAAAGGAAGACATGTCTGAAGCACTGGTGTGGAAGGTGGCATCGTCGGAGCAGATACGGCGGAGACGGAGAAACTGGGAGAATGGAATAGAGTCCTTACAGGAAGCGGGGTGGGAGGAAGTGTAGTCCAGGTAGCTGTGGGAGTCAGTGGGCTTGTCGTGAATATTGGTAGATAACCTATCCCCAGAGATGGAGACGGAGAAGTCGAGGAAGGGAAGGGAAGAGTCAGAGATGGACCATGTGAAGGTGAGGGAAGGGTGGAAATTGGAGGCAAAGTGAATGAAATTGTCAAGTTCGGGACGAGAGCAGGAAATGGCACCGATACAGTCATCAATGTATCGGAAAAAGAGGTGAGGGAGGGGACCCGAGTAGGACTGGAACAAAGATTGTTCCACATAGCCCACGAAAAGGCAGGCATAGCTAGGACACATGCGGGTACCCATGGCAACACCTTTGATTTGGAGGAAATGAGTGGAGTTAAAGGAGAAGTTGTTCAATGTGAGAACAAGTTCAGCCAGGCGGAGGAGGGTGGTGGTGGATGGGGACTGGTCGGGCCTCTGTTCAAGGAAGAAGCGGAGCGCCCTCAGGCCATCCGGATGGGGGATGGAGGTGTAGAGGGATTGTACGTCCATGGTAAAAAGGAAGCGGTTGGGGCCAGGAAGCTGGAAACTGTTAAAGTGGCGGAGGGCATCCGAAGAGTCATGGATGTAGGTGGGAAGAGACTGGACAAGGGGAGAAAAGATAGAGTCAAGATAGGAAGAGATAAGTTCCGTGGGGCAAGAACAGGCTGAAACGATGGGTCCACCAGGGCAGTCCTGTTTGTGGGTCTTGGGAAGGAGGTAGAAGCGGGCTGTGCGGGGTTGGGGAACTATGAGGTTGGTGGCAGCGGGGGGAAGATCTCCAGAGGAGATGAGGTCAGTGACAGTCTTGGAAACGGTGGTTTGATGTTCGGTAGTGGGGTCATGGTCCAGGTGGAGGTAGGAGGAGGTGTCGGAGAGTTGGCGTTCAGCTTCCGCTAGGTAGAGGTCAGTGCGCCAAACAACAACAGCACCACCCTTGTCAGCGGGTTTAATGACAATGTCAGGGTTGGATCTAAGAGAATGGAGTGCTGCAAGTTCAGAGGGAGGTAGGTTGGAGTGAGTGAGGGGAGCAGAGAAATGGGGACGGCCGATGTCACGGCGGCAGTTAGCAATGAAAAGATCTAGAGAGGGTAAGAGGTCAGGGGGAGGGGTCCAGGTAGAACGGGAATTCTGCAAGCGGGAGAAAGGATCAGTTGTGCGGGGGGGAAGACTCCTGGCCAGAGAAGTGGGCACGGAGACGAAGGCGGCGGAAAAAGAGCTCAACATCGTGCCGAGCTCGAAATTCATTGAGGTGGGGGCATAAGGGGATGAAGCTCAAGCCTTTGCTGAGGACTGATCGTTCAGGGTCAGAGAGTGGAAGGTCAGAGGGGATAGTGAAAACGCGGCAGGGGGTGAGATTGGGAGAAGGGGGGTCAGAGGAAAGTGAAGGGGAAGAAGGTTCCGGAGGGGCGTTGGTGTCCAAGAGTTGATGACGCTTGCGATCCTGGACATCGGAAAGGAAGGAGAAAAGTTTCCGCTACCTCCAAGGTGATCCCACCACCAAACGTATCTTCCCCTCCCCTCCCCTTTCAGCATTCCGCAGGGACCGCTCCCTCCGAGACACCCTAGTCCACTCCTCTATCACCCCAAACAGCCCTTCCCCTTCGCCTGGCACCTTCCCGTGCAAGCGGAGGAGATGTAACACCTGCCCCTATACCTCCCCCCTTCCCACTGTCCAGGGCCCCAAACATCCCTTCCAGGTGAAACAGCAATTTACTTGTACTTCTCGCAATCTAGTATACTGTATTCGCTGCTCACGATGCGGTCTCCTCTACATTGGGGAGACCAAACGCAGATTGGGTGACCGCTTTGCGGAACACCTCCGTTCAGTCCGTAAGGGTGACCCCGAGCTTCCGGTCGCCTGTTATTTTAATTCACCGCTCCATTCCCACTCGGACCTCACCGTCCTTGGCCTCCTGTATTGTTCCACGGAAGCTCAACGTAAACTCGAGGAACAGCACCTCATCTTCCGATTAGGCACTCTGCAGCCTTCCGGACTCAATATCGAGTTCAACAATTTCAGATCATAACCTCGGCCCCTATTTCATTTTTTCTTGTAATTTTTCCACTCCTTTCCCCCCCCCCCCACTTTCCTTTTGTTTCTCTCTCACACCTGGCAGCTATCTCTTGCCCTGCCAGTACACTTTACACCTAATCTCAGCTTATTACCATCTCGTCTAGCTTCTAATACCTTTTATTGTCTCTTTTTTACTTCTTTTGTTTCTTTTATTCTTGTGTCCGATCGCAGCCCTGCCTCCGATCTATCTTTTCTTTCCAGTTTTGAAGAAGGGTTCGACCCGAAACGTCAACTCAAATTTCTGTCCACGGATGTTGCCTGACCTGCTGAGTTTTTCCAGCATTTTCTGTTGTTATTTCCACTCTTGTACCTCCCTGCTTTCAGATGGTGATGCGCCAGCTGAGGAGACGGCCCTCAAGCTGCCAGTGGGAGCGAAGCTGCAGGAGAGGAGGAAGAGAAAGCCGGAGCCTCAGTGCCACCCTCTCCTGATGGAGCCCATGCCCACACTGGGACCACGTCTTCCCTGGAGGGGTGCAGGGGTGAAGGGTCTGATGAGGGTGAAGCTCCGGGACCCAGTGGGCTGCAGCAACGCGATGTGGCTAGGGAAGCTCGGGGGCCTTCTCCCTGGAGGGAGAGTAGGCCAGCGAGTCCTGCTGCACTGGACGCAGAGGAGGAGCGGCTCATCGCTGAAATTAACACTCAGACGGTGGATATGCACACTCAGCTCATGGATGCAATGGGAAGGGTGCCCGAAACCATTGATGCACTGGCAAGGAGTGTGGAGCACCAGGCTGTAGCACAGGCGGATACCACGCAAATGTTTAGTGCTGCAATTCAGTCACTGGCTGCCATGATCCAATATCAGACTGGTTTCATGCAGTCTCAGATTGAGGCCACGCAAGCACTGACTGCTGCCATTGTCGCTGGTTCAGACACATTTCCCCGGGGCACTCACCGCGTCGCAGCAGGCCAGTAATCTGTGCTCCAGCAGATTGCTCTGGATGCTGAGGTGCTGCCCCGTGGGAGTGCCAGTGTGATGGTCGAGCAGGGAGGTGCTGTCCTCTCTCAAGATGACAGCATTCCTGCTCCCATGACTGTCACTTCCCCATTGCACTTCCCACCACCTGTAGCCCAGACTGCTGCCGCCCATGCAGAGTTGGTGCAGTCTGCAGCAGGGCACTGCAGGCCCAGAGCTGGTCGAGGCCGTCCTTCAAGGGCATCTGTAGTCTCAGGTTCTGACAATCAGCAGCCTTCCACCAGCCTTGCTGCAGCCACTGGGGCCCCATTACGGAGGAGCAGTCGGGTGGGAAGGAGGGAAGTGCGAAGGGCAAAAAGTAGGTGGTGTGATGAAATGTTGGGGATTTTTTTTGTTGAAGGTCGAGGTTTGTGCTCAAACTTTTGTTTAGTGTTTTGGCCATTATCTCCAGGTTGTGAGAACCAGTTATGTGAATTAATGATTTTTTGTGTTTGTTTCTATTAGTTTGTCATGAAGAAATGACACAAACAGAGTTTGTAAAATAAAAAAGTTTTTGTATTCAAAATGTACAGGTTTGGCCTTTGGAATCATTGCTGCCTTGGCCGGCTTTGGGGTTGCGGGTTGCTTTCATTCATGTTGTTCCCCATGCCAGAAGCCATTTCCTGAGTAGGGGACTAGAAGCGGCTTGTTATCAGTTGTTAACGGACGGCCCTTGCAGTTTCAACATTGTGGGCCTCCCTCCCGCCTTGGTGCTGCTGATGATCATCATCCTCCTCTTCCTCCTCCTCTGGTGGTGCACCAAGGCCTGGTGGCATTGGCTGGGTCCTCAGGATTGCCAGGTTATGAAGAATGCAGCACACAACTATGAAGAGGGAGACTCGCTCAGGCGAGTACTGCAGGGCTACTCCTGAGTGGCCCAGACAGTGGAATCGTTGCTTGAGCATGCTGATCGTCTGCTCAATGATGTTCCTGGTGGCGAGATGGCTCTCATTGTACCACAGCTCAGCAGGGGTGTTGGGGTTATGGAGCTGTGTCATCAGCCAGGTGCAAAGTGGATAACCCTTGTCCCCGAGGAGCCAACCACTTGGCTGATGCGGTGCCTGGAAAAGGTCTGGCACACCAGTCTGGCGCAGGATGAAAGGATCGTGGCTGCTGCCAGGTTAGTGGGCATTGACGCTGAGTATCAGCTGTCTGTGGTCACAGACCAACTGGACATTTAAGGAGTGGAACCCCTTGCGGTTTTAGAAAACCTCTGCATTCTCATGCGGTGTCCGCAATGCCACATGCGTGCAGTCAATGGCGCCCTGCACCATGGGGAAGCCTGCTACCCTCGCAAAGCCCATCATCGGGAAGAGATGTACTGGCGTCGCCTTTTATAGAGGGCATTTGTGACCTGACGGATACAGCAATGGACTGCGAACTGGGAGATATTGGCGATGTCTCCAGTAGCTGCTTGAAAGGAGCCGGTGACATAAAAATTCAGAGCCACTGTGACCTTCACTGCCACCGACAGGGATGTCCTGGTCCTCAGTTGAGGCTGCAGATCTGGCTGCAGCAGGTGGCAGAGCACAGTGACCACCTCCTTGCTGAAGCGCAGCCTGCGCAAACACTGTTCCTCAGACAAATTAATGTCGGAGAATTGTTCCCGGAATACCCTGAGAGGGTAAGGTCCCCTGTGCAGAGACCTGTTGGCCCTCCTCCGTCTGGCCATGATTGCCACTCTCTCTCTGCGTCTCTGTTGCCTCCGATTCTGCAGGCGCAAGACAACGCCCCAAATCAGTGCAGCCCCCATAGTCTCTTGACAATCGAAATAATGAAGGTCAAATCCAAAAGTACCTGCAAAGTGATGCTCAGTAGCCAAAACTACTTCACACAGCATTGACTCTATGCCGAAGTTTCTCTCTCTCTCTCTCTCTCAGAATCTCTCTCGCTCTCTCAGAATGAGTGGTGCAAAAATGTCTACCACAGATAAAGGCAGGAAGAGGGCGCCTTTAAATAACGCCCCCCGCCCCCTCCCCCCCCCCAGCCCCTCACCGACTGGGAAACGTTCCAGTCTCCCTGTCGTTGCTTGCAGCAGGCAGAAAGGAGGGGGGCGCCACTCAATTTCCAGTCCGGGGTGCCACCAGGGCGTTTCATGCTCAGCTGACGTCATGGTCTGCGGGCGCAGGGGATCGGGGCAGTAAACTTTTGCGCCGCTGCAAAAACTCTAGTCAATTTTGCGAGCGGCGCAAACATCGCCGCACCCGGGCGCTAGTTGCTTTGCGCCCCATTAGCCCCCTCTTAGGGCGCTAACGGGCAACTGAATTTTTCCCCCATAGAATCATAGCATGATGCAACACCGACGGAGGCCATTAAGACGCTTTGAAAGAGCTATATAATTTGTCCCGTTCCCCTGCTCTTTCCCCACAGCCATAAAAGATTTTCTTGACGTATTTATCCAATTCCCTTTTGAAAGTTATTATTGAATCTGCTTCCACCACCCTTTCAGGCAGTACATTCCAGATCTTAACAACTCACTGTATAAAAAATGTTTTCCTCATGTCGCCTCTGGTCCTTTTGGCAATTACCTTAAATCTGTGTCCTTTGGTTACCGACTCTTGTGCCACTGGAAACAGTTTCTCCTTATTTACTTGATCAAAATCCTTCAAGATTTTGAACATCTCTATCAAATTTCCCCTTAGCCTTCTCTGCTCTAAGGAGAAGTTCCTCAGGCCCAGCCTGGCAGCCATGTCCTTCAGAACTTGGTGAGCTCAGTGGTGCTATTATCATTGAAGTCCCCCACCCAGAGCACATTCTGCTCTTTCCCTCAGAACTTCCTCAAAATCATGTTCAACACGGAGGCGTAGTAATTTGTCAGCTGGGGATGTTGGGGGCGAAGTGGTGGGGGTTAGACAGTGGTGATCAGCAACTCAACACTTAAAAAAAAATCACCTGCTACTCACCAATCAGCTCCTTCCCTTGTGCTGACCACTTTAGGTTCTTTTTGCCTCACTCTGACGCTTGCTCTCCCTCCGGGCTCTCGGGCCTAGCTTTAGCTCTGTCCGCTCCGCTCTCAGTCCTATTAGCTTGGAGTCATTTGGTTCTGTGGCTCCACTCTTCTTTTTCAGTCAGACGTCTCATCTGCCTTCCTCCTCTCCACTGAATTCCCGTGCTCACCAAATTGTTCCACTCTGCTTGCGATCCACTCCAATTGCGTTCACCCAGCTCTGTCTCCAAGCTCTGTGTTCAAGCTCATTATTTCTCCCATGAAGATTGGGGGAGGGGGAAGAAAGAGAGAGTACTTTGAACTGGGTGATCTGATCTAAGTTTTCAAGATATTAAGGGAAACAGATAGGGTAGATGGAGAGAAACTATTTCTGCTGGTTGGGGATTCTAGGACTGGGGGCATAGTCTAAAAATTAGAGACTGATCTTTCAGGAGTGAAATTAGGAAACACTTTTACATACAAAGGGTGGTAGAAGTTTGGAACTCTCTTCCACAAACAGCAATTGATGCTAGATCAATTGTTAATTTTAAACCTGAGATTTATAACCATTTGTTAACCAAAGGCATTAAGGGATATGGGCCAAAGGCGGGTATATGGAGTTAGGTCGCAGATCAGCCATGTCACTGAATGGCGGAACAGGCTCGAGGGGCTGAATGGCCTACTCCTGTTTCTATGATGCTAACAAAGTATTTCCATGCATTTTCTTTCCTATTTTCTTTTCACTCTTCAGCTTTTGTGTAAATGGATCACTTTTGTGCGAGATTACTACCCTTCCTGCCACTACACAAAGCCCAGGTAAATTATTACGTAGTACCTTCTAAAGCTGTCAGTACCTGAAGCATGAATTGGAATCTGTACAAAATTGGGGGAGGGGGAAGAGAAAGTGCTTTGAAATGGGTGATCTGATCGAAGTTTTCAAGATATTAAGGGGAACAGATAGGGTAGATAGAGAAAAACTATTTTTTCTGTGTTTTTTGTCCATTAGAGTGTCTTGGGGAAAAGGAACATTTTAATTGTTCCCGAGCTGGGAACTTAAATCAGAATCACTGTGGAAAGAAATGCAGTACAGGTTGAGCGTCCCAAATCCGGAGTTCCGGAATCCGGACTCTGGGACGATTGGTGGCAGGGGTCTGGAATCCGTAAAATGTTCCGGAATCCGGACACCCTGAGGGAGGCTTACCAAAAACTGGAAATAGCGCAACCTGGGCCCAGGCATTTCCGGACTCGGCACGTGTTTCTGATGTCCGAAGTCCGGAAAAACCCGAAAACCGGCTCAGCCTCAGTCCCGAGGTTGCCGGATTCGGGGTGCTCAACCTGTAGCTTGAATTTACCATGTGTAAGTGATATCCAACATTACAAGATTGTGAGAATTCTACAAACTTGCATGCAACACACAAAATAGACTGTTTTAAGGTAAACACAAAATCTAAGTAAACAAGCCATTCTAAATAATAGGGGACATATTTTGATATTAAAAATTCTTTCACTACATTGTGGAGTTTTGCTAAATATTTTTTCTTTGACTTCACTCATGGAACAAGAGTTTTTGCCCTTTTTGGTTTATGGGAGACAGAACTGAAGAAGCTTTGAACATTGGTTTTGATCTTCCAGAAGTCCCTAGATTCTAGAACGGTCTCCGTGGATTGGAAGAAAGCAAATGTAACCCCATTGTTGAATAAAGAAGGAAGAGAGAAAACAGGAACTATAGGCCAGTTAGCCTGATATCAGTAGTAGGGAAAATGCTCAAATCTATTATTAGGAGCGTGTTAACAGGACACTGAGAAAATCATAATGTACTGGTTTTATAAAAGGGAAATCGTGTTTGACAAAGATTTTTTTGAGAGTGTAACTGACAGAATAGATAAGGGGCAACCAGTGGATGTAGTATATTTGGATTTTCAGAAGGCATTCAATAAGATGCCACATAAGTGGTTGTTACACAAGATTAGGGCTAATGGGATTGGGGGTAAGGTATTAGCTTGGATTGAGGATTGGTTAATGGACAGAAAAGAGAGTAGGAATAAGCGGGTCGTTTTCGGGTTGGCAGGCTGTAGCTAGTGGAGTGCTGCAAGACTCAGTGTTTGGGCCTCAGCTATTTACAATCTATATCAATGACTTAGGTGAGGGGACCGAGTGTAATACATAAAGTTGACGATACAAAGCTAGCTGGGAAAGTAACCCGTGAGAAAGACAGAGAGGCTGCAAAGGGATATAAACCGGTTAATTGATTGGGCAAGGTGGCAGGTGGAGTATGTGGGTAAATGTGAAATTATCCACTTTGGTAGGAAGATAAAAAAGCATTTTTTTTTTTTAAAAAGGTGAGAGACTAGTAAATGTGCTTGTACGCGAATCACAGAGAGTTAACATGCAGGTACAGCAACAATTAGGAAGGCAAAAGGTTTGGAAGCCTTTAGTACAGGGGGGTTGAAGTACAAAAATGTTGCTGCAATTATATAGGGCGTTGGTGAGACCACGCCTGGAGTACTGTGTACAGTTTTGGTCTACTTACCCAAGGAAGGATATACTTGCCTCAGAGGGGGTGCAACAAATGTTCACAAGATTGGTTCCTGGGATGAGAGGATTGTCCTATAAGGAGAGATTGATTCGAATGTGTCTATATTCTCTGGAGTTTAGAAGAATGAGAGGTGATCTCATTGCAATGTGTAAAATTCTTCGAGAGCTTGACAGGGTAGATGCTGAGAGGCTGTTTCCCCTGGCTGGAGAGTCTCGAACTAGGGGTCATAGTCTCAGGGTAAAGGGTTTAGGACTGAGATGAGAAGAAATTTCTTCACTCAGAGGGTGGTGAATCTTTGGAATTCGCTACCCCAGAGGGCTGTGGATGCTGAATCATCATTGAGCATATTCAAGACTGCAATCGATAGATTTTTGGCCATTAAGGTTTATGGAGATAGGGCGGGAAAGTGAATTTGAGGTCAAAGATTTGCCATGATCTTTTTGAATGGTGGAGCAGGTTCGAGGGGCGTATGGCCTACTCTTGCTCCTACTTCTTATGTTCTTAAACCTGCAGGTTTGGTTTGACGCCATCTGTATCAGAGACATTCCTGTGTAGATGCTCGAAACAGGAGGCTGTGTGTGTTCTGATTTCATTACAGAAGGACTTGCTATAATTAGTTTGTACCTTAAGACTACGAAAGAATCCTTTAACAGTCGATGAACACGAGACAATAAGCTGCCGCGTGTCCTCGGCACATTTCGTGGTATTTTTATCCTCGCAAAGCGCGGACTTCTAACCGCATGTGCAAACGGAACCCTTCTCCGCGCATGCGCAAATCGCGGCCTGCCCCCGGCGCGCGGGTTAAAGTCCCGAGTCTGAGAGACGTCATCAGACTGCGACCGTAGCGGTTCAGTGAGGCCCAAACAGGCCTTTTCAAATGTCAGCCACAAGGTGGGTACCAGGCTGCTAATCGATTAAATCGGGGTGTAATCGAGCCCTTTAACACTGCTCCTCCATGATACCCAGACCTTCTATTGATCCTTAGAGGAGGTGAAGATAGGCATGCGAGTTGATGTACATTTACTAGTTTTGGTGAAGTATTCATCACATCAATGGTAGTTCTTGAGCTTAACTTAAAGCTGCCATATGTGCAGGCTATTTAAGTTCAGAAACTGATACTTGGCTATGTTTAGATTAGATTTTCCCATCAGTTAACAACAACTGGTATTTATATAGTGCCTTTAACGTAGTAAAACGTCCCAAGATGCTTCACAGGAGTGTTAGAATCATAGAATAGTCACAGCACAGAAGGGGACCATTCGGCCTGTTGAGACCGTGCTGGCTCTCTGCAAGAGCACTTCAGCTAGTCCCACTCGTAGCCTTGCCAGAGTTTTTCCTTCAGTTACTTATCCCATTCCCTTTTGAAAGCCACCTTTGAATCTGCCTCCACCACCCTTTCAGGCAGTGCATTCCAGATCCTAACCACTCGCTGCGTAAAAAAGTTTTTCCTCATGTCGCCTTTGGTTCTTCTGCCAGACAAAAATTTGACTCTGAGCCACATAAGGAGAAATTAGGGCAGATGACTAAAAGCTTGGTCAAAGAAGTGGGTTTTAAGGAGCGTCTTAAAGGAGGAAAGTGAGGTGGAGAGGTTTAGAGACAGAATTCCAGAGCTTAGGGCCCAGGCAACTTGAAGGCACGGCCACCAATGATTGGAGGGCGAGGAGGGGATTGGAGGGGGAGGAGGAGGGGATTGGAGGGGGAGGAGGAGGGGATTGGAGGAGGGGGAGGAGGAGGGGGAGGAGGAGGGGATTGGAGGAGGAGGAGGGGGGGATTGGAGGGGGTGGAGGGGATTGAAGGGGATGAGGAGGGGATTGAAGGGGAGGAGGAGGGGAGAGAGGAGGGGAGGGGAATTGGAGGGAGAGGAGGGGAGGGGATTGGAGGGGAGGAGAGGAGGGGAGGGGATTGGAGGGGGAGGAGAGGGGATTGGAGGGGGAGGAGAGGAGGGGAGGGGATTGGAGGGGGAGGAGAGGAAGGGGAGGAGGAGAGGGGGAGGAGAGGAGGGGAAGGGATTGGAGGGGGAGGAGAGGAGG